>NC_141695.1:997105619-999505619 GCF_964263255.1 Lissotriton vulgaris | reverse complement strand
TGACCCACCACCTGTTGCAATTGATGCAAGTTCACTTTCGTTGCACGAATACATGTCTCAAGGGATAACCTGAATTTTAACACCTTTTCTTTAGGTAAACGAAAACAACCTTCCACTGAGTCGAGCTCGATCCCCAGAAACTCGATTAAGGTCGAGGGACCCACCGTCTTACCTGGCGCCAATGGCACACCAAATTGATTCATTAGGACACAAAATTCATGTAAGGCGTGTCAACACTCAGAATCCCCGGCTGCCCCCAGAAACAGAAAGTCATCGAGATAGTGCATAACATGTTGAAAACCTGTCTTCCTCGTGAATACCCACTGCAGAAAACAACTGAATTTCTCGAAATAGGCACATGAAATCGAGCATCCCATTGGCATACATTTATCCATGTAATAGCGACCCTGAAACTGGAAACCAAGGAGACGCTGATCGTCTGGGTGTACCGGGAGCAACCGGAACGCTGACTCGATGTCCGATTTGGCCATCAGCGTCCCGGGCCCCAGGCGATTCAACATGGCAACGGCCTCATCGAAAGATGCGTACCGCACCGAACATACTTCCGGATCTATCGCATCATTTACGGAAAGACCATGTGGGGCTGACAAATTGTGTATCAGCCGAAACTCCGCCGGGTCCTTCTTGGGAACCACCCCTAGAGGAGAACACACAAAATTAGCCACTGGCGGCAAATCGAATGGACCGGCGACACGACCTCGAGTCACCTCTTTCCTAATCTTTACCTGCACCACCGCCGTGTGCTGTAAGACCGACATTTGATTCTTACAGTCCGGTACCCCCTGAAAATCCCCCACTGGGATGCGGAAACCATATGAAAACCCGTTCCGCAACACCCCAGCGGAAGCATAATCTGGGTATTCGCTGAGCCAAGGAATCATTGCCATGGTATCAATCGGGGTCGGTAAAGGCGCCCCTTGGACTATATTAGACCTGTTTGGCGCCTCCCTTACCACCGTTATCACCCGTTTTGGCTCTGCACATGGACTCAGGATGGGATGGCTGCCCGCATCCCCCACACTCATGTCTGAATTTGCATGACCCCTGGGGCCTGGTACATTTGCCCCTGTTGAAATTCCAACAGATCCCCCTTTTACCTGTGTTGCCACTCGGCTTCGTGTGGGACTCCTTACCTGTACCTGTCCGAAAGGGCGTCCCAGAGTTTTGGCGGGAGGATTCCCCCCCGTTACTCCCTACTAATGGCACCTTCAACATCCCTGTACTCTCCATTTTTGCCAAGACACAGAGTCGTAACAGTCCCAGGACAACAACGGGTTGTGTTCCTTAGCTTTTCTAAACAGATTATCATAGCAGAACCACTGATTGCCCCCATATGCCACAGAATACTCCATAATACGTGACTGATAGATGGGTAACTCGGCCAACAACTCAGGTCTGCGTTCCCCCATGATGGAAGTAAAAATTCCCCACGCTCTGCCCCAAGTACCAATGGTCTCATCAACCTTAAAGGCGGCCATTTTAGCGCGCCAAACACTCGGATGCATGAGCTCCTTTTGACTCTTTACATGCTCGATCTCGTAATGGTCGGTAAGCAATGAAAACATGTTTACATATTTGTCCGCCCAAATCAACTCCTTGACTTCTAGTGGGACGTGCTGGGCAATCTTCTCCTTTCGAGAAGGTGCAGAGTCCCCCCCGCAATCGGCAATGGCCGCTTACCTGAAGTAGACCCCACGCTTGTCGCCGAACTTGGGCCTGCTGTACTTCCAACCGCTGGGACCTGCGGGGGAACAGGAGATGGAGCTTTCGCAGCCTCCCTAGATTCCCGCAGTTGTCTCATCACTGCCCGGGCGTCGTCAGCCGTGGCGCCCTCGCTATCGTTTCCCAACCACGCTGCCAATTGCGCCGCTAACTCGGGGGGCATATCCTCCCTGTTCGCAGGGGTGACCACCACAGGGATTGGGTTCCCCTCCTTTGGCGCCGGGGTTGGCTCCTCTCGTGGCGCTTCGTGAACCGGGGTCTCCCCCCCAAGTGCTCCCCTTCTGGGCCTCTTGCTCTTTCCACCGGGAATTGTTCCCGGTAAAGGCCGTTTCGGTCCTCCCTCCCCGTCCTTGGCCTCAACCTTTCTCTTCAGATCGGCTATCTCCTTCATGAGCATACGGAGCATCTCATCGGTACCGACCCGCTTTCCGACCTTCTTGGGCATTCTTAGACGGGATATCTGTAAGACAAAAAGAGGGATTACAACGCTCAAAATTGCTCTTCGTTCCGTCTCGAGCTCACGTGCAGCGGGGAGGTGCAGCTTCAGAGCACAGGAACAAGAGGATGCTTTGTTAGCTTCCGCTCCTTTTATCCGTCTTCAGGGTGGGCGTGAACCCGCCCCCGCCTGCCTCCAAGGGCGTGGCCGGCCGTGTTGGTGTCTAGGCCAGCCCACTCTAGGGCGGGAAAAAGGCGCGCCCCGGCTACGCCGCTTCGGGCATACCAGCCGAGACTCGCCTCCCGCCCAAGATGGCTTCCCGGGGGGATCGTGGTACTCGACCATACGTTCGGGGGGACCGATTGGTCGCCCCTTTCCATAATAGCATCTTATGGAAGCCTTATGCAGTAAGTTAATGCTGAGCAGTGTTAGGCCCTTTGTAATTATGAGGCTATGCTTCTTCATAGAAGGAGGCGGTATGCATGGCATAAGGGGATTAGATATTTCAGCTTTAGCATACTCTTTCTGAACATCCACTGGTTAGTGAGAGCATCTGACATAGACAGATAATTCCACACACATGAACCTGTACAAGCAGCACATTCCACATAGGCAAAGCCTCAAACAAAGTCTCTCACACACAGTCTCAAATGTGCAGAGCCGCACTTGCTCAGAGACTCATATGTGCAGATTCTAACACGGGGAGGGACCTTACACAAGTACAGAGTCTCTTACATGCCGACACATTGGTGCAGAGCCCTCCTTTCACACTCATGCATAAGCACAAGTCAGAACTGTCCGGGTACTGTAAATCTCACAGAGACTGTGACTCTCACAAGCAGCGGGTCACCTGGTCAGAGTCTCAACAGGAAGAGGATCTCACTTACGAAGAGTAGAATGCAAGCAGTCTTGCATGGAAAGCCTCCACAGGCAGTCACGAGCAGAGAGCTATGCACATGCAAAGCGTTTGACACACACTGGACATATCACCGCGAGAGAAAGCGTCAGACGAGCAGAGAATTTGACATAGACAAACATATAGAAACAATTCTATAATGGCCCTGTCTATGGAAATGCTTCCTGGTCTTTTTTAAAGGTACAGGAATAAACTATGATTGACTCCAGCGCAATCACAATGGTCTTTCTGAAGCACAGGTGACCCTCTCTCCTGCAGAGATGTGACCCTTTTCAGAAGCACTGCTCTAACATGTGACTGACTCAGTCATATTTCATGAAATGCTATAGAACTGCGTATTGGCCATATATCATACCGCGCTCAGAGTCAGATAGCATAAATCCAGATATCTTTTGAGAATTGCGTCCATTTCCCCATCAGGTAAACCGTTTCTGCCTTTGGAGGAATATATGAGTTGAAGTGCTTCTCCTTGAAGGCCCTCTCCTCCATGACCCGTGTCAGCAGCAATCCAATTGGACTAAACCGCAGCAGATTTCAGAACCACCATGCAGGCTGTGACGACTCTCCTCTTGATACAGGTAATGCACTATTGCCTTACATCACTAGACCCAGCTGGCTCCACTGAAGAGCAACAGACAAGCCGCAGCATGCTTCAAGAAAGAGGGTATGTATGCAGCATAACAACAACTCTTAGAGAGCACCACTGGTCCTCAATCCCTGCCCAAATCACATGGAAGAACTGCTAATAAGGCTACAAAGTGCTCAACTCTTGGCCCCCCTCCCCAAGCACCTCCCACAGAGGATTAGGAGTCTGGTGGGCATCAGGACATGGAGCAGCAGCACTGCTGATATCAGGAAGTACACAAAGTAGAGGAGGCAGCAGACATACTTCTGACATGGTCCAGAATGTAGAACACCTTCCCAGTGCATGCTCCACCCCTTTTCTTCCAGAGGTTGCTGAAAGAACATCTCTTCAAGTAAAACGTCACCACAATAAACTTACCACCCAGATGCTTGACAACCACAAAAAAAGTTACCACCCCTAACCCCTCTCATGCCACCCTTTACCTACTTGCCGTTCGACCACGACAATGGCCAAAGCAGGTCTCATAATACAAGCTGCCTACACCCCTCCAGTAGCACATAGTGAACACTGTAACAGACTCATATGTAGGCATGGCGCACACTATCACTAATAAAGAGAGGCAGAGTAAACACTAGCAGAACTCTTGCCCCAGAAAGCAGCGTGTGAGGCTTCAAGCCTACAGCTGCCCACAGAGTCCATTAGCAGAGCCTTCCTTCCAGTTCAGTCTTCTAAGTGGCTCCTCACAGCCTACCAAGCTGAACTTCCTCAATCTTGCTCCCAGGAAAAATCAACAAACACTTCCCCCTTCCTGCCAGGGCAGCCCTTTAAAGTGGCCAATCACAACTCATCACAATGCTCCAAGCCCCCTGACACTCGCCTGTATAGAGGGAAATAACAGGTAGTAGATACATTAAGTTTGTGGCTAATAAGTGAAGTCCAAGTAGAAATAGTTAAATGTTATTCATACTTGAACTGGGAGAATTTGCAATGTACGAAAACAAGGGTAAGGGAACGTTCGCCTTTAACCTTAGGGATATTTTAGAAGGCGTCAAAGTCTAGCATAGATTCCATGTTTGTTTATTATTCCCTTGAGGGAAGCACGCAGACTGCTTAAACTAAGAGACTCAACTTCAGTTCCGTTAAACGATGTGCTCCGGAAGTGATTAACAAGACACAATAAAAACGGTTGTATCAACTTCGAGAAGCTGAAAGCATTACTACAAGTCCGTCATCACATCAAACACATTTTTACCAACAGGACGCAGTCCTAGACAGTGACTCAAAGACAGGAGACAGGAAGTTTAGGAGGAACAAAACACATGTTGAATTTACAGGTTATGTCCATGACCAATTATCATGTTATGTCCATGTCAGTTATATGGCTCTCCAGCACAGTCAAGACTTAAGTTTCATAGGGTGAGCAAATATAAACAAACGAGATCGATTTAAGTAGTCTTGGTTGTGTTGTTGTTAGGGTTATTATTTAGTAACTGCTTAGAGCTGAGCAAAAAAGGACGAAAAGTTTACTCAGTAATGAAGGCATTTTTAAACAGATGGAGTTCCAGTCAGTGACTTAAAGGTGAACGGACTAATTAAGGAGGCCAATTACGCATATCGAAAGACAGCCTTCTCCATTTGTGACATTTTAATGTATTTGAAAAAAATCAAGGGGAGAGCGAGGGATAGAACAGGGGGTACATCCGGTTTCCCAAATTGATACTAAACGTAAACAATGTGGACGAACCCACTATGTGTTTGTAATTACAATCACGGTATGTAGTCAGAATATGGACCCACTAGGTGTATTTAAAAGACCCCTCACACAATAACCTACTTGGTGTCATGCTTCATCATTGGGGTCACAACCGGACGGCCGAGTGCCCCACGGTTGTGCTACGACGCCTGATTACAGCGGAGCTGGTGTTGTGCAGATGTGTGATGTGTGGTGATTTACTAAACTTAAAAATATCTCTAAGAATCCTTGCCTCAAATTTTTAATATTGGCGGCTCAGGATATGGTTAAAAAACAATGGCCCCACATGCATCAAGCTAATTTGCAAGCGGAAACATTACGAATCGGTAAAAAAATGCAGTTTCCGATCGCAAAATAGCTAGTTCTGATGCATCAACCAAATTCACAAAAATGAGTGTTTTACGCAATATTAGCACTTCATAAAATACAGAATCGGTACTACCGATTCTGTATTTTATGAAGCGCAATTAAGAATTCGCTAAATGGGATGCATCACGTCTTTGCAAATACAGAACTAGCCAAAATTCGCTATTTGCATTCCCTACACTAGAAGAAATCAAATCAGGTGGTAAAAATTATACAAAAACAAAAACAGGTGGAGATCATCAGCAAAGTCCCAGAATGCATCAAAATGACCCACAATGGCAGTGCTCTACATCGTGGCGAGGAGGATGAGGCTGAGAGCAGCAGCACACAGGAGAAGGAGGATCCAGGAGAGAATATTTAGAGTGCGTATCACATTACTAGGGCAGACGGATGATGAGATCTATGACAAATACAAGCTGAATGCTGCAGCTATCCTAGATCTAATTGCTGAGTTAGACCCTATACTGCAGCTGCAGACCCGCAGGACACATGCCATACCCACCCAGGTGCAGGTCCTGTGTTCACTGCATCTCCTAGCTTCAGGGACCTTCCAGGGAGTAATTGCAGCAGCTGGAGGAGTCTCCCAAAGTGCCCTATCGCACTTTTTTAACAGTTTCCTAAATGCCATGTTGCAGAGGATACACCACCACATCAGGTTCCCCACGACATCACAGGAATTGATGCAAACCAAATTATATTTTTATCAGGTTGCACAGTTCCCACATGTGATTGGTTGAGTCTATGGGACGCATGTACTCATATGTCCAAAACAAGCGTATGGAGAGGCAACAAAGAAAGGTGTAAATAAAGTGTATCAAAGTGACAAAATATAACACATGTCCTTAAAAAATGTGAAAAAAGTCCAATTTTAATCAGTTTTCTTTACATGATGATAAGAAAACAGCCAAGATTCTCAATATAAGATGACCAATGAAACAGCCACGAAACACCAACACGTTTCGCCCGATGTGGGCTTTGTACGTATGTGTATAGGTAGGTGGTGCAGCACTTAATCCCTTACTGCAATCCTTGTGCTGTGTTTTTCGTACTCATATGTCCCCCTGCAATGAATGAGTTTATCTACCACTACTGGAAATCATACCATTCACTCAACATGCAACTCCAAAGCAATCATCACTGACATAGTGGCAAGTTACCCTGACAGTGCACATGATGCCTACATCTTCTGGCACAATGATATACACAGACGTCTACTTGCAGAGGAGTTTGGAGAAGGATATCTACTAGGTAAATATACGTAATGCTGTATTTCAAAACCGTTCGCCATTGTGACACATAGCAGTGACTAATGTATGTTTATCTTACCCATCCTGTAGGTGAAAGCGCATACCCTGTGAGGTCTTACATACTCACCCCATACCTGAATCCGGCCACACAAAGGGAGCGACGTTACAATCGTACTCACATAGCAACCTGCAACGTGATAGAAAGGACATTTGGTGTGCTAAACTCACGATTCCGTATCCTACACAAGACCGGGGGTGCACTACATTATAGTCCGGAGAAATCCTGTAAGATTGTGGCAACGTGTGCTATGTTGCACAACATAGCCACTAATAGAGGCATACCCTTGGTGGACTCTGATAGCGAGCTATAACAGGATATACAGCCAACACAACCACCCCATGCAACAGGCGGCCCAAATGCAGCAGAGGGCAGACAAAGAAGAGCAGAAATAACGCAACATTACTTCTGAGGTGAGTAAGCACATGAGAACACAGTATTTTCTTGAAGGTTTAATGTAACAGTTGTGTGGTTGTGTTAATGCACACATACCATGTACAGACAATTACTTTCCATTGGCTTGGGACTGCAACTGCAGTGTGAATACGCTACGCAATTCTGGTTGCCTCACCAGATTGTTTGAATGTCCAAATGTCTAACTCCTCCTCTGACGCTCTCCTGTGGCCCTTGTAGTAGGTCCAGCTACTTCCGACATGGTGCTTTCTGTGCCTGCCTGACTTCTGCTACTGCGCCACGTGCTATCTGCCACAGGCTCAAGTTGGCTGTTAAGGCTGGAGGCCTCCTCACTGTCCCCCTCCATGCATGAGGTTCCCACTGGCTGCTGCTGTATGTAGCCCTTCCACAGCAGTGGTGACCTGGATTAGGCCCCTGGCCACATCCCCATAGCAGTGGGTCATCTCAACCTGCATGCCGACTGCACGCCTGTGAAGCTGAGCTGTTGTAGTACTCAGCCTGTTGATGGCCCTGGTGTATCCGCGCATGCTCCCCATAGAATCTTGTTGCCTCCTGGCATTAGAGTCATGCTCAGCCTGGATGACCCTGCACATCTGGTCAATGGCTGTTGCTACATGGTCAAGTTTCTCACTGTGTGCCTCTCAAGGACTGCAGTTGTCTGCTCCTTCATGCAGTCATGTATACCACCCATGTGTGTGACCATTGTTCCCAGTTGCTCCTGCATAATATGCATGTTCTTTTGTTGCAGGCGCTGGACCCTAAGCATCTTGGACTCCAGCACACTGCATGCAGCTTCACCATCGTCCACAGCAGACCTCAGAAATGCACTTGGTCTTCGCCTGCAGAACGGACTGTGACCTTGCGGGGTTGTTCCCTCTGTTGTTGGGGGTGGTGGCGTATGGGCAGTGCCCTGTGGGTGCGCTCCTGTCTGGGTGTCCTCATTACTAGCCAAATCTGGCAGTGGTTGGACTCTTCTCCTGCAATGAGTGGGAAAAGGTAGAGGCGAGGATGCTTGCATCTCTAGTTCCTCATTTGGCTGTTCTGTATGTTCCTCAGAATCGTGGATGTCTGGCACGTCACTCTCCTGTGCTGCATCTGTGAGGGGAACAGTGCAAGATCATTTGTTTTAGAAAAATGAAAAATATTTTTTGCACATGTTTGTGACATTGTGCATACAGGGGTCTAATAAATTGACTTCTGTGATGTAGAAAGTCTACTGTTGTCAATGCCTTGCTATACTCTGATGCAGTGGAGCTGTGCTACTCCCTCCATGCTTTGCCATTACATTTGTATGCATACAACTCCCACAATGCATTAGGGAGTGACAGGTAAGAGATGGACTGGACTCATGTCTGCTACACTATGCAGGGTCTGCATTTGTGGCAGTTTGGGTTACATTTCTATGAAAATATGCTTGGTTGTGCTCCTACCTTGGGAGGTCCCCACATGTCCGTAGGTGTCAATCTGCGTGATACTGACAACTGCCTCTGGCTGCAGAGTGGATTTCACCATGTCGTCCAGTGGGGTGTTTGCAGACTGAGTGGATGTTCCCCCTCCTGTTTTACTTGCACAAGCCAGCCTTTGAGCCACTCTCTCTTTTGCCCGGCTGCGAAGGTCATACCATCTCTTCTGTAGGTTGGTGATGTCACGGTGTGTTACCCCCACAGAATTGACCCTGGCTTGTATCCTAAGCCAGATTTTCCTCTTCACTGACTCTGCAACATGCAGGGATTGTTTACCAAACAGCTGGTCATGTTTTTGCACAACTTCCTCAGTCAGCATTTCCAATTCTCTCTCGCTGAATTTAATCTTCCTCTTTTTGCCTTCTCCTTTTTACTGTTTTTTTTTGCTGTGTCCATGGTATTTGTTTGTCTCAACTTCTGCAGGGAAAAGTGTTTTTCAGGCTGAGCACCCAACAGTCTTCTTCCTCCTCAGTCTCTCCCTGTGCACAGGTGTGTGGAATCTGGGAATCACTTCCTGCTTGTGATGTCATCTACATGAGACGATTGGCGCTTTTGCATTTACCGATTCTGTAATTGCGAATTCGCAAATACAGATTCGGTAAATAAGTAATCGGAAATATATTAGCGATTTTTAAGGAATTGCTAATATTTACCGATTTTTTTTGGTGCATTCGGTTTAATGATTCTTTAATAGCGATTCCTTATTTCTCGCTATTTGAGAATCGCTAAATCTTATTTTGATGCATGTGGGCCAATATGTGTAGTGTAACTATTTAGGAATTATTACCGTAAGTTGTCTATGTGTGGCGGTCTGCATGTTTCAGCCCATATAAAAAGTGAATGGGCTTACGTCAGGACCAAGTGAGTGATTAGTGAGTGACAAAGGTGAAAAATGCCACATGAAACCTGTGCGGTACCTACACATGCGCTAAGGTGTGTGGTATAAGTGTCGGCGTTCTCACTGACACTTGAAAAACAACCTATTAGGGAAGGAAAAGACACGACAAGACATATATTTTATCGCAACATAAAATGCAATCTTTAGAGGTAATATGAGTGTGCCGTAGTCAATGTCTAGATGACTACAACAGTGATCATGGTTTGCCCATGCTTGCAGCGACATGCAGAAACTCTTTGCATGCAGGGCCAGTGGGGGAATGGGCAAGGGCTACTGGGAGTGAGCGTGCAATTGTGAAGGAGATAAAAGCGTGGTCTCTAGTCGGCCAGTAGCTTCAACAATGGGGATGCCTGGCCCACTGAGCCCAATGAGGATAGTGGTGGCGCCCTGTGTAGCCGATCGATTGTGTTTACTGTGGCACAGTGTGGTGTGTATGGGCCACCAGGAGGCAGTGCCAAGTGGCCCTATGCGTACTGTGCTTGGCGGTTACTTGTGGCAAGAATATTGGCATGCGATCATGTGACATTATGCACCCGCGATCGGTTGTAAAAGTAGAATAGTTAAAAAAGTTAAAAACGTGCACATTTGTTATTATGGTCATAGCTACAATATGTTGGAATATTGGGCAGATTATCGAGGCTCGGGAGGGGTTGGTTCTCTTCCGAAGTCCCAATCTGCAAGTCAAGGTGCCATGATGAGCATGGTGGTATCTGAAGGCTCAAAGGCAGGCAAATATAGAGCGACCATTGTCTTACTTGGTCTCGGTGAGTGTCCAACTGCAAACCTGAATCAGTCCCCCCGTATTCCCGGCTGGTGCGGTGTGCTGCGAGGGGGGGCAGCTTTATTTATTTTTTTACATTTATTTTTTCCACAGTAACACAGATAAAGAAAACATTACACTTGTCATGAATTCATGTATTCAGATAATCAACAAACACCCCCCAAATACCTAAACCAATTTTGCGTTTCTTTGCCCCTTTAACTGAATACAAACTTAATATTAAATTAAATAAATTGTACATCTTTGCCCTCCAACGATCAAAAGGAGGAGGATCAGTTTGTAACCATTCAGCAGCAATACACAGCCGGGCAACCGTCATGGCTATAAAAATCAAATATCGATGTTTAAACAGGGGACTACCCTTCTCGAGTTCAGGCCCCATACCCAAAAGCATTGATTCCGATGATCCTAGACAAGTATCCGCATTATCCACCCCACACTGAAAACATTTGCCATCTTGCCCGGCCCCCCATTTAAGCATACGTGCCAGCATATAATACAAATGGAAACCAGTTTTGAAACATTGCACTTTCAGATTAGCGGTGAGCAAAGCTTCCCTAGATCTTATAATAACCTCCTTGATAGATATATTGTCTAGCCAAGTATCCTAGACCATTTAGAATTATGTTTTTCTAGGTCATCAATCCTATACAATAATAATAGCTTATGTACAATCCCAATTTTGTCCTGTCGCTTAATAGCCTAAACAACTGTATTGGGTGCAAATTACATTTTTTTCCGACTGATAAAATCTCGGACTTGAAGAAATTTGAAAAATGTAGACTTAGGCAGATTGTACTGTCTCCCTAGATCTTCATAAGAAATAAAGGATCCACCCATGCCAAATAAATCCCCTAATTGAAGAGTACCTTTTGCTCTCCACCCAAGTGCTACTCTATCCAAAAAATAGGGAGAAGAAGTTTCACAGCATTAGTAGGGGTATATTGAGACAATTTCTCAAATAAACATAATTTACAGATTCTCTTCCATACATTGAAAGCCGATTCCAATACCTTGAACCTAGTCCCCTTAAAGTAGCTGCCATCAATTTCTTTAAAAAAACATTGTTATGCCTCTGGTCCTAACAAAATCTAAACAATTGAGGGAGCCTCTGCAGTGTTACCTATATCCTCCCCAGTCAGTAGGATCCGCATCTTTAGCAGGAAACATGCATAAAATACAGGGTAAAATCCGGGATTGCTAATCCCCCACGTTCAATTGGCAGCGTCAGAAATCTCATGACCGCCTAGGTTTGCCGGGTGTCCAAAGAAACTTGGAGCAGATAGACTGCAAATGTTGAAGTTGAGACCCTGTCACCTCTAGGGGTACTGCTCTAAATAAATAGAAAACCTTAGGCAAAACATTCATTTTTATAATGTTACTTCTACCGATTAATGTAGTCATGCCCACCGATCTAATGATTCCTTAATACTGCGTAATAGCGCAGTCCAGTTAGCATCAACTAGTTCAAGCATCGACGACTTAATTTTAATACCCAAGTAGGATACTTCTTTTAAAACTCTAACATCATCCAATGCTACCTTTTCAGTAATTAACAATTAAGTTTTAGTAACATTTAATTTATAACCTGATTCCTGGCCGAAAAGTGTTGCTAACCGCTCAATCTCTTGAAGCGCTAAATATGGATCAGCTGTGGTCACCGCGATGTCGTCCGCATATGTAAGCACTGAATATGGAATATTTTTTACCACAAAGTGCTTGACCAAAGAGTTATTGCCTAACTGCTCAATAAACGATTAATGTATAAAGCGAAAAGCAATGGTGAACAGGGGTACCCTTGCCTGGTAACCCTGGTAATATTCACTACATCCGATAGTAAGCCCATTGAGGCAATCTTAACGACCGGTGAAGTGTATAGTATCTGTAGGGTAGTCATGAACCATTTCCCAAAACCCAAACGGATCATCGATTCCCACCTGTACTCCCACTCCACCCGGTGGAATGCCTTTTCCACGTCCAATAAAATTAAACCAAATTCCTGTTTTTCCGTCTGGGCAACATAAAAAAGCATTACCACCTTATTTACATGCATAACTGAACCTCGCTCTAGAATAAAGCTGTGTTGGTTCTGTGAGACTAAGGAACTAATGATCTTAGACAGGCGGGATGCCAGAATCTACGAATATATTTTACCATCACAGTTTAATAGTGAAATTAGTCTATAAGACCTCACCAATTCCGGGTCTTTGCCCTTTTTACTAAAAACCACTATGATGGCTTCTGCCCAAGATTTAGGGGCATGTCCCTCCTGTGCAGCCCTAAATGTGCTCAACATATCCTCTTTTATTAAACAAAAAAAAAGCTTGTATATCTCAGCCGGCTGTTTATCAGATCTGGCGGCCTTCCCTAAAGTTAAGCTGTTTTCCGCCGCTTCTAGCTCTTCCATCGTAATTGGACCCTCCAGTAATGCCACCTCACTAGAATCTAAGTGTGCTATACCCCCATCCAAAAAATTATTAGTATCCATACCATTCTTTACCTGTTGTGTATATAGTTCCGAATAAAACTGGTGAAAAATTGATAATATCCCTTTGGGATCCTGAGAAACTATCCCTGCTTTATCTTTCAATGACCTGATACAACTAGTAGCTTCTTTCACACGCAATCGAAGTGCCAAACACCTGCCGACTGCTTCCCCAAACTCATGGATTTGCTTTTTGTAAGCCAGATATTTTCTGGCATTCTCCATATTCCATACTCCCTGTATCTTAACCCGGGATCTAGCAGGAAGCTCTTCTAACTTTTGAATGTTACCAGCCTGCGATATTACACCCTGAGTTAGTTTTCCCTCAGCTGCTCTGAGAGCAGAGTACAATGCCTGCATCTCCGATTTTCTCTTTCTTTGCTGCTGAAAAACAAAACTTAGTACCTCGCCTCTAAAACATGCTTTGAACGTATTCCAAACCATTGCACAATGGGCGGAATATCTGTTATTGATAAAAACACTCATTAATCCACCTGGACATATGATCTGTAAAATCGTCATTTAAACATAGTTTCCAATCAAATGAAAACATTTTTAAAGGTGAGTGATGGCCAGCAGTGGCAATTTCACACACTATTGGAGAATGATCCGAAGATATCCTCTGGAAAATTTGAATCGAGGCCCCTCCCACAGAAACAACAGATTAAAAAAATAATCCAACGTACCAGCTTTTTATAACGAAAAGAATAGAAAGTATACCCTGGGTCTGTCGGATGTAATTTGCCCCAAGCATCAACAATACCATGATGGTTTAAAAGATTATACAAGGCATTAAATACTCATGGCTTCCGTCCACCGTAACTTCGGGGTCCATTCTGCAGATCTGAGTTGGATAAGTTAATATTTATATCCCGCATATTAGCAGCGGGGTGCCCCAAGTCGCTAATTCTATATTTAACTCTTTCAAAATAGATGCATCATCTAAATTAGAGCCGTAGATAGTACAGACTGTATATTTGGTGTCCCCAAACCTACATTCTGCGATAGCCCATCTGCCTAATTTGTCTGACAGGCATTGTCCCGAAGTAGCCATATTAGATTTAGCTAAAATCGCCACTCCCTGAATCATTGAGGATTACTGCGAGGACACCACAAGTGAAAACCCGAGTGTTTCTAATATTGACCTTTGTGTCCATGGGATATGCGTGTCTTGGAGACAAACCAAGTCTGGCTGACTACTTCGTAATTCTGCGGCTAATCTATTTCTTTTATTCCAATTGTTAAGAACAGAGACATTTAATGAACAAATCTTTATCCCTTTAGCTGACATAGTGATAACCCGCAAAAAATGCATCCATGAACAACATAACAAACATAATAGCAATCAAACGATCCAATATGATCATGATAAAGAACTGTTTTTTTTATTTTCTCTATTAGTTACTGTGGATTTTTTACCCTTTTCTCCCCACCATAGTGACCCACCCCTTATCCCCCCCAACCGCCCGGAACATTCCCCCCACCCAAACCTCCTGTAACAAGGCTTTAGGACCCATGGTCCTGTAGATGCAGGCTCCCTTAGAACCCCCTGCCATTACACGCAGGTCTCACCATACTTAATAAGTCGGGACACAGCCCTGTATCCTTCAAAGCTGAATAGAAGGAAGAAGAAAAATTAAAAAATAACAGATGAGCAATCATCTAACAATGATCCGCTTCAACTTTATACATTTTAAATAGATGCAGCGCTCCCTAAATTGAATTCAAAAATACTTTAGAAGACCCTTCACTAGTAAAACAATGAGTACGATAATTGAAAATCACTTTTAGCTTTGCTGTGTTCAGTAAATATGCTTGAGCCCCTTTACCCTGAAATCGTACAATCAACTCCCGCAATTGCCATCGAAGCTCAGACGTATATCGGCAAAAGTCCAGCCGTACAAAAAACTCAAAATCCCCCCCTGCTCTTTTTTTGTCGGGTCGTGCTAGATGAAAAACCTCTTCTCGTGCCAGAAAACTATTGAAAGATATTAAAAAAGCTCTAGGTTTATCACTAATCTGCTCAGCACAAGCACAAATGTCAAAAGGAAATCGATGGGCTCGTTCAATCTCTCTGTCCCAATCCCAATTAGTCAGCTCGGGGAATGACTTTTTGAATAGTTCTACAATGTATTGGCGGGGGTCCTGTCCTTCCTTCCCCTCCGGAATCTGAAGCGCTCTCAGGTTGTTCCTGCGTGCACGTTTCTCAATATCTGCAATCTTCCATTTATTTGAAAAAACATTCTTTTATTCGAAAAATGTTATATAGCACTGGCTAGACCCGGAGGTAGCAGAGCGCTTTACATGAGATAGGACATTGCATCAGAACATTGTTACATAGTTGCATCAGTTACAGTTACAGTTGCAGTTACCAGTAAATACTTGGGAGAAAAACGTGAGCTTACACAATTATACAAGAAATTAGCGCATAGCATATCCAAGACACACGTCATATGGGGCATGGAAGGTAGTGGGGGAAAGGTATTGTGAAGAACAAGGACCCCCTGGACACTGATGTCAGTGAGCTCCTAGGGCAGGGACAATAATGTGTGAACAAACACCCTATGCAGTCAATAGCAGTGGCAAAACAAGTAATATCAAATGACAGTAAAAACTTTAGGTAAGAAAAATAAATTTAAAAATAATCAAAACTTTAATGTAGACAGTTCAAAATCATATAAGTACATGGCATAATCATAACCATACAATATGAACATAGGGCTTAAAAAACATACATTTCATTGCTCTTTAAACATACATATCAAAATCAATATAATTAAATTTATAAAAATCACACTGTGGCGAGTGCAACTCGACGCGCGTTTCGGCGTAAAGACGCCTTCTTCAGGAGCCACACAAAAGTGATGATATCTGAAACACACATTAAAAAATTTCAAGACAATGTATTACACCTCTTGTTTCATCATGTAAGAAGTATATAAAAAAATCAAAAACAATTCCACGATAATTCATGAACAGAAGTCTATACAAAACCTAAGCAGTCAGTGTCAAAAGAAAATATAATATCATGTTGTCACAACAATTTGATATAATCATAGAAAAGATTGTGCCGTACTCAGAAATTAAGGGAGGAGGGAAAAATATATATATTTTCTCATTTCAAGAGTACACAAACCCATTTACAAAACACTTAGAAACCTATTTCTCCAGATCATAAATTCAAAGGAAACTGATAAAAGATGTTTTATAAAAGAATACAATATACAGCAAACATACATTCATGATGGTAATAGGAACTATTCCCTTTATATATATACGTTCATTCAATTTATACATTTTTATACACATATATACTCACTATTCTCTGTAAAATGTCCCAAACTGTATACTCTTTGGAAGCGATCAGTTTCTTGAGTAATCAAAGGATGCAAAGGTCACCAAACCGAATATGTTCCTAAAGCGTACAAAATATCAAACAATCAAATGAAGTGTAGTTTCTGGGCTATTTGAGCAAGAGACAATTAAAAAGCAGGTGGACATTTCATTGGATGACACAGACATGTGGGACATAGACATCTAGCTACACTGACCAGGGGGTAATTGATGACCGTGGTCTGTCAGAATCACAGATAAGAGAAGATGAATTAATAATGCCTCCAGTTGATGGCGGATCTATACCCATCTATGATGTAATGTAATTGCATCAGAAGCAACCAAGATCCGATAAATGACAATCGATAGGTGACCGTGTCAAGCTACATAAAAGGTTAACAAATAATAATGTATAATAATGTATGAAGAATTCTAAAACAACACCTCCGTATTTCATAGTCTCTAACATACCAATAAATTGGACCCGATGGTTCCTAGGTTTGGAATTATGTGACAAAACACACAAATGGAAGCAACACTTGGCAAAGGTCACAAGCGTGCCAGTCGAGAAACAGAAAAAAATCAACGGCTAATGAGATAAATTAACAAACTACATATTATACGCACCTGGTGAGTGTATCCTCAGGGCGCTACAGGACACTTTATAGTTGAAAATGCCCACAGAATTGGTAAGTATAAAAAACGATAAAATCTAAAGAGCCAAATATAAAGGGGGAAACCAAAAAATACATGTTATAAAAGGTTCATTTAACAGGGGACAGGTAAAAAATAATAAATCCCTAACATCGCGCTGTTGCGATTCTGAATAGGCACAGTGGGCACAATATCTCGCCACAGTGTGATTTTTATAAATTTAATGATATTGATTTTGATATGTATGTTTAAAGAGCAATGAAATGTATGTTTTTTAAGCCCTATGTTCATATTGTATGGTTATGATTATGCCATGTACTTATATGATTTTTAACTGTCTACATTAAAGTTTTGATTATTTTTAAATTTCTTTTTCTTACCTAAAGTTTTTACTGTCATTTGATATTACTTGTTTTGCCACTGCTATTGACTGCCTAGGGTGTTTGTTCACACACAGTGGGGGAAAGGTAAACAGGGAAGAGGAAAGCAGACAGAGTCAGATAGATCTGAATGGGGAAAGCACTCCAGGGGAAATAAAGCAGTCAAAGTAGTCAAAGAGAGAGACATATAAAACCATGGAGAACAGTGAAAAACAATGTCCGAGTAGATGAGAGCCGATGGGGAAACCCAGAGCCAGACTCCGCTATAGCTACATAGGACAGCTCCACCGGGCAGTGACCAAGGGTACTCGGGCTCTGCGGTAAGTACAAACAATTTATTTTCAGCCCGTCTGGCATCGTCATAGTTCCATAGAAGGCATCAGTCCCGGTGTTACTGGGCGGTGCCGCCTGCCTTGTCCTCCATCTCATGTTGCGTTGTTTGTGGGAGAAAACAGAGGTTGGCGGAATCACGGTGCACTTATTTCGGCAACAGGTGTGTTCTCAGCTCCTCGGGTGCCATCTTAGCATACTCATTGGCAGGGACATCACGGCTCATTTCTGAGCGATGTAAAATCGGAGCAGGGCGATATTGATCTTCACCTGCCTGAGGGGAGCTATACCAGGGCACTTTATTCCAAACCAGTGTCACAAATTGTGATGTGCAGGGACCCGAAAAAGACTTATACAGTTTCGGATAAGTGTAGTATTCCTTTATTTCAAACAAAATAATGTGCCAAATAGTCTCTTGGCAGCTTTTCTCTTCTGATCTTTGTCTCCTTCTCTCAGGGTCTTCTATGGCAGTCCCTTGGGCGACGTCATCCTGGCCAACAACTTCCCTCGGAGAGAAGAAAGGCTCAGCTAAGTGTTTCTAGGTTTTTCTTCTTAGTATATATATAGAGAAGGGCGTGGGGGACCACCAATGCCAAATAAAACTAGTCAGGCAAAAGTGATTGGGACGGGAGCAGTGAATGTGACCAATTACGAAGGAGCAACCACGAACAAAAAGGTAAAGGAGCGCTTTCATAAACGCCTTGTTTCCAGTTTACATCCTTCCCCTCGCCCTCCTTGTCCCTCCCAACTCCTGTCTG
The DNA here is from genome assembly GCF_964263255.1 of Lissotriton vulgaris. Classification (NCBI taxonomy): domain Eukaryota; kingdom Metazoa; phylum Chordata; class Amphibia; order Caudata; family Salamandridae; genus Lissotriton; species Lissotriton vulgaris. Next base: position 999,487,018 of record NC_141695.1, on the reverse strand, counting down.
CCTCTTTCCGCAGGTAGCCCCATAGGCACTGACGCACCTGTGAGAGCCACGACACTCCGGGGCCGTGGCAGGACTCTTCTGTTCGGCTCTGGGGCGTCTGGACTTCTCCGTCTGCTTCCCCGGATAAAACACCCGCTCTCCTCTTGCCGTCTTCTTTCCTCTCCGCGGGTAACTCCTTCAGCATGGAAAACACCTCTCCTCCTGCTCCTCTGCTCATCAGCTTTTTTTTCTCCTCCTCCCGTTCTCTCTCTTGTCCTCCTTCTTCCAGTGGTGGTGCCCCCACGTTGCCTCCTACGTCGGTTGCAACAGAGCCAGCCTTAAAGGGCCCGCAGTCGTCGTTCTCGTCTCCAGTGCCGATTGAAGGCACATCGACACCACATTCCAAATGGGCTCCTAATGAATGTGATCCCTGGTCAATTGAATAGAGGCAGTCAGCGTTTTTTTGTTGAACCAGTTCATCCTCCAGATTGGAAATCCGTGCTTCTACTTCATTGAACCTTGAAATAAAGTCCGCATGAGATTTAGACATTTGTCAAGCTGAATTTTGCAATTTCCTACACAGGTTTTGGACTCTCTGACTCTCTTCCCGTGTTTCAGCTCGGAGAGACATGATTGACTGATAGATTGATGAAAGAGAGATATCTTCTTCAAGATTATGTATTTGATCTGTCACTAGGGGAACTTTTGCCATGCCCCCTTTACAAAGAGTCAACTCTAATTTCTTGCGAACAGTATGAGAACTCCCTTCTGTAAGATCCCCTGACTCCTCCAAAAACAAGCTACTATGATCACTGCGGTCGTTAACGCTCATCTGCACAGCATACTGAAGTGCTAAGTCCTCACAAGAAGATGTTGACTGATCTGACCATGAGTAAAAATCACCAGACTCCGCGTCAGGTATTGGTATTTAGTCCTCGCTCGAAATGTTTGCAGACTCGTTAGAGTATTCATTGCCCCCAGTTGCCCCCAAGACTTTCCTGCCTGGCTGGCTATATCGCCATTCCTCCAAAATGATATCGTTGGCAGACAGGGAGGCTGCTGGACTATTGAAATGAGGATCCAAATGACATTTTCCACCTTCTTCCCTAGTCTCTACATTAGGAGTTGGAGCATCAGCCTGCACAGTCACCGCCTCCCCCTCATTAGAATGTACAGGATCATTCAGGTCTGCCAGGTTTACAAGATCAGACCCCCTTCCGTAGTGGGGACAGGTTGTTTCCCCTTACGCTTATCTTTGGCAGCAGAGAAAATTGCTGTGATCTTTTTTTTCTCCACCATGCCCCCCTTAGCTCTTTCAGCCGTGATATCCATACCAGCGCATTTTACTGATTTATCATAGTCCGACAGAGTACCATCTCTCACCTCTGCACCTGTAGCAGCGGTAGTGTCCATGTTCTCGATCTCTTGTCCGTGAGGCCTCCCTCACGTTCCTTTCGAGGGCATTTTTGGCGATATTCCTTCTTCCCGCGCAGATAGCGACGCAGCATACAACCTCCACGCACACCGCTGACTGCCGGCTGGAAACGCCCACAAGCTACGTCGAGAGTGGGTCCGCTCCAGCAACAATCCGGGAAGGATTTCCAGCATCGACGCTTCACTGGCTGCGTTCTAAGCCAGGACACTGTGGTACCACGAAAAAGTAAGATTTCCAAAATCAATTTCATGAGCATGAATAGAAAGTCTCCGCTTAGACACAGTATCACTCTCACAAGCAACACTGTAACGCTTCCCCCTTCAGGGCTCAAACTGCGAGGTCCGGCAGGAACGGTCAGCCTACACGTCCGCTACAGGGGGCGCCATCTTGCCTCTGTCCAGGGGGGGGCAGCTTTTGTAGAGACTGGCCAAGTCCCGGTACGTGAGTCGGCTTTGCGACTGGTGCGCTTGCGCGCGCATGCGTGCGGTCGTCCCAGAAATTGACTAGAACGCTAATTGTGGGTATCCAGTTTAGTGGTCATCTTGGAGGGTGGTTCCTTCAGGGCTAGTGTACTATGCTGTAAATAGAGTTGGCAATGTCATGGTTTATTCCCTGGTGGCCATCATAGATGCAGGTTTGTCCTGGGCTACTCTACTAAACTCTACAGGAGTTACGTAGGGAAAAAGTTAAGTGTTCATTTATGAGTTGGCCGGCTAACGTGGATAATGAATCCTGGATACTCATGATGTGTATATGGGGGATTGTCTCAGAGTCCCTGAAAAGTAAACTATCTTGGTTCCTGGGATTCAGAGTTTATGAGCCTGTCACCTGTATCAGCTGTGGGCACCGCATGCTCATGTGGTATTTGCGTGCCTGCTCCTGTGTTGTCAGTGACGAGTTTGGTCTCATGTACCCTGAAAAGCTAGCATGAGTATGATCTACCAAGGTGGCTACAGGTGGTTGTTGTGGTCTATTAAGGCTTTCCATAGGATATTATCATTGAGGCCTGTCTTGTGGCTGGATAAGCGATAGATTCATCTCTGTTCTTTCCGTAATAGTTGGTGCTGTATGTTTGGCATATTTGGATCCAGAGCCTCAATGATGACCCAGCGCATGTCGTTTGTCGTATGACCTGCTTCAATGAAGTGATTGGTCATTTCTGTGGTGTTTTTCTGTTTGTCATCCCTATGTAGATGAGATTGCAAGGACACACGTTGCGGTATAATACATGGGCCGTGTTGCAGTTAGTGTGTTGTCGTAGTTCCCATGTCTTGCCTGGTTCTAGGTAGAGAATCTTGGTGGTCTCAGTGAGGTGGCATACACTGCAATTGCCACATGCAAAGTATCCAGTGACTCTGGCGAGGCCCCAAGCATTTAAAACAGCGGTCTCTGGATTTTGCAGTTGGACTGGTTGTGTTGATACTAGGGCATCTTTTATAGATTTTGTTTTTTGTAATAAAGGAGGGTCCCAATTTACAACATCCCTTTAGATTGTTTGTATCTTCCTCTTCGGTGTATCCAGTTACACAAGGAAGGAATTCTGGCTTTTTGAAAAAAAAAGAAACTTGTTCGCCACTGCACTATTTTGAACGACACTATAAGCCGTGAGTAGCGACAGGTTACATTCTCCGACATGGCTAATTTTTATCAAAATACCTGGTGGATTGAGTATATGAGAACTTTGTTACACAAAGTGGGAAGAAGTTGTCTTTCCTGAAGAAGGTGGGGAGCTATTTTCGTTGGACCCATTGAAACGTGTCAATGCTCTTGTTGAATGGAAACTATCACGGATAAATGACAAATGCAAAAACTGCTTTATTAATATCTAGCAATAATCTGTTTTGCCCAAAGCTGTGTGCATATACATTGTCTATCTAGATGTCTGATTACTGTGGTGTTTCCTGACTTGTAATTATTTTTCCTGCTCTAGTTTTTGTCCCACTTTTTCTTAATTTTTTTTTAAATATGTTGGTATTTTAACCTTGACTGTCAAACTGTATAAAAACTTTTTACCATGTGAAGTTTCTGTATTTATAATGTGATTTCTAATAAATTGAAAGCAACTAAAAATCTTTTTTTTTAATTATTGTTTTTGCACTGATTTGATTCTTTGGTTCACAGTGTGGTTGCTCTTGAGTGAGTTAAGTGTGCCAAGAAGGTTGTTGAGTGTGGTTGCGTGATTAAAGAGTTACTACGGTTCCCAAGGGGGTTTTCTTGACGTTGGTCTTTTGGTACCCTACCCCTGTGGTGTTATAGGGTCCCACTCTCTTTTTTTCGAACAGGTTGGACTTTAGGCCAAGTAACTCTTCTACAATTATTAGTTACGTGCCGGTCTTCGTTTTTAGAAGCATGACTTGAGAAACTCCTACCCAGGTCCGTACCCCTCATGTTTAATAATAAAGAATTGTGATCGCTGGCATCCCGTTGTTCAATACTCATATCTTCTACCAGAGACCACACTCTTACGTCTACAAATATATAATCGATAATACTAGTGTAGACACCCCTTTTAAAGGTGGCCTTCCTCCCTAAATCAGATGCAGTTCTCTCATTACAAGCGCTCAAGCTCCTACCTGTGATTAAAAAATCAATCTGCAAGGAAACATTTGATAGGCGTTGGCCTTGTTCGCCAGCAACCAGGTTAGGGATACCCCATCGCTCATCCTCTTCCTCGAGCAGAGCACTCAGTAGGATAGAGGGTTCGAATGCAGCGTTGAAATCCCCCGCAACTATAATTTTAAAGTTAGTTTGATTTATTCTAACCAAATCATCAAGCTGTGAGAGTACATGAGATTCGCTGCTAGATGATTCTGACCTAGCGTAAACATCAAACACTGTCAAAATTAAGCCGGTCAAAAAGATACGCTGAATCCCCATAACATCTTGGGAATTAATTGGTAAATGCTTATACTTGCATGCAAGCTAGGGATTTTTTTACGAGAATTAGCTGCTCACCACTAGCCCTACCCGTTGATTTGGGCGGGTAAGCTTCCACACTATAATTGTTATAACCGTTTGTATGTACCCTATCTACGGCCCAGATCTCTTGGAAGACACAGATATAATTTTTCCCAATTTAGGAGAACCAATCTGGGTCTTGGAGTTTAGAATGGATATGCTCCAGGCTCCACGATTTTATTTTTAGACTGTTATTTGCCTCATTTATAATTAAGGGTGCACACCCATGGATATCTGTACAGTTAGGGAAATCGTTAACACTGGTTGAGTCAATCGGGCGTGATCTTAACTGGTGTTGCAACGAGGGCGTAATATTAGCTGTACTATGAGTGTTATTGGTTGACACATCGATATTTGTAGTCGAGTGTAAATTACTTTTAACTGGTTCAGCAGTGTGCCTGCTACCCTGGGGTCTAAAAGTTAGTTCATTATCAATGTTCAGGTGGTCTGTGTACTTTGGAATTGGTGCTACTATTATGCCTTTGCCCCGCCTAAAGGATGCCAATGGTACATTTCTCAGGGAATTCCTTTGCAATTAACATATGAGACGGCATGGGATCAAAGGTCTCCTGGGCTTCCAGGCAATCCTTTAATATTGTTACTACCATGTTATCCCTTATGGTACTTATATCCATAGCTAATCCTCCATCCAATGAGGATAGTTAATCATTATCATCAAGGGGGTTGAAAACGTCAAAGTGATTATTCATAATGATGGCATATCTAGGCTGTCTCCGCCCCCCCTCCTCTCCCCCGGGGCATCCCCTTGTGTGTAGGGTGTACGACCAGGCAGTTTGTAAAAGTAACCAAGAGGTAAGATGCTAATCCCCGTTTTCTCTATAAACCAGTTACCCGCCCTTTCAAGTATTGCTTAGACCAGATCTGGTGACCCAAATGATAGCACTTCGCAGTCGCCTTCTGGAGATTTTCTGAGCTCTCTAGCCAATTGACCCATATCACCATTTTAAACTCTGTGAAAAGGGGATTTGATAGACCTGTCCTTACACTTATCTGATGCAGTGATTTATTTTTTAGATTGGTTCAATGTTCCATGGCTCCATGTGGCAATATAGGGACATTAGCCAATACTATGGTGTTGCTTCTGGGGGTAAATGTAATGTATTAACACCTATCGTAACCCTCGCTGGCTTATCATGTTGTCCATGACTGCTTTGTGACTGCGTTTCCACCCTGTGTGCACTGTTAAACCTGTTTAAGGGTGGGGCTTTTTGGATATTCAATAGCCGTTCTTGGATATTAGTTAGTATGTACCATATCATTTGGCCTCCCTGTTGGTACCCTAGTACAGTTCTTGGAGTTAGAATCCAATGGGGCAGTGAGGGGTGCTAACACTTGGCCAGAAACAGGAATTCTGAACAGGTCATTTGGGTAGCTGCTAGACCCTGTGAGCTGGGCGATCTTAGCGCTACAACGGTACGTAGTAGCTTGGTGCTGCTGAGGAGGCTGGGTACTCGTGTGGCGTTGCTGGCTCTGCTGACTCTCCTGATCTGTGTGTACAATGCTTGCAAGCTTTTCAAAATTTTCTATGCTCGCTTCCAGCCTGGATAGCTTTTGCATCAGGGGGTTCAATAAGACTGATACAACCTCCCTCGTTTTGGTCCAAAACTCCCTGCTGTCATCAGTCTGCAGGGGCGGTAGAGATAATGGGGGAAACTCTTCAGCAGTAGTAGCAATGTCAGTCGCTAGACAGTTCCCTTCCTCCTTGATCTCCCTCATTATGCCTCTGCGCCCTCTTTTTGATATAGGATATGATTGCTTATTAGAGCTCTGCCCTTTTCTTTTTTGGGTCTGGCGCAAGGGACTACTCCCTGAATGATTTCGCTTTTTTGGCTTTGGGTGAGTACTTTAGGTCTAGTGGTTGTGTCAAGTATCTGTCGGGCGTCGTCCGGTACAGGGACCTGATTGGGCAACACATTGGTCGGGGGAGAGCTAGAACCAAAATGAGTGTGATCTGCGGGGTCAAGCAATGTAGGCTGTCTTGCAAGGGGATGTGGTTCTAATGGATCACTGAAATAATATCGATTGCCAAAATATCGAGTTGCAATAATATCGTTGACAAAATATAGACTGTCAAAATTTCGAGTTTCTATGTACTAACAGGTAAGTACAAAAATATCGAGTTTTAAATATAGTTGTAAAAAATATAGTTGTAAAAAATATCGACTTTAATAAAAACAATGTTAAATTACATTAATATTAATAATTAACTACTAAAATATATTTAAAAATACTTAAATTAATTTATAATAATTAAATAATTAATGAAAGTCAAAATAATTTTTTTTAATCATATTTCTTAAAACATATATATAGAGTAACAAAATATAATTAAATAATAGCCAATATTATTAACGTACAATAACAAAAGTGTAAAAATTACTATTCCCACTGCAAAGAATGCAAGCATAGGGTAAGCGTTGGATAGTGTAGGAGTTAAAATTACTATTCCCACTCCAGTGGGTGCAACAGTAGGGAAAGCGTTGGATAGCGTAGGGGTAAAAATTACTATTCCCACTCCAAAGAGTGCAACAGTAGGGAAAGCGTTGGATAGCGTAGGGGTTAAAATTACTATTCCCACTCCAGTGAGTGCAACAGTAGGGAAAGCGTTGGGTAGCGTACGGGTATAAATTACTATTTCCACTCCAAAGAGTGCAACAGTAGGGAAATCGTTGGATAGCGTAGGGGTTAAAATTACTATTCCCACTCCAGTGGGTGCAACAGTAGGGAAAGCGTTGGATAGCGTAGGGGTTAAAATTACTATTCCCACTCCAGTGGGTGCAACAGTAGGGAAAGCGTTGGATAGCGTAGGGGTTAAAATTACTATTCCCACTCCAAAAAGTGCAACAGTAGGGAAAGCGTTGGATAGCGTAGGGGTAAAAATTACTATTCCCACTCCAAAGAGTGCAACAGTAGGGAAAGCGTTGGATAGCGTAGGGGTTAAAATTACTATTCCCACTCCAGTGGGTGCAACAGTAGGGAAAGCGTTGGATAGCGTAGGGGTTAAAATTACTATTCCCACTCCAGTGGGTGCAACAGTAGGGAAAGCGTTGGATAGCGTAGGGGTTAAAATTACTATTCCCACTCCAGTGGGTGCAACAGTAGGGAAAGCGTTGGATAGAGTAGGGGTTAAAATTACTATTCCCACTCCAAAGAGTGCAACAGTAGGGAAAGCGTTGGATAGCGTAGGGGTTAAAATTACTATTTCCACTCCAGTGGGTGCAACAGTAGGGAAAGCGTTGGATAGCGTAGGGGTTAAAATTACTATTCTCACTCCAGTGTGTGCAACAGTAGGGAAAGCGTTGGATAGGGTATGGGTAAAAATGACTATTCCCACTCCAGAGAATACAACATTAGGGAAAGTAAATATTTCTTATATTATTCAAAATTCTAACAATGAATATCTATTAATAATTAATAAAAAGTAAATAAAAATGTTATCTAATAATTACTATTTAACAATAATTATTGTAATTAATCACCTATTAATACAAATTATTATACATTAACAATTATTTTTTTTTACTTAAAAATTATTTCACAATTATTTCCAAATAAATAACGTTCAATTATTTTTATTATTTAATTAATTATTAAAAAATTACTTTGCACCCTATGCACCTATAAACCCACAACCCACTACAGAAAATAAATTAGTAAAATTTACATAATTACCAATTAATCAATTAATATAAATAAATTAATAATTATAATTAAATTAATAAATTATATCAATTAATTAACAATTAATTACTAATTAATATCAATAAATAAATGTACATATTCATGTAATTATAATTAATTTACTTCCCACCCTATTCCCCTATAAACCCACAACCCGCTACAGAAATTAAATTAGTAAAATTTACATAATTACCAATTAATCAATTAATATAAATGATTTGAAAAATCTAATTAAATTAATTAACAAATATAAATTAACTTACAATTAATTACTAATTACTATCAATAAATACATTTACATATTTAATTAAATATAATTAAATTACTTCCCACCCTATTCCCCTATAAACCCACAACCCGCTACAGAATTACATTACGCAATATTCATAAAAAAAAATCCATGTAATAACATTATTTATAACATAAATACACACTTTTCACACATATTATAACATAAAAATACACTATAAAATATTATATATTATTAAAAAATCGATATTTTTAACTATCTATATTATATATTTCGATATTTTATCTATCTATATTTTTTACAGTCGATATTACTTCACTTACCTTAAAAACAATATTTTTGTTGTTGTCTATATTCTGTCCTGTCGATATTTTGTCCAGTCTATATTAAATACTCGATATTTTGTCCAAACGATATTTTGGGCTCGATATTATGTCTGTGCACCGGTTCTAATGATAGCCTACGCTCAATAAGAGCGATTTCATGGATAAGGGCTGACTCTGCCCTTAAAAGAAAGGCATCCAATGTCCCTACCACTCCTTGGCCTATTAGTGATTTCCTTTTTGCTGTTAGTTTCTGCGCCATTTTCCTCGGATAAGTTATATTTACACAGCATGACAGTGCAATTTGGTGGCCTTGTACCTCAGTTCCTGACTCCTAGTTCACGGTCTCTGGGCCCAATAGTCCGGGTATAGGTCCATAGATGTACAGTGCACCAGATGAAAATAACCTGGCCCAGCCCGGCCTCTTCCGGCTGCTGATGGGCGCAGACGGGCTACGGGAGCCCGTGGCCACTTTTGAAGCACCTCCTGGCACTTCTACAGTGACGTAGTTAGTTGTGCCCCACGCACAGCAGGCTGGAAGTTGCGGTCCCCCTGGACCGTGCGCATCGAATGGAGGCAGATGGCAGGTGTCAGCAGCCCTCTGGGCAGGAATGGCAACAGAGATGGCAGCAGGTGATAACAGCAATATGCAGCGATTAAGCAGTATGCGGCAATACAAAGAAGTGGGACCCACGCTGCGGGAGCCCAACCGCGCTTTTTAAGTACCTCCTGGCGCTTCTAAGCGGTATGCGGCAATACAAAGAAGGTCTGACTCATCTGGCAACTGTTGCATTTGACATAGGAGAAACCGTTCATAGTCAGGGTTGGTGTACGGCTCAAAGTGTGTGGTGATGGCATCCCACAAGGTAGCATAGTTCTGCGGGAGCCTGCTTTGACTACGGACTTTGACATTTTTTGGATGTCGGCTCCCATTAAGTGAAGAAGCATGGGGCTTCTGCGTCCAGCGGTGATCTCAGCAGCTTCAAAGTATGTCTCTAGGTGTTCGACCTACGCCTTCCATCGAGCGGCTTGGGAGGGTGGTGACCCTGTGATTGTGAAGTGGTCCAGTGGGGGAACTGACGCCATGAGGCTGGGGGTGGCGTGCCGCGGCGGTGAGTGGGAGCTCCACATGAACCACAGTACAGGGTTAAAGAGTGTCATAGTGCAGCTGCGGAGCGCAGAGAGTTTAACGGACCTGGGTTTTTTGCAGTGGTGTTAGCTTTTTCTTTGCAGGCCTGCTGTGCCCTGGGTCCTTTATGGTGTGCTTCCTTGGCGATGTTATCCTTTCTATTGTTTGTATTTGTATCACTTTTTTTCCTCTGAAGAGCTGCTTCACATTCTGTAACTTTTCCTGTTTGTTTATTTGTATGGTTCAGGCTGGCAGAGTAGAGGGGTCCGGAGCTCAGCTGAGCTCTGTGGTGGTCTGTGCCCTCTCCACATGGCGCTGAGACGGTGCGACCACTGTGGGAAGGAGGATGGGCCAGCAGAAGGGCAGTGCCCTGCCCCTGGGGTCCAGGGGAGCAGGTGGGGACATGGTAGGCTGGCCAGCATCCGCAGAAATGTTTCCGGGGGGGGGCAACATTTTAACTTTATCACCATCCTCCGACATGATTGCGCCCAAGTATTAAATACATTTAAAAAAATCTAATAAGACAAAAAAGAGCTTAAATAAACAAAGAAATCCATGAGGGGAAGAGAAAAATCTTGTGAGGCGCCACATCAGACAACCTGGCAAGTAATAAAACAGAGGGAAAAACTAAAAATGACCAGAAAAAAACAAAAACATTCTAAATCAGGTTGATGCAGTTCTAGAGCATGGGTACTCACAAACTTTCTCTCAGGGGCCAAATTTACAGTGTAGTTTGTGGCCGAAGGCCACACTGGTAGGGGCGGGGTCAGTGAGGGAGGGGGTGGGGCTAGAGCAACCAAAAACTATGACAATGAGGTTGAACACAGGTCCCTGCAGCGGACGCCTTCGTCTGCTGAGCCACCAGACCCGGCATACACACATCTTTCTTTCTATCTCTTTCTCTCTGTCTGTCTCTCTGTCTCCCTCCCTCTCTCTCTGTCTCCTTCTCCTTCTCTCTCTATGTCTCCCTCCCTCTCTCTATCTCTCTCTCTCCCTCCCTTTCCCTCTCTCTGTCTCCCTCTGTCTATCTCTCTCTCCCTCCCTCTCCCTCCCTCTCCCTCTCTCTCCCTCTCTCTCCATCTTTCTCCCTCTTTCTCCCTCTCCCTCTCTCCCTCTCTCTCTCTCCCTCTGTCTCTCTCCCTCTCCCTCTCTCTCCATCCCTCTCTCTCCATCCCTTTCTCTGTCTCCCTCCCTCTCTCTCCCTCCCTCTCTCTCCCTCCGTCTCTCTCCCTCCCTCTCCCTCCCTCCCTCTCTCTCCCTCTGTCTCTCTCCCTTTGTCTCTCTCCCTCTCCCTCTCTCTCCCTCCCTCTCTCTCCAACCCTCTCTCCATCCCTCTCTCTCCATCCCTCTCTCTGTCTCCCTCCGTCTCTCTCCATCCCTCCCTACCTCTTTCTTCCTCTCTCCCTCTCTATCCCTCCCTCTCTACCCCTCCCTTTCCATCCCTCTCTTTCTCTCCCTCCCTCTCTCTCCCTCCTTCTGTCTGTCTGTCTCCCTCCCTCTGTCTGTCTGTCGCCCTCCCTCTGTCTGTCTCCCTCCCTCTGTCTGTCTGTCGACCTTCCTCTGTCTGTCGCCCTCCCTCTGTCTGTCGCCCTCCTGTCTGTCGACCTCCCTCTGTCTGTCTGTCGCCCTCCTTCTGTCTGTCGCCCTCCCTCTGTCTGTCGCCCTTCCTCTGTCTCCCTCCCTCTGTCTCCCTCCCTCTCTCTGTCTCACAGTCTCACTCCCTTTGTCTCACTCCCTTTGTCTCCCGCCCTCTGTCTGTCACCCTCTGTCTGTATGTCACCCTCTGTCGGTCTGTCGCCCTCTGTCTGCCTGTCGCCCTCTGTCGGTCTGTCGCCCTCTGTCTGTCTCCCTCTGTCTGTCTCCCTCCCTCTGTCTCCCTCCCTCTGTCTGTCTCCCTCTGTCTGTCTTCCTCCCTCTGTCTCCTTGTCTCTCTCTCTCTGTCTCACTCCCTTTGTCTCCCTCCCTTTGTCTCCCTCCCTCCCTCTGCCTCCCTCCCTCTGTCTGTCGCCCTCTGTCTGTCGCCCTCTGTCTGTCGCCCTCTGTCTGTCGCCCTCGGTCTCCCTTCCTCTGTCTGTCACCCTCTGTCTGTGGCCCTCTGTCTGTGTCCCTCCCTCTGCCTCCCTTCCTCTGCCTCCCTCCCCCTGCCTCCCTCTTGCTCCCTCCCTCTGCCTCCCTCCCTCTCTGTATACCTCCCTCTCTGCCTCCCTCCCTCTGTCTCCCTCCCTTGTGTGTCCCTCCCTCCCTGTCTCCCTCCCTTGTGTGTCCCTCCCTCCCTCTCTCTGTCTCCCTCTCTCTGTCTCCCTCTCTCTGTCTCTCTCCCTTTGTCTGTCTCCCTCCCTCTGTCTGTCTCTCTCCCGGTCTGTCTCCCTCCATCTATCGCTCCCCTCCCTCTGTCTGTAGCCCTCTGTCTCTCTCCCTCTGTCCCCCGCTCTATCTGTCTCCCTCTCTCTCTGTCTCCCTCTGTCTGTCTCTGTCTCCCTCCGTCTCCCTCCCTCAGTCTCCGTCCCGCGGTCTCCCTCCCTCAGTCTCCGTCCCTCAGTCTCCGTCCCTCAGTCTCCGTCCCTCAGTCTCCCTCCCTCTGTCTCCCTCCCTCTGTCTCCCTGCCTCTGTCTCCCTCCCTCTCTGTCTCCCGCCCTCTCTGTCTCCCTCTCTCTCTGTCTCCCTCTCTCTCGGTCTCTCTTCCTCTGTCTGTCTCTATCTGTCTCCCACCCTGTATCTCCCTCTATCTGTCTACCTGTCTGTCTGTCTCCCTCCCTATGTCGCCCCTTCCCTCTGTTGCCCCCTTCCCTCTGTCTCCCTGCCTCATTGTGCTTATCTATAATAATGTCCCCCCCTCGCCTCTTTCACTATCTTCTCTCGTCAATAATTTCTCCCTCTTTCCTCTCCCCTCTCCGTTTGTCTCTACTCCCGACTTTGTCTCTTATTTTTCCTTTTGGCTCTGTCGCTCTCTTTTATCTCTCCTCTGCTCTTATGTCTCCCTTAGACTCAACATGGAAGGTTAGTTACATTTTTCCACTACAACATTGTCAAAATCGAATTTTCATTTTTTCCCATTTTTAGTCATATTGTTCTTTAAATGTAGTTATTTCAGTCCTTAGTGTTTTTTTCGGAGTATTTCCACTCTTAGCTGTATACAGCACTCTCCCCATTGCACAAATTAATGAGAATGAAATTTTCAATTTCAATCCGGTCTGTCACTTCACAGTTTTTAAACTAAGAATGTTGGCACTAACCCCGCTCCCCAAACAACGCCCCCACCCACGCCCCTTAGCTTTTTATCTGATCGTTGTGGCCTGCTGTGAGGGACTAAAGCTCACGGCCCCTGCTAATTGTGCTGCTTGAAAGCATCAGCAGCTCCCCAAGAACTCAACGTTATCTCCTGAGGCCTGGGATGCGGGGAGATGCTCCATGCTGTGTCTCCTCTGCCGGCCCATTGTCATACTGCCCAGGACAATGGAACGGCTGACTCTGTGACCTGCTGGGACTCACACTCGGGCTGTACTGTAGCAGCCTTTCAGGTGTCACCCCAGCAGGAAAGTCGGCCCAGGTATGTGGGCCCATCCTCTAGAACCGGGCATGGATCCAGGGGGGGGCAAGCGCCCCCTCTTGCCCCCCCCCTGCGGACCCCCATGAGGCTGGCGGCTTCCTATTCAGAGGATGTATTGCTCCCGATGTCCTGGGATCATCGGAGGGAGCGGGCGGTGCCGGCGGAGAGCTGTGACTTTGCGCTTGACGTCTGTAATGTTTGCGGCCGCGGGTTAGCGGTCTAGTTAGTCGCGCATCGTGGGGGGCGCATACGCGGGCATATTACGTCACGCGCTAGACTATAAAATAAACGGGGCGTGGCCGGTGAAGACAGTCCGGATCACGCGGTAACTCTAACTGGTGTCCCGAGTCTCATTGCTGCCGCAGTGCTGATCTCATCCCGTGCATGCGGCCCAAAGACTCAACACTGGCGAAGAGGGTCTGAGAACCCATGCTGTGCCCCATTTGCCACATCCCGGCCACTCTCCGGAAGTGTAGGGGTTCACGTCGAGCATTTGGGCTCCCATGCTCGGCAAGCCCTGTCCTGGCCGCCCGCTCAGCGCCGGGAACTGGCAGATGACGACGGGCGCGAGAGGTTGTCCCAGCTAATGCCCCTACCGGAAGGAAGGACCGCAGACGGGCGTGACGTACCCCCAGGCGGCGATGCTGGCACTCTGGCCCTGAGAGAAGTGGTGCGAGTTCCGCCACCAGCGCAGGCACGGCCAGTAGCGTATGGGGTTTGGCCCGGACACATTCAAGGGAGAAGACCATTTGCCAGGTTGTGAAGCCCCATACAGCCAGCTCAGCGGCACGCACTCGGCGAAGACCGCTCAACAGTGCAGCAGAACCACGACCGGCCGGAGCAGCGGCAAGATTGTCCCAAGCCACGTGCTAGACCGCTCCACGTGCCGACATGGCGGCCATTCCCTCCATAGAGCCATTCGTAGTGGACGGTGCCCCCGCAGCCCTGGCGCTGCGCTGTAAGGACTGGACGGAGCGCCTGCAGTTCTAGTTTGAGGGGGAAGGCACAGCGCGGGAACGCCGCAGGGCACTGCTTCTTCATTTAGGTGGGAAAGATATCCACAGGATTTACAAGACCCTAGTGGAAGCCATACCAAAGACCTACATAACGCTCTTCAACGCGCTCAATGCACATTTCGAACCAATGGCAAGCAAGGATTATGAACGATTCATATTCCGGCGGGCCAAGCAGGAGGCCGAAGAGTCACTCGACGCGTTCCATGGCAGGCTTAAAGAACTCGCCAGCACCTGTGGTTTTCGCGATGAGCAAGAGGAGATACGAGGCCAAATAATACAAGGGTGCTACTCATCCAACCTGAGAGTGAAGATCCTGCAAGAAGACGGAAAACCGCTAGCAGACATCCTGAAACTAGGGCGCTCCAAAGAACTATCGGAAGCGAGAGCATCACACATGGAGGCGGCCCTCCACCGGCCAGTCAAGGCAGAACAGGTCAACACGGCCGAACAGGTCAATGTCGTCCGACCGAAATCACGCCAGTCTGGAGGGAGGAAGCCACAGGAAAGGCGCAAAGTATGCGGATACTGTGGAGGCCAGCCCCACCGCGCTCAAGACTGCCCAGCACGCGGGAAACGATGCAGCTTGTGCGGACGGATGAACCATTTCGCAGCGGTGTGCAGATCCACGAAGTCGAAAAATGAGGCGGCCCACGCCATCAGAGAAAGCCAGGACAGTGAAGATATGGACGATGATTCCAACGACTACAACGACTACGTGTTCGCCATTGACCAACCGCCGAGGAAGAAGAGGCGTCTCCCAAAATGTCGCATAAAAATACATCAGCAGGAAGTAAGAGCCACGATCGACACTGGAGCCTCGATTGAGCTCATGGCGGCGAACGTATACATTCAACTATGGGACAAACCGACTCTGAAAGCAGCAAAGATCCGGGTATTCGCCTATGCACAGAAGACCCCAATCCCACTGATCGGGTGTTTCCAAACGGAACTGCAGCACCAGGACCGGAAAGTCCCAACGACCGTATACGTCACCAAGGAAGGCAGCGGCATGCTCATCAGCGGGCAGGCGGCAGAAGAACTCCAACTAATATCGTTCGCAATGGCTGTACTAACAGAAGATTTAGACACGATACTAGAGGAGTTCGAAAACACGTTCCGAGGCATCGGGTGCCTCAAGGGGAAAGAGGTATCACGCCACATTGATCAGTCATTTCAACCTGTCGCCCTCAGGCATCGGAGGATAGCCTTCCACCTCAGGAAGAAGGTCGAGGAAGAACTAGAAGCCCTCGAATGACAGGGCATCATTGAAAAGGTCAGTGGACCTACCCCGTGGGTGTCTCCCATCGTGGTGGCGCGCAAGCCTAAACAGCCCGGCCAAGTCCGCATCTGCGTTGACATGCACCTGCTCAACGCGGCGGTCAAGAGAGAACGGCACCTGACCCTCACAATCAATGACATATTAGGGGAGCTAAACGGAGCAAAGTGGTTCTCCAAGATGGATCTTCAATCGGGCTATCACCAGCTGCCCCTTCATCCAGACTCCCGCTACATAACCACCTTCTCCACCCACGTGGGCCTCAGACGGTATCGACGCCTCAATTTCGGCATCTCCAGTGCCGCGGAAGTCTTCCAGAACACCATCCGAGAAGTTCTGAGCAGGCTCCTGGGAGTCCTGAACGTCAGCGACGACCTGCTAATATACGCAAACACAATCGAAGAGCACTACCAAAGGTTGAGAGGTGTGCTACGGAGAATCAAAGACTCAGGCCTGACCCTGCACCGCGAGAAGTGTAAATTCCTCCAAAACAAGATCAGCTTCTTCAGCTACACTTTCTCGGATCAGGGAATAGCCCCCGACCCAGACAAGGTGAAATATGTACAGGAAGCCCCAGCCCCCTCCAACATATCGCTAGCGAGAAGCTTTCTGGGCATGGTGAACTTCTGTGGGCGGTTCATCCCGGACCTGTCTAACCTCACCAGACCCCTCCGGGAGCTCACCAAGTCCACCACCCCCTGGCAGAGGGATGAAGAACAGGACACAGCCTTCCGAGACACCAAAGCCGCGCTGTCGGCAGACAAGACCCTCTCATACTTTGACCCGGCAAAGCCTACCAACATAGCCGTGGATGCCAGCCCTTACGGCCTGGGAGCCGTGCTGACACAACGCCAAGGAGAAGATGACTGGGCACCCATCGCCTATGCCAGTCGGTCTCTAACCGAAACAGAGCAACGATATTCTCAGATAGAGAGAGAAGCGATTGCGATCCATTGGGCCTGCAGACATTTCCATGTCTACGTATACGGACACCCGTTCACCGTATCAACAGACCACAAACCTCTGATCCCACTGTTCCGGGGGTCAGTGTCCAAGCCGCCGCCCCGAATAGAAAAATGGATCCTGCAACCACAAGAATACGACTACCAAGTAGAATATAAACCAGGAGCGACAAACCCAGCGGGCTACCTTTCTAGACATACCCGCGCTGCCACCAACGTGGAAAAGGAGGACGCAGAGGAAACAGAGGAGTATGTGAAGGTTGTGCTGGAAAGATCAAGGCCCCTACCGATGAGTTTGGACATGATTATTGAGGCAACTCGTAACGATGAAGTACTCCAGCTAGTGATGAGTGCCCTACAAGCCAACGATTGGAAAACCGTCCAAGCTTCGCTAACCAAGAGGACACCACAGGCGAGGAGCTCCCTAGAGACCTTCCTGAGGGTAAAAGAATAACTGTCAGTTGACAGCCAGGGGTGCCTGCTGAGAGGGCCACGGATCGTGATGCCTGAAAGCCTAACAGGGCAAGCAGTTGAGTTGGCACATCGCGGACACCAGGGAATAGTGAAAACCAAGAGTAGACTCCGAGCCAAGGTGTGGTTCCCGGACATGGACACCAGAGTGGAACAGACAGTCAGAGTGCCGATGGTGCCAGGCCGCAGGGCAACCCGAACATCCACCCCCAGTCCTCACAGAAGACAACCCGCAGAGGCCGTTGGAACGTGTCAGCACCGATTTCGGGCACCTCCCGGATGGGAGATACGTGCTTGTCATCATAGACGACTTCACAAAGTGCCCTGAGGTAAAGGTCGTGACAACTCTCACTGCCAAGGAAGTCATAGCAAAATTCGAGAAGGCAATCGCCACGCATGGAATATTTGAATGTGTCAAGACGGATAACGGACCGCCGTTTCAGGGACAAGATTTCGCAGATTACGTCAAGGAGTGGGGAATCCACCACCGGAAAGTGACCCCCCGCTGGCCTCAAGCCAACGGGGAGGTAGAGAGGTTCATGCGCACGCTGAACAAAGTCATCAGAATCGCCCATGCAGAAGAGGCTCCCCTAGAAAGAGCAATCTACACATTCCTGTGGGAGTATCGGCTCACACCACATCGCACCACTGAAGCTGCCCCAGGCCCCTCTGTGATGGGGCGGATAGTAAGAGATACCCTACCCAGCCACCCTACCTTGGCTCCGAACAATGTTGACCCACGGAAGACCATGTCCAACAGGGTCCGGGCGAATGACTATGCCAGCTTTCGACGAAGGGCCAAAGAGCCGACCATACGAGAAAGAGATCAAGTCTATCTTAAGGACAGATATCCGGGGAGCAAGTTCTGACTCCCATTCGAACCCCGACCATGGACAGTCATGCGCCGCACAGGCACCATGGTGACAGCTCAACGAGGGATGGAAACGGTCACACACAACATCTCCTTCTTCAAGAAGGCCCCCCAGAGCTCCCCAGGCCCTCACAGTCAGGAACCAGAAAATGAAGCACCCAGCCAACCTGAGGGATCGAACAGTCCGGGAGAAACTGGGAATGATGCCTTGGGTAACGACAGAGCGGCGAGCCCCACGGCTGCTGAAACCCCGAGAGTCAGCAGTCCCCGGACGATCCCTGGGGCGCCAGAGGGTCCCCTCAAGAGAATCCCCGCAGGGCACCTTCCCGGGGAGAAGCAGCAGGATATGGGCTCAGAAGAAATCCAGTCCCGTCTTCCCAATTGGCGGACTTTGCTGTAGGCTGAATTTGAACTTTCCATCCATCAGACTGGTAACAGGTCGGATGGCCCAGTATTACTTTTGTCTCTACTGTGATCACGAATGTCTTATGTTTATTTTGTTTTCTTAATAAAGGTTAAAAGGAATGTAATGTTTGCGGCCGTGGGTTAGCGGTCTAGTTAGTCGCGCACCGTGGGGTTCGCATACGTGGGCGTATTACGTCACGCACTAGACTATAAAATAAACGGGGCGTGCCCGGAGGAGACTATCCGGACCGCGCGGTAACTCTAACTGGTGTCCCGAGTCTCATTGCTGCCGGAGCGCTGATCTCATCCCGCGCATGCGGCCCAAAGACTCAACAACGTCCAGTGAGACGTCGAAGGCAGCGGACAGTGCCAGCAGTGAGTTGGGACCTCACTGAGTGCCGCTGGGTGTAGGGAGGGGGCAGGCACACATGGGTATTGCGGACACGCTCATCGCCAATGTAGTGTTGGGGATTGGGCCCCCCAACACGCAAGAAAATAAAGACACTGACGCTCTGGTGTTGTAGTGGCTACGGGCTAACCACGCCCGGTGCGCCAGGCGATTTATTTTATTTTCTGGCATATGCCAGCCACTACCAATACGTTACACAAATGTGGGTGGGCGGTTGCTTCCCCTCTGTGTGATCCAGGACAATGGAGTGGCCCATGACCCAGCAACTTTACAGGGGCTGTACTATATTCCTTACATGCTGCCATAGAATGGCTGGTGTGCCATTGCACCACAGAAGCATGTTGTGTGTGTACGCATGAACACTTGAAAGTGTGAGTTTTTTGTTTATCTTTTTGTGTGCCTGGTTGTGTGAATGACTACAGCAGGCAACAGCAGGTAACCAGCGCCAGTTTATGCACTGTCTGAAGACTTGAGGCAGAAGTACGATTTCACGTGCGAGTAACAAAAAGCAAACCTTTGAGGTGGGAAGTGGGACTAGAGGTGTTAGCGAAGCTCAAAGTGCGATGGAGTACTCAGCTGCTGATTGCTACAGTGACAAACACCCTCTCTTCAATATAATCAAAACACGCATCATTTAAAATCAATCAAGTACTCACGGCAGTTACTATGGAACATTGCACCGATTTGCGATTCTGAACAGATTAAGCAAAACTGTTAAGTAAGCCTCAAGCTTTCAAGAGGAAGAAAGGACATCTGCAAAGCTGATTCTCTGAAAAAGGTTTTTGTGGAAGATTTGACCTGTAGGTTTTTGTGAGGTTTTTCTTCTACAAAATACTGTGAGACTTTTTCGTCACCTGCATTTTAATACAGTTGAATAACGTTTTCAAAGTTGGCAACGTATAAAAAATCCTTTTAAGTAGAGGTAACCAATTTAATGATAATACCTTGATTTTATTGAGCGATTAATAGCATAGTGTTGGAGCTGTCCTAGTCTTGGAAATAAGTGTTACTGTTGCCCTATTTAAAAATTAATGACAGCAGAAGAATGGAAGTCTGAATAGATGTTGCCAGTAAACACATGACCTAAAAACACACACAGATGTCAGCAATTAGCACTTAGCTCTCTGGATCATTTTGCCAACAAGCATGTTGCTTCCACCCGATTTGTGTGCTTTGCAGAATATATTGGCTTTCAGTCACTTCAGGATTAAGAGTAAAGAAATAAGCATTATGCATATGCATTAAGCATTAATGGACCTTTTGTTTCGCTTTCTTTTGTGGAATTTATGGAGTGTTTTATTGAAAACGCAGAACACGATTATTTAACATGGATCAAAAATATAGTTTGAACGTCATAAAATAGCATCACAAGAACTGATAGAGGGAGATAGAAGATTTTCTTTAAGAAGAGAGTGAAGTGAAGATAAAGTGGAGGCAGAATGAGGATATATAGGAGCATCTTAAGTGTTGGGCAGCAAGCCTTGTCAGGCACAAGGGGGATGAGGTGCAGGAAATGGAATTTAAAGAGATGAGGATAGTTCCAAGGGGAGATGAAGCATATAGAGGGACATGTTAATTAATGCATTTGAAGATAGTGCAGAGTGAAAACAAGCAGGAGACAACACTGAGATGGCAGGCAGTTCGGAGTAGTACGCAATGGAGCAATATGGGCATTCGGAGGCAGTTACAACAAAAAACAAACAGAGAAACAAATATTTGTTTTTGAGGAGAATAACTCAGAGAACAAGAAGAGGGGGTGGAACAGAAGTCCTGATGAGAAAAGCCAAGGGTTTTGCAAGAGCTGTGAGAAATGTGCAGCATTTAAAGAAAGTATGAGCAACCGAAGAAATGCAATTTGAAAACAACAGTGGTGGATTAACGATAACACCTAGATTGCAGGTGGAGCAGGATAGAGGAAATGAAGATGGAATAAAGTTTGCTGATTATGACGGAAGTCAGAGAAAGGAAGTAGCAAAAAAGGCATAGGAATATCATTGAGTCATAGAGATAGAGATGGCGTTTTGCACTCCGACCCATTAGTTATAGGTAAGCTGTTCACTGATTTCAATAGACATTTGTATGCTCCTGTTGCTCTAGTTAATCAACATTTGATTGATGAATATATACAGAGAGTGGGTTTGCTTCAAGTGGAACAAGATCAGAGGCTAATACTTGAAGAATGTTTAACTGTTAGTGAACAATTTAGCAATTAGCGCCCTGTCTTAAAGAAAAGCAGCCAGGATGATACTTTTCTCCTTGAGTTCCACAAAGTACTTAGTGAAACACTTTTCGTTTTATTCATGACTCTGATTATTGTATTGTATTGTATTGTATTATATTGTATTGTAATTGCATTTATATAGTGTAGGAGAGTCAGGTCTGCAATCCTATGATCACCCAGATTTTTTGCTTTTGTTTCACTGGTTTCCGACTTTCTCTGGCTGTGGGCCTGCCAATCAGACCCACAGCCTGGCTGTTCTCTCTCTAAATTACAACATGTACCCTAGGTGCATTTACCAATTGGTACTGGGCCACCTTATCAGACCCTGTAACTCAGGGCATAGGTGTACCCAGGGCCTACCAGGGGCTGAAGCATGTATTATGCCACCCCTGGCTGGCCTCCTAAATTTGACACAACTGGCTGCATGACAGCTGGGGCAAAGTCGTGTAATCACCCTTTGCTGTAGATATAGTATACCTATATCTAACCCTAAAAATGGACACACAGATTCCTATCAGTCACTCCTTATGGCAGGCCTTGACAATCCTGAAGGCAGAGTGCTTGGAATCGTGTGAGATGGTGCTCTGGCATGAGCTGAGCCTGTCTGCAGCTTGCGGAACCAAGTCCTAATAGCTGTTCCATGATAACGCATACCATATACTCTTAAGTGCATTATAATCCTCGCGGTTAAATGCTATCTTTGGTATTGCTTTATCAAAACATGTCGAGTAAGGTGTCATACGAATTGGAATACTAACCCCTCGCCAATTCTGGCGACGGGGTTAGCATTCCACCCTTCTAGAGGGACACGACATGTATGTAACTGTGAACCCCGGTTAAAGTTAAACGAAGCCTCAGCTCCACAAAATGGATGCTGCCACCACAGACACGAGTCTGACCTCCTGCTGCTGGGAGTCCTTCCAGCGAGGAGAGCTTGGACAAAGGGTTTCCTGTCCGGGGCGGTGCTAGCACCATCCCAGACAGGGTTTTGTGTATCCTGGGTAGGCAGGGCTTTACAGGAAGGTGACTGCTGAGTGGCACCCCGGTGCTCACTACGCATAGGCCGGCCAGAACCAGTTCCAGGGGCACACCAGCCCCTGGCCTGGGGAAAGTCCGGCATGGGAGAGGGGTATAACCACCCCCCTCCTAGTCCCACCCATAGGCAGGACCTAGTCACCGGGTCAGCCCCTTTTCTTAGTATAAAGATAGGAGCGGGATCCCTGTTCAAATTAGATCATCTTTGGAATCAAGACACGACTTTCTTCGAAAGGACTTCAAGATTTCTTCTTCAAGATTCTCCCTTGTGACTAAGGAGTAGTCACCCTGCATCCGCAGGCACCATCTAAAGAACACTGCGGTCTGCTGCAAGTCCTTCCTCAGGAATCCGACGACACAGCTCGACGAGACCCGGCTTCCCTGGCACCTCTGACCTCTACTCACCTCTACAGCCAAGCTGAGAACCGTGAGTGCGACGAGACCTCGAGGGACCGGCTATCGCCAAGACTGCACGACTTCTTTACAGCACGCCCGCCGAGTGACCCTCTGGTGAGTGCTTTGGGGTCCGAGAAGCCCCGACCCTGAGCAGCTCCAGCACCGAAGTACAGCCTCCCAGCATCTCCACAATCTGCGTGGGGCCCTTCTGCTTTTTGCTGCTCACCGCGTTGTTTGGCTACTAGCCCGCTGGCTTGTGGCCTTCTGAACGACGCCCGAGGACATCACTGCTGCTGGTCTGGTTGCTCCAGACTGGCCCTTGCTCCCTTCCAAGAGCGGAGCACCCCGGACCCTCCTGGTCCACTCCAGACGCCATTTTAGGTCCACAGCGTGGGCTTGAATTAGCCAAGGCTTTGTTGCCCAATCCTGGGTCCAGCGACGCCAACAGCTTCATCCATCGTGGGACAGCTCGCTCCTCCATCCTGGTCGCCGACAACGCCTCCTGGTCCATGAGATCTGCAGAGCCCAGCGTCGCCCGCTCACCTAGTCGAGGTGACTACCATCCGGTGCCCTCCTGGTGCCACCTGACTACTGGCTAGTAGTCACGAACTTGGTCCCCTCTGCTTTCAGGTATCGTCCATCTTCAAGATCCAGGCTTGGATCACTTCGAACTCTCTTCACTGGTCGCCTACCAGCATCTTCCTTCCAGGCTCCTGGTCCGTCTACGAGGATTCCCGACGTCTTTTGAGACCTATGCAGCTGCAGCCCCTGGGCTAGGTAACTTCGGCATTTCGGTGCCCCAGCATAGCCTCACTATCCAAGGGTCAGAATCCACTTTCGTTTTCCTCCTACCAGGTCGGGTTCGCCCGAGAACACTAACTTTGCTTTTACTAGCTACCATAGACTTTGTCCCGCATCACGCGTGAGAGTGCACACTCTGCACCCAAGTCCCCTGGGCCTCCTAGAAGTAATCTAACGATTCTTTAGTCAAGTCCTAGCGATTCCAAAGCCTATTAGTACTGTACTTACCTGCTAGTAATTTCGCATTCCACTTTCAGAGTATATGGTTTTCCGTTCCCCTCGGGCATTTTCTATATACTGTGCTAACTTAAGTATTTTCGTAAGAGTTTTGTGTTGTGCTTAGTACCCTGTCCTCATAAAGAGTACAGGGCTGTTGTGATTCTAATAAATACACTGTTTATTTTCATAGCACTTGTGTGGTGTCCTTTCACTTGGTGTTCAAGGGGTATATGTGATGGTATAACAGCTGGCTTACCACGCCCTCTCGAGTCTTTAGCCTAGACTGCTCGTATCCACGCTACTAGGATAGCTGGTCTATAAGGTTGACTTACAACCAATCATCAATAAGGATTGTCTGGACTGATACATAGTGTTCACTAGAATAGTGAGCACTGCATATCAGGCCAACTTCTCACATTGGTGAGCAGCGGTTGGGATTTGAGCTTGCTGTTGTTTTACCACACGTATCCTAAGAATATCTTGTTGAAAGATCACATAAGTACTTCAGGTACATATAACTTAGCTTAGAATACTCTGAGTTCTACTGAACCAGCTGTTGTAGCTCCTCAAGGCTTAGCACACCTTGGCTGCAACTCTTAGCAAGGGATCAGTAGGCAAACAAATAGTGTAGGTAGGTGCATCACTTACACCACACTAGAAGCATGTCTAACCACGGAGAGTCTTCAGAGACCCCTCTTGTGGTTGTGGACCTTCCACAGGCCACTTCCAGATATGCTGCTCTTAGCTTCCAGGAGATGAGGCAAATCTGCACATCCAGGAAGTTAAAACAGGGTTCTAACCCTACAATTCCCTTACTGATTGGTCTCTTGGAGACCTATGATGCCAGGAGGGCTGGTAACCCAGACCCTTCTAATCCAGATGGGAACATGCCTCCCCTAGAGGGAACCCGAGGTGATCCTGACCTAATCCACCTCACAGTTGAGACTGATGAAGGGGATGAGGATGAGGATCTCTCAGGGGATGAGGCAGACAAGGGACAGGGAGAAGTCAGCAGACTAACCAGGTCCAACTTATGCAGGCATGAGAATGGTACTAGGGGACCCCTGGGACCCCTCTCAGGCCAGCTTAACGCTGGGAATGGACGAGTTAGGTCTCTATCCAGAGGCTCTAACAGATCCATTCGAACCAATGGCTCTCAACAATCTTCTCACAGAGGGATGACATCCCCTCAGAGGAGAGTGTATGAAGCTAAAGAAAGGGAAGTCAATCTGAGGATTGAAAGGGAAGAACTTGCCCTGGCCAAAGAAAGGCTTGCCTTTGCTAGAGAGCAAGAATTGAGTGGGACAGTTCCCACTGGTGGCAGCATTATACCTAGCAATAGGGAAAGGAGTTTTGATACAAGACACCTGAGTAAGATAGTGCCCCCCTTTAAACAAGGGGATGACATCCACAAATGGATAACTGCTTTGGAGAGGGCCTGCACTGTGCAGGGTGTTCCCCAAAGTCAGTGGGCAGCTATCTTGTGGCTCTCCTTTGAAGGTAAAGGTAGAGACAAGCTCCTCACTACTAGAGCTGAGGATGCCAATAATTACCAAGTCCTGAAAAACACACTGATTGATGGGTTTGGCCTAACCACTGAGCAGTACAGGTTGCTGTTCAGGGATACCCAGAAAATTCAGTCTCAGGATTGGTCTGACTTTGTAGATTGTGCCACTAAGGCTTTGGAGGGCTGGTTGCTGGGCAGTAAGGTTACTGATTATACAGGATTGTACAATTTGATCATGAGAGAACACATTTTAAACAATTGTCAGAACCAGTTGTTGCATCAGCATCTTGTTGACTCGGATCTGACCTCTCCCCAAGAATTGGGAAAGAAGGCAGACAGATGGGTCAGAACAAGAGTTAAGCAAAACCAGGGCCAGAACCAGGGTGGTCAGAAGAAAGAAGACCAGAAGGGTAAAGATTCTAAGGGTGAAAATGACCAGAAGTCTTCAACAGGTCCCCAACAACTCAAAGAGGGTGGGGTCAGGCTTCCCAGAAAAAGAAGAATCAAGAAGGCCAATCTAAAAGGTGGTGCCAGTACTGTAAAAGTAAAACTCACTGGTTTAGTGAGTGCACCAAGAAAGGAGGAGGGCAGACTCCTGCCACTGCAGCCCCTAAGGCACCTGTGCCCCCTAGTACAGTCAGCAGTGGTAGTGCACCTCCCAAGGGTTTAGTTGGGTTAACCTTGGGTTCTGAGGGGTATGACAACTTAGTTGGCACACTCACTCAGGCTGTCCTTGTCTGTACAGGGGATGTGGATATATCCCCTGATATAAGTCCCAATACTTTGGGCAAATACAGGCAGACACCTTTGATAAATGGAAAAATGGCTCAGGCCTATAGGGACACTTGTGCCAGTGTCACAATGGTGACACCTAACTTTGTGGACCCTGGACAGATCATGCCAGGTACAGATTTCCTGGTGACCAATGCAAGCAATGTCACTACCAGTCATAGTATGGCAATTGTTGCTTTCTCCTGGGGAGGGGTAAATGGCCAGAAGAAGGTTGTTGTTAGTTCAGACCTCCCAGTAGATTGCTTGTTGGGCAATGCTTTGGAGTCATCACAATGGTCAGAAGTGGAGCATAGGACTCACATGGAGATGTTAGGCTTGCCAGCACATGTGCTTGCTGTGACTAGGTCACAGGCCAGAAGATGCCCCACTGAACAGGTGCTGGATCCTGGAACAATGGACCAGTCACCTTCCAAGAAGAAGAGCAGTAGGGTTAAGGCATTGCCTTCCCCCTTGCCCCAGGTTGTGGATCAAGTCTCAGAGGAGGCTGACCTGCAGGAATTGAGGGAAACTGAGCCTAAAGAGTTCGAACTTGATCATGTTGAATTTCTGGGTTCAGGTGGCCCCTCAAGGGAAGACCTGGGGAAAGACCAGTTAGACTGCCCTTCCCTTGAACCCCTCAGACAGCAGGCTGCTGGTGAGGCTGCTGGGAACGCCACAGGTACCCACAAGGTATACTGGGAAGATGGACTCCTGTACACTGAGGCAAGAGACCCTAAGCCTGGCATGACCAGGAGGCTGGTTATCCCCTTGTCTCAGAGAGGTTTCCTCCTTACCTTGGCCCATGAGATTCCCTTAGCAGGTCACTTAGGCCAGACAAAGACTTGGGACAGGCTTGTCTCACACTTTCACTGGCCTCACATGAATGAGGATACCAAGGAGTTTTGTCGCTCCTGTGTCACTTGCCAAGCCAGTGGTAAGTCAGGTGGCACAACAAAGGCCCCCCTTATACCAATGCCTGTGGTGGGGGTGCCCTTTGAAAGAGTGGGGATTGACATTGTTGGTCCAATGGAACCCCAGACAGCATCAGGGCACAAGTTTATACTGGTGGTAGTGGATCATGCCACCAGGTATCCTGAAGCTATTACACTTAGGACCACTACAGCACCTGTAGTGGCAAGGGCCCTAGTTGGAGTGTTCTCCAGAGTTGGCTTCCCTAAGGAGGTTGTCTCTGACAGAGGTGCAAACTTCATGTCAAGCTACTTAACTGCTATGTGGAAGGAGTGTGGTGTCAACTACAAGTTCACCACACCCTATCACCCACAATGCAATGGGCTTGTTGAAAGGTTCAACAGGACCCTAAAAGGGATGATTCATGGACTACCTGAAAAGCTCAGGCGTAGATGGGATGTCCTGATTCCCTGCCTTCTGTTTGCTTACAGAGAGGTCCCACAGAAGGGGGTTGGCTACAGCCCTTTTGAACTTTTGTATGGGCATCCTGTAAGAGGACCCCTGTGCTTGGTGAAGGAAGGATGGGAGAGACCTCTCAAAAAGCCTGCAACCAGCATAGTGGACTATGTACTTGGTCTCCGCTCCAGGATGGCTGAGTATATGGAGAAGGCATCTGAAAACCTTAAGGCCAGTCAAGAACTCCAAAAAGCTTGGCATGACCAAAAGGCTGTCCTGACTGTTTATCAGCCTGGACAGAAGGTGTGGGTGTTGGAGCCAGTGGCCCCAGCAGCACTCAAAGACAAATGGTCTGGGCCCCACACAATTCTTGAGCAAAAGGGAGAGGTCACCTACCTGGTGGACCTTGGAACTCCCAGGAGCCCCCACAGGGTGCTCCATGTCAACAGGCTCAAAGCATATGTCGACAGGAAGGACATGAGCTTGCTCATGGCCATAGATGAGGGACAGGAGGAAGAGAGTGACCCTCTCCCAGACCTGCTCACTCAGAATCCTGATGATGGGTCAGTAGATGGTGTTGTCTTTTGTGGCAGCCTCTCTGAGCATCAACAGAAAGACTGTAAACAGGTTCTTCAGTCTTTCAGACATATGTTCTCTCTGACACCCAGTCAGACCAATTGGTGCACCCATGAGGTTGACACTGGTGACAGCCTGCCAGTCAAGAGTAAAATCTACAGGCAGCCTGATCATGTTAGAGACTGCATCAAAACTGAAGTGCAGAAAATGTTGGAGTTGGGAGTCATTGAACCCTCAGATAGCCCTTGGGCTAGTCCAGTAGTTCTAGTGCCAAAACCTCACACCCAGGGTGGTAAGAAAGAGATGAGGTTCTGCGTAGACTACAGGGGTCTCAATGCAGTCACTAAGACTGATGCCCACCCAATACCAAGGGCAGATGAGCTTATAGATAGATTGGCTTCTGCCAACTACTTAAGCACATTTGACCTGACAGCTGGGTATTGGCAAATCAGGTTAGCTGAGGATGGCAAACCCAAGACAGCATTTTCAACCCCTGGTGGGCATTATCAATTTGTGGTAATGCCCTTTGGTCTGAAAAATGCACCTGACACCTTCCAAAGGTTGGTGAATCATGTCCTCACTGGGCTGGATGACTTCTGTGCAGCATATCTTGATGATATTGCTGTCTTTAGCTCCACCTGGGAGGATCACCTGGTCCACCTGAGGAAAGTGTTAGAGGCTCTGCAAGCAGCAGGCCTCACTATCAAGGCCACCAAGTGCCAGATAGGGCAGACACAGGTTGTATACCTGGGCCACCTTGTAGGTGGAGGCCAGGTTCAGCCACTGGAGAGCAAAATACAGTCAATCAGGGACTGGGCTCCTCCAACCACCCAGACTCAGGTTCGAGCTTTCTTGGGCCTGACTGGTTACTACAGAAAGTTTGTCAGGAACTATGGATCAATTGTGACTCCATTAAATGAACTGACAAGTAAGAAAATGCCCAAAAAGGTTCAGTGGACAGCAGGCTGTCAAAAAGCATTCGATGACCTAAAGCAGGCCATGTGCACAGCACCTATCCTCAAGAGTCCAGACTACTCCAAACCATTCATTGTCCAAACAGATGCTTCTGAGTTGGGTGTGGGAGCTGTTCTATCTCAACTGAATTTTGATGGTCAAGACCAGCCCATTGCTTTTATAAGCAGAAGGCTGACCCCCAGAGAGAAGAATTGGTCAGCTATTGAGAGGGAGGCCTTTGCTGTGGTTTGGGCCCTGAAGAAGCTGAGGCCATACTTGTTTGGCACTCACTTCAAGATTCAGACCGACCATAAGCCCCTCTTGTGGCTAAATCAGATGAAGGGTGAAAACCCCAAACTGCTTAGGTGGTCCATTTCCCTACAGGGGATGGACTTTACAGTGGAACATAGACCTGGTACTGATCATGGCAATGCCGATGGGCTCTCCAGATATTTCCACTTAGAACAAGAAGACTCACCTGGTCAAGGTTAGCTTATTGTCCCAAAGTTTGGGGGGGGGGGTCATGTAGGAGAGTAGGGTCTGCAATCCTATGATCACCCAGATTTTTTGCTTTTGTTTCACTGGTTTCCGACTTTCTCTGGCTGTGGGCCTGCCAATCAGACCCACAGCCTGGCTGTTCTCTCTCTAAATTACAACATGTACCCTAGGTACATTTACCAATTGGTACTGGGCCACCTTATCAGACCCTGTAACTCAGGGCATAGGTGTACCCAGGGCCTACCAGGGGCTGAAGCATGTATTATGCCACCCCTGGCTGGCGTCCTAAATTTGACACAACTGGATGCATGACAGCTGGGGCAAAGTCGTGTAATCACCCTTTGCTGTAGATATAGTATACCTATATCTAACCCTAAAAATGGACACACAGATTCCTATCAGTCACTCCTATGGCAGGCCTTGACATATGGAATCGTGTGAGATGGTGCTCTGGCATGAGCTGAGCCTGTCTGCAGCTTGCGGAACCAAGTCCTAATAGCTGTTCCATGATAACGCATACCATATACTCTAAAGTGCATTATAATCCTCGCGGTTAAATGCTATCTTTGGTATTGCTTTATCAAAACATGTCGAGTAAGGTGTCATACGAATTGGAATACTAACCCCTTGCCAATTCTGGCGACGGGGTTAGCATTCCACCCTTCTAGAGGGACACGACATGTATGTAACTGTGAACCCCGGTTAAAGTTAAACGAAGCCTCAGCTCCACAAAATGGATGCTGCCACCACAGACACGAGTCTGACCTCCTGCTGCTGGGAGTCCTTCCAGCGAGGAGAGCTTGGACAAAGGGTTTCCTGTCCGGGGCGGTGCTAGCACCATCCCAGACAGGGTTTTGTGTATCCTGGGTAGGCAGGGCTTTACAAGAAGGTGACTGCTGAGTGGCACCCCGGTGCTCATTACGCATAGGCCGGCCAGAACCAGTTCCAGGGGCACACCAGCCCCTGGCCTGGGGAAAGTCCGGCATGGGAGAGGGGTGTAGCCACCCCCCTCCTAATCCCACCCATAGGCAGGACCTAGTCACCGGGTCAGCCCCTTTTCTTAGTATAAAGATAGGAGCGGGCCCCCTGTTCAAATTAGATCATCTTTGGAATCAAGACACGACTTTCTTCGAAAGGACTTCAAGATTTCTTCTTCAAGATTCTCCCTTGTGACTAAGGAGTAGTCACCCTGCATCCGCAGGCACCATCTAAAGAACACTGCGGTCTGCTGCAAGTCCTTCCTCAGGAATCCGACGACACAGCTTGACGAGACCCGGCTTCCCTGGCACCTCTGACCTCTACTCACCTCTACAGCCAAGCTGAGAACCGTGAGTGCGACGAGACCTCGAGGGACCGGCTATCGCCAAGACTGCACGACTTCTTTACAGCACGCCCGCCGAGTGACCCGCTGGTGAGTGCTTTGGGGTCCGAGAAGCCCCGACCCTGAGCAGCTCCAGCACCGAAGTACAGCCTCCCAGCATCTCCACGATCTGCGTGGGGCCCTTCTGCTTTTTGCTGCTCACCGCGTTGTTTGGCTACTAGCCCGCTGGCTTGTGGCCTTCTGAACGACGCCCGATGACATCACTGCTGCTGGTCTGGTTGCTCCAGACTGGCCCTTGCTCCCTTCCAAGAGAGGAGCACCCCGGACCCTCCTGGTCCACTCCAGACGCCATTTTAGGTCCACCGCGTGGGCTTGAATTAGCCAAGGCTTTGTTGCCCAATCCTGGGTCCAGCGACGCCGACAGCTTCATCCATCGTGGGACAGCTCGCTCCTCCATCCTGGTCGCCGACAACGCCTCCTGGTCCGTGAGATCTGCAGAGCCCAGCGTCGCCCACTCACCTAGTCGAGGTGACTACCATCCGGTGCCCTCCTGGTGCCACCTGACTACTGGCTAGTAGTCACGAACTTGGTCCCCTCTGCTTTCAGGTATCGTCCGTCTTCAAGATCCAGGCTTGGATCACTTCGAACTCTCTTCACTGGTCGCCTGCCAGCATCTTCCTTCCAGGCTCCTGGTCCGTCTACGAGGATTCCCGACGTCTTTTGAGACCTATGCAGCTGCAGCCCCTGGGCTAGGTAACTTCGGCACCTCGGTGCCCCAGCATAGCCTCACTATCCAAGGGTCAGAATCCACTTTCGTTTTCCTCCTACCAGGTCGGGTTCGCCCGAGAACACTAACTTTGCTTTTACTAGCTACCATAGACTTGGTCCCGCATCACGCGTGAGAGTGCACACTCTGCACCCGAGTCCCCTGGGCCTCCTAGAAGTAATCTAACGATTCTATAGTCAAGTCCTAGCGATTCCAAAGCCTATTAGTACTGTACTTACCTGCTAGTAATTTCGCATTCCACTTTCAGAGTATATGGTTTTCCGTGCCCCTCGGGCATTTGTATATACTGTGCTAACTTAAGTATTTTCGTAAGAGTTTTGTGTTGTGCTTAGTACCCTGTCCTCATAAAGAGTACAGGGCTGTTGTGATTCTAATAAATACACTGTTTATTTTCATAACACTTGTGTGGTGTCCTTTCACTTCGTGTTCAAGGGGTATATGTGATGGTATAACAGCTGGCTTAACACGCCCTCTCGAGTCTTTAGCCTAGACTGCTTGTATCCACGCTACTAGGATAGCTGGTCTATAAGGTTGACTTACAACCAATCATCAATAAGGATTGTCTGGACTGATACATAGTGTTCACTAGAATAGTGAGCACTGCATATCAGGCCAACTTCTCACATATAGCGCTTACTACCCCTGACGAGGCGTCGAAGCGCTTTTTCAGGGAGTAGCACGCTACTCCGGGACCCATAGAGGATTAGTGTTGAATTAGTATAGTGAAACATGCGAGTCCATTTCAAGTGGTGGATAGGTTAGTCAGTTACTTGGATTTGAAATGATAGCAGAAGGATAGAGGAGGACAAAGGTTTGTATTTATATAGCGCTTGTTGACGCACGCTATTCAGGAAGCCTACAAATGATTAGTGGTGAATATATATGGTGAAATATGAAGTAATTTCAGTGGTGGATATTAGTCAGTTACTTGGAGTGAGAAGGATAGCGGAGGGATAAAAGGGGGAGAAAGATTTGCATTCATATAGCACTTGTTACCCGTGATGGGTGTTGAAGCGCTTTTCTGGCGAGTAGCACGCCACTCCAGAACACATAAAAGATTACTGTTGAAAATTAGTATAGTAAAAAAAAATGACGTACTTTGAGTAGTGGAAATGTTATTCAGTTATTTGGGTAGTATATTAGTATAGTTTATTATGGAATTTGAGAAGTGAACATGTTAGTCTGTTAATTTCGATTGTAAAGGATAGTTGAGGGATAAAAGAGTGAAAGATTATTATTTGGTTTTAATAAGGTCTTAGCAATAGGAGGAGGCTTTTGGATGAGTAAAAAGGAGTTTTGGAGAGGGGGACTCTGTGGATTGGGTATTGCTAAATGAGAAAAAGGGCAGCATTTCTGGCCCTAATCCCGAACAGTCTCAAAAAGGCTCAAACAGGGAACTGCCCTTGTCCTCTCCGCCCATAACAGGCTTAAACAGGGAACTGCCCTTGACCTCTCCGCCCATAACAGGCTCAAACAGGGAACTGCCCTTGTCTTCTCCGCCCTTCGCCTCAACGCCCGGGCTAATACGCCCTAACCCTTGCCTTTTATAGCCCTAGTAATCAGGTGACCCTTTCAGCCAATGGGAACCCTAGCCCTAACACTATCCAATCACAACACTAGCCCTACAATCTAGAACCAGTAGTAGACCAGGACCTCACAGCCAATCTTAACCCTAGTCCAAGCACCTAATCAGTACAGAAACCCTGATCTCTATGTCCAATAAAGGCCCTAGCCCTACCAGTAGTCCCAAAACAGGTCCATGCAACCAATGGCACAGGTAGCCCTAGTCCCTACTTCCAATAGAAAGCCTAACCCTACTCTAAGTCCCAAACCTAGTCTAGCAACCAATCACACCAGAAGCCCTAATCGCTACTTCCAATTAAAGGTCTAAACCTAGCCCTAATCCCACCCTACTCCCAACAACTAATAACATAAGAAGCCCTAGTCCCTACTTCCAATAGAAACTCTCACCCTAGCCCTAGTCCCAACCCTACAATGATTGAATCGCAGACCCAGAAACCAATCAGAACCCTCAAATACCCAACTAATGAGGATATTAACCCTAATCCAATAGAAACACCAGATACAACCACCAATCAGTGTAGACATGAACCAACCACTAGCAGACCACATAAGGTTCCGGCGACCTCAGACAAGTTTTGCTGGCCAGGGAGTTGGAAGCTGCTTCTCCTGTTCAGAATCTCCTAGGAGACAGACAGGCTCAATCCACACGTTGGACTGCAGCAGGTAAGGGCTTCACTAACTTGAAATCTAACAATACTGTTCGAATAACATTTTACTCCCCCTGCTGGCCAAAAAAACGAAGTGCAAAGGTCCTAGTAAAACACAGTTTAAACAGCTTACAGAAGCACCCTCTGATGTAGAAAATCCCTGTTGCTGGGGGGTGGGGGGGGTCAGGGGGGCTGGTTTCACTGGCTTGTGAACACAAAATGGTGACTGGGAGTGCACTGTTTAACATACAGGTCTTAGCACAGAGCTAAGGAGAAATTTGGAGTGAAAACAGAAGTGTCACCAAGGAATGAGAGGGACAAACTACAGAGGTTGGACTGCAAATCCCACAATTCAACACTCTAAATGGAGGCAATCGTGGGCAGGGAAAACCACTAGTTTAAAACACAACACAGGTGATAAAATATGCAATTACAGGCAGGCTAAAACTACAATTTTTAACTGTAACAACTACAGGCAACAACAGTAAACACAGAAAGTGAAAATCGTTTTTTAAACAACTTTTTGTCTTGGGAAGAGACAGCACTAGTCTGTTTCCTTACCACTTCCTGGACTCCGCTCACTGCAATCTGGGGCACAGGTAGGCTGCAACTCACAAGATGGAGGAGAATGATTTGGGGTGCACCCAGCAAGGTCTTAAGGGGCCTGGGCTGGTGTGACCACTAAGATTATTAATTTCTTAAAAAGTATAAACCCTCAGATAAGAGGGACCCTACTGGCCCATTTCTCTGATCAATTCAGATGCTAAAATAGTTGATAAAGTCTTTCCTTCCAGACTGTCCCCTCTGGTCCAGTATATTGACACCCGCCAACAGCACTGATTTATTCCGGGGAACATCCTTTACAACGCAACTTTTACAACAAAGTACCTTTACGACGCAACCATTACAATGCAAGGATAGGGAATAGTTTCCAACACCTTCCCTACTATCCAAGGGGACTGGAGTTGGAATAGTAAATTAAACTATCTAGTGCCCCCCAACGCAAGTCGCAACAAAACTTGCTTCGTAAAGGCATGCGTTGTAATAGCATGCGTTGTAACGTCATACATCCATTTATTCCTTGTAGGGACACTGCCAGTCATACAAACACTGCCTTTACTGTTTTCGATGTGGCCAGCGCTATGAGCAGCAATATGTTTATGCAATTACTGGATGCAGGGAATGCCTTGAACTGGGTTGTATTTTTATGGCTAGTCCTGCCAGTTTTCGACATTACCAGTAGATTCCTCTCTCGGGTTAGGTCCTTATCTAAGAGTCCCAAAGCTAGGTTCATCTTAGCAGGACATAGCCCAGACCCATTCGAAATCTGTAGGGGACACACACTAGGGCTGTTCATTCCCCGTGCTACTGTTGGCCCTCTATATTTAACCATATCTTTGGCTACTTATTCTCAATCCTTTGATACAGCCAACAGTATCTAATGGGATAGAACTGAAAACCAGTGCCTACGTAGATGATGTTGCAATCTAATAGTACACAGGTAGTTTTTGACCAAATATTGGTTGAGGCCGAAAAGTTTGAAGAAGTGTTCGGTTACAAGCTCAATTTCTCTAGAATGTAGATTCTGCTTGACCATCCTGTAGAGATCCCGATTCTTGGAACCACTTCAGCAGCTACCTATCTTGAGGTTAAGATCTGAGCTAGTTTGTTTTGTATTATTGATCTGAAATATGAGTCCCTCTTACAGGCACTTTGTGTAAAGCTGTGATCCTGGAATCATCTTCCTATTAGCTTTTTAGTCTGATGCAACATAGTTAGGATGAACATTCTCCCCAGATTTCTATATTTAATTTGGGCAATTTGATTCCGTTCCGAGTCCCTGACTCATTTATCAGGCACCTCTAGGTAATTATTGGCAGTTTTATTTGAGGGATAAGAGAGTTAAGGGGGAAATTCGTTATTTGAAATTCATGCCAAATCAAGGCAGATTTCAACTCCCCGACCATGATTCGAATTCTTCTGTATAGAGGTATCAAATGGCTCTTGGATCTGAATTTAGGCTGTTTCTCTGTAGACAAGCCGATCCGATCTGATTTGAATTACTTTAAACAGGTTCGGTTTAAGATTACCAAGGATATTTATTGAATTTGGGGGGAAATTCTGGTCAAATTTGCCGTTCCAGTTGTACATTCATTCACATCCCTGTATGGCAACCCTAATTTCCCCCCAGTATTTCATGATACAGAGGCTAAACTTTAGCATAACAAGGTTTAAAAACCATGAGTCAGCTTTTTCATGTGTCAGGGTTCTATCTCTTGTCTACTCTTCAAACATGTTTTGGTCTCATTATTTCTTTAAATACTTACAGATTCTGGACTACGTTTGTTAGAATCAGCTATGGTCAGTGGCTGGGGAGACCGCTAATGTTTTGAAGTACTTCTATACCACAGTTGACACACTTTCAATTAGCTTATTTCACAAGGTTATGGCTTCCTATAAATAAAATAATTGTCCCTTGCTTGCAGCCAAGTGGTGCAGTAGTTTAGGAGAGACTATATCAGCAGATAAGATACCCAATGCATTTAACATCATTAATTGCTCGGTGCTTAAGTCTTAACCTACAACATTCTTAAACTTAATGCAGGCTCTACTATGCCCCTGATAACATTTGTAAATAGGCATTGACACCAACAGTAAGACCTGCTGTGCTAAGTGTGGCCTGTATTCTGTGGACATTGTCCATATGTCCACTGGATGCCACATGTTAAAAGCACTCTGGTTGGATATCACAATGCATCTCTCCTTACATCTGGGATATGATATGCATTTGTCTGCTAAAGACACAATGCTACCTCATAAACTAAATGTCAACCTGAGAGTCTCTGTGCTGATTGCAATGGCATTTGTCAATGCCCGCCTTTGCATCGGTAAAGCTTGGATCGATTTTACACCCCCAGTATTTCTAATTGGTGGTCTATGCTCTGTCAGATCTTTGAGCTTTGAGCTGCTGTTTTCATAACCAAAGGCATCAAGGGTCACTACCAGCTAAAATATATTCGTGGCCAGATCTCTTTCTAGTTGATGTCTATTTTTCTATACTCTCAGTGTTTTCTGCTATCATGATTCTGATGTTTTCATATATTATGTTTAAGAGTAGTACTGAATGCATTGGTTTGTTAATTATTTTGGCATCTACAACTCTAATAAAAAATAGGAAGTATATCCACTGCTAGAACACAGTTAAGCATTTTGAAATAGTATTGTGAATCAGGAGGTGTAGAACTGGGGTTCATCCTTATAGACATGGCAGGCGAGACCAAAAAAAGAAACTAAATAAGCAAGAAGAGTGATATGACCAGAGAATTGGAGGCAAGGTAGAGAAATCCCAAAGTGACGCCATGCAGGAGAGGATAAGATTTAAATGACTGACTAGCCCAGTAGGTGAAGTAGGGGGCAGATGTACAAAGAATCAATTTGAGAAAAATTGCTACAAATTGCGCATCATTTTTTGCAAATCAACTCTCGATTTTGAGAACTTGCTTATATACCAATAGGTTGGTTTGCAAAAAATCACCATTCAAAGTGGGTCACAATTGACCTAACTTCATCACTGTTTATGAGATAGGTCACAAATTGCAAGTTACATCATTTGGATGCCATCACAGTTATCACAATGATGGTGGTCTCCTGGGGTCAGCAGATCAACGTGTATGTCATTGCATGTAAATGAAGTACATTTCTTTTAAACGCAGACCATTTTCCTTAAAGGAAAAAGGTTTGTATATGAAAAAAAATATTGATTTATAATTTTTGTATTATTTATTTCACTGCCCACTCCCAAACAAACTTTGTATTTACTTTCACATATGAGAAGGGGTCTCACAATCAAGTATATTATCATCATTAGGCTGGCGAGTTGATAACTTTTCTATGGTTTGTGACTGAAATTGATATCGCAAACAAAAGCAACAAAGTATTCCGAATTGCAATTTGGAAGAGAAGCATAATTTGTTGTTTTGGAAAGGTTAGAACAGGCAGGCATTGTTGCCAATTTAAAGAAGTGTGAGTTTGCTAAACCAAGTATTGTATATGTAGGACATGTAATTTTACAGCATGGGGTAGAACCACATCAAGGTTTAGTGGATATTATTGCTAATACTCTTGTACATGGCAATAAAGACCAAATCTCATCTTTTTGGGCAGTTTGTGAATTTAATTTAAAATGTATTACAAACATTTGCAAATTCCAAATAAAACAGAAGCGTTGAGAGAATTACTTTGGAAGAACAATGTTTTTCATTGGGATGAGAACTGTCAGGCAAATTTTGTCAGGTTGAAGGAAGAGATTGTGTCTGTAAACATATTGGCATCATATGATCCGTCAACTCAATTTTTGATCACAGTTGACGCAAGTAACAGCGGACTAAGGGCAACGCTGTCTCAATTCCTTTACCAGGTCGAGAGAATGGTAGGATTTGCTGCCAGGGCTTTATCGGAATTTTTTTTTTCGGTGATTGAAAACAAATTAATTACTGGCTTGTTATTGGGCAGTACAGAGGTTCAAGAGTTTTGTTTGGGGTAGAAAATGTATACTTCTGACTGATCACAAACAATTGGCTGTATTTTGGGCGTTGATGTGGTTACCGATCTTACATCCTGGATAGCCAGACTGGGTGCAAAACCTCTACAGTATAATTGTGACATTTAACACATCTGCGGTGGCAAAAATATTGGGAAAGTGGGGATTTGGGTGGGCAGCTGACCAGCGGGAGGCTTGCCCCCCCGGGGAAGTTTGGGGCAGCAGGGCGGGGGAGGGGGGGGGGCGGAGAGCACTGCGGGCTTGCCGTAGTTTGGGCTGGTTGGGCTCTCTTTGGGCTCCTTTTGGGCTTGTCAGGTTTATAACCGGACATTTTGTGTCACTGCCCACCGTTTGTGGTGCAGTGACACAGCAGCCGGGTGTACAGTAGAAAATGTTTTGTTTGTTAGGCCTGAGGCGTGCGCGGTGGGCGTGAGCGGCTGGTGTCAGGCGGCAGTGCCGGCGGTTTGCAGAGTACAGTGCGGCGGTATTGCGGGCGGTATGGCGGCTTTCCAGGACCCCAGGGTGGCCGAGGCATTGCGGCTGTTAGGTGAGGCGGGCCGCACTATGTACATAGTGCGGCCCGAACTCCAGGTAAGTCAGCTGCGGCGCGCTGCCAGCGGTGCCGCGGCAGCAGTGCTGCGTGTGTGCTGCCACGGTCGCGACCGCGGCCGGCTCTGAGAGGTGGGAGGGGGGCAGAGGAGCGAGGGGCGAGGGCAGCGCGAGTATACGGCACCGCGGAGGAAGGTGCGAAGAGGGGCTGGGAGGGCCAGGCGGAGAGGGAGGAAACAGGCGCTGGCTTTCGTGGAGGGGTGGGAGGGAGGGGAGAGGTGCCTGGGGGGGTGGGGGGTGAGAGGGCGGCCCGCGAGACTGGTACGGATTTGGGAGGACATGGAGGGGTGGGGGCAGACCCTGAGGAGCAAGTGGTGGCATTGGAGGTGGATACGGGGAGTGGGGCGGGGGGCCTGGGGGCGGTGCCGGGGCTGCCAGGGGGGGCGGGACATGGGGGGGGAAGCTGTGGTAGTGAGGGGAGCAGGGGGGGCTTCAAGCAGGGAGAGGTGAGGATGCGGGGGGCCGGCTCCCCTCTGTTGATGGAGGAAACGGAGGTGGAGGAGGTGGGGGGGAGGGGGCGGACACGGAGCTGGATTGTGGCTCGTCATCGTCAGAGGAGGGAGGGGGAATTGTGGGCCCGAGCAGGCATTCGTCACCAGGGCGGGTGCTGCGGGGGAGGGGTGGTGGGAGGGACAGGCGGGAGGGAATGGCGTGCCGGGGGAATGGCGGAGAAGGGTGGGGAAGCGGCAGGGGGAAGGGTGAGCCAGGGTGGAGTGGGGGGGATGGGTGGGGTAGTGGGGTTGGGGCGGGGGGGAGTGGTGGGCAAGGGGGGAGTGGTGGTGATGGGGGGGAAGCGGGGGTGCGGCGGGGGGGCCTGGGGAGGCACGGGGGTGCGGGCCCAGTTGGGGGTTTGGGGGGTGTGGAGGGCCAGTGGGCTGGACTGGGAGTGGGGATGGGGCCTGGGGGGCGGGGGATCCCATTGGGGCGCGTCCGCCACTCGGCAGGGTGGGGGCGGGGGCGACGCTGGGATGGGGGCGTTGGGGGAGGCGGGGCACGTGGGGGGGAAGGCGAGTTTTTCTACCCCGGCATGTTGGACTCCACCTTTTTTCCTTGGCAGGAGCTGTTTGCGAGGTGCTTGGGTGAGCAGCATACGGCTCCACACCACTGAGAGGATGGGCCAGCTCTGTCTGGTGCGGGCGGCCGAGCTCCAGCGAGGGACCTGGCTAATGACCGCAATGAATGGAGGCGGGAGTCATCTCCACCGGCCCCTCCCGAAGGGTTGTTACAGCCGCCGGGGGTAGGGGAGTGAGGGTGGATGCACATACATCTGGTTTTGATGCAAGTATGGGGGAGGGGCGTGGGAGTGTGGATTTGGTTGACTTGATGCGGGTGTGTCGGGAGAGGGCAGGGTTGAGCCAGCTGGAATCCCCAAGGGGGGGGCAGGGGGTGTGTGGAGGTGGCTGATGGAGAGTCTGAGGAGGAAGGGGAGATTCAGGAGGAAGGGGGGGGCGAGTAATGTTTTTAGCAGTGTATAACAGGTTCCTGCAAAGCGAGATGTGCCTAGAGTGACGGCCCCCTCAGCTCCACTGGTTAGGCGCGGGATCCGGCAAGGACGCCGACCTTGACGCCAGGTAAGGCGGGAGACGGAGCCGGGAGTGGCAAGCGGCGCTGTGTGCAAGTCTCGGTGGGGACTGGGGGCGAGTTAGAAGACGGATGGTGGCTGGTGCGGGGACGGTACGTGCAGGTCGCGGGAGTGGGCACGGACAGCACGGCGGAGGGTGAAGACGGGTCAGGCACGCGTGGCGGGTCGGCGGCAGTCGGCGAAAAAGACACGGCAGGTGGGGAGAAGGAGAGTTGTGTTGTGCCGGTGCGTAAGTTGCCATACATGGGGCTGACTAAGCCGCTGAGGGTGCACCTGTCATTGGCGACGAAGGAGAAGATATGGAAGGGGGAGTGCATTGACATTTTGAAGCTTCTCTGCAGGGAGTTGACGTCAAAGGAGGGGTCAAAGGAGAAAGAGCAGGACTGGAACATAGAGCAGGGTCAAGTCAAGTCAAGTCAAAGAATTTATATAGCGCTCTACATACCCAGAGGGTCTCAAGGCGCTTGGGGAGGGGAGGGGAATTACTTGTCAAATATCCACGTTTTAAGTTGCTTTCTGAATGCTAGGTGATTCTGAGTAAGGCGAAGGTGAGAGGGAAGGGAGTTCCAGGTTTTAGCTGCCAGGTAGGAGAAGGATCTACCTCCCATGGTGGATTTGTTGATGCGGGGTACAGTGGCAAGGGCTTGGTTGGATGATCGTAGCTGGCGGGAGGAGGAGTAGAAGGACAGTCGTGTGTTGAGGCATTCTGGTCCGATTTCGTAGAGTGCTTTGTGTGCGTGGGTTAGGAGACGGAAGGTGATCCTCTTGTTGACGGGTAGCCAGTGGAGGTTTTTCAGGTGACCAGAGATATGTTCTTTACGCGGGATGTCTAATATGAGCCTGGCTGAGGCGTTTTGGATTCGTTGGAGTTTTTTCTGGAGTTTAGCGGTAGTGCCGGCATAGAGGGTGTTTCCGTAGTCCAGTCGGCTCGTGACCAGGGCGTGGGTGACCGTTTTCCTAGTTTCGGTGGGGATCCAACGAAATGTTTTTTTGAGCATGCGAAGAATGTTGAAGCAGGATGAAGAGACGGCGTTGACTTGTTTGTACATTGAGAGTGAGGAATCCAGGATGACGCCCAGGTTCCGTGCGTGGTCTGTCGGGATGGGTGCTTTCCCAAGATCTTCTGGCCACCAAGAATCGTCCCATGCAGAGGGGGAGGTACCTAAGATAAGGACTTCTGTTTTGTCAGAGTTCAGTTTCAGACGGCTATGTTTCATCCATTCGGCAACTTCTTTCATTCCTTCGTGTAGGTTAGTTTTGGCGGTGTGAGGGTCATTGGTGAGTGATAGGATCAGTTGAGTGTCGTCCGCGTAGGAGATGATGTTGAGGTTGTGTTGGCGTGCGATGGTTGCGAGGGGGCTCATGTATACGTTGAAAAGGGTGGGGCTGAGTAAAGATCCTTGTGGGACGCCGCAGATGGAAGATCCGCTCTTGCCCTGACCTACTTCGGTTCAGAAAGCAGCTTAAGACATGGCTGTTCATACAGGCACATGAGTAATCGTCCCTTCTGAAGTCATGTCAGAACAGTTAACTCACATCTGCTCAAAACAGCGCCATGAAACCTTGGTCAAAGTGCGCTTTATAAATGGGTTATAACATAACATAACATAACATAACATAACAGATGACTTCAGTGGCCTCTGACTTGAATGGTGGAAGGCGGACTCTCTGGGTTCTTCCGGTGAGGAACGAGGTGATCCATTCTAGTGCTTTTCCTTGGATTCCGATGTTTCTGAGGCGCTGTAGAAGGGTGTTGTGGCAGACTGTGTCGAAGGCTGCGGAGAGGTTGAGGAGGATGAGGGCGACTGTGTCTCCGTTGTCCAGTAGGGTTCGAATGTCATCTGTTGCTGCGATGAGGGCGGTTTCAGTGCTGTGTTTGGCTCGGAAGCCGGACTGTGAGGAGTCGAGGGAGTTGTTGGCTTCGAGGAAGGCGGCGAGCTGGTTGTTGACGGCTTTCTCGATGACTTTGGCCGGGAATGGAAGGAGCGAGATGGGACGGTAGTTTTTGAGTTCGGTGGGGTCCGCTGTGGGTTTTTTCAGAAGGGCGCTGTGTTCTGCGTGTTTCCAGCTTTCCGGGAAGGTGGCGGAGTTGAGGGAGCAGTTGATGACGTCTCTGAGGTGCGGTGCTATGATGGAGTCTGCTTTGTTGAAGATGTGGTGAGGGCATGGTTCTGTGGGGGATCCTGAGTGGATGGAGTTCATCAGGCGGATAGTGTCTTCAGTGGAGATTGGGTTCCAATCATTAAGGGTGTTCGAGGGTGGTGAAGGTCCAGCGGATGGTTGGGTGGAATGGTCTCCGGGTTGGTTGTCGAAGCTGTTCTGGATGTCTGCAATTTTGTTGTGGAAGAATGAGGCTAGGGAGTCGCAGAGGGCTTGAGAGGAAGTGATGTCGTTGGAGTTGGCCGAGGGGTTGGTGAATTCCTTGACGATGTTGAAAAGTTCCTTGCTTTTGTGGGCGTTGCTATCTAGTCGGTCCTTGAAGGCGGTTTGCTTGGCTTTTCGGATCAGTTGGTGGTGTGTGCGAGTGGCGTTTTTGAAGGCTTCCTTGGTGCTGGTGGTTGGGTCTTTTTTCCAGGCTTTCTCCAGGGAGCGGCAAAGTTTCTTGGATTTCTTAAGATCATCGTTGAACCAGGAGGCTTTCTTGCTGCCAAGTTTGATTTGTCGTTTTTTCAGGGGTGCTAGCATGTCGGCGCTGTTGGATAACCATAGGGTGAGGTTGGTGGCGGCTTGGTCGGGGTTTGAGGAGAGGGCGGGGGGCTTTTGAAGAAGCGATGAGGAGATCTGGTCGATGGTGATTTTGTTCCAGTTTCTTTGCAGAGTAGGTTGGGGGTGGTTGTTGGGTTTGGGCTTGTTGTAGGTAAAATGGACGCAGCTGTGGTCAGTCCAGAGGAGAGCCGTAGTGTGGCTAAAGGAGACATGGTTGCTGGAGGTGAAGATAGGGTCGAGTGTGTGACCTGCGATGTGGGTGGGGGAGGTGACCAGTTGTTTAAGTCCGAGGTTGGAGAGGTTGTCCAAAAGGGTAGCGGTGTTGCGGTCGTTGTTCTTTTCAAGGTGAAAATTGAGGTCTCCCAGAAGGATGTAATCTTTGGAGGGGAGGGCGTGTGGAGTGATGAAATCCGTGATGTCTTCACTAAATTGTGCGCGGGGTCCTGGAGGTCTGTAAAGGAGGGTGCCTCTGAGTGTGGTTTTGGGGTCGGTGTGAATCTGGAAGTGAAGGTGTTCAGAGTTGGCGAGATTGACGTCAGAGCTGGTTGAGATGTGGATGGATTTTTTGTGGACGATAGCGATTCCTCCTCCTGTGTGGCCGGTACGGTCCTTGTGTATGATCTTATAGTCTTCTGGGATGGCAATGGTGATGTCTGGGGCGGAAGAGGCGTTCATCCATGTTTCTGTTAGGAAGGCGACGTCTGGAGAGATGGTGTCTAGTAGATTCCATAGGTCAATGGCGTGCCTGTGGACCGAACGGGTGTTGAGCAAGATGCATTGTAGGTTGTTGGGGTCGGGAGTCTGTGGGGCGATCGTAGCGGAGTTGTTGACGGTGCCGATGAATTTGCAGGAGTAGCATGAGAAAGGTTCATGGGTGTGTCCAGGAGCGGCTTGGACGCAGTTGGGGGAGCGGCCGGGGTTAAGGGCTAGGAGGGTGGGGGCATCGTAGGTAATGCGGGAGGGCTGGGCAATGCGAGGGCCAGGGGGTATGGCGCTGGGCGCGGTCCAGACGCGGACGGGCGTAGACGGGCTTACCTTTGGCGCACCTTCGGCGTGGACGCTGCGCGTTGGGACATCTGACATAAATGGAGAGTGAAGGGGGGGCGGAGCGTGGGAGGGTCAGCCGGGAGGCGGGAGCGAGGTGGGGGAAGGGCCAGGGGCTGCTACACCAAATGGCAGAAAGCACAACACGGTATGCAACAGAGTAAACGGGGGCGCTTTTAATATTTCAACTCTGTAGCAAGCACAACCAGCAAGTGCGCGCTAGCGATCTTATGGACTATGACTATGCAGGCAATATCAATTTATACACACAGAGCACAATGCAGGCAATATCAGTTTTTACACGCAGAGCACACAATCGCTACTAGCGGTAAGATAGTTTGCATACAAGCGCTGCGATCCGAATTGCACAGACAGGCGCTACAAAATCAGCGTGATGGTGAAAGGGCAGCAGAGTCAGGCGCTACAATACCACGTCTGCGCAGGAGGAGGCAAGGGGAGCGGCCGTTCGTGTCCAGGACAGGACGGTCACAGCTCCTTGGAGGGTGCGAGGCTGGCTTGTGGTTTCCGTGGGTGGGAGGGTCAGCCGGGAGGCGGGAGCGAGGTGGGGGAAGGGCCAGGGGCTGCTACACCAAATGGCAGAAAGCACAACAAGGTATGCAACAGAGTAAACGGAGGCGCTTTTAATATTTCAACTCTGTAGCAAGCACAACCAGCAAGTGAGACATTCCCACAACGGAGTCCTGTATC
Source organism: Lissotriton vulgaris (assembly GCF_964263255.1). NCBI lineage: Eukaryota > Metazoa > Chordata > Amphibia > Caudata > Salamandridae > Lissotriton > Lissotriton vulgaris. The sequence continues at coordinate 999,442,414 of NC_141695.1, read as the reverse complement.
TTTAAGACAGCGGAGTACAGAGAATGCCCCACCCAGAAGAAGGACGTTATATGCCCTGAGCCAATCCCGATGAGTTCCTGTTGCGATAAGGAAGCCAAAAACCCTGGAAGACGCGAAGGAGAACGGGACGTGTTCACTGCTCGAGAAGTGAAGGAGACGGCGATAGAAGAGCAGCTGACGTGGAACAGGAGCCCCACTGAGACGAGAGCGAACCGGGAGTCAGGAGGCCAATGACCCCACGCTTTGCCCAGCCACTCTTCAGGAGGAGCGTGCTTCCACCAGATACGGGATTGTTTTGCGGGGTGGGTCGGGAGGAGGGAGAAGGACAACAAGTGAAATACGGTTGATGTGCCTATCCCCTCCTGGTTACTGCCTTTACATGTGCACAAACCCCTAGAGATAAAAATTTGCACCAGTGATCCTGCACTTCCCTTTCCCTATCTCTTGTGTGTGGACATTCGGTATCACGTATTGCCTTTTCTCTGCTTTTGCCAATTAAACACTGCCTCTGAAGAAAGAAGCAGACGATAGAAGCCTTAGCTCTAAAACAGGAAGATCCGGATAAGAAGAATTATCCATAGCCCACATAGTTCATAATTCTGGCGACTCATAAAAGACGTGATCCAGCGGCCCTATAGGAAAACTGTCTCAACAATACCACCCAACACCATGATACTCACTATTAATCATAAACACTTCACAAGGCCCATAAATGACTGAGACAAATATTGGCCAACTGAATCATGTGACCTAATTAACCAGAACTATACATGAACTATTTACACTTTATTTACAACTGCAGTATATCATCATCATATTTTTAAAAGAAACATTTAATTAAGTCACCTAGGCAATGGTTTACCTGATGGTAACTAGACTCAGAATAAACAAGACCAGCTTTTCATTTCAAAATCTATTTTATTAATTTTATTTTCAAATCATGAACATAAGAAATCTTTATTAGCATTTTCATAGCAAATTTTATTAATTAAGTAAAGGCACATTAGACTGTCATTTCAAATCGGATCAGCATGAGAAGTATTTAAACAAAAAAAGTCTCATTCCCTAAATTCTATTTCCCTATCTAACTTAATAGAACCCTAAAGAAAAAGTCATTAGTTCGATTAATCCTTACGTGAGTCAAAAGTCCGACAGCATCTCACGCCCTTTAGGAATCAGGAACGAGCCAGCAAAGCTCCTCCCAAGGGGCCAAGTTTTATACCTTTTCTCTATCTTAAACTAACTAAAAGAATACTTTTTCAGTGACATTCAGCGCGTTCATTGGCTAACAGCCGTTAGTCCATATTAGCTCATTGCCTTTTCGATCCAAAATTGTGCCTTTCTAAAACGTCTTTGTCCTTTGTCCACAAGCGACATTAGCTTCCAAGGATTTTGCAACAACTTATTAAATAACAGTTCGCAGCTTCCTCAGCTTGGCGGTTCTGCCGCTTCCTGTCCTTGGAAATTATTCAACACAGAGCACATCTTGCACAGTTCCATTAATTTATTTTCTGATGGTCATCATTTGTGGCAAGTTTATCCACGTTCTTTAGCTGTGCTCGGCTCATCATGACAGGATTCCAAACACCCATTTAAAAGCTAGGCCTCAGGCCTCTTTTCCGATAACTATTATGCAAAGAAACACAAAACATTAATTAATTTGAGTAATGAAAGTCATTCTGTTACCCACCCCCTTTACTAATGTTAACCCATTAGTTTATGTTATCTAGCTTTAAGCACAAGTAAGCAGCGTTTATAAAGACCTTCTTTACATGGGCCTCAGGATTCACCACAAGCCTTTGCCACATAAAAGACATCGACATAGACAGAAGCACATTTAAAAATAAGCACATGACATTATTTAATCAGCCGCAATTAATGTTGACAAGACAAATAGACAATATTAGTTTATTATTTTTCAACGTACTTGCAAGTGCAACAAAGAGCACTTAATGTTAAACCCTCATGTTGTGAATGCATTTTATTCTAGGTTGATTAATATACACTCATGCAAAAAAAACTCATTAATATAATTAATTCATTATGGAAGTTTAACTTCGTGAGTCAAAACGTATTTAATTTCTAAAACTCGCTTCATCAACTCCCTCATCTGGTGATTTCAAAATCACCAAACAATACCAAAAATGTTACCAAATTTTTATTTATGATGACATCATGTTTTGAACACTTTCTGTGTTAGTATTTCTAAACTCCTGTCTCAGCAGTTTGTCTGGAACTCTCATATTGTGCTCTACGAAACTCTTCCAACTCTATCTCCTTCTCCTGTTCCTTTCTAAGTTTGTAAATCCTTCTCTTTTCCCTCACATGCTTCTTCCTCTTGTGTATCATGCAACTGATTTTTAACAAAAGTGTCACTATGACTTTGATTATTACAGGATAAAGTACTTTGCCAATGATTGAACTGCCAATTTCTCGAAACCATTTTCCAATTGCTGCAAATCTTTTACTCAAACGTTCTGAAAAATTGTCATCTTCAAGGGGTTCTATTTCAGAATGAAATTCAGTAATGTTTTTGATAAGCATCTCTATATTCTGGCTCTTATCTGGGATATATGGACAGCAATGCTGGACATGTAAAATCCCACAAACTCCTCCTTCTTTTGCTAGCAGAATGTCTAATTCAAGATGGTTCTGCATAACCATGCTTCTCGTGGCAACAAGTTCTGTGTTAACTAATTGGAAACCGCTTGCAGTGTCTGTGGACAATCTATCTACAATTGTGGAAACCTTTCTGATTTTAACTGCATTAAGAGTTATTCCCACCATAGGAATTACTTTCCCTCCTGTATCTGATCAGGTTTTTGCCAATTTCGAACGAACCTTCTGTATTTCTGTCCACATGACATTTTTTTGGAAAGACCAAACCAAGATAGCATGTCCCATACCAATGGTCTGGGAGACTAAAGTAAGCTTTGTTCCCAAAAACAAAATAAATTCCAGGGAAAATTGGATCTTTGCCACCTTTAAATCCCCATCCCCCTATGATACGATAAGCATCCTCGCATTGACTAGCACCCACAAAAAAGTTATCATATAAGGTATTGTCTCTCCTAATACAGAATTTTCCACTAACAGGTTCATCTATGTGAATAGCTGCGTAACTATTTCTACCATTAAGCTTCTCATCCTCTATCTGCCAAATTCTGGATTTGGTCTGTTTCAGCATCTCATTTCTCTTGTAAATCGCCCTTCTCTCCTCAACCAAATTAAGAAAAGATTTTTCTTCAGCTCTCATTTTGCAGGTTGAATTGTTTTTGAAAGCATACTCATATGTCAGTTCATTAGTTACTGAAAAGAATTCCCTCATCTGTTTAGCAGATCTTAATTTATTCAAGCTATTTACAACTTTCAGGTTAGCAAAAATAACGTCATAATCTGAGTAATAGTACTCCAGACGACCTGTTTGATAGAACAGACTAGCTATAACACTGCATGTAATGCCATAAGTAAGGGGTAGCATGTTATATTTAACCCCCTCTGAAACAGAAGCAGGAAGCTTCACACAGACATAACAGTCCTTCACATCCATAAGTTTTACATACTCTGACAATAAACTTGAGAAGGAATTAGTAGAAAAATCACCATCAGATCTATCTTGATGGATCTCTGGTTTGTGCTCAATAACTCTGTTAGTCTTGCCTGCTACATCATGAACAGCTTGTTTAGTTTCAGCTTTAGTTGTCATGTTAGCTTTGTAATTTTCTTTGTCTATCCCAAAAGGAAAGATCACTACCAAGATCAACCAGAACAAAATTATTAGGATCACACACAAATAGAAGACATTTTACAGCATCTTCTAAAAATAGCACACCTTGAATTGTCAGTATTAGGCATCTTTTTTTTTTTTACTTAGATCAAAAACAAAATTTAAAAAATAATACTACTAATATATACCTCCCCTTTTAAAAAAATGTTTTAACCCTCTAACAGCTTTTCTTCGACCTTGCGTCTTACATCAATGTGTTTTTCCAGCTAACACAATTTTTTCGACCTTGTGTCACCTAACACTGGAGCATATTACCAACGAGTAGCGATATTTATCGCTAACTAGGCTTTGCAACAATTTTTTTATCGCTTAGCATAGCCGGAAATTATCGCTGAGATAACTTGCTATTAGCAACATTAAATCTCCAAAGCGATAATTTTCCCGGCGATAGCGTGAATATCGCTGAGAATACAGCGATATTCATGCATTAGCGACAAAATGCTCTTAGCCATGTTATCCACTTCCCATTGGATAACATGGCTAAGAACTGGTCTGAGCAGGCGTTAGATTTGGCGATAGCGGGAATATTTCCAACGCTTCGCGTGCCTTGCTAATAGGCGATAGCGACGTTAGCGACTGCTTTCATCCGCTAACAGGTTGGGTACTCCCACTATGCATGCAATTAGCGATAATTATGGCTGACATGCAAAGCGGGCCCCAAACCGCTCGCTATCGCCTAAAAGCTATTGCTAACTGCTGTTAGCGACAGCTTGCTAATAAAGCGATAGAATTATCACAGTTTAGCGGCCGAAAACGGCCGATAAACCGGCGATAATTGCCTATCGCCCCCCTTAGTAATATGCCCCACAATTTCTTCAGCCTTATGCCAAAAATAAATCTCAAATAAGAAAAGAAAATATCTTTAATCATTATCACTGGTTGTTTCTTCCAAATCCTCCTGACTACTACTACTAATTTCCACTACTAGTGGTATTATAATGTAGGTCCACTCAGGGGACTTGTACTTTTGATTTGGCTTTAATAGTCTCTTTCCCCTACTGCTAATCACTTCTATTTTCTTTCCTGCTTGATTTTTCTCAGAGTTACCTTTTTGACTTGATATCTCGTTGACCTGCTCTTTTGACTTATTCACCAATTTGAATTTGAATTTTTCTCTTGGCCAATTATCTCCTTTTCTTAAGAGTTTCTTCTTTGGTTCAGTTTCGTTACATTCAGTTTTCCAAGTTCTTTTTCTGAATTTTCTTACTTGGGAATCTTCATCACTCTTATCCGAATCTGTCTCAGAGACTTCGATTTTATGACCAGGATCTTCTTTACTCGGCAGTTTCACTCCGTTAGGAACATCATCCTTGCACCTGGTACTCGGTAATTCGTCTTCTTCTTCTGGAATTACTTCTAACTTCCCAGTTTCAGAATTCTTGTTCCTGCTTTCAGAGCTTTCTATCTGCTTTTCAATACTCTACTGATCTTGATTCTTATCTGTCTCAGATTCTTTTTCTGCTTCTTTTTCTAGCGGATCTTCATCATTTTCTGAATCTAGAATCACAATCTCTAGATCTTTTTCATTGATTGGCTGATCTGCTTCTGAATCTTCCAGATGTCGACCCTCTTGTCGATCTTCAGATTCTGGATTCTTTTCAGGTTCTTCTTCAGAGTCTGAATCATTTGCTGTGTCACTATCCTCATCAGGATTATCAGGAGGTGGTACACGAATGGTGTGACTTGCATGCACCCACCTCTTAAAACCTTTATACTTAACTGCATTTGTTGTGACTAATATCACCTGTCTCGCTTTTTGCCACCTGGGTACTAAACAGTTTCTTCTCCGGTGAACTTTTGTCCTCACCCAGTCTCCTGGTAACAGATCATGAGCTTGCTCCTTTTCTTTTGAAATCACATCAGTTCCCACCTGATGGAATACAGAAGTCACCACATCAGATACATTTCTGCAGTACTCCATAATTGCACTTTCATTAATGCTTAAAACTTTTCCAACTGGTACAAAAGCTTGTCTCATTACTCTCCCCATAAGTATGTCATGAGGACTTAAACCTGTCTTTTTATCTGGTGTGCTTCTAAAAGACATTAGAACAAGTGGAAGTGCATCTGTCCACTTTATTCCCGTAGCCAGGCACATCTTGGCTATTCTGTTTTTTATTGTGCCATTAATTTGCTCAACAACTCCTGATGCTTCTGGTCTGTATGCACAGTGTAGCTTTTGCTTAATGGTCAGTGCTTCACAAATCAATTGTAACAATCTTTTTTCAAAATGTGTTCCACGATCACTTTCAACTGTAACTGGAAATCCATACCTCGGTATGATCTCCCTCAAAAGCAATTTTGCCACAGTAACTGAGTCCTTGTGACGAGTTGGGAATGCTTCCACCCACCTTGAAAACAGACAGACAATCACTAGGACATACCTTAATTTATTGTGTGGTGGCATGTCAATGAAATCCATTTGCAACCTGGTAAAAGGACCACCCTCCCGTCCTATGGTTCCCATGCTCACAACTGTTTTTCTGTTTGGATTGATTTGTTGGCAGATCAAAGATCTCTGGCAAAGTGACTCTGCAATAATCCTACATTTTGGATTATACCATGTTTGTCTAAATAGCCTAATCATAGAGTCTCTTCCTAAATGTCCTGGACCATGGTACATCCGTGCCATATCAGCAATCATGCAATTTGGCATTACAGGTCAGTCATCTTTGTAAACCCAAACCTCATCTTCTTCCGGCTGTCTGCAACCTGCTTTTAGCCATGTGTCTTTTTCCTCATCGTCTGCCTCATCTTGTAGATCCTTTACTCCTTGCCATGTCTCAACTACAGATATTAGCATGAGAGAGTTCAAAACATGGTCATTGTCTTTTTCACAATTAATTGAAAAAATTGTTTTTCGCACAGTAACGTGCAATTCATCAGCAAAGGAATTACCTTTAGTAATATAGTCTTCGCCCTTTTTATGTCCTGCGCATTTCAAAACAGCAATTTTCTCTGGTAACTGAATGCCATCAATCAATCTTTTGATCAATTTAGCATTCCTGATTGGAGTTCCCGCAGAAGTCAAATAACCTCTTTGAGACCAAAGCTGGCCATAGTCATGGACTACGCCATATCCATACTGACTATCAGTCACTATGGTAACCTTTTTCCCTTTAGCTCTTTCACATACACAAATTAAAGCAATTAATTCTGCAACTTGAGCTGAACGAATTCCTTCAAGAGAAGAACCCTCAACCACTTCTGCAACTGTGCAGACTGAATACGCTGCTCTCAGAATGCCCTCATCTGTTCTTAGGCAGGAGCCATCAACAAAATAAACAAAGTCTGATTCTGGCAAGGGAACATATTTGATGTCTTTTCTAGGTTTGGTGCAGTAATATAAAACATCCAAGCACTCATGGTCTATATCAGTTTCATTTTCAATTTTAGTAATAGCACCATCAGGCAACAATGTGGAAGGGTTTAGATTCACACATCTTGCAATCGAAACATTCTCTGATCCCAGAATAACTTTTTCATATTTTGTCAGTCTACTACTTGATAAGTGTTGTGTCTTGCTTCTGGTAAGAAGAGTTTCAACTGAATGAGGTACATATACTTTTACATGAAACCCCATTATGATTCCTTCACTCTGTTCAAGACTTACACTTGTTGCAGCCACTGCTTTTAAGCAACCTGGCAATGCTTTAGCAACAGGATCAAGAACAGATGAGAAGTAAGCTATTGGCTTTCTCAGTTTTCCATGTCTCTGAATCAGAACTGATAATGCACAACCTTCCCTTTCACTGCAGTACAGCTCAAATTCTTTATCATAATGTGGCATCCCCAAAGCTGGAGCTTCACACAATCTCTTTTTTAGCTGCTCAAAAGCCTCTAACTCAGTTTTTGTTAGGGTAATCGGGTCTTTTATGTTTGCTTTTGTCAGTCTCTGCAGTGGTTTTGCAAATACTGAAAACCCACTAATCCATTGACGACAATAACCTACCATTTCCAGAAACATTCTGACTTGTCTCTGTGTTGTTGGAGGTTGTATCGCTCGAATCATTTTTATTCTCTCAACTGTCACTTGTCTGATTCCTTTTGCAATTCTGTGACCAAGATATTTTACTACTTGTTTGCAAAACTGTAATTTTGCAGGTGACACTTTATGTCCTTCATCTGCCAAGCGATTCAAAAGGGTAATGGTGTCTGTCACACAATTTTCTCGTGTTTTTGCAGCCACTAGAAGATCATCAATGTACTGGACCAATGTGGATTTTCCAGGCAATTCTAGATCTTCCAAAGATTTCTTTAACAACTGATTAAAAATAGATGGACTCTCAGTATACCCTTGAGGCATACGACACCATGCTAAGATGCGGTCCTGGAATCTGGACGCAAAAATGTGTTGGCTCTCTGGATGCAGTGGAACTGTAAAGAAAGCATTACACAGGTCTATGACGGTGTACCATTCTGCATCATGCGGAATCTAATATAAAATTCCCACTGGGTTTGGTACAACTGGGCAACATGGAACAACTATTTGATTAATCTTTCTCAGGTCCTGAACTATTCTGTAAGTTCTGTTTGGCTTTTTGATCCCCATAATCGGTGAATTACATGGGCTGCTCTCAATTTCTTTTAAAATACCTTGTTTTATGAATTTCTCAATCACAGGAATGACACCCTCAATAGTTTGGAAAGGGGCGACCACTCGGTCCCCCCGAACGTATGGTAGGGGGCCCGGATCCTCCCGGGAAACCATTTTGGGCGGGGGGCGTGTCATGGCTGGTATGCCCGAAGTGGCGTAGCCGGGGCGCGCCTTTTCCCACCCAAGAGGGGTTGTCCTAGACACCTACATCACCGGCCACGCCCAGGAGGCATCTCGGAGGAGGGTACACGGCCTCCTGGAGAAGAATAAGAGAGCGGGAATCCGAAGAAGCATCCTCTTGTTCCTGTGCTTGGAAGCTGCACCCACTCGTTGCACGTGAGCCCTCGACGGAACAAGGAGCAATTTTGAGAACTTGTAACGCTTGTGTTTCTCTTTCAGTGACTTCGGAGCTCAGGGTTCAGGACCGTATTGATCAACGTAGATCGGATACTCGATAATAATGCCGGGCAAGAAGGCAGGAAAGAAGTCCGGGACCGAACAGATGCTTCGCATGCTTGTAAGGGATATGGCGAACATGAAGAAGCAGATGGCTGCGATGAACAATCCGGGTAGACCAAAATAGGTAATAGGACCGGCTTTGCCGAAAGTTGTCCCCGAGGGTAGGGGAAGCGGGTAAGGAACAGGGCGGCGGGGGGTGAGGTCCCGGTCCCCGAGTTACCCCCGGCAAGCCCGGTTATCCCAGTCGAGGCGCCGGTACCGATCCCAGACGCGGGTCAACCGATTCCGGTTGTTGTTACGCCCGCCAGCGAGGAGGACATGCCTCCGGAATTAGCCGCCCAGTTGGCCGCATGGCTTGGGAAAAAGACAGGGGGCGCTCCGGCACCAGCAGACACGGCCGAAGAGGCCAAATTACTAATGCAGCAGTTGCGGCAGTCTCGAGAAGCCGCGAAGGCGAATCTTCCTTTTGTTCCCCCACAGGCGATCACGGAAGGACCGGCAGCTGGGGTCAAACCAGCAGCCGGAGCAGCACCGGAGCTGGGTAAGCAGGCATTGCCGATGGCAAGGGAGGGGTCTTTGCCCTCAAGGCGGGAGAAGGTGGTCCAACATATACCGTTGGCCACTAAAGAATTGATATGGGCTGATAAGTATGTGAACATGTTTTCCCTGCTGACTGACCATCGCGAGATGGAGTATGTTAAGGCACAAAAGGAGTTGTGGCACCCGAGTGTATGGCGAGCCAAAATGGTGGGATTCAGGGTGGACGAGACAATCTCGAATTGGGCCAGGGCCTTTGCAATGTTTTCTGCGATTATTGGGGAACGTAAGCCCGAGGTTTTGTCAGAATTATCCTGCTACCAGGCACGAATAATGGATTTTTATGATACATATGAGGGTGATGAATGGATGGGGTACGATATGAAGTTCCGTAAGGCCAAAGAGTACGATTCATCCCTGACGTGGGATTGTCTCGACTCGATTTCTTGGCAGAAGCAGCTCCTGCCGGGCGCGACAAAGTCGTCCTCGCTCGGCGGGAATGGGTCGGGACCTTCCCGCCATCAGCCTGCGGTGCCCTTTCGAGCGGGCCACACGGGCGACCATCAACCAAGGAATGGGGGAAATGGGGGTAGGAAAGGGGTCTGTTGGAATTTTAACAGAGGCAATTTCACTAGACCGCAAGGGACATGTAAGTTCAGACATGCGTGTGCAGGTTGCGGTAACTCTTCACACCCCGAGAGCTCGTGCCGAGCCAAGAATGGCGATACAGGGGGTAGAGGGGGGGCCAAACAGGTCTGAACAGGACCATTGGATGCCGCTACCTACTCCTATTGATATCATGGCAATGATCCCCTGGCTAAATGAATACCCTGATCATGTCTCCGCTGGGGTGTTGAGGAACGGCTTCTCTTACGGTTTCCACATCCCGGCGGGGGATTTTCGGGGGGAACCACTTTGTAGAAACCAACTGTCGGTTCAGCATAACCCAGCGGTGGTCGAAAGGAAGATTGCAAAGGAGGTTGCCCTTGGCCGGGTAAGTGGCCCATATAGACACCCGCCAGTAACTAATTTCATCTGTTCCCCGTTAGGAGTGGTTCCCAAGAAGGACCCAGGGGAATTTAGGATGATCCATAACTTGTCCGCTCCAAGGGGCCTCTCGGTGAACGATGCGATTAACCCGGGAGTTTGTTCGGTGCGGTACACATCTTTCAACGATGCCGTCACCATGTTGAATCGCCTGGGGCCCGGAGCGCTGATGGCGAAGTCAGATATCGAGTCGGCGTTCCGGTTGCTCCCGGTACACCCACGGGATCAGCGTCTGTTAGGCTTTGTGTTCCAGGGACGTTACTACATGGATAGATGTATGCCAATGGGTTGCTCCATCTCTTGTGCTTATTTTGAGAAATTCAGCTGTTTTTTGGAATGGGCATTTATCAGAGCCACTGGCCATAGCCATGCTATGCATTACTTGGATGATTTTTTGTTCTTGGGGGCAGCCGGTGATACAAAATCTGCACAGGCGCTACAGGAATTTTGCACTCTCATGAAGAGGTTCGGGGTGCCATTGGCACCGGGTAAGACGGTAGGACCATCTACTTCACTCGAGTTTCTGGGAATTGAGCTCGATTCAGTGGAAGGATGTTTCCGGCTACCAATGGAGAAAGTTACGAAGTTCAGGGCTGCCTTGGAACTGTGCATTAGCAAAGAGAAGGTTACCCTACATCAATTGCAACAAGCAGTGGGCCAGCTTAACTTTGCCTTAAGGGTGATACCAATGGCCCGCCCCTTTTCCCGCTCTATTGCACAAGCCATGGTTGGTCTCAAGGAAGGACACCACCGCACGAGACTGTCTGCAGAAGTTCGCCAGGACATGCGCATTTGGTTGGCATTTCTGGCGGATTTCAACGGTCGAGTGGTGTGGAACAAGCCACCTGCGTCCTCAGACGAGCTGGGTTTGTGGACCGACTCGGCTGGGAGCGTGGGATTTGGCGCCATCTTTGGTAATCGATGGTCGGCGCAAACATGGCCGACGTGGTGGCACACCAGTGGTCTCACAGGTAACATTGGGTTTCTCGAGTTGTTCCCCATATTGGTGGCTCTGAAGGCATGGCCGGAGGAGTTCCGAGATCGCTCGGTTGTGTTTTGGTCTGACAATATGACTGTCGTTGAATGTATAAATAATCAGGCAGCACGCTGCAAATGGATACTGAGATTGCTTAAGGAAATTGTACTACTTTGCATGAGACTGAACGTACAATTCAGGGCGAAGCATGTGCCAGGTGTATTGAACCACGCGGCTGATGCGCTCTCTCATTCACACATGCAGGCTTTCAGGGGTTATCTACCTTCCGCGGACCTAGTGGCGGCACCATTCCCCGAAGCACTCTGGCTACTCGGTGCCCAAGATTACAAGACCTCGTGGCAGCAAGCTTAGCTCCCAGGACAAGGAAGGCATACGAAGGAGCGTTTCGTTCCTATTGTGCATTTTTGGGTCCGGCTGGGGGGGAATATTGGGGGCAGGAGGATTATGTCCTGAAGTTTCTAGTAGCACTGCAGAGTGCAGGCCGATCAGTGGCTACGGCCAATAGACACCGGGCCGCCATTTCATTCATGGCGCAGGCGCATGGCATCAAGGACCCGACATCGTCCTTTTTAGTGAGGAAAGCCCTTCGGGGTTGGCAACGCCTCGAGGGTCGTAGAGTCGACGAGAGGCACCCGATTGGGTTAGAAAGGTTGTCTCTCCTGATAGCAATACTCCCCACGACATGCTCCTCCCAGTTCGAGGCAGTGCTGTTCCGGGCCGCTTTCGCATTAGCGTTCCATGGGGCGATGCGGGTTAGCGAGCTGGTGGCTAGAAATAAGAATGATGTGGAAGGAGGGCTGGGTCAGGACTGCATTCTGATTAAGGGTGACTCAATGGTGATCACAATAACCAGGTCCAAGACCAATCAGAGTGCTATGGGAGACAGTATTATTGTCCAGCGCATGCGAGGGTCCCCCGTGTGCCCGGTAAGGTGTGTGGAGGAATATTTGGCACAAAGAGGGAAAACATGGGGGGGAAGCTTGCTGAGACACATCGACGCCACCCCACTGACGAGGCTTCAGTTCCAGAGGGTGTTAGCAATGGCAATCGCAGCAGCGGGCTTGGACCCAGGCGATTTTGGGACCCATTCCTTTAGGATAGGGGCTGCAACGGAGGCTACAGCCAGGGGTCAGAGTGTTGAGAAGGTGAAACAACTGGGGCGATGGTCCTCAAACTGTTATAAGAGGTATGTGCGGTTGCACATGTTGTAAAGTCATTTGCATGCACTCATGCCTCCTGTCTTCTGTTTGGTTTACAGTTTCGCGAGCAGGCTATGCGGAGCGGACTGGGCAGTCAACCCGGCACCTGGGGAGCAGCGGTCTGAAATCACCGGCTGAGGAAAAAGTGGTGTGGGTCGTGGGCCACTCATACGTGAGGCGGGCCGGGGACGTATTCAAAGCAGGTGACGTGACTCACGCAGCTGGGGAATACGGGTACAGGGTGACCTTCCACGGAAGGGGCGGGCTCTGTATTGACCAGTTTGAATCTTTTGTTGAGGGTCTGTTAGGGCGGCAGAGGTCACCGCCATCTATACTCATAGTACACCTTGGGGGCAATGACTTGGTGACACTCGGGAAGCGAGTATTACTCGAGCAAGTTTTATCTACTGTTGGCTGGCTGGCGAGGAGAATCCCGGGGTGCACGATAGGGTGGTCCCACATGATTCCCAGGAAGGTATGGCGGGGGGGTCTCTCTGTGTCAGCATTGAACCATTCAGTTAAAAAAGTCAATAATAAACTCGGTAGGTTGTTTCGCTCGGCGCAATTGCACTGTATTCCGCACGGATGTATTAGGGGTAATAGCATGTATCTCGAGGATGGTGTCCATTTGTCCCGGGAGGGGAATGTCTTACTCATAGGAGACTTCGTAGCATGGCTAAAGGGTTTGAATAAACATGACCTTTAATAGGAGTTTGTGGGGGGGCCGGATAGCCGGTCAACTATCCGGCCTGTGGCGGTAAGGTCATGATCGGTGACAGAGATTGCTATATACAGTGTAAATTTTCTCCCTTAGTAGTTAAACAAATGTCGTATTTATTCTTTTGGTCGGGCGGTAAGGTCATGATCGGTGAGCAGTAATTTCAAGGTCCCTAGAGGGGGGGCGCCACCCAATATGGATGGGATCACCCGGGGGAGGCGGCCATTGGCCCCTCACACGGGGAGGCGGCACCCACTAAGTATGGGTCGCCTAAGGGAAGACGGTCATAGGCCTCTTCCAGGGGAGGAGGCGGCTAGATGCCCCTCCTACGAATTTCCTGGGGCCCGGATATCCGCGACGGCGGATATGGTAGACAGTGTGGGGTGGGAGGGGGGTCCACGCTACCTTCTTACGGACACCTCACACGAGTCCTCGGACGACCCTTAAGATGGCGTCGAGTTAAAATAGGGGGCCCCCGCAAGACAAGGGAAATTGGAGTCGGCACAGAGGTACAGTCCTCTGCGCGCCCGCCCTCACACCGTGAGGGGGAGAGTTCTGGTAGTAGGGATCTGACACCGGTTGCGACCTTGCCGTTGGCCCGTAATGTTAGGATGTACAATTTTAATTTAGAAAGTATGCATTTGCAGGATGTTAGACTCGGCTAGGAAATCCTCTGTACTAGAGATTTGTTAAGGATAGCCAAAGAACATGTCTACATCGAAATGTAATAAATGAAAATTGTACATGATATGAAACTGTTAATTTAATGTTTTAATTTTGTTTCATATTTTAATAAATACGGCCGGGAGGGTAACTCCCTCCCGCCTTCCAAAAGTTCAGAACTGCGTCCGTCTTCCCATCCTTGGGGATTGTGTTGGGAGGGGGTGACAGGCATCCCGGCCATATGGAAAGGGGCGACCACTCAGTCCCCCCGAACGTATGGTAGGGGGCCCGGATCCTCCCGGGAAACCATTTTGGGCAGGGGGCGTGTCACGGCTGGTATGCCCGAAGTGGCGTAGCCAGGGCGTGCCTTTTCCCGCCCAAGAGGGGTTGTCCTAGACACCTACATCACCGGCCACGTCCAGGAGGCGTATCGGAGGAGGGTACACGCCCTCCCGGAGAAGAATAAGAGAGCGGGAATCCGAAGAAGCATCCTCTTGTTCCTGTGCTTGGAAGCTGCACCCACTCGTTGCACGTGAGCCCTCGACGGAACAAGGAGCAATTTTGACCCACCCACCAGCCCCTTATGGCAACGTTAGTACTGCAATAAAGTGATATGCTTCGATCGATACCAGGATGATGTTTAGTTCTGCAAATAAAGGAATTTGTTTGATAACATTTTCTCTCCTTGGATCAGCAGACGATAACGGTCTGAGTTTATTGATATGAAGAATGTCTAGTAGTAGTGACAGAGATTGCTATATACAGTGTAAATTTTCTCCCTTAGTAGTTAAACAAATGTCGTATTTATTCTTTTGGTCGGGCGGTAAGGTCATGATCGGTGAGCAGTAATTTCAAGGTCCCTAGAGGGGGGGCGCCACCCAATATGGATGGGAGCGCCCGGGGGAGGCGGCCATTGGCCCCTCACACGGGGAGGCGGCACCCACTAAGTATGGGTCGCCTAAGGGAAGACGGTCATAGGCCTCTTCCAGGGGAGGAGGCGGCTAGATGCCCCTCCTACGAATTTCCTGGGGCCCGGATATCCGCGACGGCGGATATGGTAGACAGTGTGGGGTGGGAGGGGGGTCCACGCTACCTTCTTACGGACACCTCACACGAGTCCTCGGACGACCCTTAAGATGGCGTCGAGTTAAAATAGGGGGCCCCCGCAAGACAAGGGAAATTGGAGTTGGCACAGAGGTACAGTCCTCTGCGCGCCCGCCCTCACACCGTGAGGGGGAGAGTTCTGGTAGTAGGGATCTGACACCGGTTGCGACCTTGCCGTTGGCTCGTAATGTTAGGATGTACAATTTTAATTTAGAAAGTATGCATTTGCAGGATGTTAGACTCGGCTAGGAAATCCTCTGTACTAGAGATTTGTTAAGGATAGCCAAAGAACATCTCTACATCGAAATGTAATAAATGAAAATTGTACATGATATGAAACTGTTAATTTAATGTTTTAATTTTGTTTCATATTTTAATAAATACGGCCGGGAGGGTAACTCCCTCCCGCCTTCCAAAAGTTCAGAACTGCGTCCGTCTTCCCATCCTTGGGGATTGTGTTGGGAGGGGGTGACAGGCATCCCGGCCATATCAGCTTTCATTTTATACTGAGGAATGTTTAGAAAAACTATTCCTTGCTTTACAGTAATTTGCACTGGGTCTACATGTTTCATCAAACCCATTTTATCTCCAGTTAAATCCCAATTTTTTTCATTAACTGTCTCTTTCAATTCTTCAGGTAAATTATTTTTATCAAAAGCAGGAAACAGTTTATTTTCATCTTCAACCACCAGCATTGTTAATTTGTACAGACCATCTTCTTCTAAAGTTTGGAGCTCAATACCATCCGATGCGCAATATATTTTGCAATTCATCTTGCATAAAATGTCCCTCCCTAACAGGTTTACAGGACTGCTGTTACAGACTACAAATCTGTGTTTATCTTTGTATTTTCCAATCTCAATTTTAACTGGTTGTGTTAAATCTGTTTTAATCTGTTGATTTCCTACATCAACTACTTGGATGGACTCACCAGAGAGAGGAAGGTTTTCAATTTCCACTGATCTAACAGTAGAACGGGTAGCACCAGTGTCCACAAGAAAAGTGATTTCTACATCATTCACTTTACCATTAATAAATGGACCTGACTGATCTACCTCAATAGTGGCTCTAAGCACACCCTCTTCCTCCTCTCTCAGGCACCGTCATGAGTAATCCTCTGAATCACTCCCTTTGTTTTCTTTCAACCAAAATTGCTGACAAACATTTGACACATTCACTCTTGGCGATCTATTTACCCGTTCACCTCTGCAGAATCCTGTTTCAGGACTGAATCTTTGCACATTCACACAGTTTGGAAGTGGCGGTTTTGGAATTTGGCTCTGCTGATTCAATTGGCTCTGCTGATTCACTAACTGTCGCTGTAGCTGTTGCTGCTGACTTATTTCATTTAACTTTCGCTGTAGCTGTTGCTGCTGATTTATCTCACTCTGCATCTGTGGATTTAATGATAAATTTTCAAAATTTCTGGGCGGATTCTTAGACTCACGCTTCCAGTGTCCAATTTCGCCGCAATTAAAACATGGGAGCTTCTGCTTGAGCTCTTCAATATTAACATTAAATTTTGATTTGTTCAAATTCCCTTTAAATTTGCCTTGATTCTGGTGAACATTTTTATTTTCTAAGGTCGCTATTTGCTGTTCAGCTACCTTCACCTGTGCCCACATTGCTTTTTCTTTAAGCTTTTTCTGTTTGGCATCTATCTCATCACTGCAGTATTTTGCTTTTTTCAGAATGTCATCAACTGTAAGTGATTGCCAGCCGACAATTCCGTTTCTAATCATCTCACCACTTTCAGGTCTCAAGCCATAAACAAACCTGTATATGAAGTGGCTCATGTCTTTCTCACTTAATTTTTCGTAGCCACTGTATTGTTTAAATACCAGCAGTAATCTTTCATAAAATGAATGTACTGACTCTTTTGGTTCTTGATTTGTTCTGTCAATTTTAACCCAATTGACTTCTTTTGGAGCAATTTTGTTTTTCAGCCACGCAATTACCTTGTCATAAAAATCCATGACATCTGCTGAAGGAGCACCTGTTATTTTATCTCGAGCTGGTTCTTCTTTTGGCCAACCTACAGAACTTTACATTCTGTCCAAAGATCTGATGGGACAACAATGTCAAAGAATCCATCAAGATCAATCCACAGAACTTTTGAAACTTTAATGAATCTGTCTACCTGGCGATACCATTCTACTGGCTTTTCTCTCAGCCGAGGAAAATCATTTGTAAAGAGTAAAATTTCCTGTCTTGTCCAAGGGATATGGACGTACCCTCCGCCAGCTATTTCTCTCATTGGAAACTCATTTACAACTTCCCCTCTTTCTCTCTTTTCTTTGTCCATTTCACTCTCCATTTACTTAATTACCTAATCTTTTTAGAAACAGAATTAATTCTTTTACATGTGTTATCCAACCTGTAGTGTTCAAATTTTCAATGTCTTTTCAGAAAAATCTACTCTGTAATGTTTTTGCAATTGTTTCTGTCTAGACAAATCTATTTCTAATTCAGCAGCCATTTCCTCTAATTGATCATACTTCTTCTTTGTTTTCCATTGTATGCTTTTGCATATAAACAGTAATTCATCATCCTGATACTGCTTTAAACTGTCAGTTCCAATTGTGCCAATAATTAATTCTTCCAAATCTGCCTTCAATTTTACCACATCAAGTTGTTTAAATTCAGGGACTTGTGAGATCTGTGGAGTCTGTGTTAAACCTGTTTTATTCATGATCTTTTCTGGAGAACCAGAATCAGATCTTGTAACAGATGGTGTCTGATCATTTGACAAACTTTGATTAAAAGTTAAATCTGGCATTGTTTTTTCTCGATGTATTTCTGAATAAAAATTTTCAGCCACTTTCTGAATTTCCGCATTTAATGGAATAGTCAGAGCTGAGTGTCTATTTTCTCCTTGGTCAAAAACCGGTACAACAGGACCAATTGTTACTGATACTGTGACTGCTTCCATCCCTTTAGTTAATTGCTGTATTAAGTCCTCTTTTGCTCTTAAATATTCTGAAACTTCTGGTATATCCCCAAGTCTCTCTGTTCTTTTTACATCCCTCGGGAATTCATTTCTCTGTTCTGGAATTTCAGTACAATTTCTGTTTACTCTAGGAGTACTAGAATTACTTCTTGTCCCTACTCTTTCAGGTACTCTTAAAAATCTAGGTGAATTTTCATTAGATTCTCCAGGAGGTGCCCTTGGAGAGGGTCCTGAAGAAACTCTCGGGGTAGACTGTGAACAATCTGCTTGATAGGGTGGCGGGTTACATTTTGTAGAATAAATTTCCTCTTAAAATACATCATCTAATTCTTCATCAATATTATTTTTCTTTCGGGTATTCTTTTGACCGTGTGTTTCAGTAATCATCACTCTTACCGGGTATAAACCATCATACATATCTGCTTTTCTCCAGCATCTTACTCTATCTTCATGAGTTTCCCTATTTACATTTAATTTCGGGCCTCTTGTTTCTGGTTTCTCGTTCGAGTTCCATCATTTCAACTTCCCATTCAACTAAAGCTTCAAATTGAGTGGGTGTAGGCTTTGGCACAAGAGCCATCATTTTTTCTCTGAGGTTTTTAAAAATCTTCATATTAAATGACCCATCTTCTGGCCATGCTAATACACCATCATTTTTGGTATATTGCATCCAATTTTCAAAGCAAAGGACAGTATGATAACCATATTCACCTTCCATATATGCTGTGGGTGTTTTGTACTTGTGAAGTAATTTTCCACCACGCGTTTCAATTTTCTTATCGGGCTGAATATATTTTTCAATTTCTGAAACCATGAAGGCTTCTTTTCCTCCTTTCTGTACTAATAACCCATGTTTTAAAACTATTTCGTTTAATTTGGAAAAGATTGTAAGTATTTCTTAGCCAATCCGTGCGCGAAACTCACCAGCAAGCCAATCAGGTTAAGCCACGTCACTACCTTGCTCAACCAATGAAAGTACTTTTTCAGAAAGAACCAATCAGCTATCAGCTCGTTTTGGTCACGTGAACAAACCAGTGCGCTTGCTGTGATGTATGTTAACCAATCACAGCGCGAACTCTGTGACGTATACTGCCGCTGCAGCTCCGCTGTCTCCGCTCCGTAAACTCACCCCTCCTTTACAAAATATTTTCGCAGCGCCATTTTAAAACAATTCTTTTCAATGAAATTCAATTAGTAACTACAGAAAAACAAACCATTTGTCTGTTTCGCTAAATAAAGTGATAGTTTTTCTCAATCATTCGAGTACCCTTTCTCGTGAAATAGATGAAGCTATACTCACAAAATCATTTATACACATTCGAACAGGAAACCCTAATCATGTATCCGTGAATCTTTGGTAGGACTTTAACCTGCCAATAGAAAATCCTCATCCGCCAGTAAGAATAGATGACGCTTCCTCACCCTTCACTCAAGCTTGGATAAAACCTATTACTCTTTTCACAGCGAGTTTTAAAACAGGTTCTTAGTCCCTATACTCAAAGCTACAATTTCATAGGCAATCCTCACTACACATTTAACCTATCACACCTAAAATCCCTAAACTTGTGCTGTACGTCCAAAACACTAGTGATATATCAATACCACTATTTTGAAACAGAACAAATGAACTGTGTAACCTCACTTGTTACACTACTCTTGCCGGCACACACTAGGAATTTTCTCACTGCTGGAAAAGACCTTTCGACTACATATAATAAATGGACAAACTTAACATGTTTTAGACATGTATCCTATGTATCTTACATGTAGCATGTCAGTTACCCTAGTAACCATAACTCTGCTACCAGAAAATTGATAATTGATCCAGCTGCACTATAGGAAAACTGTCTCAACAATACCACCCAACACCATGATACTCACTATTAATCATAAACACTTCACAAGGCCCATAAATGACTGAGACAAATATTGGCCAACTGAATCCTGTGACCTAATTAACTAGAACTATACATGAACTATTTACACTTTATTTACAACTGCAGTATATCATCATCATATTTTTAAAAGAAACATTTGATTTAGTCACCTAGGCAATGGATTACCTGATGGTAACTAGACTCAGAATAAACAAGACCAGCTTGTCATTTCAAAATCTATTTTATTAATTTTATTTTCAAATAATGAGCATATTTAATAAGAAATCTTTATTAGCATTTTCATAGCAAATTTTATTAATTAAGTAAAGGCACATTAGACTGTCATTTCAAAACGGATCAGCATGAGAAGTATTTAAACAAAAAAAGTCCCATTCCCTAAATTCTATTTCCCTATCTAACTTAATAGAACCCTAAAGAAAAAGTCATTAGTTCGATTAATCCTTATGTGAGTCAAAAGTCCGACAGCATCTCACGCCCTTTAGGAATCAGGAACGAGCCAGCAAAGCTCCTCCCAAGGGGCCAAGTTTTATACCTTTTCTCTATCTTAAACTAACTAAAAGAATACTTTTTCAGTGACATTCAGCGCGTTCATTGGCTAACAGCCGTCAGTCCATATTAGCTCATTGCCTTTTCGATCCAAAATTGTGCCTTTCTAAAACATCTTTGTCCTTTGT
Organism: Lissotriton vulgaris; assembly: GCF_964263255.1. Taxonomy (NCBI): domain Eukaryota; kingdom Metazoa; phylum Chordata; class Amphibia; order Caudata; family Salamandridae; genus Lissotriton; species Lissotriton vulgaris. The sequence continues at coordinate 999,421,784 of NC_141695.1, read as the reverse complement.
CCACAAGCAACATTAGCTTCCGAGGATTTTGCAACAACTTAATAAATAACAGTTCGCAGCTTCCTCAGCTTGGCGGTTCTGCCGCTTCCTGTTCTTGGAAATTATTCAACACAGAGCACATCTTGCACAGTTCCATTAATTTATTTTCTGATGGTCATCATTTGTGGCAAGTTTATCCACGTTCTTTAGCTGTGCTCGGCTCATCATGACAGGATTCCAAACACCCATTTAAAAGCTAGACCTCAGGCCTCTTTTCCGATAACTATTATGCAAAGAAACACAAAACATTAATTAATTTGAGTAATGAAAGTCATTCTGTTACCCGCCCCCTTTACTAATGTTAACCCATTAGTTTATGTTATCTAGCTTTAAGCACAAGTAAGCAGCGTTTATAAAGACGTTCTTCACATGGGCCTCAGGATTCACCACGAGCCTTTGCCACATAAAAGACATCGACATAGACAGAAGCACATTTAAAAATAAGCACATGCCATTATTTAATCAGCCTCAATTAATGTTGACAAGACAAATAGACAATATTAGTTTATTATTTTTCAACGTACTTGCAAGTGCAACAAAGAGCACATAATGTTAAACCCTCATGTTGTGAATGCATTTTATTCTAGGTTGATTAATACACACTCGTGCAAAAAAAACCTCATTAATATAACTAATTCATTATGGAAGTTTAACTTCGCAAGTCAAAACGTATTTAATTTCTAAAACTCGCTTCATCAACGTGTATACCGAAAAATAATACCTAGTTTAACCCGACGTGGAGTGGACCTGTTCTCTTATTTGGATCCCGAAAGACCCTCCACGTCACAGTAACTTTACACATTTTTGCAATTCACAAAATAGTCCCAGTAGTGGGGCTGGGAAGCTGCTCTAGGCACATGTTTCTATGAATATTACTGGTAATGTCACATGTAGAATTAAGCCTTGGGGAAATGCAGCTCATTGTGCAGCCAACCCTTTTCAACTGTTTTTTCACTAAAGGGATACCTCTACTCCTACACTCCCTTCAAGATTAGTGGTGATCTTTTCCTGTTCCTACCAGAGGAGAGAAGTTTGTCTAGCCCTTTCCTGAATTAAATCTCCAACCATATGCAGGGTGCGAAATGGGGAGATCAGAGTCTGTGTTTTTCCTCATTTGTGGCTGCCCACATACTGACAAGGTAAACAAGCATTATTCCGGGCACTCACTAACCCTTTGGTGTAGTTTTCTACCTGTAACTCCACACTCTTGTAGTGGCAATCACACATTAGTTCAGTTATTTACACTTGTCAAGAATCCACAACAAATGATTTATGTAAGGAATTTTAGCTTTCGGGAATTAAACATACCACTGGTACCAATCTTGTTTGAGTTAAAAATGATTTTAAGTTCGGAATGCACGAGTTGAAAGGAGTAACTACCACAACCCCTTAATGGGGACCCATGGTTGTCCTCCAGATTGATATCTCATCTATAAAAGGCAGCACTCCCAAATGTTGCATAGTTTTATAATCATGTAAAGGCGAGTAGGCCAATTAAATCAAATCATTGATGACTCATTATGTGCAATAATCAGTTGCGATGCTTTAAAATGAATGCTTTAGTCCAAGATCACCTGTTCATAATCTGACAAACTTGTGCAAACATTGATCATTAACTGCAGGCAGCTAGTTTTATTCAAAGGAACTTCTTCAAGGCTACAATTGCACCAGTTGTACAATGTGGGTAGGGAAGACGCGCTAGTTCCATCCTAGCAGCACTTAGCGGAGAAATACAGATGATGTTTCATAACATTCACTGCTGCAGACACTAAATACTGCATCTACCCACTTAAACATCTATCCACTTCCCATTAGCTCTAAACTCGTAACCAAATTCAGATAACAAAACAATAGGACCAGAAAAAACTGGAAGAGGCAAGAACCCCTAAAAAGCAACACAACAAACCAATTGTTCACTCCCTGAGAAGTACTTCTTACATAGGTGAAAGAAAAGCTTCTCTTGTCTTTCTGTTATGTATGTCTCTCCTGCCAACAAGTTTTGCAGGGCGAGGGTGTGACTTATGAGAGAGCGCAAATTGAATAAAATGTACGAGTGCACCACACCTACCTGTAGTACGCACGAATCATGAAGAGAAATGCCATGAGTGCTGATATTATATTCACCTATATCCTGAAATGTGTAGTTAATCTAGAGATTTTATATAGAAGTGGAAGTAATGTAGAATTGTGTGAAAAAGTAACCTTATTAAGAGTGATTAGTCCGGATCCATATTGTGTAATTGCTAATGAAAAGAATGTCAAGCACAGAAAGGAATAGGCCTCATGGTCAGAGCTGAAAGGGGTGGGAAAGGGGCCTGCACACCTCAATATGGATGGCACTAAACGTTATGTAGTAGTTATGTTTAATAGTTTTATATTTGATAGATGTGTTTACATAATCCTAAAGTAGAGTATTAACATGATAATTAGTAATGAAAAGTTTGAAGAGTATAATCGTTATAAGAATTGTTGTAGGCCTGAAATGTTTAAACGACTCTGAGTTACACGTATTAGTTTGTGCCAAGGTTTGAATGTTGCAAACTTTCGTTAGAAGTTTATGAGAATTGGGATCCGAGCTGCAGATGTCTGTCTGCAAGGGAAGGGGGGATCCAATTATAAATGAAATGAATAGAGGTTTGTTCAGGAGCCTGGCACAGACATGGAGGAGGGTTCAGGAATGTTTTAAGGGGTATCGGCGGGCCGGAGAAGAGTCTGAGAAGCAAGGTCAACTCTAACGCACGAGGCCCAAAAGACGCGCAACATGGAAAAAGCCAGAAGCAACACCACGTGAGGGGCGTCTCACGAGGGGCGTCTCAAATGTTGTTGTACGTTTTGTATTAGGGACAGCACCCCTGGGTGGAGTTAGAGCAGATGCCTGAGGACCCTTTAGAGAGCGGATGGGTAGGCAGAGAGGGGTCATGACTGGAGGATTATAGGTTTTCACCAAGAGACTAAGAGTGGGTGATCTTCTTAGGAAGTCACTCACAGCTGACACCTTTTGACAGGTTGAGACTTTGTTAAGTAGGGATACCATCCAGATCAGGGTAGGGACAGCCTAACCTGTATTTTCCCTCCAGCCCTAAATGACGGAGAGATCACAATACGTGTCTATGCTTGCAGCCCTGTTATTTGTAGAATTGGTATTGGTAGTCTTCTTTGCTCGTCTGAGGGTTTTCAGAGAGCACATGTATGTAGTTGGGCCCATGTATCTTGTGAATCTCATTTTGAGATGCCTGTACTTGCAGCTAATCCTAACTTTATAATAAATCTTTGAAAGCTAGAAGTTGTTTGTGGTCCTTCTGAGCGGAGTCCATTATTGATTGAACTAACCTGGTAAGAGATGCACTTTCTTTCCTCAATGACAGGCAACAAAGATTCAGACGACCAGAACGGGGTTTTAGATCAAGAGCGATAAGGTAGTGATCAAAATCTCGCCCCAGCAGTTGGTAGCTACAGAGGATGGTTGCCTTCTTGAGGAAGGTGATCTAGGCCAGGTTAGATTACCCCCAAGGCCCCTAGAGATCGATGATCAGAAGAACCGCCCGCCGAAGAAGGTCCGGATGACGTGAGACAGAAAAGCAGCAGTATCGGTCGAGAGTGAGTATAAAGGGTCATGCGTGTTAGATTGCGGTGTTTTTGTATTGTATCTATGTTGTAATGTCTGGCGGAGTTGAATGCCTGTAGAGTGACTGTGGAACAGGTTGTGAGCGCGCGCAACCGGGGAAATCTTAAGTTCAAGGAGAGCTTAAGTGGTTCGGGTGTATCGGACACCCAGAGTAATTGTCAACCAGAGAGAAGGGGGTCATGAGGTACCATTGATCGCCCGCAGGACCGAGATAGGGGGAACGTAAGAGTGAGTGCGTGAGTAACGGACGCTGGTCGGAAGTTACTGTGTGTGTAAGAAACCTATCAGAGGGACGATAGACATTTCGTCAGTTGTGGTGACAATTACAGATAGACTGTGGACGTACAGTCGAGAGAAGTGACTGCTTGGTCGGAAGTAGTCATTTTTTTCAGTGTATGAATGGGACGCATGCATGACCGGGAGACGAGCTGAGAAAGGAGGGGTGCTGCTGCGAAGCGGAGACGAGTGACGTCAGAAAGTGCCGCGCTGGGATTGGCCGGTCGGAGCATGACCGCGCTGCGATAGGCCAGCTAGCAAAGCCGCGCTAGGATTGGTGGATTGTCATCAGGAAGTAAACAGAGTATTGAGGCTGGAAATTGTGCGTATAATTATGAAGTGTTTTAAATGGTTAAGAGCGGCTTTTAAAAAAGAGAGGCGGAGATCTTATGAAGGGGAAGAAGCCCCGCCGGAGGGTACGCCGGCTCGTTATATGGCGGCAAATGTTGGGCTGCACACAATTTTGTGGATTTCAGAGTGGAGCAAGATTACGGAAGGAAATGAGGAACTGACGTTTCCAAAGTACGGGACGTTCAGAATAGAGGTGTTACACAGATTAAAAGCAGTTATGACCTCAATGAGACCTATGCCTAGACCGACCCAGTTTGAAGCTCTCAATGCCTGGATTAGGGCCGCGCACGAGAAGAACCTGAATAGACTACAAGAAAGGGTGAAACGATCGGTAAGAGCAGTGCAGGAGGCCAAATGGGATGCGGATGCTAAAAGATGGAGAGTGCATAACATGGAAATAAATAAATTGTACCCAGTGTTAGAGGCGCCCGGAAACAAAAGCCCACTAGAAGAAGATGATGAGAGCGAGACAGAGGACAGCCTGATAAATAGGTTACTCACAGACAGGCCACCCCCGTATAACAAGGAGACAGAAGAAGTAGAGCGCAGCGGAGAAGGGGGGGCCAGTGTAGGGGAGTATAGACCGCTTCCCGTTTCTCATTGGGATCCTCCCGCAAAGAAAGAACTGTCACAGCCTAGTCCATTGCCACAGGTGGTCGGGAGGTTTGTGGTACAAAGGGTGCCAGAAACGGAGTGTGCCACATCCTACGCACTGCCAGATGCCCTGCAAGTACCTGTTACTATCGGTCCTATAGTATTGATTTATGACCCAGAAAAAGCACGGGGGGAGGAACAGGTACGGAGGGATAGGGAAAACGCAGAGATGGCAAGAAGGAATGATACCATCACTTCCTCAAGTCAGTTACCCAGACCGAGAGACTGGAGCACCCCAGTACACGCAGCAGTAGATCCGACAGGAGATCAGGGGGGCCCTAGATGGCCGATGGATCTAAGGGGGGCAAGACCGCCATCCTTCCAGGAGTTCAATGAGTACATGAAGAAATGGGACGAGGCAGTAGAGGCTCACAAGAGCATCATAGCGGCGGAAGCTGGAAGGGAAAGCCAGGACAGCAGGACCCGGACTCACTACGGGGCTGAAGAAAGCAGTCCGGAGTGGGACGGGAGGGGACAGGAGAGTAGGGGAGACACCCATCATACTAGGAGTGGAGGTAGATCAGATCTGGAAAGCAAGAGCCCTGAGTGTGGGGGGGTGTCCCGCCCAATACATAGTGAAGGAGACAGGAGAACACAGGAGTACAGAGACAGCTTCAAGTGTACCCACTGTGTGCCTGGCAAGGGAGAACAGAATGGGAGTTGCGAGAGGCCTCGCCATAGCCCCTGTGATTACGGACAAGAGCGCAGTCCGGGGGATATGGGGAACCGAGAAGGATCTTACCAGATACTGAGTGACACTAGAGGGAGAGAGAATGGCGACCGGAGGGAGAATAGCAGGGAATCCTACCGTGGGGAGAGAGAAGAGAGAGAGAGTGGACAGAATAAAATCGGGGGTAATAGGCCTGTGTTCCATCACCTTCCAAGATCAGATGGCCGAGCATGGGACCTAGAGAGATGGGAGCAAGGGAGAACTCTCCTTAACTCTCCTGAGCCCAAGCGTAGGGCTCGGAGTTGGGATGGTAGAGAGGCCAGTGAACCCCCTTCGAAAGACATACTGAGAGCGGAGATAAAAGCCAAAAGACTCGATGTCGCCAGCTTAAAGTCAGATCTGGACGACATGGTGGATGGTACCTTGCCGTTGGAAAGAATGGAAATGTATGAGCAGGATGAAATACTGTTCATGGCAAAGGACGTCACTCGAAAGGCGAGGACAATCCATGAGAAATTAGTTGAACTAGCAGGCAAATATATGGTGGACCTGTCAAGGACCAAAGCATTACAGGGTAACCACAGGCTACATTATACAGATTGAGACTTAGATGAGAGGAGAACGATAGGGTTAAAAACACACATACGGGAACTGATCACAGGAATAAGGACATGGAGGGCACTAGATAAATGGGAAGAAAGGTGGTCCAAGAAAGGGACCGTCAGGAGAAGCGTGCTTGGTATGACACCGGGAGGACTGCAGAGAATAGAGGCATACCCTTTGCGTGAGGTTGCAAACGGGAACTATGTGCATGTGCCATGGAGTAGGGGGGATCTAGCAGCCTTTACTAATTCCTTCCCCAAATTGAGGGAGAACCCGGTCGAGTGGTACAAACAAGTGGAGAGGTTTGTAAAAATCTCCAAGGTCTTGTGGATAGATCTGAACACTTTGTTTGACATTGTGGTACCCGGAGATTTGTGGACCGCATGTAAGGTTAGTGCCGAGTGGCCCACAGCAGAACCAGAGAGAGATGCCCGGACTAATGGCCCGTCCGAGACTGTCATGGTAAAATATGAGAGAGTGATGACGTGGCTGAAAGACAAGGTGCCGATGCAGGACATAGACTGGGTCAAAATAGATCGAACCAGACAGGAACCCAAAGAAACAGTTCATGAATATTATGAGAGATTGCTGAAAGCGTTTAAACAGTATAGTGGGTTGGACGTAATGGACCCCAAAGACATAGGGCAGTTTGTGTCTAAATTTGTATTGGGTCTGAGACCGGATATTAGTTTGATGATTCAGCAACATTCAATTTGTTGGCAAAGTAAACCGCTGGACGAGATCCTGCGATATGCTAGGTATTGCTGGGATGAGATTGACTCGAAGGCCAAGAAGCTAAAGGAGAAATTAATGGTGGTACAGATGCAGTCAGCTGGTAAGGGTGGACAACAGCAACAGCAACAGGGAACAGGAACTGGGGGAAAGAAACAGTATAGTCAGAACAAGGGCAATGAGGAGAATACCACCTTTAGACCTAGGGTAGACATAGCCACATTGAAAAAGACGACCCGGTGCCACCAGTGTAACGAGGTGGGGCATTGGAAACGCGAGTGTCCCTACAACGTTGAAATTGGGGAGCAAGAGATAGAGGAGGAAGAGGTCCAAAGTACACCTGCGAGGGGGGTAACGCCGTACCAAGGAAAGGTGCTCAAAGGGGGGACCCCTCCTCCACGAGCCCAGTTCCCTCAGCCACCTAGAGTAGGGACCATGGGTAAGACATATAGACAGATGCCTCTGTTTGTAGGAGGAGAAGAATGCTATTACGTTGATCCACTGACTGGACAGAGAGTGGAAAGAGAAGACTGCACCCTCGGGGCAGCCTTAGAGGTGGACCAAAGGGGACCCTATGTCGAGGCCGAAGTGGCAGGGTGCCCCACGACCTTCCTAGTGGACACAGGAGCCACTCGATCCACGATTAGGTCAGCCGCAGTTCCAGGTCTGCCCATGTCTGGAGAGACCATACAAGTGGTGGGGGTTGCAAACAGGAGAATAACAAGCCCGTTGACCGAACCAGTGCAGGTGAAGATAGGGAAATACAGCGATGAGCATCAGTTTGTGGTTTGCGACTCGAGCCCTGTATGTCTGCTAGGACGAGACCTTTTGTGTAAATTAAATTGTACAATATACTGCACCCCGCAGGGAGTGGAGGTACTGACCAATGACGATGATGCTGACTTCAAAGTCGCAAATTCAAGAATATGCGTGGAGCTGTATCCCACTTTGACTGTGGACAAGCTCCCATGGGATCTGAGAGAGACAGTGGCACCAGAAGTGTGGGATTTCACTGGGGAAGAGATTGGACTGGTCAAGGGGGTGGACCCAGTGAAAATCGTAGTGAAACCGCATGCTGAGTTCCCAAGAACACCCCAATATAAATTGACTCCAGAAACGATTGCAGGAATAAAACCCGTGATCGAGTCTATGATTAAGCAGGGAATACTGAAGGAAATCGTGGGTAGTCCATGTAACTCCCCGATAATGGGTTTGCAGAAACCAAATGGGAAATTCAGAATAGTGCAGGACCTTCGAAAGATTAATAACATAGTCGTTTCATGTTGTCCAGTGGTACCGAATCCATCAGTGATACTGTTTCAGATACCGTTCCAAGCTGAGTGGTTTACTGTGATAGATCTGTGTCAGGCCTTCTTCTCGATCCCTTTGGACGAGGAGAGCCATTTTCTTTTCGCATTTAAGCTGGAAGGTCGCGTCCTAACATGGTGTTGTATCCCTCAGGGGTATACAGAGAGCCCATCGATCTTCAATCAGCTTTTGAAGAAAAATCTTGAAAGTCTAGTGCTGCCCCAGAAGTCAATCCTGGTCCAGTACATAGACGACCTTCTTGTGGCGTCAGAAACAGAGGAGGCTTGCAGGGAGGACTCCATTGCCTTGTTAAATCACTTAGCTGAGAATGGGCACAAGGTGTCCCCGGGAAAATTGCAGTACTGCCTGACAGAGGTGCAGTACTTGGGGCACAGAATTGAGAAAGGCAAGTGAAAAGTGTCCCCAGACAGGATAGAGGCGATCATGAAAATGAATGCGCCTAAAACACAGAGAGAAGTCAGGATGTTCCTAGGGATGGTGGGGTATTGCCGACAGTGGATCGCAAACTTTTCACTGAAAGCAAAACCCTTGCAAAAACTGACGCACAAGGAGGTGAGTGATCCGGTACCATGGGACAAAGACTGTTTGATGGCGTGCCTGCAGCTGAGAGAGGACCTATGTCGTGCTCCTGCTCTGGGAATGCCTGATTACGATAAACCATTCTTGCTTTACTGTTGCGAGAGGGAAGGTTGTGCGCTGTCTGTGTTGGTCCAGATTCATGGAAATGCCCGTAGACCAGTCGCTTACTTCTCGGCTACTTTAGACCCAGTAGCCGCAGCGTTGCCCGGATGTCTCAAATCCGTTGCTGCAACAGGTGCCAGTATTGAGAGGTGTGAGAATATTGTGATGGGGCATCAGTTAGAGGTGTACGTGCCCCATTCTGTTGAACTGCTGATGACCAGGACCAAAACACAGCATCTGACTAATAGTAGGCTCACGCGCTATGAGCAAGTCATTCTTGCTGCAGAGAACGTGACCCTCAAGAGATGCTCTGTTTTGAACCCTGCTACCTTGATGCCACTTCCAAATGATATCGATGATGATGAATGTACAGACCATGACTGCCTCGATGTGACTGAACTATGCACCAAACCAAGACCCGACATCGTGGATGAGCCACTGACTGACCCCGATGAAGTTTTCTTTGTCGATGGCTCATGTGTAAGAGACGAAGTTGGGCAGTTGAGAGCAGCTTATGCTGTTTGTACAATTACTGGAATTGTGGAAGCTGGATGCCTGGAAGGAGTACACTCCGCTCAGGTAGCCGAGATTATTGCATTGACGCGTGCCTGCCTGGCAAGCAACCAAATTCGAGTCACCATATACACCGACAGCCAATATGGTTATGGGGTAGTTCACGATTACGGGCAGTTGTGGTCTCAAAGAGGTTTCATGACTTCTTCAGGCTCTCCCATTCGCAATGGAGAGTTTGTCCGTTTGTTGTTAGAGGCTTTGCAATGTCCAGCAGGTATCGCTGTTGTAAAATGTACCGCACATACTAGGAACATGGACTTCGTGTCACAAGGCAATAGATATGCCGACGAAGTTGCGAGGTACTGCGCAGAGCAAGGGTACTCTTTTACCGAGGTGGAAGTAGGCGGAATACATGTACGAACTGAATTAGCCATGATATTGGACACTGTCGACTCTTGGGATGAGCTGAAGTGCATGCAGGATAACAAATCTGATTTTGAGAAACAAACTTGGGAAAAGGCAGGATGTGTGGTGGGTGAAGCTCATTTCTGGGTTTCGGCAGATGGAAGGGCAGTGTTACCCAATGAGATGGTGAGCCCAATGGCTAGACAGATACATGGTCCAGTACACTTAGGTAGAGATGCTATGCTGAGGGTATTCAGACAGACCTGGTATAATCCTAAATTCAGAGTAGCAGCCGAAGCAGTGTGCCAACGTTGTGTGACATGCCAGCAGTTGAATGTAGGGAAGAGAACTCCAGTTACATTGAGCCACATAGGGAGGTCTGGAGGTCCATTCAACAGGATGCAGTTAGACTTTATAGAACTACCCAGGTGCAACCGCCTTCGTTATGTCTTGGTGGTTGTTTGCGTATTTTCCAGATGGGTCGAGGCGTACCCTACACGGAGGTGTGACACCCTCACAGTAGCCAAGTTACTGCTTAGGGAGCTTATCCCTAGGTTCGGGGTGCCGGCCTCTTTGGAATCAGATAGGGGAACGCATTTCAACAGCGAGCTTGTGAAGATGATTTGTGCGGCTCTGAACATAGATCAGAAATTGCATTGCAGTTACCGACCAGAAGCCTCAGGAATTGTGGAGCAGATCAATAGCACCATAAAGGCTTGAATTGCAAAGATGTGTTCATCAACGTCCCTGAGTTGGCCTGATGCTTTGCCATTGGTCCTTATGAGCCTCCGTAGTACCCCAGACAGAAGAACGGGACTATCACCGCACGAGGTGTTAATGGGGAGAGCAATGAGGTTGCCGTCTGTACCAACTACTGCATTGTTAAACATCACAGATGATATGATCCTGGACTATTGCAAGGGGCTGTCTGACGCCATTCATTCTGTGTCCCTTCAGGTGCAGGCTGCCGAGGTTCCGTCGTGCCAGGACCTGTGCCACGACCTGTGCCCTGGTGACTGGGTGCTTGTGCGAAAGCACGTAAGGAGAAGCTGCCTGGATGTTCGTTGGCGTGGGCCCTTCCAGATCATCCTGATCACGAACACTGCAGTAAAGGTGGGAGGCCTGCCCAATTGGATCCATGCGTCGCATACGCGGAGGGTTCCGGCACCTCTGGAAGACACAGCTCCTCTCTCGGATAGAAGTCCAGCTGCGGACCGAGAAGCCATAGAGGGGACCAGCCAAGCTGTGGAGGTGCCAGAAGAAGCAGGGAACGAGTCCGACCAGCCTGAGGACGGTCAGTACAACAGCGAGACGGACGACGCTACTGAAGGCGAAAGTAGCTGGGAGTACGAATCAGATACTGACCAGGCGGAAAGAGAGCGAGAGCAAAGCAGAAGGACAAGGAGCAGGAGGGTAAGACGTGGAGAAGCCAGCTGGCCTCAAAGACGGAGTTCAAGCCTGAGGTCGACTCCAGAGAGAACCCTTCCTCCGATATCCGAAGACTCAGACCTGGAAGAAGGTGCTCAGGGAGCTGCAGCACCGGATCTAAGAAGGTCAAGAAGAGTGCGTGTGCCTAATAGAAGATACGCCACCCCTGAGTGGACATATCTGGCGACAGATGTCTTGGGAACGAGCGACAGGGAGGATCAGAGCGGTGGTGGTGTCCAGCTCTGAACCCATCATCACAGTGGAAGTACAGCTGTTAGTACCCGGAGTCGAAGCAGAAGGGTCACTAACATTTACACTCCCCAACCCTCCCCGCCTCAGCAAGTTAAAGCACATGTTTTTCACAGAATTGCAATTCCCCGACTTTGGAACAAAGATAACTAGTCATGAAGAGCACGTTCTTCGTTTGGAAATATTGAACTATGCTGTCCAAGCCGCAGGAGCAAACCTTATACTTGATGCTTAAAGACTTTGTAAATAAGCAAGAGAAAAGAAGATTACCTAGCGCCTAGGAAGCAGAGAATCTTAGGGACTTCCCTTTGAGTTGACGGAGAAGGGCTAGGGTTGTCTGTGTTAAAGCTATAAAAGACTTTTGCAAAGAAGGTTGCCAGCTTCCAGTTGTGTGGTTCTAAAAGACTGTAAAGGAACGAGAAGAACAGAACTTTGTGTGGAATTAAAAGGAGAATCCTTCAGTCTGACGAAATGGAGGCAGGCACCCCGAATCGTAGGGCCAAATGTATATTAGGCACATTAATAGTAGGAGTGATATTTTTAATAGTTTTAGTAGTTACAGTTTCTTATGTAAAGGGACATGAGGATGAGGCAAAGGTAACCGGTGAAAAACCTGTAGTGACACCCAAACCCACTGAGGCTGGTATGAAGGGGGAAAACACACAGGAGAAAGCGTTATTAGCAGCGGAAGCCCGTAGGTTACATGTGGATGAGTCCCAAGGCGACTTTAGGTCAAATGCTTATGCTAAACTTTTGTATGAATACGTGGATGCCATGGAGGTTAAGGACTGTTACGTCTGCATGCAGTTGCCGGCCTCTGTAGATGAAGGCATTAGATATCACCACCTCCCGCTGACATATGGCATTACATGTAGCTTGTTGCTTAGTATATTTTATGGGAGAGATAGTTTTGAATACTATTTCTCCAATTATGACTCGATATTACCAGAGGTCCCAAATTATAAGCAAATGAATAAATCGGACTACTGGAAGAGTGAAGACAGATTGGCCAAGTTCTTCATTCCTTGGATTACCTTAGATACTTCACATGCCCGCAGAAATAACCTGACATGCAAGGTGTCAGAAGTCGAGAAGAAGTTCATAGGGCAGGTGGATGATCGATATAGAAGACAAAAGATCTTGAAGAAATCAGGACAGGGGAAAACAGATTGGACCGAGGAAGAGAAGACACATAAGAGAAAGGGTAGTAGTGGTCCAATAGCTTTGGATAAAACGCAGAGAGGAAAGTTATGTCTTCACAGAGCCAAAACGTATTATGAGAACGTATACGTAGGAGAGGTCAGTTGTGAACATGCTTTCAACTTAGAATATTATACCAAAGATTTCCTGAAAGGAATGCAAGTGATTCCCAATGTGTATTTTGTATGTGGGAGAAATGCCTATGTGAGACTACCTGATAACTGGTATGGATCCTGCTACTTGGCGATTATCTTCCCCAAAATATATCATGCCCAAGACTTAGAGATCATCGAGGGCAAAGCTTCAGCGAGGGGGAGAAGAGACTTAGGAGATGCAGAGATGGTAGGAGATGTGTTTGGAGCTGTTTTTCCTCTTTTAGGACTGATCCTCACTGATGTCAAAATTAGACGACTGGCTACAGTCGTAGACAGGTTGTCTGCCAGCACTGCTCAGTCCTTAATGCTGGTGGAAGGAGAGATGCAGTCGATAAGGGCCATGGTTCTTCAAAACCGTCTTGCATTAGACGTCCTGCTAGCAAAAGAGGGCGGAGTCTGTAAGGCTTTGAAGGTCCAGGAATGTTGTACCTACATTCCAGACAATTCAAAGCCCCTTGAGAAAGTTATTAGGAACATAACGGATATTCACAAAGAGATCGAAGACCTGAGTAAAGAAAATGTATGGGAAAAGGTGGGCCATGGAATGAGCGAAGCTGGAGGTTGGTTCGCCAACTTAGGAAAGAGTCTTGTGTGGTATGTGCTGAAACCTATCATCATAATCTTGATCTGTGTGATCATATTGTGGGGATTGGTGAGGGCATTCAAATGGTACAGAGCAAGGAAAATTGAAAGAGCCCGAGAGGAACAGTTACAGAGATTAGCTGCCATACAAGACAATCAGTACAGGAGCCTGAGGGCTCTAGAGACGCAGAAACTAGGTACATTAGCAATCACTGCAGTTTAGATGTTAGTGATGACCCCGAGAGGTCATCAAAGGGGGGAACTGAGAGAGCGCAAATTGAATAAAATGTACGAGTGCACCACACCTACCTGTAGTACGCACGAATCATGAAGAGAAATGCCATGAGTGCTGATATTATATTCACCTATATCCTGAAATGTGTAGTTAATCTAGAGATTTTATATAGAAGTGGAAGTAATGTAGAATTGTGTGAAAAAGTAACCTTATTAAGAGTGATTAGTCCGGATCCATATTGTGTAATTGCTAGAGCTGAAAGGGGTGGGAAAGGGGCCTGCACACCTCAATATGGATGGCACTAAACGTTATGTAGTAGTTATGTTTAATAGTTTTATATTTGATAGATGTGTTTACATAATCCTAAAGTAGAGTATTAACATGATAATTAGTAATGAAAAGTTTGAAGAGTATAATCGTTATAAGAATTGTTGTAGGCCTGAAATGTTTAAACGACTCTGAGTTACACGTATTAGTTTGTGCCAAGGTTTGAATGTTGCAAACTTTCGTTAGAAGTTTATGAGAATTGGGATCCGAGCTGCAGATGTCTGTCTGCAAGGGAAGGGGGGATCCAATTATAAATGAAATGAATAGAGGTTTGTTCAGGAGCCAGGCACAGACATGGAGGAGGGTTCAGGAATGTTTTAAGGGGTATCGGCGGGCCGGAGAAGAGTCTGAGAAGCAAGGTCAACTCTAACGCACGAGGCCCAAAAGACGCGCAACATGGAAAAAGCCAGAAGCAACACCACGTGAGGGGCGTCTCACGAGGGGCGTCTCAAATGTTGTTGTATGTTTTGTATTAGGGACAGCACCCCTGGGTGGAGTTAGAGCAGATGCCTGAGGACCCTTTAGAGAGCGGATGGGTAGGCAGAGAGGGGTCATGACTGGAGGATTATAGGTTTTCACCAAGAGACTAAGAGTGGGTGATCTTCTTAGGAAGTCACTCACAGCTGACACCTTTTGACAGGTTGAGACTTTGTTAAGTGGGGATACCATCCAGATCAGGGTAGGGACAGCCTAACCTGTATTTTCCCTCCAGCCCTAAATGACGGAGAGATCACAATACGTGTCTATGCTTGCAGCCCTGTTATTTTTAGAATTGGTATTGGTAGTCTTCTTTGCTCGTCTGAGGGTTTTCAGAGAGCACATGTATGTAGTTGGGCCCATGTATCTTGTGAATCTCATTTTGAGATGCCTGTACTTGCAGCTAATCCTAACTTTATAATAAATCTTTGAAAGCTAGAAGTTGTTTGTGGTCCTTCTGAGCGGAGTCCATTATTGATTGAACTAACCTGGTAAGAGATGCACTTTCTTTCCTCAATGACAGGCAACAAAGATTCAGACGACCAGAACGGGGTTTTAGATCAAGAGCGATAAGGTAGTGATCAAAATCTCGCCCCAGCACTTATTTGCAATTGCACTAGGAAATTTGAGTAACTCACCATCTGTAAATTATGCTTACATGTGTGTAACGTACTATTTTGTTCAAAATCACAAATATATTTTTAAGTTAGATGTCTCAAGTTTGCTTGCTGTTTGCCTCTTGAAGGAGCAATGCTGTCTCAGAAGGAGGGCAACGTCTGTCTTAAGCTGTGATCTTGAAAGAAAAGCAGGTGGGCAATCGGATCTGCCTCATGAGAGGGCCATCATTTAACTTATGCAAATCCTCCAGATTACGTGTGACCTTACCCCCCCCAAGTACCTGATAGGGCTACTACTGTAGACCTTCCGAATGACTTCTGGTAAGAACTTCATGTCAGTGTTGAAAATCTGAATTTGTTTCTAGGCAGGTTTATTGTATATCCTGCCACCGCCAAAAAAACCTTCCTTAGAGCTCAAACAGTTTTCCAATAAATGCAGAGTTCGGCTGAATATATAATACCAAGTCATCATCAAAACCTTTTAATTTTGGGGAGTCTAATAGTGGGGCTTGAAAAGCTTATATTTTCCTGAAGGCTCAGGCAAAGGGATTCAATAAAAGCCACAAACATTAATGGTGACAATGGGCATCGTTGCATAGTGCCCAGAGAGATATTTATGGATGCTGAAATGTTCCCATTAAATGGTAGTTGAGCTCTAGAACCCTGATATATTTAGCCGATCACTTTAATAAATTGAACAGGGAACTTCATAACTGCTAAAGTCTTAAATAAAAACTACCAGTTCGAAAAATCAAATGCTTTCGAAGCATCCACAAATAAAACCACCACCGCCAGAATTCAATTAACCGTATAGTAATCCATGGCTTAAAAAGAAAAAAATGTGTATTAGAATATAAGTGGCGAGATGGTACAAACCGATTTTAATCTGCAATTACTAAATCAGTGATTACCTCCGGTATTCTCATGTCTGAAATCTTCATAAAGATCTTATCATCAGCATTAAGTAGGGTGATGGGG
This sequence comes from Lissotriton vulgaris, assembly GCF_964263255.1. Taxonomy (NCBI): domain Eukaryota; kingdom Metazoa; phylum Chordata; class Amphibia; order Caudata; family Salamandridae; genus Lissotriton; species Lissotriton vulgaris. The sequence goes on along the minus strand of NC_141695.1, from coordinate 999,405,658 downwards.
CAGTGCGAGTGAACCTGATTCCGGTTCTTCTTTTGCAGTAATGCATGTTAATATCCCTCTCTTAAATAAATGAATGAGTTGGGGACCCCGTTTAAGAATAAGATTAAACAGTTCTGCAAGGGGGCCCTTAAATACATAGGGCCTTACTTATGACAAAGTTACTCAGCATGGTGCCGCAAGCCATTTTGCTGCGCCGCACTGAGTCACTTGCAAAGCACACGGATGACTCATATCTACAACGATATGATGGATTCCTTTGCTCTCCCCTGAGTTGGCACACAATTAGATGCCATGCAGGACCGGACTGGGAACTAAAACCGGCCCTGGCAAAGTGCTCGGCCGGCCCCCCCTCCCCACTCGGGGGGGGATGGAGGTGCCGCCGAGCGCTTTGCTAGGGCCGGTTTTCGGCCGATTTTGTTGCAGGGCCGGTATGCTGCAAAATCGGCCCTGTAACAAAATTGGCCCCCACCCTAGCGGCGCACCGGGGGATTGCCCGGTGCCCGCTATGGCCAGTCCGGGCCTGCAGTCACCCTTGCACCATGGTGCAAGTGTGCCTGCATCATAGAGATGATTGTTTTTGTGCAGGAAGGGACACTTTCCTGCGCAAAAACAATCACAAGAGGTGATTTCCTCTTCCTGTGTGTGCTGTAGAATGCAGCACACATAGAAAGAGGAAAATAACCAGGAGAAATGAAAACATTTCCCCCTGTGGCACCTCCCAATGCGTCCTCTGGGGAGGCGTAGCATTCTGACGCAATTCCATGTTTACACTTTCTAATAAAATCTGGAAATACAGCAGAAGCAATGGGTGTTGCATGGGAACACCCACAGCAACACCCATGGCACGACCTTTTCACGCAATGGAGACGATTACGATGTCGTCCGGAGACTCTTCCGACCGAATCAGTTTCAGAATGGATTTGACCGAATTGGGTTCTGCGAGTCCGACTGACTGATTATGATTCTTCCGAACATAGTTCGGTCAGACTCGCATTGACTTCAATGGGAGCCTGTGTTCCGAAAGAGAACACAGGCTCCCATTGAAAAAAGGGGTGGTTGAGGAAAACCTTGCACCCTATGGCGGGTACCCCATGGTGCCTACCACACTGTGCATGGTTGGAAAGAGGGGTCCCATGGGTACCCCCACGGGCCCCATTCAGAGACCTCCGGGTGAAGGGGAGCCTGCTACGGGCCCCCAAAGTCAGATTCCGACAGCCGTTTCATGCCGGACAAACCGATTTGGAACAGCTGTGTGAATCAGACATTGTAATAGCTCGGTCAAAAACAGTGTCCATAGAGCTGTACGTTTTGGCTCCAAATGACTCGGTCTGTCCGAATGCCGATCGGAATTGATTTGGACATCCCGAACAGTTTCCTTGCATCGTTATCGGACGGTTGGACATGTATCCAATTCGGTCACAAACATAGGTTCAGAATCGGATTTGCCAAATCCGAATACCATTCAGAGCCTTTCCGAACGCCATCATATTCAACCCCAAGGTGTTGTGTGTGAAGTGGCCATATTTGCAAGAACAAGTAAAGCCATGCAGGGTGGCTTTATATGCCCTTGTAAATATGGGGTAGCAAATTGAGCAGCTGGTGCATCACAAAAAGTGGCTTGTTATTAAGCCCCATAATCATTAATGCATACCACTCAGAGGGATTCCCAGCCTCCCCCAGAACCTTACATCTTGGAAATTCCCTTACCACTTTTACCACCTATTCTATGCTCATAAAGCAGATAAAATTATTTGTGGCTTCTGTTGCTAGATGGAATTTGCGCCAGGGTAAACCATTTTGTGATATATTCATCTAAGGGGTCTAATGTTTCCTCAAGTATTCTACCAAAATATCTAATAAAAACAGACATGATTACCTCTCTGTTCCTATCCTTTTCCCCCCATCTCTGGATCTTCTATTTTGATGAAATGTTTCCTGAACATTCGGGCCTGGATGCACCATGACAACAATCTTCCACTGACTTCCCCCTCCTCATATGACTGTTGGCTGTACATTTGTGCACTTAAGATCTCCCTCTCCAGTAACAAGTTCTGGAGTTCCTTTTTGATTGCTTCCCTATCTGAGTCTCTCGCTTTATCTTGTACCTGCTGCAATCTAGTTTTGAAAGTTGGAACTCCCTTAAGAAGAATTGATAATTATCACCCTCTAACTTTCTACAGATGCGTGTATAAACCATGATGCCTCCCCTCCTTAACTTATGTGCCTCCCAAATATTTTCCAGTGATTCAGAGCCCCCATTCTCAGAAACAAAGTTGAGTCCTACACCCCATTTCTTCCAAAAATGGCTCTTTTAAAAATTGGGCCTTATTAAATGACCATCTATAAACCAAAGTGGTTATTATTAATGCATCTTATAGAGCGCACGGCTACCTCCAGCGGAGGTGTCCCGGCGCTAATGGATGGCAAGGACTTTCCAAACTATCCGCTGTATGATCTGAAAAGCAGTTAGGTACATAAGACACAACCACCTTTGACAGAGAGTCAGTAATAAGAAAAAAGTCTATCCTTGAAGCTGTCTGAAACTGAGCAGAAACACAAGTGTACTGCTTTTTATCTGTGTTTGATCCATGCCATGCGATGGATCAAACAGGCCCATTTCACATTTTAGTTTATTTATGTCTTATGCCACTTTTGGTTTCCTCTGTGTTCCCCCAAGGTTGCTGAGATCCAGATCTGGGGTTTGAACACAATTAAAATCACCTCCCGCTACAATGTTCTTCGAACAGTGAGCTAAGTGAAGACTCAGATCATAAAAGGGCTCAGCCTCATCAAGAACTGCGCAATATAGTGAGACTCATGTGATTGAAACCTGATCAATTAAAATCTCTACGATCACCCATCTCCCTATCCTATCCTATCTGCCAATGCTAACCTCACCCCTAAACTTCTTACTTACTACTTCTGCTACTCCTCTATAAGCTGCAGAGGTGACAGAGTGCCACGTTAACTGAAATGGTCCCCTTCCAGAACATTTTTCCTTGTCCTTTGTTATATGTGTATCCTAGAAAAATACAACAATTGTTTTCTGTCTCTCTGACCAATTAAAAACCGCTTGAAGCTTCCTACTGGTTTTTTTCAAATTATTCACGTTTATGGAGAAAATTCTGACAGAGTTCTAGTACTAGGCAAATATTCCAAAAGACACCACCCTCTCCATCATTGTGAGTCTCTCTTTCCACCCAACCTCTATTTTTGAAAAACATTTTTAATATTCTGGAAGGTGTTTTTCTTCCCTCAGACCCCAGCTCCAACCAATACCTGTTGATTTTCACCCTCTCCCTTTCTCACTCTTCACCATCCTCCCCTCCTGTCCCTTCTCCTCATACCCCCAACTCCTTTTTCCTCCAATGACACGTGCATTTTCTCCACCCCTGCATAGCTGTCCAACCCACCCTTCACCTTTCAAGTGTCTTGACGGCACTCAGTGCCCTACTTCCAGCTTCCCCACTTTCCCACACCCTCACTAATTTTGTTAAAGAAACAACGATTCTTCCATCATGTATCATTGAATCCCTCCAAGCAAATATATATCATAGAAATATATATCATAGACTATATTTCTGTCACCCTGCTTTTGCTGAAATTCATGGAGATATGCTCTTACCATCTCAACCGCCTGGAAGATGTTAAATGTTCCATTTGCCAACACTTTAAGTCTTGCCGGCTGCATTAATATATCTTGTACACCTTGCTCACTTTGCCACTGGATTCAAGCTAAAGTGGCTGATGAGGGGTCTTACCCAGAAACCGGTCCCAGGATGCTTGTTTACGGTTCAGGGAAGACCTGGCTTGGCAGTTCAAGCTGGACTGTTCACATGAGGCACAGTCGTGGAGAAGTGTGGCTCAATGGTTAGAGCGGCAGACCCTGATGCAGAGGTCTGGACTGGGACCAAGGTTCAATTCCCTGCCTCGGCGGGTCTTGGGCTCAAAATTCCACGGAACTGATAATTCTCGCCTCGGTGCCTATTCCATTCATGGAGTCCCACTCTGCAACTCTGGGCAATAGCTTGCTTAATCTCCACAATGGCCCCCACAACGCTAAGGATGCCTGGCCTCCACCTTGGGGGTGTCCAGGAGTGGACACCTCACAGGGAAAGCCAGGATGGGTTCCACAGCGGTATTCGTGCAAGCGCCTTGAGACCCTTGCGGGTGAGTAGTGCGCTATACAAGTATCAATTTACATAGGGTCAAGACTGATTTGCATATAGCTGGGTCTGAACTGAGGTGGCAAAGTGAGCTGAGGAACGATGATGGATTCAACCCAGATCTGTGACTGGGGGTGAGTGCATGAAACGTTCCAGTGCTCCATCCATTATCCATCCATTATCGCCTTGTTTGCCATAAGTTGGTAGGGTATGCCCAGACATGGGTCCCTTGCTCACTTTGCCACCGGATTGACGCTAGCCTGGCTGATGAGGGGTATTACCCCGAAACCAGTCCCAGGGTGCTTGTTTCTGGTCCAGAGAAGACTTGACTTGTCTTGCCAGTTTGGGCTGAACTGTACCCATGAGGCACAGGGTCAAGACTGATTTGCATGTAGCTGGGTATGAACTGGGGTGGCAGAGTGAGCTAAAAAACGATAATGTATTCAACCCAGATCTGTGACTGGGAGAGTGTGTCCGAAAAGTTTCAGCACTCCGTCCATCATATCCTTGTGTTTGTATCTTCTGCTTTAAACAGGGGTATCCACAATCGTAATTCTATCCGACCCCTTGACATCGCAAAAGTCATATTGGGGAAAACACAAAAACTGAAACCCTCTGAAGATTTAAAAGACCACTGTTTGATTGCTTGTGAGAGAACATTTTCTCAAATTCTAAGGTCTCCAAGGGTCACTAATACTCTATGGGGACGTGTGGCATTTGCATATTCAGTGAATGGTACATGATGTTTTCCATGACTTTAAGATCCTCTTTCAAATTTGGAAGAATATGGGTCATAATTAAGCTCTCTATAACTATAACTAGTGAGGATGCCATCGCCTTCCTTTCAGGTATTCCCACAAATCTCAAGCTCGACCTCCTTAGTCGAATCTCCTGAGACTCCAAATGTGATTTGATTAACTTAATCTCCTTCACCTGAGAGGTATCTGCAAATTCAAGTTCTCCCAGAGTATGTTCTAGAGCAGAGACAAGTGTTTTTAGTTCCTCTAATTGCGCAGAGTAAGTGTCTATTTTTCTTCTGTATTTACTCCATTTTGCTACTCAGGAAAGAGGCAAGGGAGCTTTGATTTTGTTTCATCCCCTGTATCTTCCTAAATATGATTGGTAACAATGCCACAATGCCTCAGTTTTAATATTGGGAGATTGAACTTCTGCTTTAATGAAATTCAAAGTTTCAGCTGGGTCCATTGGATCAGCTTGCCCTCCCCCCCCCCCCCCCCCCCCCAATCCCCTTACTGCCGTCGTCAAACCTGACATTGTGGTAGGAGCAAAGTTCTTGTGTTTGATGTATTGGCGACAATTTAGGTCTAGGTTTGGAGACTATGATTGCTATGTTGCTCGATCCGCCTGGACCACTAAATATCATACTACTGCCCTATCCTGTCTTTATCACTCTTAGCATCACCCTTCCTCTCCGGTTCTAGTGGTGGTGAGGCAAGCGATGTTCCAATGTTCCTATTCCCACTAACACCCGTAATCTGGCTGAGGTCTGCCACACCCTTGTGCGATTTCCTTATTATGGCATACTGGCGTGCTCTTTAATGCCCTGTTGCTGAAGACAGAATACATCTTAGTCCCTCAGCTTCCAACTTCAGTTCCACTTTTACAAACAGTTAAATCTGAGGCTGGTCAGTCATAATGCGTCCACCAATAACTCTTGCACCCCTTTGTCTTCTTGTGCAGACTGCCCTCCCATGACTGCAAGATCTCACACATCTGGGGGCAAAACTGTCTCGAGTTCAACAGGAGGCTTCTCTTGCTGATGTGTACTGTTTCTTATCTGCCATTAAGTGGAGGGTACAGCTTGAGTCCACCAGCACTCATTTTTGAAGACTGCCACTTGTTTTCCCTCAACCGACTTTGATCCAGAAAAAGACAGAATGAAAAAAAAGGGGGGAGAAAGGAGGAAGGTTTCGCCGGAAATGCTGTGACAATGGATTAGGGAGGTATATGAAAAAATAACCTGTAAGTGTAACCTGTAAGAGGGAGGTAGTGGCTCATTTATGATGCATATGATGGAATCAATACTGAGCAGCCATGGTATTTGGAATCCCGACCTTTAATATCACCAGTCCCGGGCAAATTCAACACTGACCATCCTCCTTCCTGGTACTGCTGCTTCCATCTTTCGGTCAGAAGTGCAGTGTTTATCGTGGGGTGCAGTGCAAGAGGGCATAGTCAAGTGATGTCACACTAGTAGGTGACTAAAGACATTATCACGAAGTGCATGTACTTGGCTGGTCTGATTGTAGACTATTCATTATGTGCTACTGCATATATTTGCACTTTTGTGTGGGTGATTTTTACATAAACTGCCGTTGGATCATACACACATTCATTTAAGGTGTTAGAGTTAGCCGGAATTTGTGAACTAGTGAATAGTTCATTTTTCTGAGAAAATGGCCACTTTTTGCAGATGATGCCTGGTTTATTATGGTATTTTTCTAGTTTATGCACTTTAAAAGGGGAATTGCTTCCTTGTAGGGCTGCCATGCAACACAGAATCACCTTTCAGCTAAACTAGTGAGTATTTACGTCTCTTCTTCTGAGCCACGCTGGTTTTTGTTCTTGCTTCAGAACATGCGATGAGTAAAAATGTACTGCTTTTAAACGTAATTAAGAAGCCTTTATACAACAAGCATTTGCAATGCAATAGGTCTCGCAGCATTAAAGTTTGAGTTATTGGCATTGTATATGACAATGTGTTGCATTACATTTTTAACAAAGTCTGTATTGGTGTATAAAGATGATTTGCAAGATGATAGCGATGGAGTGGGGATGGATGGGTGGATTGATGGATGGATGGATGGATGGAGTGGAGGGGATGGATGGATGGATGGAGTGGGGGGATGGATGGATGGATGGAGTGGAGTGGAGGGGATGGATGGATGGAGAGGATAGGTCTTGTATTTACACTAGTTTATGCTATTGGCATTATAAATGACAATGCTTTTTATTTATGTTTTGGTTTTAAAACATAAAAGGCATTGTCATTTACAATGCCAATGGCTTAAACTTGCGTAAACGCGAGATCTATTGCATTGCAAATGCTTCTTTAATATGAGTGATTTAAAAGTCTGTGGAGGGCGTTGCCTCAGTTTAATGCATGACTCACTTAAACTTCTGTGGAAGGGATGCCTGTCAAGAGTCTGGGGAGGAGCTAGAGCTGAAATTATTGTTAAATGGAAAGAATGCTGTAAAAGGTCGGAAATCCTGATATTGATAATTTCAAGAAAAAGAATGAAGTGAAAATGGCATGAATAAAGATTTTTTTGTTAACTTTTGGAGCCCTAATAAGAGATGCTTCTTTCTGGTTGTGCATGGGACTTTTCATCCAACAGTTGCTCGACAGAGTGGACTTTATACTTTGAGAGGCCCCAGCCGCCCTGCACGCACCCCAGCACCAATTGATTTTCGGTGTAGGCTGTTGGGAGGCACATACTACAGGATAGAGAGGTCTGTTTACAAAGGCATTTATGAGGCCAGTTCAAACATGTCTGACTGCCGTCCACTTTTCCTAGTCATGACAGACTCACATGGATTCAGTTATCAGCCAGGGGGTAATGCCGAAAACACTCACGCACTTCTGGCGTGAACAGATGCAGATTGTTCAGCATAGACTAGTGAACTCCGAGCACGCACAAGTGCGCTCCTAACAGCTGCTTGCACACATGGATCTGAAATAAACCCATTTTTATGACACTATACTGAGCGGAATGTGTGGAACACAAAATTATGAAAGGCTGAGATAAATCACCTCCATGATATCTTCAGACCCTGAGAATAATTCCAGATTCGAGCTCAGCTAACCGGTTTTACTGCAGAACTGAGGCGAGCTGCAACTCCTAACACTTATACACTTTTGCAACTTAAGTAATGTTCTCGCTGCCGTGCTTTGAATGTGCTGTGTAGAGGTTGTGTGCTGTTGTATGGGAACACTGAAAGAAATTCAAATGTACACTACAACGAGTTAATCTGCAATTGTTAAGGCTAATCTGCAAGTGTAAAGGGTGGTTGGCAGCTGGGTATTGGGAAATTGGCATTTATTGATCAAATCACTCCAAGGTTTGTGGCAAATATTTATTGTTTATGAGCATCAGTGCAAAGAGTTAACAACTGAGCTGTAAAGTAAGTGTGTGCTTTTAATTGTAAGTGTATATATATATATATATATATATATATATATATATATATATATATATATATATATATATATATATATATATATATAGCCGTTACTACCCCTGACCAGGTATGGAAGGGACAGTTATGTTGAAAAAAAATGCATTAATAGTGCACTGTTAGCTCTGAATCTTGCGTACCCCAAACACATGATACATATAACTAATAAGGGAACGATTTTCAGTCTGTGTGGCTGACTTCCTTATGTATTTATATCTGTATTGCTGCACTAAGCACATTACATAGATAGTACAGTGTGCAACTGACTGTATGTGAGGCTGCACGTCACACACATATTTTACAGCATTTTAGTTTTAGAAACACGGGCACGTATGCTTGGAGCAGTGCGCGGCATGTCTTTGGGTATACTGAATAAGCAGCTACCTATGTTGTTGAGGGATATCTCTTTAATAATTTATTCAACAAAAGGAGGGACTGGGGGGCGTGTTTAACGGCGTCCATGTACAAGCCCCAAAATGACTAGTAAGCAAAGAGAGTAAGAAGTTCCTCTGTGTGTGGTTGGTAGAGGACCAAGAGGGGCCAAAGCATAGTGAGTCCAACTGGACCACTTCGTGTTTGCAGGGACAAGGGAGGGGGGATTCCCTTATCGTAACTAGGGCTCTTACACACCCAAAGCTAGGTGTCATGCTTCATCATATGAGCCTGCCCCTTGTCAGGTCGGCGCTGCAATACCCGACGGGCACTCGAACCTTTGGCTCTTTGTACCATGAGCTGTGGTGCATTGTACAGTAATATGTACTGTAAAGTACTGTATGTTATAGAGTGATGTGTATTATAGAGTGATGTATGCTGTACAGTAGAATGTGCTGTAGAGCGGTGTACGTTGTAGAGTAGTGCTTTGTAGATTGATATGTGCGTAAAATGTTGCACACTGTAGAGTGTTTTGCACTGTAGTGTTGCATTCTGTAGAGCAGTATGTGCTATTGAATTGTATGTACTGGATAGTAGTATGCACTGCAAAACAATGTGTGCTGTAGAAGGGCATGTTTTGTAAACGGGCATGTGCTGTAATTAGGCATGCGCTGTCAAGGGGCATGCGCTGTAAAGGAGCATGCGTTGTAGAGGAGCGGGCGCTGTAAAACGACGTGTACTGTAGTACAACATGCATTGTACAATAGTATGCGCTGTAAAAGGCTATATGCTGTAGAAGTTTATGCACTATACAGGGATGTGCACTGTACAGCATTGTGCGCTGTAAAGGGCTATGTATTGTAGAGGACTGCATGTTGCAGAGCGATATGCGCTGTAAATTAATATGTGCTTTAGATTGGTATGCATTGTAAAGTGATATGTGCTGTAGATTAGTGTGCGTGCTAGAGTGGTGTGCGCTGTAAATAGGTGTGTGTTGTAGAGTAGTGTATGTTGTAGAGTAGTGCTCATTGTACAATTAGGTGCGTCGTAGAACAATGTGCGCTTTAAAGTGTGCATTGTAGAGTGCTGTGCGTTGTAGAGTGCTATGCATTCTACAGGTGCGCATTTTGTAGAGTGGTGCGCGTTCTAGAGTGGTGTCCATTGTAGAATGCTGTGCACTGTAGAAAATGTGCGATGTACAATACTATGCGTTGTAGAGTGGTGTGCACTGTACAATGGCGTGTGCTTTAGAGCAATGTACACTGTAAAGGGGCGCGCGCAGTATAGAGGCGCATGCAGTATAAAGATGCATGCAGTACCCAAGTGCACCCTGTAGAAGGGTGCATGCTGCAAAGAAATGCGCCCTTTAGAGACGTCTGTGCTATAGAGGGGTGCGCGCTGAAGTGTGTCATGCTGTACAGGAGTGTGCATTTTACAGTGGTGGTAGAGGCGTCTGTGCTGTAAAGGGCTGTGCGCTGTACAGTGATGCACGCTATAGTGTTACACGCTGTACAGGAATGTGCATTGTACCGGGATGTGCGCTGTAATGGGATGTATGATGTAGAGAGATGCGCAATGTAGTAAGGTGCCTGCTGTAGAGGAGTAGGTGTTGCAGGCGTTGTGCACTGTACAGTAGTACACGCTGTAAAACACCATACGCTTCAAAAGGCATGCAGTGTAGAAGGGCATGCGCTGTAGAGTAGTGCATGCTGTAGAAGCGCCTAAGCTGTAGAGAGGTGCACACTGCAAAGGGTTACGTGCTATAATGTTGCGCACTGTACAAGGCTGTGCACTGTAACGGGATGTACGCTGTAGAGGAATAAGTATTGTAGTAAGGTGTGCATTGTAGAGGGGTGGGCATTGTAGGAAATTTGCACTATAAAGTGGTGCACACTGTCTAGAGGTGCACGCTGTGAGGGCACATGCTGTAGTAAGATGCGCGCACACTGTAAAGGAATGTGCAATGTAGATTAGTTATAGAACAGTGTATACGTAATAAGTATTAATAACGTGTAAATGAATTGTACTTTTCTAACAATATGGCATATTAATTTGAGCATTAGTTGGTTTGTAAGACTGTTTGTGATTTAAAAACTGCGTGGTCATAGACTGCAATACAGAATAATAATGAGAATGTGAAGTTATTTTGTTTAAGTGAGATTGCAAAAGCACTTAATGAATAGGATGGAATTGCTAATATACCTTTCAGTTGTTTAAGCTTTTATTTTGTGTTTCTTTATGTATTTTGCAGCCGTGAAAGCGTAAACTGCAACACAAAGAGAATGATAACTTAACATTTTTTGTTCAGAAGAATTGTAGTTATTTTTAAAGGCTATTTAAAACACACCTAATGTTCTAAGTCCTTTTAAAGAAAAATTAATAATGTCTGAGTTACATGTACGCAGTTTAAAAACGCTTTGTTTGTGCTAAAATGGCTTTTATGTTATAAGAAAGTTTCTACGAATATATAGCATCTAAATGGGCAAATGTTGTCGTTTGAAACAGTTTCGTGTGTCCAAATTGAAGCCAGCTGTCCATGCATGACTGAAAATGAAACTGAATGTGTAAGCACGGCTAAGAACGAAACTAAATGTCTAAGCAAAAACATATTTTGCAACAACAGGGAAGTGCCATCTCGATGTAAATAGCTGTATGCCTTACAATTGTTTAAGCATTTGCCCTTCATTGAAGCTATATGTGCCTTACTTAACAAACGTATTGTTTTTTTATAAAGCTTTTTTATTGTCTCAAGAATTAGCTTGTAGTATGGTGTATGCTGTAATAGAATGGTATGTGTTGTAGTGGATGTCTGCTGTTGAGTTGTATGTAATAGAGCGATATGTATTGTTAAGGGCAAAGTACATAGTAGTGTAAACTGCAGACTGGTATTGAATGCAAAATGCACATTGTTGTTAAGTGCAGAGTGCCTATTAAGTGCAGAGAGCAGTTTGCTGCTAAGTGCAGGACACAGATTGTTTCTGAGTGCAAAGTGCAAATTGTTAATGAGTGCAGGGTGCAGATCGCTATTAAGTGTACAATGTTAAATGCACAGTGCATTTTGTTGTTAAGCGCAGACAGCAGATTGTTACTGAATGCAAGGTGCAAATTGCCACTGAACACAAAGTGCAGATTGTTGAAGAGTGCAGAGTGCTACAGCGCAACGCTCCACTCTACAGCGCAGCGCTCCACTCTACAGTGCAGCACTCCACTCTACAGCGCAACACTACACAACGCAGCATTCTGCTCTACAGCGCAGCGCTCCACTCTACAGCGCAGCATTCACTCTACAGTGCAGCATTCACTCTACAGCGCAGCGCTCCACTCTACAGCGCAGCGCTCCACTCTACAGCACAGTGCTCCACTCTACAGCGCTCCACTTCACAGCGCAGCGCTCCACTCTACAACGCAGCAGTCCACTCTACAGCGCAGAACTTCCCAGTATAGCACTCCACTCTACAGCGCAACGCTCCACTCTACAGAGCAGCGCACCACTCTACAGCGCAGCGCTCCACTCTACAACGCAACACTACACAACGCAGCATTCTGCTGTGCAGCGCTCCACTCTACAGCGCAAGCATTCACTCTACAGCGCAATGCTCCACTCTACAGTGCAGCATTACATAACGCAGCACCCCAGTCTACAGTGTAGCACTTCATAGCCCAGCACTCCACTGTACAGCGCAGCACTATACAATGCAGCACTCCACTCTACAGTACAGTGCTCCACTCTACAGCGAACTGCTCCACTCTACATTGCAGTGCTCCACTGTACAGCGCAGTGCTCCATTCTACAGCGCAGTGCTCCACTCTACAGCGCAGTGCTCCACTCTACAGCGCAGCACTACACAGCACTCCACTTGACAGCGCAGACATTCCCAATTTAGCACACCACTGTACAGCGCAGCTTTCCAGTCCGCAGCACAGCGCGCCACTCTACAGCGCAGCGCGCCACAGCGCAGTGCTCCACTCTACAGCGCAGCACTACACAACACAACACTCCACTTTACAGCGCAGACCTTCCCAATTTAGCACACCACTGTACAGCGCAGCATTCCACTCTACAGAGCAGCACTCACTCTACAACGCAACACTCCACTCTACAGTGCAACACTCCACTCTACAGCGCAACACTCCACTCTACAGCGCAACACTCCACTCTACAGCGCAACACTCCACTCTACAGCGCAACACTCCACTCTACAGCGCAACACTCCACTCTACAGCGCAACACTCCACTCTACAACGCAGCAGTCCACTCTACAGCACAGAACTTCCCAGTATAGCACTCCACTCTACAGCGCAGCGCACCACTCTACAGCGCAGCGCTCCACTCTACAGCGCAGCGCTCCACTCTACAGTGCAGCGCTCCACTCTACAGCGCAGCGCTCCACTCTACAGCGCAGCGCTCCACTCTACAGCGCAGCGCTCCACTCTACAGCGCAGCGCTCCACTCTACAGTGCAGCACTACACAACGCAGCACTCCACTCTACAGCACAGAACTCCCCAGTATAGCACTCCACTCTACAGCGCAGCGCTCCACTCTACAGCGCAGCGCTCCACTCTACAGCGCAGCGCTCCACTCTACAGCGCAGCGCTCCACTCTACAGCGCAGCGCTCCACTCTACAGCGCAACATTACACAACGCAGCATTCTGCTCTACAGCGCAGCGCTCCACTCTACAGCGCAGCATTCACTCTACAGTGCAGCATTCACTCTACAGCGCAGTGCTCCACTCTACAGCGCAGCGCTCCACTCTACAGCGCAGCGCTCCACAGCGCAGCACTCCTCTACAGCGCAGCACGCCCCTCTACAGCGCAACACTTCACTCTACAGCGCAACACTCCACTCTACAGCGCAACACTCCACTCTACAGCGCAACACTCCACTCTACAGCGCAGCGTTCCAGTCTGCAGCACAGCGCGCCACTCTACAGTGCAGCGCGCCACAGCGCAGTGCTCCACTCTACATCGCAGCACTACACAACACTCCACTTTACAGCGCAGCCCTTCCCAATTTAGCACACCACTGTACAGCGCAGCATTCCACTCTACAGAGCAGCACTCACTCTACAGCGCAGCGCGCCACTCTACAGCGCAGCGCTCCACTCTACAGCGCAGCGCTCCACTCTACAGCACAGCGCTCCACTCTACAGCGCAGCGCTCCACTCTACAGCGCAGCGCTCCACTCTACAGCGCAGCGCTCCACTCTACAGCGCAGCGCTCCACTCTACAGCGCAGCGCTCCACTCTACAGCGCAGCGCTCCAATCTACAGCACAACACTACACAGCGCATCATTCTGCTCTACAGCGCAGCGCTCCACTCGACAGCGCATCATTCACTCTACAGCGCAGCATTCACTCTACAGTGCAGCATTCACTCTACAGCGCAGCATTCACTCTACAGCGCAGCATTCACTCCACTCTACAGCGCTCCACTTTACAGCGCTCCACTCTACAGCGCTCTACTCTACAGCGCAGCGCTCCACTCTACAGCGCAACGCAACACTCCACTCTACAACGCAACACTCCACTCTACAACGCAGCAGTCCACTCTACAATGCAGAACTTCCCAGTATAGCGCTCCACTCTACAGCGCAGCGCTCCACTCTACAGCGCAGCGCTCCACTCTGCAGCGCAGCGCTCCACTCTACAGCGCCGCGCTCCACTCTACAGCGCCGCGCTCCACTCTACAGCGCCGCGCTCCACTCTACAGTGCAGCACTACACAACGCAGCACTCCACTCTACAGCACAGAACTCCCCAGTATAGCACTCCACTCTACAAAGCAGCGCTCCACTCTACAGCGCAGCGCTCCACTCTACAGCGCAGCGCAGCGCTCCACTCTACAGCGCAGCGCTCCACTCTACAGCGCAGTGCTCCACTCTACCGCGCAGCGCTCCACTCTACAGCGCAACACTAGACAACGCAGCATTCTGCTGTAGAGCGCAGCGCTCCACTCTACAGCGCAGCGCTCCACTCTACAGCGCTCCACTCTACAGCGCAGCGCTCCACTCTACAGCGCAGCGCTCCACTCTACAGTGCAGCACGCCACTCTACAGCGCAGCACGCCACTCTACAGCCCAGCACGCCACTCTACAGCCCAGCACGCCACTCTACAGTCCAGCACGCCACTCTACAGTCCAGCACGCCACTCTACAGTCCAGCGCGCCACTCTACAGCGCAGCGCTCCACTCTACAGCGCAGCGCTCCACTCTACAGCGCAGCGCTCCACTCTACAGCGCAGCGCTCCACTCTACAGCGCAGCGCTCCATTCTACAGTGCAGCGCTCCACTCTACAGCGCAACACTACACAACGCAGCATTCTGCTTTACAGCGCTCCACTCTACAGCGCAGCATTCACTCTACAGTGCAGTATTCACTCTACAGCGCAGCGCTCCACTCTACAGCGCAGCACTCCACTCTACAGCGCAGCGCTCCACTCTACAGCGCAGCGCTCCACTCTACAGCGCAGCGCTCCACTCTACAGCGCAGCGCTCCACTCTACAGCGCAGCGCTCCACAGCGCAGCACGCCCCTCTACAGCGCAGCACGCCCCTCTACAGCGCAACACTCCACTCTACAGCGCAACACTCCACTCTACAGCGCAGCGTTCCAGTCTGCAGCACAGCGCGCCACTCTACAGTGCAGCGCGCCACAGCGCAGTGCTCCACTCTACATCGCAGCACTACACAACACTCCACTTTACAGCGCAGCCCTTCCCAATTTAGCACACCACTGTACAGCGCAGCATTCCACTCTACAGAGCAGCACTCACTCTACAGCGCAGCACGCCACTCTACAGCGCAGCGCTCCACTCTACAGCGCAGCGCTCCACTCTACAGCGCAGCGCTCCACTCTACAGCACAGCGCTCCACTCTACAGCGCAGCGCTCCACTCTACAGCGCAGCGCTCCACTCTACAGCGCAGCGCTCCAATCTACAGCACAACACTACACAAAGCAGCATTCTGCTCTACAGCGCAGCGCTCCACTCTACAGCGCAGCATTCACTCTACAGTGCAGCATTCACTCTACAGCGCAGCATTCACTCTACAGCGCAGCATTCACTCTACAGCGCAGCATTCACTCTACAGCGCAGCGCTCCACTCTACAGCGCTCCACTCTACAGCGCTCCACTCTACAGCGCTCTACTCTACAGCGCAGCGCTCCACTCTACAACGCAACACTCCACTCTACAACGCAGCAGTCCACTCTACAGCGCAGCGCTCCACTCTGCAGCGCAGCGCTCCGCTCTACAGCGCCGCGCTCCACTCTACAGCGCCGCGCTCCACTCTACAGCGCCGCGCTCCACTCTACAGCGCCGCGCTCCACTCTACAGCGCCGCGCTCCACTCTACAGCGCCGCGCTCCACTCTACAGTGCAGCACTACACAACGCAGCACTCCACTCTACAGCACAGAACTCCCCAGTATAGCGCTCCACTCTACAGCGCAGCGCTCCACTCTACAGCGCAGCGCTCCACTCTGCAGCGCAGCACTCCACTCTACAGCGCCGCGCTCCACTCTACAGCGCCGCGCTCCACTCTACAGCGCCGCGCTCCACTCTACAGCGCCGCGCTCCACTCTACAGCGCCGCGCTCCACTCTACAGTGCAGCACTACACAACGCAGCACTCCACTCTACAGCACAGAACTCCCCAGTATAGCACTCCACTCTACAAAGCAGCGCTCCACTCTGCAGCGCAGCGCTCCACTCTACAGCGCAGCGCTCCACTCTACAGCGCAGCGCTCCACTCTACAGCGCAGCGCTCCACTCTACAGCGCAACACTAGACAACGCAGCATTCTGCTGTACAGCGCAGCGCTCCACTCTACAGCGCAGCGCTCCACTCTACAGCGCTCCACTCTACAGCGCAGCGCTCCACTCTACAGCGCAGCGCTCCACTCTACAGCGCAGCGCTCCACTCTACAGCACAGCACGCCACTCTACAGTCCAGCACGCCACTCTACAGTCCAGCACGCCACTCTACAGTCCAGCACGCCACTCTACAGCCCAGCGCTCCACTCTACAGCGCAGCGCTCCACAGCGCAGCACGCCCCTCTACAGCGCAACACTCCACTCTACAGCGCAACACTCCACTCTACAGCGCAACACTCCACTCTACAGCGCAGCGTTCCAGTCTGCAGCACAGCGCGCCACTCTACAGTGCAGCGCGCCACAGTGCAGTGCTCCACTCTACATCGCAGCACTACACAACACTCCACTTTACAGCGCAGCCCTTCCCAATTTAGCACACCACTGTACAGCGCAGCAGTCCACTCTACAGAGCAGCACTCACTCTACAGCGCAGCGCGCCACTCTACAGTGCAGCGCTCCACTCTACAGCGCAGCGCTCCACTCTACAGCACAGCGCTCCACTCTACAGCGCAGCGCTCCACTCTACAGCGCAGCGCTCCACTCTACAGCGCAGCGCTCCAATCTACAGCACAACACTACACAAAGCAGCATTCTGCTCTACAGCACAGCGCTCCACTCTACAGCGCAGCATTCACTCTACAGCGCAGCATTCACTCTACAGCGCAGCATTCACTCTACAGCGCAGCATTCACTCTACAGCGCAGCATTCACTCTACAGCACAGCATTCACTCTACAGCGCAGCGCTCCACTCTACAGCGCTCCACTCTACAGCGCTCCACTCTACAGCGCAGCGCTCCACTCTACAACGCAACACTCCACTCTACAACGCAGCAGTCCACTCTACAATGCAGAACTTCCCAGTATAGCGCTCCACTCTACAGCGCAGCGCTCCACTCTACAGCGCAGCGCTCCACTCTGCAGCGCAGCGCTCCACTCTGCAGCGCAGCGCTCCACTCTACAGCGCCGCGCTCCACTCTACAGCGCCGCGCTCCACTCTACAGCGCCGCGCTCCACTCTACAGCGCTGCGCTGCGCTCCACTCTACAGCGCCGCGCTCCACTCTACAGTGCAGCACTACACAACGCAGCACTCCACTCTACAGCACAGAACTCCCCAGTATAGCACGCCACTCTACAAAGCAGCGCTCCACTCTACAGCGCAGTGCAGCGCTCCACTCTACAGCGCAGCGCTCCACTCTACAGCGCAGCGCTCCACTCTACAGCGCAGCGCTCCACTCTACAGCGCAACACTAGACAACGCAGCATTCTGCTGTACAGCGCAGCGCTCCACTCTACAGCGCAGCGCTCCACTCTACAGCGCTCCACTCTACAGCGCAGCGCTCCACTCTACAGCGCATCGCTCCACTCTACAGCGCAACACGCCACTCTACAGCGCAGCACGCCACTCTACAGTCCAGCACGCCACTCTACAGTCCAGCACGCCACTCTACAGCCCAGCGCTCCACTCTACAGCGCTCCACTCTACAGCGCAGCGCTCCACTCTACAGCGCAGCGCTCCACTCTACAGCGCAGCGCTCCACTCTACAGCGCAGCGCTCCACTCTACAGCGCAGCACGCCACTCTACAGCGCAGCACGCCACTCTACAGCCCAGCACGCCACTCTACAGTCCAGCACGCCACTCTACAGCCCAGCGCTCCACTCTACAGCGCAGCGCTCCACTCTGCAGCGCTCCACTCTACAGCGCAGCGCTCCACTCTACAGCGCAGCGCTCCACTCTACAGCGCAGCGCTCCACTCTACAGCGCTCCACTCTACAGCGCAGTGCTCCACTCTACAGCGCAGTGCTCCACTCTACAATGCACTACTCCACAAAGCACACTAGTCCACTCTACAACACACCACCCCACTCTACAGCGCTGCACTCTACAACGCAGCACTCCACTGTACAGCACAAACACTTCCTAACATGCTCATTGTATTGAAAACACACACATTATTATTGTAGTTAAACACAAACACTTTTTTACGGACTAATTATCGAAAAACACCCACTTTTCAACACACTTGTATTAAAACACGCACATTATATTAAAAAAACCATTAAAAAAAATTGTATGCTGAAGCTGTTTGCACACAGTTGGCAAGGGGAAACTGAAACTGACATGTTCTTCACAAACCAGCCTTTAAAACTGCAACAAAGTAACAAAATGTAGAACTGCTCGTGTAAAACTGAAACTGACATGCTCTTCACAATTGACGCTCGCGACCTAATCCAAGTCGAAGATCTGCGCGTTCACATCTCTTGTCTCTTGTCTGTTCCCCTTGAGTCCTTGAAAACTGAAATGATCACAATAAGTCTCGCAGCGACGGATCGCTTTCGCGATCCGGTTCGCAGGTGCGAGACCTAAAAATGCAGCCTCCTGCTCAGGCCTTTCTTGGCTTTTTGTTACTAGTGAGGGTAAACTTCACTCAGGGAAATAATGTGCTACAGGTGAGCTCCTGTCCTTGAAAAAGTTTAGGCCCCAGCGTAATAAGGCTGGTTCTTCATTTAGGGTCGTTGGCGGTTATTCGCTGGCCACTTAGGAGGTTCCCAAAGCTTTGTGTACCTCGGACCTTGAAATAAACACATATCTAGACTAGAACCACACATTATAAATGGCAGCTCCCTTAACCCGACAACTGACATTGCTCTGCAATTGGGGCCTTACCAGATCCACAATAGTCTGTGAGGTTAGCGATTTCAGATCAGAACCAATGCTACATTGTGGAAGGTTTCATGGCTCCGTTTGAGCTTGTGTACATCCTAACACGGTGCGGGCCGATGCACCTATTAAAAATACCAGCACCCTAGGCAATGCGTGCAGTTTTATCGATTTAGCACAAAAATGTGTAGAAAGTACAGCACAGAGCCAAGGGGGCCAGTTTATTAGTTCTCTGTTTCTTTGTAGTTGCCCCACCTGACTCTTCATGAAGGATCCTGAAAGCCCCCTTATGGTGTGGGAGAAATGACAACTGTAACCAAACTGCCACATTTGCAGAGGCCTTAATGCTCCCTTTTGTGGTAAATTTGAAGAAGTTGCCAGCTCTCATATAGGCGGTGCACACCTGCCACACTGTGATTTTCCGCAGTACTAGAGTCTCACACCAGCTACTATTAACAGCTTCTGACGCTGCTGACCAGAACCACTCTCTCATCAGCGCCAGAAACTCACATTGCACAGCAATACCATCTTAATACAATAACCAGTATTTACCTCTTTCATTGCTCGTCAGTGTCACTAAAAATACAGCCCACGCGTATTGGGTTCACAATGTCCACCATTTTCTTTCAAAATAGACCTCTCACTGTTCCTTCCACAACTTTCTCAAGTAGCCAATTAATATGTTTCTAGCACTACCCACACGAGAAATATATTTTCCCACATTAGCAGAATCCAATGTTGCCCAACTGTACCTGTCTCTCACAGTGTTCTCCACTGCCAGTAACTCACAGTGCCCACATGTATTCTCGACTCATACTGCTGGCCAGAACCAGCCCTACACAATGCCCACCGGCTTCAGCTAGTGGGCAGTGGCAACTGATGGATCAGGGAGCTTTCCATCAGTTCCAGCGTCTTCGACTACCAACTACTGCCCCTCCTTGACCTGAGTTCAAGCTTCTCACAGTGTAGTGTGGAACTGACCATATGACAATGCGAGAAGTAGGGGTAGGGGTGGTAAATTACCTTCTGCCTACGAGAGCACTACATATCAGCACTGAGGCACGCTACGGAACAACAGGGGCTCTTTCACCTGCACATGCGATTAGTAGTGATCGAAAGAGAACGTAGTAATTTGGTTCCAGATGGTCTCATTTATGGGTTTTGTGCCGTAGGGCAGCGTAGTAGGCCTAGCTGCTCTGCTGCCCTACAGCAAGAGAAAAGGGCAGGAATGCACTGTATTAGATACAGTGCATTCCTGTCCTTTTCCCATGCGCTGGCGCACAATGGGCTGCCGTTCGCCAAAGCAGGCACCTTTGCTCCATGGTGCCAGGGTGCCTGCATTGCACAGATCATTATTTCTGTGCAGGAAGGGACACCTTCCTATAGCAATAGGTTTTTTCCGCTGAAATAGGAAAAACGAGGAAAAATAAAGATATTTCTCCTTGTTGTTCCTCCCAGACGTACGTTTTTGGCGCTGCCTCAGACTTACGATTTCTCATAAATCTGGGGCCTTGTCAAAAAGCCATGGATGTTGCTGGGAACGCCCCCAGCAACACCCATAGAATGCCCCTTTCACACAGTTGTTTGCATGAAAGGGGCACATATTTATAAGGCTATGAAAGCCACATAACGAGGCTTTACATGGCCTTACAAACATACCAGTAGGCACATTGCGCCACCGGGACATCAAAAAAATGACGTTCTGGTGGCGCAATAGTGCTGGTAGGGCTCCATAAATGAGGCCCAGAGTGCTTAAGCTGCACTTCCTGACTGGTACTCAACATAACTGTGATAGTTTTGGGTACTCCACTGCCATTTTGTGACGGTAGGATGGGGTGGTTTGTTTAATTAGGCTCAACATTTTTTGGGATTCATGGAGCAGTCCCAAAATCCTACTTTAAAATTCAGCCACAGATATTTTCAGAGTCTTTCTAGGATTTAGGAAATGATTTTGCATTGAGAAACAGTGCAATGTCTGCCTACTAAAAGTCATGCACGGTTCTCAGAGGTTTGATGAGGCAGGGGAATAGACCAATGACTGCAGAATAGAAATGTGTTACTGATGGGAAAGTGAGTCCTCCACGCTTCACATGGGGAAGGTGTGGTGTTGTGGTTAAGCTATTGGGTTGGATTCAAGAGATGGGAGTTCACCTCCTAGACTAACCACCTACATAGAGCGCTCATGGGAAGCATCTCAGTATGCCTCTGTCCCAGTTTCTCGTTTGTAAATTTTAGTTCAGTAAAAAAATATGGTGATTTATTTGAGATTTCATACTATAAAGGTACTGATCCCATTCAGCGTGCAAGAAGGAATGGAAGGAAGTTGCAGAGAAAGCGTGCATAAATGTAACGAAAAGGTAAACACCTTTTCCTGTCTGACTTATTGATTGCTTCACCGGAAATCCCTTGCAGCTTTGAATTAAAAGTCAGTCTGTAAAGTATTGTTTCTTTTTGGCATGTTTTTCTGCGCATTTACTTCCTTCTGTATTTTAAATTAGATTCCTCCGTGGAACATTGTAACTTGTTTTGTGCGTGTTCGCCAAATGGCAATTTCCGTTTTAATCAAGGCATCTTAGTTTTGCTAACAGCATTTCATGTGGGGTTTTGGCTTTCGGTATGTTGGCAGATCGCGGCCAACTTGGCTTTTAAAAGCACTTTTCAAACTGAAAAGTGTATTTCATTTACCACAGTGAGGTATAGTTTGTTACCTTCTTTTGGCTGTTACTAATTCTACTGAATAGAAACCACTCTTTCTCTTGCACTAGACTGAGGTTGAGTGTAATTATGTATAATTAGATTTAATTACGTTGGGCACCTAACACCGCAGGTCTTTTTGCCTAGGGGACTTATTCAATCATAATATTTGTCAGTATTAGTCAATTGTCTCTTGTGGAAGAATTGGACCTATACAGTGAATCTATTTCTCAGTATTATTTTCAACGTTGTGTTTAATTTACACACTGATAGATCTTGGCAGTGCCTAATTTTCTCCTTCCACAGTAATACCTTTCTGAGGCAAATAATGGAGTTGCCCTGGGTATTATTAACCGAGCCAGGCAACAATACACTGTTAGGCAGCAAACACGTGCCACTTGCATTAAAGATGACTCTATACATTTTTTTTAAACTGCCTCTATCTAAATGCTTCTCTGAAGCCATGAGACTCTTAGCTGGTATATTGTAAATTTAAATTATGTTTTTTTGGATTAGCAAGAAGGTATCAACATGTAAGTGCTTGAATAACCATGTTGATGTCCTCTGCCAGCCACCATTCTCACTCCACGGCTTGGCCGCCCCTGTGATTACATGGCAGCCATTGTGAGAAAAGGTAACTGTTGAGGCAGCTTTGAGGGCTCAGTGGAGATGGTGCCTCCACAAAGTTCTAAGTAGACACCTCCAGCCACAAATTATGTTACCACTCATTTTCTTAATAAATCACACCGTAGTTGTCATTGCTGATTCTCCTATGGGCGAGCTCATAGTAGGTGGAATCATGTTGGGGCAATGTTGTATTATGACTAATATCTCTTTCTCTTTAAACATACAATTATAAAAAGCTGAGGTAGGCATATGTGTTTAAAACCATTTTGCCATCAGATTTTACTGCACTTAAATTTTTCCTATCTATGTGACTATTAGGTCCTCAATATGCGTGGCCCATAAATTCCATTATGTGTGGTAACTACTGTTACTGCAAATATTGCAATTGGGAGTTTACATATTGGGTGCAATAAAAACACTTCCCGAGGATGAAGTTCACCAGTTCTAGACTGCCGATATTTATTGTGGGGAGATACAGATTATGAGGACATGCAGATTATGGTGACATAAGCACCAACATGCACATATCATGACCTATTTTAGGCCAAAACTTGTAGTCGGTGATAATTACAGCTTAGAATAAGTTCTATATGTCTCGAGCCTGTTTTTATCAAATGTGATAACTTTCCCACATAAAATAAGGCCACTCCTAATGAGGACCTTATGGTGGACTGTCACATTTACTGGTCTGACTGCTCTTGTACAATCTCTTTAATATCAGTTTAGTGACCTCCTGATCTTGCAGGATGCAGTCTTGAAACTTTAGTACATTTGGGTGTCTGACGTTTGTGTCTAATAGAATGTTCTCACTAGCAAACATATGATAGGAGAGGAATACTTACTGTGTCTGAACAGTGGGCAAAATTGGGACATTTTCACAATTCCTGAATGTGCTCTTGTTCCTGCAAGTTACGCAATGGGTCAGCAGCCTGCACTACGCCTAGATAATATAAATAATTGCAGATAGCTACAACCTTGACTCAAGATCGAAGATTCCCGAAGTAGACATCTGCAGACTTTATTTGTTTTGTAGCACAACCGTTTTATCATCTTTAGCAAAGTAGATATCTACATATCTACATCAGAGACCGGTAAGGGGCTCCATCAGCCCTATGTGGTTGGTCCGCCAGGCCACTGGGTTTGGCAGGGGAACCCATCTCGACACTCCTGACAGACGACTGACAAAAGTATTCATAGACCCCAATCTGCCTGGCAAGAATTGCTGTAGAAAAGTGCTCAGCTGGTGTGGCGGATACACTTCCAGCAGTACTGAATACTGAGTAGGTCCTTAGGCTGTTAAAGTCCACACAATATTAGTTTTGCACTGCACAAGGAAACCTCCAAGACAGGCGTTTCTTCCTGTAGACAAAAATAAAAATAAGCTCCGGAACCTTGTGGTGTTTTCTCCCAGTGGCCAGGGACATTTTGTTCTGCCCAAGCATGGCATACAAATGGCAGGCAAAGGCAGGAAAAAACAACTGTGAAAGCCTACCTTAAAGACACAGGACCTCTGCGTTTGTGACCCGGCAGCTCTTTGGTTGGATGGGCCCTTTGGTTCAGGATTAGTTGAGGCTCTGCAGTGAAAAACCTGGTGAGTCGCCCCACTCTTAAAGAGCCTTGGCAAATACTAGTTTGGCAGAGCAGAAGTTCTGCAAATTTGCTTTGGGTATTCTGCTTCACCAAACCCTAAATGGGACCCTCAATTACAGGTAACATGTTGACAAATGTGACATTTACAAGTACAAATTGGCATAATATTCCAGTTCAATCGTCCAGAACTCGCTAGAATACTTCAGATAAGGCTAGGGCCACGCGTGTTTTTTTCACAAGAACTCTCTCAGAAAACCCTGATGATTAAGTGAAACAATAATGAATAATTTCGTGGGGCTTTTTTGTTTATATGATTGCTCTGATCACACAATAATGTAAAACGTGGCTTGTGCAGAAAAAGTGTCATAAAAACTGTACAACCTGATGTATGCCACGTGTGTGGTACTACCACTGTGATCTTCTCCCAGATCAGGCTGCTCAACTCAAAGAGCACAAGCTTTCCAGGGGTTTTCCAGGGTGGGGGGAGGGCGGGGTGGGAAAGCACCAAAAAGTTCTCATATGCCGTTTTTTTGTTTGTTGTATATGTACTAATATCCATCTTATTTGCCGTAAACCAAATAACAACCAGGTCAGGAGTAGTCACTATGGGTCCTCTATGGCTTCAATGGGAAGGCGAGGGGTGAGGGGCCAGAAATATAAATGACGGGTCTACAGTTCTTATCCTGGAATGTCAATGGCCTGCGTGTGAGGGGAAGGAGGCATAAAATCTTGCAGTATCTCAGAGTCTCCCCCGAGCAGGCCATTGTCATCCAGGAGACACATCCTTTAAAACAAGAGGTGAACGAAATGTGAAAAACTTGAAATGGGTGGACAAATTTCTTTGTACCGATCATAATGCCAACATCCGGGGGATTCTTATCCTTTTTAAGAAACAGGCTAAAGCTCAGGTCATAGATTACAAGGAGATCCCAGTGGCAGATGGTTGTTAGTCAGTGTTCAGTTGGATGGGAGGGCTTTCACCTTGGTGGGATACTATGGTCCCAACCACGATGACCCATCCTACCTAAATATAATCCAAAGCTACCTGATTACCTCCCAAGACCCCGTGATATGGATGGGAGATTTTAACTTAGTACTAAATCCCAAATTGGATAAATCGCCCAATTCCAGAGCGCAGACACATGGCATATCTAGGTCAATCCTTATAACATGTATGGCAACCCTGGGGTTAGCGGACGTATGGAGGGAGAAAACGGGCACTACGTTGGGGGTGTCCTTTCATAACCTCAAGTATAAGCATAAATCCTGCATTTACTATGCTCTTTTTAGCTACACTTTAAGGGAAGCCTTGAGGGGCAAGGTATACCTTCCCTCCCATCTGTCTGATCACTCGGCAATCTTCTTCTCTTTAACACGGGGTCAACACACCAAACACACCTCCTGGTCTTTTCATCTAACCATTTTGCTCGAGGAAGTGGAGACGGACTTCCTGATAGGAGAGTCTACCCTGTTTCTAGATCAGAATTTAAACTCGGCCTCATTGGCTATTGTGTGGGAGGCCTTTAATGCCTGCTTAAGAGGGTGTATCACTAATCGAGCCTCATATAGAAAGAAGCAGTATAGTGAGGTAATATCAAATATAGAACGGGAGTTGACACTACTGGACTCGAATCAGGCTCTGGCAATTTGCCTTTGGCAGATCAAGAGAAACGGAAAGACTTAAAAGGTAAACTCGATAACATTCTTCAGGAAAGGGTGGCTAAGAGGTGGGAGGCCAGTAAGCTCTCACATTTCGAATATGGGGAGGTCGCAGGTAAAGGGTTAGCCTGGAAAATGAAATCCAACCAGGCTAAAAATTATATCAGGGAAGTGAGAGTGGACGGAGGAGGTATTCCTAAGATCTCTAATACAGATATAGGGAAAGCCTTTCAGGAGTTCTTTCAATGTATTTATAAAGATGAGGACATCGATGATCCAACGGCCAGGGATGCATGGTTAGAAAAGGCTAGACTCCCCGCGCTCTCCCTGGAGCAGAGTGAACGTCTGGACAAAGAAATAACAGAGCTGGAGGTCAGTAATGCCATTAAACAATTGAAGAAGGGGAAGGCTGCCGGACCTGATGGCATCCCTGGTGAGCTATACCGCGTTCTCGGGCCGGCTATCGTTCCAGTCTTGACTTATTTGTTCAATGACATTCCATTGAATGGAGCGACACCACCCGAGACGTGGGGCGAAGCAAATATCGCCCTGATCTTAGAACCTGGTAAAGACCCGGCCGATTGTGGATCTTATCGGCCAATCTCGTTCCTAAACAATGACTATAAGATATTTGCCACTATTTTGTTGGCACGGCTTGGGAGGGTGATCGGCACGATTATACACCAAGATCAAAAGGGCTTCATACGAGGGCGTCAGCTGGCAGACCTAACCCACAATTTGGTGGGAGCAATCGGTATCGCCTCAACTTTTGTCCTTCCTCTGGCCATTATGACCCTGGATGCCACAAAGGCATTCAATAGGGTCAACTGGCCCTACCTGGATGCAACAATGAAGAAGTTTCAATTTGGGGTTAAGTTCTGTCGAGCAATCAACCTTCTATATAGTGCTCCCAGGGCCAGCCTTTTGGTGAATGGCACTCGTACTGAACCCTTTTGAATTATGAGGGGTACCAGACAGGGTTGTCCGCTCTCTCTCCTGTTGTTTAATATTTATGTAGAACCTTTTGTTCAGATCCCGAGAGATGAATGTAGCATCCCGCCATTTACATTCTGCAGTTGGGAGAAGAAGGTTGGACTCTATGCTGACGATATCCTCATTTACAATACAGACCCTGCCCAGGCCTTCCCAGTGGTTATACAGAGGGCAGAGGAATTCGGACGGGTCTCTGGGTATGAAATAAACGCAGGGAAAACTGAGCTTATGACCTGGAATATTGACAACTCACTTCTTCCAGTGACCCCCTCAATCCGTTATCTGGGAGTTAAAATCACCAATGATATTGGCATCCTAGCTCATACCAATTTAGATCGGGTCTGTCGCGAGGCAAAGGCACTTATGAAAGCATGGTCCTTTCTCCCTTTGACTGTGTATGGGAAAACAAACCCAGTAAAAATGTCGATCCTCCCGAGATTTACGTTCATCTTTAATTCAATTCCAATTGCTTTTGATCCCAAACAGCTTCATAAATGCCAGCAGCAAATTAACTATTTTATCTGGAGTTACAAATCGGTAAGACTGGCTTGGAAAAAATTAAGGAGGAGGAGGGAGAAGGGAGGGCTTGCATTGCAAGACCTTGAGTATTACACCTTGACATTCCAGTTGTCCCACTCCAGGATGCTGTTGAAGACCCCTGAGGACAACTAAAATGGGAAAATGTTTAGGGCTATGTTAACCAGGGCTAATCTTCCGCTTGACGGTTTCCTGTTCAAGTTTGGTCATCAGAGATTCTATAAGAAGGTGAGACTAAAGATTCTACAATCATTGATGAGAGAATGGGTTCGGATAAAGGCTGGAGTTGGGTTGGCATACTTTTCTAATCTCTCCCCAATCTGGGATTCCCCGGGGCTCCCCTCCTGTTTAAAAGACAGTCTTGCTGTCCCCTTACGAGAAGCTGGGATTCAAAGATGGGGAGAGTTGATGGCAGGAGGCTCTTTGGTGGAATTGGAAGTGCTCT
Source organism: Lissotriton vulgaris (assembly GCF_964263255.1). NCBI lineage: Eukaryota > Metazoa > Chordata > Amphibia > Caudata > Salamandridae > Lissotriton > Lissotriton vulgaris. Next base: position 999,377,842 of record NC_141695.1, on the reverse strand, counting down.
TCGTGAGGGTCGGCCCAGCCCTATCTAGATTCAAATACTTGCAGCTGGCCAGTTGGTCTTGAGAGCAGTTAGGGAGAAATGATCAGGTCGGGGAATATAGTCCTCTAGAGAAATATCTGGTAGAAAGACCAGTGGGGTGCAAGGAGGTGGCCTTCTGTTACTGGTCCATTATGGAGGAGGCAGATGGTGAATTTAAGCTCCCGTCAGAATTGTGGGGGGGGAATTGGGGACACAGGGTGAGGATTTATGGCTTAGTTCATTTAGCCTTTTATGCAGAGCTGTTAAGCCTGCATGGTTAAGACGTGACCACCTGTTTACATGCCATCGGACATATCTCTCCCCCCAAAGGCTTTCTAAATTCCAGCTAGGAAAGTGTTGTAATAAGTGCCTCCTCCCAGCAGCTTCCGACGCTCATATGTTTTGGGACTGTCCCGGTATCAGTGTATACTGGGAAGAAATTAGGGCCACTCTGGAATCAATCCTCAAAACTCCGATCTCTATCAGTCTGGCACTAATTATATTTGGTCTAGAGGACAATATCACGGGATGGGAGAGGACCTTCCTGTTCTATGCAATCCCCCTTGCAAGACGGCAAATATGCAAACATTGGGTCGATTCCACCCCTCCAACCCACGCAGAATGGCTGTCATCCCTTTACGAAACATCAAAGGTAGACACAGCTAGATCTGGCAGCTCTCAGAGTCTTGACTTTTGGAATCTATTAGTCAAGTGGAGACGCTAAGTTATTCGGGCCACCAGGGTTTTTTTTTTCCCCCGGGTCCGATGATTAGGTCCGTACACTCCATGGTCCAGTTGGGGGTCTGCCGGATTACAACGAAGTCAGGGCCAACAGGCTGCGATAAGCCTAGATGGAGTACGATCTTCCTAAAAGTACCTCCCGCCAATCATATACATCTGTCCGGGTGCAGGAAGAGGCCACGGTTTTGCTCTCTACTGGAAGGACAATAAGGTGGTTGAATACTTCTTGGAACGAGGATACGGCAAATGAGGACAAAACAAACAAGCATTTGCAATGCAATAGGTCTCGCATTAGGAAAGTTTGAGCTATTGGTATTGTAAATGGCAAAGTTTTTATTTATGTTTCTTTTTTTTTTAAATAGCTAAATTAATAGCTTTGTCATTTACAATGCCAATAGTTATAACTTTCGCAAATGTGATACCTATAGCATTTGTAATGCAATATGTTTTGTATTTACAAACGGCGAGAGGACAAAAAAAAACTCCGGACCACTGCCTCCTCCCAGGCCTTCAAAAGGGACCTCCAAGATAGTGCCTGCTACGGAACAATTCCCTAGTGCCGCAAAGTGGCTGTTTTAAGCTAAAAAGACAACCTCTGTATAAAACTCTATTGACGTTACCACAATCCCAGACCACTTCCCTCGCGTTAGCTGCGTTTTATCAGGCAGTCCCACGTCACAGAGCGAGATTACAAACAGGGCTCTCGACTAAAAGCTCGGTTGGTTACTATCACGATTACTCATATTCTTGCAAATTAGACAAGTTAACTTTGTATTTCTTAACTGCTATATTTGGAAAGCGCTCCAGTTGTTTCCCTGAACTGCAGTAGTTTACTTCCCACCAAACCACGGCGAACAATTTACATCAAGAGAAAAAAAAATACTGCGTGTAAACACTGTGCATGAAAAAAAAAACACGTTAGCGTGCGTGACCAGAGAGGAAGGGGCAGACGCCTAGCAGATTGCATAATCTTCCCAAATAACACGAAGATAATAGAATATAAAATGCATAAATACATAAATAAATAAATACCGCCTTCGGGTAAAGTCCGCGCTATATAAAAATGCATAAATAACGAAATAAATAAATACCGCAAATCACCGCCGTCACTCTGCCGGCCTGCGACCAGGAAGTCAGGCAGGCCGGCGCGACAACAGGAAACAGGAAGTAGGAGGGCGGGAGCCTACCCCGCCTCCCACGGAAGAGCCGCGATTGGACGGAGCCGTGTTTGGAGCACCGGAGCAGGCAGGAGCCTACCCTGCGCCCCGGTGCCGAAGGAGGGAAGAAGAGTCCTGCTGCCGGGCCCCGCAGCTGAGGAGAGCCGCCGCACGAAGGAAGCCGGTGAGTGGGTTGCTGAGCGGGGGGGGGGGGGGAAGCATGTGCGCGCGAGTGCGGGGGGGGGAGCATGTGCGCGCGAGTGCGGGGGGGAAGCATGTGCGCGCGAGTGCGGGGAGGGAAGCATGTGCGCGCGAGTGCGGGGGGGGCGGGCTTTGTATGTGTGTATGCGTGCGTGTGTGTGACTGTGGGGGAGGGGGGGGTGTGTGAGCGAGTTTCTGTGTGCCTGTATGTGTGTGCATGCACTCGCCTGTGTGTGCGTGCGTGCATGCAGAGGGGTGGGGGCTGCCTGCCTGCGTCTGTGTGAGCAAGGGCTGTGAGTTACTCTGCGCATGCGCGGGTACTCTGCGCATGCGCGGGTACTCTGCGCATGCGCGTCTCAGACGCGCGCTCCCGCGGTCAAAACTGAGACTGCAAAAGCGCGCGTCTGAGTCGTGTCCACTCTCCTGAATACGGGCGACATTAGGTCTATAGCAGACACTCTCAATGCTCACGCATTGAGAGTACGTCTGCTCGACCTAAAAAAAGTTTCCTCTTTAGGCACAGAAGGGATGAGATTTGGGAAATTGCTGATTTTAATCGAATTATTCAGATGTCACATCCATTAAGTGGCACTTGCTACCTGTTTTGGTGCTCAGTATCTCACCTTTTTATGCACATGATACGGACATACCTCAAAGGGAAGGCGTGGAGCACACCTTCACTCTGAGACAGGGCGGTATCCAGGGGCGTAACAAACACCCACGCAGGCCCCGCAGTGCGGGGGGGCCCCCCACTCTCTTCAGTAAATGAAGGGGGCCCCCCGGCCCCTCAGCACTTCAGAGAGCTGTGAGAGAGGCTTGCGCTGAAGCAAGCCTCTCTCCCTCTAAAACAGGTGCAGGCTGTCTGCAGCCTGCTCCGAGCCCCTCACCCCCTCCCTCTGACTGAAGAGAAACAAAGTAACAAGTTGCAATGTTTCTCTTCAGTCAGAGCTAGCAAGGCCGGAAGGAGGATGGGGTGGGTGGGGGCCCCCGAGCAGGAGGCAGCACAGAGCAATTAGGACGCAGAACAAGTCAGGAGGTCAGGTCTACCTAGTTGTGAGAGGGAAATGGAGATGGTGTTCTTCTGACAGGTTTTGAAGGCACATACCACACTCATGACAAGAGTATGGATGCAAATATGCATGGTATTCATGAACTGGTTGCCATTTCCTAGAAGAATGGGCAGACGGGTATGCTGTCCCACACACTTGCAAGACTAGGTTTTGAATTAATGGTTTCAAGATCCTATCTTCTCAATGTTGTCAAATATTGTAGTTCTATTTCACAACTTTGGTTGTCATGTAACACTGCACCTTTAGCTGTAGCTCTCCACTGTGAAGTATTTTAAACAATAGCTTGATTCCTATAGGAAATCTTTGGGTTGGATATTTTCGAGCTTTCTGGTGAGAGTGGTGTGGAAAGTTTGTATTCTTTAGTGAATGTGCCTCTATAAGATCAGTATATTGTTTCTCTGAATTTAAACTGTGAGAAAGGTAGAGTATGTCTTGAGTCGGTATCCCCTTTGGGAGTGGGGGCCCTCAGAGTCAGACTGTCAGCATTCTCAAGGGCAAAGCTCATATGAGAAGGGATGAGGCAGCAAAATGGTGCCCTCAGGTAAGCACTCTTGTTAGCACTCACCATGTGAGCGTCCGCAGGGGGGTTTGTAAGGGGGGAAGAGAAGGGTGCAAGGTAGAGAGGAGATGAGTGCAAGGCAGAGAGGAGATGGGTTCCAGGTCTTGTGAGAAGGGTGCAAGGGGGAGGGGAGAAGGGTGCAAGGTAGAGAGGAGAAGGGTGCAAGGCAGAGAGGAGATGGGTACAAGGCGGAGGGGAGAAGGGTGCAAGGTGGAGGGGAGAAGGGTGCAAGGCGGAGGAGAGAAGGGTGCACGGCGGACATGAGATGGGTGCAAGGCAAACGGGAAAAGGGTGCAAGGTAGAGAGGAGAAGGGTGCAAGGCAGAGGGGAGAAGAGTGCAAGGCGGAGAGGAGATGGGTGCAAGGTGGAGTGGAGATGGTGCAAGGCAGAGGAGAGAAGGGTGCAAGGTAGAGAGGAGAAGGGTGTAAGGCAGAGGGGAGAAGAGTGCAAGGGGGAGGGGAGAAGGGTGCAAGGCATAGGGGAGAAGGGTGCAAGGCATAGGGGAGAAGGGTGCAAGGCGGAGGGGAGAAGAGTGCAAGGCAGAGGGGAGAAGGGTGCAAGGCAGAGGGGAGAAGGGTGCAAGGCAGAGGGGAGAAGGGTGCAAGGCAGAGGGGAGAAGGGTGCAAGGCAGAGGGGAGATGGGTGCAAGGCAGAGGGGAGATGGGTGCAAGGCAGAGGTGAGAAGGGTGCAAGGCAGAGAGTAGAGTGCAAAGCGGAGGGGAGAAGGGTGCAAGGGGGAGGAGGGAAGGGTGCAAGGTAGAGAGGAGAAGGGTGCAAGGCAGAGGGGAGAAGGGTGCAAGGCAGAGGGGAGAAGAGTGCAAGGGGGAGGGGAGAAGGGTTCCAGGCAGAGGGGAGAAGGGTGCAAGGGAGAGGGGGGAAGGGTGCAAGGCGGAGGGGAGAAGAGTGCAAGGCAGAGGGGAGAAGGTTGCAAGGCAGAGGGGAGAAGGGTGCAAGGCAGAGGGGAGAAGGGTGCAAGGCAGAGGGGAGATGGGTGCAAGGTAGAGGGGAGATGGTTGCAAGGCAGAGGTGAGAAGGGTGCAAGGCAGTGAGTAGGGTGCAAAGCGGAGGGGAGAAGGGTGCAAGGGGGAGGAGGGAAGGGTGCAAGGCAGAGGGGAGAAGGGTGCAAGGCAGAGGGGAGAAGGGTGAAAGGCAGAGGGGAGAAGGGTGCAAGGTAGAGGGGAGAAGGGTGCAAGGTAGAGGGGAGAAGGGTGCAAGGCAGAGGGGAGAAGGGTGCAAGGCAGAGGGGAGAAGGGTGCAAGGCGGAGAGGAGAAGGGTGCAAGGCGGAGAGGAGAAGGGTGCAAGGCGGAGAGGAGAAGGGTGCAAGGGGGAGGGGAGAATGGGGCAAGGCAGAGGGGAGAATGGGGCAAGGCAGAGGGGAGAATGGTGCAAGGCAGAGGGGAGAAGGGTGTAAGGCAGAGAGGAGAAGGGTGCAAAGCGGAGGGGAGACGGGTGCAAGGTGGAGGGGAGAAGGGGAGCAGGGTGCAAGGCAGAGGGGAGCAGGATGCAAGGCAGAGGGGAGCAGGGTGCAAGGCAGAGGGGACCAGGGTGCAAGGCAGAGGGGAGAAGGGCGCAAGGTGGAGGGGAGAAGGGTGCATGTCAGAGGAGAGTAGAGTGCAAGGGGGAGGGGGAGGGGAGAAGGGTGCATGGCAGAGGGGAGAATGGTGCAAGGCAGAGGGGAGAATGGTGCAAGGTAGAAAAGGGTTCAAGGCGGAGGGGGAGAAGGGTGCAAGGGGAAGGGGAGAAGGGTGCAAGGGGAATGGTAAAGAAGTTAAAAATGTGCCCCCACCCCCCCCGGAAATATTTCTGCGTACGCCCATGGCAACACACACTACTTTGTGAGAGAGAGTGCGAGAGAGAGTGGAGTGAGAGAGAGAGTTTAGAGAGAGTGGAGAGAGAGAGAGTGGAGAGAGATAGAGCGTAGAGAGAGTTGAGAGAGACAATGGAGAGAGAGAGAGTAGAGAAAGAGGGTGAGAGAGACAGTGGAGAGAGAGACAGTGGAGAGAGATTGGAGTGGGAGAGTGTAGGGAGACAGTGGAGAGAGAGTGGAGAGAGTGGAGAGGGAGAGAGTGGAAAGAGAGAGAGTAGAGAGAGAGTAGAGAAAGAGACAGTGGAGAGAGAGTGGCGAGAGAGTAGAAAGAGAGTGGAGGGAGAGAGAGGAGAGAGAGTGTGGAGAGAGTAGAGAGAGACAGTGGAGAGAGAGAGTGGAGGGAGAGAGAGTGAATAGAGAGTGGAGAGAGAGTGGAGAGATAGAGTGGAGGGAGACAGTGGAGAGAGAGAATAGAGTAGAGAGAGAGTGGAGGGAGACAGTGGAGAGAGAGTGGAGAGAGAGAGAGAGAGAGAGAGGAAGAGTGAGAGAGTGGAGAGAGAATAGAGAGAGAGAAAGTGGAGAGAGAGTGGAGAGAGAGAGAGTAGAGATAGAGTTGACAGAGTTGAGAGAGAATGGAAAGAGAGTGGAGACTGACTGACTCAGAGACTGAAGACTGACTGACTGAGAGACTGACTGGCTGAGAAACTGACAGAGAGAGAGAGAGAGAGAGAGAGAGAGACTGACTGACAGAGAGAGAGAGACTGACTGACTGACAGACTGACAGAAAGAGAGAGAGACTGGCAGACTGGCTGACTGACAGACTGACTGACTGAGAGAGACTGACTGACTGAGAGACTGAATGACAGAGAGAGACTGGCTCACTGAGAGAGAGACTGTGATGGAATTGGGGTCACGGTGTGTATGAAGCTATGCAATGCCTCTTAAGATTGCTATTGTCTATTAATAAAAATGTATTATCAAAACGTGCTCTTTGTAGTTACATCTGCTTTTGAAATACTGCATTGTCGCATTGTCTAATGTTTTAAAACGGAAATGAAAAGGAGTAGTGGATGCACTTTTGTCAAAACTGAACGATGAGTGGGCCCGATGTTGTATATCATGACAGGAGTCTGCATCAGAAAACCCACCTAGAATTGGGCAAACTTCCCTGGCGTACTGATGGCAGAGACCCTGTAATGAATGAACCACCACCTATGATAGCCTGCTGGCAGACTAAGCCCAACCTTTGACTCCACCATCCAGTGTTACTTATAACGGCTGGATTAGTTACAGTGGTGTAACAATAGCCCCGCATCCCCCGCAGTATGGCGGGTCGCTGGCCTGAGAGCTCTAGACTGGCACGGAGGATGGGAGGGGGGCCCCCTCCATGTAGTTTGCAGGGGGGCCCCCTCAAGTTTTGTTACGCCACTGGCGGTATCATAGGCATAAAGTAATGCATATAAAGCAAGAACTTTGCTATAAGCCTCTTCTTGGCTTTAAAGAGTAACCAAATAAAGGACAACATAAAGATGATATGTAAATTGTGATAACTACAAGCAGACACAAAACTGCCTCGAGAAAGTGGGTGGATGTGAAACACGAGTTGGCTGGGGTGCAACAAAAAGGACTTTTGAAACATCATGCTGGCTGGGTAAGAGGGCAATAAGGACTACGAAAACGGTAGCAGACAATTACTGCAAGAGCCAAGGATTGTTTGTATGAAGCAAATAAAATGCAATATTATTAAACACTGCAACAAATTATGCTGGAATCATGAAAAGAAAATGTTAATAATTAGCAAATGGAATAATGGGATAATTAAAAAACTTTACTGAACAAAAGTGAAATTCAATGCTAGATGTTCAAACAGTAAGGTGGAGTAGGGAATGGAAAATATTGTTTCCTAGGTGTGGCTATACTGACAAAGCCACATATTCTGTCCTAGGTGTGGCTATACTGAGAAATGTGAATGACTAATCTTTTTTAGTGGAGGAGTTATAAAACAATTAGCTTATATTCTAATACACATTAACATTTAAATGCCAATTTGAAGACTTCCCTAATAACTATTTGTGAATTCATTTCAGTGAGACAAATGGAGCAATATCTTTAATTTGAAAACAAGGGAGCTATATCTATACGATAAACACAATGGGGAAAGCTGGGGAGTTTCCCTAGCTCCATTCGACAGCTGTCCACCCACCGAACCATTAATGAGGCGTAAATGAGAAACACAATGTTAAATGCAACTTCAACAAAGTGTAGCTTTGTATGGCCGGGATGCCTGTCACCCCCTCCCAACACAATCCCCAAGGATGGGAAGACGGACGCAGTTCTGAACTTTTGGAAGGCGGGAGGGAGTCACCCTCCCGGCCGTATTTATTAAAATATGAAACAAAATTAAAACATTAAATAAAAGTTTCATATCATGTACAATTTTCATTTATTACATTTCGATGAAGACATGTTCATTGGCTAACCTTAACAAATCTCTAATACAAAGGTTTCCTAGCCGAGTCTAACATCCTGCAAATGCATACATTCTAAATTAAAATTGTACATCCTAGCATTAAGGGCCAACGGCAAGGTCGCAACCGGTGTCAGATCCCTACTACCAAAACTCTCGCCCTCACGGTGTGAGTGGCGGCCGCGCAGAGGACTGTACCCTCCGTGCCAACTCTAATTGCCCTTGTCTTGTTGGGGGCCCCCATTTCTGCTCGACGCTATCTTAAAGGTCATCCGAGCACCCGTGTGAGGTATCTGTAGGAAGGACAGCGTGGACTCCCCCCCACCCCACACTCTCTATCACATCCGCCGTCGCGGATATCCGGGCCCCGGGAAATTCGTAGGAGGGGCATATAGCCGCCTCCTCCCCTGGAAGGGGCCTATGGCCGTCTCCCCCTAGGCGACCCATACTTAGAGGGTGCCGCCTCCCAGTGGGAGGGGCCAATGGCCGCCTCCCCCCGGGCGCTCCCATCCATAGTGGGTGGCGCCCCCCTCTAGGGACCTTGAAATTACTGCTCACCGATCATGACCTTACCGCCCGACCAAAAAATAAATACGACATTTGTTTACATACTAAGGGAGAAAATATCATTGTGTCTACTTGTATCATTTGTTTACTCCTAAAAGAAAAAACAGCCTTAAACTAGACATTCATTTTCTACTAACGGAGGGAAGAAGATGTTATCAGAGAAACTTTATTGCAAAACTAACATTGCCATAAGGGGCTGGTGGGTGGGTCAAAATTGCTCCTTGTTCCGTCGAGGGCTCACGTGCAACGAGTGGGTGCAGCTTCCAAGCACAGGAACAAGAGGACGCTTCTTCGGATTCCCGCTCTCTTTATCCTTCTTCGGGAGGGCGTGAACCCTCCGCCGGTACGCCTACTGGGCGTGGCCATCGGTGTAGGTGTCTAGGACAACCCCTCTTGGGCGGGAAAAGGCGCGCCCCGGCTACGCCGCTTCGGGCATACCAGCTGAGACACGCCGCCCGCCCAAAATGGTTTCCCGGGAGGATCGGGGCACCCAACCATGCGTTCGGGGGGACCGAGTGGTCGCCCCTTTCCATATGGCCGGGATGCCTGTCACCCCCTCCCAACACAATCCCCAAGGATGGGAAGACGGACGCAGTTCTGAACTTTTGGAAGGCGGGAGGGAGTCACCCTCCCGGCCGTATTTATTAAAATATGAAACAAAATTAAAACATTAAATAAAAGTTTTATATCATGTACAATTTTCATTTATTACATTTCGATGAAGGCATGTTCATTGGCTAACCTTAACAAATTTTTAATACAAAGGTTTCCTAGCCGAGTCTAACATCCTGCAAATGCATACATTCTAAATTAAAATTGTACATCCTAGCATTAAGGGCCAACGGCAAGGTCGCAACCGGTGCCAGATCCCTACTACCAAAACTCTCGCCCTCACGGTGTGAGTGGCGGCCGTGCAGCGGTCTGTACCCTCCGTGCCAACTCTAATTTCCCTTGTCTTGTTGGGGGCCCCCATTTCCGCTCGACGCCATCTTAAAGGTCGTCCGAGCACCCGTGTGAGGTATCTGTAGGAAGGACAGCGTGGACTCCCCCCCCCACCCCACACTCTCTATCACATCCGCCGTCGCGGATATCCGGGCCCCGGGAAATTCGTAGGAGGGGCATATAGCCGCCTCCTCCCCTGGAAGGGGCCTATGGCCGTCTCCCCCTAGGCGACCCATCCTTAGTGGGTGCCGCCTCCCATTGGGAGGGGCCAATGGCCGCCTCCCCCCGGGCGCTCCCATCCATAGTGGGTGGCGCCCCCCTCTAGGGACCTTGAAATTACTGCTCACCCATCATGACCTTACCGCCACAGGCCGGATAGTTGACCGGCTATCCGGCCCCCCCACAAACTCCTCTTAAAGGTCATGCTTCCTCAAACCCTTTAGCCATGCTATGAAGTCTCCTATGAGTAAGACATTCCCCTCCCGGGACAGGTGAACCCCATCATTCAGATACATGTGATCACCCCGAATACACCCATGCGGAATGCTATGCAACTGCGCAGAGCGAAACAATCTACCAATTTTGTTGTTAACCTTCTTCACCGAATGGTTCAGTGCTGACACTGAATTGCCCCCCCGCCAAACCCTCCTGGGAATCATGTGGGACCAGGCAATCGTGCACCCCGGGATTCTTTTTGCCAACCAGCTAACGGCAGACAAAACCTGCTCGAGTAATACTCGCCTACCCAGTGTCACCAAGTCATTGCCCCCAGGTGTACTATGATTACAGATGGCGGTGACCTCTGCCGCCCTAAGAGACCCTCAAGAAAAGATTCGAACTGGTCAATACAGAGCCCGCCCCTTCCGTGGAAGGCCACTCTGTACCCGTATTCCCCAGCTGCGTGAGTCGCGTCACCTGCTTTGAATACGTCCCCGGCCCGCCTCACGTATGAGTGGCCCACGACCCAAACCACTCTCTCCTCAGCAGGTGATCCATGACCGCTGTTCCCCTGGTACTGGGTCGACTGCAAATTCCGCCCCGCATGACATGCTCGCGAAACTGTAAACAAACAGAAGACAAGAAGCGTGAGTGCATGTAACTTGACTTCACAACATGTGCAATCGCACATACCTTTTAAAACAATTCGAGGACCATCGTCCTAACTGTTTCACCTCTTCCGTACTCTGGCCCCTGGCTGTAGCCTCAGTAGCAGCCCCTATCCTAAAGGAGTGGGTCCCGAAATCGCACGGGTCCATGCCCGCCGCCGCGATTGTCAGTGCTAGCACCCTCTGGAACTGAAACCTCGTCAGTGGGGTGGCATCGATGTGCCTCAGCAAACACCCCCCCATGCATCCGCCCTCAGTGCCAAGTATTCCTCTATGCAGCTTATCGGGCACGTGGGGGACCCTCGCATGCGCAGGACAACAAAACTCCTTCCCATCGCTCCCTGGTCAGTTTTGGACCTAGCTATCGTGACCACCATCGAATCACCTCTAATTAGGATGTGATCCCTGCACAAGCCTCCCTCCACATCTTTCTTATTCCTTGCAACCAGTTCGCTCACCCGCATAGCCCCATGGAACGCTAATGCGAAAGCTGCCCGGAACAGAACTGCTTCGAATTGGGAGGAGCATGTCGTCACCAGTTTTGCCATGAGTAGGGACAACCTTTCCAAGCCAATCGGGCGTCTCTCGTCATGCCTGCGACCCTCGAGGCGCTGCCAGCCGCGAAGGGCTTTTTTAGCCAAAAAGGAACCTGTTATGTCTCTGATGCCATGTACCTGCGCCATGAATGAGATGGCCGCCCTGTGTCTATTGACCGTTGCCGCTGATCGGCCTTCTCTATGCAGTGCTACCAGGAACCCCAGGAAGGACTCCTCCTGCCCCCAGCTCTGACTTCCTGTTGGACCCAAAAATGTACAATAGGAACGAAACGCTCCTTTGTATGCCTTCCTCGTCCTGGGGGCTAAGCCTGCTGCCACGAGGTCTTGTAATCGGGGCACCGATTAGCCAGAGTGCTTCGGGGAACGGTGCCGCCACTAAGTCCGCTGTAGGTAGATAACCCCTGAACGCCTGCATATGTGAACGAGAGAGAGCATCAGCCGCATGATTCAGTACACCCGGCACATGTTTCGCCCTGAACTGTACATTTAGTCTCATGCAAAGTAGCACAATTTCCTTCAGCAATCTCAAAATCCATTTGCAGCGTGCTGCCTGATTGTTAATGCATTCTACAACAGTCATATTATCAGACCAAAATACAACTGAGCGGTCTCGGAACTCGTCCGGCCATGTCTTCAGAGCGACAAAAATTGGGAATAGCTCAAGGAACCCTATGTTACCTTTGAGACCGTTGGCGTGCCACCACGTCGGCCATGTTTGCGCCGACCATCGATTACCGAAGATGGCGCCAAATCCCACGCTCCCAGCCGAGTCGGTCCTCAAACCCAGCTTGTCCGAAGACGCTGGCGGCTTGTTCCACACTATTCGACCATTGAAGTCCGCCAAGAATGCCAACCAAATGCGCATGTCCTGGCGAACCTCTGCAGACAGTCTTGTGCGGTGATGCCCTTCTTTGAGACCAACCATAGCTTGTGCAATAGAGTGTGAAAAGGGGCGAGCCATTGGCATCACCCTCAATGCAAAGTTAAGCTGACCCACAACTTGCTGTAACTGGTGCAGGGTCACTTTCATCCTACCAAGGCAAAGCTCCAAGGAAGCCCTAAATTTTGATACCTTACCCACTGGCAGGCGGAAACACCCCTCCACAGAATCGAGCTCAATTCCCAGAAACTCCAGTGAAGTAGATGGTCCCACCGTCTTACCTGGTGCCAATGGTACCCCAAACTCCTCCATGAGGCTGCAAAAATCCTGAAGCGCCTGCGCACATTTCGTGTCGCCGGCAGCTCCCAAGAACAGAAAGTCATCTAGGTAATGCATAACATGCCTATGCCCTGTGGCCTCGGTGAATGCCCACTCTAAAAAGCAGCTGAAGTTTTCAAAATAAGCACAAGAGATGGAGCAACCCATCGGCATGCATTTATCCATGTAGTAACGTCCTTGGAACGCAAAACCTAGCAGACGCTGATCCTGTGGGTGTACCGGGAGCAACCATGACGCTGACTCGATATCTGATTTCGCCATCAGCGCCCCGGGGCCCAGGCGATTCAACATGGTGACGGCATCATCGAAGGATGTGTACCACACCGAACAGACTCCTGGGTCAATCGCATCGTTCACTGAGAAACCCCTTGGAGCCGACAGATTATGGATCAGCCTTAATTCCCCCGGGTCTTTTTTGGGGACCACCCCTAATGGGGAACAGATGAAATTTGCTACTGGCGGGTGCTGAAAAGGGCCAGCGACTCGGCCTAGGTTCACCTCTTTAGCGATTTTTCTCTCCACCGCACCTGGATTATGCTGTGCCAAAAGCTGGTTTTTACAAAAAGGTTCCCCACGAAAATCTCCCGCCGGGGTGTGGAAGCCAGGCAGGAGCTGCTTCTGCCAAGAAATCGAGTCGAGGCAATCCCAGTTCAGAGAGGAATCATACTCTTTTGCTTTACGGAATTTCATGTCGTAACCCATCCATTCATTCCCCTCATATGTTTCATAAAAATCCATTATACGTGCCTGATAACCATCAATCAATCAATGACATTTATAGAGCGCACTACATACCCGTAGGGTCTCAAGGCGCTGGGGGTGGGGGGGTGCCGCTACTGCTCGAACAGCCAGGTCTTCAGCTTCTTCCTGAAGGAGAGGTGGTCTTGGGTCAGGCGCAGGTCGGTCGGGAGGGAGTTCCAGGTCTTGGCGGCCAGGTAGGAGAAGGACCTTCCTCCTATAGTCGCTCTTCGGATGCGGGGGACGGCGGCGAGGGTGTGGTTGGCTGATCGGAGGTGGCGTTTGGGAGCGTGGAAGTTGATTCGGCTGTTGAGGTAGCTCGGGCCTTGGTCATGTAGGGCTTTGTGTGCGTGGGTGAGGAGGCGGAAGGTGATTCTTTTGTTGACGGGGAGCCAGTGAAGGTCTCTCAGATGTCCGGAGATGTGGCTGGTTCGTGGGATGTCGAGGATGAGTCTGGCTGAGGCGTTCTGGATCCGCTGGAGTCTCTTCTGGAGCTTGGCGGTGGTACCGGCGTAGAGGGCGTTGCCGTAGTCCAGTCGGCTAGTGACGAGGGCCTGGGTGACGGTCTTCCTGGTCTCGGTGGGGATCCACCAGTCGATCTTCCGTAGCATGCGTAGGATGTTGAAGCACGCCGAGGAGACGTTGTTGACTTGCCTGGTCATGGAGAGGGAGGAGTCCAGGATGAAGCCCAGGTTGCGTGCATGGTCTGTCGGTTTGGGTGCGGTGCCCAGGGCGGGAGGCCACCAGGAGTCGTCCCAGGCGGAGGGTGAAGAGCCCAGGATGAGGACCTCCGTCTTGTCCGAGTTCAGTTTCAGGCGGCTGGTCATCATCCACTCGGCTACCTCTTTCATCCCTTCGTGCAGGTTGGCTCTGGCGGCGGCGGGGTCGTTGGTCAGGGAGAGGATCAGCTGGGTGTCGTCGGCGTAGGAGATTATGCTGAGGTTGTGTTGGCGTGCGATGGCCGCGAGGGGGCTCATGTAGACTTTGAAGAGGGTGGGGCTCAGAGAGGATCCTTGAGGGACGCCGCAGATGACTTCGGTGGCCTCTGACTTGTACGGTGGTAGACGGACTCTCTGTGTTCTTCCGTCGAGGAAGGAGATGATCCATTCCAGCGCCTTGTCCTGGATTCCGACGTTGCTGAGGCGCTGTACTAGGGTGCGGTAGCAGACAGTGTCGAATGCCGCGGAGAGGTCTAGGAGGATGAGGGCCGCTGTTTCTCCGTTGTCCATCAGGGCTCGGATGTCATCGGTGGCGGCGATGAGGGCGGTCTCGGTGCTGTGATTGGCTCGGAAGCCGGACTGCGAGGGGTCGAGGGATCCATTCGTCTCGAGGAAGGCGGCCATCTGCTTGTTGACGGTCTTCTCGATGACTTTGGCTGGAAACGGGAGGAGCGAGATGAGGCGGTAATTCTTGAGTTCGGTGGGGTCCGCTGTGGGTTTCTTGAGTAGAGCGCTGAGTTCGGAGTGCTTCCAGCTCTCAGGGAAGGTGGCGGTGTCGAAGGATGTGTTGATGATGTCTCGCAGGTGGGGTGCGATGACAGCGTCGGCCTTGTTGAAGACGTGGTGAGGGCAGGGGTCGGTCGGTGATCCGGAGTGGATGGAGTTCATCGTGCGGATGGTGTCTTCGGTGCTGATCGGGGTCCAGGCGTGGAGGGTGGTGGTGGGGGGTGGTTGTTCGGTCTTGGTGTGCGTTGGTTGGTTGTTGAAGCTGTTGTGTATGTCCGCGATCTTGTTGTGGAAGTATGAAGCGAGGGAGTTGCAGAGGTCTTGTGATGGGGTGATGTCGTTGTTTCCTGCGCTGGGGTTGGATAGCTCTTTCACGATGTTGAAGAGTTCCTTGCAGTTGTGTGCGTTGTTTTCCAGCCGGTCCTTGAATGCAGTTTTCTTGGCGGCGCGGATCAGCTGGTGGTGCTTCCGGGTGGCCAGCTTGAAGGTGGTCCTGTTGTCCGGTGTAGGTTCCCTTCTCCAGACTTTCTCGAGGGCTCTGCAGTTCTTCTTGGAGCTCTTGAGTTCGTCGGTGAACCACGGGGCTTTCTTGCTGCCGGGTCTGCTGGGCGGGGTCCTCAGCGGGGCGAGCTCGTCCGCGCAGATGCTGATCCACTTCGTGAGGTTGTCGGCGGCCTGGCTGGGGTTCGCTGAGCTGGCAGGAGGGTGCTGGCTCAGGGAGGTGGCGAGCTGGTCTGCTGTGATCTTGTTCCAGCTTCTGCGGGCGGCCTGTTGCTGGTGGTGGTGGGTCGTCGTTCTCTTGAAGGTGAAGTGGACGCAGCTGTGGTCCGTCCATTGAAGCTCTGTGGCGTGGCTGAAGTCGATGTCTGTGCTGGAAGAGAAGACTGCGTCGAGTGTGTGTCCGGCGAGGTGGGTGGGGGTGGACACCAGCTGCTTGAGTCCAAGATTGGCGAGGTTGTCGAGCAGGGTGCTGGTGTTGCGGTCGTTGTTGTTCTCCAGGTGGAAGTTGAGGTCCCCCATGAGGATGTAGTCAGCGGAGGGGAGGGCATGCGGGCTGACGAAGTCGGCGATGTCCTCGCTGAATTGTGTGCGTGGTCCCGGGGGTCGGTAGATCAGGGTGCCTCTGAGGGTGGTGTTCGGGTCGGTGTGGATCTGGAAATGCAGGTGTTCGGCGGTGGTCAGGGTGTTGTCGGTGCTGGTCGTGAGACGGATGGTGTTCCTGTGGATGATGGCGATGCCTCCTCCCATCTGGTTGGCATTGCGGTCCCTCCGGACGATCTTGTAGCCCTCTGGGATAGCGATGGCGATGTCGGGAGCTGAAGAGGCGTTCATCCAGGTCTCTGTGAGGAAGGCAACGTCAGGGGCTGTGGCATCTAGGAGGTTCCAGAGTTCGATGGCGTGTCTGTGGACGGAGCGGGTGTTGAGCAGGATGCACTTGAGGTGGGTGCTGCTGGTGTTCGACTTGGCGGGTGCTGGTGCGAGGCAGGTCCGGATGCAGGTGAATTTGCAGGCGTGGCAGCTAAAAGGTCCGTGGGTGCGTCGTGGTGTGGCTTGGTGGCATTCTGGGAGTCGGCCGGTGTTGAGTGCGAAGAGGGTGGCGGCGGAGTACGTCAGGCGGGTCGGTCGGGGTCTTCGTGGGCCAGGGGTCCTGGCGCTGGTCGCGATCCGGTCGCGGACGGGCGCAGACGGGCTAACCTTTGGCACGCCTTCGGCGCACATTCGGCGCACCCGCTGCGCGTGACCGCTGCGCGTTCGCACGGTCTCCATATGAGGCGAAGTGCGCGGGTGGGCGGAGCAGCTGGGAGGCGGGAGCGGGGAGGGTACAGAAGAGAAAAAGGGGCGGGGTAATCGGCGGTGGCGGGAAGCGGGGAGGGAGAGCGGAGGGCGGCGAGGTAGGCGGGCAAACAGGAAGGAAAACGTTAACACAAAATTACAAAGAAACAAGCACAAATGGCAAGCAAAAACAAGACCAAAAGCTAACAAAAGCAAAGGCAGCCGGCAGGCGAGCACGGACCACGCCGCTCGGAGGAGGGGTCGTGGTCAGCGGCAGCGAGGCAGTTTAGGCAGGGCAATGGGGCACACGCAGCAGCTGGTGGCCGTGCGGCGCGGGGGTGTCCCACAAGTGGGTCACACTCACCTGCGTCGCACGGTCTCCATATAAGGCCAAGTGCGCGGGTGGGCGGAGCAGCTGGGAGGCGGGGAGGGTACAGAAGAGAAAAAGGGGCGGGGTAATCGGCGGTGGCGGGAAGCGGGGAGGGAGAGCGGAGGGCGGCGAGGTAGGCGGGCAAACAGGAAGGAAAACATTAACACAAAATTACAAAGAAACAAGCAAAAATGGCAAGCAAAAACAAGACCAAAAGCTAACAAAAGCAAAGGCAGCCGGCAGGCGAGCACGGACCACGCCGCTCGGAGGAGGGGGCGTGGTCAGTGGCAGCGAGGCAGTTTAGGCAGGGCAATGGGGCACACGCAGCAGCTGGTGGCCGTGCGGCGCGGGGGTGTCCCACAAGTGGGTCACACTCACCTGCGTCGCACGGTCTCCATGTAAGACCAAGTGCGCGGGTGGGCGGAGCAGCTGGGAGGCGGGAGCGGGGAGGGTACAGAAGAGAAAAAGGGGCGGGGTAATCGGCGGTGGCGGGAAGCGGGGAGGGAGAGCGGAGGGCGGCGAGGTAGGCGGGCAAACAGGAAGGAAAACGTTAACACAAAATTACAAAGAAACAAGCACAAATGGCAAGCAAAAACAAGACCAAAAGCTAACTAAAGCAAAGGCAGCCGGCAGGCGAGCACGGACCACGCCGCTCGGAGGAGGGGGCGTGGTCAGCGGCAGCGAGGCAGTTTAGGCAGGGCAATGGGGCACACGCAGCAGCTGGTGGCCGTGTGGCGCGGGGGTGTCCCACAAGTGGGTCACACTCACCTGTGTCGCACGGTCTCCATATAAGGCCAAGTGCGCGGGTGGGCGGAGCAGCTGGGAGGCGGGAGCGGGGAGGGTACAGAAGAGAAAAAGGGGCGGGGTAATCGGCGGTGGCGGGAAGCGGGGAGGGAGAGCGGAGGGCGGCGAGGTAGGCGGGCAAACAGGAAGGAAAACGTTAACACAAAATTACAAAGAAACAAGCACAAATGGCAAGCAAAAACAAGACCAAAAGCTAACAAAAGCAAAGGCAGCCGGCAGGCGAGCACAGACCACGCCGCTCGGAGGAGGGGGCGTGGTCAGCGGCAGCGAGGCAGTTTAGGCAGGGCAATGGGGCACACGCAGCAGCTGGTGGCCGTGCGGCGCGGGGGTGTCCCACAAGTGGGTCACACTCACCTGCGTCGCACAATCTCCATATAAGGCCAAGTGCGCGGGTGGGCGGAGCAGCTGGGAGGCGGGAGCGGGGAGGGTACAGAAGAGAAAAAGGGGCGGGGTAATCGGCGGTGGCGGGAAGACATAAGACAGTTCGGGCAATACCTCGGGCTTACGTTCGCCAATAATCGCAGTAAACATTGCAAAGACCTTGGCCCAATTTGTTATCGTCTCATCCACCCTGAATCCGCCATTTTGGCTCGCCAGACACTCGGGTGCCACAAATCTTTCTGTGTCTTAGCATACTCCATCTCGCGATGGTCAGTCAACAACGAAAACATATTAACATACTTGTCTGCCCATATCAATTCTTTCGTGGCCAACGGAATATGTTGAACCACCCTCTCCCGTCTTGAGGGCAATGAGTCCTCCCCCGCCACTGGCAAAGCGTGCTTACCCTGTTCGGTCGTTTTCTCCGCCGCTTTCCCAAGACCAGCTGCCGGACCTTCCGGAGTCACCTGTGGGGAGATAAGAGGGAGATTCGCCTTTGCGGCATTGCGTGACTGCCGCAACTGCTGGATTAGTAATTTGGCCTCTTCGGCCGTGTCTCCGGGAGCCGTAGCACCCCCTGCCTTTTTGTTGAGCCATGCGGCCAACTGGGTGGCCAATTCGGGAGGCATATCCTCATCGTTGGCGGGCGTAATCACAACCGGAATCGGTTGACCCGCGTCTGGGGTTGGTACTGGGCCATCGGCTGGTATGGCAGGGAGAACAGGAGGTACCTCAGGGACCGGAACCTCCCCTGCCCCCGCCCTCCTTTTGACCCGCTTTCCTCTACCCTCGGGGACGACTCCCGGCAATGCCGGGCCTATTACCTTTTTCGGGTTACCCGGCTTGTTCATTGCGGCGAGTTGCTTCTTGATGCCCGCCATATCCCGACCAAGCGCTGGGACTTGTCCGATGCTTCGTTCCATTCTCGCCATTCTGTTTACCAACATGCGAAGCACTTTGTCTGTCTCGGAACCCTTTCCTGCCTTCTTGCCAGACATCGTTTCGATTATCCGCTCCGAGTCGATCAACACGGTCCTGGATCCTTCGCCTCGAAGTCACTGAAAGAGAAACACAAGAAATACAAGTTCTCAAAATTGCTCCTTGTTCCGTCGAGGGCTCACGTGCAACGAGTGGGTGCAGCTTCCAAGCACAGGAACAAGAGGACGCTTCTTCGGATTCCCGCTCTCTTTATCCTTCTTCGGGAGGGCGTGAACCCTCCGCCGGTACGCCTACTGGGCGTGGCCATCGGTGTAGGTGTCTAGGACAACCCCTCTTGGGCGGGAAAAGGCGCGCCCCGGCTACGCCGCTTCGGGCATACCAGCCGAGACACGCCCCCCACCCAAAATGGTTTCCCGGGAGGATCGGGGCACCCAACCATACGTTCGGGGGGACCGAGTGGTCGCCCCTTTCCATTCTTTAAAATAGAACAAGCTATCATTTTCAAAATGATCCTTCCAGAACTAGATACAGTACTCCAGTTGGCACTAGGTTTGTGCATCATTTTTAGGGGAGCGCAATTTAAACAAATCAGATTATTGGGCTATGTGTGCCATGTATTATTTCCTGATTATGTCTCTTATGTTGAATGCGGATTCGTACATAAGGTGTCAGGGTTCTTGCTGCCACTTAGGGTCTGCATTTTGATGTTCCACCGCAGGACTTAAGGTTCTGAGGATATGTGAAATTCATATGTATTTCATTTGCACAACATACACTAGAGAACTTAGTTGCCTCTTGGTGCTACTAGAGAACAACAGTATTGTATTTGCATCTCTGAATTTAAATATCACTTCATACATTTTATGCAGTGCGGAAGTGCATATGCAGACAGATTGCATTCACACCTGGGGAAGTGATTGAAGGATTGGAAAAGTGTTGAATTGCAGTATAGGTAGCCTATGCTGGAATCATTTTCATGTCTTGCATGCTTGACCAGAATGGCGCTTTTGGTCCACGTGTCTTATCCTAAGTTTGCAATTGAAAGGAGGCATGGTTTGGTTGATGCTGTGCTTCCTTTCACCTCGTCTGTAGTTTCTTTACTGCACAAAATTGTTGAGTAAATTAATAGACAGTAACATTGTCCTTTCAAATTGAATCAAAGACATTTTGCATGCCCGGAACCTTTGAGAGATAGTTGTCGGTGACCTTGTTCTGACTTTCCTTTTTCTAGGCAGAGCAGGAAGTAAAGTTGTCAGTGGATGTAAAATGAAAATGTAAAGCCAAAAGGTGTAATGTGTGTAGTGTGAATATGTTTAGTAATATTTGCATTTAACTCGGTAGTTTTTTCTTACTGGCACATTCAGGATGTATGTTTGCCATTTTAATGTGACCTATTGGATAATTGGATTTTTCTTGCCTCTAAGGGTACTTGCTGTGTGCTCCGTGGAGTACATAAAACCCTCATCATCTAAGTTGTCAGAGCTATGAGGCTGCATTATGCAATGCCAGGCCAGCCGTAAAAAACAGAACCTTTATAAGTGCACTTACCTCTAATGCCTCAAAGTGATGTTCCTTATGGAATCCAGTCTCACAGAAGATCATGGCCCTATTTTTAATTACCTCGTCCAAGCATTATCTAACATTGTATGATGTGCACGTGGTGGAAACAGAGAAGGTCGAGTGGAAGGTATTTATAATACATTTTTACAAATCACTGCACACCTATGTAGTCAATTTCCCAGGGCCGAAAACGTGTCCATAGAATTACAGGTGAAGTTTGAGAGTTAAAGAATATGTCTGGTGGTTTCTTCTACTAATATCCAAAACGTCACCTTTGAAACTGACGTGGGTTTGAGTAAGAGAAGCTCAAACCACACAATCAAAGTTAAAAGAAAATGGGGTTAAGGGTTAGAGAAACATCAGAGGCATTTTATGTGGTTCAGAAACTTCTTCAAATATATTGATGAGTCTTCAGACATAAATATACTTGCATACATCCTCTCAGTGCCACCCAAGAACAGGACATAGGTGATAGTTAATCCAGGGCAATAGTACCACCAGTCACACCTCGCCTCCACAATTGGCCAGGAGTGTTGCTAACCTTCTGGCTACCCAGAAAGCCAGAGTATTGAGAATGATAATGTGAAGTGCAGCAGCTCAGAGTCAGCAAGCGTCACATAAGGTGCTGAATTCACCAGCCAAGTAGGTTTGGAGTGCAATACAATATGCTTGACATCAAATGCAGGAGCGATTATAGCAACTGCAGTAGATGTCTTCAATGGGGAGAATAAAAGGAAGGGAAGGAGTATAACAATAAAGTTGCAGGAAAGAAGCAAATAATGGCTGATGTTACAAAACAGACAGCCATACAATGAAGCAGTAAGGCAACTGACCAGTGTTACTGACAGTTTTGCAGGTCCCTTGGAGGCCCCTGTCTTCCCTCGAGGCTTCCTTCTGATTGGCATCTAAGTGATCTTGACCTGGAAGGCCCACCTGAGACCACGCCACTGACCAGCCGTCCAAATCTTCCAATCCCACTTCTTCCTGCTCTTTCCCTGTGTATCTGTCTCATGATCCTGTTAACCTAATGTCTCAATTGGCCCTGAAACTAATATTAGGCAATACAAATGATGCTTTTTATTTATCACCTCCTTCCCTTATTATGGACTACTTTGCAAGGTTAGAGAAGCTTTTCCTTCTTGCTCAATTACTCCATAGTAATTCATTTACACTTTTTGATAATAACCTTTGATCTGAATTACCAATTATCCTAATATTCAAGAGGTCTTTCGCATCAAGAAATTGTTGAAGGTGACTCACCAAGCGAAATGCTCCACACATAGAGTTGGCTACCAACTAGATTTGACATTTGCCTTAGATGACCATGCCAGATTTACCAAGAAAGTCAAAATCCCCTGGTCTGACAATTATTGTATTCACTTTATTACTGTAATTGCTGCTTTTAACAAGATAGCTAAACCTTTAATAAAAAAAACTAAAACCAGAACGTGGCTTAACGTGGGTCAGGAACAATCACCAAAGACTAGAGGAATTGTGGCAAATATTTGCTGAATGGTGCAATGCTTCAAGTCCCACAAATATCATATATTTCTTTAACTATCGAGTATGTTTCATTCAAGATCCAATGAGCCTAAGTCAAGACAAAAGTGTACATTTGAAAGACGATGCTTGCAAATGTTGCACCCTAGCCCTTAAAACTGAAAATGTTTTCTTGCAAACTGGAAATTCTGTTGCCAAAAAGATACAGATATGGACATTTATGGAAGGCACTAGGTATGTACAGTTTATTGTTCACAACAACCAAGAGGACACATTATTCTCAAAAGATAACGACCTCCACTGTAACTGCTTAAAATGCTACCTGATTTTTTTTCAGATCAAATAATGATTAGGACTGCCTTTGAATCTGACACTCTTTGAGATTGAGAAGATGCATCAAAAGACTATCTGAAATCCAAGCACAGTTCGCTGACTTTGACAATTAAAGACTGTGTGGACCTGAATCAGTACCACGAATGACCAAGTGACTCTCTATTTCACAGAAATCATAAACTCTTCACATTCAACCACAGTCATTCCGGTTGTAGTTAGCAATGCATATATTGATTCTAGATTTGATTACACCAAGTGAATTGACTTGGTCTATGGAAGACGATCCTGGCCCACCCACATAGAATACAGAATACAATTGTTGTTATTTTATTCAAAATGTAGAAGTTTTAATCGTGATTCTGAATAAGTTAAACCATTGTGCTGGCTCCTGATAACCAAGAGGATTTGTTTTATACATACTTTGTAAAGTATTTTACAGTAACAACTCAACATTTCTTCCAGAGAAATTTGAAAAATAATTTCTGCTCAGGTTATTAGGCAAACTTGAGTTTGCTGACAATATATCGTGGTGTCTTAAATGGAATGAAAAATCCTTTCAGGTACAGTGAGCCATTCTTGGCCTCTGAAACCGAGAGCCAAATCTAATCTAATTAATGGTAGGTGGCTCCATAATACATTGCTTTTCATATAATAAATCTCTAACTGTTTGCAGTTTTGCCTCTTCTATCAAGCATGCAAATCTGGGGCTTTCTCAACGTTTTGTATAACGTACATTTCTGTAATTATGTTCTAAATTATGAAGACTTTTCTTGCAGCCACAAATTTCAAAGTGGCGATAATGTTTTGTTCTGTGCACTGATTGTAGTAATGTAATCTCTCATATGGATTTTCTAGCAGAGTTCCAATAAAGGCCCCATTTTCTTCACATTGGTCAGTGTCTGGCTAATGAATGTATAAGCCTTATCCATTGAATTGAGTTTAGTTTGCTAGCATGGTGCTTAATCATCTGGGATGCTGGGAACGCTCTGTGACATTGTTCAATGAAGTGCTCAGTCACTGTGACACCACTCAGTAAGTTCAATTGCTAACAACCATAAATTAATATTAACACTGTAAGAATTACCCCATTAAAGACTGGTTACTCTTCCAAGTAGCAAGCACAACTGAGTGAGTACATTGTATCTATAACATTTGGCGGTGTCATTGGAGTTCTCTGAAATCCATTCGATTGTTTGCTTCCTGTGACATATACACTGAAAAAAACAGAGAGGTACCCCTTGTGTAGGCCAAGGGAAATAGGGTTATTCAACCTAGGTAAGAGAAAGGGTTCCCTTAAGGCACAGATAAAGACAGGTATAAAATAATGTACCTTATGACTTAACAAATACATACAACAAAATATGGAAAAGTTAAAAATTCATTTATTAGAATATATTAAAAAACAATCAATAGGGATAACTAAACTAAATCCCTGAACTAAAACAAGATAAAATTGAAACAATACATATAATTGCGACCTGCACAATTACAAACAGACAGAACAGTTACAACATATATTTGTTGGATACAGGTTTGTATATTCTTTCTCCGCTCTAATATCACCAGAGTAGTATCACTACCAAATCAGCGTATCTATTATGGTGTTGGAGACTTGAATTATACGCTTTACGTTGCGTCGACGCGTTTCGGTGATAACTCCTTATTATGATCACCTTTATCAAGACATAAATTTTGTCTGCCAGAACCAGAGGGTATGTAAAAATCGCCCTAGGAGTAAAAGTCATGCAGAAAATTAGCAACATTTTTAACTCAGTGGACTTATAGCATTACTGTAGTTAATACGTGGAAAAAATCACAACATATTTACAATTCATTGTCTTCTGTCATCTCTATTACTTATGTTGGTTACAATGGACACCATTTTCTCTAGGTTAACATGTGCATTTTTTCAAAATATTAGAAAAACAGAGAAACTATTTACTGGAAGTGGCTCATGGCTATTGACTTTGTCGCTCAAAATTTGGCCACATGCTTTATCAACAATAAAAATTACTGCAAACATGTCCTGTATTTTCCCAATATGTCTTGAGCTAACAAAGCAGTAAGTAAGGCTATTTGTTCGGAAAACATTTTAGAACCCTTCCTAAGTAACCCAATTATACTACCTAGATTCCACATATAAAGATTTTTTCTAGAAACGCAGGTAAGGGGCACTTGGGGCCTCAGATTTCACTACTCTTGAAACAAAGTGGGGGGTACGGGTCCACTAAACCAGTTGAATTGTAACAAAGAACACCCAAGTTTCAGAGATGGGGTATTAATATCAGCTTACCCTGGGATAATATTGACGATCCTTTATAGGTATCACTTCAAGTTTCCTAATTGGAGCGTGGGCTTCTGTAGTCGCCTTATACAAGGCTGCTGGTAGTAGTATATTTCTGTTTCTGTGGTAACAAGGAGTTTTGCATTAATGCATATCTTATATAATGCTACATTGTTAGGGATAGAAGAGATAGTTTAGATTCATGCCTACCTGTTCTGAAAAAATGCAATCTTTTGTTGTCCCCCTGACCATAGGAGACCAAGGAAAAATGGTTGTGTTGTAGACCATAAGTATTATATGCAGTCAGGCCACAATTGCCTGCACCATAGGACAAGAAAGAAAAACCAAGGAATATGGGTTAGCTAGCGAGTTTTAACATAAAGCTCGAACAATCCATAGCATCTGTTGAAAGGAAGTTACCATGTATAAATATAAATATCACGAATTCTCCACTTCTGACAGGTTATGTTGCAGAAGGTTGCGGTTGTAATTCTCTTTTAGGCTTCACAAAAATAACCTAAAGGCAATTTAAGATGTAATTTAGCTAGTTTTCTTGGCTCTAAGTTACTCTCCAGATATACTAATCTAATTGAGTAAGAAAATTAAGTTAGCTTACCTAATGGGACGATCTAAGGTTTCACAGTCCCTTGGTCATCGTGATATGGCCAAACATAATGAGAGTCTACCTGTAAATAAGTTATAAACAGGCAGTCAAGAGTTAGAGCTATACCGGATTTAAATAAGACCTACAGTCTCTATTAATTTCCTTCAGAAATCGAAGTAAGGCCAGGATGTTCACTCACCTAGTTTGTAGATAAGGGTTCTGCTCTCTCTGGGGGTCCGAGTCGTGTGTCAGGACTAGCAGAGTTGCTTGCGGTTATATCTATGGGACTGTTGCCTGATTGGATATTGAATTGACCAATCCGGGACAGGATACTGGATACTGAGTATGCTAATGAGTTTCTTTAAGGGATACTGAGTCTATTGGATCTAACTATCCAATCAGGGGACCCGAAACATGGTTTCCTTTCTGGTCCGTAGTTTAAGCCACTGCTCGTGGGACTGTTGCCTGATTGGATATTGAATCGACCTATCCGGGACAGGATACTGGATACGGAGTATGCTAATGAGTTTCTTAAAGGAATACTGAGTCTATTGGATCTAACTATCCAATCAGGGGACACTGTCCTGTGAGTTACATACCTCACTGAGAAGGCTCACGGACAGACAAGTGGATATTACCAAAAACCGTCTGTTGTCATGGAGGACACCCGCATTGTCAGACCCGGGATGGAATGGAAAGATAAGGAAAAAAAAGGAGTTTTAAGATTATTTTGGAGAATAAGGAAACCCTGTTTTTAAGGACCAAATTCGCACAAACAAAGACTACTACAGATTCACATCTCTTACTACACTGGTAAAAACGCTCAATTCAAGTAATCTAAATATCTATAAGCATTTATTCCAATCTTCCCGACTATTTAAACCTTGATAGATTGTATTTAAGTGGCAAAAATACCACTGTTCCCTCATCTTTCTGGTCTTGTCGATATCACCACCTCTCCTATTGATTCTGATTTTTTCCATAATAAACCACCTGAGGTCATCACACGTGTGTTTCAAAGCTTGGAAATGTTCAGTAAGGGGGGCATTGGGTTTATTTGTCCGTATTGCAGATTTGTGTTCCAAGACACGGGTACGCAATTCCCGGCTGGTTTCTCCAACGTATCCGTCACATTCAATATATTTCAATAATGCAAAGCACGTGACCCCACAAGGAAGACAGAGAATGTTTTGGTTGAAAACCATAAAATATTATTAATAGATTTGCAAAGTTACAAACTCAAATCATCAGGATTAATTGTAATTCAATTGGCATCACATGAATGCATTAGCCAATATAAGAAGGGAATCTGAATCTAAACGCTGCGAATAATCCTAAAACAACAGAATTCTAACATTATCAGTAACAGAACACTTCTCAAACATCCAACCAATCAATTGAAGACAGAAATATACAGTGTAAGTCTCATTAAAATATTTAAAAAAACTTTCTCACAAACAGCCTTCAACTGTCACCTTCAGACTAGCAGATAACACTACTATGAAGACCCCTAACTGTTACGATTGGCTAGATTCTAATATTTGTATTTTAAGACCACCATCAAAACGATCACATTGGCTAGATTCTAATATTTGTTCTCTAAGTTCAACTTCCTTCAGACCTCTTCCTACATTCTTCCCAACAAAATCTGCCAGTGATTCCACAAGCCTGAACCAGTGCCTGAGTTAGTGGGGGCAGGACTAATCTTACTTCTATGGCCATGTTCAAATATTGGCACATCTCTTACACTCAGTCTTAACACATTGCACTAAGGAGACCCTAGGAGACCATTACCAGCAACAGACATTTGAGTGAAGAGATTTTGGCAATACCAAAACTCACTGCTTAATGTTAGCTACTCAAAACACTCTTCTCTGGCTGATGGCTGCAGTGTGTCTATTTTAGAGCTAAATATCTTCAATACCAAGTGTACTCCTTTGTGAAATGCTACCTATTTTATCTCTTTTATCTCTATCACAAATAGTTACAGAAGAGCAATAAGGACCTGTCTAGTCAGCTCTATATTGAGCTTTGAACAATGATTAGCTGCTCTTTTCTGTGTCCACCTCTGCCTATAATATCAGGATACGTGCTATACAGAAGGGCATAAATACAACTAAATAAACATAAATAAATAGCCCAATGTCCACAAGGGCACCATAATTAACAGCATCTTCTGTCAGCTGACAACAGTTTACCAAATGCATTGGCACCTGACGAGACACCAAAATTGGTTTTGGGTGCAAGCATAACCCTTAGGTGCAAAACACAATGAAACATATGTGGAGAAGCGTGGCTCAGTGGTTAGAGGCGGCAGACCCGGAAGCTGAGATCGCCTGTGGACCAGGGTTCGATTCCCCGCCTTGGCGGTCTTGGGCTCAAAAATTCCATGGAGTCGACAATTCTCGCTCCGGTGCTTACTCGACTCACAGGGTCACACTCTGTGACTCTGGGCAATAGCTTGCTTAATCTCCACTTCGGCCCCTCGCGGCGGGATGCCTGGCTTTCGCCTTGTGGATACCCGGCCGGGATATCTCACAGGGGTATACCAGGACAGGTTCCCTAAGCAAGCGCCTTGGGACCCCTGGGTTAAAGTGTGCTATATAAATCGAAACACATTTACATATGTCTTCAATGTAAGTAAAAGGCAATGACTACTATAGTAAACATCACCATGACAATGGTGGTGACAATGGTGATCCCTGGTGCTTCACCCTGCTCTTGAAAACCTTGTTTAATTTTAATTAAAGACTACCACCGATGAACTACTCTCCATCTTTTTTGCCCTGGAAATGCATCCTTCTTGATGTCACCTGTCATCCACCAATTAAACAGCATTAAAATAAAAATGGAAAGAAAATATAAATAAAAATGAACATTCCCACTTAAGAATGTAAGGAGTATTACATTTTAAAGAAATAAAATACTATTCTCATGCCAACAGGAGCAGCAATCGGGAATGTGTTAGACTTTGGAGGGGTTAGATTTCCCATTCCTTTTCCAACATAAGCAAGAGTGGAGAAAGTGTAGGACTTTGAAGTAGTCAGATTTACTATTCCTACTTCAACCCTAAGAAGCAGTAGAGAACATGTGGCTATTTGAAGGGGTCATATTTACTATTCCCACTTTACCCTAAGCAACAGTGGGAAAGTGTTTGAAAGAAATACAATAATTATTATGTAATATTTAGGAAAAAAACAATGTAAACAATGAATGTAACAAAAATGGCAAACAAAAAAACATGTATTTAAAAAAATTTAATATATACTTACCAATTTTTATAAATAACCAAATATTCATACTGTTTACTTAAACATATATGTAAAAAACATATTCTGCTAGGTTAACCATGCATAAGCAATGATCACAGTGTAACTGATGCTGGATTTAACCAAAGCCGTTCTTTTTATTCTTGGACAAGAGGTAAGACAATAGCCCAAGTCAAGCTAAAAAGGTCAAAATATTTCAGGAACCGTTTCAGAAAACCTGATGGAACCGCCTGGACGGGGTCATCTGTGCACGAACACAGTCCAATGATGTTAGTTCACTTAAAGACCAATGCTTCAAAAAAAAGACTCCTCATGACTGCAGACCTAAGCAGCGATCTGTTCAGATTTTGGTCTTGGAAAGCCACCACACATGTCCAGTGGCTTGAAAGAATAGGAAGAAGTTACAGTTTTCACACTCACGAGGGAAGGAATTTAAGGAATCACCACACCTGACATGGACCAATACTGTGGGTAATGCACAACATACAGAGTGGAGGATGCGTTTTTCACTACCATCATCCTCCTTGTATAGGCGAATACATCACCCATAGTAGTAATGTACACAAACACATAGGAATCACTATAGAAGACAGAGCTACATGGCTCAAGAAAAGTGTCACCTATTACTATCTCACAAGTTTCATGAATTTGTGTCCGGAAATGATGATGATAGATGCATGAACTATTTTGGACTGCAGCTCACTCCGATTCAGAATTGTAAGAACCTGGGCCCTTATTTATGTGGCCTTGCGTCAGTTTTGCGCCGCCGGTGCGTCACTTTTTGTGACGCACCAGCGGCGTACAAAATGCGCCTTGTTGCGCCATATTTAAAAAGTGACGCATCTAGGTAGATGTGTCACTTTTTAAACCCCTGTGAAGGACTGGGTTTTTCTAAGACCCAGCGGTGCCAGGGATAACACCTAAAACCTTTGTGGGTAACCTGTTCCGGCGTATGAATGACAGAGACACAGGACACTTCCTTCGGCGTCAAAGATTCGAGGTTTATTACTGCAGGGAATACAGAAATCACAGGAAGTACAACGTGTGCAGGTTCGAGGAGTCTGATTCAAATTGTATCTGTGGATCGCTCTTCTTATACAGTTTTTGAGCATAGGATAACATGGTGCACAAAGGATTACAACCTGGTTCCCATCGTAAAGATCATAGGGGGTCGCTTTCATGTATTCAGGGCCCGGAACATAATTACAGTAGCATTTGGCAGTTCCCAACTGTAAAAGTACATCTTCCCACCATTAGTACATTCCGTTCGGCAGTAAACGAATCGAGGAAGGGACAGAAACAGGTGCAGAGGAAGACGAGGACAGTGAACAGATCGAAGAGGGTGTAAAAGGGGTGGCATCAGGAAACACGAGTTGCAGGCATCAAAGGGGTCGTGCCTAATGAATGCACAACTAAGACAATAGACCGACACGGCAAGATGAGCCTCGAGCGGGGCCATCTGCCTTACAGTGTCATCCCCCTCATCATAAAGACACCTTCAAAGGAACACGTGTCTTCCGCTAGAGTTTGGGAATCCCAGAGTCGCGAAGCGGACAGCGTCCGTTCGCTGGCTACTTGAGGGCAAGAAACAAAATGGATGCTGTATCTAAGATGGAACCCGTGGGTTCATGTGAAGAAACCCACGAAACAAACGAACGGTTCAGGCTAGTACAGCGAAAACGCGTACACCCACTAAACTCATCATTTGCGGTTCATAGATACCAGACTCGACCATATTCGTGCGAGTCGAAAACACCACTTACAATTGTCACGGAACCTCACCTGCGCCACATTATACCTGCGTCAGGTATAATGTATGCAGAGGGGCGTTCCCCCGCAAAAAGCCTCGTAATAGTGACGCAGTGAAATCTTTGAGATTTCACTGCGTCACTTTTAGGATGCTGTTGCGTCAAAATCTTGCGCCTGCCTCACAGCAGGCGTAAGACTGAAGCAAGCCCTTTCACATGGGGCTTACCCCATCTGAAAGGACCCATTGCTGGAGTTGTGTCACTTTTGTGACACACTCCAGCAATGCAACACTTTTGCGCTTACAGATGCGTCAGAAATACTGACGTATCTGTAAGTCCTTGCGACATGATGCGTCATACATTAAATATGACGCATCATTGGTGTCGCAAGGAGTGCACAGTGAAAAGTGACGCATCGCTGTTTTCACGCAGCGATGCGTCACTTTTCATAAATGAGGCCCCTGACATCTAGTGCATTGGTCGGTCAGCAAAATTGCACACAGGTTGCAAAAATACTGGTTGAAAATTACAGCTAGTGTTTTGAACAATGTAATAAGACATTTGGCCCTGTATACTTTATCTGACTGCGTTCATGCATTGTTCTAGTTGTTACTAGTATTCTTTGCACCTCACAAAGGCTAATAAATCACGAGAGACTATAATAGGTCTAATAATGAGGTAGTAACAGCCTCGTCAGTAAGCATCGCTTTAACAAATTTTAATGAGGAAAGTCGATGCTCCTTGTATTTTAAAGTGATAATAATCTTGGCAGGCAAGGTGCAGTGAGGTTATTGAAAACACATTCCTAAAGTTGGATCGAAGGTAAACGAAATTTCACTGTTTGTTTAGAAGAACATGCCAAGATCTGCCGATCATATGTAATAATGTTTTCCTTCCATTGTAGATCTTTGCTTGTAAGCATTTAGTGCTGGTGCATTCGTTTTGAAATTATGCACCACCAAACAACGAGGTCTGAAATTAGATATGAACAGGCATCCATAAACAAGTGTTTCATTGCGCCTCTTATCCACCTAGATACTAAGTTCTTACTGAATTGTGTCTTAACCAGTGAGCGTTAAATACTCAAACAGAGAGAGAGAGAGAGATTCGAAGAGAGGTATGACAATATCCTTAATTTTGTTACTCTAATAACCATCCATATTATAGCTTTAATATATATTAGAACATTGGAATGTTGGGAGCTCCATTGAAAACAATGGAGTGCTCTGGGCTTATAATGGCTAGTATAAGCCTGGTGCCCCAACATTCCAATGTTTCTCTGTTCACATCTCTGGCTGTGAACAAAGGCTTTAGGGAGCCTGAGGGGATTCCAATCCCCTCACGCCCCCAAAAGGCTTTGTTTTTTTTGTTAGAACATTCTGTCCTCTAGTGACAGAAAGTTCTAATAGCCTTATAGCCCTTCGTAGATGGGCTATACCGATATTAAAGTCCCTCTCCCTTGTTAAAGGCCCTCGCCTTCGGCTCGGGGCCTTTAACGCTGGAGAGGGCCTTTAATAGCCCTCTACGGTATAGCCCTCTATGGCGGGCTATAAGGCTATAATAATGTAAAATGCTGCTAATGGTGAAACAGAGGCAAACAGTGTTTTCCTTGTGCCTATATAACTCAATCCGTCCTGCTTGTGTATCAAATGAAGAAATGCGAGTTTTCACATTATAACAGGTCAACTTATTTGCCATACTATTCCACTTTCCCTTAAAAATCTACTGCCATACAACACCCTTTAATTAAGGGAGGTGAAACTGTTTAATTAAACCCAACGTTGTTGCACTTTAATTAGACTTCAGCAATTACCATCTCAATTAGTACAATTTCCAAAATACAAAGCAACGTCAATATATTCCTGAAGAGGTGATAAGGTTTTGAGAAAATTGATCCAGGTTTCACACCAACTCCTTTTTAGGTCTTTCCTGAGACAATGCTCTACTTTTGTGACACCTCTGATACCTTACAGGGGGCTTAGAGGTTGCCCATTGCTTACCATTAGTTGGCTTCATTGTCACTTTCATTTGTCTGCTTCTTATTCGTCAACTTCCGTAGGCTTTCTTCCTGTTCATGAGTTTGTGCTTCCTCTGGAGCATGGAACCTTTACTGTGTCCTATCACTGCTCGCATTTTCAGGCTCTAATTTTTAAATTTTTTTTATGCAGTCTTTGAGAGTGTGTGTGTTTTTTAGCTGTCTCAGTTTTGTACTTCTTCCTCCATGTTTCTCCCACCCACTCTCTCTCCATTGTCTGTGTGCTTCTCCCATCCCCCCAGCCTCAGTTGTCTATGTGCTTCAACCACCTTCTGGCGATGCAGTGTGCGCAATGAAATTCATTTTATTTATTTTTATGTTTACTTACCTGTATTTGTCCGTATTCCGTAGTTTACTACCTCCCACCCTGCCCCTCCCCCTCCTCACATCACCGCCCTGCAGCACTCCCACTACCGACCGCTACTGCATGGTTAAGAGCAACATTTCGAAGAGATATATGCAAGGAAGACTCTCAGTTGGTCAATATATTTATGCACATAAGCCTAAAGCAGGTCATGGTCATTCGTCTTACTGTCACCCTAGGAACCTAAGACCACAGGGTAGTAGGGTAATTAGAGGTAAGACAACACCTTGTTTTATCTTTGGTAATTGATTATTAGTGCAGACCTGTTAAAGACAAAAACACACCGCACCAACAGAAAAGGCATTTCATCCAAATAATAAGTCAAATATTGACAAGCTGATTAGCCCTCGAACCCTTGACAAACAGTAACAATTTGGACACAATGGCCCTTATATTCCCATCCTTTACCGAAATGGATGAAGCTGTGAATGTAAGTCCTGTAGAGTCTTCTGATATGCTTCTAATCAGGTCAAATGAAGCAGGGCTAAGTTCTAAACCAGCTGATCCTGATTGGGGAACTCTGATAGAGAGATGTGATTTCTGTTTATTTCAGGAAACATAGGCCACTACACCAGCACACAGGATGAGGTTCAGAACCTTTAGCATCGAGGCTTATGTTCCTAAAGCTAGATGGCCATCGGGATGCCTAATAATATGTTGGAAAATATTGCTAGACTGTAATTGGAGATATATTAATGCAAACTGAGAGGATATTTTAATGTTGCTCATTAGTTTATTTAGTGGCAAATCAATGGCTTTGCTATTTACAATAGACGTACCCCTTTCAACAAAGAGTCAATCAGTCACAAAAAACGAGCCACTATTTTAGAATCCCTTTCTAAAGACTGCCATATAATTATTGCAGTAGACCTAAATACATCTTTTGAATGCTGAATGGCTGGTATGATACCAATTGCTGAAAAGAAGTTCTAATTCATTCAATTAATAAAGGTGAGAAAGTAGAAATCATAGTAGAAATCATAGGATCAAGGGCCAACTAGAAAAAGACCCACAAGATGTCTAAAAAGTTGGGAGTCCAAGTTCTGGGATGATTTGTTGGAAGCACCTAAACAAAAAGACACAAAGGTCTTCTGGCATAATATCACACATGACAAATGAAACAACTACATGAAACCAGATATTCATATCCAGACCTACTAATGAGTTTCTAGTTTTACTCACTTATATGGGGCTGGATCATTAGAAATTCTATATGCTTCTAACATGTCTTCACTTTCATTTGCTCCAGAGATACCTGAGCAAAGCAATCTTATGGCAATTCATGTTTCCTTGAATGACACTCACTAGTTTGCTCTATGCCCACTATATGCAGTGCTTATATAAATAAACTCTCAACTGGTATTGCATCAGGAACCCTAATCCCAGATACATGGTGAGCTTGAGAGCTTATAACCATCTGCAGCAAGCATTTACAATGCAATGGTCTCGACATTATTAAAGGTAGAGCTATTGGCATTGCTCATGACTTTTTTTTTCATTTTTTTTAAAACATAAATAAATGGTATTGTCAGTTCCAATGGCAATAGGTGAGCATTAGAGAGTAGTAGAGAGTATTCATGGACTCAGAGCCACGCACACACAGAGAGCCACACACACATACAGAGCCCCTCCCACACACACAGAGCCCAACACACATACACAGAGCCCCCCCCCCACACACACACACAGCGAGCCACACACACACACACAGCTAGCCACACACACACACAGCGAGCCACACACACAAACAGCGAGCCACACACACACATAGCCCCACACACACACACAGAGCCCCACACAAACACATACAGCCACACACACACAGAGCGCCACACACACAGAGCCCCATACACGCACACAGAGCCCCCCACACACACACAGCTCTACACACACACAGAGCCGCACACACACACAGAGCCCCACACACACACACGCACAAAGCCCCCCACACACACAGAGCCCCCCCACACACACAGAGCCCCCCACACACACAGAGCCCCACAGCGAGACACACACACACACAGAACCCCCCACACACACACAGAGCCCCCCACACACACACAGAGCCCCCCACACACACACAGAGCCCCACACACACAGAGCCCCACACACACACAGAGCCCCACACACAGAGCCACCCACACACACACACACAGAGCCCCACACACACACACAGAGCCCCACACACACACACAGAGCCCCACACACACACAGAGCCCCACACACACACACAGAGCCCCCCCACACACACAAAGCAAGCCACACACACACACACACAGCGAGCCACACACACACACACAGCTAGCCACACACACACAGCGAGCCACACACACACACAGCGAGCCACACATACACACACAGAGCCCCCCACACACACAGAGCCCCACACACACACACAGAGCCCCACACACACACACAGAGCCCCACAGACACACACACAGAGCGGTCGCAACTAGGACAACGCAGGCGCCTGTCACAAATCAGAACCAGATAACAGAAAGCAAATGGCATTGGTTGGTTAGAAGCACAAGTTCAAAGTCAAATTCAAAGGTCGGAACCTAAAGGGTAAAAACATAGGTCAAAGGTCAGGACAAATGAACATAAACTTATACCACAGATAAAATAGAACGTGGGAGGCCCAAACCAAAAGAATCAAAATCCAAAAATGTTCCCAAACAAAGGTGACTGCTGAAACATTGGTAAAAGCAGCGAGTGTGGTGGGAGAGACATGGAGGGGCCGGCACAGTGCTTATGTCTTTGTCATGTCGGAGCTGCGCGAGCAGCCACTGCCGCCACCTCAGACCCCAGGAAGATGCGGAGAGGGCATTATTGGCAACTGCATGCATCTTTTCCTGCATCCATGCCCCCCTGCCTACTAGCTGCGTGCATCTTTTCCTGCATCCATGCCCCCTGCCTACTAGCTGCATGCATCTTTTCCTGCATCTATGCCTCCCTGCACTCATAGCTGCATGTATCTTTTCCTGCATACATGCCTCCGCGCACTCCTAGCTCCATGCATCTTTTCCTGCATCCATGCCTCCCTGCACTCCTGCCTCCTTGCATGCTGCTTCTTCTCTGTGCCCTGACACGGATTCCTGCCTGCTGCATCCGTGCAAGCCTCCCAGCTTCCATCTCTGCGCCCACCCGCGCCTCCATCCTAGCCCTGGTGTCTCGATACATGCCTGTCTGCATCCTCACACTAGTGACTGCACTATCTCTGCCTGCCAGCGGTGCAGCCTCCCTGCACACATGAACCCTGCGTGCTGCTTCCCTGCCTCCCTGCCTCAGCCCAGCCTGCCTCCGTCCCTTCTCACTGCATGCCTCCGTCCCTTCTGACTGCCTGCCCTGGTCCCTTCTCACTGCTCACTGCCTGCCCCAGGCCCTTCTCACTGCCTGTCCCGGTCCCTTCTCACTGCCTACCCCGGTCACTTCTCCCTGCCTGCCTGTCCTTTGTTGCCCTCTCATCACTGTGAACCCAGGAACCCGAGAACTGCTCCTGGTTAGTCCGACAGCAAACTGTGTGATCCGGGCGAGTCTTTTTATTTCTCACAGCTTTGTTCCTCTCCTTAGAAGCGGTGCGAGCGCTGTGGAGCTCTCGGTTGGAGCGCAGCGCACAAAGTGAAATTAACCGATATGTCATCATGTTCGGATTTGGTTCAGACGTGGCCCCGCCTACGAGACGACCCCTAAAGGTTGTGGGTGTGGTAGCAGTGATTCCCCACATTTACATCAGAGACATCTTTAGGATTTTGGGGGCCCTGGGACGGAGGTATTTAGGGGGGCCTGTTCCGAACACCGTTGAATTTAGTATAACATTGTAGCTCTTTCATACCCTATTTGGACCGGGTCACGGACCGTGGACAGGCACACGTGTTCAAATGTTTACATCTAATATTCAGGGATGGCGACGTTTGTTTTCATTATTGTATTTCAGCAGCCGCTCACATATATTACTGCAAATAATGTCTGTGATGCCCTCCCATTTCTCAGAGGTCAAGCCCTGTTTTGAGCTTAAAAAAAACGGTTTATGGATGTTGCATAAAACATAAACATTCAAAATCAATAAAAGTAAACGGTATTTATAAAACATCTGTTTTGCAAATTATTCAAGGTCATCAGGGCAAGACTCTGCAGAACAGAGCTGGCTCTATCAGGGGCTCCTGAAATTCTGAGGCCCGGGGCCAGAGCCCACGGTGTCCATGCCTTAAAACGGCTCTGATTTCTATGCATCTTCCATTTCATTATTTAGAAGTCAGCAAAAGAACACACTTTACGTGACAACGAGGATAAATACATGCCTTTTTATAGCGCCATGAAAGGCACAGCTTTGTTTAGCTGACGCTGGTGTTAACTTACATTTATCATTTAATTTCTATAAGAAAGTACACATTGAACTACTTCTTGGCGCTGCTTAACAAAATCTGTTAGTATTATCCGACGTAAGGGATTCCATTATACATCGAAAAGATGAAATACTGACGTGGCCCGGGAGTTCTTCAAACGCGTCACACGTGAGTTACATTCAAACCTCTGCAGTAGGTGCATTAATACACCGAGCTACCTTAGAAACATGATTGCCTAGTCACTGCTGTTAGTATAACTGTCAGAAACGCAGCGGTGAGTTTATGTTCGCTAAAAGGCGGAGTCGAAGCACGCGCTTCGGACCCGCAGCGCGCCAGATCCAGGCGCTGCAGCAGGCGCATTCACCCACTGAGGGTCCCGGGGTCTCCACAACCCGCCCGCTGCTTCAGCCCCGCGATCTGTGTTTTCAAGAGGAGGGGCTGACAAAACACAGCAAAACCACCGCATTTTATAGGAGCGAGCGAAAGGAAATATCTCTTGAACCATACAAAAATACAGTAATGCAATGAAATAAACAAACGCCAGGATCTGTGTTTGCATCTTTACCTTCGTGGCACACGGAGGTTTCAGTTTCTCATTATATGCTCTTATTTTCTCTCGTAGGCTGTAGTTTGTTTCCACTCTGTATGTGTTTATTTTGTTTTTGATGGCACTTTGTGGCGTTGAAACTGATTATTACACTTGTTGGTACCTGGGGGAACGCAGTCTAATTCAGCTTGGCTGTTCTGTTTTTTTTATTTTTATGTTTTACACTATTGCCCTTTTAGTCGACATCTTGCTTCCCCGTGTGCCTCGTTCTCTGTAGCAGGTAACCGCAGTCTTTTGGGGAGGAAGCTCAGTGCAGAGGACATTTTTGTTTCTCAGACTGTTGTTGTCTCCCATTGGAGAGAACCAAATATAATAAAACATAAACTTCATTGCATTTCTTTCCCTGCTCCTATGACCTCCTGGCCGCCATTCGCGATATGTGGCTTCGAACGCAAGGTGATAGATGTACAAGCATCTTCATTCTTACCTTTAGAAAATTAAAAAGAAAATTCGTAAAGGCCGCTCAACAGAAAGAAATATTTGTGGTTACGCCAGCTCAGCAGGTGTAAAACAAACCTGCGTCTAATGTGAAGGGCACGAGGACAGATTGCAAGGAGGGCGGCTAAGCATTTCACCTTTCTCTGGTTGATGAAAAGAGTGCCCTGGACGGCGGTGTGTAAAATAAAACGCTTGTTATTGGGAGTCGGTGTCTTGCACCGCGTCCGCGGGGGCCGAACCTGACCCCCTGGTCCGGCCGAACCTGAGGGGTATGGGGGGTCTCTGAGACTGCCTGAGTGATTGTCCATACCTCGACGTCATTTGGACTGAAATATAGCCCTGTATGCTCTGTCGGCATTTTATTATCAGAGAACGCACACACACACACAACGAGGGGTGCACGCCCTTTTGTTTTCACGTCGAACCATTTTGCAGTTCAATATATTCATATTATGAAACCATCTTCCGGGGGTAGCCGTCAATTTGTTATATAACACGTCACTATTGCATATGATATCCGTTCAGTCCAGAAAGAAAATAGGACCCGGGCTGGAAAACGATTACCTGGGATCACACATGTTCGCGCGTAGGAGCCGTGACTCGTTGTCTGCCACCTTTGCTGACAACAGACACCAGCTCCATCAGTTAAAAACTGACGACTTCCGCCCAAAATGGACAGACATGTTCTGTGCACCAGCGATGGAAAAATCTTCCTATGGAAACATCATCCGCCAGAGACAAGCATGAGGCGATAATGATGAAATCAGGAGCAGTGGCAGGACGGATGCAAACATCACGAGGCAAGTGATAAAATGCGCGGCAGATTGCGCCCCCACCCCTTCCTGCACATGACAGTCTGGACACACTGTTTAGATACATTGGGATGGCAGCGCCTGTCTGCGGGGCTGCAGGTCGCAAGCGTTTCAAACAAAGCGGAGCTTTGCCCTGGATTCGGGAGCGTGTTTTTTGCTGAGTGACAGATGACGTCACAGATAAAAAGAACTCAAAACAACACGGCCCCGAATCCGAAAAAGACGTGGCTTGAACCGAGTGACGCCCCTCTCCTCCAATGGCTGGCCTCCGTTTAGGAAGCCAGCCAATGGAGAAGAGGGACGGGTTCAAGCCCCCTAACTAAAACACATAAAATCTTCGGCTCCGCCCACTGCTACACAGTGCGACGGTCCTCGACCTAAAAAGGGTTGCCGCACTTGCCCAAGAAGCTACCATCCAATACGTCTTATTGACAATCTACAAAAGATTTTTGAAAGCAGGTATTTATTTGATAAGCTGAATTTGTGGATGGCAGAAAATCAAATACGTTCCTATTTCCAGGTAGGATTCAGACTAAAGGGAAGCAAACTTGACCCGGTCTTTCTTTTGACAAATGTAAGACTGTTGATTTAACTTTGGGTCATTTTATACTCCTCTGATATGGATCGAAAAATAATGCCATCTAATCTAAAATCATGGGGCATATTACCAAGCAATAGCGATAATTATCGCTATTGCTTGGTTAGAGACAAAAATTTACAGCTGAGCTGCGGCGATTTTTACCGCAAATAAACCTTGGTATTACCAAGGTTTATCGCAAATGCGATAAAAATTGCCGCAATGCATGAATATGGCTGAAAAGTCAGCGATATTCATGCATTACCGAGCTAATGCTCTTAGCCATATTATCCACCACCCATTGGATAACATGGCTAAGAACTGCTCAGGGCAGGTGTTAGCTTTTGGAGATATTCGCGCTTAGCGTGAATATCTCCAAAAGTTGGTAATAGGAGATAGCGATGTTAGCAACGGTTTTCAGTCGCTAACATCTTGGCACGCCCACTTTGCATGTCATTAGTGATAAATATCACTGACATGCAAAGTGGGGCCCAAGATGGTCGCTATCTCCTACTAGCTGTCGCTAACTGATGTTAGCGACAGCAAGGTAATAGGGAGATAATTTTATCTCCACTTTCTTGGCTTTTAAAGCCAAAAAAGCGGAGATAAACCCCCTTGATAATATGCCCCATGGTTTTTAATCCCAAAAATATGCTTAAAGGAACAATCATAAAAAAATAATTTCACATTAAAGAGAGTCTGGGAGTTTGACTATTTGGGTATTCGACGGATGACTCTAAACATTAATTTACCCTAATTGTTAAAATCTAACTCAAAATCTAATATAGAATGGCTGCTCTACTCAAAACCACAAACAATCCTTCTAACTACCCCATTTCTCTGGTAGTAGAAATGTATAGGACTAAGGGCTAGATGTAGGTAAATAGTTTTTACCGATTCGTAAATACCGAATTTTACCGATTCGGTATTTACGAATCGGTAAATGCTATGTAGCTAAAAAGTCAGTAAAAATTACCGAATCTTTAAGATACGGTATTTACCAAATCAGTATTTACCGATTCGGTGATTGCCATTCATTCCTATGGGCTTGGAGGCCCATAGGAATAATTGTCAATTAAGATTCCGTAAAAGGGGGAAAACATTAAAGGGTGGCAGGGTGTCACTTTGACACCCTGTTGCACCCCTCAATTGTTTATGGGTGCACATGTTGCAGAGATACATGCCCTAAGGGCATGTATGTCGGCAACATGACACTGAAGCAATTTGCATTAAATTGCTTTTTTTTTTTTGTTATTTACCACCAACTTGTAGTTCGTGGTAAATAACGAATTCTAACATGGGATAAAGACTCATTTAAGTGCTCCCTATATTAGGAATTCGGTAATTTACCGAATCGGTATTTAAGAAATCGGTGATTTACCAATACCTTAAATTACCGATTCGGTAAATTACTGAATCCTTCATTTCGGCCCCCTACATAAGAAAAGCCTATTACCGGTCAGTAACACCAAAATTCGTTAATTTTGGCCTTTACCGACCGGTAATGGGCCACCTACATCCTGCCCCTAGTTAGTTAGCACAGCCTGCTACAGAGCTAAATTATGTGGTCAATGCAAAACCAAGAGATTAGAAATAAGTGAAAATATATTTATCAAATCAATATTGAAATATCTACTACTCATGTACGGCTTAATCCTGCATTCAAATCTATCTCTCATATTATAAATATTGAGCTACTTTATCCCTATGAAGAAGCTTTACGAGATACAATTCAAAGATCTGGCTCCATGGAGTTGCCTTTGATCTGCCCTGTAAAATCCTAGTTTGAAACCTTGGGATTAAGTGGCTATTGGGAGAATCCATCAATGATACCCAGAAATGCCTTGAAAATTGTTAAAACCAGAAATTGGCATTTCATTTTGGGTAC
Source organism: Lissotriton vulgaris (assembly GCF_964263255.1). NCBI lineage: Eukaryota > Metazoa > Chordata > Amphibia > Caudata > Salamandridae > Lissotriton > Lissotriton vulgaris. Next base: position 999,336,618 of record NC_141695.1, on the reverse strand, counting down.
GTGGTAAACTATGAATAGTGGGAGCCTAACAAATCTCTTTTTTAAATTTAAAGTAAGAAGATTTTTGGATTATATTAAGCCTGCTAGCATGCAAGCATTTTGCATCACATTTAGATTTAGGCACATGATGCAGGGATCTGTGTATTCAGCATCCTTTGTTTAATACTGGCAAGCAAGTTAAGGTTGGTTGCACTTGCTACAAAGATCTCTGGGTAGGCTGTTGATGACACGTTTGACTAGTCATAATACATTTTAGATCTTAATGTACTTGCTTCAGATGTAACTTTTAGGTCACATGTTTGAATCCTGTTATATAGCATTGTGCATTTCAGAGTTCTTGCATGTACCTAAACTGTCTCACCATTCATGACCTCACCTGACACAGGCCAGCATAGTTCACCTACTGTCTGCCTAGCCCCCCCATGGCATGGGTGATGAACCAGCCATGCCAACAAATCCTCAAGAAACAGCTCATTACCAACCTTAGACAGAGTCACACCATCCTGTAAGAAAACGTTCTTGCCCTTGATACAACCACGAACTATTGATGACAACCTAGCCGACCTGAACAACTTACAGATCTTCTACCACCTCTCCAAACCAGTCTGAGAACAATGTTTAATCATGCTAGCATCGCGTCAGGGAATCTCTTTTCCAGCCAGCCCATCTCTGAGATAATTAGGTCAAACAAATCCCTCCTACCAATCTCAGTCAAATCATTGCCACAGAGATGAACGATTATGATCCCTGGGAGTGGAAATACATATGGCAAGAGTGTCCCCAATGCAGTTCTTAGTTTAGTGAGGCTCAAACCCCCTTAACCACAGAAAGTTCAACAATAAGCTGCAGCCTTAGCTCTGGCAGCATAGCCGCCTGAAGCATAGAATGCCTTTGCTCACCTCATGTAATAGTGGCCCAGAATCAGCATGTCTGTAACACCATCTGATCCTGTGTGCACAAGAGGCACCAAGGTATCCAGCGGTTGTCCTGACTCCTCACACCGCCCACCTGCGTCAACAGGAGAATAGAAAAGGAGGGAGGAAAAAAAGGTATTCGTGTAAGGCAGTTACAACAAATACAACAAATTCAATCTGACATTACTTTTGTAACAGTCTGACTTCCATCTGATAATCCTTTGCACTGCGGGCCCAGCTATCCCAACATCTGTTGCAGCAGTAGTGGCCCCAGTCCTAAAGGAATGAAAGCTATACTCAGATAGGTCAAACCTGCTGCCCACAGGGACCTATCCAGCACCCTACAGAACTGATATCTAGTGACTAGTGTACCATCTGCATGTACCAACAAGGGACCATCTGGTCCCTGAGTACAGAGAGCCAGAAAAGCTTCCAGATCTGCCACGGGGCGGCATGCATTACCCGGAGTCCTATAAAGCAGAATGTGCTCAACCCTTCGCATCTGGTCGATCTTTGAGCGGGCAATAGTTATTGCCTGGGAACCCTTTAGCTACTGAATGGCTGCACATTTCAGGCCCCTGGTCCCATCCCTCTTGTTCATGGCCACCAGCTTACTAACCCTCAAAGCTCTATAGAATGTCAGGTAAAAGGCCACTCTGAACAGTCAGACCTCATCTAGGGACAAACAAATTCTCCCAAGGCTAGACATAAGAGTCAGCAGCCGGAAAGTGTCAATAGGGTGCCTGGGGTCTGGTTTTGCCCTCTCCAGATGTTGCCCACCATTCAATGCTCTCCGTACCAGAAAGGCCTTCCTCCCATTAGTGTGCTCAACATCTTCTCAAAGAAGGATATCACAGCGTTGTGCCACCTAGCATATAAGACCATTGGTCCCTCCTCCTTCTGGGACTCAAGAAATGCTAAGACTGCCTTGGGAGTGACATCATCCCTCCTTCCCATGCGCCCTAAAAATCCACAGCATGAGCTGAATACCACCTCATAGGCACACCTCGTCCTGGGAGCTAAGCTGGCTGCCATGGGTTCTGGTAAATCTGGGCACCACACCTCTACAGTCACTCCAGGAATGGTGTGGGGAACTCCACCGCTCCTGGGTAATGGTAACTGAAGGCCCGCATCTGAAAATGAGACAAAGCATCAGCTGCATTGTTTAAAACACCCAGTGCATGTTTCGATTTAAAGATGGCATTCAGTCTTAAACACAGCAACACAATTTATTTTGATTAGCAAGGGATCATTTTGACTGTTGATTGATGCATTCCACTACAGACATGTAATCAGACCAGAATGCCACAAACATGAGGGCCACCAAGATGTGGAAGAGCACAAAGAACCCGTTAGTATAGGCATTAAGCCACACCACCATTGCTGCCAATTGACCGGGGAGGGAGCCTTGATCATGAGTGTGTAGTCACTGTTGCTTTTTGATACCTCTGTCTTTAGCTTTCTTGAATCATTTTGACTTTGCACATCCTGGCGGTTTGGTGCAAGATCTTTTATTGAAGTCCCAACAAGAGCCGTTCTTTCCCCCTCCCACCCAGGCTGTTGTACCCCCCAGAGTCAGTCTGAAAGGCTAACTAGGGGTGGCCTCAAGACACTGCAGATTCATAAAGCACAACCAGGTGTTCATCTCTATCTGGCCCCAAGCTAACATGGACTTATTGGCCTTAATTCAATGAAACTCCTTACCATAGTCCCTCCAGGCCATACCTCCAAACTGTGCAAAGACTATCCTGTTCTGCTAGCAGGCCAGTTGCTCGTCCATGTTTGGGAAACACTCCGCTAGGATAACCTGGAAAATAGTGAAGCACTGCACTCAGTTCATAAGTGTCCCCTTCACCCTCTTTTTGTAATGCCAGTGACCACAATCCCTAGAATGAGAGCACTCCTTGCACCGCTTGTCCTCCGCTCACTCTGGCCTATCCACATTCAATTCACACATGTCAACATTACTCCCCTTCCAAATGTTCCCTTTTATCTCCAACGGAAAGTGTCGGCATTACTGGTCATGCTCTGAACAAACATCCCCCCAGCCCAGTACTCTGAAATGATGTCCCCGTCCCTGTCACCGCTGCCTCCATAGCTGATAGTGGGGTGTCGGCCACCACTACAACCATGGGGGGGCACGCAGTTGGCCCTCTGGGTAACACTGTTAACCCACCTAGTTGTCTTCTGCACCACCTGCATTCCCTGACCAACCTGGGATGGCCCAGTAGGCCCTATTGCTGGAGCAATGCCCGCATAAGCCTACTTTCCCAGGCGTCCCGAGCCATCTAGGTGAGCAAACATTCTCATTGCCCTCTAAACCTAATCTCCCTTTGCCACACCGGCCAAAGCCCCACCCATCATGGAAGGAGTCAACATCCCCACCTTGGCTAGTCTGGGCAAGACACTTGCTAAATTTCCCACCAAATCAGGCTGGGCCACTGTCCCTAAAGGTGTGACCCCAATCGCCATACAACTAGTCCCATTCTGAGAAATGCTCCCAACACTGTTGAAACCCTCCCTTACCTAACTACATTGTCAGTGCTGGCCACTGGCTGAGGCTGTGAGGGCTTCTCAGAAGTCACACTTTACTCTCCAGAGAGTCCCCTACCCTTACTTCCTCCCTTACTGGGTCCCTGACCTCTAGCACAGGGAGAAATGCCAACTTGGGTGGCATCCCCATTCATCTCACCCTCTTCGCTGTAGCTCCTGGCTTACTGGTCTGCCCTCTGCTGCCTCTGATGCTGTTGTGTAGTTCCAACTAATTCGTAGAATCTGCTCATTGTTTGGACAACATAAACTAGGGCTTGGTGCCAAGACTGATTCCGGACACCCCTGCAGGATATGTTGGCCTATAGACCAGCTCGCTCACAATGCCACAGTAAGCCCCCCCTAACCTTGTCTGGGTGCAAATGGTTTCTGGCAACAACTGAACATGACAACTCCGACTCCTCAGGATTCGTGGAAACAGTACAGAACTTTTCGCTCAGTCACTCAAGCTCACTTATTCTCAGATAAATATATAAAGAATACACAGTGGGACATTTTCAACAATGTTATTCTTGCATAAAATACATGTGCTGAAATGATGAGTAGACAGAAGCAGATAAACTTGATTAAAAGCACCAAAAGAGTATATATAATTCTACAATGGTGATAAGACAATATATATATGTAAGTATATAAACAAGACAATAAATGAGAGTGCTCCTACTATGTGAACTCTACTCTAAGGGAAGAGGTGTGGCGCAACAGCCAGGGTGCCTGATTCTGGATCACAGGGTTCACAGTTTGATCCCCGGTTCCGGTGGCAGGTTAGTCCAGCACCATGTGATTCTGGTCAATAGCTTGATTAATCTTCCTGACGGCCCCCAGTGCCAGTACACCTCTATCGGGGGTAGCTGTGTGCTTCACAAATACTGGAGATTTACATTTAAGTGTAGCTAGAGTGTGTGTGTGTATGTGTAGAGCCAAGTATCCCCATAAGGGATGAACCAACCCCATTACCTGTGGGATAGTGTAAAGGACTCCGTCTTGGTCAAGAACTGGACACCCCTCAAGCGATGTCAGACTACTGCATGGTGGATGATTTCTCTGCATGCAAGAACCTTGGTGTCAGCGGAAGTGCCTCCTTTGATAATCTATCGGGATGCTCATCTTTTATAATGGAAAGCAGCCTTGCGATGTGCACATAGATTAGTGATGATGTAGATATGTAGATAGCCATGTCGCCCCGTAGATCAAGATAGTGGTGGCATTTGTGCTTAGTGGCAAACAAGACCTTGTACATGATGTTCAGGGCATTATGATAATGTTGTTCAAAGCTATATGTGAAAGCAAGTTTAGTTTCAGAGAAAGTAATCCAGAATTGTTGTGCATACATATATGTGCAAAAGGTCATAGCTGAAAATGTTAATTGTGAGGACAATGTAAGAACTAAGCTGCTTTGCTACATGGGCCTAACTCAGGAATATAACAATGCAGTAGGGTCAAAATCTCGTTCATGGCATCCATCCTGCGCATCAATGCCTCCAAATCAACCTCCAGCTCTGTGCGCTTGGAGCACTTCCGTGCACCGTCTGCCATCCTACCCCTGGGCCTAAGACAGACAATAGCAAGAAACCTTCCAGCAAAGAAACCTCTGCAAAGCACCATATGCCAATATGTTAGCAATTCCACAGCCACCAATGAACCTTATTGGGGCATAAAGTGCAGTCTGTAGGCTCCGCCAAAACCACAACCAAATTACTGGGCCCAATACAGCTTTGTCCCCGAACTGCCACTATGTCCCAACAAATGCCTCCAGATGAGCTGCTCTGCAGCAAGAAACACTGTGCCTAAGAGAACCTAATGAAAACATCCCGGCGCACAGTAGTCACCCTAGGCCCCACAAAATTACCTGAAGACACAATGGCACCCCATAATGAGGAGCCTGAGACCTCACACTAGAGTAGCTTGTGAGCCAAAGTCCAGGACAAAGCCTATGCCCTCAAAATGACAAAAACATCTCTCCAAACTGGAAAATGTACATCCTCAAATTGGATCCACAGAATGGAAAATCTTGACTTTCAAAAAGTCCAGGACCTTGCGTTTTTAGCCAACACAGTGTGTGGAACGTAGCGTGTCCAGCCGGAGGTGCAGCCCGAGTCAGTGAACCTGCAGTTGGAGACAAAAAAGAAAAGGGAAAGAACATTTCTCGCTCAACACATTGAGGCAGTGGGGGGTCCGGGTGGCATCTGGTCCGAGGGGCAGAGAGCGGGAAAGATTCTCACTCCCTGCATCACTCCGCCTTTTATGGGCAGGCCTTCCTGAGGGCACACAAAGACCCCGTAAGCACTCTAGTGCTTCTGGGTCTTGCCTGGGAGCTCCAATCCTGCCTCGTCCTACCCAAGGTTGCAGTGTCTTGTGCCATACACCCAAGTTGGGCCACGGCTATACCACCATATGTTGGTCTACCCCGAGTTGGGACACCCTTTGCAAATTGCATTGATTGTGCAAAGAATAGGCATGCTATTTTGTCTTCTGACAACAGGATGCAGCAAGCAAAATGCATACTTTGCAGCTATCAAATTCAGATAGTGTCATGCAGAGCTTTAAGTGGGATGAAAAAACTAGGGGGTCTCTCAAAGCGGCGTGGCCAATGTAATCAAGGGCATGGCTTAAAAACATGTAAGATAAAAAGTTGTGGTCAGCAAAGTGTGCCACCCGACTAGTATTTTGCTGTATCTGTCATTGCATCCAGATATATGATACAACAAGTGACATCATACCTACAACAAATCAGAACTATTGGCTTTCTCAATAGTTGTAAGTTGCATAAGATAAATAAGCAGCAACTATGGCTTGTATATAATATTGAAAAAGCTTCCACTTAAAGCCCTGGTGACACCACGACAATGTTGCTACTCCTTTGTTTCAAAAAGAGAAGGGAAATCCAGAGAGAAAATGACTCTTTAAAGGATTTGCCTTCCCCTACAACGCTCACTTGGCATGAAGTCATGCTGTAGCTTCTCCACTAGTGTGAATTGAGCAGAGTGAGCACGTGCACATCTAGTGGGCTCTGTTTTGTGCCTGTGTTGGACTTGGCCCTTTTTCCCCTGACTTTTTTTGCTTTTGTGAGAATCCACGTCATGGTAATGAATTCGAAAATACAAATGTTAAATGTGATCCAGTGGTGTATGCACCTGTAATTCCCCCATTATAAGAATGCACCTTGGTAAAATGTCACTTTTAAAATGGACGCTATTGTTGTGTGCTTTGTGTTGCCTGCCTGCAGTGGGTTGGCAGTCTAGTGTTCTTTTACCATTGCAGAAATGTCACTTTTAAAATGGACACCATTTCTGTCTGCCTGTGCAGCCTGCCTGCGGTGGGTTGGCGGTTTAGTGTTTGAAGTGACAAGGTGCTCTACACTTCTCCCAGTGACTGTGAGGCGGGTACTGCAGGGACCTTATAGAAGCTTCCAGCTCTTTCTGGTAGGTGAGGGGAGGGATGTATATGTAGAGCAGACTGTGCTCAGACTGAGGGTGGACTGGAATGAGAGGGGTCACTCTGCCAGGAGGTACCTTCACATGGGCTTGTGTGCGGGCCCCTGTGCCCATCTGTACCCCTCTGCTGTCCACAGGGCCAGTGAGAGCCTTTGCTGGAGTGAAGGTAGGTACAATAGCAATGGTCAGAGTCTATCGATTCACTGGAACATCAAATGTTAAACAAGCAATTAATCAGGTATGGAACAAAAAATTGTTACACCCAAAGTGTGCTACAATATTTATTCATTACTTTAACACAATATTAATCAAGTACCCAGCTCCAATCAATGGGTACCTAGATTTAAGAAGTATCAATACATTCAAACATAGAAAATACATCATTCAATTACGTCATTGAATCATATATATGCCTGCGGGCATTGCTCTCATATAGATATAACATTTTAGAGCTTCATATGGAGGAAAGAAACAAACATTTTTCGCCAAATATTGACATTTGCGACGCGCTCAAAGTGATAGAAATAGGGAAACAGTTAAGTGGGATAGGTGTGATGGGAAAAACGTGAGGACTGGGTAAAGGTGGTTGTGACTTTGAAACAATCACAGTGGTATAAAATAGGCCCTTTACAGTCTGTAGTTCGATCTGTAGTTCCAATATGCTCATATACATAGGATCCGTTTTACTCCGTTAATTAGTCCTATGATTAGAGAGTGGATGTAGTCTGGTCTACGTTTCGACCCCCTGGTTAAAGGGTAGATTATGTCCTCATGCTGGGGTCTTCTTCAGGACAAGGAAGAACAGGAGCGCCTATGGATAGTAATTCTTAATGAGTGTATCATGTTGTAAAGGGGCTTAAAAGCACACTAAAGGAACATATCAAGGTTGAAGATTGCTTACTTTATCAGAGGCCCTTAGGTGGCCATTGTGGTGGGACCGTCAAGGGTTCCTTTCTTTTCAAGTGGTGATCCCGCAATCATCTGAAAGGGGAGTATTAATTACTATCAGAGGTTGTTTTGGCGTGTACACGCGTTAATTATCTAGAGATCTTAAAGGGGTACTTACTGGGATAGAAAGCCTTCCATCCAAACGGTTGTTTCTTCTCTTTCAATGGTCACATCTAGACCGACGTTTGTGCGGTAATGAATCACGCACCCCACGCGGTTCTAGAGGGGAATGAAAGGAAAAATAGCCAGGTATTAATGGCAAGTGCCTAGGTAATTGGGATGCACAATGTTATGCCAATGGTGGTAAATATACAATATTTGCCCATTTTAAAAAAATCAATGGGGAACCCCATAGGTTGTGCATATAAGCGCTGACAAACAGCGTTGGTCATGAAATAGTCAATGGGAGGCAAAGTTACGACCGCCGCGGTCATATAATCGTGAAAAAAAGGAGACCGAGTGGTGTCTCCGTATACACTGTTACAGCGGCGAGGGTTGATTGTGCAACCCGGGTCCTGGAATAGCTCACCGTTAGATTGGACAGATTGCTGGAGTGAAGACGGCTGTTTCAGGAGGAGTGCCACTTTATGGGAGATGACTGCTTCTAGGAGCTGCTGTCCTATACTGATGAGTGCCCACTGTCTGCTGATCTTGCCCATCCTGGCCTGCCTGCTCTGCTGCCCTAGCGCTTTGTGAGTGCTATACTTTGACTGCCTGCACTCCAAGGAGGTGAGGAGCATGGGCGCTACTCCCACGGGTGAGACCCCGGGAACTGTGAGTCACCTAGCGCCTGGTGAGTGCCCAATGTGTTTATATGCTGACCGGACGTTCTATTCTGGGGCCATTGTTTATGCTTCATGGTAAGGAGGATGCCATGTGTTTAGGCCTGATACTTTTAACAAGGTCACCCAGGTCATGATCTAGCTAGAAGGACCTGGCTGTTATATACTTAGTGATAGACTTTACCTTTATTCTTCACCCTTCCATTTACCTTAACTGTATGAGCGATGGTTCTGGCAGTGGCCCGATTGGCGCTGCCCTGTAAATAGTCCAATGTGAATCCTTAACTAGTGCCGGCTGGCACAATTTATATGCACCTGTGATTCCCTACTGATGTGTTGATATGAGATTACAAGCAGGATGCACTGTTCCTAGGAGAAAATTATTCTCACAAAGTAAACATATGATAAAATTCTAATGAATCAACAGGTCTATGACTTGATGTTTACCAACATAAATTTTATTTTCCTCAGTGATTATTTAGAAATAATACTGTGTTCTCAACTCATCTTGCGACTCATGCGCTAAAGACTTTACATGAATCTGAGTGGTTCATAGCTTGAAGAAATACATCAAAAAATACAACTGTGTATGTGTGACCTTATCAATCACAATTTCACAAGTTTGTCCATTAGGAGCAATAACATTGTGTGTAGTTCCTTGTTGTCGCCCGATGCATTTCGGGAAGCCCTGTTCCCTTCTTCAGGGGCGAATACCTACAACAAATATATTACAAAGAAATGTCTGTATCAAAATAATTCATTTGCGAATACATAGTCATTATACACAGGAAGGAAAGAAGGAGAAACGGCTTTCAAAATTTGTCATTGGGTGAACATGCATATATCAGAGCATTTCAATTATATTTCACAGAAAAATCACAAAAAAATCACTGTACATAACCCCTGCTATGGATCAACCCTATACTAATCCTGTATTGATATGTTACCTACAGTAAAAAATGCAAGCAATTACTTAAACGAAACTATACTTGGTCATAAAACACCACACATTAAGAACAATCAAACAGGCGAAATATGTGAGCATATGCATGATATGTGATAGATCATTTAACTCAAGCAAATGCCATAATTGACATATGAGTGTGTGCCATAACCTTCAATCAAGGTCACAAAAGATGAATAGCTATCTGTCCGTATGTTATAGCTATATGGTACACGATGGTATTTAAGGGGAAATAATAAACCTACCAGCCGGAGGGTGGTAAATAATACGCTATCTGAATCTTCAATGATATCTATCCCGTTAGTGAACTGTGAAAAAATAATATAAATGAACACAGAGTAAGCTTACGATGTTCAGTAGGACGTGTTTGCTTTAAAGGATATCTAAACTCGTGTAATAGAGATAGCACTGATTTCACCAACATAATCAATAAACGTATGGATATATGGACCTACGCGTATATGCAACAAAGTCTATATAAAGTGGGCTAATGCTGTTCAAAAAGTGGGCTAATGCTGTTCAAAACGGCAGGTTTACTTTGAAGAATATCTGAGCATGCGTGATAGAACTTGCACCAGTGCAAGTTCTATCACGCATGCTCAGATATTCTTCAAAGTAAACCTGCCGTTTTGAACAGCATTAGCCCACTTTTTGAACAGCATTAGCCCACTTTATATAGACTTTGTTGCATATACGCGTAGGTCCATATATCCATACGTTTATTGATTATGTTGGTGAAATCAGTGCTATCTCTATTACACGAGTTTAGATATCCTTTAAAGCAAACACGTCCTACTGAACATCGTAAGCTTACTCTGTGTTCATTTATATTATTTTTTCACAGTTCACTAACGGGATAGATATCATTGAAGATTCAGATAGCGTATTATTTACCACCCTCCGGCTGGTAGGTTTATTATTTCCCCTTAAATACCATCGTGTACCATATAGCTATAACATACGGACAGATAGCTATTCATCTTTTGTGACCTTGATTGAAGGTTATGGCACACACTCATATGTCAATTATGGCATTTGCTTGAGTTAAATGATCTATCACATATCATGCATATGCTCACATATTTCGCCTGTTTGATTGTTCTTAATGTGTGGTGTTTTATGACCAAGTATAGTTTCGTTTAAGTAATTGCTTGCATTTTTTACTGTAGGTAACATATCAATACAGGATTAGTATAGGGTTGATCCATAGCAGGGGTTATGTACAGTGATTTTTTTGTGATTTTTCTGTGAAATATAATTGAAATGCTCTGATATATGCATGTTCACCCAATGACAAATTTTGAAAGCCGTTTCTCCTTCTTTCCTTCCTGTGTATAATGACTATGTATTCGCAAATGAATTATTTTGATACAGACATTTCTTTGTAATATATTTGTTGTAGGTATTCGCCCCTGAAGAAGGGAACAGGGCTTCCCGAAATGCATCGGGCGACAACAAGGAACTACACACAATGTTATTGCTCCTAATGGACAAACTTGTGAAATTGTGATTGATAAGGTCACACATACACAGTTGTATTTTTTGATGTATTTCTTCAAGCTATGAACCACTCAGATTCATGTAAAGTCTTTAGCGCATGAGTCGCAAGATGAGTTGAGAACACAGTATTATTTCTAAATAATCACTGAGGAAAATAAAATTTATGTTGGTAAACATCAAGTCATAGACCTGTTGATTCATTAGAATTTTATCATATGTTTACTTTGTGAGAATAATTTTCTCCTAGGAACAGTGCATCCTGCTTGTAGGCTCCGCTTGCATTTTCAGTCACTGTTTTTGTACTATGTAGCCAACATAGTCTAGCAGTTTGCACCCTTGGTTTACTTTGGTAAATTGCTATAAATTTGAGTGCTCCTCTTTTCTTTGCAATTGATATGAGATTACACATACTGTTTTTCACCCAACCTGGTGTGGTCTCTTTTTGTAGTGTGCCTGGTGTGTCGCCTGTGTGTGCTGCGTGGATGCTTTACACATGTCCTCTGGAGTTTGGCCCACCCGCTCTGCACCACGCTACCCGTTTCTAACACCCTGGCACAGGCAGTCCATTTTTTTCCGGACTTCAGTGACAGCAGTCTGCTGTCACTGCAGTATGGAAAAAAGTGCCAAGGCACAAATCAGAACCCGATAGAGACCCATTTCGAGGCACCCTTTAAAAAAATGCCGGTGCTCAGAACCGGTGAGACACGGCCCACTTAAAGCCCTGGTTTCATGCAAGTAAGGAGAGTGAAAGGTTGATTGACTTTATTTTAGCTTTTTATAGCTTTTTATAAACTCTCCTAGGTATTTGCAATGACGTTACCATTGCGATGATTGCCCTAGTCTATTGTGCAGTGGTCTTACATGACAACTTTGTATTAAAGTAGTACGTAGCACCAGGGCTTTAAGTGGGATTAACTTGAGGGTCTCTGAGGGGGCGTGGCCGATGTTAATTAAGGGCATGGCTTAAAAATACATAAACTAAAAATATGTGCTTAGCATAGTGTGCTGCCCGACTTTTATTTTGCTGTTTCTGTCATTGCATCCAGATATGATACCAGTAACATCATACCTACAACAAGTCAGGACTATTGGCTTTGTCAATGGTTGTTAGCTGCATAAGATAAATGGGCAGCAACTATGGCTTGTTGTATATAATGTTGAAAAAGCTTCCACTTAAAGCCCTGGTGACAGCACGACAATGTTGCTACTCCTGAGTTTCAAGAAGAGAAGAGAAATCCAGAGAGAAAATGACTCTCTTTAAAGGATTTCCCTTCCCCTACAACACTCACCTGGCATGACGTCATGCAGTAACTACTCCACTAGTGAGAAGTGAGAAGTGAGCTGTGTGAGAAAAACGCACCGCCTGTGCCAGGGCACAAAACAGAGTCAAATAGAGACCCGTTTCGAGCCCCCCCTTTAAAAAACTGCCAGTGCTCAGCACCAGTGAGGCCCGGCCTACTTAAAGCCCTGCGTAGCCACGTGCCCCTCAATCATAACTGCTCTCAATCTCAGGTTGTGGGCTAAACCCCTTAGTGTACGGCTGTGCAAGACTGAAATGTTCATCAGACTCCAGCTCAGACACGTGCACCTGTATTACAAAACTGCAAGAAGTATTCAATTACAGAACACTGTACAGCAATAAACGCATACGAGCTGTGTGCGGTTTGGGAGCCTGTATATGTTTTTACTTGAAAATTCTGGGAACGTGTGGGCCAAACAAAGCTCACTGCTACTGAACAGATGTCCTGGTAGCAGTTGCTGCTGGCATGCTGCTGTGCCAGTATCTCCGGCTTCGCCAGTTCCATGCCAGGCTGACTGCTGGCACACAGGCACGTCCCGTGTATTGGGTTACTAACCACCACATTGTTGACTGCGTGCACACCTCCTGAAAATGCTGCTTTGCGGGTTCCACAGGAAACACCTTCCACAGATTAGCAGGTCTGGGCTTCTGCACACGAACCGAACCGATTACTGCCGCAGTTCACTGTTGCGCCTGATTTGTCTACTTGTCTTTATTCAGTGCCTGTCCACGCACAATATGTGCTGTTAGTGAGTCACATTTAAAAAGGCCTGCCATGAATCTGGGTATGAAAATGAGGCTTGTATCCCAGCATTTGATACGAGCACATTTTGTGCATATTCAACATCCACCTGTCAATCACAATTACAAATGCAGACAGCCTGGGGAGTTGATGCACACATTTACCTTGATGAAACAGATTAAGTGGACAGAATACACAGAAACGCCAATTCGCAGAGCAGCACACGAGCACTGATGTTTATTTTTATTTGCGTAGCGCACTCTGTAGATATCACTTGCCCCTAACAGCCAGATTCATCAAAGTAAATTCGGCTCGCAAAGGGCCAGATTCTGAGAATCTGGCCCTTTGCGAGGCTATTTTTGCATTTGGGATTCATCATCCCAAATGCAAAAATCACAATCATAGGTCTCGGCCACATGCATCAACCTATTTAGGAAGTGCAAACGGTGCGAATCGGTAAATTCGGCCGTTTGCGATTCCTAAATAAGTTTTGGGATGCATCATGCATTTTTGTGAAATTTGCTATTTTTAGCGATTTCCAAAAATGCGATTGCTTTTAAGGAAGCGCAAATTTGTGATTCCTTAAAAGCAATGCATGATTGTGTTTCAAATTGCGAATTCGCAATTAGGAGGTGCAAATTACCACGAGGGTGAACCTTGTGGTAATTTGCGAAAATGTATTAAAATGCTCAAAATTGCATTTTAAAACACTGTCATGTTACAGACACACATGTCCTTAGGACATGTGTGTGTGAAACATGCTCTTCAAAATACATTTCAGGGGTGCAGGGGGGGGTCCTTTGAACCCCCCCTGCACCCATGGAATGCATTAACATTTTGCGAATCGCTAATTGAAATTCGCAAAATGTCAATGCCTTCCCATTGATTCCTATGGGCCTTTTGGCCCAAAGGAATCAATGGGAATTGCGAAATCGCAAATTAGAATTCGCATAATATTTGCGATTCGGTAAAAATTACTATTTTTACAGAATCGCAAATATTATGCGATTTAAATCATGCATCCCGTTTTTGCGATTCCTTATTTGCGATTCCCTAAAAATCGCAAATAAGGAATCGCAAAACCTTACTTTGATGCATGTGGCCGAGAAATCGCTAAATTGCGATGAATTGCATTCAAGGAATCTCAATTTGAAATTCCTTAAATGCAATTCATGAACCATTTAAAAATTGCGAAAGCGCAATCTGAGGCCGCTATTTACCGCGAAGTTAAACTACATGGTAAATAGCAAAAACTTTGAAAAATGCACTAAAGTGCATTTTTCAAAGTTTCATGGTGCGCACACACATGCCATAAGGGCATGTGTGTGCGCAACATATGTGCACACATCAATTTCAGGGGTGCAACAGGGTGTCCTTTGGACACCCCTGCACCCTTGAAATCGCAATCTCAATTTGCGAATCGTTATTTGCGATTAGCTAATTGAGATGGTCTTCCCATTCATTCCTATGGGCCTCTAGGCCCGTAGGAATGAATGGGAGATATTCCTTAATTGCGACTCGCAATTTGCGAGTCGCAATTAAGGAATTATTAGAAATCGCTATTTTTGAATGGATTTCTTGATGAATAGCATTTTGCTATTCCTTAATCGCGAATCGGTATTTTTCGCTATTAAGGAATCGCAAAATGTGCTCTTCATGAATCTGGGGGTAAGAATCTTATTACGAGCGGCGCAGAATGTGGGTTAGATTAGATGTTCCCCATACACGAAAATACCAATACAGGGGGTCCTGCTAAATCCGAGGGTGGGGAAAATCCTGCATGGTGTTTTTCCAACACGATCTTGTCTGCTTGCTAGTGAAAACCGAATTCACTTGTAAAGGCCATGGGTGCCTGCAGGATTCTTGGCGACCTGTAGTAATAATAGAACACGAGAAAAGGTTGGCACCTGATCGTGAACACGTTACAAGCACAGTGGTTCCCTATTTGTAAATAGTAAATACATTTTTTGATAAAACTATGCATGCTGGTCACTATTCCATATTTTTACTTTGCAGCAAGGAAAACAACCGAAACCTCGTCTTAATGCACTAATATTACATAATCCTTTGACAACAGAGAAGATTTATAAATGATGAATCAAAAACTCACCCTGGCTAGGGGAAAAAGCATTCTTTTTGATAGAGTCTGCTAGAACCCAAATAGCCGTTTATTGGGGAAAAAAACACACACAACCATACCCAATTTGAGCCAGGGATTTGGAAGTCTGCAGCAAACCCTGGCTTTCAAAAAATGAACACACACAGGTGTTGCCGGCATAGGTAAGAATGGTGGGCGATGAAGGGGCGAGGCGTGCAGTGGGGGGGGGGGGGGGGGGGGGTCAACAGACGACGAGATAGGGAAAAATGAAATTAAAAAATAAATAAAACGCCAACTTGGTAGTTTTATTTATTTTTTATTCAATATTACCCATCCCGCCATCTGTCAACTCCCCTTCACCGCCCGCCCCACCGCTCTTACTCGTGCTGGCCCACCTGAACACACAATTTAAATGGCACCAAGGAAACATTTGCAACCATATGGTCCCCATTAATATAATGCATCTCTAGATTAGACACTTAACATTTTGTCCCCCACAAATTGCAAGCTCTTGACCTGCTTGGGTGCAATATAATTAACCACACACACTAACAAGTCGGGATAAAAGAAAAAGGCAAATGCATACTTCAGTGACTGCCAGAATGATTGGATGAACTTTTGGGGATCATGGGGAGACGAATTTAATGTATTAAGGCATAAAAACCAAGGTTAGGAGTCTGTCACTTATTCTGCTGTAAAATAATGCAAAAAAGATTTGGATTAAAAATGATGCATACATTAAATACATATATTTAGATTATATATTTAAACGACTTCATTATTTAATACACATTTATTTTAATGGGTTAATTGCTGTAACATTTAATTTTATTAAATCTATGTTAATAATAAATATTTTACATTAATTTACCTTTATATCTTATGTTAAAGTATTACTTTTTTAGAACAAATAAAACCTAATAAGTGTCCCTACACTTTCCCAAAGGGAGATCTTCCCCACAGTGGTGGGGATCTTCACCTGGGAGATCTCCAACTGAATGCGACAAGTTATTAGTAGTAACTTTACACTTATAAATTCATGGTTTGGTTTCTGGGGGTGAAGACTTGGAAGTCTCGGTGTAAATCTACACTCAGAAATGGTTAATACTGGAAAGGGGCGACCAATCGGTCCCCCGAACGTATGGTGGAGTACCACGATCCCCCCGGGAAGCCATCTTGGGCGGGAGGCGAGTCTCGGCTGGTATGCCCGAAGCGGCGTAGCCGGGGCGCGCCTTTTTCCCGCCCTAGAGTGGGCTGGCCTAGACACCAACGCGGCCGGCCACGCCCTCGGAGGCAGGCGGGGGCGGGTTCACGCCCACCCTGAAGACGGATAAAAGGAGCGGAAGCCAAGAAAGCATCCTCTTGTTCCTATGCTCTGAAGCTGCACCTCCCCGCTGCACCTCCCCGCTGCACGTGAGCTCGAGACGGAACGAAGAGCAATTTTGAGCGTTGTAATCTCTCTTTTGTCTTACAGATATCCCGTCTGAGAATGCCCAAGAAGGTCGGAAAGCGGGTCGGTACCGAGGAGATGCTCCGCATACTCATGAAGGAGATAGCCGATCTGAAGAGAAAGGTTGAGGCTAAGGACGGGGAGGGAGGACCGAAACGGCCTTTACAGGGAACAATTCCCGGTGGAAAAAGCAAAAGGCCCAGAAGGGGAGCACTTGGGGGGGAGACCCCGGTTCCCGAAGCGCCACGAGAGGAGCCAACCCCGGCGCCAAAGGAGGGGAATCCAATCCCTGTGGTGGTCACCCCTGCGAACAGGGAGGATATGCCCCCCGAGTTAGCGGCACAATTGGCAGCGTGGTTGGGAAACGATAGCGAGGGCGCCACGGCTGACGACGCCCGGGCAGTGATGAGGCAACTGCGGGAATCTGGGGAGGCTGCGAAGACGCCATCTTCTGTTCCCCCACAGGTCCCGGCGGTTGGAAGTACAGCAGGCCCAAGTTCGGCGTCAAGCGTGGGGTCTACTTCAGGTAAGCGGCCATTGCCGATTGCGGGGGGGGAGTCTGCACCTTCTCGAAAGGAGAAGATTGCCCAGCACGTCCCACTAGAAGTCAAGGAATTGATTTGGGCAGATAAATATGTAAACATGTTTTCATTGCTTACCGACCATTACGAGATCGAGCATGTAAAGAGTCAAAAGGAGCTCATGCATCCGAGTGTTTGGCGCGCAAAAATGGCCGCCTTTAAGGTCGACGAGACCATTGGTACTTGGGGCAGAGCGTGGGGAATTTTTACTTCCATCATGGGGGAGCGCAGGCCTGAGTTGTTGACCGAGTTACCCATTTATCAGTCACGTATTATGGAGTATTCTGTGGCATATGGGGGCAATCAGTGGTTCTGCTATGATAATCTGTTTAGAAAAGCTAAAGAACACAACCCGTTGTTGTCTTGGGATTGTTACGACTCTGTGTCTTGGCAAAAAATGGAGAGTACAGGGATGTTGAAGGTGCCATTAGTAGGGAGTAACGGGGGGGAATCCTCCCGCCAAAACTCTGGGACGCCCTTTCGGACGGGTGCAGGTAACGAGTTCCACACGAAGCCGAGTGGCAACACAGGTAAAAGGGGGATCTGTTGGAATTTTAACAGGGGCAAATGTACCAGGCCCCAGGGGTCATGCAAATTCAGACATGAGTGTGGGGGGTGCGGGCAGCCATCCCATCCTGAGTCCATGTGCAGAGCCAAAACGGGTGATAACGGTGGTAAGGGAGGCACCAAACAGGTCTAATGTAGTCCGAGGGGCGCCTTTACCGACCCCGATTGATACCATGGCAATGATTCCTTGGCTCAGCGAATACCCAGATCATGCTTCCGCTGGGGTGTTACGGAACGGGTTTTCATATGGTTTCCGCATCCCAGTGGGGGATTTTCAGGGGGTACCGGACTGTAAGAATCAAATGTCGGTCTTACAGCACACGGCAGTGGTGCAGGTAAAGATTGTGAAAGAGGTGACTCGAGGTCGTGTCGCCGGTCCATTCGATTTGCCACCAGTGGCTAATTTTGTGTGTTCTCCTCTAGGGGTGGTTCCCAAGAAGGACCCGGGTGAGTTTCGGCTGATACATAATTTGTCAGCCCCACATGGTCTTTCCGTGAATGATGCGATAGACCCGGAAGTATATTCGGTGCGGTACGCATCTTTCGATGAGGCCGTTGCCATGTTGAATCGCCTGGGGCCCGGGACGCTGATGGCCAAATCGGACATCGAGTCAGCGTTCCGGTTGCTCCCGGTACACCCAGACGATCAGCGTCTCCTTGGTTTTCAGTTTCAGGGTCGCTATTACATGGATAAATGTATGCCAATGGGATGCTCGATTTCATGTGCCTATTTCGAGAAATTCAGTTGTTTTCTGCAGTGGGTATTCACGAGGAAGACAGGTTTTCAACATGTTATGCACTATCTCGATGACTTTTTGTTTCTGGGGGCAGCCGGGGTTTCTGAGTGTGGACAGGCCTTACATGAATTCTGTGTCCTAATGAATCAATTCGGTGTGCCATTGGCGCCAGGTAAGACGGTGGGTCCCTCGACCTTGATCGAGTTTCTGGGGATCGAGCTCGACTCGGTGGAAGGTTGTTTTCGTTTACCTAAAGAAAAAGTGTTAAAATTCAGGTTATCCCTTGAGACATGTATTCGTGCAACGAAAGTGAACCTGCATCAATTGCAACAGGTGGTTGGTCAGTTGAATTTTGCCCTAAGAGTAATGCCGATGGCGCGCCCCTTTTCCCACTCAATTGCACAGTCCATGGTCGGCTTGAAGGAAGGACATCATCGTACGAGACTCTCGGCAGAGGTTCGCCAGGACATGCGCATTTGGATTGCATTCCTGGCGGATTTCAATGGTCGAATTGTCTGGAATAAACCAGCAGTGTCTTCCGAGGAGTTGGGGCTATGAACAGACTCGGCGGGGAGTATGGGTTTTGGCGCCATATTGGGTACACAATGGTCGGCTCAAAAATGGCCGTCATGGTGGCATGAGTGCGGGTTGATGAGTAACATTGCTTTTCTCGAACTATTCCCTATTCTGGTGGCCTTGAAAACATGGCCAGAAGGGTTTAGGGATCACTCTGTGGTGTTCTGGTCTGATAACATGACCGTGGTTGAGTGTATCAATAGTCAGGCAGCACGTTGCAAATTGATTCTGAGACTGCTCAAGGAAATTGTGTTGTTGTGCATGCAACTGAATGTACTGTTTAGGGCGCGACACGTGCCGG
Organism: Lissotriton vulgaris; assembly: GCF_964263255.1. Classification (NCBI taxonomy): domain Eukaryota; kingdom Metazoa; phylum Chordata; class Amphibia; order Caudata; family Salamandridae; genus Lissotriton; species Lissotriton vulgaris. The sequence goes on along the minus strand of NC_141695.1, from coordinate 999,317,174 downwards.
GGGTGATGAACCAAGCGGCTGATGCGCTCTCTCGTTTCCGTATGCAGGCCTTATGGGGTTTTCTGCCCACAGCGGACCCGGTGGCGGCACCCTTTCCCGAAGCTCTCTGGTCTCTCGGTGCCCCGAACTACAAGACCTCGTGGGAGAGAGTTTAGCACCCAGGACGAGGAAGGCATATGAAGGGGCGTTCCGTTCCTATTGGGCCTTTTTGGGTACTGCCGGGAGGGAGCTTTGGGGTCTGGAAGAGTGTGTAGTGAGATTCCTGCTCTCTTTACGTCACGCAGGCAAGTCAGTAGCTACGGCCCAGAGGCATCGGGCCGCCATTTCCTTCATGGCAAGGGCTCATGGGATCCAGGACCCGACAGCGTCTTTCGTTGTGCAGAAAGCGCTACGTGGGTGGCAACGCCTTGAGGGTCGCAGAATAGACGATAGGCACCCGATAGGTCTGGATAGGTTGGCCCTGTTATTATCCGTGCTACCGGTAACATGTTCATCCCAGTACGAAGCAGTGTTGTTCCGAGCCGCATTTGCATTAGCATTCCATGGGGCTATGCGGGTAAGCGAATTAGTGGCAAAGAACAAGCAGGATACGATGGGGGGACTGTGCCGGGAACACATTCAGGTCAGGGAGGAGACGATGACGGTCTCGTTTGTCAGGTCCAAATCCGATCAGGATGCAATCGGGGACTGCGTAATCATCCAGAGGATCCCCGGGTCTGCCATGTGCCCTGTTGGGTGCGTAGAGGAATATTTAGCGCAGAGGGTGGCAGCATGGGGGGGACCTTGTTAAGACACGCTGACGCCACCCCACTGACGAGGTTTCAGTTTCAGCGGGTGCTTGCGATGTCTATTTCTGCCGCGGGCTTGAACCCCGGCGACTTTGGGACCCATTCCTTTCGGATAGGGGCTGCTACGGAAGCTACAGCCAGGGGTCTGAATGTTGAACAAGTAAAACGTGTGGGGCGTTGGTCCTTGAACTGCTGTAAGAGGTATGTGCAGTTGCACATGTTGTGAAGCTGTAAGGATGTACTCACGCTTCTTGTTTTTGTTTGGTTTTCAGTTGCGCAAGCCTACGAGGCGGGGCGGACTGTCCAGTCGACCCGACACCGGGGGGCCAGCGGTCAGACATTACCGGCTGTGAAAAAGGAGGTGTGGGTCGTGGGCCACTCATACGTGAGGCGTGCCGCGGATGTATTCAAAGCAGGTGACATGATTCACGTGGCTGGGGAATACGGGTACAGTGTGTCCTTTTACGGAAAGGGCGGGCTCTGTATTGACCAGTTTCGATCATTTTTCGAGGGTTTGTTAGGGCGGACAAGGTCACCGCCGTCTGTAGTCATAATACATCTTGGGGGCAATGATTTGGTGACCACTGGTAGACGACTTCTTCTTGAGGCGATGCTTTACACGGTAAGTTGGTTGGCAAGAAGAGTTCCAGGGTGCACAATTGCATGGTCCCATATGATCCCACGGAAAGTGTGGCGGGGGGCTATTTCTGTTTCTGCCCTGAATCATTCAGTAAGGAAAATTAATAATAAAGTGAGTAGACTGTTCCGTTCAAGTACACTGCATTCTATTTCGCATGGTTGTATTAAAGGGGACAGTATGTATTCGGGGGATGGTGTTCATTTGTCCCGGATTGGGAACGAGTTACTCATAGGAGACCTGATAGCCTGGCTAAAGACTTTATGAAATGACCTTTAGGCAGGAGTGTTGTGGGGGGTCCGGATAGCCGGTCAACTATCCGGCCTGTGGCGGTAAGGTCATGATCGGTGAGCAGTAATTCGAAGATCCCTATGAGGGGGCGTCACCCATTACGGATGGGAGCGCGCGGGGGAGGTGGCCAATTGGCCCCTCAACGGGGAGGCGGTCCTGTCTAAGGAGAGGCCGCCGGAAGGAAAGGAAAGGTGGTCAAGGCCCCTTCCTGGATAGGAGGGGCTACGGCCCCTCCTGGGGAATTTCCCGGGGCCAGGACATCTGCGACGGCAGATGGGTAAGTTGTGTGGGGTGCGGGAGGGGGTTTACGCTACCTTTTTAGACACCTCACACGAGTCCTCGAACGACCTTAAATGGCGTCGAGTTTATTGGGGCCCCCGTCAAGTACAAAGGGAAATTGGTAGATGCACTTGAGGTACGCCTCTGTGCGGTCGCTCCTCTCACAAGTGAGGGGGGTATTTCTGGTTTAGGGATCTGACACCGGTTACGACCTTGCCGTTGGCCCTTAACGTTAGGATGTACAATTTCAAGTCAAATGTTTTGTAGGATGTTAGTTCGGCTAGGAGAACCTTTGTATTAGAGATCTGTTAAGGTTAGCCAAACATCATAATGTGGAAATGAAATTGTACATTATATGAAACTGTTACTTTTAATGTTTTCTTTTGTTTCATATTTTAATAAATACGGCCGGGAAGGGTGACTCCCTTCCCGCCTTCCAAAAGTTCAAGAACTGTTTCCGGTTTCCCAATTCTTGGGGATTGTGTTGAGAGGGGGTGGCGGGTATCTCGGCCATATGAAAAAGTGTTGAAAAATGGTGAATAACAAACAATTTAAGATTTACATCTAGGTGCAAGCTTAAATTTACACATAATTCAATGCTCATGTGTATATTTGCCTTTGTGAATAGAGGCCACCATTAGTAGGAAGCTGGGCATTGCAATCGTAAAACAGCCTATAACAATGGTAATAATCTAGAGTCAGATATACAAAGCATTTTTAAATTGCAAATGCCCCAATTCAGGGTTTATATCTGAAAAAATGCATTTTAATATTATGAAATGTTTTTGCTACGCTTCAGGGAGACACCAGTTCCACAACATTGTTACACAGTCCTTAATCTGTCACACAAGGGCAAAAGTACTTGACAAGGCTGGATCATATGGAAGTCAGTGGGATAAACAAATGGAGAGCAAGGGTTTTGTTAGGGGCGAGTCCTTACCCCTGAGGTGTAATCAAGTAAACAACGAGGACTGGCCCACTGTGTGGAGTGTTGGAATCTAGTTAGTATTCCATGTCACCTGTAAGCGTAGCTGTATCAGCTGGGCACAAGCAGTCTTTGTTTGAAAACCCCTCACACACCAACCTGGTTGGTGTCATGCTTCATCATCTGGGTCCAGCCAGGCAGCCGAATGCCACCTGGCTGTGCTTCAACGCCTGACTACAGCGGAGCGGGTGTCGTGCAATAGTGTGAAGTGAATGAGAAGTGAATGTTAAAATACACCTCTGGGGATCCTTGCCTGGTAATTTTATTCGTGGCGGCCCAGGGTGTTAGTTAACACCTTGGCTGCTAGGTGTTTTCCCCCCCTGTGCTGGAAACTGCACTTAGGCTGCACTCATGACGAGCTCAGCTCGTCATCAGCACAGCTCAACTGTGCATCATGACGAGCTGAGCTCGTCATCAGCATCGAAAGGGTTAAGAACTATGTGTTGCAACTAGTAGTAAAAAAATTTATGTTTACTCAGTTGACTTAGTTACAGTCTACATGTTTCAGTCCCTGTAGAGTCTGGGCGGGACTTTCTTCAGGACCAAGGTGAGTGAGTGGCAAAAATGAAGGCCACATGTTTAAATATCCTACACACACGCTAAGGTGTGTGGAAAAGAGGTAGTGGAAGGTGCGTCTGAGAGTTACAGGCACCTTCAAGGAAGCGAAAAAATCATCGCTACTTAGGACGATCCAGAGAATCGGGGCACAGTGGGGGAGCCACTCCTGTCACTATTTGTGAATTGGAAGTGCTCCGCAGTAAACCTAATATTGGTCCTCCGTGGCCCGTCTGGGTCAGACGGGCCACGGAGGACCAATACTAGGTTTACCTTGAAGGTGCCTGTAACTCTCAGACGCACCTTCCACTACCTCTTTTCCACACACCTTAGCGCGTGTGTAGGATATTTAAACACGTGGCCTTCATTTTTGCCACTCACTCACCTTGGTCCTGAAGAAAGTCCCACCCAGACTCTACAGGGACTGAAACATGTAGACCGTAACTAAGTCAACTGAGTAAACATAATTTTTTTATTACTAGTTGCAACACATAGTTCTTAACTAACACCCTGGGCCGCCACAAATAAAATTACCAGGCAAGGATCCCAGAGGTGTATTTTAACATTCACTTCTCATTCACTTCACACTATTGCACGACACCCGCTCCGCTGTAGTCAGGCGTTGAAGCACAGCCAGGTGGCATTCGGCTGCCTGGCTGGACCCCGATGATAAAGCATGACACCAACCAGGTTGGTGTGTGAGGGGTTTTCAAACAAAGACTGCTTGTGCCCAGCTGATACAGCTACGCTTACAGGTGACATGGAATACTAACTAGATTCCAACACTCCACACAGTGGGCCAGTCCTCGTTGTTCATATGGAAGTCAGCCATCTCTTCATGACAAATGGGGTGGACTTTCAAAAGCTACTTCTATATGGAGTCTAACAACTGACAGATATGTGTAATGCAGGTAGTTAAGATGTATGAGTTTGAACCAAGCATTATTGGACACCATTGTGGGATGAGTAATCGGCCTTTCGCACTCCTCACCTGTGAGGTTTCTTACCATATCCTAAGACTATGAAGGACTCAGACGATGCAGACAGCCTTCTATTCTTTGGTATATTTTTTATTGACTTTGCAGTGCAACAAATAAAACAACACAAAAACCACAACATTCACCTACCCAATTTCGTCCCAAGATTTGGGCACCATATATTTTATCATGATTCAAGTTCTGCATCTTGTATAATTCAGCTTCTACCCAATCACATGAGTTCACTTTGAAGGGCCATCAAATCGACTGTTGTACCTTTTCTAAGCCCGTGGTGAACTGGCATCTCCTTCTTTCCCTCTCTCACAACAAACAGTCATGTCCAATCCTCCCCATATTTGATCCATTTTCCTCATGCACCCTCTCCCCTTATACATTTACATTTCCATCATTCTGTAGACTTCCATGCCTAGCTCCTAGTTTTGATATGTAGGGGACACATCAGACCCCCATCTCTATGCTATATCTCTTTTGGCCATCAAACAACACAGGTCCGCTAAACGTTTCTGGTACCAGAAGTGATCTGTCGGGCCCCATATCCCCAGTGATGCTAGACTAGGCCGCAGCTCCATCGGGAGCCTAGGTGCCCTTTCAAGGATTTGTCAACTACTTCCCAGAAAGATTGTATGCAGTGGCAATTCCAGAGCATGTGTAGGAAGCTTCCCCCCAGTCCGCACCTCCTCAGGCAGTCCGCATCACTCTTCCTTTTAATTCTATATGATATTGTGCATGTATAGTGGACGCAATGTAGGATATTGAACTGGATCAAGCAGAAACTCGCTTTTATTGCTACCATTACAGGGAACTCCCAAGCTTCCCACCAGTTATCGTCGTACAAATCCCCCAGATCATGTTCCCAGGGTTTCTGCAGTTTCAATCGGGGGGCTGCGTGTTTCTCATTACCTTCCCATATGTCAATAATATCAACTTCTCATCCACCTGCCCATCCAAGAGCCTACGTTCTCATGGAGAGTCCTTCCTTTTGCGTTTCCTTGTCCAGAGACACGCATTCCTTAAGGGTGTGACATAAGTTGACCATAGTGCAACCACTGCATCTCAGGCATGTGGTATTCCTGCTGCAACACGACAAAGGGGATCAATCCATATGCATGCCAAAACACTGTCCAGAAGGGGAGGCATCACGTCTCAGTGTGCTGAGGCCCCGCTCACGAAGGTAACGCCAGCCGAGACGCTGGCGTTCTGCTTCGCTGCTGACTATTGGCGAATTAAAGGCTGCATTTTTTCCACTCCGCTCTTCACTACGGAAAACTGCAAGCTGCCGAGATCCAGAACGAACTGCAGGATTCCGGGATTACGGATGAGACAACGGGACGACGTCCTACAGCTTGATAGCTGAGGAGGTACAGGGGATTCTGCCCTTGCCCCGTTTTATCGATCTCCGTTTCCAAATTCCCTCCTCACCTGCTTTCTCGTCAGCCCGCGCCCTGCTTTTTCCATCTTGACATGCCATGCCATGAGCCACACACTTTGAATACATGCTGGGGCCAGCAACACACCTGTTACCAGCCGTGAGGGGAACGGCAGTGAAGTCGGGCAGAGAGGGAGTGCCGTGAGACTCCCTCACAACTACCAGCAGCCTCGGGGCGGTGCGCCCGTGACGCGTGTTCAGAGCGTCCAGAGGCGCTACAAAGCAGACTGTGCCCGTGAGCCCCGCGAGTCGCGCGCGGGAGCGCCCGGGTGAAGCCCGGGTCAAGGGCGGGGCCGTCTGTGGCCGTCCGGGGACGACGGAGGACGGGACGGGCAACCCCCCTTGGCTGCAACTGTGAGCATATGTAAATTCACACCTAAAGGATTGACTTTGGTTACTAAGTAGCCAGCGGGGGTCGTGTGGTTTGCGCTTTCCTGACCCTCTGTACACCGCCTGCACTACCAACCTGCTGCTAACTATGTCTATTCAAACTACCTTAACGGATAACTACCTGCTTAAAGTCGTCAGTAGAATTAACAGCGATAGAAGAAAATCCTTAGGACAAGGCAATTTACCTGATTTTCCCCTTGATCTATCATCGGACCCTGCCATTGAGGGCAACACTGTCACTAATGCGACAGTTGAGACCAATGACACCAGCGGTAATGTTGGAACTATTGCCGTAGTGGTTGTAGATGATTCTATCGCAGTGGAAGACCAACTTGAAATCCCAGATGGTACTTCGCAACAATGCACAAGGGCTACACGATCCATGAGAGCATGTAGGAAACCTATTATTAAGCGGGGAAGTCACTCGACCAGGAAGAAAAAGGACTCTATCCCCAAAGAAAATGTCTGTGACAAAGGGACTCTTACTAAGGCCAACTGTGTTACTATTAATATTGACCAATTTGATTTATTAGTGGGTTGTATTGATGGTAAACTGAAGTCGGTTGTGGAGCCATTACTTGTTAAGATTGATGCACTATCTGCAGAAGTATTGAGATTGGGGTCCCTGTTAGATCAGCATGTAGCCAAGATAGTTAATCCTGAACTACCCAATAGAGTTGCCACATGTAATCAATCTGCCCCTAAGCCAGCTAAGGGGAGGTCCTGCCACACGAACACTGTTACCACCGGCTCCGAAGTGGGAAGACAAACCCTGCAGGCACCATCTGTACTGACCAGTTCGAATTCATTACCAGCTTGCAATAAGGGTCGGCCTGTGCAGGTTCCGGCAGTTCCGGTTGCAGCTGCAGGGTTTGCAGGGACAACTGCTGGTAAAAGCACATTACCAACTTCTAATAGAGTTAGGGCAGCGCAGACACCAGGCGTGCCAGCAGCTGTCGCTGGGTCTGCAGGGGTCTCTGCTAGCATAAATAATCGCTCAGTAGACCTTCCCCCGGAGTGCGTACCATATGTTGTGGTTCTAACTAATGTTCCCTCATTTAGCCAGGCTATACCTCTTCAAGAGTCGCAGGACTCCTTAAAAAACAAAACAGTTTCATGGCTAAATCGACACTGGATTTCCAGTTAACTATTCAGATCAAATTTTATCTACCAGAAGGGTCAACTGGATCGGCAACACTAGGAAGACCTGCGGGGGTGACTGTGTGATCGTCAACTTCAAACACCCCAACACGTTGCGACGGTCTTACTTAGAGCTGCTGCTTTAACACAGCTTGAGACTGATGTAACCGCACGTCCTTTGGGCTACTTTTATAATCACCTTAATAAGTTACCTCCCGCCAATTGCATAGATAGGGTCCTCACCCCAAACTTTGTACCCAATGGTGATAGATTTTTGCTACCTACATCTAACCATGTATTCAATGGTGGCAGATCTATCCTGCCCATGCCCATATTGAACCCTGTCCCTAATGGTGATAGTTTTTCCCCACCTACCCCTAATTTCGTACCCAACGGTGATAGAAAGTGAGGAGAGAGTGGCTATTAAGAGTCCATCTACTGCCACCATGGGTAACTTGAGTAGCGGGACTGCAGTTCACTGTGTGAATGAGATTGTTGAAGAACCGGTGAATGTTGCAGGTAGGCATATAGATGGGCCTGTGGCTGACCGAAGTGTCAGGGGTAATAGTACTAACAATGTCCATGGTATTGCCAACAATCATCATACTGTGGGGATTTCTATTGCCAGCTGGAATATTGCCGGATGGGCATCTAAAGTACATAAAATGGAGTGGGAGGGCATTGTTAGGTCTTATGACATCTTATGCTTACAAGAGACGTGGTGTGTTGACAAACCTAGCCTTGAAGGGTATACATGCTGTAGCCTAGAAGCCTCTGAAACTAGGCATGGCAGGGCAAAGGGAGGACTACTTTTTCTCATTTCAGTAGACTTAAAGTTGACTATTGTTAAACATTTGTTAGTTGAACCACACTCACAAATACTTTGGGTACGTATACTGGATGGCACTGATGTGCTTTTAATAAATTTTTACAACAATATTTTTAAAAATTCCCGGCACAAAGTGATAGATGAGTTATCCTGTGCCCTCATGAAGCTGGTAAGCGAAGCAAAATGCACTTTTACTTACATTTGGCTGGGGGATTTTAATTTAACAGTTTGTAGTTTATCCTCTTCCAGGGTTTGTGGGATCCTAACTAATAGCGGGGAGAGTATGTCGCATTTCCCTCATAATGCCTACGGAGAGTCAATCAATACCGTCATGGCTTCGTATGATCTAGAGCTATTGAGTACTGTACAGGAGGGTAGTGAGTGTTCTATCCCCACCTTTATTGGACGGAATGCGGGCTCCACTATCGACCACATCATGGTTTCATCTAGTTTGGTACCTCACTGCTTAATGAAAGTAAGGGATACATCCTCTTTGAGTGACCACAATTGTGTTACCATGCATATTACTACGTGGAAGTGTAGAACTGAACTGCCCACTAGAGTGCTGGCCAACATAGAGCCACATAGGACCAACGGGACTAGGCTGAGATGGAAAGGGGAAAACTCAGCTACAGTGGAACCCATAATCATAAATAAATGCCTGACGGACATTGACATTATTTTGTCTCCAGGTTGCCCGTCTGTTCATGTTATGACTCATTTTCTTAACATTAATAATGTTATTAACAACATCTTTACGGAGAATAAATCGGGTAGAGGAGGGAAAGGGATTGGATGGTTTGACCATGCCTGTACGTCCCTTCTCTCGCAACTTAAACATGCTCTAGCCCACACCCCTAGGGATAAGGATAGAGTCAGACTTCTGAGAATTGCTTACAAAAAGGCGCTATCCAAAAGAAAGAAGGAGTTACGGCAGGAAGCCTGGGATCACCTTAGCCAGGCAGCAGAAACTGCCGATAGTCGCCTGTTTTGGTCCACTGTTAACTCCCCTTTCATTCAAGACGATAAAATCCCCCATCTTTCCTCTAATGTGGGCAGTGAGGACTGGGTGAACCATTTCTCTGCGATCTTTCAAGATAACACTCTGATGTTCAATGAGCATATGCTATGGCCCGTGGTGCCTCTAGATATCTCCCTGGGGGAGGTGGAGATTAGTATTAAAACTAGTAAGGGGGGAAGGCCCAGGGGCCAGATGGAGTCCCGATAGATGTATACAGGGCTCAACCACAGCTTTGGGGACCAATACTTACCTTGGCACTCAATGCTGCGGTAACTACCATGATTCCACCAACCTAGGGCGACTCCATTATTGTCCCTATTTATAAAAAGGGGGACAAAGCACTAGCCTGCAACTACCGGCCGATTAGCCTGCTCGATTCATCAGTAAAAATCATGAGCAGAGTACTGCTTTCCAGACTAGAAGAGTGGGCGGATGAGAACGGGATCCTTGCCAACTCCCAATATGGATTCAGGAAGGGAAGAGGGACCCTAGATCAGTGCCTGAATCTAGAACTATTGATTGGCAAGTACACTAGAGCTAAGCCCGGTAATATTTATCTTTGCTTTGCTGACCTAAGCAGTGCTTTTGATTTAGTCAATCATTCACTTCTGTGGTCAGTTTTGCTAGATTATTTTTTTCCTTGCCAGACTATATAGCAAGTTACAAACATGCGTCCGGTATGGTGTTAGTGGGGAGTGCACTAGTAATTTTAATGTGAAACGGGGAATTAGGCAAGGGTGCGTCCTTACGCCCCTGTTGTTTACCCTTTTTGTTAATGGGGTTGAAGCCGCCCTGAATACTGTCAAGGCTGATGCTCCACAGGTTGCCGGAGACAGTGTCCCAGTTCTGCTGTATGCAGACGACGCGGTGCTCCTGTCACGGACACCTGTTGGTCTGCAGCGTCTGATGGACAAGTTCACCGAATTTATTGGGAGCAGGAGACTGCTGATCAATAAGAATAAAACCCATACAATGACCTGTGGAACAAATGCGGGTAAAAGCCATTCCTTTTTTATAGATGGGGATAAAGTACAGCATGTGAATAGTTTCTGCTACCTGGGGGTAACTTTCACTAGTGATGGCAGCTGGGGGCAAGAACTAACGAATGTTCGAACTAAAATGAGCAAAAGTTCTTATGGCATTTTTAAATTTGCGTCTAAGCTGGGGGATAGGCGAATCAAGGATATGATGGAAATCTATAAGGCAAGTAGTGTATCCATTGCCCTTTATGGGGTGGGGCTCTGGGGTTACTGAAATATTGAACGTTTGCAGATAGAAGAAAATAACTTCCTTAAGAAATTATTGTGCCTCCCTAAATCTGCCCCAACAGAGTTGATTCACAAAGAGGTTGGGGTCTCCTACCTGAGCGAACTTGCTTTACTTAGGCCTCTATTGCTTTACGGAGCCATTTGGCTCAAGGAAGAGACTGAGTTTAATCAACTTGTAATTAGGGACTGCCTTGGATTAGACAATTGTTTGCAGATACCATGGCTTAAATATGTTATAGATTGTTACAAAAGTATCTTTGGTATTAATTTGTTGCTAGATCACAGTCCCCCCAGAGGTCTCGCCAAACAGGACATGAAAAACTCTTTTAAGTCTTACAGAGCCCATAAACGCTCAGCTGTGAGTAATTCTCTTGTTACTGTTAATGCTTATAATAAATATATTGTTACTGAGGGATTCCAGAATTACCTGAGCATGGTAACTAGGCCTGCGCATAGATTTGTACTGACTAGACTAAGAGTTGGAACTGCTCATGTACTGGTGGCCTTCCCACATCCAAAACAGCATCCGGTTGGCCCCTGCCCCTGCGATGGGCATTCGAAACAAAGCACAATGCACTTTAAGCTAATTTGCACCCTGTTCAAGAATGTTAGGATATCCTTTTTAAAACCAATATTTCTCAAGTATGGTGTTTTTAGTGTGGAGGATGCAATGTGTTTGTTGTACAATTTGGACTGCCCCGACATATGTTTTTATACTGCCAGTTTTATTTGTAAATCTATGACTTTTAGGAAAAGTATGATCTTTTAATCATTGCTTGTATTTTTATCCTGTTGCATGTTTGTTGTGCTTTTATGGTCATTATTCTTTATGAACCGAATAAAGCTTCATGAACTGAACTGAACTGCATGCCAATGTAGAGAGGCCAATATTATTCCAGCCCTAAAACCCCTGTACCGTTTCAATGGGTCTCAATTTAGCACCCTCCCACAATGGTGCTTTTTGTGTCAGCCTACAGCTCTATCCTATTTCTCTATTAGCCTCTTTCGGGTATCCACCACTACTTCTGTCTCAGGGCATTCACCGTGTACCAGTCTGCCCCCATATAGGGTGTGTGGATAACTGTTAGTCCCCAGGCTGTCTTGTGGAAATGCAAAGTTTGTCCAATCTGTGTACGCCCAGTCATTTAACATACTCACTTGCTCAGCTTCTTAATATTTTTGCACATTTGGTAGTGCAGTACCCCATTCATACTTAGGTCTGTGAAGGATTTTCATGCCAATCCCAGGCTGACAACCCTCTCGGCCATAGCATTGTTTGACTAGTGCGTCCACCCACATAAAAAACCCATCTGGGATTCTGTAAGGACTGTTATGGAGAATATACAGAAGCCTGGGGAGGACTACCACCTTAAACATCGCCGTCTTCGACAGTAGCGAAAGCAGCAGTGACGGCCAAAGTTTTACATTTTGCTCAGGCTTCTGAGAAAAGGACTCACATTTGTTTCATAGTACAAGACCTGGCAGTTTATTCTCTCTGTGTCAGTTCTATTCATAATAGCAGGGCTAATCCTGTCCCTGTGTCCACTTCTCTACCAGAAACAATAGAGATGTATCCCAATTAATGGCAAATCCCAAGTGGTCCCAGAATACACAAAAAATATCCTGCAACCTTGAGGTCGCATTTGTCATGTAAAGTATGATATTATCTGTGTATAATGTCCATATTTACAAGTATAGTCCCACCGCATGAAGACACTGTTGTCAAATGGTGAAAAAAATATATATACGAGCCTCAGATCGTGGTTGTATTTGCCAGATCCAGAATAACGAAAAAGTCCGTCCTGTAGAGACCGCGATAAGTCCTTCCACCATTTGACAAGTGTCTTCATGCGGTGGGACTACACTTGTAAATATGGACATTATATAGATCTACCGATTTGCATATCTAAAGATTGACAATATTTTCTTCTCGTATGGACACTCACTCCCTCCATTAACTATTGGATCTCCGGTTCCTAATCTGAAAAGACGATCCTGTCCAACGAGAAGTATGCAATCGCACCAGACCATTTTATTCATCACACTGCTTTCCTGAAGACGCTCTTGACCTGTGACAAGCCCTAAAGAAGTCTCTCTATAGGTACGAAACGCATCGGCTGTAAGGTGTCTCAATGTTCCACTTTGAAATAAAAAGAAACCAAACTGAAGAACTTTGATCTTTTTTGATTCATTGTAATTGAAGTCTAAACCTTAATTTGTTATATGTTAGATTGTTGTGGTGCATCTGTGCTGTTATTCTTGGCCTTATTAGTTTCCATCAAAAGGATTACACTTCCAGTTGGCGATATCACCCTGGCCGCCAAGTTATTGTGAAGTCATCTCAGATTCAGCCTTGTCGACTGACCAGGCATAAAGCCATTCTGGTCCTGGTGCACAAACCATGTTGCAAACGCCCACACTCTAATCGTCAGGAGTTTGGCCAGAAACATAATAATGCAGCCACAAAGGCTGCATGAAGAGCGGCCGCTGTCCACCTATGTAGTTTCTTAAAGAATTCTATTGGGAACCCGTTGGGGCCTGAGGTCTTCCCAGATTGAACATGGCCCATTGCAGAGGAGATTTCCTCCTATGCAGTGTGCACCTCCATTTCTCTTATGTGATCCTTACCCAGTCCTCTCCTTGGGCAGCCAGCAATGAAGGATAGTACTTCCAGTTCGGGAGCCGGCAGAAGAGAAGCGTAAAAGGTTTCAAGGTGTCTGGCAAATTCTCACCATAAGGCTTTTATTTCCTTGATTAACATCTATTCCTCTCATTAATGCCGATCCATGCAAGCAGTCTTGTTCCATCCTTCATATATTTTCTTTTGTTTCACCAGGTAGGCCACTTTTGTCTCCTAAATGGCTGCTGTCTGATACTCTGCTCTCTTTACATCCATGGTTATCTTACCGGGGGGATTGATGCCACTTCATATGTCCTCTCCAGTTGTATAAGTTACCTATCCAGGGTAGCCAGCCTCACATGTCTCTCCCTTCTGTCCTAACACTTTCCTGTGATTATAACTCCCCTGAGTGTGCTCTTGTCTGCCTCCCAGAACATCACTGGCCTTTTCATACAAAGACCTTGTTTTTCTTTAAATAGAGCTTGGATGCTTTACCTAGGTGTTTAACTTCTTGGACAATTGGAGAGGCACCATGTTTCCATTTTCCACATCCCCTTGAGTGTCAATACTTTAGGATTCAGTGTCACTAGCAAAGTTGAATGGTTGCTGATGTCCCTGGCTAAACCAGTAGCGTCACTAAATCTGGAGTGATTCACCCATTGTGAAGAAGTTATCTAGTCATAAATGCATGTTGTGCACCCTCGAATAAAAGGAATACCCTTTCTCTGCCGTGTGACGATTCCTCCAAATTTCGCACAAGCCTAGTGTCTGTACAAAGTCCTTGAGATTCCACTTTGTCGCATCACGTTCCACCCTAGTGCTCATACTGTTTGCATTTGTATCCAACACCAAATTATTGTCCCTACAGAGGATAACTAGTGCCAGGTGGCCTCCAACAGAATCTTTCCCACTTTCCGTAGCATGTCCGACTGGAGTCCGGGGGCGCATAGATATTGATCAGCAACACTACTTCCCCCTTCAGGTCACCCAAGATCATCATGTAACAGCCATGTGTGTCTGTCCATGTGCACCTGACATGAAATGGGAGCATTTTCCTAAGCAGAGATCACTCCTCTTGAGTAGGCCTGGGCGTCAAATTCCGTTCCGCTCGCAAAAATTGCGATAATTTGACATTTTCGCGTTCTGGGGAGAGCGCGAAAATGTAAAAATTTCCTCAATCCGCATCGTCCCGGAAACGTTTTCTTGCTCGCGCTGTAAAAATATGTTCTTGCGCGAGCTATCGCCTTACCTGAATCCCCGCGTTCGCCGACAAGTTTTCCCGATCCGGTTGCATTCTCCACAAGATGTTGGATTGTTGGTAACCATTTTGGGTATCTTGCGAAAGTTCGCGCCCGCGATTACGTCATTCGTCTCGCGATCACGTCATTCGTCGCGCGATCATGCACCGCGAGAGTATGAGATCTCGAACACGTCATTCTCCACCGCGAGCGAGAGCGTGAGGACTCGGACACGTCATATCGAACGCGACAAAGAGAGAGAGAACCCGAGCACGTCATATACAATGCGACAGGGAGCGAGAGAACACAATCACGTCATTTTTGACGCGCCATCGACATCCGGCGGAAGTAATGTGAAGCTCGAGAACTTGAACATGTAAAATTCTCAATCTGGAGAAGAATATCAGCTCTGCAAATGATGATTTGGATGAAAACACTCCTCAGTTTGACATTTGGCTGTCCTTTTTTGTGCAAGGAGTCCTTTTTTTAAAAAGGTGGGGAGAAGGAAGAAGTGCCACAGAATCTCCAACTTCCTGTTCCTGTCCAGCAGGCTCCTCCCAGTGCTTTGTCCATCTCCTGCTCATTCTGCCTTTGGGTTTTGAGCTGGAAAGATCACTCTTTTTGTCTGCTGCATCATTGCATTTGGATTTGAGGATTTTTTTAATTGGATATTTTACAAGTAAGTGGTTGTTGTGTCTGTTTGATTGGGGGCATTTCAGTTGTTGCAACTACAATTTAATTTTGGTAACTATCAATCCTTTTTTTTTAAATGTTGTGGGTAGTAGATAGTAGTCAGTACTAGGCCCGAGCTAGTAATGGCCTCGTGAGGAAGCAACTGTTCCTTTGGTGTTTTTTTAATGTATTTCATTTTCAAGCATCATTTAGGGCCTGGATGGCCATGGATTGAGTTGGGAAATGTGTTTTTTTGGGGTGGGCTTTCTGTTGTTGGGCCTGGCCTTGTGGCTGGTGGCCATTTAGAAGCCTAGGCCTGCAAGGTTCTCTGGCCTTGTTGTCTGCCAAGAGGCCTGTTTTCATCCAATGGAGTTAGAGCAGGTAGCCACAGCTTTATCAATCAAGTAATTCTGTGTGGTCTGTTGAATTTAGACATCATTTAGGGCATGGATGGCATTGGATTGAGTTGGGAAGTGTGTTTTTTGGGGTGGGCTTTCTGATGTTGTTGGGCCTGGCCATGTGGCTGGTGGCCATTTTGAAGCCTAGGCCTGCAAGCTTCTCTGGCCTTGTTGTCTGCCAAGAGGCCTGCTTTCATCCAGAGCAGGTAGCCACAGCTTTATTAATCAAGGGTTTCTGTGTGGTCTGTTGAATTAGACATCATTTAGTTGAGTTGGCAAGTGTTTTTTTGGGGTGGGCTTTCTGATGTTGGCCGTCTTAAAAACATGCCTTTGTTGTGTGTGTCTGGTGTGTGTTGGTGTGCAATGCATGCACCCTGCAGACCTTTTTGTGGCCTGGGAATTTTCGTATTTGCATTTTGTTGCATTAAAGAGGCAGAGCAGTGTGTTTTAGCATGAATCCTTTGCCTGGCTTTTATAGGCCTTTTGTCAGCTCCTGGTGTTTCCCAGGCCCCCTGCTTGTTGCTTGTTGCTTGTGATTTGTGAGTGTCCATGTGGCTGGTGGCCTTTTTTTGTGTTGGAAGTTATTAGTGTCCTGCTTTTGCCATATAGGCCTGCATGGTTTTCCTATTGGATTACTGCTTTCATCCATCCACCCCCTTTGCCAGTAGCAGCTCCATGAATGATGTGATGCTCAAATAATTTAATGGCAAATAGGATCCACCCCCCTTCCATTACATTTTTATTTTGGTGGTTCTTATTCTCTTTCCTATCCTTCCTGGGAGTGTAGTGTGTGTACACAGTAGTACAACGCAGCCTTTGTTGACAAAGTCTCAGAAATGGCTAGACTATACCTTTTGTTTCCACTAGTACAGTAAGTAACTGAACCACAGCAACACATGCAATATTTCACTGATGTTCTTCTCCTGGTTTATTTACTTTTAGATGCACAAAAAGCCAGAGGAGGAGGTGTCATCATCATCACCCGTTGTACTGCCAGCCACATAGAAGTCCTGCTGTCCATCACGACCACGTGTGACCACAACTTGTTGTGCATCTGCGTCCTGCCTTACATCTGAAGAAGATGGCCCCAAAGAAAGGTACCAGGTCGAGTACCAAGAAAGTTTCAGGTGAGAAGAAGGAACAGAAAAAGGAAGTGCCATTAACCACGACTGGTGTGCAGGACAATGTTTTTTTGGGTCCAGAAAAGTTACGCCTGCAGCAGCTTTGTCCGGGAACCAACCCCACCAACCTAGGCCTAAGCCCATGAGTGTCGCAGAGGTAGCCAATCTACTAACGAGCAACAATGTTGAAATGTCATTATCGTAAAGTAGTACACAATCAACGCAGGCGGAAACTCAGCATGCTCCCCTCTGCTGTTCGTTCTCTATCTAGACCAGCGGTCTTCAATCTGTGGGGCGCGACCCCCAGGGGGGTCCTGGAGTCCTGGAAATGGGGTCGCAGATTCTGCAGAGTGCAGTTCCTGGCATTGGGCTGATCGAGGGTGCTCACGGCGGAGCCCTAATTCACACCGAGGTGTGAAAAACATCAACGACTCATTAACAAGTAAAAGGTCTTTTAAAGACCTGTCAAGTACTTGGGTGTGACTGTGTGTGTGTCCCTGAAGCTGTTACAGCCGGGCTCACATACACGTGCTGGGGGGAGCTGGGGGGGGCATGAGGGGGGGGGGCTAGGGCAGTGGCTGTAGTGTAGCCCTTTGAGTTCAACGGATGTTGTGCACCTGGAGCTGTGGGTCCTGTGACACGTCCCCCGCCCCCAGCAGGGAGGCACAGAGATGCCCTCCCATGAGTGGGAAAGAAGAAGGAAGACGACGCAGAGAGATACTGATCCCTCATGAGAGAGGCACAGAAAAGGTGGGTGGATGGATGAATGATGGGTGGATGGATGAATGATGGGTGAATGGATGGATGTTAGGCTGATGGATGGATGGATGGATGTGTGAAAAGGTGGGTGGATGAATGATGAGTGGATGGATGAATGAAAGGGGGGATGGATGAATGATGGATGTATGGATGGAAGGATGAAAGGGTGGATGGATGAAGGATAGATTAGTGAAGGATAGATATATGGATGGAAGAATGAAAGGGTGGGCGGATGAAGGATGGATCGATGAAAGGGTGGATGGATGGATGATGGATGGATGTGTAAAAAGATGGGTGGATGAATGAAGGGTGAATGGATGGATGAAAGGGTGGATGGATGAATGATGGATGTATGGATGGAAGGATGAAAGAGTGGATGGATGAAGGATAGATTGGTGAAGGATAGATGTATGGATGGAAGAATGAAAGGGTGGACGGATGAAGGATGGATGGATGAAAGGGTGGATGGATGAATGATGGATGGATGGATGTGTAAAAAGATGGGTGGATGAATGATGGGTGAATGGATGGATGAAAGGGTGGATGGATGAATGATGGATGTATGGATGGAAGGATGAAAGGGTGGATGGATGAAGGATAGATTGGTGAAGGATAGATGTATGGATGGAAGGATGAAAGGGTGGACGGATGAAGGATGTATGGATGGATGTGTGAAAAGGTGGGGGGATGAATGATGGGTAGATGGATGGATGAAAGGGTGGGTGGATGGATGGATGGATGAAAGGGTGGATGGATAAAGGATGGATGTATGGATGGGAGGATGAAAGGGTAGATGGATGAAGGATGTATGGATGGGAAGATGAAAGGGTGGATGGATGTATGAATGGATAAAAGGTTGCATAGATGAATGATGGATGGATGTGTGAAAAGGTGGGTGGATGAATGATGGGTGGATGGAAGGAAGGGTGGATGGATGAAGGATGGATGTATGGATGGAAGGATGAAAGGGTGGATGGATGGATGTGTGAAAGTGTGGGTGGATGAATGATGGAGGGATGTGATGAGGTCTAACAGGCGCATTTATGGTTGTCAAAAGTTGATGATGAGGAGTACCAGTTTCTAGAAACTTTTGTCGGAAGGGGGTCCTTACGCCTCATCAAACAAATTGAAAAAAAATATTAACATCTCACCAGTTAGTTTCCAGGGTATTAACACTAAAATCTTGGCGTATGCCGATGATTTGGCCATCACTTCTCCCGACCCTGCAAATACTATACTAGCGCCAGAACTGGAGGCTCATAAATTTGGGAGATTATCCAGATACGCCTTAAATAAAAATAAAACACAAATTATAGTGAACAATCAAATTACTTGGGCTGACAGTAGGGTAGTACCCAAAGCTAAATACCTGGGGGTCCTCATCTCATCCAAGATGGATGAAATTGTAACAGACAATTTAACACCTCTTGCTGCTCAGACCAAACAGGCCCTAAAACAAATTGACAACCTGCACCTAACTCTTGTTGGCAGATGTAATGTCATAAAAATGACATATTTCCCAAAACTACCTCTGGAATTTAGTAAGGCAAATCTGCTCAAATTTCAACAAATCTTTACGTAGTTCATT
The DNA here is from genome assembly GCF_964263255.1 of Lissotriton vulgaris. NCBI lineage: Eukaryota > Metazoa > Chordata > Amphibia > Caudata > Salamandridae > Lissotriton > Lissotriton vulgaris. The sequence goes on along the minus strand of NC_141695.1, from coordinate 999,298,171 downwards.
TGGGCCTATTTCCAACCTAGGCAAGCACTAAGACAGCTTTCGCTCCCGAAAGAACGAGGAGGCTGGTCCTTCCCTAATATCATGATATAATTGGGCTTCAGTGCCACAATATAGCTCTGAACTAGAGGGAGAATCAACTACTCCTTCTGTCTCAGGGCTCCCCTCGCCCTTCCAACTCTTATTGGGTGAACAGAACTGGGGATGTTTGCTCCGAGAGATCTCGTATGGATATTACAAGCACGTACGGTTCAAGACCCTAATGAACTCCTACGAAATCTTTCGCAACATTCGTAGAATCTTTGGGCTGGGCAGATTTAACTACTATTCTCCCACTCTTAACAACAGTAACTTACCAGCTATTTTTGGAAAGTCTTATTTCTCTGAGCGGTATAGGGCCGGAGTCCTGAAACTAGGGGATCTGATCACTAGCGAGGGTATTAATTCCTTCGATTATTTACAATTAAAATTTTCCTTGAAAAATCAAGACACCTTCATGTATCTCTCCATCCACGATTTCCTCTCTAGGAAGGTCGGGGGAACTGCAGGGTTTTCAGAAGTCGAACTTTTGAATACACTGCGCAACATCAAGATCCCCCTCATCAGCCTTATATACAACATACTTAACAGACAAACCCCAGATGATCTTCAAACCGTCTCAGATAAATGGCACACTAAACTTGACTCTCCTCATAGTATCTTCCATAGCTCTTTAGCCCTGTCTCAAAGAATACTACTCTTTGCCAAGCTGCAGGCACAACATTTCAAAACTATTTTTTTCCTGTATATTACACCTAGTAAGATTGCCAAATGGGGGACTGGCAATGGGACTTTGTGCCCTCTGTGCTCTGATGTTGGATCCGACTCAATCCACATTTTTGCAACATGTCCAAACCTTGCCCCAATACTTCTTAGGATACAGGAACTGTTAGGCGAAGTCACTAACCAGCCTATCTCTCTAAACCCTACAATTATTTTGCTGGGGACCCAGTCTGACTCTCCCAGGATTAAAAATGAAGGACTGGTCTTTATCGCAATGGCTGTTTCGAGGATCTGTGTTGCCTCTGCCTGAAGAGATCCTGACCCCCCTTCTTTTTCTCAATGGCTGGCCAGGTTAGTGGCCACATACCATCCAGAAAAAGCTGTCTATGCTAAAAAAGGTCGCAAGAGCCAGAAAAAGGGCCAGGAAGTTTGGGAAAAACTGTCCTCTTGGCTAGAACAACAGGGGTAATCAGTATAAACGTCTTTGAAGTTCTGTTTTCTTTTGCGGTGCTAGTCTTTTGCTTTGTGCTCCTTGTTTCTTTTTCCTTCGTTTGCTTTTGTGCTTTCTTCTTTATTTACGCTACCGATAATAACTTAATATGTCTTTATTTTTTTCTTGCACCTGTCTTTGTTAAAATTCTGTTTTTCTTAATTTGAGGGGTGGGGGGCGGGTGGGGGGGAAATGTTGAAAAAAAAAATGAAAAAAAAGGGAAACTTAGCAGAAGAGTGTGCAGCCGCAACAAGAACAGCAGCAGGCGCAACAAGAACAGCTTCTTATTTCAATATACAAGTTTCAGGTGTCTGCATTTGACAGTACAGTCCTCCGAATCCAGCTCCTCCGCTCCATCATACTGAATCGCCCGCCTAAATCCATTGCCCTCATGATGATTGGATAAAGGAAAATAGAAGAAAAAATAAAAGCTTTCCTAGTCCTGGCAAAAGAAGTGGAACATGATGACTACCATAGCTATCCTCCTTTCAGAGCAGAAAGAGACTGCCCATGCATTAACTGAAAATGAGATGGAACAGGTAATGACTGATGCCATGCATGCAGTGGACGCAGAGTCGCAGACTGAGTAATTTTGTTGTTGTTTGTTGTGCATGAAGTTATGTCATTGTGCACTAATCATCTTTCTACAGTACACACTAAACGAAACTCAAGGCAAATTTCCCCTTCTTGCAAATAAGCAATGTGTACTTCTACTGCAGCTTGATACATTTCTTTTTATTAAATACAGGAAGGGGACTCAATCTGCACACTGAGTATGACAACAGCACCGTCCATGATGATGATGGCGAAAAAGACAGCCCGTTAACTTAAGATGAGAAGGAATAGGTAATGAAAATGAATGGCATGCATTGGACACCTGACTCTGAGCAATTGGTGTTTGTGTTTTTGTTGTTTGTTTGTTGTGCACAAAGTGAAGTCAAAGTGTACTAGTAGTCTTACTGTACACACTAAAGAGTGACTCAAGTCAATAATATATCTACTTGTTGTGTAATAACAACATTTTACTTCTACTGCAGGCCGATCTTCACAGTCAGTCAGTGCAAGTATCGGAGATGATTGATGGAATAATAACAAGTCAGGAGGACTTTTCATGAGTTGCATAAAAAAAGCCTAAAGGTAAACACGTCAACAACAACCACAGCAGACTCAAATGTCTGTGTAGAAGTGGTGTCGAGTGTAGCGGTGGGATGACTGCGGTGCATTGATTTACTAACTTAAATTGTAAAATGCTATGTTTGGAATGGATATGTGCTTTGTCCAACTCTTTAAAAAAAGTACTCTAAATAGAGGATGTGCGCAACAAGAACAGCAGCAGGTGCAACAAGAACAGCAGCAGGTGCCGCAAGAAGAACAGCAGCAGCCACCGCAAGAAGAACAGCAGCAGCCGCCGCAAGAAGAACAGCAGCAGCAGCCGCAAGAAGAACAGCAGCAGCAGCCGCAAGAACAGCCCACAATAGTAGTTTGTTGCTCCTGACGTAGAGGTATTTTATGAAATTGAGCTTCCTGCAGACAAAGTGGAGCAAACCACTGTTTCGGAAGATCTATTGTCTTCCAGACCACCATCAAGGAAAAGGAGGCTTAGTCCATCATCTTCTTCTTCAAGCCCCGCTTCTGAAGACCGTGATGCCACTTGGCAGCCACCAGCTCAGTCTGAGAGTGATGCACGCCACAAGACAATGCTTCTGAAAAGGAAGGTTCCAGAAAAACGTAGAGTTATGGAGGTAGATGTAGAAGAGGGGGATTATGTTGATGAAGATGAGCCAGTCATCACATACATCATTCCCACCCCAAAGGGGATGGAGACCAACATTCTCACCCTATCCAGAAAAGCTGCTACTGAGCGGGATGGAGCACGGATACCACCAACACAGGTTACACCACCACGACCTCCAGCTGCCATATTTTCAAAGGCCCGGCAGGGACCTACATCCAGCTCAACCATCTCAGTAGTTAGTGGTAGAAAAAATTGCAGTGTAGCTGCACAGAGTAACATTCCAAGCACGCCCTCCAGTTCATCTGGTATTGAAAGTGGCACATCCAGCAGTGCCAGAATGTTCTCCTCCCCAGTTTGGGACTTCTTTTCTGCTAGTACCAAGTAGGAGAACATTGCTATATGCTCAATTTGTCGACAAGGTGTTCGGCGGGGTAAGCTTAGTACAAACTATGGTACCGGAGGCCAGCAAGCCATCTCAGAATACACAACACTTTCGTGTGGGAGAATCACCTACTTCACTTAAAACAAAGTAGAAAAACTCAACCCATTGAAGTTGGTCACGAAGAATCAAGGGACGATATTATTGCGGTGGAAGGGGAAGAAGAGGGAGGCCTTTCTAGCCCTGTCCCCAGTAGTGTAGTGGTACCTCCCACATCCTCCTCAGGAACATCTGAGTGGCACCGCAGTATGAGCCATACTCAGTGTCAGGCTGAGACACCAAGGCGACCGAGTACGGCAATGAGACAAACTGCGTCGTTGACCCTAAGTGGGTTCATGAAAACAATAGCACCACAAAGGAAAGTAATCCAGCCTACCATTGAGAGCTTGCTTATGTTGGAGGGGCAGTTCCAACGCAACCACCCAACGGCACGGTTGTACAATGCAAAGCTGACTAAAATGTTAGCACTGGACCTTCTCCCTTTTTCATTTGTGGAAGGGGTGGGTTTCCTTGAATTTGTGTCACCCATCTGCCCTAAATGGAAGATTCCCAGCCGTTCCTATTTCGCAAGAATTGCTATTCCGGCACTACATCATGATGTGCTGGAATTGGTTGGACAAGCTTTGCAGCAGAGTGCTGTTCACAATATCCACCTGACAACAGACATGTGGACCAGTTGCCAAGCCACAGGTTACATGTGCATCACTGCACACTGGATCTCTTTTGTGTGGGTTAGAGATAAGCTATTTGAACGAGGTGCTGTTGACTCAGCTGAGATTTTTAAAGCTACTCGGAAACATGCAACTGTAGCCATGTTCGCACTGGAGAAATCTCATACTGCTGTAAACATTTTGCAAGAGTTTCGCAGCAAGGTTTTGGAAGGGCTGCACCCAAGAGGGCTTAGTATTGGTTTTGTTGCCACCGATAATGGCAGTAATGTACTTAAGGCCATGGATCTTGGTTTCTATTTCAGGGTTCCGTGTTTGGCGCACAGCATAAACATTATAGTTCAAGACTATCTGAAATAGAACCCATAGTCAGCAACTTACTGACCATCTGCCGAAGAATATGCACTCATTTAAGCCATTCTTTTAAGCTCGGAAGCAGCTGAGGATCATTCAAAGTGAATATAAGATGCCAGTCAAAGCACTCATCCAGGAGGTGGCAACACATTGGAACTCAACATATTACATGCTTTATTGTCTGTTTGAGCAGTACAGTCCATTCGATGAATATGCCATGCAAAGACTGGATGCTACTGCGAAAGGCATGACCCTTCAGAAGGACCAATGGTGCCTAGTTAAATGCCTGACTGAGATGCTTCGTCCTTTTGGGGTCTCCACACGTGAAGTCAGCAAGGAGGACTGTACAATGGGCCAAGCTATCCCATTATTGCAAATGATAGAGCATCAGCTGAAGAAGGTTTGTGAATCATACAAAGGAGTAGAGGACAAAAAGGAAGCCTATGACTTGGTGGAGAGCTTAGCCCGTCGCTTAGCTGAAAATACAAGGATGCAAAATAATATTTTGTCACAAGAACATTACATTTCTGCCACCATTCTGGATCCATGGGCAAAATTGGGACTGAAGACATTCATTCCTTTTTCAGAGATGGATGTTGCCCGCTACAATACTTGGAAAGCTGAGGCAGAGAGTATGTTGGAAAATGAACGGCTGCTAATTAAAAGCCGGCAAGATCAACCCACAAAAAGTACTGAATCAGGGCATGGGATCAAGTGCAACTTCGGAGGCTGAGAGCAGTGCGCTTGGCTCACAACACTCACCATCACTATCAACAACAGCAACAGTAACTGGATCATTAGGCCCAGTAGAATTGTTACACGATTGGTATTTACAGTTATGCATTAATAAGCACAGTGCTGATGCACAGAGAAAAGAGCCTGAAAGGTTAGCAGCAGCACCCCTGAACATTGAGAGGATGGTTCAGGCCTATCTGGACGACCCAACAGGGGTGTACATTGATCAAAACCCATTGCAGTATTGGTATAGAAAAAGGGCTGAATGGAAACTGCTCAGCAGGCTGGCGTTAAGCTATCTGGCTTGCTCGGTCGCAAATGTCTCTTGCAAACGTGTTTTCAGTGCTGCTTGTTCCATTGTAACAGTGAGAAAGACCAGTCTCTCGCCCAAAAATGTGGAGAGGTTAACAATGATCAAAATGAATCAGCACTTCATACCACCGAATTACACAATACATGAAGCAAGCGAGGAAGATGAGGACAGCGGCTCAGGTGACGGAAGTAGTGTGTCACATCATGATTACCTACTACTGGCTGAACCCCCGGAGTTTGAGGACGAGCTATACTTCCCTCACAATTAGGCTTGCACTTACTGTCTTCCTCCCTTTTTTTCCTTTATTTGTGTGTCTGTCGTTCCAGTTACAAACTTTGAATCACAACAAATCCATTACCACCGTCTTCTACTCTTCTTATTTCAATATACAAGTTTCAGGTGTCTGCATTTGACAGTACAGTCCTCCAAATCCAGCTCCTCCGCTCCATCATACTGAATCGCCCGCCTAAATCCATTGCCCTCATGATGATTGGATAAAGGAAAATAGAAGAAAAAATAAAAGCTTTCCTAGTCCTGCCAAAAGAAGTGGAACATGATGACTACTATAGCTATCCTCCTTTCAGAGCAGAGAGAGACTGCCCATGCATTAACTGAAAATGAGATGGAACAGGTAATGACTGATGCCATGCATGCAGTGGACGCAGAGTCGCAGACTGAGTGATTTTGTTGTTGTTTGTTGTGCATGAAGTTATGTCATTGTGCACTAATCATCTTTCTACAGTACACACTACACGAAACTCAAGGCAAATTTCCCCTTCTTGCAAATAAGCAATGTGTACTTCTACTGCAGCTTTGCAGCTTGATACATTTCTTTTTATTAAATACAGGAAGGGGACTCAATCTGCACACTGAGTATGACAACAGCACCATCCATGATGATGATGGCGAAAAAGACGGCCCGTTAACTTAAGATGAGAAGGAATAGGTAATGAAAATGAATGGCATGCATTGGACACCTGACTCTGAGCAATTGGTGTTTGTGTTTTTGTTGTTTGTTTGTTGTGCACAAAGTGAAGTCAAAGTGTACTAGTAGTCTTACTGTACACACTAAAGAGTGACTCAAGTCAATAATATTTCTACTCTTGTTGTGTAATAACAACATTTTACTTCTACTGCAGGCCGATCTTCACAGTCAGTCAGTACAAGTATTGGAGATTATTGATGGAATAATAACAAGTCAGGAGGACTTTTCATGAGTTGCATAAAAAAAGCCTAAAGGTAAACACGTCAACAACAACCACAGCAGACCCAAATGTCTGTGTAGAAGTGGTGTCGAGTGTAGCGGTGGGATGACTGCGGTGCATTGATTTACTAACTTAAATTGTAAAATGCTATGTTTGGAATGGATATGTGCTTTGTCCAACTCTTTAAAAAAAGTACTCTAAATAGAGGATTTGCTAAGCAATGTGCCGTCACTGTGGGCCTGCTCTGTCCTGTTGTTGTTGAAGGTCAATGCTGGAAACAGACTAGAGTAGAGATGATGCATACATGCCGCCTCGGAAAGTATTCTTGTTGCACTACATAACTTGTACATTTGTTTCAACTTTGTTTCTCAATATCCACTTTGTTTTTCAATCTACAATTACAGGCCGGGCCTTGCCCTATACATGGGAAAACAATACAATGCACACTTACCTTACCAATAAATCTAAATTTTTGTCCAGGCGGGCAGTGGTGACTGGCGAGTGGCGACACCCAAGATTGATGGACGAGAGGACCAAGAGGAATGCCGAGATGCAAATCCAGTCCACATTTTTGACCAGGATAACACAGTAACAGTATCAACTTACAAAGATTCATTTTTTTGTTTACAATCTTTACAACAGTGTGTTCTTCTTGTTGTTGTTATTATCATTAGGTTTGCTCTCTGTTTATGATTCATCCCTACCAATATTTAAAAATTGTATTTGCTATCTGTAAAAGTATTAATCCCGGAACAACTGAACAAGAAGAGTAGGTAATCAGGGTCTCCTTATCAATCATCATGCATGCATTTTCTTTTTCTCCCTTAACATATTGATAAGGAGGTGGTAGTCTACAAAGATTGTTGTTTGTTGTTTGTCCATGCATACTGTTTTTCACTGTCAAACCTTTCCCCAAACCCCCTTCCTATGCATTCAACAAACCCTAACCCTCTTCCCCCGGGCTGTTTGACTTATTAAGGTGTACTAAATGTAAATTGATACTTGTATAGCGCACTACTCACCCACAAGGGTCTCAAGGCGCTTGTACGAATACCGCTGTGGAACCCATCCTTGCTTTCCCTGTGAGGCGTCCACTCCTGGGCACCCCCAAGGTGGAGACGAGGCATCCTTAGCATTGTGGGGGCCATTGTGGAGATTAAGCAAGCTATTGCCCAAAGTTGCAGAGTGGGACTCCGTGATTGGAATAGGCACCGAGTCGAGTATTATCAGGTCCGTGGAATTTTGAGCCTAAGACCCGCTGAGGCGGGGAATTGAACCCTGGTCCCGGGTCACACCTCTGCATCAGGGTCTGCGCTCTAATCATTGAGCCACACTTCTCCACTAAACTAAATGTACACCAATAATTAATCACACGCTTGCTGGGGCGGATGTGGCGAAAGCAACAGTACTTCAATTTCAAGGCAGAGCGATGATCTTCTTCTGCTTGCCCACCCATGAGCAGTATATTTTAGAGGTGATTTTTATCAAAGGAACATATACCTCAGCATTAATTGCCGGCATTGATTGGATTTGTTTTCATCCTCATACACAGCACTAACTGTTACACTGTAGGCCTAGTCAAGTGACTCGACACTACTATAGTTATTAACTCTGTCTAGTAGGCTATCCCCACCACCATTATGTTTTGTTGTAAATATTTTTGCATATTATTGTTGCTCGGTAAGTTCTGTACTGTACTTCATTCTACTACTCCTCGAATAATCTCCCAAAGGCGACTGACTGTCTCATTTTCTTTCTTTGCAAATGCTGCTGCCCTGCCAATGTCTACTACTACTACTATTACTACCACCACCACCCCAATAATGGCATGTTAGAAAAAAGAAACCATCATCACCATGCAGCCATTACTGTGCCTAAGTTAAACATAAAGCAAAGGTAAGAGAAGTTTGGGGGAGGCATAATTAATAATGGACATGTTTTCAATGTATTCACACATCCCTTTGAGTCCAGATAAAGAATGCATAGACTAGAAGAGAGAGACTGAAAGTACTAGTAGGACAACTCAATCAGTGAGGGGTGTTGCATATATCTGTTTGTGTCTTACACAGTCAGACAATTATTTAAATCAAACACTGGCTATGGGCGGACCTGCACCAGCAAGGAAACAGTGTGATGTAAAACAGTAAAACCACCTACAAAACATTTGGACAAAAAGAATGGTGGATTTGCTATTTTGATTCGCACATCAACCTTAGTTCTCATTAGTCATAAACCAATACAATATTACACAAACTGAACAATATGGAGTGCTGCTTGGCTTTGGATGCACATCCACCTCGGGCATCAAATCATGACCCGCTTCCCAAAAGTCCTTTCGGAATGGAGGTCCCCACAATATAAAAAAAAACACCAGTGCACTTCCAAAACAGTCTCTTTGATCCCTTCGCTATTTTAGCGTTTCATCAATAATCCATGTCCTTGGTCAAAAAGTCAATTTCACAAAACCAGAAGATGTAGAAATTTCAAGCCTTTATTTTTCCACTTTATGGTCCACAGCCGACGCGCGTTTTGCCCCCTTCGGGCTTTCTCAAGTCTGTCAATCATACATGTAACAAGAAAAGAAAAGATACATATGCTAAGTGTTATCTGAAACACATATACACTTAGTAAATCACTTTTGCATCTTACTCATGCAGCATATTTTTACGTAATGACCATCTTGGACATTCACCATGTGAATCAATTGTGTAATTGTCAACAACCCCATGGCATGGAATTGTTGAACCATTCCTTATCGCTCATTATTAAAAAAATCAAGTCCATAGACTTAAATTTTTTTAATAATGAGCGATAAGGAATGGTTTGTACCGTGATGTCTAGCAAACATGCGGGCGGATAAGCAAACGGCTTACTGAAATAGATGTTTACCTATAAAAATCGCGATTGTTCAAAGATATGGTCACTTGAAAGCACGAAGGCCAACATATTGGCATTTTAATAAGGATAAACGATTATTAGCCAGTGCTTAGAACTAAGAAAAGAATATGAATAAATAGATAAATATTATATTTAAATTGGGCGCTGTGTTCTGAAATGATACAATATTTACTGAAATAGATGTTTACCCATAAAAATCGCGATTGTTGAAAGACATGGCCATTTAAAAGCACGAAGGCCAACATACTGGTATTTTAATAAGGATAGACGATTATTAGCCAGTGCTTAGAACTAAGAAAAGAATACAAATTAATAGATGAATATAATATTTAAGTTGGGCGCTGTGTTCTGAATCGGTGCAATATTTAATTCTCAGATTGTGGAATGTAGCATGGCTCCACATCAAGACTGTATTTGGGAAAACTGACACTACAAGTATGACTTGAGAAAATACTAGGATCCTGCAACAACATTTATGAATTTTCAGACTAAGGTAAGAATCTGTCGTAATTTTAAGACATAATGAAAAGTAAAAGTTTTTTTATTGAATAGGTTTTAAATAATGGTCAATGCTGACAGATTATCTTGTCTGCAGCTTATATTCTAGATTGGTTGGACAAGGTTATATGAATATCATCTTAAAAATTGTACATATATACTGGAACTGAAACATATCTTTATACCATACAAAGGTGAGCGGAAATGCCCAATTCTGACCAACTGCATGGTCAAGTGGGAGTTTGGAGCTTTAATGGCACATAGGTCAAGGTTAGCCACCCCCTTTTTGTATCTTTCTTTCTTGACACGGAATTGGTATTGAATCACATGGGTGATGTTGTGTGGCTTGACAACTGATTGGTTCTTTGTGTAAAATCATGCACGTTGTATAGCACGGTGCTAAGTTAACCATGGTCGGGTTGCTTGGATTGCATGGCTTCCCTCGGATTCTCCAATTAGTGTAATTGTTATGATATCTTCAACAATTCCATGCCATGGGGTTGTTGACAATTACACAATTACACAATTGATTCAGATGGTGAATGTCCAAGATGGTCATTACGTAAAAATATGCTGCATGAGTAAGATGCAAAAGTGATTTACTAAGTGTATATGTGTTTAAGATAACACTTAGTACTTAGCATATGTATCTTTTCTTTTCTTGTTACATGTATGATTGACAGCCTTGAGAAAGCCCGAAGGGGGCGAAACGCGCGTCGGCTGTGGACCATAAAGTGGAAAAATAAAGGCTTGAAATTTCTACATCACCTACAAAACATTAACAACATTGCATGTAAAGTAGAAATATAGATTTAATACCCTAACAAAAAGAAACTATGTCAAAAATCCCACAAAAGCTGACCGATCCCCCTCCCTAACCCCAACCAATGTCGGTAATGAGAAGTCCAAATGCCCAAAACCCCAACTCCCAATTCCCACCCACCAAAACAAGAATTAAAAAAGTGGCAATAGACAGGGACTCAATGTGTGGCGGGATTGGAGGACATGCACTTGCTCCTCTAGTCGGGCGACGCGGCGCTTTAGAGCGCGGCAGTTGCAGCCATGGTGGGGGGGGGGGGGCACCAGAGATGGCAATGCGGCGTAGGATGGAGCTGGTTGCCAGACGGTGGCACCGTCCTGCTGGAGGGCGGTGGCTGGGTCCCGGGGCACTGGAGGAGGCTTGAAGTGCTGCAGTCTCCTCCTAATCCTCTTCCAAGACCACCAGCCGCCGATATTCTCGCTGGATTGCCTCCAGCTTGCAGCGCCGTGCGTTGGCTGCCAATGCTTTCCGGTCAGGTTTGGAAGGAGTAGCTGTATATCAAAAAGAAAAAAGAAGACAATTGTAAAATATAGTCTTAGAAAAATAGTAAGACAAGTTAATTATACACATAGTGGCATGATAGCACTATAAAGCACAGTACATAACATTTGTGGTATGTATCTATCCTCCCACTTGCTTGGGCTTTAACATTTGCAGGATTTTTTTCAGACATTCAACCAACCATGCATCAGATTCTTTACTATCAGCCACCTTTGCAATTTGCATGCTTAAATCACATGTATACTTCTCTCTGTCAGTCATAATAAATATTAAATCTCGCCCGTGCTTCTTCCTTCCACCCGTCTTTTACTTTTTAGTTCAACACCAGTTGATCTGATCTGACATTTAGTCTTCTCCATAAAACTTTCAAAGCGCAGTTGAAATCACAGATAGATGAGGGCATTGGTTACTCAGTACTCCCGCCCCTAATGCCAATTAAAGGGTGTCTTTCTTCGCTCTTAAAACTTCACAACAATTCCTACTTACCTAGGGCATCATTAAGATGGCGGGTGGACTTTGTCCGCCCACCATCCTCACGCTAAAAGGGACTGCCCGCCATAAGGGTGGTGGTCCTGTGAAGGCAATTAGGATGCATCACGCATGTTTAACATTGTGGCGGGCGGTGCTAAAAGCACCGCCCGCAGCAATGCTAAAAATACATGTTATGCTTTTCCAAGCACATCGTGACCGGCCCATCACGTAGCCTGCCACATTGTGCTTTGAAAGGCATGGGGGTACCATAGGTACCCTCCATGAGGGCCCACAACGGGCCCCCCGAACATACTCCGCATGCCTTTCCATGGCAGCAATGCCGCCACAGAAAGGCATTCCAAAATACAGATTATATGGCTGGCGGTGTGTTTCAGACACCGTCACCATATTGAACCCTTTTCTGCCCAGTCGACATGTCGACTGTGCAGAAAATCGGCAGACGGTTTCTATCCGCCACGGACCCCCCAGCCAGTAATATGGCGGGGGTCTTTTCTACAGGGATGGTGGGAGGTTTGCCTATGCCGGGCTGGTGGTGACTACTGCTGGCCCGGCGGGGGCAATCTGCCTGCCATCCTAATGGGGCCCTAAGTCTCAATAGTACAGTATACATACAGTACACCCTTGCACTGAGTGTAATGTCAATAGTTAAGGATTATGAATGTAACTTACCACCATCCGCCACTGGTGCTGGCACTCCCCCTACCACTCTGTCGGTATCGGCAACTGCCGCATCATCTCCCTCCACGTCGCCTTCACCGCTGGCCCCGGCAATGGTGCTCGGTAGTGCGCCTAGAAAACATTACACATTTTTTAGGTGTCATATACACCTCCCCCTATGAGTCAGTAGCAAGATTGAAAAATTAGTTAATAGTATACAACATACATTGCTAGTACCAATCAGGTAGTAGTAGAGTAGACACTAGTAGTTATATATGGTCCCGAGGGTCATTCTAGCCTTTGCTTAGTTAGCCTGAGCCATGCAACCATTTTACCTTTGTGTCTTTTATTTTTGCACATGCGACGTTACCTTGCAGCCTTTTTGTATAAGACACCTTTGAGCCCACATGACCTCATACTGCTACTGTCTAAGCGTTACGTACAAGCGGTAAACCAAAACATTAACAAGCCACTTTTTTATGAAGTTCTGGTGTACTGGTAGTCCATATTGCTTATCCATAAATGCTACACTTTTTGGCATGGCTGCGAAATGCTTGCAATATACTAACGCGCACCATTTCATTTTTCGCATTACAGACAGAAGATTCCCTTCTACGAACCAGAGCTTTGCAGAGCTTATTATGCAACAACTACCAGTACTACGTTCTTCTAAGGTGAGGGGTCCCCAGAATTCACTCAGAGATCTTCATTTATAAATTTATATAAACTATATTCCTACCTAGGTGATGGTGGTGCTTCCACCACTGTTCAGTTATCATGATTTATTTCCCAACTGTAAGTAAGTGTAGCAATGTTTATTTTTTTAATGTTATTGATGTTCCTGTTGGTGCTGCATTATACAACAACATACAGAGCTTGTCAATTCAAAATAAAAATTATGAACTTACATAGACTTGGTGGTATTTGGTGTGGACTTACACGAGTGAGCGAGCGAAAGGAAGGGTGCGGAGGTGCATTGCTTCCACGACTAAGACGTTGGATGTGTTATGTTCTGGGTTGTCTAATTGTTGGGTATCTTGGGGGAGGGTTCAGAGAGCTAATAGTTATGACAAGACACTACTATAACTAGTCAGGCAGGGGATTGTGGTGGGTTCTGAACTTCTGATTGAGGTGTGTGAGGAAGGTCCAACCTCCGATCACCAACATCCTATTTTCTTGTGCAAAGGTCTGTATGTGCAAAATCCCTACAACAGTAGTAGTATGTCCTATTATATCAAAATAGTAAATCTGGTGTGGCATTTGTTGGTGTGAATTGTCAAAGCCTCAAGATTAACAAAGAATCAAGATCAATAAGACTAGAAGTAGTACAAGAGGACGACCCAAAGGACTGGACTCAATGGCTAGAGCTACTGGTGAATCTGAGCTTTATTTAAAACCTTTTAAATAAAGAGTTGGCAACTGGTTAAGCTTAGCTACTACAGTACAGACAAACTAATAGTAGTAGTAGTACATAGAGTCATCATAGCAGAGGCAGGGATAAGAAGATTTTTGAAACAGTACAGATCAAAGGATAATTTTTGGTAAAAAATAGCATTAGGAAACGGAAACAATAGTTGGGTCACAGAGGTAGGAAGGGGGAGGGGTCGAGGCTTAAAAACAAAACGTTCCTCATTTTTCCTTTGGCTTTAGTTTTATTGTATATGTTGCTGTCTGAACTGGCAATAGTTTTGTAAAGGGGTAGAGTGGTTACTTTCTTTGTGCAGGCGTGCTTAGCTAGGTCTTGGATTAGAATTTATGGGGTATATTAAAGTCATTTCCTGGAATGTCAATGGCCTGCATTCCAAAACAAGAGCTGATAATATTTTACAGTGTGTGCGTGATTCGGAGGCACATGTAATTATACTCCAGGAGACTCATTTGACGCATGCTGAATCTCTTGCCTTAGTGAAGATAGATGGATTGACTTTGAGGTGTCTTCCTCAAAAAATACTAACATCAGAGGGGTATCAATTATCTTTAAAAAACAGCTTAAAGCCAGGTTAGTTGCCCAGATCGTTGACCCAGGTGGCAGATAGGTCATTACCACAGTTGTCATCTCTGGGGTCAAATATACATTTGTTGGATACTATGGACCTAATATTGATGACCCCTCTTCTCTTGAGGTTATTTTTGCCCACCTCCTGGCATGTCCGGAACCAACCATATGGGCAGGCGACTTCAATATAGTCTGGGACCCTCTCCTAGACAAAACTCCTAGTAATCGTCCGATGGCCCTTTCTAAATCTAGGTCCTTTTTGCTTACATTTATGAGACAATATGGATACGTGGACATTTGGAGATTAAGGACAGGACAGCAAAAAGGTATTTTCTTTAGAAATTATAAACACCATCATAAATCCAGAATTGACTTTATCCTGATAAGTCAGAGACTGACAGATGCTGTAAAATCTATAAGTTACCCCCCTCTACATCTGTCTGACCACTCTGCAATACTCATGGAGTATAAGGGGACTCCCAGCATCTCCCCTAGAGGTTGGTCTTTTGATCGTTCTCTTCTTTCACATCCTGGTGATAACTACTATCTTAAGAGCGAGATCCAACGTTTTATGATCATAAATATTGGTTAAGCAGCGTCTGGAGTAGTTTGGGATCCCTTAAGGCGTGCCTAAGGGGGCTTATTACAGGCAAAGTTTCCTATCGCTCTAAACAATATAAGGGAGGAGGTTGCTTCCATTGAGACAGATATTGCTAAAACTCAATCAGATGTTTTGCCTGCTTCTATGGAGGCGGCCTCAAATCACTCGAGGATAAGCTGCTTGGCTTGAAAGCACACTTGGGTTCAGTTCTGAGTAAGAGTGTCAAGATTACGTTCCACAGGATCCGGTCGTTGATAATGGGGTCCACCTCCTAACGTTACCAACTCCCTGATCTTAGAACACAGGGAATTGGGACCATTAAGCGAGGGAAATCAGGAACAGGGAGGGGACTGCTGGGACAAAGGCTCTGAAACATATAAGAACAGACAATACAGTTAAGCACAACTTAGCAACGTAATAGCTACTCTCTTCAATTCTCGCTAAGAAAGGAACACCAGTTGAACACTCATACACTCCTGAACCACAGAGTCTATTTATACCCAGCAGAGTATGCAAAGAAAACCAGGAAGGCACCTCAACTCTTTTCACCAGCAAATGTTCACTGATGACAGCAGATACTAGAAAGCACTTTCAAGGTAAAGTAAAACAAAAGATTCCTCAACACCTGGATTATTGTAAATCCATATCCAGCTTGTTGTACAAGGAAAAGTGCTAGAGGTTGAATCCCAACCTCAACAAAAACGAACTGTATATGTGGAAGTAACCACGATAATTCTCTACACAGGAGAACCATCTACATCCAAGGAATCACGGCAGCAAGTGGTTGGCCAACACACCTTGCTCCGCTACGAACGAAGAAATGATTAATCATTATACGGTAGCGCGTGGCCAGCCGACACACGGCGCTCCGCTCTTAGGCTGGTAAGCAAGGAAAACACGGTAACATGTGGCAGCCACCACTATGTTCCGCGATCAATTGTACTTATGATGCAGCGATGCAGAACGCGTGGCCAGCCGGCACACAGCGTTCTGGAATAGGATAAAGCGCAGCTGCGCTGAATGCCCTCGGAGCCCCGAGAACAAGAAAAGAATCAAGGCAACGGTAACGTGTGGTCGGCCGACACACAACGTTCCGCTGATTTCGAGAAGTTGCTGGACGATCACTCACCACCGCCACCACGAGGGTTTCAAGGACGCCTCCACTCTGTGAGGCAGGAGCAGCCAAGACGAAGCCACAAGACCCGTTCCTACGGACCTCAGAACACGACCCGGAAATCAAACAGAATTACGGGCATGAGCCGATGCGCTCGCTTACGCTACGTAGCTTCCTGATACCAAGGCTCCTGGGAGTTGTAGTTCATAAGGCTAGGTAGGCGCGAAGGGAGCCCGAACCCTGACAAAGAGAGTTCAGCAACGATGGGAAGCCAGCAAATTGGCCCACTTCCAATATGGGGAAGGCACAGGGAAGCTGTTGGTCTGGAAGGCTAAAACAGATCAGGCTCGTAACAACATTGTGTCAATAGCCTCAAATGATTCCATAATTTCTTCGGATGAGAGTATAAGATTAGCCTTTAGAGACTTTTTTCAGGAAATATATCATGAAGATAAATCCATCAACCCGGATCTAGATAAGCTTTGGCTAAGTAAAATCTCCCTTCCGGCCCTGTCTGATGATCAAAGTATACTCTTGGAAAGTGAGATCTCTTCGGAGGAGGTTAGGGCAGCCATTCGAAGTGGCAAGAAAGGGAAAGCGGCAGGACCCGACGGTCTACCAGCAGAAATTTTCAAGTTATTAGAACATGAAATAACACCACCTCTTGTCACTCTATTTAACCAAATTTTGATGGACGGCCAGCCTCCCCCAGAATCTTGGAACGGTGCCTCCATTACTCTTATTTTGAAACCTGGTAAGCCTGCCTCTTCTTGTGAGTCTTATAGGCCAATCTCGATCTTAAATGTAGATTACAAAATCTTTGCTACTGTTTTGGCAAGGAGGCTGGCAGGGGTTGCTCCCGAGTTGCTTCACCAGGATCAGAAAGGGTTCGTTAAAGGACGCCAGCTGTATGAATTAACATATGATTTAATAGGAGCCATGGATATGGCTACTGCTGCCTCCCTTCCTCTGGCTGTGATAACTCTGGATGCCACCAAGGCCTTCAACAGGGTAAATTGGATATACCTGTCGGAGGCCTTGGCCAAATTTAACATTGGGGGGGGGTTTCGGCGAGCCATAGGCCTTCTGTATCAAAACCCTACTGCTCGGGTAATGGTTAATGGAGCGCTATCGGGCCCCTTTAACATCTCCAGGGGGACGAGGCAGGGCTGCCCTCTCTCCCCTCTCCTATTCGAGTTGTATATCGAGCCCCTAGCGCAACACTTGAGGGATGACATGAATATTAAGCCTTTCTCGTATGGGGGTTGGGAGCGGAAGGTAGCCCTTTATGCGGATGATGTGCTTATCCTTTCTTCGGATGTACAAACCGCACTTCCAGCAGCATTGAAGGTAGCACATGAGTTCGGGGAAGTATCAGGGTACGAGGTAAATGCCTCAAAAACCGAGGTTTTAATCTGGAACGATGATCTCTGTGAAATCAGCATACAGCCAGGATCTTCTATGCAATATCTTGGCCTAAACATCACGAAGGACATAAACCATTTAGTAGCCTCTAACTTATCTGTAGTAGCAAAGCATTGCCTGCAGTTAATCCGATCTTGGGTAGCACTACGACTATCTCTTTTAGGGAAAGTCAACTTGGTCAAAATGACCATTTTACCCAAAGTTTCTTTTTTATTTAATACAATCCCTCTTTATTTTGACCCCTCCATAATAGCGAAGTTACAGGCGGATATCTCTTCCTTTATTTGGAATTGGCATCTTCCGCGGATTGCCTGGAAGAAATTTAGGAGGCGCAGAGAGAAGGGGGGGTTGGCTGCCCCTGATCTGCAGCTGTACACCTGGGCATTTCAACTCTCGCATGTTAGAATGCTTTTAAAGATGCCTGTGGATTCGGGAGTGGGAGCCCTACTCTCAGCTTTGCTTGATGGTGAAGGTCTTAGCCAGTCAGGTTTTTTGTTTAAATTTGGCAACCAAAGGTTTGTAAAAAACAATTAAGTTGAAGATTTTGCAGGGTTTAATAAAAACGTGGGCAAAATTAATTATCAACTTAAAAGTTAGCTATTATGGCTATAGGACACCTCTTTGGGGTCTTCCTGAGAGCCCTTGGTGGCTGGGTGACAGTTTGGCGGTTCCGCTTAAGGAGGCAGGGATGTTAGTTTGGGGGGACCTATTTTCAGAGGGGAGTTTGCTTCCGTGGAAGTGTCTGAGAGATAGAGCAGGTCCTAACCTTTCAAGGTTTAAATATATGCAAATGGCTGGGTGGACTCATTCCTACTTGGCTCGGCCATCCTTGGCAAATAGATTTCCTATTGGAGGCTAAAGCCATTTAGTATCCCAGATGGTAGATAATCCACCAGCCAAAAAGGAAGTCTCCCTCTGGTACAATCTGATCATTGAGGAACTCGATGGGGACTTTTTGCTACCAGACCAGCTTTGGGGACCTACTATGCCAGGTCACAATGTAAAGGATATGTGGAGCAACTCATTTAAAATTTTGTGGTATCTTGTTAAGCCGGCATGGCTGCGCAGAAACCATTTGTTCACGCTCCACAGGGCCTACTATTCTCCCCTCAGACTCTCAAAATTCTCTCAAGGGGACCCTGTGGTTTGTCCTAAGTGTGGTCTACCAGCGACTTCAGATGTCCACATGTTCTTTGAGTGCCCTCGTTTGACTCCTTTTTGGGATGCTATATGCCACACTCTCTCTGAATCGTTAGGAAGTCAAATCACTCTAGACCTTTCTATTGTCATCTTTGGGCTCTCCTCCGAGGTTCATGGGCAAGCAAAAAGTCTCCTGTTTTATTCAATCCTACTTGCCCGTAGAGATATTTGCAAAAAGTGGAAAGACTCTGTTCCACCCTCACACATCGACTGGCAGATTTCAGTTTTGCACGTGTCTAGAGTTGATCTAGTAAGATCTGGTAACCCAGCTAAGAGAGCATTTTGGCACCAGTTGGATTGGGGTCATTGACTTAACAGGGTTTTTTAATTTATTTATTTATTTTTTCTCCCTCGGTCCGATGATTACTCACCAATGGTGCTTTGGAACCCGAAGAGCCCGGATTCACTTTCTGGGAGATATTGGTTGTACTTGCACCTTTTGCTGGCTAAGGTAGTGTTTGCACTCCCTTTTTAGTTTCTTATTTGATGGTCCCTGAGGACATAACATATCTGAGGGTGTCGGTCCATTCAGAGGCGTCTATAACCATACACTGTCTGGTTGTTAACCTGAGACAGATTGCAGTGTTCCAGACTGCGACCTCACATGAAACCAAGGTGATAAATGAGGACACAAAAAAAACATATATATAATATTAAAATCAAGAAGACTTATTAGGGCCAGCAGAAGAGCCCGCGTTGGTGTCCTCCTCTTGCTGTTCTTGTTGTCCCGCCGACTGTGCCTCTGGCTGCCTGCCCCTGGGTGCTGAACAGGAAAGATATAAGAAAGAGACAAACATTGATGGATGGTTCAAACAAATAAAATATTTTTAAAGAACGTTCAAAAAACACTTATGTAAACAACAATTGCAATAACTAAATTGACCGATCTGATCTCATCTGGTCAACAAGTAGTATCAGGAGATTCATGGATCGACTACTTACTATTTATCAACACTAATCCAGTCTTCCATTCTGATTCCAGAATACTAACTAAGCCTAAGTATGATGTACCACATGACCTAGCCCACCTATTCCAGGCGTGCCAATTGTACATTAAGTACGCATTTCCTCCTCTTTTAGTCCTCAACAATGCATATGGTCAAATAAATGGAGGACACATGTCTACATTTTTGTATACACCAAATTTTTTGTTGATTGATTGATGCTGATGTTCTGTTAGTGCTAAGCCTTTTACCACTCATTGAACAAACTAGAAAAGGTTCTAACAAAGACTAGGGTACTAGCAGCACGTGACGTAACAGAGGGGGCATCACGCATACCACTAAAAAATTACAAACTCATACAAAGTAACTAAACCTAAGTATCAATCCGCCCCTATCTCTTAGTGACAGGAAAAAGTAAGGACTAGGGTCACTATAGCATTACGTAACTTAATTTCTCTAAAATAAACTCTTACATAATCATGCTAAGCGAGCGCAAAGGCAAAGTTGCAAACAAGTAAGATTAGTAGTAGCGCAGAAGAGCGCCTGTGTCATAGCAAACACAGAAGACTTTTGAACGTAATTAACCTGTAATGTAAGCAGCAGCATTCTAGCTGGTTGGAAAAAAAAGATATTCGCGATATAATTATATAACACAGAGCAGAAGAACAGACACAAAGTAGTAATAATTAAATAATTACTCACCAGAAGGTCCAGCAGGTCCTGCTCCCGGTCCAGGATGTCGGGCCACTAGTGCGTCAACTGGGCCTGGGTGCGCCGGACCCCAGAGCAGCGGCACACTGCCCGGCGCCCCTTCCCCCACTGCTGCTGACGATCCCGGAGCCCGTACCCAGACCCAGGCCAGTCACCTGCTGCCAGGGTTGAGGGGAGGTGGCGCTGCACAACTCCACCTCCCCAAATAAGGCCAGTGCCGGCACCCCTTGTGGACGCCGCCTTCCGCAAGGAAGGTGGTCGCGTCTCTGGCTGCAGCGAGCTCTACCCTTCGAAATGGTTCTGGGGAGAGTGAGATAGGCCGGGAAAGAAAAGGTAATAAAATAAAAAAGAGTTAGTGAAGGAAATTAAAATAGCAGGCAATAGAAAAAGAGTGAAAAAGTAGCTAAAAACACACAAAAAGTAAACAAAAACCAAAAATATTGAAGCAGGAAAATAGTAAGAGAGATAATTAATAAAAAAGATTTTAAAAAAGTGTCTAGAAACAAAGGATTGGAAAGATAGAGGGAGTATTAAAAATCAGGCCCCAGAACCATATCAATAGAGTGAAAAACAAGAAGGCCGCGCCCATTGCGACCACGTGCGCAAGTTCACGCGATATTTTCTCCCCGAGCAAGCAAAAACCATTGTGAACACGTAAAAGAGTTCCTGAACAGGAAATACGTACTGCAAGCATGCATTGCGCGACCCGGAACAGGAAGTAAGCATTGCGAGCGGGCGGGACAAGTGAAAACAAGATGGTCGCGCCCATGAGCAACCGCATGGGTAAGTTGGCGAGATGCGATCACGCAGAAAATTTCGCGAACGGGTGGGAAAAAACGTCAGCGTCTTCGCAATATTTCCGAGTGTTCGCGGATATTTTTTACATTTTCACGATAGTCTGTATCTTCCCCGTCCCATACTGAGGTGCTGTACTCCCATGAGGTGCATTTCCTGTGGATATATGGCATCTTGTTTAGACCTGTTAAGGGCCCGAAGCACCAAACTCCTCTTTATCTTATTGCTCAGGCCCTTACATTCCAAGTTAGTAACGCTAATGTTTGTGTGCGTGTCTTTGGGGAGGAGTTTGTTTCCTTGTTGTGAGGGTCTGAACCTCCACGCACGACTTAGCCACGGTGTCCCATATCCCTTGGTGTGTTGTGCTGTTGTGATAGATCTCCAAACTCACCCCCCACCTTACCGCGTGATGAATGTACAACTAACCAGTTCCCCATCTCATGGTCTGTGTCAATCCCAAACATAAGCAACATCAAACAAGTAGATGTCTCCTTCGCAGAGGAGCACGTAAAGGCCACTCATAAAGAGCTGTCCATTTGCCAAGGCTGTGCCTTGAACAGTCTGTAGTTAGGATTTACAATTATCCACCGGCAAATCACACCCAGGTGTCAGTCAGGTGTCTCCCTTCACAAGCTACTCCTATTGTCTTGTCATGCCGCTCAGGGGGTATATTTCGGTCTAAGTCCTCTTCCTCTTGAGACTTTGAGGGGTCCCCTGCTCCCTTCAACACATTATGAGCCCCGTGGTGAGGTACTTCCCAGGCCGCGATCCTGGATCTCAGCCCCTCATAGCTATTTCATGAGCCCGGCTGGCTCCACAATCTTCTAGGATGCGTCACTAGATCTACATAATGCCAACACAGTCGGTGGGAGATGAGAGGGGGGACACAAACCAGGTATTCTCTGTCGCTGCACATGCCGGTCCTCGGTTATTATATATATATAGGTCAATCTCCCTACCGCTGCATGCCTCTCTTGAAACGCGACCAGCCTCCTCCAAGCAGGTGACATCTTCCGATAAGCAGCGTGGTCATGGCTCTTTTCTTCATCATGCACCGCCGGCGTGGGCTATAGGCAAGGCCTGTGTTGTGCCCCATGAGCTCTATGATGTGCTCCTTCTTCAGGCAGGTTCGGAGTCTGATAGTATCAGATAATGAGGTTCCAGGGCCGCCTATGGGCCTGTGAGCTCCGGGGTTCACATCCTGTTATCACATAGGCGGTTAGGCCCCCGCCCTCAGCCTTGTGTTCTTAATATAGCCTGGTACAGAGGTGTAAACACTTTACCATTGGTCCCTAAGTCCAGTAGGGCCTACAAAAATCGCTGGGTAGGTGGTTCCTGCATTTTATTGCCAGCATAGAAGGGTACATGTGACAGATGCCCAGAGGTCACAAATTTGCCTACAGGTATCCCAGAATCCAGCTGAATTTTTATAAACCTGAATTGCATATTACATTTTGTCACCAAATCCATATAGCAATGAGCTCTGAGCTTATCTCTGAGCTTATCTAAATACAGAAATATAAATGGTTAGCAACACACAACAATGTAGTCAAAGAATGCATGCCCTTGAGAAATAGTGTAAACTCTGTTGGGCCCATTAACGAAGGTAAATTTGCATGTATAAATCTACTTTTACACTTTTTAGTAAATGTGTTACTTGTGGCTAGCCACCATTTCCAAGTGCAAATTTACTACAAATTGTAGACTTACATGTCTCCACCTCCTGAAACAGGGGCTGGAGCCACATTTGAGTAACGTTACTCCTAGTATGTCACATAGGTAAAGTTCTCCATCACCTGGGCAGATATCTTCCAATTGTAACTTATAGGGAAAAATTACAAAGCGTATCATATTTGAAAAAATTTGTAAAACTATTTTTATGTTATTTATTTATTTAAATTAAACTTTTATAAACCTTGTGAATGCAGAATACATTTAGAAAAAGACTACAGTACAGTTCACTGAATTTGGAATTAAATATTTAATTAATTACAAATATTTAATTAATTTAAAATTATTTTAAAAGTTGTATGGAAACAAATCACACCAAATTAAAAATGTATATATTTATTTATTATGTATCAAACACTTGAAACAAATCTGTGTAAAATGTATTTAAGTCCATGTAATTATTTTTTTTTTTAATGTTACATATATTTGCAAATGAAAAAAGGTTGTTAAAATAATGTACAACACAATAATATTTATTTTTTGCTGGTTTAGCTTTTGTTAACAGTAAATTAAATGTATATAAATATTAAAACATGTATTTTTGCATTATTTCCCATGGGGCCTTTTCTCCATTTTTTTGAATGGGAGGGTGTTGGTATGTGTGGTGCTGGATTTACTCCATGATGAGATAGAGCAAATGAACTACTGTTTTTTGTTCTTGTTAGCTACACTATCTTTAGAAATGCAGTTTGTAAATGGCAATGGACTTACTCCTTTATGGGTTGGTGTCTGTCCATGCTTAAACCCATCCCTGGCCCTCCCTAAATCTCCCATTACTCCTCTCTAAACCCTTCATATTTAGTAGTAGATGTGCCTGATTTTTCTTCCCCTCCTCGGTCCTTCCCAGATTTTCTACAGAGGGACTAATTACGATGTCGGCCAGAAAGCCCCCGACCAGCAGTCGGAGGCTTTCCGCCGGATATCGTAGGTTTCATTACAATCGCTGTATAAAGATGAAGGCAGTCGGTATGAAACCAGCGGGGGAATTCAGACGCGGTTCCAATGTGCTCAAAGAGTCTTTTGTAGCGTCAGAAGCCAGCATAATCCCCTAATGACGGCGGAGCCAGACTCAGCTCTGCTGTCGGGGTTATGATGGCACTTTCCGACAGCCATTTCATGTCGGCCTTTCTGATATGAAAAGACTGTTGGGAAGTCTCTTTGGGGGCCTGTAGCAGGGTCCCCTTACCCCCAACCCTCCACAGCGGGGCATGGGGAACACCTATGGTGCCCCCCTTACATCCCTGCACCATGTGGCAGGCACTGCATGGTATCTGCCACACTGTGCAGGTATGTTTAAAAACATCCATTAAAAAATGGAAGCTTGTGCTGCAGGCCAATTCTGCCTGCCACACAAGCTTCCGTTGTAGAATTGATGTTTCCGACCGCTCTATGGGCGGTCGCATCCAAATCAGGTGGTCTGAACCACCAACATATGGTGAGGCGGTTCCAGACCGATACAGTGTTGCATCCGCCCGACATCATATTCAGGGTTTAAATTGTAAACTTACATGTGTGAGGTTTTCCCTAGAGAATCGATAGGAGGGGTGGGGGGCAGGGAAGACTCCTCCACTAAGGCAGAGGAGCGTCGACCCACTGCTTTAAGGCAGTGCAGAGGAAAAATGAAAATTATAATAATGAAACGTGTTATTATCATTTCTTTTTCCCTTCTTAGGTGCAGGGAGTGGCAGGGCTGGCCAGAGAAGGAGCCAGGGGAGGAGTGGTGTGCCCACTCAAAGTGTGCATGAATGCTTGACCGGCTGCCATGGGCTGGCCAAACATTCATGCACACTTTGCATGTTCCCTACCAGGCTGCATTACACAGCCTGGTGGGGAACATGCACAGGCACCCTGTCCCATTCTGAGCGCTGAACCACGGCGCTCAGACCAATCACAATGCTGCAGCATTGTGTTTGGCTTAGGGGAACCATTCACAATGCTCTCTTGCAGCGTTGTGATTGGCTAACGGACCCTGGGATTCCAGGTGCTTGCCCTGTGACAAGGAGACTTGTTAATTTGTTTATTTTTTTACCCCATCCCCCACCCCACACTTCCCCTCACCCTCCCGCCGCCATTCCCTACCAGCCGCCACTGGTGGGGGGAGATTCCTCCTGTATGTTGTGAGTTGTATTTTGTAGTAGCTAAGTAGTACTACTGTAGTGCTACTTTATGTACTAAAAAATGCAGTTTTTAATTCATTCCGGCCTAAAGTTTATAAATATAATCTCTGAATTTATATGCAGGTTATAGTAACACAAAACTGATTAAAATGCAAGTTCCAGAAGGATGACTAGAAAGATAAGCAAAGTGTTTTTGGAAGGAGTAAGCGATGACCTTAGCTGATCACAGATTGTCAGAGAGAGTCAATGAGTATAATCTGCTTTGGAGGTGAGAGGATTACTGGCATGAGACACTTTAAAGTCAAATGCAAGACATTTACATTTGAAGTGGTTTCTGATGGCGAGACGTAGATTTTCGGTGGTTAGAATGAGAGAACCTGTTTTGTAACAGATGGCTCAATGGAGGTTAGACAGTAACAACTTTAGTGATGATTCAGAAAGATTAGCAACAATAAAAGAGAGTGGCAATAACTCAGACAGATTAGGGGATTAGAAAGGCAAAGAATAAGAATGTTGTGGTTTCAGGAGTGAGGAATCTTTGGATTAGACCAGGATCAATGTGTAGTTTTAGAGGCTAATGTTGGGTTCTTTTGTGGGTGACGTCCATGAATCATTTCCAGCTCACATGATCTCTGCCTTCTATAGAGCAATGCACGATGCCCAAAAAGAGCAGTTATTGCAGGTCGGGGTAAATATTTGATAATAGTTTCGGTCACAGACTATGAGGAAACAAAGATTGCGGATCCAGAAACTTCTGACCATTTCCAACGACAGGGCGATAATAATAGATCATGATTCTCGAGCACAGAAGAGCCAAGTCACAAAGGCATTTATGAGAATGTGAAGCTGTTCTACAAGTCTATTCATTTGTATACACATTTTTGGTTTTGTTAATGAACCCTAAAAGATCCATCTCCATATTAGTAAAAGTGAAAAGGGGGCACAATCCTTATTAGGAATATTTCCTAAATGTTCCAATTTCAGATAATTTGAGGGCAATTCACAAAGGCATGTAGAAGGATGGAAAGGTGGAAAAGAGTACTTCAGAAGTACCACTTTACGTACTCCTTACTTCTCTGTAAATAGACCTTTGTGTGATTAGCACGTCTTGTTTTTTGGAGTGAGTGGCAAAATGAGGCGAGACAGTGAAGGCAGTGCTATAAATTCATTTTTGAACGTTGCCAAGTCCAGCAAAAAGTAAAATTAAAAACTCCAAACACATAACTAAGGGAGTCAAAAACTCCCTGATTGTACCTTTGCCTTCCACACTGTTGAAAGTTTGTCTGCATGTCAGCTGGGTTGCATAATACAAATGCCTTATATTTAAATACATACGTCCTTATAGAATACATTATGGGTCATTCCAACTTGGGGGCAAATTTGGTTCTGTAGTTGTGGTCTTGCAGTTTGCGACTCTACGGAGAGCAGCGACTGTTCACTTACTATGTAATTCTGATTTTTGAACTGCAGAATAATAGATAACCCACTAACCAACATTCCTGATGAATTCGTAATTCATGCAATTCTAAAAATCCTGAATCAGGCCTAAATTGGAGTTTGTGTCATGATTCACACTTAGATAAATTGCGGGGCATTGCATCCTGATCAAACTATCCAGATTTGGGGTTTTAAAAGTATTATTAAACCGGCAGGTTTCTAGTTTTTTCTTTCTTTCGATGTCTCTGAATCATTCTCTTCACTGGCGGTGCTGAGTTTAGCTGTTCTGCTTTCGTTTTCCTCTCACAAATTAATAAACGCTGGTAAAGCCAAAGGGCTGGCTTTTTAATTCCTTGGCGGCCTTCTTCAGTGATTGGGAAGTTTGCGTGGCTGGGTGCTTGGATGGAGAAGTGGGCAATTCTAAGAATGAGAATGGTTTGTTGCATGAGTATGTGCTTGGGTAATTAATGGATGAGTGAGAGAATTAATGGATAAGCGAGTGCTTGGATAAAGGGTTGAACACGTGAGTCAATGAATGAATGATTGGACAAATGTATGGCTGGATGGTAAAGTGGATGCCTGGATGAATGCTGACAGATGGCCCAAATCTTAAAGGCTGAAGCCTTAGTCACCAAAGACTGCAAGTACTAATATTATACCTGTGCAAGCATTTCACATTTGCTGGCCACCCTCTTGTCAATAAAGCTCACAATCTTCAAAAGTACCTATCATGATGCCAATGCATATAATATGCCAGAGTTGGTACCACTGCACTAAAAACACCCATAATATGACAATAATTACCACTATTGTGCATATTTTGATTTGACCCAGTATTCCGTGTTCCATAGGGCATGATTTGGTTTGCACCTTTACATATCATTAATGAATGCATGTTCATGTTCACACAAAAAATCTTGGATTATAAAACATATGAGGGTGTCGCTTAGAAAGCATGATTGCACGCCTATATTTGAACTATCATTAGTAAGTGTTCACAGTTGCCCTGTAAGCATTAGTACAATATCTGTGGACCATGGCTACCACACCACGGCGCTTATTTACAAGCCCTGTGCGCCATCGGTGCGTCACTTTTTCCCATGTTAAAAGTCACGCACTGGCGGTGCAAGTGACTTGTAAATAAGCCCCCACATATATAGATTTGCACCATCACTCAGTTTTAACCAGTGAACGCTGATATTTTAATCAAATAACATAAATCTGCATATTTGCCACATTATTCAGGAATCTTTGCTGAAGGCCCATATTTAAGCACTTGCTCATTAATCATTCGTGCATGTTCAGATATGCCAAATGACTCCATAATTCTTAGTGCATGCTCATCTTTTCCCATCACTCACTGATTTCTAGTGCATGATCCATTTGTCTCACATCCTTACTACATGTTCAGATTTGCAGAAAGATATTTGCTATACATTAGTGAAATGGCTGGTACATGTAAAGATGAACTACTCAATAAGCTGATTCAAAATGCGACTAACACTTTCGATAAGCAATGGCTGGTGTGGACTGGCAAAAAGCACAAATTGTTAGAGTGGCTGACATAAAAGTGTATGTGGGTATGATTCTGCATTGCAACACAAATAAATGCTGACATTCGTTTCTGTTTTCAAAGTTATTTACTCCCAAAGTTTCTGGCAAGGGAGTATTTACACATCTCAAAATGGAATGAAGTCAGTGATTTTAGGCATGACCTTTTAAAATTGTTTATCCAAAACATTAACTGAAGTGGTGGCTGAAACTAACGAATGGTGTTAGAAAGTGACAACGAAATGGAAACAATTGCTCCTTTTTTATTGGGGAAATTCAAGAAATATATATATATTTTTTAAAGAAATACAATGTTAAATGCTAGCCAAGACAAATAGGGCCACATGTATGAAGAGTTTTTGCAGCTGGAAATGACCAAACGGGTCGTTTCTGACTGCAAAAATGCTTTAAAACATGTAGAAAACACAAATTGTGATTCAGTAACACGTTACTGGATCATAATTTGTGTTTGCGATTCAGTATTTGGAAGGTCCGTGTTTAGGGCATCCTTTCCAAATACTGAATCTGAATGGGATGTATGAATGTTTTGAGGCCGAATTAAGGGCTATATATAAAAAAGTTAGGCTTTGCTATGCCCAAACAGCGAATCCGTAGAAATCGTTATTAGGGAATCGCAAAATGAGATGTATGTGAACGCAGATTCCACTTATATCGATTTCTACTGATTCGCAAGTGTAATAAGGAAATCGCAATTTTTGAAAATCGCCAAATTGCAATTTCCTATTAGGAAATCGCTAATTAGGAATCGTTATTTTCTGAATGCAGAATAATGGTGTCAGACATGAAGTTAAGAAATACAGGGGTTGACCACAACCCAGAAGACTAGGAAGGTGCTGGAACGGAGAAGTGTATCTGTTGCACCACTGGCAATGGAATACCTGTGATTGGATTACACTATGTCCAAGGAAGATGGGGACAAGGATTTTGGGGGCAGATAGCGGAAGGTTACATTTCCTGAAAAGGAGCTGTAGCTCCTAACAGAATAATGTGTGGCACATATAGAACAGCTCTTTGGGAAGGTCTCTTTTCCTGTCCCTGAGAGCCAGGAGACCAAGATATGAAACAGCATCTTGGAAAAGTTGAACTCCCTTGGTGTCACACAGAGGGCCATCCCAGAGCTCAACAAATGCTGGTGTGAGATCTCGTACAAAGGAGAAGGTTGCCAGCAAGATGGCTGAGGGTCGTGGCTCAGGTGGTGGGCTCTTAAAACACCCCCCTCGCACTGTTGTGGAGACACTCATCAAGGTGACACAGGAACCAGTGAGAGTGGTGGGAGTGTCAGACATTGACACCTCCAATGCTGCAGGCAACAGCCAGGGTAAGTCAACTCCTCTTTACTTCCTCAAATAAATCGTCACAACAAAAATAATTCCATTGAGATGCTTGTTTTACTTTGGCAATGCATTGTGAGAGTTGTAGTACACAAAAGTTGCATGCTGTACTGTTTGCTGATGACTACACCACACATATCTGTACATCACAAACAAGTCACAAACACATGAAGCACAGTTACAACAATATTGTGAACAGACATTTCCATTAATTTGCACTAACTATATACATACATTGCCGCAGATCACACCCAGGACTTGTCAGAACAAATTGAGGCTGAAGAAGCTACTGGCAAACTTGTGGGAATGGAGTACATCACATTACCAACTCCTGTGCCTATCACTCCAACTTCAAATGTTAAGAGAACAACCATTGCACCACTACCACTCTTTGTGGATTGCGATGAGGGACACTCCCAAAGCAGGGACACAACTAAATTTGTTGGTGGGACACACAGACATTGTAGAGGCCAACAAGCAACAGTCCACAATGAGAATGTGTTGGACGACATGACAGACAGTTCTCCTGTGCTTGGTGGCCTGTAGAAGTCCATTATATCTGTACTGTACCTGCAAATCAAGACTGTCAATAGGCATCTGCTAAGCTGAAACACTTCTGGGTCTGACATCTCCCCACTTCCACATTCTAGTGTTGCTGACAAGGCACCCAACCCCAGAGGCCAGAACAAGTGAATATACTGAACACTCCGAGTCATGAGTCTACGTTTCTTTTGCTTGTAATGACATGCATTGTTGCCTACTTGACATAATATTAGATCCACAATGGATATCGTTGATTTAGAAGAGATACAGTATAGGCACAACTTGAATATAAGGTGATCATTCAGTTATGCACCATGCCTTACCATCATGTGTGATGTCCATTTCTTAGATGTTGTAATCACTCTTACCCCAAAAATCGTTGTTTGGGATTTCTGTGCATCATATACGACCCTCTGCTTCACTTGTTGCATCCTGCTGCCCCTGTAGTGGTGGTAATTCATCATCTGAGTCAGACTCGCCCTCAATGGTGATGTTGTGTAGTATGCTACATGTGGCAATGATCTTACAGCACGTCTCAGGTCTGTAAAGTAGTGCTTTGCCAGTCTTGTGGGGGCAGCGGATCCTGGACTTCAGTATCCTTTCAGTGATAGAACTCGTATTCGCATGTGCCCTGTTGTACTGCTTTTCACTTCTTGATCTTGAAGTGAGGTATGGTGTGAGTATACAGGGACACAAGTCATATGCACTGACTCCTTAAGAGCATGAGAAGGAAAGCCATTAGGTCACATTACACAAACAGTTCTGGCCATTGTATTAATTGAGTCAGCAATTCTCATACCTAGTAAAACAAATCACCAAATTCATCCTGTGACAATCGGTTTTGCATTTTACTGTGGCAGAACATGAAGGAGTCATGAGTGCTGCCTGGTAATTGGACCAGAAGGTCTGTTATGATATATGAGAAGTCACACACTATCTGTACATTGAGTGAGTGTGAGCATTTCCCGTTTCTGTAGATGCTGAGGGGGGACAAATGGCATTTTGTGTGCCATCAACACAGCCAAAGACATTGGGGAACTGTGCTAACCAGGAAAACATTAATTGGGTCTGTTGCAAATAATGGGGGGGATTTGGGAAATGAATGTATTGGTTAACTTTGCTAACCATGATGTCCAGAAACCTGTAAAAGTACCACTGCTCCCCTGATAACTTCCAGACACTAAGAGATGTAGGCCATACAATAGGTGCACATGTGGTGGGAATGCATTGTTCCTGAGTGTTCGAGTCTGAAGCTGAGTTACTTCTCAAATAACTCATATGGCAGGGATACCCGTCACCCCCTCACAACACAATCCCCAAGAATGGGAATACGGAAACGGTTCTTGAGCTTTTGGAAGGCGGGAGGGAGTTACCCTCCCGGCCGTATTTATTAAAATATGAAACAAAATTAAAACATTAAAATAACAGTTTCATATCATGTACAATTTCATTTACACATTACGATGTTTCTTGGCTAACCTTAACTCATCTCTAATACAAAGGTTCTCCTAGCCGATTCTAAAACATCCTGTAAATGCATTTCTCAAAATTCAAATTGTACATCCTAACATTACGGGCCAACGGCAAGGTCGTAACCGGTGTCAGATCCCTAATACCAGAACTCCCCCCTCACTTGTGAGGGGCGGGCGCACAGAGGACTGTCCCTCTGTGCCAACTTCCAATTTCCCTTGTCTTAGCGGGGGCCCCCTATTTACTCGACGCCATCTTGGTGGTCGTACGAGGACTCGTGTGAGGTGTCTAGAAGGTAGCGTAGACCCCCCTCCCACCCCACACTGCTTACCACATCCGCCGTCGCGGATGTCCTGGCCCCGGGAAATTCCCAGGAGGGGCCCGTAGCCCCTCCTCCCCAGGGAGGGGCCTATGACCGCCTTCCCTTTCGGTGGCCCCATCCTTAGAGGGGACCGCCTCCCCGTTTGAGGGGCCAATGGCCGCCTCCCCCCGGGCGCTCCCATCCATAATGGGTGACGCCCCACCTCTAGGGATCTTCCAATTACTGCTCACCGATCATGACCTTACCGCCACAGGCCGGATAGTTGACCGGCTATCCGGACCCCCCACAAAACTCCTACTTAAAGGTCATGGCTGCACAAACTTTTTAACCAAGCTACGAAGTCTCCTATGAGTAAGGCATTACCCTCCCGGGACAAATGGACCCCATCCTCGAGATACATATGGTCCCCCTGAATACATCCATGTGGAATACAATGCAATTTACCTGTACGAAACAACCTACCAAGTTTGTTATTAACTTTCTTTACCGACTGATTTAAAGCCGACACAGAGATAGCCCCCCGCCACACCTTCCGCGGAAGCATGTGTGGCCATGCAATCGTGCACCCCGGAACCCTTCTCGCCAACCAACTTACTGCGGATAAAATTAACTCGAGAAGTACTCGTCGACCAATGGTCACCAAATCATTGCCCCCAAGATGCACTATGATTACAGACGGCGGTGACCTTGTCCGCCCTAACAATCCCTCCATAAAAGTCTGAAACTGGTCAATACAGAGCCCGCCCCTTCCGTGGAAGGTCACCCTGTACCCGTATTCCCCAGCCATGTGAATCATGTCACCTGCTTTGAATACGTCTGCAGCGCGCCTCACGTATGAGTGGCCAACGACCCACACCACTCTTCTCTCAGCCGGTGATCTTTGACCGCTGGTCCCCAGGTGTCGGGTCAACTGCACAGTCCGCCCCGCAAAGCCTGCTCGCGAAACTGTAAACCAAACAGAAAACAAGAAGCGTGAGTGCATGACATTAGCTTCACAACATGTGCAGTCGCACATACCTTTTATAACAATTCGAGGACCAACGCCCCAACTGTTTCACTTTTTCCACACTCAGACCCCTGGCTGTGGGCCTCTGTAGCAGCCCCTATCCGGAAGGAGTGGGTCCCAAAATCGCCCGGATTCAAGCCCACTGCTGCGATTGCCATTGTTAACACCCGCTGAAACTGAAACCTGGTCAGTGGGGTGGCGTCGGTATGTCTCAGCAGGCTCCCCCCCCATGATGCCGCCCTCTGCGCTAAATAATCCTCCACGCATTTCACTGGGCACATGGGGGACCCTAGTATGCGCTGAACAACCACACTGTCCCCGATCGCTCCCTGATCGGTTTTGGGCCTGGCTATAGTGACTACCATCGTATCACCCTTGATCTGAATGTGTTCTCGACACAGACCTCCCCCCGTATCCTGCTTGTTCCTCGCTACCAGTTCACTTACCCGCATAGCCCCATGGAATGCTAATGCAAAAGCGGCCTGGAACAGCACTGTCTCTGACTGAGATGAACATGTCGCAGGGAGTACGGACATTAACAGGGACAACCTTGCTAGCCCTATCGGGCGCCTCTCGTCCCCTCTACGACCTTCAAGGCGTTGCCACCCACGCAGCGCCTTCTTCACGAGAAAGGACGCCGTAGGGTCCTGCATGCCATGAGCCTGCGCCATGAAAGCAATGGCGGCTCGGTGCCTATTGGCTGTTGCCACTGATCGGCCTGCCTGCTGTAATGATACCAGAAATTTCAGGACATACTCTTACTGCCCCCAATGCTCTCTCCTAGCTGAACCCAAAAATGCCCAATAGGAACGAAACGCTCCTTCATATGCCTTCCTCGTCCTGGGTGCTAGACTCTCTCCCACGAGGTCTTGTAATCCGGGGCACCGAGAGACCAGAGAACTTCGGGAAATGGTGCCGCAACCAAGTCCGCTGAGGGTAGATAGCCCCGGAAGGCCTGCATGTGGAACGAGAGAGTGCATCAGCCGCCTGGTTCAGTACCCCAGGCACATGTCTAGCTCTAAAGTGGACGTTTAATCTCATACACAGCAGGACCATTTCTTTCAGTAATCTCAAGATCAATTTGCAGCGTGCTGCCTGATTATTGACACATTCTACCACGGTCATATTATCGGACCAGAACACCACAGTACGATCACGAAACCCCTCGGGCCATGTTTGTAAGGCCACTAGAATGGGGAACAGCTCAAGAAACCCAATGTTAGCTGTGAGCCCACTATCGTGCCACCATGCCGGCCATGTTTGTGCCGACCATTGATTACCAAAGATGGCGCCAAAACCCACACTCCCTGCCGAGTCGGTCCACAATCCCAGTTCCTCGGAGGAAACCGCTGGCTTGTTCCATACGACACGACCGTTGAAATCCGCCAGAAATGCCAACCATATGCGCATGTCCTGGCGAACCTCTGCCGAGAGTCTTGTGCGGTGATGCCCTTCCCTAAGGCCCACCATGGCTTGTGCGATAGAGCGGGAAAAGGGGCGAGCCATCGGTATCACTCTAAGTGCAAAGTTAAGCTGACCCACAGCCTGCTGCAACTGATGCACGGTCACTTTCGTCTCGCTAATACATATGTCGAGCGAGGCCTTAAATTTTAATACCTTCTCCTTAGGCAAACGGAAGCACCCCTCTTCAGAATCGAGCTCAATTCCAAGAAACTCGAGTGAAGTAGAGGGCCCCACTGTCTTGCCTGGTGCCAGTGGCACGCCAAATCGTCTCATGAGATCACAAAATTCACTCAAAGCCTGTGCACATTCCGTGTCCCCAGCTGCCCCAAGAAACAGAAAATCATCAAGGTAATGCATAACCTGCGTAAAGCCTGTGGCTCTGGTGAACGCCCATTGTAAAAAACTACTGAACTTCTCAAAATACGCACAAGAGATGGAGCAACCCATTGGCATACATTTATCCATGTAGTAGCGTCCTTGGAACACAAAACCTAAAAGACGCTGATCCTGTGGGTGTACCGGGAGTAACCGGAACGCTGACTCGATATCAGATTTAGCCATCAGCGCTCCGGGCCCCAGGCGATTCATCATGGCGACGGACTCATCAAAGGATGCATACCGCACCGAACAAACTCCCGGGTCAATCGCATCGTTCACCGAAAGACCCTTAGGAGCGGACAAATTATGGATTAACCTAAACTCACCTGGGTCCTTCTTGGGGACTACTTCCAACGGTGAACAAACAAAATTAAGAACAGGCGGGTTCGCATATGGACCCGCAACCCGACCTCGGGCCACCTCTTTTGCAATCTTTGCCTGTACTACAACCGTATTCTGTTGAACCGACAGTTGGTTCTTACACAGTGCTACCCCCCGAAAATCCCCCACCAGGATGCGGAAACCATATGAGAAACCGTCTCGCAACACCCCGGCGGAGACATGATCGGGGTATTCTTTCAGCCAAGGGATCATTGCCATGATGTCGATGGGGGTAGGTAGCAACGCCCCTCGGCCGATATTAGACCTGTTTGGCGCCACCTCTACCCCCTGTATCGCCATTTTTGGCTCTGCACGAACTCTCAGGGTGTGAAGACTGTCCGCATCCTGCACACTCATGCCTGAACTTGCATGTCCCCTGTGGCCTAGTGCACTTGCCTCTGTTGAAGCTCCAACAGACCCCTCTCTTACCTGAGTTCCCACTACTCTTTGAGTGCTGATCACTGCCGGTGCCCGCTCGAAAGGGCACTGACGAAGAATGGCGGGAAGGCTCCACCCCATTCCCGCCAAATGAAGACGGCTTTGTCGTGTTTGGCATGACCTGTTTCTGCCAGGAAATGGAGTCGAAACAATCCCACGTCAGGGATGAGTCGTGCTCCTTGGCCTTACGAAATTTGTTATCATAACCCAACCATTGATTACCTTCGTACGTTTCATAAAATTCCATTATACGTGTCTGGTAACAAGCCAATTCCTGTAACACTTCGGGCCTACGTTCTCCCATGATTGCAGTGAACATTCCAAAAGCCCTTGCCCAATTAGCGATTGTCTCATCAACTCTGAAACCCGCCATCTTTGCTCGCCAAACACTCGGATGCAACAATTCCTTCTGATTTCTCACATGATCTATCTCATAATGATCGGTCAATAACGAAAACATGTTCACATATTTGTCAGCCCATATCATTTCCTTCGTGGCCATCGGGATATGTTGGACCACCTTTTCCCTCCTTGAGGGTAACGATCCCTCCCTCGCCATTGGCAATGGCTGCTTACCCGAATCAGTAGCTGCACCTGCTGCCGCTGCTGTTCCAACGCCCGAAGATGGCTGTTCCGCGGGAACCTGAGGGGAAACAAAAGGAGAAGGTGCCTTCGCAGCATCTCGCGATTGCCGCAACTGCTTCATTATCAATTTGGCCTCTTCGGCCGCGTCACCCGGAGCCGTGGCACCCTCGTTGTTCTTGCCTAACCACGCCGCTAACTGAGCGGCCAACTCGGGAGGCATATCCCCCTCGTTCACAGGTGTAACTACCACCGATATCGGCTGTCCCGCGTCCGGAATCGGAACCGGGGCCTCTACTGGCCTGACCGGGCTCGCCGGAGGTGACTCGGGAACCGGGGCCTCACCTCCTGTTGCCCTATTCCTGGCCCTTTTACCTCTCCCGGCCGGGACTACTCCCGGCAATGCTGGTCCGATGACCTTCTTCGGCCTGCCCGTACCATTCATTGCCGCCATCTGCTTCTTCATGTTCGCCATGTCCTTCACCAGCATACGAAGCATTTGGTCGGTCCCAACCTTCTTTCCGACCCTTTTGCCAGGCATATTTTCAGGATAGTCGACCGAAGGTCCTGGATCCAAAGTTCGTAAGCACTGAAAGAGAAACACAAAAATTACAAATTCCCAAAATTGGCTCCTTGTTCCGTCTCGGGCTCACGTGCAACGAGGAGGTGCAGCTTCCAAGCACAGGAACAAGAGGATGCTTCCTTAGATTGTTGCTCCTTTTATCCTTCGTCGGGAGGGCGTGGACCCTCCTCCAATCCGCCTACGGGGCGTGGCCAACAGTGTAGGTGTCTAGGACAACCCCTCTTGGGCGGGAAAAGGCGCGACCCGGCTACGCCGCTTTGGGCATACCAGCCGAGACTTGCCTCCCGCCCAAAATGGTTTCCCGGGGGGATCGGGGCACCCTACCATACGTTCGGGGGGACCGAGTGGTCGCCCCTTTCCATTCTCAGTCTGTTCAAACAGGGTGACCTTCATCTTAAATATCCTCACCTACCTCCTCTTCCTGGCAGCCAATATCCTTATCCACCTTCATAAAAACTTACTGGACTGCCATTCTGAATGAGACAGATGCCTTTTGGGTGCCTATTTATAGTTTGCACCGGGTATCACCTGATTCAGATTGATGACAATTGCATTTCCTAAGTGGCCATTTTGGCGACTATTCCCAATTAGGAAATCCTTTGTCAATGCTATTAGCGATTCACTTTTTGGAAATCCCTAGTTGCGATTTCCTATTCCAAAATTTCCAAAATGCGTTTTTCTACTAGATAGTAGATGCATTTTCCAAAATGCGATTTCTACTGGGTAGTAGATGCATTTTGAGACACAAAAACAGTCTTTCGTACTTTCGGTAATGGTATTTTCCATTTTCTAATGGCCTGAAATAGGGAATCGCAATGTTAGGAAATGCAAAATGCCTAGGTACATATTGCCCTATGGTCATATAACATTCATATTTTATCTTTGAGAATGGAAAGCAAAAAGTTTTTATGGCCCACTGCCTGCTCTTAAAAATTAAACTTTAAACTTTAAAGTTTCCATTTTTTCCTTTTTAAACACATCCTGCTTTAAAACGGGCTGCATTAAAAAAAAAGATTGGATTATTAACAAACAATCACAGAAATGGTGGCCTGCTGACCTCAGCAGGCCACCATCCTTGTGATGGCTTGGATTCCTAATGTGACGGAGCACAAAAGTAAAATCAGGAACCAGACATTGGCATCGCCATTAGCAGAACATTGGAAGGATTCGAAACACTCAATCTCTCAGTTACGTTTCTTTATAATAGAGAAGATCACACCGAAACAGGGTGTGGATAGTCGACAGAAACTTCTCCAACGAGAATTATATTGGATCAAGACTTTGCAAACAATGTCCCCCACAGGGCTCAATGACAGATATGATTTATCGTGTTATTTATAGACAAGGCTTAAGAGAAGTGCCACTGTCATAAGAATGAGATTTATGCAATGACCCCATAATAGTTTTGTTTACACTATTGTTGCTGTATATAAACAAATGACAGTTCAGATCTTTTTGTTATCATGAGGATTGTACAATGGAGAATAACTGGTGAATTGAGTCAGCTTCATACTATACACTATGCATATCACTGATTTCACTAAGATCAGTTTCTATACAATTTAATGACACTAGAGATACTAGGAATCATCATAGCATGGTGATTTTACCACAGGTGTTTTTTACTTGCAGTAACTTCCTAAACATACATCTTTGCATTTACACCCCAATAGGGAATGATACATATTCATATCACAAGGACATGTATTCAAGTGTCTTTCACTAGTAGCTACTGCCTATATACACACGCAAGTCTTCTTATTAAGCCATTACCAGTGTATTTATAAATGATCCGCAGATAAATCACTGTTAGCAACACCACAGATCGGCTCAAAGTAGGTGTCCTATACTTGCAGAAATTTTCGGAACTCTTATCTTATTTTACCACCATTGAGACAGGTCATTTTTGATTGACTTTTGGAGTAGGATCCAGATGTATTTGGTTTAAGAGCGCATTCGATCCGCACTCATACGTGCTATTTGTGATTCGAGTGTGGATTTAACCTCCATTCACATTTTAAACTTACTCCTGCGATAAACGCCAAAATGACATCTGAGAGAATATATATAAACCCTTTTTTAAATTTCAAAAGGTGACTCTTTCGATCAGCAATACTATTCAGCTTTAACATAACATCTCTTTAAGATGGCGACCTGGTAGCACAGTGCTACCGGTGAGATCGAAGATCAGTCCGTTTTACAGTATCAGTATCATTAGCCGCGTATAATCACAACTTTCGGCCATGGCGGCCACCGGCTCAACCTTTGAACGTTTGGAGAACAGAGAACTGAGATAGAGGAGGAGAAGACATTATCAGGTATGGAGGGCAGTACGGAAACTTTTACGCTCACAACCGTAGTGGCACTCTAACATCAGTAACTTATACGCGCCTCTGATCTTTTTCAGATTCGCGAACACAGCTATGTCTTCAGGTAGGAAACCGCGTTCCATGACAAGGTCGCGTAGCGAAATATCTCACAAGGGGCAGAGATTAATCCAGTTTCCTATTGTTTCTTTAACGACTTTCAGGTTTAAAGTCGACCGACAACATACACAGGTATGAAATGAGATATTGTTAATAAAATAAAGAGAAATTTGTTCATATAGCCTGTATGGCCAGTCAGATTGAGGCATGCATTTAATAGACCACACATGTGCATTTCTATTACAGCACTCATCACCGAGATTTTCAAGTACACTCTGGTAAGCTAACATTAAAATCACAACTGTTGAGTATCAATTTGTAAGAAGAGTTGGCACACGTTACATGTAGATGTTTTCCATTTCAGGCGACATTCAATTATTATCAACTCAATTAAGGTATGAGGCTCTACATTTAATTTAGATTTATCAATAGCAACCATGGGCACACACAACAATCAACATATTTTAATTTTTGCTTTTAGAGTGGTCCCTGAGGAAGGTACCGATTGGGTACCGAAATGCATCGGGCACGTAATTAAGATGTGTTACATGTTAATGTTGATTGAAATATATGAAGAATTATGAGAACATATTCAATGTACATATATGTTCAAATAATGTACATTGATTGATTTATGATATGTGATTTAAAACATGAACTTTGATGAAATTAGGAAAGATTAAAATGAATGAGAAGTGATGGTTTTATCAATTAATCTAATTTGAAAACTTGAGTAGGTGTGAGATAACACCAAGTGAACAGTGCATGACTGGACTACCTTTCTGGCTAGTCTTACCAATGGGATTCCTAATGGGCCATAAATTGCGACCTACCTAATTAATATGCATGAGGTAGATCTATTTAAGAGCTAAAACAATCGGGTTTGCAGTTGCCAAGGAAGGGGATGGGGGATCAAAGGGAAACGGAAGGCCAGGTGGAAGAAGGAACAGGATGGGGGAGAGCTCCAATAAGGAGCAAGGGCCCTCACACACCCCGAAAGATGTCATACTTTATCTTAGTTACGACAATTATGTAAGATGAGAAATGCACACCCTGTTTTTAAACCTCGTTATTTTCAACTTCATATTTATCAATCCTTCGTCGTAATTGCGTGCAGATTGGCTTGTAGGCATGCCCTACTGCCACTAGTTACGAAAACTTTGAGAAATTAGGGACTACATAGCCCCAAAACCAAATGCACAGCTTTGTGCCGCTGTTTTAGCATGCACTTTTTATTCAAACAACTATTGTCTTTAATCTGCAATAATCCAATTTTTTAACCATCTTTTAACTCTTATGTTTCCAACTTTAGTTATCTCCATTTCATCCAAAGGTCCAACATTCGGGATATAATGCCAATTTACAGGTTTCCTATATTCAAACTGTGCCCATCCAGGCCTCTTAAAAAGAATATGAGTGATGCAAAAAGTCCATCGCAAGCAGTCTTGAATATTTCATGTTAAAATACCCAATGCATTTCGGGCTGCTATGTGCCCTTCGTCGAGGGTCACTACAAGTAAATCACAACATGAATAAATTATTAACAATTCTCTTACTGCATTAGCAACGCTGCAACATCATTTCATAATTTCATTCCCTTCGTTTTAAAAAAAAACATTACCCCAAGCTGCATAGTCTCACTAGATCTCCCTCACAGTTATTAAAGCATCCCGCGCCGTGCCTTCATGCTCAGAGTGTGTACCAAATTTCCCAAACCCGCTATTTATTAATTCAATTGCTCCCGATGGTACTCCCTCCCCTCCGTTTTCTAACCCTCTGTGCTCATAACGCTACTGACGTTTCTCTAATGAGATCCCCTTCTTTTTGTCATCAAATCGTGAGTTTCTAAACATGTGCAATGCTACGTTTATTCTCATTCTGGTATTATCCCATTTTCAACTCAAAATCCCTCGTACGCGCATCTTCCAAATACATGCAACCCAGATCTCCCACCATTCCGCATACCTGCTTTGCTGATGAAACAACGTCTCCCTCTCGCGTCATGATTGCTCCAAGCTGTTAGAAAGTACCCCTTCCCACCCATTCTTTTAAATCACTCCACCCCAGCATTCTGCCTCCCCATTGGCCCGGAGCCTAAGGCTTCCTGTTCCTTCCTGCCTTGGTCGCTAAGAGAACTACATTGCCCAGAATACATATCTGCAGTGTGGAATATGATCCATGCAAATTATTAATGAACAAATGTCACAGTCTCTAGTATGTCCTTGAGTGCAGTTGCTGTCGATGCGTATAATTCATTTGAACCCCATGCGATGAACTTTGATAGTTTCTCCGAATGTTTTAGGATCTCCAAGCGTTCTTCATTCTTTTCATGAGTATATCCATTCTTATTACGGGTGCAATCCCTGGGTAGGGCTATAGTTACGACAATTATGTAAGATGAGGGAATGCACACCCTGTTTTTAAACCTCGTTATTTTCAACTTCATATTTATCATTCCTTCGGCGTGATTGCGTGCAGATTAGCTGGTAGGCATGCCCTACTGCCACTAGTTACGAAAACTTTGAGAAATGAGGGACTACATAGCCCCTAAACCAACAGGTTTCTTATATTCAAACTGTGCCCATCCAGGCCTCTTAGAAAGAATATGTGTGATGCAAAAAGTCCATCGCAAGCAGTCTTAAATATTTTATGTTAAAATACCCAATGCATTTCGGGCTGCCATGTGCCCTTCGTCGGGGGGCACTACAAGTAAATCACAACATAAATAAATTATTAACAATTCTCTTACTGCATAAGCAACGCTGCAACATCATTTCATAATTTCATTCCCTTTGTTTGAAAAAAAAACATTACCCCAAGCTGCATAGTCTCACTAGATCTCCCTCACAGTTATTAAAGCATCCCGCGCCGTGCCTTCATGCTCGGAGTGTGAACCAAATTTCGCAAACCCGCTTTTTATTAATTCAATTACTCCCGATGGTACTCCCTCCCCTTTGTTTTCTAACCCTCTGTGCTCATAACGCTCCAGACGTTTCTGGGGTGGAGTGATTTAAAAGAATGGGCGGGAAGGGATACTTTCTAACAGCTTGGAGCAATCATGACGAGGGAGGGAGACGTTGTTTCATCAGCAAAGCAGGTATGCAGAATGGTGGGAGATCTGTGTTGCATGTATTTGGAAGATGCGCGTAAGAGGGATTTTGAGTTGAAAATGGGATAATACCAGAATGAGAATAAACGTAGCATCGCACATGTTTAGAAAGCGGAGGGGAGGGAGTACCATCGGGAGCAATTGAATTAATAAAATAGCGGGTTTGGGAAATTTGGTTCACACTCTGAGCATGAAGGCACGGCGTGGTATGCTTTAATAACTGTGAGGGAGATCTAGTGAGATTATGCAGCTTGGGGTAATGTTTTTTTTTTTTTAAAACGAAGGGAATGAAATTATGAAATGATGTTGCAGCGTTGCATATGCAGTAGGAGAATTGCTAATAATTTATTCATGTTGTGATTTACTTGTAGTGACCCCCGACGAAGGGCACATGGCAGCCCGAAATGCATTGGGTATTTTAACATGAAATATTAAAGACCGCTTGCGATGGACTTTTTGCATCACTCATATTCTTTCTAAGAGGCCTGGATGGGCACAGTTTGAATATAAGAAACCTGTAAATTGGCATTATATCCCGAATGTTGGACCTTTGGATGAAATGGAGATAACTAAATTTGGAAACATAAGAGTTAAATCATGGTTAAAAAATTGGATTATTGCAGATTAAAGACAATAGTTGTTTGAATAAAAAGTGCATGCTAAAACAGCGGCACGAAGCTGTGCATTTGGTTTTGGGGCTATGTAGTCCCTCATTTCTCAAAATACTTCATCTTAGGGCAGCTTCTCGTTGGGTTGGCACTGCAATGACCAACGAGCCTCGCAGTAGGGTTCTTTGCCGGAGATTATCTATGTTAGTAAACTGGAAGGCCCTATGTGATAAGGCGGTGGGGCAGACATGTAGTGAGTAGAGTAGTGTAGTGAGTGTGTTGAGAATACCCACGAGTGTCCATTGGATACTTTAATGGATGGACAATGATGCTATGGCTAAAAAACAGACTAAAAGAGTAATAGCTGGCAAGGAAAATTAAACCTGCTACAGCTCGATGTGTGTGGTGGGAACTGAAAGTGGTTAAAAGGTCGACATGTTTCACGCCTACATTCTCTAAAAGGATGAGTGGCGTTTCATCAGGACCGGGGGGGAAAAAGGGGGTATCCTAATCTACTCTGTAATTGATTAGATGGATAGTGGGGTATCCTAAGGTGTACCGTTCCTGTAATGTGGATTCAAAGGTTATCCGGGAGAGGGGACAAAAAACAGAGGTGGGAGAAATCGTCCTTCTCACAAACCTGGAGGGAGGGAAGGTGGGAAAACAAAAAGCAAATGTGAGGCAATATGGTAATGAATAATTGACCTGTGGTGTAGTGCTCACACTTGGCAGGAGCATTAAAACACAAACAGACGCTCCAAGGTGGCCCACAGTGTTTGTAAATCCACCTTGTGAAACTGAATGAAAGGTAAACAGAGACATGCAAGTTACATACCCGTTGCTTCGGTACTCCTAAAAATGCACTGGATAAAAAGGATAAATTGGTGCAACCTGTTGGGGACGTTAAAACACTACCACCACAACAGGGTACCTCATGGCCAAGCTGACTGAAGAGGGGTGAGGAAGAGGGGGGGAGGGACTCACCTCTAAGAGAATGGAGTAGGGCTTCAGCCTGGACGTCCAAGACCATGGCAACAGTGATAGACGGAAGTTACCTAAAGGAAGGTAGAGTCCAACAACTGGAGGGATGTCAAGTACAGTGACCTAGTTGTGAAAAACACCCCAAGTGAAGAGGTGGAGGCGTGTGCAAAGAGCAGTATGATGTCAAAGAGTGTAACTGCGCTGTGTCCTTAGGACTGCGGTGTGTGGAGAACGTAGTCTGGAGCATCAGGTGTGCTTGTGCTGTACTCATTGGGCCTGGAAGTAAGCATTGAGGCAGCGAATATGTGCAGTGCCATGAGTGTGGCAGCCCGTGCGGGAGCTTTGGGCTCTGGATTCTAGTCTCGCAACTGGTGGGGGGATGTGAGGGAGAGAGAGACGAAGAGAGCCGTAGCCCTCCATAGGTGGCTCCTAACTCGGAGACTGCTCCCAGGATAATGAGTACCTTCATGGAGGAGTTCTAACTGGTCTAATGGGGCTCAGGGATACCGCCAAACGAGCCCATCTTGGTCATGGTAATGGGGCATAAAGTGGATGTTTTTACTGCAAGAGATATCCTGATGTGTCTTTGCGGTGTGGCTACAGGTCACCTTCCCGAGGGCATGTAGAACAGTTCTAAAGGGGCAATGAGTGGATGTCTCAGGGAACAAAGACACCCAGGCGTGTTGTACATGTGGGGTGGGCCGGTTGACTATCCCGGAGTGCCTGTAAGAGTAGCAACTGGGAACTGAATAGAGTCTAAGGGCCAGATGTAGGTAGCCTAATACCGGTCGGTAATGGCCTAAATTACCGAATTTCAGACCGTTACCAACCAGTATTAGGCTTTTCAGATGTAGGAGGCCAAAATGAAGGATTTGGTCATTTACCAAATCGGTAATTTAAGGAATCAGT
This sequence comes from Lissotriton vulgaris, assembly GCF_964263255.1. Classification (NCBI taxonomy): domain Eukaryota; kingdom Metazoa; phylum Chordata; class Amphibia; order Caudata; family Salamandridae; genus Lissotriton; species Lissotriton vulgaris. Next base: position 999,253,433 of record NC_141695.1, on the reverse strand, counting down.
AAATTACCGAATTCTTAAAATACTGATTCGGTAAATTATCAAATCCTTAATGTAGGGAGCACTCAAATGAGTGCTTTTCTCATTTCAGGATTCGTTATTTACCACCAACTACAAGTTGGTGGTAAATATCGAAAACCGTACAAAAATCAGTTTTTTGCAATTTTTAACAGTGCCATGTGGCAGACATACATGCCCTTATGGCCCATAGGAATGAATGGGACTTACTGATTCGGTAAATACCGATTCGGTAAATACCGATTCGGTAAAATTTACAGAATCATTAGCTACCTCACATTTACCAATTCCTAAATACCGAATCAGTTTAATTCGGTATTTAGGAATCGGTAATATGTGATTACCTACATCTGGCCCTGAATAAGGTAACCGGCAAACCGGCTCAATAATTTATATTAATCTATGGACCACCAGTTGTGCTGCTTCATGAGTCAGGGGCGGCGGCATGGCATTGGCCGAGCTCAATGGAAGGATGGCCAGGGGTGTTGGAAGTATTGTGGCAGGCAGGAAGCCAGTCTGTTCATGTGAGGTCTACGTGTAAGCAGGGGACCTAGTGGGCGTAATGCTGGTCGAGCGAGGGGTAATATTCGCGCCAACTCACCACCAATTCGGTGCTCCCGGGAGTGGGACCTACCCAAGTCCATACGCCAGGGATGGTGTTTACCTAGTGTCAGTCGTCTTGATATAAATGCCCAGTGTCTCAAGTTGGGCTCATGGTAAGTGAAAGAGGACTTGTTCCTCTGGGAGGATCGAGTACAGGTGCCATTTTGGACTGGTGGAGCCTCCGATGGTTTTCGTGGCCAGACTCGTCGCCATCTTGAAGTAGTGGGACATGGAATAATACTGTTCTCATCTGGATGTTACCAGCACCCATTTGAGACTCACTAGGAATCATTAATGAAACTCAAACGAGTTTCATACATTAGGAATACCAGTTTCCTAATAGTTATTCGGAGACTATAGCAATTAGGAAATTGGCATTCCTTATGTTATTAAATATGACCCAAGATCAGTTATCTGTCTATTTGGCTCAAAGCAAAAGTATTGTTTAACTAAAATAGTGTTGGTAATATCAAAAAGATTAAATGGGACCATCATACTTTGGTGGGTTTGAGCTACAATATTTATCAGAAGACAAATTAATAAAACAAAATGGGATCAGAATATGTCAGCTACAAGTAAATAAAAGGATAAACCAAAGACATATTAATGGCACCATTTTGTCTTGCCTGAGGTACAGTAACTATAGTCAAGCAGCATGGATCATTTTTTGCATCATAGATAAATGACAAAGGAGAACTGCCCTCTTTCAACACCTAATTCCCAGCAAAATGGAGGACTACAATTATCTCTTGCTCAAACTTCCCACTACACATTTCAACCCTTTGAAAATATTTTAATATTTGAGATTCTCCCCCTGTTCAACCTACCAAGTGGCGCCTTCATTTCATTCAAATATATGGCAAGTTGACTATATAGGGTATATTGAGAATGGGGGTAGAAATAGCTATAGCGAGATTGCGTGAGATGGAGCGAGAAAGAGATACAGGGATATATGATCAAATATTGAGTACAAATAAAACTGTTTTGCAAAAATGTTGTTGCATAAATATCAATAACCCTAATATTGTTTGTTTTAAACCCTTGTACAATCAATAAAAATAGTAAAACCAAATTGCTTTAAAATACTCCAAAACAAACATTGTAACATAGAAAATAAACAACAACAACACAATAAAACAAATGAAACCTGACCTAAATGTTGATAATAAAGTTATCAAACACTAAAATGCTAAAAAGTAAACCCCCAAAAATGCTAGAAACGGTTAATAAACTACTATAACATGGAATAAAATGTATATAAAAAAAATAACATTTACTTGAATGCATATTAAAACATTAATTAGTGTTTTCGATTTAAGGTAAAAAATGTAACTGCTATCACAACTTTAACTAATCAAATTTAAAAGTGAAACAGTTAAAAATAGAAACAGTGACTTAATTAAAACAAGCTTTGGGAAAGCCAATAGGTCTTGCCTATGGGTCCTATAGGCTGAGTCAATGGGTTTAGCCATGCTGAGCAACATCATTATTGCTGTGCACCATGGCTAAACAGAAAAAAGCCTACACAGCCAGATTCAACATTTGGTAGGTTTGCACACTAAGCATGCATGTCTACAAAGTAATGCAAGTGTTCTTTTTTCCTTTTTGTTTCTGATCTGAGTTGTATTGGTACGCAAAAAAACAGTAACAGGAGCAGGTAGCAACATGGAGATTGTGGATTACAGGAAGCAACAACAAAGGTACAGTGAGGAAGAACCCAGAGATACAGCAACATCAAGGGGGTGGAAGAGAATGAACAAGAGACAAACAATGTGGAGTTAAGGAAGTAGCTGAATGAACGGAGCAGTATAAAAGTGAAAGTGTACATAAGAGCAGCTCGAAGGTCAAGGTTGTGGAAAATGACATTTTTATAATGTTATGAAGCTGAAAGTGATGAGAAGATGGGCAAACAAAATGAATGATACAAATACATGCACTCTGATGGAATGCTTAAGAGAATGGTGGCCTAGAGGCCTTAAATTATGATAGTGGTAAAAAATTAATCATGCACATAGAAGTATAGGAAAGAACCTTGATGAAATGGTTACAACTGATAGTGAATGGGAGAGCAAGTGGAAGAGCGAGTCTGTATAAGATGGTAAATGCACTGAGAGTAGCTCAAAATAAAAATGTATTGAAAGTAGAACTTTTATAATTTTATGAATAGAAATGTGCTCGGAGAAGTAGCCAAACACAGAACTGGATAAACATACACAGTCTCATGTAGTGCATTTAGATAAGGAAAAAAAAGCTCCTGAAGAGAAGTCACTGGGAAAAATAAAAGGATGCTATCAGAGAGATGGCAAGCAGATTATGCTCCATGGGATTGACAAATACTAGATAGATGGGCTAAAATGAATACAACTATTAACTAGAAAGTAAGAAAATAAGAGTGACAAAATAAAACAAAAAAAACAATGAAAGGCATTGGAAGATTTGTTTGCTGGTTAGATATCAACATATCCCCAATAAGTCTTTTACAACCAGACAGCTGCTCTGGGTGGGACAGCAACCACTGTTAATAACAGATTAGAAAAGTTAAAGACCATAGTTACCCAACCAATAGCGCAAAACTAAAGTGTTGTATAAGATAAAAGAAGCATGCACAAGTTCCTCAGCCTCATCAGGAACAATATTAAAAGATATAGAGCCAGTATGAGATGACATCAACGGAGCTATTCCGATATCGTCAGATAAACCACGCTCTAGAGGGAGTGATCCCCCTTGGCACCACATCACCTGAAGCCTCACCGTTGTAGGATAGACTACTAACGGACCATATGACCACTAAGGCAATCTCCATGACATACTGTAAGATCAACAATGCGCCTGATCCTCTGCAGCAGCTTAGGGACAAATGGGGTGGGGAGAACCAGACGACACCGACTGGCAGGAAGTGCTAGCGGCCCCTAGAGAAGTTGCGGTCACTTCTAAGCTGCGGTTAATACAGCTCAAAATACTTCACAGAGTATACTACACAAGAACCACACTTTATAAATTAGGAAAAGCTCCCACCCAGCTCTGCCTGCGACAATGTGGGCCGATCTGTACCTTCTTTCACACAATCTGGGAGTGTCCCGTTATACAGGCACTATTTCTAGGGTTAGCGGAACACCAGTTCCCCCTGACCCAAACGTTGTCTCCTAAATATCTGGGAAACGACAGATCTCAGCTCTAAGGGGCAGATATGGGCGACGCTGGGAATGATGCAGGCTAAGAGAGGTATTGCTCAGCACTGGGGTGGGGTGTCAGTGCCAACTTGTGCAAAATCGTGCAAAGATATGGACAAGGCCATGGTGGCAGGAAGAACCGTGGACTAAACTGTGGGGTGGATGACACACTTATAGAGAAGGGATATGTGAAATACCAACTTTGCCTCCTGAACAACAACTGTTATAACATCCTAGATGCAAATAAGATGCATTGATTTATATGTGAATTTAACATGTATCTGCAGTTGTACTGATCAGAGACCACAATATCTAACATGTGATGAGTGTGTTTTAGACAACCTGAACAATGTAAATGTACCTTTTAATGTCTAATAAAAAGATTTTTTTTTAAAAAGACATATAGCCTTATTTAGAACTTGGCGGACAGGGTAGCCCAATACAAATTGTGACAGAAATGGCAAAAAAAGACTACATTACAACAAATGGAGAAAATATTTTCTAATGATCTTAAGCGAAAGCAAATTCTTATATTGAGGAAAAATATTTTTAAAAACATTGTTAATGTTTAAAAATCATAGTAATGCGCTAAAGGAAATAATTTGATACATCTTACCACGTAAATTAAAAAAAATATTGACAATACATATTAGTACATAAAATATAATTTGCAATGGAAAATATACTACATGTGAAATAACTATGATTTAAAAAATGTTACATATTTGATTTGTTAAAAAAAATGATAGTGTAAATTATTATAACATATAGAATTATTGATGCATGAAAAAAAGGTTTACATTAAAATAACATTAAACATATTATAAAATATACAAAAAATGTTAAAATGCCCTTGTTTGCCTCCATGTACTTCTTATGAAGTGTCAAATTGATTGTTTATTATAAGAAAGTGTTTCATTGAAATAAATCAAGGAAAACATAATGACAGAATTCGAAATTTGGCAGGGGAAAGATTACACCTAACAAGATTGGATTTTCGAGGGTTCGCATTAAGATTTCTTACTCAAGCCTAAACAATGTAGGGAAACTTGTTGGACTTTGGAGGGTTCACATTTACTATTCCCACTCCAACGTAAACAAAATTGAGGAAAGTGTTGGACTTTGTAGGGCTCAGATTTACAATTCCCACTCCAACCTAAAAAATACTTTGAAAAGTGATGGACTGTGGACAAGTCAGATTTTCTAATCCCATTTCAACCTGAGCAACATTGGGAAAATGCAGACTTTGGATGGGTGAGATTTTCTATTCCCACTGTAAACCGAAAAACATTGGGAAAAGTGTTGCATTCTGGATAGGTGAGATGTACATTTTTCACTCCAACCTAAACAACAGTGGGGAAAGTATTGGACTTTGGGGAGATCAGATTTAATATTCCCACTCCAACATTATAATCATTGAAGAATGTGTTGGAATCTGGAAGAGTCTATTTCGGTTCAATCCTAAGCAACTTTGGGGGAAATGTGGGACTTCGGAGGGGTCAGACTTATTATTCCCATTCCATCCCAAACAATACTGGGGAAAGTATTGGGTTCTGGAAGAGTCAGATTTACTATTCCTACTCGAATCCAAGCAATATTGGGGAATGTGGTGGGCTTTGGAGGGGCAGAGTTACATGCTCACACTCAAATCTAAGCAACATATGGTAAAGTGTAGAACTTTTGATGGATCAAACTAAGAAGTTCCCCCAAAAATGTAAATAAACAACATTTAAAAAAAATGTGAGACCTATTGCATTTGCAATGCAATAAGTCGCGTATTTAAGCGAGTTTGAGCTATTGAAATTGCAAATAACAATGTGTTTTTTGTGTTTTATTTACGTTTCAAAAACCAAAACATAAATAAAAGGTCTCTCACACATCTGTCTCTCTCACACTGCTGTCTCTCTCACACACACAGAGCCACACACACAGAGCCACACACACACAGAGCCACACACACACACAGAGCCACACACACACACACACAGCCACATACACACACACACACACAGCCACACACACACCCACACACAGAGCCACACACAGAGCCACACACACATTCTGACTACCTATATTGTTTGTGACAACTATTTTAATGTATTGAACACCTATAGAAATCCAAGTAACTAAGCTGAAAATGTTGGGACTGAAAATCGCATTGGGTGGTTGGGGGGGGGGGGGGAGATGAAGGTGTTTACAATTTCTGACGATGGCCAAAACGTTCGATAAAAACCTGTACTATTCCTGATAAACATGTAGGCGGGGAGGAGGTGTAAAATGCATATGGTGAAGTATGTAACTGCACATGTGTGCATTATGTTAGTGTGTTTATGGGTGACTGGGTGACTGGGGGGGGTTGCACCTCTGTGAGCCTTTTGGGTGTTTGTGTGCTTTTGGTGTCTGATATTGGGCTGTGAGTATGGTTATGAGTAATTGAGAAAAGTGAGTCGTGCAAGAACGTAAGTAGTGGTATGTGCGTGAATGTCTGTTTGTGGGAAAGATAAAAAAAGAGCTTTCATGATGGTGTATGTCGTTTGAATGTGTCTGGTTTGAGAACAATGACATGTGACATAGTGCATGTGATACAGAGAGGGTGTGTGTTTATGTTTGTGCAACTGTGCAGCCTGTGTGTGAGAGTGCATGTGCGTGTCTGTTTGTGTGATATGACAGAGATGTCACAGATATGTGTTACAGGTGGCAGTACATTCATTTTGTTAAAAACATGTGAGAATGTTTGTTATAATGGGGATGTCAGTGTACTTTGTACGGACTGTGATTTTACCTGATTTAGTCGGTAACATGGCGTCTGTATTGAATTGTGGACCCAAATTGTCTGGCACACATGAGAAGCGTGTCCATTGCCACCGAGTGACCTTTCCTCTCCACCTCAGGAACGCACGTGTTTACCTCTTTTGGTGCTGTCACTGTCATAAGAACGTGCACTCTTGAGTTGTTGGATGAATGACTAGTGCTTGAAGTGATGTAGCACCCTTCACGGAGCCCAGCAACACACGTGTGGGCTCCGCTGGGGCTGAGTGCACCGAGCTTCACCCCGCGCCTCGCGTAGCCCGCGGGCAGTCATATGTATTATATAATTGGACGACCTCTCTTCAGCGGGACCGTGAAAGGAGTACAGATGTGCACCGCGCGAGAAAGGCAATAATCAGTCTTATTGAAAACTTGCCTGACGCTCAACCAGCTGACTGAAAGCGACGGACTGCTGTTACCGAAGATCAGTCAGACATGAGCTTCAGGAGTACGCATCTTGTTCAGGGAAAACTTTCCAATTTTAGAAGGTATGAAAACTTCACACGGAAGTGGGAAAAACAGAAGAATAGCTGGAGACTGACTGGAGAGAAGTCTACAAGACGATACAAACCTGCGAAATCACACACAAACAAGGCACAACAACGGGAAGGGGAGGATAGAGAACATGGACAACTCCTCGGTGAGAGGGAGGGTGTGGGGTGCGGGACTTAAATAAAGAGACAGAAACGCCCATGAATTGCGTCGTGACGGGGGAAAGACTGATTGACAACCATCTCTTCCAATGGCCAGCCTCCATTTATGGAGCTAGCCAATGGAAGGGAGAGGCGGGACTAAGCCCCGTACTGACTAACATAAGATTTCGCCAGTGGACGCCAGGCGAAACCTAAAAAATTACACTTTGGGAGTACTTGCTGTTAACAAAGAAATTGAAAATAATTTCACTAATTCAATAAAATGACAACTTGATAACTACAAACAAACCAGGTAAGACTAATGTAAAAAATTATAATAAAGGACTATTGCAATAATATATTTTTAAAAAATTGCATTGTACACTGTACTGAAATTCAGCAAACGAAATATAATCCAATAGAAAAGTATTACTTTAAAATACATAGATTATAATAGAATAACTCATTAATATTTTGGCAGCTAGTCAAATGGGGTAGTGGTGACCTGAAGCAGGTACTGACTAACCATGTCGCCCCAGTACAGTGGGTTGCACACTTTGAGGCACAGTTCCAGTCCACAAATTGTAATGAAGAGATCCATCAGTGACAAATAACCAATGAACCCTTGTGCTTTACTAGTGTTGAGGTTGAGTCTGTGCTAAAGTTAATTCCGGGAGGCAGGGCCACGGGCCCAGATTGCATACCCGCCAACCTATTTATAAAGGAAAAAGAGCTCTGGGTACCTTACTTAAAGTTTTTGGCGAATTCAATAGCTAATGGTGCCCCAATTCCAGACACCTGGTCTGGTTCGGAAATTTTGACAATATATAAGAAGGGCGACTGCTCACAACGGGGGAATTACAGACCAATTAGTCTGATAGATTCTGTTCAGAAGATTGTAGCCAGAGTAGTGCTTGGCAGAATCCAGGCTTGGATAATGGAAACAGGTATTTTAACACCCCTACAGGCGGGGTTTCTGCCACACACAAGCACTCTTGACCAGGTCTTCAGGTTTGTGTTATTATACTGATGGATGGTTATCATAGGAGGGGGTACAATTTATGCGGCTTTTTGGATTTAAAATCCGCATTTGACCTTGTCCCCCACGTGAAATTGTGGAATGCTTTGTTGGAAAGAGCATGCCTCGGAACTGGTGGCTATTCTAGTAAAATTACATGAATCAACCTATGCGTTGGTCCGCTGGGGCAAACCGGGGGAGATCACAGAGAGGTTTCCAGTGTCCAAGGAGGTATGACAGGGGTGTGTGTTAGCCCCTACTCTGTTTTCCCTATTCATAAACAGGGTAGTCCAGTACTTTATAAACCACCCCACCGATGCTCCAACATTAGCTGTCATGAAAATACCCTTGCGCATGTTCACGGACGACACCTTGATAATATCTAAGACAAGACAGTGGTTGAAGGACGCCCTGTCATGGTTTGAGGTGTTTTGCCTCTAACATGAGCTAAGGGTTAATGTGGAGAATACAAAGTTCATGGTGCTCCATAAATCCAAATCCATCAAAGGGAGAGCATACATGTATCATGTGCTTTAGGATCAGACTGATGTGTTTACCTACCTAAGTATCACATTAAGTAGAAATCTAAGTTGGAAGCCCCAAGTTGACACGTTGGCATTAAAGCATGCACAATTAGCAGGTGCCCTGGTTAAGGAGCATAGGCTCTCACAAACTAAGCCCATTGCCCTCGTTCTGCAAATATAGAATACTAAAATCAGCCCAGCAATATTATATGGCACCGAATTGTGGGGCTTTGATAATTTAACCCCCATTGCATTAGCACAAAATAAGTTTGTCAGATCATTAGTTGGATTCCGCAAATCTCCCCTCTTATACCTCTTTATTTAGATCTGGGTTGTCACAACATCGAGGATGTAGCGCGTTTTAGACCATTGGCATTCTGAAGGCGACTCTGGACTACTCTAGAGCTCTCCTTGTATGCCAAGGCATTAATAGAAGTAAGGAGGCCGGGTCGACCTCATGCGATCCCATGGTTGTACAACATTAGAACTATGTTGTCCGACATGGTGATGAGCATTTTGTGGGAAAACCTCAACGCCACAGAATTCCCTCCAAGAAGATCTAAAATGCAGCCTACTAGGATATGGTTAAAACTAAGACGTTTTCCTCCCTCACAAGGCCAACATTGTCTAGGGAATTCCTAGAGGTAAAAGATGAGGTCAAACTGGAACCCTATTGGGACCTCATTTAGAGGCAAACTGACAGGAAACTTTACCACCAATTCAGAATAGGCTCTCTACCAGTAAGATCTTTTACAAGTAGATGGATTTCATCAGTGTGTGATAAATGTATCTTTTGCCATATCCACAGTGAGACTATAGCCCACATTTTATTTGTTTGTCCAGCCTACCATCTCCCTAGGACAAAATAGCTCAAACCGTTTGTATGATCTTGGGTATAAGGTGCGCAAAGGAAGCTATAAGGATCCTGAGGTCAGATACCACGGACCTTATTGTAATTGGATCACAATAGAAAAGTAGATATCCTACAACAATATTTAAGAAATCAATATGGTATACATCAAGCTTTTCTACAAAATAAAAACAAGTTATTTTTTCTTCCGCTATTATGTCCCTTGGTATTCTAGATATTGCTCCCAAAGTACTATTTCTTATGTCGCTGTTAAGGTGGAACACTAAAGGAGAGAGAGAGAGAGAGAGAGAAAGAGAGAGAGGGAGAGGGAGAGAGAGAAATATTTATAAAGAGAGACAGAGAGTTTCAATATTGAAGAATGTTCAATGTACATAGATTTTAAGTTAATAATAGTATACCTGCCTAAATGTTCATGGCTTCATGATATTGTGATAGTGAATATATTAGGAACAATATTTTGTCAGGTCCAAAAATTTGTACTTGGCATTCTGACATAGTTCAAGACTTCAAGAGTTGGGATTGATGAACTGCTGTTTGGAGTTATTTTTTGTTGTAGTTCATAAGTTAAGGTGCTGATGTTGGGTGACGCTCTCCGTCTGTGGCGCCCTTTTGCAACGAACTGAAACGTGTAGCCAATGGGTCATTGGTTACATCCCCTCCATGCACACTTGTGTTGGTTCCTCTTGAATGAAGACTCCACTATTATTTGATTCTATGCTTTTATTAGTTAACATTTTGTTCTTTGAACTATTAGTTTCATCGTTATTTCTTTTCCATTGTTTTCATTAATTTTTCACATATTCGTTTAAACATGACTTTTTACTGAATGCATTTAATTATGTGAGCTCCAATGCATTTCGGGCATTGAGTGCCCTTCCTCAGGGAGCGAAATCTTTTGAGAATGTAATGTAAACATTTGATCACAATCTTCACTCATAGCATACATATGTAATACAATGGTATTGGGTGGTGGGGTTCAAACCAAGCGGGAGATTTCATTATTGTGTTCGTGTGAATAAATAAAAGTGCATGCAGCGCGGTGTGAAGTTTATAATAACCTGTGATTATACCCGTATCGGCACAACAAAGATGTAACAGTGATGCACTCATGTTTGTACTGCTATATCTGAAAGCTCCGAACGCTGTACGAAAAAGAATAGAAGGCCTGTCAGTTTAAATGTCACTCTGACCACAGAAAATTAGATTATCCTAATGCAGGGAGATTATTACCAACCTTGAGTTCTTTTTTTTGGTTCCCTCACGCCGTGGTTTCGTCCGTTTCGATGAGCGGATCAAGCCGCCTGCAGCATATGTACTCTGATGTGGTCGACTAACGGAGTTTACTTCCGTGTTACTGAGACGGGAGGAAAAAAGGAAACTGAAGAAATCTTCATCAGTGCGGGGGTGAAAAAAGACTAGCGTGTTTGAACGTCATCTGATGAGATGTGTTCTATCGAAATATATGAACAATGGTTACGCATGTAAGAGCGATCTGTTTGAGGGATGTCTAAAGAATGGAAATGTAATTAGAAATCAAAAGTTAACAATTTGACGAACGCGAAGTGAGATTAAAAAAAAGTAATGAAGGTGTTCAGATATAGCGGTACAAACGTGAGTGCATCACTGTTATATCATTGTTGCGCCGATGCGGGTATAATCACGGGTTATTATAAACTTCACACCGCGCTGCATGCACTTTTATTTATTCACACGAACACAATAATGAAATCTCCCGCATGGTTTGAACTCCACCACCCAATACCATTGTATTACATATGTATGCTACGAGTGAAGATTGTGATCAAATGTTTACATTGCATTCTGACATAGTACCATGTTGTCTATCTGCCCAGGTGATAAACCAGATGTAATATAGCTGACTGATTATTGAAGTCAATCAGATATGGTTCTTATACACATCAACACCTGGAATTAAAGAGAATAATGTTCAATAAATTGCTCAAATGATACATACACTTAGATATACACTAGCAGCCCGCCCCAGCGTTGCCTGGGGCAAAAGGGGGCTGGGGCAGCATTTGAGGCTTGCGTGCACTCCCGCCCCGGCCCCCGCCCGCCACGGCATTTCCACTCCTCCCCGCGCTTCACTCAGCTGCACACTTTCCGCCTTGCGTGCACTCCCGCCCTGGCCCCCGCCCGCCACGACATTTCCACTCCTCCCCGCGCTTCACTCAGCCGCACACGTTCCGCCTCCTCCCAGCGCTCCCGCGTTTCACCTACCTCAGCCCGACTTCACCGCTCCTCGTTCCGCCTCCTCACATCAGCCCGACTTCACCGCTCCTTGTTCCGCCTCCTCCCATCAGCCCGACTTCACCGCTCCTCGTTCCGCCTCCTCCCATCGCTTCTCTGAGCCGCACACGTTCCGCTCCTCCCCGTGCTTCATGTTTCTCAGCCCGACTTCACCGCTGCTGTCCACCGCTCCTCCCCGCGCTAGATGATGTCAGCACGCACGTCCGCGTTGTTAGCGCACACAGCCAGCGCTACTTCTTAGGGACTACTTTTTTTTATTGTTTATTTTTTAAATAACGTTTATTTTTATATTTGTTATAGCCTATGTCCATCTACAGGACCCCCCCTTTCCACAGCTGTATTGGGTGTTGCGATTGGTGGTGTACTTTTCGAGTTTACCTTGCCCAAAGAACACAGTTTTTTTTATAATAGTAGTATAGATTCTTCTGTGGCAGACCCACATTAACCTATATTATCAATCAATCAATCAATCAATCGATCATAGTACTTGTAGAGCGCGCTACTTACCCGTGAGAGTCTCAAAGCGCTGAGGGGAGGGGGGTGCTGCTACTGCTCGAAGAGCCAGGTCTGAAGGCGAATAGGTCTTGGGTCTGCCGTATGTGGGTAGGGAGGGTGTTCCAGGTCTTGGTGGCGAGGTAGGAGAAGGATCTGCCGCCGGAGGTCATTCATTGGATGCGGGGGACAGTGGCGAGGGCGAGGCTGGCGGTGCGGAGCTGGCGGGTGGGGGTGTAGAAGCTGAGTCTGCTGTTCAGGTAGGCTGGTTCTGGGGTTGTGGAGTGCTTTGTGTGCGTGGGTGAGGAGCTTGAAGGTGATCCTCTTGTCGACGGGGAGCCAGTGTAGGTCTCTCAGGTGGGGGATGATGTGGCTGCGGCGGGGGACGTTGACGATCAGTCGGGCGGAGACGTTTTGGATGTGTTGTAGTCGTTGTAGGTGTTTGGCTGGGATTCCTGCGTAGAGTGCGTTGCCGTAGTCCAGTCTGCTGCTGACGAGGGCCTGTGCCACTGTTCTTAATTTTTCGGTCCGGATCCACTTGTAGATCTTGAAGAGCATGCAGAGGGTGTTGTAGCAGGAGGAGGAGATAGCGTTGACCTGCTTAGACATGGAAGGGGAGGAGTTGAGGATGAATCCTAGGTTGTGTGCATGGTTGGTGGGTGTTGGTGCTGTTCCCAGTGTGGTCCGCCACCAGGATTCGTCCCAGGATGAGGGGCTGGGTCCGAGGATGAGTACCTCCGTCTTGTCCGAGTTCAGCTTCAGACGGCTGCTCCTCATCCAGTCGGCGACGGCCTTCATTCCCTCGTGGAGGTTGGTTTTGGCAGTGTGTGGGTCCTTGGTGAGGGAGGGGATGATTACTGATTGAAAGACTGCACAATCATGATAATTTTTTTTAACTGTTTGAAAGTTCTTAAATTATGGTGTTTTTCTTCAGGGTCATCCACACAGTGGATGACAAATGACAAAAGTTCACTAATGTTTTTTCCTTCAGGTCATTTGAGTTTTTATTGCAAACAGGTATACCTTTTTAAATGGGTTGTGCAGAGAAAATGGCAGTTTTTATCAAATTACACAATATTTTGAAAATATGAAAATCCCTGTACATCTCCATCACCCAATGGCATATTAGTCAAACCATGTCAGCATTTACTAGGTCTCCTGAGTGTTTAAGTAGTAGACATGAAATGGTAGACAATTTCAGAACAAAGTGAATTGAAGTGTGCTGTCCTTTTGTAGCAGATATTGATACCTGGAATGGGAGTGGACGGAACTCGTGGAGAATGCTCCGGAGTTACATAATACTCTGCAAGATTCCAAGGAGTTCCGCCAACTTGCAGAAATATGCATGTCACACTGCTCGCGCTGCAATTTAGCACCAGTAGCACGAGCAGCACTGAAAAAACATCGAGGATGGCACTATGCAATGCGCATGAGCGAGCGGCCATTCAAGTTGATTTTGCTGTTGCTTGTGCAGAAAATATAATTGAACTGAAGCAAATCTAATCAAGAAGCAGAACATTTTCCACAACTACTTGCGAATGCCCGCATTAGAAAAATGGAGTCGGGTGTGCCAAATCTTGCTTGCTCTTGCATTTCTGGAGCTTCGCAGGAAAACATTTCACTATGCGGCGATTGATGGAATTTGACCAGCACTCCTCATTACAAGAGTAAAGCAGAGTCCCCAAATTCCACCTATTTTGCAGGCAGAATGAAACATTGCCCCACACTTAGCCTGGACCTTATGTCATCATTTGAGAGCCATACATTATAACAGTTTGATCATGATAATAAATGTATTCCTTGGTTGTAGCCCCCTTGCCTTCTTACTGGCTGGAAGGAAAAGCAACATTGGATTTTGTTAATATTAATCAAATATTCAGCTTCCCTCTGCCAGATGGATAATTTCATCAATGGTCATACAGGCTTACCCATTTCTATTTTGAAAATTTCATAAAAAGATTATCTTTAAATTTCTCCATGTAAGTGCATGTCTGTATGAAAGGTCAAGACTGATTGACATTTAAGCGGCTCTCCAGGATATGTGAGTACCGTATAAATATCCTTTTCTAATAATGTTGGGGTACCACACGTGCTAAAGCATACCCAGTGCAGAATTGGGAACTGGGATTTTGATGACAGATATCTTCCTCAGAAGTGCATGGAAACATGTGAACAACATTTATTTTCAAATTCTGTACAATACGAGCATTTTTGGAACCTGACCTCTGTTGGATTTTATTAATGTGAAGTAAACCCAGTACAAAAGGATAAATATTAAATGACTTGCAGATATTTCCAAATAATCCCCTTTTCTGCTTGTTTTTGGTAGAGATCCTACCATATATGTTATCATGGGCGTGTGAGAACACCTAACTTGCAAACATAAATAGAGGCTCTAGCTTCCTACTACATAAAAGTAATGCTCCAATCTAATATTCCTTTGGACGTATTGTTAGGTCTCTTTCTCTACTTTGTTGGAAAATAACACAGAGATTGTAAGTAAACCTGTCAAACTATAGATTTCATGTCTCTGTTCAATCTTGTGAATGTACTAGAGGGTGGTCAACGTCCCATATCCTGACTATCCAGCCATGAATCCTTTATCCTTTATGAAATTCTCCAAATAATTTTACCTGTTTTTATCATGTCTCACGCTGAAGAAGGGCTAATGACAGACTGCAGCCATCTTTGTGTTGAGAGTGCACCCACCACTATGTTTTCAAGGTGTTCCTAGGTGTGGTGATGCCTAACAACTATAAGTGTACTGTAACTATCACATCTACTTCATCACTAACACCCATTATTTTTATACCACTGTTTCTAAACTGTGGCCTACAGTTTGCCTCAATCTTCTGGCACAATATAGAGCTAACTGTTAAACTAGTCTAGCACAGGGCAGGCCAGTATATGTTGCAATGTTATAATGTATTTTTATGCAGATAAGAAGAGTGAAGCCGGTAGGGTTGGGCAGAGGTCAATGCCAGAAACTGGCAGATATTTTAGGAAATATTTTTCATTGCTCTCCTTTTGCCTTAACTTCCTGTTGCGCTGTGCTTAGCAATCCATTTTTCTGATTGAGACTACTGGCTGTTATATTACTTGAGGTCTGAAAGGGACTTGAAGTATAGTTGTAGTGTAATCCATGTCTGGAAGCTATAAAGATTGGGATATGGAATATTTGCTTTAGTGGCCATGAAGCAGAAGGCGTATGTTTTGAGTGAGTTAAACTTGTCTAACAAAGTTTGGAATCCAGGCTCCTGATTTACGTCAAGACAGAGAATTAGTCTTTGTCTCCTGTTAATATTTTCTTTTACTGCTTTCAAAGCTGACAGATATGTCTACTATAACAAGTAGGAATGGAATGCGGCTGCTACTCTTTGAAACCAAGAGATTGGAGGCCTGATACACAAATGGCCTCCACACTCATGGCAGAGGCCCCTCAGTCCCGTGGGAGTGTGCACACTCTGGGTGAATCTCCACAATGAGAATTTTCAATGCGGAGATTCTGCCCGAGTGCAAAGACTCTCCCGCGACTGCCGGGCCTCTGCCACAAGTGCGGTGGCCATTTGTGAATCAGACCCTTACTGCTTAAAGGAGCAAGAAACACTGCGGTATGCTGGCCAAGTCAAAGCCACCAGGGTTATACCCAAATCACCCTCTTATACCTAGGTATGGGACTAAATGTATTCAATAGAAAATGGTATAAAAGGAAAGAATGCAACACAACTTATGAGAAGAGCACATTTAATTACCCTCTTCAAAATTCATATTATTTTAAGGAATATATCAAAGCGTTTTCAAAAAGCACACATGCAAAGAGGCACTTGATCAATGAAATAAACACAAAAAACATGACATACATTGTGAGACAGAAAAAATCTATATATACAACATAACATACACACTAACCCTACAAGAATAATTCTCACTAGTGTTCCCCTTGAACTTCAGGGTAAACCACTTGTAGGTAGTCCAGGTGACACACCTAGGGTGGGACAAATTAATAGACCTACATCTGGTGTGGCACTTTCCAAATGTACAAATTACTCAAATTACAACAACTCCTCCTTTAGAAGTATTGACATGACCACGTTTCAGCCTTTTCTTCTTAGGCTTCCTCTGGACGGGGTTTATACATAACAAAACAAAACACATAAAAATACAATATTACTCTACCCTACTGTTATGCGGTGAGTAAGCTGGTAGATGCTCATGACTGTCCATATCGACACCACTTGTCCACACATCAACATGCCTAGAGTGATACCCTACATCTAATGTACGCTGGCCAAGAGCACTAGTTATTGAGTTATGTGGTGCTAAGACTGTAGATTTTGTATTTTATTCAACTTGCTGCAACCAAAGTCTGCAAATCATTAAGTGCAAGATTCCAGGTGTAATGATGTAATGTTGGTGTTAGAATATTGGGATTGGAAGGTTGGAGGGTTGGAATGTTAGGATGGGCAGTTAGTAAGAAGATACCTGTAACTGTATGCTGTCAATAAACTTAAAGAAGAAAGCTGAACCGTTTCACATGAAGTGTATTTCTTACACTTGGCGGCGAGCAGAAATGAATCCTTGATTCTCTTACATGTTTCTGCTGCAAATTTTGAAGAAAAACATTAAGGAAAGCTCCGAGATGAGCAAATTCTAGAGAGGAACTGTGAATACTTGCCAGCTGGTAGGACGCGCAGTACATGTGATCCATAGTTGGGGAGAAACCCTTTTGGCTCAGAAAAGGAGATTATTTTGGAAGATCGTGCATGGGTATTTCTCATTAAAGCAAGTATCGCACGATGCCCGCTAGTGCGTGAATAGAGTAAAAGACGTTACTCATGCAAACGTGGAGGCCATTTTTAAGTCAGGCGAATGGCAGCCTGAGGTTTTGAACATTACAAAAGATGCTACTCACTGAAATACGACGGCCATTTTAAAGTCAGGCAAATGTTAGCCTGAAGTGTTCATTGTATGTGGTAGCCATTTTAAAGACAGGCAAAACCCATTCATACTCATTTTCAACACAAAGGAAAGGAAAAAGAGGAGAAATAGCTAAAAGAACTAATTTGATATACATCATTTTTTTCTCTCCCTCAATTTGCTTTAGTGTATTAATAAAAAGAATGTCAAACTCAGAAATAAACAGTGAAAAAAATAGCATCACATATACAGAAAGATATAATGGTGAAGAATATACAGAAACTGTCTCTAGTAGAATATTTAGAAGACCTTTACCATTTTTGTTGACTGATCAGCAAAACATCGCACAAAGATGGGAAAAATGTGTAAGAAGATTGCAACACTTTTTAAGTGCTACATGTGGAAAATATACAGATAAGCAAGCAAAAGATATTTTACTTCATTTATTAGGTGATGATGTTGAAGATCTAATTGTTACTTTTCCAGAACAAGAAGGAACAACATATAAAGGGCTTATTCAATGTTTAAATAGCAAATTTGATCCACACAGAAATTCGTATTTTGAAAAATATAATTTCAGTGTCGCTTTTCAAAATGAAGATGAATCTATGGATGAATATGTAACAAGACTAAGGAAGCTAGTTACGTTTTGTGAATTTTAAAAGTGTAATAACGAAAAAGCAATAGGACTGAGAATATTTCAAGCATGTTCATCTGTAAAATTCAGGAAGAAGTTATTAGAAAAAACATGATTTACAAACGAAAATGCGCATGGCTAAAACGGAAACTCAAGCACAAAAACATTCCGATAATATGGAACAAGGCAGAATAAAAACTGTAGAACAGGTACGACAAATGTCAAAAAAGGATGTCGCTTCTGAGAAAACTGAGATGCCTAATAAAGAAAAAAGATTGTGCTACAGGTGTGGTTTTTCTATTCCTCATCCAAAAATGTGTCAAGCAATAGGTCAACAATGCAGAGAATGTTTGGCAATTTGATCACTTTACAAGTGTGTGTAAATTCAAAAAGATAAGAAAGAGACATGGAGTAAAAGAGAAAATTGGAACAGGCAAACATATCCTGAATATAAAAAAAAGTAGGTAACATTAAACATCTGAGACAAATGCAGAGTATTGAACAAAATTATGAGGACGAAGACACTGAACAGTCTGAAAAATTGTATATGATGTCTGAAAAGAATGAATTCACCCAAATTAACATGATTAGAAGAGAAGAAATTTAAAAAACAACATCTCTGGATATTGTAGTTGGTTCCCAAAAAATTCCTTTTGTGTTGGACAGTGGTGCAACTTGTAACTTAGGGCTCGATTAGGATTGCGGTGAATCCGCATCCTACGGGCCGGCGGAAGCCCCCCCCGGTCCGGAGGATGCAGATTCACCGCTGCGGGGAATGAAAAGACCCCCCACCACATTAGGATGGCTGGGGAGTCATCGGCAGATGGGAAGACCGCCCGCCGCTTTTACGCTGCGGTCGGCTTCTGACCGTGGCGGAAAAGCTCTAATATGGTGGCGGTGTCTATCAGACACCGCCAGCCATATTAGGATGTGCTTGAGGACATGCCTTTCCGTGGCGGCAATGCCGCCACTGAAAGGCATACGGTCTTTTATTTGGGGGCCCGTTGCGGGCCCTCAGGGCGAAGGGCGGGTGGGGGGTGCCCTGGGGGGGGGGTACCTATTTTTCATTTTCATATTTTAAGAAATATTTTTCATTGCTACCCTTTTGCCTCAACTTCCTGTTGCGCTGTGCTTAGCAATCCATTTTTCTGATTGAGACTACTGGCTGTTATATTACTTGAGGTCTGAAAGGGACTTGAAGTATAGTTGCAGTGTTATCCATGTCTGGAAGCTATAAAGATTGGGATATGGAATATTTGCTTTAGTGGCCATGAAGCAGAAGGCGTATGTTTTGAATGAGTTAAACTTGTCTAACAAAGTTTGGAATCCAGGATCCTGATTTACGTCAAGACCGAGAATTAGACTTTGTCTCCTGTTAATTTCAAAGCTGACAGATATGTCTACTATAACAAGTAGGAATGGAATGCGGCTGCTACTCTTTGAAACCAAGAGATTGGAGGCCTGATTCACAAATGGCCTCCACACTCATGGCAGAGGCCCCTCAGTCCCGTGGGAGTCTACACACTCTGGGTGAATCTCCACAATGAGAATTTTCAATGCGGAGATTCTGCCCGAGTGCAAAGACTCTCCCGCGACTGCCGGGCCTCTGCCACAAGTGCGGAGGCCATTTGTGAATCAGACCCTTACTGCTTAAAGGAGCAAGAAACACTGCGGTATGCTGGCCTAGTCAAAGCCACCAGGGTTATACCCAAATCACCCTCTTATACCTAGGTCTGGGACTAAATGTATACAATAGAAAATGGTATAAAAGGGAAAGAATGCAACACAACTTATGAGAAGAGCACATTTAATTACCCTCTTCAAAATTCATATTATTTTAAGGAATATATCAAAGCGTTTTCAAAAAACACACATGCAAAGAGGCACTTGATCAATGAAATAAACACAAAAAATATGACATACATCGTGAGACAGAAAAAATCTATATATACAACATAACATACACACTAACCCTACAAGAATAATTCTCACTAGTGTTCCCCTTGAACTTCAGGGTAAACCACTTGTAGGTAGTCCAGGTGACACACCTAGGGTGGGACAAATTAATAGACCTACATCTGGTGTGGCACTTTATAAATGTACAAATTACTCAAATTACAACAACTCCTCCTTTAGAAGTGTTGACATGAACACGTTTCAGCCTTTTCTTCTTAGGCTTCCTCAGGACGGGGTTAATACATAACAAAACAAAACACATAAAAATACAATATTACTCTACTCTACTGTTATGCGGTGAGTAAGCTGGTAGATGCTCATGACTGTCCATATCGACACCACTTGTCCACACATCAACATCCCTAGAGTGATACCCTACATCTAATGTATGCTGGCCAAGAGCACTAGTTATTGAGTTATGTGGTGCTAAGACTGTAGATTTTGAATTTTATTCAACTTGCTGCAACCAAAGTCTGCAAATCATTAAGTGCAAGATTCCAGGTGTAATGATGTAATGTTGGTGTTAGAATATTGGGATTGGAAGGTTGGAGGGTTGGAATGTTAGGATGGGCAGTTAATAAGAAGATACCTGTAACTGTATGCTGTCAATAAACTTAAAGAAGAAAGCTGAACCGTTTCACGTGAAGTGTATTCCTTACACTTGGCGACAAGCGGAAATGAATCCTTGATTCTCTTACATGTTTCTGCTGCAAATTTTGAAGAAAAACATTAAGGAAGGCTCTAAGATGAGCAAATTCTAGAGAGGAACTGTGAATACTTGCCAGCTGGCAGGACGCCCAGTACATGTGATCCATAGTTGGGGAGAAACCCTTTTGGCTCAGAAAAGGAGATTATTTTGGAAGATGGTGCATGCGTATTCCTCATTAAAGCAAGTGTTGCACGATGCTCGCTAGTGGGTGAATAGAGTAAAAGATGTTACTCATGCAAACGTGGAGGCCATTTTTAAGTCAGGCGAATGGCAGCCTGACGTTTTGAACATTACAAAAGATGCTACTCACGGAAATACGATGGCCATTTAAAAGTCAGGCAAATGTTAGCCTGAAGTGTTTATTGTATGTGATAGCAACACAAAAGAAAGGAAAAAGAGGAGAAATAACTAAAAGAACTAATTTGATATACATATTTTTTTTCTCTCCCTCAATTTGCTTTTGTGTATTAATAAAAAGAATGTCAAACTCAGAATTAAACAGTGAAAAAAATAGCATCACATATACAGAAAGATATAATGGTGAAGAAAATACAGAAACTGTCTCTAGTACAATATTTAGTAGACCTTTACCATTTTTGTTGACTGATCAGCAAAACATCGCACAAAGATGGGAAAAATGTGTAAGAAGATTGCAACACTTTTTAAGTGCTACATGCGGAAAATATACAGATAAGCAAGCAAAAGATATTTTACTTAATTTATTAGGTGATGATGTTGAAGATCAATTTGTTACTTTTCCAGAACAAGAAGGAACAACATATAAAGGGCTTATTCAATGTTTAAATAGCAAATTTGATCCACACAGAAATTCGTATTTTGAAAAATATAATTTCAGTGTCGCTTTTCAAAATGAAGATGAATCTATGAATGAATTTGTAACAAGACTAAGGAAGCTAGTTATGTTTTGTGAATTTTAAAAGTGTAATAACAAAAAAGCAATAGGTTTGAGAATATTTCAAGGATGTTCATCTGTAAAATTCAGAAAGAAGTTATTAGAAAAAACATGATTTACAAACGAAAATGCGCATGGCTAAAACGGAAACTCAAGCACAAAAACATTCCGATAATATGGAACAAGGCAGAATAAAAACTGTAGAACAGGTACGACAAATGTCAAAAAAGGATGTGCCTTCTGAGAAAACTGAGATGCCTAATAAAGAAAAAAGATTGTGCTACACGTGTGGTTTTTCTATTCCTCGTCCAAAAATGTGTCCAGCAATAGGTCAACAATGCAGAGAATGTGGACAATTCAATCACTTTACAAGTGTGTGTAAATTCAAAAAAGATAACAAAGAGACATGGAATAAAAGAGAAAATTGGAACAGGCAAACATATCCTGAATATAAAAAAAGTAGGTAACATTAAACATCTGAGACGAATGCAAAGTATTGAACAAAATTATGAGGACGAAGAAACTGAACAGTCTGAAAAATTGTACATGATGTCTGAAAAGAATGAATTCAACTAAATTAAGATGATTAGAAGAGATGACATTTAAAAAACAGCATCTCTGGATATTGTAGTTCGTTCCCAAAAATTTCCTTTTGTGTTGGACACTGGTGCAACCTGTAACTTAGGGCTCGAATAGGATTGCGGTGAATCCGCATCCTCCGGGCTGGGCCGGGCTGAAGATGGCTGGAATGCCCGAAACCAGTCCTCGGAAGCCTGTTTCCAGTCCAGGGAAGACATGGCTTGGCAGTTCGGGCTGGACTGTTCCCATGGGGCACAGGGTCAGACTGATTTGCATATAGCCATGTCTGAACTGGGGTGGCAGAGTGGGCTAAAGAACGGTGATGGATTAAACCCAGATCTTTTGACTGGGTGTGAGTGTTTGATTGATTTAGATGCTCCGTACATCACCACCCCCTTTTGTACCGCTTTTGGCCACCATAAGTGAGGCAGGGTATGCTCAGACGTGAGTCCCTTGCTCACTTTGCCACTGGATTCAAGCAAGCCCGGCTGAAGACGGCTGGAATGCCAGAAACCGGTCCTCGGAAGCTTGTTTCCGGTCCAGGGAAGACATGGCTTGGCAGTTCGGGCTGGACTGTTCCCATGAGGCAAAGGGTCAGACTGATTTGCATAGAGCCATGTCTGAACTGGGGTGGCAGAGTGGGCTAAAGAACGGTGATGGATTAAACCCAGATCTTTCGACTGAGTGTGAGTGTTTGATTGATTCAGATGTTCCGTCCATCACCACCCCCTTTTGTTCCGCTTTTGGCCGCCATAAGTGTGGCAGGGTATGCTCAGATGTGAGTCCCTTGTTAACTTTGCCACTGGATTCAAGCAAGCCGGGCTAAAGACGGCTGGAATGCCAGAAACCGGTCCTCGGAAGCTTGTTTCCGGTCCAGGGAAGACATGGCTTGGCAGTTCGGGCTGGACTGTTCCCATGAGGCACAGGGTCAGACTGATTTGCATATAGCCATGTCTGAACTAGGGCGGCAGAGTGGGCTAAAGAACGGTGATGGATTAAACCCAGATCTTTTGACTGGGTGTGAGTGTTTGATTGATTCGGATGCTCCGTCCATCACCACCCCCTTTTGTACCGCTTTTGGCCACCATAAGTAAGGCAGGATATGCTCAGACGTGAGTACCTTGCTCACTTTGCCACTGGATTCAAGCAAGCCGGGCTGAAGACAGCTGGAATTCCAGAAACCGGTCCTCGGAAGCTTGTTTCCGGTCTAGGGAAGACATGGCTTGGCCGTTCGGGCTGGACTGTTCCCATGAGGCACAGGGTCAGACTGATTTGCATATAGCCATGACTGAACTGGAGTGGCAGAGTGGGCTAAAGAACGGTGATGGATTAAACCCAGATCTTTTGACTGGGTGTGAATGTTTGATTGATTCAGATGTTCACCATCACCACCCCCTTTTGTACCGCTTTTGGCCGCCATAAGTGTGGCAGGGTATGCTCAGACGTGAGTCCCTTGCTCACTTTGCCAATGGATTCAAGCAAGCCGGGCTGAAGACGGCTGGAATGCCAGAAACCGGTCCTTGTTTCCGGTCCAGCGAAGACATGGCTTGGTAGTTCGGGCTGGACTGTTCCCATGAGGCAAAGGGTCAGACTGATTTGCATATAGCCATGTTTGAACTGGGGTGGCAGAGTGGGCTAAAGAACGGTGATGGATGAAACTCAGATCTTTTGACTGGGTGTGAGTGCTTGATTGATTCAGATGCTTCGTCCATCACCACCCCCTTTTGTACCGCTTTTGGCCGGTATAAGTGTGGCAGGGTATGCTCAGACATGAGTCCCTTGCTCACTTTGCCTTGCATTCAAGCAAGCCAGGCTGAAGACGGCTGGAATACCAGAAACCGGTCCTCAGAAGCTTGTTTCCGGTCCAGGGAAGACATGGCTTGGCAGTTCGGGCTGGACTGTTCCCATGAGGCAAAGGGTCAGACTGATTTGCATATAGTCATGTCTGAACTGGGGTGGCAGAGTGGGCTAAAGAACGGTGATGGATTAAACCCAGATCTTTTGAATGGGTGTGAGTGTTTGATTGATTCAGATGCTCCGTCCATCACCACCCCCTCTTGTACTGCTGTTGGCCGCCATAAGTGTGGCAGGGTATGCTCAGACGTGAGTCCCTTGCTCACTTTGCCACTGGATTCAAGCAAGCCGGGCTGAAGACGGCTGGAATTCCAGAAACCGGTCCTCGGAAGCTTGTTTCCAGTCTTGGGAAGACATGGCTTGGCAGTTCGGGCTGGACTGTTCCCATGAGGCACAGGGTCAGACTGATTTGCATATAGCCATGTCTGAACTGGGGTGGCAGAGTGGGCTAATGAACGGTGATGGATTAAACCCAGATCTTTTGACTGGGTGTGAGTGTTTGATTGATTCAGATGTTCCGTCCATCACCACCTCCTTTTGTACCGCTTTTGACCGCCATAAGTGTGGCAGGGTATGCTTAGATGTGAGTCCCTTGTTCACTTTGCCACTGGATTCAAGCAAGCCGGGCTGAAGACGGCTGGAATGCCAGAAACCGGTCCTCGGAAGCTTGTTTCCGGTCCAGGGAAGACATGGCTTGGCAGTTCGGGCTGGACTGTTCCCATGAGGCACAGGGTCAGACTGATTTGCATATAGCCATGCCTGAACTGGGATGGCAGAGTGGGCTAAAGAACGGTGATGGATTAAACCCAGATC
Organism: Lissotriton vulgaris; assembly: GCF_964263255.1. Lineage (NCBI taxonomy): Eukaryota > Metazoa > Chordata > Amphibia > Caudata > Salamandridae > Lissotriton > Lissotriton vulgaris. The sequence continues at coordinate 999,228,651 of NC_141695.1, read as the reverse complement.
TTTTGACTGGGTGTGAGTGTTTGATTGATTCAGATGCTCCGTCCATCACCACCCCCTTTTGTACCGTAATACAACAGGCATGGCATGAGCTATGGTTAAAAATATACAGCAGAGTTAAAAGGGAAATTCTAAATTAAAAGGGAAATACATGAAATAAACAAAGAATGTAACACATCTCTTTCCTTACAAACATTGCAAATTATTCACATGACATTTAGAGACACGTCTCTTATTCCAAACCTGTCCATCTTGTGTGACCACACTATTATTGTTAACTTTGACAATTTTCATGGGCCTACTAAACTTAGTATCATGTTTGAGAAGAATTCCAGGTTTACGAATTCTGACAAAATCCCTAACAACAAAATGAGGTACTCTCACCTTCATACGGACATCGTAAATGCTTTTACCCTTTAATTGCTTTTCTTCCACCTTACGTGCTATGTCTTCTTTGGTTACCTGAGAAGACTGAGTACTGACAACCTTCTTAAACCACCAAGGGCACAGTTTAGAAACAGGATCTTTACCTTTAAGCAAACAAAAAGGTGAAACTTCTGTGGTTGTGTGAGGAGTTATACGGTATGACCACAATTTCTCCCTTAATTTGCCTTTCCAATCAGCACCAAAAGTTCTTGCCCAAAGTAAGTCTTGTTTTAGAACCCTATTGAACCTTTCCACCTGACCATTCCCTTGAGGATCGAAAGGAAATGTGGTAACATGCCGAATATTATGCAATTCTAGAAACTCCATCATTTCACAAGATTTCAACTGTACCTCATTGTCTGAAATAATAACTTCTGGACAACCTTCCCTGGCAAAAACGTATTTCAAGAACAAAATAAAACTACTGGCGGTAACATGCGGAACCAACTTCACTTCAGGCCACTTGGAATGATAATCCACCATGACAATGGCGAATCTGCAATCATGTGGTACACCAACCTTCTGCCAAGGATAACTAGGCCATTTTACTGGAATAAGTGGGGCTGGATTACACTTGAGAGATTTCTCACTGCACACACAATCTGGGCATTCTCTTACCATCCTGTCCACATACATGTCTAAACCAGGCCACCAAAAGAATGATCTGATAAGTCTCTTCATTGATGATATCCCTAAATGACTCTCATGACTCAAATTTAATATAGTGTCACATAAAGGTACAGGTGGAATGCACTTTCCTTGTCTATAAATGAAATCTCCTTCTACAAAAATCTCATCAGAAACTTTCCAAAATGGAAATAACTCATCTGAAATGTCTTTCTTTGAAGGCCAACCAGCAGAAGTATAATTAATGATTTCCTGCAAAATGTTATCTTCTTTCATAAATTTTCTCCACAACTCTTCAGAAATGTCAGCGTATTTGTTGGATAGCGCTTCAGATAAACTTACAACAATTTCTTCTTTACATGAATTGTCACTCCCGTTACAGGGAAGACAAGATAATCAATCTGCTGTAACATTCACTTTCCCTGGAACATATTCCACAGTAAATGTGTATTCTTGCAAACATGACATTAATCTCGCAATTCTTGCCCTGCCATTAAGACCACCACCAGGAGCTAAGATGGTGATCAAAGGTTTATGATCTGTTTTAAGTACAAATCGTGCACCACAAATGTATTTTCTAAAGTGTTCTACACCACACACACATGCTAAAATAACTCTTTTTCTATGACAGCATAACGTCTTTCTGTACGATTCAAAGTTCATGAGGTGAAAGCCACATTCCACTCATCCTTTCCGGAACATTGTGACAACACACATCCTAATCCATAGAGACTAGCATCTATGGTAAGTACACATGTTTTTCCAACACAGAATGGTTTGAGAGATGGTGCAGCAACCATCTCTGCCTTAATATTTTCAAACGCTTTCTGTTGACTTTCTCCCCACACAAATTCCACATATTTTCTTGTGAGTTCCCTTAATGGCTCCATTTTTTAAGCAAAATATTTTAAGAATTTACTATAATACTCACAAAGACCTGAAAAGGAAAGAAGTTTCTCTTTAGAATCTGGTGACGGAGCCTTGAGTATAGCTTCCACAAGCGACTTCTTTGGAATGACACCCTCCTTGGAAAGAGTATGACCTAAATATTCAACAGACTCTTGGAAAAATGTACATTTGTTCCTTTTCAGTGTGAGCCCATGGTCCTTAAGAATCTTACAAACATTACTAAGATGCTCTGAATGTGTTGTTCCATCAGGTGAATAAATTAAAATGTCATCTTGAAAGTGGATCACTGACTAAATATCGAGGGACAAAATATAGACTACCCAAAATATAGATTCCAAAATAGCGACAGACAAAATATCGAATTCCTATTAACAAACAGGTAAGTACCAAAATATCGAACCCAAAATATCGTTTGAAAATTTATACTTTGTAAAAATATTGTATTTCTTAAAAATAATGTAAAATTAAAAATATATTAAAAATAAATAGCTAAAGTATAGTTAAAAATACTTAAATTACCTTAAAATTATTAAATAATTAATGTAACTTATAAAAAAACATACAATCATATATGTTAAAACATTTATATATTAACATAATATTAATAAGAAATACACAATATTATTACTTTAGGATAGCGGGAGTGTAAAAATTACTATTCCCACTCCTGGAAGTGTAACAGTAGGGAAAGCGTTGGATAGCGTAGGGGTAAAAATTACTATTCCCACTCCAGAGAGTGCAACAGTAGGGAAAGCGTTGGATAGCGTAGGGGTAAAAATTACAATTCCCACTCCACAAAGTGCAACAGTAGGGAAAACGTTGGATAGCGTAGGGGTAAAAATTACTATTCCCACTACAGAGAGTGCAACAGTAGGGAAGGCGTTGGATAGCGTAGGGGTAAAAATTACTATTCCCACTCCAGAGAGTGCAACAGTAGGGAAAGCGTTGGATAGCGTAGGGGTAAAAATTACTATTCCCACTCCAGCAAGTGCAACAGCAGGGAAAGCGTTGGATAGCATAGGGGTAAATTTTACTATTCCCACTCTACTGAAAATAAATTAATATAATTCACATAATTATCAATTAATTAATTAATAAAAATTAATTACCAATTAAGAATTAATTAATTACCAATTAAAAATTAATTAACAATTTATTCAAAATAAATAACAATAAATAAATTAACATATTTAATTAATTATAATTAAATTACTTCCCACCCTATTCCCCTATAAATCCACAACCCGCTACAGAATTAAATTACGCAAAAATTAAATAACATAAAATTAATTACTTCAAATAAAGGACAAAAAATATACACCTTTCACACATATATTAACATACAAAACACTTCGATATTATTAAAAATTCGATATTTTTAATAACCTATATTATGTACTTCGATATTTTGACTTTCTATATTTTTAAAATCGATATTACATTACTTACCTTAAAAACAATATTTTTGATGTCTATATTCTGTCCATTCGATATTTTGTCCATTCTATATTCTGGAATCGATATTTGTGTTATTGTATATTTTTGAATCGATAATTTGACCATATACCCTTGAAAGCATTTTACACAAAACTCCTTTTGTCTGAAAAGATGGCACCTAGATCTCTGAAAAACGGACGCCGCAGACGCCAGTTCGAAAGGCATCCTTTTGAATTGGAACAACTCCGGTGGTGTTATAATAGCAGTTAGATGATGCGATTCTCTGCTAATTCTATTTGATGATAAGCCGACCTGAGGTCCAAGGTCGAAAAAACAGTGGCACCTCCCAACATGCTCACAACCTTATTAATGTTCGGCAAAGGGTGAAAATCGATAAGAATATTAGCATTAAGTGCACGAACATCAACACACAGCCTTAAAGAATTATCAGATTTCCGTGCCAAAACAATCGGAGAAACCCATTCCGATGATTCCACTTCTTCAATCACACCTTCATCCAACATCCCTTACCACAAGTTGCCAAGTTCTTCTCTCACATTAATGGGCACATTTCTAAGTTTTTGCTTAACTGGAGAAGTTCCTTTTTTTAATTTGATTTCATGAGTGAAACCTTTAAGTTTGCCTAAAGTGTTGGAATATACCTCAGGGAACTGCTCCTCAATAAGAAGTGGACCAGTACCATCCTTCATGACACCAAAAATATCATTGCTGTCTAACACCATGACTGGTTCCTTATTACGTGGATTGAGGATGATACCTAGTCTCCATGGATCTCTCCAACCCAAAACATTCACACCCTTCCTAGCCACATACACCTTAATAAAAGCTGACTTCCCTTTAAATTCAACATCTAAAGCAACGTACCCTGCAAGATCAATAATAGAGCCATCAAAGCTCCAAGCATGAATATCTGGCATAGATATATCTCCAATAGACAACACCTTTCCAAACTTTTCTTCAAAATACGCTTCTGTTATAATGGTCCATGGCGAACCAGAGTCTGCCATAAGTTCTAAAAACTTGACAGTAAATTTGGGTGAACTTAAATCCTCCTCTATAGAACATACATCAAGAATAGATACAACCATCCCTCTTTCCAAACACTCCTCACAACAGACACATTCTTACTTTTGGAGCTAAAACTTCTTTGAGGATCTATAGTCCTTCTACGATCAACTTTGCACGCTATTGCAAAGTGCCCAATCCTACTACATTTGATGCATTCTTTACCTATGGTAGGGCAAAATGTGAATGAGGCTACGTAGTTGTTACTTCCACACCTGAAACAAACAATACTTTTAGAGTCTCTAACATATTGGTGAGGAGGCTTAGACGACATTTTTTTTAATAATATAGTCTTCATCAATACTTTTACTACTGTCCCACTTAGCATTCACATCATCAATCGTTTTCCTCCACTTATCTGATTGCTCAAAAACGTTCACAGTCGATATAGTGTCATTAAGATTTGGATTCCCTAAAATCCACAACTGTTCTTGTGTTTTCTTGCTTCTTACATTAACAATAATTTGATCCCTTATCATCTCTTCAGAAAAATTGCCAAAGTTACATGAAATTACTAGAGTCCTGAGAGCAGTTAGAAAATCATCAAACGTTTTGCCCTCTCTCTGAGGTCTAGTGTAGAATTGATACCTATTGAGAGCTATGCTAGTAGTAGGTTTAAAACGAGTTTCCATACGCATAATAGCTTCATCAAATGTTCCATAATCTCCACTAGCCACAGGCAATGTTCTAAAAATAGCTTAACCTTCAGAGCCAAGACAATGTAACAATATGCTCTTCTGTCTTTCATTTCCCATTCTTTCTCCATCAATAGCCTTTAAATAGTTCAAAAATTCCTCTTTCCATCAAGACCATGGAATGGGAGGTTCTCCCTTAGCTTGCAAGAACTTAGTAGGCGGGTCAAATTGCATGAACTTGATGGACAATTAAAACTATGACCCAACAATATGACAACAATATGCAAAGAAATGTAATAAAATAAAATAATATGAAACAATATGCAAAGAATTGTTTAAAAATAGTGCAAATATAAACACCTTTCAAACCAAGAAAATAAATGTTGCACTACGATGTAATATACAATGGGTAAAAAACGGCATGCAATCCTTCAATGTGATAAAGGATATTGTAGATATAGCAGATGGTACAGTAAAAAAAAAATCAATTGTATGTAATGGTATTAAAAACGTTGTAGGATCATTGGTTTGCGTGGCAAAATAGAAGAAATGTCTAAAAATTACTTGAGGACGAAGAAATCCAAACAAACTGTTGCTGTTTGCATTCAGTGAGTTATTGTGATGTAGACGCGCTGCCGTGCGCATTGGCGAGTTGATGCCGGTTGCTGCGCATCGGAGAGTCGGTGCCAAAAGCTGCAATGGCAACCAAAGATGTCCACCTGACATGATCACGTTGACGCGAAGGCACGAAGGCGCGATGACTCGATCACGCTGCGGGGCTAATTTTTAGTCCTTTCTCAGTTGTTCTTAACTGCAGAGGTGTCCATGGAAACGCGCGCATGAAGCAGAAAGCGCGACTTACAAAACAACACCACGAGCAGGTAACGATAATTCCAGCATAGCAAAATGTAGATTAAACGCCCAAAAAGTTTTAAAAAGTGCAAAACGGTCCAGAAATGGGTTAGAAAGTTTTTAAAAAACGGCGAATTTAGTAGAGTTAGATAAAATGTTGTAAGTAACATGTACTTCGAGTTGGCAGCTGAAAAAATTTAAAAAAGGAAGATAAAAGATAGGAAAAAAAATTCCAAATTTTTAATAAAAGATATATTTCAAAATCCAGGAGATCCTTGAAAGTTGGTCAAACAAGTTGAAGGAAGTCGTCCATAACACTGATACTCCAGTATTCAGTATAACAGGAATAGAGTAAAAATCCCAAGAAAATAGTACCGCTCCTGTGCTCTGGAAAGTAGCAGGTACAGAGTCCCTTGTCGCCAATGTAAAGTTTCAAAAGAATACATCTTGAAGTCCCAAAGTAGTTAAAGTTGTATTTAATAACCAAGAGCACACTACTGCTGTTACAAGTTCAAGCTGAAGAATGATCTCGAGCTTTAGTTCTAAATTATGTAATACAACAGCATGAGCCATGGTTAAAAGGATACAGCAGAGGTAAAAGGGAAATTCTAAATTAAAAGGGAAATACATGAAATAAACAAAGAATGTAACAATACTTTTCTCCTTTTCCATAACAATATTGTTAAAAAACACTCAACTATGAGTTCTGAAAGGAACCCATTTTTGTGCAGTCTTTCACTGAACCAATAAGCTTATAAACAGCATTGGTTGAGGAAAAGCTCCTTTCCATGCCAAGAGCTTGTTCTGTTCTTCAAGGGTATTGAAGAGGACATTCTTTTACCTTGTTGAACACTTCTTGGATACAAACTTGAGCCAAGTGTATTAGTATTTGATTGAGCTCTTTAAAAATATCTGCGTTTGAAGGCAAAGGTTCAATCCTGTCTGACTACAATTCAGCCTAACTTTTTTTCCTGTTCCCACTGAAGGGCTGTGTAGTAAAACATATACATTAATCTGACTTTCCACCATAGACTTACATCGTTTCTCAATTATTTCTGTAATAATGATGAGGTACACTGGTTTGTTTAAAAAAAAGGGTAATCAAGTTTTCTTCATTCAGTTTTCCCCACTGTTTTAAGGTATTAACTTCGAAATGTTTTTTTTCTGACTTTAATTAGAACATTATATTATTTTAACAGTATCATATTTTGAATTGTTTTATTTTGTTACCCACCCAGGCATGCTCCAGTTTGTACTGTGCCTCCTACTACTGAAAGGGTAACACGCAGGTACTTCAAGGGTACTTTGGTTTGCCTGTACTGAAGCTTTCTGCTATTGGTTCTGTGAATATTCAACTAATGTACATTCCATCAGAAACCATATGCGGCCTGGCAAATTTCTTGCTGCAAATCCAAGGGTTATATGGGGGCAAAATATTTATCTTTTATTTATTTATTTATTTATTTATTTGTTGATATTTATAGAGCGCGTACAATTACCCGTAGGCGTCTCGGCGCTAATATGCAATGATATCTCTCCCTGATCAGTTGGCTCAGAAGCTTGATTTACTGATTAAATAGCCATGTTTTCAGTTTTTTCCTAAACTGAAGGAGTGAGGGGCTTGTTTTTATGTGGTTTGGTAGGGTATTCCAGATTTTAGGAGCCGCGATTGAAAAGCGGCGGTCACCCCAAGAAACTGTTCTGCTGCGTTGAACCACTAGTTGGTTGAGTGAGGTGGATCGAAGGGTTCTGGGCGGAGTATAGGGAATAAGTTGCTTTTTGAGGAAATGCGGTCCTTGGTCCTGCAGTGTTTTATACACTGTGCACAGTGATTTTAATTTTACCCTGTTTTGGATGGTTAGCCAATGGTAGCTTTTCAGAGTATCCGAGATGGGTGCAAATTTAGGTTTTTTAGACAGCACGCGTGCCGCTGCGTTCTGCACGGTCTGTATTTTTTTTGATAACTCTGTTTTGTGCATTGAGCAAAAGGCCATTGCAGTAGTCCAGGGATGTCAGAACCAGGGAGGTAACTAACGTCTTGGCTGCTGAGTCAAGCAGATAAGGTATAATTTTTCTTATCATGTCTAGCTTAAAATGGGCGTTAGCTGCCACCTTATTTGCGTGAGCCATGAAGTTGAGCTGGTCATCGAATGTTACTCCTAAATTTCTGACCTTAGTAGTGGGGCAGGGGGGAGTACTTAGAGCCGATGGCCACCAAGCTGCAGACCAGACAGGTGAAAGGTTACCAAAGATAACCACCTCCGTTTTATCGGAATTGAGCTTCAGGCAATTTTTTGCCATCCACTCACCGATAGCAATCATCCCACTTTAGAATCCCTTTTTCCACTCCCTTAGCGACGAATGTGTAAAATTTTTATCATGGGCTAATTCAGAAGTTTCACCAAGATCGAGAATATTTTAGTCATTTATTCTGGAGGGCAGAGCTGTCCAAAGAGGGAGGGTACCCATTTGGCTCTAAAACCGATGCAAGAGCTGGAAATTGTGTCTACGCCTATGACGAGACTTGATGACCTAAGGATCAGTCATGGAATCAGTAGGATCCCAACACAGAGAGAAGAAGGCATACAGAGAGAAGAAGGCATACGAACAACTTAAGAAAGCGCAGAGCCTAGCCCCCTTTAAAACTCTGGACTATGGGAACTTCCTATATTTAGGCGCCAACAAGTCTTGTATTGTCCGCCTTCAGAGAATCCAGAATGCAGCAGCTCGCGCCTTGTTTGCTCTGCCTAAATCATGTTTGGTCACGTACCTTCTGCCTAAGTTACACTGGCTACCAATAGCGAAAAGAATTCAGTTTAAGTCTTTATGTGTGGTCCATAAAATATTGACTGGTCAAGAACCGCAGATTGTGGCGGATTTGCTGGCTTAATATATACCAAACCGCCCATTGCGATCGGCCAATGTGGGCCTGGTCTGTACTCCCCGCTTTCACAGAGCCAGAACGGGCGGTCGCCCCTTTAGAGTTCAGGCGGGGCGCCTTCGGAACTCTCTTCCAATTTCCATTAGGGGACTCCAGAACCATCTTGCTTTTTGAAAGGCTTTAAAGACTTGGCTCTTTCCAGCTTAGGCTCTTTTCTTCTTTGAGTGCTCTCAGCCCTTGCTTAGTTAACACTGGGGCAGCTATGCGCTCTATAAAATTTTAAATAAAATAAATAAATAAATACTCCAGGCAAAATGCGATAGTGTTGTCTTAATCAACAACATAGACATACAGGACATGAAAGCAAAGGAAACTGCATCTGGATCATAGGAGGATAACCATTTTATCATAAAGGCAGGAAGCATTGTGGCCAAAAAGGAAGAGATGAACAAAAGATGGAAAGGGAAATAAAACTGACTCTGGAGAAAATGGTCAATGGAGAAAGTGTGAGAGGCAGTGGGACTTTTGAACACAAACGATCTAAGGTCACACATGATCAATGGTTAGATTCTAGCGAGCAGTGTCAGAACTTGAGATTTGCAAAACGTATGTAATTGGCATTTGTGCAAGTACTCAAAATTCCACAAAAGTTATGTGAGCACATTTTATGCAGTGCAATGGAATGTTAGAACACATTCAATTGGAAAACAGGCATTTTTTATTTGAATCTATTAAGAACTATACACTTACACTGTATTTTCGGACCATTGTAAGTAATGCCATTTAGGAAGGAATTAGCCTACCACAAGCACGTATTAGTTAGAAACATACGTAGATATATGTTGTTCCACTCTTCATATTCTGCAATGAATTTGATATTTGGAACTTTTCATAAAATATTAATGTAAACCTAGTACACAATTGCAGACTATGGCTAGCCACAAAACAGAGTAACGTATTTATTTAATTTCTTGCATTTGCAATGCCAATACATATTTGCAGACATAGTGAGGTTTAGTGTATATAACGTGCATTTTTGAGTTAGAAAATAATAAACCAATCAATCCTATCAGTTATCCATATAAACTTAGAAATAGATTCTTAAGGAAATGCATATTTTCTGTTCTATTAGCAACAGTTTTCAAACAAACATCAAACTTATAAAATTATTCTTCACCGTATTTGTCTAGCAAAAAATAAGTCACTTTAAAAATCCACCTCCAAATAAATTGAGACCATAGAGAATTATTCTTGAAAAGAGATGGAGACTAATTAACGCTGCTACACGATTTCAAGTAAATATAAAAATAAATGATATTCTAGCATTTAAGAATATACATTCAGAATTAGCAATTGCATCTTATGGAGTACTTTTAGGAGGAAATAAATTAATAATTCCAGAAAGTCTACAAAGACATGTAATTGATTTGGCTCATGAAAGCCACAGAGGTGAGTCAGCAACAAAAAATATGAGAAAATGTTTCCACGATTAGATAGTCAAGAAGAAGAGGTGGTAAAAACTTGTCATTTATGTCAATGCACTACGAAAGAAAGAATAATGGAAGAATTACACATGTCTAAATTGCCTGATGCGATACGGTCCAGTCGAGCAGCAGATTTTTGTGAACCACTGGATTCAGGGCAGTATTTACTAGTATTAATTGATGAGTACTCTCGATTTCTAATTGTACAAATGATATCGTCAACATCTGCAGCATCTGTGCTTCCTATTCTTGATGACATTTTTTCAACTTGGGGGATACCAGATATATTAAAAAGAAATAATGGACCTCCATTCAATGCAAATGAATTTAAAACATTTGCGAGATACTTAGAAATAAATCATAGAAGGATTACACCAATGTGGCCACAAGCAAATGGTATGGTTCAAAGCAGTGCTTAATTTGTGCCGATGTTTGCCGGTGCTTAGCACCAGCACTTATTTTTCAGGGCCGGGTCTACACCGGTCTGCAACTCAGCATGACTGCATATTACATTTTATCTGATGTTAGTTTATTGACTCGGTGTAGAGTGCTGTTCTAACTTCTCGGTCTCTACGAGTCTCAGTGAGTGCTTTGTTGTGACTTTTGAGCCAGCCGGAGAGTGCATTGACCAAAGATTAATGCATAATTTCAGCCAGGGCATTGATCATCATCATATACCTGATCGTTGTGATGGCGTCATAATGTCCATCCCTTAGTTTAGTGTTGCCGTGGTGGGCAGGAGTCAGAAACTGATTGTGCTGGGCCGATAGGCTAGATTTGATTGTGCGTGCTGCACGCAGATTTCTTTCCAATAGCCATCATCCCGACCACTTTGAGGGCAGGCAACGCAGCAGTAGTACCAGGCCGAAAAACAGTGCCCCGCAGCCCTGGCCGACCACAAGCATAACCGTAAGTATTACGCACGCCTGTAGGCAGTCATCATGCCATGCATTATTGCATGTCCATTCGCAAACCAACGCACACTTAATTTTTTTTTAGCCTGGTGGTATGCCGGGCACCACCACCGCAGTAGCTCCGAATCCATACATTTATTTATACCAGAATAGGGCCGGACGAGATTACGTTGTTAAAGAACACCATGCCCCTTGATATATCATGATATAGGGTCAGCGGTCGGCCGGGTTTAATGTTAAAGGTTCTGCCCGGCCCCTGCCTTGTTTGAACTTAATATCCTCCTACCGGCCTCAGTTCTTAACAGTGGCTCCGCTTTTACTGGCTTAATAGTGGCTAAATAATGCCATGAAAAGAAGGATGTTGTGTAGGGCTGGAAGCGCGGCAAGCACATATTTCTTTCTGATTGCCACGTCCTGGCACACCCCCACCCCGTGACGAGCCATCATCAGACCGATGAGGTTGAGGTTGAGGGCATGCCAGGCAGGCATCAGCAGCACCAGGAAGGCTCTTATAAACAAGTCAAGCAGCCATCACCACCTGAATGCAAAGAAAGGGTTGTAATCATGATCAAGGTCCTAAAACCCTAAGCACTGCTTTCAGGAAACACAGACGTGATTTTGATCTCTCAAAACTAAAGGTCAGGTACTGGGGATTTCTTTCCCATGAATAATTCCCAAAATTCAGATCCAGAAAGTCTACTTTACACAAATAGTCTCTGAAGCATGGAGGTATTGTCATACTCAAGAGAACATCCTGAAAGAACAGAGATGCAAAACTGCACTTCACTTAATGCAAGTTTCAAGAGCCATTTCTACCTCCCTTAAAACATGAAGGAATATCTGACTCTCACTAGAGAGATGTCACATTTGATTATGTTTCTGGACACCGATTGGATTACAGTATAGTCTTTCATTCCTGGTAGGCACAGGGTGGAGTAAATGATGCTGCTTCTTGTGGAGTATGGACCAAGAAAAAGCAGTGAGAATGACTCTTTCACATGGAAAATTCTAGATTATACACTATTTACATATGAGTTGATCAGGTTACTTATTTAAAGTATTTTTATGTTGGACCCAGTGAAGGGATCTTCAATTATGGCACGAAAAAGTCAAATGTACTTTCTCAAAGAGAACATATGAGGAGATTTTGGATGATGTGACCCTACCTCTGAGAGTGTTGAACTTAGTTAAAAGACTGGGAACATAAGGACCTGTAACAGTTAATCGAGGTATCAAAAAGAGTCACTCACAGTGGGTACTTTATCCTCTTAAAATCTTATTGTTTTAAAATTATGTGGATTAATTTGAATTACAATTTGCACTTAATATATTGCCACATATAGAGCGCATCTTCCAAATAGTCACTGTTTTTCAAAAAAAGTACTGTTCTTGACAGTATTTTCTGGTTCACACAGAATGACAAGTGAGCAACGTAAAAAATTAGCTGAACTGTAAAATGCCATTTTCTGAAGATCACGATTGACAGAGCTGTACCTCTAGAACAGCGAGACACTATTTTACTTTTGATCTTCCTACCCCCTCGTAATACCCCTTTTATAATCTTGGGCATTGCAACAGTCTGGATGTATACCTGCTGAAATGTCCTGCTTGTTTAACTTTAAAAAATAGGTATTGGAACTTTCCAACCTCGCTACTAGTCACCAGAGCGGTGTCTACCTCCCTCTTATAACTGGCTTGTTTCAATGCTACCTGGCAGGGAATTATATGAAAAATATGGATTAAAGCTCTGAGTGATAAAACATAATGGTCATGTTTCACTCTGGTGCAGAACCCATGGTTTCATTTTCATTCCAAGGCACGTTTGCCTTCTCTAAATGTATGTTGCTTTGCTTTGCCCTGACCCAAACCTGCAGGCCTACCTAGCTACAAAGTGTAATAAATAAGGCAGCGACCCGGACGCCTGGCCCACCACGAGTATAAATAACTGTAAGTAATACTAAGCAGGTCATTCCATGCTCATTGCCAAACCAACTCTGCTTTTTTTTTTTGAGCTTGGAGGCGTTTAATCTAATTTAAGCGGCACATAGAACACTGGAATTGTCCCTTTTCAACACAATAGTGATTTTAGCTAATTTATTCCGAAATTGTGCTTTAAATGCACTTTTGATTTAATCTTTTTCAAAATGTTCACAGGGTAGGGAACCTCCTATCAAAACCTTACTATGAGGAAGGCTCCCTTGCTGAAATTCATTTGAATTTTCACAGTGCCAGTTGAGGATGTGGGTGGAGCCAGTGAAGTGAGTGGGTGGAGCCAGAGAAAAGTAGGTGTGGCCTCCAACAAACATTTGAGCACATGCACTTCATATTTGACAAATTAAGTACTAGTTAAAAGATTGATGGCTACTATTACAAAAGTAATACAAAGAGCGAAATTGTCTAAAATGTCAAGAAATCAAGCATTGTATAAAGTTTTACGTGACTATAGAAATACTCCTCATGGCTCTACATGTAAATGTCCTTCAGAATTAATGTTTGGTCAGTCAAGACAAACACTCTTGCCACATCTTCCGTCTGCACCTCCAAAAAACCATGCTGAGATAATGGAAAAAGATGCAGAAGCAAAAAGGTAAAAAATCACAAAGCAAATTTCATCTGTCTCTTTTAGAAGTAACACAAGTTCGTGGAACAGCAATTATAGCTAAAAATGACAGTCGAGTAGTAACAAGTAACAACATTTTTTTTTTTTAATGTTCTGTAAATCCTGAAGAGCAAAGGAATGTACAAGTGGACAGTCAACATATGGAGCAATTGAATAGAAGATCTGAGAGAGTTCCACGAAAACCAGTTCGGTAAATTGAACATTGCTAAAAGATTATATTTGATTTCATTTATTTTTTAATTTCCTTTTTCTCGTTCTATTTTCTTTCATTTTCTTTAAAAGGGGGAAGGGGAAGAAATGTAATGATGTAATGTTGGTGTTAGAATATTGGGATTGGAAGGTTGGAGGGTTGGAATGTTGGAATGTTGGAATTTTGGGATGGGCAGTTAATAAGACGATACCTTCAGTTGAAGACAGATAACTGTATGCTGTCAATAAACTTGAAGAAGAAAGCCGTACTGTTTCACATGAAGTGTAGTCCTTACACCAGGGAGCAACATCTGAAGTTGCAAGTCACTGCTGGAGGTGATTAATTAGCACTGAAAGACGTGGATAATTTTCTACTTTTCCATAACAATATTGTTAAAAACACTCAACTATGAGTGCCGTCTTTCACTCAACCAATAAGCTTATAAACAGCAACGGTTGAGGAAAGGCTCCTTTCCGTGCCAAGAGCGTGTTCTGTTCTTCAAGGGCATTGAAGAGGGCATCCTTTTACCTTGCTGAACACATCTTGGATACAAACTTGACCCGAGTGTATTAGTATTTGATTGAGGTCTTTAAAAATGTATACGTTTGAAGGCAAAGGCTCAATCCTGACTGTGTGCACATACAATTCAGCCTAACTTTTTTTCCTTTCCCACTGAAGGGATGTGTAGCAAAACATATACATTAATCTGGCTTTCCACCATAGACGTACATTGTTTCTCAATTACTTCTGTAAAAATGATGAGGTACACTGGTTTGTTTAAAAAAATGTTAAATCAAGTTTTCTTCATTCAGTTTTCCCCCCTGTTTTAAGGTATTAACTTCGAAATGTTTGCTTTTTTCTGACTTAAATTAGAACATTATATTATTTTAACAGTATCATATTTTTAATTGTTTTATTTTGGTACCCACCCAGGCATGCTCCAGTTTGTACTGTGCCTCTTACTACTGAAAGGGTAACACGCAGGTACTTCAAGGATACTTTGGTTTGCTTGTCCTGAAGCTCTCTGCAAATGGTTCTGTGAACGTTCAACTAATGTACAGTCCATCAGACACCATATGCTGCCAGGGAAATTTTTTACTGCTAACCAATGGTTTTTTGGGGGCAAAATATTTATCTTTTCCACTACCTTAGTGACGAATGTGTACAATGTTTATTATAGGCTAATTCAATATTTTCACCAAGATCAAGAATATTTTAGTCATTTATTCTGGAGGGCATAGCTGTACAAAAGGGAGGGTACCCATTTGGCTCTAAAACCGATGCAAGAGCTGGAAATTGCGTCTATGCCTATGACGAGACTAGATGACCTAAGGATCAGTCATGGAATTAGTAGGATCCCAACACATATGAGAACCATGCCAAGAGAAAGAAGAAGGCATACGAACAACTTAGGAAAGCTCAGAGCCTAGCCCCCTTTAATACAGGCAAAATGCGATAGTGTTGTCTTCATCAACAACATAGACATACAGGACAAGAAAGCAAAGAGAACTGCATCTGGATCATTGGAGGACAACCATCTTATCATAAAGGCAGGAAGCATTGTGGCCCAGAAGATGAGAGATGAATAAAAGATGGAAAGGGAAATAAAATTAACTCTGGAGAAAATGGTCAATGGAGAAAGTGGGAGAGGCATTGGGACTTTTGAACACAAATGATCTAGGGTCACACATGATCAATGGTTAGATTCTAGCGAGCAGTGTCAGAACTTGCGATGTGCAAAACTTATGTAATTGGCATTTATGCAAGTACCACAAAAGTTATGTAAGCACATTTTATGCAGTGCAATGGAATGTTAGAACACATTTAATTGGAAAACAGGCACCTTTGATTTGTAACTTTTAAGAACTATACACTTACACTGTATTTTCTGACCATTGTAAGTAATGCCATTTAGGAAGGAATTAGCCTACCACAAGCATGTATTAGTTAGAAACATACGTAGATATATGTTGTTCCAATCTTCATATTCTGCAATGAATTTGATATTTGGAACTTTTCATAAAATATTAATGTAAACCTAGTACACAATTGCAGACTATGGCTACCCACAAAACAGAGTAACGTATTTATTTAATTTCTTGCATTTGCAATGCCAATACATATTTGCAGACATAGCGAGGTTTAGTGTATATAACGTGCATTTTTGAGTTAGAAAATAATAAACCAATCAATCCTATTAGTTCTCCATATAAACTTAGAAATAGATCATTTCTTAAGGAAATGCACCTTTTTTGTTCTATTAGCAACAATTTTCAAGCAAACATCAAACTTATAAAATTATTCTTCACCATATTTGTCTAGCAAGAAATGTCACTTTAAAAATCAACCTCCAAATGAATTGAGACCACTTGTAAGAACGTGTAATTTTAAAAGAGGGAAGTGGTGGGGACAGTGTAGTATCGGGGTTGGAAATCACTGGAGCCAGGAAACAGTGTTTCTTTGCCTCAAATAAGAGTTTATTCCAAATAACAAGTATAAATGAGAAGGACCCACAGCCAACGCCAGTTGCTCAGGAGAAAGCCCAGATATTCTGATCTTTCACCTGGCAACTAGAGAAGGAATATGGAACGAATGAAGACTCTATAATAACAAGGAAAGAAATAATATAACATTACAATGAAGTAATACATAAAAGAAACTAATGTATACACAATACTACACTGAGGCATCATGCAGCTGAGATATTTTTAGAATTCAATATCCACATTTGCATATTCTGTCAAATTTTAAATAATCTTTTGATTTGAGACTAGAGTACAGTACAGAATCCGTGTTTACCACTTCATGAATATTGAAACACTACAGTGAATATTAATAGCCTAGCTTTTCTAGAGTACTGTGATACTCTGCCTTACCCTGAACGTTAATGGAAGTCATATAAACAACAGAAACATTTACCTAGTTACGTCCTTTATTGGTGAGTCTAAGTTATATGTGTATATGTTTTAATGGTGCTACTCTTGTTAAATTCCAAATGATCAAACCATACACCCAGGGCCTACAGGGTTCATACAGCAGAAAAGGTACTACCATACTGGCCTCAATAATTCTTATGAAGCAGACCAACTCATTTTCAGTAGACAATCCACAATGTCACAATACACACCAGTACATGTATGTCCAGTCACTGACAAGACAAGTGGTATAATACACAATGTGTATCCCTTCTACTGAATGATGTCAGAGTGTGTGACCATTAATTTAGCCTGGCTCTGGTCAAGACAACTATCCTATCAGAAACGACATGTGACCACCCAAAAGAAGACCGGCCACAGTCCCATCCAAAACATACCCATCTGGATAGTATGCTGTAAATGAGCAGAGACCTTACCAACTCAAACCCACTCTGGTTCAAGAAAAGCTAAATCTGCACATGAATCTACTTCCTACCCTTTTCTAAACTTGCCTGTTTGATCTTGGATCTGCCCTAAAGAATATTGTGAGCCCATAACAGGGGAGTTCCGAAACTATATTATGTGGAAGTCTTATTAGGTAGTGTATGTAGGTAGGAACTGCTATTTGCTGGACCCCGCTAGATCCATCAATGAAAGTCAGTGAAATCTACCACTTGCGTCTGGGTGCGTATTCAAATCCATGTAACCAAAGTGTATCTTCTTCACCTTGCTGTAGGGGGTTTTCCCACAATAAAGTTCCTCAAGGTCCATCTTCTCAAAGCTGTAGCTTCAAAGAGCAGCACCATGCCAGGAACGCTTTGATGAAAGCGCTCTCTCTCTCTGCTTCTTGGGATACCCCTTTGTTGTAGTGTGGAATAGACCTCTTTCTTAGCTAGAAAGGCCACCAAGATGGCTCTCAAACGAGAAGATTCCCAGGAAAGGATGTCTTTCTGGGAACCTATCTGTGACCTTTGGACTTCTTCTCTCAAGGAGCAAGAGTACCAGTAGCTCCAGAAGATATACCTTCATCCTCTCACCCACTCCTCAGCAGATAACAATGATGGGTTTCCCCTTGGCACTTCTTACACATCCTTCCCATATGAAACATCACTTGGCGTGCATTTCCTGAAAGTCTGAGGATTCATTAGGGGGGTGTTTTGCTGGCCTGCATACCCTCCTCTCAAACTGAAGCCTATGTGCTGCAACATTACACTTTCTTCACTCCTATACAAACCTATGTGCGCTCATGCATCTTTAGCAGGACACTTGTTAAGGTAATTACAAAATGACAAAAAAACAACGCTCCTGAGTGATATCACTTGTAGGGCACGCTCTGTTGTTTTTCTCTTACACATTGCACCTAACAGCGATAGCAAAACCACACGCAGCAAATACTGCCCTTTGTTCCTCCTCTGGGGGACAGTTCCATAGTATTTTTTGATGGCAGTTGTGCTCTACACACATCTTCGAACAGCCAGTGCACACACCAGATGTGAAATCATGGAAGGCAGATGCCTGGTAGTGCCGGACACCAAACTCTGCAATGCTCTCAAAGTATTCACTGCACTTACTACTACCCGCACCCATCCATACGCATATCATTGAAACTAAGCACTGTATCACACTAATTAGCGGTGCTAAACTGCCACATTAATTCACTAATTGATGCCATAGGACACCGCGCCCTGATGCATATAAGCTATGTATTCCACTGTGCTTAAAATTTACATCATCATCCTAACTAATATTTATTTATTGACCTATTTATTGTTATTGTAAGTATGTATGGATGCACAGATGTATTTTAATGTAGAAAATTGGCAAGGTAGCTCTGCTCATTAAGCGTCCTTTACGAACATCTTTGTCCGACGTTGTCGTTCATGAGTTTGAAGCCCAACGAAGTAATGTAAGACTTTCATCCCTCCCAGAGCCTTCAACGCACCAACTTCAGCTTTTTAATTGCGCTTAGAACTGTCAAAAACAACAGAGCTAAGCACTATTTAAACGCTAGTAATCTGTATTATAGTTACAGTTATTCCAATGCTATGCTAATGTTATTTGTAATTATAATTGGATTGTAAAGCCCTTAATATCCCCGACGAGGCGTGTTATTAAAATAAAAAGGCACTATAAAAACGAACGAGTAAGCGTGGCATTTTAAAACCTTTTTAATATATAGAGCCATCAGCAATTGAGTCTGGACCAACAATTTTCACACGAATGCCAAGACAATTGTAATTTATGAGGCGGTATTCATATCACGTTAGGACACATTTCCCAGCGGAAGCTGCCACGCCTTGCTATGTGCAGTAAAATTGGAACAACGAGATGTGAAGGCAAATTACCGAAGGAGGAACAAGGCTGGAGGAAATCCAAGCCACTGTGGATGAACACCCAATTACTCCCGCCTGTCATCGGCGGCTGCGCCACAAAGCAATTATCCAATTTAGAAGGAAAATGCCTTTGCGGGGTGAATAGTCTTGCGAGAATTTGGACCAGGACCGTCTACAGATGGTAAATTTCGGATTAACCTATGTACAGGTGGTAGAAGGTTGGATTGTTCGAGGTTGCATTGTGGGCTAGCGCCAACTGGTTGTTTAGATGTATTTAAGCGCTAAATATCTGCTGCTAAAAAGACTTCAGTGGTGAGCGCCCTGCTGCTCACGTCATACAGGCTTCTGACTTTGTCCTTATCCAACCTCTCAGGCAGGCAGTGCGGTAAGTGGACTCGAGCCTCTCCCTCGTATTAAATGTAACTTTAATTAGGTTTTGGGTGCTCGGTGAATACTAGAGCGTGTACTGTCTTCCATACAGTGAACATTGTATATAGAATTTCTGCTGTGTAAGATGCTCTGCCCTGATGCTGCCAGAAGGGGGTCATTCAGGGGTTCTGCTTTCTGTAATATTCTTGCCATTGTAAGTGCAGTAATGCTATTAAGAGTATATGGTGCTGGGAGTTTGTCATTATGAACTCAACAGCACCATCATGGCTGGTATCAAACCTCTCAGCACATTAAACCCACACTGGGGTGTGGGATTGATTGCAAAATGCAATCAGAGGGCATCTTAGACATGCCCCCTGAAAAGCGACCAGCTTCTGGTCGGTTCCCTGACTGGTACACACCAGCTTGCCACCACGAGACATGTTTTTGGACCCCTGGGGTGGGAGCCTTCTCTCCCTGAGCCCAGAAACAAAGCCTTTCCCGGGTGGTGGTAGTCACACCTCCCCAGGTCAGGAAGAGCCATCTGTGGCAGGGGAGCTCCAAAGGCCTTGCCACCTTTGTAATGCGACCTCCCAGCCTCTCCTGCTATCAGGAGCAGGCCCCATTTCTGTCTCCCCTCCTTTTCTGTAGAAAGATAGGTGAGAAAAATGAGCACAGCCGAGGTTTGTCTGCCTCTGCCAACCCCCCCTCCTCAGGTGGGGGAGGCGAGGTGAAGCTCACTATTCAGTGCCCACCATCTTGCAAATGGCAGGCACTCTCCAAACAGGATAAGGGATTGTGTCCATACCCCCACATGGGGTGAGCACACCAAGTATAATTCTATCCTAAAGTTCAGTAGCCCATTTGCTACTGACATCGAGACCCCTAAAACTCCCCCTAAATACAGTATTTAGGGGGCAGCCCTGAACCAAGAAGACAGATTTCCCACAACCTATGAAGAAGAAGGACGAAAGAAGACGCCCAGCAGAGGAGACTGCAGAGAATAACTGACTTGGCCCCAGCCCTACCGACCCGTCTGCAGTTTCCAGAAATCGGGTGCCAAAAGTCACCTTGTCCTGCAGCCAGTGATGTTGAGAACCCATGGGAGTACTGCCTGCCTTCAATAAAGACCGGATCTCCTGTGAACAGCAGCGCTGTTCAAAAGAAACTCTCAAGACAGCCTGCTGAGGACAAAGAAACCCAACGCCTGGAACCACCACTGAACCCGATGCCTACAGCCCAAATCTGGGTGTCCAACCGGTCCCAGCGAGGTCCCCCAGTGCTCCCGAGTCCACTGTGGGTTGACCCTTCCAGGACTCCCTGACATCTCTTGCAGCCTCTGCATGGAGACTCTCCCAACCGTGAGTGGCCCGGTAAGGTAAAATCCAACCTCAAAAGAAACACCTGTATACAGCCGCCATGCGCCCTGGAGAAGAGAACCTGAGGTGCACCTACGTCCCTGAACCCTCTAACTTACCTGTCCAGCTGTTGGTTCCTCCTGGAAGTCTTCCTGGACCGAGCCTGCAGTCAAAATCCAAAACCTGCAACTTCTATTGAAAACAACAGGGCACCCAACGCCAAAACAGCATCCTGCACCCAGCCACCCCTGCACCGCTGTGGGTGCACCTTGTATGCTAACTCAGATCCCCCTATGCCCTGAGCTTAAGTCCAGGAGCTTTGCTCCCACAACCTTGGACCTGCTCGTGAGCAGCCTCCAACCGGAGGCACTCTATCTCACATTGGATAACATTGGGCCTCAGCACTCTGCACCTGGCCGCCCTAGTGCTGGTGAGGGTGTTCTGAGAGTGCATCCTCGACCCTGGGGGAACCCTGGTTCTAACCCCAGAATGCCAACTCCCACAAACAAGTACTTACCTGCAAAATGTTAACTTCATTTTCTCCCATGGGATTGCATTGACTGCTTTTCCTTGAACATTCTTCTGTGTGGAGTTGGTTTGTATGAAACATTGAAAAACTGCATATGTGTAAAAACCAAATTACTTACCTTTTGTCTAGGAAATGTTTCGGTGTGATATCTAGGCATATCATACTGATTAGCAAAAGTAACTTAAAAAGTAAACCAACAAGTAACGTGCAAAGTAATCTGCAAAGTAACTAAAAGCAATTTTGAACTGTTGACATACCTGTAATTCAACCAACTGCATTTGAACCTGCATTCAACTGTAAATCACTGCATAAGATGTTGCAAAGTATTATTTCACTTACCTGCACCAAGCTTGGCTTGCTTCTAGATATAAAATAACTAAATATTTTTAGACAAACAAATTGGTCTGAGTTCAGTCTTTGAGTGTGTAACATGATATTTTTGCATGAGTGTGCACAACAAATGCTTAACACTTCCCTCTGATAAAGCCTTACTGCTCGCCCAAACTTCCACAAATAGAGAGTAAGATGCTGTCTACTTTTACCTCTGCCTACCTTTGGGGTTCCAGTGGACTCTGTGCACACTATATCTCATTTTGGTGTAGTATATACAGAGCCAGCTTCCTACACTCACACACACCTACAAGGTACTACATAAGCAAGGCTTAGCATACCTCAACAGCCACATCCAGTTCCAAACCAATCAGGCATCTATGCTCTGCTAACCTTCTCCTCGTCCACGTTTCTCGCTTCAGAGAAGCTGAAGCCAGGGCATGCCTTTGCTTACCTGGCCCCCAAAGTTTAGAATGAGGTCCCCTTCTACATAACAGCTACCAACTCCATCACAGATTTATGCAAAAAAATGAAAACTTGATTAATCCAACAGGATAATTTAAGAGTTTTCCACTGCCAGAACTTGTAAATCTTAAATGTACATGTCCAACTTTTTTAATACGTTTCACCATACCCTCTGAGCTGTCCAGGGCCTACTCCAGGGGGAACTTATGTGTATTAAAAAAAGGGGTTTGGCCCTGGCAAAAGGTTTATATTACCAGGTCGACATGGCAGTTTAAAACTGCACACAGGCTCTGCAATGGCAGGCCTGAAACATGTTTAAAGTGCTACTTAAGTGGGTGGCACAATTAGTGCTGCAGACCCACTAGCAGCATTTAATTTATAGGTCCCGGGCAAGGTGGTAGCACTTTACTAAGGTCTTACAAGTAACCTAAATATGGTATGTGAGTATAAGCCTAATCTAACATGTTTTAAGGAGAGAGCACAAGCACTTTAGCAGTGGTTAGCAGGGGTAAAGTGTGCAGAATCCAAAGGCCAGCAAAATTGAAGTCCGTACAAACAGGAGGTCTGAAGGTAAAAAGTTAGGAGAAAACCATGCCAACAATGCCATGTCTAACAAAAGATAATTGTGCAAGCAGGCCTATCATGGTCCAGCTAAGGTTGCTTTGCTACCTGCTTATGCCGAACAGGTGGGGGGTATTCAATAGTTGTAAAGTAATGTCTATATCAGAATTTTTCTGCAGGTAGATGGGCACATAAGAGGTACACTGGCCGCATACTCTGTGTGTGTGTCGGTGTGTGACTGAGTGTATGTGTGGCTATGTCAATGATAGCACATATTGCGTGGGATGGATGTTGTAAATATGCTGCAAGAAAAATGTCTGCAACAATGACACTGTGCACTAAGTCACATCGAAGAGCAATATGGATGTATGAACAGTGTATTTCATTTCTGAATTCCAAGGAGCTACAGACGAAAAAGTTATGACTATGTTAGTTCAACGTAACATTCTTCAGCATTCCAATGACATGGTCAGTTCAGAAAGTGACACCAAAAATGAGATTCCAGTGGTGCCTCTGGCACACATATAAGCACTCACACACAAGTCTATTCATATCAGGTCCTGGGAACTCTGTAACTGACTTGGATGTGCATCTCTATACGCAGGTTTCATACTGTTGTACAAGCAACATTTATCTCAAACCACATTGCACCAGAAAGGAGGAATTTCACTTATCACTTGCCAAAATACACAAAATAGCTGTGGGCATTGATCCAGATGTGGGCCAACCCACTTACCATTAGTCACCCAATGAGTCTTTTTCAGCTACAGAGAAGTGAAGGGAATCAAACAATCTTATTAACAGTGTTACCCATTTGGCTGCATAATAAGGACCCGGAATTAGTGACTAAAAATAAAAAGTTTATTCCAAATTAACAATTATTACAAATTAACAGTCAGGTTTGTGTAAATCGATCTTAATACCATGCTGTAAAGGTACAAGTAACAACTGGATAGGCAAACCTCCTGAAGAAGGTCAGGAGCATCAGTATGAGACTCACAACAATACAAAGAATTAACAGCAGAATCTGATGCTTAGAGAAGAGTCTTCTGTCTTCTCTCTTAAACATGAGTAATATTTAAAGTTATCTAACTTAGAGTCTCAAACTAATGAGGATGGTTAAGTCTAAAGGAATCTCCAAAGGTTGGGAAGTATTCAGAAAAGACGGAAATGCGGGTAGAGTGCAGAAAGGTTAAGGGAGGGTAATAGCATTTCAGAAGCTCGGTCAAGAGTTCTCTAGAGTTAGTGAAATTAGTGTAACCTAAGCTACACTCAGCAAAGAATCAAAGTGGTAAGTACAGAGATTTGCACCTCTCAAAGTCCAAGGAAAAGTGGCCAACATCAACCTGTGAGAACCCCAGCTAATACCACAAAGCTTATCTGGGTAACACCCCTTGATCACACCATCAGGGGTCCCATTGTCCTTTCCATTCTCAAGTTGTAAGCTGCAACATAATCAGATTCTACCAGGCCAGTCATGACAACAACATCGTCCTTGGTCACCTGTAACTCCCCGCAATATCACTGAATAGAGCTTGTCAGTTAACACTCTGGCTCTCCATATTCATTGTCAAGGTCTTCTTCTCAGGCTTTTTATCGCTAATGCAGTGTTACATTTATTCTCAAACTAAGAACCCATGTGAACGCACCTGCATTTAAAAGACAAGCAAGCAAAAGTGGAAAACAGTATTTTATGTAGAAAGAAATACAGGAGTAGTTAAGTCAAGTTAATCATACTATTTAATGGTGCACATTATTTTGTGTTGTTTGTGCACGTTCAACTACAAAAGAATAACACATGTAAGTACTTAAATTCAGCATTCAATTCACATTGCACTTTAAGTAAATGTAAAGTAACTGTGAATGCATGAATACAAGTGTAACTTAGAACTTTATTATGAATACCAATGCGAAAACATTAGTGAAATCATTCTCGTTTCTAAAGTAAATACATTTCAATACTGTGAGGATGGTTTATCAAATCTCTAAAGACTATCAGCCTGATTCATCAAGGTGAGTATTTGCTATTCCTTAATAGCGATTATTAAGGAATCGCTATTAGGGAATAGCAAAATGCTATTCACCAAGAAATCGCTAAATAAATTGCGATTTCTAACTATTCCTTAATTGCGATTAGCAAATTGCTAATCGCAATTAAGGAATATCTCCCCATTCATTCCTATGGGCCCAAAGGCCCATAGGAATGAATGGGAAGACATTTCAATGTGCGAATCGCAATTATCGATTTGCATATTGAAATTGCGATTTCAAGGGTGCAGGGGTGTCCAAAGGACACCCTGTAGCACCCCTGAAATGTATGCTACATTGGTGTTGCGCACACACATGTCCCAAGGACATGTGTGTGTGTAACATGAAACTTAGAAAAATGCTTTTAAATGCTTTTTGCAAATTCCCAATTTAAAAATGTTTCAAGAATAGCATTTAAGGAATCTCTAATAGAGATTCCTTAAATGCTAATCCTCGCAAATATGCGAATTCTTAAATAGCGATTTTTGCATTTGGGATGATGAATCCCAAATGCAAAAATACCGCTCGCAAAGGGCCAGATTCTCAGAATCTGGCCCTTTGCGACTGGATTTAACAATGATGAATCAGGCTGTAAATTTCATTTTTAATAAAGTCAAGGCACATAGAATATATTATTTTCTTGTTTTACAGTGAATGCACTTCAGTACAGAACTTTAGTACAACATTTTACATTAATAAAGCTAGAACACACAATTATGTAATGTTACAAATACATTGCGTATTTGTGACATGAATGGGTGGAGCCAAAATTACGCTGGACAAGCATAAAAATCAACTCACTCTGAAACTGAGCCACAGCACTGCAGGCTTTCCCCTCTGTTTAAAGATGCAGTGTCTCCACATACCAATTGCAAGTATTCCAGCGTACCATCACTCCAAATGTTCTGTGAAATGGATGTTGGATGAGTAACTGCAGAGCCACACATCCGTCCCGCTGGGAGAAGATTTGGAGACTATCGCTGTAGTGAAGGTGATCAGAGTGTAATGGATGATTTGGACACTGTCAATGAGAGTGATGAGATGACATATATTCTGAAGTAACAGTCTTAGGGACAGGGGATATGTGTAGGACACAGACACATCTGTCTCATTTGTAAGGAGTACTGTGTCCAAAGGAGCTGCACAAGCTTAGGCCATAGTTGAACAGGAAACAGATGAAGAAACAGGGAGTGGCACTGAAAAGGCATGCAAGAGGAGGACAGTGGGCAGAGTCAGATATTGATCGGATGCCCAGTCACAAAGAGGAACTACATGCAATTACACACCAGCAAAGTGTTTTATATGAATGATATGAAACAGTGAGGAACATAAACCTGCATTAGTTGTACAGCATTGTATGAATCCCAGTGTGCCATAGAGAGGAGAGTAGACAGGAAAGGCAGTCAACCAAATGCACATGCGATGGACAGTCTTTGAAATGTAGCATCAGCTATGTGTATGCTATGTATTTGGGAGACAGGCTCTAAAGGCGTAGAGGTCAGTATGGACTGGAACATTCTTCAGCAATCATGCCACATTGATTGCGATATTAACTGTACAAATATTAGTATATGTTTGATTCTATTTTTTGCTCCTCTAACAGTGTCAGATTGATCATCTGTAGGGAAATGCCTGATGAATATATGCATGCTACTGACAGTGGTTCATCATCGTGTGTGCCGGTGTATCAGCTACAAGTAAATCCCAGTTCATGCCTGCATTTCCCACTATAGATTGGTACTCTGAGAAACAGTACTTACTTCTTGGCTCTATCAACATTCAGACTGCAGTGATCATGAGCGGATACAGATATACCAACATGACGTCTATGGTCAGTAACAGGGTGCTAAGTGTCATATGTAAAAAATAGCAATAAAAAGAAGACCACATTGGGTTCCCAATACTATCTGCATTTGTATAGCATATGTTAGGAGCATGTGTATCCTTTACCTTTCCAAGTGCTGCAGTTTTTCCTCAGCAGTAGCGCTGCCTGCCTCTGGCTGACCCATTTCCTGAACACTGCTATTGCAGATTTTGCCTGACTACTATGCCTGAGACGTTGTGACATTGAACTTTGCAGGTTTTGACCATGGTTTTCCTGGATTGTTATTGGTCTAATGGTGGCAGTACCATAGGCCATGACACAGGTTTGTAATATGTCTCCTGCTTTCATTCCCTAGATGCCATTCATTCATGTGACTTGATGTAGTAACATAAATCAATTTTTGATCACCGCAAAGGCTCAATCATGTTTTGTCCAGATGTAGTTTCTGTTGCATGTCCTGTATTAGATAATGTATGAGTTTTGGTAGAATGCAATCTGAGAACGCTCCCTCGTGACCTATATTTCTTTTATCTAACTGAAAATGAAATCCAAAAATATAATCATATTTGTAAATATTCACATTATTTATTAATTTTCTTTGTTTTATCAAAAATATTGTTGTACTTTCTTTTGCATATTTTTACGTATAAAATCAATATTACAATCATCTACACACAGTGTTGCATATTAATGACATGATATTTTCACGTGTAAATATATTTACATCATAAACCCCTGGGTAAAAAGACAAGAATGGAACATTCGCACACATTACCTCACATGCATTCCTCCACAAATACACTCATACCACATTAATAAATGCATATACCTGGAGGGTGGGAGACGGAAAGTTGTTTTAATCTCCACGACCAATTAAAGCAACTTCATGTAGCAGGATCTGAACAGCATTGGTCGACTCGCGTTTCAGTGGCTCGAAAAATGGATAACAGCCAGATATCAGACCAATATCGGTACACCCATGGGATTCTGCCGATAATACTCCACAGGAGACTGTGTTTTTTGCTTTTGTCACTATTTTTCTAAGTACTTTTGCCGCACTCTAAATGTATCTTATGCGTTGTGCATAGAGTGGAGGATATATGCAAGTATATTGTCGGCAAAGTAATGAGTCCTTATAGGATCAGTTTATTAAGATCTATGCGTCATACTGTATTGTGCTGCACCAATCCATTACTGCAACATATCAGATTCAGTGTATATTAGTTTGTGTTGGTTTAAGTCCAACAATGCTTAGTTTTGCAGCACAAAGTCCTAACGGGCTCGACAGGGGGATGGCCGGAAGACATATCAAGAAGACTGTCTCGGCTGAGTGCCATACATACCTCTGTGTACAGTTCACTAAGTAGTACACATTACCTATGGCTGGGTCTTTTCATTCATGGCAAGACTTTAATGGCAGCCAGCATGGCTGCATCATGCCAGAAAACATTTAGAATATACAGGAAAATGTAGCTTAACATAACCTGCTTCTGTGGGTGGCACAACCAGTGCTGCAAGCCCACCAGCATCATTTGATTTTTAAGCCCTGGGCACAAATGGTGCACTGTACAAGGGGCTGACAGATAAATCAAATAACCCAATCATGGAATCCAAACAGTATATAAATTTAACATGGGTAGCACTTGCACTGTGGCACTGATTAGCAGGGGCACAGTGCCCAAAGCATAAATCCAGCAAAACATATTAAAACAGAGGAGGCAATCCGTCAAAAAATGGAAGGGAGACTCACGCCAATGATGTCAGGTCTAACACATGTCCCCTCCAGCTGAAATGTGGGGAGAACTACCCTTCCCCTTGGGAGTTCTCTTCACTAAGGCGGAAAAATCTGGACAGACCATAAGCGTTGGCGTGTTCTGTACCAGGGCAGTGTTCCACCGTAAAGTCCATACCCTATAGGGAAATGGACCACCTCAACAACTTTGGTTTCTCACCCCTCATCTGCATCAGCCATCGGAGGGGCCTGTGGTTGGTCTGAGCTCGGAAGTGAGTCCCAAACAAGTATGGTCTCAACTTCTGCAGTGCACATACCACAGCAAATGCCTCAATCTCAATTGCACTCCACCTCTGTTCCTGTGGAAGTAACCTCCTACTGATGAAGGCCACAGGTTGGTCTAGGCCCTCTTCATTAATCTGTGATAGAACAGCCCCCACACCATGCTCTGAAGCGTCTGTCTGTACGATGAATTATTTTGAGACGTTGGGCGCCTGAAGCACGGGTGCTGTGCACATGGCAGTCGTCAGGGCATCAAAAGCCTTCTGACAGGTGTCAGTCCAGTTCACTTTCTTGGGCTGCTTCCTGGAAGTCAGCTCAGTCAAGGGTGCAACAATGTTGCCATACCCCTTGACAAACCTCCTGTAGTGCCCAGTGAGTCCTAAAAAGGCTCACACCTGTGTCTGAGTCTTTGGGGATTCCCATGCCAGGATGGTATCAATCCTGGGTTGTAGGGGCGCCACCGGGCCTCTTCCTAAATGGTGACCCAAGTACACAACGGAGCCCTGCCTGATCTGACACTTACTTGCCTTGATCGTGAGGCCTGCCTTGCGCATTGCCATCAACACTTCCCAGAGGTGCTGCAAGTGTTCTTCTGAACTGGCGCTGAACTCCGCAATGTCATCCAGGTAGGCGGCACTGAAATCCTCCAGTCCAGTCAACACCTGGTTGAGCAACCTCTGAAAGGTGGCCGGTGCATTCTTCATCCCAACGGGCATAACCCGGAATTGGTAGTGCCCATCTGGTGTGGAGAATCCTGACCTCTCCTTAGCCCCATCAGTCAAGGCGATCTGCCAGTACCCAGACGTCAAATCAAACGTGCTGAGGTACCGTGCAGCCCCTAACCGATCAATGAGCTCATCAGCTCTGGGGATGGGGTGTGCATCAGTCCTAGTGACTGAATTGAGCCTTCTGTAGTCCACACAGAACCGGAGTTCGGGTGTGGCACCCGGCGAGGCAGCCTTTGGGACCAAGACCACTGGCCTGGTCCAATGACTGTTTGAGGTCATAATGACCCCTAAAGCAAACATCTTGGAGATTTCCTCCTTAATGTAAGCCCTAAACTTGTCAGTCACTCTGTAAGCCTTGTGCTTGACAGGAGGACTGTCACCAGTGTCCACATCATGGACGCACCACTCTGTGACACCAGGAATCAAGGAAAATATATCAGAGAATTGCCCCAACAGTTGGCGACAATCTTGCTGCTGATCAGGGTTCAGTGCGGCAGAGAGGCTGACAACATCCACTGACCCATCTTGCTCTGTTGCAGACAGGAGGTCAGGAAGAGGCTCGGTCTGGCTCGGTCTCCTCCTCCATTCCACCATCTGTCGTTAGGGGCATGCCCACTACGAACCTTTCTAAGTGGGGCTTTAGGCGGTTAACATGCATGACCCGCAAGGGGTTCCTGGGAGACCGCAAGTTCACCAGATAAGTGTCTTCACTCTTGCACTCCACCACCTCATATGGACCAGTCCATCTGTCCTAGAGCGCACAAGGTTCCACGGGGGCCATGACCCAAACTTTCTGTCCAGGTTGAAGCTCAATTAGAGTGGCATTCTGATCGTACCACCGCTTCATTTCCTTCTGGCTGGCGTCCAGATTCGCCTGAGCGAGATCCCTGTAACGTCGCGTCTGTTTCCTGAAGGCCAGTATGTAACTATACACATCCTGGGGAAGTTTCCTGGGAGATTGCTCCCAGCCTTGCATGACCAGACTCAAAGGTCCTATTATCGGGTGACTATACGAAAGCTCAAAGGGGCTGAACCCTAGAGATTTTTGTGGTGCCTCATGGTAGGCAAACAGAAGGCATGGCAAGAGGACGTCCCACTTATGCCTCATTGGTTCTTCAAGACCCATGATCATGCCTTTAAGGGTCCAGTTGAATCTTTCAACCAGCCCATTTCCTTGCGGGTGATAAGGAGTGGTGAACTTGTAGGTAACACCACACTCCTTCCACAGAGACTTCATATATTTGGAAATGAAGTTTGTACCTCGGTCAGACACAACCTCTCTGGGGAACCCCACATGGGAGAAGATCCCCATCAGTACATGTCCCACCACGCGGGCCGTCACTGTCCTGAGCCGAATGGCTTCCGGGTACCGGGTAGCATGGTCCTCCAAGACCAGGATAAACTTGTTGCCCTTGGCGGTCTTGGGGTCCAGTGGCTCCACCATGTCAATCCCCACCCGTTCAAAGGGGGTACTGACTACAGGGAAAGGTTGGAGAGGGGCCTTGTGCCTCCTTCCACTTTTCCCACTTGCCTGGCAAGTTTGACAGGTCCTACAATGAGTATCTGAACTCTTCCGCATCTGGGGCCAATAAAAGTGGGAGACAACCCTTTCAAAGGTCTTGTTCTGCCCCAGATGACCAGCTAAAGGAACATCATGAGCCAAACCCAGTAGGAAGGCTCTGAAGCTCTGGGCTACCACCAGCACATGGGCTGACCCAGGCTCAGCAACCTTAGGCTCGCTATACAGGAGACCATTCTCCCAGTAGATCCAATGTGATCCAGACTGATCACCTGCTGCCTGGTTTGTGGCCTGTTGCCTCAAACCCACAAGGGAAGGGTACTTCTTCTGCTCTTCACAAAATTCCTCCCTGGAGGGACCCCCTTCTTGCTGCCAATGGGTCAGTCAGCTCAGGTAGGTTCCCTAGTTCAGAAACTTGCTCCCCTGTAGGTTCCAGGGCATCCCCCTCTAGGTCTGCCTCCTCCTGGACCATGGGAACAATGGGGGCTGGTTTCCTCTGCCTCCTATCTTTTCTCCTTAAGGCAGGTACCTGGGCCATACTTTCAGGCTCCAGGGTCTCTTGAACACCCTCAGCTGCCATAGACCGAGTGGTGACACATGCCCACTCAGGCAGACCCAAAATCTCCAAATGCCCCTTCCTCTCCACCTTAGCCCAAGGGGAGCTTTCTAAACCATTGCTTAACAGACAATCAACAGGCATGGATGGCCTCACAGCTACTTGAAGAGTACCAGAGACCCCCCCCCCCCCCCCACTCAAAGGGAACTTCAGCCACCTTGCAATGGCTGTCTGTGTTGTCAGCTACAACAACTGGGAAGAATGCATTGGGGACTACCTGCTCTTCAGAGACCAAGTGACACTTGACAGCTGTCACACTTGCTCCTCTGTCTCTGAGAACCTCCACTCTATGGCCACTGATGGTCACCCACTGCCTGTATTTTTTAGTGTTCTCAGGCAGCTGAGTTTTAAGGACCCTCTCAAAGTCTCCTAATGAGACAAGGGACATTTCTGCGGGACCCCACCCACCTTGGGCACCCATCTCCTCCCCATCCAGAGCTACACTGGCCATCTGACGGGGTGGTGCATGGGGTTACACATACTGTCCTTTCTGAGGACACTGGGGATCATACCAATGGTGTCCCATCTGCTTACACTGAAAGCAGGTAACAAGCCCCCTATGAACAGGTTTTTCTTTGATGACATCCTTGGGAATATGTACCCTGCCTTCTGAAGGCACAGATGATGCGCTGCCATCAGAGGGATTGATTTCTAAGCCCTTGGCCTTGATCTCTAACTCTCTCAACATTCTCTCATGCTCCATTCTCATTCTCTTCCTTTTAAGCTTAGCCATCTCCAGCTTGTGTGCCCTATTTCTCTCCCTGTCTTCCAACTCTCTGGGGGACAGGTCTTTGGAAGAGATGCTGCTGCCAGGTGGGGACGGCACCCCTCCCCTGGCTGGAAACTCTGGCCAATCAATTTGCCCATTTGCATCCTCAACAGGCTCCACCACAAGATCAGGGGAATTTCTTGCTTCTACCCAGGCCCTCAGCGCCTTTTGGTGATCTTCCTTTCTAGAAATGCCTGGTGAAGCAACTTTCAATTTCCTGCAGAGATACTTGAGCTGTTTCACAGTGTAGGTTTCCAACCTCTCTTCCTCAAAATCAAGATCCATAAATGCAACAGATGCTGGTTTTCTCATGGTAGTAAGAATTGGGAGTTTTCAGGAAAAACTAACAGTCCAAGGAAAAAGGATTATAAAAAAGTATGTGGTCGCGTTTGGTCTGCACTGACTAGTAGTGTCACCAATCACTGTATATGAAACACAAATGCAAAGTGCAAATCCTCACCGCTGACCACCAATGTTAGATCTGGGGGTCTCTAGTTGGCAATGGTTATCACCTTTGTCCAAATAGGGACCCCTACTTCTAAGTCAGGGGAAGGGGATTACACTCCATAATAACCCCTGCTCACCCCTTTGGTAGCTTGGCACGAGCAGACAGGCTTATCTCAGAGGCAGTGTGTTAAGCATTTGTGAATATACACAGTAATACAGTGAAAACACTACAGATGGACACAACACAGGTTTTATAAAAATAAGTATTCTTTATATAGACTTAAACACAAGAACACAAACAACAAAAATCCACAATACTACACTTAAGATTACTTAAAAGATGATTAAAGTCTCTTAGTTCAAGTTGTTGGTAAATGCAACAAAGTTCTCAACAAAGTACCTGGATGCCTAACGCAAATTAAACAAAAGGCTCGCAAAATGGGAGATGTGTCGGTTCCGTGACCCGGGAGAACAGTTGCGTCCTTCCTCAATGCTTGCGCAGTGTAGGGAACTCGTCGTGAGCCTTACCGGTGTGGAGGTGATGCGTCAATTATCGGCCTGCGGGCCTGTTCCGGTGCACAAGATGGCGCCTTGATGCGATGCGACGATCCAGTTGCGATGCGATGATCCAGTTGCGATGTGAGAAGATGGGGTCCTTGACGCGACGTAGGGATGATGATGCAATGACTCCCTGGCAGCCTTGCGACGACTCTGTACTCTGGAGCCGCGACAGGCCCTGCGACGCGCTTCTCCGGTGATGCAATGGCAACTCTCTCAATGGCGTCACACTTCTCCGGTTATGCAACAGCAGGCAGCTTCGATGAACACAGGCTTCCAGGGAGATGCGACGGAGGCTCGCTTCTCCGGCGTTGCAATGATCTCAGCTGCTGCCGCGACACGCTTCTTCTCGATGCGTCACGCTTCCAGCTCCCAGGGGCACGCAACTGACTGGAGTAGGAATTCCCAGCTAGGAAATTCAGTAGGGAGCTGGCGGTGAACTCCTTTGTCCCTGAGACTTCAGCAGGAGGCAAGCACAGTTCAAGCCCTTGGAGAATATTCTGTAGATCAAAGTCCTTACAAAGTTCCTTCTCCTTTCCCTTGGCAATGAATCAACCACTGCAGGCCAACACAGCAAACAGCACACTGGCAGAGGGGCAATCCAAACTCTTGCAGCTTCCTTGGTTCTTCTCCTTGGCCGAAAGTTTTCTTGTTCCAGAAGTGATCTAATTTCTTGGGATCAGGGTCCCAATATTTATACCCCAAAATCCTTTGTTCTCTGAGGATCACTGACAGAATATCGACAGTCAAAATATCGACTTACCAAAATATCAATGTAAAAATATAGAATGCCAGAATATCGACTTCCTATCTACAAACAGGTAAGTACAAAAATATTGACTCAAAAATATCGATAGGAAAAAATATAGACAGTCAAAATATCAATTTTTTTAAATATCGTAAAAGTAATTTAAAAGTAATATAATAATAAATATAATTAATTTAAACATACTTAAAATACTTAAATAAACTTAAAATTAATAAATAATTAATGTAACTTAAAAATATATATATATATATTTTAAAACATATATATATATATACACATATACATATTATTAACAAAATATATACAATATTTTTTTCCGTAGGATAGCGAGAGGGTTACATTTACTATTCACACTCCAGAGAGTGCAACAGTAAGGAAAGCGTTGGATAGTGTAGGGGTAAAAATTACTATTCCCACTCCAGAGAGCACAACAGTATGGAAAGCGTTGGATAGCGTAAGGTTAAAAATGACTATTCCCACTCCAGTGAGCGCAACAGTAGGGAAAGCGTTGGATAGCGTAGGGGTAAAAATTACTATTCCCATTCCAGTGAGTGCAACAGTAGGGAAAGCGTTGGACAGTGTACGGATAAAAATTACTATTCCAACTCCAGAGAGTGCAACAGTAGGGCAAGTGTTGCATAGAGAGAGGGTAAAAATTACTATTACAACTCCAGAGAGAGCAACAGTAGGGAAAGCGTTGGATAGCGTATGGGTAAAAATTACTATTCCCACTCCAGAGAGCGCAACAGTAAAAAAAGCATTGGACAGCTTAGGGGTAAAAATAACTATTCCCACTCCAGAGAGTGCAACAGTAGGGAAAGTGTTGGATAGCGTAGGAGTAAAATTTACTATTCCCACTCCAGTGAGTGCAACAGTAGGGAAAGCGTTGGATAGTATAGGGATAAAAATTACTATTGCTACTCCAGAGATTACAACAGTAGGGAAAGCGTTGGATAACGTAGGGATAAAAATTACTATTCCCACTCCAGTGAGTACAACAGTAGGGAAAGTGTTGGATAGCGTAGGTGTAAAAATTACTATTCCCACTCCAGTGAGTGCAACAGTAGGGAAAGCGTTGGATAGCGTAATGATAAAAATGACTATTCCTACTCCAGAGAGTGCAACAGTAGGGAAAGCGTTGGATAGCGTAGGGGTAAAAATACTATTCCCACTCCAGTGAGTGCAACAGTAGGGAAAGTGTTGGATAGCGTAGGGGTAAAGATTACTATTGCTACTCCAGAGAGTGCAACAGTAGGGAAAGCGTTGGATAGCAAAGGGGTAAAAATTACTATTCCAACTCCAGAGAGTGCAACAGTAGGGAAAGCGTTGGATAGCTTAGGGGTACAAAATTACTATTCCCACTCCAGTGAGTGCAACAGTAGGGATTTATCTGCTGCTTTTGACACGGTTGACCATAACATCTTGATCGACCGTGTCAGAGACGCAGGAATCCAAGGCCCGGCCCTGGAATGGATTAAATCCTTCCTTA
Source organism: Lissotriton vulgaris (assembly GCF_964263255.1). Taxonomy (NCBI): domain Eukaryota; kingdom Metazoa; phylum Chordata; class Amphibia; order Caudata; family Salamandridae; genus Lissotriton; species Lissotriton vulgaris. The sequence goes on along the minus strand of NC_141695.1, from coordinate 999,192,971 downwards.
TCAACCACTATCAAGCTGTGCGCCTGGGAAACTTTACAACCCCTAAGCTCAAGAACTTGTGTGGTGTCCCCCAGGGCTCGTCTCTCTCCCCACAACTGTTAAATCTATACCTCCTCCCCCTAGTTCATGCATTACAAGAGAGGAAAGTCCAAACCTTTAACTATGCAGATGACTTCCAATTAATACTACCTATCAACAACTCCTCTGAGACCATCCGTAATTTCCAGGAAACCATGCTGTTCATCCGCGACTGGATGAACAGCAACCACCTCAAATTAAATCCAGATAAAACAGAAGTGATCCTCACAGGAGGCGCACAGAACACGTGGAGCTCTATCTTCTGGCCCAAAGAACTTGGTCAGCCACCCACCCCCTCTGCGTCTGCCAAGACCTTAGGAATTATAATTAATAAAGAACTCACCCTGAAAACCCAAATCGGTTCTTTAATCTCTACTTGCTGTTTTCAATTTAGGAAAAGAAGGAAAATCTGTAGATTCCTCACCCAGACAGTAAAAACACAGGCTGTGATTGCAATGGTATTATCTCACATTGATTACGCCAACTCCATCTACCTTGGCATCCCAGCCTATCTTACCCACCGTCTCCAAATGGTTTAAAACCAGGCGGCTAGACTGATCTATCAAGAAAACAAGCGTCAACATATTACCCCCTCCTCAAGAAACTACACGGGCTACCAGTTGCCCAGAGATGCGCGTTTAAGGTAGGCTGCATGATCTTCAAATCCTTAAACAGCAAGAGACCAAAATTCATCAACAGCAAGATCAACAGATATGTTCCCACCCGCAACCTGCGCTCCGCCCACATGCACCTACTGAATACTCCTCCTTTCAGGCTAAAACGCACTGGAGGGGTTAGGTTTGCCGTCCTAGGCCCCAAATTGTGCAACTCTCTGCCACTGGAAATAAGATCTTGCCCAAATCTCATGCATATCCGTAAACTACTAAAAACTTGGCTATTCAAACAGGCATACCAGTAACATCTTGAAACCTTGACTGAGCCCCCTCAGAGAAGCGTCAAGAAACCAACCTGGCGTACGTGCGCTATACAAGAAATCCTTAACATAACATAACATAACAGGGAAAGCGTTGGATAGCGTAGGGGTAAAAATTACTATTCCCACTCCAGTGAGTGCAACAGTAGGGAAAGCTTTGAACAGAGTAGGAGTAAAAATTACTATTCCCACTCCAGTGAATGCAATAGTAGGGAAAGTAAATACTTCATACATAAATATAAATAACATAAATATTAATACCAATTACAAAATAATTTAAATATTTAACAATTTTATAAAATATATTAATTAATCAATTAAAATTACAAATAAAAATTAACTACTAATAGAAATTACCTACTAATACTAATTATTTACCAATTACCAATAAATTATTTTACAATATAAAAATAAATAAAAATTAGACACAAAAAAATATTTAAAAAATGTAATTACTTACCATTAATTTACTTCCCAAGCTTTTTCCCTATAAACACACAACCCACTACAGAAAATAATGTAATAAAAGAAACATATTCATCAATTATTCAATTACAATAAATTACAAATTATATTTTAATTAATTACCAATTAATCATTAATTAACAATTAATTCTAAATAAATAACAATAAATAAAATAACATATTTAAATAATTATAATTAAATTACTTCCCACCCTATTCCCCTATAAACCAACAAGCCACTACAGAAAATAAATTACTAAAATTAACATATTTATCAATTAATCAATTAAAATAATTACCAATTATATTTTAATTGATTACTACTTAATAATTAATTAACAATTAATTCTAAATAAATACCAATACATAAAATAACATATTTAATTAATTATAATTAAATTACGTCCCACCCAATTCCCCTATAAACCCACAACCCGCTACAGAAAATAAATTACTAAAATTAACATATTTATCAATGAATCGATTAAAATTAATTGCCAATTATATTTTAATTAATTACCAATTAATAATTAATTAACAATTAATTCTAAATAAATACCAATAAATAAAATAACATATTTAATTAATTATAATTAAATTACTTCCCAACCTATTCCCCTATAAACCAACAACCCGCTACAGAATTATATGACACAAAAATTGAAAATTAATATTAACTAACCTTAAATTCTATATTTTTATTCTCTATGTTATGTCTAGTCGATATTATGTCCATTCTATATTTTTGATTCGATATTATGTCCATTCTATTCGATATTAAAATTTTGTAGTCGATATTTTGGTAGTCTATAATATGTCTAGTCGATATTATGTCTATTCTATATTTTTTACTCGATATTATGTCTAGTCGATAATTAAAACTCGATATTTTGGCTCTGCCTAGTCCAAACCAGTTCCTGAGCACTTTGTTTACATGAATTTCTTCTTCCTTTCACTGTGCAGGGCAGAGACATCAGCCGCCCCACAGGAGGTGGAGCCACCACAGGGGAGGAAAGATACAGCTCTGGAGCACTCGGTTGACATGATTCCTCCTCTCCTTTCACAGTGCAGGGCAGAGACATCAGACAAACCACAGGGGGTGGAGCCAGCATTGTAGAGGGAAGGCCCAGCCCTATTCAGGACCCAGTTGTAACTCCTCCCTTCCATCTAGATGCAGATCTCTCTATTCACCACTAGGCTACCCCAGCCTGTCTCCTGGAATTCCCCAGCCCTGTCACACACAAACCCAAACAAGGAATACACAACCAAGCAGAGGTAGGCTCAAATGGTTAGGCAAGCAAATACCTGCTTTCTAAATGTAGTATTTGCAAGCACAGAATATTAAAATAAACGTTACTAAAAGATGTACTTTATTATTCTGAGTTCAGGCATACTAAAGTAGAATTTCTACCATGTTCCCTGAGTCAGGTAGGATTATAAGAATGTAATAATCTAACTGTCCATTCTAACCTATGAGAACAAGTAACCTTCAATAGTGAAAAACAAAAATGGCGGTAATTCACTCTTAGAACATGCTACACACATCAGAGCATGTCCTACCTTATACTTAAAATGCACCCTGCCCTTGGGCCCACCATAGGGGTGTCTAATATGAAGCAAAGTAAAGGTTTAGGGACTGGCAAGTGGGTGCACTTCGCCAAGTCGACATGGCAGTGCTAGACGGCACACAGGCCTTGCAAGGACAGACCTGAGACACACTTTACAACCTGCTTCTGTGGGTGGCACAACCGGTGCTGCCAGAAACCGGTCCCCGCTAGCTTGTCTCCTTTCTGGTGAAGAATTGGCTTGGTAGTTTAGTCTGCCCTGTTCCCATGATGCACTGGGCCAGGGACAGACTGATTTGCATACAGCCAGGTTCTGAGCTGGGATGGTGCAGTGAGATAAATAACGGTGATGGATCAAGCCCTGATCTTTGGACTGGGTAAGAGTGGTCTGCTTAATTCAGACACTCTGTTCATCACCACCCCCTTTTCTGAATCGTTTTTGGCCACTATAGGTGCGGCAGGATATACTCAGACATGAGTCCCTTTCTCACTGCACCATTAGGATTCAAGCAAGCCGGGCCGAAGACGGCTGAAATGCCAGAAACCGGTCCCCGGTAGCTTGTCTCCTTTCTGGTGAAGAATTGGCTTGGTAGTTTAGTCTGCCCTGTTCCCATGATGCACTGGGCCAGGGACAGACTGATTTGCATACAGGCAGGTTCAGAGCTGGGATGGTGCAGTGAGATAAATAACGGTGATGGATCAAGCCCTGATCTTTGGACTGGGTAAGAGTGGTCTGCTTAATTCAGACACTCTGTTCATCACCACCCCCTTTTCTGAATCGTTTTTGGCCACTATAGGTGTGGCAGGGTATACTCAGACATGAGTCCCTTTCTCACTGCACCATCAGGATTCAAGCAAGCCGGGCCGAAGACGGCTGAAATGCCAGAAACCGGTCCCCGGTAGCTTGTCTCCTTTCTGGTGAAGAATTGGCTTGGTAGTTTAGTCTGCCCTGTTCCCATGATGCACTGGGCCAGGGACAGACTGATTTGCATACAGGCAGGTTCTGAGCTGGGATGGTGCAGTGAGATAAATAACGGTGATGGATCAAGCCCTGATCTTTGGACTGGGTAAGAGTGGTCTGCTTAATTCAGACACTCTGTTCATCACCACCCCCTTTTCTGAATCGCAAGCCCACCAGCAGCATTTGATTTATAAGCCCTGGGCACACATGGTGCATTGTACTAGGGGCTGACAGATAAATAAAATAACCCAATCATAGAATCCAATCAGGATATAAATTTAACATGGGGAGCACTTGCACTGTGGCACTGATTAGAAGTGGCACAGTGCCCAAAGCATAAATCCAGCAAAAACATATTAAAACAGAGGAGGCAATCCGTCAAAAAATAGAAGGGAGACCCACACCAATGATGTCAGGTATAACAGTCCCTATGGAAAGTTATATTTGTAAGATGTTACAAAGTAACTCCCATTTTAGCCTATGGGACAGATAGTTTTTCAATAGTGGAAAATGAAATACACAGTATTTCACTATCAGGACATGTCACACACACACCAGTACATGTCCTACCCTTCACATACACTGCACCCTGCCCATGGAGGTGCCTAGGGCCTACCTGAGGGTTACCTTACATGTAAAAAAAGGGAAGGCGGGGGCCTGGCAAGTGGGTGCAATTGCCAGGTCGACTTGGCAGTTTAAAACTGCACACAGACACCGCAATGGCAGGTCTGGGTCACATTTGAAATGGCTACTTGTGTGGGTGGCCCACTAGCAGCATTTACTTTACAGGCCCTGGCACACTCAGTGCACTCCACTAGGGACTTACCAGTAAATCAAATATGTCAATAATGGGTAACCAATCATAATAACAATTTACACAGAGAGCATATGTACTTTAGCACTGATTAACAGTGGTAAAGAACCCAGAGTCCGAAAGGCAACAAAAACAGGTCAACAAAATTAGGAGGAAGAAGCAAAACGTTTGAGGATAACCTTACAAAAAGGGCCATTTCCAACACAGGGCCTCTGTGAGGCTTTGTTATAGACAGGTGTGGGCAATTGATGTCCCCTATGACAAGGCAAACTTGTAGGCGCTGTTGCCGTTGACATTCCATATCAACTGGTCATATGGGATTTGAGTGGCTTGATATACTGCTGTGAAGACATATGGCCGTGATATTCTGTTTTTGCTTCAGATGACTCTCTGTGGGACGCAGGTGTCTTGGAATGGTTTTGCCTATACAAATTTCTTTCGCCTATTATGTTATGCACCATGATGTGGGCTGTGGAGCATAGCAGGTTCCTGACAGTGACCATGGGTAGCGAGAATCAATGGAGACAATCTTAGTCTTTGTATTCATGGATTGTTATTCTTTGCATGAACCTTCTATTGACATGACACTTGTTTGAAAACAGGGGCTTTCATGTCAATGAAATTGTGCCCATATCGCAGATTAACATCTTCAGCGTTTTACTGGATTTCAGTTTAATACAAACATTCGGGTGGATTACTGTTAAAATGCTCTCAGTGCTTTATATAACCTGTGTAGGTGTTTTCAAACTGTTAGTTGATGTTTATGATGTTCTTTGTTTTTCAGTTTACAGAACACTGCTAATTTATTTGTTCGCTACCCTATTGCAATGCTCCTTTATCCTGTTATTTTATGGTTGCTTTGTTTGGACAACCACTGTTATGTCGATATGATTCTGTGTATTTCCTTCTTCCATTTTCATTGAAAATTATTTTATGAGTGTTTTTTGTTAGGGGGCTTGTTAAATGGGATTTGGATTTTTCAATAATAAGGAATCAAGGACATGATTTAGTTCTTGGTAGAAAAGATACTTTTGTTGCAATGGCGAATGATTTTCTTTACCACGAAGAATGCAGTTCCCCATGTATATTCATATGCGGGCGGACACTAAGATCTATCACTGCAGAGACTACTTTGTCTCTGCTATGATTAATTCCCTCTGATGGCCATTTGGAGCAAGGGCCGCTAGAGGCTGACCTATCATTCAACCGACCTAATTTAGATGGATAGAATTACAGGTTAGTTTTCACTGCCAGTCCAAGACAACCCTGGTGGCAAGAAGCAATGAAAACTGCTAAATGCTCCCCTCGCCAGGGAAGAGGACTCGCATGATGGTGGAATATTGTATTTTTTTATTTTTAAAAAGAAAATCCCTATTCAGGATTTTACTTTTTTAACTCTAAAAAGAACCTGTTTGGTACTGGGCTTTGTCCCTCTGATGAGGCTCTACACTGAACAGAAAAATTCGTTTTCAAACTCATATTTTATTCATCAGACTAAGAACAAAATTTCCACTTTATAACTTGTAATGTGGTAACTTCTCTTGTTTCCTATGGTGAGAAACCTCAGAAAAAATCCTTATAATTTTTGATACAAGTATCATTCTTCACTATTGCAACATTATCACACAGCAATAGATGACTGTAAAGGGAGGGTCTGGTGAGTCTTACGGACAACACAATTCTTGAAATTAACAGGAATGAAAAGGACCTGTTCAGTTTTTTCACAATGTATTATTATTACTGCACATGATGGTCACACTGCAGCTTGCGGCCAACACATATCTTCATGTATGGCCTATTCTTTGAGGACTCTTCTGGCCCTGCTTGTTAAGAATTTCCACAGCCTTCATTTTCCAAATGAGCATCTTAATCTCCCTCCATAATCGTTTATTCCTCCTATTATTTTCTTGAGTCTGGCCTAAATATTGTCCACTTCATTGGATTTTTATTTTCATAGGGTGCTTTATGATTCATCCACTTAGTCCTACTCCGATTATTAACTTTGGTTTCCCAACAATAACATTAAGAATCCTATGTAACTTCCTCAAACCTTCATCCATTCCTATTCATCTTCTTTCAGGCCGCTTACATTTGATAGTCCTAATGGTGACTAGCAAAAAAAAGTAGCGTTGAAGTGGTGTGAACTATAAATACAAGTTAACTCGGTACTAAGTTGTTGTACTGAGATTAATGTTGTGTTCCATTATTTGAAAAGACCAGTAATTACAGTCCTATTGGCCTCATGTTCTCATTGCTCACCTCTATGGGAATCTATCTTAAGACATTATGTGGAAATCACCGTTTGAGTAATAAGCACATTAGCTGTAGCGTTTTTTCTATTATTCTGCAAAAAATTAATTAATTATAATTCTCTCTTGTCTTTTGTTGTACTGCTGTATTACTTTGTACCATAATTAGGTATACACATTGTGTCAAATTGTTGACATTGGTGGCACTTTGGTGGGTCATTGATTGCTTGTAGTTTAAATTCAAAGAGATCCATTTTCTTTTCTCTCTGTATAAAGTATCCCAGTTCCTTTTGGACTATTTGGATTGAACTTGTTGTCATTATGCCTGACAAAAGAACAACCACAGTACTTAATTACTTTTGTAAAGTTGGACTTTCAGCAACTTATAATGTTTGTGTTAGACTTGGGGTTTCTGATTGTCAGAGTATGCACCCTGTACAAGCAGGAGCAACCACTCTAGTCAGGCTATGTTTACAAGTGCAGAGACTCCCCAGTCAGGTGGAGAACTTTGTACATAAAAAGATAGGTATTTTGTATCTTTTTATGTGCTGGAGTTCTCCGACCCGACTGTTGAGTCTCCGCACTTGTAAACTTAGAATTAAAATGCAGTTTTGTGAGTTATGTTATGTTATGTTATGCTGTTTCAGGGTTGAAGGATGTCTTTGATGGCCCTGAGACAGAAGAGAGGGCAAGTCAGCAAGCCGTTGGAGTCAGTATGGGTTCTAGTGAAATGGGTCCAGTCCTTGTCTTCAGCAGATTAGAGATCAGCATGCAGCAGGTCCGAACAGAAAAGCAGTTCTTCCAGAGCAGCAGTCAATCTGAGTGGCAATCTTTGGAGTACAACAGTCTTTACTCCTAGCAAAGTTCTTCACAGGTCCAGTTCAGGACTGTCTTGGTAGGGTCAGAGCCCTAATACTTATACCCAGTTGTGCTTTTAAAGTGGGGTGACTTCAAAGAATGGTCTTTGAAGTGCACACATGTCCTTTTTTACCAGTCCTAGCTCCAGATTATCAGCAGGTGGTAATCAACCCTTTGTTTGGGAAACAGGACACTGCCCATTAAGGTATAGGTGTTAGCTCCCCCCTCTCTTCCTGCCTTAGAATTCAGATGAATGCAGATGAGTTATCTTTCCCAACCACCCTTCCTGCGGATGTGGCTGTCTGGAGGGAATGCACAAAGTCTAGCTGTCACCCAACCCAGAAGTGAAATGGAAACAGGCTGCAAGGCACACAGTCCCATATGTACAACACTATTTAGCATTTCTTAACAGACGAATCGCATTTTCAGGCCATTAAGAAATGCTAAATAGCCTTTCGGTAAATACAAAAAGTACAAAAAGTCTCGCAAAATGCAATTTCTACCCAAGAGAAATCGCATTTTATGATTCCCAAAATAGGAAATTGCAAATAGGGATTTCCTATTTACAATTTTCTAACATTATGTAGTATTTCCTAAATGCGAAATGGGCATTTAGGAAAAACTATTACCATCAAATACAATCCAATGGCAAACAGGTGCAAATGTAATAAAGGCACCCAAAACTCAGCTTTTTCAGTACCATAGAGAATGCACTCGCCCCAAGGGTATTGGAGCGCTTTACATGAGCACAATTTTATTTTTGGGGGATATAAAGGGGGCCTAAGGCCCATAAGTACGAATGGGTTTGCATTTCCAAACTTGCGATTTGCTATAAGGCTCATAGGTCAGAATGGTTTTGCATTTTCAAAATTACGATTTCCTAATAGCGATTGAGACTCCATAGGAATCGTGATTAGGAAATCACAATTTTTGTACATTCCAATTTGCGATTCCCAAATAGTGATTGCTTAGACTTTGCTACCTAGAAATCCCAAATTGGAGATTTTGTAAATATGAGCCACAGAGCAGTAAGAGCAGAGAAATGTCCACCTTTTACAAGTGTAGCATTTCTAAAATAGTAATGTTAAATCCAATTTCACCTGCAAAGAGGATTTATCATTACCATTTCTAAGATATGAAACATGATGCATCTAAACCTTTCCAATCAGGAATTACAGCTTAAAAGTGTATTAAGGAATTTTCAATGCTAGCCAATGAGATGATTAGTCTTCACAGTAGTGAGTGTGTGTCACTACCAGTACATGTGAAACTTAAAAGTACATGTCCTGCCTTTTACTTATACAGCATCCTGCCATTAGGGCTACCTAGGGCCTACCATAGGGTTTACTTATGTGTAATAAAAGGGGAGTTTAAGGCTTGGCAAATGGTTTTAAATGACAAATCTAAATGCCAGTAAACTGCACACACACATGCCTTGCAATTGCATGCATGAGCCAGGTCTGAAAGGCTACTTCCGGGGGTGGCAGAAGCGGTGCTGCAGGCCTACTTGTAGCATTTAGGTTACAGGCCTTAGGTATATGGTGTACTGCTTTACAAGGGACTTACATTTAAACTAAATATGGCAATTATGTATACACCAATGTTGCCATGTTTAGGGGGAAAGCACATGCACTTTATCACAGGTCAGTAGTGGTAAAGTGCTCAGTGTCCTAAGTCCAACAAAAGAATCAGCAAAATGTTTGGGGGAAGACCCCATAAAGATGACAGATTTAACAGTTGGTTTCATGCTTTACACACATTAAGCACCATTTCTATGTTGCCTTATGAAGAGGTGTGTCTGCAATCTGCTCAAATGCTTTAGAATCAGTATCATTTGCTAACTAATTCTTCTGTACATAAAGGAACCCATTCATACTGTTCATGAGCTGCCGAAGATGTAATAAGATGCATTTAACTGAATCTCCCTTTAGGGTGATTGATGCTTGTATTCGTATGCATTGAACCACATAGTCATTGTGAAATTCACAACTAATTACTATTCAGCAGCTCAGTTCCACACCTACTGTTGGTGTGATCAAATAAGCATTGCATGTGGGTGGTCAAAGACAGCAACTACTTGTCCTGTGGGAAAAGTGAAAATAAGTGAGCTAATATTTACAAAACATAATTCATTGAAAAACTGCCAAAGAAGGATGCACCAGAATGTTGGAATCGAAGCTCCGCTCATTCTGAGGAAGAAGCAAGAATAAAATAAGAAAACGTAAATTAGAAAGGAGCAGGGTGCAGAGTACATCCTTATTTCTGTTGTTATTACATTTCTGAAATACATTGCAGAACACTTCTGAGCATTCCAGTTAGACTCCGTGAGCCCACCTGAATGAGCAAACAGACCAACACAGAAATACTACAAAAAAGTCACCTTCGGGGTGGCATGAACATCGATCATACTGATTATTAAAGCTATCTGTATCAACCAAACAATAAGCTGCTCACCTCTAGATGCTCAGATGAAAAACAAAAAAAACAGAAATGGAGGGAATCAATCTTACCCACAGGCCAAATAATACATTGATGTGTACATTTGCATTTTGCCTGATCATCTGCCCTAATATTGTGGTCACCCACCTTTTATTAGTCCCAGATATTCAGAAGTACATAGGTTATTTGGCTGGAGTACAATTCACGTGGTCTACTGTCTCTGGGCAGCCACACCATGTCCCACAATTCGAGCCAGGGCTCTGTCCATATGCGTTCAGTATCTGAATGTTTCTGAGACCATGCTCCTCTCATCTGAAGTTTTGCAGCAATATAATAGTCCTTTACAACTTGAAAGCCCAGGCCTGCCCTGTTTATAGGTGCTGTCACTAATTTGTTACTTCAGCTTGCCATACAAAGTTCACCAAGGCCATCTGGATCGTTTGACACATAGTGTTACCAATTTTGATTGGAATTGCCTTTTAAGTTTCTGGGTATCAGTAACATGTTGTGCTTCCACCATCTTAGATCTAGCCTATTTTAAAGGGCAAATATTGTATAGGGTGCTATGTATCTACCAAAGTATTTAAGTTTCGTTTCTGCTATCTTGAAAGCTTTAGTTACTCTGTCCACCCTTATGGGCAGCAACACTAACATGTCTGTGTTTACTATGTATCCAGAGATCTCTGTAACCCTCTGAAGCAAGTTCTGCAGGTTATGCGCGGCTCTGTCATACATACCAAGACATTGTTCGTGAAGATTGATACCTTGTGTTCGTAGCCCCCAAAACTCATTCATACCAGGTATTTCTGCTGCTTGTCTCATTGCTATGTCTAGTGATTGTATTGTGAGAATGATTAGGAAGGAGGGTATTTGTCCCCCTTGCCGCTTTACATTCTTGTCATCTGAAAAGAATCCATTTACCAATATCCTAGCACTTCATCTTTTACTTACTCTCTGAATAGGAGCATCAAGCTCACACAATCGAAGGCTTTCTCAGCATCCAAAGCCAATATTATTATTTGCATCTTCTTCTAGTTTGCCTTTTCAACAAGGTGAGCCATACGCCAAATACTGTCAAATGTCTGTCTCCTCTTAACAGAATCTGATAAATCGTGATGCATTATATGCAGCAGTATATCAGCCAGTTGTAGTGCTAATTCCTTTGAGTGCATTTTACTGTCTGCATTTAGCAGTTCAGTTGGGTGATACCAGGAGAATTGTAGACCACCCCTACCTAGCTTAAGGATGAGTGTAATATTTGGATCTTTCATGGTCTTTGTGTCCAAGCTTTTAGATGCTGTTGATTGCAACATTTTCTTGAGTAGGGGATTTAGATAGGAAGCAAAGATTTTATAGAACTCCAGTGGTATCCCATCAGACCCTGGATCCCTAAATGATTTTAAACTGTGCATGGCCCCAAGAAGCTGTTTTTCAGAGAAAGGGACTAATGGAATCTTGCTTGATTCATGTGCCACCTTCAGGAAGGTAAGGCTTTCAAAAACCGGTCTTGATAACCCTCTGTCTTGTTTCCTGAAGAATGCAGTTCCTTGCCAGAGGAACTAAAAAGAGTTACCTTCTTCCTATCATCATGTTTTGATGTACCCGCTCTGTCATTAAAACTAAGGGGCCAATTAGGATTCCCCCGCCAGGCTGGCGGTAGCCACCGCCGGCCTGGCGGTGGCAATCCGCCCGCCACCCTGAATGAATGAATGAATGAATGAATGAATGAATGAATGAATGAATGAATGATTAGAGCCTTGTATAGCGCAACTTTGCCCGAAGGCGTCAAGGCGCTGAAGATGGAAAGAAAAAGCTGAGTGTGAAAAAGAGAAGGAATACCGGCTAAAGGTAGGCTTCTCTGAAGAGGCAGGTCTTCAAGGCCTTCCGGAACTGAGAATGAGAGGATTGATCCCTAAGTTCTGCAGGAAGGGCGTTCCACATCCTAGGGACAAGGGAGAAGAAAGCCCTCCCATCTTGCCTTCAGAATTCTAGGAACAGCAAGAAGGTTTTTGTTCGCGGAGCGAAGGATCCTACCGGGGACATAGAGGGACACAAGAGAACTGATGTCTTCCGCCCGAACCCATGAAGGGTGCGATGAGTGAGGCACAAGGCCTTGAAGTCAATCCTGGCTTGCATGGGGAGCCAGTGCAGATCTTTCCTAATGGCTGAGCCTGATGAACGCCTAGGAGCGTCAACAACGAACCTTGCGGCCACGTTTTGCACAATTTGGAGGCGCTGGACAAGTTGTTTGGTAATTCCCAGGTAAAGTACATTACAATAGTCCAGGCGGAAGGCTATAAGGGCTACCGTAACCTGTTTACGGGCTTCGATTGACAAGTAAAGTGCGATTTTCCTCAGAATTCGCAAAACCCCGCAGCAGGTTGAGGCCGTCCTGCTGACCTGCTTGTCGAAAGAGAGTGAGGAGTCAAAGATAACGCCCAGATTCTGAGCTGACTGAGTGGGTGTGGGGCAGGCACCGAGAACAGGGGGCCACCAGTCCGCAGACCAAATCTCCTGCTTTCCTCCAAAGATGATCACCTCCGTTTTCTCCCCGTTGAGTTTGAGGTAATTTCTTACCATCCACTCCGCGGCGGCAGTCATACAAGCTTTAAAAATAAGGGCAGTGATATCAGCGGTAGGTGAGATGAGACCATGATCTGGGTGTCGTCAGCGTAGGATACGAATTCCAGACCAAAGGATCTGACAAGCCTGGCCAAAGGTGTTACATATATATTAAAGAGCGTGGGGCTCAGGGACGAGCCCTGAGGAACCCCACACTACACAGGCTTGACAGGGGAGAGGTGGTCGCCCAACTTGTTCCTTTGTTCGCGCTGAGTCAAAAAAGATGTTAAAAGACTAAGCTCCAGTCCGCCCACTCCTATTTCCCGCAGACGCCCAGCCAAAATGGCAGGAGGCAGAGTGTCGAATGCGGCACTGAGGTTGAGCAGGACCAGCAGGGTAGTCTGGCCACTGTTGACCTTCTCACGTATGTTATTAGCGACAATTGTCAGGGTGGACTCAGTGCTATGGGCTTTACGAAAACCGTGTTGGGACGGGTCAAGTAGGCTGGCATGATCTAAAAAGGCGCTGAGATGTGTGTTAAAGTGAGTTTCCAGTATTTTCGCTGGGGCAGGGAACAAGGAGATGGGGCAAAAACTTTTAAGAATGCCATGGTCTAACGTGGGTTTCTTAAGGAGGGGCTTGACGATGGCCAATTTCTAAGGCTTCGGGTAAACTCCCTCAAGAATTGCTTGATTGATCACCTCTAGAAAGGGAGGAAGTAGGACATCCCTGCATTCCTTACAAATTTTAAGAGGGCAGGGGTCAAGAGGAGATCCAGACTTCAGGTTGTCCAAAAGCAGATTCATTTGTTCTGAGGTAAGCAAAGGGAAGTTAGTGAGATAACCCCCCTGCGGTGTAATGGAGGTGGCAGCTGGTGAAAAAGACTCCAAGTCAGAGGGGGGCCCTAGATCATGATTAAGGGTTTCTAGGCCAGAGTAAATGTTTGAGATTTTCTCATGGAAATAGGTAGAGATTTGATCGCAAAGGTCCTGTGAGGCCTTAATAGGGTCAGGAGATTGAAGGGCACACAGAGAGTCCACAATTTTAACTAGCTCCCGAGGGGAGCTAAGAGAGGTGGTGATCTTAGTAAAATGGGATTTCTTTTCTACCAGCACAGTGGCTTTGTATTCTTTGAGCAATCTCTTGTGGATGTCTTTTTCAAGGGGGTCAAGGCGGAGTCTCCAGAGCCTCTCCTGCTTTCTGCAGCCCTGCCTAAGCACTCTGAGAGCGTCTGAGAACCAGGGTGCTGTGGGGCGTTTCCTTGCAGTATAGTGCTGCTTCAGTGGAGCCAAAGTATCAACGGCTTTAGAAATAGCATTATGGAGGGCAAGGACCGAGGTGTCAGTTCCCCTAGTAAGAAGGGGCGTAGGACAGGACAAAAAAGGGGCCAGAGTTTCATTATTTAACCCCCAAAAGTTTCTCTTTAATTCCCATCTGCGGGAGTCTCCCTGCGCAGTATTGGGAAGAGGGAAGGAGAAGGCAAAAGGGACAGCTAAATGATCTGACCAAGACAGCGGAAGGGTGGTCCCTATCCTTATTCTAGGGTCATTGGAAAAAACCCCGTCCAACGTGTGTCCAGCAGAGTGAGTGGGCCCTATCACAGTTTGTGTTGGTCCACAGGAGGTCATGGATGCCAACAAGTGGGTAGTATCTCAGGAGGTGTCATCCTCCAGATGGAAATTAAAATCCCCTAGGATGGTTAAATTGGGCCTTTCCATATAGGGTTCCAGAACTTGCGATAGGTCATGGTAGAAGCTAGACCTGGGGCCTGGTGGCCTGTAGATCAGGATGCCCGCAAAGGAGATAGTAGGAATGGAGCTGAGGACAAAGTACAAGGCCTGAAAAGATACTGCGGGAAGATGTTCGATATGGCATTTTATCAAAGTTCTGTGAAGTATTCCTAGTCCCCCCCTCTTCGGACCTGCCTATCCATTCTGGCCAGGGAGTATCCTTCGGGAATGGCATTTAGAATTTCAGGCCCAGAGCACTCGGAGGCCCAGGTCTCAGTAACAAATGCCCATGCAGGGTTTCTTTCCGAGATGAAATCCCTAAAAGCAAAGTTGTTTTTAACTAGGGACCTAGAGTTAATGAGGAACCCAGCTTCAATGATAGGCAGGGAGGGCTCAGTTTTCGCAGCCCTAAAGCGTTTATGGGACGGCGTAAGGCGGGGTAAGGTGGAATTTCTCACAAAGCAGTGGCACGAGGGAGTATTAGGAAGCAACTCCGGGGTGAGCGTATGATGGCAGCTCTTAATGGGGGGTTTGAGTGCAGTTAGCATTTGTGAGTCGTAATAGAAGCTAGCCTGGGCATAGCTAACAGGTCGAACAGCCATCCCGCCCCCCGGCGCATCCTTAGCGCTGACGGGCGCAGACGGGCAGGACTCTGGCACGACTCCGACACAGATCCGGCACGTCTGCTGGTCGCGTCCGCTGCACGGAGACATGACCGTCCCCTTTTATGCACAGCTAGAGTGCGTCAGAGCGCTTGCACGCCCCAAATATGGCCGCTAAGATTCTTCGTCTACCCGGGACCGGACTGCTCAGCGTCAACAATCGGCTGAGAGTGGCCCAGGTAGCGAGGAGATGGGGGGAGGTGGTAGCAAGTAAAAAGCTTTGTCAATCAAGCCAAAATAATAATTATTAACAGCAAACAAGAGAATCGCGGCACAGCAACCTCCCGGCTTCCGCCTCAGGAGGGAAATAATCACACAGCCTAATCGAGCGCAGGGCTCAAGAATGCCCCTTTTATGCGCACTAGAGCGCGTCAGAGCGCTTGCGCACACCCAATATGGCCGCTAAGATTCTTCGTCTACCCGGGACCGGACTTCTCAGCGTCAACACTCGGCTGAGAGTGGCCCAGGTAGCGAGGAGATGGGGGTAGGTGGTAGCAAGTAAAAAGCTTTGTCAATCAAGCCGCATAATAATTATTAAAAGCAAACAAGAGAATCGCGGCACAGCAACCTCCCGGCTTTCGCCTTAGGAGGGAAATAATCACACAGCCTAATCCTCACCTAAATGACCCCCCGACATATTAGGATGGCGGGGGGACCGCGGCGGACAGAAAGACCGTCCGCCGCTTTTCCTCCCCGGTCGCGTTGCGACCTGTGCGGAAAAGGTCCCATATGGTGGCGGTGTCTAATAGACACCGCCAGCCATATTAACATGGGCTTTTGTAGATGCCTTTCTGTGGCGGCGATGCCGCCATGGAAAGACATGCGGTCTTCACTTTGGGGGCCCCCTGTGGGCACCCAGAATGAAGGAGATGTGGGGGGTGCACATGGGGGTACCTGTGGTACCCCCCTGCATTTGCATAAACAAAGTGGCAGGCACCGCACGGTGCCTGCCGCTTTGTTTATGCAAATGCATACGTGCATTTTTAGCATTGTGGTAGGCGGTGCTGAGAGCACCGCCCGCCACAATGCTAAAAATCCAGGATGCGCCCGCCACAGTGTTGGGTGCATCCTAATAACCCCCACGGGATCCCCGTCCTTATGGCGGGCGGTCCCAATAACCAATAGGATGGCAAGCGGACTAAGTCCGCCCGTCATCCTATTGACCCTTTTCTATTTCCCTTTAATGCATTAGCCAGCAGTGTGTGTTCTTTATTCCCTATCTAACGGAAACTTTACTTTGGAGCCAGCACGTTTTCTCTGCAGTGTGTTCATTTGTCACATGAAAACGTGTACCTTTCTGTAAGTGGCCCTGCTGCCTGACTGCTTGTGGTGCCTCTCTACTTCTTTTAATTATTTATCGAAATTATTCTGAGCAAAGCCCCTACTTATTTTTGGGCTGCTTCTAGAGGTATTACGTTTCTTCTATCTACTACCTTCAATACATACCAAAAGGTGTCTGGCGAATCGTCAGATATCACTGCATTTTGTGACAACGTTCTGTCCCAAATTCCTAGGCACAGCTTTATGCAGACTTCCATCAAATATTCCTTTTTACTCAAATTTTATCGTGGTTTTGCTTTGTTCTTATTGTATTATTCCATTTTTATTCTTCTCTTCAGTTACACGCAAGGAACTTTGCGAATTTTCGATTGTTTCACATGTTCAGGTTTGTCTATCCGGACCTTATTCCCAGAACAAGCACAAAGGCATGGAGTTCATAAACAGGCAGTATTTTATTGACCCAATGCATTTCGGGCATTTCGAGCCCTTCTTGAGGGGTAACTACAAACATTAATAAAATGGCATCATTAATTTATCTGACACAGTAAAACTTTGACATTAGCACAGTTCATATTTTTCAGATGTCCCTTCCAAAAAACACTGCTTCATGAACTTGAATCTTCCGCCTTTACTTGGAGAAGTAAAGTAGCCACACGCAAGGCGGTAGATTCAATTTCATGAAGCAGTGTTTTTTGGAAGGGACATCTGAAAAATATGAACTGTGCTAATGTCTATGTTTTACTGTGTCAGATAAATTAATGATGCCGTTTTATTATTGTTTGTAGGGAATAAGGTCCGGATAGACAAACCTGAACATGTGAAACAATCGAAAATTCGCAAATTTCCTTGCGTGTAACTGCAGAGAAGATTAAAAATGGAATAATATAATAAGTGAAATAACAAGGTATCCCTTGGCGAAGAACAACTTGAACGTAAGCCCATATATTTGTACCAATCTCTAACACATATAATACATAGACAATAAGGTTTGTTTAAAAAGAAGGTTTTCACGTTTTATTTTAAAAGAAGAAGAAATGTCATCAGCAATACAATAATTATTTTTAAAAAGCACAAAACAAATTATAATTTCATTAAAAACATAGGCAGTATGTATCACAACCAAGTGCCTTCGAAGTAGGTATTCCCACAGTATTTCCAATAATAAAAGAGCACGCCAAAGAGAGGGCATAGAAATATAATCTAAATGTAGAACTCCCCACAGATAAGAGGATAATACAAACGAGTAACAACTATGCTGATGTGCCAGGTATCAATACTCAGGAACAAATTCTTAAGGTAAAGGCTTGTCGAAATAATTTAAATATAAAGCAAGCGGTGACAGCCAAATAAACAAATCTCAGCAACAACTCAAATGTTTTTTGTTGCAGTTTTCACATATAATAGGATGCCAATACGCACAAAAGTTACAGGAAGCAGAGCGAACGCACATGACTAGCATGAAATAAGGTAAATAGGTCTTTACAATAAATATTAAATGAACCTTGGACATCTTTATTTAGTGTGAAGTAAAGTGCATATTGTGGAGCAATGCTCTATCACCTAGATCTATAAGAGTGGGTGGTGCCCCATGTGATCTCCATAAACAAGGGAAAGGGGGCAGTGGAGATATAAGAGTACGGCATATGAAGCCCATATATTAGTACTTGGTTGTTTCAGTACTAAGGCGATAACAATGAACTGATAACTGAACAATGTGTATCCTGTCAAACGATATATATGAACATTTTGTAACCATTATGGACCTTTTATGTAGAACACCTATGAACAGTTATCTGTCCTATGTTTGGAAAGGTGATATATAAATGCTATTAAGACCAGCAATCACCATATTTATACAATGAGGAAGATTAATTCTCCCATTCTGGAGCTTTAGCACTTAAAACGAAAGTGTATAACAAGATGATTTCATGCATATCACTGATTCTAGTGTGTTTATCCACAGGATTTTATTAAAGTGGTAACCATCCAGTGCACTTTTTTAAGAGAGACGCATCATACAGTCTTGAAAAAGATGTTATATAACTACTAAAAACCATCGAAACGCGTCAACGCCCATACCAGCAAAATCACGAGACCAAACTTATTCCTGCAGACAAGACTTTCTAAGCAAGTCCAGGGTTTTGTTTAATATTGGTCGGTTTTTGATGTGCAATTTTGATGACAAATAATACTGTCTGTGTCTGTCTCTCTCATTGTCTTTTTTCGTTTTTAGCTGACAAGCACGATAACCAGCTTGTGTTTGGAAATTAGTGTTTTTTGTAGTTAATTTATGAATTTTTAGATGCACATGGTTGTGATACATACTGCCTATGTTTTTAATGAAATTATAATTTGTTTTGCGCTTTTTAAAAAAAATTATTGTATTGCTGATGAAATTTCTTCTTTTAAAATAAAACGTGAAAACCTTATTTTTAAACAAACCTTATTGTCTATGTATTATATGTGTTAGAGATTGGTACAAATATATGGGCTTACGTTCAAGTTGTTCTTCGACAAGGGATACCTTGTTATTTCACTGTTGACTAGTACCCTATTCTCCTGGTGTGTTTAAGGTGTCTGTCTCGTTTATTTTTACATAATATAATAAGAATGAGGCAAAACCACGATAAAATTTGAGTAAAAAGGAATATTTGATGGAAGTCTGCATAAAGCTGTGCCTAGGAATTTGGGGTCGAACATCGTCCCAAAATGCAGTGATGTAGTACCCATGGTGCCAACAAGGCAGGGCACCATTCCTATGAGCACACTATCACAATTAAAGGTGTGAATACAAAGTAAGGATGAACATTGTTTAAACGAGGTGTGCATTCCCTACCTTGCAAAATGTAATCATCAGATATAGCATTATGTGGTACATAGTCACTGATTGTCACTGATTGTTCTGTTAACTGAGTCCAGCAACAAATATCTCTTGAGTCTCTATTTCTGATGCGTAGGTGGTTTATTCAGTTCCCTGAGAGTTATAAACATGGATACTTGATCTGATATCTTTATTGGCCCTTTTCGCCATCAGTCTCATAAATTCCCTATATATAAAAAATATGGTATGATAAGTTTGTGGATGTTGGAGAAGTTGGTATAATCCCTCGTCACTGGGTGGATTTCTCCCTTTGTGTCTGTCATTTTCATGATGTGCAGGCATTCAATTGTTTCTCGTGACATGTCCCGTGTTGTTTTGTTGCCTGTACCCGATCTGTCCATTCTCCCCTCATGCTTTGGTTAAAATATCTCCCAAGACTGTCTTTTTTTCAATTCAAATCATTTTTATTGAAAAACACAAATACAAAGGAAAATACATACATAAAATAAAGGAAAAAGAAAAAAGAATGAAAAGAAAAGAAATGAAATGACAATAATATTGGCACATTTCATGATGTGCAGGCAATCATGATTGCCTGCACATCATGAAAATAATACATACAAGCTAATCATTGCATACATGTTAACGTGCTCAAGTGCCTATTGATTGCATCCAATATCTACATGAAAGCCACAGGGTGAGAAAACCGCAGTGAATGAATATATATGCCATGAGTGACCATATAAATAAGCAGTGTGGTGACATACAAGAGGATTAAAAACCATTTTGGCCTACACCAACACAGCATCAGCGATAAAATGAAGTTACATATATTACCACGATAGGTTGGAATCACGGATGGTCAAATGAGAATGATGAGGCGTCTAGGGATTTCCAGAGTTTCCGGTGAGTGTTGCGCCATGAAGAGGTATGGAGTGCCAGATTGTCCACACCTCTTAGGAAGGACAGCCGCTCTTGCCAAATTCTAAAGGAAACATCCTTAGAAATCTTCTGTTTGCACAATATGACTTTACAGGCTAAGGTGAGCAAGAGGTTCATCAGGTGTCGATTGTTATCATTGACCAATGCTGGATCCAGGACGCCTAATAAAATATATTTAAATTCCCTGGGAGGATTGATGTTGAAGATGTGTCCTATACATTTATAAACTTTATCTCAATATAGCTGTAAGGTGGGGCAGGTGAAGAGCATATGAGCGAGGTTTCCCATGGCAGAGTTACAGTTCCAGCATGTCGGACTATCTTTTAGGCGGAGTTTAAAAAGTTTTTCAGGAGTCCAGTATAACCTATTGAGTAACATGTACTTAGTCTGAGATAGAACAGGGGATATTTTTTTCGAGAAGGCTGTGCTATATATTTTATCCCATTCAAACGAGATAGTAGTGAAGTTGGGTTTGGATTCCCATTTGGCCTCATTTCGTTTATGCGTCTTCCCTGGGTTAGGTAATAAGAGTTTGTATATTCTGGAGATGGTGTGACCCGCTTTCAGTATTAGTGATAATTGAGACGCTAGCGATGGAATATAGGGTTTAATGGAGCGTGCTGAGAGGAGAGCTTTCAATTTTAGGAAGTCGTAAAAATCCATGGGAGATAAACTGCATTGGCTCTGAAGGGCTGAGAAAGGTAACAGGTGGGGCCCTGTATAAAGGTCTTTTACTAAGTTTATACCTTTCTGAGACCAGAGGTCCCAGTAGAGCATGTTAACTTCAATCCTTAGAGAGGGATTTCGCCATAAAGAGGTCATATTGACTTATTTACCTTTAATTTATGAAGGTGGTCTATTCGTAGGAGGGCTCTTTTGGTGTTAAGGAGAATATATTGTGAGTGAGGGAGAAGGGAAAGATCCATGTTGAGGAGGGCAGATAAAGGCATTTAATCGATGAGTGACTTTGCTATATACAGCCATACTGGGGTGTAGTCAGGGTGTATGGTCAACCAGTTGACTCCTTGCTTGCAGAGAAATGCCGTTTGATAATTCCTGAAGTTAGGGAGGCCCAGAGCGCCTTTTTCTTTAGATAACTGTAGCTTATTCAGTGATATTCTGGGTTTCTTCTCTTGACCGGGGAATGTACTGAAGAGCTTAGAAACCTTGTTCAAAAAATCAGAGGAGAAAGTCATCGGTAGCATGCTAGCTAGATAATTTACTAAAGGAGTCACCATAATTTTCAAAGTTTCGGCCCTGCCCCACCATGAGAGATATTTAGAGGACCACCCCTCCAGTAATGTGGATACCTTTTTGAAGCCTAAAGATTTGTTAGTGTAAAGGGTAGAGATCAAGTCTTTATCAAAGTCAAGGCCCAGATACTTGAAGCATTTAGGTTGCCATGAAAGGCCGGAGTCTCCCATAATCTCTTTGCTACCGGGGTTATTCAGGAGTTTTACTTCAGTCTTATCTTTGTTTAGCTTATACCCGGACACACTAGAGAAGCTTTCAATTGAGGACATGAGAGCAGGGATAGCCTTATCAGCTTCTTCAGAAACCACTAAAACATCATCGGCGTAAGCGGTAATCTTGACCGTATTATCGTTAAAGTGGACCCCTGAGATACAGTCATTGTTCCTGATGTGATATAAGAAGGGTTCAATGGCGAGTAAAAATAGTGAGGGAGAAAGGGGGCAACCCTGTCTAGTTCCTTGTTGTAACTGGAAGGATGGCGAGATCGAGCCTCCTGCACGGACCCTAGCCTAGGGGCTGCAATATAGAGACATTACCATCCGAGTGAAATTTTCTCTAAGTCTAAATTTATTCAGTGCCGCTTCTAGATATATCCAATCAACTTTGTTGAATGCCTTTTCGGCATCGAGCGTGATAGCTACTGTGGGCGAGGTAGTACATTTTGCCTTTTCCAATACATGGACTAACATACTGGTATTATCGCTGGATAGTCTATTCTTTAAAAAACCATCCTGTGATGGGTGAATAAGTTTAGGCAAGAATTTTTGTAGATGGTTCGCCAGAATCATTGCAAAAAGCTTAGAATCTAAGTTAATGAGGGAAATCGGTCTGTAATTCTTGGGGAGTGTTGGGTCTTTCCCGTCCTTAGGTAAAACTGCAATGATGGCTTCAGCCAGTGTTCCTGTGACTTTACCTGCTTCACAGAATTCGTGGAACAGATGTAAGAATGGAGGAGTTAAAAGCGAGGGGAAACATTTATAAAATTTTGCACTAAACCCATCGGGTCCAGGGGCCTTCCCAAATTTAAGCAATATAATTGATTTTCAATTTCCAGGGTGGTTATCGGGCTGTTGAGTTCTGACTGTTCTGACTCTGAGAGGGCTGGTAGGTCACACTCGTTTAGATAATCCTGAATTTTAGTATTACCTACATCTTTGTTTTTAGAATATAAGATATTATAAAAATCTTTGAAAATTTCAGCAACCTTGTCTGGGTCAGAATGTGTTATGCCATTGTGATCTTTTATACTATTAATCGTGTTCTTCTGTACTTTAAACTTTAAGTTCGCAGCTAGACTTTTACCTGCCTTATTTGATTTACAGAGCCTGAATTTCTTTTGCCTGTTAATCCATACCCCAGCTCTATTACTTATTATTTTATTATAGTCATATTTTTTGTTCACTAATTAATTCATTATTGACTCATCTCTAGACGCTATGTGCTTTCTTTCTAGGGCTGAGATCTCCTCTTCTAACTTCTCAAGGGCCTTGTTGTATTTCTTTTTTATGGCTGATCTGATTTTAATGATTTCACCCCTAATGGTACTTTTCAGAGCCTTCCAGCGGGTTAGGTCAGACGTGTCATTCCTTTTATTGTTCAGAAGGTAACTCTGGATTGCATTTTCTATGCGTTTCCTATGCTGTTCTTTTTCTAACACTTTGTCATTCAGTCTCCAAAGGGATTGACGACTGGACGGTTTCACTTTGGATATAGAAAGTGAGATACAGGAGTGATCTGATACCACCCTGGGTTCTATTGACGTCTCTACGATTCTAGCAGTGGCATTACTTGTGATTAATAGGTAGTCAATATGTGTGTAGGAATTGTGAGGTGGTGACTAAAAAGAGTACTCCCTACCTGTAGCGTTTTGTAATCTCCAAGAGTCCAGCAGATAGAAACGTGAACAGAGGTTAGTAAAGGCTTTATGGGAATTGTTGCTGCGATAAGTACACCCTGAGTGCCTGTCTAGAGCCTGGTGTAGAGGTAGATTAAAGTCTCCCGCCAGGATATGCATAGCCGAATCTGGGATAGTTAACGATTTGTTTGGCTAGGTCATTCCAGAAGTCTAATTCGCTGGTATTAGGTGCGTAGATATTGGTAATAAAGAACTCCGTGTTGTCCTTAATCAATTTAGTCATGACCCACCTCCCATTAGTGTCGGCCGTGTATGCTTCTATTTCAATGTTTGATTTTTTCGCTATACGGGTCAGAACACCGTTTTTCTTACTCACTGCCTCAAAACCAACAACTTCATTGTAAAATCAAATTTTAAAAAAAAATTATTTTTATTAAGTTATAAATCAGGGGAAAGGTACATACATCAAGATTCGTTATTAGCTGCTACCACATCAAAGTTACAGAGCAACACTATTGTCACTGCCATATATCATTAAGACAAATCCATACACGTAACCGCGTTTCCCCACCACCCATGTCATTACATCCCCACTACAGGGAGACAACCTCTGCACCAATTTCTGGCGGATTACAGATGTGTCCTCTAAACTTGTTCCAAGCCCCCCACACTTTTTCCCACTTTCGAGGATATCCACGATAAATAAAAACTGCCTTCTCCGCCACCATCGCTTCATCCATATCTCTACACCATTTTTGGAGCGTAGGCAGCGCGTTCGACCCCCACAACATAGCAATATTACGCTTCGCCATCATCATACCAAGCATAGCCCAATCTTGTTGTTGGTGGTTTAAATCATTTGGCTCCCACACATTCAACAAGCAGCGCCTTGGCTCCGGTAGGATCGAGATTTCTATTGCTTGGGAGATCGTGCGCATTACTTTGGCCCAATATGCCGCAATGTGTGTACAGTCCCAGATTTGTGTAGACAGTATTTGTGCGGGCCGCTCCTATCACATTGAACGTTGTTCTAGTGTAGTACGTGCGGTGCAGCACCTGGAGTTGGACCAATCGAAGCCTAGAGGGTATCGCCGTCTCACGGGGTGAGGACAGGGCTTCCTGCCATTCGGACTCATCAAAGTCGCCCACCTCCCGCGACCAGTTCTGTTTCATCTTGGATGTTGGGTCTGGCAAGTTGTTGACTATTTTACGGTACGTCAAGGACGTCTCCCTGCTCTGTGTTCTGTCAAAAGTCTATCCTCCAATGGGGTGGCCTCCTGCAGGGAAGGGCCCGGTGGTATTTTTGTCTGGATCGCATGTCGGATTTGGAAATATCTAAATTTCTCCATCTGTGCCATGCCGTGCTGTGCTTGTAAATGCGCAAACTCGACCATCGCCCCCTTTTTCCAAAGATCACCCACCACGGAAAGACCTATATTGTCCCAATTCTGGAACCCTCTACTCCTATGTAAACAGCCCAGCCGTTGTGAGTCCCACATTGGTGTCATTTGTGTGATAGTTCCTGCTTATTTTAAGCGGGTCTGCGCTTGATACCAAATTTGAATTGTGTGTGCCGTAGACCGAGTAAACCTGGGGGCCTACGGCGTCTATATAGATTCGCCATCAGTCCTTTCCCTTCTAGGCCCTGCCTGTCTGCATGATACGCCGGCTCGTCCTGCGGGGCATGTAACCAATAGTTGATTAATTTAAGATGCGTCGCCCAATAGTACAGCTCCACGTTCGGAAGCGCTATTCCTCCATCGTACCAGCTGCGCACCAGTTTATCCTGGGCAATCCGCGCCAGCTTGTTTCCCCATAGAAGGCTGGAAACTTCCACTGCTATGGCTTTAAAGTAGGTCTGTGGGACTAGGAACGGTGTGTTTTCAAGAACATACAAAAAACACGGGAGCTCCATTGTGATGTACATAGATTCTACCCTTCTGGTTCCAACATGGAATCTTAGTTACAAGAGATTCCCAGTTTTGTCAGTTGAAGCTGGTTCGTATGATGGCTGAGGTTGTTCATTAAATACCTCTTATCTTAACATCTATTTGAGTGAGAAGTCACCTTATTTCACTGGCGACAATCATGTGCAAAATAAAAAGGTGCACTTGTTGAAGAAGTGGATAGAGAAAGAAACAACCTCAACATCGAGAAGTCTTTTGAAAAACGAAGAGGCAGAAAAGAAGAAAACGAGTGGATATACCTGAACAAAAACAAGGTCGCATATCTGGTGGCATTACTGGAGGATGTTTAGGCATCTAGTTTGTTGGTATCTTGATTAAGAAGATATTCAGCATTGTGATGAAAGAGGAGCGTGAGACATGAGCGCATGATGACTTTGTTGTGGGAGGAGTTTTGAATTGCAAGCCTCGTTTTCGTTGCGCGCAAGGGCTTGTGGGAAGGGAAAAGCCCTATCGAACAAAGAAAAGTGATTTGTGTTCCAAGCCTCATTTTGGGAAGGAGTAGCAAAGGCGCTTGGTAAAAAACAAGGTTGATTGCCTTATTGAAACTGAACTAGTTGTTTGGCAGACATCTTGGATGTAAAAAAATTATATTAATTTGTTTTCGATTATATTAAGACTCCGTGGAAAATAAATTCAAAGAATATATTCATGCGCAAATGAAGAGGATCAGAAAATAAAGGAAACGAAGACATTTGAGAGGAGGATTGTTCGTTGGTCCAATTTGTGAGGTGAAAGTTTATTAAGAAGAAGTTGGTCATACTTCGTTTGTGCTTGTGGTGAAAGGCACACCTTCTTTGTGTTAAGCATATACATTTAAAAGTGGATGTTCATCTAAAAGGACAAGGAGTCAGTGCTTATAGTGATAAGCATACTTGAACTATTTTTTGTTTTGATTAAAATATTTTAAAATTATTAAGAAAAATATTAACACATGTAAATGTAAAAATTTAGATTAGGAAAGTTTTTTAGACATACAAATTCAGTTGGAGTTTCGTAGTATTAGTATTTGTGAGAAAGCTCCTGTACAAAGCGAACTGCCTTACCGATCCCCAAGACTACAAGACCCAGATTCCTCTCCTCTGTCTCCACAGGGACGGGATCGGGACTACAACCCGGAAGTCCCACCTTCGAGAACCGGAAGTGGTTACCCAGGACCAATAACAGAGGAGTGGAATGACTGTGACGAGAGAGAAGAAGGCGGAAAGGAGTCAACCCGGAAAGAAGACGCGGGACCCGGTTCAAGCACGAAGACGCGGGACCCGACCAAAGGAAGGAAGACACGGGACCCGGTTTCAAGCACGAAGACGCTGGACCCGACCAAAGGAAAGAAGACGCGGGACCCGATCTGAAGAAAGAAGACGCGGGACCCGACACAGAGAAGACCTGGACATCGGGGATTACCGAGGACGGTGAAGAAACCTGGTCTGAGGATTGGTGGTGTCCGGAGGTGGCTGGGGTGCGGCCGTGACTCAGGAGAGTTACGGCGGAGCCAGGTTAGTGCTTGTGTCTTGGGAATAGGCGGGAGAGGGTGGAAAAGAGTGGGTGGCCACAGCGTATAACAGAGGGACAAGAATTAGGTTGAATCCTTTGTGACTAAATACGCCGCCGTAGTTAAACCACTTACCGTCGAAACGAATGTCAGTGAATGCGCACCCTTTCTTTTCCCAGTTGGGCACTGAACGAATCTATGGTAAAGCTTTATAGATATCTTTGATGGAAATACACCTCTGAAACAGTGCCATATATCATTCTGACGGCTCCTTTCATTTCTTTATCCTCCTATGAGCCTCCGGGGAGAACACCACGGTCAAGGACAATCCGAAGGAAGGACTTCTTTATCCTCGTCAGACCATTTCAGTTCAAGGGAAACATCAGACGAAGAGGAAAACAATCCAATAACTATAACACAACAACCTGCATCTATTAATACTTTTGTTAATAAATCTTCATTTAAACCTGTACTTAGGCCTCCACGCCTGTTTATCAAGCCTGCCCTCCCACAGTATTTAAATTTGATTTTACATAAACATTGGAAAAAGGGAAACACACGTAGATTTGATTTTGGTAGTGGGTTTATTATTTTGGTGAAAAGGTAGTGAAAATGCAAAATGTGACTTCTCCTCCGTTTTTTTTAAATGAATCAGGGGATCCTCCTATTAGGTGGAAAAAATGGGAAAAAATGTTTGAAAATTACGCAAGGGTTTGTGGCACAAATCTTAGTGCAGAAAGGAAAAATGCACTTTTGATGCATTGTATTGGAGGAGAAGGACAAGAGGTTTTAGAGAGTTTACCAACTTTAAGTCAAGCAGATCAAAGGGGACTTAATGAATATGAAATATGTATAAAACAATTAGACTTACATTATTTGACAAAAGTAAGCACCATTATGGAGAGATACTATTTTGGACTGAGAGTACAAGGAAAGGATGAAACGGTTAAACAGTTTGTAACTACTTTAAGGAAGTTAGCTTCTAGCTGTAAATTTGGGGAGTTAACTGAGGAGAGGATATGTGATCAGTTTGTGCTTGGATGTACAAATGATAAAATAAGAGAAGACCTTTGGATGAAGGATGAGCCGCCTCTAAATGAAGTGATGATTATCACTAAGCGTGTGGAACACATGGTTAAGTGTGTGGGTGAGTTCAACAAGGCAGGGAAAAATGGAAGTAGTAATGAAAAGGTAGAAGAAGTACAGGTTCAGGAGGTGAAGAACGTTGGAAAAAAAAGAAGGATTCTGTGGATGTGAAAGCTGGTTTAAGTGATATTCAATCTAACAAAGTTGTTGTGGAAAAAAGATATGGAAACACTTTTCAAGGTAATTGCTAAAGATGTGGTAGATTAGGACATATGGCGAATGATAAAAACTGTCCAGTCTTGAAATCTATCTGTAATGTGTGTGGAAAGAAAAGTAATTTAGGAAACAATTTTCGTCTAAGATTCAGAAGGGACGTCAAAGTTGAAACTAAAGAAGTTACATTTCAAATTAATGATGAGAAATTAGATCATCCTTCTGACTGGGTTAGTATAGGTGGGGTTAGAATTAAAATGAAGTTTGATTCATGTTCACATTTAACATTTGTTTCAAAAGAAGACCATTAAAAAAATTTCAAAGAGAAGGTAATACTTAAAAAAACAGATGTGAGACCAACTGGTTATGGGAAAAATCCTATTAAAATGCTAGGTTGGTTTATAGAAAACATTGAATACAATGGGAGGTATGTTGTTGGGAAAATTTATGTTGCAGAAAAATGAGACAGTTTTATTAGCTGGTCTCATCAAGCAAATTTGGGAGTAGTTATCAATCCGAATTCTAAACCACCTATTCAGGTGCAATCTGTGGACAGAGGTGGTGATGATGTTGTGAGAGAATTTAAAGAATTGTTTTCTGAGAAACTTGGATATTTGAGAGGTTACAAACACAAGATTAAGTTGAAGTCTGCTGCAATTCCTGTTGCAGCAAAAGTTAGGCGTGTACCTATTTGCATGCAGGATGCTGTAAAAAAAGAAATTGATAGGCTTTTGGAAACTGGGTTAATTGAAGCTATAGAGGCAACAGAATGGTTGGCCCCCATTGTTGTCGCGAGCAAACCCAATAATGAAATCTGTCTCTGTGTGGACCTTCGGGCTTTGAATAAGGAGGTGATTGTTGATAGGTTTCCTCTTCCAAACATCGAAGAGTTGGTTGCAACTTTGGATGGAACATGTTACTTTACTATGTTAGATATGGCTTCGGCCTATCATCAAGTTCCGTTGAGTTTAGAATCGCAGGAGTTGATGGCTTTTATAACTCCTTTCGGTTCTTACAAATTCAAAAGAATGCCGTTTGGCTTAATTTCAGCTGCTTCGGTGTTTCAACGGATTATGAATGATTTGTTTAAAGGTGTCAATGGAGTAAAATATTATCAAGACGATGTCTTGATTTGTGGCAGAACGAAGGAAGAACATGATGATGATAGATCACGGTGTGTGTTGGAGAAAATGTTGAAAGCAGGGTTATCTCTCAGACAAGTGTAAGTTTGGATTATTTAGGTCATCATATTTCAGGTTTGGTGTGAGACCAAAGAATGATTTAGTTAAAACAATTGAAGAATTGAAGGAACCATGTTCTAGGGAAGAACCTTTGTCTTTTTAGGGCATGGCTGAATTTTATAATAAATTTATAAAAAAAACTTTGCAGATAAAACTGAGAAATTAAGTATGTTGTGTAAGAAAAATGAGTTTATAGGGACTGATGAATGTAATGCTGAATTTGTTCAAGTTAAAAAAGATCTCAAACATGCTCCGAATTTGCAGACATTTATACCAGGAGATCCTACGTTTATTGTAACAGATGCAAGCTGTAAATGAGTAGGAGCTTTGTTGTTTCAAGTCAGGAATGGTGGTGAAGATCTTATTGCTTGTGCTTCTAGGTGTTTGAAGTGTTCCGAATTAAATTATTCGGTGATTGAAAAAGAGGCGCTTCCCATTTTTTGGGCAATACATTTGTTTGGGGTTGTCCTTTTGTTGAAGGTCAGACCACAAACCATTAAGAGACATTTTGGGAGAAAAAGGACTTGATGCTGTTTCTGCAAGAATAAGAAGATGGGTAAATGCTCTTCAAGAATTTGATTTTAAGTTTGAATATATTATTGGATGTACCAATGTTTCTGCTGATTGTTTGTCAAGATTGGTGAATTGTGTAGGAGATTTGGAAAAAGATGAGAAAGATAATGACGGATTTGAGGAGAATGATGTAAGAGTTTGTGATGTTACTTTGGGTGCCATAAAGGAAGATGAGTGGAAGGAAGAATTAGTTAAACATAGTAAATTGGTTGAGGTTAAGGATCTTCTATCTAAAAATGTATATGGGAAATTGTCTAAACCTTGGCCGTTGATTTCTCATGAATTGGCTGTGTTGAATGGTGTTTTAGTAAGAGGAACTAGATTGATTCCTCCTGTGAGTTTGAGGAAGAACATTATCAATATGGCTCATGTGGGCCGTATCAGACAAGATTTTTTGTGGCCAGGTCTTGATTTGATGGTGGAGAGAACTGTTCGTGATTGTGTAGCCTGTCAGTTGAGTGACAAAGTTCTCAGACCTAGGTGTCCACCTATGGTTTGCAGAAAATGACCATTGTTTCCTTGAGATGAAGTGGCAACAGATATTGTTGGTCCGTTACATGGTGAGCAGAATACTCCCTATTTATTTGTTTTGTTGGACTTATACTCTCGGTGGGTGGAAGTTACTGCTTTGCGAGATGTTTCGTCTCGTTCTGTGATTACATTTTTAGATTCAATTTTCAAGAAAGAAAGTTTCCCAAAGTCATTGCTTTCAGATAATGGCCCTCAATTTTGTTCTGTTGAGTTAGAAAGTTATTTGCCTGATTGTGGTATAGTTCACAAAAAAATCTCATTATTTCACCCAGAATCAAATGGTTCTTTGGAAAGATTTAACAAAACGTTGAAAGAAGGAATCCAGTTAGCAAGAGTAAATTCACTGGATTGGAAGGTGGAATTGCAAAAGAGAATTTCAGCTTATCGCTTCACTCCCCATTCAACAACTGAGAAAACGCCTTTCGAGCTTTTCAGAGGTAGGTCTTCTAACACTTATTTGTGTCCTGGTTGGATGAATTTGGATAACGGTTTAAAGGACAATAGTATTGGTCTATGGAGAGACAAAGAGTTGAAGTTGCAGAGGAAAAGAAAGGTTTACTATGATGTAAGGAAAAATGTCTTGGTTCCTAATTTTAAAGTTGGGGATATGGTAAAAATTAGAGTTCTGGTTGGGTGTAAAAAATGGGAAACAACCTTTACAACGCAATATCCATTACAACGCATGCCATTACAACGCATGTCATTACAACACAGTCATTACAACGCATACCATTACAACGCATAGCATTACAACACATAGTACCCTTACACTATCCAACACTTACCCTACTGTTGCACCCCCTGGAGTTAGAATAGTAATTTTTACCCCTACACTATCCAGCACTTACACTACCATTGCACCCCCTGGAGTTAGAATAGTAATTTTTACCCCTACACTATCCAACACTTACCCTACTGTTGCACCCCCTGGAGTTAGAATAGTAATTTTTACCCCTACACTATCCAACATTTACCTTACATGCAATGTAATGTTATGCATTGTAATGGTATGCGTTGTAAAGGTAGTATGCAATGTAATGGAATGCGTTGTAAAGGTACTTTTTAAAAATTTGTTGTAATGGCATGCGTTGTAATGGAATGCATTGTAATGGATGTTGCGTTGTAAAAAATGCGTTGTAAAGGTATGTGTTGTAAAAGTATGCGTTGTAACGTCATACATCCGTAAAAAATGGTCTAAGTTTACTGATGGAAAAAAAGTTGTAACATTGTTTAAAAATGCTGTGAAAACAGATGATGGACGCATGTGGAACTTTAATCGGGTTCACATTTTCCTGTTTCTGTTCCAGATGATGTTCAGATGCCTTCTACTTCTGTTTGGCGTTGTGTTTCTATTCCTGATGCTGGGTTTACTCTAACCCGTAGGAGTAACAGGTTTTCTACAACTCCTGCTTATTTAAAAGATTTTGTATAGTTCTAAGTTTCAAGCAATGTTTGTCATTGTAGACATGTTCAAATGTATAACTTATATGGAAAGGGAGATGTGTGATGTACATATATTCTACCCTTCTGGTTCCAACATGGAATATTAGTTACGAGATATTCCCAGTTTTGTCAGTTGAAGCTGGTTCGTATGATGGCTGAGGTTGTTCATTAAATACCTCTTATCTTACCATCTATTTGAGTGAGAAGTCACCTTATTTCAGCCATCATTTTATATAGTGCCGCCTTCCCCAACAGTGTGAGGCGGAGACTGCACCACATCACCACAACTTGTTTAAAGCAATCTAATTGGGGCTTTAAATTCTTCGTATAAAATTCATTGAAGTCAGACGTTGCATAGAGGCCCAGGTATTTAAAGGCTTCGTCAGTGATCCGCAACGGGTAGTAGTGGTGGCGGACCAGTCAGCACATAGAGGACGGACTTGGACCAATTTATCATGTACCCGGATACCCTACCGAATTTCTCACATACATTCTGCATTTCCAGGATGGATTTCCTAGGGGAGGTGAGGTACAGCAATACAGCAATACATCGTCAGCATACAGAGATATGCTATCTTCTGTGTCATCTGTCCACCGAAGTCCTCGGATAGAGGGCTCCCATCTAAGCCATGCCGCGAGCGGCTCTAATATCAGCGTGAACAACAGGGGGGATAATGGGCACCTCTGCCGTGTTCCCCGAGCAAGCGGAAAATCCCTTGAAATGTGCCCATTTGCCGCCACATGCGCCAGTGGATTATTATAAACTAAACGGATCCAGCCACAAAATTTGGGTCCGAAGCCCAGGTGCTGCAACGTTGCAAACAAATACGGCCATTCCACCGTATCAAACGCCATACTGGCGTCGAGTGAGAGGATGACTGTGGGTTCCTGGATGTAGGATCTCCGAGCCAGCACCGCGTGCAGCCGTCGCAAGTTGAGTGCTGTGCTACGCTGAGGCATAAACCCGGACTGATCTGAGTTTATTAGGGACGAAAGGTGAGGGGTCAGCCGCATTGCCAGTAACTTGGCCAGTATCTTTGGTTCAGCGTTAATGAAAGAAATTGGTCGGTAGGAGCTACAATCGTCTTGGATTTGCCCGGTTTATGAATTGCTATAATCGTGGCCAGCCGCTGATCGCGTGGCAGCTCACCAGCCTGAAGACTGTCCTGGAACATGTTCAAAAGGAAGTGGGCCATTACCTGCGCAATCCACTTATACAGTTCTATTGGTAATCCGTTTGGTCCCACTGCTCTACCGCAGGCAAGGCAGCCAATGGCCGTCTGTATTTCCTCAACCGAGAGGTCGGCCTCTTGAAGTTGTGCCGCCTCCGGTGTGAGCTGCCGCATGGCAATATCTTTTATATATTCATGCGCTTCCTCGACCGTGAACATGGTGCGGGGGCATATACCTTTTCAAAATGGTCAGCTAAGGTGTCCACTCTATCATTGGGGCAGTCACCAGGGAACCCGTGGGCCTATTCAATTGTGCAATTATCCTATCTGCTTTCTCCTTTTTGTCTAGCCAGGCTGACCGAGACCATTTCTCTCTGGTACGCCACAAACTCGCTTTGCTTAAGCCAGACTTTTTGTGCAGTGTGAGGCGTCGGGTGAGCTGCATGCTGTGCTGTCGCATTATCAAAATCGGCTTCGAGTATTTCTAGTTCTGCCCGTTTTTTCCGCTTATACCCCGTGACCACTGCTATAGCTTGCCCAAGTATAACCACTTTATAGGCCTCCCATAAAATTCTGGGTGAATCCACCGCCCCCGTATTCTCTTGGAAACATTTTTTTGTAGTGTCTATAAGACCCTTCAACACCTCAGGTATGTGCAAATAGCTAGGATGGACGGGGAACATATGGCGCTAAAGAGCCTGATGGCGCGTGCATTGTAGCAGTATCAGTGAGTGATCGGATATACCCCTAGGGTGAATATCTACCTCGTCTATTCCCCCGAGACCTTTTGCCGAGACCAGGAAGTAGTCTATGCGTGTGGGACAGTTGTGTACCCCTGAGTGGAGGGTGCATTGCCTAGTATTGGGGTGCCTATACCTCCAGGCGTCTGTGAGCCCCAGGGCCTCTAGAAGTCCAGTCATACGGCGACTGCCTGGTGTTGTCGGTTTTGTGGAGTGCCTATCTATCGTACAGTCCACTATATCATTAAAGTCGCCCCCAATCACCATCAGCGCATCCGGTAACCCAAGTAAGACTGGAGTAAGGACAAAGTGTGCCATAGTATGTAGGGATGGTGGGATGTACACTGAGACCACATTAAACAGCTGCCCTTCCCATTGGCAAGTGTCTGCCGCAAAACGGCCCTGGTCATCTACCCGTGTCTGATGCACTATGAGCGGGAAGTTCTTTTTAACAATTACTCCCACACCTCTAGATCCATAGGAGTACTCGGCGTGGGACACCCTTTTATAACCCCATCTATCCTTGGCCTTGCAAGTGTTTCCCATTAGGTGCGTCTCCTGCAAGAGGGCCACCGCAGGTGTGCATCGTTTTAAATATTGTAACACCAGGCTTCTTTACACCTTGTCCCCCAACCCCCGCATATTCCAGGTCAGCACAGTCAATGGGGTCCCCGGGGTCAGTTGAGTCAATTGCTGATCAGTGCCCTGTTGGGTTTGTGTAGCCATAGGTGACAAAAACAAGTGACAGCTTGGTAAAATACGATGCAGTCATACAACTTCAATGTGCCCGCAGCCATTCGTTTCAGCATGTGTGCCCTTAGAAACTGCATTAACAAAATAGGAACCACAAAACAAAAACAATTCGAATAACCCACCTTTCCCTACCCGCCCGCCACCCTGCCTCCCTGCTCGACAGAATCAAAACTACCCGCCACCCCAACAAAGCAGAGTGCTTAATACTCTTTCCCAGTTCTTCAACGAAGGGGGTGAGAGAAAACAGCTCCAGCCCTACTTCGGGCCAATACACCGAAAACGTCAGTATCCCAAAGCCCTCCCAAAGAGTCTGCAGATAGGATTAAGGGAGGGGAGCAGCACAAACCGTGTCCAACTAGCATTGCTGTCGTTCAGCCTCTCGGTATATATCAAAAAGTACCTGTAAGCCGTAACAAATAGCCCCTGCAGCATATTACATACATCTATCATTCAGAACAGCATAACAAAGAGGATACAGTCCTAAGGAGGTTAGGGCCAGGTCTAAGGCCATGGCCTCCGGTGGAGGCAGGGACAACCCATCCTTTGTTTCCAAAGATAAATAGTCATTCCTGCTCCATGTCGTCCCGTTGCTCATTGCGCCTTGCGTCTCGACGCCCATTATGGCCTGATCTCGCTGTCTTACGCCATCCATCCAGCCAGTTCTATGCCGACTCAGGCATGGAGAAGAACCATGTTTTTCCCTCTGCTTCAACTCTCAATTTGGCCAGAAACAGCATGGAGTATTTCAATTCACGCTCTCGAAGAGCCTTCTTCACTTCAAGAAATCCTCTGCTATGTTTCGTAACTGCCTCGGTGTAGTCCGGAAAGATCGTGATTGCGGCGTTGTCGATACGGATCGGAAGGGCCTGTTGAGCGGCTTGCAGGATCACGTCACGATCCCTGAAATTAAATATATATACACCAGGATCGGTCGTGGGGGGTGCCCAGCTTCGGCCTACCACCTGGGACCCGGTGTGCACTTTCAACCAAAAAGAAATTCGACTATCCTCGCGGTTGGAGGTGAGTGGTTACTAGGTCCTCCACAAACAGATCAAGGACCTGACCTCCTGCCTTTTGTGGGACCCCAATAAGGCGGATGTTATTCCATCTCGAGCATCCCTCCTGATCCTCGAGGCGGGCCATCATGAACTTATTGTCTGCCTCCAGCTGTCGTACCTGCTTCTTGAGGGCGGAAGTGTCCGATGATAGGGCGGCAGTCGTTTCCACTTCTGACACTTTGGTGGACATTTTATTAAAGTCAGTTCGAATCAATGCCAGGTCAATTGCGAGGGTCCCAATTTGCGCGTCCACCTTAGTGAGGGTGGTCATAATATCTTGCAAGGTAACTTCTGGAAGCTCCTCCAGTCGCCCAAGCCGTCGACGGAACCTCCTTGTCATATGTATCTCCCTGCGACTTAGTAAATGCATATTTGTCCAGCTTGACCTGGCTGGCCCCTTTTCCAGTTCTGTTGCTCATGCTGATGCCAAGCGGGAGGGGTCCGTGTGAGTCAAGGCCAGCGATCGGCGTTGTCTGCGGGTCAGAGCCCTGTAACTCTTCAGGCAGGCAGCTGGAACAGGTCCCTCTGGCCAGGGGAGGGGGGGGCAAAACCATCACCACCCTCGGTCAGGTCTACAGCACTGGCACACGGAGCATCGTGTGCCTTAAATGGATTAGTAGGCCAGCCCCGGCATCAACAACAGTCGTCAGCAGCGATGTTAGAGAGGTCCGCGTGGGAGAAGCGCCACCTTCTCAGTGGTTATCGTAATCAGTATATCAAGTCCATTCTGCATAAGCTGTGTACCCCACTGAGGCCCAAGATGGCGGCCGCTGTAATTTTACAGCTCCCGCCCTCCCCGTCAGGCTGCCACTTGTGAGCAACTCGACGCTGCGGGGCTGCCAGCAGTCTTTATTGTGTCCGGGGAGTGTTTCAGCCCTTTACAAATGGCGGCTTGGAGCTCTAGGGCCCAAGATGGTGGCAGGGGGAGCCCGGCAGCCCCTACTCACAGGCGGCAACACCGTGCAGGGACAACATCAGTCTTTATCTTTCCGGAGGATGCCTCCATTCGCTATTGTATGCAGTCTCTTCTTCAGCAGCCTGCAGCAAGAGGGCCCGAGACAGCAGCAGGGGCAACTCCACAGCTCCCACTCCAACTGCAAGGTATTCACTTGTAGACAGCGTTGCCTTGTGGGGGAGTCTCCAGTCCCCTCCCCGTATCGCCACCGAGAGCACCGCTCTGTGCGACCCCAGGGACAGAAAGGGGGGAGAGGAGAGCCCTGCTCGCCGTCACCGCCGCTCCTCCCGATCCGGTCCCCCGGCCTCCAAACCCTGCTACCTCCACAACTGCTGGTCCCGGCTTCCGTGCCTCAGAAGGCCGTCAGACCTCTTTCACTTTTACAGCTCCAGGGGGTCCCGTTTCCTCCCGGTGCCGGTCTCGGTGGATGCCAGACACATTCCGCTGCAACCCCTTACGTTTCTGGGCATGTTGGGTACCGGATTAGTGTTTGGATAGACTGGGCCTGTTTTAGAAGCTCGGAGCCTCTCTAGGCAGCGGCCATACTCTTCGGCTGCTAGCGCACATCGTAAAATCTATTTTTAAGTGTATTGAATTGTTTGGCATTGATCTTTGTTTCTTGTAAAAGGACAACATCCCCTTTCTGTCTCTGGAGATAATCCAAAATCTACCTCCATTTAACCAGATGGTTAAGGCCTTTAACGTTAAGCGAAAGAATTTTCAGGTTATTCAGCATGGAATTCCCTCGGTGGGGGGTATTGGGCGTGGTGTGTGACATCATAAGTATGTCATAAGTATGATCCAACCTAAGTCAATACCACTGCTGCTATTGAGGACTCAAAACCATCGTCCCATGTGAATTGTCAGTGTGTACTGGTCGCATGTAGGGGAATGTAACTGTGAGATATCAATTATGCAATTAGTGGGAACACTAATTGAGAGCACACAGAAACTTCTGAACCAAACGCGGCAGACGAGTTGTAGTTGGTGCTTGCTGACAGTGAATTCATGCCATAGTAGTGGGAGATTAGCATAGAGGGACACTGAAGTTGGGCAGGAAGTCCTCTTATCCATCTTGCCACATGG
The DNA here is from genome assembly GCF_964263255.1 of Lissotriton vulgaris. Taxonomy (NCBI): domain Eukaryota; kingdom Metazoa; phylum Chordata; class Amphibia; order Caudata; family Salamandridae; genus Lissotriton; species Lissotriton vulgaris. The sequence goes on along the minus strand of NC_141695.1, from coordinate 999,155,194 downwards.
CATATAACCTGAGGGCCACATGTACCACGAAGACCTGCGCATTTGACTCAAACAGACATGATGCGTTACAAATTGGTCCACGGTGATAGATGAATGAGTGCTGGAGCACCCCTTCAAGTTGACACGTGGGGCTACAGTTAGAAATTGGAAATTGGCACTTGAGCAAAGAAAATAATAACATACAGAAAAAAGTATGCAAAATGTAATAGCAATACATAAAAATATCCAAATTGAAGTCAAATGCGTACCCCGCCACCCCTCCCTCCAACCCCTCCCACCCCACCCTGAAAGAAACTATTAGATATGGTGACAAGGGGAAAATAGCTCCCCTCCCATGGCAATTAACAAAACCATGTTGGACTATTGAAGTCAATTCCCATATTGGGAACAGCGGGTGCTAATTGCGTAACTGGTGTTAACTAAAAGACTGGTGTTAACTAAATGTGAGTCATTACCGTGGTCTAGAGGCGGTACCGGAGGTACCTAATGTGTCACCGGCATTTCTCTGACTGCTGAAACTGTCAAATATAGGTGTTAATAGTAACAATTCCAGGAGCAAAGGCAATTTAAACCTTGTAGAGGTTATGTTAAGGTTTTGGTTGAAACTGCGCTCCACAAATGAGTAACAGCGAGCTAACCGCAATCTAGCGCTAGGATGATGTTCATATTTAAGTGGGAAACCACCTATTCACATAATAGTAGGAAACCAGGAACTAGTATTGTCCCCAACTATTATTGTTCCCATAGTTGAAACACTTCTAAGACAAGCAATTATGAAACAGCTGCAACCAACCAGAATTTTGAACACATCACAGAGTAGTGAACTCACAACCATGTAGTGAAGTAAGTTAGAAGGATATACCGGTGCCCGCAGTGAAAGCACCAGGTGTTGTCGTGATCATAGATAGATCATCCAAAAGTTTGAAACCCTTACTAGGAAAGAGCATAGTTTAAACTCTACTAAGATATTTCAAGCAGTTGTGAAACAGCTGCAACAAACCACAATTATGAATACATTACAGAGTAGTGAAACCACAACCGTGTGGTGAAGTAATTTAGAAGGATACTCAGGTGCTTGCAGCGGAAGGACCAGGTTTTGTCGTGTCCATAGAAAGTCCATCCGGACCATCAAGGAATCTTTTGAGTCTTTAGGGATCCGTAAAAACCTGGGGGACCTCTTGGATGACCACACGGAACCTTGCTGGGCCTGCAAAACCAAATTGGTAATTTAAGGAGCGTAATCTGGGTCGAAGAGCAAGAAAGCCTTTCCCGATGTCCACTGTCTCCTTACTATAGTCCTGAGAGATAAAGATTTTGCTGGATATCCAAAGGATATGATTGTTTTTATGCATAAAGGCCAAGATCTGTTCAACATGTTGGTAATGCAGAGGCTTGCATACGATTGGTCTAGGACCTTTTTGGTTTGGAGTAATTCTGGAGGGAACCCTATGAGCCCGGTCAAAATCGAGCGGATGGTGGAATGTTAAGTTAGTTGCTTGTGAGAACCAGGATTCCAAGAAGGAGATGCAAGATCTGGAAGCATACTCCGAGCCCTCCGGTATTCCGAAAATGCGTAGGTTCCCTCTTTTATTTCTGTCTTCTAACTCAGATAGCTCCTAGTCAGATAATCTGTTGTAGTTGATGAGTTTTTGAGGGATTTGCAGACTTTAGACTCCGTATCTTCTAGATGACTTATCCTGGCCTCTGTTTTGGTTAGCCTGGTGCTGGTATCTCTGATATCCTGTCTGATAGCAGAAATTTCTTCCTTCGTAGATTTTGCAAAGTCGTGGACTTCTGCTAATTTATACAGTATTGTGTGCATTGTAACATTAATGTCCTTTTTACCTTTAGTGGGTGAATCAGGATTCGGTGGATCCACCTTAAGTCTCTTGAGGTTTTTTCTTATTTTTCTCCCATGTTGAACAAGCCATGAGAGTCGAGTTGAGATGTAAGCAATAGTTTCCTAGGGAAGATTTGTTTATTGAAGGCGTATGAAAGTTGTGCAGCTACTCCTAGGAGTTAAATAGCTGGAGGTAGTGACTGGTAGGGAGAATACTCCACAATTAGATCTCAGCACAGTTAAATGGTATATTTATGACAATCGGAGGAATCAATTTGTTAAGGACCCTCCAACCAGGCAGCCATTTTAGGGTCAGGCAAGGCTAGTGTTAGATATAGGTATCTTTAGGTGGAAGCCATTTTAGAGTCAGGCAGCATGAATGAAGATGGTAAAGTAGACTTCTCAGATATCACACAACACCAGAATTATGCATGCCAGATAATTGATAGCAGAAGGGCACCAGTAGCCCGCACAAAGCCACCTGTAACTAGCTTGACAATTGCCCTCTGAGCAGACTCCACACTCACAGACCACAGGCACTACTCTGTGCTAGATATGTGTTCTTATCCAGTAGTGGATTCAAACTTAGTCCGTGAAGTAGCGGTTGTGCCTCCGTTTGGAATAGGAATAAGCTCGTCATGAAAATCAGCCTGCTGCTCGGCTGATCAGATCTCTGTTGCTGTGCATTAGTGCAGTCAGCAAGGCTTCATAGCGTTTTAACAGTCAGCGAGGCTTCATATCAAATAAAATACATCTGTTGACTGAAACGCCTGAATGCAAGCGCCGCTGAGGAGGTTGATTGTATTGTGTCAATAACATGCGCAGCCGGGATCACTAATGAGTGCCGAGTTCGCCCGCCATTTTGGGTGTAAGCGCGCGCCTCAGCAATTGGCGTCGGGCAATCCGAGTGGTCCGATCTACATCAACGGACTTCGGAGCCCGTCTTAAACTTGTTGTGCTGGGCTCCAGACACCTCACCTCAATAGCCTAGAGCCGCAATAGCGTAGAACCGCAGTAGTTCGTCTGCTTCTCGTGCGATTGTCAGACGGATTCCGGCATGAGCGAAAAGGCTTGGATCTCAGGCCGAATAGTTCTCGCCTGGTGCAAACTCGCTACTCGTTGGTAATATGCCCCTAGGTTTTAGCCAGTTTACTCTTGGGTGCCCATAAGCTGGGCAGGCAAACATTACTTGGGCAACAGATTCGATAGCTGTATTGCATCGAAAACAAATCAGGTTGCTGCTGGAATACGGTTCCAACTACCTGTGAATAAGTTCAGAGGCAGTGCACCCATCCTAAACTGGATATAAAGTTTCCTATCATTTAGTACCTGGATAATATCTAAGTAATTCTCCAGGGAACTAACCCGTTTGAAATCCATAAACTCAGTTGTTAGCCCCCCCATGAAATATTGTTGAGCTCAGCTTGCTCTACTCTGAGTCATGTAGCATGTGCACTACAACAGGTGGGTTTCCTGTAGAAGGACTGCATTTGCCTTTTCCTTCTTCAATCTACATGCATCCAGAATCCTTTTCCCTTTTTCCCAGGAATTGTTGTCCCTCGCAATGTATGAGTGAACCTTGAATTTATTGTCTCAAATGTTGCTTTCTCCCCTTTATCTCAGAACTTAGCTAGTCTGTATATGGTTGTCTGCATCCCTGGAATTCTGATCCTACCCATCCCCCACCAAACATTCCTACCTCCCCAATGTGTCTAACGCATCTTAAGTTTAAGCAATTTTTCCATTCAAACTAAATGAAAGTTGGCTTAATCAAGCATGCAATCCGCATTTAATTACAATGTGCTCCGGTGCAATATCTTTCTCTGCATCTTTGTTGCCATTTCATTGCCAGCAGCTAGTCAGATGACTCCTGCAGTAGCCAATGCATTATTATCCCTTCTATCACTGAGAAGTGTGGAAAGTCTCCTCTCTGTTCCCTTACTTTTTCCACATGAAAAAACCTATTGGAACCACAGGCTGTGTTTTGATATTTGATCCACCACCGGCTTTAGTGTTTTGCATTTAGCCAAGCTTGTTAGCGCAATATCCTTTAGGAGGAGGAACATATCCCCTGAAATTTCACAGGACTTTTGAATTTTGCTTCCTTCATGACATATTATTTTCATAGGTAGGAAGCCATTTTTACTAGTATGTGTGTTGGAAGCTTGTGGGTAATTGGTTTTGATAATCCTCCCGTATGGGCCCTCTCATACCTTACTCCTTCTTCTTTGAGATCTAAAATTTGAAAGAACAATATTTTGAGATAATTCACTATTTAATTTCCTTCTGACTCCTTCATAACATTCAAATTTTTTACATCATTCATTATTGCATGATTTTTCAGGAAGCTCACGTTTTAGTTGTGGTGCCTCAATTTGGTTATCAACTACTTTCAGCTTACTTCTCATATCGCTTCCTGAGGCCATAATTTCTTTTCTTTTCTCTTCCATTTCCACTGGGCACAGTGGTCGTCCAGTCTCAGCATAGTCACCAGTTCTGTAAGGCGATTACCGATATCTGTAAGTTCCACTTCTTTAACTTTCCCCCTTAAATCATGTAGGCGAGAGCAGATGGCTTTTTGGGTTAGGCTTGTGCTCTTTTTCTGCATTATCATCTATTTGCTTTTAAAATTTTGCAACATCAGCTGTAATAGATGGGAGACATTGTTTACAACTATTGCAATATAACACATTCCAATACAGCGCAGTTGTTACAACGACCACGTTGTTACATCGCACGTTGTCACAACGACTTGCTGTAGGGGGCAGAAGGTGTTGGATATAAAATCCAACACCTTCCCTACTGTTGCACAGACTTGAGTTGGAATAGTAAATTATATTATTCCAACATCCAGCGCCCCCTATAGCAAGTTGTTGTATTGACTTGTGTTGTAATGGTATGCGATGTAAAACACAGTCGTTGTAACATCTACTTTGTAATGGCATGAGATGTATTGCATGCCTTGTAACATCGCATATTCTACTTCAGGACCATTCTTAATAGAGCGGAGTAGGAGCAGAGTTCCTTCTAGCTCTTGTCCTCCTTTTTATTCATCCAGTAACTGCTCTGTGTTGGACTATCCTTGGTCTACCTGTTGTAGCTGTCCTTTATTGTTGACTCCTATGAGGACCTAGGCCAACTCGAGTCGGCACCTGTCATGTTATGTTATGTTATTTCAATTTAATCAGCGAGCAGCTACTCGGAAGTGTCCCGGCGCTAACAGCAAAAAGAGGCAGGAGAGGCTCAGATACCAAATTTAAAACAGAAAGGTTTTAAGGGCTTTCCTGAACAGAAAAGGGTCAGAAGTGGCTCTCAGGGCCAGGGGCAGCTCGTTCCAGGCCAGACAAGCCTTACGGACAAATGAATTCCCGCCCAAACGCTCCAAGCTGGCTGAATTAACAATGCAGTGGTGACAAGTCTTTTGTGCGAAATCAGGGCACAGCCTTTTAAGTTGCAAGTGGGGCTGTGCCAGGCTCCGCCCCATTCTGCAAGTTGATGGGCCATTCAGGCACACCTAATCCCTCTATTATATGGCTATCTGGGAATAATGATGAAATTCCAACCGTCAACTACACCTAGTCATGTGACCCATGAACAGGCTGCGGGCACCAAATAGTTAGGGCAGGAAAATACCACATTTTTTAAATGTTGCATATTCAAAATTGTAACTTAAAACACGACTTTGCCATTAAGGATAATTTCTAATTACAGTTTCTCAGACACCATCGACATTCCTATCTGCTGCCAATCGAAATGTGTCACTTACTAAATGTGATAAGTTAACCCCATGTTATTCAATGTGAGAGGTGGGCCCCACAGTTGTAAAAAATGAATTTAAGAGTTTTTCACTACCAAGACATGTCCAACTTAAAAATTTATGTCCAACCTTCTAAATGCACTGCACCCTGCCCTCTGGGCTATGAAAAGCCTACCCTAGTGATGACCTAGGTGAATTAAAAATGGAGGATTGGGCCTGGCCACAGGTTTATTGCATCAGGTCAAAGTGGCAGTTTAACACTGCAGACACAATCAATCAATCAATCAATCAATCAATCAATCAATCATATCATTTGTAAAGCGCACTACTCACCTGTGAGGGTCTCAAGGCGCTGGGGTGGGGAATGCTGCTACTGCTTGAAAAGCCAGGTCCTGAGGAGTTTTCTGAAGGTCAGCAGGTCTTGGGTCTACCGAAGGTGGATGGGGAGGGTGTTCCAGGTCTTTGCGGCGAGGTGGGAGAACGATCTGCCGCCTGAGGTCTCTCTTCGGAAGTGAGGGACTGTAGCAAAGGCGAGGTAGACAAAGCGGAGCTGGCGGGTGGGGGTGTAGAAGCTGAGTCGTCTGTTGATGTACGTTGGTCCAGTTTTATGGAGTGCCTTGTGTGCGTGGGTGAGGAGCTTGAAGGTTATCCTCTTGTTGACCGGGAGGATAACACAGGCTGCAATGGCAGGCTTGGGACATGTTTATAGGGCTACTTAAGTGGGTGGCACAAGGAGTGCTGCAGAAACACTAGAAGCATTTAATGTACAGGCCCTGGGTACATGTAGTACCACTTTATTAGGGACTTATAAGTAAATTAAATATGGCAAATGAGTGAAAGCCAATGTTACCATATTAAATGGAGCACCCACAAGCGCCTAAGCTCTGGTTAGCAGTGGTAAAGTGTGCAGAGTCCTAAAGCCAGTTATAATGAAGTCAGCAAAAACAGGAGGCTGGAATGCAAACAGTTAGGGGAAACCACACCAAGGATGTCAGATCCAACAGTGAGGCTTCCCACAGGACATCAAATATCTACTAACATCTTCTAGAGGCTGGTGCTGCCTTAGCGGGAATCTCAATGTCCCCTGGTCTAGATTTTACAGCGAACTATAGCTAGCCCTAGACAGATTTGACCACACTCTTGGCTGCATAATTCTCGATCCAAAATATATTTTTAACAAATCAATTATACTTCTTTTCCAACTTCAACTACTCATGTCAACTGCATTTCAGTCCTAGTGGTTACCTTAAGGAGCTATCTGTACTTCTACTATCTATACACTCTGACTGATGTAATAATATTGTGTCACTCCTAATCACACATTAAGTTTCAGGCTTAGGTGAGCTACAATCATCCACTTCTCTGATTGTGATGTTCACAGGTACTCATATTTCACCCCACAAATGGTGTTGTTTAGCTATTCTGCCAGAGGTAAGGACACAGGCATATTCTTTCTTCTTGCAATACACAATTATTTTATGTGAGACCACTTTTTCCTCTGACAGATTTCCGATAGCGAACTGTACTAAAATGTATTGGGGGAAAAGATTCAGGAAAAAAAGCCAAAAATTAGAAGTTTGGTGTTTTAAGTAGCAATTCCACATGCTATGCCTCATTTCCAAGCAAAAAAACCTGGAATAGGATGTAATACATTCTTAACGTTATATGTCAGAACCCTTGTGCCTCACTGTGATCACTTCCACTGCGCCTAGGATCCCTTTCGCTACACCTGGTCGTTGATCTTGGTATCTCATACACTCTACATCCAGTGTCTCTATATCTATATAGCGTATTGATCAACTATGGTCTGTAGCCATCTATACCATTGCCAATACAGGCGCAGTATTCTGAGGTTCACTCTCTCCTCAGGAGACTTCATTTCATTTAAGGGACCATAACACACATGGCCACGCTCGTTGTGAGCTGGAATTTACCGTGCCATCCATGTGGCCGCCGACTGAGAACCCCTCGTTTTCCAGGTGCGACTGGTTGGTTCACTGTAATGAAGGAGCGCTACGCCCTCTGCTTGTTTACTTGTTACTCCTAACAACTAGAAGTGGGTTTGAACAACTGAGCATGCGCGCATTCAGCGAGGATCCCGAGGCGTTCTATACATCAGCCCGGGTTTACTCTGCGCATGCGCTGTTCCTCTACCAGCGCTCGCGTGCACTGGTTAGTGATACCGCATCGCGCATGCCCGGTATTGGACACACAGCGGCGTGCAGCGCCACTTAGCCGCGCATGCGCACAGGGCATGTCCTCGCAACACCGGCAGCGGCGATAGGCACACAGCTGCTGCTTATTACCCAATCACACGGGGTATAAAGACATGAATCTCACCTCTCCTCGTTGCCTCCCCTTCGGCTTAGGTGTCTGCCTAGGGGTACCGACGGAGAGGTGAGTAGCTAGACTTTGATGCACACTGCCTAGTTCTGTGATCCTGCTGTGACCCCCTTTCCATGTATAGCTCATTTTTAGGTTATTTTCCTTGTAGGTAGACGCTATTTTTAGCCATAACCTTAACAATTGAGCTCTCTCCACTTCTTCTTTACCAACTGATTAGGGAGACAGTTCTAGGCTTACTTCACCCTTTGTACTCTCATAGATGAATACAGGACAGGGGTCGTTTTTAACCTAGACCCACTTCTCTGGAATAATCATCCCTGAGCCATACTATATACATTTGTTTCTTGGCTCATTGAGGGTAGGAGTGTACAACTAACTGTATAACCATGGTATAGGCACTAGATCTCTTTGGGTGCTTATCCCAGGGTGACTGTGCTAGCCAGTCACTAGTCACAAGTGTTGTCTATTAGTCAGTCTATTCCTTGTCCACCATGGGTCAGTGTTCGGTAAGGACAGTCACACATCCAGTTTTTCATATGCACAGTTGCACAACCTGACATTGACTACAGACCTCTGAGTCAACTCAGGATGATATGGTATATTTTTATGTTCTGTGCACAGAGCGGGGCCTCAATCTCCGAGCCGTTGCCGGGTGAGGTGAGGCTTGACTCCCACATACTGCTGGGTAAGTCCTTTCATACTTGTTTGAAATTAATGTTCAGCAATGACTGATGGGTTACTTTAATATGATACCTGTATAACATGCGGCTGTCCTACTTGGGACTTGCCTAGCTGAGTTTATATGTTGGTTCTGATTTCGTGAATAGTCTATTATGATTGTAGAATGGACAACATTTTTGTCTTTTTTTGTTTCCAATTTTTAGGAGTACTTCCTCTATCAACTTCTGATCTGGAGGATATGGTAGGATGGTCTATATGACCACACCAATAGGTTGGACAGGTCTTTAACAAACAATTTGGTCTGTCCCTTTTTTTGTTTCACTTTTGCATAAATTGTCTGAGTGTACCTTTGCAGTAGCAACATCTTATTTTAGTTGGCCCTGAAGAATGCCGGTGTAGTTCCACCTTCGGCAGAAACATGTTGGCCTAATTCATAACATAGCAAAGCATCACAGTGATTTTTTTCACACTGTTATACACTTCTTTTTAATCTGACGTCTTGGTGAATATCTTCATTAAAAATAATTTTCTTTGCCTCGACCGTCATTTTAGATCACTTATTCTTTATTCCCTGTTTTGCACTGCACTTTTTCAGCACCACTTAGTGGCACGGACACTTTTACATGATGAACCAGTAGTGTGTGATGTCTGGCCAATTCACTGGGCTTGGACTCACCACCCTGGTTAGGTGTCCTACATGACGAGGCTCAGGGCCGGCCCTAGGCATGTGCAAGGTGTGCACCTGCACAGGGCCGCCAAACCCCAGGGGCCGCCACGACGAGGATCGGATCCACGGCGAGGATACAAACATACATATTCGTGGCGGCCCCTGGCAGAATTTGGCGGCCTACGACCCCGGCTTCCACTTTTACTTCCAGTTCCAAAGCCCTGACAGTACCCCTCCCCCCCCCTACTTTTCACTTCCCTTGCCTCTGGCTCCGCACCGACCTCTGTTCCTCGTTCCTGATTGGGCAGTGCGCGGCGCCGGGGGTGTTTCAATCATGACTGTCACCACTCACCGGGTTGTGCGGCTGGCACAGACGCCGGAAGCCAAGGATAGAGTGATCTGCGCGGCAGCGCGCAGACTCAACCTAACCTGCTTCCCGCGTGCGTTGTGGTGGTGTATGTCAGTCTGCAGCCATTTCTGTGGTGGTGGTCGGACTAAGCTGAGCTCAGGTCAGGATAACAGGTATTTAAAGTGAAGTCTGAGAACGCACCTGGCGTGGGTGGGTATTGTGTGTATTCAATGAGATATGAGGGTTATCTATGCTATGGTATGTCGCCTGGATTGTACCACTCTCGCTTATATTACAGATGTGCTGCTAGGGGCATACCCCACCCTCCTGACCCCTTTAGGGCCTCTGTGTCACCCGTGATTTCCCAAACTACGCACCTGTGTAGCGCCTCGAAGCCCTTGGGGGCCTGGTTCGTGCTTTACAGTGCTATGAAATTATAAAACTTAACCACCTCCATCCCCTCCCTACCCAAGCCTCAGTCTGCCTCCCCGTGAAAGGACCTCTCACTCCAGCGAGGGCGCTTACCTGCCCGCTGCCCTGCCAGGCGCCAGCTCCCGACCACACACAACCGAGAGCAAGCGCGTGCTCCAAGCAGTGTGCAACAAACACAAGGCGCTACAATAAAGCTTACAGAAGCTGAAAGTAATAAAAGAAGGCGCTAGAAGCGCCGAGAGCGCTATTAATACCTCGTTCTGAGGATGGAAACTCTGCTCGCTGGTTGGGCGGGGGTCACACAATAACTGGAAACACAGAACTGCAGCCCCGGCGCATTGTTAATAAAACAGAATGTTAAGAAAACATGACTTTGCAAAGGAATAATATCTTTTGTGATCCAGGCACCAAGAGAGCGATAATCTTGCATTATTCCTGCAACGGTTTCACTGACTGAGATTAAACAAAAACAGAATTGTGTTGCAGTAAATGACTTTATTCGCGCTTTGTTGTGCGTAAACAATGTTCTTCGAACTTTCTTTGACAAAGAACCCGTGTGCGGTCTGTGCCAGGCGGGCACATTCAGGCAGGTGGCGCAGCTGGTGACCCAGAGGATGGCGGGGGCCTCTCCAGTGAAAAGAGCCTCTCCCGTGCGGCTGCTTGTGTGCTGCAAGGTGTGCGCAGCGCCTGGAACTAGAACGGCCCCTCTGGGAGCTGCTGCCAGGACCAGTGAAGGCTCCACGCGCAACCGCCTGCTTCAGAGACAACCTTCCTCCGGGCCTCGAGTCAGGTGGGCGCCCTAGATTGTGGGCATTGATTCATGCGGGGAGGGGCCCGCGGGGTCGCCGAGGCCTTGCTGTGCAGGGTTGGGAGTTTGTGGAGCTGTCTTATGCTGTGTTAATGGTCAGTTTTTAAGGGTTCATCCACCGAAGTGTCATAGCTCATGGGTCAGAAGAGGTTAAGAGTTGCACTTCACACAATGTGTCACTGACTCTGACTGAGTGAGTGACCCTGGAGTAGTAGTGTCCTTTCCAAATTCCGGCGCAAAAAGGAGGAGATACATACATTTAAGGCACCGCTAATCGGCCTGCTTGAGGAATTGGGCATCTCGTCCCTAATCCACAGTCCCTAAATCATGAGGGTGCATCCTTTCCACATTGTGACGTGAAAATAAATCGGAGATCGATTCGTTCATCTCCAATATATTATTGCAGTACTGCCAGCTGCTGCCCGCCTGCTGAGACTAGAGACTGCACAGTTAAGATCATGCTGGACAGCGCAAAAGCAAAGGCAGCGCTCCTTGCAAGTCGCTCATGCAGGCCATTGTGCCAGGGTAAGTGACCTACATCTTTGCCCCGAAAGTGAAGGACCGTTAAGTTTCTCACGATTTTGAGCACTTGCTCTTCTGTAAAATGATTTTATGTCTATCGCCCCGCTCGCGCTGCCTAAGTATGCTGACTTGTCCCCCGCCCCTCAATACCAGATGTTCTTTCCCTCCGTTCAGAAGCTGTGAGACAGGAGCAAGTGAAAAACGTGTTGGGGGAGAGGGGGGGGGGGGGGGGGGGTTGAAGGCAGCGAGCGGGACGTGGCTCAGGCCTAATGAGACCTAATTGCCCGCCTCGTAGACTAGAGGCCCAGAGGCTGTTCCTCATACCTGGTGTGTATTGTATGCAAAAAGCTGCAAAGGCCGACATGGTGGCAGGGTTGTGGATTCACAGGCTTGGCCAAATTAGCCTTTTGGCTGTCAGAGTAATCGGAAAGTACTGTCTCTACGGGGAGCGTGGTGCATTAGGAAGAACAATGGACCCAGGGCTTTGTCAGAAATAATAACACCGAGGAGAGGGGAAGCTGTGTGCTCGGCTTCCCACCCACTGTGTGTGCCCCAGGACTGCCTCGGCGGCGGAACCTCAGCTCCTGTGAGCCGTCTCCAACCATTCCCTATGTTACAGGCTTTACACGCACCTTCTCATGGGGTTTAAACACGGCTAAAGCTCTTCTAGCCGCTAGGTTGAGGTCAAGCAGGGTGACTGTGGATGGTTCCTGAGCTCCGCCCCGCCCGGACCCCCTCTTCCGGGGCCCCAACCTACGCATCCTGCACAGGGCCACCATGAGCCTAGAGCCGGCCCTGCGAGGCTCCGCCAAATGGGTGGGCTGATAGGATATCTAACACATATCTGTGTCTTGTGACCATTTGGCCTGGTTCAGTGCAATCCAAAAGGATCACTTCATTAGGACCTCATAGACTCAGCTACGTCGTTTAACAGACCTTCCGACTCTTCATGTTTGTTGTAGTTTGATTAGGGGCATTGAGTTTGGTAGGTCTATAAAGATAGTCCCCTTGACCCTCCTCAACCTTTGTTTTCTAGTTCTGAGCAGCCTCCGCTGCGGGTCTTTTATACTTCTTTGACGACACGAAACTGTGTGGTCTACTTTCGCTCACTGTTTGATTGTTTGTCCCACCCCGATCGCACACCATGGCTGATTTTGGAGGGTTGGCTTTTGATGACGAAGATCTGAATACACTCCTGACTGACAACCCTAGTATTCTAGACAGTCTGGCCTCAACATCCACCACTACCATCACTACAACAGAGGATGATTGGGTAACTTTATTAAACATGAAGAAAAACCATTCCCGTACTACAATACATGGCATAATCATGAATGAATATTTGCATGGCAAGTGTGCACCTTCTGGCTTAATAGTGACAAATACACCACGTCTCTTTCTAACAGACAAGGGTTTCCTTAGGGATTGGGCACTCATAGCGTGGCGCTGCACACGTGACTGGCTCATCCTGATTATTAAGACTGCTAAAAAGACAGCCGATGCTCTTTTGGTTGAAATCCAGGTCCTTGAAGGCCAAATCAATGCAGCTATTAGGTCAGTACCATTCAAAAAGACTCTAGATGAAACCAACAAAACTAATCAGGAGTATTATGATAACATCCTCGCTACTAAAGTTGAGAAGTTTAAGAAAGACCTTGCACGCTTCTCAATGGAAACTACATACCCCTACATGAGTGATTCCTATGTAGCCCCTGTGTACAATTCTAGGGGCAAGAGGTATGGATCCAACTATTCTTCCTCAGGCTCCGAATCAGGGTCTAGTGACCAAGGTGAGTCTAATAGAGGCCCCTCTAACAGAGGGCGAGGGAGGGGTCCACAGAGAAGATCTAACAGGGGCCGTGCGGCTCAATACTATCCGGGTCCAGGACCCTGGTGGCCCCCTGCACCTTGGGGCTATCACCAACCCCCGATGGGACCCCCCATGGGTCATCAAATGCCTAATTACCCACCAAACCCTAACTTCTACTACGACCAGTCTTTTTTATGGCAGGGCCGAGGCAGGAATCGGGGGAGAAAGAGAGGTCAACAGTCAGTGAACTGGGCACCAGACCCCGCAAACAACAGAGGGGACCAATCTTAGAAGTAGGTAGCGACTTGGTAGTTAACCTCAGTAGCCGCACACTTACGCCTTTGGAGACCTCAGTTCTGAATAAAGGACTTGGATTTGTCCCTACAAATGAAGGAGACTCTTTCAAATTGAGGTGTGAGTTGGAGTCCTTCTATAGGAAGGTCCGCTTACATTTTTTCTTCAAACTAACAAATGAAAATAACGATTTGGTGGACCCGATAGATCACAATACTGGCCTCAAACCCAAATCCACATTCACACCTCTCAGTCATCAGGTGCCAGCAAGGGTCATTCCCTTCGAGCAGGCTGTTACTCATGACATCATGAATGCAGACCGCGGACACAATAAGTCTTTTTCTAACATGACTAGAGCAGAGAAATCGGCACTCACTACCCTGTCCAAGGACACCAGTATCACCATTAAGCCCGCTGACAAAGGCGGGGCCGTTGTCATACAGGATACAGACATATACCACAGAGAGTGCCTTCAACAACTGAGCAATGTGAAGGCCTATCGTCGACTTACTGAAGACCCTACCACGAGGCTTTCCAACGACATCAAGAGTCTCGTTGAAGAAGCATCCTGTGAGGGATGGATTACACCTCAAGAAGCAAGGTACTTGACCACGGCCCATCCGGTGGTCCCTTGCTTCTACTGCCTCCCTAAGATACACAAGGAGAAGAGACCACCTCCGGGACGACCCATAATCTCGGGAATTGGGTCTCTACTCGAGCCGCTCTCCACATTCGTGGATGTCTTTTTAAAACCCCTGGTTAAAGAGACTCCTACGTATCTGCAGGACACTGGTGATGTCCTTCGTCTTCTTGCAGAGTCTGAGTTCAATGTCGAGACCGACCTTTTGGTGAGTTTCGACGTCGAGTCTCTGTATACATGCATCCCGCAGCAAGAGACCCTGGATTGCATTCGACATCTACTGGAGTCTAAACCACCAGAGACCATCACTCCGATACCTTTCATCGTGGAGTGTGCCAGACTGGCTATGATGGAGAACTACTTCCAGTACCAGGATGACCTTTATCTCCAAGTCTCGGGGACATCAATGGGGAGTGTCTTCGCCCCCAGTCTGGCGAACCTCTATATGCATCAGTTCGAGCAAGATCATGTCCTGAACACCAGCAACCCTTACTTTGATAAGGTGTTGCTCTGGCGCCGGTACATAGATGACATCATCGTCATATGGAGGGGCAACTGTGAAGAGATAACCGACTTCCACACGTGGCTTAACTCAAGGAATCAATTTCTCCGTTTCACTGTGGAGTATAGTAAAGAGCAGCTACCATTTCTGGATCTCCTGATTTTTCCTGATGAGGGAGGGCTTCAGAGCCGATTATATAAGAAACCCATGGCACGCAACTCCCTTTTGTCATACCAGAGTTTCCACCCACAGTCATTACGTGACAATTTGCCAGTGGGTCAATTTCTCAGGGTTCGGAGAAACTGTTCTTCTAACCAGCTATATGAACAACATGCGAGGGAATTAGCATGCAACCTGAAGGAGCGACATTACCCTAATCAATTGATACGCCGGGCTAATAAGAGAGCCTTTAACAACAATCGTGAGGCTTTGATCGAACATCGACACAATAAAACACCATCCGAAAGGCTCACGATGGTACACACCTTCAGCACCAGATCCAACAGGGTCAAGAGGATAGTCTTGAAACATTGGAAAATCCTGAACACGGTTGCTGGTGCAATACCTAGGCCCCTTTTTGCCTTCAAACGAGGATCTAGCATCAGGGACGCACTGGTCCACACAAGACCACGGACACAAAGGAAGGACATTACCACCACCCTTGACACCTTTTGGAATACCACTCCGGTTCAAGGGCACCACCCCTGTGGTAACTGTGCGTCGTGCCCCCAGACCAGCAAGACGCTCTCCGTTGACATTGGAACTGCTAGACCATGGAAGTTGTTGAATCATACCAACTGTAACTCGGAGAGAGTGATCTACAAGATCACATGCCCGTGTGGTCTGGCTTATATTGGACATACCACCAGGAAAGTGAAGTCCCGTATTAGCGAGCATAAGAGTACAATACGGTGTAACAAACAGTCCACCTGTCGAACAAACCACTTCTTAATTAAAAAGCATAAAGCTGAAGACCTGAGGTGGGTTGTTTTGGAACAACCATTCATCCCACCGCACATCACGGACATCTCAAGGTTTCTTTTCATCAAGGAACAACGCTGGATTTTTAAATTGAAAACTGACATCTCAGGTCTGAATGATAATATACCCTGGGTGTCTATCTAACCAGCTGTGAGCCTTTTGGGGACGCCATCTTCTATTGATGTCTTTATACACTACTAGTTGGCTTCACTTATACTTTACATGATGCAGACTCATTGCAGCAACTTGATATAGTGCAGCTTACGTTGAAATTGGTCAATCCCACTTCCAGTATGTCAAACACTACCAGGTGGCTTCACTTACACTGCCTATTATGCAGACCCACTGCATTAACCAGATACAGTATAGCGCCAGTTGGTAATTCGATAACCCCACCTCCAACATGACAGCATTAGGTTAGACTCTGATCGCGCCATCCTTTATATCCCTGGTAAATTCACCCGAGGGCATAGCCAAGGATCATGGTTATATGTCAGAACCCTTGTGCCTCACTGTGATCACTTCCACTGCGCCTAGGATCCCTTTCGCTACACCTGGTCGTTGATCTTGGTATCTCATACACTCTACATCCAGTGTCTCTATATCTATATAGCGTATTGATCAACTATGGTCTGTAGCCATCTATACCATTGCCAATACAGGCGCAGTATTCTGAGGTTCACTCTCTCCTCAGGAGACTTCATTTCATTTAAGGGACCATAACACACATGGCCACGCTCGTTGTGAGCTGGAATTTACCGTGCCATCCATGTGGCCGCCGACTGAGAACCCCTCGTTTTCCAGGTGCGACTGGTTGGTTCACTGTAATGAAGGAGCGCTACGCCCTCTGCTTGTTTACTTGTTACTCCTAACAACTAGAAGTGGGTTTGCACAACTGAGCATGCGCGCATTCAGCGAGGATCCCGAGGCGTTCTATACATCAGCCCGGGTTTCCTCTGCGCATGCGCTGTTCCTCTACCAGCGCTCGCGTGCACTGGTTAGTGATACCGCATCGCGCATGCCCGGTATTGGACACACAGCGGCGTGCAGCGCCACTTAGCCGCGCATGCGCACAGGGCATGTCCTCGCAACACCGGCAGCGGCGATAGGCACACAGCTGCTGCTTATTACCCAATCACACGGGGTATAAAGACATGAATCTCACCTCTCCTCGTTGCCTCCCCTTCGGCTTAGGTGTCTGCCTAGGGGTACCGACGGAGAGGTGAGTAGCTAGACTTTGATGCACACTGCCTAGTTCTGTGATCCTTCTGTGACCCCCTTTCCATGTATAGCTCATTTTTAGGTTATTTTCCTTGTAGGTAGACGCTATTTTTAGCCATAACCTTAACAATTGAGCTCTCTCCACTTCTTCTTTACCAACTGATTAGGGAGACAGTTCTTGGCTTACTTCACCCTTTGTACTCTCATAGATGAATACAGGACAGGGGTCGTTTTTAACCTAGACCCACTTCTCTGGAATAATCATCCCTGAGCCATACTATATACATTTGTTTCTTGGCTCATTGAGGGTAGGAGTGTACAACTAACTGTATAACCATGGTATAGGCACTAGATCTCTTTGGGTGCTTATCCCAGGGTGACTGTGCTAGCCAGTCACTAGTCACAAGTGTTGTCTATTAGTCAGTCTATTCCTTGTCCACCATGGGTCAGTGTTCGGTAAGGACAGTCACACATCCAGTTTTTCATATGCACAGTTGCACAACCTGACATTGACTACAGACCTCTGAGTCAACTCAGGATGATATGGTATATTTTTATGTTCTGTGCACAGAGCGGGGCCTCAATCTCCGAGCCGTTGCCGGGTGAGGTGAGGCTTGACTCCCACATACTGCTGGGTAAGTCCTTTCATACTTGTTTGAAATTAATGTTCAGCAATGACTGATGGGTTACTTTAATATGATACCTGTATAACATGCGGCTGTCCTACTTGGGACTTGCCTAGCTGAGTTTATATGTTGGTTCTGATTTCGTGAATAGTCTATTATGATTGTAGAATGGACAACATTTTTGTCTTTTTTTGTTTCCAATTTTTAGGAGTACTTCCTCTATCAACTTCTGATCTGGAGGATATGGTAGGATGGTCTATATGACCACACCAATAGGTTGGACAGGTCTTTAACAAACAATTTGGTCTGTCCCTTTTTTTGTTTCACTTTTGCATAAATTGTCTGAGTGTACCTTTGCAGTAGCAACATCTTATTTTAGTTGGCCCTGAAGAATGCCGGTGTAGTTCCACCTTCGGCAGAAACATGTTGGCCTAATTCATAACATAGCAAAGCATCACAGTGATTTTTTTCACACTGTTATACACTTCTTTTTAATCTGACGTCTTGGTGAATATCTTCATTAAAAATAATTTTCTTTGCCTCGACCGTCATTTTAGATCACTTATTCTTTATTCCCTGTTTTGCACTGCACTTTTTCAGCACCACTTAGTGGCACGGACACTTTTACATGATGAACCAGTAGTGTGTGATGTCTGGCCAATTCACTGGGCTTGGACTCACCACCCTGGTTAGGTGTCCTACATGACGAGGCTCCGCCAAATGGGTGGGCTGATAGGATATCTAACACATATCTGTGTCTTGTGACCATTTGGCCTGGTTCAGTGCAATCCAAAAGGATCACTTCATTAGGACCTCATAGACTCAGCTACGTCGTTTAACAGACCTTCCGACTCTTCATGTTTGTTGGAGCTACAATCATCCACTTCTCTGATTGTGATGTTCACAGGTACTCATATTTCCCCCCACAAATGGTGTTGTTTAGCTATTCTGCCAGAGGTAAGGACACAGGCATATTCTTTCTTCTTGCAATACACAATTATTTTATGTGAGACCACTTTTTCCTCTGACAGATTTCCGATAGCGAACTGTACTAAAATGTATTGGGGGAAAAGATTCAGGAAAAAAAGCAAAAAATTAGAAGTTTGGTGTTTTAAGTAGCAATTCCACATGCTATGCCTCATTTCCAAGTAAAAAAACCTGGAATAGGATGTAATACATTCTTAACATTACAAGTACTCATTTTGAGGTCTCTCCTAAAAGACACTGCATGCTTTCAGCTTGCAAAAGAACTACTGTGCGCTTACCAAGAATGTACAGTGGATGTATATCTCTCCAATTGCTTACCATTGGGTGGTTTTATTGTCATTCCTATTTGCATTTCCTTGTTTCTATTTGATGGTTTTCCTTGTTCTATCTTCTCCAACTTGTGCTTGTCCCTCCCCAGGAGCATAGCGTCCTTACCATCATTTTGCCTGGCTAAATTGTATTCTTCCATTGCTTACTTTTTAGTAAACTACAGTTTTCTTTTTTTATTAGGTACTACATAAGAGTGCATATGTTTTTCAATTCTCCTTGTGTTTCTCCCAAACACCCACCAAGATTGATGTTTTATGTTAGTCTTGCTTTTGTGCACTGCTCTCTTGTGTGCTTCTTTCCTCCCCCCCCGGTCAGTGTTGCTTTCTCCCTTGTATGCTGCTCTCTATCATTTGCTATTTTCCCAAAACCCCTGCAGTCTGAGTTGCTCTCTTTCTTTGTTTGCTGCTTGTAACCTCCATCCCCTACCTGGCTTTACTTTTATTTTAACTTCCTACCGCACTCCTCTGGCTGGCCTTTACCTAGTCTTCCGTTGCTCCCCCACCCTTGTAGACAGTTTAATTTCTTCTTTTTAGGTCTCTACCTCTGCCAATGCCTCTGGCATTGCAGATGTCGAGACATATAGAGGTGAAACAGGAAAGCTGAACCAGGCGGATTACGCCGAGTGCATGTGCCCGTGCACGCGCTTGCCGTTTGCAGCCACAGCAATGCCGAGAGCTTCACACTTCAAAGGAATGCTCTCCCGCCCCCCTCTGTGCAATGCCTCTTCTCTCACCCTTTTGCTATCTCACCCGCCCTCCCACCTTTAGCCTCTTCCTCTGCAGTGCACTCTCTCCCCCCTCCCTCCTCCTCACCCCAACATTTGTATTTCACACCACAGGCTGCTGCTATGTAATTTGGGGCATAGCTTTAAACCTGTTAACTAAAATCTTGTGCATCAAACGTGCCACTTGCGCTGTATTTGAATGCTCCTTTGAGCTGTCTGTTGTATCTACACTTATCACATACTAAAACATATGCGTAAATTAAAACAGGCAGACCTATTGTCTTTGCCAGTCCTTGTTAGTGCCTTTCTGATTGGGCCTGGGATGAGGCATTTTTTGCTGAACACTTAAGATATTCTGAAGCTTTAACAAGCTCATTGTATTTTTCTGACAAGTTCATTGTATTTTTCTGGATCATTACATTAACTGACGTCCCACATTTGGGCAATTCATTTTATTCCCCTGTACCCCCTAGCCTGTGCTCGGCAGTAGCCTAAGATGACCGTAAAACCAATTGCACCATATTTGGCAGAAACATTATCTGCACTGTATTTTATTGACAAACTGAACAGTGAAAAGACTACCCTAGGAGTAAGGTTCCAGGATCAGCACTTGTACTTGTACTAAGGTTTACAGACCTAAAACTATTGTGGTAGAAATTGCTCATGTGGAACATTGCTGGGAAGCAGAGGCAAAGGTGGTGGATGTCTCACTTCTTGGCTTTGCAATTTAATTTGTTTGCAGGAAACCTTTACAACTTAATGAATTTCAAGCTTTCAAACATTTTGCATTATTTTCAGCTAAAGGAAGTGTAAAATGTGGCATAATGACAGAGTTTCCTAAACATGGGCTACTGGAACACAGCATAGTAGTGTCCAAGGACTAGGCATCCACAAGCATCACCCATCAGACATCCACAAGCGCCAGGCATCCAAAAAGGGTCTTGCCTGCACAAGCATCAGGCAT
The DNA here is from genome assembly GCF_964263255.1 of Lissotriton vulgaris. Lineage (NCBI taxonomy): Eukaryota > Metazoa > Chordata > Amphibia > Caudata > Salamandridae > Lissotriton > Lissotriton vulgaris. The sequence goes on along the minus strand of NC_141695.1, from coordinate 999,134,713 downwards.
TCACAAGCTTCAGGCATCCACAAGCGTCAGCCATCCACAAGCGTCTGCCATCCACAAGCGTCAGCCATCCACAAGCGTCAGGCATCCACAAGCGTCAGACATCCACAAGCGTCAGCCATCCACAAACATCAGATATCAGACATCCACAAGCGTCAGCCATCCACAAGCATCAGACATCCAAAGGCATCAGGCATCCACAAGCGTCAGGCATCCACAAGCGTCAGGCATCCACAAGCATCAGGCGTCCAAAGCGTCAGGTATGCACAAGCGTAAGGCATGCACAAGCGTCAGGTATGCACAAGCTTCAAGCATTCACAAACATCAGACATCCACAAGCGTCAGACATCCACAAGCAACAGACATCCACAAGCATCAGACATCCACAGGCATCAGACATCCACAAACATAAGACATCAACAAGCATCAGACATCCACGGCGGCAGGCATCCACAAGCGTCAGACATCCACAAGCGTCAGACATCCACAAACATCAGGCATCAGACATCCACAAACGTCAGGCATCCACAAGCATCAGACATCCAAAGGCATCAGGCATCCACAAGCGTCAGGCATCCACAAGCGTCAGGCATACACAAGCGTCAAGCATTCATTAAACGTCAGACATCCACAAGTGTCACACATCCACAAGTGTCACACATCCACAAGCAACAGACATCCACAAGCAACAGACATCCACAAGCAACAGACATTCACAAGCATCAGACATCCACAAGCATCAGGCATCAGACATCCAGAAGCATCAGACATCCAGAAGCATCAGACATCCACAAACATCCAGAAGCATCCAACGTCCAGAAGCATTAGACATACACAAGCATCAGGCACCCACTCTATCAGACATCAGACAACCAGGAGCATCAGACATCCACAAGCATCAGGCGTCCACAAGCATCCGGGATCCACAAGCATCAGGCATCCACAAGCATCAGGCATCCACAAGCATCAGACATCCACAAGCATCAGACATCCACAAGCATCAGACATCCACAAGCGTCAGGCATCCACAAACATCAGGCATCAGACATCCACAAGCATCAGCCATCCACAAGCATCAGACATCCAAAGGCATCAGGCATCCACAAGCGTCAGGCATCCACACGCGTCAGGCATCCACAAGCGTCAGGCATCTACAAGCGTCAAGTATGCACAAGGTAAGGCATGCACAAGCGTCAGGCATGCACAAGCTTCAAGCATTCACAAACATCAGGCATCCACAAGCGTCAGACATCCACACGCGTCAGACATCCACAAGCATCCACAAGCATCAGGCATCAACAAGCAACAGACATCCACAAGCAACAGACATCCACAAGCATCAGACATCCATAAGCATCAGACATCCACAAACGTCAGGCATCCACAAACATCAGACACCCAAGAGCATCAGGCATCCACAAGCGTCAGGCATCAACAAGCAACAGACATCCACAAGCAACAGACATCCACAAGCATCAGACATCCACAAGCATCAGACATCCACAAGCGTCAGACATCCACAAACATCAGGCATCAGACATCCACAAACGTCAGGCATCCACAAACATCAGACACCCAAAGGCATCAGACATCCACAAGTGTCAGACATCAGACATCCAGAAGCATCAGACATCCAGAAGCATCAGACATCCACAAACATCCAGAAGCATCCAACGTCCAGAAGCATTAGACATACACAAGCATCAGGCACCCACTCTATCAGACATCAGACAACCAGGAGCATCAGACATCCACAAGCATCAGGCGTCCACAAGCATCCGGGATCCACAAGCATCAGGCATCCACAAGCATCAGGCATCCACAAGCATCAGACATCCACAAGCATCAGACATCCACAAGCATCAGACATCCACAAGCGTCAGGCATCCACAAACATCAGGCATCAGACATCCACAAGCATCAACCATCCACAAGCATCAGACATCCAAAGGCATCAGGCATCCACAAGCGTCAGGCATCCACACGCGTCAGGCATCCACAAGCGTCAGGCATCTACAAGCGTCAGGTATGCACAAGGTAAGGCATGCACAAGCGTCAGGCATGCACAAGCTTCAAGCATTCACAAACATCAGGCATCCACAAGCGTCAGACATCCACACGCGTCAGACATCCACAAGCATCCACAAGCATCAGGCATCAACAAGCAACAGACATCCACAAGCAACAGACATCCACAAGCATCAGACATCCATAAGCATCAGACATCCACAAACGTCAGGCATCCACAAACATCAGACACCCAAGAGCATCAGGCATCCACAAGCGTCAGGCATCAACAAGCAACAGACATCCACAAGCAACAGACATCCACAAGCATCAGACATCCACAAGCATCAGACATCCACAAGCGTCAGACATCCACAAACATCAGGCATCAGACATCCACAAACGTCAGGCATCCACAAACATCAGACACCCAAAGGCATCAGACATCCACAAGTGTCAGACATCCACAAGTGTCACAAATCCACAAGCAACAGACATCCACAAGCAACAGACATCCACAAGCAACAGACATCAACAAGCAACAGACATCCACAAGCATCAGACATCCACAAGAATCAGGCATCCACAAGCATCAGGCATCAGACATCCACAACCATCAGACATCCACAAGCATCAGACATCCACCAACATCCAGAAGCATCAGAAGTCCACAAGCATAAGACATACACAAGCATCAGGAATCCACAAGCATCAGACATCAGGCAACCAGGAGCATCAGACAACCAGGAGCATCTGACATCCAAAAGCATCAGGCGTCCACAAGCATCAGGCATCCACAAGCATCAGACATCCACAATCATCAGACATCCACAAGCATAAGACATCCACAAGCATCAGACATCCACAGGCGTCAGGCATCCAAAAGCATCAATCATTCACAAGCATCAAACATCCACAAGCAACAGACATCCACAAGCATCAGACATCCACAAGCATCAGACATCCACAAGCCTTAGACATACACAAGCATCAGACATCCAGAAGCATCAGGCATCCAGAAGCATCAGACATCAAGAAGCATCAGACATCCACAAACATCAAACATCCACAAACATCAAACATCCAGAAGCATCAGACATCCACAAGCATCAGACATCCACAAGCATCAGGCATCCACAAGCATCAGGCATCCACAAGCATCAGGCATCAGACATCCGCAAGCATCAGGCATCCACAAGCATCACCCATCAGACATCCACAAGCGTCAGGCATCCAAAAAGGGTCTGGCATGCACAAGCATCAGGATTCACAAGCTTCAGGCATCCACAAGCGTCAGCCATCCACAAGCGTCAGCCATCCTTAAGCGTCAGACATCCACAAGCGTCAGACATCCACAAGCGTCAGCCATCCACAAGCATCAGAGATAACAGCTCTTCTGCCAGGCCTTTCTTCCCTGTCCATTCTCGTCTCTGAGCCCACAGCAGACGGCGTGCAGTGTGTTTTATTTATTTTACTGTCCATTTCAAACTGACTTTGTTGGTCAAAAAAGGATAAACGTCTAACTCGCCCCGACTGGAATCAGACCCCAGAGACTTCTTGTTGCACGGAGAAATATGTGGTGTAGTTAACTTGCTGAGGTGCCTCACTTCATGGCTGGATAGAAAACAAACATTGGAAATGCAATAGGTCTCGCACCATTAGAGTTAGTGTTTTTAGAATTGTTTATGGGTTTTTTTTGTAAATGTTTAGCATTTTTGTTTCCTGTAGCCAATGCTAAAGAATTACAAATAAAAAAAGCCATAAACATTTCTAAAAGCTCTAACTGAAATGGTCTGAGACCTATTGCACTGTGTGAGGGTGAGGGGTTGAGGGTGAGTGAGGGTGAGGGTGGGTGAGTGAGGGTGAGGGGTTGAGGGTGAGTGAGAGTGAGGGTGAGGGTGAGTGAGGGTGAGTGAGGGTGGGTGAGGGTGAGTGAGGGTGAGTGGTTGAGGTTGAGGGTGAGGTGTTGAGGGTGAGTGAGGGTGAGGGTGAGTGAGGTGTTGAGGGTGAGTGAGGGTGAGTTAGGGTGAGGGGTTGAGGGTGAGTGAGGGTGAGGGGGAGTAGTTGAGGCTGAGTGAGGGTGAGTGAGAGTGAGGGTGAGTGAGGGGTTGAGGGTGAAGGTTTGAGGGTGAGGGTGAGGGGTTGAGGGTGAGTGAGGGTGAGGGGTTGAGGGTGAGTGAGGGTGAGTGTGGGTGAGGGTGAGTGAGGGTGAGTGAGAGTGAGGAGTTGAGGGTGAGTGAGGGCGTGCGTCTGCGTACATGTCTCTGTAGGTGTAGTGCTGCAGCCCCCGCATTCATATTGGGCAGCCCCGCAGGCACCCCTAGAGAGCCTTGCAGCCAGCTCAGACTGGATAGGTGTGCTGCATTGTATCAATCCATACCCTGCTCCCACCGCAGCCTCCCTGAAGAACCATGGCAGACCCTCGCGTTTCTTTCTTGTACTTTATTTTATTTAGAAAAAAAGCAGAACCTAGAGAATATAATACATCCACCTATAGGAAATATTTTCGAACTAAAACGGCCTGCTAATATAAAAATATGCATTTTATCAGATATATATCGTGTGATCTTTTCGTGAAACAAATGGAATGGCATATTTTGCATGTGCAGTTTCCCTTGCTGATATTGCGAAATATACCATGAATGACGATGCAGGCGATATATTTTATTAATTGTATATCGAAAGGACATATTTCCCCATACCTTGACTACAAGCAAAAGAGAGATTGCGCGTAGGAAAGAGGTGAGGAAGGCGGATCGCGCCCTGTTTTCCTGTAATTAAAGAAAACGCTCCTTTTAATAACCTTGGATGCCAGGCGGTCGTATTTCACGCGCCTCGGGCAGACGGGGGTGGGGGGGGGGGGGTGGCTGGAGCTTGTACACCAATGTGAGTTTTGGGTCGGAGACGGCACCGCCTGCTCGAGAGAGATGTACATCCACCTATAGGAAATATTTTCGAACTAAAACGGCCTGCTAATATAAAAATATGCATTTTATCAGATATATATCGTGTGATCTTTTCGTGAAACAAATGGAATGGCATATTTTGCATGTGCAGTTTCCCTTGCTGATATTGCGAAATATACCATGAATGACGATGCAGGCGATATATTTTATTAATTGTATATCGAAAGGACATATTTCCCCATACCTTGACTACAAGCAAAAGAGAGATTGCGCGTAGGAAAGAGGTGAGGAAGGCGGATCGCGCCCTGTTTTCCTGTAATTAAAGAAAACGCTCCTTTTAACAACCTTGGATGCCAGGCGGTCGTATTTCACGTGCCTCGGGCAGACGGGGGGGGGGGGTGGAGCTTGTACACCAATGTGAGTTTTGGGTCGGAGACGGCACCGCCTGCTCGAGAGAGATGGTTTTTGCACATAAATCTCCGGGTTTTGCCTGAATGGCTTCAGCCCTGCGTTTCGGATGAAGGTTACAGGCGATATTTACGGCTGGCTCGCCCTCTCGTTCTATCATTGCACGTCCCCCGGCCCCCACCGTGTGCAGCAGGGCGTTGGGGGAGGGGGGCTGCTTCAGTTTGTCCTAACGCTGCCAGCCGAGCCGGGTTCCTCCTCATATGGCAAGGCACGAGTGACATAAACCCCAGCCTGTCCAAACACTATCTTTGATTTGCCAGGAGAGCAGTTGGTCACAAATGTATTTTTTTCCAGGCTTAACCCTGGCAGACGTTAGCGGAACACATGGCAGAGCTGTCCCTGAAAAGATAAATGCTGGATTGCGCAAAAAAGAGAGAGCGAGAAAAACAACCCCGGGGAGGGAAGTGGGGGCTTCTGGTGTTTTACATTTCCATATTTCAGCTACCTGGAACAACAGGACGGACGGACGGAAGAGAGGGGAGGGGGGAGGAGAAATGCGACACGGCGGGAAGGGGAGGGGGAGGGGGCGGAGCGGGTTAAATAAAAAAAAAAAAACAAGACGGACGGAGGGGAGGGGGGAGGAGAAATGCGACACGGCGGGAAGGGGAGGGGGCGGAGCGGGTTAAATTAAAAAAAACAAACAAGACGGACGGACGGAGGGGAGGGGGAGGAGAAATGCGACACGGCGGGAAGGGGAGGGGGCGGAGCGGGTAAACAAAGACGGACGTGCACGCGCTTTTAAGCTCAATGCGCATGCGCATTGAGCTTAAAAGTCACGGGCACTGCAAGGAATCGCCACGATTCCTTGCAGTGTGGATAAAGAGCGGATAAGTCCCAATACTCTCTCCTTGCTCGATGCGCATGCGCATCGACAGGCGAGACCTAAAAACTGTAAGGAGGCAGTCAAAACAATGAGCACACTGGTAGTCCGGCTTCTCAGCACTCACTGTGCCCGTCCACTGAGAAAGCACAAAACTGTCAGATAAGACGCTTTGCCTATGTGCAGGAACTAAGATCTGAACTCAGGTTTTGTGCCTTTGAAGCCAGAGGACACATGTCTGCCTCCTTTTGTTTAACATCTGCGAATTCATTTATATCATTAGCATAACACAGGTCCTCGAGGGGATGCATTGAAACGTTGAATCAAAATTAAAATTGCACACAGTAAATTCCTCGAATACGGGATGTTTACTGTCGCTATCTATCTATCTATCTATCTATCTATCTATCTATCTATCTATCTATCTATCTATCTATCTATCTATCGCCCTCACTCTATCTATCTGTCGCCCTCATTCTATCTATCTATCCATCTATCGCCCTCACTCACTCTATCTATCTATCGCCCTCACTCTATCTATCCATCTATCGCCCTCACTCTATCGCCCTCACTCTATCTATCGCCCTCACTCTATCTATCTATCTATCTATCTATCTATTGCCCTCACTCTATCCCCCTCACTCTATCTATCTATCGCCCTCAATCTATCTATCTTTCGCCCTCACTCTATCTATCTATCGCCCTCACTCTATCAACTATCTATCTATCTCCATCAACTATCTATCTATCTATCTATCTATCTCCCTCACTCCATCTTTCTATGTATATATCGCCCATACTCCATCTTTCTATCTATATATCGCCCATACTCTATCTTTCTATCTATATATCGCCCATACTCAATCTATCTATCGCCCTCTATCTATCGCCCTCACTCTATCTATCTATCGCCCTCACTTTATCTATCTGTCTATCTATCGCCCTCACTCTAGCTATCTGTCTATCTATCGCCCTCACTCTATCTATCGCACTCACTCTAGCTATCTATCTATCGATCCCCCTCACTCTATCTATCTGTCTATCTATTGATCACCCTCACTCTATCTATATGTCTATCTATCGATCGCCCTAACTCTATCTATCTGTCTATCTACCGATCGCCCTCACTCTATCTGTCTATCTATCGATCGCCCTCACTCTATCTGTCTATCTATCGATCGCCCTCACTCTTTCTATCTATCTATCTGTCTATCTATCTATCTATCGCCCTCACTCTATCTATCTATCGCCCTCCCTCTATCTATCTATTGCGCTCACTCTGTCAATCTATCACATCACCACAGCACCACTCAGGGGCACCACAACATCACTATGCGCTACCACAGCATCACTGAAAGCCACAGCATCACTCGTCGCCACCACAACATCACTCATCGCCACCACAGCATCAATTTGTGCAACCATTCAACAACAACTGGTTCAAATATGTCCTCTCAATGTTTGAAGCTTTATTACAAATGTCACAAAAAGATGTTAATATTTCACTTCTGTTCTTGGATTTTCGTCACAATAAAATACACTGAACATAATCTTTACAAAAGTTATTTACAAAAGTTTAAGATATTGTCATTATAAATTACAATAACTTTTAAGTATTAAATATTTTAAAAAACTTAAAAGCCTTTGTTATTTGTAAGTCACGTAAATACAACACATATTGCATTACAAATGCAACAGGTGTCACATTTGCACAAGTTAAAACTATTGGCATTGTAAATGACAAAGCTTTTAATTTTGCTATTTTCAAAACCAATACATAAATAAAAAATGTGTAATTTACAATACCAATAGCTCAAACTTTCCTAATGCGAGACCTATTGCATTGCAAATGCTTGTTTTCGTTTGCTTTTATTTTGAGGGAAATTTGCTGTTGGGCGCTCTGCTTCACAGAAAAGTGCCTTAAACACAACATTATTTTTTATTGACCAAGCTAAGTGATGTCTGCCATCTTAGATTGGTCTATAGAAAAGTGGCACCTACATCATACTGCAGACGTATGCATGTGTGGTGACCTATGCACGTGCCTCCAGAATAATACAACTGCCAAATGCGGCCTAGTCATTCTGCCTCTGTTGTTGGTTTTATTTTTTTTTCTGATGCTATACAAAAGCTTTGTGCCTTTTTAACAATACTGTTCAGCAACAACGCCAAAAAGCATGGTAAAGCCAATAGGTCTCGCCTTTCCAATAAGTTCCAAAGGCGAGACCTATTGGCTTTGCCAATGCTTGTTTTGTATAGCTATCAGTCTGGTACAATCATTGTCACGAAATCTTGATCATGTCAGCGCCACAAAGACTTAGAAACTGCGTTCAAGAATTTGTGAATTTTGATGAATGTGGGAAAATAGACATTAAAATCAAGCTGCACGTCACCCAGGAAAACCCCGCTCTTTGTCACTTCTGTTCATGGGCGAAGCAGTGAGAGCAATACTGGACTGTGACCTTTGCATTGCCCTGTGTAAAATGGAGGCATAAGCCTGCTCCATATAACACTTCTGCAATGTCCATGCATATCCAACAAGCATTCACTTAATAACATTTTACTTTCTCCATTGATACACTCCTGCAAGCTCGATTTCAAGGACTACCGTATTTTAAATGGGCAGACATATTTTAATTTTTGTAAACAAGCCAAAACATATTATGTCCTGATAGATCTATTTATAAACATCAAGATATATTTTCCGCAATGTTTCCAACACATATTCCAAATATACCTATGCAATTCATATAATTACTGTTTTTAAGACCACCAACAAAGGTGAAGTTATACTTTGTAAGACTCACTGACCAACATGTGGGTAGTAAGTGTTTTTCTAAAAGCACAGGTTATTATCATCACTCTGGATTTAGAACGAAACACTTCAAAATAACAGCATGGAGAAAGATAAGCAATGCATTTAGTTTCTCATGGCTAAAGGGATGCTATTTAAACATATCTGCGTAAGCATCCTGTGAATGGTGGAAAGTGTGTAGAAAGTATTCCAGGTCTCTTTAGTACTGTGTTGATAGCCTGAAAACTTTCCACCTCTTATCTATGTAGAACGGTTTGAATCTGAAGGTCAGAGTAAAATGTGTGTTAGAAACTAAAATTCTCCAAATTTAGGATAAGAAGCTAAATCCTAAAGAAAGCCCACAAACATCCCTGTGATTGACTCTCTGAATTTTGTCTTCCTATGTACAATAGGGGATATCCAGCTGAGGTCCAAACTAAGGGCCCTATTATGATGGCGGACGGACTTGCGTCCGTCCACCACCCCTGAGTAAGAGGGACCATCCACATGGGTGGCGGCGGTTCCTCCATGGCAATTAGGATTTGACCGCCACCCTGGCGGTCATATCCTGTATTTTTTACATTGCTTGAAGCAGCGCCCGCCGCAATGTAAAAAATGAAAGCAGTGCATTTGCAGGCACAAAGCGGCAGGCACCGCGCGGTGCCTGCCGCTTCGTGCACGCAAAGGCAGGGGGGTACAATAGGTACCCCCCATGTGCACCCCCCACGCCCCCTTCTCCCAGGGGGCCCGCAACGGGCCCCCAAAGTGAATGTCCGTATGCTTTTCCACGGCGGAAAAGCCGCCGTGGAAAAGCATGTGATTCCCTCCATCCTAATATGGCTGGTGGTGTCTGATAGACAACGCCAGCCATGTTAGTGCTTTTCCGCCGCAGTCGGAAGGCGACCACGGCGGAAAAGCTGCGGACGGAATTCAAGACCCACCAGCCATCCTAATTTGGCGGTGGGTCTTTGGAGGCTCCGCAGCGGTTTTCACGCATCCTCCGGGCCGGCGGTGGCTTCCGCCGGCCCGGAGGATGCGGGAAAACCACGATCATAATCGGCCCCTTAGTTGGGTAGTGATATACTCCCAAACGTAAGCAGATTACATGCCTTTGCACAACCATAAAACATATTTCTTTCTGCAGATGACGAATGGTAAAATGCAACAACACAATAGTGGTAAACCATGTTGTCACTCTGCAAATCACAATAGATTATATTCAGTGTTCTTACATAAATGTCACCTCATAGTAATATAGAACTGTGCTTCAACATTAACATAGAAAATGCATATCAAAATAACAATTAGAAAATGTGCCTTTATTAATCGTGCAAAAAGTGAAAATGTTGCTCACTTCTGCAGAAAGCCCCCATTTCTATTATTCCTTCACTGTTGGGCCTCAATAATTTCTTGATTTCTTCCTATTCCTTTCAGAACATAAATGCCTTTTGTAAAATGATTTAACTTTATGACTGGACTGTGAAACTTGACATGTTTGTGAAATTTGCTGTTTGCTGCAAAATGTATTTCTTTCCTTCCTCTCACCATATGGCGACAATATTTTTAGATTGTTTCCTCTGCCATATGCTTATAATGAACAAGTATACCAGGTCATAGTAGATATTACTGTCTCATTTCATAGAGCAGACCATTGTTACACAATGGGACATCGAGCAGCTAACAGAGTAGGCATGCAAAGGTTTTCATGAGAACCTTCCTAGATGTATCTTTTTGTAATACGCCATAGCCACATTCAAATAACTACATGTCAAGGGAGAAGGCAAATGTATGTCAGAATATCCATCCTCATTGGCTATAGATGACATAACCATTTGTTTTTGCAACATATTTGGTGCTTTCTATATAGTATGTGTCCTAGCTAGATGGTTGAAGCATTCTATGTACCCCTACCCTGCCATGTCCCTTAGCACTTTGTTGAGCTATTCTAAATTGCCATAAGCTACTGCTAACTGTGATTTATTTGTATTCCTTATGATTTGTGAGGTGACTTTCTATTTTTTGAGTATCATAGCTACTGCTGTGATTAATTCCTTTACCTGTTTAACAGTTGCTATTGTAGCAGTTAGGAAACCCATCAAAGTTTCCAGAATGCCTTCCTCCTCTGTTTGTTCTGACCGGTTGTTGGCTGTTTGATTACTCTGGGCACCTTACCACTGCTTATCAGTGCTAAAGTGCATGTGCTCTCTATGTTAAATTGATGTATGGATTTGTGACTCCATGACTGGCTGGTTCGGTTTAATTGTCAGACCCTAGGCAGTGCACTGAGTGTGCCCAAGGGCTTGTAAATCAAATGCTGCTGGTGGGCTTGCAGCATTGGTTGTGCCACTCACATAAGCAGCCTGTAAAGTGTGTCTCAGGTCTGCCATTGCAGAACCTGTGTGCAGTCTGGTACTGCCATGTTGACTAGGCAAGTGCACCCACTTGCCAGTCCCTAAACCTTCCCTTTTCTACGTATTAGTCACCCGTATGGTAGGCACAAGAGCAGGGCGCATTGTAGGTAAAAGGTAGGACATGCCCTGGTGTGTGTGGCGTGTCCTAATAGTTAATTACAGCCATTTTCGTTATTCACTACTGCGAGGCTTCCTGTTCCGCATAGGTCAGACTGGGCAGTTTTATTATAGCATCTTATAATCCTAACTGACTCAGGAGACTAGGTAGAAATTCGAGTTTAGTATGCCTGAACTCAGAATGATAAAATACATCTTTTAGTGAAGTTGGTTTTAACATTCTGTGTTTGAAAATACCACTTTTAGAAAGTAGGTATTTTCTTGCCTAACTATCCAAGACTGCCTCTGTTAGGTTGTGTATTCCTTGTTTGGAGTTTGAGTGACAGGGCTAGGGGATTCCAGGAGACAGGGTGAGTCAGTCAGAGTCGGCTAAATAGAGCTATCTGCATGTAGATGGGTGTGAGGAGTTGCACCTGGGACCTGAATAGGGCTGTGCCAGCCTTCAACAATGCTGGCTCCACCCCCTATGGTGCGTCTGATGTCCCTCGCCCGCACCTTCAAAGGTAAGAAGGAGTCTTGTCAACAAAGTGCTCAAGGAATTCACAGAACTGGTTTGGACTTGTCACAGACACTCTCTGCCTCTAGTGACGAAGGATTTGCTGGTATAAATATGGGAACCCAGACCCCAGAACTTTAGATCACGTTTAGGAAACAAGAAGAAACATTTGCTGAGGAGAGGAACTAGAGAAACTGAGGAGAGACTATCCCGAAGCTGAAGTGCTGCTTGGGGGATTGGCCTGCAGTGGTTGCCTTACTGCCAAAGAAAGGAGCGAGGAACTTTGTGTGTACTTTCATCAACTTGTGAAGGATCTCCAAGGGCTTGAGCCCATTGTGACAAAAATTATAGACTAAATTATTTTCATAAAAGGCTATTTTTTTACTAGGTATTTCCAATATTATTTTTATTGAACTATTAGTTTCAAAAGGGATCTAAAAAAATGACAGCTTGATGAATGCAGAATTCTTCTAGTTCCCAGAAGTGTATAACTTTCTGGGATCACACCTGTTTCAACAACAAACAGCAAGAAGGCCTAAGCCACAAATATTAGGAGAATGGTCTACCTCTTAGAAAATTGCAATACCAGTGGTAAAAAAGCTGTTTGATACAACTGTGCTTATTCTTGAAAGCTGGGAAGATGTAGACCATAGCACAGAAAACCTTTTGCCATTTTTAGAAAAAGAGAACAACATCTAGTTATATTTGACCTATGTTCTCAATTCCTTCCATGGGAATCCAAAAACCATTGGTGCCTTTGGAATCCTAAGAGGTGGGTAAAAGGTCACAAATTTGGCCTAGATACCTTATGCAGTATTTTTATTGGAAATCTTACCTGTAAAGTAACTCGAATGTCAAAAATAGAGTTTGCATTCTAAGGGAAAAAGGCTTAGCATTAAAGTGGTGAAAATAATACATTAGAAATGAAGTCAGCAGTTTATATGAAACCTTGTTGATTATTTAAAAGCACTGCTGGGCGAGTTGCGAGTCCTGTGAAAGGAAGGATAAATCCGGTCGGCCGCACTACGAATTGGATACATGGTAGCTGACAGAAATGGCTTGAGTCTCCTGGAAAGAACACAGTTGACATTTATTAAGTGGTACTTAAAGTACAGAAAGAATCCTTGGATTCAATTGCGGATTCCAACTTAAATGAAGGAAAAAAGGAATTATATGTTTTAAATTGCCCTAAAAGTCCTGAAGAAGCCTGGAATTCAACAAAGGCTGAAACGCGTCGACTGCATGGTTACGGCATCAACATAAGATAAATGAAATTTGATATAAAGTATAAAAAAAGAGTTTGATACCAATGGAGGGAGAAATAATTGATCCGTAAATAACTCCTATATACTTATAGTTGGTGACCTGAGTACAGGGAATGTTTGGAGATAATGGTTAGATTAACATCCCTGACTTGAAATACTAGTGGGCTTTTGAACCAGAAAATAAGGTTCATGATTTATGTGTAAACTGTTTTCTATGTCCTCTTGATTTAGAATTTTTGTACATGTTCGTATTTTGTGTAAATATTGTATATATATATATATATATATATATATATATATATATATATATATATATATATATATATATATATATATATATATATATTTATATCTGTTTGTATATATATGTGTTTTCTAAATAAGATATAATAAGAAAAGTTACAACAAATACATAAATACATTTTCAAGAATTTTTTTTTCTAAATCATTTTTTTCCAATTTATGAACTAGATGGAAATACATATATAGGAATAGAGTTTGTTTTCTTTAACAACATGAGACACACATAAATAACAGTTTGCCATGTCTGCGCTCACAGCCTCATCCACCTGAAGTTTCAGTCCTCAAGCTGCTAGTGCAGCTCGGTCATCATCTTTATCAACAACAAATATTTTGCCTAACTCCACAGATATAAAAGAAAGACATATTCGTAGTCTGTTTTTTTTTAAACAAATTTTATTTGCAGTTTTGAAATCAGCAGTATACAGACATATTCATATTCAATGATGGAATGTCCGCAAGTTCCTCCAGAGTGTCCAGCCCAGACGGGCATCATGTCTCCCCTCCATACCCCCTTCTTCTCTATGACTGCCTGCCGCACTATGCGGTGCTAGCTGTATGTGAGTTACATCAACGTTAAAAACTTAACAATCCCCCCCCCATTACCCCCCACTACCCCCCTCCCCTGCTGCTGCCGACCAACCCGCCAATTCGCCTCTCACTGTATACATGATCCGGGTCTCAGTCAGAGCTGTCTGTGCCGTATGTCGTACTCATAGAGCCCACCCTGTACGTGGATGTTACAAGGCTATGGCCCATTCATGCTTCTCCTCAGCCCCTCCTTGATCCAATCCCCTAGGGCAGAGGTCTTCAAACGTTTGAAGGTTGAGCCCACCCAGCTGAATTTTTTTAAATGTCAGGCCCCCCCACCACCTGACAGAAATCTCTGGAATCTGGTACACTACATAATCGACCGCCACCCTCATATCCCTGGCCATATCCAGCAAATAATGTTCAAACCAATGAGTGCTTCCTCCTTCTCCATGAATTCCCTCACTAACACTCACCAACAATGCACCTCATCTCTCTATAGCACCTTTCTGGCAAACATATAATTTTTTTTATAGTGCTACTCATAGTTTCATCATACTCAGGGGCATATGTACAAGCCCCTATAGACACCACACCGTCACTTTTTAAGACGTTGTGGTGGTGATAAGGGCATTGTCGTATTTACACTACAGAGCTAAGTCACTTAACTTGGCTTAACGCTGCCTTGTAAATAAGGCCCTCTTTCATACTATGTTTAGCGTGAAAGGGTGGGCAGTGGGTGTTGCAGTGGGCGTTCCACTGCAACAGGCACTGATTTTGATGTTGCGCCCTATTTACAAGGGCAGCGTAAAAGTGAGGCAGCGTTAAAATTAAGAACAGGGAAAACCTGGTCTTAAGCTGGCGAAACTAGGAGAAATGCATTATTTCTCCTCATTTTTGATTCATCCATGTGTGCTGCCTTGTGCTGCACACATGGAAAAAGCAAAATGCCTTGTATTTGTACTCTTTAAAAAAAATCCATTTTGTGATTTCTGTGTGTGCTGCATTAAGCAGCACACAAGGAAGTGCGACAAATGGCATTTAAAGATTGTTTATGTACAGGAAGGTCCCCCTCCTGAACATGGACAATATTTTCCCTGCACCCAGACACCCTTGCACTATGGCGCAATGGTGTCTGCATTGGCGCTATACTGCTAAGTGTAGCGCCAGCGCAGGGGAAACGCAAGGCTGCACCATATTGTTGTAAATATGGTGCAGCCTTCCATTTCTGAAGTGGCAGAGAGAGGCTTTAACCCATGACTGCTAACGCCTCACTCCGCAACTTCCTTGAACATATGCCCCTCAGTTCTTTGATCTGCATGGTACACCTTCTTTGTAGCAGGCACATCAACCCTCTCTGCTGTGAGGGTGGCAGGAGTGCTCATGTGAGTGCACAGTGAGGTATGCAACAGTGTGAGAGTAGGGTAAGTGGAGTGATTATTGCTCTGTTTAGATAGGAAAAAACAACAAAGGGCTGCTTCAAACAAGAAAAAATAACTGATTAAAGCAATCCTTTTCAGCCGGGGAAAACTAAATGTGCAGCTTTTATTCACTAAAATACAAATTTGCTGGGTCGCCTACAGCTGAGCACTTCCTGTTCAGGCTAGTTGGATTAGGAACCATTTACTTCAGCTCCAGACTGACTCTCGTCTCTTGTATGAAATGCCCTTCCCCATAGAATTAAGCAATCACTGCATAAGAATGTCTCACGGGGCATAACGACGACCGTCTCAGCACTATTTGGGCTGCATAATTACGGTATATCACATCCTATCATGACCGAGAGGGCAGCGAGGACCTCCCGCCAGTATATGCATAGCCATGAGAAAAGTAAAAGGCCAGCAACCTCCTTCCCACACCCTTCACGCCTAGTAGTGTTCATGAGGAGTTCGAATGTTGTCAGGAGACAACTACAGTTACCAGGGGCCCGGGCTGGGGCAGGGGCTTAGGCTGAGGGAGGAAATAAGTATCAGAAAGCACTGCAAATGTTAGCGCGTTAGTACGCTACAATGACCTAGTCACATAGCTCAGGACAGTACTGTAGCTGCAATTTATATGCAGTTACAGAGAAGTATTTTTAACATGCAATTGATCACAACAGTTAATACATTACCCTCTCCCAGGCACTTACTGATTATTCATCATGATCATCACTGGGCAGAAGTGCTCGGATGGTGGCTCTGGATCCTGGTTTCTTTAGATTTTACTTCTCTACCGCAGATGGCTGTATCAGCAGCTCTTAGCCTGGCCTGCAGCCCTGCACTGCCTAAAGCAAAAGCAGTATTTTTAATCCTCTATACTAGCGCCGAAAACGGGGCAGCATTGCGGCAAGGTTAGAAGGAGCAGGAGCTCCACAGAACTTCAAAAAGCGTGGGCGGCAGGAAGTCAATTAACTTTACCAGTGGGCACTGACTGCAGTGACTGTCAGTTTAAGTTCGACGCTACCTTTCTGCCCAGGCTTTAAAAGACCTTTTTCTTGCTAATGAGTCTTTAATGGTATTCACCCCTTCTTCGGGCCCCTGCAGCTCCACTCTGCCGTTTGTTTCTTCAATCATTAGAGGACAAAGGTGAGATTTACGGAGGAGTGCGCACCCCCCCTGAAACGGTGTCCCACAGATTGAAGAACTCTGCCCTAGGGCTAGCCAGTTGAGATCCTGCCTGTGGCGTGCTAGGCGCACACTCCCGGTCCTCATTCTTCAGGTCGTCCACCAACTCCCCCCAGGCCTGCACCCTCTCCAGTCACCCTATGCCTCTCTTTGCATTCCGAAGCAGTATTCTATGTTCACAACTTACCCACTTCACTTGCTCCCTTTTCCAGTTGCCTACTCCCGGACCTGCCAGTGCCTTCCACTTGCTAGTGATTTTGCGTTTTGCCAGTATATATGCCAGATCTTGGAACGTGGCCGTGACCTTGGTTTTAGCGGAGTGCGGGAATAGGTTGAGCAGCACATGAATGGGGGTGCATGGGATCTCCTTCTCAGTGACACGCACTGTCTCCCGAACCACTTCTTGCCAATATCCCTCTATCCGTGGGCAACTCCACATCATGTGAATATAACTAGCGTCTACCTCCTGGCAGCGGGAACAGCTCTTATCCACCCGATTAAAATAGCGGTTAATTCTGTCTGGTGTAATATATGCCCTATGTAGAGTGTAAAAACTGATTAATTGGAATCTTGCGTTACAGGATATTTTTGTGGCCCGTAGCAGGGTATTCTCCCAGTCCTTATCCGGTATAGGACTCCCAATGTCTGCCTCCTATTTATCTTTCAGGCTCTCCAGTGGCCCCGTGGAGTCCCGCCGGATGGCTCTATAGATACATGAAACTGCTTTAATGACCCCCCTGCTAGACTTATGTATTTGCATGTAGAGTGTGTAGGGGGTTCCGTAGCCCCCTGACCCCAGTGCCTGCGCATAGCCCAGTGACCGCCCCATAGAACAGATAATGGCACTGTGGATTATCCCAATTTGCCTGGAAGGCCATGAATGTGATAAGCTCCCCATCACCGTGTAAATCTCCTATCTTAGTGACCCCCGCTTGCGCCCATTCCTCCAACCCTTTCAACTGTCCCCAAGCGGGAGCACCTCCAATAGTGCCACAGATATCTCTGGTGAGTAAGGGCGTTTAGTTTTGGTTTTCTGAAGACACCTGACCCAGCAATTTCTTATTACCCTATGTTCAGAGGATTTAGTTGTGCGCTGCTTAATGGTACCCATGAGTGTACTCAGGACATCTGTTCTATTCGGGGTGAATGGGGGTGTCCTCCTGTCCGGATCTAGACGTCCTGCTACCCACTGTGTGAAGCGCTGGAGCTGTCCCGCTAGATAATAATTTTCCATATCTGGCACTGCTAGGCCCCCCTCGGCTTGTGCTCTGCGCAACAAAACCAACGCCACTCTGTGCCTACTGGGACCCCAAATAAAAGTGGCAAGAAGGGAGTCAAGGGATCAGAACCATGTCTTGGGGATCTACACGGGGAGCGTGGTAAAAAAATATAACAATCAGGTTAGCACTACCATTTTCAGCAATGATATGCGCCCCGCCACTGACAGGGGCAACGTCTCCCAAAATGCCATACTGTCTTTTAGAGATCGGAGAGCTCCCCCTATACTTCCCTCCTGGAAGTCAGAGAGATCATGATACACCCTAACCCCCAGGTATCGAAAACAACGTGCTGCCCACTGGAGGGCCCGCATGCGGCATAGCCTCCCTTGCTATCGGGAAGAGTCGTGACTTCTGCCAGTTGATGCAGAGTCCAGAAAGTTTTCCGAACTCGTCCAGCATGCGCTGGGCTCCCTCAGATGGCGTGACTGAGTCCTTCAGGAAAAGCAGTAAGTCATCCACATATAATGCGATATGGTGCGTCTGCTCCGCCAACCTAATACCCTCATACGGCGTCCCTGATCTTGCCACACATGCCAACGGCTCTATCGTCAGTGCGACAAGCAGGGGGGAGAGGGGACACCCCTGCCGTGTGCCCCTCTCCACCCTGTATTGCATGGAAGTGGTGTGACCCATACGGACCCGCGCGGCTGGGTCCTTATAGAGTAATTTGGCCCATTGGATGAATCCCTGTCCCAACCCTATCCGCGAGAGGACCGCATATAAGAATTCCCACTCAAGAATATTGAACGCTTTCTCAATATCAATGGTGAAAATCGCCCCCTCCTGTGCCTCTCCCGCACCCTGTTGTAACACCGCGAACAGCCGCCTAATGTTCAGGGTGGTGCTTCTCCTAGGGATGAATCCCGCTTCGTCAGCATGTACCAAGGAGGTCATATGTGGCAGCAGCCTGGTGGCCATTATCTTACTAAGAATTTTAAAATCAAGATTTAGCATCGATAGTGGCCGATATGAAGAGCACTCTGTGGGGCTCTTGTCAGGCTTGAGCAGGGGAACCATTACCGCCTCTCTCATTGTGTGTGGTAACCTCCCACTGTCCCACGTGTCCGCATATAGCTCCACTAACCTGGGAGCTAGCTCCACCAAGTATGTGGCATAAAACTCCTGGGGCAGTCCGTCTGTGCCCAGAGTTTTCCCTCTTGCCATAGCTTTGACTGCCCCCCGATCTCCCGTTCCGTAATCGCTGCTCCCAGTACCTCCACCTCCTCTGCCTCCAGTGTATGGAGCACAAGAGGTGCCAAGTATTCTGCCATTCTGTCTATATCACGATTGCCAGTTCTTCTGTATAGGCGGGCGTAGTACTCCCTGAACCTGCTACTAATCTCCTTTTGCGTATGTAACGGGCACTCCCCCTGGTCACGTATCGTCAGTATAGTACTTCCCCGCCGGGACGGGTTAGCGAGCCATGCCACAATTAAAATCCCCCCCCCATTAAAACCGCCCCCGTCATGTACGGTGCCAGTACCCCCGACAGCTGCTCCAGAAACCTAACTTGATCCACATTCGGGCCATATACATTAACCAGGGTGACATCCTGCCCGTAAAGCCTTACGGCTACAATCACGTACCTTCCCTCTGGATCTATTTTATGCTCAATAGGTTGGAAGGGTCTCCCGCCCGCACCCAAATCAGGGCTCCCCGTGCAAATGCTGAGTATGACTTGTAAAACGCCTGCCCTCTTCAGCACCTGGGCAGTGCCTCACCCTCCTTGTCCAATGTGTGAGTCTCCTGGAGCATCGCTATTTGCACCCCTCTCCTATTTAGTTGTGAGAATATTGTATACCTTTTACTCATGGAGTTCATGCCCCGAACATTCCACAACATTATATTATAGGTGGTCTGTGTCTGCTGCATGAGTACTCATGCTTACTCACTGGCATGACGGGAGACCCAGAATCTCTATGCATAACATGCAAGCTCCTCTTTCAGAATAGCCTGCCTTGGCCTCTCCCCCCGTCGACAGCAGCATCCCTCACGTTAACCATAATACAAATCCCTTCCTAGTACTAAAAGAACCATCCCAACTCCCCCTCCCCAGGACAAGTGAGAACATCTCTCCCATCCAAACTGCACATTTCCGTGCTCAAACAGACAGAGTTCTAAGGTGGTGGTTAGGCAAAAGTCCACCTGGAGGATTGCAGTCCTCTCCCCCCCTCCGGATCCCCCCCAGCTTAGAGATCAGGTAGGCATCAGGGAACCCCCCCAAGTGCGGTTCAGGGCTAAAGTACCGACAGTCCCCTCTATCGCCCCCGAACATAGTCCCGAGTACACTTGTGCTCGTGGCCCATCTCACATCAGGTCATCCGCTGATCTGGGAGTCACATGTGGCAGAATCTGGTTGGCAACTCCAACCAAACTCGAGCTGGTTTCTGAGTCCAAGTCTCTCTGTTCTCCCCGGATGGCGATAGTGGTTCCTGGGTGTCCGCCGCACTCAACGAGGCCACCACTGCGCTCGCAATTGCCCTAGCTCGGTTCGCCTCCTCTGCCGTCGGGTGGGTCTTTGAAGCTGTCCCTCTGTCAGAGATTATCTCCTCGCTGTTGTCCTCAGGGATCTTGTTCCTCAATCCAGCCCCATAGGTCCTGGGGGGGCACTATGCATAGTTTTGCCAGGAAAACCATAGAGTAGGACACCCCCATCAGGCGCAGTTTCCGCTTGACCGCCGTATAGGATGCTCTTTGTTGCTACACCTCCTGTGAAAAGTCTGGGAAGATCCGTACCACACTGTTGTCTATTTAAAGTTGTCCCTTAAGGCGCGCCTGCCCCAGCACATGATCTCTATCCTTGTAGAACAAGCGACGGGCCACCACTGGCCTCGGTGGCCTGCCAGGTTGCAGGGCTTGTGCTGGAACCCTGTGCGCCCTTTCTAGGGAAAAGAACGTGGACAACCCCTCCTCTGCCACTTCCGTGAGCAGCCAGCGCTCAAGGTATGCCACCATATTGTTTTCTTCGACCTTTTCAGGAAGGCCCGTGCCTCTAATGTTATTCCGGCGTGCTCTATTTTCCGCTTCCTCAGCACGCTGTTCCAGTATCTGTACTCTTTTTTCTATTGCCGCGTGTATGCTTGTCGTCGCCGTGACTTGGTGGCCGCAAGCTCTCTATCTCCACTTCTGTGGCGGTGACACGTCGGCCAGTTTCCTATAGTCCGCGGGGAGGAGGCCCAAGTCCTCCATAATGGTATCTATCTTAGTTTCCACCGTTAGCCGGGAGCGTTCTATGGCCTGTAGAATATCATGGAGGGAGAGTTCTTCTTGGGGCATCCCCCATTCTTTCCTGGGCCCGAGTGAGAATTAGAGTCTCCACGGTCCTCGCTCACCCCCTCTTGCTGTTCAGTGTCTCGCCTCTTGGTGTTCCGGCCCATGACGCTCTCAGGTCAGGAAGTCGCACTCCCCGCATGTGTTAAGATAGGATGAAGGTGGCTGCAGCCCTACTTGTCTTCCCAGCAAGGGTGATTGGTGATTGACCACTCCAAGGCACACACTTGCCGTCCTGCGACAGTACAACCACAGTCCCGCCCACAGCAGAATTCAGTGTCAGCACAACAACAATGTTCATATGCCCCATCCGCTCTCAACTCCTCTGCTTTGGGACCTCCACCTCCGACCCTGTCTCCTCCGTGTCCTTGACTGTGTGAAACCCTAGCCACCACCACCGGAGCACCTACAGCTCAGAAAATCCACAAACAGGTGGCCCACCGTCCAGGTCGCCCACTCACGCTGCCCTAGATCCTCCGACCAGTGTCAACAGTCATGGCAGCCACACCTTCCACCTCCCATGTTCGGCCCGCCATCCATCGCCTCAGGGCACGATCTGTATCTCGAGCCCCGCTTTATCAAGTCAGAGGATCTATGCTGCCAGCGACCCTGCTCTAACTCCTGCTTACTCCGCCAGCCCCAACACAGCAGTTTCAGCAGTGGAGGCTGCTCTCTGGGCACTTCTCCTGCCTGGCGCTTCTCCACCCGACTGTAGCTGGCGTTCCACTGCGCTGCACAGCAAGTGCCCCTCCATGTCAACCTGTCGCTTCACTGTCCCTGGGCGTCCAGGATTGCCCTGTGACACCTGGTCTTCGCTGTCGTGCCCCGCCCTGAATCTGTCTTCGGCCCCAACAATGGCCAGCACAATCGTCTCTCGGAGCCCTGCCCCCTACACTGTGATCCCACCGTGTTCAGTTCAGTTGAGGGGGGCTCGCAAGGCAGCTCGCAGCCAGTTCCTCTGCCCCGTCAATGCCTCTCTCAGTCAGGAGCCTTTGCCCTTGCAGCAGTCCGACTGCAGGCCTCGCCCAGCACCAGAGCCACCCGGTTCCTGCTCCTCCGCTCCTCTGTTTCCCGCTACGGGGCCCAACAGCTTCTGCCCCACAGCGCTGCCTCCTCACTCCTCGCTCAGCGCCGCAGTTTGCCTTCCCCCCGATCCCTCCATCACACGGGGGGCACCTGCCAATTTGCGCTGCAGGCTGCACCAATCGTGTAGGGGATCCGAGTCCTCGCTGCTGTCCCTCAGGCCCCGCTCCCATGGCTGGGCATTCGCCAGGCCCCGGGGTCCGCCGCAGCTCCTCCCTGCGCCTCCTCCTTACCAGCAATAGTCCGGGCTCCTGCCGTCGCCGATTACATGCGTCCTGCTCCCAGGCAAACAATATAGGGCGCTCACTCCTCAGGTCCCGGCCCCTCTGTTCCAGGAGCCGCTAGGAACGCGTGGCCGCCATTTTTCACAGTCTGCCGCTGCCGGTCTCCGGGCCCACCTGGGCTCCTTCGTGTGCCCCCTCCGCACAAGTGACAGTCCCGGTCCTCGCCTCTGCCCTGGTCACCATACCGTGTATGAAAGAAGGGTCCCTGTGGAACTGTGTAAGTTTGCTTGAGTTTATTATAGAAAAATCAAAATAGTAACAAACAATGTCAATTAATCACAATGAATGAACCATATCATTTGGTAAATAAAAGTGCCCCAGGAAAGGAAATGGGAGTGGGATAGCGTGATGCTGTGAAGGAAAAGGACAGTGAGGAAATAAAGTTGGTGACAACTTATGTATTTCGAAATTAATTCAAAATGCAGTGCAGTTTCGAGGCTTCAGATCCCTGAGCCGAAACAAGGGATCATAACATATCCCAAAAGTTTTAAACAATTTCTGTTGACACAGGAGTATTCAAATTAATGCGGGAGTGTCAACTGAACAAGAAATGGAAGTAGCCGTCGACGTTTCGACCCCACGCTACATTTGTAGGCGTGTTTGTTGCCTTACATCGGGGTCTTCATCAGGACAGGGTAAACAACAGGGGAGCACTACAGTATCTAAAAATGTAAAAACAATATAAAAGTATAAATTAAGGGGCAAACAGTCAATGTCAAGTTACCGTAGTGAGCGGTAAACACGTTACTACTACTGTTACCATGGCTATTTAGAGGCAAAAATGCAAAATATGTGCCTGTTTTGAGTGATACATTTTTAGAAAAGAGAGATAAATCTAAACTTTAGTGCACAATTGAACATTTTCAAGTTATTCTACACAACCCATAATTGGTATCTTACTTTTGTCCTATTTAGGCTGACAAACACAAACACCGGATTCCTGACTCGGCCAGGGGAAAACCAAATGGTCCAATGGAAATTTATGTAACCCCTTAGGGTCAAAGGGCTTGACCTATTGGGGATGCTTGACTCGAAATGACATGTTGGCATCGGTTGGATAGATTAGAAATGCATGGAGTGGGTAAAACAGTAATTTACAGAGGGAAAAACCTGTCGGAAAAGCATGGGAGACCATGCTTTTGTAAAAGTTTGAATCACTGACAGAATTGAAACAGAGAACACATACCTGCTCAGATCGAGCAAGTGGCATGGCTATGTCCACATCAATGACGTTGGTCCAAAAGGCTGTATCTGTGGGCAGGGGGACGAGTATTAATGAATCAACCACGATTTCAAAAATAAATAAATTCCCGTCATCGTGTGGGTATTCGGGCTTACCTATACAGCCCTTGAGGGTCAGAATTATCCAATTTCCTTAGTTCAACTCGTTTCTACACAATTGAGCCAGACGGCGGTGCGTCGCAAAAGATCGCATCAGATATGCCGCATCTATGAGTGGTAAAAAAGTGGTGATTAGAACCACCTCGATGGCAAGGATGTGTGCGGGGGCGCCTTTGGAAAGTGAATAGTCTTACCTTCTCTGTGAAAACACGGAGCTCTAAGTTGCAGCCTTCCCAAGATTGCTGACTGCAAACAAGTGGGCGTGTCATGTTTGGAAGGTTTATGAAAACAAAGAAAGGACACTGAATCCGGATCGTTGCTAATGGCAACCTGATGCTCTAAGGGCTATTCCGGGTCAGTCAGAAGAGTAAACACCAGCAAGGCCGCGATAGGAGCATGAGAGTGATGCATATGCCCGGGAAAGGGGTTGTCCGAGTACAGTATAACATAGGTAGACTGACGGCCAAGGTATTAGGGGTGGTCACTGTGCAATACGTTAGCATTCAGATACTGATAATCTCAGTACAAAATATATATTCGTGAATAGATGCACCTCTCACACACGAGGGTGAAAATCTCTTTCTGTGAATACATGTGAAACTGAATTACATTCTATGTAAAAATGTCCAAATTGTGAGATTTTAAGAAATGTTTAAATGTCGTACACTTGTCAATCGGTGCCAAACCCCTAGGGGGGTGGTCAACAGCTGTGTCAATTGTAAATGTTATGTGCTACATTTTCTGTGTTCAGAACAATTACACAGTTTAATTAACCTATGCTCAGGACCTCTCTCACAGGAGGGTCAAAAGCGATCAGTTATAGCACTCTCCTAAAATACCATTTCGGGGGTGACAGCGTGTTTCTAAGGTCCAGATATCAGATATAATGATACGTCAGCGACCAAAGCTAGCTAACTGGGCATGGCTGCTCTCTGACTCGTTTAAGCCATTTTGAATCGTATCCAAGATTGTCATCCATTTAGATTCTCTCAAGGTTAGGATTCGTGCAATGTCCCCACCCCTGGGGCCCAGATCGATTTTCTCTAGTACTAGCCATTGTAAAGTCTCTGGGGTGTGACCTTTCAGAGTGCAATGATCTACTAGGGGGGCACCCTGTACTCTGCACCTGATTCTGCTGCCGTGTTGTAGAATACGGGCTTTGACCTTTTGCTGGGTCTGGCCTACATATGCTAAATCACAAGGACACTTGATCCAGTAGATTATATTTGAGGAGTTACAGTTAGTATGTGATTTCAATGTGTAGGTTTTGCCTCTGTACGTCAAGTCCTTGGTTTGAATTGTGGTTGCACATGCCGTGCATGATCCACACCTAGTGTGTCCCACAATCGGAGGAAGATGCCATAATGATTGGATGGTAGGATTCAGAGGTGTAGGAAGGAATGATTGCACAACCTGGTCCCTGATGTTCTGTGCTCTTTTAAAGGAGTGTAATGGTGGTGCTTGTTGTCCAATGTCGTCTGCTACCAATCGCCAATGTTTATTGATAATTTTTTTAATGTCATTGCTGCGGGTGGAAAATGTGGTTACACAAATGACTCGTTCACCAGCTCGATCCTCTTTGCTTTCGCAATTCAGTAGGTGCTCACGGGGGCTATACCAGGCTCTTTTTCGTGCACGTTTTACTAAACGTGTGGGATAGCCTCGTGCTGTTAGTCGATCTGTAAGGTCTTGCGATTCCACCATGTAGTTCTCTTTAGAGGAGCAATTGCATCGAATTCTAAGGAACTGTCCCACAGGGAGGTTATCACGTAACCCCCTGGGGTGATGGCTGTTATATTCAAGTAATGAGTTCCGCTCAGTGGGTTTGCGAAACAAGGTAGTTTCAAGTAATTTGGTCTCAGGATTAACAAAGATGGTGATGTCCAGAAACGCAATCTTCTCCTGATTGGCTTCAAGGGTGAACTGTATGTCTGTGCTCTGTGTATTGAGCCAAACATGGAATGACATGAGATCTTCTTTAGTGCCATTCCATAGACAGAGCACATCATCTATGTAACGGACCCACATGGTCATGTGGTGTCTGAATGGGTTCATGTCACTGAAGATGACCCGACTCTCATAATCGTCCATATACAGTATAGCCAGATTTGGGGCAAATGTCGCCCCCATCGCTACTCCCTTGGTTTGGAGAAAGAACTCGTGTTGGAACATGAAAAAGTTCTTCATCATGGCTATTCTCAGGAGTTCGATATTGAAGTACTTGGGTACTGGAACTGGAGCCGTCCTAGTATCAAGTGCCTTTTCCATAACAGCGATGGCATAAAGCTGAGGAATACTGGTGTACAATGACACTATGTCACAGGTTACTAGCAATTGAGTGTCTGGATCGAATGGTCTTTGATCAATCAAATTGATAACCTGGGTTGTGTCCCGGAGGTATGTCTTGGATCTTATGGCTAGAGGCTTTAGGAAAAAGTCAATATATTTATTGAGTGGTTCCAGCATTGATCCACATCCGGACACTATTGGGCGTCCAGGAGGATTGTCGAGGCCTTTGTGCACCTTTGGTAGGGTGTATATCGTTGCTAGCCGTGGGTGACTTTGATTCAGAAATTTGAATTCTTGCTGCGATAGAAAGCCTTCATCCAAGCCTTTTTGTGTAGTTTGAAGTATCAATAAGGCTAGATCTTTCGAAGGGTCACTGTGAATGAGTTTATAGCTGACTCCATCATTGAGTTGCCTATAGATTTCCTTTTTATAAGCAATGGTGTCCTGAATCACGATAGCCCCGCCTTTGTCGGCGGGCTTGATGACTATATCAGCATTGTCTTTCAAACTTTTAAGTGCCAGTTTTTGGTTTGCACTTAGGTTGAATCTGATGTATTTCGGCTTGTTGACTGTGTTCTCCACTTCTTGGATGACCAAATCTTCAAATGCAAGAATTTTGTTACTAATTGCATAGGAGGGGGGAAAAAAGGTTGACGGTTCCCTCAGTCCAGTTGCAGATGATCTCAGTGGAGCAGTCGCATGTCTGAAGAAGTACCTGAGACGGATCTTTCTGAAAAAGTTGTAGAGTTCTGTTTTCAGTTGAAATCTATTCGGAAGGGTAGTTGGGACGTAAGAGAGACCTTTACTCAATACCTTTTCCTCTTCCTCGGATAGTTGGTATTTTGAGATGTTCACTATAGGGTTAGTGGAGGGATGTGCAGGTCGGCTTCTCACCACCGATTGGTGTTTCTCCTTGTTGATATTTCGCCATGGTTCTCGGGGCGGAAGGTGACTTGTTTCTGGGCGCGCCCCCGACCTGCGTTCTGATTCCCCGTGTTGGATTGTTGTCCACGTTGTTGTCCTCCGGACCAATTGCCCCGACCTCGGGGGGGTCTCCATTGCATCTGACCTCTGCCTAAAAAATGAGGCGGTGGTGGTGGGTATGGTGGGTAGTTGAAATCCGAGTAAGAATAATTGTATGAGGGGCCAGGTGTTGGGGGTTCAGATTCACTTCCGGAACTGTAGGAAGAGTCGGAAAACGTGGTGTATGCTCTCCTGCCTCTATATCCACCTCTCCCTCGGTTGGCAAAACGGCCTTGGTTATCTTGTTTGTAGTAGTCGGGTTGAAGATATGGGTAGACACTTTTTTTGTCAAAGGCTCTCAGATCCTTGGCCAGTTTTTCTAATTTCTTAGTTTGAGTGGTGACATCAAACTCTTTTAGTGTGGCGTCTAAAGACTCCAAAGCAGATTTAGCGTTTGTCAAAGTGCTATCCCCAAGTATCTCAGCTCTTAGGGCCGCGATCTCTTTGGTGAGAGTCTGTACTTGTTCAGCAGCGGTCTCAACTCCCAACACCATCCAGTGTCGGGAGCAGTTATTGGCGACGTAACTAAATCCCTCTTTGAATTTAGGTACGTCGACAAAAATAGCCGGCTCTATTTTAATTTTGAGACCTACCGGAATGATGTTTTCTTGCAAATATTTTGTAAACAAGTAACCGTGAAGCCGTGTTCTGATAAGCTTTTTTTCAAGTCTCTCCAATCTGGTGATTTTGTCATTCAAAGTGACATCCACTTGCAAGCTGGTATTGGACAGGAATCGGTTATTCTGGTCTTGCAGGAGTGTGTTAATGTAGTCTTCCGTATACGAAAGTAATTCACTCTCTACCATGGTCTCGAGAAAGGAATTCTAAAGGTATTAGTTTGAAAAACCTAGAAAAACCTCGCAGGTATGCACCTGCTCAGATAATTTATCTAAGAGGGGGGTTATACCCAATGAATCCACATGGGACCTGGGTGCTATATGGTGTATGAAAGAAGGGTCCCTGTGGAACTGTGGAAGCTTGCTTGAGTTTATTATAGAAAAATCAAAATAGTAACAAACAATGTCAATTAATCACAATGAATGAACCATATCATTTGGTAAATAAAAGTGCCCCAGGAAAGGAAATGGGAGTGGGATAGCGTGATGCTGTGAAGGAAAAGGACAGTGAGGAAATAAAGTTGGTGACAACTTATGTATTTCGAAATTAATTCAAAATGCAGTGCAATTTCGAGGCTTCAGATCCCTGAGCTGAAACAAGGGATCATAACATATCCCAAAAGTTTTAAACAATTTCTGTTGACACAGGAGTATTCAAATTAATGCGGGAGTGTCAACTGAACAAGAAATGGAAGTAGCCGTCGACGTTTCGACCCCACGCTACATTTGTAGGCGTGTTTGTTGCCTTACATCGGGGTCTTCATCAGGACAGGGTAAACAACAGGGGAGCACTACAGTATCTAAAAATGTAAAAACAATATAAAAGTATAAATTAAGGGGCAAACAGTCAATGTCAAGTTACCGTAGTGAGCGGTAAACACGTTACTACTACTATTACCATGGCTATTTAGAGGCAAAAATGCAAAATATGTGCCTGTTTTGAGTGATACATTTTTATAAAAGAGAGATAAATCTAAACTTTAGTGCACAATTGAACATTTTCAAGTTATTCTACACAACCCATAATTGGTATCTTACTTTTGTCGTATTTAGGCTGACAAACACAAACACCGGATTCCTGACTCGGCCAGGGGAAAACCAAATGGTCCAATGGAAATTTATGTAACCCCTTAGGGTCAAAGGGCTTGACCTATTGGGGATGCTTGACTCGAAATGACATGTTGGCATCGGTTGGATAGATTAGAAATGCATGGAGTGGGTAAAACAGTAATTTACAGAGGGAAAAACCTGTCGGAAAAGCATGGGAGACCATGCTTTTGTAAAAGTTTGAATCACTGACAGAATTGAAACAGAGAACACATACCTGCTCAGAT
This sequence comes from Lissotriton vulgaris, assembly GCF_964263255.1. Lineage (NCBI taxonomy): Eukaryota > Metazoa > Chordata > Amphibia > Caudata > Salamandridae > Lissotriton > Lissotriton vulgaris. Next base: position 999,105,474 of record NC_141695.1, on the reverse strand, counting down.
CGAGCAAGTGGCATGGCTATGTCCACATCAATCACGTTGGTCCAAAAGGCTGTATCTGTGGGCAGGGGGACGAGTATTAATGAATCAACCATGATTTCAAAAATAAATAAATTCCCTTTGACCCTAAGGGGTTACATACATTTCCATTGGACCATTTGGTTTTCCCCTGGCCGAGTCAGGAATCCGGTGTTTGTGTTTGTCAGCCTAAATACGACAAAAGTAAGATACCAATTATGGGTTGTGTAGAATAACTTGAAAATGTTCAATTGTGTACTAAAGTTTAGATTTATCTCTCTTTTCTAAAAATGTATCACTCAAAACAGGCACATATTTTCCATTTTTGCCTCTAAATAGCCATGGTAACAGTAGTAGTAACGTGTTTACCGCTCACTACGGTAACTTGACATTGACTGTTTCCCCCTTAATTTATACTTTTATATTGTTTTTACATTTTTAGATACTGTAGTGCTCCCCTGTTGTTTACCCTGTCCTGATGAAGACCCCGATGTAAGGCAACAAACACGCCTACAAATGTAGCGTGGGGTCGAAACGTCGACGGCTACTTCCATTTCTTGTTAAGTTGACACTCCCGCATTAATTTGAATACTCCTGTGTCAACAGAAATTGTTTAAAACATTTGGGATATGTTATGATCCCTTGTTTCGGCTCAGGGATCTGAAGCCTCGAAACTGCACTGCATTTTGAATTAATTTCGAAATACATAAGTTGTCACCAACTTTATTTCCTCACTGTCCTTTTCCTTCACAGCATCACGCTATCCCACTCCCATTTCCTTTCCTGGGGCACTTTTATTTACCAAATGATATGGTTCATTCATTGTGATTAATTGACATTATTTATTACTATTTTGATTTTTCTATAATAAACTCAAGCAAACTTACACAGTTCCACAGGGACCCTTCTTTCATACACCATATAGCACCCAGGTCCCATGTGGATTCATTGGGTATAACCCCCCTCTTAGATAAACTGGTCACCATACCAGCCTCCAAGACTGCAGCGCAGGTCGGCCTCCAAGCAGAAATACAGCTTTTCTGTGCCGCAGAAACAGTCACTGCCGTGCCGCTGCCATTTTGCGCGGTCCGCGGCCTCGCCAGCTCCACCGCTCTCGATCGTCTGGAGGGGGCTATTAACCTCCCACAGAAAATGTACCCGCCGCTCCTATACTTCCGACACCTCCGGGGCTGGTCTCCTCTGTCGGGGCTCCTCCGTAGCGGTCAGGATGGTGCCAGAGAGGGGATCACCGACGGGAGCTCTGATTCAGGCTCCCGTCTTCATTGGCGTCAGACCACGCCCCCCCATAATCGTAGTCTGTTGACATTTTATTGTACATACTAGTTGTGCAAATATGTATCAGCGATAAACTAACATCATTAGGTTAAACAGTCATTGGTCTACATAATTTATTCACTGTTAATTACCTCCAGTGTTAAATCACTCATGACATGTTCAATGACATCACTGATAACATCACTGCAACATCTGAAGTTACATCATGGATGACAACAGTGTGCATGCGGGTGCATGAGTTATAGTATCTTTAGGGCATGAGCTATAGTTACTTGAGTTACAATAGCTGGTGAATTTCAGTGATTTTGTTTGTTTAAAATGGCATTTTCATCTAACTGTAAAGTCACTTTAACCTTTGTTTTTTTCCAGGGAATTTCTAAGGTTTTTTTTAATAAGTAGTAAGATATTATAACAATTTGTAACAATAAGAATTTTAAAAAAAGCAAAAAATGCTCCATTTAGATTATTTTCATTTTGAGAACTATAACAATTTCTTTATCATGAAAAATGGGAGAGACCCAACATTCTCAGCTTTCGGTGCCAGTACGTTAATTTTCTACAGATATTGATGATGGTGAGTTAGCATATGTCTCCTTGGAATCAGGATGTTGAAATTACAGGTGAGAAATATGCCAATTGTGATGTCGAAAGTGAAACTGAAACATTTTTAAAGAGACACCAAATAAGTCAATGTAGAACCTGCTGATGCTGAATATAAAGCTAGCAAATTTTACATGACATTACCATTGAAAGCAGGGAAGGCAGAAACTGTTGACATATTTATTCTTACCAGGGTTGGCATGGATGCTGATGACACTGATGAAGGCATTGGTGGATTATAAGAATCGACAACTGCATTACAATACATTTTCTTTGTGCATTCACATTATCTCCATTGCGTCAAAGGCCATTATTGAGGGTTGTTACATTGGAATGCCCAAATAAATTGTTTCATTGCAGATTGTTCACCAGAAAGCAGGTCTCACTTGGGGAGTCTGAAACTTGTGAAATTAAAAAGTACAATTCTCACTTATTCTGTTCAAGAAGTCTCCTCCTAAGTAAAATGCTATTACTTCAAGAACTTGCTGTTACTTCGGGTAGATTTTACTTCCATCCACATTGGCATTCATGCTGACTTTGTATCTTTACTAGGAAAAACATACGAATTGCTCCACCAACTATTAGAAGTGCAACTGAAGTTCCACCAAACAGATTCAGAAACAACAAACTAAAGAAGAAAGGAATTCGTCCAACAATAGCCTGAAAGCCAGTCATTAGGCCACATCCAGTGGCTTTAAAGACTTAGGAGATATATTCTCAAGAACGTGTGATAACCATCGCGAAAGTTACTTAACACAACTTCCAACATTGCAGTGCATTGCGGGATAATTACCCCATGTTAACCAAGCATTCTAAACACGGCAGTACCATGGAATAGTCTCCAGATAACGCGTCAACAGACCATGTTAAATCAACGTCACGCCGCAAAAATGCGAAACGTGAACGCAAAAAAAGATGCAATATGGCTAATCACGATACTGAAATCAGCAAATCCCAGCTACAGGCCTGCAATTCACACGTGCCAGGCGGCAAAAACGGGGAACGTCGTTTACAACGCGGTGTTTACACCGCACGACCTTTTCCCCGCAGCTGTTACAACGCGAATCGTTACTACGACTTGCGCTGGATGGCGGTGTGGGATAAGGAATGTTTTAATTTTATAGTCCAACACCTTCCCTACTGGTACGGGGACTGGTGTTGGAATATAAAATTTAAAAATTCCGAAATCCGCGCCCTCCAACGTAAGTCGTTGTAACGACTTGCGTTGTAAAACCTGCGATGTCAAGTACCGCGATCTAAAAGATCGCGTTGTACTGACATACATCCGGCAAAAACCATCATAAAAGTAGAAAAAAAGCTGACAAACAAATGCCAATCAACAGCGAAGCCCAATGGACGTTGCCGAAGCAAGGACGGAGGAGAACCAGAACCCCAAAAGCCCCCCGGAGGAAATGCCTGGGACCTTGGGGTCAGGGAAGGCAAAGGAGAAGAACAGTAGGAAGAAACGCTTCAGTCCGCAGGAAAACAGGATCCTGATAACGGAGGTGGTCGAACACCATCAACAACTGTTCGTCACCTCCACTGTGTCATTGGCAACAAAAAATGGACTATGGCAGTCCATCGTGGACAAGGTAAATGCAGTGGGAATGCTGAAGAGGACAATGGAAGAGGTCAAGAGGCATTGGAATAACATCAAGCACAAAACCAAGCTGAAACTCGCCAACCGGAGGGCAGCAATGCAGACTGGAGATGGGAGTCCTGCGCCACCGGAGGAGCTGGACGACTTGGAGGAAATGGTGTCCACAGTCATCAGTGGGGAGACGGTGACTGGAGTCGGGGGACCTGACACTGCTCAACATGACCGGACACAACTGCAACAGGGTGAGTAACGACCAGGGACTGGGGGGATGGGGGAGATGGCCACAATGGCACACATGCACAATTAAGCGGAACACATCTGCGGACAAACCATGACCCAGACCCCCAACACCCACCAAGAGACGAGAGACGAATGTACCCAAGTATGACACATCTCAGTATTGTATAAGCAGCAGAAGGCAAAGACACATCGCAGAAAAGGGATAAGGGCAGCAAAACAGAGCAGCAGGGGCCAGCCCCCCCGAAAAGCAGCACACACACATAACAAGCAGAGCACAACAACACTGACAACAATGTGGCATAAACTGCAACATGTTCACAACAGAACATAGGACACAACTGGTGCAGACTCGGTGTAGACACTGGCCAAGTACAAGTGGCATTGCAGGGAAATGTGAGATGATAATGTACAAGTACGAACACACAGACGTCTGTTGTCGAAATGTCCACTGTCCCCCATCAAATAGGCAGCTCCTCCCAAACAGCCACGATGTACACAGTCATGCAGTCTGTATGTAAACATGTACAATGCGACAACACACATGTGAACACATTGTTAAACTGCATCGCCCCTTCACATTGCAGAGGGACAATCAACACCTCCTGCAGAGCAGCCTGACCCTCTCTTCTCTGATGACGAAGAAGACCACACAGCTTCGACTCCGACATCCTCCAAGAGTTCATTGACAGCTACGTCAACCCACCTTCAGGAGTAGGGCAGCCCAGCTGCAATGAGCACATGCCACTCCCTGCACAGGCCAGACAGCAGGCAGCACCCACCACGACGCTGCCTCGCAGGACCCCCATGAAGGACACATGGCATTCCAACATCGTGTGTTGGGATGGCCAGGAGCAGCTGGCTGAACAGGTGCAGGTGGGCTTCGACCGCATGGCAGACAAACTAGATGCCATACGTTGGTTTCTAAGTCCCATCAAGTACCATTCACAGTCCCTAATTGACACCCACAATACGCTCCATGCTCTCCAACGAGCCATGGCTGACATCGCCAAAGTCCTGACTCAGAGACAAGAACAACTACTCAAATTGGCTCCATCGAGCTCGCCCATGAGGTGGGAAACATGCGGAGGCTCATGGAGACCATGGAGCGGGCCAATGTGAAAGAGTGTTGCCACGGCTGCACACTAGCGAGTGGTAGCTGGGTTCCTCAATGACCTCCAAACCATCCTCATGGCATTGCAAGCACAAGGCCTGGCGCTGATGCATGCTGCTGCTACCACTACATCCACATCTCCACCCCCTGAAGTGTCAGTGCCACGCAGTGCGGCAAACATACCACCTCCGGCCCCTGAGGTGTCACTGCGACACAGTGCTAGAGAAATGCCAGCACCACCCACACGTGAGGCACATGGTGCAGCAGAGGATGAAGAGGCAGGTGAAAGTGCCATTGTGGTAAGAAAGACGCAGTAGCATTCATCTCCTCCATATGGCCGGTTTCAGCTTGGTTCTGCCCTCTGCATCATCACCTTCCACTGTCCCCTGCTGCACTCTGCGACACTAACCTTGGACCTCGCAATGGATTGCCGTATTTTGTTTGATCGCCAATGACACAGCAATCAGACTGCAGACTGAACTCTTCCTCATCCTTTGAACTTGTCATTCCCTGAAGGACTCCACGGGCCAACATAGTCATGTGGGGTTTGCATGGCCCTGTACTGCTCCAGAAGCAACACTCCACTGAATGTGCATTACTGAACCTAACCTAACCATCTAAGGTTCCGTAAACACTTAAAAACCTGGCTCTTTTTGGCTGCTAGCCCATAGACCTGCTCTGTCTATCTGCTCTGAGGTATTTCTGCCAGCGCTCTGAGACCTTCGGGTGATTTATGCGCTTTACAAATGTATTTTACATTACATTAAACATTCCGAATCACACAGATGTGTTGTGTCTATAGTCTTTCATGTGTGGTAGTATTGATGAATGTAAGCTCAGTGAATTCCCCCTACGTCCATATGGCGTCATGTCATTGGACTTGGGTCACAGGGTGACACATTACCGAATGTTGTTCGGGTGGTGCTGATGCAACAACGGGGGCACATGCATTAGTTCCTCCCTTGTCCAGCCCCGTACAGAACCACAGCCAGAGCCCCACAGTCATTGTTCAAACTCTTACGCTGGACTGGCATACGCTAGCCCAGCCCACTACGCTTATGCTCACAGGTGGGGACGACAAAGATACGTGTGCCAGTCCGCCCCTGTTGTGATCTGCTGTTCACAGGTCTAGTTGTCAGCATGCCACAGCCACTCCCTCATGGCTGGTTTACATCCACACCACACCCATCCAGCACACGCATCACAGCACTTCTGACCCTGCCAATAAAAAGGGTATTGTGCACATGCACAACTTCATTTCAAACCTCTCTCAGGGTGTGCCCTGCTGGACCGCAGTGTAGGCCTGAGCCAGTGGGCAGAGCGGGCCTACTGCCACATGGCGTCCCCTCCTGGATCACAAAGTTAGTGTCACCCATGAGACAGAGCGGGTGTGCAGCCTGCAATAATGCACTTGTATGTCCTCTGCCATGGACAAATGAAGACCCAGCACCAAATGTGAGACCTGGGGGTCTGCATGATGTGGAGTTTGCCATGTCCGCAGGCTGGTGGAGGCAGGTGAGCACTAAGGCCTCGGTGCCCTGGGCGGCGGGAGGGGCTGGGATGCAGCTGCTTCAGGGCGCAGGGGCTGGGGTGCAGCTGCCTGGGTGCACAGGGGCAGACAGGCGATAATGTTGTGTGCAATTATATGTACTTTGCCATTCAGGTATCTGGACTCTGTTTCAGATGACGGGTCTGTCTCAGATGTGAGACCTGGTGAACTGCACTACATACTGGCACGTGGTTGGAGACACATCAGTGGCAGCAGATTAGCAGTGTGGCCTGGGTGCGCAGTATCGGCACTCTCTCTCCCTGTCCCTCTTCTTTTCTCTGTGTCTCTCTCCCCCTCTCTGTCTCTCTCTCTCTCTCCTTCTCTATCTCTCTGTCCCTTGATGTGTGCAGGACACACCTTCTCATCATGGTATTTGTCTTACAGGCCGTGACCTATGGAGTGTCCCGAGGGGTGCTACCATGTGTCTTCATTTCTGTTCTGTGTCTGCTTTAATACATTTTCATTTGTTGCTTCGAAGGTGAATGTTTGATGCTCATTTTTGTGTTGACACATGCATGTAACCAGATGTGATTGTGCGTGTTCAGGTGAAAGGTTTGGTACATGCTTCCGTGTAGTCGATGTGGCATGCCTGGGGAGGAGGCGGCCCGGGGAGGGGGGTTCTGGTGGTGGTGGCGGTGGGTGTTGTGGCCCTCTTGGTTGTCCAGGCTACATGATGTGTGGCTCCATGGCATTTGTTGTTCTTCAGGTGTGGCTCTGGGATGGGCTTCCGTTTGCGGTGCAGGCTGTGGTCTCACTTTACATCAGGTCAGAGCAGGTGTTAGTTTCCTGCTGCTAACGTGCTTTATCGCATGTTTTGGGATCTTATCGCCGATGTGGCTGGTCGTTGAGAATGTTGCGGAGTGGTGTTGTTGCGACTTTTTGCTCTGGAATGCTAACTCTGTATTCCCTCATTATCTATAGCTGCAGGGGTCCTCTGTGGCGATGTTTTATGTGGCTGCTATCGCAGGTAAACTAGTGCTATGGGCTGTTAGCACCAGCTTGTGAATGGGGTGATATATTTATCGCGACTTTGGCTGCGATAAAGTGCCTTTAACTCATCAATAGCTCTTTGAGAATATGCCCCATAGACTATGCCAGTTGTATTTGATAACAAGAAGAGGGTGTGCAATATGTCAGAAAAATGTGTTACGAATGAACTCTGCAAAAGTAGTTTAATTTCTGATACAACAATTTACAAGGCATATGTTTCTGAGGCAGAAGTTAAAGACAGATCTATTTGTGTCACAATCAGAACACGCTTGTTTGACTTATAAAAGCATATGTTCCTCATGTCTAGTTTTGGCTAGGTAACACTTTCAAATGGTTTCTTAGAGTTTAAAATACACTACCACAGCACTTCACTATTTTTTGAACAGTTAACACATAGAATAAATCTGAGATCAACCCACATCAACTGTCATTTGTTATAATAAAATAGGAATCGTTTCCTCGGACTGTATGAAAGAAGGAATGGAACTTGTACAACAAGTCCTACAAGTAATTTACAAGCAAACATGTGATCCTAATGGTTATATTAACGATGTAGACAAAATCCTATTAGACTATCACCTCGCTGGCAAATGCAGCCTTTAATAAAACTGCTCCCATAAAACCTTGCTGTAAGTCTAGTCATGGCACACATGCACCCGAGTATACACCAGAATTGTATATGGAAAAAGCACTATGTAAAACCTTGAGAGACAATGGCATCACTCCCATACTATTGACGATAAAGATACATTGAAATCAGCCTCTAGGAAGTACCACCGTAGCATAAAAAATCCCGTAAGATTCATATTTCTCTCCAAGGAAACTCCTTCAAGAAACTCTTCAAAGTGCCTAATTCCTTCATTTACCCTCGTGCTTGCATCCGTTAGGCTGTCCGATCGCAATCTCGTTGCAAAGGCTTCACAAGTCATGTCGAGGGAAAGATTTATGAAATCTACAAAAACATTCCTACAACAAAGGAGCAAGACTATGAGAAGCTCAATGTTTGACTATTACAAATTTAGAAAGCTTCTTAAAACATCATTATTTGTTGCCCAGTCCGTCTTCTCTTTGTCTTAGTTTTGTTGTGCCGAAATACCAGTCCCAGCGTGATTTGCGCCAATTGTAATTTAAAATAACATACCAACATAACATAAGTCTCACTCAAAGTGATAAAGTTACAAAGGAGGGAATGTCCTAGTGAGTTGGTGCAGGCAGATGTGCTAATGAATGTGGGATTGTCTTTTGTTCAAGAATTGGACTGGAAAAGAAATGTCCACACATTATGAAGAAAAGCATTGTGTATTTGCTCATTCCAGCCTAAGGATGTGTGTTTCTGACAATCATAAAAATGATAAACAGTGATTGGCAAAAGCCACATATGAAGCTACCTGCAGAAAATGGTGCTCTCAGCCTGTTCAATAGATAGAAGAGAATGTATAATACCTTCTTTTTAATGATTGTTATCTGCTTTGAGACAAAGAGTAAGGACTTAACACAGTAGACTTATTAATGAACTTCCATGCTACTTTATTCATTTTCAAAGTTTGTAAAACCCAATTCAATTGTGTTGCATCTGAGCCAGCAAAAGATTCAAATCTTCTATCAAAAGATTGAAAGAAGCTGAAGTAATTGTAGAGATTTTGTAAATGTTTTGTAAGAGTGTTTGAAATCCATTGTCAATAACTTCAGATGTGATTTGCATTATATATTTGTCAGTCTTTCTGAGTCTTTCTGCAGTTTTTCTTTCACAATGTGAGTTATCCTCTGTTATATTAGCATATATTGGGATAAATGTAAATCGATATTTTTTCAATGGGATGTGGCCCCGGAGGAAGTTACTTAAATCCATTTCTTCAATAATCTTTGACATGTGTTCCTACGCAGTATTTCTACTCCAATAGGACAACCATATTTGGCATAACTTGGCAACACTATACATATTTACAGTAACAGGGGAATATATAACATATCAAGGGTCTGATCTGTTTGCTGATGGATCAACATATTTAGATAAGGATCTGTTCATACACACATCAGTATTTATTGGCTGTTGGGCTATTGCATCTAAGCTGAAAATAATGAATTATATGTTTCATTCTGTACCAATTTGTCAATTTTTCAGCCTGAAAAGTGTGTCAAATTACTTTTTGCAATTGATGGTGTATTTAAGGCTCTAAAAGATGCACAGCTCATGCATGTTTTCTGCTGTAGTGTTTTGTTTATAAATATAATTTCTGTGGGGATCATGACTGCCTTAAACATAGTATTAGTGCCCTTAACTTGCCAGCATTTGATTCCCCACACACATTTTGTCATTAACATTTTCTCAATAAACTGTTTTGAATAATTAAACCTGTGATTGATGATCAGGATCTTTTTTTTTAGTTTATCCAGCTCCTGAGAATAATAAAAGGCAGATGGATCGGACTTGTCATCACTATTGAAATAAGAAAATCATTCATGTACATTTTATAGGTGTGGTCTGACAATGTCCCTAGTGTTTATAATATATATTTCTTTAGGGATATGTGATTGATGAATGGAATGGTGTCTGTAGTGATGAAAACAAAACAACTCCTGATGATTTTCTGCATTTATATAGGAATCTTCACTATCTAATGAGTAATAGGAACTCAAATCACTCATTAGCTGTTTAACATGGATGTGTGTCATTACAACGCATACTTTTACAACGCATGCCATTACAACAAAACTTTTACAACGTAACATCCATTACAATGCATTCCAACACAACGCATGTAATTACAATGCATTTCACAAAACTACATTACAACGTATTCCATTACAACGCATACTACCTTTACAACGCATACCATTACAACACATGCCATTACATAGCATGTATGGTAAGTATTGGATAGTGTAGGGGTAACATTTACTATTCTAACTCCAAGGGGTGCAACAGTAGGGTAAGTGTTGGATAGTGTAGGGGTAAAAATTACTATTCTAACTCCAGGGGGTGCAACAGTAGGGTAAGTGTTGGATAGTGTAAGAGTACTATGCGTTGTAATGGTATGCGTTGTAATGGTATGCATTGTAATGACTGCGTTGTAATGACATGCGGTGTAGTGGTATCCGTTGTAGTATCATGTGTTGTAATGGCATGTGTTGTAATGGATGTTGCATTGTAAAAGTTTTGCTGTAATGGTAGTGCGTTGTAAAAGTTGCGTTGTAAAGGTTGTTTCCCGTTTAACATCATTTAAGTCCTATGAATTTTTGAAATTACAAGGAAGAATAATGTCATTAAAGGAGATTTTTAAAATATAGGTTGTTTCTTTTGGACCCAAAATTTGATAAGGTACTCTTTCCCAAACAACGCTGACCGGTATAGGATACACAATGATATTCACAGCATGATAATCCCATTATGCATCGTGAGAAAAAGAATGTAGCAATTCCTAAATCACGAAACAGCATTGTTGTTATCAGTAATGCAGTTCCCATTTAATAAAAGCAAAATATTAATCAACATTAGAATCCACATTAGAATATCTAGAACTTCAGTAGAAATCCATGTGTGTGTGCATGGTCGGAAAAGGTGTCTGTCATGTAACCAACTGCTAGCAAGAAGTCAGCTGTAGGGCTGTGGAAAAAGACCACCTTTTGTGTGATGTGCCGTCAATTTTTACTAGCCAGGCAGAAAGTGCCTGTGCTTCCCCTTTAAACACAGTCAAATTGGCTTACATTTGATTGACAATTTTATCTTGCCCATAAGTCCCTACTATATGGTGTAGAAAATTCACCTAGAACTTTGAAGTTAAATGCCACATGTGGACTCCAGCACTTCTTGTGCCATTCACAGAGTTGACCTACAAATGATTTCTAGAGGTCTAATATGGTTAGCCTGACTGCAGCAGCTTAACAGGCTGCTATTAAACCTGCTAGAATAACCATTTTGATAGGTAGGAACCTCTGCTTTTCAGTGGCGGCTCCTCCGCTTAGGCGGAGGCACTTCAACATTCTAAGGGTGTAGGCAGAGGCCAACAACAAAGTCCAGTCAAAATCCAGCTGCCACCGGTCAGCTGTGCACCTCAGGGAAAAGGCCTCTTGTAGATTGATGTGACTTTGTAGTGACACAGAAGGTCAGCTAACTGACCCTTGGAGTCCACTTCCTTTTTATCCTAGGTAAAAGAGGGAATAAGTCCAGGCCTTCAAAAAGCTCTGCCTTCCACTAAAGCAGTGGAGTGTTGCCCCACTGCTATTCAGTAGTGTAAGAAAAAATAAAATGATAATAACTCAATGTTATTATCATTTTATTTTTTCTTGTTGCAGGCGCGGCAGCTTTGGGAAGCGGGGTGGCATGGGGCTGCTCTTCTGAAGGAGAAGGGGAGGGGAGGAGTGGTTTTCATTCCCTTCATGCGGATAAATGTTTGGAGGGCCGGCCAAACATTCATGCGCACATAGCGTACTCTTCACCCATTACAGCCTGGATGTAGAACATGCCCAGGCCCCAATTCCCCATCTGAGCACTGAACCATGGTGCTCAGAACAGTCACAACGCTGCATTGCAGCATTGTGATTGGCTCAGGTGAGCTTGCGTGTTTCCGGTGTCCTTCCTGTTCCGGCCAGATGAAGGATTGGAGAGATGCTAAGAGGAGGATGCAGCGACACAGAGAGAAGGTAGGTTTTTCTTTTTGTATTTATACCCTTTCCCCCTACACCCCTGCCTTTCCGCCACCCGTGATCAGATCTGGCTGCCATTGCTGTTTTTAAATATTAATAGGTCAACCCTAAGTCCACTTGTTGCCGACAAGGTAGGGTACCTGACATTTAAAAGTGGAACATGTGCAAAATTAATGATGGTATGTCCCTCCATTTACTAGGCCCCAAAAGCTATTTTCACTGGCAGGGCTGTGACCAAATCCTAGAATATGTCAATGTATAACCTTTACACAGTAACATTTGACAGGAACTGCTTACAAAAGCAATTAAAAGATTCTTTTTCATACTTATTAAATGCCCAATTCAATGGTGAAGTCATATTTTTTATAAATATTTAGAAAACACAACTTTTAGAAAGATACATTTACCTGCCTGAACCTCCTGTAGGCTAATCTGTATTTTTTCTCCAGAACCCAGCAATCAAGTGTTTGACCTTAATGAGATGTGAAAACTGCTCCTAGGGCAGGGACAATGTTTTAGCGGTGTGGAGTTGTTTCCTACACATGGCTGGAAGACGATTTGGGGTGGACCCAGGAACTTAATTAACTTTGAAGGGGCCTGCCCTGTCATACGTAAATGTCATGTGGCATTTGGAAAGCCCCAGCCTTTGTCCACCTAGTCAGATCAGCACTAAGCTCAGTTGGAGGAACTCTACCCCAGGACCTGTTTTGAGTGGCCACAGTGGAGGGAACTGTTCATTGCACTGACCACACCTCTGGGTCGGTATGCAGGCTCTGCACACGTAGAAAATGGACTCACATCTTGAATTTTGGGGATAAAATAGACTATGAGATTGTTTGCAGGAGGGGACTGTAAAGTTCATGTAAGTGTATTTATTTAAATAGTTACATGGCACGCTGCGGCGCGCTCATGTATTCTCTTCTGTTTATGCTGCATCATCTGCCTTGTGTTCCAACATGCTGCACGCACTTCTGAAGAGAATGTTTGTCTTCAAAAGTGCGTCCCTCGTGTCATTCTGGACACAGTTATGTTTTAACTGTACATGAGTCCGTTTTACCTCGGACCTGTTCCTGGCAAGCTGCGATCCTGTGATCTGCTGTCCTAACTACAAATAAACTATTATTCAATAGTTTCAACTGCTTCCTGCTCATTACCTTTCTACTTTACAGGGACCAGGTCATGCAACAAATGTGGGTAGGATTGCCCCAGAGAAATCTTACTCCATTGGTTAGTGAAGAACCAATAATCGCCCCCAACTGCCAAGGGACAGTAAGCTGACCTGTGTCACTACAAGGTCACATCAATCTACAAGAGGCCTTTTTCCTGAGGTGCACATCTGAACAGTGGTAGCTGGCCTTTGACCAGATTTTGTGGCTGGCCTCTGCCTACACCCTGAGAATGTTGAAGTGCCTTCGCCTGAGGTCCTTAGAAATTTACTTGTGTTATTGTTTGGGCATCAGAGAAAGTTTGGAAACGTTTGGAAACTTTTCCTTCAGAGCTCCAGATCTTTAGGAGGACATGTCGGAAAAGTATCTGACAGGCAGCTCCACAGCATCAAATTAGATTTTAGCTTTCTCTCACTCAAATATCCTGCACCTTTTGACAAATGATTATGCCCCATTCTGCATTGAGACTTTTCAGGGAGAAATCTCTGAAGGTTCAGAGGTCCATGTACATGCCCTTCTGTTCCACAGCTGTGGCAACAGTTTCAGTTGTATTGGAATCTACAGCATCAAACTCCACTCATGAGTAAAACATTACAAACGGTATGCAGCATGTGAATTTACAACTAAAGTTAACTCACTCCCTGTGTTAGGTAAACACCTAGGAAAGAAGCATTGGTAACTGGTGGTCTGAAATTTGCACCGATAAGAATAGGTTGTGCCATGATAAAAGAGATTTAAAATACGAGGCTCAAAACTGTAAACACAATGGTGAATAACTGTTTATAAATCAAGTTTCTGACAATTCCACAGCAGAAAGGAAGCCCCTATATGAACTGAAAGAAGTACCCAATATTACAACCAACATCTCCACGAATAGTTGGAATCTTGCAATCAGATGTTTTTTTCTTTGCTGCCCCTGTACGCCAGTTTAAACCTGGTGGTGAGGGACAATAAAAAAATAAGAATAGGACCCCCACACACTGGGAGAAAACTCACATGGTGTGGGTATCACTAGTTTTTTTTTTTTACTTTGAGAGTTTTGCTTTGAAAAACAGTAAAACTTGGTAAAAGTTGACAGAGCTAGCAGTCAAACTTTTACAAAAATGACAGGTACTCAGGGCCGGACTGGGAACCAAAACCGGCCCAATGAAGGTTGTTCCTGCCAATGTTAAGAGAAGTTCGTGGGACAGGCAGACATCTATAAATCTGAGTGACGGGATGTCCAATAGGACGATGGAGTAACTTACTCTGTTACTCTGTAGGATATTACTCTGTCTTCCAAACTCTAAATCAGGCCCTATATGACTAGTTAGTTGAATCACCCTTCAATTCATTGAACTAGAAATGTCCAAAACTCACAATACAAATATTTGAATATTACATTTTAAAGTATGAAGACAAGGATTGTAGTCAATCTTCTCTTCCTAAAATCGTAATGCATGTATTCATAACTGATGCGTCTTGCCTGCAATAGCAGCATAGGGATTCTGTCACCCTGGCCATCACCTCCTTCCCTGCCCCATTCCACATTACGCCAAGAGAGGTCAAACGGGTGACTAGAACACTTCAGATGGACTTTACTGCTGTACCTCTCTGGCTATCAAATGTAAAGCTAGCAGTAAACAAAGTCTTTTGTGAAATGCAATATATGTACAGAAGGGCGGTGCAGAGGATTCTTCCTTGGCACCTCATACTAGACGGCCAGTGTTATCAGTCTTGCAACTGCGAAATTTCAGGATAGCAATATTATATTTAATAGAGGCTGTGGTGCCCTCTATAGTTTTCTAATCTGACAGACCAATGCAACCTTCTAGTGGGACCTTCAGAATGTATACAGGACTCTTGCGAACCCTGAGTTCCTTACCTATCTTTACAACATATGAGGTCAGCGGTCGCAAGGCAACCATGAAGCAAGCCAGGGGTCGCAGCTGCTACCAATGGTGACCCACTCACTAATATCGACGTCTACCACTCACTCACATTTGCTTATGCACCAGCATTCACCCAAGCAGTTCCCCTCACTCTCATTCACCTCGTCAGCTACCATCACATACACTCATATTTGCCACTTTAGTCACATTCTCCCATTTTACATTCTGCCAACTCACTCACGTCCCCCCACCAATGCATGCTTTCACTCATCCAATCACATTTACCATAAAACATATTCACTCACCGAACCCACTCACTAACTCAATTTCCACACCTTCTAAAACCGTCCTATCCACTCATCCCCACCAAATACCACACACATTTCTTCACTCATTAACGAACATTCAACATAGCCATCCACATTCACTGATTCACACGCTCATTTTTATCTACTCACTCTAATGATTCATCCCAATTCCTCACATTCACCCAGTTCACTCACGCTCATCAACCCACGCACATTCTATCACCCACTCACTCATTCTTTTGCATTCAATCACCCAAACATTAAACATGTGCATTCACTGACTCACTCTACCAAACAACACCACTCACAAATATAACCTCGCCCATCAATGAACTAACACATTTACCTTTGTAAAGTCAGACTATTACTTTTGTCAATGCTTTTTTTGGCCATACCATAGAATGGAATCAATAATAAGGCTGCATTTTCCAAAGTTAGATAAAGCTAAAGTAGCCGTCAGTGAGTGGTATGGGGAAGCTTTGCAAAATTTCTGCGCAACTTGGATTTTATGATACTCCAAGCGACAACTCACTTGTCTTCAAAAACATGCATGTATTCATGCATATCACTGGGTGCATCATTCAAACTTGACTTTGCTCCATTTTTTTGTATTCAATTTTATGGAAGGTGTTGTACCAGAATATCAGTCATAGTGTCAACTGACATAAATATTGTATCTAAAATAGTGTTTGCAAAAATACCACCTTACTTGAGTGAATAATAGAAAATCTATACCCAATTGAACGCTAACTTGGTAATTGATTTTTAGGAAACATAATTCATGTCAAATTATATTTTGTATGCAATAACACATAACCTCCTATAAATAGTTTGACATATATCATACATACTGCTCTGACTACTTAGGGCTTCATTAAAGACTTTTGGTACAGTTATACCACACCCAGTAAATAACAATACCATGTGGTGACATATTTAATAGGTGTTGTAGACCTACGTCATTCTGAGTTCCACAACTCAGAAGCAAAAAAGATAAATTTAGCATTTTCAGAAGGGGTTCCTGTCTCTTATTCGAGCTGTGTAGTATTGAGCGTCGACTTAACTACATGACAATCAGCCACTGTCAGATGGGCTGGTCTGACAGGTCAGTGGCAGATGCCTTGTCTGACAGGACAGTGTGTCGGCCAGTTTGTTGGCTGTTTGTGGGTCTGTTGTATGGTCTGCTTTGCCAGTTTTTGAAGTTGATGTCCCAAATATTAAAACAAACATTGAAGTTCAAATCTACCCTAATTTGCACACATGGGACACATTTTTAGCTATCTAATTCACTAACAGGGCCACTTTTATATTGGTGTCTGGGCCTATTTTCTGTCCCAGTCCATCCCTGTTGTATGACTGGAAACCTATGCCTGCCACAATTTTCCAGTCGTACTAGTGGGAGATAATAAATAGGAAAAAACACAAATTTGCCTTCAGACGGAAATATAAATCTTCAACCTTACTTTTACATTTTTAAATAGGGCTCTTAAGACTAGCAAGACTGAGTTTCACCATTAAAAGCTTAACAAACCTCTGCAGGTCCAAATCCCCGCCATGCTTCAGCTGTTCAGGATAAATGCTTCTAATAAAAAACATCAAAATAACATTTAACTTACCAGGAAACACTATGTTGTTTTTCATGTTTGCTGTTACACCCTCCCTGTGTCTACTTCGGTCCAAGAAACAACTGAAGGCCTTTGTACAGAACTTTGCAAGGCTCAGAAGAACTGACATCTTCCTTCTGGCCCAGCGTATCTCAGCATTCCAGATGTCAGCCGACACAAAGATTTATTGAAGACGGCTGGCTCTGCAGAAGCCGGATGCATGCAGAGTATTCTCTCTGGATAGTTCAACTAAGATTACTCAGTTATCATTTTTCCCAAAAAGAGATAAACTGTTAAACTGAAACAACAAAAACGGAACTAGTTGGAACAAACATTGTTACTTAAAAAACAGTGTTCTTCCATGTTCCATTAAAACCCTTCTATAAGATGGATGCAAAAAAAACGCCAGCTCAGAAAGTGATGTGTTTTGAATTGGAAATTCTGCTATAAAGCCATGGTTGTCATGACTAAGAGGCACATGGCTCTGGACTTGTCCACACGCATGGAGTAGCCCATGACTAATGACGTGTTCATGACTTTTAGAGACATTTCCTACTTATCTGTGACACACAGGGAAGTCTCTAATTCATGACTTCCATGATCTTTAGATTAAGAGAGGATCTCAGGTTTTACGGGTAATTTAAGGGAGTCACATTAGGAGTGCTGTGTCTGGGGTCTGGAAAACATATGTGTATTTTAATGATAGGCATGCGCGGTTGAGCTTTATATGCTGTTCATTCATTCATGCATTCTGAACATTGGTGGTGCTCATACTAACAGCGCAAATTCTTAAGTGTGCATGTGAACTGTGTTTTATGACAGATGTGCTGCTATTTTCAGGACTGGCAGCATGTGGCCTCTCCACCACTAAGCCGCGGCCGCAGTTTTCCCAGACACATTGCAAGCTCGTTTGCTATTAGCTGACCCATGCATTCATGGCATGGAAACCTTGCCACTCAGCAGTATGAGCCTTGGCCCACCTCTTCCTCATTTACTGAAAAAGAACTAACCATAGCTCTGGATCCCTGGAAAAATGGAGTTCAATGTAGATTGTACATCATTTTTTCTGCATATAACTGAAGAGTAATGTCTTTGCTCTGGTGGTCCTGTATATTATGTCGCTTCCATAATGTCAGTGTTCCTAGTGTGTATGACATAATGAGGAACGCGTGTGCATGAAGATTCTACCAGTGTCTCCCGGAGAGTTCAGGTGAGGTTGGGATGAGCTAACATCGCAACAAAATTCCACGTGGGGTGCCTTATGTAGGACTTGTAACCAAAACGGATCTTAATGGAATAAAACCTACAAAGTTACCGCATGTGTGTCGATATTTACTTTGTAACAAAGAGTGTAACATCCCCTCTCTTTCTGTGTCTTCTGTTTAATGTATTTGGCATAAATTGTCAAGTTGAGAGCACACCTTGTGGCATCAATAAAGGTCTGTATCATCATTGTGGTCTCTGATTTTAAATTAAACATGCCTTCAGCATGAGTCGGCGCATTGTACAGCATGAGTCAGTACACAGTGACATCAGATAGAGCACTGTTAACACTAGCCCATTTACCCCAAAACTATTGAGTCACAGGCCCTGATTCTAAACTATGTGAAATAGGATGAGGTATTTACCACACCCTTGAATACCTTTACCCTGATGACAATAGTGTTAGAGACCTTCTCTTCTGAGTTTTCAATTTTGAAATGAGGCAACACATACAGAATTATTATTTTGCACACAGAAATCGGCATTTTGACTTTTTTCTTCGTTTGACCTGCGGGAATCTATCAAGGGAAAACAGTAAGAGTGTTATAAGTATTACATGACACAGAATTCCAATCTCTGCACACACTTAAAGAGGGATCTGTAACCACCAAGTCCTAAAGAGTGTCAAAGGGCTCAATTTTAGTCTTTGAAGTGATCATACGTTAGTAATTTTGCACCTGAATAACTGATACAGCAGGTATTGAGAATTTGTGATAGTGTAATTGCCTAACTATTCTGAGTGGCACCTCGACTGTCCCGTGAGAAAAAAGAAATTACAGTATTGCCATGTCCAGTTCCTGCAGCAATTCTGCATTTTCAGCCATTTTTCTTTCAAGAGAATTTTACCCAGTGAAAAGTTGAAAGATTGCAAGGGGATGGTGAAAGCGCAATTGTCATATTCCCATATCTCCTTCATTTCCAAGTTTAGGGGGAAAATCAGTTTCCTGCCCGCTCTGCAATTATACGAAACTTAGACATGATTAATTGTCAAATTTTCAGTAGAGCCTCTGTGCTGCTCATGTGCGGGATGGTGCCTGCATGGCCTTATAATGTAAGGTATAGACATGCTGCTCATCCTCTCAGAAATCTTGTTTACTTGTATTTTTTTCATTTTAGTAAAAGTCTAGAATGCTGACCCTAGACACAGTAACCGTCTGGTGAAACGGTCCCAGGCTTCCTTCTGCCAGGCTTCACATCAGCCAATTGATACGGTTGTCATGTCAGTTGCTCTCACCACCGCAGCTACTGCTGGTGCACCCATCTTCCCCCAAACGCAATCATTACTCACTCCACAGCTGTGGCTGGCTTTGGTCTGTGGGTCATGGTGGTGGCTTCTTGCTTTTAAACCCAAATGGCTAGGAGTGGGCACTAAAAGTTGCCCCCATAGTACTACAAAACACTTCCCACTGCCCAAACATTGTCCTCTCTGGGATGCCTTTACTGGCCTGAGAGTCAAATGTGGACACTGTTCACTTGACCCATTTTGCCGAGCCATATTGGGATGGATGCACCAGTGGCAAATGACCTCATCCATCACAGATGGCACACAGCAGCCCCTCTCTCCCTGTGGCCCACCGATTGGATCGCAATCTGCAGACAATGTTCACCAAACTGGTATGGGCAGTCAAAAAACTTTGATTAAAATGGTAAACTCTGACTCTAGTAGTTTCAAGGTGCCCGGGCATAATTTACCCATTCCCACTGATTATTTCATGTGGAACCTAAGAGGTAAACCCCAGCTTTTAAAATACAGTCGTAGTAATCAAGCCACCAATGAAATGAAAACATCTAATGCACTGGCCTGCACATAATGGGTCTGGCTCCTCCTCTGCGCAGCAAATCGAAATGCAATTCTATTTTCATAGGGATGTTCTATTCTAAGCAATCCTTGTATCACACTCTTCTCTGGACCTAAAGCACAGCTTCAGAGAGCCAAACTAGGACTCACTAAGGGGAAGGACATACACTCAGATGGTACCTTTTAATCCATATCACAATTTAAGAACCTAAACAATACAAAGCCCTCTTAGTATTTTTGTAGATTTGCACCTTTATGACAGTCTCCTAGCCTGCTTCTAGGCACAGCCACCAGAATTAAAAATCTATGCTGCAGTCGCACAACTAAACAAATCTGAATTAACGTAATATCACAACAAGGATCTATAGATAAGAAATTGGGAATAAAGTGTTAAGCCACCCTCATCTAGGAGGCTATGGGATCCCACCTTATGGTCTTCACTTATGGACATGCAATTGTTGTACAAAACTCAACTTATCTCGTTAAAAAGCAGATGCTGAATTCGGCATTTAAAGTTTCTCCACAGGTCCAATTGCACACCTCTCAAACGTACGTCAACTGCATTGGGGTGTGATAAGATGGACAAGCGTTGTCCTTATCTATCGGATAACCTTATACTTCTGCCCTGGATACATTTCACAATTACATCCTATTGGAAAGGCATTTTCTCCACCCTATCAGACATGATAGACAGTATGCTATCATCCTTCCAACCAATGGTATCAATGTTATATTACAAAGACCGCCCCCCATTGATTCAAAGGTGGAAGGGGATTGGGCTGCTGCTAGCGAAAAGAAGGGTGGGCTTATAGTGGGGATAGGGCTGGCGCCAAAAGTGAGCAAATGAACAAATGATGTTATGTATTGTAACAAATCTCCACTCCTAAAGAGGGGACTAATTATGCCCACTTGGGTCACGACCAGGGGATATCTGGAACCCTTTGTGCAATTACCTACTGATACAAAGAGGTGAAGCTGGTAACGGGATGAGGCAACCATAAGTGTTGGGTTTGCAGTACAGAATGAAAGTAGAATGTAGTTAAGTCTAGTCACTCTGGTGTTAATCATGCAAAAACAACACTTTGTATATATCAATGTCATGTCCATTACACCCCTACATACTTCTGTGAACATGAGTAGCAGAAACTAACGCTAGAATGTAAGGAATGATAAATGGTGTAAAAACCTATGTCATCTGTAAAAAGCCAATATAAGAAAATCGTCAAGCCTTCAAATGTTAAGTGACTGCTACGAAAACCTAAATAGTAAAAAAGCGCCTTCAATCAGCATATGTCAGCATAATTGTGGGCTTATATACTGTGCCTTTTCACACATGACATGTACCACACAAGAGTTGATGCCCTGTCACTTTCGGAAGCCTGCTAAAACTATTCCATTTTGCTTTTATTTTTATTTTTTGGCAAGCACTGAGTGATCCACAAGCCTCCAGGCAAAATGAAATGTGTGTTTCAATGTTGCAGTTTGAGAACTGCTGAATAGCTGCTAGCAGGCAGCACCCGATCTCGGGAGAATGCAAAAACAACAGCATCTATCCTTTACATTGTTTTGATATTGTACTCATCGCAGCCTCTAGGGCAGCCTCACCCTGGAAAGTATTGCTTCTTTTTATCCAATTTACCTACAAGGCAAAGCCCACACACTGTTGCTTCAGTTAGTTTGTGTGGGAGGATAGCATGTTCTTCAATCTCCAGCTACGACAAATGTGGAAATTGCTGTCTGGGAGCCTGAACATTAATTCATTCCCACAAAAAGCCTGTGATCAGATATAATTTCCAAAATATTGTCTGATCTCTGACGCTTTCCTCTGAAATACTAAATTGTAGATTTAACAAAGACAACTGTGTCTTTCAGCATTTCAACTCATGCAATAATAAACACATACGTAAATCTATTACCTTGGTCATAATCTATTTTAAAGTTCCATCTTTAAGAGCCACTGGTAACCAATGTTAACCCGTTCCCTGCTCACGTTGGCTGTTGGCCGAGGCGAGCACTACCTTCTGGGAACTGCGCACGACCGTTGGCCGACGCAGCCCTACGCACTCGGTAGAACGCCTGCACCGCGGCAAAATGTCCGCCGCGGTAAACGGGTAAAGTGCCTCTCCTCTAAATATGGTAACATTGGCTCACACCCAACTGGCACATTTAATTTACTTTTAAGACCCTAGTAAAGTGGTAATACATGCACCTAAGGTATGTTAATTAAATGCTACTAGTGGGCCTGCACCACTGATTGTACCACCCACTTAAGTAGCCTTTTTAATCATGTCATTGCAGGCTGTGTATGCAGTTTTAGACCACCATTTCCACCTAGCAAAATAAACCTCTTGCCCGACCTAACCCTTCCTTCGTAATACATACATGTCACTCCTATGTTCGGCCCCAAAAAAGCCCAAACAGCAGGGTGTAGTGTATTTAAAAAGTTGGACACGTCCTGGTAGTCCTCTGGGGGTCGGCACCTCCAGAACCACCTTCGAGTTCTAAGCTAACACCATGTATTAATATTGGACCCTCAAATCCAACTCTTTAGCACACCTCTGGTCCTGTGGAAGACCCAGAAGAGCTGATGTACTGCTCTGCTGCAAGAAGGCTTGCTACTCTGCTGCTCTGCTGCCTGAGTGAAAAGGAATTGACCTGCACCTTGAGCCCAGGATCACCAGAGTGAATCCAAAGTCTAGTTTGATGGCCTCTTGATCTCGGCCTTAGGACAGAAAAGGCTCCAACCACCTTGACCCAAAACCTGGACCCTGTCTGCTCCAAGACTTGCCCTCAAGTGTTGCCACACCAGGCCTGGACCCTTGAAAGTGGGTCTGAAGGTGGTTTACTATCCCATCTGTGATCCATAAGAACTGACACAGTGCAACACATCGCCTCACAGCTCCACATTGGAACCACCACCGCATGACGCATCCCCAATGCAGTACCCTGTAGCTCTTCCAAACTGCTGCTGACCAATGCCTCTTGATGCAGGGCCTCACATTGCAGCCTCGCAGCTCCCCTGGAATTGCTGTGCATGACACATCCTCGACATAAGACCTTGCATCGCAGCCCACAGTCCATCGGAACTACTGTTGCACAACACATCCTCCACAGGGGATCTTGCAATGCTCCACAACCCAGATTTAAGGTACTTTTTTAGCAGACCTACCTTGGTCCCTGTATCCGGCCTGCACTCATCACAGTCAGCCTGAACTTGTAACTTTGTCCTGGTCTGGTGCAACCAGATAACAATAGTTGGCGTTTTGCCCTTATAGGCACTATTTTCACCTAAATCTTTAAAATTGCATATCTCTGGTTCTACTAATTGTATAATAATTTATTACATTTTTCTCAATTTTTCTAATTTAGTGTGGGATTGTTTTGTGTTGTCTTTTACTTTATTAGTATTTGAAGTGCTAGCTAAGTACCAGTACCTTTTAATGCATTTCTAATAAGAATGTGTCTCTCTACCAAGCTCAGGCATTTACAAGGTTTTTAAAATATATTCTATCCTGAATAAATGGCTATTATTTTAAGATGTTAAAGGGCAAATACAAGAAAGAAACAGAGAAAACTGGTTGAGGAAAACAAACAGGGTGAGAACTACATTAACAGGGCACTACATTAGGCACTTGCTGAAGGATTTCATAGCCAGCTGACAAAGGTGATTAGCAATGAATAGAACAATACATTCCACATGTTGCAAATACTTCAAGTTTTCCCCATTTATTAATATATATATATATATATTTTCAATTTTAAACACAGAGCAATGAACTTAATTCTTTTAAAATCAAACACATTTTTAAGCATTGAATCTGTTATTGGATGCAGGTCTCAAAATGCGAATGGACATCTACCCCACATTTATTTCCCTTGTTCACTTCTGCTGCATGTTTCATTCTGTTTTAGGATTATCTCTTGGAACGGAAATGGGATTAATGGCCTAGTCAAGTAAAACCAAATACTATCCCACTTCAAAGCTACTAAAGTTGATGTAGCGTTCCTTCAAGAACCTCAACTACCCAAAGCAAACAATTAAAAGCTGCTATGGTAAATCTTTATATTACACCGATTCCTTTGCTTTACTACCAGTTTCAGATACTCCAGATTGGGATACTCATACCTATGGAAACAAAACCACTGGCCTAGATGTAAGAGTCCTGATAGTGAAATAACCAGAAATATGGTTTGCTATTTTCTAACTGCCAAACAATTTCTCTACTGTTGCAGTTTATATTTAATAGCTCACCAACATCATCCCTACTTCTCATATCGGCAGTCCACTGCTCCATAAACATAACACTGGCTATAATGGTTTTGCAGTACAGAATAGAAAAAATATCTTAATTTCATTGCAAGTTCAAAGTCTCACACTTTAATACTAATGATCTGAAAACCTGCATGATAAGAGACATCAAGAAATGTATGTTATCAATTAAAACATCAAATACCCTATCTCACTCTTATATAACCTTTCATCCAGTTGCTTCTTCTGACCAAGACTCATTTATCACAATACTTAACATCACTTACTAGGCCATGACTGCGCCTCCCAGCAGTAGAATTGAAATCAAACCCTAAACCTAATTCCTGGAATACCCAGAAGTTAATAGTTACAACAGGATTATCTGTAATGTTGAAAAAAATAATGCACATATTAAACTCTCATACACCGCTCACTGGTCTCACTGCAATTTTTCTACCTGCTCAAATGTATGAGGGTTTCAAGATGTGATTGGAGGGCTGATAAGATTGGATGTAGGGCATGGTGCAGTCTCCTATACCACAACATTGACTCTGAAACAAACCCTTTATGCTTCCTGTCTTGTCGCCACTACTGTGTCCTTCAGTTGTGTAAAAAGATAGATAGAATTGATAAGTGTGACGACCACTCTCAGTGCCCGTCGGATATTCTGTGCTGGATCTTGATGAGCTTTGCTCTGTCCACCCAGAAGACATATGTATGCCTCGTTATGCCTCCTCCAACTCATCACTCCTAAGCCATCCAAGTTGGATTTCAAGCCACTTGTGACTGGATTCCATAGACCAAAGGTTGTGGTTCATTGGGGACAATGGAAGCGGCTCTCTCCTAGGCACAGTAGGGCATGGAGGGAAGAATAAGACAGGGAACCCTCAGACAATGTTTGTAAAAAATTCCACTTGTCTCTTTATGGTTCCTCTTTCGTCAACAACAGTGAACCTGTTTCTGGGTTGCTGATGTGCTAGTTTTGTAAATTCACTTTAAATGTCAAATCAAAATGTCAGCATTTGAAAGTGTTCAGGAACTAAGTGATTCCCTAACCAGAACACTTTTGGCGCAACACCCATTAAGAAGTGCTGTCTCGTCTCACTGTTAAGTTCTCTTAAACTCATCCAACACATCAAGGTCAATAACCTTGATGAATTCCAATCTGGCTTCAGTCAAGGCTGCAGCACCAAAACAGCACTGCTACATGTATCAACAATGCCCTCTGAGTATTAGACTGAGGTAGTTCCTGCCTCTTGATCCTGCTTGGCCTCACACCAGCCTTTGACACTGTAAACCATTACACACTTCTCAACCCACTAAAGCATTGAATGATTCTTGAAGGAGTAGTTCCTAAATGATGTTGATCATTCCTCACAGGCAGATCTAAGATGATCAAAATTGAAAACTGTCAACATGAAAAAGTGTTGATCATGATGTCCATCAAGGCTCTTTCCTTGCTCCCACCCTATTCAATCTCTACATGGAACCTCTAGGAGAACTACAACAAAAGCCAGGGATCCGTTAACACCTCTATTGTGACGACACCCAACTCTACGTCGAGGTGTCCTCTGAAAATGCATATCACTCCATGTGACCACCCTCAACTCTATCCAAGAATGGATGACAACTCACTACCGAAAACTAAATCCTTCAAAAACTGAGCTCCTTCTTATCTCAAACTCAAACTCCCCACCTCCTGTACAATATTCGGTGGATAATCTGAACATTCTTAACTGCAAACCTACTATAGTTGACAGTACTTAATCCCTAGGAGTCACACTGGACAAGAGACTTAACCTCGAGTCCCAAATCAACATCATGGCCAAAAATGCATACTATTAACTATGCCTTCTCTGGGGTATCCGACGTTTCATTCCTAAACAAGACCTGAAAAACGTTATTCAATCTTTGGTACTCTCTAGACTTGTCTGTTGTAATTCTCTCCTTGCAGGCTCCCTAAAAAATACACCTTTCTCCTTTAAAATCCATCCTTCTTTCGGTGACGTGATTCGTTTACGGGGCCAATAGAAATTACCATATTGCGCCAATGCTGATAAATCTTTGTTTACTACCTGTTGAAGCCAGATCAATATGTAGGACTGCTTGTATTACTCATAAAGCCATTCATACTTCTACCCCTTTCTACCTAGCTAACACACACACAATGCTAAAATGTATTTCTCAAACCTCTGTTTTTCAAAAGGGAAAGACTTATGGCACAATCTTTCAAGGAAGTGCGACCAGAATATGGAACTCACTTCCTCCATACCTTTGTACTACCACCTCCTTCCGCATCTTTAAAAAGGACCTTAAAACTCTTCTCTTTCAAAGACACTGCTGCAAATAATTCTGTGACTCTGACTGTTTCCTGTTCCTCACTAGGGAACTAGTTTGACCTTCCTCTTCAACTGAACTTGTAAAATGTACTTTTGTAACCCTAATTGCTCACACTTTAGTTTGCATTGTGTAATTTTTAGTCAATGTATTCCCTGTAAATGTGTAACCATAATGTTTGATCCTATATACTTTGCTCCATTGTGAAGCGCTCTTACACCTCTGGGTAAAGTATACGATATATAAAAACCCATCCATGTGCTGGCTCAAATGAAGGGTATAGGAGACTGCAGTAGTGCTGGTGGTGGTGTCTCTCTTTTTAAAAAATTGTGGGGCATATTACCAACAACTAGCAATAATGATCGCTATGTTGGTTTAGCGGCGATATTTTATCGCCGAGCTGCGGCGATTTTTATCGCTTAGGAGCCTTGCTATTATCAAGGTTTATCTCCTAAGCGATAAAAATCGGCCTAAATGCATGAATATCGCTGAAAAGTCAGCGATATTCATGTATTACCGAGCTAATGCTCTTAGCCATGTTATCCACTACCATTGGATAACATGGCTAAGAACTGTTATGGGGCAGGTGTTAGCTTTTGGAGATATTTGCGCTTAGCGCGAATATCTCCAAAAGTTGGTAATAGGAGATAGCGATGTTAGCGACTGTTTCCAGTCGCTAACATCTTGGCAAGCCCACTTTGCATGTCATTAGTGATAAATATCACTGACATGCAAAGCGGGGCCCAAGATGGTCACTATCTCCTACTAGCTGTCGCTAACTGGTGTTAGCGACAGCTAGGTAATAGGGAGATAATTTTATCTCCGCTTTCTTGCCTTTTAAAGCCAAAAAAGCGGAGATAAACCCCCTTGATAATATGCCCCTGTACTTTTTTTAGTTTTACATAGCGTGAATTAGACATGAGGCATCGGGTCTAGTTCTCCATCCCAGAAAAATATCTGAACACTATCCATGTTGGGAGTTCTATTGTAGGTGTTGGAGGGCGGTGACATGCTCCCTGTGCTTTACGTTCACTGTTAGATGCAGAGACTGGACCCTGAGATGGAGAAGTGGCACAAACCACCCTTTTCACTGCTGAAAGTGATGCACAGAATGTTACAGGGTTCTGCAACTCTGCTTAGGGTAACCACACATCAGTTTGTTTTTTTCACGGACTGTCCTGAATATGTGTGCCTTGTCCGTGAATGAATGAATGGTCTATTACAGAGGTCTTTTGTCCGTAATTTTAAACCAACCTATAGCCGGAGGTTTGGCTCGGAAAGAGTTGTCAACTTTAAACAGTCTCTGCCAAATGGGTATCCTGTCTTACTCCTAGGTGCGGCTATGCTTACTTATCTAGTCATGCACACCCGTAAGTGTTAACTGTTATTAAAAATGTATTAACCACCTAATGCAGGTCACAAGCCCATCAGCCAATAGTCTCCAAATGGGCTAGCAAAGTATAGTTGAAAACATGTGAGGCAGGTCAGAATGTGCCTCACGTAAGCACCATCCATGGAGCAACTAGTTGGTACTCACAAGTTTGCTTGATCTGTCATCCCTGGTACTTTCCTGACAGAGAAAAGGTGTGACCTAACTCCTAAACTACTGCAGAAAATTAAGAAGTGAAAGGATAAGGTGTGTAATTGATGGTGACATCTATCTACTATATAAGCCCCGTAATGTCAAAAAAGAGTGAACTAAACTCCCCATAGATTAAAATGGAGTTGTGCACGTCTCACATATTTTTTAATTTTTGACTAGTGTTCACACTCAGTTAAACAATACAGCATGTGTAGACCATTTTAACTTGAACGACGGACATGTTTCATTGCCCAAAATGTTTGTGGCAATTTCATCAGGGCGATACAAAAGGGGATGATGGACGGAGCATTTGAGCAAATCAAACACTCACCCCCAGTCAATTGATCTGGGTTTAATCCATCACCATTCTTTAGCTCACTCTGCCACCCCAGTTCAGACATGGCCATATGCAAATCATTCTGACCCTGTGCCTCAGGGGAACAGTCCAGCCCGAACTGCCAAGCCATTTCTTCCCTGGACCGGAAACAAGCATCCTGGGACCGGTTTCCGATTCATAATCCTCATCAGCCAGGCTATCTTGAATCCAGTGGCCAAGTGAGCAAGGGACTCACGTCTGAACATACCCTGCCAATTTAGGGCGAACAAAGCGATACAAAAAGGGATGATGGACGGAGCGTTTGAGCAAATCAAACACTCACCCCCAGTCAACTGATCTGGGTTTAATCCATCACCATTCTTTAGCTCACTCAGCCACCCCAGTTCAGACATCCCCTTTTGTATCGCAATTTCATCAGGGCACAGGGACACATCTCCACCCCAAGAATGTACTGGACCTGCAATGGTTGATAAGATTAAGAGAAGGAAATATAGTGCCAGAGACAAAAGAAAAAGTATATTTTAAAGGAATTTTAAATGAGTTAACAGTCTCAAATTTTAACAAGCATCATTCTCATGTCATTTATTTTATATAACATGGTTACTGAGTGGTTGCCAGGTAGACTCCTACCAGCAACTCACCGGGAGAGGACACAGAGGTTAAATAACCCCCACACAACTCAGTGCAGCCAAGAGCACGCACCTGTAAATAAATGTGTGCAGATTACCAAAAGAAAAGAAGCAAAGTAGGTTCCTGTCTGCCCTCCCAATTTTTTCTCTACGGTTGTGTTTATCTTCAAAAATCACACATACAATCACCACACAGCTTGTGTCAGTACCAACTAGTTGCTCCATGGATGGTGGTTACTTGAGGCCCTTTCTAACCCTCCTCACATTTTTTCAATTATACTTTGCTAGCCCATTTGGAGACTATTTGCTGATGAGATTTTTAATAACGGTTAACGCTTACGGGTGTGCATGACTAGATAAGTAAGCATAGCCTCACCTAGGAGTAAGACAGGATACCCATTTGGCAGAGACTGTTTAAAGTTGTCATGTGTTTTTCATAACCAAGTTTTGTTGTTTTGTGCAATACATGAGTGGAGGGCGTCCTAGTTATTATTCCCTCTTATGCTTCTTATTTGATAGTTGAAAAGAGGAGCGTCAGCACATTATTTTTCGTTCTAGTGTCTCCCAGGACTAATTCAGTTGTTGCTGCTGGAAGTTCTCTGGTAAAGAACGTCTTTTTGTTTTTAAAAGGAGTGTTAATGATAAGGTATTGGCTGTGAGAAAATCATAGTGGAATTTGAAAGGTTATCTCTGTCCTCTCCTCCACTGGCTGTTTAACCCTTGACTGTGTACAAGAAAACAAGCATTGGCAAAGCCAATATGTGTCCCCCTATGAGAGCTATTGGCTTTGCCATTTATTTTTAGCCATGGTGACCAGTAGTAAAGCTGCCATGCAGTGTGGCTAAAAATAATTAAAAAGAAATAGTGCTATGGTGCGGCCAAAGCTAATGCACTTTATTAAATTAAAAAAAAAAACAGGAAGTGATGTCTGGAGTAAGTCAAAACAGATTTAGGGCAGTAGAGAAGGATGCTTATGGGGGAGAGGACAGCAAGACGTGGAGGAGAAGCACATGGAAAATGGGTGGTGGGCAGAAGGGGCTGGTGTGGCAAACGGACAATGGAGGGTGGGCAGGATGGTCTTGGGGAAGCAAACAGACCATAGCAGGAGGAGATGGTCAACAAGCCGACAGGGAGTGGTTAGGAGGGTCTGAGATAGTAAGCCGACATCAGAGGGTGGGTGAGAAGGAATGGAGCAGCAGGTTCACGACAGAGGTTGTGCAGAAGGGGATGGGGTAGAAAGCTGATGACTGAGCAGGAGGGGATGGTGCAGCAACCTGACAATGTGCAGTCTGAGGGAAGAAAACTGACAATGGAGGGGCTGGGGAGTAAGCTGTCAATGATTGGTCAGCTTGAAGGGCTTGATCAGAAAGCTGACAACAGAAAGTGGGCGGGAGGGGCTGCAGCAACAAGCTGTCAACAGACAACAGAGGGCTTGTGGGAGGAGCTAATGGACGGCAAAAGTGGTCCGACAGAAAATGGGGGCGCACAAGGACCACAGAACATCTGGGGACTTTTAATTTAAAATGATATTATTTTTTTTTTTTAACATTGTTGTGTCCTCAAAATTAAATGTTGTCCTTCATTTTTGTACTGAATTTTGACCGTTTGTTCTGAATTTTTACAGACCCTGCCCAGATTTTGCCTCTATGGTAGATGGTCGCCCTAGCTCTGCTACCCCTAAGTATATACTTTGGCCCTTATTTATGAGGTCTTGCGTCACTTTTGCGCCGCCGGTGCGTCACTTTTTGTGACGCACCAGCGGCGTAAAATATGCGAATTGTTGCGCCATATTTAAAAGTGACGCAGGTAGATGAGTCACTTTTTAAACCCCTGCGCCACATTATACCTGCGTCAGGTATAATGTATGCAGAGGGGGCGTTCCCCCGCAAAAAGCCTCGTAATAGTGATGCAGTGAAATCTATGAGATTTCACTGCGTCACTTTTAGGATGCTGTTGCGTCAAAATCTTGCGCCTGCCTCACAGCAGGCGTAAGACTGACGCAAGCCCTTTCACATGGGGCTTTCCCCATGTGAAAGGAGGCAATGCTGGAGTTGCGTCACTTTTGTGACACACTCCAGCAATGCGTCACTTTTGCGCTTACAGATACGTCAGAAATACTGACGTATCTGTAAGTCCTTGCGACATGATGTGTCATACATTAAATATTACGCATCATTGGTGTCGCAAGGAGTGCGCAGTGAAAAGTGACGCATCGCTGTTTTCACGCAGCTATGCGTCACTTTTCATAAATGAGGCCCTTTGTGAGTTATGGGTATATTTGCAGAAAGAAAACAAAAAAAAGAACATTAGCTACTGCTGTGCAGTTCTTCTACTTATTATGTTAATAAATAAAGGTGCTTAGTGAATGAAGTGTCTGTACCTTTCGGAGGGACCCCTCACCTGCAAGGCTAGGAGCAGGTAATTGTATACGCAACAATATTGCTCCTTTAATGTGAAAATATTTTTTTTTCTAAATCCGCATAAACTCAGAGGGATCGGACTGCAGAACATTTATGGAAACGCCAGTAAAGGTCAGTCCTGGGAGACAGAAAAAAAGAGCAACCCTTCATGGCAGCGGAAACCATTCAGGGAAGGCTCATTTCTCGGGAGATTCCCAAGTTATGAAAATAGCAACAACCGAAGAGTGGCCGATGTGTTTTATGCATTCCGAGAAACAAGAAAGAAATTGCGTGGTCTGCCAGAAAAAAAATGCTGTCATATATGTCCTAGGATAAATTGGATATTTAATGATGTTCCCTGTTAAAGCTTTGAGATAGGCTTGCATCTCACAGGTCACTGACCTGTGCCAAAGTAGCTGTACTTTTTATAAAGTGCACAATAAAAATGACCGTATGATCTTCTGTAAGAAAGTTGTGCAAAAGCCCTGAATGGTTTCACTCAATGCAAAAATATTATTCTTAAAAAATTTCATTAGAGAAAGTAATACATGGAGGGAGCTGCAGAACACATTTCTAATACAGACATCTTGAGCAAGGCGTCCCTTGTGCATTGAATGATGAAATTATTTCAAACCATCTTAAAGTCGAGATCAAAGGCTGCCTGAAAGCATTATTCCCGATCCAGAACGTACCAAAGAAAGGCCAATAACCCAGGTGAGGCAGAGCAAAGCCACTGGGTGCGACAACTGGAATTCAGAAATCTCCCAGATGTGAGCCCTAGGATAGGCCTTCATCCAAAAAAAGAAAAAAACACTAAAAAAAATAATTCTACAAGGTCCATGAAGGCAAACAACATAGTTGTCATAATTTGATATGGAAAGTGAAGCCTGCCAGTGAAAAACAGGCCTACTGTATATATGACTTTTGTCTAAGGGAACCCTCACAAACATGCTCTGCTGTTATCTGCAGAGTCCCGTTTTTCCCCCAATTTTTCCCCTAACGTTCTCGGGACCATTTTCCAGAACAAGACTGAATATTTTGCAGCAATAAAAAGGAGAAGATGTCATTGTGAAAGGGCTGTAATGTTGCTGACTTCCAGGGTAAATCGAAACTAACTGAGAATGTGATGTATGACAAGAGAAGGGTATTCAGATAAGTCAAGTCAAGTTTAAATTTGTATAGCGCACTACTCACCCAGAGGGTCTCAAGGCGCTTGAGGGAGGGGGGGGAGCTTTACTTATCAAATATCCAAGTTTTTAGTTGTTTTTTGAAGGAGAGGTGGTTCTGTGTGAGGCGGAGGTGGGTGGGGAGGGAATTCCAGGTCTTGGCCGCTAAGTAGGAGAAGGATCTTCCTCCCATGGTGGCTCTTTGGATGCGTGGAATTGCGGCGGGGGCTTGATTGGACGATCGAAGTTGGAGGGTGGGGGTGTAGAAGGACAGGCGCGTGTTGAGGTATTTGGGTCCTAGGTCGTAGAGGGCTTTGTGTGCGTGGGTGAGGAGGCGGAATGTTATTCTCTTGTTGACCGGGAGCCAGTGGAGGTCTTTCAGGTCACCGGAAATGTGAGCTTTGCGGGGTATGTCTAGGATGAGTCTGGCTAAGGCGTTTTGAATGCGTTGGAGTTTTTTCTGTAGTTTGGCTGTGGATCCGGCATAGAGGGTGTTTCCGTAGTCTAGTCGGCTTGTGACCAGTGCATGGGTGACCGTTTTTCTTGTTTCGGTGGGGATCCAACGGAAGATTTTGTTGAGCATACGTAGGATGTTGAAGCATGATGATGAAACGGCGTTGACTTGTCTGGTCATCGAGAGGGAGGAGTCCAGGATGAAGCCTAGGTTACGTGCATGGTCCGTTGGTATGGGTGCGGTTCCCAGGGCCGGTGGCCCCCATGAGTCGTCCCAGGTGGAGGGGGATGATCCTAAGATGAGGACTTCCGTTTTGTCCGAGTTTAGTTTTAAACGGCTGTTCTTCATCCACTCGGCTACTTCTTTCATCCCTTCATGTAGGTTGGTTTTGGCGGTGTTTGGGTCTTTGGTGAGGGATAGGATCAGCTGAGTGTCGTCTGCTAATGTTGAGGTTGTGTTGGCGCGCAATGGATGCAAGGGGGCTCATGTATACGTTGAAGAGGGTGGGACTGAGTGAAGATCCTTGGGGTACGCCGCAGATGACTTCGGTGGCCTCTGATCTAAAAGGGGGGAGGCGGACTCTTTAGGTTCTTCCGGCGAGGAACAAGATTATCCAGTCCAATGCTTTTCCTTGTATTCCGACGTTGTTGAGGCGTTGTATAAGGGTGTTATGACAGACCGTGTCGAAGGCTGCGGAGAGGTCGAGTAGGATGAGGGCAGCAGTTTCTCCGATGTCCAGTAGAGTTCAAATGTCGTCTGTTGCTGCGATGAGGGCGGTCTCAGTGCTGTGTTTGGCTCGGAAGCCGGATTGTGAAGGGTCGAGGGATTTGTTGGATTTGAGGAAGGTGGCGAGTTGACTGTTGACAGCTTTCTCATTGACTTTGGCCGGGAATGGGAGGAGCGAAATGGGGCGGTAGTTCTTAAGTTCAGTGGGGTCTGCTGTAGGTTTCTTCAAGAGAGCGCTGAGTTCGGCGTGTTTCCAGCTTTCCGGGAAGGTGGCGGAGTTGAGGGAACAGTTGATGACGTCTCGTAGATGGGGTGCGATAATGGATTCTGTTGCTGCTGAACTTTCAATTGCTGTAGTTCAGAGCGGTCTACACTCCATCCCAGAAGGAATGGAGTATATGTCAAAAGACAGTAGGCAAGCCCCAGGAGGGCCCTGACTTCATCAGCTGGCTTTGAAATCATAAAAGGATCAAGTAATACAGGGGCATATTACCAAGCAATAGTGATAATTATCGCTATTGCTTGGTTAGACAAAAATTTACCGCTGAGCTGTGGCGATTTTTATCGCAGATAAACCTTGGTATTACCAAGGTTTATCGCAAATGCGATAAAAATCGGCCGCAATGCATGAATATCGCTGAAAAGTCAGCGATATTCATGCATTACCGAGCTAATGCTCTTAGCCATGTTACCCACCTCCCATTGGATAACATGGCTAAGAACTACTCAGGGCAAGTGTTAGCTTTTGAAGATATTCGCGCTTAGCGCGAATATCTCCTAAAGTTGGTAATAAGAGATAGCGATGTTAGCGACTGTTTCCAGTCTCTAACATCTTGGCACGCCCACTTTGCATGTCATTAGTGATAAATATCACTGACATGCAAAGTGGGGCCCAAGATGGTCGCTGTCTCCTACTAGCTGTCACTAACTGGTGTTAGCGACAGCTAGGTAATAGGGAGATCATTTTATCTCCGCTTTCTTGGCTTTTAAAGCCAAAAAAGCGGAGATAAACCCCCTTGATAATATGCCCCACAATTCGCATGAGTACACAGATGGTGATGTGCACACCCCAGGGCACGTGCTGTGCACCACACAGGACAGTAGGAAAAGTTATTTCACTTCCCCGAAGGGGGACTGTACAGCACGAAAATGATGCTTGAGACACTTTTAAACTCATTGTTCTGGTTCATGCTTTCTGATTTTAAAAGCTTCTCTCATATTTGCTTTCTGTTGAAATTACTTCAGGAAAAACATTTTCAGATTCCTGATGAACGTATTGTTGGCTCGGAGAAAACACAATTTGTAGATCAGGGGTAGGGCATCTATTTTCACTGCAGATTCCGTAAAAAAGAATCACTATAGCAACTGCTTTGTCACGTGCCACTGTTTTGTACTCGGCGTTCTCTTCCTAAAGCACGAGGCACCTTTTAAATGATGTCTGCTCCGTAATGTGTTTTGTGATCATTTCCTATTATTTTAAATGTTAACCCTTGGTGAGCACGAAATACAACATAACAGTCAGTTTTTCTGGCGCCCTGATTGCCTCGCAAATGTGGCTTTTGCTTGCAACTGCCCCAGAATACGAAGACGTAGCATCTGGAGCAGCAAAAAAAAAAAGAGTCAACCCGAACAGATCCTAACGAATGACCTTTTCAATGAACTACTGGGACATTTGCCCCTGCTGTCAGCCTCATGGTCTGTGCCTTGCCAATTGCAAAAGTGGGTGCAAACCGCGTTTGCACCCACTGTTTTAATCAGGATTTGGCACAGTATGTCAGTGCCAGTCTCCGCACACACCATTTCTCCGGGTAACAGCTATAGCACATGGAACTGGGAGAGCAGTGCAGTAAAGAGTAGAGCACCATGCTGTAAAACTAGGTCCAAAGACCATTTCTGCAGTGGTTCTCCCATTGCGTGGGGCAAACCTTCGACGCTCGCTTGTCTGGACTAGGTTCATTGCACAAGTACTGGTGCAGCTTTCCACTGACGCATCCAGACCTCAAACATTTCACCACAGTGCCTTACAACGGAGATAGACAGATTACATAAAGCGCTGCAGTGCAAGTGCAGATTTCCACTCATATCCAGAGTACATAGGGGCACATTTGCCATTATTTCATGCACTGCAGCATATTAAGCAACCTTGATGTGCTGAACTGCGTGAAAGGGCAGGAATGTGCGGTATTTAACATCATACAGCTCATTCCTGTCCTTTCACCCTTTTGGCTGCCTAGTGCCAACACAGGCACGCTTACACCATGGTGCAAGGTTGCCTGTGTTGTAAGCAGGATTGTTTTTGTGCAGGAAGGGGCACCTTTCTGCACAAAAACAATCCTCTGAGGCATTTTCCTCTTTCTATGTGTGCTGCGGAATGCAACACACATAGAAAGAGGAATAAAAGAGGAGAAATAAAGATATTTCTACTCATTATGCCTCACCTGGGGAGACGTAGCATTTTGCACCATTCCTAGGCCTACCACTGATGGTAAATCTGGGGATGGCCCAGAATCCATGGGTAGATGCGTGGGACGACACATGCTCCTCCCATGGAACACCTTTCTGTGGCCGAATAACGATACGCAGCAATTTGCACTGCGTTGCATTTCTCTAGATTTATCAAGCAATGCAGGACCACGTAAGGTGTCCTTGCATGACTTGATAAATCTTATTTAGCATTTGCACTGCTCTTGCGCTTCATTGCATGGCGTAAGGGCGATGCAGATGCATAAAAAATATGCCACATAGATTGCACCAGGGTAGAAACAGTTTCCACTGATATACTTGTTTAACATAGAATACATCTATGGTGGTGCAGTTTTCTACTGACAAATGTGGTTTGCACATATTTAACTGGTACTGGTGCAATTTAATACTCAACTTTACAGAAACACTTGCTATTTACTGTCAATGTTTTTGCACTTGACAGGAAGTGATGTTGAGGCCCAAATGTAACAACAGAGAAATGTTTACAATCACGCAATTCTGGTGGCAAAATTGCACTGCCACCAGTGTAATATACGTAAACTGGCCACTGCTTCTTACCATTTGTAGCCTTTTTAATATACATGCCCACAGAGACTTTCCCCAGCAGTTTAAATATGCCATAAGTGTACATTAATGACTAATTGCCGTTGGTTGTTGTTCCATTTAAGGGTGCTGTTAAATACATATGCATTTCACACTGGGGGTATATCCACAAGAACGTGTGCTAAATATCACCAACAAATGCTAACGCACCTTTACACATCGCAATCCATCGCGGGAAAATAACCCTGTGTTATCGTGGAAGTCACAGCACTGCGGTACCTTGCGATAGTTCGCCGAAAACGTGGCCAATGTCCGTGATACAAACACCGCAACGGAGATTAAAACACAAACCCCAACGCAGAAAAAGACGCAATGGGCCAAAGTGCAATGAGGGAATCAGCGATAATCTGCGCCAGGCCTGCATCACATACATGGCAGGTGGGAAAAATAACTATAAAAGTAGAAAAAACACACAAACGCAACCCCATAAGCACCCCGGACGACCAGCCCAGGACCTCAGGGACAGGGAAGGGCAAGGACAAGAAAAAGAGGAAGACAAATTTCAGTTCATAGGAAAACAGGATCCTGAACATGGAGGTGATGGAATACCATCAACAACTGTTTGTCACCTCCACCGTGTCATTGGGCACCAAAAATGGGATATGGCGGAACATCGTGGACAAGGTGAATGCCGTCAGGGAGCACAAGATGTCAGTGGACGAGGCCATGAGGTGATGGATTGACATCAAGCGGAAGACCAAGGAGACACTCGCAGCCAACCAGAAGGCAGCAATGCAGACTGGAGGTGGGAGCCCAATGCCATACTGGTGTCAACAGTCATCAGTGTGGAGACTGTGCCCGGAGTCGGGGGAACAGACACTGCTTGACAGGACACAACACAACCGCAACAGGGTGAGTGATCACCATGTACTGGGGGGACAGGTGAAGATGCCCACAATGGCACACATGCACAATCAAGCAGAGCACATTGCACAACCACAATGACTCTGGCCCATGGCCCTGATCTACACACAGTCACAATGTACATTGCCATGCTGTCTGTATGTCAACATGTTCCATGTGGCCACACACATGTGGACACATTGTAATACACCATCTCTCCTGCACATTGCAGGGGCACCGTCAAAACACCCCTTGGACAGCAGTCCCAGCCACTCTTCACTGATGAC
This sequence comes from Lissotriton vulgaris, assembly GCF_964263255.1. NCBI lineage: Eukaryota > Metazoa > Chordata > Amphibia > Caudata > Salamandridae > Lissotriton > Lissotriton vulgaris. The sequence continues at coordinate 999,067,323 of NC_141695.1, read as the reverse complement.
GAGGAGGACACCACCAGCATCAACACCCAAGCCCTCCAAAACATCCTGGACATGATCTGTGACTTACCTCCAGGCTCAGGGTAGACCACCTGCATTGAGAGGACCCCTGCCACTACCCAAACCACCCAGCAGGAGGCACCCACAACCCTGGCAGTCTCCCAAGACCCCCAGGAACAAACCAAGGCCTTCCAACGCCGTGCGCTGGAGGGCCAGAGGGAGATGGCTGAGCAGGTGCGGGTGGGGTTCAGCCTCAGGGCTACCAAACTGGACACCATCCATGGGTGCCTAGGTCCCATTAGGGACCAGCTCCACTCCCTAACGGACACCCACAGAACGCTCCATGGTGTTCAATGAGCCCTGACCGACATCGCTGGAGTCATGACACGGAGAGAACACCTGTCCACTCAGGGTGGCTCCAGCGATACCAGCCTAAGCTGGCACACATGCAGAGGCTCATGGAGCACCTGGTGCGGATGGAGGCAGAAAGGATGTCAGCCACCGCTGAACATCAGCAAGATGTAGCTGGGATCTACCATGCCCTGCAGATCCTCATCATGGCATTGCTGCCACAAGATCTGGCACTGATGAATGCTGCTGCCCCCATACCATCCACATTCCCACCCCCTGGTGTGTCAGTGCCTCACAGTGTGGCAGGCGTATCCACCCCGGCACCTGATGTGTCACTGCTACACAGTGCAGCAGCCGGTACTGCAACACCCACAGGTGGGGCAGAGCACACATCCGAGGATGAGGATGTGGCTGGGATTGTTGTCAGAAATAGGCACTAGCATTTATTTCCCCCACCTGGCCTGTTTCTGCTTGGTGCCGCACATTGTATGTTGGCCTTCCACTGGCCCCCGATACACTCCGCTGCACTCACCTTGGACCACGACATGGACTGCCATATCCTGTTAGATGAACAATGACTCAGCGACCAGACTGCGGACTGTACCCTTCCTCTTCCACAGTACTTGTCATCCCCAGATGGACTCTGGCTGGCCCTCCACTGACCCATAATAATGTGGTGTGCTAGGCATGGCCCTGTACTGCTCCAGCTGCAGAACTCCACTGTATGTGCATTAAACATCCAGTTACGCACTGCTGTGTAATGTCCTTCATCATCCATGTATGTATGTGTGGATGAATGTAGGGATAGTGATTCCCCTCACGTCAATGATGCCCATCTGATGGTATGCCAGTCACAGTGTGCTACATTGCCTATTCTGAACCGTGTGTCGTTGACACTGCAACAGGGACACACGCTTCAGTCACTTACTGGTCCGGGCATGAAATGAACCACATCCAGAGCACCCGAGTCATTGTTGCAAGCCCTGTGCTGGCACGGCATACGCCAGGCCAGAGCACTCTGCTCATGCTCCGAGGGGGGCCCGCATAGCTACCGTTTGCAGGCGTTCATGCTGGTGCAGTGCAGGTCACTGGTCTAGTTGTCGGCACGTCACGGCCGCTCCGTGAGGGCATGTTTGCACACACACACCACACCCATCCAGCACAGGCTTCACAGGCCATGTGACCACGCAAATATAAGGGGCCGACGACGTCACATTCCCCTCTACCGGTGGCCACTGGATGACGGACGCTCCACGTTGCTCAATCATAAAGGACCTATGAGATGTTGCGCACAAGGTTAGTGGCACTCGAGGCATTGCGGCCAACACAGACCTGCCAACACATGGCGCTGACTTGGGTTGCACAGGGTTAGTGGCACCGGAATAGCTGAGCGGTGTGCAGCCTGCGATGATGAAGTGTGCAGTGATGTGGTCTCCGCCATTGATGACTCAGGACTCAGCATCATGTGTGTGCCCTGCTGGTCCGCAGTGTAGGCCTGAGACAAAGGGCAGCGTGAGCCTACCGCCACGTGGCGGCGCATCCGGGATCACAGAGTCAGTGGCACCTATTGGGCTGAGCGGGTGTGCAGCCTGCGATGATGCCCTGTGCACGGGCATTTCCTTCTCCATGGCGTAGTCAAGACCCAGAATGAAATGTGGGATCTGGTGGCCTGCAGAGCGTGCTGCATGATGTGGAGGGTGCCATGTTCACGGGCCCCAGGCTTGTGGCTTGCAGTGGCATGTGGTGTGACATCTTTTACAGACGCCAGTGACAGAAGGTGAGCAGTGCGGCCGGGGTGCACTGAGGCCGGCATGTTCCGAAGGGTGGCGGGAGGGGCTGGGGTGCCTCTGCCTGGATGCGCAGGGGCGAGCATGTTCCGAAGAGCGGTGGGAGGGGCTGTGTTGCCTCTGCTTGGGTGCGCAGGGGCGGGCATGTTCGAAGGGCGGTGGGAGGTGCTGGGGTGCCTCTGCCTGGGGGCTCAGAGGCGAGCAGGCGATAATGTCTTGTGCAATTGTTTGTACTGTGCCATTGATATATATGGACTCTGTTCCAGATGACGGGTCTGTCTCAGATGTGGGACCTGGTGAACTGCACTATATACCTGCACCTGGTTGGAGACACACTGGTGGCAGAAGGTGAGCAGTGTGGCGTGGGTGCGCAGGGGCGGCACTCTCTCTCTCTCTCTCCCCCTCTCTTCTTCTCTCTCTCTATCCCCCTCTTCTTCTCTCTCTCTATCCCCCTCTTCTTCTCTCTCTATCTCCCCCTCTTCTTCCCTCTCTCTCTCTCTCTCTCCCCCTCTTCTTCTCTCTCTCCACCCTCTTCTTCTCTCTCTCTCTCTCTCCCCCTCTTCTTCTCTCTCTCTCTCCCCCTCTTCTTTTCTCTCTCTCTCTCTCTCCACCCTCTTCTTCTCTCTCTCTCTCTCTCTCTCTCTCCCTCTTCTTCTCTTTCTCTCCTCCTCTCTTCTTGTCTCTCTCTCTCCCCCTCTCTTCTCAACTCTCTCTCTCTCTCTTCTTCGCTCTCTCTCAGTCCCTTGATGTGCGCAGGATTCCCCTTCTCATCATGAATTTTGTCTTGCAGGCTGTGGCGTACAGATGGTCCGGAGGGGAGCCGCCATGTATCTTCATTTCTGATCAGTGTTTTTTTACTAATTTTCAATTGTTGCTTCCTAAGTGTATGTGTGCTGGTCATTTTTGTGTTGGCATATGCATGTCACCAGATATGATTGTGGGACATCATGCTGATTATTTGGTACATGTTTGGGTGTAGTTGATGTTGCATAGCTGTGTTCAGGTGGGTGCCGGTGAGGTGGTCCTGGGGGTCGTGGCGGTGGATGTTGTGACCCTCTTGGGGCTCTGAACTGCAGAATCGTTGTCTCTGTGGCATCTGTGGGTCTTTAGGTGTGGCTCTTGGCTGGGCTCCCTTTCATACTGGGGGTAGTCGTCATGCTTAGCACCAGCAAAAGGCAGATGTTAAATCCCTGATGCTACCGCGGCTTATCGCCTGTTTTTGGTTCGCATCACGGATCTGGCATTTCGTTGTGAAAGTGGTGTTGTGGTTTTTTCATGTGTTTTTGCAAGGGAACGCCTATTCTGCATCTCATTAGTGTTAGTTGGTGGTGTCCACTGCGGAGGTAAGTTTCGGGGCAGTTATCACGGGAATACTGGAGTTGTCCGCAGTTTGCACCAGCTTGTGAAAGGGGTAATAAATCTATCTCCGCTTTTGATGCGGTATGGTGGGGATAAATTGGAGTTAAGTCCTTGTGAATATACCCTTAAATCTCTCACACAATGGGAGTTTCATTCATGGGACAATGTGCAGTATGCAATGCAAAGTTGAAATTTGTGGTGTAAATAATAATGTGTGCGCCCCTCTCTCATGGCCGCCATAGAAATACACTGATAATTGCATTCACAACACCTAAGCTTAATTCACTGCCTGAATAAATATATGCAGAGAATTAAGTAGAATGTACAGAATGGAACTGTGCTCCTCTTGTGTACCACAATGTACAGTACTAAAGTAATGAATTTCTATTTTACTATCCATTCATGAAATACATTAGGAAAAGAAGAAAAGAAAATTAATTGCTGCACAGTTCCACCAGCAGTTGCAGTGAGGACAGTGAGTGGCACACGAAGCAAAATGTAAAACAAGAGAGGTATTGTTGGTGCTCAGTCAAAAACATCACTCGTTTCAAGCCTCGGAGACATTAGTCCAGGTGAAATGTGCCATTTATTTTAAATAGCGTGAGTGTCTGTCTCGGATCCAAATGACTCCACATCCCCTGCACTGTCCTTAATTTTACTCTTATTGTCTCCGACCTGTCTTCAGAACAGTACCTTTGTAGTTGTCGAGGAGTTATGCATGCTGAGAAGAGGGTGGTGTTTGAATCAATGCTATGTGAACCTTTGCTGCGTTGTTTTTGCTGTAGATTATCATTTGTTATTATCAGTTGAAATCACAATAGCAGTCATATTGAGAATGATATTGGTAACTTATATTTGTCGTACATTAACTCATTAAGCAGCTATTGAACACATAACATGCAGTACATTCATCATCCAGAGATTCCACAGAAGGAAAGCCAACACATAAAATGTAAATGGGGAAAAGTGCCACAAAATATAAACTGTTGTAGTTCTCTTCTCTTTCCCCCATCTTGCCGTCCTCATTTCTCAAGCACAAACGCCTGGAGGGGAGGAGAACTAACAGAAGACCTTTGGCGCATCAGCTAAAATAAAGGCAGCACGTATGGCTGGTGGGTCCCACTCCCAAACTAGCAGGGGTGGTGGGTGATATTTGAAAGTGGTGGGGCGCAAAGTGATATGCATACAGCACCGTAGTGAGCGAGCGCAGCGAGCTAGCCCGAACCCCAAAAGGGGGGTTTGGGGGGATACCCCCCCCCCATGAAAATTCTGAAAGAAAAATCGTGCATTTTCGAGCAAATTTGAGAAACCAGGAAGTTTAATAAAGCAATTGTGAAAGTGCAGTTATTACATTATTAGATGGCATAACATAGGTAGCAGCTTATTCAGTATAACCACAGAGCTTCATACATTCCGTCCTATTACGCTGCTGAATTCACACTATAAGACTTTCATGAACATCTCAGCTCTAAGAGTAGCAGAAGATGCACAGCAGTTGGGAAACAGCCTTTACAAATTTAGAAACAACTGCATGGAGCAAGGAATAGCAAAGCCAGACAGGGAGGGTGGTAAACACAGACACCAGTAGGAGGATTTAGCCACCACCTCCTCCAACATAGGTCAATCACTGGGCAATACGTTAATCGGGTCCATCATGCCAACCACTATCCAGTAAGACTACTCTCCTCAAGAGAACAAGAAACTCCACTAAATTCCAAATCAACAGAGAACAGCAAAGACGGCAGCATTCACAAAAGGGGCTCAGGCCATAGTTATGGTGGGAATGTGCCATGAAGGGTCTAGTCTTAGGCCTGCACACAGACCATAAATCATGTATATCAAACCGTCCATTGTTTGTCCTACATGCAAACTATAAGCCACATATGTGAAATGATCAAGTCTTTGGACTGCACATGGTCCTGAGGTCACATGTATGATAGGTCCAGTCTGAGACCTGCAGACTGACTACAAGTGAGATATGAAAAGGTCCAATGGGAGACCCACACATTGAGCATAAGTCACACAAATAAAAAGGTTTTACTCCTTTACTGGCACTGACCACAGGCCACGTGTATGAGCTTTTCCAGTAACAGATCTGCACATTGCAACACATTACATCTATCAAAACATCCAGTCCTAGAACAGTACCCTGACCACAAGACATATTTATGAAAGTGTACATTGCTTGACTGTGAACTGATCACAGGTCACACATATAAAAAGGTTTAAACCTTGACCTGCATACTGACCAGAGTCTACGTATAAGAAGGACATCCTGTGTTATGCATGCACACTCTCTACTGTATACTGTCTGACTAATAGACACAATGCAACAATGGTATGATATGTTAGCTTTGAGGTCACAGAAACCATGTGAGGGTGTAAGCAGCTGCAAACTAGAAGGTAGAAGGCCGGCTTTGGTAAATGCAGAAGCACATTGTTCATCCAGCACTGCACTGAGACGGATAAGAAAGGAGGAGCAAATAGTGCTGGTAAAATTCTGCCTTATAATGATCTTTGCCAGGAAGACAGATGGTTTAAATTACTATGGGAATTAGAAGTTAGAAAAATAACACATTAGACACTAAATCGTATGAAAGGTTATCAATGCGAAAACATATGTAAGTGGTAATAAAAAACGATATTCTCTGTACTAATTTATGAAACCTATATCTTAGTGTAGTTTCCTGTTCTGAGGGTAAAGTCAATTTGGATATGTATGTGTGGTGCAGCGTGAGGGGGTGGGTGGGGGACGCACAGAGGCAGTTGCCCTGGCGGCTGGCGTAAAATTCTTAGGGGCATTTTTAGAGGCGCAAATTTTTTCACGAAAAGTGAAAGATTACTTGCCCTGCCCCTGGCACTGGCAACCAACCCACGCTATTCCGCTGTGTAACTGATATTCAATTCCACATATTTAAAATGTAATATTAGAACTGAAAGATCCTGCAGTGAAAGTGAAGGTGCTGCTACTGCATTGTGGCAGGACATTACGCTCTCCTGCTGCTCCGAATGAGACTGGATTTAAAACAGTGTCTCCTATACAGATTACATACATTCTACACCAAAGTCATAAGGCCCTTAGCTTTTACACAATTCGAAAGGACTCTCATGGAATATTCTAAGCACAATAGAACAAGCAAGCTGGATTCCATCCTGGGGTGTTTGTGGCGACTTCCATCTCATCACATTCCACCCAGTGATAAAATAGTCAACCAAGATTATATTTTCCAAAATCTTTGACTGAAAAGCCATGGATTTAACAGACAGTTTATTTAATCTTGGTGTGCAATTTGACAAAGCACCCTCTCTGTTCTCAGACTGCATAAAGCAGCCCATTTCATTTTGCCTTTCTGCCCCTTCAAATTAGATTCAGTCTTATAACATAACTGAGAATTAAAAATGGAAGACCAGAATGGAAAGACACAGTTACACGGGTCCTACAATCTCGGGTCATTGACAGCAGAGTCTTTTATCCAGGTTAGAAAATAGTTTTATACTGAGACAGAAAATGTACCACCCAGGTGACCGAGATTGTGCATGTGCAGACTTCAGATAGCAGTTACACATAATGACGGCAGGGTCAAATATAAATCTGAAATACTTGGAAATGTACTTATTATCTTTTTCAGTACCAGCTTTATGTTTCACAAAAAGACAGAGGTAGTTGTCTGCAAATCAGTCTGAGCCATCCTTTAGATATCCGCATGAAATCGTTTGCAGGTGCGCTGATTTCGCCTCAGCTGTGCATTTTTTCACCCTGTCCTCCACATTAGAAGCACGCACAACATAGTCCCTTGCACGCATAATGGGTTCACCAAAGACAGCTGAAGTGCAGGCTTCCGTGGTGTACTCACGCTCAGCTCATGCAGCAGCAGTGCTGTGCGCAGATTCTGCAAAGGCAGACGCATCACAAAAAACACGGGGTCAACAGCACAGAGTCCTTTATTCATTTCATACACAGAAATGGAGTGTGCAAACTTGAGTCTCACAGAACAGCGTCCCTCAAACACGCACAAAACATTTTGGCACAGGCAATAGAAGTGCAAGTTAGGCACAGTAAGAACAGCAAGTCCCTCGCACATAAACCAGGTGTTGCTCGGTTAGTGGCTTTGGGGATCCAAGCTGTAGCACAAGCAACCTGTTGTAGACGAGTTCAAGTTCTAAAGGTATACACTGAAATGTCATAAATGTCCTGTAATCAATTACTCTGAAGTGAACAGTGGACCAGTTACAGGAGATTTATTGCAAGATAGAAGGAATTACCACGTTGATGTTGTCCCAAAAATACACAGGATTGTGTTGTGTGTTCAATTTATTCTGCTCCAATGGATTGTGTTACAGGCAAGATCCGAATGCTTAATATTGAAACATGTAGTATTCTATTCAGATAAACATGACAACATATTTAATGAAAGATTAATGGAAATACCGGTGTTGCCTCAAAGAGAAGTTTTAGCATAGCACGCAGTTAAAACTAGCATTTGCAATGAGCTGACAACGGCAGATGAGGAAAAGTGGGCATTCCAAAATCAAAACTAAATTAATCCTACCTTAATTCACTGGCACCTGTAGAACCTCTGCAACAGAAGCAGGCTGCACGACCAGTTCTTTGCTTGCCGCTCCTGAGACGCTACATGGATGAAACTCAAACGTGACAAACGTAGTCACAGCGCGCGCACATCCCAAATGGCCATCACTGCATGGCTTCACATGCTGTGATTGGCCATGATATGCAGTCAGTGCTGAGGCAGTGTGCCACCCACCACCAGCCAATCCTGGTGCTGCATGCAGCGCCAGGATTGGCTAGGGGGGCACACTGACTACTCGCCCTCTGGTGCCTTTGAAACCCCGGACCCGGCTAAAGCAGCACCCCCCGGCCCCTTCGGTCCCTCTCAGTGTCAGCCTTGTAACGCACATGCGTGGGCTAGGTGCCACCCAAAAATCCTCATGCGCAGAGACAGTACTGCTGCTGGCCTCCTGCAGACTCAGACCGTCACTCAAGCTGGCCAGCCCCACCCCCTAAGCACTCCGCATTCCATCTGTTTTTTTTCCCGGTCCCGGACTGAAGCGCAGCGCAGAGGAGCTTTTTTATTTGTAACTATAATTAATATTTCTATTTTATTGAGGTGCTGGCTGCTCTTGTCACGGTGCGTCCAGGGCTTAGTGGGGCTACGCCCCTACGCCCCAATGGACGCACCGCGCCTGCAAACTAGACGAGCAGACGTTTCTTCCTAGTGCCAGAGATGGTCGATACTAAGCTGGTAGAAGAGTACGGTGTTGCCACCTGCACATCTTATGATAACACTTTACATAGTATATTACCATAGTTAATAGGAAGATGTAGAGATATTGACAAACTAACTTCAGTCACAAAAATAAAGTTAATGATGAACAACCCATGCTGGATACAAGTAAGAACAATAACAATCGTCATAGAAAAGAAAATGTATAGTAAACAGTTACAATATGGATCATATTGGGTCACAATACAGTCATTGTTGCCAATCCAGTGTGGATAACTTCTTCAAAATTACAATATTTCGACTACAGTTGCTCAAAGATCTTAGGTCGGGATTATTTCATTTATTTATTTTTTCGTAATTTTGAGACAGTAAGAACTATTTCTGCCTTCTTTCATTAGAGATTGTTGAAAAAAAAGTGTTGATGATCCTGGGAAAAATGTAAATTGCATCCACAAAATGTGCATAATTTGCAAAGATCAAGGGCCATATGTATCAAGGCAAAATGGGTTCGCAAACGCCGAAATTCGCAGAATTCTGGCGTTTGCGAACCCATTTTCGCTAAATGGTATGTATGAAACATATTTGATGCAAAATAAGGAATCGCTAAATTTGCCATTCCTTATTTTGCGATTGCATTTAAGGATTTGCAAATTTTGCGATTCCTTAAATGCAATGTATCAAGGAAAAAAACATTCCAAAATGCCATTAAGGAATCGCAAATTACCACCAACTTCTAGTTGGTGGTAAGTTGCGAATTCTTTTAAAAAAGCATTATTTTTAAAATCAAAAGGTGCCATATGCGCACACATGTCATTTTCAGGGGTGCAGCAGGGTGTTCTTGAGACACCCTGCTGCACCCCTGAAATTATTCACAATTTGCGATTAGCAAATTGCGATTCGCAATTTCCCCTTCCTTATGGGCCTCCTGGCCCATAGAAATGAATAGGAAATTATTCCTTAATTGCGATTAGCAATTTGCTAATCGCAATTATGGAATTTTAATGAATCGCTAAAAAGAAGCGATTTTCTACATACATACCATTTTGCGATTTCTAAATAGCGATTCCTTAAAAATCGCTATTTAGGAATCGCAAAACAGAATGTTGATACATATGGCCCTTAATTACGTGAAATTTGCAATTTTTTAAAAACAAAATTCATTATGCAATTTTGTATAACTGTTTGCATGCTGGAGACATGTTCAGTGAGAAAAGGTCTTGCTGAGAGAAATTTCCTATTCAAGCAAGTATCTTGAAAGACTTTCTGCAAACGTTCATGAAAAAAATCAGGCTGGATACCCACAATCAACATGTTGCCTCTTAACTCTTTAATTTAATGGAATTGCAGATGATTTCGTGAAAAAATAGAAGATTTTGCACAACCCTACGTTTTTTCTTTGTTTTTGATTTTCTTTGGTAAACGCTTGGAACTTGATCACATTATGTCTTCTTTCAAACGTTTGCACCTGCAATATGTGTTGAGATGTTTTGATGTTGTTGGACGTAATTACTCTCGCCCAGATTTGCATGTGGAGAATTTAATTATATCTAGTGCACATTCTTGTCTGAGTTTCACTTTAGCTGAATAAAGAGTCGCATAAGTCTCAGAAATTACTACAGTCAACTCGAACAAAAAAATGACTTATCGAAGGTGCTGAAAAACTAAATTTAATTTGTGTGACAGTCAACACATTATTATCCTCTCGGGATGTGGTTATCAATCAATCAATCAATCAATCAATCATTTGTAAAGCGCACTACTTACCCGTAAGAGTCTCAATGTTCTGGGGGGGTGAGGAGGGGTGCTGCTACTGCTCGAATAGCCAGGTCGTGAGTAGCCTCCTGAAGGTTAGTAGGTCCTGGGTTTGCCATAGGAGGTTGTTCCAGGTTTTGGCGGTGAGGTGGGAGAACGATCTTCCGCCGTTGGTTAATCTTCGGATGCGAGGGACGGTGGCGAGAGTGAGGATGGTGGAGCGGAGCTGGCGGTTCGGGGTGTAGAATGCGAGTCGTCTGCTGAGGTATGCCGGTTTGGTGTTGTGGAGTGCCTTGTGTGCGTGGGTGAGGAGCTTGAAGGTGATCCTCTTGTTGATGGGGAGCCAGTGCAGGTTTCTCAGGTGGGGTGTGATGTGGCCGTGGTGAGGGATGTCGAAGATCAGGCGGGCAGAGGCATTCTGTATGCGTTGTAGTCGTTTCAGGAGTTTGGCCGAGGCTCCTGCGTAGAGGGCGTTTCCGTAGTCCAGCCTGCTGCTGACGAGGGCCTAGGTGACCGTTCTGCTGGTTTCGGTGGGGATCCACCTGTAGATCTTGCAGAGCAAGCGGAGGATGTTGAAGCAGGAGGACGATACGGCGTTGACTAGCTTGGTCATGGAGAGTGTTGAGTCGAGGATGAACCCCAGGTTGCGTGCGTGGTCAGTGGGTATTGGTGCTGCTCCCAGTGCGGTCGGCCACCTGGAGTCGTCCCAGGCCGAGGGGGTGGAGCCGAGGATGAGGACTACCGTCTTGTCTGAGTACAGCTTCAGACGGCAGTTCTTCATCCACTCAGCGACGGCCATCATTCCTTCGTGAAGGTTGGTTTTGGTGGTGAGAGGGTCCTTTGTGAGGGAGAGGATCAGCTGGGTGTTGTTGGCCTAGGAGATGATGTTGAGGTTGTGTAGTCGGGCGACGTGAGCGAGCGGTGCCATGTAGATGATGAACAATGTCGGGCTGAAGGATGATCCTTGGGGTACGCCGCAGATGATCTCGGTGGCTACGGATTGGAAAGGGGGAGGCGGATTCTCTGGGTTCTGCCGGAAAGGAAGGAGGTGGTCCATTTCAGAGCCTTGTTTCAGATCCAGCGTCGTGGAGGCGTGTGCGTAGGGTGCAGTTGCAGACCATGTCAAAGGCAGCTGATAGGTCCAGAAAGATGAGGGCCGCGGTTTCGTCTTTGTCCAGCAGGGATCAGGAGCAGGGAGATGGGTCTGAAGTTCTTGAGGTCCTTCGGGTCAGCCTTAGGTTTTTGAGTAGGGCGTTGATCTCGGTGCGCTTCCAGTTCTCCGTCTCCGGGAAGGTTGCAGTCTTAAAGGAGATGTTGATGGCCTTGCGGAGATGGGAAGCGAAGGTGGCGCTGGCTTTGTTGAAGATGTCGTGTGGGCAAGGGTCTGACGGAGAGGAGGAGTGGATGGTGTTCATGATTTTTATGGTGTTGTTGTCATTTATGTTGGTCCAGGGGAGCAGGGGATCCATGTGGGTGATGGCCGTGAGGTCAGAGGTCTCGTGGCAATCTGGGCGGTCAAGTTGTTGAAGTCGTCGTGAAGTCGTCGTGGATATCTGCCATCTGCGATGGAAGAAGATGGAAAGGGAGTCGCACAGGTCTTGCGGTGGCGGAATGTCATTGGTGTTGGAACTGGGGTTGGAGAGTTACTTTACGATGTTAAAGAGCTCTTTGCTGTTGTGTGCGTTGTTGTCTAGGCGGTCTTTGAAGGAGGCTCTTTTGGCAGATCTGATGAGGTGATGGTGTCTGCGGATGGCATTCTTGTGGGCTGCGTGGCTGCCAGGTGTATGTTTGCGGTGCCATTTCTTCTCTAGTTTTCGGCAGGTTTGCTTGGAGGCCTGGAGGTCTGCGGTGAACCAGCTGGCCTTCTTGTTGGTGTGTCTGTTGGAGGGTATCTTGAACGGGGCGAGAGTGTTGGCACAGTCGTCGATCCAGTGTCTGAGGTTGCGCGCGGGGGTGTCGGCGGCGGTGAGGTCGAGAGGTAGGCTTCAGGGCGAGGGTGGTGTTTACTGGCATCTAGCATCACACATAAAATCTCAAACACAGTGAGAGTTGACATCTATGTTTTTGTGCGGCATAACCATAAAAACATGTGATTTAATTTATTTGACAGTATAAACAACATAGTGAAATAGTAAACTGCACAATGAAATCGGAGAAAATATTTTACACACTTGTGTACAATTGCAAAACAATTTCTGAGATCATTGGATGCCAAGCATAGCATTACATTTAAAAATACAAGCACAAGATTAATGTAGAAGCATCACATAGACAATAGGTTCAAAAACAGACGTCTCCAGCGTGTAGCTCATGAGCTACAATTAGCTCTCCAGCGACCTAGAGGTCGCTCTCCTGGGTCCAGGCTAGCCTACTAAATTAGAAGCTTTTGTTTGAGCGAAGTATTATATGTCTATCACTACTAAAAAATATGTATTTGAGACACAAATGTGTGTATTTTCCTAACTGAGAAGCTGATGGTTGATTTTCCAACATATATTTAAGGCTGGTATTACTATTATTATTATTATCCTAGTGTCAGGGACATTTAATCCATGCTATTATGTATTACCCACATAGAGGCATACAAAACTAATTTTCAAGATAATTTTTATTGATCATAAGTAGCTCTCATTACAGAAAAGGTTGGAGACCCCTGGTCTAAAACATGCAGCAGAATTACTTTACTACTTCACTGTACTTCGATTCAAACAGGTATATCTTTTTTGTACACTGTTTGAATGAAATGTTAAATGTAAAATAAAGTCAATTTATTTTACATTTAACATTTAATTACATGATCACTCCTTTTGGGAGTGATCAAGTAGACTCATGGTTGATCAATTATAGTATATTTAACTATTAATTTGCCTTTAAAAGAATAATGAAGTTAATATGTTGAATTTTGAAAAGCATATCTATAAATTTTATCTCCACAAATTACTTCCTAGTATATGTGAGGATGTCTTCCACAAAAAATGGATATTGGAAAATTTGCAATTTCATTTAGTTGTCAGAAATACATTTGAATTGAAGATACCAGCTTAAGGAATTGAAACTATCTCTCAGGCCGTAATATATATATTATCTACATGCGATGGTCTTGTCCTGGATTCATAAGCCATAATACAGTATTCTACTAACCTGTTCATAGATCACAAAAATGTACGTCTTATAACACATTGTGAAGGACCCATACCGGGGAATAGATGATGAATCAAAAGAGAACACTCCAAGTAAAATTGTTGCTGGTCTCTAAAATTGTTTCTCAAATGAAGGTATCAAAAGAGATCAAGCATTTGCAATGCAATAGGTCTTGCATTTTTTATAGTTAGAGCAACTGGCATTGTAAATGACAATGTCTTTTACCCATGTGTTTGTTTAAGTCTCGCCTAGGCAGCGCTTGCACTGTCTATTCAAGACATGCTGTATTGAGGAATGGGCTTTAAGCTCCGCCCTCGTTCTGCTCATATTGTTTATTGGCTTGTGTCATTGTCCTTTCTAAATGTTGGCTTCTGATTTGTTAATAAGCTTATTAGTCCCTCCTCAGTACCTCCCTGTCTTCTGTTGTTACCTCCCATGAGGACTGGCCCTTTCACAAGTTTCTTTACTTGATAGTTTTCATTAGCAGTTTCGAGAACTATTTACTCAAGGAATGTACACAGCATACACTGGATGCCAGCTTCAGTAATGGTGGCTACTTCTTCGCATTTGCATATATTTTAAACACACTCCATGCGCGTAAATCTGCTTGAATGCTTCCTATTTTGTTCCCACTCCCTCCCCCATCTACGCCCTTGGTGTGCCTTTTTTTTTTTAACCGGAGCGTTGTGCTATAAACTTTATATACACTCCGTCCACCTCTCCCCCCAATTGCACGAACAAACAAACATTTCCCCACAAGTCACCTTAGATCACAGGGGAAAAAAAAGATTTCCAGTTGTTCCAAACTCGGGCCAACCAGTCTCTGAGAGCTTACATGTTAACATGGTTGTGTACCTGCATATCCTGTTTACATACTGCATACGTGTATAACTTATTTTTTGTTGTTTTCAAGCACCCATGCTGTGCTTTTTAGATGAGCCGCTCTAAAGAAAGGTCCACGGCCGCTATTAAAGTGAAACCGGGGCATGGGGTACTTTTACAAAAAAAGCATTTATTTGTCAACTTGAAAAGCAAATGCTTTTTTTGGTAAATGCACCCCATACTGCGCTTTCACTTTAATGGCGGCCACTCCCCTTTCTTTAGAAGCAGAAAGGGGTGTTGCCTCTATCAATGCGAAAGCGCGGCAAGGGGCGCTTGTAAACAAAAAGTATTTGCAATGCAATAGGTTTCACATTTTCGAGAATTTAAGCTATTGTCATTTACAATGCCAATAGCTCACTAGCTCAAACTCTTGTTAATGTGAGAACTATTGCATTGCAAATGCTTGTTTGTTTAGGAGTGGAGTGGATGTATGTGGTGAGGAGTGAAAGTTTGTGGGTTGGATTGGAATTGTTAGTTGTGTAATTGTGTGTGGTGGAAACGTGTGGTGTGAAATGGATTTGAGTAGTGAAATTATGTGGCATGGTGTGCAGTGGGATTATGTGGATAGTAATTATGTGGTATTGAGTCTACTGGAATTATGTGGAGTGGGATTTTGTCATGGAGTGTAATTATGTGGAATGGGATTTTGTGCTGTGGAGTGGTGTGTAGTGGAGTTTATGCAGTGTGTTGCTGAATTTTGAGGCATGATGTGGAATTCTGTGGTGTGGATTAGATGTATGTAGTGGGTTGTGTAATTGTGTTGTTGAGTTGAATTATGTGGTTTGTTGTCGAATTGATGCGGGGTGGAAATACGTAGAGTAGAATTGTGTGTGCAGGCAGACAAAATATAAACTAAAACACACTCATCCGGCAAGACACCTTGCTTATAGGCTTGTCCAACTTAGGGATATCAACTTCCCAATGTTAAGGCCTACCACAGGCCTGTCTTCGAGCCAAAACGACATGCAAGTGGTACTCTGATAAATGCACTAGGGGTAGATGGGCCATTCTGATTATGCTTTTTAGCAAAGGCAGGCATAAAGCCTCTTACTTTAAAGTGAACATATTTGACAATATCGCATTTCTTATTTCATGCCGGTGTTGCATGTGTGCAGGCGTACGTACATGGTACAGGCTACTAGATGGCTCACCTAAGCCACTGGTCACAACCGGTTTTGGGTATAGGACATTAACTGCACTCCTAATTCCGCAGACATTGCTGCACAAGTGCATATACACACAGTATATCCAGCTAGGTGGAACACCTGAGTCAGTGAGTGTCACAGGTTTAGGTTTAGATACATCAGGTGCACATGCTCTATAGATGCACTCAGAGCCTGCTGACATCACAGTATAAACCACTGGTACAGATGTGCTCAGGTTGCCCACTTGAGACAACAGCTGCCAGACTTGTAACACATCTATACAAAAGTGCACAGTACACTGGAATGTCACACTTGGCTGCAAACTACTTGCAAGAAATAGTGTGTGTCTGGTTACTAGCTCTTTTCATGCACACAACAAATACGCACGCATACGACAATGGCGCTTTCAAGGAGCCTGTATTTCCATGCAAGAGGACTTTTCAGATTCGATATGGGTATGCAATAACGAGCCTGCCCTGAGTCAGCAAGATCAGGCAGAAGTAGCAGAGCACCGAACAGAGGAGGACGCCAGCAGACCAAACTAACTGAGTACCTACATGAAGATGCAGGTAAACACCAAATGGACCCAGGAAGGGCGTGAATAGTGGGATGTTAAAATGGCCCAAGTTAGGCTGAAGCCTTGCTGATGTGTAGAGATATATGCACAATTGTGTATTTCTCTCTTTCGTGATGGGGACAGCAGACTGTGCATGCATTTAATAAAAACGAAGGTGGAGCAGTGCAAGGCCAGTGGGGTGAGTAAACAGGAGCCAAATAAGCCTGTCAAAGCTGGAACCACTGTGTTCAGGGGTCTGAGAGAGCATAGTGCAGCAAGCACTAACACAACTGTGGTATTGTGGAGGAATTGCTGTATTGAAATGTAAGCAGCTATGGCGTCGAATATGAACACAGGCAAACAGTAAAGAGCAGGAAACTTAGAAAAAAATGTCCCACAAACAACAGATTGACAACCACAGTATTATGATACAGTACTTAGTCCCTGCTCTGTGGGAGGAATGCAAGAGACAAATGAGGGGCAAAGAGGCAGGACTGACCACTAGCAAGCAAGGATTTTTTAAAGGACACTGAAACAAACAAACTAACAGCAGTGGGCGGAGTTTAAGCCCATACAGAAATATATACTCAAGTATATAAAAGAGGTCGAAAGCTCGACCTAAAAAGTAGTGCAGAAAAAACGTTGTCAGGTTGTTTCCGGTCTACGTTCAGCATACAGTTTTAAATCAGCAGCTTTCCAGTGAGGGAATGTTCAAAACTTCTGAGAGCTCTAGTAGATCTGACCTAAGCCCATGTTGATGTCCTTTACTGAATGGCTCTGCCATGTGCAAGAGACATCCCTTTTCGATCTGTACACCATTTATGTGCTTTTTCTCCCATTTTACACACCGAACTGTCCTTAAAATTGATTGGACTTCAAGCAAAACTGTCCCAACCCATGTATAGATTGTGCATTGGGAGATGAAGTTCTTTAAAAATAAATATTACCTTGGGATAATATGACAAACCTCCTCTATTAGACCCTCTCACACTATGGAGGCTGACCGTACCAATATGACATCCATTGATCCTTTCCTTTGTTCGTTTCTGTTTGACAAGTAAGTAGTATCAGTTGAAAGATTTAAGACTTCATAGTTTCTAATAAGTACATTTTTGATATATGTAAGGGTGGATACCCCACTAAAGCAGTAACCACAATTGTTATCACAGTGAAGCACAAGAAGTCACTAAAGTAACCTGTGTTTAACCATCTGGTAGCGTGGCACAAATAAGTCAGACTTAACTGAAAGGCAATGTGTAAAGTATTTATGCAGCATGTAAACAGTAATAAAGTGAAAGCACACCACAAGCGGAATCCAAATTTGATTTAGAAAAATTGAGTAAATTGTAATAAATAAAATCATACCATAATGATAAAAATAATTCAGTAGAACCGGAGATATTCAGTTTTAAAGACTTACGTTAAAGTAGTGCATAAAAGCACAAAGACCCTCTCACGGATATCTGCTCATGCTCTGAGTCTGGTGCAAAGAGTTCCGTTTGTAGTGGAGAAGGCCACAAGTAGCAGGTAAAGCATTGTGAATGGTCGTTGCTGTAGCACGAAGAGCAGGCTGGACGTTCTGGGCTAACACCACTGTAATACAAATAACCAGTTAGGCATCATGGACTGCTGGTGC
Organism: Lissotriton vulgaris; assembly: GCF_964263255.1. NCBI lineage: Eukaryota > Metazoa > Chordata > Amphibia > Caudata > Salamandridae > Lissotriton > Lissotriton vulgaris. Next base: position 999,049,474 of record NC_141695.1, on the reverse strand, counting down.
TGTAGCTTCACGTTAACAGTCACGGCAGCTGTCGTTACTGTAGCACGAAGTTTGGCTCTAGTTTTGCCGGTGTCACTAAAGGTCGCAGTAGGAAGAAGAAGAGTTATTACAGAAGTTTCACGTTTGCTGTCATAGTGTGTGGCAGAATCTTGGTCCATACTGGCCCATTTGTGGTCGTGAGGAGCCCACATTTCAGGTTTTTCACCTTTACTCACAGTGAAGTACACTCAGATGGCAGCCGAAGGTCCAGGACGAAGACCAAGGGAGACACCTCTTGGGATTCAGTGACTCACTCCAGCAAAGTCCAACAGGGTTGAGGCAAGTCCAGGTGCAGTTCCAGGCAGGTCCAGTTGCAGGAGGTCAACTGGACAGTTGCAAGGAGGCCTCTGAAGTTTGTTGTGTCCCTGTAGCTCAGACAGGAGGTCAGCCAACTGACACTTGGAGTTACTCTGGTTAGCATGAGATGAAGAAAAGCTAGTCCAGTCTTCTTTCTCAGACAGCAAGACAGTCCATCAAGCAGCAGGGCAGTCCTCTGGCAGCAGGGCAGACCTTCTTCTATAACTTCCAGGAGTGGACTGAAGAGTGGATTAGGAAGTGCCAAAATGTATACCTGGTTCTGGCATTCTTCTGTAACTTCCAGGAATGTTCTGAAGAGTGGCTCAGAAGGTCCAATATTTATACTTGGTACTTTCCTTTGTGTGGGTGGACTCCATGTCCTACCCACAAATCTGGTCTGGAAAGTTCCTCCTCTTCCTCTGTCAAGGCTCCAAACTGTTGTTGGTGGCAAAATGCAGGGCAGGCCTGATGTAACGTTCCTATATGTGCGTAGGAGTCAAAGCCCTTTGAAGTGTGAATGGGGCTGGGTAATGCCCCTCCCATCTTCCGGATAGGATGGCCCATCTTGTCCACACCAAAGTCCCAGTTCTGTTACTGTCTGGAAGCAATACACAATCCTCAACCGCAAAACCATTCAGTCATATGACTCAGGACACTGGCAGCGGCAGGCCCGGACTGGCCGTTGCGGGCACCGGGCAATCCCCCGGTGGGTCGCAAGGTTGGGGGCCGGTTTTGGGCCCATAGGGGCCGTTTTTGTTACAGGGCCGTTTTTGCAGCATAGCTGCAAAATCGGCCCTGTAACAAAATCGGTAGAAAAGCGGCTCTGTCACCCCCTTCCTCTCCCCCCCCCCCCCCCCCCCCCCCCGGGTCGGCCGAGAACTTTGCCAGGGCCGATTTTCGTTCCCAGTCCGGCCCTGGGCAGAGGGTACAATTGGTTGGGACAAAAAATGCCAACTTAATGTCCATTAAATAGGGCTTTACATTACAAATAATTGGAGTATGAACAACATATCTCTATCTGCTTCCGATCCAAGGTAATACTTATTAAATGTAATAAGGTAGCCCAGTGTTAGTCAATCGGAGAAAAAGGCCTTTCAATAGTAAATAATGACTTCAGAATGTGTTCACTGTCAGGGCATGTAAAACTTAAATATACATGTACTACTTTTTAAATACATTGCAACCTGCCCAAGAGCCTTTAGGGCTTACATTAGATGTGACTTATAAGTAATAGAAAAGAAGGCTTAGGCCTGGCATAAGCTTGTTTTGTCGGGTGAAAATGGCATTTTATAACTACACTACAGATTGCAGTGGCCGGCATGAGACATGTTTTAAAAGACTACTTTAGTGGCTCGCACAATGAGTGCTGCTGGCCCATATGCAGGATTTATTTTGCAGGCCCTGGGTGCATGTAGTACCATTTACTAGGCCCTTACAAGCAAATTAACTGTGGTAATTTTACGGATGCCTGTTGTATCATGATTTAAGGAGAAAGTACACGCACGTTATCGCTAGTTAGAAGGGAAAAAAGTGCACAAGGTCCTAATGCCAACAATGGGTTCAGCAAAAGAAGGCAAAAACCTGGGGCTGACACTGCAAAAAAGGCCTGGTACAATAATAATCTAATGTTGAAATATTAAAAATTAGCTATCTACCTAATTATTATTCTCCTACCACTCTCAGAATTGAAAATTTATGTTTCTGGTTATCTGAACATGTCTCAACATGTCAAATTATTCTACTGCATCTGTAATCAGTTACATTTGTCCTGTGGTTGACATCTCACTTTGAGAATGCAGTACGTTTGACTACATTTTCCAGTTAAAGATTAGTCAGCTTGGCCCACTGAGAGAATGGAAAGATGAATTATATAATAAATGACCTTTGACTATCCCATGATTTTTTAAAGAAATACATGAAGGGGCAAATTCGCTATTCTTTCAAACAACACAACACAGCAAGTCAATTTCCTGTACTGTGCTGTGTGAAGGGCGGAGAGCAGAAAGGTGCAATACTTACAAAGATCTGGCACATTTCTGCTGTCTCCTAGTGCTGAAATACAAGTGAAAATACCACTGAAAAGGAAAGAAAAATAGAGTAAAATGTAATAAATAAAAAAAGAACAAAACAATAAAAACCCCATCAGTAGAACCGGAGATATGAATTTTTAAAGAATTTAGTGAAAATAGAACCAAAAAAACACAAAGCATCAACACAGGAAATCCGATTGTGCTGGATCGAGTAAAAGTCACATGCTCAGGCTCACCACAGTGAAGTGCAGGTCAACTATAGTCATGAAGTTTGCCCTGCTGAAGTTTACCTTCTCAAATTCATGCCAGAGTCCCTTTTGCGCTGAAGGGTGCCTCAGGGAGAGTGTCATAGGAGTCTGGCAGTATAGCACTAAGAGCTGGATCGTGTTGCTGGAGCTTAGTGCTGGCTGTCCTTGTCAGGATTTGGAAAAAATATCGCGCCTGCCCAATGTTAAAACTACATCGCCCAGAATTCCCTGTACTTTCTAGTGGGATAAAAGAGGGGGCGTGGCCTTTAGACATTGCACGTAATTTGTTTTCTGGTGTGTTCCTGGAGGCGTCCTTGTTGCTGGATCCAGAGCGACTTCAGAGGAAAATAGGAAAAAAAGGGTAGGAGTTTCCACAGGCTGTGGGGACGGAGTTCTGCCGGTTGCTGTGAGGAAACACGGGCGGATTGTGAGTTGAACAGTTGGCGCCGTGCAGTTAATTGGCGTTTTCGTTCTTCCCCGAGCAAGAGGGGAGAAACCTCGGAGGAGAGATACAGCAAGCTCGTTTGGGAAGTGCGAGACAAATCAATTTGAGTCGCGCAGGTGGACACGGTAAGCGTTGCTGTTTAAACGCGATACCCCATGGACATAGGCTGGAGTTGTTGAACCCACAAAATGAAAGCATGTTTGAATATTAGAGGCAAGTCCCCTTTTTTATTAGACACGGGGAGTTAGAGGTAACAAAAGTGAAATTAGGAGCCTGGACATTTGATCGATAGCACTTCCGTGTAAGCTGCTTTATTTTAGTTGCATCAAAGGAAACAGGGAGGATTCACTAAGTGCCAGAGCGGAGGATAGTGGGGTAGCTCCCTACATTCTACCGTATCTGGAGGGTTGTCAATTTGTTTGATGCTAAAAGAACATTGTAAATATTGGAACTGGATACAGAGCGGAGGATTGTAGTGGGTCGCTACATCACACCGTGTTGAGAGCATTGCAGCTTGGATTGAATACTGAAGTTATCCAAACAGTTATCTTTGGAGACAGTCGTTTTGGGAGAATCACTTATCAGTTTTGAAGAACGTTTTTATTCTGGGTGGAACTCAGTTGTGGATATGATTAAGAGTCTTCATTTAAAACAGGAGGGTAGGTTCTGTCTAGGTGTGGCCTCCAATATATATATTTCAGTGGATGTTTTCTTTGGCAATAACCAGTGTCTTTCATTTGTGTAGGGAACAGCTTCCGCGTGATAGTACTTGATGCTAGTCAAAGAGGGGAGCAGTGCTTTCAATGAGACAGGTGATTATTTCACAAAGGGAGGGTATCGAGAATGAAATGAGAATAGGATTAATGTATGTGTTGTAAACTTGTGTGTTTTCTCGTTTCAGCAATCCCTTCCCAGCTGTCCCCTTCCTTCCCCTCCTGGTTATTATTTTGCTATATTTTTTCCCTCACTTGATCACTCGAACACCCTGTGTACTAATTAGGGTGTTGGTGCGGTCGGGAGGTGGAATTCATATTGCTTCAGTCGGATCCTGCGGAGCTCAAGTCTGACAGAATTACGTGCCCACGAATTGCACTCCGCCTGATTCGATTGTTGCAGATATGGCCACCTTGGAGGATGTACTGCATGCATTGGTGTTGGTGCAGCAGGAATTGGCTGCATCTAAGACTGAGGCTAGTGCATTGAAGGACAGGGTAGAACAGTTGTCAAAAAACCCTTTTTCCTCCGGTCCAGCTCAAGTTCAGGTTACTATTCCCCCCCCCATTCCTTTGGCTACTCCCGAGCGGTATGCAGGTGATCCCCGTAAAATACAGGTGTTCCTCACTCAAGTTTTGCTCCATTTTTCTTGTAAACCTGCTGCATTCCCGAATAACCATTCCAGGGTGGCGTTCGCCATTTCGTATTTAGTAGGCGAAGCCGCTAATTGTGCCGTCCCCCTGGTTAGGAATAATGATGCTATACTCTCCGACTGGTCAGCATTTAGAACTGAATTTGAAAAGGTATTCGACCGGAGGGCAAATACCTTTAGTGCTGACAAAGAATTAATGGAGTTAAAACAGGGTAGAGGAGAATTAATCACTTATTTAACATCCTTTAATCGCCTGGTGGCAGAATCCGAGTGGCCAGAAGGAAAACGTATGTCTCTCTTCTATCAAGGGCTCAGAGATGAGATAAAGGATATTGTCGCTCAGATAGACCCCCAACCCACTTGTTGTATAGATATGATAAACTTGGCATTGAGACTGGATAGTAGAATATCTGATAGAAATAGGGATAGGAAGAGATGGGAAAAGGGGAGTTATCGTTATGACCGTTTTTCCCCCAAGATATGGAGCACAACAGACCCAGAACCAGAACCCATGGAAATAGGTGCCTTAAGGGCCCCCTTGTCCAGAGATGAAAGAGAAAGTAGGAGGGCTCAGGGTTTGTGTATGTATTGTGGCAGAAAAGGCCACTATGTCAGGGAGTGTCCAGTGAAAAATAAGGGTGCTAACAATTGGGATAAGAACAGGAAAATGGCAGCCCCTTCTACAGTACAGGCGTCTGAGGGTAGGGATTCCCCGTACAAAGGAGAAGATGAAACCCCTCAGTGGAAGCTTACTTCCTTATCCACTAAGGGTATAAGTGAGACAGAGTCACATTTTGTATTAAACATGCTGGTTGAATGTGAACATAGAACTCATACAGTCTTAGTGATGTTAGATTCTGGTGCCACCGGCAACTTTATAGAAAACGGGTTGGTCTCACGATAAGGATTGCCAAGGGTTCCCAGGGATTGTCCAGAGTAAGTGTTGGCGGTTGATGGGCAACCAATTTCATCTGGGCTCATCACCGAAAAAACAGCGGAGTTGTTGGTATCCATAGAGGTGGAAGAGGGGAGGCACTCTGAGATGTTGGAATTGAATATAATAGACGCCCCTCAGTTTGAGATCATTCTGGGTATGCCCTGGTTGATGTATCACAATCCCACGATAGATTGGAAATCCAGAACGGTTCATTTCTTGCCTGAATTTTGCCAAGAGCACTTAGTTCCCAGTGTGGTTTCTCATGTAGCAGTATTGGCTAGTCCGTTTTTTATAGCCATTGCAGCAGAGAAGGATGTTCTCAGTAAAACACAAGCAGAATCTTTGCCCCCATATCAGGAGGACAATGGTAGTATAGATCTGATATTTGGGGCCAACATACCTACCTGTCGGGTCTGTGCGCTGTCTAGACAGACTTTACCAGAGGTATCAAAAGAGGAGGAAGTGCAGACAATTGCTACAACAGACCAGGTGAAGTATGAGGTTAGGAGTGTAAGAGATTCCAAAATGCGCAGAGGCGTGCTCTGGTACCTGGTATCCTGGAAGGGATATAGAGTGGAGGATGATTCCTGGGAGCCCTGGTCCAATGTGCATGCCCCTGGAGCTGTGAGATCCTTCCATTTGCGTTGTCCGGATAAGCCAGGTCCTAGGAGGCGCTAGGGACGGGGACATACTGTCAGGATTTGGAAACAATATCGCGCCTGCCCAATGTTAAAACTACATCACCCAGAATTCCCTGTACTTTCTAGTGGGATAAAAGAGGGGGCGTGGCCTTTAGACATTGCACGTAATTTGTTTTCTGGTGTGTTCCTGGAGGCGTCCTTGTTGCTGGATCCAGAGCGACTTCAGAGGAAAATAGGAAAAAAAGGGTAGGAGTTTCCACAGGCTGTGGGGACGGAGTTCTGCCGGTTGCTGTGAGGAAACAAGGGCGGATTGTGAGTTGAACAGTTGGCGCCGTGCAGTTAATTGGCGTTTTCGTTCTTCCCCGAGCAAGAGGGGAGAAACCTCGGAGGAGAGATACAGCAAGCTCGTTTGGGAAGTGCGAGACAAATCAATTCGAGTCACGCAGGTGGACACGGTAAGCGTTGCTGTTTAAACGCGATACCCCATGGACATAGGCTGGAGTTGTTGAACCCTCGAAAAGAAAGCCTGTTTGAATATTAGAGGCAAGTCCCCTTTTTTATTAGACACAGGGAGTTAGAGGTAACAAAAGTGAAATTAGGAGCCTGGACATTTGATCGATAGCACTTCCGTGTAAGCTGCTTTATTTTAGTTGCATCAAAGGAAACGGGGAGGATTCACTAAGTGCCAGAGCGGAGGATAGTGGGGTAGCTCCCTACATTCTACCGTATCTGGAGGGTTGTCAATTTGTTTGATGCTAAAAGAACATTGTAAATATTGCAACTGGATACAGAGCGGAGGATTGTAGTGGGTCGCTACATCACACCGTGTTGAGAGCATTGCAGCTTGGATTGAATACTGAAGTTATCCAAACAGTTATCTTTGGAGACAGTCGTTTTGGGAGAATCACTTATCAGTTTTGAAGAACGTTTTTATTCTGGGTGGAACTCAGTTGTGGATATGATTAAGAGTCTTCATTTAAAACAGGAGGGTAGGTTCTGTCTAGGTGTGGCCTCCAATATATATATTTCAGTGGATGTTTTCTTTGGCAATAACCAGTGTCTTTCATTTGTGTAGGGAACAGCTTCCGCGTGATAGTACTTGATGCTAGTCAAAGAGGGGAGCAGTGCTTTCAATGAGACAGGTGATTATTTCACAAAGGGAGGGTAGCGAGAATGAAATGAGAATAGGATTAATGTATGTGTTGTAAACTTGTGTGTTTTCTCGTTTCAGCAATCCCTTCCCAGCTGTCCCCTTCCTTCCCCTCCTGGTTATTATTTTGCTATCTTTTTTCCCTCACTTGATCACTCGAACACCCTGTGTACTAATTAGGGTGTTGGTGCGGTCGGGAGGTGGAATTCATATTGCTTCAGTCGGATCCTGCGGAGCTCATGTCTGACAGTCCTGAGGTTCCGTGACGATTCGAACCCGTGTTTTCGACATTGTCGTAAACCTATAATTCCGGTACCAGTGAACCGTAAATGATCCATATAGTATATCCTGGTGTTTTCGCTATGCTATGAGCAAGAGCACTCTTGTTATGAGCACACTTCCGGTACACCAATGGCATCCATTTCGGAATACGGCATCCATCTTGTATTCTTGCCCTCACATAGTCAATGAACAAACAGTGACCTCGGATCAATTCATTTCGCTAAAGGACACGTAGGCTTTAGGCCGGCGATGCACCCTGTTAATGACACGTAAACCTTAGTTCAGAAACGCTGTGGCCGCATGACTCGACAGAAGCTGCCTCCTCTGCCTGAGGCCAGTCCTGCTATACTGGTTCTCGTGCTCGTTGGCCTGATCATGATTAGGCGGCCGAAGACAGTAGCCTTGCCCATTTACGACCCACAAACATCTCCTATCCTGCTTTTCTATCTCCTACACCTGGCTCTGCTCCTTTCCTTCTGGGCTTTTACTATGGGGAGGTAACGAAATTTACGATGAGGCGGTCCGGCTCTTGAATGAGAAGATGACACGGGATTATGATTGAACAGTGGAAACCCCTCATTCGTAATGTTTGACATCAGAACTTTGTTGACTGTTCCTGTTTGACGCCAAATATTTATTGTTTAGGATAAATGTAAATGTAAATGTATAGGCATTTATATAGCGCACTACTTACCCGTAGGGTCCCAAGGCGCTTCGACCGCTGCGAAACCCTTCCTGGTTTCCCTGAGAGATGGTCCCTTAATGGATATCTCCAGGGTGAGACCAGGCATCCCCGGCGGTCTGGTGGGGCCATTAGTGAAGATGAGGCAAGCTAATGCCCAGAGTTGCCGAGTGTGATCGCTGATCAGAGTGGGCATTGAGGTGAGAGAATTATCGAGTCCGCTGACCCTGGTCCAGAAACCTGCCGCGCCGGGAATCGAACCCTGGTCCCGGGCGTCCTCTGCTCTCGGGTCTGCCGCCTCTAACCAGTGAGCCACACTACTTCACTACTTATACAAAGTTTAAGAAATGTACGAGTATGTGAAGAATGTTGCCTACAGCTAAAAATTGTGTATTTAAGGAGCAACCCACTTAGTACAAATCGAACAGGCTCCTAGAATCTGCCTGTGTGTAGTTTCTGTGACTTCTGTATCCCTGCAGTAATAAACCTTTGGTCTTTGACGCCACCTTCGAGAAGCCCGTGTTTCTGTTTATCTGTGCACCGAGACAGGTAGAACTCAGGGGTCTTCGGGTGTTATCCCTGGCACCTCTGGACCTTAATTAGTCCAGAACTCCAATTGGGGCCCCACGTGGGGCGACGTCATTCGGTACCGGTCCAAAAGCCTGAAGATTTCGAGAAGCCTCGTGTGAAGATTCCAGAGGGAGGCGCCCCACTTCATCGATCCCGGTATATCGCAAAAGTGGCCCGACGTTCTCTTCCACGAGGGTTCCCGTTCAGACAGCTGCAGAGGTCTGCTGCCTTGACTGTCGCCCTGTCTTGGACCCGAGGTGCAGACCTTAGTACGGCGAGACGTAGACGGGTTTCTCCTTGGTGACGTCTTCAGTGCCTCAGTTAAGTATTAAGTGGTTACAAGTTGTTTTTGGTTACTTTGTAAGGATTTATCAATTGGTTGCTTCTGTTCGGATAATCCTTTCAGTTCTCTGACTTGACTTGGTTTTGTAGATTATCACTGGTTGTTTTCGTTCCGATAATCTTTGGTTTGGTTTGGGTATCGATACATTTGTTCATTTGGTAGGCCTAAGTTCTAAGTTCGATTGCGCATCTTTGTTTGTGTTTGTTCTGTGTTCCGGTTTGTCAAAATGGTAAGTCGGAAAAACTGTATGTTTTCGTGTTTTGGTTGCAACAGGGATTCCCGGTTGGAGGACTCATGTCCGGGTCCTCCGATTGGAATTCCTACTTACGAGCTCTATTGCAAGCATGGTGTGGGTCTTATATCTTATAATGAGGTGTGGGTCCGTTACACGAAAAAGGATGGTGTCCTTAGTTGGCCACTACATGGTAGTTTTGAACCTGAAATCCTTGATAATTTGGAAATAAAATTGTTTAAGAAGAAAGCCCGGCCGGCAATGTTTGATTCTTTCCGTTGTTGGCGAAAAGAATCCAAACAAAGAGAGCTTAAGAAATTGAAGAAAGAGCAAAAAGAGCAAGGGTTGACCTTAATGCAGTCTGCTAAGCAGCTGCAACTCAATGAAACTGAGAAAGCGATAGAGATATCTGATAGAGAACATAATTTGGCGATTGACAAGTGCTACCCTGCCTTGCCATCATGTGCTGCTAAGCCAGTAGAGGACCCTGAAAAGGATCCCCTGTTATCTTATTTGTTGAGGTCACCTCCACCGTATGCACAGGGTGCTACTGCTCCACCTTTGCTACATGTTTTGTTACCGGCTGCTGGACAGCCTGGGATACCTGCTCCTGTTCCCCTGAATCCAGTTCCTGTACTCCCTGTGGTTAACAACATTCCTCCGGCACCCCCTCTTCCAGGGTTGCCTGCTAATCTGCCTATGCCTGCTCCGCTTATACCTGTTGTTTCGCAAGTTGCTTTGCCTGCTACCCCTACTCTTACTGTTTCATCTGTTCCAACTACTACTCTACTCAAAACTTCTGCAAGCTTTATGTCTCCGCTTTCTATTCGTCGAAAAATCACCGAATCTGTCACTAATATTCTATCTCCTTTTTACAAAACTCTAATTAAGACTCCTGCCTCTGACTCTACTCAGAGACGTAGTCAGCTTCCTAGTGTTGAAGAACGAGGAATATTAGATTCTACGGCCCTTAGGTGGATTTCGAAAGTTGGAAGGTATGATGTACGAGATGTATTAGAAACATTTATGCAATGGAATGAACCGACACAGCGCTATGTGTTCGACGTAATGTGTTCCCTTTTGCGTGAGGATTGGGATGAGGATGATTCTGAATCAGTTCCGGATGACTTAATTCATGTTCAGCAAAAATTTGCTGCAGGTATGATAGTAGGTCGGGACGTAAAAGAAGCGATGGAACTGATTTTAGGCTATAGGTCTGATCCTTCCCTCCGCTCACCAAGGGACCTAGAGAAACGTAGTGCAAAACAAGGTTGTCAATACCCGATGAGGGAGGTTCCGCCAATATGGCGCGAAGCCATTCAAGCCGATGCGGTCAATGGTATTGCAGCTGCTCCAGCACAGTTCCAGAGAGTGTGGATACACATTCCGTGGAAACGAGCTGAAGTGTTAGCGGTAAAACAGGCTTTGCCAGATCCGCGTAACAATCCAGCTGGATATTATAAAGAGCTGACGAAAATCATCAAGTTGCTTTGGGTGGTGATTGGGCAGCTATAGTAGCGGCAGATGGTCAACAAATTGGTGGTTCTAAGCCCGAACCTCTAATTGCTAATTTACCTGGTAGAATAATTGATTTAATGAAAACTTTGATGCCAGCATTGCGCGTTAATTGGGACAAATTGTCCGCATGCAAGCAGAAGAAAGACGAAAGCGTCTCCGACTTCTTCACTAGATTTGAAGAAACTTTCGTAGATCACAGTGGTCAGGATATGAGCACGGAGGGAGGCCAGAGATTGTTTGTCGATAAATTTGTGCATAATTTGTTACCAGAGCTTAGTAATAAATTAAAAGATTCTGAAAGTGCGTGGGCTGTCTCTACGACTGCGCAAATCCTTGCAACCGCTCAGTACTATGAAAATAGGGATAAAGAAGAGAAAGAAAAGTCAGAAAAGAAAACAAAAGATTTAAAAACTAAAGTCCTTTTGCAACAGGCATATCCGCCTCGCACGAATCAGACAAACTCACAGCAAGGACCATATCAGAGGACCGATTACGGTTACCAAAGACAGCAGGTACAATGGAATCAGTGTGCTTACTGCAAAAAGGAAGGTCATTATAAGAATGAATGTCCAGTCCTAAATGCACAAAATAATGGTGTTCCAGCTCAGAGAGGTCGTGGTGGTTTTACGCAAACCCCTAGAGGCCGAGGACGAGGTACTATGCCTCCGCAGACAAATGATCGTCCTTCTAATTATTTCGATCAGCGAAACGGACAATCTGTACAGCATGGTAGATCTCAACAGTACCATGTTGAAGATTATTGTGAGGTTAGCGAAGAAATTCGACAAGATTGAGGTTCCGTGACGATTCGAACCTGTGTTTTCGACATCGTTGTAAACCCATAATTTTGGTACCAGTGAACCGTAAATGATCCATATAGTATATCCTGGTGTTTTCGCTATGCTACGAGCAAGAGCACTCCTGTTATGAGCACATTTCCGGTACACCGATGGCATCCATTTTAGATTATGGCATCCATCTTGTTTTCTTGCCCTCACATAGTCAATGGACATACAGTGACCTCTGATCAATGCATTACACTCAAAGGACACGTAGGCTTTAGCCGGCGATTCACCTTGTCGATGACACGTACACCTTAAGTCAAAAACGCTGTGGCCGCATGACTCGGCAGGAGCTGCCTCCCCTGCCTGAGGCCAGTCCTGCTATACTGGTTCTTGTGTACGTTGGCCTGATCATGATTAGGTGGCCGAAGTCGGTAGCTTTGCCCATTTACGACCCACAAACATCTCTTATCCTGTTTTTCTATCTCCTACACCTGGCTACACCTGGCTCTGCTCCTTTCCTTCTGGGCCTTTATTAGGGGGAGGTAACGAAATTTACGATGAGGCGGTCCGGCTCTTGAATGAGAAGATGACATGGGATTATGATCGAACAGTGGGAACCTCTCATTCGTAATGTTTGAACATCAGAAATTTGTTGACAATTCCTGTTTGACGCCAAATATTTATTGTTTAGGATACAAAGCTTAAAGAAATGTACTAGCATGTGAAGAATGTTGCCTGCAGCTAAACAATCTGTATTTAAGGAGCAACTCACTTAGTGCAAATCGAACAGGCTCCTAGAATCTGCCCGTGTGTAGTTTCTGTGACTTCTGTATCCCTGCAGTAATAAACCTTTGGTCTCTGACGCCACCATCGAGAAGCCCGTGTTTCTGTTTATTTGTGCACCGAGACAGGTAGAACTCAGGGGTCTTCGGGTGTTGTCCCTGACACCTCTGGACCTTAATTCGGTCCAGAACTCCAATTGGTGCCCATAGTGGGGCGACGTCATTCGGTACCGGTCCAAAAGCCTGAAGAGTCGAGAAGCTTCGTGTGAAGATTCCAGAGGGAGGCGCCCCACTTCATCGATCCCGGTATATCGCAAAAGTGGCCCGACGTTCTCTTCCACGAGGGTTCCCGTTCGGACGGCTGAAGAGGTCCGTTGCCTTGACCGTCGCCCTGTCTTGGACCCTAGGTGCAGACCTTAGTACGGCGAAACGTGGACGGGTTTCTCCTTGGTGACATCTTCAGTGCCTCAGTTAAGTATTAAGTGGTTGCTAGTTGGTTTTTTTTGGTTAAGGATTTATCCTTTTAGTTCTCTGGTTTGACTTGGTTTGGTAGATTATCACTGGTTGTTCTAGTTACGATAATCTTTGGTTTGGTTTGGCTATCGATACATTCGTTCATTTGGTAGGCCTAAGTTTTAAGTTCGATTGCGCATCTTTGTCTGTGTTTGTTTGTGTTCCGGTTAGTAAAATGGTAAGTCGGAAAAACTGTATGTTTTCATGTTTTGGTTGCAACAAGGATTCCCGGTTGGAGGACTCATGTCTGGTTCCTCCGATTGGAACTCCCCTTTATAAATTATACTGTAAGCATGGTGTGGGTCCCATATCTTATAATGAGGTGTGGGTTCGCTACACGAAAGAAGATGGTGTCCTTAGTTGGCCACTACATGGTAGTTTCGAACCCGAAGTTCTTGATAATTTGGAAGTACAGCTGTTTAAGAGGAAAGCCCGGCCGGCAATGTTTGATTCTTTCCGTTTTTGGCGAAAAGAATCTAAACAAAGAGAGGTTAAAAAATTGAAGAAAGAGCAGAAAGAGCAAGAGTTGACCTTAACTCAGGCTGCTGAGCAGCTGCAACTTGATAAAACTGAGAAAGCGATAGAAATAGCTGATAGAGAACGTAATTTGGCGATCGACAAGTGCTATCCTGCCTTGCCATCGAGTACTGTTAAGTCAATAGAGGACCCTGAAAAGGATCCCCTGTTGTCTTATTTGTTGAGATCACCTCCACCGTATGCACAGGGTGCTACAGCTCCACCTTTGCCAAATGTTTTGTTACCGGCTGCTGTCCAGCCTGGTATACCTGCTCCTGTTCCTTTGAATCCAGCTCCTGTACTCCCTGTAATTAACAATATTCCTCCGGCACCCCCTCTTCCAGGGTTGCCCGCTCCTTTGCCTATGCCTGCTCCGCTTATACCTGTTGCTTCACAAGCTACTTTGCCTGCTACCCCTACTCTTGCTGTTTCATCTGTTCCAACTACTACTCTACTCAAATCTTCTGCAAGCTATATGACTCCGCTTTCTGTTCGTCGGAGAATTACTGAATCTGTCACTAATATTCTATCTCCCTTTTACAAAACTCTAATTAGGAGCCCTGCCTCTGAATCTACTCAGAGACGTAGTCAGCTTCCTAGTACTGAAGAACGTGGAATATTAGATTCCACAGCCCTTAGATGGATTTCGAAAGTAGGAAGGTATGATGTACGAGATGTGTTAGACACATTCATGCAATGGAATGAACCGACCCAGCGTTATGTGTTCGATGTAATGTGCTCCCTTTTGCGTGAGGATTGGGAGGAGGACGATTCTGAATCAGTTCCGGATGAGATAATTCACGTTCAGCAAAAATTTGCTGCAGGTATGATAGTAGGTCAGGATGTAAAAGAAGCGATGGAACTGATTCTAAGTTATAGGGCTGATCCTTCTCTCCGTTCACCAAGGGACCTAGAGAAACGTAGCGCGAAACAAAGTCGTCAATATCCGATGAGGGAAGTTCCGCCAATATGGCGCGAAGCCGTTCAAGCTGATGCAGTGAATGGTATTGTAGCCGCTCCAGCACGATTCCAGAGAGTGTGGATACACATTCCATGGAAACGAGCTGAGGTGTTAGCAGTAAAACAGGCCTTGCCAGATCCGCGTAAAAATCCAGCCGGATATTATAAAGAGCTGACTCAGACGGTTCAGGCTTGCGTAATGAATTTAGCAGACATCGACATGCTATTTGGCAATGTGGTGCCACAACCTATTTGGGCTAAAATTCGTAATGAAAATCATCCAGTTGCCCTAGGTGGTGATTGGCCAGCTATCATAGCGGCAGATGGACTACAGATTGGTGGTTCTAAACCCGAACCCCTAATTGCTAATTTACCTGGTAGGATAATTGATCTAATGAAAACATTGATGCCAGCATTGCGTGTAAATTGGGACAAATTGTCCGCATGCAAGCAAAAGAAAGACGAAAGCGTATCCGACTTCTTCACTAGATTCGAAGAAACTTTTGTAGATCATAGTGGTCAGGATATGAGCACGGAGGGAGGACTGTCAGGATTCGAGTATTTGCGCCTACAGGACTACAACTCCCATAAGTATGGGTGTGGAACAGAGTCTATATAATTGTAATGACCACTAGATGGCGCTGTAAATGATTACTCCTTGGAATCTGGAAAGAGAGAGTGTGGTCGTGTTCCCTGTGTTGGGATCTTTGTTCCAGGATCGAAGATTTGTATTTAGTACTTTGCTGCAGTTCTGCGTGGCGAGATCCTCACGCTTTGCCAAAGCAGACGAGAGGGAAGGCTTTCCCTCTTTGATCTTTCTGGTCGCGAGCGGCTGCCGCGCAGAGAGAAAAGCGTGTCATTACAGAAAGACGCCGGGTTGGTGTAACGGCGGTGGAGAAAAGGCTTCTGGTGTTCGAAGGAGAATTTCCCGATCGCGAGCGGCTGCCGCGAGGGAAGATCACCGGTGCCTGGGTGCCCGCTGCAAGGGGCGCTTTTCGTTTGGAACTAGTGATTGAAAAGAAGCGTGTTAGCACTAAGAAGCTCTACGGTGCCTTGGTCTTGATCGCGAGCGGCTGCCGCGAAGCGAAAGCAGCTGGTACTGTAACTGTTTGGGTTGCTGAAGACGATAAAAATCGTGCAACCACATATTTGAACTATCCTAACAAAAGGAAGCTGGTAAGCCTCGGATGCATATTTGAACTATCCTAACAAAAGGAAGCTGGTAAGCCTCGGATGAGGAAGCATTGTTTAGTTCTATTTTTTGTTAGTATTCCAATATTAGTTGGGCCCAGCTAGGAATACTAAATTGAACTCTTTTTGTCCTTGGATGAACTGGAAGTGCATAGTAAGAGAATCTCACGAATTTCTAAACTTCATTGATTTGGCACTACGGCCGCATCACAAACTAACACAACTGGGTTGCTGGAGAAAACTATTCTCTAATCAAGGGAAGCATTATATGGTATGTGTGGTGAAGGTTTGGCCTTTTGGTTGCTGTGCTGAAAGTAGTAGAATCCTTAGTAACAAGTGGTTTCTTTACAGGGAGTCCTCTGGTATAGAGAAGTATCTATGGTTTTAGAGGAAAGAGGTCCCCCTCCTGATATATTGGTATGTATCGTTCCACTAGCGAGACTTGAATGAGAGTAGCCAGGATTGGTGTGATAATCTTCTCTTTCTTGTCGTTTCAGCTATCCCATCCGTTCCAGACCCCTTCCTTACCTTCCCTGATTTATCCCTCGCTTGATTACCTTTACGCTCTGTGTTATTTGTACAGTCAGAGTGTGGGGAAATCAGGAGGTGGACCCCTTTCGGCATCACCCTGATCCTGAGGTTTCCAGAATCGTGACAGAATCATTTACCCAAGAAAATAGTGAACCTCCCGGTCAGGGTGTGCTGAAAGATGACCACACTAGAAGAAGTCATGCAGGCATTGGTTATAGTTCAGCAGGAGTTGGTGAATTCTCGTGCAGAAACTACTGCTCTGAAGGAAAGGCTTGATAGGCAGGCTAGAAACCCTTTTGATTCTTCTGCAGGAGTACCTCAAATACAGGTTACGGTGCCCCCGCCGATACCCTTGGCTAGTCCAGAGAGATATGCAGGGGACCCTCTTAGGATTCAGACATTCCTGACGCAGATTACTTTGCATTTTTCATGTAGGCCAGCTTCCTTCCCTACCAACCATTCCAGGGTGGCTTTTGCGATATCTTATATGACAGGGGAGGCAGCAGATTGGGCAGTCCCTTTGGTGCGCAAAGACGATCCTTTGTTGACAGACTGGAATGCATTCCGAAGGGAGTTTGAGAGGGTGTTTGATAGAAGGGCTACCACCCTTAGTGCGGATCGTGATTTGTTGGGGTTACGTCAAGGGAGAAAGGATTTAATAACATATATGACAACCTTCAATAGATTGGTGGGGGAAACAGCATGGCCCGAAGAGAAAAGAATGGCACTGTACTACCAGGGGTTGAATGAAGACATGAAAGACGTCCTGGCCCAGATCGATCCCCAGCCCACGAGTTGTTTAGCATTGATCAATCTGACCCTGCGTTTGGATCACCGCCTTTCTGAGAGGGGAGGTGAGCGGAAAAGAGGTGGGCGAACATGGAGTGGGTATGAGGTGGAGAGCGTTAACCATAAGAAGGATTCAGGTCCTGAGGCTATGGAAATAGGGGCTGTTCGTCCTCCATTAACCAAGGCAGAACGAGAGAACAGACGTGCCCTTGGTTTGTGCATGTATTGCGGCAAAAAGGGGCACTATGTCAGAGAATGTCCGGCTAAACCCCAAAAAAGGGGTTTGTTTTTTCCTGCCAAAAAGATGGTTGCAGTAGTCGCAGAAAATACCTACGCGTTACAGGAGGCAGAAGAGGGGGTTGAGAGTAGGCCTACTTCTCCTAAGGAATGGAGAATACCGTCCTTGGGAGTAGTGGACAGAATGGAAGCAGTGTCTCATGTCATATTGCCCATGTATCTGGGGTCAGGACAGCAAAAAGTATCTGTGAACACAATGGTGGATTCTGGGGCTACGGGAAATTTCATAGACTATGGGTTGGTGCAGAAGCTAGGATTGAAGAAAGTTCCCACTCACTTACCAGAGTTGGTGTTGGCTGTGGATGGCACCCCTCTTAAGTCAGGTCCCATTGTAGAACATACTGAGGCGTTAGAATTGACTCTTTGTGGACAGCCCTGGGATCATGTAGAATCCATTGTACTAAATATGATTGAGGCTCCGCAATATGAAATAATACTAGGGATGCTGTGGTTGTGGAAACACAATCCTTTGATGGATTTGAAGTTGAAAACTATCCAGTTCACTTCGGAGTTTTGTGTATCCGAATGTTTGCAGGACAGAGAGGGATCACATACTCTATCCTTGGCCCAGAGCTATAGAGTAGCCACTGCAGCCGAGAAAGAGGTGACTCTGCCAGTAGAATATCATCAGTATCGAGCAGTGTTCAGCAAGGTGGAGGCTGAAAAGCTTCCACCTCATCGCGACTATGATTGTCGAATTGATTTGGTGGAAGGTTCCAAGATTCCTACGTGTAGGGTCTATGCGTTGTCTGATTCTGAGACGAAATATTTGAAAGAGTATTTAGAACATCTGTGCTCGTTGGGGTTCATAAGACCATCACGTTCCCTAGCGGCCTCGCCTCTTTTCTTCATTTCTAAGGCAAACGGTGAGCTGCGCGCTTGCATAGACTTTAGACAGCTGAATAAGATCACGATTAAAAATCGTTACCCTCTTCCGCTCATCCCCGTTCTGTTAGACCAGGTGAAGGAGGCCAACATATACACCCGGTTGGACCTTCGCGGGGCGTATCATCTGGTGCGGATTCAGGCCGGAGATGAGTGGAAGACGGCGTTCAAAACACGCTTTGATCTATTTGAATATCTGGTGATGCCGTTCGGGCTCTGCAACGCCCCTGCGGCATTTCAGTTCTTCCTGAACGACATCATGAAGAAATACATTGACCGTTTTGTTGTCATCTATATCGATGATATCCTGATTTATTCCGATGATCCAGCTCAGCATGTCAGTCAGGTTGTTATGATCCTCCAGAAGTTACAGGAACACTGCTTATACTGTAAATTAAGTAAGTGTGAGTTTGGAGTGACTGAAGTGGAGTTTTTGGGGGTGATCTTGAATCCTCAGGGGTTTAGGATGGCGGATAGAAAAGTGAAGGCAGTACAAGAATGGCCTGTTCCTAGGAGTGTGAAGGATGTACAGTGCTTCCTAGGTTTCTCCAATTATTATCGGAGATTTATAGCCCATTTTTCACAGCTAGCCTCTCCAGTAACCCGGTTGCTAAGAAAGGGTGTTACATTCTGCTGGACCTCGGAGGCAGGAGAGGCCTTTGAGCAGATGAAAAAGGCTTTCTGTTCTGCCCCTATCTTGAGACATCCTCAATCTGATGTTCCATTCGTTGTAGAAGCTGATGCCTCGGACATTGCCATTGGAGCGGTCCTTTCACAAAGAGATAAAACCACCGGTCAGCTGCACCCTGTTGCCTTTTTGTCCAGAAAACTGAATCCTGCAGAGGTGAACTACACAGTGGCAGAAAAAGAACTGTTGGTAGTAAAAAGGGCCTTTGAGGAGTGGAGGCCTTATTTGTGGGGGGGTCAACATCCTGTTACTGTGTTCTCTGATCACCGTAATCTGCAATTTATGAAGACTGCTAGGCACCTTTCGCAACGTCAAATGCGTTGGATGTTATTCTTCGCAGAATATGATTTTACTATTACCTTTCGTCCTGGGGCTGACAACCGAAAGGCAGACTCTTTGTCCCGCCAATCGGATCCCGGAGCATCATCAAAGGGAGAACAGTTGTCGATTCTGCCTCCGGAGAGAGTGGTGTGTACCACTACTGTTGAGATGTTCCTGGAAGCTGTCCGTAAACAACGTCCCGCATCACAATGGCAGAACTGGGCGGGTAAAGAAAAACAACGTACTTTGAAACATGGACTACCAATGCGGAATAATGCCCTGTTTCTTCCCACGCATGAACTACGTCTGATGGCCTTCAATTGGTGTCATAACGCCATGGTGGCAGGTCATCCGGGACACACAAAAACACTACAGGCGCTACAAAGACAATTCTGGTGGGAAGGAATGATGACCGATGTAAAGTCTTGGATTGAGCAGTGTGAAATCTGTGCAAGAGCTAAAAGTGAACAAACCAGGAGTAAGGGGTTGTTGATGCCTCTTCCTACCCCCTCTAGACCTTGGCAAGTGATAAGCATGGATTTCGTGCTGGGACTACCGCTGGATAAGGGTTGCGATGCCATTCTGGTAGTGGTGGATAGCCTGACCAAGATGGGACATTTTATTCCCTGTCGCAATCTCCCTACGGCTGCTCAAACCGCGCAGTTGTTGTTGACTGAAGTGGTGCGGTTGCATGGAATACCTAAGGTCATCATTTCGGATCGTGAACCACAGTTTGTCGCCAGGTTCTGGCATACTTGGTGTAAGGCTCTACAAGTGACGGATGCCTTGTCTACGAGCTTTCATCCCCAGTCGGATGGTCAAACCGAGAGGCTTAACTCAACACTTAAAAAATATTTGAGATGCTACGCCGAAGAGGCTAAGGATTCCTGGGTCTCTTTGTTATGGTTAGCCGAACTGTCCTACAACAACGCATGGCATAGTTCCACGGGAGAATCTCCTTTTCGGGCCAACACGGGTTATCATGCTGACATCTTGCCTGTTACAATCCCTAGCGATGTGCATAACCATCCTACCGTTGCTGCCAGGATGAAGGCTTTGCTGAAGATCCATAGACGAGTACAACTGCACTTGGAAAGGGCAAAAACTTCGTATAAGAAGTGGGAAGATCGTCGTCGTCAGAAAGGTCCAGAATACAAAGTGGGGGATAAGGTGTGGCTGTCGACCAAAAACATTCGTTTCCGCTACCGCAGTATCTTCCATCCTAGGTTCATCGGACCATATGAAGTGCTGCGGGTAGTGAATCCTGTGGCCTACAAACTGAAGTTGCCAGCATCCTTACGAATACATCCGGTTTTTCATTGCAGTCTTTTGAAATCCGCCAGAACTGGGAGGCGTCAAGCGGTCCCTCCCGTGCTGAGAGATGGCCAGTTGGAGTATGAGGTGCGTCGTATATTGGACTCTAAATACCAATGAGGGAAGCTGTGGTATTTAATATCATGGAAAGGATACGACTCGGAGGATGACTCCTGGGAACCCTGTACTGAAGTACATGCCCCTCTTGCGGTTCGACGATTTCATGCTCAGAATCCTGGGAAACCTGGTGCTAGAAGGCGCCGTTGAGGAGGGCATTCTGTCAGGATTCGAGTATTTGCGCCTACAGGACTACAACTCCCATAAGTATGGGTGTGGAACAGAGTCTATATAATTGTAATGACCACTAGATGGCGCTGTAAATGATTACTCCTTGGAATCTGGAAAGAGAGAGTGTGGTCGTGTTCCCTGTGTTGGGAGCTTTGTTCCAGGATCGAAGATTTGTATTTAGTACTTTGCTGCAGTTCTGCGTGGCGAGATCCTCACGCTTTGCCAAAGCAGACGAGAGGGAAGGCTTTCCCTCTTTGATCTTTCTGGTCGCGAGCGGCTGCCGCGCAGAGAGAAAAGCGTGTCATTACAGAAAGACGCCGGGTTGGTGTAACGGCGGTGGAGAAAAGGCTTCTGGTGTTCGAAGGAGAATTTCCCGATCGCGAGCGGCTGCCGCGAGGGAAGATCACCGGTGCCTGGGTGCCCGCTGCAAGGGGCGCTTTTCGTTTGGAACTAGTGATTGAAAAGAAGCGTGTTAGCACTAAGAAGCTCTACGGTGCCTTGGTCTTGATCGCGAGCGGCTGCCGCGAAGCGAAAGCAGCTGGTACTGTAACTGTTTGGGTTGCTGAAGACGATAAAAATCGTGCAACCACATATTTGAACTATCCTAACAAAAGGAAGCTGGTAAGCCTCGGATGCATATTTGAACTATCCTAACAAAAGGAAGCTGGTAAGCCTCGGATGAGGAAGCATTGTTTAGTTCTATTTTTTGTTAGTATTCCAATATTAGTTGGGCCCAGCTAGGAATACTAAATTGAACTCTTTTTGTCCTTGGATGAACTGGAAGTGCATAGTAAGAGAATCTCACGAATTTCTAAACTTCATTGATTTGGCACTACAGCCGCATCACAAACTAACACAACTGGGTTGCTGGAGAAAACTATTCTCAAATCAAGGGAAGCATTATATGGTATGTGTGGTGAAGGTTTGGCCTTTTGGTTGCTGTGCTGAAAGTAGTAGAATCCTTAGTAACAAGTGGTTTCTTTACAGGGAGTCCTCTGGTATAGAGAAGTATCTATGGTTTTAGAGGAAAGAGGTCCCCCTCCTGATATATTGGTATGTATCGTTCCACTAGCGAGACTTGAATGAGAGTAGCCAGGATTGGTGTGATAATCTTCTCTTTCTTGTCGTTTCAGCTATCCCATCCGTTCCAGACCCCTTCCTTACCTTCCCTGATTTATCCCTCGCTTGATTACCTTTACGCTCTGTGTTATTTGTACAGTCAGAGTGTGGGGAAATCAGGAGGTGGACCCCTTTCGGCATCACCCTGATCCTGAGGTTTCCAGAATCGTGACAAGGACAGAGATTATTTGTTGATAAGTTTGTGCACAACTTGTTACCAGACCTAAGTAATAAATTAAGAGATTCTGAAAGTGCGTGGGCTGTCTCTACGACTGCGCAAATACTTGCGACTGCTCAGTACTATGAAAATAGGGATAAAGAAGAGAAAGAAAAATCAAAAAAGAAAACTAAAGACTTAAAAACTAAAGTCCTTCTGCAACAGGCATATCCACCTCGCTCGAATCAGACTAATTCGCAGCAAGGGCCATATCAGAGGACCGATTACGGTTCCCAAAGACAGCAGTACCAATGGAATCAATGTGCGTACTGCAAAAAGGAAGGTCATTATAAAAATGAGTGTCCAGTTCTAGCACAGAATGCGCAAAATAATGGTGTTCCAGCTCAGAGAGGTCGTGGTGGTTATATGCAAACTTCTAGAGGCCGAGGACGAGGTACTATGCCTCCGCAGACTAATGATCGCCCTTCTAATTATTTCGATCAGCGAAACGGACTATCTGCACAGCCTGGTAGATCTCAACAGTACCATGTTGAAGACTACTGTGAGGTCAGTGAAGAAATTCAACAAAATGAATACTAGGACAGCCATGGACAAAGAGAGGGAGTAGTATCAGTTCCAGTAGATCAGAGTGGGCCCTATGTCGCAGTAGCTACATCAGGTGTGGTCGAACCGTTTCTGTTGGATACTGGTGCAGCAAAAAGTTATATCATGCATGCGAAACTCCCTGGCGCACCTTTGTCCGGCTTAACAAACGTTTCAGTAGGTTTTTCAGGCGCCCCTGTTTACAACCCTGTTTCTGGTCCTTTGTCTATTTCTGTTGGGCCTTGTCAATTGAAAGCACCCTTGATTTTGACGACCGGTTGCAATGAAAATCTGCTTGGTTTAGACCTGTTAAAACGCCTGTATGCGACACTGTACTGTTCTCCTTCAGGAGTACGGCTTACGTTGGGTAAGAGAGTCATCTCCCCGATGTACTTGTCAATGGATGCGCTCCCACTGGAGCTGCGTTCTCTCCCTAATACTCTTTGGGTGACTGGTCCTAACGATGTAGGTCTTTTGGAAATTCCTCCTTATGTAATAACTTTGAAAGCAAATGTCAAATTCCCACGAATCCCACAATACAGGATTTCTAGTGAAGGCGAGTGTGCACTTTTATTGATAGTGCAAGATTTGATTGAGAAAGATGTAATAGAAGAAACTAGAGGAAATGTCTGTAACAGTCCTGTCTTGCCGATCTTGAAACGCACTGATCCTTCAAAACCTCCAGTGTACAGATTTGTAATTGACCTTAGAGAGGTTAACAAAATCGTAGTTCCACAGTTTCCTGTGGTTCCAGACATTACGGCATTGTTGACGCTGATTCCTGCCACAGCTACATGGTTTTCAGTGATCGACTTGAAAAATGCCTTTTTCAGCATTCCAATAGCCGAGGAAAGCAGAGATATTTTCGGCTTCTCTCTAGGAGGTCGGAGTTTCAGGTTTAAACGTGCTCCACAAGGTTATTGTGAAAGCCTATCCATTTACAGTCAGGCACTAAAAAGTCAATTAGATTCTTTTGTACTTCCTTCTGGTTCTGCTTTGGTGCAATACGTGGATGACCTTCTAGTGGCTGCTGATGACAAGGAAACTTGCAAAACAGCTACAATTTCCTTACTGTATCATTTGTCAGACTTACATCACAAGGTGTCACCTTCCAAACTGCAATATTGTTGCCAAGAAGTGACCTACTTAGGTCATCTCTTGTCAAAGGAGGGAAGAAGGTTGACCCCAGAGAGAATAAAAGCAATTACGCAGATGAATGTTCCTAGCACACAAAGAGAAGTGCGGGCGTTTTTAGGAATTACTTCATACTGCAGACAATGGATCCCAAATTTTTCTCTCTTAGCAAAACCATTGGTGGCCCTGACTGGAAAAGGCGTTCCGAGTCCGGTGCCATGGTCTGACGAATGTCAGCAGAGTTTCTCTGAGTTACGAAATGCACTGTGTTCAGCTCCGGTGTTGGGTACACCTGACTACAGTAAACCATTTACACTCTATGTTCACGAGAGAGAAGGTTGTGCATTGAGTGTTTTGACGCAACGATTTGGTGATAAACAACGTCCTTGTGCGTATTTTTCATCAACATTAGACCCGGTAGCCAGAGCGTTGCCAAGTTGCTTAAGAGCTACAGCAGCAGCTGCAGTGTCCATTCGACAATCTGCTGGTTTGGTCATAAACAATATGCTGGTGGTCATGGTTCCACATGCCGTGGACACACTCATGAACCGAACGAAGACTCAGCACCTCCCCAGTGCTAGATTATCAGGCTACGAGCTGACGCTGCTAGCGAGTCATATTCAGATTAAAAGATGCAATGTATTGAATCCAGCAACACTGTTGCCGACTAGCCAGGAGTCGAGTGATTCTGAACCACATGACTGTTGTTTTAGAACCGAGGAGGAGACAAAAGGACGGATTGATCTTAAGGATACTCCTTTACCAGATCCAGATGGCACGTTATATGTTGACGGGTCTTGTTTTAAATTGGAAAATGGTGATGTGACAGCTGCTTATGCAGTAACGACTTTGAGTACGATTGTGGAGACTGCAAGAGTGAGCCAGAATTCTGCCCAAGCTGCAGAATTAATTGCATTGACTAGAGCGTGTCTCTTAGCAGAGGGAAAGAGAGTGAATGTATTCACAGATAGTCAGTACGCGTTCGGCGTAGCGCATAGTTTTGGTCGACTGTGGAAGGAAAGAGGTTTTATTACGTCCCATGGGACTAAAATCCAGCATGGTCAGCTAGTCAATGACTTGTTGGAATCTCTAACCTTACCGATGGAAGTTGCGATTGTGAAGTGCAGTGCTCATCGAGCAGTTACGGATGATGTTGGTTGTGGAAATGCTTTTGCTGATGAAACAGCTAAACAGACAGCTAGGAATACGATGAGTAGAATGTATGTTGCAACGTCTGCGAGATGGGTTGCGGAATCGGGAATGTGTGAGGACACAGTGGAAAGTTTGAAAGCAATTCAGAAAGAAGCGACTGAAGAGGAAAAGATTGAATGGAAAGAGAAAACGGGTAAATTGGACTAGAGTGGATGTTGGATTGACTTGTCGGAACACCAGCGTTGGATGCTGCCTGATGCGTATGTGCTTGCGGTAGTAACGATGGCGCATGGAGCAGCGCACATCAGCTCTAAAGGAATTTGTAAAATGTTGGCCCCAGTCTGGAATAATGATGGAATCAGTAAGTGTGCAGAGAGAGTGGTGAGAAACTGTATGATTTGCCTGATGCATAACCCTGGTAAGGGAACCCCCACACCCGCTGGACATTTCGCTCCTCCTTCTTGCCCCTTTGAAGTGATTCTGTTGGATTTCATCCACATGGACCGATGTAATAACCTTAAATACGTCCTAGTGGTAGTCTGTGCTTTTTCGAGATGGATTGAAGCATATCCGCTGAAGGATAACACTGCCCTGTCCACTGCTAAAATCCTCCTAAAGGAATATTTCCCAAGATATGGTATGCCTCGGATTGTATGGTCAGATAACGGAAGTGAGTTCGTAGGGAAAGTTATGCAGAGTGTGTGTGCCGGTTTGAAGATCAAGCAAAAATTTCACAGTGCAAATCATCCTCAGTCAGCAGGTTTAGTTGAAGGATACAATGGTACCCTTAAACTAAAACTCGCCAAGATCCAAGCTTCCACGGGTTTGTCCTGGCCAGATGCACTACCGCCGGCCTTGTTATCCACCAGAGCGACTGTGCACTCTCGAGTAGGGCTTAGCCCATATGAGATTGTGTTCGGTCGTCCTGCAAATGTCTGGGGAGTGCAGAGACCTCGAGAGTTCAAACAGTTAGAATATCCAATGTTAATCGATTACCTTTTTGACTTGACTGCTAAATTGAGTCTCATTCACCAACAGGTTTTCGATGCATTGCCAAAACCTCCGGAAAGTCCAGGTCACCAGCTGTAACCTGGAGATTACGTCGTCATCAGAAATTTTGGAAGGACCAGGGCCCTTATTTATGAGGCCTTGCGTCAGTTTTGAGCCACCGGTGCGTCACTTTTTGTGACGCACCAGCGGCGTACAAAATGCGCCTTGTTGCGCCATATTTAAAAAGTGACGCATCTAGGTAGATGCGTCACTTTTTAAACCCCTGCGCCACATTATACCTGCGTCAGGTATAATGTATGCAGAGGGGGCGTTCCCCCGCAAAAAGCCTCGTAATAGTGTCGCAGTGAAATCTATGAGATTTCACTGCGTCACTTTTAGGATGCTGTTGCGTCAAAATCTTGCGCCTGCCTCACAGCAGGCGTAAGACTGAAGCAGGCCCTTTCACATGGGGCTTGCCTCATGTGAAAGTGCGCATTGCTGGAGTTGCGTCACTTTTGTGACACACTCCAGCAATGCGTCACTTTTGCGCTTACAGATGCGTCAGAAATACTGACGTATCTGTAAGTCCTTGCGACATGATGCGTCATACATTAAATATGACGCATCATTGGTGTCGCAAGGAGTGCGCAGTGAAAAGTGACGCATCGCTGTTTACACGCAGCGATGCGTCACTTTTCATAAATGAGGCCCCCGGAATCTACAACCAAAGTTCGTGGGCCCCTTCCAAGTGATCTTGGCAACGAGGACTGCTGTAGGTGTGGCTGGCAGAAAGAATTGGGTCCACGCTTCACACACTAAGCGTGTACCCCTACCACTCCCTTATGACAACTGGGTTAGACAAAAAATTGGTACTTCTGATACAGAACCTGTCCCAAAATACGTTCCCTTCAGTGATGCAGAACTAACTACTGAGTCACCGAACTCTGGTTTTCCTCTTGAAGCTGCTTCTTTGATCACTGACCAGAACACTGCATCGAACGAACATTTGTCATCTGCGAATTCGAACATTGTTGCCCCTGATGAAAACAGACTATTCCCGGATCAAACAATGCCAGGAAAATTGAGATACAACCTGCGCTCTCATACCAAGGACAAATAAAGCAGGAAACTGCCTATTTTTCATATCTTGATCCATTACATTGCCTCCAGCCAGGAAGTTTGCTGAATATTTTGTATTTCCCTGTATATTTCTATTGTTTCTATTACCTTGCCAACTGGGTCGCCGTAGGGTCGTGGCTTTGTGCCTAGTTGAATCTGCGGGGGCCTGACACAAGGTCGGTCTTTCTGTTAGTTCTGGGAACTCCCAGGGCTGATAGAGGCATTTTCAACTACGTACATATCATCAGTGGTCGCGAGCGGTTGTAGAAGATGGAGCTTCCTGAGCTGCACCGAGAGAATGTAATTTATGTTCGCAGAAATAGACTATACAAAATTCTACATAGCAAATGTTTTCTGATGCAATGTGCAATTACGTTTTTGATTATTTTAATAACATTGGTGGGTGGAATTGTCTTTGGTATACATTTAATCTTTGCACCGATCACAACTACAGTACCTCCCCATGTTCTTGTTTCTCCTACTATTGCTTCTTTTCATTCCTTTCATCCGTTTCCTGAACATGAGCAAGCTCGACGCTCAGAATTTATAAATAACACTTTTGTGCAACTCTTGCACCAACACCAACTGGTAGTTAACACAACAGACTGCTGGGTGTGCGGTTTGATACCACACACTATGGATAAAGGCATTCCCTACCTGGTCTTGCCTTTTAGCTATAATGGATCATGTCGGGCCTTCCAGACTGTATTTGTCTATGCCCTCGAAACCTATCCCCGCGTCCTCCACGTTCCACTAAATATAACTCCGCTAACAAAGCCTTGTTAAAGGGAATAACTGACATGATTAAAGACGTCAATAATTCCCCATTCATCCCTAAAGATGAGCTTCGAGTTTATTTGAGTTGGAATGCTACGGATTATAGCATTAGTTTGGGTGAAAGTAAACGTAAGAGCTCCACTCCAGTTTGGGTCGTACCCCACCGAGGTCAATTCTGCTTGCAAGGTAATGGGAGAAATCCAAGAGCTCGGCTGGGAAAGAGTGATTGTGTTGAAACTGACGTGTATCCATCGAACTCTTCCCCTGCCTTCCTCACTGCTAAGGGTACCTACTTTATCTGTCGAGACAGAGCATATACATGGTTGCCTGCTGACTTTTCAGGTTCATGCTATATTGCTCGATTGTTGCCTCCGACATACACAGCTGCCTCAAATTATCACAAAACCAGAGTAGTAAGAGGCGTTTTCAGCAAGGAAGACACCGCTGGTCAGGAAGCCGGAGACTTCTTCAAAGGTTTCCTTCCGTTCTGGGGGCCTATGGCCAATAGTAGAAATCTACGTCAGCTAACACGGGTAGTTGAATGTACTATTACAGAAACTGCTGGTGCCCTTAGTAACTTAACAGCTGAGCTTCAGGCGGATCGTCTCATGACATTACAGAACCGTATGGTTCTAGATGTAATACTTGCAGATCGAGGTGGGGTATGCAGAATGATCCAATCGAGTTGCTGTGTTTATATTCCCAATAATGCTCCGACAGTGTATGAAGCGATCTCAAAGCTACACAAGATTTCCGACTCTATCCATGTAGACAAGGGAAACTGGTCGTTAATGGAATGGCTCGGGACTCTATTATCAGCGTGGGGATGGAAGGTTCTAATGGTCGTTGGTATTGTCTTAGTGTTCCTATTCTCGTGCTGTCTTATCATCCAGTCTGGCCCTGCCTTGTGTAGCCTTTGTGCTGCAACTTGCTTAAGGAAACCGCCTGTGTTGGGAGACAAGGTACGAGATAGAATAATGCTACAGCAACATATCACTGACCTAATGAACATCGAGATTGACTCTGACATAGAGTGAGTAATTGCCTATGTTAGGGCAAAAGGAGGGTCTGAGGTTCCGTGACGATTCGAACCCGTGTTTTCGACATCGTCGTAAACCCATAATTTTGGTACCAGTGAACCGTAAATGATCCATATAGTATATCCTGGTGTTTTCGCTATGCTACGAGCAAGAGCACTCCTGTTATGAGCACATTTCCGGTACACCGATGGCATCCATTTTAGATTATGGCATCCATCTTGTTTTTTTTGCCCTCATATAGTCAATGGACATACAGTGACCTCTGATCAATGCATTACACTCAAAGGACACGTAGGCTTTAGCCGGCGATTCACCTTGTCGATGACACGTACACCTTAAGTCAGAAACGCTGTGGCCGCATGACTCGGCAGGAGCTGCCTCCCCTGCCTGAGGCCAGTCCTGCTATACTGGTTCTTGTGTACGTAGGACTGATCATGATTAGGTGGCCGAAGTCGGTAGCCTTGCCCATTTACGACCCACAAACATCTCTTATCCTGTTTTTCTATCTCCTACACCTGGCTACACCTGGCTCTGCTCCTTTCCTTCTGGGCCTTTATTAGGGGGAGGTAACGAAATTTACGATGAGGCGGTCCGGCTCTTGAATGAGAAGATGACATGGGATTATGATCGAACAGTGGGAACCTCTCCTTCGTAATGTTTGAACATCAGAAATTTGTTGACAATTCCTGTTTGACGCCAAATATTTATTGTTTAGGATACAAAGCTTAAAGAAATGTACTAGCACGTGAAGAATGTTGCCTGCAGCTAAAAAATCTGTATTTAGGGAGCAACTCACTTAGTGCAAATCGAACAGGCTCCTAGAATATGCCCGTGTGTAGTTTCTGTGACTTCTGTATCCCTGCAGTAATAAACCTTTGTTCTCTGACGCCACCATCGAGAAGCCCGTGTTTCTGTTTATTTGTGCACCGAGACAGGTAGAACTTAGGGGTCTTCGGGTGTTGTCCCTGACACCTCTGGACCTTAATTCGGTCCAGAACTCCAAGATGAGTACTAGGACAGCCATGGACAAAGAGAGGGAGTAGTATCAGTTCCAGTAGATCAGAGTGGGCCTTATGCCTACATCATGTGTGGTCGAACCGTTTCTGTTGAATACTGGTGCAGCAAAAAAGTTCTATCATGCATGCGAAACTCCCTGGCGCACCTTTGTCTGGCTTAACGAACGTTTCAGTAGGTTTTTCAGGCGCCCCTGTTCCCAATCCTGTTTCTGGTCCTTTGTCTATTTCTGTTGGACCTTGTCAATTAAAAGCACCCTTGATTTTGACGACAGGTTGCAATGAAAATCTGCTTGGTTTAGACCTGTTAAAACGCCTGTATGCAACACTGTACTGTTCTCCTTCAGGAGTACAGCTTACGTTGGGTAAGAGAGTCATCTCGCCAATGTACTTGTCAAAGGATGCGCTCCCGCTGGAGCTGCGTTCTCTCCCTGATACTTTTTGGGCGACTGGTCCTAATGATGTAGGTCTTTTGGAAATTCCTCCTTATGTAGTAAGTTTGAAAGCAAATGTTACATTCCCACGAATACCACAATATAAGATCTCTAGCGAAGGCGAACGTGCGCTTTTATTGATAGTGCAAGATTTGATCCAGAAAGACGTAATAGAAGAAACTAGAGGGAATGTCTGTAACAGTCCTGTCCTGCCGATTCTAAAACGCACTGATCCTTCAAAACCTCCAGTCTACAGATTTGTGATTGACCTTAGAGAGGTTAATAAAATTGTGATTCCAAAGTTTCCTGTGGTTCCAGACATTACTGCATTGTTGACGTTGATTCCTGCTACAGCCACATGGTTTTCAGTGATCGACTTGAAGAATGCCTTCTTCAGCATTCCGATAGCCGAGGAAAGCAGGGATATTTTCGGCTTCTCTCTAGGAGGTCGTAGTTTCAGGTTTAAGCGCGCTCCACAAGGCTATTGTGAAAGCCCATCCATTTACAGTCAGGCATTAAAAAGTCAGTTAGATTCTTTTGTGCTTCCTCCTGGTTCTGCTTTGGTGCAATATGTAGATGACCTTCTAGTGGCTGCTGATGACGAGGAAACTTGCAAAACAGCTAAAATTTCCCTACTGCATCATTTGTCGGATTTACATCACAAGGTGTCACCTTCCAAACTGCAATATTGTTGTCAAGAAGTGACCTACTTAGGTCATCTCTTGTCAAAGGAGGGAAGAAGGTTGACCCCGGAGAGAATAAAAGCAATTACGCAGATGAATGCTCCTAGCACACAGAGAGAAGTGCGTGCGTTTTTAGGTATTACTTCATACTGCAGGCAACGGATCCCAAATTTTTCTCTCTTGGCAAAACCATTGGTGGCCCTGACTGGAAAAGGTGTTCCGAGTCCGGTGCCATGGTCCGACGAATGTCGGCAGAGTTTCTCTGAGCTACGAAATGCACTGTGTTCAGCTCCTGTGTTGGGTACACCTGACTACAGCAAGCCATTTTCACTCTATGTTCATGAGAGAGAAGGTTGTGCGTTGAGTGTTTTGACGCAACGATTTGGTGATAAACAACGTCCTTGTGCGTGTTTTTCATCAACATTAGACCCGGTAGCCAGAGCGTTGCCGAGTTGCTTAAGAGCTACAGCAGCAGCTGCAGTGTCCATTCGACAATCTGCTGGTCTGGTCATGAACAATATGCTAGTAGTCATGGTTCCACATGCCGTGGATACACTCATGAACCGAACGAAAACTCAGCACCTCACCAGTGCTAGATTATCAGGCTATGAGCTGACACTTCTAGCGAGTCACATTCAGATTAAAAGATGCAATGTACTGAATCCAGCAACACTATTGCCGACTAGCCAGGAGTCGAGTGATTCTGAACCCCATGACTGTTGTTTTAGAACCGAGGAGGAGACAAAAGGACGGATTGATCTTAAGGACACTCTGTTACCAGATCCAGATGGCACGTTATATGTTGACGGGTCTTGTTTTAAATTGGAGAATGGTGATGTGACAGCTGCCTACGCAGTAACGACTTTGAGTACGATTGTGGAGACTGCAAGAGTGAGTCAGAATTCTGCCCAAGCTGCAGAATTAATTGCATTGACTAGAGCGTGTGTTTTAGCAAAGGGAAAGAGAGTGAATGTGTTTACAGATAGTCAGTATGCGTTCGGCGTAGCGCATAGTTTTGGTCGACTGTGGAAGGAAAGAGGTTTTATTACGTCCCATGGGACTAAGATCCAGCATGGTCAGTTAGTCAATGACTTGTTGGAATCTCTAACCTTACCAACTGAAGTCGCGATTGTAAAGTGCAGTGCTCATCGAGCGGTTACGGATGATGTCGGTCGTGGAAATGCTTTTGCTGATGAGATAGCTAAAAAGACAGCCAGGAATACGATGAGTGGGATGTACGTTGCGACGTCTGCGAGATGGATTGCTGAATCGGGAATGTGTGAGGACACAGTGGAAAGTGTGAAAGCAATTCAGGAAGAAGCGACTGAAGAGGAAAAGATTGCATGGAAAGAGAAAACGGGTAAATTGGACTCGAGTGGATGTTGGATTGACTTGTTGGAGCATCAGCGTTGGATGTTGCCTGATGCGTATGTGCTTGCGGTGGTAACGATGGCACATGGAGCAGCACACATCAGTTCAAAAGGGATTTGTAAAATGTTGGCCCCAGTCTGGAGGAATGATGGAATCAGTAAGTGTGCAGAAAGAGTGGTTAGGAACTGCATGATATGCCTGATGCATAATCCTGGTAAGGGAACCCCCACACCCGCTGGACACTTCGCTCCTCCTTCTTGTCCCTTCGAAGTGATTCAGTTGGATTTCATCCACATGGACCGATGTAATAACCTTAAATATGTCCTAGTGGTAGTCTGTGCCTTTTCGAGGTGGATTGAAGCATATCCGTTAAAAGATAACACTGCTTTGTCCACTGCTAAAATCCTCCTAAAAGAATACTTCCCCAGGTATGGAATGCCGCGGATTGTATGGTCAGACAATGGGAGTGAGTTCGTAGGGAAAGTTATGCAGAGTGTGTGTGCAGGATTAGGGATTAAACAAAAATTTCATAGTGCGAACCACCCCCAGTCAGCAGGTTTAGTTGAGGGGTACAATGGTACTCTTAAACTGAAACTTGCTAAGATCCAAGCTTCCACGGGTTTGTCCTGGCCAGATGCACTACCGTTAGCTTTGTTATCCACTAGAGCGACTGTGCACTCTCGAGTAGGGCTTAGCCCATATGAGATTGTGTTCGGTCGCCCTGCAAATGTCTGGGGGGTACCGAGACCACGAGAATTTAAGCAGCTAGAGTACCCAATGTTAATTGATTACCTTTTTGACTTGACTGCTAAATTGAGTCTCATTCACCAACAGGTTTTCGATGCATTGCCAAAGCCTCCGGAAAGTCCAGGTCACCAGCTGAAACCCGGAGATTTCATCCTCATCCGGAACTTCGGACGGACCAGAAATCTCCAACCAAAGTTTGTGGCCCCTTTCAGGTGCTCTTGGCCACAAGGACTGCTGTACGTGTGGTTGGCCAAAAAAATTGGGTCCACGCCACTCACACTAAGCGTGTACCCCTTTCACTCCCTTATGACAATTGGGTTAGACAAGGAATTGGTGCCTCTGACACAGAACCTGTTCCTAGATATGTTCCCTTTAGTGATGCAGAACTGACAACTGATTCACCGAACTCTGACTCCCCCCCTGAAGCTGCTTCTTTGATTACTGACCAGAACATTGCATCGAACGAACATTTGTCACCTGCGAATTCGAACATTGTTGCTCCTGCTGGAAATAGACTATTCCCGGATCAAACGAAGCCAGGAAAACTGAGATACAACCTTCGTTCTCATTCTAAGGACAAATAAAGCAGGAAACTGCATTTTTTCATATTTGATCTATTACATTACCTCCGGCCAGGAAGTTTACTGAACATTTTTGTATTTCCCTGTTTATTTCTGTTGTTTCTGTTACCTTGCCGTCTGGGTCGCCGTAGGGTCGTGGCTTTGTGCCTAGTTGAATTTGCGGGGGCCAGACGCAAGGTCGGTCTTTCTGTTGGTTTTGGAAACTCCCAGGGCTGATAGAGGCATTTTCAACTACGTACAAATCATCAGTGGTCACGAGCGGTTGTAGAAGATGGAGCTTCCTGGGCTGCGCCGAGAGAATGTAATTCATGCTCGCAGGAATAGATTATACAAAATTTTACATAACAAATGCTTTCTGATGCAATGTGCAATTACATTTTTGATTGTTTTAATAACGTTGGTGGGTGGAATTGCCTTTGGTATTCATTTAATCTTTGCACCGATCACAACTACAGTACCTCCCCATGTTCCTGTTTCTCCTACTGTTGCTTCTCTTCATTCCTTTCATCCGTTTCCTGAACATGAGCAAGCTCGACGCTCAGAATTTATAAATAACACTTTTGTGCAGCTCTTGCACCAACACCAACTGGTAGTTAACACAACGGACTGCTGGGTGTGTGGTTTGATACCACATACCATGGATAAGGGCATCCCCTACCTGGTCTTGCCTTTTAGCTATTATGGATCATGTCGGGCCTTTCAGACTGTATTTGTCTATGCCCTCCAGACCTATCCCCGCGTCCTCCACGTTCCACCAAGTATAACTCCGCTAATAAAGCCTTGTTAAAGGGAATAACTGACATGATTAAAGACGTCAATAACACACCATTTATTCCTAAAGATGAGCTACGAGTTTATTTGAGTTGGAATGCTACGGAGTATAGCATTAGTTTGGGTGAAAACAAGCGTAAGAGCTCCACTCCAGTTTGGGTCGTACCTCACTGAGGTCAAGTCTGTTTGCAAGGTAATGGGAGGAATCCAAGAGCTCGGCTAGGGAAGAGTGACTGTGTTGAAACTTATGTGTATCCATCAAACTCTTCCCCTGCCTTTCTAACTGCTAAGGGTACCTACTTCATCTGTCGAGATAGACCATATACATGGTTGCCTGCTGACTTTTCAGGTTCATGTTATATTGCTCGACTGTTGCCTCCGACATACACAGCTGCCCCAAATTATCACAAAACCAGAGTTGTAAGAGGTGTCTTTAACAAGGAAGATACTGCTGGTCAGGAAGCCGGAGACTTCTTCAAAGGTTTCCTTCCGTTCTGGGGGCCTATGGCCAATAGTAGAAATCTACGCCAGCTAACACGGGTAGTTGAGTCTACTATTACAGAAACTGATGGTGCCCTTAGTAACTTAACAGCTGAGCTCCAGGCGGATCGTCTCATGACATTACAGAATCGTATGGTTCTAGATGTAATACTTGCAGATCGAGGTGGGGTATGCAGAATGATCCAAGCGAGCTGCTGTGTTTATATCCCTAATAATGCTCCAACAGTGTACGAAGCGATCTCTAAGCTACATAAGATCTCCGACTCTATTCAGGTAGACAAGGGAAATTCGTCATTTATGGAATGGTTTTGGACTCTGTTATCAGCGTGGGGATGGAAGGTTCTGATGGTCATTGGTATTGTCTTAGTGTTCCTATTCTCGTGCTGTCTTGTTATCCAGTGTGGTCCTGCCTTGTGTAGCCTCTGTGCTGCAACCTGTTTAAGGAAACCGCCTGTGTTGGGAGACAAGGTACGAGAGAGAATAATGCTACAGCAACATATCACTGACCTGATGAACATCGAGATAGACCCTGACATAGAGTGAGAAATTGCCTATGTAAGGGCAAAAGGAGGGTCTGAGGTTCCGTGACGATTCGAACCCGTGTTTTCGACATTGTCGTAAACCTATAATTCCGGTACCAGTGAACCGTAAATGATCCATATAGTATATCCTGGTGTTTTCGCTATGCTATGAGCAAGAGCACTCTTGTTATGAGCACACTTCCGGTACACCAATGGCATCCATTTCGGAATACGGCATCCATCTTGTATTCTTGCCCTCACATAGTCAATGAACAAACAGTGACCTCGGATCAATTCATTTCGCTAAAGGACACGTAGGCTTTAGGCCGGCGATGCACCCTGTTAATGACACGTAAACCTTAGTTCAGAAACGCTGTGGCCGCATGACTCGACAGAAGCTGCCTCCTCTGCCTGAGGCCAGTCCTGCTATACTGGTTCTCGTGCTCGTTGGCCTGATCATGATTAGGCGGCCGAAGACAGTAGCCTTGCCCATTTACGACCCACAAACATCTCCTATCCTGCTTTTCTATCTCCTACACCTGGCTCTGCTCCTTTCCTTTTGGGCTTTTACTATGGGGAGGTAACGAAATTTACGATGAGGCGGTCCGGCTCTTGAATGAGAAGATGACACGGGATTATGATTGAACAGTGGAAACCCCTCATTCGTAATGTTTGACATCAGAACTTTGTTGACTGTTCCTGTTTGACGCCAAATATTTATTGTTTAGGATACAAAGTTTAAGAAATGTACGAGTATGTGAAGAATGTTGCCTACAGCTAAAAATTGTGTATTTAAGGAGCAACCCACTTAGTACAAATCGAACAGGCTCCTAGAATCTGCCTGTGTGTAGTTTCTGTGACTTCTGTATCCCTGCAGTAATAAACCTTTGGTCTTTGATGCCACCTTCGAGAAGCCCGTGTTTCTGTTTATCTGTGCACCGAGACAGGTAGAACTCAGGGGTCTTCGGGTGTTATCCCTGGCACCTCTGGACCTTAATTAGTCCAGAACTCCAATTGGCGCCCCACGTGGGGCGACGTCATTCGGTACCGGTCCAAAAGCCTGAAGATTTCGAGAAGCTTCGTGTGAAGATTCCAGATGGAGGCGCCCCACTTCATCGATCCCGGTATATCGCAAAAATGGCCCGACGTTCTCTTCCACGAGGGTTCCCGTTCAGACGGCTGCAGAGGTCCGCTGCCTTGACTGTCGCCCTGTCTTGGACCCGAGGTGCAGACCTTAGTACGGCGAGACGTAGACGGGTTTCTCCTTGGTGACGTCTTCAGTGCCTCAGTTAAGTATTAAGTGGTTGCTAGTTTTTTTTGGTTACTTTGTAAGGATTTATCAATTGGTTGCTTCTGTTCGGATAATCCTTTCAGTTCTCTGACTTGACTTGGTTTTGTAGATTATCACTGGTTGTTTTCGTTACGATAATCTTTGGTTTGGTTTGGGTATCGATACATTTGTTCATTTGGTAGGCCTAAGTTCTAAGTTCGATTGCGCAACTTTGTTTGTGTTTGTTCTGTGTTCCGGTTTGTCAAAATGGTAAGTCGGAAAAACTGTATGTTTTCGTGTTTTGGTTGCAACAGGGATTCCCGGTTGGAGGACTCATGTCCGGTTCCTCCGATTGGAATTCCTACTTACGAGCTCTATTGCAAGCATGGTGTGGGTCTTATATCTTATAATGAGGTGTGGGTCCGTTACACGAAAAAGGATGGTGTCCTTAGTTGGCCACTACATGGTAGTTTTGAACCTGAAATCCTTGATAATTTGGAAATAAAATTGTTTAAGAAGAAAGCCCGGCCGGCAATGTTTGATTCTTTCCGTTGTTGGCGAAAAGAATCCAAACAAAGAGAGCTTAAGAAATTGAAGAAAGAGCAAAAAGAGCAAGGGTTGACCTTAATGCAGTCTGCTAAGCAGCTGCAACTCAATGAAACTGAGAAAGCGATAGAGATATCTGATAGAGAACATAATTTGGCGATTGACAAGTGCTACCCTGCCTTGCCATCATGTGCTGCTAAGCCAGTAGAGGACCCTGAAAAGGATCCCCTGTTATCTTATTTGTTGAGGTCACCTCCACCGTATGCACAGGGTGCTACGGCTCCACCTTTGCTACATGTTTTGTTACCCGCTGCTGGACAGCCTGGGATACCTGCTCCTGTTCCCCTGAATGCAGTTCCTGCACTCCCTGCGGTTAACAACATTCCTCCGGCACCCCCTCTTCCAGGGTTGCCTGCTAATCTGCCTATGCCTGCTCCGCTTATACCTGTTGTTTCGCAAGTTGCTTTGCCTGCTACCCCTACTCTTACTGTTTCATCTGTTCCAACTACTACTCTACTCAAAACTTCTGCAAGCTTTATGTCTCCGCTTTCTATTCGTCGAAAATTCACCGAATCTGTCACTAATATTCTATCTCCTTTTTACAAAACTCTAATTAAGACTCCTGCCTCTGACTCTACTCAGAGACGTAGTCAGCTTCCTAGTGTTGAAGAACGAGGAATATTAGATTCTACGGCCCTTAGGTGGATTTCGAAAGTTGGAAGG
The DNA here is from genome assembly GCF_964263255.1 of Lissotriton vulgaris. Taxonomy (NCBI): domain Eukaryota; kingdom Metazoa; phylum Chordata; class Amphibia; order Caudata; family Salamandridae; genus Lissotriton; species Lissotriton vulgaris. The sequence goes on along the minus strand of NC_141695.1, from coordinate 999,011,582 downwards.
TATGATGTACGAGATGTATTAGAAACATTTATGCAATGGAATGAACCGACACAGCGCTATGTGTTCAACGTAATGTGTTCCCTTTTGCGTGAGGATTGGGATGAGGATGATTCTGAATCAGTTCCGGATGACTTAATTCATGTTCAGCAAAAATTTGCTGCAGGTATGATAGTAGGTCGGGACGTAAAAGAAGCGATGGGACTGATTTTAGGCTATAGGTCTGATCCTTCCCTCCGCTCACCAAGGGACCTAGAGAAACGTAGTGCAAAACAAGGTTGAAAATACCCGATGAGGGAGGTTCCGCCAATATGGCGCGAAGCCATTCAAGCCGATGCGGTCAATGGTATTGCAGCCGCTCCAGCACAGTTCCAGAGAGTGTGGATACACATTCCGTGGAAACGAGCTGAAGTGTTAGCAGTAAAGCAGGCTTTGCCAGATCAGCGTAAGAATCCAGCTAGATAATATAAAGAGCTGACTCAGACGGTTCAAGCTTGTGTTATGAATTTAGCAGATATCGACATGCTATTTGGCAATGTAGTGCCGCAACCTATTTGGGCTAAAATTCGTAACGAAAATCATCAAGTTGCTTTGGGTGGTGATTGGGCAGCTATAGTAGCGGCAGATGGTCAACAAATTGGTGGTTCTAAGCCCGAACCTCTAATTGCTAATTTACCTGGTAGAATAATTGATTTAATGAAAACTTTGATGCCAGCATTGCGCGTTAATTGGGACAAATTGTCCGCATGCAAGCAGAAAAAAGACGAAAGCGTCTCCGACTTCTTCACTAGATTTGAAGAAACTTTCGTAGATCACAGTGGTCAGGATATGAGCACGGAGGGAGGCCAGAGATTGTTTGTCGATAAATTTGTGCATAATTTGTTACCAGAGCTTAGTAATAAATTAAAAGATTCTGAAAGTGCGTGGGCTGTCTCTACGACTGCGCAAATCCTTGCAACCGCTCAGTACTATGAAAATAGGGATAAAGAAGAGAAAGAAAAGTCAGAAAAGAAAACAAAAGATTTAAAAACTAAAGTCCTTTTGCAACAGGCATATCCGCCTCGCACGAATCAGACAAACTCACAGCAAGGACCATATCAGAGGACCGATTACGGTTACCAAAGACAGCAGATACAATGGAATCAGTGTGCTTACTGCAAAAAGGAAGGTCATTATAAGAATGAATGTCCAGTCCTAAATGCACAAAATAATGGTGTTCCAGCTCAGAGAGGTCGTGTTGGTTTTACGCAAACCCCTAGAGGCCGAGGACGAGGTACTATGCCTCCGCAGACTAATGATCGTCCTTCTAATTATTTCAATCAGCGAAACGGACAATCTGTACAGCATGGTAGATCTCAACAGTACCATGTTGAAGATTATTGTGAGGTTAGCGAAGAAATTCGACAAGATGAGTACTAGGACAGCCATGGACAAAGAGAGGGAGTAGTATCAGTTCCAGTAGATCAGAGTGGGCCTTATGTCGCAGTAGCTGCATCAGGTGTGGTCGAACCGTTTCTGTTGGATACTGGTGCAGCAAAAAAGTTCTATCATGCATGCGAAACTCCCTGGCGCACCTTTGTCTGGCTTAACGAACGTTTCAGTAGGTTTTTCAGGCGCCCCTGTTCCCAATCCTGTTTCTGGTCCTTTGTCTATTTCTGTTGGACCGTGTCAATTAAAAGCACCCTTGATTTTGACGACAGGTTGCAATGAAAATCTGCTTGGTTTAGACCTGTTATAAAACGCCTGTATGCGACACTGTACTGTTCTCCTTCAGGAGTACAGCTTACGGTGGGTAAGAGAGTCATCTCACCAATGTACTTGTCAAAGGATGCGCTCCCGCTGGAGCTGCGTTCTCTCCCTGATACTCTTTGGGCGAATGGTCCTAATGATGTAGGTCTTTTGGAAATTCCTCCTTATGTAGTAAGTTTGAAAGCAAATGTTAAATTCCCACGAATTCCACAATATAAGATCTCTAGCGAAGGTGAACGTGCGCTTTTATTGATAGTGCAAGATTTGATCCAGAAAGACGTAATAGAAGAAACTAGAGGGAATGTCTGTAACAGTCCTGTCCAGCCGATTCTAAAACGCACTGATCCTTCAAAACCTCCAGTCTACAGATTTGTGATTGACCTTAGAGAGGTTAATAAAATTGTGATTCCACAGTTTCCTGTGGTTCCAGACATTACTGCATTGTTGACGTTGATTCCTGCTACAGCCACATGGTTTTCAGTGATCGACTTGAAGAATGCCTTCTTCAGCATTCCGATAGCCGAGGAAAGCAGGGATATTTTCGGCTTCTCTCTAGGAGGTCGTAGTTTCAGGTTTAAGCGCGCTCCACAAGGCTATTGTGAAAGCCCATCCATTTACAGTCAGGCATTAAAAAGTCAGTTAGATTCTTTTGTGCTTCCTCCTGGTTCTGCTTTGGTGCAATATGTAGATGACCTTCTAGTGGCTGCTGATGACGAGGAAACTTGCAAAACAGCTAAAATGTCCCTACTGCATCATTTGTCGGATTTACATCACAAGGTGTCACCTTCCAAACTGCAATATTGTTGTCAAGAAGTGACCTACTTAGGTCATCTCTTGTCAAAGGAGGGAAGAAGGTTGACCCCGGAGAGAATAAAAGCAATTACGCAGATGAATGCTCCTAGCACACAGAGAGAAGTGCGTGCGTTTTTAGGTATTACTTCATACTGCAGGCAATGGATCCCAAATTTTTCTCTCTTGGTAAAACCATTGGTGGCCCTGACTGGAAAAGGTGTTCCGAGTCCGGTGCCATGGTCCGACGAATGTCAGCAGAGTTTCTCTGAGCTACGAAATGCACTGTGTTCAGCTCCTGTGTTGGGTACACCTGACTACAGCAAGCCATTTTCACTCTATGTTCATGAGAGAGAAGGTTGTGCGTTGAGTGTTTTGACGCAACAATTTGGTGATAAACAACGTCCTTGTGCGTATTTTTCATCAACATTAGACCCGGTAGCCAGAGCGTTGCCGAGTTGCTTAAGAGCTACAGCAGCAGCTGCAGTGTCCATTCGACAATCTGCTGGTCTGGTCATGAACAATATGCTAGTAGTCATGGTTCCACATGCCGTGGATACACTCATGAACCGAACGAAAACTCAGCACCTCACCAGTGCTAGATTATCAGGCTATGAGCTGACACTTCTAGCGAGTCACATTCAGATTAAAAGATGCAATGTACTGAATCCAGCAACACTATTGCCGACTAGCCAGGAGTCGAGTGATTCTGAACCCCATGACTGTTGTTTTAGAACCGAGGAGGAGACAAAAGGACGGATTGATCTTAAGGACACTCTGTTACCAGATCCAGATGGCACGTTATATGTTGACGGGTCTTGTTTTAAATTGGAGAATGGTGATGTGACAGCTGCCTACGCAGTAACGACTTTGAGTACGATTGTGGAGACTGCAAGAGTGAGTCAGAATTCTGCCCAAGCTGCAGAATTAATTGCATTGACTAGAGCGTGTGTTTTAGCAAAGGGAAAGAGAGTGAATGTGTTTACAGATAGTCAGTATGCGTTCGGCGTAGCGCATAGTTTTGGTCGACTGTGGAAGGAAAGAGGTTTTATTATGTCCCATGGGACTAAGATCCAGCATGGTCAGTTAGTCAATGACTTGTTGGAATCTCTAACCTTACCGACTGAAGTCGCGATTGTAAAGTGCAGTGCTCATCGAGCGGTTACGGATGTTGTCGGTCATGGAAATGCTTTTGCTGATGAGATAGCTAAAAAGACAGCCAGGAATACGATGAGAGGGATGTACGTTGCGACGTCTGCGAGATGGATTGCTGAATCGGGAATGTGTGAGGACACAGTGGAAAGTGTGAAAGCAATTCAGGAAGAAGCGACTGAAGAGGAAAAGATTGCATGGAAAGAGAAAACGGGTAAATTGGACTCGAGTGGATGTTGGATTGACTTGTTGGAGCATCAGCGTTGGATGTTGCCTGATGCGTATGTGCTTGCGGTGGTAACGATGGCACATGGAGCAGCGCACATCAGTTCAAAAGGGATTTGTAAAATGTTGGCCCCAGTCTGGAGGAATGATGGAATCAGTAAGTGTGCAGAAAGAGTGGTTAGGAACTGCATGATATGCCTGATGCATAATCCTGGTAAGGGAACCCCCACACCCGCTGGACACTTCGCTCCTCCTTCTTGTCCCTTCGAAGTGATTCAGTTGGATTTCATCCACATAGACCGATGTAATAACCTTAAATATGTCCTAGTGGTAGTCTGTGCCTTTTCGAGGTGGATTGAAGCATATCCGTTAAAAGATAACACTGCTTTGTCCACTGCTAAAATCCTCCTAAAAGAATACTTCCCCAGGTATGGAATGCCGCTGATTGTATGGTCAGACAATGGGAGTGAGTTCGTAGGGAAAGTTATGCAGAGTGTGTGTGCAGGATTAGGGATTAAACAAAAATTTCATAGTGCGAACCACCCCCAGTCAGCAGGTTTAGTTGAAGGATACAATGGTACTCTTAAACTGAAACTTGCTAAGATCCAAGCTTCCACGGGTTTGTCCTGGCCAGATGCACTACCGTTGGCTATGTTATCCACTAGAGCGACTGTGCACTCTCGAGTAGGGCTTAGCCCATATGAGATTGTGTTCGGTCGCCCTGCAAATGTCTGGGGGGTACCGAGACCATGAGAATTTAAGCAGCTAGAGTACCCAATGTTAATTGATTACCTTTTTGACTTGACTGCTAAATTGAGTCTCATTTACCAACAGGTTTTCGATGCATTGCCAAAGCCTCCGGAAAGTCCAGGTCACCAGCTGAAACCCGGAGATTTCATCCTCATCCGGAACTTCGGACGGACCAGAAATCTCCAACCAAAGTTTGTGGGCCCCTTTCAGGTGCTCTTGGCGACAAGGACTGCTGTACGTGTGGTTGGCCAAAAAAATTGGGTCCACGCCACTCACACTAAGCGTGTACCCCTTCTACTCCCTTATGACAATTGGGTTAGACAAGGAATTGGTGCCTCTGACACAGAACCTGTTCCTAGATATGTTCCCTTTAGTGATGCAGAACTGACAACTGATTCACCGAACTCTGACTCCCCCCCTGAAGCTGCTTCTTTGATTACTGACCAGAACATTGCATCGAACGAACATTTGTCACCTGCGAATTCGAACATTGTTGCTCCTGCTGGAAATAGACTATTCCCGGATCAAACGAAGCCAGGAAAACTGAGATACAACCTTCGTTCTCATTCTAAGGACAAATAAAGCAGGAAACTGCATTTTTTCATATTTGATCTATTACATTACCTCCGGCCAGGAAGTTTACTGAACATTTTTGTATTTCCCTGTTTATTTCTGTTGTTTCTGTTACCTTGCCGTCTGGGTCGCCGTAGGGTCGTGGCTTTGTGCCTAGTTGAATTTGCGGGGGCCAGACACAAGGTCGGTCTTTCTGTTGGTTTTGGGAACTCCCAGGGCTGATAGAGGCATTTTCAACTACGTACAAATCATCAGTGGTCACGAGCGGTTGTAGAAGATGGAGCTTCCTGGGCTGCGCCGAGAGAATGTAATTTATGCTCGCAGGAATAGATTATACAAAATTTTACATAACAAATGCTTTCTGATGCAATGTGCAATTACATTTTTGATTGTTTGATTAACGTTGGTGGGTGGAATTGCCTTTGGTATTCATTTAATCTTTGCACCGATCACAACTACAGTACCTCCCCATGTTCCTGTTTCTCCTACTGTTGCTTCTCTTCATTCCTTTCATCCGTTTCCTGAACATGAGCAAGCTCGGCGCTCAGAATTTATAAATAACACTTTTGTGCAGCTCTTGCACCAACACCAACTGGTAGTTAACACAACGGACTGCTGGGTGTGTGGTTTGATACCACATACCATGGATAAGGGAATCCCCTACCTGGTCTTGCCTTTTAGCTATTATGGATCATGTCGGGCCTTTCAGACTGTATTTGTCTAGGCCCTCGAGACCTATCCCCCGCGTCCTCCACGTTCCACCAAGTATAACTCCGCTAATAAAGCCTTGTTAAAGGGAATAACTGACATGATTAAAGACGTCAATAACACACCATTTATTCCTAAAGATGAGCTACGAGTTTATTTGAGTTGGAATGCTACGGAGTATAGCATTAGTTTGGGTGAAAACAAGCGTAAGAGCTCCACTCCAGTTTGGGTCGTACCTCACCGAGGTCAAGTCTGTTTGCAAGGTAATGGGAGGAATCCAAGAGCTCGGCTAGGGAAGAGTGACTGTGTTGAAACTTATGTGTATCCATCAAACTCTTCCCCTGCCTTTCTAACTGCTAAGGGTACCTACTTCATCTGTCGAGATAGAGCATATACATGGTTGCCTGCTGACTTTTCAGGTTTATGTTATATTGCTCGACTGTTGCCTCTGACATACACAGCTGCCCCAAATTATCACAAAACCAGAGTTGTAAGAGGTGTCTTTAACAAGGAAGATACTGCTGGTCAGGAAGCCGGAGACTTCTTCAAAGGTTTCCTTCCGTTCTGGGGGCCTATGGCCAATAGTAGAAATCTACGCCAGCTAACACGGGTAGTTGAGTCTACTATTACAGAAACTGCTGGTGCCCTTAGTAACTTAACAGCTGAGCTCCAGGCGGATCGTCTCATGACATTACAGAATCGTATGGTTCTAGATGTAATACTTGCAGATCGAGGTGGGGTATGCAGAATGATCCAATCGAGCTGCTGTGTTTATATCCCTAATAATGCTCCAACAGTGTACGAAGCGATCTCTAAGCTACATAAGATCTCCGACTCTATTCATGTAGACAAGGGAAATTGGTCATTTATGGAATGGTTTTGGACTCTGTTATCAGCGTTGGGATGGGAGGTTCTGATGGTCATTGGTATTGTCTTAGTGTTCCTATTCTCGTGCTGTCTTGTTATCCAGTGTGGTCCTGCCTTGTGTAGCCTCTGTGCTGCAACCTGTTTAAGGAAACCGCCTGTGTTGGGAGACAAGGTACGAGAAAGAATAATGCTACAGCAACATATCACTGGCCTGATGAAAATCGAGATAGACCCTGACATAGAGTGAGAAATTGCCTATGTAAGGGCAAAAGGAGGGCCGAGGTTCCGTGACGATTCGAACCCGTGTTTTCGACATTGTCGTAAACCTATAATTCCGGTACCAGTGAACCGTAAATGATCCATATAGTATATCCTGGTGTTTTCGCTATGCTATGAGCAAGAGCACTCTTGTTATGAGCACACTTCCGGTACACCAATGGCATCCATTTCAGAATACGGCATCCATCTTGTATTCTTGCCCTCACATAGTCAATGAACAAACAGTGACCTCGGATCAATTCATTTCGCTAAAGAACACGTAGGCTTTAGGCCGGCGATGGACCCTGTTAATGACACGTAAACCTTAGTTCAGAAACGCTGTGGCCGCATGACTCGACAGAAGCTGCCTCCTCTGCCTGAGGCCAGTCCTGCTATACTGGTTCTCGTGCTCGTTGGCCTGATCATGATTAGGCGGCCGAAGACAGTAGCCTTGCCCATTTACGACCCACAAGCATCTCCTATCCTGCTTTTCTATCTCCTACACCTGGCTCTGCTCCTTTCCTTCTGGGCTTTTACTATGGGGAGGTAACGAAATTTACGATGAGGCGGTCCGGCTCTTGAATGAGAAGATGACACAGGATTATGTTTGAACAGTGGAAACCCCTCATTCGTAATGTTTGACATCAGAACTTTGTTGACTGTTCCTATTTGACGCCAAATATTTATTGTTTAGGATACAAAGTTTAAGAAATGTACGAGTATGTGAAGAATGTTGCCTACAGCTAAAAATTGTGTATTTAAGGAGCAACCCACTTAGTACAAATCGAACAGGCTCCTAGAATCTGCCCGTGTGTAGTTTCTGTGACTTCTGTATCCCTGCAGTAATAAACCTTTGGTCTTTGACGCCACCATCGAGAAGCCCGTCTTTCTGTTTATCTGTGCACCGAGACAGGTAGAACTCAGGGGTCTTCGGGTGTTATCCCTGGCACCTCTGGACCTTAATTAGTCCAGAACTCCAATCCCCAAGAGCAGTCAATGCTGAAGCACAAACAGTTGTGCTGATGAAGCTTTGTGCTGAATCGCGTTGTGAGCAGGAAGGTCTCGGTGTGAATGGGCTTGTTCACGGTTGCAAAGAGCCCAAACGCTTGATTTTAGCTCACTGAGCCACACCAAGGGCCCAGGATATGAGAGGAACCACTTGGGGTCAGGAACTCACTGCAGTTGGGTGCAGGATGCTAGAGAACGTTTTGGGCCAGTGAAACTCATATCAGGAGGCCAGCAAAGTAGCCCTTGGAGTCCTGGGTTCAAGGGTGAAGTTGCAGGTCCAGTTCTCCCTCCCCAGGCAAGAGGAGGGCAGCAGGTCTGCAGAGCAGTAATTTCTTTAAAGCAACAGTCCAACAGAGTGGCAGTCCCTACAGCAGCACAGCTTTTTTTCTGGCAGAGTATCCACAGGTCCAGAAGTTTACTGAAGAGTTGGTGTCCGAGGTCCAGTATTTATACACAGTTTTGTATTGGGGAGAATCTCTAGAGACATGCTTTTGTATTGCACAGGTGCCCATCCTTCCTGGTCCTGGCTCCAGACCTACTACTTTGGGTATACAGACCTTTGCATGGAGACAGGATATTGACTACTCAAGTGTAAGTGAGGCTAATCCTGCCAGTGATGGCCCATCCAGTCACACCTAAGCTCCCCATTGTGCGTGGCTGTCTAGGACGAAAAGCCCAACTGTCACCCACACCTTGTCATGTGACCCAGAGACAGGCTGCAGGCACCAAATGGCCATAGAATGAAAATAGCAACTTCCTGAAATTGTCATTATCAAAATTTCAATTTAAAATCTGACTTTATCATGAATTAAGATTGTGAATTCGAATTCCAGAGAAACCAAGAATGAACTGGTTACCTGTTCCCATTTGGAAATTATAATTAAATGATGCAATAAGTGACTCCAATGTTATCCTATGGAATTTAAGAGCTTTTAATTACAAGGACACATATAACTTAAAAGTACATGGCCTACGTTTTAAATTCATTGCACAATGCCCTCTGGGCTGTACAGTACCTACCATAGGGGTGAATCAATAGTATTTAAAAGGAAGGTTTGGGCCTGGCTAAAGGCTTACGCCAAAATGGCAGTTTAAAACTCCACACACACAGGCTGCAATGTCAGGCCTGAAACATATTCAAATTGCTACTTAAGTGGGTGGTACAATCAGTGCTGCAGGGAAACTAGTAGCATTTAATTTACAGGCCCTGGGCACAGGTAGTGCCACTTTACTAGGAACTTACAAATAAATCAAATCTGCCAATTGTGTATAAGCCAGTCCAACAGGTTTTACAGAGAGAGCACAGGCACTTTAGCGCTGGTTAGCAATGGAAACGTTTTCATAGTCTTAGGGCCAACAAAAACGAATTCAGCCAAAATAGAAGGAGTGACCGCAAAACGTTTGGGGATGATCCTGCAGAAAAAGGGCCAAATCCAACAGGCAGGATTGTCTCTTCCTGCACAAAACAATCCTAAAGGCGTTTTCCTCTTTGTATGCATGCATACAAAGAGGAAGAGGAAGTAACTAGAAAAAAAAAGATAATTCTCTTAGTTATGTCTAGGCAAAGGAGTCACCATCCTGGCACAATACCAGGTTTGCAGCCCTTTGTAAATCTGATATTGTGTCAAAAGCCATGAGTGGACGCGTGAGAACATCCATACTCCACTCATGGAATGCCTCCCTGCTGCAGGGTAACGCAGGATAGCGATATGTGCTGCCTTGCGTTATTTTGGATTTGCTAGACCGCTTTGAGTCATGAAAGATGGCTTTGCATGTCTTAGTAAATCCCGCTAAATGACTTGTGTTGCCTTGCGATTACTTGCATCATGCAAGGACAACACAAGCCTTTAGTAAATCTGGCCCATACTGTCTAGTAAGACCAACCACTACCAGGGATACAGAGTATTTTATGCCGCTCTCTTAAGGTGTATAGCATTACAATTTATATAATGTTTTACACATAACGGCTAACTTAAGTGAGCACATGTATTCCCAAGGACAAGTAACACTGGAAAAATATGGGCTCCTCCATATATTTTTCTGCAGCGCAGCACAAGTTTTATAATGTGAGTTTACCAAATTGGACCCTGTATTTTGAAAGAGAAATAAGAGGGTAATTAATGTAGGGATTTTAATGAAGCAATGTAACTATAAATACTGACCTTAGAATAGCCACATTCACTCACTGCCTATGACTTTATGTCTTGTGTTGCAGCATTTTTAACCTGTGTTGTGTTGTGAAGCCACTCTTGGAGAATGCTCCAGCTATGCACTACTAGCGAGCCACTTCTAGGTTGTGCTTCGGCCATTACAGTACAATGAATGACTGTCATTCACACATGTGTTATCCCATCACATGAAATACACATTCCAAATAAACAGTGTAAATCTTTGCAACTTAGAGGTTATCCTTTCTTTTCAAATTCCAGCTATATGGCTATTTTTTTTGCTCTGCGACAGAGCATAAGAACCACTTCTCTCTTTAGCTGTAATCTAAGAATACCTGATCAGAATCATTATAATAAAATATTATAATATTTTGTTTTATTATCAAGGTGTATATAATGGGTTTAGGTAACATGGGCAGTGTATTGCTAGTGTGTTTTAAGAGCGGTGAACTGCAATTGGCATTATTCTGCAATCACGTACATGTTCTTATGCTTAGCGTGCAGTGAAATAGAACCATAGATAGATTTGTATGTCTGCCTGCCATCCTTCATCGTGGTTAAGTTCTGGTGCTTTGGTGGAAAGTATGCCAAATCCGATTTCTTTTGTGCTTCACTGTAAGCAGAAGAGTTTGTTTATTGGTTGATGATATTCTGCATCCCTGGCAAGGGAAGACCCACGTTTTACTTCCTTCCTGAATTTGAGTTGCACTTTATGTTCTTGGTTTTCCTGGAAGAAAATTCTTTAATATTCCAATGTGAACAAAGAAGGAGTCCCCTGGCCACAGTACCCGCAGGAACTGCCATGTGGCCTCTCCTTGTACTTAAAGGGCATTACTAAAAGCCATAATCAACAAACACAAGGTACAAGTGGCATTGGGCCAGGGGATAGGGCAAAGAGCAGTAGCACCTTACCCAGCATGCATTCCAATAAACCTCCTGGGCGCTCCCTGTGGTCATACCTGGCCATTGCCCACTGGCTGTAGACTGGGCCCTGACAGTGCAGTATACATAGGTGTAGAGGGCACTGTACCCATGCACACCATACTATGGTGCCTAATTTATTTTATTTTATTTACTGCATTTTATTTTATATTTTTGGTGCTCTGTGGACCTATCTATGTTCTGCAGAGCATATTTGTATAGACATTAGTTTAGATCTGACATTGTTTTTAAAGTTACCATTTTCATGAAACAATTAGCGCAAAGATGCATATTCAGTTTGTAGATTATGATCCGAGATTTAGTAGGGCCAAGAACCTGTTAGTATGGATACCGATACATTTGTGGACAAAAATGAACTATCGTCTTTAATAATAGAATCTCCCATTCTGAACTCCACAAATATCTGGACACGCAAGTAGGTGGTCCGGCAGGCCCTGCTATCTATGCCCGGCTTTACTGATTGATGGGTCAGAGGTGGGAGGGTGTATTACTGGTCGGAAAACACTTGGGCAGGAAACTCTTGATCAATTCAACAAATAGGCGCAGCAGTATTATAATGGTCAAGGGAGATTGCCCCAATTAAGCACACATGACTTTTCCCATGTTAAAAATGATGCAAAAGTGGTACAATGGGCTTGTAAATCTGCCCCATTGTTTTTAAAGAGGCTTCAAACTCGATGTAAATTGAGACAGGCCTCAGACCTAGTCCCCGAGCCAAACAGTTTAATTAACCTCTTCCATGCTGTCATGAGTCACAGTGGAGCTGTGCTCATAATGAGCTGGGCTCGTCATAACGGCTGCGGTCCGCCCACGCGCGATTGATTCCTCGCCTGTACGGGAGAATTAATCAGTGTGCGGATTCGTGACGAGCCCAGCTCCACCGTGACTCATGACAAGCTGGACTCGCCACGAGCACCCCCCCCCCGCACCGTGGGGTTAAGCAAACTTGTCTCGTTTTGCCAAACACCTCTTCTCTTCTGTTTTTTAACCCCTTCGCTGCGGGGCTAATTTCCCCGCGGTGCGGGGGGGGGAGGGGGCCGCGCACGGCGCCGCTGTGCTGATGACGAGCCCAGGCTCATCAAGCAGCACGGTGCTCGTGTGCTCATGACGAGCCTGGGCTCGTCATGAACCCGCCCGCGCAATGGAACGCTCAGCACAGCGGGGGAATTAGCCCCGCGTGTGAGCGTTCCACGGCTCATGTCGAGCCCAGGCTCGTCATGAGCACACGAGCACCGTGCTGCTTGATGAGCCTGGGCTCGTCTTCAGCACTGAAGGGGTTAAGGAAATCCGATTGGATCAACAAACCCTCTGTAAAATGCCCTAGTCCTCTCAGTAGTGAGGTGTGCTCACTCTGCCCCCATATGACGTCTGAAGGACGTTATTAACAACACATTATCACCATTACATTAGGGTTTGGAAGGAGGGTCGCAGGTGAAAGGAAGAGGGAACTAACCATTAGTGATTTTGGGAGTAGCTTGCATAACACCCCATTCGTTTTAAAAAATAACTATTCGGAAATTGAAGTAACCATTAAATGGCAATAATTTCCCAGGGCCCAGACCTGAAAATTCACTCCGACCCGAAAATCATCACTCCCATCGTGACTGGGTGCATTCAGGGCCTGTTCTGTTCCACCAGTGCTGCGCCCTCTCTCAGCCACGTGGAGGCGTCTGCTGTGCTCGCCGCCATTTCACACCAAAGACATTGCGGAACAAGGCAAGCAAGGAGCAGGCTCGTGAGAAAACACAGGTGCGTCCAATCTAACTGCTACTGCAGTGTGTCTCGCTAAATTAGGGAGGCAAATATGTACAGAAATGTTTAAGGTCTGGCCTAAGGCAACAAGAATGAGAGATAAAACAACTAAAATTCAGATGTGTCAGGTTTCTGCTATGGAAATGTGGTCAGAAGGAATGATTCCTTTCACTGGGCTTCTTCCCCTGAGGTGATGGCACAGAAAGACTGCGGAATATGAATTACAAAAAAATCCATATTCGTGTGTGACCATCATATTGAGTATCAGCATACGACAGAGTGTGATTGCTTGTTGCTCGGAAAGGGAAAATAAAGACACCTGATATTCCCCCACAGGCAAGCACGCTTAATCTTCAATTACTGCACAGAACAAACAGGAGAGTGATGTATTAAAGTGATTAATGATTGGACAAGAGCAAACTGAGTCGCCGCGGCGTTCGTAGGAAATGAACGTGGAAATGTAACAGTTCTTGTAATGCACCTGAACACCATGACCATGGGCTGGAGTGACACAACTTCGCTTGGAAAAGTCGGAAATCTGCTTTTATAGGTTTGCTGCTATGTTTTGAGTAGCTTTTCAATTTTTTGCGAATTTTTTAAGAATCTCAGGACAACTTGAAATGTATGACCAGCCTAGATTCCAATGAGTTCTAATGATCACAATTAACTGTATGCGGAAAATCTAAATACGTGAATGCTGTGGACAGGTTCACGAGTACTTTGCATTTTTTTCTTTTTCCTTAGGAGACGAAGATTGTATTTTGAGCTCCGAACATTGCACTCTTCTGGTTTCTGTAAAACAGAATGTAGAATTTCGAAGAGCAAATTCAATGTTTATAATTATATGCACACTCTTCAATCAGAGGTAACCAGTTACTTTTACGCATCTTGTTTATTGACAGTACAACATGCACTCTGGGGTTTCAAACTCGGGAGGGAGGCCTCAAACAGAGAAGTGTATCCCACTAATGAGTGATGAGGTTCATACCTGAGTGTTTTTAAATTAGGCTGGTCAGGTGAGTGCCTGTAATGTGGAGCCTGTCTCCTGAAGCGTCCTGCATAGAGAGTCTTGCAGTCTATAAGGTGCATTACTTTTAAGCTCAAAGGGTATCAGCCATGAGCATGTGAGTGGCAAAGTCATCCATACATGACGCTCCTAGGCCCTGCGGCAATACCGCAGCGCTATGTAACTGTGGGAAGAGACATTTTTAGCTCAAGAGGATACTGAAATCTGGAAGTGCCTCCCTCTAACTATGAATCTGTGTAATTTTGTATGTGTTTTAAAAAAAGACTTGGCAGGTGCAGGCCTGGAAGGTGAATGCTGCATTCCTGATCTGTACTGGCTGGGAGCGTACTGTGGCCTGGAGGGTGCACAGGCTGAATTTTCTGATTCGTGGTGGAACAGCTATCCTGGGATGATGAAGTAGTGCTCCCACACAAAACTTCAGAATTATGGGACTTTGTGTGGAGCTATGCACGGAAGAAGGGATTAAACCTAGGAACACTGTAGAGAGGGGCCTCTATAGAGGTGGGTATCATTTTCATGATGTATTTTTCTTTAGGCTAAGCAGATGCTTGTAATGTGGAATCTTTATCTCCAACTCTGACCAGGATGCCGGAATGCTGTGTCTTGAGTTGTCTGTTTTCTAGGCCACCCAGAGTGTCAGGCAGCAGTGGATTGGTCTGCCATGGGGCTGGTACCGCGTAATTTTGACCCACTATTACACATCACAAATACATAACCGAAATGTGCACTTAGCACATGAATCCTGTGTGGCCTAATGACAGTAATATGAAATGTTGCACTTGACATCATGATTGACGTGCATTCACTGTAGAATGAGAGAATTCATACATAACACTGTGTGCCTTAACCATATTAAATGAGATATTCTTTTGAAGACTTGATGAATAAACCATCCTCTCATGTTTAGAATGTGTTTGCTCTTGAAACGATAATGGATTTACGTGATGTGTGAACTAATGTTACACGTATTTTCATATAAAAATGTAGTGTCTTAGCCATTCTTACACATGCTCATTAAAGATTTACTGCATGCCACATGCAACATGAAACTAATGTACTGGCAAGTGAAAATTCATTTGTGTTTGAAAGTGCCCACGGATATTAAATGTGCACTATTCATATAGTATTGTAAAACTGCCCTTACTGCGCCTGTTTTCCATTCTGAATAAAATACTGTTTTAACACCGTATTAGTGATAGAGACAGAGCCTGAGAAAAAGACCTTGATGAAGGAACATGGAGAGCCAGAGCGTTAACTGAAGAGTCCTATTCAGCAATCTTACAGCATTGCTTGGTTGAGCAAGGACGACGGTGTTCCCCTCGTTAATGGGGGACATTTCACAAATGTTACAGCCTACAATGTGAGAATGGAAACGGACAATGGAACCCTTGATGATGCAAACAGAGGAGTGGTACCTGAGCGATTTTAGCGTGAATAACTGGAGCCTACACTGTCTGATGCCATTGCCACTCATCCATGGGCTTTGAGAAGTTTAGACCTCTACTCTTATTCCCTTTGATTCTTGCTGAGTGTGGCTTAGTCTAAACACTCAAAATTTCCCTGACCCAAGAAATCTCTGAATGAGCTTCTGCAGTGCTGACACTTTCCTTTACATCCCGCTCTTTGTCCTATTTTTCTGTAATTCCCTGGTTTTTGAGATTCCTTAGACTTAGACTAATGAACCATCCTCTTAGTTTGTGACTCAGACATGCAGAGATAAGTTTGTTCGGTTATTTTAAGCTGCCAGGATGGATTTGGAGCTGTATACTGTCTGCATGCATCAGAAACAGAATTTTGCCCTTTGACAGCATTTACGTCAACGGTATCCAGTAAATATTAACCCCTTGGCTGCAAGGCCTTTTCACCTGCTGTGCAGGGGGGCCGCGCGAGGCGCCACCATGCTTGTGATGAGCTCAGCTCGTTATGAGGCACAGTGGAGCTGCACTCATTACGAGCTGAGCTCGTCACGACCACACCCGTTTTGGAACGTTCAGCACAGCAGGGAAATTATCCCCACGTGCGAACGTTCCAACAGCCGTGACGAACTCAGCTCGTCATGAGTGCAACTCAACCGTGCCTCATGACGAGCTCAGCTCGTCATGAGCACGAAATGGGTTAAACAGCAGGGTGGGAGAGGAAATCCCTGAATTGTATGTCAGAATATAATGTAGAGAAATATTATCTGACATAATCATTGTGCCCTAAATATTGCTTTCAAAAATATTATCCTCTTTGGTATGGAGTTTCTATTATTAAATCATGTGGGTGATATTTTAGTAAACTATATTTAGGACATGATATTTATGTCTGATGATTTTCTAAGATATGCTGCTCCCACACCAATCACAGCAGTAACCCACACAAAATCTGTTTTACTGTGGAACAGGACGAGCCAATTGTAAATTGCTGGATTCTTATCAGCAGTGATCGAAACCATAGGAATAAGTGGAACTACTACCCTTCCAGTGACTATAGCTCCGTTTTCCAACCATGCAGGAGTATTTTATGATAAATGTGATAGTATGCTTTCTATAAGTTGAGGAGGACCAGGATTTCTAAGTAACCTCTTGAAATGAATGCCATTAATTGTTTGACATTCAGAATTACCATTTCGGTTCCTCTCCTCAGATTAAAACCAGATGGTCAATCATCAACATGTGATTTACTAGAATTCTTGTAATTGCCACATATTCTCCTTCTCTAATATTTACAAATTGCTGTGTCCTGAGGGTTAAAGAATGGTATCTTCTGTAAGTGATTGATAGTTGCATTCTTTGATGTGTTTAGTAATCTTCCTTGATGAAATGAAGCAATAATGATTCCATTAACTTCCGACACCAGCAAAAATATAGTTTTGCTTTATTGTATAAGTTGAGCAAGGTTAAATCGAAATATTTGAGGTATTCAGGTATTAGCTGCTCTGATCAGATCATGTGTTTAAGGTGTATTGCAAGGAAGGGTGAAAAATGTAATTGGATGATGGGTGCGTTTGATTTGGTTGACACATGGGCCTTCTGGACACTCAGATATGTCTGCCAGAATTTTAAGTACCTTTATTTCAAAGAAGGGCATGAGGTCCTTGTATTATTGGTCTGAGATGATAGGCATGTCTTTAGCGTCACTGGCATAGTTACTTCTGTTTAAGAGCTCCATCATTTCTTTTGTTACCTGGTTAACTTTGGGATACCTAGAGCACTTTCTTGTTATTGCTGTGCTCTATTCCCCAATGTGTGTTTTAAAACTCTCTTTGCCAGTAGGGGATTGGGATGTTCTCCCAGTTGCCATCCCTCTCCCCCCTTTGAGTAATAGTGGGTCACTATGTCCAGGGCTTATGATTTTTTTGTTGAGATTTACAATAGGAGTACCTGGTTTGGTCTTTGGTGTGGATGTTGGACAATTTCTCTTGATAAAACTTTGGGAATATTTTTCAGGCATCGTCCTTCAATGCCCTCTCCGATTCATTGTCACACCTGAAAACGATGTCAAATATGTGACCAACCAGGTATTGAGGACTCAAATTTTGTTTGAGAAAACTAGAGAACCTATATTTGCAACCACCTCAATGGCCTGTCTGTTTCTAGGTGCATCAACCAATAGATTGAAATAGCCAAAATTCAAGGGTCTTGTGACTGAGCTCACAGTACTATGGCTAGGTCCAAGATTTAATTGATGAAGGCGGGTTGTAGCTCGGTGCACCTTATATTCCTGTTATGTGAAAGTAGTAGCGGGATCAAGTATCTGGATCATGTCATGAGTTTCAAGAGACTGTTTTACTGCAATGTGGTTGTCTAACAAGCTGATATTAAGGGATTTGCCCATCATCTTCTTCAGTGAGCTTGTGGTGAAAGTCAACAGGAGAGACCGGGTAAAGTTGTAATTCATTCTGTATGACAGAATCTATTCCCTTACTCCTGAAGTGAGAGGCAATTAACCAGAGACTGGGATAAGAATTTTAGGAGTTAGGGTTCAAGCAAGGAGAGTTTATGGCTGATACCAAAATGTTGGTTCCCTGTCTGGACTAGTTTTGACCAAGCTCTTGTTGTTTGTTTTGTGACTGCACAGGAAGTGAAGTTGCACAACAAACAAATATGAGTGAGCAGACGGAATTTGATAACAGTGTATGTATGGTGAGTAAACATCATGAACAAGAAAAGACTGTAAACAAATTCTCTGAATCAAATATAGGACGTCCTGATGGTCAGCAGGGGCCCATAAAGGTTGCGTGCAACCCCCTACCTTTAAAAGTGGATGCAGATACGTATTTTATGCCACTGCAACCACTTATAACATATCAATTAAAATATTCCCCATAAGCATTGTAGAATTTAAGGCAAGTGTGTGAATGTCAAGCATATTACTTCAGTGTACACAATTTTATGTTAAAGTTATATTTTCAATCCCTGTTTTTCATAGTACTATTTAAAGATTCATATATTTCTGACATCACTGAAATGTATCAATATATTATAATCATGGAATGTCTTAACTATATGATGACAATTGAAGGAAATATTTCAGCTACAAGAACACTAAAGGCAATGGAGCCTCGGTATATATAGCGAGAACCCTAAAAAAGGGCTGTGATGTAAACATTTTGGTAATATGCCCTAATTAGGAGAAAGGCATCATCAGGTCTGGTGCTTTCGAAAAGCCTTAGTATGCCAGCCAGTGTTTGAACCAAGTTACCGAAAAAGCCTCCAAATGCCATAGCTAAAGGATGTGGCAACATTCTGTATTACCAGGAGCACTGAAAATATTTGCTCCATTCCGGGCGGTCACACCTGTTTACTGAGGGTCAAAAAGGTATAGGTTGTGATGCGAAGAAAGCTATAGATTCATACAGTGGGTGCGAGTACCATGGTGAACAGAGTGAAAGAGGCAGGATGTGTCCCTTTTCTAATGAAGGCAAGTGGATGTTCATGGATCATAATATCTAGATGCACATTTTTTAAATCTGACGCATGTCACGTTTTATTCAATTTGTCCAACGCAGACTGCAGCACACTGTTCAGAATGTTGAAAATAACCACTTTCTAAAAGCTTAAAATACTGTACGGAAATAAGAATGCCTTCAAACGAACAGTTCGTTACTGGAATATACACGTAAGAGGAGCAAACGTATAATTACAGAGACTTTACTGTTGGAACAGCCCAATCACTCTAACGTGGAAAGAGGACCACAAACTCAAACCGCAATGCGCCAACAAAATCTATGTGAAATTCATGGTTGCATATATGTGATAATTTATTCTTTTAATTAATTTTCTTGTTTTGGGCGATTTCTCAAACGCCACGTGCCGCTTTCAAGTCGCTTTTTTCGTGCCAGGATGTCCAGGCAAATATATTTTTGGACAATATATCCACAACTTAAAAATCTGGTCTGGTGCCATAGGAACGCAATTAGTATCTTTCGATTTATTGGCGCTTTCAAAATCAGACCTGTATTTAAAGCTTGTGGAAATCCAAAAAGTTAAATGCCCTCTACAATAATTTCCACAGAAATATTTAATGTATATTCATTCATATAATAAATAACTCTTGAAATATTTTTTAAGACTAACTTAAGTGAATTGCCCTCTTCTTCAATGACAAAAGCGCTACAGAGACCAAGTAATTGGGGAACGTGCGGTATGGGAAAACCACTTGACATTGCATTGCAAGTTCATGTAAGAAACATCACATTTAACACTCAGTGCGGCTTAGATGTGTCTATATCATCACTGCAGTAAAAATAATTCAGCCATTTTATTTGCAAGTATTTATGAAATCAGAAATCGTGGAAGAAATATAATTTTTTTCCACACAGATGCTGTTACGTTATTAAAGATGGCATACATTTTTCACTGCTTGGTGAATAATTGGCGAGTTGGTATTGTTTACCACAATGGCAGTAAGGAAAAAGGGATTTTCTGAGTGCTAGTGGTGCTGGAGAGTAGAGAGTTGATCAGAAAGGTTAGTGTTTGAGGTTGAGGTCTAAAGGATGCTATGAGGTGCTAATAGTGAGTAATGGGCATGGGAAATCCATTTGGTGTTGGGAGACATCTTAACGGTATTTGTCACTCCAGTTGACCTCAAGTTGGATCCATGGTCGCTTTTATATTCCCTGTTTAACTTGCTATAATTTGTTTATTTTAATTGTTAGTATGTTTTCAAATATAAATTTAATGTATGCTTGCGAAAACATATGAATATTTTTCGATTTGTCACTACAGACTTATTTTTCAAGTAATCCATACCCTCAGGAAAGTCAACAGAGTTTGTACCCTCTATTAGTTTTAGACTGTACTTTTACATAACTATTTTTATCAGTTCCTCTTACCTAAGGAAAATCTCTTTGACCTCTTTGTTTAATTTATTTAATTTCTTTTTTGGTCACTTGCTTTTCAGTTGTTCTCTTATTTTTGTATTTCCTCTAGATGCTTGAACTTGGGCAGTACTTCATCTCTCTCTCCTTTATATTTAACTAGCAGCCCGTCCCGACCTTGTCCGGGAGCAATCAGGCTACCCCGACCAGCCTGCCCCGACATTGGCCATCAGCCCGGGCCCCCGTCCGCCCCGTCCCCCGGCTGCCCCGACTCCCGCCTGCCCTGACATTGTCCTCCGGAGGCTTACCTCACACAATTATGCCAGAGGCCCAGTGTTGCAGTGGTGGCCAGCAGCAGCGCCTGAGGCACTGGGGAGCTTTCTGGGTAAGTGGGGCTCTGGCGCTCTGTTTGCAGGGAGGCGAGGATGAGCAGAGGTTGCAGGGATAAGAGTAGGAGTTCACAGAGTATGGAGCGGCCGGCGGGAGTCGGGAGCTTGAGCACAATTATGCCAGAGGGACCCCGCCTGTCCTGACCCCCGCCTGCCCTGACATTGTCCACTGGAGCCTTTTTGTTGTAACTCCCCGTCCCCCGCGTGCCCCGACTCCCGCCTGCCCCGAAATTGTCCCCCGGAGCCTTACCTCAGCCGCCGCTCCTCAGTTCAGTGCTCCTCGCCGCTCCCCCGGTCCGTGCTGCTCACCACCTGTGTGCCGCTCGTCAGTGCTCCTCCCCCGCACTATGTCCGCCGCTCAGCCGCCGCTCCTCAGTTCAGTGCTCCTCGCCGCTCCGCCGGTCTGCTGCTGCTCACCGCCTGTGTGCCGCTCGTCAGTGCTCCTCCCCCGCGCCATGTCCACCGCTCAGCCGCCGCTCCTCAGTTCAGTGCTCCTCGCCGCTCCGCCGGTCTGCTGCTGCTCATCGCCTTATGTGCCACTCGTCAGTGCTCCTCCCCTGTGCCATGTCCGCCGCTCCTCCTCGCGTTCCTCGCGCGCCTGGACGACATCAGCACACAGGTGACGGCCGGCGCTACTTCGAGGGGACACATTTTTTTTAAATGTACATTTTTTAAATATAACGTATTTTTTAAATTTATATAGCCTATGTCCATCTGCACACCCTGAGGATTCCAACGATGTATCGGGTGTGTGGATTGGAGCTGTGGTTCCCGAGTTTACCCGCCTCAAAGCCTCAAAGTACTTCCTTTATAACAGTAGTATAGATATGGCCTTTTTCCCCACCGTATCGGGCTATACTGCCCATTAAAGGCTTGCTTCAGCGCCATTACCAAAGAAGCGGGACATTAATGCCTGTATAGCTCCGCTACGGAGGGTTATAAGGCTATTAGAACATCCCCTCACTAGAGAGCAGAATGTTCTAACAAATAAAACAAAGGCCTCACGGAGACCAAGAGGTTGACCTGGAGCCGTGAGGCTTTTGTTCACAGCAACAGCTGTGAAGGACAACTTTGGAATCTTTGAGCTCGAGCTTTTAACGGCCATTAGAAGCCAGGAACACTCCATTGTTTTCAATGAATCTCCCAACTTTCCAATGTTCTAATATATTTTAAATAGCTTTAATGATTACTTTCTTTTATCTAAATGAGACTCACTTGTTTTAGTTTAAAGCGCCTGAGGCGGAAGCCGGGAGAAGGACTATTGCAGTTCAATCTGTGTTATAATAATTACTGTATTTTAAAATTTACTTCTTGTGTGCAATTTTCGGCGCCATACAGCGGATTCAGCGCTGTTAGGTGGACCCACCTGACTCTTCCTCCCGCCCTCATTGCCACCGAGGCGGCTGGCCACGCCCACTCTAGGCCACGCCCCCTCCGCCCTCATAGCTATTTAGTCGCTGATCACTAGCGCTCGGTTTAGTTTAAAGCTCCTGAGGCGGAAGCCGGGAGAAGGACTATTGCAGTTCAATCTGTGTTATAATAATTACTGTATTTTAAAATGTACTTCTCGTGTGCAATTTTCGGCGCCATACAGCGGATTCAGCGCTGTTAGGGGGACCCACCTGACTCTTCCTCCCGCCCTCATCGCCACCGAGGCGGCTGGCCACGCCCACTCTAGGCCACGCCCCCTCCACCCTCATAGCTATTTAGTCGCTGATCACTAGCGCTCGGTTTAGTTTAAAGCACCTGAGGCGGAAGCCGGGAGAAGGACTATTGCAGTTCAATCTGTGTTATAATAATTACTGTATTTTAAAATTTACTTCTTGTGTGCAATTTTCGGCGCCATACAGCGGATTCAGCGCTGTTAGGTGGACCCACCTGACTCTTCCTCCCGCCCTCATCACCACCGAGGCGGCTGGCCACGCCCACTCTAGGCCACGCCCCCTCCGCCCTCATAGCTATTTAGTCGCTGATCACTAGCGCTCGGTTTAGTTTAAAGCTCCTGAGGCGGAAGCCGGGAGAAGGACTATAGCAGTTCAATCTGTGTTATAATAATTACTGTATTTTAAAATGTACTTCTTGTGTGCAATTTTCGGCGCCATACAGCGGATTCAGCGCTGTTAGGTGGACCCACCTGACTCTTCCTCCCGCCCTCATCGCCACCGAGGCGGCTGGCCACGCCCACTCTAGGCCACGCCCCCTCCACCCTCATAGCTATTTAGTCGCTGATCACTAGCGCTCGGTTTAGTTTAAAGCTCCTGAGGCGGAAGCCGGGAGAAGGACTATTGCAGTTCAATCTGTGTTATAATAATTACTGTATTTTAAAATTTACTTCTTGTGTGCAATTTTCGGCGCCATACAGCGGATTCAGCGCTGTTAGGTGGACCCACCTGACTCTTCCTCCCGCCTTCATCGCCACCGAGGCGGCTGGCCACGCCCACTCTAGGCCACGCCCCCTCCGCCCTCATAGCTATTTAGTCGCTGATCACTAGCGCTCGGTTTAGTTTAAAGCTCCTGAGGCGGAAGCCGGGAGAAGGACTATTGCAGTTCAATCTGTGTTATAATAATTACTGTATTTTAAAATTTACTTCTTGTGTGCAATTTTCGGCGCCATACAGCGGATTCAGCGCTGTTAGGTGGACCCACCTGACTCTTCCTCCCGCCCTCATCGCCACCGAGGCGGCTGGCCACGCCCACTCTAGGCCACGCCCCCTCCGCCCTCATAGCTATTTAGTCGCTGATCACTAGCGCTCGGTTTAGTTTAAAGCTCCTGAGGCGGAAGCCGGGAGAAGGACTATTGCAGTTCAATCTGTGTTATAATAATTACTGTATTTTAAAATTTACTTCTTGTGTGCAATTTTCGGCGCCATACAGCGGATTCAGCGCTGTTAGGTGGACCCACCTGACTCTTCCTCCCGCCCTCATCGCCACCGAGGCGGCTGGCCACGCCCACTCTAGGCCACGCCCCCTCCGCCCTCATAGCTATTTAGTCGCTGATCACTAGCGCTCGGTTTAGTTTAAAGCTCCTGAGGCGGAAGCCGGGAGAAGGACTATAGCAGTTCAATCTGTGTTATAATAATTACTGTATTTTAAAATTTACTTCTTGTGTGCAATTTTCGGCGCCATACAGTGGATTCAGCGCTGTTAGGTGGACCCACCTGACTCTTCCTCCCGCCCTCATCGCCACCGAGGCGGCTGGCCACGCCCACTCTAAGCCACGCCCCCTCCGCCCTCATAGCTATTTAGTCGCTGATCACTAGCGCTCGGTTTAGTTTAAAGCTCCTGAGGCGGAAGCCGGGAGAAGGACTATTGCAGTTCAATCTGTGTTATAATAATTACTGTATTTTAAAATTTACTTCTTGTGTGCAATTTTCGGCGCCATACAGCGGATTCAGCGCTGTTAGGTGGACCCACCTGACTCTTCCTCCCGCCTTCATCGCCACCGAGGCGGCTGGCCACGCCCACTCTAGGCCACGCCCCCTCCGCCCTCATAGCTATTTAGTTGCTGATCACTAGCGCTCGGTTTAGTTTAAAGCTCCTGAGGCGGAAGCCGGGAGAAGGACTATTGCAGTTCAATCTGTGTTATAATAATTACTGTATTTTAAAATTTACTTCTTGTGTGCAATTTTCGGCGCCATACAGCGGATTCAGCGCTGTTAGGTGGACCCACCTGACTCTTCCTCCCGCCCTCATCGCCACCGAGGCGGCTGGCCACGCCCACTCTAGGCCACGCCCCCTCCGCCCTCATAGCTATTTAGTCGCTGATCACTAGCGCTCGGTTTAGTTTAAAGCTCCTGAGGCGGAAGCCGGGAGAAGGACTATTGCAGTTCAATCTGTGTTATAATAATTACTGTATTTTAAAATTTACTTCTTGTGTGCAATTTTCGGCGCCATACAGCGGATTCAGCGCTGTTAGGTGGACCCACCTGACTCTTCCTCCCGCCCTCATCGCCACCGAGGTGGCTGGTCACGCCCACTCTAGGCCACGCCCCCTCCGCCCTCATAGCTATTTAGTCGCTGATCACTAGCGCTCGGTTAAGTTTAAAGCTCCTGAGGCGGAAGCCGGGAGAAGGACTATTGCAGTTCAATCTGTGTTATAATAATTACTGTATTTTAAAATTTACTTCTTGTGTGCAATTTTCGGCGCCATACAGCGGATTTAGCGCTGTAAGGTGGACCCACCTGACTCTTCCTCCCGCCCTCATCGCCACCGAGGCGGCTGGCCACGCCCACTCTAGGCCACGCCCCCTCCGCCCTCATAGCTATTTAGTCGCTGATCACTAGCGCTCGGTTTAGTTTAAAGCTCCTGAGGCGGAAGCCGGGAGAAGGACTATTGCAGTTCAATCTGTTATAATAATTACTGTATGTTAAAATGTACTTCTTGTGTGCAATTTTCGGCGCCATACAGCGGATTCAGCGCTGTTAGGTGGACCCACCTGACTCTTCCTCCCGCCCTCATCGCCACCGAGGCGACTGGCCACGCCCACTCTAGGCCACGCCCCCTCCGCCCTCATAGCTATTTAGTCGCTGATCACTAGCGCTCGGTTTAGTTTAAAGCTCCTGAGGCGGAAGCCGGGAGAAGGACTATTGCAGTTCAATCTGTGTTATAATAATTACTGTATTTTAAAATTTACTTCTTGTGTGCAATTTTCGGCGCCATACAGCGGATTCAGCGCTGTTAGGTGGACCCACCTAACTCTTCCTCCCGCCCTCATCGCCACCGAGGCGGCTGGCCACGCCCACTCTAGGCCACGCCCCCTCCGCCCTCATAGCTATTTAGTCGCTGATCACTAGCGCTCGGTTTAGTTTAAAGCTCCTGAGGCGGAAGCCGGGAGAAGGACTATTGCAGTTCAATCTGTGTTATAATAATTACTGTATTTTAAAATTTACTTCTTGTGTGCAATTTTCGGCGCCATACAGAGGATTCAGCGCTGTTAGGTGGACCCACCTGACTCTTCCTCCCGCCCTCATCGCCACCGAGGCGGCTGGCCACGCCCACTCTAGGCCACGCCCCCTCCGCCCTCATAGCTATTTATTCGCTGATCACTAGCGCTCGGTTTAGTTTAAAGCTCCTGAGGCGGAAGCCGGGAGAAGGACTATAGCAGTTCAATCTGTGTTATAATAATTACTGTATTTTAAAATTTATTTCTTGTGTGCAATTTTCGGCGCCATACAGCGGATTCAGCGCTGTTAGGTGGACCCACCTGACTCTTTCTCCCGCCCTCATCGCCACTGAGGCGGCTGGCCACGCCCACTCTAGGCCACGCCCCCTCCGCCCTCATAGCTATTTAGTCGCTGATCACTAGCGCTCGGTTTAGTTTAAAGCTCCTGAGGCGGAAGCCGGGAGAAGGACTATTGCAGTTCAATCTGTGTTATAATAATTACTGTATTTTAAAATTTACTTCTTGTGTGCAATTTTCGGCGCCATACAGCGGATTCAGCGCTGTTAGGTGGACCCACCTGACTCTTCCTCCCGCCCTCATCGCCACCGAGGCGGCTGGCCACGCCCACTCTAGGCCACGCCCCCTCTGCCCTCATAGCTATTTAGTCGCTGATCACTAGCGCTCGGTTTAGTTTAAAGCTCCTGAGGCGGAAGCCGGGAGAAGGACTATTGCAGTTCAATCTGTGTTATAATAATTACTGTATTTTAAAATTTACTTCTTGTGTGCAATTTTTGGCGCCATACAGCGGATTCAGCGCTGTTAGGTGGACCCACCTGACTCTTCCTCCCGCCCTCATCGCCACCGAGGCGGCTGGCCACGCCCACTCTAGGCCATGCCCCCTCCGCCCTCATAGCTATTTAGTCGCTGATCACTAGCGCTCGGTTTAGTTTAAAGCTCCTGAGGCGGAAGCCGGGAGAAGGACTATTGCTGTTCAATCTGTGTTATAATAATTACTGTATTTTAAAATTTACTTCTTGTGTGCAATTTTCGGCGCCATACAGCGGATTCAGCACTGTTAGGTGGACCCACCTGACTCTTCCTCCCGCCCTCATCGCCACCGAGGCGGCTGGCCACGCCCACTCTAGGCCACGCCCCCCCTCCACCTCCACAGGCACATATATAAATGTGCAACTTTAGGAAGCGCAGCGGGCGCGCCGTTTGCGCGCCGAAGGCGCGCTTAAGGCAAGCTCGTCTGCGCTCGTCCGCGACGAGGACGCGCCTAGCGCCACCAACTATGCCCAATCCGGCCCACAGTCCCCACGTTACACCCGGGATGCACTGCTCAATCTACGAGGGTCTGCACATGAAGGTAAGCTCTCTTTTGAAGAGACAGCTTTTCCTCTACCTGACTTCACCCATAAGGGCTTAATCGTAGGAGGTCTGCTGAACGTCAGATCCCTACCTAAACATGCCACGGAAATCAATCTCCTCATAGATTCCCACCATCTAGATGTCCTTTTCCTAACTGAGACCTGGACACATGCCGACTGTGATATTGATTTAGCATCTGCCTGCCCGTTAAACTTCAACATCCTACATCTTCCCAGACCCAAAGGCCGCGGCGGCGGAGTTGGCATTATCTTCCGAGCCTCATGGCAAATAAACACCATAGACATAGACCCAGTGCCTGGAATTGAGCTCTTTGGTTTGGCCATAAACTGCCACCCAGGAGTCACCTTTACGGTGATCATCTGTTACCGACCTCCAGGGGCTTTTTCCATCCCGCAACAGCAAGCTCTTCTTACTATCATTACAAACATGGCAACCCCCCACAACAAACTAGTTATTCCAGGAGACTTCAATCTCTGGCCAAATGGCAGCCTAGATACAGGTCTAGACAACCTCTTGCTGTCGTGTGACAGCGTGGGGCTTCACCAGCTGATCAAGGATCCCACCCATTCTGCAGGCAATCGACTCGACCTTATTTTTTCAAGCCCTGATCTAATACAAGTAGGCGACATTTTGCCTATGAGCTGGACCGACCACTCACTCATTAAACTCTACATTACCAACACCACAATAAGAAAGCCCGATAATAGCGCTCTACCTGAATTTTCATACCGAAACTGGAAAGCCTTAGAAAAACTCAGCGCCACCACCAAAGTCTTTGATGTGGAGGATAGCTTCTCTCCTACCAGCTCGGTTGAAAACAACTACTGGACCTTCAGCTCGAGAATCACTTCCATCACTGACTCTGTTGCCCCACTAAAACATTGCAAACCCAAAGGTAGAGCACCGGCTCCCTGGTACAATGACTCCTTTAAAACTCTTAAACTAGCCTGTAAACAGGCCGAGAGAAAGTGGAGACATGGATACTGCGACAATAATAAAACCCTTTGGAAAAATACGCTCCGTGACTACAAATCTGCCATTACAGAGAGCAAATCGACTTACTACTGCTCCACTATACTTAATGCAGCTAACAGTCCAAAAAGCATATTCCAAATTCTGGATAATATTTTACATCCGGACTGCGCCAAGAAATCTATTCCCCCATCTCAGATCCTCTGTGACAATCTCGCACAGTTTTTCACGGACAAAATCGAGACCATCATCAACAACCTGGCAACTCCCCCGGCACATAACACTCCAGCCCCCCCCGGAGTTGGTTCCGCTAACCTTGATCCTCTAAGCTCAGCATGTCCTCCTAGGGAAAGTCTCCTGGCCTTTCCCCAGATCCCTGAAGCTGAATTTGAGAAACTGGCACTGGGCATTACCTCGGGATCCCCCCTTGACCCTCTGCCCCCGAAAACCTGGAAAGCATGCGGGAATGAGCTATTCCACCCCTCCGGAGGATATGCAATCAATCTCTCGGTTGTGGCCTCGTTCCCAACCCCTGGAAGCAAGCGCTCATCACCCCGCTACTGAAGAAACCAACTCTGAATCCAGAATGCCTCTCCAATTTTCGCCCCATATCACTTCTGCCCTTTCCGGCGAAAGTGATAGAACGTTGGGTCAGCACCTGCCTCTCAACTCACCTCGAGCAGCATCACGTTCTGGACGATTTCCAATTCGGATTTCGTCCAGCCCATGGCACAGAAACAGCAGTGTTTACTGCCATGGAAGAACTTCGAGGGCGTGCAGACAGGGGCCAAGCCGTGGCACTGATCTTATTGGACCTGTCTGCCGCATTCGATACTGTCAACCACGTGACCCTGCTTGAGAGGCTGAGAGAGGCTGGGGTTGATGGCACGGCCCTGCTCTGGTTTCACTCCTATCTTAGAGATAGAAAACAGGCCGTATCCCTCCCTCCTTTCCCATCTGCCTTCTCCCCTGTCCCTCACGGTGTACCCCAGGGTTCCTCTATCAGTCCGATCCTTTTCAATGTGTACTTAAAACCACTGGTCACTTTAATCAAATCCCACAAGATGACTACAGTAAATTATGCGGACGATACCCAGCTCATTCTCTCTTGGGAGGGCGAAGACTCCATTTCCCTGGAAGCCTTCCACAACTGCCTAAGAGACACCGCAGGCTGGTTACACCGGAACTCCCTCCAATTCAACTCCTCGAAAACTGAGGTTCTGTTCTGTCCTGCGAGCCGTATACCTCGCCTTCTGACTGCGGAGTTCTGGCCCCCGGATAACCGAAACAATCCGCTACCTGTCGCCAGCGTTCGCAATTTGGGCGTCATGCTAAACAACAAACTTAGCATGGAAACGCAGGTTACAAGAACAGTCGCCACCTGCTCAGCCCTTATGCGCTCTCTGCGCAAAATCCTTCCATTGTTACCACCTCCAGCCCGAGCATTGATAGTCAGGTGCACTATTCTAAGTCGCCTAGACTATTGTAACACCCTCCTGCTTGAATCTCCTTCGACACTGTTGGACAGACTCCAACGAGTCCAGTGGGCAGCAGCCAAACTGGCCCTAGGATGGACCAGGAGATCCTCGGCCACTGCTGCCTTGGCCGAGTTGCACTGGCTTCCCTTGAAGCAACGAATAGCCTTCAAGGCCCTTTGCTTGGTCTTCAAGGCACTACACGGTTCAGGACCAAGACCTCTTCAACATCTGTTCTCTTGGTACATCCCTACCAGAACGCTACGATCCGCGACCGCCTGCCTTGTGAAAGTACCGAGATTTGAGAAGGCTAGGATCGGGGGAAGATCTTTCAGAGTAGCTGCTGCCAAGCTCTGGAACAGTCTGCCTGCCGTCATTCGCCAAATTCCTCAGCTCCTACCCTTTAGGAAGCAAATAAAAACATGGCTCTTCCCCCAGCCCTCCATCCCCGCACCCCCTTAATTAACTCCCGTTGCTTCTAACCCAGGAGTAAGCTACCAGCGCCAGGA
Organism: Lissotriton vulgaris; assembly: GCF_964263255.1. Taxonomy (NCBI): domain Eukaryota; kingdom Metazoa; phylum Chordata; class Amphibia; order Caudata; family Salamandridae; genus Lissotriton; species Lissotriton vulgaris. Next base: position 998,981,693 of record NC_141695.1, on the reverse strand, counting down.
TACCTGCCAGGTGACAGTCGCGCTCTATAAATGTTTTAAATAATAGATAATAAATAAATAACTTGTCTCCTTTGTTTCCTAGGATGTTGCTGATTTATTGTTTCAGTTCATTCGTGTTGCTTTGTTTTTGGTCTTGGCCACAGTTGAAAAACCTTTTGTTTCCCGTACTTAACATAGTTAGAGTGGGCTTTAGGTCAGTCCCTTGTTCATGATTGAGACTTCTAGTTGTCTTTCTTAGTTCTGTGCTGTTGATTCAGTGACTTTCCTTCCTATTTAGTACAGGAGTATTTTGTGTTCTGTTTGGGTGTGTCGTATCCTTGCAATGTAGACAAATAATTCTTTTCAACTCTTTGCAGATGCCCAAAAGGGTCAGTGTCTAGTGCCTCATCTCAACCCCACAGTTTAAAGTAAACAGCCATTCAAAGCACAATTCCAGTGTTGACTCACAGATTACAAGAGCTTGCAACAATAAACCAGATATTAAAACCAGACTGTTGGATTCTCTGTGATACACCCTTTCAAGATGGCTACCCCTGTAACTCTACAATGGAGCCCACTTTAACTGTACATTATCAAGGTACAACACTTTGATGGTGTGGCACCCCTCTCTTCTTCGATTTCCAAGTTAGCTGCTGTGCAGAGTTGACTTTGGTACACCTCTACCGGCATAATTACCCACTCTGACACAAATCGCTAAAGAACCAGATATGGAATGTCACTCTATCACATTTAGTGTAAGGTCTTTTTTTAACATTCTTAATTGCTTTATTGCAGAACTTAGCGAGACAGGGATTTGTATGTACCGAGGTGTTGAGAGCCAAGATTAGCAATTATGTTGATGCTTTACTACATATCCCTCTCATAAATGCAGACCTTTCATTCGCATTTACCTTACTCCATGCCTAATATCTTTTCACAACAATCTGTCACCCATTTTGTTTGTGTGCACACAACTGGCTCCAATTTCTATTTTGCTGTTATGTCGAAATGAATTACAAAATAGAAGTATCATTACCGGCGCTTTCTTACTGCAGAAACATTTTCACTAAGGGTACCTCTCCTTGTCCTGTCCACATTATGAGATGCATAAAAATATTTCATGAAGCATTGTCAAAGCAAGGAGATCTGGCTTTAAAATCTGTTGATTAAATAAACAATTTAAGGGAAAAAGGTAGCTCATGAAGCATTTGTTTTTCAGTCAACAAAGTGAAGTTGTATGAGCAAGTACATATACTTTTTAAAAATAAAACATATTTCAAAGTAATATAAAACACAGTACCTGATTCACAAACCGCACTTGTAAGTAATGTTGCACTTTTGATTTAGTTCACTACTTTTTGGTATTCACAAACAGTTTTTGAAGTAATTACACTTTTGTAGTAAGTCTAGTACTACCCATGGCCAACCACTGGTACTTCAGTACCCTCCAATAGAAAACAATGGAGGTAGCAAGCAACTAAAAAAACTCCATATAAATTGTTAAATTAAATTCATTTATTTAAAATAGGTACAAATAAAATTAAATATAAATCAGTCTTAAAAATATTCAAAAATAATACATATTTATTATTAAATTCTAAAATATTTAATAACCTTTTTAATGTTAAAAGTGATGTCCCATTTTCTAATATATTTTAATGATCATTTGTACTCCCTCTATGTAGTTGTAGTTAGATCAGACTTTAAATAGAAAAAGGGATTTCTTTACTAATACCTTTGACACAATTTTATTTAGCTGTACAAAACTTTTTTGAAAAGTAGTTTCAACTCTTGCCTGGAAAGTCTGAAGGTGATTTTTGAAGCAGAGACCTAGAAAAAGGTGAGTCCCAAAACATTATATCTCTGTGTTATTTACCAAAGGAGACTTTATGATGTCATACAGAAAAAAACAGCTGGATGGAATTGCACCAAATTTGGCAGAAAGTTACAACTTAATTTAGAAAGCAGACTTGTCATGATTTAGTGCAAATCCATTCAGCATTTTCTCAAAAATAGGGGAGGCAAGATGGCGTCTGCTAGTCAGACGTGCGTATGAGAGGCTCCGCTTAGACATCCCGGTGTTATCTATACCTGAGGTCCGTGGTGGTTTTCAGTTGTCGGCGGCAGTATAGCTGGCGATTTTCCGTGGTGCTCGCTTTGGTAGCCCCCTAATGCCATCGGGGGAGCTGTGAACGGAGAGGAGCAGCAAGTCCGCGTGTTGGCGTGGTCTCCAGCGCGGCTCTCAGCGGTGTGAGGCTGAGAGAAGCCGCGAAGCAAGCGGTGGGCGGAGGACACTGGGGAGCTGCGGTGGTCGGCTTCGCTCTGCTACACTCGGCTATCCGGATACATTTACGGCGATATTTTTGCTGGGATACAGTGAAGTGTGGCAGTGTTCCGTCAGCGAGGGAGTGAGAATACTATCAATCCGCACTCTTGACGCCTGGAGGAAGAAAGAAACTCTACGTGTGTTTTTGCATGGTTAAAGCGGCAGTAAGTGACTTAGGAGTGTCACATGCTATACAGTTATTCTATTAAGCAAATTACTGCCCTGACTACCCCAAACATTGTGAAAGCTGTTTCTTTTGGGTATTTTCGTGCCGTGGCAAGAACTTTGGTAAGAACTCTGGAAAATACCTTTTTCTTTATTTGCGCAAGTAAGTGTTTTGGGAGTGCTGCACTACTGCTTTGAATTTTTTTGGTTGTATAAGGCTACCAGGTCTTCTCTAATTAATTGAGCTATGGGACCAAAAACAGCCCACAGCGGGAAAACCAGGGCTACTAGAGAGAGCCAGGTCGGGACACGGGCTGCCCTTGCAGCAAAGCTAACACAAACCAATAGCAATAAAGAGGACAGTAGCAAGGACTCCACAGCAGATAAACTGGCTACCCCCAAGATTCCACAAATGTTTCAAACTACCTCAGAGAAAAAAACTCCTGTAGCTAGATTTACCAATCTTGACTCTGACCCTGGAGATATTGATGGGGATACTACATTGGTGGAAGCACTTGAACAGCTCGTAGTCTCGCCAGCTTCGCTACAGAGCTCCTCAATGGTATCATCACAAGCTTTGGCCAGAATTACTGATGAGTATATAGGGGGCGAACATAGTGTGTTTAATGCAGCTAGTCCTACTGGGGAAGAAGTAATTGATCCGGTGAGCAGCAAGGACAGTGAATTTTATTCTCTCTCTGAGCAATCAGATGGAATAGATCTTGACGGAGATTTAGAAGATGAGGCGGATTTGTCAATGCTCGAAGAAGTTACAGAGGATACTACGCCTATTACGCAGGCCAGTAAACAGAATGGGAATAATTCATGTGATTTAACTGATGATACTAATACCATTAGGAAGCGGGGGGCCGATAGGGATATGACTAATCTCGCTGAGATCTCTGATTGGGCTTTGTCAGAGCCGACCCAATGTTCGAGCGCTCGGATCCATCTGAACAGGCTAGTGGTGGTTTGGGGGTCAATAGTCAAGTATCGCTAGAGGAGATCTTTAAGGCTACCTCGGAACATCGACTAGAAGCCAGGGCTGAGCATCTAAAAACCCATACTGCTTGTCGGAAGCTTCAGAATACTGTTCGACGTTTGGCAAAGACTTGTAATGACTTTACGGACAGAATGGTAGAAGCTGAAGGCCGTATTTCCACATTGGAGGACCAAATGGCTAACCACAAGGTAGAAATCGCAGATACTAAGGCGCACAAGGAAGATGAACATGCAAAGCTTGCCGATATGGAGAATCGACTACGTCGTAATAAATAATTTCCGTATTCTTGGGGTCCCTGAAGGGGTTGAGGGGCAGGACACTCGCAAATTCGTAGTTGAACTTTTAGAAGAAGCATTTCCGGAGGTTAAAGACTGGAACTGGTCCCAGGAAATCCAACGGGTGCACCGATTTCCATTTCGCCAACAATCAGCTCGGACTGGGCAAGCTGCTCAACATCCGCTTGCCATACTGATTTCACTAATTAATTTTTTGGCAAGACAAACACTCTATGATATTTCTAGACCGGAGAAAAAGAGATCTGGGAAAGGGACTGAATTTTTTGTACGCCCTGGTTATTGTCACTCTACTGTGGAGAACCGGTGGCGGCTTCACCAATTAATTGTACCATTTGAATCTAAGGGCTTACAGGTTTTCCTTTTACAGCCAGCTACTCTAAAAACGGTGCATAAAGGGCAGAATCGTTTCGTTACCAATGAGGCCTCAGCTAAGGAATACCTTCATTCTTTGAGTTGATGAAATCGTGCATTGATTATTTGTAAGCTGATTGCCTTTGTGTATGTATGTGGAATATGCACGTAGATCAACAGCTGATTACTGTTTCTTTTTTTCTTATTTAGAGGTATGCTGATTTAATACGAGACTGTATGAGCATCAGCGATTCTCTCATACTCATCTAAGGGCGATAGGCCCTATTGCCTTAGTTTTTGGGGAGGGTCACTTGTGGGGGGGGGTTGTGGGGGTAGGGGTGTGGTATCTGGGGGGTCACTGGGTATAGAGGTGGGTAGTTTTTGGGTTAAGGGTGTAATTAAAAAAATGTCAGTTCATAGCATATGCTGCAAGTCTGAAGGAACAACTTTATTTCGTATTTCATGTATTAATGGCCTGTGTCATTCATGGTTTAATATAGGGTAAATGGCTAGCAACAGTCTACGTATATCTTCATTTAATGTATGTGGATTAAACAATGTTCTTAAGCGTAGACGTGTGATGCAGGAAGTTCGACTAATCAATCCTGATATTATATGTCTTCAGGAAACCCACGTGTCATGGGGTAATCGTAAGATATTGAACGAACTGGGTTATACATTATTCGTAGCATCAAGGCAGGCTACTATGAATCATGGGGTCGCAATTTTGGGCCGTCAAACAATAACTACCAAGGGTAAAACTAAAGCTGATAGTTTAGGACGGTGGGCAATTGCTGAGTGTATTGTTGGGGGGTCAAGACCACAGTATGCACCGTATATGGCTCGAATGTGGACGATACTGAGATCCATGATTTTTTGAATGTCGAGCTTGCACTGTGGGATACACCCTTATTGTTGCTAGGGGACTTTAATATACATGGTGAATTTTCTACCTAGGATCCTCAATCCACCAGATATAGTGGCCGTAAGCCACATGTTTTTAGAGCATTACGACAACTATTGCTTCAGCATGGCCTTGTGGATGGGTGGCCATTGATTAACCCTGGGGACCCTGGATATACTTTTTTTTCTTCTCCCCATAAAATTTTGTTCAGTTAGATTATAATTTTTTGCCTAGACTATTTATTAGTGGAATGGAATGAGGATTTGTATAGCGCGTTGGCTACCCAGGGGCGTCCCAGCGCTGCAAAGAGATTGGGTTGAGCCGGAGAGGCTGGAATGAGTGAAGCTGAATGAAGAATTAAACCGAGGTTTTGCTGAAAAGCCAGGTTTTTAGAAGTTTACGGAAGCTGAATAGATTGGGTTCTGATCTGATAGGGAGGGGGAGAGAATTCCAAATCCTGGCTAGGTTGTAAGAGAGCGAGCGGCCTCCCCACCTGGCTTTCCTAATGCGTGGTACTGAGGCGAGGTGGGAGGTCGCGGATCTGAGGGGGCAGGAAGGCTGATAGGCTTTCACCAGGGGGGAATTGATGGAGGGGGCTGTTCCCCAGTAGGAGCGGTGTGCAATGCACATGCTCTTAAATTCGATTCTGGATCTCACCGGGAGCCAGTGGAGGTCCCTCAGTCTGGCTCTGACTGAGGTTCGGCGAGGAATATCCAGGAGAATTCTTGCCGCGCAATTTTGAATAACCTGGAGTTTGTTGAGTGTAGATTGTAGGGCCCCAAGATATAGGGCGTTTCCACAGTCCAGGCGGTGCTCGTATGCAGGTAATGCCACGGATCACATCTGATCATGGCCCTGTTGGCATGGATTTGACTCCTTTAATATTCAGCAGGCACAGTGGTCATTCTCATTTAACAAGAAATTATTATCTGATGAAGAATATGTATGTCATATACAAGTATGGGCTCCGCAGTTCCTAGACCATAATAGAGGCACAGCTTCTCAGGCGATGGTATGGGACTGCTTTAAGGGTGGGCTGCGGGGTGAAACTTGTAGCTACGGGTGGTCTCGACAGAGGAAACAAAAAGCTGATATGGACAAATTGCTGGTAGATCTTAAAAATGCAGAACATGAACTTATTTTGGCTATATGTGCACACCACGATAGTGAATCGGCACAGACTAAGGTTGCATGTTTTAAGGCAAAGATTAATGGTGTCTGGAGTCGTGATATAGCTATTCAGTATAAAGTCCACCGAGCTGAGAGATACGAGTATGGGGAATCGGTCGGTAGATGCCTAGCTCAAAGACTTCGCGGACAGCAGACATTACAGCGTATAGTGACTTTAGAGAATGATCAGGGCTGTCTGGTTGAGACGATGGATGGTGTATTGCAGGTTTTTCAACAGTATTATACTGAATTGTACACCCAAGAATATCTATCTCAAGATCAGATTGATCAGTTTGTGTCTAGGTTTGATTTATCCAGGGTTGAGCCTAATGTCAGAGAGGAGCTAGAAGCCCCAATAACTATGTTAGAACTTGAAACAGCACTCAAAGACCTTGCGTTTGGGAAAGCTGCCGGTCCAGATAAACTGCCTTTAGAGGTATATCGTTTGTTATTTTCTATTATTAAAGATGATATGCTGGCCACCTTTATTGCCGCTCAAGCTGGCACTCCTCCCCCCTCGTGGGATGTGAGCATAGTGGTATTTAAAAAGAAAGACAAACCCCCACATTTTCCAGGGTCCTATAGACCCATCTCATTAATTAATGTAGATGCCAAGATATATTCCAAAAGTCTTGCTACCCGTTTAATTCAAGTTGTACCATCATTGGTGTCTTATCATCAGCATGGGTTTCTTCCCAGAAGAAGCACTGTCAATCATTTGCATCGCGTGATCGCGGTTTTGTAGTAAGCATCGGTATTTCATGAAAATGTCGGCTTGGTGTTTTTAGATGCTGAAAAAGCATTTGATCGTGTGGCGTGGGCATTGCTATGGGCGATAATGGGCTAAAATGGGATTTGGACCTCAATTTTTGCTTGCCTTACAAATTATGTATAAACGACCAAGGGCTTAGATCTGTGTGATGGGGCAGGAGTCACCATTTGTCTATATTACTCAGGGCACACGGCAGGGATGCCCATGCTCACCGTTATTATTTGCTATCTACATCGAGCCATTGCTGCAAATGCTAGAAACTCCCAGCGTATACAACCAATGGCTGTGGGTGATAATCATGTACGTGTCTTAGCTTATGCTGATGACATTGCGGTCGTTACATCTGATCCGGAACAAGCATTATGTGAAATTGAAAGTATAACACAAGAATTTGGTATAGTTTCTGGGTATAAATTGAATATCACTAAAACTCAGGTAGTGTGCACTGCCGGGCTATACTCCAGTGACCTACACGTTACTCATGAGGCTAAGTACCTTGGAATTAAAATTAGGATGTCGCTCCAAGAATTAGTAACTGTGAATTGGACTGATATATTGCAATCAGTCAAGAGACAGTTGGAAAAGCTGGAATGTCTTCACTAAACACTGGTGGGGCGACGAAATGTTTTAAAAATGTGTATTTTACCTAGGGTGCTTTATTATTTTCGGACTGTACCATTGGAGCTGTCATGTGCACAATTGATGAAGCTGCAATCTATCACAGATAGGTTTTTATGGGGGTGCAAATCTCCCCTTCGGGCGACTAAATTTATGACACTGCCGCTCTCCAGAGGTGGATGGGTAGTCCTGAATTTCGTTTTCTATTATTTAGCTTGTCTCCTTCAGAATATGAAAATCTTGGTGATTGGGGGTGAGACACCGGTATTCGAAAGCCCTAATATTTATTTAATGCGATTAGGATGTCAATCTCGACAAGTGCTCCTACATTTTCTTGAACCAAGCTATTATAAACGAACGAGATTTAAGATCCTATTAGCAGCATTTAAAGGGTGGAGGTGGATACGTAAAATTATCTCTCTTAATCGAATAAGCTTTTATACCCCGTGTGATTCAATAGATTTATTTCCTTCTATATTTTGGGATAGTAAGATGTGGACTTGGGCGGATAAAGGCATTGTTTGTCTAGGTAGTATATTTCATGCCGGTGTCATGGTTACATTTGATGATTTAAAGGGGAAATGTCCGATTCCCCAGCATGATTTTTTAAAATATATACAGCTGCGGGATTTCATTTTTAAGCATCGCTGTATTCTATCTATAGGCGCTAACGATTTTCTTGAAATCTTAAATAGACCAGCCAAGATTGGGATTCTATATGATTGTTTGTTATGTACACAGCGGGATAATATTGAAATACAAGCGGGGAAATTGAGTTCTAGAATTGGGATTCCTGAGTAGATTGTTCAAGAATCTAATGGTATGGCTGCAAAAATTATTTTTGCGGCTAATTTACGTTCTCAACATTATAAAACTTTATTTAATTTATATCATACACCGGCAAAGATGAGGAAGTGGGGCAATATGCATAATGGGAAATGCTATAGGTGTCAAGCCGATATGGCGGACATCGTGCACATATTTTTTGATTGTAGAGTGTTGAAACCATTTTTTGTATCTATAGTACAATTTGTGTCAAATATCTTAAATTTCGATGTGTCGATATCTAGAGAGATGATGATGTTTGGATTATGTAAAGATATGGATATTTTGTCACTCTATTATCAAAATCGGTATTTTTTCAGTTGCTCGTCTATGCATTGCTTCTATGTGGTTGAAGCCCGGTGCGCCTTCATATGAGATGTGGCGGGCAAAGTTTTCTAATGTATTCTATTTAGAATTTAATCTGTATTGCATTAAATTGTTGAAAAAAAACAATTGGGGATTAAAATTTGGCAGCCTATGATCGATCACCTACTAAGTGAATGCCTAGATTAGCCGGTAGCATTTATTTGTCGATTTGATAATGGAACCACTGTTCAATAATTTTTGTCTTTTCTTCTTCTTTTTTGGGTTTTGCTTTTGCTATGATGGCTTGCTTATTCCAAAGTTATATTGTACTTGCAGCATTTTATTTGATATATTGATGTTTATATATATTGTACTTGCTTTGATTATGCTATGAACTGAGCGACAATAAAAATTTTAAAAAATATATATATATATTCAAAAATAATACATATTTACTATTAAATTATAAAATATTTAATAACCTTTTTAATGTTAAAAGTTATGTCCCATTTTCTAATATATTTTAATGATCATTTGTGCTCCCTCTATGTAGTTGTAGTTAGATCAGACTTTAAATAGAAAAAGGGATTTCTTTACTAATACCTTTGACGCAATTTGATTTAGCTTTACAAAACCTTTTTGAAAAGTAGTTTCAGCTCTTGCCTGGAAAGTCTGAAGGTGATTTTTGAAGCAGAGACCTAGAAAAAGGTGGTCCCAAAACATCATATTTCTGTGTTATTTACCAAAGGTGATGTTATGATGTGATACAGAAAAAAACAGCTGGATGTAATTGCACCAGATTTGGCAGAAAGTTACAGCTTTATTTGGAAAGCAGACTTGTCATAATTTAGTGCAAATCCATTCAGCATTTTCTAGAAGTTTGCTTTTAAAGAGGTGCTTAGGGTGGGTACAAAAGGGTTTAAAATGGGTATATCTGGATTGCTGATCACACAGGAGTCCAACGGAGCCGTACATTTCAAAATAAGGGTTTGTGATTGGCTGAGAGAGAGTCTTCTCTCATCTGCCTTTTCAGTCCTATGAAACCTGTTCCTGTCCCACCAGGGACTTCTTAAGGATTTTGGGGGCCCAGGGTCAAACATAATTTGGTGGTCCCTGCTCAGCACAATTCTGCATTTATTATCCACTTTTAGCTCATTTACGCACTCAATGACTTTGGTTGTATCATTGACAACTCTCTTCTTTAACCAGCCTACTTCTAGGAACAACATTAGAGCAAACAGTTTTTGTTTGGCTGGCCAGCACCAGATAAACAGAAAGATTATCGGTCTGAACCAGACCATTGCATGTTGTGCTGTGCACTGTTGTCTCACATTTTGCCATGTGCATATGGGGGGTGTTTTTTGCTTACTGCCCTCCGGTTCCTGCTATGTGAAAAACAGTGACCCTGTGTCAGGTGGCACTAGGCTATCATCGCCATGGCCCAGTACCGGCTCCATTTAGAGGGTGCAATCATGGAGGAAAGTATGATGTCACACAGCACATTGACACTTGGAGGCATATTTACAAGCCCCTATGGCCACCACAACTTGGCTTTTCAGGACGTTGTCATGGTGATAGGGGCTTCACCTTATTAACAAGGCAGAATTAAGCCACTTAATGTGGCTTAAGGTTGCCTTTGAAATAAGGCAGCCTTTCACGCTATACTTAGCATTAAAGGGGAGGTCAATGGGTGTTGCTGTGGGCGTACCACCGTAGCACCAATTGATTTTGACTCTACCCCATATTTACAAGGGTGGCGTAAATCTGGGGCAGTGCCAAAATTAAGACCAGCAAAAACGTGGTCCTATTCTGGTGAAACGAGGAGACATGTTTTTTTTTTTTTTATAAATCTTTATTAATAGGAAGGAATAGTGGTTAATCAGTTACATACATTTTATGGTGTTTGTTACAGTCCGTACTTTCCAACTTTGGTATGCGACAAGAGACTTCATCGTAGCAAGGACTGTGTCACATTAAACCTTAGGCGACTAGTAAATACAGCAATCGATGGTCCTTTTGCTAGCACTGTGTTCCTCTAAACCCCTTCCCCTCTTATACGATGCAATTATAACTCACTTTTCTATAATACAGAAACGGTAAACTTCCCAGCCCCCCCCCCAACCATGTGTCATCATAGCCATTGTGTCTCCACCCTCCTCCCACATCAGCATTTGTCTTAGTTGGCACGTCGGTATATAGCCAGGTCCGAGCCAATAATGTCATACTGTGTTGTCACTGAGGTGACCACCCCTTAGTCGTTCCGTTACTCTTCTTCCCCCTCCGAGTCAAGGTCGTCTCCCTCTGGTAAGGGGTCACAGATTTCCCCTCTGTAGATATTCCATGCCGCCCAGACTTTGTTCCATTTGCGGGGCGCTGCTCGTAATACGTACACTGCCCTTTCAGTTACCATTAGGATGTCCATGTTTTTAGCCCATCTACTGGCGGTGGGTAGTTCTGGTGCGCCCCACTTCTGGGCTATGTCCCGCTTAGCCACTGTCATAGCCAGAGTTGCCCAAATCAATTCGTATCTACCCAGGTCATTGGGGTCCCAGATGTTCAAAAGGCACTTGCGTGGTTCAGGTAGTACAGAGTGTTTAAGGGCTTGGGAGATCGAGCGCAGTATTTGTTTCCAGAATTCACGTATTCGTGGACATTCCCATAGCGTGTGCAGCAGTGTCCCCTCCTCCCCGCAGCCTCTCAAACAAAAGGGATGTGGTGCTCTCAGAATTTTATGCAGTAGCGTCCTGGTATAGTAAATGTGGTGCAGGATTTTAAGTTGCACCAGTCTGAGTTTACTGGAGATTCCAACCTCCTTCGGGGAGGCCAGCGCTTCATTCCATTCAAACTCATCTGTCTCACCTAGTTCCCCTTCCCATTTTTCTTTAAGTTTCAGCGTTGGGTCTTTGAGATTATTGATCAGTTTTTTATATGTAAGGGAGGTAGCGCTTTGGACCATGAATTCCGTTAGCAGTCTATCTTCTAACGGGGAGGAGTCAGGTAGAGTGGTGCCTGCCGGGATCGCCTGCAGTAATGCGTGTCTGATTTGAACATATCTGAATGTTTCCGTGGGTCCAAGGTCATATTGCTGTTGTAGGTGTGTAAATGGCACTACTGTGTCATTATCCCAGAGGTCCCCTACTGTAGAAATGCCTATGGAGTCCCACCGCTCAAATCCCTTACAGCCTCTGAGGCTCCCCAATGCCTTCGTGTCCCATAATGGTGTCATTTTGGTGATTCGACCCACCCATCCCAGTCGGGCCTGTGCCATATGCCATAGAGCCGGCGTATGTTTGGTCGGACCAAGTAGGGTCTTAAGTTGTGACTTGTTATAGAGCACAGACAGCATACGGTCCGTTCCGAGTTGTGACCAGTCTGCTCGATAGGCAGGGTCTTCTTTCGGGGCGTGGATCCAGTAGTTTATAATTTTCAGTTGGGCCGCCCAGTAATATAGTTGAATGTTGGGGAGAGCTATTCCTCCCTCGTACCAGCTTTTAACCAGCTTGTCGTAAGCAATGCGTGCCGGGCCAGTATTCCAGAGCAAGGTATTGACCAGCGCCACGATCTGCTTAAAGTACCGTGGCGGCACCAGGTGTGGGGTATTTTCTAGAACATAGAGGAGCCTCGGGAGGGTCATCATCTTGTACAATGCTGCCCTACCCAGTAGGGTCAGGGGCAGGGCCGCCCAGTGCTTAACATCCGCCCGCAGGCGATCTATGGGTGGTTTCAAGTTGCTGGCAAAAAAGTCTGCTTCCTCACTCGTGATGATAATACCTAAGTATTTGAAAGAGGCCGTCATCGTAAGCAGAGGACAGGTCTCCTGTAATCTCGGCGCCGGGCCCTTTAATGTATATATTGTAGATTTCGACCAATTTATGGTGTAGCCCGATGTGTGCCCGTGAGTGTTACAGAGGTCTAGCAGGGCCGGGATGCCGGCATCAGGTGCAGTCATGTAAATGAGCATGTCGTCTGCGTATAATGAGACTTTGTCCTCCCAACCCTCCTCCCACTTAATGCCTGTGAACAAGGGTGTAGACCTGATCTGAACTGCCAGGGGCTCAAGCACTAATGCGAAGAGCAGGGGGGACAAGGGGCAACCCTGTCTAGTTCCCCTGCCTAATAGGAACCTCGGCGATATGTGGCCATTGGCTACCACTTGTGCGACGGGCTTCGTATAAAGCAGCCGTATCCACGCTATGTATTTCTGCCCAAATCCCATACGTTCTAATACCATGAAGAGATACTCCCACTCTACAAGGTCGAACGCCATTTTAGCGTCGAGAGAGAGAATCGCTGCCTGCTCTGTGAGGAGGTGCGCTCGGGCCATCACACCATGTACTCTTCGGAGATTCATCGCAGTGCTCCGGTGAGGCATAAAGCCCGACTGGTCAGGATGGATCAAGGTGCCGAGGTGGGGCATCAATCGGGTGGCTAGAAGTTTAGCTAATATCTTGGCCTCAACATTTAGCAACGATATCGGGCGATATGAGGTACACTCAGTCGGGGGTTTCCCCGGTTTGGGTATCGCCACAATCGTGGCTGTGCGTTGATCTAGCGGCAGTTCTGCTCTATCCCTGCTTTCCAAATACATGGCCAGTAATGGGGCACCGAGTTCTGGAGCCATGGATTTGTACCACTCTATCGGTATCCCATTCGGGCCCAGTGCTTTACCCGACTGTAGCGCTTGGATCGCCAGCTGGATTTCCTCCTCCGTTGGGTCTATTTCTAGGGTATCCCTGTCTTCCGGTGTAATGCTGGGGACGGCAATATTCGCTAATGTTGCTGCTGCCATCTGCTGTGTGACCCTCCGGTCTGGTGTGTATATTGATTGATAATGGTGTGCTAACGCGCAGACTATGTCTTCTGGGTGCGTTAGTGTCCGCCCGTCCTCCGTGTGTAGTCTCTGAATACCCTTCGCTCCATTCCCTCTCTTATCTAGCCATGCCAGCATGCGACCCGCTTTGTCTCCCACATCGTATATTCTATATTTAGTGTTTGCGATGTATCCCTTCTCCGTCGTTTTAAGGTGAGCTAGGTATTGTTGTTGCCGGACCATGAGGGTGTGTGTGACGTGGACGGGGAGGGGTCTGCCATGTGTGCATTGTTAGCCGTGTCGAGCGTAAGTTCCAAGTTTGTGAGTTCCTTTCGGGAATCCCGTTTGTGCCCCGTTATTGTTGCAATGGCCTCCCCCCTGAGGACTGTTTTGTATGCCTCCCAGAGGGTGGATGGTGATATTACTGTGCCCGTATTTTCAGCAAAATACTGCGTTGTCACAAGTTTGAGGTTTTTTCGAATCTTGGGGATTTTCAAAAAGTTGGGGTAGATTGGGTAGATTCACGCACTTCTCTTCTCCCCGGTGGTAAGCGACAGGACAACTGGAGAATGGTCGGAGATTCCCCTGGGCAGTATGTCCACCTTATCTACCATGTCTAGTCCCAATCCCAGTGTCATGAAATAGTCTATACGGAAAAAGCTATTATGTACAGCTGAGTAATAAGTGTACTGAGTGGCCTCGGTATGTAGTTGTCGCCAGACGTCTACAAGTCCTAGGGCTTCTACAAAATCTGATAGTGGTGCAGTACCTCGTGGTCGGGTCCGAGAGGGAAAGGTGTCCTTAAGTGGATCCATGATTGCATTAAAGTCCCCCCCAACAATCATGTCACCATCAGGGAGGTCAAGGAGGAACTTGCCTAATGCAGGCAGGGCCACAGAGTGCAGCGCTGGGGGGATATAGACCGATATCACATTTAGAGATCTGCCCTCCCATTGCCCATGGACTGCGGCAAAACGACCCTGGTCGTCCGCCACACAGCGTGTTAACATAAAGGGGGATGATTTTTTCACTAGTATACCCGTTCCCCTGGAGCCCGCAGTGAATTCTGCGTGTATCGCCATTGTATAGCCACGCCTATCCAGTGCTTTGCAGGTGGACCCTGTGAGGTGGGTTTCTTGTAGGAGTACCAGGTCCGGACTGTGTCGTTTTATGGCCTGTAGGACCAAGCCTCTTTTAATTTTATCACCCAGGCCTCTGACATTCCATGTTAGCATGCGCAGTGGGGGCACCTCCCTAGTTACAGGGGAGCCCTCAGCGGGCGTGTGATTAAGTGGCCTGGCCATTAAGTCGGTGGGAGAGCATTGCACACAACGTGCCCTTTGGAATAACGCATGCGTTGTTACGCGTCATGCTGTGTAGGAGACATATAAATGTCAGGGTGGTAACATAGTGTAAGTGCTGAATGATGACTGTGAACAAAAACATGAATTCTAACAATAAAACTTCAGTCCCGTTCCCCCTCCCTGCTACCCTGCTCCACGGACCAACCCCCGCCCGTTTCCCCAACTGTGCAGAGTGCTTTAGTCCTTCCCCAGTCATCTTACTTGCTTGTGGGGTTGGTGAGTCCCCCACGGGCACTGCCTGTGCCCACCTTACTCAGCCGCGTCAGATCCATGGCGTCTGCGGCACATTCAGTCCTATACTAACCCTGGGCGTAGTTCGCGGAGTCGGACTCCGCGGAGCTACGCGAAGACGTAGTTGCACTCCGCGAACTACGCGTAGCTCCGCAAACATGCGGAGTTGCTTGCTGGGCCCGTTCGCGCGCCGTTTTTCGTCTTCGGGAGCGCGGTGCGCGTGTTCGGGGCGTTGCCTGCATGCTCGGGATGGCTAGCGCGCTAAATTACCACAGAGGTTTGTCCCGCCTGCTTGCGTTCCCTTATTTCCTGTTCCGGGTCACAATTAACGTGGTCGCGTTGTGCAAGACATGTTCGGGAACTCATTTTCTCGTTCGCACTACAAAAGTGCGTGATCGCGCTAAATATCGCGCGAACCTACCCATGCGGTCGCGATGGGCGCAGCCATCTTGTGGATCACACACTCTGGCTATGGTTTTGGGCCTACTTTTGCATCCTGTTAAAATCCCTTTAATCCTTGTCTTTTTACCCACTTTTTCTAACTTTCTTTAGTTATTACCTATTTCTCTCTGTGCCTAGGTTTATATTTTTCATTTTATTTCTACTTTTACAACTTTTCTATTGCTTTTTACTTCCTTCTTGTTCTTTTACCTTGCTTCTTCTTTCCCCTACCTTTTTGTCTTGAACTTTTAGTTTTCTTCTACCCTCCACCCAGAACCATGGTCAAGGGCGCCAGCAGCAGCGGCGGCTCAAAGGGCAAGGCGCCAGTGCCCCAAAAAACTAGGCTGCCTTGCGGCAGAATGCGCCCCCAAGGGGTGAGGCCCCGCCAACTTTTTGGGGAGGAGGAGGTGGCTGCCCTTGTTTTTTTTATCCAGCGCTACCTCCCCTTGATGTTGGCAGCAGGTGGCAGGCCCGGCTCCGGCTACCAGCATATTGAGGAGCGTCTCCGGCGGTGGGTGAAGGTGCGCCGGGCAGTCTTCCGCTGCTCCGGTATCCGGCGTACCCACCACCAGCTGACCCACCGTTGGGCAGACATTTTGGACCGGGAGCAGGACCTGTTGGACCTGCTTGGCGTCGAGGTCGTGGGTCTTGGTGAGTGGCTACCCAAAAAAAAAGTGTGTGTAATATATCTCTATACTATAGTAGTATAAGTATTGTTGTTGTATCTTTGTAAATCTTGGCTGAATAAGTAACGCAATGACTGGTGCTCCTAGTTACATTTCCGATGTATTCCGTTATTATATCTACTGTAATTGTATGCCACTGGTCTATGCTGCGCTTCTTCATCTTCACTGACTCTTGCGTGTTCAATTTGGCGCTAGCTTTTGCTGTTTATTGGTGTGAGATTTTCTTTATTGTAGAGAACTGAAGTTAGTTAATGCTATTAATAGAGTCTTCTTGTCCTTCCTTTGTCCGTCAGTGAAATAGCCGTTGATGGATAATTGTACGTGTTTGCAATGCATATTGTATCTTTTTTTCACGGCCTTCTCTTCTGCATGAATAATACTCCTCTGGCAATGAATGCAAAAGTTACTTTGTTCTTCTTACCTCAGCCAGGGCCGGATTTAGGCATGTTCAAGCTGTGCAACTGCACAGGGCCACCAAACGCCAGGGGCCACCCCACCAATATATATCCTTAATTTAATAATCCTCAGAGGATGGATACATATTTGCGTGGCGGCCCCTGGCAGGGATTTGGTGCCTCCGGCTCTGTTCCACTTCCAAACACCCTGACTCCCCCCTCTTCACTGGCCTCCGTGCTCCGCCCCGACCTCCTCTTCCGGGCCCCCCACCTACGCTCCCTGGCCAGGAGTCCAGGACCACCATGAGCCTATAGCTGCCCCTGCCTCAGCCCTCCATAGAACTGATGTAGTTTGTTTATTGAGTGGGTAGGGCAGCAGTAGCATTCAGTCAGTAGCAAAACAAAATATGATGCCATGAACGTACAATTTCGTGTTAGTTAGAATGCACAAAGTTAAGCTTGTCTCCTCCTTGCGATCTATGTATTTTGCTGGCAAAAAATGAAAAAGAAATGGCTACTTACATTCTTGAATCTGTGGTGTTGTTCAGGTCTTACTGCCTCTGTGTTACTTAGTAATCTGCAATCAGAATGTTTATGGAACATTTGATTTGTTTTCACCAAGTACACTAGTCAGTGAATCATGCAAGGCAGTAGTCATTTGGTAGACCAATGTTTGTTTCTTTTAATGTTGTAGCAGTGGTTTTTGAAATGCTTGCTGTCTATGTTTCACAGCACTCAATGTTTTCTCTTTCTTTATTATTTCTTACATGAACCACAGAACCCAGGGGCAAGCAGAAGGCTGGGACCGAGTCGGCGGGTGAACGTGATTGTGAACCACAGGCACAGAGCTCCTCTACTGAGGATCCTGCTGCTGTCCCTAGTAAGTCCAACAGTGTTTTCTTTTGGAACAATGATATTTCCCTAACTTTCTAACGGAGCTTTTTTTCCAACCGAATGACATTTCACCTAACTGTTTAGTTAAGGTATCAATCTTTTCAAAAAATCTGTGATCGAATAGCGGAAGGCACAGGGTCCACTCCTGTCTTATGCTTTTTCCTCTATAA
This sequence comes from Lissotriton vulgaris, assembly GCF_964263255.1. Classification (NCBI taxonomy): domain Eukaryota; kingdom Metazoa; phylum Chordata; class Amphibia; order Caudata; family Salamandridae; genus Lissotriton; species Lissotriton vulgaris. The sequence goes on along the minus strand of NC_141695.1, from coordinate 998,963,987 downwards.
TGTCTCTTCTTTGGCAATTGACACCAACCAAGTATGCATGCAGATAATGGTCTACTATTTTGTAAGCGTTATTAAGAAGAATACCACTACTACTCTTGCGGGTATTCTTCTATGCAGTGACATACATAACTATGTATGCACCCCAAAATTGGATGTTGTTGTTGTTGATAGGCAGGTTGGACCTTACTTACTTACAGTCTTACACCTCAGTCACAGAACTCAGAGGAACCCACAATTCAATGAACGACAACCTATATGGGCTCAGTCATTGGTCAATTATTCAATTACCCCTTTCCTGAACCCCAATATGAAGATGCCAAATGCTTTTTTTATTACACAATCCATAACCTAAGTAACCCCCTTTTTCTCACTCTCTCGTGTAAGTCTACAAGACAACAGACACTGAAAATATACTCCCGAGTCAATGTGGTACTTCAAAACCTTTATTTTGTTAGAAGTAACTAAGTAAGTAACATCAATGTTTTTAAGTTGTTCTGTCAAATACGTCAAGGGCAGGGCCACCAGAAGAAATCCAGAGTTAAAAAAGGCTCAATAAAAAGTATCCTACATTTGTACAGCTACCAGTGCACGATAGGGAAATGTGGGAAATGTCCGAGACCCCTCACCATTGAACGTATACTGGTTGCATATGCCTCTTGTTGGTAAGCTCTGCAAATCTTTGCTTCGTAGAAGTAAATCTTCTCATCTGCCGAAAGATAATGACAAAAGTGGTGCACGTTAGACAGTATGAAAACATTACATACATTTATTCAACTTTTTAGCTGTCATGCAAAAAAGAAGGTGTAACCTGAGGCTGTAAGGAAACTGGACTCCACAATCCACATTCAAAAAGTAAATACGGGCCTCTATTTTCCAAACTCTTCAGGTGTATGCTTTGAACTATCATGTGGCCTCAAAGGCGTCTCCTCGTACTGCGCAACAAGCTGTGAGGTAGCATGCGCCAAACTGTAGACATGTCATTGATGTACAAAGTAAACTGGTTAGGTTACATGGTTCAGTCTAACTTTCCAAGGACTAGAGTACCAGTATAGAATAGATGAGATGAGCTTGGGTACCATACCATACCAAATAAATGCTGATATGTGTAGTGTGTTACTTACTCTGCTGTACTAGGCAATGTGGACTACTAGTGATTACGTTGTACTTAACTGTTTTGCAGAACTCCGTTCTTGGTGAACAAGTACAATGGGGGCTGTCCATCCATCTAAAAAGGTGTACTTAATTACTTATTTTTATTTTTGCAGAACCGGTACCATCCACCAGTGCCGACGGGGGCAGCGGCGCTGCAACGCCGTCAGCAGAGGCGATCCCGGAGGGGAATGGAGGACCACCAGAGGCACCTACAGCAGCACCGGCAGCAGCGGGGGAGAAGACAACAACGGTGGGCGATGGTAAGTTACATTCAATAGTGATCCGCATTACTTGGTGGGTGGGGAAAACTTCCTCACTGTACTCTGATATTTATAGTGAACTTGAAGTTCTACTGGACAATATATGACGCCACTGTTCTCATTACCAAGCTTAGCAAAAGCATTACCACCGGCCAGAATTGATAAAATTAGTTATACATGCCTCTTCTATGTGACTACAACTCAGCTGTGAAAGGTTGGTGGCAGACTAAAAAAGTGTTATCCACAACATTACATGACCGCGATGGATTAACATGAGATTGATTTTAACTAAAGTATGATGAAAGTTGCAAGGAAAAAGCTCTAATCATATAATATAGAAGGATACTTTGGAATCAGCAATGCAGGTGTTTGAGAGCAGTTGGATGCGTGGGTTGTTGTGGAAGCATAGAAAGTGGAAAACACAGCTGCCTGCGTGGGTGGGAGACACATCCAATATTGGTGGTTAGTGGATAGTGGATACTAGTGTTGGCAGCGGTGTTTTGGTTAAACACAAAGGCAAGGGAAGGAGGGGACCACTGGATGCATTCTGGGTCGTTGCTGGCGAAACACAAACCACCTAACGTTTGTTGGCGATATAAAGAATGATAGTCTCTAGAGTAGACATTTATTAGTACTAGCTGGCCACTGTTAATTTAATGTTAGTTTGAGACTGTCACTTTTCCCGGAAGCACAGAGTATATGATATAAAAGAACGAGATATGAAAAAGACAGGTGTTCGTATGTGACCGTTCAAGTACACCCATACTATGTTACTAGGGCAGGCATAATGCCGTGCCAAAAAGGCAGACAAATGAAGTATATAAGGCGTAGAATAGAATGTTCAAGATAGATAAAACAACATTTTAGGTACTCAACTTGCTTGCTATTGCTACTGTACTGTGCCGCCCACTATGTGTTGGATCCATTTTGCGTTCTTTATTTGCTGGGATTTTTGATTACAACAATTCTGTCTCTTTCTTTATAGTTACTCCTTCTAAACCAACCAGGAAGGAGCTGGCAGTCCGGGCCCGTCAGCGGAAACTGCAGGCCATCGTTGAGGCCTACCGCCGGCTGGTGGCTCAGGCCGAGGAGGAGGAGGAGGAGGCGGCGGCAGCAGCTGCTGCCTCTTCCAATGCCCCGGCCCCCAAGCCTGCAGGAGTACGTCGGCGTGCTCAGGCAGCCGCCCGCCGCCAGATTTTCCCTGCATCGTCCACCCCCCCACAACAACATGGCTGCCAATGTAGGTGCCGCCAGTTCCAGCGCAAAATTCTCCTCCGGGTAGCCAGGCTGGAGGCTCAAAGCAGTCAGACTAAAAAACAGATAGAGGAGCGTGTCAAGATCCTGGTGGATCAACACTTAAAAGCCCGCCGGCTATGAGATGGACCCTGTTTGCCCCTTTTTCAATCCTTTTGTTGGTGGGTGGGAATTGGGTGTTGGGTTTTTACTATTTTTTTACATGACATTGAGCGTGGGAATTTGGTTGGGGTTAGGGGAGGCGGGTAGGGGGACAGCTTGGTGTAGGATTTATATATATTTTTGTATCATCTTTAGTTTTATATATATATTACATTATGTTAAAATAAACGAGACAAAGTTATTGTAAAAAGAAAACATTTGAAGTTCATTTGCGTTTCTTGTGGGGTTGGAGGGGGGAGTGTTTCACCAAATAATGTACGTTGTGCAACCTCGCAAGGTTTAATTTGGCCATGCAGGTCGGCGGACAGTGCTTTTTAATAATAAAATATATTGCCCACATCTTTAACATGCAAACAGATAGATGCAGTAAACCCTCACCGAGTTATATTGGTAGTATTAGAAGAACGACCAGTCTGTCTTGCGTTATACCTCACTGCAAACTTATCTTACCTGTGATTGCTGATGAGATGATGATGATTTATCATGAAGTGTGGCACTGCAAGGGCTGCATTTGATTTCCAAGACAATGGCGAAGAATCTGTGGTTCAGAATCAGAACTTCTGTGATAGTAGACAGACCCTGCCAGTAGCGACAAAAAGAAAGAGACAGTCATTCGCGTGACAGACAATGTGGGGGTAGTATAAGTAAGTACAGTACATTGCATGGGTGACCCAATATTGCAACTGCTAAACTGAAACAAAACAATGGTTTTGGGGACTGGAAACAAAGTGCAAGAGAAGATAAGAAGTTCAACGTTACTTGTAGTACTCACGGCAACGTCAAACTCTTCTAAATCATAAATGCTTTACACTTTAAACCCAAAAAATAAATTACGCCAATTCATTAGATGCATTCGTTGTTTGATGTTAAATGGTAAATTATTTGGCGTTATACACAGAGCTTGAGTTGGGAAGCCGCAGAAGATCCTGGCCATGCCTTGTTGACATTTCACTATTGTTGCTTTGACCACATCTGCCCCAGCAAGCGCGTGATCAAATTGTTGGTGTATATTTAATGTAAGAAACATCACACCTCAATGTAACCACGCAGCCCGGGGGAAGAGGGTTAGGGATTGTTTAATGGATGGGTACGGGGGTTTTGGGAAAGGTTTGAGAAAGAAAAACAGTACGCATGGAGATTGGAGACAACAAAAGCAAAACAATGAAGACGATGATTTATGATGTTGATCAGCTAGCTAATGATTGTAAGCAATGGACGTAAGAAAAGGACACGCTGAATATGATTCTTGGTTTCCCGCAATCCAATTGCTTGATGATGAGGATCTGTGGTAAGGATGAGAGTTGATGCTCATACTATAAAGCAGTGGGTGAACCGTGAAAGATGTCCAGCCTGAAAAAGAAAAGGCAAATACAAAAGAATGTGAATGACCTAAACAAATTGTAATACAGTGAAGATAAAAAAACAATACAAAACAAGAGGAGTAGTCGTATGAGAGGACTTTCAGACTGAGGCGGCTTGGATACAATTTGTATAAGTCTACTAGTTGCATATCATTTTTAATGTAGAAGTACAAAAAAAGACAGGAGCAAGCACACAACAACAGGCCCACGACGACACAGGTTTGGCCGTTATACAAACTGCATTTCCCTAAAAATTTCAGACCCACAGAAAGGTGAATGAAATTGAAAAAGCAACCTAGCATTTTCAAAATTAATCAACAAAATCAATGCGTCATTCTCAGTCATCAATCATACCACTATTGTACTCTACCACAGCACTGTGCACAAACATGTAGTAGCCTGGGTCTACTGTGCTGTGACTCTTATTTGTATTTTATTTATTACCTTGTATTCCACTCCAAGAAACATCGTGCATCAATCAGCTCAGATCCAACCGCCGGACAGCAAAGATAAATTAAGTCCTGACTGCATCTGTAGTAGTAGGAACACAAGTGCGTAAATAATTTCTTTTATTAGTAAATAACATGGAAGAATTGGCTATCACGTGAGTCTGAACTGAAGTTACTAATATACTTCAACTCCATGCACATTAGCTCAGAGTCAGCCAAAAAATACATCCCATGCAATGCATGGCATTCATTTTTATACCTGTTTTGCTCTTCTTCTCTTTCACTGTCAGAAGATTGATCACAGATGCTGCCGAGCCTTTGTAATGCGAGTCATCATCACAACAAGTTGACTTCAGTTGTGGATGCCTGCTCAAGTTTCTTTTGACACAGAAGAGTCGTCTCTGAATGCCTGCAGACAGAGGTGGTAGCCTTAACAGTAAGACTCAGCAAGGCAGTTATTATGAGTTGCAGATTTCAAATGAAATAGAGGATGGCTGTAGTCATGTACGGTTCACTTATTATGGAGGGACTGTTAGAGGCTGCATTATTGTTATTGTACTATACTCCATCTACAACATCAAATGTATGGCTGCCAAGATGGAATTGTATTGACTTGAGTGGGAGTCAAGAAGATGCAGCAAGACTCTGAGGAGTGCAGTCAACATGGAACATAAATGCACAGGCGTGCAACTCCAGGAGGTAACTAAAAAAGATACAGCGAAAATAAAATGCACAGGTGTGCAACTCCAGTAGGTACATTAAAAGAATGAGTGGTGGGGATGGATTTGGTTGAGCTTTTTATTTTAAGATTAGCAGTTATGCACCAGAAAGTCATTTTTAATAAGAAAATAAATAACACAAATAAAAGAAGGGAAAAAGTCACAATTTAACAGCCTATTGGTCAGGGAAGAGGTGCTCGTCCTCAAACTCTGCGGGTCCGGACAGCAGTAGGTCATGTAACCCAGCAGTGATAAATTCTTCGGGCTCGCTTTCTTCATCCTGCTCTGATTCACGTACAGTATAGTCTGGTGGTATGAAGTGTTGATTCATTTTTATCATTGTCAGCCTCTCGACGCTTTTGGGGGAGAGACTGGTCCTTTTCGATGTCACAATGGCACCAGCAGCACTGAAAACCCGCTCAGAGGCGACACTGGCTACAGGACAAGCCAAATACTTTATCGCCAGCCTGCTCAGCACTGGCCACTGTCTCCTTCTTTCATACCAATAGACCAATGGGCTTTGCTCCATGAACACCTCTGTTGTGTCATCCAGATAGGCCTGAACCATCCGCTCAGTGTTCAATGGTGCTCGGCTTTGCTGCTCCTCTTTCCCCTTTGCAACAGCAACAGACTTACCCATTCCCTTCTGTAGAAAAAAAGCAGTTATGCTTTTGGTTGTGTCTGCTGAATCAGATCGTGCAGGTGCTGCTTTTGGTACTGTTGGTGCCTGCTGGGAAGCGGACGCACCGCTCTCATGCTGTGATGAACTTGCCAGAGTTGCCTCAGGAGGATGGCCTGGAGTACTTTGACTGTCCTGGGCTGGCACTGTCAGGCCTTTAAGTAACAGCCGTTCAGTTTCGAAATCATTAGCTTCCACAGCTATGGAACTTTTGTAATTGGCAACATCCCCATCTGAAAAAGGAATGACTGCGCTACTGCTGACAAACAATTTGTACCGTGGATCCAAGATTGTTGCAGTTATGTAATTTGGATCTGACACAATCATTTTAAGCCTTGCATTTACAGATAAGCGGTTGCGTAAGGCCTTGGCCAAGGTACATGCATCAACTTTTTCTTCGTCACCTTCGTATGCTTCACAGACCTCCTTCAGCTGTTGCTCGAGCATGTACAACAATGGGATGGCTTGGCCCATAGTACAGTCCTCCCTGCTAACTGCACGTGTGAACACCTCAAAAGGTTGTAGCATCTCTGTCAAGCATTTAATGATGTCCCACTGCCACATCTCAACGGTCAGGCTTTTAAGATTAACAGTAGGATCCACTAATCTTCTTGACATTACATAAGCATTCAGTGGTATGTACTGCTCAAAGAGACGCTCAAGCATGAAATAAGTCGAGTTCCAACGTGTTGGGACCTCCTGGATCAGTGCTTTGACTGGCAAATTATGCTCCCGCTGAATGACGCGTAGCAGCTTCCGCGCTTTGAAAGAATGGTTAAAATGCGTGCATATTCTTCTGCAGATGGTCAGTATGTTGCTGACTTGTTGTTCATGTTTCAGAAAGTCTTGCACGACTAAGTTAATGCAGTGTGCCAAACAGGGTACCCTGAAATACTGTCCATCTTTCATTGCCCTCACTACATTACTGCCATTGTCGGTGGCAACAAAACCAATCTTAAGGCCTCTTGGTTTCAGCCATTCAAAGACCTTGCTGTTAAAGTCAGACAAAATGTTGTCAGCAGTATGAGTTTTCTCCATACCAAACATGGCTACAGTTGCATGTTTGCGAGTGTCATTGAAAATCCTAGCAACATCAAGAAGGCCTGATGTTAACTTGTCTTTCACACCTGCAAAAGAGATCCAGTGTGCGGTGATGCACATGTAATCTGCTGTGGCTTCGCGACTGCTCCACATGTCGGTTGTCAGGTGGATACAATGGACAACACTCTGTTGTAAGGCTTTCCCAATCAATCCCAGCATGTCGTGGTGTAGTGCTGGAATAGCAACTCTTGCAAAATAGTAGCGACTGGGAACGTCCCATTTTGGGGCGAGTGTTGCCACTAATTGCCGAAATCCCACTGCCTCAACAAATGAAAATGGGAGAAGGTCCAGTGCCAACATTTTTGCAAGTTTCGCATTGTACAAACGTGCTGTTGGGTGGTTCCGCTCGTACTTTCCCTCCTGCCTAAACATGCCAGTAATGGTAAGCTGCTTGGTAATTCTGTCTGTTCTGCTAGACGGACCACCTTTCAACGCAGACTTTTCACTCCTTGCCCTTGGTGTCTCCGGCTGACTCTGGTGCCACTGAGAAGTTGCTGATGCTGAGGATTTGGACTGCACCACTCCAGTGCTGGCGACAGGGCTCATTGGTGTACCACTCCCAGATAGGTCATCGTCTCCCTCTTCTTCCATGAGTGGACCTTGTAGTACTGTATCCTCCCCACCAACACCAGTGCTTACATCTTTTTGTAAGCTTGCAAGGTGGTTCTCCCATACAATTGTGTGTGTTTTTTTCATATGGGTCGTTGGGCCTCCAGTACCATAGTTTGTACCAATCTTACCACGACTAACATTGGTGTGACAAATGGAGCATATAGCAATGTTCTCCTGATGTGGGTGAACCGTAAAAAAATCCCAGACTGGGGAGCTAAACTTTTGTCTCCTGCCATAGGAAGAGGAGGACCCACTTCCAATCCCGGATGAACTGGAGCCTTTTGGTTGCATTTCCCTATGTGACAGTTCAGTACTAGTACTGCCACTACCTCCTTCTGTTGAGGTGGCGCTTGCGCTGGATGTCGCACGCTGCCGGGCCTTCGCTGATGCAAAAATGGGAGCTGGTGTTACTTTGGGCGCTGAGTGTGTAGGAGTTACACGTGCTACCTGCTCATCACTAATCGCAGCCCTTCTAGATAGGGTGAAAATGCTGGTCTCTACATCCTCTGCACCAGGAATAACGCTTGTGATGATGACATTGTCAGTGTCAGACCCGTCTTTATCACCATCAGCATCCTGTTCACCTACATCGAACTCCGGAAGTTCAAGCCTTGACGGATCCTTCCTTTTTCCCAGCCTGGTCTTTTGATGCCTCTTCTTTGAATGCTCAGTTCTTCGTCGTGGATGATACTCCTCATCAAGGTCATCTGAAGGGATGCTATGCGAAGAACTCGATGCACTGCCACTAACCCTCCTTTCCTTTCGTAAATTTAAAGACAGTAGATCACCTCCAGAAGTGGCTTCCTCTTCTTCTTGCTCGGAATGAGGCTCTACTTCCTGAACTGCCCCGACATCGGGAGGAACAACTTCCACTATTGCGTGTGGAGACGGTGGTTGTTGTTCTTGAGGAAGTACTATAGCGTGCTGTGGTTCTTCAACAACTACTACTGTGGGATTTGGTTGTTGTTGTTGAACAACTATTGCGGGCGGTGGTTGTGGTTGTTGAACATCTACTGCTGGCGGCGGTTGGTCAGCACTTTCAGCTTGCATAGATTGTGTGCTACTTTGAGACAGCGATAAGTTAAGTTCAGGCTCAGTATCACTGCTTTGTAACACTATGTCGGCTACCTCTTCGACCCTCATGTGCTTGGCCCTGGGTTGGTGGCTTGCCCCCGCTAATGCCGATGTGCTGGCTCCAGCTTGCACCATGGACACCGCTGCTGCAGGCGTACGTTTTGGGGGCCCAAAAAAGGTTTGGGGGTCCATACCAGCCTTAAGTGACACTTCCTTTTTCTGTACCTTCTTCTCAGCAACTTTCTTGGTGGTGGAGGACCTGGTAACTGCTCTCTTAGGACCCATCTTCTTCTGATGTCAGCAGCACACAGCAGCACTCAGTAGCACAAATTGCAGAGATGTGTGGTCAGATGAGTCACACCCCACACGTGGCGTACAATTGAAGGACGTCCGTCTGGCAGTTGAACGGGCGACGGATGAAAACAGCCAGCACCTCCTCAGTCTTTTTCTGTGCACCTACAAGCAAAGAAGACAGAAAACGTCAGTCAAACAAGCAGTAAGCCAACAACACATGAACAATTGAAAGACACACAGGGCAATGTATAAAACACAAAAAAGAAGACTAATAGTACGAGCACCACAGCTCCCAGCTAGAAATAACCAATAATAAAGTCAAGCAGGCCTATCATATACCAACATGGACAGAAAAAGGAGGTTGCCTGCTACACATGAGTCATGACAGGTTAATGCAAGGAAAATCAAAATACACCATGGCTAAGAGTTTGTAAAACTTCACGGCAAAAACACATACAAGTCATAAAATTATTCCACACACAAAAAAGTTACCTACCCCCCTGCCCAGACAACCAACTTGGAAATGCAATGGCATACACACATGCCGTAATGATGGTAATTAAATAGACCAAATAGAAACAGCTACATAAAGCAGCCCCGTTCACTAGTAACTAACTACCACCTCTGGGAGTCTGTCCTACTATCAGATCAGACCAAAAGCAGGGAGGCCAATGATAAATGCACAAAGGAAGTACCTACAAAATGGCCGCCACCACATGGCCTGTCCAGGAAGACAAAGCTACAACCAAAGAAGTAAATAACACAAAAAATGAGGACTTTTTGGTAGCACAGGGGACACATTAAACATTTTCGAGGAACTTTTATGCAACTCGGGACATATTGTTCGCGAGAATGCAAAATCGGCGTGTTCGGCAACGCGAATCGAGTAAAAAGTCGTTATCGCGTTCCCGAGCCAGTACATTGAGCGCGCGAAAAAGACAAAAAAGGTAAGGTCGCGTTCCCACACGGCGCGACGTTACCAAAACTACCCGAGCTGTATTCCTAGGGTTACCTAATGGCAGGGAGTGCCATAATAGCTACACACAAGCAACCAAAAAACTAAAAGTACCACCATTACAAAAAAATGTGAAGCAATCCAAAGCCATACACGGTGTAATTAAAGTTACACCCCAAAAATAGTTGATTAACTTGAATGCACCTATGGCTTTGAGTGGTAGTACCTACAAAAGCCTTGGATGGCTATGGCAAAAGAAGAGGACCAGGGAAGGACACAGAAAATGGCCGCCTCCATAGGGCCAGGAGGACAGGGACACCCAAAGACAACATGGAAAGGGGATGCACCCAAAATGGCCTCCACCACATGGCAAAATCAGTCACAAAGGAAGCATACACAAAATGGCCGCCACCACATAGCCTGCCCACCAACAACAACATCGCAGAATCATCACAAAGGAAGTACACACAAAATGGCCCTCACCACTACATGAAAAGAAAGAGAGGACAGACAATAAATGCCTATGCCAAAGGGACAATGCTTTGCTTCACAAAATGAACACACCAGACACCACCCCCCAAATTGGTCACCCCAACCATAAACAAGAAATCATTACATAGAGGACAGAAAGGAACTGGGAGTGGCCCATGCTCCAGGAAGACAAAGCTACAACCAAAGAAGTAAATAACACAAAAAATGAGGACTTTTTGGTAGCACAGGGGACACATTAAACATTTTCGAGGAACTTTTATGCAACTCGGGACATATTGTTCGCGAGAATGCAAAATCGGCGTGTTCGGCAACGCGAATCGAGTAAAAAGTCGTTATCGCGTTCCCGAGCCAGTACATTGAGCGCGCGAAAAAGACAAAAAAGGTAAGGTCGCGTTCCCACACGGCGCGACGTTACCAAAACTACCCGAGCTGTATTCCTAGGGTTACCTAATGGCAGGGAGTGCCATAATAGCTACACACAAGCAACCAAAAAACTAAAAGTACCACCATTACAAAAAAATGTGAAGCAATCCAAAGCCATACACGGTGTAATTAAAGTTACACCCCAAAAATAGTTGATTAACTTGAATGCACCTATGGCTTTGAGTGGTAGTACCTACAAAAGCCTTGGATGGCTATGGCAAAAGAAGAGGACCAGGGAAGGACACAGAAAATGGCCGCCTCCATAGGGCCAGGAGGACAGGGACACCCAAAGACAACATGGAAAGGGGATGCACCCAAAATGGCCTCCACCACATGGCAAAATCAGTCACAAAGGAAGCATACACAAAATGGCCGCCACCACATAGCCTGCCCACCAACAACAACATCGCAGAATCATCACAAAGGAAGTACACACAAAATGGCCCTCACCACTACATGAAAAGAAAGAGAGGACAGACAATAAATGCCTATGCCAAAGGGACAATGCTTTGCTTCACAAAATGAACACACCAGACACCACCCCCCAAATTGGTCACCCCAACCATAAACAAGAAATCATTACATAGAGGACAGAAAGGAACTGGGAGTGGCCCATGCTCCAGGAAGACAAAGCTACAACCAAAGAAGTAAATAACACAAAAAATGAGGACTTTTTGGTAGCACAGGGGACACATTAAACATTTTCGAGGAACTTTTATGCAACTCGGGACATATTGTTCGCGAGAATGCAAAATCGGCGTGTTCGGCAACGCGAATCGAGTAAAAAGTCGTTATCGCGTTCCCGAGCCAGTACATTGAGCGCGCGAAAAAGACAAAAAAGGTAAGGTCGCGTTCCCACACGGCGCGACGTTACCAAAACTACCCGAGCTGTATTCCTAGGGTTACCTAATGGCAGGGAGTGCCATAATAGCTACACACAAGCAACCAAAAAACTAAAAGTACCACCATTACAAAAAAATGTGAAGCAATCCAAAGCCATACACGGTGTAATTAAAGTTACACCCCAAAAATAGTTGATTAACTTGAATGCACCTATGGCTTTGAGTGGTAGTACCTACAAAAGCCTTGGATGGCTATGGCAAAAGAAGAGGACCAGGGAAGGACACAGAAAATGGCCGCCTCCATAGGGCCAGGAGGACAGGGACACCCAAAGACAACATGGAAAGGGGATGCACCCAAAATGGCCTCCACCACATGGCAAAATCAGTCACAAAGGAAGCATACACAAAATGGCCGCCACCACATAGCCTGCCCACCAACAACAACATCGCAGAATCATCACAAAGGAAGTACACACAAAATGGCCCTCACCACTACATGAAAAGAAAGAGAGGACAGACAATAAATGCCTATGCCAAAGGGACAATGCTTTGCTTCACAAAATGAACACACCAGACACCACCCCCCAAATTGGTCACCCCAACCATAAACAAGAAATCATTACATAGAGGACAGAAAGGAACTGGGAGTGGCCCATGCTCCAGGAAGACAAAGCTACAACCAAAGAAGTAAATAACACAAAAAATGAGGACTTTTTGGTAGCACAGGGGACACATTAAACATTTTCGAGGAACTTTTATGCAACTCGGGACATATTGTTCGCGAGAATGCAAAATCGGCGTGTTCGGCAACGCGAATCGAGTAAAAAGTCGTTATCGCGTTCCCGAGCCAGTACATTGAGCGCGCGAAAAAGACAAAAAAGGTAAGGTCGCGTTCCCACACGGCGCGACGTTACCAAAACTACCCGAGCTGTATTCCTAGGGTTACCTAATGGCAGAAATTGACAGACACCCGAAACCTGACATACCCCACACATAAACATAAGATTTTCTAAATCAATCCAGTCCATCCATGATTTCCTAATTAGAGGTAAACCAGAAAAACAGTTGATTACCTTTCATGACCCTATGACTAGTACCTCTGGCCTACTGGAAGAGTAGGCCACAAGTTTGGAGGCCTATGGCAAGACCAAAGTGGCTGGGAAACATAAAATGGCCGCCAACAACACATGGCCAGGCCAACCACAGAAAGTTATTACAATGAACTCAAACATGCCTACACACTAACTACATGGAGTACTAGGGTCAGCTATTGGCTTAAAAAAATAAAAAAACTTTTTCATTACACAAACAGAAATTCCACAGCAGACATTGCTATTGCAGAATGATGACCATAATCCAATGCCAGCCATGATGTTTGTTTACAAACTTGAATAAAAATTTAAACACAGAATTATGATTTTACCCATGGGTACCTCTCTATGTAGCCTGGATGAAATTTAAAAAGAAATACAAGTTGGGACCTCATAAAAGTAGGCACCCATCAATAATTTAAATCAAGGAATGAATAATGTAGTTAAAACATTTTAAATCAAACAAACACAAGTCTACAACATCATACTCACTCATACATTACTGAACTTACTTGAAAAAGAGAATTCAAAATCCAAAAGTCCTCAGTAAGATTCAAAAAAAGCAGTAATGCAGCCAACACACACAGAAAGTGATCCTGCCAGCTCAAAATCCAAATGAAAGTGACCACCTCATGGACAAAGCACTGGGAGGAGCCTGGTGGACAGGAACAGGAAGTTGTAAACTCCAGAGCCCTTCCTCCTTAATATTCAAAAATACAGTAGAAACAGAAAGAGGACTCCTTCCCCCCAAAAAATACATCCAAAGGTACAACTTTGAGGGGTTTCTCACTTGTTTGCTAACCAAAATGGTAATTTATTATTATGGTTTAACTTTTAACATGCTCGCGAGTTATTCTGTGCAAGATTGCAGGTTCTGCGTGTTCGGCAACTCGATCTTACCAACAAACATACTCGCGCGTCCTTATGGCTTTATCGCGCTTCCAATGACGTTATCGCGTTCGCACAGCTGCACGGAAGGGTTTACAAACATGGTGGCCGACGCGACCGGGAAAAAGCGAACGCAGAACCAAGGTAAGCCATTGCCGCGCACGCGATAATGTTATTTAGCGCGCGACAATGTTATTTAGCGCGCGACAACTACGCTCCGCACCGGATAGCGGAGTTATCGGCAGCTACGCGAACTCCGCGGAACGCGGAGTTGCCAAAACTCCGCAAACTCCGCAAACGGAGCGTAGTGCTTCGCCCAGGGTTATCCTATACCAGTATATTCCGGCTTCAAACCGGAGCCAATTGTCCAGAGTCCAGCGGGTCCCTTTCCAGATCTGATTCCGTGTCTTCTGCGCCTTCCTGACGGGGCGATTGGGAGGTCTGACTGTGCATCGTCTTTTCGGCACGATGTTGCGGCCGGTCCCGGTGCGGGCGGTGTCGTTGTCCCGCAGGTCTCCAGCCTTCCAGCCATTTCTGCGCCACCTCTGGCGTGTCAAAAAACCAAGTTTTTCCCTCGGCTACAATTCTCAGTTTAGCGGGGAATAGCATAGAGTACGGTAGTTCCCTGTCTCGTAGTGTTTTTTTAACCTCCGTGAAGGACTTACGTCGCCTGGCCACCTCAGCCGTGTAGTCTGGGAAGAAGGCCAAAGTTGCATTTTGGATCCGCACCGGTGGTGAGGTTCTTGCCGCCTGTAGGATCGCATCCCTGTCCCTAAAGTTGAAGAGCCGGGCTAGCACAGGTCTTGGTGCCGCTCCTGTCTTGGGCGGGCCACCCGGGACTCTGTGTGCCCTCTCCACCGAGAAGAAGTGGGATAGGCCTTTGGGCTGCAGTTTGTTCTTGATGAGGTCTTCAACATAGAGGTCCATGGCCCCCTTCCCCTCCGTCTCCGGAAGCCCAAGGATGCGCACGTTATTGCGTCGCGAACGCCCTTCCTGGTCGTCCAGCTTGTCGTGTAGGAGCTTGGTTACTTTTTGCATTTTTTCCATGGCCAGTTGGAGTTCCGAGGTGTCCTCCACAAGTGACTTTGTGACCACCTCTACTTGTGACACCCTCTCCGCCATTTTGTGAAAGTCCGCTCGCAGCAAGGAGACTTCAGAGGAGATGGCGCCCACTGTAGTTTTTACCTCTGTGAGTGTTTTCATGATGTCCTCCAGCGTTATTTTTGCCGTTCCCTCCGTTTCCTGGGTATGGGCATGACCGGCGGAGGATCGCCCTGTGTTTTGCTGCTGTCCTTGATGTCCGTAAGCAAATTTGTCTAATTTGGCCTGTGTGGACCCACTCCTAAGGCCTTTGCCCGCCATGGTGTTGGGGCACGTGAGATCCGGGGTCTTGCTCAGCTTATTCGTGATCTGCGCCACGTCTTCGTCCGCCGTCTATAGGCACCAGCCAGGGAGCAGCAGGTCGATGGGTGTCGTACAAGGTGTTGCCCTCTGTTTCCTGTGTATGTCTCAGTGGTCGTCGCGGTGATGGTGGACAGTCGCGGTGGTGGCTGTGTGGGTTTCTGGTGAGTCGCTGTATTCCGCGCCTCAGGGTCCGTGTTCCCGCTCCTCGATATTCCACCTTGGGCCGGAACCGCGGCCTTCAATTATGGTTTTTCGTGCCGGTCCACCACTCTCAGGCACACCGAATGACGCAGGTTCCGTTCTCGGGCCACCGCCCTCCCACAGGCCAGGTAAGCCTCAGTGTACCGGGTCTATGTCCTTACCAGGTCGGGGCTGCTGACGTTATCAGTTAGTATGCGGGCTCTGAGGCTCTCTCGCGGGCTCCCGCGTTCAACCACGGTATGGCGCTGTCCCCCGGGGGCACCGATCTCCCTCACCTCTGTTCGGCGCTGGCACGTCCGTCCACTGCGGCTCCACGGTCAAGCGGGGCCTAAATATCGCCTTAATTGATTTCTGCCGCCCGCCAGGCCCCCGGGGGGGGGGGGGGGAGTGTCGAGATGTCAGCGCTGTTCAGCGCGGTCAAGGCTGTACTCGCTTTTTCGGATGTGCCGCGCCCGTCCCGTGGGGATGAATTGTCCGCTTGTGCTTCGCCGGATGATGCCGCCCGGTGATTCGGGCTGGTTGCGCTCTGGTAGGCGGGAACCGGGGTGTGTCCACTTCTCTCGGCCGGCTCGGTCGCACTTCCGCCGGGGCCTGGGTGTTATGCAAGGCCGGTGCTGCTCCCCCGGTGGTAGGCCCAGACTTGCCACTTGGATTACGTCAGGCTCCGGTCCTCCGATTTTTCCGAAAGTCGGACCGGTGACACCGCTTCGGCCCTGGATCCGAACGCCGCCGCTTCAGGCGGGCGGGGTAGCGGATAAATGTGTCGGATTTATTGTGAGGCTGCAGCGCCCTCGGGAGCTCTCACGCTATGCGGCCGCCATGCTTGGCTGCTAGCCATGCCCCCCCCGAGGAGACATGTTTAATGTCTCCTCGTTTTTAGACACAGCAAAACGGCAATGATTTAAAAAAAAGTAGGTTTTGCAACTTCTATGTGTGCTGCATTGAGCAGCACACCTAGAAGTTACAAACACCATTTAAAGATTATGTGCAGGAAGGAAGACCTTCCTGCACCTAAACAATTTTCCCCCACAAAGCAGATCATATATGCACTATGGTGCAAGGGTGCCTGCGTTGGCGCTAGGCAATTAAAGTTAGCGCTAGTGCAGGGGGAAAAGCAGGGCTGCACCATATTCTTGTAAATATGGTGCAGCCCTGTGTTTCTAAAGTGACGGAGCTTGTTGTTAGCCTTCTTGGCTTAATGACACGCTTTGCCACTTTAGTAGTAAATATGCTACCTTGCCTACCTGCACATAAGCATAAAGACTAGTGGTCTAACCAAGCCTTCTACCCACAATCTATGTCGTTACTGTGTAGTTAGTTTATCAGAGCCATTTGGATACACAGTGTTGATGGATGATTTTGTTTACTGCACTGCCTGTGCTGTGAGAAACAGGTATTCAGAGTCAGGAAGAAGCAAGCTGTTATTGCATAACATGGCTGCAGTCCCAAAAGTACAATGCTGTTGCACAAAGGGATCCTCACCATGCCAATTTTTACTTCACAGTAAGGGCCAGATTTATTGAGCCATTGTGTTGCCATTGTGTCACGCAAGGTGATGCATGGAAGCCACAAAACCTTAATTCAGATTTGACAAACCTAAAAAGCCACCTTGCGTAGTTCTGCATGGCTTGAAATTGCAAGTTGTTTGTCTTGCGTTACTCTTGGCCAGTAGCGGTCCATGGAGGGAGTTCCACGGGGCGGTGGGTGGGCGGGGGAGGGGCAGGGTGGGGGAAGTAAACTCCAGCTCACGGCCGACCGGAGTAATGTAAAGAAATAAATTAATAAAACAAATTTAATTGCGCATGCTGACACGCCAAATGCGTTTCAGTGCGTGCAATGAATTTCATTTTATTTAGTTATTTATTTATTTACATTACTCCGGTTGGCTGTGAGCCGGAGTTTACTACCCCCCACCCTGCCCCGCCCCACGAAACTCCCTCCATGGGCCACTACTGCTCTTCACTGGGAAGGCAATACATCGGTGGAGAGTGGGTATTCTCACGCATCTACCCATGTTTTTGGCACATTCCTGGTTTTGCTAAGTATAGTCAACCTAGGAATGCATGAAAATTGTACGCCTTTCCAATAGAGACGCAACTAGGAGAAATAACTTTATTCTCGTTTTTTCCTCTTTCTAAGTGTGCTGCATTCTGGAGCACACATAGAAAGAGGGAAACGCCTCAACAAATTGTTTTTTGCAGGAAGGTGTTCCTTCCCCCACAAAATAAATCCTGCCTATAACACAAGCATAATTGCATGATGGTGCAAGGGTATCTGCGATGGTGCTAGGCAGCACTCAGTGCAGCAGCGCAGAGGGAGTAGGAATGTGCCATATATTAGCAAATATGGTGCATTCCTGCCCACTCCCTTTCACGCAATGCAGCAAGTTGTTGTGCTGCATTGAGTTGCATGGAAGGTTTGTAAATATACCCCATACATGTCCACATGCTGAATATCGACAAAGGCTAGTGCAGCAAGGCTGCGCCTATGCACTTTGAAAGGTTAGCATGCTTGCTGAATCAAACTAGAATAAAATAGGAATTTTCTTTAAGTCTCTCTTTTTCCTGGACAGCGGATAGGATGGCCAGACAGCTTGGGCTGGCACAAAATAAAGAAAGTAAGTAAATAAACTGATTATTGTCTAACTCTAGACACTGCGGAAACTGTCTTAATAATTTACTGATGGGGCCCCTTTGAAGGTGAGATCCATGGACTCCTCTACCAGTCGTTTCTCTTCTAGGCAGTCTCCAAAGCTGTACCCAGCCAACTCCCCTAACCAACTCCGGCACTGCTCTCACCAACATGAGAACAGCACCAGGATTGGAGGAGGCGGCAGAACTCAGCACTCTTAAGCGCACTGGAGGCCTGCTCTTTCTCTAACCCTGCTGCCATAGACAGCTGAGTTAGAGAAATTTAAAATTTCCATGTCTGGCTGGCCGTCTCAAGACATAGGGACATGCACATTTTAAACTTAAAGCTCCCTATTACCACTCAGCAGCAATGGCCCCATTCCATCCTGACACTCAGTTTGGAAAGGGTTGGTTTCTGAAAAAGAAAATGATAATAAATTAACTTTATTATAATTTTTTTTGCTCTGACCTGGGGCTTTTCTTTGTAGGGTGACACTCCTCCTCTCAAACTCCCTGCTCTGTTGTCTCGTTAGCTGAATGATCAATATATCATGGAAAAATTACTTCCAGTTCTTCCTACCCACTTACTGATTATATCTGTTACAAGTATGTTCATTTGATGTGTTTGAATAGTTCCTGCTTGTTACTGGCCCTAAATGATATTTTTTTCTCCTTGATGTTTCTGCAGCTCAAAAATTTCACGCTTGCTTCAATTCTGCCTGAATCCTTGGGGTTATCGTATGTTTTTTGTCCGCTGAGGAGGTGGAGTTTCTTTCCAGCTTCCTTTTTAAACAGATCCATACTAAGGGGCTCATTAGGATGGCGGGCTGACTTTGTCAAGGGGAAAGGGGGAATGGATGGAAAGTGAAAGAACTTAGGATAAACAGCTTGCTTCCTCCCTATGATCAGGTACTCAGACAGCAAATTGTCATGCAGGTCCGTAATGTCCTCAATCAGGTCAATCTTAGCTGAGAAATAGATATAATATTGTATTTACAAGAATAATCAATGCATGGCACTATAATGAACAGTCAAAGCATCTGAACACCCGGTTACCAGCTCAAATGAGCAAAGCAGGATATATCTAAACTTCAAGAAATATGATGCCAGGAAAAGCGTTGCTAGGGATGGCAGCGGATGTGGCAATTGAAGGGCTCAATCTAAGTAACAAACAAGTAGGACGCTGAACGCATGAGCGACACAGAAGGAAGAAGCAAAGAATATCACCAGTCCCATCACAAGAAACAGTAACTCTCAATAGGACCAATGTAGGAGGAAAGCAGAAAAGGTGTACTGATGTGAAGATGTTAGCGCAAACATGGCAGTCGCGGGACAGCCATAAAAAACAGAATTAATTGGATTCAAGGACTTGCAACAATGTGTGGTGGTGTTTCTGGCAGCTGGGTACCGGGAGGATGAGCACCTGTTCGCCTTTTTTCTTTTTATTTGGGTCTAATATAAGGGACTAATCTGAGGTGTGCTGAATTTTCCCTCTTTCATTACACCGCCGTTGTTCCCATTTCTGATTTTATTCTAAAGCTTTACCATCTTTTCTGCACATACTTGTTGATGGGTACTACCAACAAGTCCATCCTTCAATTATGCAGAATCAAGTTCAGAAAACACTATCCTTCAATTCACTAGTCTGTATATGAACTCACACACAAGGCCACAACTCAAGGCCACCAAGTGGGTGGTTAGTAGTGCTTCACAAAACCACCTAAGTAAACTAAAAATGTATTTTAATTTGTTACTTCAAACCGTGAAACACTTGTAGTGCGCTGGTCCAACACTTCCTTCTTGGTTCAGGTAAAGCTGGGTATTCTCACATGCTATATATATATGCTTCAATTGATACTTTTTCTAATTAATCCTAGATCTTTTACGTGCTCTGGGTGCTATATGGTTGATTTATTATTATTATTACGTTCAAGATGTTAGTGACTTATCTTCAGCATGTAAATGTACTTAAAGTGAGGTAGCGCAAAAGTGTTTATAAAGTCATATTTGCTTTGTATCTGTAAACGGTGTTGCGGATTTGCATTTTTGCTAAATGTGATTATTTATGTGCATGTCAGGCATGGGTCCTGCTGCATCCCTTATTCACAGTAGGCCTGGGCAGAATTCCGCGAAGTGGCTTAAAATCTCTGTGGCACTACGCAGAGATTCTTGTGCGGGCAGAGTTTGCAGGACGCCCAGTGTCATTGCCATGTGCAACGTGGAGTGCGTCCTCAGTTGCAAATCACACGTCCTCGTGGTCAACTCTGTGTTATGGTGCTGGGCCTATTTTCACAATCCCTCTTAATCTCTTTAATCCTCCCCATTTAAAACATATCCCTCCCTCATTTTTATTTATTATATTAGTGTGTGTCTTTGTATTTGTGTATTTCAAATTTTTGGGAATTTCTTTGAGTGTTTTTCATGACTTTTTGTATTTTGTTTATTTTTTCCATTAATTCCTTAATTCTTCTTTCCTTTCATTTCCCTTCCTTTTCCTTCTTTTCTATCCCACCCAGCACCATGACAGAGGGTTGTCTTGTTTGCGGGCGGAACCGCCGCCCAGGTGTTCATCCCTAGGCGATCTTAAGCAAGGAGGAAGTGGCAGCACCCGTTTGTTTTGTGCAGCGCCACCTCCCCTCAATGCTGGTAGCAGGCAGCGGATACCCCCTGGGGAGTGTCCGTTGCACTGGGGGAGGGTATGCCAGTGTGTGCGGTGCACCAATCAGGTTTGGCGTACCATCCAGTAGCTGATGCTCAGCTAGGTGGATATCTTGGATCATGAACAGGACCTGCTTGACCTCCTATGAATCAAGATTCCGGGACTCGGTGAGTATAAATTATTTGTTGTGTTTGTATTCTTCAATGCAATAAAAAATCCAAATTCAATGCTGCTCGCACTCAGAGGTAAGTTATTATTATTATGTGATCCAGTTTCTACTTTCCTCTAATCAGGTGCTCAGCGCTACCCATCCGTACTCATCATTGGTGCTCAGTTTGGCTTATTAATTAAGAAGCGGTTGCAGACTGTCCTGCTTTCACTATAGTGAATCAGTCATGTCAGAGAGTAGTACATTCTCTCCATGACTTTGTATATGTAGCGCGTACAGTTCCAAGCTATTTCACAGTGATGTTTAGCATGCAACTATGTATTGTAAATAGGGATACTAAGTGTGTCCATCAAGGGGGTTGAGAAATGAGAATAGATTCAAAGATCATTAACTGCAATGCATTAGTTCCAAATGTAGTTTATTTTAACCCTTTCGCTGCTGATGACGAGCTCAGCTCGTCATCACCCACGGGTGTCGTGTGCTGATGACGAGCTGAGCTCGTCATGAATAATGGCATCAAGAGTTTCCCAGCACAGGGGAAAAATCCCCACAGCAGCCATGTGGTTAAAGGACATTTGGAGTAGAGATTTTAGGATTAGTATGGGCACCTCAACGATAGCCGATAGACTAGTACTATAAGTGAAGGCGATCTATTTAGAGAAGTACAATGTGACCGTGTTTGCCTCTCATAATAATTTTGTGTAACTGAATCATTAATCTATTTGTTTTTTACTTCGTCATTTCTTACATGAGCACCCAAGGACATGAAGAGGGACCTTGAGGAGACGGGTCCAGGAGTAGCTGGTCAGCTGGTCAGCAAGAGGCACTGACTACCAGAGCTGCTGCTGAGGGCTCTGTTCAGCCTAGTAAGTCCTATTTATTATTATTATTATCATTATTATTATTATTATTATTATTATTATTATTATTATTATTATTATTATTATTATTTTCCTAATGTTGGGTTTCAGGATTGTTGCTTGACTGGTGTGTCTGTTGAGAACTAAAGTTTCTCTGACACCCTTACCTGCTGTTTTTCTTCCATGCGGCGGTGAGGACGGGATACAAACCCACTCCTGCAGAGCACAATATTTCTATTATCCCTGCATTATCTTTTTTTTCCTTATATTACATATTTGGTTTTTTTTTGGTACCCACATTTTTCTGATCTCTACTTTACTTGTCTTCTGCTTTGTCAGTAATCTTTCCCTCTCTTCTAGAAATCATGTGGTACTGTAAGAGTAGGACTAAGAATAACACATGTTGGTACTCTACTGTCTACTGTGAAGATTGCAGGTCCAAGTAAGCTAGTAATATAAATAATATTCCCCATTTATGTTTGTTGAAAAGGCACTCTTTTTCCTGCTCATGCTCTAATAGTTGAGTTCACAAGAGAGTGGCCATGGACTCCCCTCCCCCCCAATGTTGTGTGCTGTCTCGCTGGAAAACAAGTATGAGGTCCCACTCCCATTGCATTTACCAACAAATACCATATATCTTTCATTGACCATTATTCCACCCCTGGCTTGTCTAACATTGTGTACCAACCAAATGCTAAGAGCTATATTTTTTATAGAAGATACTGTAGTGCTAATCAAACTGAAGTGATGTATTGCAGTTGTATTTAAGGGGTGGCGTATCTGGCATATAAAATATGTAAAATGTTTAATTCTAGCCACAGAGGCCACCAGTGTTCCCAGCTCCAGTGCCGCTGCAGGATGAGGGTCAGTCGGAGGGGAATAGCGGTGGCAGGGACAGGCACTGGCAAGTCACATAATTGCTGTCTTATTGATAATTACTATTATACTCACTAGCTGGTACCAGGGCATTGTCAACATGTGACCGTGAACCCCCAGCTTTACCAACTGCAGCAGTGGTTTAGTTAATATGGCCTCTTCTATCTGCAATTCACCAAAATCTCACATAATGAGAGTTGATTTCTTGAGAAAAATGTGAAAGAACGGAAGGTTAAAATAAAGGAAAATTGTATATGAGTGAATGAGTGGATGGGTGAAAGGATGCGTAGGTGGGTAAAGGGATGGATTGGCAAAAGGATGGTTGAAAGAAAGTGTGGATAACGAATGGATGAATAATGGACTGGAAATTTTGGTGACAGACTGGAAGAGAGAAAGTAAAGCTTAATCATGGTGTTTGTGGGTCAACTAGAATGAACGAATGAATGAATATTTGGATTGTTTGGATGAATAAGCAAGGCAGCTCTTCTCATGAGGAGCATGCTGCTCACCTACTTTGCTTTCTTTGGTTATGAAGGTTTATTTTTTTTTGGTCTACTCCTTTGACTCGCTGTATTTGTTAAGTGAGCCAGATGCATTCCACCAATCATTCATCACCCCCACCCCACCCATGGCATTTTGCCACCTATGACCGAAGTGCAGTATGGTTCAATTTGTGACTGCAGTGTTGGCTGTTCAATCAGCGTCTGCTTAAGTTAATGCAGCATTTTCAAAATGCTCAATGCATTGCAAACTGAATACCAAGGTGTGTTGTTTCCCTTCACTCACTTTTTCCTTAGTACTTCTGTTACAGCCTACCATCAAATTGGCAAAACACATTCTTGACATGCACCACATTTGATTTTATAACCATATGAAGTGATTCCCGAATATATTTCATGGTTTCCCATAATAGATTTATTTTACCCTATTGACTTCCGTTGACTAGTACAGTGACTGAAAAAGCCAAAGATGATGAGTCGATGATCCGTATAGTGGTCCCTCTATTCTTTAGCAGAAAAGCTCTGCCCTACCCACCTAAGCACTTCTACCCTACCCTGCAGTACAGTAAGTCAAGTTTCCATTCCTTGCTTACTGCCCAACAAATACATGTATTAAAAAAAATCTGTGGTGATGGGTGAAGCCAGTGGGTTAAGTTGGAGTACGTGCATGATTTGATGCCAAGCCTGCCATATGGGATACACTGTGACAAACATGTCAAATATAATCTATATAGCCCATTCCTTTAAGTGTAGTGCAGTGCATCATTTTCTCCAATGACTACTTATGACAAACAGGATAATATCTGCATTTCATACGTGAGGTGTGTGAAGTAGTACCCTATTTATTATTATTCATCTGCCTCTTTGGACTCAGGGTAGAAAGAGAAATGCATTTGGAGATTAGCAGGGCCATTGGAATTAAAAGTAGATAATTGTCAACTACATCTGCAACAGCTGCAGACGGCAGCAAAATGCCCGACGCACTGGCTAGCAATGATCATGGCTCCATTATTTTAGAACAACCCATACCTTGTACTCCATAGTGCATAATGCTGTATTCATTAATGACAGGTAATTTATTTTTCCACTCAAAGTGTCTGCTTATAGTTACTTGAAAAGCCTTATGAAGAAAAAAAATTCAAATCACTGTTTATTTAATCCGGTGTCATATTGCCTTAATACTTTTCTGACACGCAGTCAGTACTTTTAGTGCAAGGCATGTGTGTCTAAATAAAAAATGGCCTTGTGGCTCTCCTAATCATATTCACATCAAATTCCAATGACCCCCAGGGGACCAGCAATGTACCACTACTGTGCCACCCACATATTTAAAATAATTGTTTGCACAGAGCATTATTTACAATTTGTCTTTTTGTTTTTCTCAATATAGCTACTCCTGCTGGTCAACCCGTAAGACCTAACAGGCAGGAGATAGTGGCCCATCTGTGGCAGCAGAGGCTGGATCACATCTAGCAAGAATACTGGTGGCTTGTGTCCCTAGAAGAGTAGGCGGAGGAAATAAGTGCCTCTCAGCTGGGCCCAAGTGCAGCTGGTCCTCCTCAGCCTCCAGCTTCCTGGCCATCCCATTGCTGACGCCACCACAAGCTGACATCAACTGCTGCCACCACCTCTTACACTGACAACAACAGGCCATTGTTGTACCACATCCTGCAGCAGCTGGAAACGGTCGAGAGCCAGTTCACCATGATGGAGCAGAGCCTCAACCAGTTCCAGACAAACATCCAGAAAGCGCTCTTTTAAAAAACATTTTTGGTGGAAGGGACTTTTTTGACTGGGAAGTGAGGGTGGGAATGGAGTTGGGACAGGGTTTCACTTTCTTTGGACATTTCAGATTTGGGGACACTGGGGCTTGGGTCAGTTTGTTTGGGGAGAGGGGTGGGCGTGTTGTGTGGGTGGAGAGGATGGGTTTCTTTGTAAAAAAATAAAGAGGAAAGTATATTTTATTGAACGTTATGCCAGAAGTAGTTTCTTTTACTTTTCCTTTGCATTGCCACCTTCAGTTTTAACACAGCCTTTCTATGTGCTTGTAAGAGAGAGTTTACTGCTTAGTTATAGAGTTATACCTCTCTAGCTATCTTGACCATTAGGGGGATGCTGCCATGACCTATGTTAATGCGTGTTTTATATAGCGCTCAGCTACTCCGAGGAGTGTCCCGGCGCTTCTAACTTGGTGCGGAAAACAGGGCGAGAAAGACAACACCAAATCTATTGGATGAAAAGCCAGGACTTCAGTTCTTTCCTAAAAGCAAGAAAGGTGTCAGTCTTTCTAAGAGTAACCGGTAAGGAATTCCACAAATGTGGTGCCTGGTGTTTGAAAGACCGGCCTCCGATGCGTGCTCGCTGGATCACAGGAACAGCAGCCAAGGCCAGCGAAGCTGACCTCAGACCTATATCTACAACAACCTAGATAAATTATAGTAGAAGTTAGTTACTTACTTACTAAGTTAACTAGTTCACTTCATTCCATAGTTGTCTTACCAGAATTTTGATGAAGCAATAACAGGGAATGCATCACAACTTCGCAAGCGAGGTCCCACTTCCACCCAGGTGAACCCTAACTGTAGGATTAATCAGAATGATTATCCATCGTAGGAAACTAAATGGAAATAAAAAGACTGAGTTAGTGGGTTATATCAAAGCTTTACAAAGAATTGATTCCAGAGCAGTACATGTTGACACAACAAGAATTCCTGATAGTGATGAAATAATAAAAAATATCAATAGTAGTAATTTGGCAAATGGGGAGCTACTACCAACTTATGAAATCCTTGAGTCATAAAAAATGGACTCAAAGTCTGTAGTAGACAAGTTTAGGTGTTTATGGTTATGCAACACAAGGCCTGAATGATGATGCTGATGACTGATGTTCTTCATTCTATATCTAAAATATGGATCACCTTTCATGTGCAGGTGGGTAAATGGTCCAGTGTGGGCTATTTCTTAGAAGATCATGCAATGAGTTGGTGTTGCTTTCATCATTTCCGTCCTACTGAGTGTATGATCCATTGATTGTGTAATTAGAGCCACATCTCAATAAATCACATAGCCTCGGGGTTAAAGGGTAAGAGGTTTGATGAATGAATTAGAAAAGTGATTTGCAGAAGGTTTGACAAAAACAAGCACTACAAAAGGACAACATTAATCTGGGCAATAAGCAGCACATCATTCATCATCGATCTGTTGTGGAAGGAAACAAAATAACGAGTATGACAGAGTACAATTAAATGCATTACAAACAGTTCTTCTGCCCCCGAGACCCAAGTTATCAGATATCTAAATGTTCTATCTTCTAGGCTGGGAGTGAATCCACCCTCCCAGTACTCCAAAGATGATTGTTAAAAGAAAGATGATACTGTATTGCTAAATTAGGTGGTGCATCTGCATTCTTCTGGGGAATGTCCACCACTCTTGGTTGCCTGTCTGGACTGGTCTCATAGGTAAGCAGGAGTATTGAGCTCAACGTTCGCCTTTCGTTCGTGTAGAAGACTAGAAGGCCTGTGGATAGAAAAATAGAAGTTGTATTTTAGAGTCAAGGAGAAGGACAGAAGGAAGGTTGGCTTCATGAGGAGTGCATCAAGAAGACTCAGAGGCACAGCTAATAAAACAAGAGGGGGACACAGTTTCCCTTTTGCCACAAGTCCAACACACACCCACACACAGCAACATTCACAAACACACCTCTCTCCATTCCGCATAGCTGAGTACTAGGTCTCAGGCTCTTGGTTTACCTTTTAACTGAAGTAGATCAATTTGTGCTTTTAGCTGTTTATAAAGTACTCCTGCAGCTCCCGCACCGAGTTCTTCCATCCTCCTCCTGACTCTGAGTAACTCCATCCCAGACCAGTCATCATGACCCGAGCAAGATAACCCTGCAGTGCACTGCTGTTGAACAAGTAGAGAAACAGAATTGGAGTATTTGCAGAATGTGACTGTTCTGGTCTCCGAAGAACCAGAAAAAAGGAGAGGACCTTGATAGTAAATCTGGCTAAGTGTGAAAGGGGAAATCATCCTAGGCAAAGAATTATCACCCATCACTCGGACCCCAAACACTGCAAATCAATCACCGCAAGAAAGTTCACGCATTACAGTTTAACACACCCTCCCTCACTGTCAGCCTGATGATGAATCATCAATCATCATCCCTCACACAATCACTCACTCACCGTTGCAATAGTTGTAGTTACCTCTTCCAATCCAAGCACTGGTGTTTAGGTATTGGGTATTCATCTTTGACGCAGGCAACACGTTGGAATTAGGTAATGACACTCTTATAAATCAACAATCTTTTGGACCAGACCTGCTAGAGATAAGTGATGCAAAAAGGGATACACAATAGGTAAGCGAGGGGGACAGGCATTGTCTCCAATGTCATGAAGGATTTGTGGAGGCTTCCTCAAAGCACACAGGTCCAACTGCAATCGGGCAATATTTGTGACAAAAAAATGGTGGGGCAGCATACATCTGACACAAAAATAATAACGTTCCACTTGCTACTTTTTTTCAAAGGTATAAGTTTTGCCATCAACTCTGCACTGGACGTATGCTCTACTGATTGAAACCAATACAGTTGTTGGTGTTGTTGGCTGCTGTGAGCAAGACTGCCCTCTCTGGAAGTTGAAGGTGCCACCCCAGAAATGTGGGGTGTGACTCTTTGTACTGCTCAAACAGATGTTGAAACATATAATAGGTTGAGTTCCAACATGTTGACACCTCCTGTATCAGGGCTTTAACTGGTGCTCAATTAGAACGCTGAATAATCTGCTACTGCTTCTGTACTTTAAAAGAATGGCTGAAATTAGTGCAGATTCTTCTGCAGATGGTCAGTATATTGCTGACTATGTCTTCTTTTTTGAGAACGTCTTGCACCACCAGGCTTCCGCAATGGGCCAGACACAGCACCCTGAAATATCCGATGTCTGACATAGCCTTAACTAGGTTACTGCCATTGGCCGTGGCAACAAATCCCATTCTGAGACCTCTGGGTCACAGCCATTCATACACCTTGCTGTTAAATTCACCCAAGGTGTGTACAGCTGTATGTGATTTCTCACTGGCGAACATGGCCACTGTTGCATGACGCCAAATTGTCTTAAAACTTTCTTCAGGACCAAGACCTGCAGATATCTTTTGCTTTACCCCCACAAAAGAGATCCAATGTGCAGTGATGCACATGTAATCAGGCACCTGACAACTAGTCTACATTTATATGTATGCATCGTGATGCAGCGCTGGAACAGCAACTCTGGTAAAACCGATCCGACTTCGTACCTTCCATTTCAGGCAGAAGGCTGCCACAAATTCTAAGAATCCCACTCCTTCCACAAAAGAAAAAGAGAGGTGGTTGAGAGCTACTATTTTGGCCAGCTTTCCATTGTACAAACGTGTGGATGGGAGGTTCCGCTCGTAGGACCCTCCTGCCTAAACATGCCCATAACAGTAGCCTGGATTTTCTTCTTTTCTGGGGCCGCTGACACAGGAGTCTTTTGAGACGTAGATTGTTGTGGTACTCTCAATGTGTGTCGTGGTGGAGAAGTCACTATATGCTGTGGTGTTTCTATCTCACTCAGGGTCTTGTGCATTGTGAAGTTGCTGAGGTGGTGATTCTACTGGTACACTGCTTAGGACAGGGCTGCTTTGCAGGAAGATGCTACCCTCTTCTTCCTCATCATCACTTCCCAGTGATTGGACTTGCAGCAGATGTTCCCCTGCTCTCCTCACCACCACAACCACGTTTGGCAATGTTTTATGGATCTCCTCCCACTTGATTGTGTGGTGTTTTTTCATATGGCTGGTCTGGCCTCCAGTACCATAATGTGTACCAGGCTTACCTCAACGAACATTCATGTGGCAAATGGTGCATACTTCAATGTGCTCCACCTCTTTGCTAACCATAAAAAAATTCCAAACTGGGGAGAAGTATATATTTTTTGCTGTGCCAATGCCTGAAGAAGCATGGGGGGTAAGGGGTTCTGTCATTGCTTGCCTCTCTGCTTCTCCTGAGGTAGGGGTTGGTGCAGGTCTCAGCTTGGACTTTGCAACTATGGGAGATGGTGGTGGTACCTGTGCCGGATCCCTCGGAGCAGGTTGAATAGCAATGTCAGACTCCTTTGTATCACCTTCCATAATGATTGCATCATCGTTGTCATCCTCCTCTTCCGTAAGTCTAAGGGCCTAATTATGAGTTTGGTGGTCCACAGGACTGTCAAACCCACAGGGGCATAGCAGCTACCGCCGCAATGGCAGTCCGACTGCTGTATTACAACTTTAGTAGTCAGACCTCCATGGGACCACTGCAACCGCTGGGGATCCGCGATCCCTCTGCATTTGTGCGGTGGTCTGGGGCAGTAATATCCTGGTAGTGTCGGTGCAGCACTGCCAAGCACATTTTGACTTCCCTAACCTCCACACTTTTCATGGCATTGCTCTTGCCATGAAAATATGGAGGTTAGGAAAGTAAGGAGGCCCTATAGTCTCCCTGTGTACATGCACCCCTGTTCCTGCATGGCACAGACTGCAAAGTCAATGCCGTGCAGGAACTTGCATTTGGCGTGCCTTTGGCACTGCAGTTCAAAGGCTCACATATGAGCCTTTGAACTGCACTGCTGCAGGGCCACCGTGCACCAGACCACATAATGATTCATAATCTGGCAGGTGGAATTCGAGTTTGGCGAACTGGCGTCGTGGCCTTCTTCAAGACTACCATACTCATAATCAGGCCCTAAGTCTTTCAGGAACTTTTCTTTTTCCTTGCCTCTCCTGTGGTCCCCTGGACTCTGCTGAGGTTCACTCTATGTCCCTATCATCATCATCATCATCATCATCAGAAGTGGTGCTTGGAGAAGATGGTAGACTAGTACCCTTCCTTTTCCTTGCTGGAGATCTGTGAGCCAATGGTTTTAATAGAAGGTTCTACTCAGAAGGAAGCTCAACCTTCTGTTCTGCTCCAACATCAGGAAAAATGTACTATTGCTGGCTGCAGCTGATGTCCACTTTGTCCTATTACCAAACAATTGTGTACTTCTTTGCGAAAGGGACTGTTAGAAAAGGGATTTCGGGTTGGCTAAAGTTTGGACCGAAGTCAGGCCGGAACCACCGCTCTAGTCAGGATAAGGGAGTTACTCTCCTAAAATAACCCCTGCTCACCCCCTTGGTAGCTTGGCACGAGCGGTCAGGCTTACCTGAGAGGCATTGTGTAAAGCCTTTGCACATAACCAACAGTAACACAGTGTAAGAACTACAAACAGACACCACACGAATTTCGAAAAATATCCAATATTTTTATATACTCAAACAAGACCAATTACGATAAGAATCCACGGTACAGTACTTTTCAAATAGTTGCTTTGCAAGATGTCTTGAAAACACAGGGGCATATTACCAAGCAATAGCGATAATTATCACTATTGCTTGCTTAGAGACAAAAATTTACCGCTGAGCTGCGGCGATGTTTACCGCAAATAAACCTTGGTATTCCTAAAAATCGCCGCAATACATGAATATCGCTGAAAAGTCAGCGATATTCATGCATTACCGAGCTAATGCTTTTAGCCATGTTATCCACCTCCCATTGGATAACATGGCTAAGAACTGCTCAGGGCGGGTGTTAGCTTTTGGAGATATTCGCGCTTAGCGCGAATATCTCCAAAAGTTGGTAATAGGAGATAGCGATGTTAGCGACTGTTTTCAGTCGCTAACATCTTGGCATGCCCACTTTGCATGTCATTAGTGATAAATATCACTGAAATGCAAAGTGGGGCCCAAGATGGTCGCTATCTCCTACTAGCTGTCGCTAACTGGTGTTAGGGACAGCTAGGTAATAGGGAGATAATTTTATCTCCGCTTTCTTGGCTTTTAAAGTAAAAAAAACGGAGATAAACCCCCTTGATAATATGCCCCACAGTTCTTTGATGTCAATAGCTCCATCCGGGCTGTCACGGTGTTGTGAACAAGCAAGTCCAAACATTTCTGGCTGGCCATGGCGTCGCGGGCCAGCTGCGGTGTCGGGAAGACCCGCCGACAACACCTATCGGAGATGCAGGTTGTCAATGACCTTTCGTTGTCACGCCCATTGCAGGTCGATCTCCTCTCTGATGGAATCAGGAGCGCCGGCGTTGGCAGGCGTTGGGTGCTGCGGTGCAAATTGCAGCGGTGCGGCATGCAGTGACCTCAGGTCGTGGTGCGAGCAGCGGCTCTGTGGCAGCAGCAGATGGCGTCATCGGTGAGACCAGGGTCGCGGTGTGAGATGAAGGCGGTGCTCGTCATGGTGCTGGCAGTTCAAGGTGCAGCAGCGACATCGCTGTCGCTGAAGCGCTGTTGTCGGCTGACAACTGGAGTCGATGGCACTGGCGTCGGTAGGCCAAGGCTGTGGTGCGGAATGAGGGTGATGCGTCATATAACTTTATGAGCAGTGCCCCCGAACCATGGTACAAGCAGCGGCCTCGAGTCCGGCGTGGAGCGTCGTCGTCGGGGAAACGAAGGCATCGCCGTGAAGTGAGGCGGTGCCCTCAGGTTGCGGTGCGAGCAGCAGCTCGGTGGCTGCATCAGCAGGCGTGGTCGGTGAGACCAGGGTCACAGTGCGGCGTTGCACGGTGCTCTCTGCGGTACCTTCAGGACACGTGTCAGCAGCGGCATCATAGACGGCGTCGGGCTTGAAGTCTTTGTTTTTCCTAAGACTTCGTGAGCAGGGGGCAAGCTCTACCTCAAGCCCTTAGAGATACTCAGCACAGGTAGAGAAAGTTCAGTCCTGTCCTTTCACTGCCCAAGGCAGAAGCAGCAACTGCAGGCCAACAAAGCAACAACTCAGCAAAGGGGCAGTACTCCCGCTGGCAGCTCTTCGTCTTGGTACGTTCCTTGATTCAAGCGAGTTCTAAAGTCTTGGGGTCTGGGCCCCAATATTTATACTAGTAAATCCTTTGTCCTCTTCAGGCAGAAAGTCCTGGACCTAGTTCAAACCAGTTTGGGGTGCATTCTGCCAGGGTGCACCTTCTTCCTTTGTCAGTATGGGCCAGGCTCCTCAGACGCACCACAGGAGGTGGTGCCAGCATTGTGGAAGGTGAGCTCAGCCCTATTCACACCTAGGCGCTACTCCTCCCACCCATCTAGGTGTAGATGTGCCTATTCAGCCCGGCTGAATCACCCTGTGTCCCCCCAGCTCCTGTCACTCACAAACCAGACAGACAATACACACGCTAGCAGAGGCAGGTTGGATGGTTAGGTCAGAAAATGCAGACTTTCTAAAAGTGGCATTTCCAAACACAGAATGTTAAAACCACCTTCACTAAAAGATGTATTTTACCATTCTGAGTTCAGGCATACCAAATTCGAATTTCTACCATGTTCTCTGAGTCAGTTAGGATCATAGGATGTAATGATCAAACTGCCCATTCTGGCCTCCGGAAAACAGGTGGCCTTGCAATAGTGAAAAATAAAGTAGGCTGTGATTCACTATCAGGACATGCCACACACACCAGGGCATGTCCTTCCTTTTACATACAATGCACCCTGCCCATGGGGGTACCTTGGGCCTACCTTAAGGGCGACTTACATGTAGCAAAGGGAAGGTTTAGGGACTTGCAAGTCCAGGCTGCGCACAGGCTCTGCGATGATAGGCCAGAGTTACACTTTACGGGCTGTTTACATGGGTGGCACAATCCAGTGCTGCAGCCCACCAACAGCATTTGATCTATAGGCCCGGCACACGCAGTGCACTTTACTGGGTAGTGACACATAAATCAAATATACCAATCATGGAAACACCAATCCATAACACATTTTATAAGGAGCACTTGCACTTTACCACTGGACCGCAGTGAGGAAAGTGCACAGACTCATTACACCAGCAAAAACAGAGTCAAAACCGGGAGGTCCTAAATCAAAAAGTCTGGGGAAACAAGCCAAAAGATGCCAAGTCTAACAGGGACAGATCCAATTCAACGTTTCTACTGGGTGTCGACATAAATGCAGAGCTTAGGTTGGGGTGGTGCTGTTAAGCTTGCTCCCCAGAAGCCGGTACAGTGGTCCAAAAAAAGATTTGGGGCAACATGCCACTGGTGGGAAGCTGCTTCTTCTGACTCACCACCTTCTTGAAGCATCTTTCTCTGGGGCTATATTAAAGCTCACAGCTGGCAGTTGCACTAAGATGCACAAGTGGAAGCGTTTAGAGGAAGGATGTGTGACAGGACAGGCCTTCTATTTGGCAGTACTGTGGGTAATATCTCTTCTCTTGCCTTGTACACCAGAACAAAATGCACTCCAAAAAAACATTTAGTGTGAAATGTGCGCATTGTTTGCAGTTTGAATTAGTACAGACAAAGGCAATATTAGTGTGGTTGTTTTGTTAACTTAGGTAACCACTTTAAAGTCAAACCACACCACCATACTATAGTTCCCCATCAGAACAGCACACAATATACTGAATGACAGAGCTCTTTCCTTTAAGTTCATATATTCTAAAGGAGACTCCTGTGGCCCTCAGGAAACTAAATGGGTGAATGGAAATTCACCTTCGATTAGATAAGCAAGCATGCAGAAGGCAGGAAAGAAGATGGAGGAAAAGCTATGAAAAAGCAGAGAAGGAAAAATATAAAGCCACATTGGCTGACTACAAGAAAAAGCTAATTATGGGAAAAAGTCAGTATTTTACGACACACATTGAAGGGGCTGGTACATCCAGTAAGGAACTCTTTAAAACTATAAAGAACCTTATTTCAGCACCTAAGGATGGCACTACCAACGCTAATCAAGACCACTAGTTTAAGTCCAAGGTGGACCAAATATATGACCTATTCACCACGCATAGATTATTCACTAATAACGTAGCTCAAGTACCAGTGGGCAAAGTGACTTTTTTAGATTTTTCTCCGGCCTGCTCTGAGCAAGTTTCTACCCTTCTTTTTTCTACCAAATCAGGATCCCTGGATGATCCTTGTCCCCCAGGACTCTTAAAAGCATCTGACACATTATTAGCCCATTGCTAACTAATGTGTTAAATCAGATGCTACTGCAAGGGCATTTCCCTTCAATATGAAAACAAGCTTGTATCCTGCCTCTGTTAAAAAGAGCTAATTTAGATTCTACTAATCCTGCCAATTACCGTCCGAATCCTAGACTCCCTGTACCTGCCAAATTTCTTGAGAAAAGGCTAAATATTGAACTCTCTACTTACAGTTTGGTTTCAGAGCGGGTCGCAGCACCGAGACGGCTCTTATAAAAACCACTGAGGACATTCGCAAGACACTAGACGGGTGGGGGGTCGGCAGCCCCTGTTCTCCTTGACCTGTCCGCTGCGTTTGATACCGTGGACCATATGAGCTCAGTTAAGCTCCTAAAAACCATCCAGATAGGAGGAAGGGCTCTTTCCCTATTAACATCAATTCCCTCAGACCCGACACAAACTGTGCAACTGGGCAATTTTAAATCTGCACCTTTCATCCTTCCATGTGGGGTGCCACAGTGGTCTTCCCTGAGCCCCACGCTTTTTAACATTTATGTCTCGGAATTAGCCCCTCTAATTAGGAGTTTTAACCTATGTCCAACCTCCTATGCTGATGACACTCAGCTGGTCATCTCAGCGGTGGATAAGGACATTAACTACTCTACTAAACTTCATGACTGTATGGTCTCCTTGAGCGATTGGATGGGTAGACACTGCCTCAAGCTGAACTCAGGAAAAACTGAGGTGGTGCTTTTTGGCAATCTTTCCCCCAGTGGTCTCCGGTTTGGTGGAAGGATACATTGGGTAGCACTCCAACACCAGTGGCTAAGGCAAAAAATGTGGGGGTCATTATAGATGATAAACTTGACATGAAGTCCCAAGTTTCTAAGGTGGTCTCTTCTACTTTCCTTCCATCAAAATGGTACGGAAAATTCTGCCTTTTATTCCCATAAATACTAGAAAAACTGTGATGACCTCCCTGGTGTTATCCAAGTTGGATTATTGCAATGGTTTGTATATCAATCTACAATCCAACTTACTCAGAAGGTTGCAGGCAGTACAGAATGCCTCAGCAAGACTGGTCCTGGATGTCCTGAAATTTCAGTATGTTAGTGCAGGCATTCGGGAAATACACTGGCTACCAGTCGGCCAGCGGATTAAATGTAAGGCTCTTTGCACATCCTTTAAGGCCTTGCATGGAGAAGGACCACGATTTCTGAAGGACCTTTTTAGCTGGTACTCTTCCAACAGATTACTTCGCTCAGCTAATGCCTTCCTGATGCTCACCCCCAGAATTAAAAGATCCAATTGGGGGAAAGGAGTTTCACTTACAATACTATTAAGGAATGGAATGCCCTTCCGCTCCCTCTCAGGAAGTCCTCTTCCTTGTTTGAGTTTAGGAAACTGCTCAAAACTTGGCTTTTTAAAAACTCGTTCTTCTGACTCACTATTGCTTAGAGACCGTGAGCGCCTAGTCACCTCCGGGTAGTAGTGCGCACAATAAATTGTTATAACATAACATAACATAACATAACAAAAGTAATCTTTTAAAAAATGGAGGTTAATGTGTGCCTATGCCAGGTACTATGGTCCAGGGGGGAATTGATAATAACAATAACCAATGAACGATGCTAGAGCTAAAGTGCACCGCAGCCAAGGAGTCCACCAGGAGGAAACTTAATGATATACCTAAAAATCTGAATGCTGTTGCGAGGCTGTGCGCCTGTGATTGATGGATGGATGGATGGATGATGGATCAACCAAGGTAAAATGAGAAAAAATATTTACGATAAAAATAGTGGGAAAAAGTTAAAAGAAAAAAATTACAAAAAATGAAAACGAAAGACATTTTAAAAAAAATAACATTTGTTAAAGATTACAATAAAGAAATTAAAGACATCAAATCTAATTAGAATTTGTAAAATAATACAATTACAACATTTGCAATGAAAAACAATAAAAAAGTACAAAAAAATTAAATACAATTGTTTAAATAAAAAAAATGAACAATATGTGAAATTATCCTCAACCATATTATTAAGCTTCTATGTCATCCTTCCATGCAAGCTATGGGAAAGTGCAAAATGGCTGCCAGCCAGTGCCATGTGTTCAACAACAACACAGAGCGAGAAGGCATGGGGAATAAAGAATACATGCAGGCCGCGAGCCACATGGCCACAACAACAAGCTGGAGGCTTGGAAAACAAAGAACACATGCAGGTCTATGGCAAAAGCACACTGGCTGGCTACACAAAATAGTTGCCAGCCACATGGTCACAACAACAACAACCAGCAAGGAGGCATGGCCACAACAAGCAACGCTTGCAGACCTATGGTAACAGCGCTCTGACTGGCTACACAAAATGGCTGCCACATGGTCACAACAACCAGCAAGGAGGCCTGGTCACAACAAAGAACACATGCAGGCCTATGGCATAATCACATAGGCTGGCTACACAAAATGGCCACCAGCCACATGGTCAGTTACAACAACAACAAACAACAAGGAGGCATGGCCACAACAAAGAACAGATGCATGCCTATTGCAAAAGCACCCTGGCTGGCTACACAAATTGGCAGCCACCTGGTCACAACAACAACAAACAGCAAGGAGGCCTGGACACAAGAAATAACACATGAAGATCTATGGCAAAATCACACTGGCTAGCTACACAAAATGGCCACCAGACACAGCAATCAGCTAGTTGGCATGGCCAAAACAAGGAACACATGCAGGCCTGTGGCAAAACCACATTGACTGCCACCAGGGACATAGTCAGTGAAAACAACAACAAAAAGCAAAGAGGCATGGCCACAACAAAGAACATGCAGGTCTATGGCAAAAGCACACTGGCTGTGCTTTGTTTTCACTAAGATGCCATACTATGCGGAGAAATTAGTGCCCTTACTCACTTCTCCACTGGATTCAAGCTGGCCTGGCTGATGAGGGATTTTATCCGGAAACCGGTCCCAGAATGCTCATTTCCAGTCTAGGGAAGACCTGGCTTAGCGGTTCGGGCAGGACTGTTCCCATGAGGAACAGGGTAAAGACTGATTTGCAAATGGCGAGGTCTGAACTGGTGTGGCGAAGTGAGTTAAAGAACAATGATGGATTTAACCCAGATTTGTGACTGGTGGTGAGTGTCTCAAAAGTTTCAGTGCTCTGTTCATCATCTCCTTGTGTTTGCTTTGTTTGACCTAAGTTGGCAGGGTATGCAGAGACATGGGTCCCTTGCTCACTTTGCCACTGGATTCAAGCTAGCCTGACTGATTAGGGCTGTTACCTCAAAACTGGTCACAGAATGCTTGCTTCCGGTCCAGGGAAAACGTGGCTTGGCAGTTCAAGCTTGACTGTTCCCATGAGGAACAGGGTCAAGACTGATTTGCATATGGTTGGGTCTGAAGTGGGGTGGCGAAGTGTGTTAAAGTCTCTAATAAAAGAGAGAGGGACCCCAAGACCAAAGGGATAGGGTTCCACAATTGACACAAGTCAAGAAGTTAATTCCCTTTGGGCGAATTAGCATCAATACAAGAGTACTTAAAAACAAACAATAAACTCACTAATACATAAATGTAACAAGGAAGCAATGATAAAAATGAGAAATTCAAAACACGTGAAAACACCATATTAAAATTAAATCTCAGTACAATTTTTTAACATACATTATATTGATTAAAAATTGGGAAACATACACAGGCGGAACAATAATGAATAAAAAACATTCCAAATAAAAAAGAAGAAGTGTGTTAAAGTACAATGATGGATTCAACCCAGATCTGTGACTGGGGGTGAGTGTCTGAAATGTTTTAGTGCTCCGTCCATCATATACATATGTTTGCAAAAGCACACTGACTGCCCTCACAAAATGGCCACCAGCCACATGGCCAAACAACAACGAGCAGGAAGCATGGGAAACAAAGAACACATACAGGTTTTTTGACACCAACTATACAATAAAATTGGTCCTGGCCACATGGCATGGGGGACAAATGCAAATGGTGCCCTATGGCAAAAACACACTCACTGGCCCGACAAAGTCGGCATGGTAACACAGGATGCCTGATGGTACCAAGACAGAGTGACAGATTTAATTCAGCAATGCCAAAAACGAAAAATAACTGGGCCAAGAAATTTCACAACAACACACATACTCCAAAGGCATCTAGTATGATTACCCAACCTATACACTGTTTGCAGGACAAATACATGAAATCGACCTAAAAAACACATTTTGTAATTTCATCCAATGCCACCAATGGCCTAAATAATGTTTCAATTCAACAGACACCACATTAACAAATGTTTTATGCACCCATTACTACTGCTGGGCCTATTGGCTGGAACGTCCACTGGCAGACTTAGCCACATAGTGAATTAAATGAATATTGAAAATTTATTTAAAAAACACAGAGAACATGGACTAAACTGTGCAACATTTTTCCTTTACAAAAGAAGCAATTTACATGCAAAAAAATGACAAAAAATTGCAGTCCACCCACCACAATAAATTTAAAAAATTGAATAAAAGTACAAAAAATACTGGCGCGTGCCCTTAATCAAACAAACAATACCCTTATACACCAGTTTTCCAACTTACTTGTGAAATCTCAAATACAAAGTCCTTAAATCCAATGGTGTATATGCAGCAGACAAGGAGAGAGATCCTTCCAGCTCCAAATCCCAATGAAGAGATCAGGAGATTGATAAAGCACTGGGAGTTGATTGCTGGACAGGAACAGGAAGTTGGAGTCGCTGAGGCACTTCCTTCCTGTTGGAAAAAAACACTTTTAACAATGGCTTCTTGCACAAAAAAAACAACTCCAATGGCCAGTTGAAGAATGAAATCCATTTGAAAAGCCCCTCAGCTGCTTCTTGAGCACAAAAGCTGGTCGAGCAGTTCGTTCGTAATCGGCACTACATTGGCACCATCACAGCCTGAAGCAGAGCAAATGAGCGCGACATATCGCATGAGCTTGATAGTGGTCAGAGAAACAAATCTTGAGCGCACAAATGGGAAAAAAGTCCACTTTGCACCCGGAAAGGTGGAATTCAGGAATTCTGAGCTCCTCTGCGGAGCACAGAATGCCCGGATTCCGCAAACTCCGTGTGCGGAACAGAGTTTTTCTCCTGGGCCTAATTGCCAGAGGACTGCAGCTAAATCTGTAGCTGGTGTACATTCCATTCTCGTAGATAGTAATGGCTTGGAGCAGACCTGCTTCAGGGGAATGAAACAAAAGGCAGTGGACAGAAATCTCCCCTGTACTCTGGGACTCAAGTAACATTGAAAAGTGGAGTTCTTGTCTACATTCCTTCCCTCATCTTGGGCAGAAATATAATGGACAGTACTGGCATATGTGGTTCATTTGAGCCATAACGTGAATGCGCTGACCAACATGGATAAATGGCAGAGAACTCTGCTGTTGTCAGCAGATCCCATCCCTATGTTTGCATGCCTAGCACAAGTCAATGCATATTATACCCTTTTGCCAGTTGTTAAAGGCCCTGAACCCCAGTAACAAGCCAGAGCTGCAGGTGAGGGTCTATAACATGAAAGAGGGCCTATAACAACTCGTACAGCCTAAGGCAGAAGACCTATGAGGCTATTAGAACTTCCACCCACTCAGAGTAGAATGTTCTAAATTAAAAAGAGCAAAACAGGAAGACAAACATTGGAATCTTAGAGCAGAAGGCTTATGCCAGCTATTATTAGTCCTGATCTTGAGCCACTTCATTGTCTTCGATGGAGCTCCCAACATTCTAATGCTGCAGTTCTGATACACCCTCGGACAGACCTACAATCGCAATTGCAAAACCTGAGCTGGCAGCCTGTTACTCCTTTCAACTGCAGGTTGAGAATGTAAATCACTTCATTCTGGCTCTGAGAGCACAGCCTCATATTTGTTAGAGACATTTTCCCCATATTCATAAATCTGGAACTTTTTCTGCTCTTTCCCCGCATATTACAAGTCCTTGATTCCAAGTAGTGTGGAAATGGAGAGGTAATATCCACACCCAAGAAACACAGTTACGCCAAGGTGTGGAATTTAGGGTGTTCTGTAATTAATTCCTCTTCTGAGTTATTTAGGTTCAAAGGAGGCCACACACGTGGAATCATTTTTTTCCTCACATTTTCCCTCTTTCTGAATGTTGTCGCCGAAGAAATTTTGCTCCGCTTTTTTCTGGTGAAATGTGTGATGGAAAAATTACAGGGGCGCAGTTTCTACCGCTCATTTTATCATTCCTATCCATCCACAAACTGGTTTGCATGCAGATCAGATTGTAACTCACAACTGGAAATCACGGCTTAAGGCTCCAAGGTCTGTATTTTATCTCTCCGGGCCATTACATATTATATTTAAAAGACATA
Organism: Lissotriton vulgaris; assembly: GCF_964263255.1. Classification (NCBI taxonomy): domain Eukaryota; kingdom Metazoa; phylum Chordata; class Amphibia; order Caudata; family Salamandridae; genus Lissotriton; species Lissotriton vulgaris. The sequence continues at coordinate 998,923,558 of NC_141695.1, read as the reverse complement.
CATACAAATATATTAAAGGCAGATGGAGTCCTCAGGGCTCATATGATATGCTTGTTTGCCTGCCAGCACTGTCTTTGATCTCAAACTTTGCTTAGCCTCCATGACTGTCTGACTATTAAATCTTTATTGCTTATATACAAAACGAAACAACCAGTACATTTCCATGCCATCACACCCATAGACGTTATCACACAGTCACCTAACAGAGGCACACCCTTTCACTCCACTGACCACACATCACCACAAATCTAAATAGACCCCAGTCCCAGTCAGCAATGGAAACATGAGCACCGCTAGGAAAGTAATCACTGCCTACAATAAATGCTGCATTCCCATATCCTAAAGTGCTTAAAACCCTCTAGTCACTGTTGTTAATAAAATACCAAAAAGCAAGTTTTTAAAGGCCAGATGTACTAAGAATGAATTTGGCAAATTGTGTACAGACTTTTACTGAATTCATTCTGGATTTGTGAATTGACCTGTATACAAGTAGGTCTGTTCACAAAAACCCAAATTGTAGTGGATCGCAATTCGACCTACCTCATGGATATTATTATTAATTAGGTAGGTCTCTAATTTTGACCCACTTTGAATTGCAGCTATCAAAGGGATGGTGGCCTGCTGCGGTCAGCAGACCACCATATCTGTGGTTGCTTTTAAAGCATTTTTCCAGAAATGCAACCAGCTGACCTCTCCCTCACCACAAGGCACAACGTCCAAGAAGGGATGAAATCCGTCACCACCTGGATGAAGAACTGCTGCCTTAAGCTTAACTCAGACAAGACAGAAGTCTTCATACTGGGATCCCTCCCCTTCGCGTGGAACGATACCTGGAGGCCCTCTGCGCTAGGAACACCCCCCACCCCGATGGACCAAGCACATACTAGACGCATGATTGATTGAGTTTTCTTTGAAGAAAAACAGGGGGTACAATTATCGCCGGTTTAGTGGCAGAAACCTGCAGCTAAAGCGGCGATATTGGGCTTGATAATATGCCCTGGAGAATTCCAATAGAAGCCCATGTTCACACCTGAACATGAACTTCTATTGGAATTCTCAAGAGCATATTATCAAGCCCATTGTCGTCGCTTTAACTGCAGTTTTCTGCTGCTAAACCAGCGATAATCTTTAACGCTGTTCTGGATAATATGCCCCTATATGTGTTAAAAAGAAGAAAAAAATATTTAAAATGTTTTAAAAAATGTAAGGGTTACCACTACCTACTCTTAAAGAAACATGTTTTTCTACATTTACAAAGAGAAGGTATCTCTTTTGGGTAGTTGATAAAACATTAATGTTTTGTGACCGGATTCCTATCCACAGCAATCCGATTTTTGTAAGGGAGGCCATAAACACACTGCTTCAAAATACTGAATCAGTATGTAGTTGCAAATCCACTTGATAATGTGTTACTGCATTGCAATTTGAGTGTATGAAAAACCAAAATAACTTTTTGCAGGGACTGATTCTACGAATTTGCCCGTTTGCAAATCCAAAAAGTGTTGGTCCTTCTGGCACTAAAGGTCCAACAAAAATAACCATCTTTCAAACTGAGTTATTAGAATGCCTAAACAATATTAGGCACAGTTTTTCTTCTATGCTTCAGTTCTTAATATCATTTTATATCTTAGATCATTTATATTCAAGTCAATCAATACCCTAAGATCCCATGTTTAAGGAATCCTTATATACTCTGTTATGAACGGGATGTGGTAAAGCTCTAAACCTGCTTGTAAAATAATTCTATTTTATATCCCCGCAGGGCAAAAGGAGTCCACTTCTCACAATGTCCCATGCGAGCTCTGTTGTGTGAAACAGCTGCAGGCTCAGCGGGGAAGCTAAGTGTTCCTTATCAATTCAGTAACCCAGATCAGGAAAATAAATCTTTACATTCTTCGAATAAGTCTTAAAATAAAGGCGTTGTTTCACTCTGATCACAAACAAGCACTGCACATACTTAGCAATTACAACACAGGCCTCAAAGCATGCATCATACCATTCTATCAGCTTCAATTGATGGGTGAGTGAAGTACCATGAAGGGCTTTCACAGTTTTCCCTAACACTATACATAAGGTTTCATGTATATACATGAAGAATGGCATTGATAAACGCCAACCTATGGGAGCTTTCATACGGACATTACTAAACCCATCGTCACGCTAAATAGCACATACAAAAAAAATGAAAAAAACCTTCATCGTTGCCAACAGACTTTGGCCCTGATTCTGAAAAAAGGGTGAGATATTTATAGCACATGGTAAACGCCAGGGCTTTAAGTGGGCCAGGTCTTTCCAGTGCTCAGCACCGGCAGTTCTAAAAAGTTGGTCCAAGACGGATCCCTATCGGGCTCTCCATTTTTTGCCCTCACCTTCAGCATGAAATAATCTTAACTCTGCACCAGTACCACCCTTCACAAATGTAACTCAAAAGAGATGCATTATGGTTCTTTCACAGTCTCATCATTTCAAAATGGAAACATTTTCAATATAATATTTGACAAAGACATAGTTTTTGCTAATTTATCTTATGTAACTAACAACCATTGGCAAAGCTAATAGCCCTGGCTTCTTGTATGTGTAATCAGGGCTTTAAGTGGGATAAAAAAACTGGGGGGGTCTCTCAGAGGGGCGTGGCCAATGTAATTAAGGGCGTGGTTTAAAAATACGTACGCTAAAATTCTGTACTTCGCCTAGTGTGCCACCCAACTTGTATTTTGCTGTTTCTGTCATTGCATCAGATATGTCATACAACAAGTAACATCATACGTACAACAAGTCAGAACTATTGGCTTCGTTACTGGGTGCAAAAGAAAAATAAGCAACATCTATGGATTGTACATAATATTGAAAAAGCTTCCACTTAAAGCCTTGGTGACACCACGACAATGTTACTGCTCCTGAGTTTAAAAAAGAGAAGGGAAATCCAGAGAGAAAATGACTCTCCTGAAAGGATTTTCCTTCCCCTACAATGCTCACCTGGCATGACGTCATGCTGTAACTTCTCCAAAGTGAGAAGGGAGCAGTGTGAGCACCTCACATCGATGTGCCTGCTGTCACTGCAGTGCCAGGGCACAAAACAGAGCCCGATAGAGACCCGTTTAGAGGCTTCCTTTAAAAAACTGCGGTGCTCAGCACCGATGGGACCCTGCCCACTTCAAGCTCTGTGTGTAATGTTACACACAGCCACACCCACAGCCGGACCCGAGTACTTCACTGGTCTTTAAAAGATCATTTGCTTGTTAATGAGGATTTGTTGTTTTTCACCCCTTCTCAGAGCCCCTGCATCTCCACTCTGCCTATGGCTGGAAGAATTAGCCCCCCTCGAAATGTTTTCTTAGCTCCCCCTCCTCCCCCTCCCTAAATTTGGCTCTAGTTGCGCCTCTGCTAAGCACAGATTGCTAGTTTAGGTGTTTTAAGCCACGCCCTTAATTACATCGACCACGCCCCTTTGAGAGACCTTCCACTTTATTCATCTCACTTAATAATAATAATAATAATAAAACATTTATAAAGCGCCTGGCTGCACAGAACTATGTGTCCCCGCGCTGACTGCTAATACAATACAGAAATCCAGAGGAGTAGTGGCAGTGGAGCTCAGAGAGGGATTACTTACTAGGGAACAAATAAGTTTTTAGTTTAAAGCCCTGGTAAACGCTGTACTCTGTTGTGGGGTATTTATCGGGTGCACTACACATTTCCTTGTTCGTGATTTTCATGTACCTCACAGAGGAGGAATACAATGAGGAATCCGCGTTTTTAGCACTGGCTCCACGTGTTTTGACTGATTCCATGCCATTTCTCCAATAACTTTCCATAGGTTTGACTTGCTAAAATCTGTCATGTGAGAAGTGGGGGAGGGAAATGATTGCACAGCTAGTGATGTTAATACCCGTGCAAACTTTTTCGGCTTGGGGCCGTCAGAAGCAGTCTATAATACTGCAGAGTTATTATTAACATTATTATTTTTAGATGATTAATTTCGAAAGGCATTAATCCGGGTCTAACAGTACACTGTAGAATCGCAGCCCTGGCCTCCGGTGGGTCTTCCCCGCTCTCCTTTCCGTGCGCCCATCTCGTCAGCCGCTCCGCATGGGGCATGTTTCCAGCACTGCATTATTAGTTACGCAACGGAATCTCATAAAAGGCCTGGCACAACTCTAGGAACATCTGGACAGCAGCAGCATCCATCAAAACAGGATTCCACGACCACTGCTCTTCATATGCATTGCATTTGGGTCCATACCCATGGGCGCCGCCTCCTCTGATGGAAACTGTCCTGTACTTTCGAACCTGTGCACCGATTTTAACTAATTTCCGATGTTTTCATTCCACCCCAAAAATGTTTAAAAAGTGCACAATACAAATGCGGACACCTCGAAGAATGAGAATGTTTTCTTACACTGTAGAGCTGACTGATGACAAAAGTGAAGGGAAGAATGGAAGGCAGGGCACTACAAACAACAAACGACACTTGAGAGTAACCACAGAAGGCACAGCCATAGCATAAGAGGCAATGAAAGCATAGGGACAGCCTTGCAGATTGAGGTGCAGATTCAAAGGGAGACAAACTTAATTCATTCTATAAACACCGGAATTTGAAAGGAATCTAGTGCTAGATGTACGAATGTTAGTAATAACAATTAATAAATAGCGAATCTCTATTTGGTAATGCTGTTGTTAATGTACTAAAGTGAAATCTGGCCCTGATTTCCAAATTAGCTATTCCTAGAGGGTCGTAAATAGTCCTACCTCATGAATACTAATGAGGTAGATGAGATCACAATTTGGGGCCCACTAGGAATAACTGACTTACAGGAACGGTGGCCTGCTAGGGTCAGCAGATCGCCATATCTGTTATGGTCATTAAATAAAGCAATCATTTTTTGAAAGAATGCCTCATATTTTCCTCAAAGGATAACAGGATGCTTTTAAAAATAAAAACTGAAATGTTTCATTTTTAGTTTTTATGAGTAGTGAGTGGTTTGTGGGCCTCTGCATGCTCTTAAAAAATATTTTTTAAACATTCTCAAAGAAGAAAGGGGTTCTGAGGGGGTCCCTTCCCATTTGCAAATGAGTTACCACCAACTTTAAGGGAGTGGTAAAGTGCACATGTTTTCTGACCGCATTTCAGTCTCATAACATTAGTACATACCTCTCAGATTCCCTATTTGGAGGTGACGTCTTGAAAATGCTCCTTCCAAATAATTATTCTGTTTTGGTTCACAAACCCAAACTGTGATTCGGTAACACGTCGCTTGTGCTTACAATGGGTGACATCATTTCCCATGTGCTTACAGCAACTGGCATGCCTCTTCATGCTAACAGTGGGTGACATGTCCCTCATGCTTACAATAGCTTGTGTTTATGCTTGCGTTAGATCCTATTGGTTCCTCCATATCAAACAAAAAAAGTCACTGTAAAAGTCGGAAGGTCGAGGCATTGTTATTTACCCATATCTTCAATAATCCTTTATGTCCATGCGTATTTTTTAAAATCTTTAAACACAGATCCCTTAACACCACAAGGCATGTGCCACTCATCAGAGCATCAAGAATTCTATCGCCTTTGTCGATAATATTCTACCTAATTAATATAGTTTAACACCCATAAATGTCCAAGCTTTATTAGACAATGTTTCCCCTTTCCTTTCATGAAATGTTTCATATTAATAAAAAAAAACGGTATCCTTTCTCAGGGAAAGGATACAGTTTCCAAAGCGTCTTCACACGTGTACTGTGGGTGAACATTGCTCTTTGAGAGTGTAATCACACCTGACATCTAACCAGATCCTTCACCACGTTTGCAAGAGAGACAGACCATTAGAAAACATGCATTGGCAAAGTCAGCAGGTCTCACTTTTACTTTAATGAAAGAGCTTCTCTATTAATTACTGATTTTGTTTGAGTTATAGTGTGAATTCTTGAGTTGGTGAATCAGAAAGCGAGTCAAAGGTTGCATGAAAGGATGGAGTAGTGGTTTCATAGATGGATGGATTATTGAGTACATACATGGATCGGTGAGTTTGTGGAAGGAAGAATAGGAATGTGAATGCATGAACAGATGGCTGGATGAATAGATGAGTGGATGAATAAATAGGTAAAACAATAGGAGGATCATGTTTGTCCCTGGAAGCTATTTGCCTTATCTGCCACTGCTAAGCAGTCAGTTATGTGACCACTTATTCATTTATCCATTTCACAGGGAATTCTTATGTTACAAGTGTCTGGCTCCTATTCCTGCTCTTTCACTCGGGCATGGATTAGTGACAATAAATGTACTCAGTAAGTGCACTCATGCAAATTGATACATGAGAAAAAGATATGCAGGCTTCCTGGAGGGCAGTGCGAGCCGGCTTATCCCCCGCATCATCCTCTGATTATGAAGTTACTGTCCATATTACTGCTGAGTCATTGATAGACCACTTCTCCGCAGTTTATTTAACTACTGACGATGTGTCGCCCGAAGAAAGTCAGCATGGATACTCTTTACGTGGTAACCTTATTTTTTATGCTGAAGAAGTCGTTAAAGCTATTCAAAATAGTCCCTGGAAAAAAGCTCCAGGTCCAGATGGTGTACCTTTTGACTTGTTTAAAGTGGATCCTGAGTTTTGTTCTCCTATACTTAATAATGTCTTAAATGGGGTTTGTTGGGAGGGTGTTTTGCCTTCATGGCGTAAGTCAATAGTGGTTCCAATTTTTAAAAAGAGTAATGTTACTGATCGTAGATGCTACCGCCCTCGATTCTACAACTAAGATAATAATAGGTAGAGTAATTTTGGAATTACTTTTTTTTGGAATTACTTTTTTCATGGGTGAAGGAGAGAATTATTTATCTCAGTTACATTATGGGTTTAGAAAAGGTCTTGGGACAATCGAACCGTGTATTACTTTGCATCTTATATTGGCCAAATATAATATAAATATAAATTTGCAAAAGGTGCCCTGTTCATCTCGCATTTATGGATCTGTTGAGCTCATTTGATTGTGGTCTCAGGTCCAAATTATGGGCTATTTTGGTCGATGTGTGCCTCGAAGTGGGACTGCTCCATCAGGATCTTTTGGGCTCTGTAAGGTTTGAGAATGTGGGGATGTGCACTCCATTGTTTAAAGCTAGATGTGGCGTACGCCAAGGATGTGTACTCTCCCCATTCTCTTTCTGCTTTAAACGATTGGCCGGGAAGATGTGTTGGTCTGCTCTGGGGTTGATGTGCCACGTGTGGGGACAAAGCTCATGCCCGTTTTATTATAAGCGGACAACGCAGTTCTTCCTGGCAGGATTGCCAATGGCCTTGAGATTTTAATCTCTAGTTTTTTTACTTTTAGAGAGGGGCTTGATTTATAGACCAATGTTACTAAAACTTTTACTGTGGTGTTTGGCCCTTGAAATCCCAAAACTAGAACACTAAATATAGGAGGAATAAAACTGGTTAGGGTGAGCTCCTTCCCATACCTCATCCTGGATTTTGATGATGCCTGCCCGTGGTCCTCTTGTCTTAGAAGCAGGTTAGCACGATTTACTCTTGTAGTTGGCATTGCCTTTTCCCTTGTTTCTCGTATTGGATGAAAACCAGTGGCACCAATACTGTAAATTTATAAAAGGAAGTGTATGCCTACTGTAACATATGGTATGAGTATTTGGAGCTGCAGAGATGTTGGGGCCATCCAGATCGAGGAGAACAGGTTTTGTTTACGCATGTTGGGGGTCCTCCCCTTCGACTTTCACTACTGCTCACACCTGGAATTAGGGCTGGACTATATTGAAGATGCTATAAACGCTGCCCCTTAGATACTTTGATGCTCTACATGGGTCAATAGTTAAGCTGACCTCAATAGAGCTATTATAAGAGATTGCCTTTCTTGTGACCATGGTCTTAAAAAAAATACCGTGGTTGAAGTATACTAGAGATTTCTTTCTAGCACCTGGCTCTGCCAATTTATTTGTGAACCCTGAGGCCATAATACACAAAGAGATAAAGCCTGGGATCAGAACTGCTTCTTATATCATAGGCAGGCCTCTAGGGAGACAGTAGAGGTGCAAAAACCAATTGTGAGCGACTATTGTGTAATCCAGATGTCTGAAGGGATTGCACCTTATTTATCTTTTGTACAGAATGTTTACGAATGCACAATGTTGATCAGATTTAGATTGGGCTCAATGCGCTGGTTGCTTTGTTTCCCGCTAGGGCAACAGTCCTTCTCAGATATATGTTCTTGGCCATGTGAAGAGAAATCACCCCAGTCTTTACTGCACGTTGTCTTTTTCTGCAGATTTTAACTTCAGTATACCACAAAATGTTTAATGCCTGTATTATGTAGGTTTAACTTTTCTAAATGCAAAGCTGCTATCATTTTTGTACAGCAACTTAACGACTTGGATACTTGTTTTGGGGTTGAATGCTTCTTGAAAGGCATCCTGCTTCAGAGAAAATGAATGCCATTTTAAGGTTGCTATGTTGTGCATGTGATGTGTACTATACTAACTGCCTGGATGACTTGTATCTGATGTGCACTTGATTTGCACAATGGTAGTGCTTGATGTCTTATTTCTTGTTATGGTGCTTTACTCTGTCCTATTTGTCTTGCATCACCATTGTCTGCTGTACTGAGATACAACAACAATCTTGCACCATTTTGACGATGAACTATCAATAGTAAGGTTCTTATTATGACATGTTTATAGTGTTTTATCCATTTTCAACCCTTCTGTTTGTATTTCTATGAATATATGCTCCATTTTTTAGTTCGAATAAAGATTAGATTGATTGATTTATTGATACATGAATCATTGTATGTTCAGTGACACCGCACTTGTCCCTCTATTTTCTTTTTAGATAGAAAGAAACAGAAAAATAACAGATAAGCAGCTTATGAACAGATGCTCAGAAGTGAGGTGGTAGCCTATGTGCAAAATAAGTGGTCAAGCAACTCAAACAAGGCCAAAATAGCAGCTTTACGGACTGTACCGTACTGTAGGTCATACACATAACAGATAATTTCAATCTGGTATGTACCCAGTCTCTTTCATGAGATATGCTTTTATGATCAATGTATTTCTCCTGTTCATGGTTATCTCCTGGCATGAATATGTGCCAATGAAAGTGTTGCACTGGCTGACTCATATAATTGAGAAATTAAAAAACTCATCTTTATTTCTTTTGCTCTTCCCCGTTACTCTGCCATGCCAAAGGCAGAAGTAAATGCACCACAGATGTAAACGCGTCCATATAGTTTGTGTAACTGTACTAGATGTTCCAAAAAGAGACACTGATCACTGGCCTGTGCCGACAAAACAATATTAGGCTACTACAAAGATGCCTGAATAGCACCAGACCACACAACAAGCACATGCTTATAATTAGACAGCTGTTATTACATGGTCAGACAAGAAATACTAACCAGCAGTAAATGCTCAGAGAAAACCTTAAGCAATGGACATGAACAATCCCTAAGCCTTTTCAGGGCATATTAATGTGTTGTGTGGGCGTGTTCTTTAATAAGGCATAATTTTGTGGGCAGACCATATGCTCTGTTCATCAGCCAATGCTCAAAATGTGTAACCCAGGCAAATCTGAACAGGACTAATAGCAAATTAGATATTATATGAAGCAATATCACACAAACTTTCTTTTTAAATACAACACAAGATGTGACTTCAGTGAAACGATAAAGGAAGAAAGTAACTTTAAAATTTAAACAAGCACCAAAACCTCACTAAAATGGTCTAAAGGGTTACAAATTTAGTGAAGATGTCCACTGTAGTTTCTCCCATCAACTGATGAGGTTGGTAGGAGTGCTCCCACAGTGGTGGGATGATTTTCTGAAAAAGGTCAATTATGCCAGTGTCATCACATAATTTTGCGCTGTGCTTTTTATGTGAAATTCCTGAAATTACACCATTGCACCACTTCGCGTAATTACGCTCCACTTACGATAAACATTAAGTGGCTTTTGTTATTGATACTTTTGCTTAAATGCATCCTTGAAGCAAAACATTGATGCAAGGACTTTTTCTGCTAAAATATAGCACTAAATGATGGATTCGCATTTCACGTAATTTTGCATAATTTCACATAATTATGCCCTTGTTTTGTGTAATCACTCAAAAACAAAATTAAGCTAATTTTGCACGCCGCTACTGAAGACATGAATCACTGATAATGAAAACAATCTATACCCGTACTCAACTGGTTCCAGATTAATTACATTCCTAGAGGCTGGTAAAGAAGAAATGCAGAAGGGAAAAGGACTTTTTAGGATCAATAACTTGTTCTCCCAACAAAGACTTGGATAACTCTTTGTTACTGAATTTTCCAAAAAAGGATTCAGGTAATGCAGGGGATAACATTTATGATTAAGATTTGCCAATATGTGCTTTGTGACTCCAAACATTCAATTGTACCCTCATCATGGGTAAAACATTAATTACATTAATGTGAATATAAATATAAATAATAAATATGCTTTATATATTGAATTTACATAATTAATTACATTGTGTTGGAAATGGCCCTTTTTGCAGGGTTATCCCCAAACTTTTTGCTTCTTCCTCCTTTATTTTTCCTGACCCGTTGTTGTTGGCAATAGGACTCTGGGCACTTTACCACTGCTGATCAGTGCTAGAGTGCATATGCTCTCTGTATAAATTGTTATTGTGATTAGTTATCCATGGTTGGCATATTTGTTTTACCAGGAAGTCCCTAGTAAAGTGCACTGAGTGTGCCAGGGCTGGTGATTCAAATGCTACTAGTGGGCCTGCAGCACTGATTGTGCCACCCACAGGAGTAGCCCTCAAATGGTGTCTCAGGCCTGCCACCGCAGTGCCTGTGTGCAGTTGCTAACTGCCATGCTGACCTGACCAGTATCCACACTGTCCAGGCCTAACCCTTCTCTTTCTGTACACATTAGACACTGCTATAGAAGGCCCTAGGCACCCCTCCGGACACCCCCACCCCCGGCAGGTGAAGTGTATATGAAAGGTACAGCATGTACTGTTGTGTGTGGCATGCTCTGGTAGTGAATTACAGCCATTTTCGTTTCTCACTATTGATAGGGCTATCTTGCCCATAGGCTATAATGGGGATTGCTGAGTATAAAGTTTACCTGCATATCTTCCCATAGGAGCAAGATAGAAAGTTAAGATCTGGTATCCCTGAACTCAGAATTTAATACACATCTTTTAGGAAGGATGGTTTTTAAACCCTGTGTTAGAAAGTGGCTGCTTTATTGTCTGGCCTTTCTGTGTGCCTTTGGATGTTTGTGAATTGACTGTCTGGTTTGTGAGTGACAGGGCTGGAGGATTCCAGGAGACAGAATGAGTCCGCCCAGTGGTGAATAGAGAGATCTGCATCTAGATGGGAGGGAGGAGTTGCCCCTGGGAACTGAATAGGACTGTGCCTGCCCCCCACAGTGATGGCTCCACCCCCTGTGGTGTGTCTGATGTCTCTGTCCTGCACTGTGGAAGGATATAAGGAATCATGTCAACAAAGTGCTCCAAGGCTGTGCTTTCCCTCCACAGTGCTGGCTCCATCTCCTGTGAGGCGTGTGATGTTTTTGGTCTGCATTGTGAAAGGAAAGAAGGAGTCGTGTAAACCGAGTGCTCCAGAACTGGTTTGGACAGGGCTCAGAGCCCTCCTTCACAAAGGGAACGAAGACTTTTTGGGGTATAAGTACAGGACCCCAGACCACTGAACTTTAGATCATCCTGGAAACAAGAAGGTACCTCTACCAAGGAGAAAGCTGGAAGACTAAAGAGGAAGGACTGTCCTGCTGTGTGTTTGTGGGCTGACCTGCAGTTGCTTTAATGCCAAGGAGATGGAAAGGACTTTGCTTTGTGCTGTGTCCCCTTGCTTGAAGAGATCTCCAAGGGCCTGAGCTGAGCTGGCTCCCTGTCAAGAAGAATTCACTCAAAAACAAATTAGGCTAATTTTGCAAGCCGCTACTGAAGACATGAATCACTGATAATGAAAACAATCTATACCCATACTCAACTGGTTCTAGAATAATTACATTCCTAGAGGCTGGTGAAGAAGAAATGCACAAGGGAAAATGACTGATTAAGATCAATAACTTGTTCCCCCAACAAAGACTAGGATAATTCTTTGATACTGAATTTTCCCAAAAAGAATTCAGGTAATGCAGGGGATAACATTTATGATTAAGATTTGCCAATATGTGCTTTGTGACTCCAAACATTCAATTGTACCCTCATCATGGGTAAAATAGTAATTACATTAATGTGAATATAAATCTAAATATGCATTATATATTGAATGTACATAATTAATTACATTGCATTATAGAAATGAAAAAATATAAAAAAGATATATAGGGAGAAAAACAATATATGTATTAGCATTGGCAATATTAGGGAGAGGATGTAGCCTTACGGCTAGAGCAGTCGACGTTGAAGCTGGGGAACCGGGTTCGAGTCTCAGCAACAACACTCAACATGCTGTAATTCTGGGCAAATCACTTAATCTCCCCCTGCCTAATAATGAGTGTGTCCTTGTGTAACAAAACTGTTGCTCATGCAAAGCACTCTGATACCCAATATCTTCGAGTCTAGTTTGTGCTAAATAAAACACTAGAAAGAAATATGTATACATTTACGACTAGTAATGAGTTCATAATATTTATAATGTTAGGCACATTGCACAAGTTTTCTTAACTCACTATTAGACTTTTAACATAATAAATGCTCCCTCATAGTTCAATTCTCAAAAACGCAGATTTGTCTTTAATTTATTAATTCAAATGTCACTAAATTTACAAACCTTATTGGTACATTTTATGGATAGGATTATATGGGCATTAATACACCTTTTATGTATCTCAATTTGTATTAGTCAGATACTTTGTAATGGGATTTATTGTAAGAACCAGTTCCCCGTATCAATGAAAAATAAACCTGCCATTAATGCCCTCAAGTGAGACAAGAGGCATTTGGAGGGGTTAGATTTATTATATCCACTTCAACATTCGAAAACTTATGGAAAGTGCTGGACTTTGGAAGTGTTAGATTTACTATTCTCACTCCAAATGTAACAAAGGTAAGAAAATGTTGGACTTTAAGGGGTCAGATCTACTATCCTTATTCTACAATTAGCAAAAGTTGGGAAAATGTTGGAGTTTGAAGAGGTTAAATTTACTAATTCCACTCCAGTCTATGCAACAGTATGGATAATTTTGGACCTTGGTGATATCAGATTTACTATTCCCACTCCAATGTAAGCAAAAGTAGGGAAAGTGTTTGAGGTTGGAGGATTGACATTTGCTATTTCCACTCAAATTTAGGCACACGTAGAGAAAGTGTTGACCTTGAATAGGGTCAGATTTACTATTCCTACTTCAGTGAAAGCAATACTAGGGAAACTTATTGGACTCTGGAGGGGTCAGATTTACTATTATCACTGCAACGTTTAAATGTAGACCAAAAAAAGAATTATAATAAAATAATAAATGTATTAACTAAATATAAAACAAATACCATTAAAATAAAAAAATAAAAAAGTAAATTGCAAAAAAGAATTAAGAAAGCTATTTAAATATTGTAAACCAAACACTTCCCTCCATTCCGCCTTAAAAATTTCCACCGACAAAAAATTATATTTCTTTACAAAATAAATACTATTATATACATGAAAATTGATTAGTATTACATTAGTCTGGGGTTGCTTGTGTTCCCTTCTGAATAGGGCCTTGTCTGGCAGGTCATGAAGGGCTAATGTGCTAAGTCAGGCCTTTGTCTAGATTGGCACAGTGGGTGAAAAATGATGTGTTGGAATGCTCCCCTGAAGTTACTGCCAGTGGTTAGATTTCTTCGACACATTCCTTCCATAGTCTTTTATATGACTGATGTTAGTCACTTGCTGGCCAAGAGTATACTCAGACGTTGGTCCCTTGTTGGCCGTACCATAGGATCCAAGCTATACCTCACTGACGAGGCCTAATAAGGCCAAAACCGATCTAGGACTACTTGAGTTCCCTTCTGGAAAGAGCCTCATCTAGCAGTTTGGGATGGACTACATCCATGAAGAGCCAAGCCAGTACTGATTTGCATAAAAGGGGCTTTGTCTGGAGTGGCGTGGCATGGTGGGTAAATGTGATGGATTCGAATGCAGGCTTGAGAAATCGCCAATGGATGTGATTATTTCATGCATTCCATCCATCACCTTGTTGTAGTTATTGCCCAAGGCCTATGACAGATGCACATTTTGTACTGGAGAGAGTCAGGGAAAGTATTCTACTCCACAGGTTGGAGGGTCCATCAAAAAGACAAGAGGGGACTTCTTGGTGCTGAGCTATGACCCCACAACAACTTTCAGTATCAGGACTTGAAGTGTTGTGGATCAGTGGCACAGAGTATGGGTTATAATATTCCTGCTATTTAATATTCCTACATTTCTTTGAGATGGTTGGGCTTTAGAAGAACTGAAAAGGGCTGTCTGGACCTCCCTTCTAGCATAGTGGGTCTGGCAGGTTTTTGGAAAGGTCTATCTTTTGTGAGTTGACCACCAGCCAAATCAACACTAGTTTGATCATGGGTATCAGTATCAGGACATAAAACTACTCTGTTGTTGGAGAAATGGCTGTGTAGTGGTGTTTTAACACTAGAGACTTATAACAGCTAGAAAAAACCCAGGGTGAAACTCCCTAGGACCTCCTGGATTTTGGCCACACTTTGGTGCTTGAGGTTAACAGCAGGTTATGCTAGATAGTTTCTAAAATGAGTGTATTTTCTTACAAGAGATCTGAGGTTACATAAAGAAAAGACATTGAAACGAATCCTGTAGGTTAACAGTGGTTAATAATTTTATTACAATTGACACCCATGTCTGTCAACAAGTGAAATTCCATTACAAATCAATGTGTATGCACTGCTTCCATCGAGTTTAACCCGTGAAATCAGTCAATAATTGTAATAGTTTCAGTATGGAATTACATTGGAGCATTTCCACTTGCTCAAATAGCTCTCACAGAAATGGAGGATGATAAAAAATGTAGAGGTTCAGAACATCAGAGTAACAAGTCATTAGCTTTTTGATAGCTTGATTGCTGGGGGGTGGGTGGCAGTCAGATTTCCAATAAATGGTTGTAATGTTGAGAATGGCAGAGCCCATCACACCAATGACAAATCTTTTATCATAACAGTGGGAAGTGGAAAAATGCAAGGTTTATTAACTGATTCAGTACATCCTCTTCACTACCTTCAAAGTACGGAGGACGACAATGGGTCGTCCACGCAATACGAAATTGAAAGCAGACTGCCATAATGTTATGGTCTGCTTTCACTTTTGATCTGTCCTGGGGGACATAACTCTGCTCTGAGCACTGATTAACACCCATAGTGTTGGAAAGGCTGCCTCTCCTTTGTGGATTCCTGCTTGGGAATCACATTGGGCACCAGTTGCCCCTCGAGGGATCTTTGTTTAATGGGGGAATGGCCCCTCAGGGCTGGGGCTCTGCTCTCATCTGCCTGAGAGAATAATGTGTTCTACCCACAGGGTGTTTACCCCAACTCTACTCTGGCAGAGCAGACTGCTCATTAGGCACCAGGGAAAGATGTGTATGCTTTTTTGGAAGGTGGAGTAGCACTCCCTCTATACCATGGGATGAGTCTTTCAGTCCCTCCTGGGGGTAGCAGATAGGGGTGTTTACTCCCATACAGCCCCCCAGAAGTTGTAAATACCCCACTCGGTACCGGGAAAGGTAGTGTGCTTTTCTTTGGCGGATGTGCCTCCCCTGGAAATAGACCAATGTGTCCTCCCTTTCCATGGGCACAACAGTCCATGTCCCTACTGGGGAGTGAAAAGCCCATTAGACATCAGGAATATTGGGGCCCATTTATGAGTTTGTCACGCAGTGCAGCAAGCCACCTTTCTGCACAGCACTGTATGATAGGCAAAGGGCAGAAATGCGCTGTATTTAAGGCAATATGGTGCATTCCTGCCTATTCCCGTTGTGCTGGAGCATTTTTTGCAGCCTAGAACCAAGGCAGGCACCCTTGCACCAGGGTGCAAGGGTGCCTGCTTTGCATGCAGGATTGTTTTTGTGTAGGAAGGGACACCTTACTGTACACAAACAATCCTGAGAGGTATATTCCTCTTTCTATGTGTGCTGCAGGATGCGGCACACATTGAAGGAGGAAGTGACAAGGAGAAATGAAGATATTTTTCCTTTTTACGCCTCACCTGAGAAGGTGTATTTTTTGGCACATTCCCAGGTCTACCAGTTTTGGTAAATCTGGCAATTCTCCAAAAATTGTGGGAGTTGCATTTCTTCAGATTTATGGAGCAACGCAGAGCCATGCAAAGTGGGTTTGTGTCACTCCTGCACCACATTGCGTGATTAGAGAGCACCACAAACTGGCTGATAAAATAAACAGGCCCCATTGTTTTTACAGTTTTTTGGGGGAGGAAGCATCCCCACCATGGGTATGGGCCGGTGCTCTCTGTGACCTCCAGCCAGGATTTGGCTCACTGTCACAGGTTTGAGCACTAATCTTCATAGGAAGGCAACAGACAGGAAAAGCCTCCTCCTCTATGACTGCCACCACCTCAAATCACTCAGGGATAACCTCCCTTATGGACAGTTCCTCCACATTAGGAGGAACTGCTCCACCATGTCTGACTACAAAGTTGAGGCCCAACAACTGTAACATAAGCTTCTGGAAAGAGGTTACCCTTCTAGACATATCCAACACTCCTACAAGAGGGCAATGAATAACCCCAGAGTGGTGTTACTACAAACCACTGTCAAGGAACCCACTGATGTACTCACCTGTGTCACATAATTCACGAGAAACTCAGCCTTCAATTAAGAAGACAATCAATAAACATTGGGGGATAGTGAACTTAGGGGATTTAGCTATCCCACGCCCTAGGTTTGCATTCAGGCGTACTCCCAACTTGAAGGACACCCTGGTACACACGAGACCAAGAAGGAAGGAACCAAGTGTCCAACGAACACTCTGGGATTTGCCACCTGTTACTGGCCACTACCCATGTGGGTGCTGCTCTGTGTGCAACCAGACCAGTGCATGTAAAGAAATTAGATTTTCTGAGACCTTTGTGTGGCATCCCAAACGACACACAAACTGTAATACGTCTAGGTGCATCTACCTCCTCACATGTCCTTGTAACAAAAGATACGTTGGGATGACTATGAGACAAATCTAATTACGTATCACAGAACATAAGAGTAACGCGAGATGCTTAAAGACACACACTAAGCTGTACACCCACTGCAAGGACCTGAACCATAGCGCAGGCAGTCTGAAATGGACGGTGCTTGAAGCACATACCCACATCACACACCAGGCCCTCTTTAGATTTGAACAAAGGTGGGTGCGCCGCTTGGCGACTGACACAGACGGTCTCAATGACTGCATTCCATGGCGATCCTTATCAAGGACATCTTGATTTAGACATGCATTAACATTACTGATTTACCAGACATCACACCTAGTACCTGACCTGTATGAGATTGACTGTGTAGTGGGAGACGCTACTTCACCCTACAGTGACACCTGGGAACTTTTATGAGTAGTTTTAGACACCATGTGAATAACAATATTCACCCTGTGCTGGCCATGACCCGCCAATGCCACTTAGTCAACACGCCTACGAACGACAGGATTGAGAGTGGACCGCCCACCCTGTGCGAGCTAAACAGGGCCTGGTTGTCCAAGGCTCCTCTTGGTGTCACCATGCACTAGCAATAGGGGCGCTTATATAGGAAACGTTATGTGCAATACCCACCACCTTGATTAAACTTTCGATGGTTCCCTTTGCAAATCGATTTCAGACTTACCAGTAATAGATTCCCAACATACTATTGTGGCCTGTTTTACAACACCAATACAAGGGTTAATAACATTACCACGTTAGAGACTCGCTAACGACTTCTGCTAGCCAGCCCTTCACCCACCATGGCAGCGGACAGTCACCGTTATGTGTGATCCACAACCTATTCTGTACATTCTAATATGGCTGCCTTCTAGTACCTAACTTCTATACTAAGCTATACTGCACTGACAGGCACACCCACCCGGCGCTGCCTGTGACGCATGCGTGGCTCCACGCAGCCTCCCCCTGCATGTGACCAGGGTCAACAAGGAAGCGCGGCGAAATAAAAACAAAGTGAAACCACTGGGATCCCGCACCGGCTTCTCTTCCGTAGCGTGCGGGTAGGTTTGGAGTGTGCGTCCGTCAAGCGGACAGGTAAGTGCGGGGTTGGGGGATGTTGGATGTATTACTGCCAGACGAGTTATCCGTACCCGACCATGGCGACCCGACCTTGTAGTGTACCCCTGGGCGGGGTGCCTTTAAATGACCGACACAAGACTTGCTTCCAACCCGGTAAGGTGACCTGGGCATCATCGACCATAATGCCCGATGTATTGCAGGGTCGTGATTGTATGCGTGGGGGTCAACCTGGGGGCCTATGAATGTTTGCAAACATTGTCTTGCTCCAGAAGTCCCCGGTTGCACCGCACTGACCTCATGAGCCTCGTTAACCCGACCACAGGTTGTTTGGCTGATTATCCTGCTGAGGGCATGGCAGTGACTTTGGGTTATTTAAACACTCCCTACCAGATGGCCCTCTCTTGGGAAGCCTTGCCTTGATTGAGAGCGGTTTGCCTCCACATTATGTTCCAGTCATGACTCTGACTTTGCCTCCCCTACTCAGGGTACCTACATTTGAGGTGCTCAGCACAAGAGAAGACCGTTGAAGCCAATGCTTAACATTAGTAGGGCTCCACTGAGAAGTGGCGGGACTTATTGTCCGCCTTCAAATATCCTGTGGTAGGTAGAACTTCTTCCTCTCACCACAGCTTGTAGATAGTTACTTTTTAAGAACCTGATGAATTGCACTGTATCCTTGTGAACACTTAGCATGAAACATGTTGATCAGTAACACAGAGTAGAGCATTGCTCCCCTGGATCATTGCACCAGCGGCAAGCCTCTCTTCACGATTTTTAATAAGGTAGATTACCACATAATTAAACTCACCCAGTGGACTATCTAACCTTTTTTAATCCACCACCCATCCACATACACCTTTTCCTAGGGCCCTCACACCCACGGCACCACATGACAGGAACAAAAGATCTCCGGTAAAGAGCCCTTCTATGGGTGCCCGTCGGGTATTGCACCGACGACTCGATGAGGAGCAGACCCATATGATGAAGCATGACACCTAGCTTGCTGGGTGTGTGAGGGTTTTAGTTCCGAAAGGGAGGATCCCCCATTCCCCTTTATTTGTGCCTTCACCCACTTCTTGGTTCATCCCCCCTTTTCTTCACTCTAAACCTTTTTTCCTGTATTGGGGAACTGCGTACCCATTGTTGTTTAACTCCAGCCAGGATAGAATTTCTTCTCCGTGTGGGGGGCATAATTGTTGGTTATCCCCTGTTCTGCTCCACCCAGGGGGGCAGAAAGCCCATAAGAAGCCAGGGACAAATAGGCAGAAAAAAACTAGAGATGAGCACCTCCCCAAGTATCAGCCTGTGCCCCCATCCCACAATGAGCCAATCAATATTTCTGGGGCTGATTAGGGGAGTTTACCCCCGCATCTGCTCCCAAAGGAACATACAGCTCACTAGACCAATTGGGAAAAATGGTCCCAAAAAGAGGAAGGAATTACTAGGTGCCCACCCAGGCTGTGCCCCCATTTCAGGACAACCTTAACTGTGTTTCTATCCCTCTGGGGGTTGATTGTGGGATTTACAACGAAAATTGACCCTTGGTGTGGGGGGGGGGGGCAAAAACCCCTGAGATGTTTTTTCTGTTTTAGGAACTATCCCCCACCCTGAAAGCCCTAACAGTCTTTCTGCCCCCCAGGGCATATAGCATCCTTATCCCCACAGCAACCAAGATGAACATTTAAATACAAATGCACTCTTACTTGCCATGTCAAATGGTTGAGCTATTCAGGCCCATGCTCAGCTATCACTGACAGAAAGCAGGATGTTTTCCTGCCAGTAATGCCCTGCAATCTTTAAACTTTGCCTAAACTCACTCATTTTCCTCACATCTCTGTGACAGAAACTTCTGAAATCTGCAGTAGTCCACAAAATTCCTTCAACCTAGAGTTTCTTCACTTTTCCTTATAAAAGTGTTACCCCACTGGGCTGTATGGCTCAGCTAAGTTCCGTCATCAGGAATAGATCAAACAAGAGACAATAGGGACCATCACAGAGGACTTGCTTGCCTTTTGAGGGGTTTCATGAATAAGAAAACGTTGTGGGATCCATGCAAGGCACAAAATCCTGTACTACACTGGTTGTCTAGTTTTAACAAATGTCTGGATTTGGTAGGTTACTCTGGTTGAAAACGGAATTAGAGCCCAAATTACACAACTCACCACACTGTAAAAAAGTACTGATTTTGCTGATTCAAATGTGCGATGTTTTGTGTTGTGGGCGCAAGGCCCATCCACACTGGTCAGGTAGCAATTTTGTAAAGAGACATGTGGGAACACAGAATAGTAAAACGTGTTACTGCTGATTAGATTTCTCTTCATTTTGGCTTCCAGGTACAAGATGAAAAATCATTATACGTTGCAGCTCAGTTGTTGGCTCAGGATTTTTGGAAACCCAACAAATCCTATACATCCTGGCAACCAGCAAGGTCGCGAGATGTATTGGTATATTGCTTTTGAATATCTGCGATTGTGAAAAAAATACCAGATGAAAACTTTGTCACCAATTGCTATTTTTTCTACTAATTTTCAGGTTTTTTTTCATTGATTAGTTTCATTGGGAATACATTCATGGGTCTACCCAATGATTCCTTGCAAAATTCAGGGTTCTATTTCCTTTTCAGAAATGAACAGCGTTCTATGATCATGCATAGCTTTCACAAGTGATTCAACCAGAAACTGGAAGTAGGTTGAAACCACAAAAAATAGAAATAAAGGACTACCTCTTTGGAAAATGCAAACACTGTGGTAAAAAATGTTTTTGATTCAGCTCTTGTTATTCCAAAAAGCTGGGAAAATGGTGATCCTATCACAGGAAATCTTTCATTGAAGTAATTTTTAGAAAATTAATATGCATTATTGTACAACACTTCTTTACCATTTTTCCCAAACAACACTCAAAAGGTAGCTATATTTTGGCTATTTTCTCAGTATCTTTCAGGGGTAAAAACAAACCCTGGGTACTTTTTGAATCCCCATGATGTCTAAAAAAAAAGGACACAAAATTGGCATTGCTATCATATATGGAAAATAGGTATGGATGCATATGCCCAGAGCAACCAAAATATAACAAAGGGGTCAGTACTGGAGGTAGAAAAACCTCAGTAGCTAAGTTGTTAAAGTAAATCAAGCCAATTAAGCTGGTTACCAAAAAAGAAAGAGATGAATGTGAGGAAACAGGAATGTTTCCTCTTTCAATATGGTATTAGTTCTTTCTGACAAAGGAAACTGAATCATCACAGAGCAAAAGAGAATATGAAACTGTGGCTCTTAAAATTCTCCAACAAACTCTATATCCTCTTAGTTATGTTGTTAGCATTAAATATTTTATTAGTAAAGTCTTGTGTTTTTCCTTCATTCGTGAAGCAGGTTATTTTAGAATGTGGACTTTAAACTGGTTTCCATTGTATTACCATGTAGGTTAGAGCTGGCAATTCTACGAGTAGCCATTCAAGAGGAAGTGTAATATATTGGACTTAAAGAATATAGGGACATATTACCATCAACTAGCGAAAATTATCGCTAAATAGGCTTAGCGACAATTTTTCTATCGCCAAGCATCGCCGGATTTTATCGCTGAGATAACGTGCTATTAGTAACGTTTATCTCAAAAGTGATAAAACATCTGGCTATAGCGGCGAAATGCGTGAATATCGCTGAGAATACAGCGATATTCACGCATCATAGCGACGAAATGTTCTTAGCCATGTTATCCACCCCCCCATTGGATAACATGGCTAAGAACTGGTCTGGGCAGATGTTAGTATTTGGAGATATTCGCGCTTAGCGCGAATATTTCCATCACTACGCATGCCTTGCTAGTAGGCGATAGCGATGTTAGCGACTGCTTTCAGTTGCGAACAGGTTGGGTACGCCCACTTTGCATGCAATTAGCAATAAATATTGCTGACATACAAAGCGGGCCCCAAACTGCTCGCTATCGCCTACAAGCTGTCGCTAACTGCTGTTAGCGACAGCTTGCTAATAGTGCAATAGAATTTTTGCCGCAAACGGCCGCTAAAGCAGCAAAAATTGCCTATCGCCCCCCTTGATATTATGCCCCATAATATTTACAGGCAGATTGAGCATGGCATGCGTAAGAAATGGGTGTGTTATTAACAGCAGAGTAAGGGTGTCACTTTTTACAGTGTTACTTCTTACAGTGTCTGTTTTGTGAGAGTGGAAAGTTTCACTGGGCTGGTTCTCTGAAGTCTATTCAAGAAACATGATTACGTTTTTATTATTTGTAGACATGCAAGAATGCATGATCTTTGATCATTTAAATCCCAAAATATCCTTTAGAATGCAGAGTGATGTGAGATTAAGCATTTGGACACCAGATGGGCCAATAACATGAAGTTTCACCTCAGTTGCCACATTTCTTCAAATTCATGAATTTTTACTATTCGGCTTCTTATTACACAGCTGACTATGGACAAAATGTTGTACAGTAGTCCTCTGATTGATCTCATGTTCATCTCCATAGGGTGCAAATGACTGCTACCCGGTAGAGGTTGAAGAAATGCTTGCTTAGAGACCCATGGACGGCTTTTTTCAGGGCCCTGAGGCTGCTCCAAAATCAGGGCTTTATCCTGATGCAAAGTAGGTGCTGCTGAGCAGTAGCGGCCCGTCCTCAGCCAAAGTCAAAGTAGGGGGCTGGGCCACAGGAGGGGGGAGGGAGATGAGGAAGAGGGAGGTGGGGTGGGTTCGGGTACAAAAATAAATTAAATAAACAAACTTACCTTAACGCCGCTGCCTTTGTCTCCGGCTGCATCGCGCTCTTCCTGCTTCTGGCCCTGGGAACTGGCTCCTAGCCTGTCCTGCGGACAATTCTGAAGCTGCTCTCGCATGAGAGCAGCTTCAGGATTGGACTGAGTGGAAGCAGCTTGCGCTCCAAGGCAGACTGGGAGCCTGCGCCTGCTCTCTCCAACCCCATCAACGCAGATGGAGAGAGCTTCACTGCACATGAGGAGTTTGGGAGGCCTTGGACGGCCAGTCACCCACCTCATGCGCAGTGAAGAGACTTCCCACCACTCTCCCACCCACAGTGTCATTACCTGGACCCACCGCCAAGACTCGTCAAAGTCCTGGGGCCTGGTCCAGGGGAATGGGGATTAAAATAAAACAATAATAAAATGGGTTTAAAATCTGTTTTATTATCGTTTTATTTGCTGGTGGTGGAAGCGGGGCAGCGCTCCTCCCCCTAATGGAGCGGCCTGCGCTGCCACTGAGTGCAGTTCAAGAGTGGCTATTCGTTTTCCCTCGTGGGAGACCACGGGCATCTCCATCTGAGCTCTCACAAATGACTCTTAACTTAAAGACCCCAAAGAAGACGAATCTTGTAGTTTTAGTGTACAGTATTCGAAAGGTCGACACTAAACCTCTTAAGAATAAATCTTCTGTTGGTGGACCCTCCAAGCAGAAAAGAAATACAGATCTTTGGCCAGGCTACACCGGAAGGAATTACACTGTTCTGTATTAAGATTTCTTCTAGTCTATTTCAGGGGCAGGATATCCATCATTGGCATCAGCAGTCCAAAGATGTGCCCATCATTCAGGGCATGGTTTTCCATACACAGCAAGGCAAAGGGTCCTATTCCTTAAAACACATTTACAGGTTGCAGCTCCTTGATCCATGTGATTGGGCCATAGTCATGTTTGGTGCTGACTTTTGGCAAATGCCTGGAAGACCGCACCAGGCACCCCACATTCTGATGCATAAGAAAACCAGCAGGTGCACTTCTAGAAACAAAAGGACATACTTACAATGAATTCACACATAGTAGGGCAGCAACCGAAGTCAAAGGAAGAGCAGATCAGCACAATATCTGTGGCACAGTTTTTTCCTCTTCCTGGACTGGAGCACTTTAGGCTGCCTTGAGCAAACACACACATCCAAGCACCACAGAACAAGGGTGTGCGCATGGTGTCAAGCATAGGCTTTGTATGTGTACAGTTCAGCGCACATGCAAAGTTAGAAGGGTTGTGAGAAAAGAAAATATTTCTTTAAAGCTGCGCATGCCTCAATGAGACATACATTTTTGGCACAAATCTTTGTCTACGTATGTTAGCAGATATCGATTTGCATCAAAACGCATTGATGACAGCCCGGGAAGGCCCATGTGGTACTCACGGGACGCCCTGAAGTCAAAGTATCTCAAAACTCTACTTTGCATTACTTTTGGCTTCTTTCCAGTGTAAAGCTAGCTATGTGCTGGAAAGCAAGAACCCAAATCAACACTTTGTGCTGATTTGCATCACTGAAGCAAAGTGTTGACAAACTTGGCCCAAAGTTTCAGACTTCTGTCTCAGGACTGGGTGTATTTCCTGGCTTACGTAAACCCGCACGGTCGAGTTCTTTGCATCTTTTCCAGTTGATTCGCATTGCCTTGCTCTCTGGTCTGACATTAGCACTGCCTGATCTGTTATTAAACAGTGTGTCTGCCTGTTGGGTTGCTTCCAGATATACCTGACCGCCTAAATCTTCCAGAAAGATTGAGTCTTGCACTGCCAATTGCTCAGATACAAGACCTTCCTGTTCACTTGTCTGCAAGGTGTGCCTCACTGTGAACTGCCTCATGCATGGCTGTTCTGAATTCAGTAGTGGCTCCTGGAGGGAGTGCTGCCGGGTGGTGACGCAGGGCGGGGGTAGTAAATTCCAGATTATGGCCTAATGGAGGTAAGTATACAATTAAATAAACAAATAAAACGAATTTTGTTGCGTGCACTGCACCGCCAAATGCGATGCAGCACACGTAATGAAATTTGTTTTATTTATTTATTTGTATACTTACCTCAGTTAGGCCATAATCCGGAGTTTACTATCCCCCCCCACCCTGCCCCTCCCCCGCCCTGCGTCACCGACTGACAGCATTCCCTCCAGGAGCCTCTACTGGTTCTGATACCAGATTTCCCTGGTCACCTTTTCAGATTAATGCCTTATTTTTTGATTGCCTTGTGGTTTGCCCTCTGCTCAAAAAATAGGGTCAGATTTACAAGCCCCTTGCGCCACTGGTGCATCACTTGCGTGACGCACTGGTGGTGCAGCCTACTGGGTGATATTTACAAGCACAGGTAAAGTCACCCTGGGTGACTTAACCTGTGCTTGTAAATATCGCCCCTGTTCATGCAACACTTTACGTGTTAGGGTGTGACATGGGTGTTGCTGTGGTTGTTCCCACGCAACACCCATGTCCACGGATGCATTTCCAGATTTATGAGAAATTGTAAATCTGGAAACGCATCAGAATGCTACTCCACCATAGGCATGGCGTAGCAAGGTGCAACGAGGAGAAATGTTTTCATTTCTTTCTCCTCGTTTTTTTCCTCTTTCAATGCATGCTGCATTCAACAGCACACATTGGAAGAGGAAATCACCTCAATTGATTGTTTTTGTGCAGGAAGGTGCCCCTTCCTGCACAAAAACAATCTTCCCATGACACAGGTATCCTTGCACGGGTGCCTGCACCGGTGCATGGCAGTAGTGTGTGTGCCAGTGCAGGGGGAAGCACAGGGATGCAACATATTGTTGTAAATATGTTGCATCCCTGTGCTTCGTAAACAAACGCAGTGCGGCGCAGAAAAATGACTTGCGGCACCATGCTGCGTTAGTGTCTTGTAGATCTGCCCCATTGTCCTTAGTGGCTAGTCCCATGTAGATTCTGATATGTTCATCTACAGTCATTCATAATAAACTCCTTTCACTTGCACACGCGTTATATTCAACCTTATTCCGGCTTTCGATTCCATAGATTATACCAGTGACATCTTATGTTGTCTAATGCATCTTCTTAGCTTCACTTCAAATCTGCTTATGTGTTCATGCCTAAGTCTCGCTGCAGCAATATTAGGGTGCCAAGAGAGAGAAGCATGAAACAGACAATTTCAGAGCGGTCTCATATTAGACAAATAGCACATTTTCATTATTTTCAGTGGGTGCACCTCGTAAAATAAGCGCCCTGGGTCAACAATGAAAATGTGTTGTATTATGGTGAATGAGCTGCCCCCAGGGCACCCGACAGACTCGTGATGCTCTGGGAGAAGCACATTCCTGTGAAAAATGGAGCAGCTTTGAAGCTGCTGCTCCGTACTTTCACAGTGAGGGCGGAAACCAGCCTGTACTTTGAAGGAGGAATAGAGATCACCTTGCAGGTGGGTGCTGTGAGTGATTGCACCCATCTCATGGGGATGTCTGGGGGTCCATGAGAACCCCTTTCCTCCCTTCAGAGGACTGCCATCAGGGATCGCACTGACAATGTGCCACTTTTTAGATGGCGCACTGTCAGTGTGCTTCCTAAGAGCTTCTTTGCCTCTGTCTGTAATACGCTATGGGCACAGAGGCAAAGGGATTCCCTCATTTCCATGGGGGCATGCCCCATGCAAATGACTGAAAGCCCGCTGAAGATAGCGTTTGCACTTCATGTGTGCCCATGCGGTTTTATAGAAGGGGCCACAAAAGAGTCTGAGGCTCCAAAGTGCCCAGGGGAGCTCACAAAGCAGGTGCAAACGCCTGTTGCGCCTGAGGGGACACTGAGGGGCACTTGTGCAATAAGGCCCCAGATTAGACGGAATTATTGACCCCTGAATGTGTGATTTGGTAAATTTAAATATAAACTTATTTTCTATTTTACAGTTCTGGTGGTAACGTTGAATCTCTTATGGTTTAAATTGCATTTTGTCTGTGGGGAGAACGGAAGCCATGGTGCATCTGGGAAGTGTTGGTACAACCGTTCGAGCTGGGTAGCGTCGAGGCACCTGACTTGAGGCTTTACTACCTATGCGTACAGGCTCAGTTTGCTCATTTTTGGTACTTTCTGCAGCGATTCCAACCCCATGTAGCGGTGGAGGCAGACTCGGTTCTCCCGATTCCGCTAGTAGCGGCTGCCATAACTGGTGGGGGTGGAGGGCAATGGGCTGAGATCAGCCCTGTCCAATGTACGGCATAGATATGGAAGATGCTCGTTACGAGGGCGCAGTTACCTTGTCTTTATGCTCCGAAGCTCCCGATTGCAGCACACCCGGAGATACCTGTGATGCAAGAGCAGGCCGCCTTGAAAACACTGAGGGCTACAGGTATTACCCAGTTGGGTGACCTATACATAAACGGCAAGTTCAGGTCACTTATGGAGGTACGTGGGGACAGACCCAGGGGATACTACTGGCGTTCACGTATGTGCGAGTGCGGTAGGCGATTAGAACAAACTATCCAGACTTTCCAGAAGAGCTGAAACCACTGCTAGCGCTGCAGGTGGCGCTGGCAGGCGAAGAACGCTGGGGTCTGATTACTATTACTAAGCTGTATAATGCATCCCTTAGAGAACGAGAGTCTCTCAAATCTCCCTCATACACAAAATGGTATACCATATTAGGAGACTCACTAACATCGGAAGATTGGCGGTTCTGCTGCTCACTTATGGGCCACGTGATGGCAAACTGCAATCTCCACATCATACACTTTAAATATCTGTACCAGCTATATTGTACACCACTCCAGTTAAAACAATATGAGCTGAGGGAGAGCGCCTGCTGTGCGAGGTGCGGGCTGGACAATGCGGACTTTCTGCATCTCGACTGGAGCTGACTAGAGTTCATAAAGGCTGGATACAGGCTATGAAAATGATCAAGGACGCTGTGATGGAACCGGTGGCATGTTCGGCTGATGTGTGTTTATTTGGATGGGTGAAGCCCCTCAAGCCATGCAATAGGCGACTGGTAGCTGTATCGACTCTTCTTCCAAAGCGGGCGGTGACAAAATGCTGGGGAGCGAAAACAGCTCCAACTTTGAAAGGCTGGGTTCGGGATTTTGGGCCCTATGTAGGTGGCCCAATACCGATCGGTAACGGCCAAAAATACCGATTTTCGGCCCTTACCGAGCGGTATCCAGCCATCGGGATGTAGGAGCCTGAAATCCGTCCGATTCGGTATTTATACCGAATCGGTATAGATACCGAATCGGTAATAAACAGAATCAGAAATACACCGATTTGGTAAAAGAACTAATCGCTAACATACCGATTCGGTAAATATACCGAATCGGACCATGTACCGAATTGGTAGATATACCGAATCGGTAAATAGTCCGAATCGGACCATCTACCGAATCGGTAGAGTTACTGAATCGGTAAATTACCGATTCGGACAGGCCAAAACTCTGATAGAGAGGTAGGGAAGCACAAAAATACCGATTTTGCCTCAAAATCGGTATTTCTAAATCGGTATTTACCATGGATTAGAATCAGGTGGTAACCAACCGCAACCTATAAAATGAGTCCCAAAATGCAATGCAACTTGCAGGATGGCGGCATTTTATGTCATTGCAAGGCGGCTACGGCTACAGCAGGAAGGAGAGAGGGAATGGCAAAGAGAGGAACAGGTCTACAGACAGAGGATCACCCTGTTCATCCTCACCGAGGCAGAGATCCTACAGAGGTATAGGCTGGACTCAGACACCATTCTGGAGCTCATCAGGGACCTTAAACCACTGTTGGACCACCCCACCCCAAGGGCACACGCCATCCCAACGCACGTGCAGGTGCTATGCAGCCTACACCTGCTTGCGTCTGGCAGCTATCAAAGTGCAGTTGCTGCGGTAGGAGGGGTGACCCAGAGCAGCCTGTCAAAGTTTTTCAACAAATTTCTTGATGCCATAATACAGAGGATGGAGCAATACATTTCTTTCCCTGCAACCCATGCGGAACTGGTACAAACAAAAGCAGACTTTTACCAGATGGCACGATTCCCCCACATCATCGGCTGCATTGATGGCACGCACATTCCGATTTGCCCCTCTGCTGACACAGAATACATATACCGCAATAGGAAGTCTACGCACACCATCAATGTGCAGGTGATCTGCAATACTAAGTGCACCATCACAGACCTGGTTGCAAAATTCCTAGGGAGTACCCACAACTCCTACATTTTCCAAAACAGGGGCATCTATGCATGGCTGACGGCTGGGAAATTTGGTGAAGGATACCTCCTAGGTGAGACACATCATCAGACCCCCATAACAAAATGTAGCACTGTGAAGTACATGTATGCATGTGAGTAATGTTACCCCTTTTCCTTCTAGGCGACAGCGCATATGCCCTCCGCTCATTCATACTCACCCCCTACCTCAACCCCTCTACACCCAGCCAAAGGAGGTATAACCGGGCCCACAAAAGCACAAGGAATGTAGTAGAACGGACCTTTGGCATCTGGAAAAGCAGGTTCAGATGCTTGCACAAGAGTGGAGGTGCAAGGCAGTATACCCCTTATCACCTGCTGCAAGATCATAGCTGTCTGTGCAATGTTGCACAACCTTGCGGTGAAGAAGGGCACTGAGGTGGAGTTGTCAGACTACGAGGACCATGACGACGACGTTGCTGTGCCACAAACACAACCTGCTGGGGTGTCTACACCAAGTGATGGCAGATACAGACGTGAGGAGATAACAGAAAACTATTTCTGAGTGAGTACAGATGCACAGACAGGTTATGGATGTGAAAATTTTTTTTTTTTTAATAATGTTGGCACAACGTTACAGCACTGATGTGCAACAAATTAAATAACTACAGTAAAGGTGGGGAATGGAAATGGGCTGGGTTGCCTCACCCACCCTGGCAGTCTCACTTCCTGCTGCGCTTTGCTGAACCACTGGGATGTGGCTCCCCCCTTCTGCATGGCCGGCCGCCTCAGCGGAGCGCCTGGTGCTCCGGCGCGGCTCAGACACAGCGCTAGCCGGGCTGCTGCGGCTGCTGCTGTCCCCAGCCTCGGCCACGTCCAGGGCAGGATTTACCACCGTGTTGGAGATGATGAGGGCCTCCATGGCAGTGGTGATGCGGGCCATGCCCCTGGTCACCTCTGCAGTGTTCTGAGTGAGGCAGTCTTCCATATTTGCCCCTCGCCGGCATAGCAGGGCGGTTGCTGTGGCAAGCCGGTTGATTGCCCGGTTTTGTACACGGGCATCCCTGCGCCTAGTGTGCTCATGCTCCTCCATCTTGGCACACAGCTGTGTTATGGCAGTTGTCATGCGCCCCAGTCCTGTTGCTATTTCCCTGTTACTTGCCACGAGATTCACAAATCCCTTTGACATCTCCCCCATCTGCAGGTTGTGTTCCCGCAATTGGCGCTGGCAAGCTAGGATGGACTTGGCCTGCATCTGCTGGATCTGCACCATGCTCCCCTCAAGCCCTTGGAAGACGGTGCCCTCCCGTGCTGGTAAAGCACTGCTGGAAGTGCGTGGGTGGCGGCGATTGGTGCTGCCCTGCTGGGTGGCCTGCTGTGCCACAGGTGTTGCAGGTGTGGGTGCTGGTGCCTGACCGGCAGCTCCCTCCATGATGGTCAATGGGGCCACAATGATCCTCCTGGCAGGAGATGTGGCAGGTGCTGGCTGGGTTCGTGTGGGTGAGTTCTCCGGTGAGAACTGCAATGGGGGAGATAGTGACAGTAAGGGGGAGTGAGGAAATGAGAGGGTATGTCCTGGGTCATCCTCATTGGCCATGGCACTGCTGTCCTCCTCCTCCTGTGAAGGAACCATGCTGCTTGGCCCTGCCACCGCACTGTCCGCTGTTGCTGGAGCTGTCGCTTGTGGAGCTGCTGCTCCACTGCCTGATGGTGCCCCTAGGTATAAAGAAGCATTTGTGAACTGAGTGCGAATGTCTTACAGTCACTAGAATAAAAGCATTGCACATATCATTTTCATGACTCTGAATCTATTTTTAAGTGCATTGCAGTTTAATGTGCACTGACATTTGTTCCTACATTAGCTGACTACATTTACCATGATGCATTGCTCATGTATGTTGCTAGCAGTACTGGGCTGGGGTTTGGCTGTACATTGGGGCTAAAGGGGAGGTGTCTGGTAGGGTGTGTCATGCTGTGCATGCTTCTTACCTTTTGATGTAGCTCTGGCTGAGCTGTCCAGGTCCCCAGCTCCCACCACACTCTCGGTCTCAATAGTTGTGGACACCAGTTCCTCCAGTTCAGTGAGGGGTGGCGCAGGGTTCCTGCCTCCACCGGTCAGACCTGCCTGCTTGTGCAGCTCCGCCAATTTCCTCTTGGCGAGGCTGCGTATATCATAAAACCTCTTCTTGAGGTCGTCCAGGCTCCTGGGGGTCACTCCAACTGCATTGACCCTCTCACTGATGCCACTCCACAGTTTCCTCTTGGTGGACTCAGGGACTGTGAGGGACAGCCTCCCAAACAGGTGCCTGTGGACCCTCACCACCTCCTCCACCAATACTTGCTGCTCCATGCTGCTGAACTTGACCTTGCGCTTTCGCTCAGCCTTCTGGCTCTCAGAGCTGCTTGCCATTTCCACTGTGATCAGGACTGTGCTACCACTCTCTCTGCTGCTCACTCTGAATGCTCAGCTCTGGCTGCCTCTCCAGAAAGTTCTAATGAGTTGCACCTGCCTGGGTAGCCACTCCCTGCTAGGGTGGGGGAGGGTGGTTCCACCTCATTGGCTGTTGTCATTAGTTTCACTTTTACTTGCTCGCCGATTCCGTATTTACCGAATCGGTATTTACCGATTCGGTATTTACCGAATCGGTAATTGCCGAATCGGTAAATACCGATTCGGTATTTACAATGCATTCCTATGGGCCTTTTGGCCCATAGGGTTGTATTGCCATTATCGAATCGGTATTTACCGATTCTGTATTTACGGATTCGGTATCTACCGATTCGGTGAATACCGATTCGGTAAGTATCGAAACACGATACCGATTGTTTCCGAATCGGTATTTTACTGATTTTTTTTACTACATCTCATTTTCCGAATTCAAAATACCGATTCGGTAAAAATCAGTATTTTAAATTCGGTAAATGACTTTTACCTACATCGGGCCCTTAGTCTTTTGTATGGAGCAGTTAGAAGTATACGCGGAGGAACTACCTGAAACATTACACCCTAAGGACGTCTGGGCGCCACTCATGGTATACCTACTATGTATCCCTGATTTGCAACAGATTCACTGCACTAATAAGTTGTTGGCATATTATGAAGGCCCTGGGACATGGTCAGCTCACATCAACAAGAGCAATTGTCGCTATCGAGATGTATAAGATGCTTGGAGTTCATAACACAAATCTACAGTGCCGGGTGGAGGGAGGGGATGGGAGGGGGTTTACGTGTTGTCTTTTTCAAGTACTACACTGTTGTTTGGCTTTATGAAACAAAAATGCTTGTACTGATATGTATGTTAATATCCTTCTGTGTCCTTTTGCGGGAACAAATGTGCTATTGTTCCATTACAAGCTGTCAATAAACACAAATAAAAAAATAAAAAATAAAAAAGTTGCATTTTGTCCATGACCATAATACAGAATCCCTGTGTTGTAACAAGCATTGCCAAAGCCAATAGAGCATACTTATTGGTGTCTTTTGTTTATGCTGTAAAGCAAACAGATAAAATAAAAAATATGCATGACTGCATCATTTTTGGGTGTGTGCATGCTCCATGTTATGTTATGTTATGTTATGTTATTTATATTTTTATCGCGCACAGCTGCCCCAGCAAAGGGGCGTCCTGGCGCTTTGACAGACACTATAACATAACACACAAAAGAAAGGGAAATTAACCAGACAAGGGAAACAGGAAAGTTTTAATCGCCTGCCTGAAGGCGAGCAAGTCTTCAAGAGCTCGGATGTGTACCGGAAGCGAATTCCATAAACCTGCCGCGAGCACCCTAAAGGAGCGGCCACCCATTCTGCTCAATTTAAAGCGTGGACAAGCAGCCAGGTGAAGCCCCTCCGATCTCAAGGATCTTGTAGGAGTATAGGGCGTGAGTAGGTTGGCGAGTGCCGGCGGCGAAGAAAATTTCAAAATTTTAAAGGCCAGTCACAGCGCTTTGAACTTAATTCGCTGTCTGACCGGGAGCCAATGTAAGGCCGAGATGGTTCCAGACACTGAGCAATGTCTGGGAAGGCCCACAATGGCCCGTGCCGCGGCGTTTTGTACTCTTTGGAGCCTAGAGGCCTCCGCTTGATTCACCCCTAGCATCAGCGAGCTGCCGTAGTCCAGCCGAGATAGTATTGAGGCCTGGACCACAAGCTGTCTGGTAGGGGGATCAAAATACTTTAAAACCGGCCTTATTCCCCGCAGAATGCCGTAGCACATGGCAGCCACCTTCTTGGTGTGGTCTCTGAAGGTGAGCGTAGAGTCCAACCAAATGCCTAAATTTCTCACTCCAGAAGCTGGAATAGGAGTGACACCCAACTCTGATGGTCACCATTGGTTACCCCATAGCTCAGCGTGCTTCCCTAGTACCAACACCTCCGTTTTGGTGGCATTCAACTGAAGGCAGTTGGTGTGAAGCCAGCTTGCTACTGCCACAAGACCCGCTCGGAATTTGGGGGCCTCCACCTCAGGGTCTCCACTAAGTGTCACCGCTAGCTGTGTGTCGTCCGCGTATGAGGCCATCGTAAGACCCCACTGTTTGACGACACCAGCCAACGGTTTCACATAGAGGTTGAACATTGTAGGGCTCAACGAGGATCCCTGTGGTACCCCCAAATCCAGGGGATAGGTGGCGGATTGGCCAGGTGGAATAGCCACTTTAAAGGAACGATCCGAAAGAAAGGACCGAAACCACTGGAGAGCGATATCAGTCACTCCCGCCTCCTGTAAGCGTTGGATCAGTATCTGGTGGGACACAGTATCGAAGGCAGCGCTTAGATCTAATAATAAAAGCGCTGCAGTACGACCTGAGTCCAGTACCTGGCGAAGATGTTCCGTGATGTAGAGTAATGCCGTCTCGGTACTGTGTCCCGACCAGAAGCCGTTCTGACTGGGATCCAATATCTGGTTGCGAGCCAGGTGCTCAGACAGAACAGAGTTGACATGGGCTTCTGTCACTTTAGCAATCCAAGGCAACAGGGATATGGGTCGATAATTTTCTGGTAACCGGGGGTCAGAGTTGGCTTTTTTTAGTATAGGAGTGACCACTGCCTGTTTCCATGCCGTGGGTACCGTTCCGTTGGACAATGACATATTGATAAGATTCAATATGGGGTCACGGCACAGCGGGGAAAGAGTGTTGATAAAGGCAGGCTTTAACGGGTCCGAGGGAGAACCTGACTTGACCCTGAGGCTGAGCCTGTCAAAGGTCTCAATAGTCAGTTCAGGTAACATAGCCATGTTGCTTGAGCATGCTGCTGGCTCTGTTTTTGATATTTACTGATCTGAGATAAATTGGTAAATATTAAATAATATTGATATTTTATTGATATAGACCTCTTCAGAGATCCACAATATGTTAAAATACACAAATTTTTCATTTCCATACTGCCACAATATAAAAATGCATTAAATACAGAAAAGATCATTCGTCCTAGTTTGAATAACTCTAAAACAGCTGAAGAAATGCTTTAAAAAAGTAAAAAACATTATAACATACAAATTCACCTGGTGTGACTCTTATTAGCTCAATCAAATCCATAGTCTTAAATATATTATATTTTGTGCTCATAGGTTTTAAAAAATGGGAGCGTGCATCAACCAAGCCACTATTTGGACAGACAAATAGGACATGTAACAGAGCTTGGGTTCCTCGACTACACAGATCACACTGGCCGGTTTTATCAAAATTACCACCCTAATTTTTTGTTATATCTTGTAGTGGTAATGTCCTCAATCTTAGCATCAGAATGCACCGCCTAACCTTAAGGTCCAGTGTGAATCTCAGATATTTTGGGGTGTCTTTATACTCCGCACTGGCTAGTGAGAGCTTATAACAAGGGGATAACTGTTGACCTTAAATCTTACCCATTTCATAGCTCAATCTCGGAGTAGATTTTTAAAGAAAGAACTTCAGGCGCAGTGGAGATCTACTTTTCAAAAAATTCGTAGAGCATTGGAATTGCTCCAGAGCAATCTCTAGATTTTCTTTAAACATATTATTAAAGGTTTCTTGACATAAAATCTCTCTCAGTGTGCCTTTAGGTGCATGCAGTAAGTTATAGACCCATCTGACGAGATATACCAGGTCTCACTACCCCTAATTCCAGTCGGAGTGCGTGAACGGGTGTAGTTTGACTTGTAGTAGTAAGCATATGTAAGAGTATTCCCTTTTTAAGGTTTAAAAAGCTCCATCTTTTTAAAGGAATGTATTCTCAGCCATACGTTAATATAGGGGTAATCTTTGTTTGATAAATTTCTAGGAGGGCTAAAAAATTTCACCTACCAGTAGACAAGTAAAACTTTTTTATTGCACTAAGATGGGCTACTGTTTTTAATTCAGTCCTTTGATAATGCAAAACAGTTCCAATTGACTGGGAGAAAATACTCCCTAAGTAGGTTTTACAATTCAATTCTGAGAAAACCGAAATAGTGCATTGCGCAGTAGGGAAGGTGCCTCTACCTCTCCCACATAACTTCTCGCCACTAGGTACTTCCTCCCCTTTGGTCCCGGCCAATATGGTCCGTAATTTGGGAGTTCTATTTAGTGCTAACCTGACCCTGGAGGAACAGGTGAATAAAATGGTGGGTTGCTGTTTTGGGCTGATTAGAGCCTTGAGAAAGATTCTTCCATTGTTGCCTGTCTCTGCCAGAGCATTAGTATTGCAGGGCGCAATTTTAAGTCACCTTGACTATTGTAATGCCCTGTTGCTGGATTCCCCTAAATATTTAATCCAATGTCTGCAACGGGTTCAAAATATGGTGGCGAGATTAGCTTTGACTAAACCGCGAGACTCTTCTGCATCAAAATGCTTGGCCGAGCTACACTGGCTACCAGTGTTGCAAAGAGAACAGTTTAAGTCCTTGTGTATAGTGTTCAAGGCCGTGCATGGCTTGGGACCAAAACCTCTGCAAGAAAAACTACTCTTGTACATTCCCACTCGACATCTCCGCTCCTCTTCGGACGGTCTAGCGAAAGTTCCTAGGTTTAATAGGGTCAGACTGGGTGGATGTGCCTTTAGCATTCCTGCAGCAAGGCTGTGGAATGAGCTGCCGCCTGGTATCAGACAGTGTAACTCCCTGCTGCTGTTCAGAAAAAGGATTAAGACATGGTTGTTTCCTAGAATTTGACTCTGTTCTCTGATTATTGCCCTATTGCCCACTCCCTCTGCTATCTTTCTGATTAATATTGGTCCTCCAAATTACGGACTGCAGTACCAGGGTACGTGTGGGTTGTTTGTTGCGCTTAATAAATACTATATACATACTTACATACATAAGTAGCTACTACATCTACAGGAATTCCACCTAATTTCGAGGTAAATGGTTTAGCCTTTTTTGCGCCCCTAAACTGTACTATTTTTGTTTCTGAGATGTTTATTCTTTAAAAATATTTCTCTGTGTAATTAAAAAGGGCCACCATATTTCGCTTCAGACCGATTGGGGTAAGGTCAAATATGACTGCGTCATCAGCGCACATTAACATGATATAATGATTAAATAATATGAAAGAACCTGGCTTGGCAGTTAGCCTGGACAGTTCCCATGAGGCACAGGGTCAAGACTGATTTGCATATGGCTGGGTTCAAACTGGAATGGCATGGTGAGCGAAAAAACGATGGAGTTAGGCCCAGATCTCTGTACTGGGGTGAATGTATGACATTGTTCTGCATTCTGTCCATCAACTGTTGTTTTTACATTTGTCACCCCGAGTGGGATGGGTATGCCCATACATGGGTCCCGTGCTCTCCATGTCACCCACTGGAATCAAGCTATCCTGGCTGCAGAACAATGTCATACATTCACCCCAGTACAGAGATCTGGGTCTAAATCCATCGTTTTTTGCACTCCACACCACCCCAGTTCAGACATGGCCATATGCAAATCAGTCTGTCCCTGTGCCTCATGGGAACAGTCCAGCACGAACTGCCCAAGCCATGCCTTCCCTGGACCGGAAACAAGCTTCTGAGGACCGGTTTCTGGCATTCCAGCCTTCTTCAGCCCGGCTTGCTTGAATCCAGTGGTGTGTAGAACATGGGACTCACGTCTGAGCATACCCATCCCACTTGGGGTGACAAATGCAAAAACCACAGTTGATGGACAGAATGCAGAACAATGTCATACATTCACCCCAGTACAGAGATCTGGACCTAAATCCATCGTTTTTTTGCACTCCACACCACCCCAGTTCAGATATGGCCATATGCAAATCAGTCTGACCCTGTGCCTCATGGGAACAGTCCAGCACGAACTGCCCAAGCCATGCCTTCCCTGGACCGGAAACAAGCTTCTGAGGACCGGTTTCTGGCATTCCAGCCTTCTTCAGCCCGGCTTGCTTGAATCCAGTGGTGTGTAGAACATGGGACTCACGTCTGAGCATACCCATCCCACTCGGGGTGACAAATGCAAAAACCACAGTTGATGGACAGAATGCAGAACAATGTCATACATTCACCCCAGTACAGAGATCTGGACCTAAATCCATCGTTTTTTTGCACTCCACACCACCCCAGTTCAGATATGGCCATATGCAAATCAGTCTGACCCTGTGCCTCATGGGAACAGTCCAGCCCGAACTGCCAAGCCATGCCTTCCCTGGACCGGAAACAAGCTTCCGAGGACCGGTTTCTGGCATTCCAGCCGTCTTCAGCCCGGCTTGCTTGAATCCAGTGGTGTGGAGAGCATGGGACTCACGTCTGAGCATACCCATCCCACTCGGGGTGACAAATGCAAAAACCACAGTTGATAGACAGAATGCAGAACAATGTCATACATTCACCACAGTACAGAGATCTGGGCCTAAATCCATCGTTTTTTTGCACTCTACACCACCCCAGTTCAGACATGGCCATATGCAAATCAGTCTGACCCTGTGCCTCATGGGAACAGTCCAGCCCGAACTGCCAAGCCATGCCTTCCCTGGACCGGAAACAAGCTTCCGAGAACCGGTTTCTGGCATTCCAGCCGTCTTCAGCCCGGCTTGCTTGAATCCAGTGGTGTGGAGAGCATGGGACTCACGTCTGAGCATACCCATCCCACTCGGGGTGACAAATGACTGAACTGGGGTGGTGTGGAGTGCAAAAAAGGATGGATTTAGGCCCAGATCTCTGTACTGGGTGAATGTATGACATTGTTCTGCATTCTGTCTGAGGTTCCGTGACGATTTGAACCCGTGTTTTCAATATTGTCGGAAATACATAATATTGGTATCAGCGAACCGCAAATGATCCATTTAGCATATCCTGGTGTTTTCGCTATGCTACGAGCAAGAGTACTCCTGTTATAAACACATTTCTGATCTACCCATGGCATCCATCTTAGATCATGGCAGCCATTTTGTGTTTCTTGCCCTCACATACGCAATAACCTCTGATCATTTCATTTCAATTAAGGACACGTAGGCTTAACCGGCGATTCACCTCTCTAGTGACACGTGCACCTTAGAACAGAACACGCTGTAGCTACATGACTCGACAAAGGCTACCTCCTCTGCCCGAGGCTAGTCCTGCTATACTGGTTCTCGTGGTCGTTGGCCTGATCATGATTAGGCGGCCGAAGCTGGTAGCCTTGCCCATTTACAACCCACAAACATCTCTTATCCTGCTTTTCTATCTTCTGCACCTGGCTCTGCTCCTTTCCTTCTGGACCTTTATTAGGGGGAGGTAACGAAATTTACGATGAGGCGGTCCGGGTCTTGAATGAAAAGTTGACATGAGAGTATGATGGAAAAGTGGGAACCCCTCGTTCGTAATGTTTTGACATCAGATATTGTCTACGATTCCTGTGCAACGCCAAATATTTATTGTTTAGGACACAAAGGTTTGGGAATGTACTAACATGTAAAGAATTTGCCCGAAGCTTAATTTTTAGTATATAAGGAGCAACCCACTTTGTACAAATCGAACAGGCTCCTAGATACTGCCCATGCGTAGTTTCTGTGACTTCTGTGTCCCTGCAGTAATAAACCTTTGGTCTTTGACGCCATCATCGAGAAGCCCGTGTTTCTGTTTATTTGTGCACCAAGGCAGGTGGAACTCCGGGGTCTTCGGGTGTTGTTCCCTGACACCTCTGGACGGAACCAAAAAGTCCAGAACTCCAATTGGCGCCCAACGTGGGGCGACGTCATTCGGTACCGGTCCAAAAGCCTGAAGAGTTCGAGAAGCTTCGTGTGAAGATTCCTGAGGGAGGCGCCCCACTTCATCGATCCCGGCATATCGCAAAAGTGGCCCGAAGTTCTCTTCCACGAGGGTTCCCGTTCAGGACGGCTGCAGTGGGCCGTTGCCTTGACCGTCGCCCTGTCTTGGACCCGAGGTGCAGTCCTTAGTACAGCGAAACGTGACAGGTTTCTCCTTGGTGACGTCTTCAGTACCTCAGTTAAGTATTTAGTGGTTGCTCGTTGGTTACTTCGTAAGGGTTGTTAAAATCCTTTTTGGTTCTTGGTTTGGTTTGGTTTCGTAAGATTATCACTGGTTATTCTGGTTACGATAATCTATTTGGTTTAGTTTGGGTATCGATACATCAGTTCGTTTTTGGTAGGCCTAAGTTCTTGGTTCAAGTGCGCATATCTGTTTCTTGTTTTGTTTGTTCTGTGTTCCGGATTACAAAATGGTAAGTCGGAAAAATTGTATGTTGTCTTGTTTTGGTTGCAACAGTGATTCACGATTGGAGGACTCATGTCTGGTTCCTCCGATTGGGACTCCCCTATATGATTTGTACTGTAAGCATGGTGTGGGTCCTATATCTTATAATGAGGTGTGGGTCCGATACACTGAAAAGGATGGTGTCCTTAGTTGGCCACTACATGGTAGTTTTGAATCAGAAATTCTTGATAATTTAGAAGCGAAATTGTTTAGGAAGAAAGCCCGGCCGGCAATGTTTGATTCTTTCCGTTATTGGCGAAAGGAATCCAAACAGAGAGAAATTAAAAGGTTAAAGAAAGAACAAAAAGAGCAAGAGTTGACTCTAGAGCAGGCTGTTAAGCAGCTGCAAGTCAACGAATCTGAGAAGGCCGTAGAGGTGGCCATTAGAGAGCATAATTTGAAGATCGACAAGTGCTATCCTGCCTTGCCATCGAGTACAACTAAGATACTGGAGGACCCCGAAAACGATCCTCTGTTGTCTTACTTGTTACAGTCACCTCCACCGTATGCACAGGGTGCTATGGCTCCACCCGTACAGAATGTTCAATTTCCGGTTGCTGGACAACCTGGTATTCCTGCCCCTGCCCCTCAGAATCAAGTTCCTGTACCTCCTGTGGTTAATGTGAATGTACCTTCGGCGCCTCCTCTTCCTGGGTTGCCGACTTCTTTACCTGTACCTGTATCGCTTACACCTACTATTCCACAAGCTGTCTTACCTGATACTCCTACTGTCCCGCTATCTATTCCTACTGCCTCTGTGTTCTCTGCCTCTGCTAGTATTATGACTCCGCTTACTGTTCGTCGAAGAATCACTGATTCCGTCTCTAATATTCTATCTCCTTTCTATAAAACCTTAATTAAGACTCCTGCCTCTGACTCTGTACAGAGACGCAGTCAGCTTCCAAGTACTGAGGAACGTGGAATCTTGGATTCCACGGCTCTTAGATGGATTTCGAAGAGTAGGAGATATAGTACAAGAGATGTACTAGATACTTTTATGCAGTGGAAGGAACCAACGCAACGATATGTTTTTGATGAGATGTGCTCCCTGTTGCGTGATGAATTAGAAGAAGATGATTCTGAATCGAACTTAGAAGAATTAATTACTGTTCAAAAAGAGTTTGCTGCGGGTATGATAGTGGGTCAAGATATAAGAGAAGCGATGGAACTGATCTTAAGTTTTAGAAATGATCCATCTCTTCGTTCACCGAGAGACTTAGAGAAAAGTAGTACGAAGCGGACTGGCCAATATCCAATGAGGGAGGTTCCTCCAATTTGGCGCGAAGCTGTGCAAGCTGATGCGGTCCATGGTATTGCAGCCGTTCCGGCGCAATTCCAGAGAGTGTGTATACACATTCCTTGGAAGCGAGCTGAAGTATTGGCAGTAAAACAGGCTTTGCCAGATCCGCGTAAGAATCCTGCCGGATACTATAAGGAGTTAGCACAAACAGTTGAGGCTTGTGTCATGAATCTAGGGGACATCGACATGTTATTTGGGAATGTAGTTCCGCAACCAATTTGGGCTAAAATTCGTAGAGAGAACCATCCAGTTGCCCTAGGTGGTGATTGGGCAGCTATTATTGCCGCAGACGGTCAGCAAACAGGTGGTTCCAAACCCGAACCTCTAGTTGCTAATCTTCCAGGTAGGATAATTGACTTAATGAAGACTCTGATGCCAGCATTGCGCGTTAACTGGGACAAATTGTCCGCATGCAGGCAGAAGAAAGACGAAAGTGTCTCCGACTTCTTCACTAGGTTCGAAGAGACTTTTGTAGATCATAGTGGTCAGGATATGAGCACAGAAGGAGGACAGAGATTATTTGTCGATAAATTTG
This sequence comes from Lissotriton vulgaris, assembly GCF_964263255.1. Taxonomy (NCBI): domain Eukaryota; kingdom Metazoa; phylum Chordata; class Amphibia; order Caudata; family Salamandridae; genus Lissotriton; species Lissotriton vulgaris. Next base: position 998,881,993 of record NC_141695.1, on the reverse strand, counting down.
TACACAACTTGCTACCAGAGCTCTGCAACAAATTGAAAGATTCCGAGAGTGCGTGGGCTGTCTCTACAACTGCGCAAATACTTGCAACTGCACAGTATTATGAAAATAGGGATAAAGAGGAGAAAGAAAAATCAGACAAGAAAACGAAAGATTTAAAGACTAAAGTTCTTTTGCAGCAGGCGTATCCGCCTCGCACAAATCAGACTAATACGCAGCAAGGTTCGTATCAGAGGACAGATTATAGCTCACCTAGGCCTCAATATCAGTGGAACCAATGTGCATACTGTAAGAAAGAGGGTCACTATAAGAATGAGTGTCCAGTTTTAGCGCAAAATAACGCAGCAGCAGCTCAGAGAGGTCGTGGTGGTTTTGTGCAGAATTCTAGAGGTCGAGGACGAGGTGCTATGCCTCCACAGACGAATGATCGCCCTTCAAATCACTTTGATCAACGTAATGGACAGTCTGCCCAGCAAAATAGATCTCAGCAGTATCATGTTGAAGACTATTGTGAAGTGGATGAGGGATTTCAGCAAAATGGGTACTAGGACAGCCATGGACAGAGAGAGGGAGTAGTATCAGTTCCAGTGGATCAGAGTGGGCCTTATGTCGCAGTAGCAACATCAGGTGTAGTCGAACCGTTTCTGTTGGATACTGGTGCCGCAAAAAGTTCTATCATTCATGCGAAACTCCCTGGCGCACCCTTGTCCGGCTTAACGAATGTTTCTGTAGGTTTTTCAGGCGCCCCTGTTTACAACCCCATATCTGGTCCTTTGTCTATTTCTGTTGGACCGTGTCAATTGAAAGCACCCTTGATTTTGACGACGGGTTGTAATGAAAATCTGCTTGGTTTAGACTTGTTAAAACGCCTATATGCGACATTGTACTGTTCTCCGGAAGGAGTACAACTTACGTTGGGTAAAAGAATCACCTCTCCGATGTACTTATCAATGGATGCACTCCCGCCAGAGCTGCGTTCACTCCCTGATACTCTTTGGGCGACTGGTCCTAATGATGTAGGCCTTTTGGAAATACCACCGTATGTAATCACTTTGAAAGCAAATGTAAAATTTCCACGAATTCCCCAATACAAAATTTCCAGTGAAGGTGAACGTGCACTTTTATTGATCACACAAGATTTGATCAAGAAAGGTGTGGTTGAAGAAACTAGAGGAAATGTCTGTAACAGTCCTGTATTACCGATTTTGAAACGAACTGATCCTACGAAACCTCCAGTATATAGGTTTGTCATTGATCTTAGGGAGGTTAATAAGATTGTGGTCCCGCAGTTTCCTGTGGTTCCAGACATCACTGCCTTGTTAACATTGATTCCTGCTACAGCCACATGGTTTTCAGTCATCGACTTGAAAAATGCCTTTTTCGGTATTCCGATAGCCGAAGAAAGCAGAGATATTTTCGGCTTCTGTCTAGGAGGTCGAAGTTTCAGGTTCAAACGCGCTCCACAAGGCTATTGTGAGAGTCCGTCCATTTACAGCCCGGCATTAAAAAGTCAGTTAGATTCTTTTGTACTTCCTCAAGGTTCTGCACTAGTGCAATATGTAGATGATCTTTTAGTGGCTGCTGATGACAAGGAAACTTGCAAAACAGCTACGATTTTGTTATTGCATCATTTGTCCAATTTGAATCACAAGGTGTCACCTTCGAAATTGCAATACTGCTGCCAAGAAGTGACCTATCTAGGTCATCTCTTGTCAAAGGAGGGAAGAAAGTTGACCCCAGAGAGAATAAAAGCAATTACGCAGATGAGTGTTCCCCGCACACAGAGAGAAGTACGTGCCTTTCTAGGTATTACCTCTTACTGTAGGCAATGGATCCCAAATTTTTCTCTTTTAGCGAAACCATTGGTAGCTTTGACTGGGAAAGGTGTTCCGAGTCCGGTACCGTGGTCTGATGAATGTCAGGAGAGTTTTTCTGAGTTACGAAAAGCATTATGTTCAGCTCCTGTATTGGGTACACCCGATTACAGCAAACCATTCACGCTTTACGTTCACGAGAGAGAAGGTTGCGCGTTGAGTGTTCTGACACAGAAATTTGGTGATAAACAACGCCCTTGTGCGTATTTTTCATCAACATTGGATCCGGTAGCTAGAGCGTTACCTAGTTGTTTGAGAGCTACAGCGGCAGCTGCGGCTTCCATTCGACAATCTGCTGGTTTGGTGATGAACAACATGCTGGTGATTATGGTTCCTCATGCTGTGGATACACTCATGAACCGAACCAAGACACAACACCTTACCAGTGCAAGATTATCTGGTTACGAGCTGACATTATTAGCGAGTCATATTCAGATCAAAAGATGTAATGTATTGAATCCAGCAACATTGTTGCCGGCTAATCAAGAGCCGAGTGATTCCGAGCCCCATGATTGCTGTTTTAGAACCGAGGAAGAGACAAAACGACAAATTGATTTAAAAGACACCCCATTGTCAGATCCAGATGGTACGTTGTATGTGGATGGGTCATGTTTTAAATTGGAGAATGGTGATGTGACTGCTGCTTATGCGGTAACGACTTTGAGAACGATTGTGGAGACTGCAAGAGTGAGTCAGAATTCTGCCCAAGCTGCAGAATTAATAGCTCTAACAAGAGCTTGTGTTTTAGCTAAGGGAAAGAGAGTGAATGTGTTCACAGATAGTCAGTACGCGTTTGGCGTGGCCCATAGTTTTGGCCGGTTGTGGAAAGAAAGAGGTTTCATTACGTCCCATGGGACTAAGATTCAACATGGTCAGCTAGTTAACGACTTGTTGGAATCTCTAACCTTACCGACTGAAGTGGCAATTGTGAAGTGTAGTGCTCATAAAGCAATCACGGATGATGTTGGTCGTGGGAATGCTTTTGCTGATGAAACTGCTAAACAGACAGCGAGAGATATGATGAGTAGAATGTATGTTGCTACGTCTGCAAGATGGGTTTCTGAATCTGGAATGTGTGAAGATACAGTGGAAAGTGTGAAGGAGATTCAGAAAGAGGCAACTGAGGAGGAAAAACGTGCATGGAAAGAAAGTACGGGCAAGTTGGATTCGAGTGGGTGTTGGATTGACTTGTCGGAACAGCAGCGTTGGATGTTGCCTGATGCGTATGTGCTTGCAGTGGTGACAATGGCGCATGGAGTAGCGCATATAAGTTCTAAAGGAATCTGTAAGATGTTGGCTCCAGTCTGGAAGAATGATGGGATTAGTAAATGTGCAGAGAGAGTGGTGAAAAATTGTATGGTATGCCTGATGCATAATCCTGGCAAGGGAACTCCAACTCCTGCTGGTCACTTCGCTCCACCTACTTGCCCCTTTGAAGTGATTCAGCTAGATTTCATACACATGGATCGCTGTAATAATTTAAAATACGTCCTGGTGGTAGTCTGTGCTTTTTCCAGATGGATCGAAGCATATCCGCTAAAGGACAATACTGCCCTATCAACTGCCAAAATTCTTCTCAAGGAATATTTCCCTAGATATGGAATGCCACGGATTGTATGGTCAGATAACGGAAGTGAGTTTATAGGGAAAGTTATGCAGAGTGTGTGTGTCGGTCTGGGCATCAAACAGAAGTTCCACAGTGCAAACCATCCCCAGTCTGCTGGTTTAGTTGAGGGTTACAATGGCACCCTCAAACTAAAATTAGCTAAAATACAGGCATCCACGGGTTTATCTTGGCCAGACGCATTACCTTTGGCTTTGTTATCCACGAGAGCAACTGTACATTCTAGAGTGGGGCTTAGCCCCTATGAAATTGTTTTTGGTCGTCCGGCAAATATTTGGGGTGTGCCTAGGCCAAAGGAGTTTTGTTCCCTAGAATATCCTATGTTGATCGATTACCTTTACGACTTGACTGCTAAATTGAGTCTTATTCACCAACAGGTTTTCGATGCATTGCCAAAGCCTCCGGAGAGTCCAGGGCATCAGCTGAAACCCGGCGACCACGTTGTGGTCAGAAACTTTGCGAGGACAAAGAACCTTCAACCGAAGTTTGTTGGCCCCTTCCAGGTGCTGCTTGCGACGAGAACCGCTGTTCGTGTAGCTGGTCGCAAGCACTGGATTCATGCATCTCATGTCAAACGTGTACCTTTACCACTTCCTTACGATGACTGGGTGAAGAAGGGAATTGGTGCCTCCGAATTTGAACAAACGCCAAAGTTCATCCCTTTCAGCGATGCCAAATTGATTACCGACACTCCGAACTCTGACTCTCCTCCTGAAAAGACTCCTCTGAACTCTGAACATTTGTCCTCTGCATCAGAAAAAACTCTGTCATCTGCGAACCTGAACACTGCAACAGCTACTAGTGATATGTTATTTGCCGATCAAACAGTTCCCGCAAAGCAAAGATATAACCTACGACCTCGTAATATGGACAAATAAAGCAGGAAACTGCCTATTATGATATTTGAAATATTGAACTTTTGCCTTCAGTCAGGAAGTTTGCTATTGTTTTATTGTTTTTTAAAATTGCCTTGCCGTCTGGGTAGCCGTAGGGTCGTGGCTGTGTGCCTAGTTGAATTTGCGGGGGTCTGACACAAGGTCGATCTTTCTGTTGGTTCTGGGAACTCCCAGGGCTGATAGAGGCATTTTCATCTACGTACACATCATCAGTGGTCGCGAGCGGATTGTAGAAGATGGAGCTTCCTGCGCTGCAACGAGAAAATGTGATTTATGTTCGCAGAAACAGACTTTACAGAATTCTTCATAGTAAATGTTTCCTGATGCAATGTGCTATTACATTTTTAATTGTTTTAATAACGTTGGTGGGTGGAATCGTCTTTGGTATAAATTTGATCTTTGTGCCAGTAACTATAGTCCCTCCCCTTGATCCTGCTACTTCTACTGTTTCTTCTATGCACTCTTTTCACTCGTTTCCGGAACATGAGCAAGCTCGACGCTCAGAATTTATCAATAACACTTTTGTACAGCTCTTGCACCAACACCAACTGGTAGTTAACACTACAGACTGCTGGGTGTGTGGCTTGATACCCCACACTATGGATAAAGGTATTCCCTATCTGGTTTTGCCTTTTAGCTATAATGGATCATTTCAGGCCTTTCAAACCATCTTTGCTTATGCCCTTGAAACCTATCCTCCGCGTCCACCACGTTCCACTAAATATAACTCTGCCAACAAAGCTTTAGTCCAGGGAATTATTGACATGATAAAGGACGTCAATAATACTCCATCTTACCCTAGAGACGAATTACAAGTATATTTGAGTTGGAATTCTTCAGAGTATCGCCTTAGTTTGGGAGAAAGCAAGCGTAAAAGCTCAACTCCAATTTGGGTCGTACCTCACCGAGGTCAGGTCTGTTTGCAAGGTAATGGGAGAAATCCGAGAGCTCAGCTAGGGAGGAGTGAGTGCGTAGAGACTTACGTGTTTCCGGCTAACTCTTCCCCTGCTTTTCTTACTGCTAGGGGTACTTACTTCATCTGTCTAGACAGAGCGTATACATGGTTGCCTGCCGACTTTTCAGGTTCATGTTATATTGCTCGACTGTTGCCTCCAACATACTCTGCTTCATCCGATTATCACAAGACCAGAGTAGCGAGAGGTGTCTTCAGCAAGGAAGATACCGCTGGTCAGGAAGCTGGAGACTTCTTCAAAGGTTTCCTTCCGTTCTGGGGACCTATGGCCAATAGTAGAAACATACGTCAGCTAACACGGGTAGTTGAATCTACTATCACCGAAACTGCTGGTGCCCTTAGCAACTTGACAGCTGAGCTTCAAGCGGATAGACTCATGACGTTGCAGAACCGTATGGTTCTAGACGTAATACTTGCAGACCGAGGTGGGGTATGCAGAATGATCCAATCGAGCTGCTGTGTCTTTATTCCTAATAATGCTCCAACAGTCTATGAGGCGATCTCGAAGCTACACAAGATTTCCGACTCTATACACGTAGACAAGGGAAACTGGTCCTTCATGGAGTGGTTTTGGACTCTGATATCAGCGTGGGGATGGAAGGTTCTAATGGTCATTGGTGTCATCTTAGTATTCCTATTCTCATGTTGCCTGATTATCCAGTGTGGTCCAGCTTTGTGTAGTCTTTGTGCTGCAACCTGTTTTAGAAAACCACCTGCGTTTGGAGAAAAGGCACGAGAAAGGATGATGATACAACAACATGTCACTGACCTGACGAGCATAGAATTAGACTCTGACATAGACTGAGTAATTGCCTATGTAAGGGCAAAAGGAGGGTCTGAGGTTCCGTGACGATTTGAACCCGTGTTTTCAATATTGTCGGAAATACATAATATTGGTATCAGCGAACCGCAAATGATCCATTTAGCATATCCTGGTGTTTTCGCTATGCTACGAGCAAGAGTACTCCTGTTATAAACACATTTCTGATCTACCCATGGCATCCATCTTAGATCATGGCAGCCATTTTGTGTTTCTTGCCCTCACATACGCAATAACCTCTGATCATTTCATTTCAATTAAGGACACGTAGGCTTAACCGGCGATTCACCTCTCTAGTGACACGTGCACCTTAGAACAGAACACGCTGTAGCTACATGACTCGACAAAGGCTACCTCCTCTGCCCGAGGCTAGTCCTGCTATACTGGTTCTCGTGGTCGTTGGCCTGATCATGATTAGGCGGCCGAAGCTGGTAGCCTTGCCCATTTACAACCCACAAACATCTCTTATCCTGCTTTTCTATCTTCTGCACCTGGCTCTGCTCCTTTCCTTCTGGACCTTTATTAGGGGGAGGTAACGAAATTTACGATGAGGCGGTCCGGGTCTTGAATGAAAAGTTGACATGAGAGTATGATGGAAAAGTGGGAACCCCTCGTTCGTAATGTTTTGACATCAGATATTGTCTACGATTCCTGTGCAACGCCAAATATTTATTGTTTAGGACACAAAGGTTTGGGAATGTATTAACATGTAAAGAATTTGCCCGAAGCTTAATTTTTAGTATATAAGGAGCAACCCACTTTGTACAAATCGAACAGGCTCCTAGATACTGCCCATGCGTAGTTTCTGTGACTTCTGTGTCCCTGCAGTAATAAACCTTTGGTCTTTGACGCCATCATCGAGAAGCCCGTGTTTCTGTTTATTTGTGCACCAAGGCAGGTGGAACTCCGGGGTCTTCGGTTGTTGTTCCCTGACACCTCTGGACGGAACCAAAAAGTCCAGAACTCCATGTCCATCAACTGTGGTTTTTGCAGTTGTCACCCCGAGTGGGATGGGTATGCTCAGACGTGAGTCCCATGCACTCCACACCACTGGATTCAAGCAAGCCGGGCTGAAGACGGCTGGAATGCCAGAAACTGGTCCTTATGCTTGTTTCCGGGCCAGGGAAGGCATGGCTTGGCAGTTCGAGCTGGACTGTTCCCATGAGGCACAGGGTCAGACTGATTTGCATATGGCCATGTCTGAACTGGGGGTGTGTGGAGTGCAAAAAAACGATGGATTTAGGCCCAGATGTCTGTACTGGGTTGAATGTATGACATTAATCTGCATTCTGTCCATCAACTGTGGTTTTTGCAATTGTTCTGCATTCTGTCCATCAACTGTTGTTTTTGCAAAGGAATAAATAAGCAATATGAAGCAGCCAGTGGTGGCTTATAGCCTTTTTTTAAAATCAAACCATTATCCATCTTCACCCGCTACCACGTTACCCATACCCACCCGATTGTCATATCAATAGCAAATCGCTTGCTGATGGGCGAGACCTATTAGCTTTGCCAATGCCACGCAGCTCTGTGGCGCTTACTGAAGGTAGCTGGTGGGCTAGTTGCAACCCAGGGACCCTCTGTATTCAAGGGGAGTTAATCCACCAACGTAAAACGAACCACAGGCACATTTGCACAGTAGTGAAGGGAGGGGGCGGGGCCTGAGTCCACATCTGTGCCAACACACCCTGTGGCACGGTTTAAGTTGGGGAATTAATTCCTTATCAATCCTGAGGGTCCCTGGGGCCAATTAGGCCACCAGGTACCTCCAGTAAGCGCCATGGAGCTGTGTTGCAGAGTGTTGTAAATAGGGGCCTGGCCTCTGCACACCTCTCTGCAAGGCAGCCCCCTGGCGCATCCTGGAGGCGCCTGGTGGGCAAGTTGGCCCCCAGGGACCCACAGGATTGAAGAGGAATTCATTATCTAACTTAAAACGTGCCACAGGGCGTGTTTGCAGACAAGTCACCTCAGGCCACGCCCCCTTCCTTCACCACTGTACAAACGCCCCCTGTGGCGCTTTTTAAGTTGGGGAATTCATTGTCTTTCAATACAGAGGGTCCCTGAGGGCCAAATAGCTCAACAGGTATCTCCAGTATGCGCCATGGAGCTGCATTGCAGACAGGTGTTCAGAGGCCACGCCCCTTCTAACACCTCTCTGCTTTGTGGTGCTTATTGGAGGTACCTAGTGGGCTAGTTGGACCCTAGGGACCCTTAGGATTGAAGGGGCCTTAATCTCTCAACTTAGAACAGCCACAGGGCGCATTTACAGAGTGGTGAAGGGGGGATGGGGCCTGAGGTGATGTGTGCAAACACGCCCTGTGGCGCGTTTTAAGTTGGGGAAAAAATTCCCCTTCATTCCTGAGGGACCATGGGGGCCAAGTAGCCAACCAGGTGCTTCCAGGAAGCGCCACTGCGCTGTGTTGAAGAGAGGTGGTGCAGGCCGTGCCCCTTTTTACATCTCTATGCTACGCAGCTCTGTGGCGCTTACTTGATGTATCTAGTGGGCTAGTTGGACTCTAGGAACCCTCAGGATTGAAAAGAAATTATTTCCCCAACTTAAAACGTGCCACAGGGCATGTTTGCACAGTGGTGAATGGAGGGGATGGTGTAGGATAATGGCTCTATATATACTGGACCGAAGTAAAATCAGCCGAACTACGAATTCCGATTTACTCACCTGTTATCAGGAGAGACCTCAGTGCTGCATCTTTGAGCCCAGTACTGATCCTGAAAATTAATTTGGACCGTACTTACCAGTAATTTGAATTTCCTTCCATAGGATATCATTGCCTGCTTTCTGCTGAAAACGTTTTTAAGTGTCGAATTTTGAAACTTACAAATATTCCTCTAAATTCAGCCAAACTACGAATTCCCATTTACTCACCTGTTATCAGGAGAGACCTCAGTGCTGCATCTTTGAGCCCAGTACTGATCCTGAAAAGTAATTCTAACCATACTTACCAGTAACTTGAATTCCCTTCCATAGGCTAACATTGACTGGTTTGACTTGTAAATTCTTTTAAGTGTGGAGTTTTGGAACTTTAAAATATTCCTCATGATTGAAGGGCAATTATTTCCCCAACTTAAAACGTGCCACAGGGCATGTTTGCACAGTGGTGAAAGGAGGGGATGGTGTAGGAAAGTGGCTCTATATATACAGGACCGAAGTAAAATCAGCCGAACTACGAATTCCGATTTACTCACCTGTCATCAGGAGAGACCACAGTACTGCATCTTTGAGCCTAGTACTGATCCTAAAAAGTAATTCTAACTGTACTTACCAGTAACTTGAATGTCCTTCCATAGGATATCATTGTATGCTTTTTGCTGAAAAAAATTTCTGTGTCGATTTTTGAAACTTACAAATATTCCTCTAAAATTAGTCGAACTACAACTTCTGATTTACTCACCTGTTATCAGAAGAGACCTCAGTGCTGCATCTTTGAGCCCAGTACTGATCCTGAAAAGTAATGCTAACCATACTTACCAGTAATTGGAAATTCCTTTCATAGACTAACATTGACTGGTTTCACTTGGAAATTCTTTTAAGTGTGGAGTTTTGGAACTTTAAAATATTCACCTGAAATCATCCGAACAACGATTTCCGACTTACTCACCTGTTATCAGGAGAGAACCCAGTGCTGCATCTTTTAGCCCAGCACTGACCCTGAAAAATAATTCTAACCGTACTTACCAGTAACTTGTAATTCCTTCCATAGGAATCCATTGTCTGGTATTCACTAGAAAAGTTTCCAAGTGTCGATTTTCACAAACTACAAATATTCCTCAAAAATCGCCTGTATGACTTAAACGCATTCTTTCAACTGTTTACAGGAGATACACCAGTGCTGGTTCCAGGATCCACCACTGAGTAAGAAAAAGTAACGATAACACTACTTACCTGCTAAGTGAATTTCCTCCCGTAGGATAACATCGGTGATTCTATGTGAAGAAGTTTCTGTGTCAACTTTTAAAATACAATCATGTTCCTTAAAAATCACTACTGTAACCAAAACGCTTTTACTCAACTGTTTACAGGAGATGTCCCAGGACTGAATCTAGTATCCTGTCCTGCGTTTAGAAAAGTAATCCATAAAATAACTAATTGCATTTAACTAGAAAGTCACATTGAGCTCAATGTTGCATTGTGTTTGAAATTGTGTTACCCATTGCAACAACTGTGACTACTGTACTTAAAAGTCTATTGCCTATTTGCAAAGTATTTACACTAAAGTAATTCATTCTGAGAAAGTATATTTTGTAATGTAATGTATAAAGTAATTATAATGTAATTTAAAAAATAAAATATCTAAAAATAAATAGTTTTAAAAAATGTAGTAAATCAGTATCAAAAAAAATAAATATAACAATTAATACACTTAAAAATTGTCACTTACAAAACCTTTGAAATTCACTGAAAAAACCATAGGTATTAGACGTGTTATAGTTAGGAATTAGCATTTGAAAAAAACATAGGTTTCAGACATGTTATAGTTAGGAATTAGCATTTAAAAAACCTTAGAAATTCACTCAAAAAACATAGGTTTTAGGGGTGTTATAGTTAGCTGGACATTTCACTCGTACAAAACCATTGAAACTCCTCTGTTATAGTTAGTTGTACTAACTATAACTTGCGCACCCGCAATCCACTGCTGATGATGTCTTATATTACATCATTCATGACATGGTCAGTGACATCACTGATGACATCACTGATGACATCACTGATGACATCACTGATGACATCATCCAGTGAATGTGGTTTGGTCCGATATTTAAATAAGTATTACATATATATAGCAATCTGCATTGAAGACTGAGTGTCTAGATGGAGGATTTAGTAGCACTGTGATTGACTGTCTAAGTGACTAATTTAAAGTGTCTCACTAAATATATGAGATAGTGATTAAAGTGTGTGAATATCTGTATCACTCTGAAAGGCTAAATCCTAACTATAACATGTCGGAAACCTATGTTTTTTTCAGTGAATTTCAAAGGTTTTTTAAATGCTAATTCTTAACTATAACATACCTGAAACCTATGTTTTTTTCAGTGAATATATATATATCTATTACCCTCTGGCGGTCAACAGTAGGTAGTTATAGTTAGTAAAATGTTTCCATAGGAAAAGCTCTTTTTGACTTGACTATATTGTTGGCGCTGGTTAGTGAATCTTCATGAAATTTTTCCTAAAAAGTGTGCCGGTAATTCTAGTTGTTCATGGAAAGTTTTGGGATGATCTGATGAGCATGGTCGAGAACAGGAGAGGGTATAAAAAAGTGTCTTTGCCATGTTAAATCCCATGGGCTCTTTAGACACCCCTGCATTCTGAACCGCTGGGTGGTACATTTGGCAGAAAGGTAGAGAAATTTAAAAAAATCCAAGTTTAGATATCTGTGGCCAGGAATATTTTGTGATTATTTCGCAACAAATCATAAATGTTTGTGCCAACAGGAATTCCATGATTGGCTGGTCTAAACCTGAGCAGAGTGTTGCAGACTTCCATTTTACTTCAATGGAACAGTCTCCGGGGCTCAAACACAATGGCAGAAAGTGAGATAAGGGTCAGGTTGGATGTGCCAGGACTTATAGGGGTCTTTCAGGAATATCTTATGTGTAAAAATATGTCAGAGAACTGGTCTTTTATTCCACTAACAATATTCATGAATACGCTGCGATAGTCAGTGCTGCCCCCATGTAATGTCGCAATAAATTTACATTCACATAATCATTCAGACACTAATGCATTAACTAATAAATGCACTCAGAGACTCATGCAGACTCTCACAGATCCATTCAGTAACTCATACTGTTATACACCTACTCACAGTCACACTCAGACACGTACGCACCCATTCATAATCTCAGTCTGAGACTCATGTATGCACTCGCAGACACACTCAGACACTCATGCACCCACTCACAGTCCCACTCAGAGATGCATGCACCCACTCACATACCCACCCAGACACTGATGCACCCACTCACAGTTTCACTGAGAGACCCATGTACCCACTGAGAGACCCACTTAGAGACACACACACTGAAAGACCCACTACGACACTCACTTACCCACTCACAACCCCCCTTAGACACTCACAGAGTTAATCAGAGACCCACTTAGAGAGTCACACCCACTCACAGTCCCACTCAGTGGCTCATGAACCCACTCACATAACCAACCAGAGACTCATGCCCCCACTTACAGGCCAATTCAGACACTCATGTACCCACTTATTGACCCACTCAGAGTCTCATGCACCCACTCACACACCCACTCATAGACTCATGCACCCACTCACAGATGTACTCAGGTACTCTCACACGCACTCAGGCACTCATGCACACATTTACAGACCCAGTCAGAGACTCGTGCACCCACTCACAGACCCACTCACACACCCAATCACAGACCCACTCAGCAACTCATGCACCCACTCACACAGACTCACACCCAGTCACACACCCACTCAGACACTCACACACCCACTCATAGACCGACACAGATACTCACGCACAAACTCGCAGACCAACTCAGACACTCACACACCTACTCACATAGCCACTCTGATAGTTATGCACCCACTCACAGACCCACTCAGAAACGTATGCTATCACTCAGAGACCCATTCATAGACTAATACATTGAGTCAGAGACCCACTCAGAAACTCATGCACCCAGCCACAGACCCACTCATACACTCATGCACCCACTCACCCACCCACTGAGACACTCACACACCCACTCACAGACCAACTCAGACAATCATGTACCCACATGCAGACATTTTTGCACCCACTCAGAGACTCATTCATCCAGTCACAGAGCCACTCACAGACTCATGCTTCCACTCGTACACCCTCTCAGACACTCATTCACACACTCACATACTCATGCACCCGCTCACAGACCCACTCGAACACCAACACGCCAACTCACAGACCCACTCAGACAGTGATGCACCCATTCATATGCCCACTCAGAGGCTCCTGCTATCACTCACCGACCCATTCAGAGATTAATCAACCATGTCACAGACCCACTCAGACTCATTCACCCACTCACAGACCCACTTAGAGACTCATGCACCCACTCACAGATTTACTCAGAGACTCATTCTCCCACTCCCAGTCCCACTCAGAAACTCATGTACCCACTCATAGTGACACTGAGAGACTCATGCATCCACTCACAGACCCACTGAGAGACTCAGGTTCCCACTCACAGACCCAATCAGACACTCATACACCCACTGACAGAGACACTCAGAGGCTCATACACCCACTCACACACTCACTCAGACACTCACACATGCTATCATAGACCCAGTCCATCTCTCACACATCCTCTGACAGAGCTTCTGAGACAGTTATGCACCGACTGAGAGACCCATTCAAACTCTCATATACGGACTTGCAGACACACTCAGAGACTCATATATGTTTTTATACAGTTATTTAGATAGTGATGTACCTAGTGTGATGTACAGAATTCCTTATATATAGTTATGAATTTTGAATCCGCTAGTGTGTATTGAATGTCTTCTTTTGTTTGGCATATTCATGACATACTCATGAATATCAAGACGTTGTCATGAATGTTTCAAAAAACAAAAAAAAAAACATATTTATAAAGAAAATGAACTGCATTTTTGGACAATAGGATGGCTCAGAGAAGAGCCTTCGTGTTCATTGTGAGTATGTGACAGCTACGGCTAAGACTGGATGCAAAGTTTTAGGTTGCTTAGAAACACCTTGTTGCCTTTGTCTGTGATGTGAATTCCATCACTTCTATACATTCCCTGTATGTCAAAACGCAGGTTGTAATTGTAGATCGAGTCCATGTTATGGTCTCTGAGGAATGCAAAAACAGTTTTATTAACATGTTTTCTGCCTGTGTCAATCTGTGGATAGAATTGATTTGAACACTTCCATTTCTGCCTTTGTTATCTGTTGGAGTACACCAAGACAGTGTAATGGGAAAGTGTCATTAATTGTGCAAAGGTATCCTCCATTAGAATTTCCAGTCCTACCCCAGTCAGTGTGCCTAGTTAATTTCCAACATGGTGCACAATCATGAGGTTAGTGGTTTAGAAATCCCCAATGCCTTTAAACAAAGGAAGCGACTGAAGCCTCTTCAACCCTCTCTGGCCAATCCAAGTAATGTCCACATTAGCCAAACCAAAGTCCCTGTCAATGCCACTATTTCTAGCAGCCTCTCTTGCCCAAAAGACATAGTTGTATCCCACAATCCACATTCTAACCATTTTGAAGTGAAGCATCAGTAGCAGACAGCGAAGGCTGGAGCTGAATGTGGCAGTTTTTACTGAAAGGCATTTAAAATTGAGGTGTACACCTGGTTTAAAAAACATACATTTGAGTGAATATGCAGGTGCATAAAATTAAGTAGTGTCTTGAAAGGATCAGTAACTAGATCTATGATTCGCTCAGGGAAAGAAATTGTAATACATACTTGTATATGCTTCTCATTCTGTACAGTAAACCGCACCTGCTGCAGCTCATTTTGTAACTATTATGGCCCTTCTAGAATGTGCTATGAACTTGTGACCTGGTGGTTCTAGTAGATTTCTTTGGAGACTGTGGTAAGAGTGTATTGGGAGAAGGGTTTTAAAGAGAGATGTGAATGTTTTTAGTAATTAGAGGTGTTTAGACTCGTTGTTGCATAATAACGGTTTGATTTCCTAGTAAGGGTTTGATAATAAAGTGGTCTGTAGTTTTAAATTCATAATACTACCAAGCTCTATACGTTGGACTCCCATTATGTTTTCTGAATTTGCCACAACAATTGCAATTAAGTCATGAATATGCTCACAAACCCTAATATATTGAGCTTCTTTATAAAAGTGCATGAAAGGGTTAACATATAGTAACCATTCAAAAGTGGAGTTACAAAACTAAAATATGAAAGGTGTGTTTATATTTGCTGCCTTCCAAAGTAAGAGAGGGTGCAAAGTTAAAAAGGTTGCCATTAATGGTTGCTTTGTATGAGAGTGGTGTGCCATTTTATGGTTAGTTTTCACAATTCCTGAGTATTGAATCTCTCTAATAAGAGCAAGAAAAACTATTTCACCAGTGAATGCAGTTTTCAGGAATATGAATTACATTTAATTTTGAGAAAACAAAATGATTGAAAACGTATATGTGCATGTCAGATTGTTAAAAGAGAGATGGAAATGTATAGAAAAATATTGAAACTACCTGCGAAGATCTATGAGTGGTAGTGTGAGTTGTCTTATATATTTATTAATAAGTTAGTCAAAAGATTTCTGAGTGTGTGAGTAAGTAACAGTTTGTCTGAGGTGCAGACTAGATGTGCAAGACATTAGTTCAAAATGAAAACAAGTTGTCCTTTTAAGAGGTAAGTTGAAGAAGGTCACCAAACACAACTTAATGCTTTCATCCACAGAGTACACCAAAGTTTGTTCTTAAAACCTGCTAGACAATGGTTAACCATTTACTAATTTGCCAATAGAAGGAACTGCAGTTGCATAGACATCTTTTAGAAAAAACTGTAGACACTTCTTGTAAAATAATAGGTTCCTATATCGAACTGGTGCGCATTTCAGATCAATTAAACCTCAACATGAAGCACTGTCAAAGACAAACATAGCAAGTTCCCCATGTGAAGCACCACTTTAGCAAAGTTGAAACAATCCTACATAATTTGGTATGCCTAATAGAAAGCAAAAACATTTCTTTCAACATTCCATATTGAAAAATGACTTGAAATGCTTAACAGAAGTAAGTGGATTATAAAATATTGAAGTGGTATCTGTACTTTGGTGAGTGTAATGAATCAGTTCTTTGATGATGTATCCTTGTAAGAGGACAGTGCATCGTTGTCTCCTTTAAATGCATTATATGTACAAATCCCCAAAAACCATACCACCACTAACATAGCAACTCACAGACCCATAGACCCAATCACACACCCACCCACAGATCCATAGCAACACTCACACTGGTACTCACAGACAGAGACAGGCTCTAACACAACCAGTCACAGACCCACACAGGCACTTACACATCCACTCATAGACCCACTCATACACCACCTCCCACAGCCACAGAGGCACTCTCACTCACAGACACACACTCATACACCCACTAACAAAGCCACACAGGTGCTCACACATCCACTGTGAAACATTGCAAGTTACAGTTATTACATTTGTTTTATAAAATCCTTAGAAATTAACTGAAAAAAACACAAAGGTTAAAGGTTTGTTATAGTTAATAATTACTTTTGTTTTTAAATCCTTAGAAATTCACTTAAAAAACCAAAGGTTACAAATTACGTTATCGTTAGGAAGCAACACAAAACTGTAGAAATTCACTGTAAAAGCAAAGTTTAGAGGAATGTTATAATTAGGAAATAGAATTTAAAAAAACTTAGAAATTCATTGAAAGAACAAAGTTTACAGGGACGTTATAGCTAGGCCCACATTTCAGTCGTACAAAACCATGGAAATTTGGCAGTTATAGTTACCAAATCTAACTATAAATTAAGCCCCCCGCTGTCAGGACTGAGCATATTTCCCCTAGATCAAGACATTCTGGCCCTGTTTTCAAGATTATTTAAGGGTACACATTTTGGCACTCTCCAATTAGCTGGAGTCAAAGGCTGGCAAGACCATTTTCTGACATGTAATTATCTCAGGCAAATCACAGTTAGTGTAGGCTCAACATGGAGAACACGCGCTTGTAAGTTAACGTTCTAGTGTTTCTGCCCTTCCTTGCAGACTCAGCTGTATCGTGCGTACGCTTTGGTTGCGGCACACTTCAACCATCGTGTGACCTGTGAGAAGATTTTTTTTTTCCTGACAGCACTTCTAAGGATATTTGAACTCCTTCTGTGAGGAATTGTTTCGCTCGCATAATTCTGTGTTCCCTGCGAGGTACAATTCACTTGTTTGGCAGCAGTTGCAGGCACTGCTTTGTAGTTTAATTTTCTGCTCGTTTCCTGGCTCCAGTGCCTGCACAACCTAACAGGTATTTTCTCTCATTTTAAAGCGTTTACCATTCTTTGGTGGACGCTAGCCTCAGTGATTGAAACGATACTTGTGCAGTTAAATGACTATATTCAAGGAAAAGATATCCCATGGACAAAGACTGTTAACATATTTTTGGTGATATCCTGAGACATTATCATAGTTATCACTTCATTTTATTGCGCATCCTACGAAAGTGAATCCACCTACTAAGTGCGCAGTTTAGTGACAAAGACCGTTACAAAGGTTGTTTAAGATTCCAAATCTCTTCTTCCTATAAATTCTCTTCTGATTCAACAAGTAAATATATATATTTGCACTACATCGCTCCACGGGATTCAACCTCAGTACGCTGTTTAACACCATAAATAGAATAGGTCCGGACCCCCCCCGAGCTGCCATCCTGCTATACACGGAAAAGGCCTTCGACTCTCTGGAGTGGCCCTTTTTTCTGTCTGTAATGTAACAAATGAGTATGCCACAGGGCTTTGTGGCTACCAAAGCCTTATTATATAGCCGGCCCACTGCCAGACTCCGACTCAATGGCACTCTATCTGTCTCCTTTTCTTTGTCCCGAGGTACCAGACAGGGGTGCCGGTTGTCTCCTCTGTTGTTCATACTGGTGATGGACCCACTAGTGAGGCACTTCCAGGAGAAACATTTACACAGAGCCCTGCGATTCCGTACGGGACCACTGCTGATATCCCTTTATGTGGACGACACGAACCTATATGTCAATGAACCTCAGACTAATTTAGGGCCCCTTCTGAGAGAAATTCTGTGCTTTGGTACACATTCTGGGCTGGGGATTAATTGGCATAAATCGGTTAACTTTCCTCTCACTAAGAGTACGACCCAATGGACACTGGAATTTCCACTGGTATGATGCTCGGACTCAGTGAAGTATTTGGGGGTACACATACATTTAGAGGTCGACCAAGTCATTCATCGTAATTATGGCATGGCTATTTCCAAACTTGAGACGCAAATTGATCGTTGGCTGAAACTCCCACTTTCCATGGCGGGACGTGTAGCACTCATTAAAATGATAGTCCTACCAAAGTTCTTA
Organism: Lissotriton vulgaris; assembly: GCF_964263255.1. Lineage (NCBI taxonomy): Eukaryota > Metazoa > Chordata > Amphibia > Caudata > Salamandridae > Lissotriton > Lissotriton vulgaris. Next base: position 998,863,728 of record NC_141695.1, on the reverse strand, counting down.
TATTTATTTCACAATATCCCAATTCCCCTTACAATAAGTTTTTAGGGCACTTCGTGCCCAGTTGATCAGGCTAGTCTGGGGCTCTAGGACACCCAGAGTTAGGTGGCAGGTTATGTCACTGCCATACGCCAGGGGGGTAACCGGCAGACCTGATTTACGACTATATTACCTGGTAGCGCAATGTAGCTTTGCGCAGGCCTGGTATCATCCGGACACCAGAATCACCTTTCTGAAACCGGAATCTGACTTTGTCCTTCCAGACATGCTGGCCGCTGTGCTGCCTGTTGGTGTCCCGCGAGACTGCGCAGATATCCAATCGGTCTCCACAACTAGCTGGGCTTGGGCCCAATTGGGGCGGCTCGAGAACACCCAAATGGTGTATTCCTCAGACATGCCAATCCCCAATGTTAAGCTACTGCTGATAACGGGGGAAAGGCTTATACAGAAGACCTGCGACAAATTCAACATCACTAAGCTGTGAGATTTTTTCCCAGCGGGCCATATATTTGACGCTGAAGACGCATCCATTTTTCCAGATGCCACATTCATGGATAGGATTGTCCTTGCCAGGCTCCATTCGGCACTTCGGGCCAGATTCCCCGACTTCCCACTGGAGCCTCCTTCTTTCCCGCCACTTACAATGACTACAGGTAGTAGTAGGGGAGTTCACTTGATTTCACAACTTTATAAAACGTGTACAGAGTGTATCCCGGTAGATGATAGCAGGGTGCGGAGTGCATGGGAGGCAGATCTGGGCAACCAGATATCTGATGAACAATGGACGGCATGTTGTCAGGAGACCAAAACTGTCTCCAAAAACAGCCGACACAGACTGATCCACTTCAAGTTCCTACGACGCATGTATGTCACCCCAGACAGAGCACACAAGATAGATCCCAATAGGCTGCACCAATGTTGGAGATGTCAATCCCCTCATGCTGATTTTGCACATCTGGCCTGGACGTGCCCACGTATACACACATTTTGGGTGGAGGTTCACCTCACACTGAGAAACTTTATTCAAGTCCAGATCAACCCACTCCCAGAGATTGCACTTTTGGGGTATGTTGTACAGCTTCCTCTAAAGGTCCGCAATTGCCTTGTTATTGGCCAAAAGAGAAGTAGCAATACACTGGGGAGGAAGGAGGGCACCCACGAGAGAAGGCTGGCTTTCAAGCTTGGCGTCCTGTTCTAATAGGAGCGAACAATATGCAGACACTGCCCCCCCCGGCGTCTAGACCAAGAGACATTTGGGAAACCCTTAGGGAGTACCTGGTAGCACAGCAGAAGGACCACCCCTCACAGCGGGAGCAGGGCCTGGTGCCGACAGGAGTGGGATAAGCGCCTGTTCTTTATTGGGGATTGTCTCAAGCCTTGCCATCCTGCCACTCTAGGCGGGCTGCCAAGCCCGCTACATTCCCAGGTAGATGGTCGGGGAATGCTGACGGAGTGGTATAGGGGGATTCCGCAGCAATAACTAAGTTGAGCCTTTAAGGTGTTAATATCTCCGGATGTACTGTTGCAGTGCCATTATTATGCTTCAATGATGTTTAATGAAAATGTTCAGTTTGTAAGTAACCAAGATACCCTGCTATTTCAGCTTAGTGCTTTGCTCTATGTTGCATTTCACGAAAATGCTAAATAAATTATATATATATATCTATATCTATATCTATATCTATATATATATATATATATATATATATATATATATATATATATATATATACTAGCAGCCCGCCCCAGCGTTGCCCGGGGCAGAAGGGGGCTGGGGGCAGCATTTCAGGCTTGCGTGCACTCCCGCCCCGGCCCCGCCTGCCACGACATTGTCCGTGTCCCGGAGCCTGAGCCTTACCTCATCCGCCGTTGTTAAGGGCCAACCACCTGCCCCCTCCCCCTCCCGCCCCAGCCCCCTCCCGCCCGTGTCCCGGAGAGCCTGAGCCTTACCTCAGTCGGTGGTCCCGCTCCAGGCGCTTTTCCTCCTGTAATTCACCGTTTGCTACCTCCCGCACCCCGCGCATGAAGCAGCGCCAGTCACTCCAGGACTCACCCCCGTCCGCTCTGTAAGGGATTGTCCGGTCCCACTCCAGGCGCCCCGCCCGCACAGGCCGCCACTTCGCCCAGCAGCAAGCAGGCAGTCCTCCCAGCAGGTCGCGACCTTCCGTCAATGGGCACGATCCGCAGAGCTGCACAGCCTTGAACACCCCGGGCAGCACGATTCGCCGCCATTTCAGGAAGTGTTGCCAGGGAGCGCAAATGATGTCAGCACGCACGTTGGCACGATCCGCAGAGCTGCACAGCCTCAGACACCCCGGGCAGCACGATTTGCCGCCATTTCAGGAAGTTTTGCCAGGGAGCGCAAATGATGTCATCACGCAGATGTCGCGGCCGGCGCTACTTGCAAGGGACTACATTATTTTTATTTCTAAATTTTTTAAACAGCGTATATTTTTTTTTTTAATAGCCTATGTCCTTCTGCTTGCCCTGAGGTTTTCAAAGATGTCTTGGGTGTTTGGATTGGTGGTGTACTTTTTGAGTTTACCTGGCTCAAAGGACGCCGAACGGAGCCGGGAGACTGTTAACAAGACTGGCAACTCGACCCACATTTCGGAATTAACCGCCGAACGGCGCTGGGGAACTGTTTACATTACTGGTAACTTTACCTACAACGTGTACCTCCACCACTGCCTTTTTAATTCTACTACTGGCAGTTTCAATGGGCCACTTGGAAGCCATAATGGGACATGATTAAATTTTCTGAGGAAGCAGAGATTAATTGCCTGCAGGAATCTATCAAACTTAAAACCCAGAACCACCTTGTTAATAAGGCATTAATTCCTTATCTCCGGGTGTGAGATTGAACGCATCACCCTCCCCTGCCACCTATACTGATTAGGGCCTTGCTACTCTTCTGGCTGCCCACACTATTAGTCCTGATGAAGACTCGCTGGCCAAGGTTTAACTTTCCATAAGGCCTTAAAGACGAGTCGAAACGTCGACGCCATTTGAACCTTTATCCTGGATGTTGTCATAAACTCTTTTCGTGTGCAACATAATTGTGGAAGCATGGTCTCCATAAAGAAGTGTTTTGAAAATATTATACGCCAGGACATTTGAAAAAACTGTTTTTTGATATTAAGTAACTGTTAATGTCTCTTATTTGAAGCACTTTTCACTCTATGCTCTTTTATATCTTTCTATTCTAACACGCTATATTCAAATTCGTTCACATACTCTAGTTTGGGCAACCGAATCTCTCTCTCTGTGCATTGAGATAGCTACAATTGCAATGAATTAAATTTGCCCTGAATTATTGCTGTTGCTTCGTTTGATTTCGATTTTGATTGTATTCATATTATCATTGAATGTACTTGGGCTGAGTAATTGTACATGCCCCAGGACTAAGTGAATAATCTCTGAAGCAGAAATAATTGTCTGAGACCATTGTTTTTGAATAGCATTTACTACCCGGGTCTCCTTGACGTTCTGGGTCACCCCATTGTCTTAATGGTTTCCGTTTCTGTCTTTGGCATATATTGGAATATACCAAGGCAGTTTTGGGAAAAAGTGTCATCAATTGATGAAAGGTGTCCTTTAAAAGCATTTCCAGACCAACCCCAGTCATAGTGCCCAAATCATTTCCACCACAGTGCACTATTAAGAGGTCAGGGTTTGGCAATGCATAAAAAAATTATATTAAATACATATAAAATATATTTTTCCTTTAAAAGAAGAATACATTTTACAGCTTTTGATATTTGCTATTAAAAAACCATTATAATTCACTGAAAAAACCATAGGTTATAGACCATATATAGTTAGGAATTAGCATTTACAAAACCTTGAAAATTCACTGAAAAAACCATAGGTTATAGACCATATAAAGTTACGAATTAGCATTTACAAAACCTTGAAAATTCACTGAAAAAACCATAGGTTATAGACCATATATAGTTAGGAATTAGTATTTACAAAACCTTATTTTACTCACACAAAACCATTGAAATTCGCATATATAGTAAGTTGCACTAACTATATATCGCGCACCCGCAATCCACTGCTGATGATGTCACATATTACATCATTCATGACATGGTCAGTGACATCACTGATGACATCACTGATGACAACTCAAATGACATCACTGACAAAATCACTGATGACATCATTCATGTGATAATACGATGAACCTCTTCAGACTCTAATATAACCTTAGATACACTCAGTGTAAACAGACACTCACAGATTGTCACTCATCCATGGAGTTACTCATACACCTAGTCAGTCATGCAAAGAATCAATCACACCTCCATTTCCTCAACTATACAGTTATACACACCTTACTTATTCAAACATATTCTAACACATATTTACTCTCTTATACAATCACTGATACAAGTTTTCAATGATCCATGCAGCCACTCACACATTCACTGGCTCTTATACACAGTAATTTATATATGTCAACTCTCACATGTACTGTGTTTTACATATGTACTTACTTTGACATGTAGCACTGAGATATCCATTCACTCACCAATACACTCATGCACACAGTCAACCACCGATACAGCTGTTTCCACATGCAGTTTTGAACCCATACATCTAGTGAATCAACTGTTCACACATCTATGCAGAGTCACACACCTCCCAGCCACCCACACACACACACTCACTCTCCCATACAAATACTTGGGCAACCAATCAATAACCCATATAGTTACTCATATAGCTACTGATCAACACATGCAGCAGTTTACAGAACAACAGATATAATGATGCACAAATTAAGGCAGTTTAGTCACTAACCCATGCACTCAGTGAGACACATTTAATCACTCTCTCATACAGTCAGTCATGCACCTACTAAATCCTTCATCCAGACACTTATACATCCACTCATTCTTCAATATGTAAGTCATATTTTAACTTTACAGAAACATACAGTCACTGGATGATGTCATCAGTGATGTCATCAGCGATGTCATTAACCATGTCATGAATGATGTAATATGTGACATCATCAGCAGTGGATTGCGGGTGCGCGATATATAGTTAGTGCAACTAACTATATATGCGAATTTCAATGGTTTTGTGTGAGTAAAATAAGGTTTTGTAAATACTAATTCCTAACTATATATGGTCTATAACCTATGGTTTTTTCAGTGAATATATATATATATGTATATATATGTACCTACCAAAACGCGCAGCTGCAGCTTCAGTACTGACAGGAACTTCTGAAAACATAAATAGTCTGCATAAGATATTTGGTTGTTATATTTATTTTAGGAAGAAGGTACAAGAACGTACAAGAACTCATTGATTCATTCTTATTTTATTTCACTACTACTACTAAAACAACCAGTAATATAGAGAGGCAAATTTCCACACATATCAAAGTAACCAAATGTTTAGAGTAAAGCACATTTAGAGCTCACTTAGATATTAGTACTGTACTAATTCTTGCTTGTCTTTACCTGTGCATGAATTCCTTCTGAGAGTTTTTCAGTGAAGACACTGGTGTGGCAGTCTCTCTTTGTTTTCCCATTCCCCTTCCCCCCTCGTTTCTGAGGTCAGAGATTCTTTTGGCTAAGAGGTGTTGGGGAGATGGGAAATATACTTCTAAGTCGGACTTCAGCCCTTCAGCTCCTGTGGAAGCGCTAGACCAGGAACAGAAGCTTGACACCCACAATGCACTGCTTATGACCTCACATATTGCATCACTCATGACACGGTCATTGACATCACTGATGACATCTCAAATGTCATCACAGATGACAACACTGATTGCATTGTCCACATAACCACTCACACACCCGTTTACACTCCATACAACCTCTCATACATCCACTCCCAGACACACACAACCACTCACATACCCATTCACAGACCCATACCAGTACTCACACCCCCACTCACTCATGCATAAAGCCACTCACATACCCACTCACTCTCTCACTCATACAGCCTCTCACACAACCACTCATGCATCCATACAGCCAGTTAAGTACCCTCAGTCACCCATACAGATACAGATGCACCTGCTCATTCACTCATACAGCCACTCTTGCACCCTCTCATTCACCATTTACCTCTACTCACACACCCACTCACTCACCCATATAGCCACTCATGCACCCTCTCATTCACCATTTACATCCACTTACACACCCACTCACTCATCTATACACCAACTCACACAGATACTTGCTTACTTATACAGCCACTGATACACCCACTAGCTCACTCATACAAAAACTCACAGACCCATGCACTCATTCTTACATCACTTACACACCCACTCACTCATCCAAACAGGAACTCACACAGCCACTTACTAACCCATATAGCTTCTTATATCCACTTATTCACCTATACAGCCACACACACATCCCCTCAGACAGGCATAAACACAGTTACACAGACACTCATATAATCTATGTTTTAAACTAGAATCACTCATTCGTAGTACACAAACTAAACTAATTTAACTTTTGTGGTATCTTAGTATATATCTTTAACACTCAGAAACTTTTAGAAAATGCTCACATTCACTGAATGATGCCCCAAAATCCTGGGGGTGGGCTCCCTGTGATATAACATGTGAGCCGGCCCCAGGGGATGGGGGGCCCTGGGCTATTAATGACTCAATGAGAGGGGGACCATGTGGATCCCTCTCTTAAAGTAATTGATCCCAGGTGTGGGCTTCCTGGGGCCTTTTGATGCTCGGGGTGGCCATGCGTCCCCCCCCCCTCCTATTATAAAGTAGTATTGGCCCTAGGGTGGTCTCCCCCTGGTAGCTCAGAATAGGGGCCACGCAGCAGTTTTGGTCATCCTTTTGGTCCTGCTCATTACTCCTCAAAATCAATACCCCCTGCATGTATTATGTGCCCAACGTCTTCGCATAGCACAGGACAATGTGACGAACTGGTTATTTCACTTAGTGAGCATGTATTATGAATTAAACGTTCATCATACACTGAATTGTCCAATCCCAGGGACACTTCTGCAAGAGGGTCCGATTTGGCTTTCTAGAACACACTGGTGTATGGGTCTGTCTTTGAAAAATGTTTCATATTGTGTTGTGCATCTTCAGACAGTAACGGCACAGAAGCTGCTGAGTTTTTCTTCGAATATGGGTTAGTATTGTATGTTTATTTGCGATCATCTAAATTCTGATTTGTTCGATATGTGTTATCGTGGGTCTGTCAGTCGAGCCACAGCGAATTTGCAGTTTTTATCATCACCTATTCATAAATTGTGTATAAAATCCCCTTGATTCTGGGGCCTTTCCTTTTCCATCTATAGTGATTAACTTGAGATTTTTGTAAAAAAAAATCCTTCAACTTTCCCTGCTCAAGAACTCAGTTACTGCATGGTCTCAGTTGCTCATTACTCTGCTAATTTTGTTGGGCCTGCTGTTGAGGAGGGTGTTGACTCTTATTGCAAGATCAAGGGTGCTAGAACCGAACCGCTTGAGGTAAATTTGGGGGTGATCTAAATGTTGGGGTGCCTTTGAATATTGGGATTCTACTCCCAGAGAATTATAGCATTAACGATTAAGTACACAGGGGTCCTTTTGAGAAGGAATGCATGACACTGATAAGAGAGATGGCGTTGTGCACTATGAGGGAAATGGTGTGGCCATAATTAGATGCATGCTACGTGTGGGCATGACAAGGCACCTTTGTGCAGATCTGCCAGCCTCAGTCTGTTCTCCATTTCTGTAAGTCGCCGAAAATGCGTCTCTTCGAAAATAACTCATCGCAGGATAATCACTCCCTGTACGCATCCCCTCCCTTCTCTGCACTAACCAGTACAGAGTCTCATCGTATACAGCACTCTGTTTCCTTTCAGCTAAATTCACCCCTCCCTCCCACTCTCTCTTTCTCGATCTCTCTGTTAAGAACAGATTCGTGTATATAGAGATAGTAACAGAACTTGTTCGCATGCTGAAGTGGATTCAGGGCGAAGGTGTGATAACATCTCTGGCAACTAAAACTAAAAGAGCACGCTATAGAATATGTTTGCACTTACAAAACGAATAGCGAATTAAAAGTCATACTGCCACCAGAGGGCGCCACGTTTGTTAATATAGCTGACGCTTCAAGGAAATGCTTGTAGGGGGTTTTCAGACACATTTCTTCAATGAGATGTGGAAGCGGCTATTTACTGCGAGATTACAGTGGAAATACAAGCCCAAGTGCAACGCGGTCTCCGAGCCGCTCAGCCACTGAGCCTTGCTGTTGGTGGAGGGCAGAGGTTTGTGCTGATAGACACTCCCTGTTTCTGTAAAGAACCGAAGGATCGTTTAAAATGACCTGGGGATGCTTAACACTGCACCCATTACTATTAAAGGCTAGACACAAATATATATGTTAATATCCTTAACACAGACAGAACGTGGATATATTATGCTTCAGACCGTGTTCAGCAGGCAGACTGCATACATGTTCTATGCCTACCGTGTAAATATCCCGCGTTTTCAGAAGCATGTTTTTGTATCCGGCCCTCGTGCACATAATGAGGAGACGGGTATGTGCATAGCACTTCCAGACACGTGCTTGGTTCTCTGATCCGTGGTGGCTCGGGACCAGTGGAGTCTGCCCTCTGTTTGAATAACACGAGCAGTGTGTGCCTGTGCTGGACACGGGCAGGCACGGACGGTTTCTGAAAATACGCGCACTTCTTGCCTCGCCACAACTTGAAGCACCGCCGAGGATGTACCGCGCCCGCACAGGCACACACACACACACCAGTCTCCGGACACAGCCTCTTCCACGGTGGTTTGATACTGAAAACATGAAAGAAGCAAAGTCGGAGGGAGGTTTCAAAATGAATATACTTGTTGAATATCTTCTACATTCATTCCCTGCAGTTGGTACCCTGTCTCACCAGCTGCCATAGTTGGCATTTGTTCACCTCGCTATTGGATCCAATGTATTTCTTCTACCGATAGCTCTAAACCTCACTATATTGTCTGAATTAGCCTGGCCGAGACTTAAGATAAATACATAAATGAATATATTGTTCAATTAACACTTGTAATCAAAGGAAGAGCCCAACCATTGGCATTGAAACAGAGTATCATGATTATATATAAGAATGGACGAAGGGTAAAATATGGGCACAAGGGAAGACAGAGAAGAAAACAGAAATGTTGCAACAATAAGAAACTCCACTTTGGTGCACGTGCCCTGCTGACATTTGCTGCATGAGCCTTCTGCATCCTTCTAGCGATGGAGTAACTTGACGGGAGAATTTGCGTTTTCCAGTATACGGAGGTACATTTTACACTGCTATGGATGTGCTCTTGTACAGTAACGTCCTTGACTGTGCTTGTGCGTGTATCATACTGAGATGTCCATTGTAGGCGTGACCGGTGAGGGGTTTATTCTCTGAGACTTGGGGACAGAGTGGAACAGCAGAGGAGGGCCTGTGTCCACCAGACATTTTAGTGATGTAAAACCAATGGTTACTGTAGTACTGTCAGCTGGGCTTTTGGTTTTATGCTCTTCTGTGCCTTGCACCATGCACCATGGTTTCACAAGTGATTTTCACAAGTGAATGGGGCTAGCCGGGACAGGGGTCAACATTGAGATTTTGCTTTGTGCCTGTCTGTTTGCTGCAGGTGACAAACTTGAAGCCAGTATTATCCTGCAGTGTAAAAACGGGCAGTGACGCAGAGACGAGAGAAGCAGGCCACCTGTCCCCTCCGCAGCCATGAGAGATTATGCTCAGTCCTGAGCTGACACTGGTAGCTTAGTTCAAAGACTTCACCCAAAGGAGCTACTACGCTGCTTACACTCTGCTGCTCACACTACACTTGCACGCACACTAACTGCTGACAGCGGTTACTCTACAATCAGCGTCTTGCTCACACTCACCTACCACTGCTTGTAGTGCACGTGCTTCCTGTCTTGTTAGCAGCTCTTCAGCGGTAGTGTAGCAAAGATACTGTGGGTCCTGCGGCAAGCAAGGAAAACTGGCCCTTTTACTGCTTTTGGAGCAGTAAAGGACAGTAATTATTAGGGCACCGGTACCACTGCACCTGCTTGGCAGCTGAGCCCCTGCTCCTCTGTGTTATGCTGCTGGCGTGCCTCAACGCGCGTGCAGCTCGAGGCCTGGCTGACGTCAGGCACTTCAGTCTCAAGGTAAGAAAAGACGCGTCCTCTCAGGTGTGCTCGGAAGGGATCTGCCCAAGAGATCGCCAGAAATTCGTATATTGAGCATTCACTCTCCACTCACGAGGCGCACACTGCCAGGCACACACTGCACGCACTCGCCACTGCACACACTGCTCTCTCGCTCCAGTGCTCCTAATGGCCTCAAGCTTCACTGCTCGCCCCACGAGCACACAGCGCTCCGACTGAATCCTCCACGTCTTCCCGGAGTTTTTACACTGCAGGATAATACTGGCCTTGTGCATACTGCGCTCATACTGCTCACAGAGCATTCACTGCCATTGACACTCTCCTGTTCACACGAAACTGTTTCCACTGCATATTCACTGCATTTTCGACGCTGCACCCAGCATCTCGGTACTCGGTGCCGCTCGGATGCACCTGCCTGCCTTACCCTGCATAGCCCCAGACTCTGTACGTATTGTCTTTCTGCACAGCATCGGCTTGAGTCCTGCGGCTGCAGCTGGTCACTCCCCTCCATTGCAGCCTTGATCGCTCTGCTCTCTGCTCCACCGTGCGGTACAGCCCTGGTCTCTGGGGATGGCCCATTGTGGAGGAAGCCTTTGATTTACACAAGTTACTTCTGGTCCAGCTCATTTGGGTGGAGGTGGATTAGTGTCCGGCCTTTGCCGCGGTGCCACAGACGATATTATTAATGGCCTTTGATGTACATCAAAGTACCCTTTCCATTCCATCCCGTTTCTGCCTTGGATGTTAGTTCTAGCATCATTCCAACTGAAGCCTTCGGTTCACCCAATGACCTCTGTCCTCCCAAGCTGATGTGACAGATAGCTCGTTTGATGCTTCCTGATTCGCTCTTCCTGTTTCTTCAGTGTTCATTCTGGGCTGGGTGCGGATCCCTGGAAAGCAGCTGTAGTGAAAGCGCCGTTAAATTGGCCTCCCTGTATCCTAAGGGTCCGACTAGTTATCAACCGTTTTCTCTCTTACCATTTTTGCTAATATTATGGGGAAACTGGCATTTCAACGCTTCACTGTTTTGTGGATGAAAACACGTTGTTTTGCCTGAGACTTCAGGTGCAGGTGCACTACAGAATCAGTGGCTACCTCCCTTTGCTCCACCTCTCCACAACCTGTGACATCTTTGAGCAAGCTGCTCTATTAGACAAAACCAAAATATTGCACTTTCAAGAATCACTCTATAAGCAGCTTGATGTTCTCTTCATTGTCGCCAGCAAATAGTAACTTTCCACTCTGCATTATCAGCAACAGCTGTCAATAGAGCTTCCACAAGCTTCTATATTATGGTGCTATTAAATCATTTTTTGGCTACTTTGGGATCACCATTATTAGCTATGAGAGGTCTATTTCTATATGTACACCGATGAAAGACAGATGCTGCTTAAACTCCATTTTAAGAATGGCGATTACAATTGTATCACAAATACTTTGAATTGTAATACATTGGATGACTAGCAACGTTCTTAAAATGAATTTGGGTAAAATGCAGGTATTGGTCTCTAGAAATCATATGGCGAAAGGGCTGCCATCTCTGTGGCCTACCATTATCGTTCCTCCCCCCACTCCTGTAGCAGTTTAAGAAAAACTTGGGTTTTTCTAGACTTCAACTAAACCCTAACCCCACAGATTAGCAAGGTATCAAGTGACTGTTTCTCGCAGCTAACGGTCATTTGGGAAAATCAAACAATTACTCAGTGGATCTCTGCACACAAGTAGTTACTACTTATATCAAATCAGGATCAACACCTGCTATATGTCCTTACTGAAACAAACTATCAGGAGTTGCAGATTTCTCCGTTTGCAGCTGCCCACATTATCACTATAGTTCTCAGGAGCATATTTCGGCTGTTTTAAGACAGCTTCATTGGCTGTCAATGAAGCAGAGAAACAGTCAATGAAAGAGAACCCAACGGCATACTTATAGATCTGCACCTCATGCTAGTTGCATTAGTATCAAAGTCCTGTGCACTGTCACTCCAGCACCTGCCGTTGTATAGTGCCTCTGGTTTTAAGATCCTTGGTATGAAACACGTTGGCTGAGCTGTATGTGCTATTAAGAAAACATTATTATAAATAAAGGTTTTGAAACATCAAGATTGACTGAACTTCATTACCTGGCACACCTCCATTCGCTTTATCGAAGCAGAAGATTCTGTTTAAATCAATGGTACACATGGCTGTTCAAAATGGCTCCCCTACAATGCTAGCCCAAAAATTCACGGGGCCTGTTTCTATATTAAATCTTCGTTCCAATGCCAAACTCTTGCTTTTCATTCCTAGAATCCGGTCAGCTTCTTTGGGCAGACAAGCATCTTCTGATGCCACGGTAAAGGATTGCAATCTGATGGCCACTGGACGGTGAAGCCAAGCATTAGTAGTCCAGTTGAAAAGAGATCTGTTTTAGTCAAGACTGCTTTTGACACCTTGAGGGCCTGTGTGGATCAGAAGGGTATCTGGCATCAAGAAACTCTGGCATTCGCGCAATCGGCAAATAACTTAAATACATTTTTTTTTTAAAAGCAAGGAGACTTGGGGGGCATGGCCAAGATGGCGACCGGGAAGGACGTTCCTGAGTGAGGCTCCCGGCCTGAATCCCCTACCCTGACCACCTACTAGCCTCTCCCCCCGGCGGACGCCCTACAGATCGTGGGCGCTTGCAACCCAGGGTACAGTTCAACGATTCCTGTTACTTCCTGACTGGCAGGTGCCTCGCAACCGCCCTGTACGGGACTTCCTTGCAGCGAGGTGCGGCCCGCCATCTACCGGAACAAACGAAGCGGCGGTCGCTGGCAGCGGCTGCGGTCTCCTCCGAACAGAGCGACCGTGCTCTTGTTTTACGAACAATTGAACGAGCCAGTGGGGCTGTGTGCAAACGCCGGATCCGGACGACTCCCTGGCCATCGAGGAGGTCTCCGCGAGCGGGTCACACCCGCGCCGGCTTGTGGGACTAATCGAGCCCCCGGCGGCTAGGCCTGCGCCCGGGGTCTTGCCGCCCCTTGAGCTGCCCGGCTGGACGACGTGATTGCCGCTTGGAGCGGTAGAGCATCTTAAGCGCTGAGGTGAGTGCACGCTGACACCGCGTCTGGCTTGGGTCCTCGGCGGGGGACCCGACACCCTGTGCCCTCAACCACCGGCGGGAGTGGCTGCGGACGGGACGCGGCAAATCGAGCCCCCGGCTTTTGGGCCTGAGCCTGGATCCGGCCCCGGAACAGAAGTGCCCTGTCTATTGAAACAACGCGGGGTCCCTGAATAGAGGCGTGAGACGAGCAGCGGCGCCCGGTGGGTGAGGACTGGTTTGGGACGGCGCGCTGGCCATTGCGCGTCACCTGGGCCCGGACCTGCGGGCCCCTGCGCCATAGCTGCGAAGGGACACATTGGAACCCCCCAAACAACAGCGCAGTGACGCTACAACACAGCACTATTGATGGCATGATGCCCTGGTGTCCCCCCTGAATGATGACCGTGGCTTAGATCCCAGGCACTTACACCACGTGGCCCGACGCGGGCACCTGAAATCGGCGACAACTGCGAGGTGGCACCTGGAAGCGCAGGGAGTGGCGGAATACGGTTGATCGCCCAGGGGTACAGACTAAGCCCTGCTTGCCACGGTGCTGGGGGCTCCGACACCGTGTGCTGGCGCGAAAGACGCACATGGACTCCTACACTGGCCCGGACTCTGGCTGTCCAACAGCGTGATATCGTGGCACTGCCTCCCCCCCACAGAAGACAGGGTTCTGCGACCCCCCACGGACGCCCTTGCTGGGTGAGATGGCTGCGGGGCAGCATAGAGCGGGGTGCACAATCCCGGATATGCTAGGGAAAAGTGCCCCCAAAGGAGACAAGAGCCCATTGCCTTTGGTGGCCCTGAAGGTCACTGCGGGACAGGAAGATGAAGGTGCTCCCATCACTAAATCCTTCCTAGAGACTCTGTTCAACACCCTGAGGGAGGACTTCCAAGCTCTGAAACAGGATGTAGCTGGGGAGGTCAGAGAAATGCGCAGGGATGTGGATGGCTTGGGGGAGCGAGTGGCTGAGGTGGAGGAGGCCGACCTGTCCAAGGGCGAGGAAATAGTGCAACTGCAGCAAGAAGTGGTACACCTCAAGGAGGAGCAGGTGGAACTTCAGGCCCATGCAGAAGATCTGGAAAACAGGTCTCGAAGAAACAACATACGGGTCCGTGGCGTGCCACTCAAAACGGAGGGAACGGATGTCACTCTCTTCCTGCAAGGCCTCTTCAGGGACGTTCTGGATGATGGATGAGGGAGAGGACCTCGAGATACGTATTGACAGGGCACACAGGGTGGGCCTGGCACGACGCGCGTCTGCCCCCCCGCCGGACATGTTGGCATTCCTCCCCGACTTCCAGTTGAAGGAGCGCATCTTACAGGCAGCCCGCAGGAAACAGCCTCTTCAATACCAGGGTCACACGGTGTCACTGTTTCAAGATCTCTCAGCCATAACCCTGCAGAAACGGAAATCCTTCAAGCCAGTCACTGCCTTTTTGCGGGACAAGGGGGTCCCATACTCCTGGGGCCACCCTTTCCGAATAATCTTTAAATGGAACGGGACCCTGCAGCAACTCAGATCCCTACAAGACTCGTGTGCGGTCTTGGGGATCACCCTGGATGATGATGCCGAAGAGGGAGCTGCCGGAAGGGGGTCCTCACCCAGGTCCCCATCACGGACCTCAGACGATGTTTGGCACCGAGTAAAACACCGGAAAGGGCCCAAGAGGACCCTGAAGCCAGCCAGGTGGCACAGGAACAAGCAGCGGCTATCCAGGAGGTATCCAAAGACACGGCAACAGCTGAATGATACGGCAGGGAATGAAAGGCGCTTTGTGACGTTGGCTTTGCTATATTTCCGCATGGGGGATCTTTTGCTTCAGAATGAGCGTGTCAGCGGGGGAAGAGGGGCGCCATCACCGCGCACTCCACACGGAAGAGATTCTGTGGGCCTGAACTGCACTTGGATAGGTCCAGGACTATGGTAAAACTGTTGTTCCAGTTGTTGTTGGGATTGGGGGAGGGTAGGGAGGGAGACCACAGTTGGGGTGAAAAGATGGTCTTGTGGGAGGGGGGGGAGTGGGGGACACGGGGATGTTTGCAGGGGGCTTGTTGGGGTGGGGTAAGGGGAGGCGACAGAGGGGGGGGGGACTCGGTGTGCCAGGGGATTTAGTGGGGCTGTACTGCCTTTTTGATTCAGGGTCCGAAATACCAGGGGTAGGCACTTCTGCTGTTGACACCAGGTTTGCCCTGCTGCGCTTCTCCACTGCTTGCGGCGCGCTGGCCCCTGGGGATGGAGTCTAGTTTAAAGATACTGACCCTTAATGTGAAGGGTCTGAATAATCCGATTAAATGTAGGGCTGTGTTTTCATATTTGGAGAATTCTGAGGCGGATATATGCCTCTTACAAGAGACACACCTCCTACCCAAAGATTGGCACAGGATGCGCTCGCGCGCCTTTCCCCAACAGTTTTTCACACGCACTCCCCACGAAGAGAGCAGGGGTGGCCATTCTAGTTTCCAAGCGCTTCCGTGGCAGTGTGAGGGACAGGGTGGGGGAGATCAAGGGTAGATTACTTGCATACACCTTCCTTGTGGGGAACCAGGACTTCACAATTGTCTCCCTTTACGCCCCGAACTCAGGGCAAGAAGCCTTCTTGAAAAATGCTGTCTCTGAATCACTTCAATCTTTAGCCTCTCTCCTGCTCGTGGGGGGGCGATCTTAACATTGTAATGGACACTGCCATGGATAGGTCAGGTCATAGATATGGGGATACCGGTGCCATAACTGCTGCCGGTGCAGACTGGCTGAAGGAAAGGGGGCTAGTGGATCTATGGAGAGTCACCCATCCCACCACATCACACTTTACATTTTATTCACATGTCCATCGCACATATGCCAGACTAGACCACTTCTTGGGCTCTAATGAACTCCTAGCCATTCTTAAAGACGTAAGCATTGTCCCAGTAGCGCTATCTGATCATGACGCAGTGGAATTGACGCTGCGGGTTCCTGCCTCACCCCGGACCCCCGGGAAGTGGCGGCTAAGGGAAACCCTCCTGCAGAGACCGGAGGTTACCGAGCATATCCGCACCTGCCTCACCAATTATCTGACCATTAATGATGTCCCTGGAACTTCGCTGTCCACTCTATGGGGGGCCTTGAAAGCTGTGGTCCGCGGCAAACTTATTGCCAATGCCTCGGCAGAGGCCAAAGACCGCAAGGCAAAAAGGGACGACCTCACGGCTCAGGTCTCTGAACTAGAAAGAGTCCATAGTCGCACGGGTGCCCCGCAGATTTGGAAACAGCTTAAAGCTGCCAGGGCCCAGCTAGCCAGCCTAGACACAGATCGCGCTGAATTCGCTGCATTGCGTCTCCGTCACTCATACTACACAGGTGGCAATAAGACGGGCCGCTTGCTAGCCAGTGCCCTGAAAGCAAAGATTCAACGCTCTAAAATTACCAGTCTCACGGATGATAATGGCCTGGACATCACAGGCGACCCCCAAATTGCAGACGAATTTAAGACATTTTACGCCGCTCTGTATAGTGCCGATTCGATATCGCCGGAGGATGCCCGCGCCTATTTGGATTCAACAAACGTCACAGAGTTGTCTCGGGGCAACTCGGATGCCCTGGACGCCCCCATCCACGTGGATGAGGTCCTCGCTGCTATCTCTCGCCTCCGCCCTCTTAAATCTCCAGACCCGGACGGTTTCTCAGCCGGTTTCTACAAGATCTTTGGCCGGATGCTAGCCCCAATTCTGACTCGGATTTTCAACTCCTTCGAGGGCCCGAGCTCCATCCCTCCGGATATGCTCGCAGCTGAGATAGTCGTATTGCCCAAACCGGGTAAAAAACCCACATGCTGCTCAGCGTTCCGGCCTATATCCCTACTTAACTTAGACCTGAAAATCTTCACGGGAGTCTTGGCGGCGCGCCTGGGCCCGTGTCTGCCCAGGATTCTGGAACCTGACCAGTCCGGCTTCGTTCCGCACCGCCAGTGTAGCGATAATACTAAGCGACTACTTCACTTGATCGACAAGGCTCACTTTCAAGGTTCAGACTCTGCATTACTAGCGATCGACGCGGAGAAAGCGTTCGATCGAGTAGACTGGACCTACCTCCAACAGGTCCTACAACGCTTCCGTGTTGGGGATCGATTTCAGGCCTGGATCTCGAGCTGCTATCACCGTCCTCAAGCCAGAGTCCGCCTGGGGGGCCTGCGCTCGAACCCTTTTGAGATTCAACGGGGCACGAGACAAGGGTGCCCTTTATCTCCCCTCCTATTTGCCTTGTATATAGAACCTCTGGCACAAAGAATTCGCGATAACCCTGCCATTCAGGGCATGACTTTCGGCAGGGAACCTCATGTAGTGGGCTTATATGCCGATGACATCATAGCGGCTCTAGATCGACCGGATCGCTCGGTCCCCGCCCTCTTGACGGAGCAGGAATCATTTGGGGCTGTCTCCGGATTCAGGATTAACAGGGAGAAATCCCTTATCCTGCCTCTGTGCAGCAACGCCCAACAACAATCACCTTTACCTGCCTACCAAGGGGGACTGTCATCGACAGAGCGTCTCCCATCCTTGGGAGTCACCCTTACTGCGTCCACGGAGTCTACGTCGGCTCACAATTATGCAACCCTATCCTCCCAGATTCAAGCAGATCTTACGCGCTGGTCCAAACAACCTTTAACACTGCTGGGACGCATCGCGGCTGTGAAGATGTTGGCCCTGCCTAAAATATTGTACACATTTCAGACTCTCCCGATGCTCCCACCGGCTGGTGCCATCGCGGCTCTACAGACCGCCTTCCACCATTTCATATGGGGGGGCAAACGAGCGCGTCTACACAAACGACTGTCTTACAGAAGCACAGATGAAGGAGGCCTCGGGGTCCCAAACTTGCTCCAATACTTTCAAGCTGCACAATTTCGTTACCTGGTAGAATGGTTCAGACCAGAGTCCGAGAAGCGCTGGCTTCTTCAGGACAGAGCAATGGCCCGCACATCCCTCTGGAAACTTCCATTCATGCCCGACAGCATAGACCTTGCTATCTCCTCCACTCTCCAATCACCCGCACTGTCCTGTGGATATGGGACACGGTTGCGATCCGGAAAGGGTTTACCACATTCCCCTCTCCACTCACCCCCTTTTAGATAACCCTGACTTCCCACCTGGTAATGACACCCGAGCATTCCCGCAATGGCGCGGCGTTAGCTGCCTCTCTGCTGGTCATTTCTTCGACCTGCGAGGCTTTCTTACTCTGCCGGACATAATCCAGGGCTATAACGTCACATCCCCACACCTATTCCAATATTTTCAAATAAGGCACTGGCTCACGCACCCAGACGTTGCTCCTCTAGTCGGCAGACCCATGACGGTCTTTGAAAAGTGGTTGGTGACGAAGGAGTCGGACAAACATCTTATTACAGAATTATACAAAATGCTCACACCTCCGGCCCCTTCAGGTAAAACAGCAGGCCAAAAACGGTGGGAGGCGGAACTAGGACGGACCCTATCACCTAAAGAATGGAGCTCTGTGTACTACAGAGCCTCTCACACCACCCGCAATACTGCAAGTAGGGAAGCAGCGACAAAACTAGCCATTTACTGGCATCTCACTCCGGCCCGGCTCCATAAAGGCAACCCCACACGTAGTGCGCTATGCTGGAGAGGCTGCGGGGACATGGGCACGTTGACTCACCTCCTCTGGGAATGTAGGGAGGTCCAGGAATACTGGAAGGCAGTCCTGGACGACATAGACTCTACATTCGACACCGAAGTCCCTAGGTTCCTGGCTTACACTATCCTGGGCCTACCCAACACACTTACCTTTCCCCTCAAATCCCCAAGAGGCCGCCAAATGAGGGATTGCTATGCAAGCTGCTACACAGCACGTCCTATCCCTTTGGGGCTCTACCACCAAACCCACCCACACGGGATGGCTACATAAAATATGGTTCACTTTGGGGATGGAACGCATCCAAGCCACGCTCACACACTCTACAGCCGCCTTTCGGAAGGTATGGCTTCCACTATTGTCTCTATTATCCAAGGAATTCAATGAAGTCACATGTCTTAGATACCTCCGTATACTGCGACTCACGGAACGCACACATGATTCACCAAGCCCATCTGAGTGATTACACCCTTTGCTATTTGATCACAGCGATGTTGGTCTTACGTTTCTGGCACACTGAGCGGGGTGGGATAGGGGAGAAGGGTTGGGATGTGGGGGTGGGAGTTTTGGTTGTTTTTTTTTTTACCTCTACAAATTAAAATCCTCATCATGAGAAACATTCGCAAATTTGGCACCATGCTATTGCTAAGTCAAGCATCATTTGTCGTCTGTATGCTCTACGACATCTATGTACATGCCTATTTCAGTTACCTATCTTGTACGATGTGCCTCTTGTATGCTGTCAATAAAACAAATTTGAAACTAAAAGCAAGGAGAGTTTATTAGGGATATTTCATTCTGAAATAGATAATACTGACATGTGCGTTCTGCGTTCACAGGACCCACTCCTTCCTTGCACTCCTTTTGATTTTCGTACAAATTTTACTCCATGCGTGTAAATATCAGTTTGTAAATTTTATTCATTTCAAACTTAATTATTGTAGCGAGTCTTTCATCCATATAGCTTATATTTCATTCATTGACGTTAACATGCTTGTAATTATTCCCAATGCATTTCAAGCATTACGCTCTTCATCAGGGGATTATACATCTCTCCGTCGGTTCCCCAGACCTATCATGAGCTGTAGCTGGAGGTAGCTCCAGCTACAGCTCATGATAGGTCTGGGGAACCGACGGAGAGATGTATAATCCCCTGATGAAGAGCGTAATGCTTGAAACGCATTGGGAATAATTACAAGCATGTTAACGTCAATGAATGAAATATAAGCTATATGGATGAAAGACTCGCTACAATAATTAAGTTTGAAATGAATAAAATTTACAAACTGATATTTACACGCATGGAGTAAAATTTGTACGTAATCAAAAGGAGTGCAAGGAAGGAGTGGGTCCTGTGAACCCAGAACGCACATGTCAGTATTGTTTATGCATACCCTAAACTGCTCAGTAGGGTACCGACCTTTTGCACCAACGACAGTTATAAAAACAGTATAACACATACAAAAACTACCAAATATAAGAGTGCAATACCACATCTCCTGTGTCATTCTGAAATAGATAACAGCTATTCGTGAATAAAGGTATCATCTTATAAGAAACACTAGGCCTATCAGGCTACTAGGGGAACAGAACAAAGCTAGAACCATCTTTAAAGATCTAGTTAAGTGCCAAGCACCAACTAGTACCATGAAAATGATCATCTACTTCTTGAAGCCACGCCCTTATGAAGGGCTTCTACAAAAAGCGGTTCTTGGTCACATTGAGAATGTTTGGTCCCTCGGATGGTAACTGCGGTGTGCAGAATACTCATGCTTTTTCTGTTTCGTCAACTACAATAGTAGGAGCAATTGTTGACCTACCTACAGGAGACAGTACCTGCAAAATATGTGACTGTGATATAAATATTGAGAACCACGTATGGTTTTTTAGTTCCTGACAAATCACTATATTGTTTTTTTTGCTATTTAATGAAGCAATACAGAAAGATATTTAGTTGAAAGTGATTCTATTTTTAATAATTTTTCTAACTGGTTTATCTGTTGATACCATTTTATGCTGTCAATATGCTATATATATATATTTTATAAACCGAAAATAAGCAGTATTTAAATAGCAACATTGTGATGTCTTCTCGGGTATTGTGCAAATTAAGCTAAATCTGTGCTAAGGGCATTGTGCAAACTGCCAACACATGCACCTCAGGGCAATGTGATGAAAGGACAAAAAGTGAGGTTTGCAACTGAACATATCTTCAAACGTATGCTTTGCCCAAATGTGTTTTAAAAATGCAGCATTTGCTGCGAGCATGGTCTTTGATCCTGTGGATAAACCTTTACATCTTCATTTGCCTCTGCGTGGTTGCAATCACACTTTATTAGGCCCTTAATGAAAAGCACGATTTACGACAGAAACATGCACTTAATCGACTAAGTCCTTAAAAATGCCAATTAACCAGCATTTCACAGAACAAACCCTTCAAAGAAAAGACCATGACATGAGATTTTAAAGAACACAACATTAGGAAAAAGTGCACCCAACAACTTTCACTGGGTAGGCTCTCCAACCTTTACCAAACTGCACGCTTTATAACAACTGCACTATTTCTTCTCGGCATTACAAACTGCACACTCCAATTTAGTGCACTGCAATCCGTGCCACGCACAATCTTTCAGACTCTAAACTCAAAACACATGTTCATGCTCAGCACACAAAAATGCTCACTATAAAAAGAAACCTTTCGACTTTGTTCATGCTGTGAGATATCCAAGGGATGGCAGGACAGCGAGTCAAATTACATTTTCTAAAAGAAAAGTAAACATGAATTAGTCAAAGTGCTCTGTAATATGGATCAAGAGTAGTTCATCCGTTTCACAGAGCCCTGTGATCCGCACTCGCCAATATCTCTGAACTTCAAACAATGAAATAACAGCACATCCTCTTCACTTAGAAATCGAGCTCCTTCCCCCCACTTAGAAACCCCCAAAATCACTCGAGGTTTTTCGCCACAATATCAAGGCACAATTACAAGAGTGTGCACTGAAATGCTCATTGACAACAAAACTACTGTTTAACTCATGCGATTTTAGGTAAATGTTAAGAATTCGTTCATAATTTAAGGTCGCACCACTTTCGAAGTCAATGATAGTCACCTCTGAAAGGCGTTCATCAATCATAGACATGTCTTTTCCTGTTTGCAACTCTTCAATGTGATGCTGTTTCTACACTTCAAGGAAAAATAAGTTCTAGACATGGATTCATGAATGACATTTAAAAAATGAGCGCTAGGGGAAGTCTATCGTCCTGATGAAAGCCATCGACCGTTAGAGCAATTAGGTAACAGCTGAAAATTAGGATGTATGGAGAATTGTATCCGTAGGCATCCACACAGTGTTTGGACAAAATATTACAATAAAAAAAAATTGTGATGCAAAAATATTGTGTCAAGAATATTGTGATGACAAGAATATCGTTGACAGGAATATGAACTGTAACAATATCATTTTGAGGGTTGTTTTTACTATCATTGTAAAAAATATTGATTTAGAAAATATTGTTGAAAGCGATATTATTTGTAAGTGTCACTTTGGATGCAATTTATTTGGTTCTATATGTTTATAAAAAATCTATTTGTGTTTTTAGTTTGACTATTTATTGTTTATGAAGTTGTTGAAATTTGTATTTTTAGTTGTATCAATGTTTAAAAACAGTCGATTAATATTTTCTTTTAGTAGCAATATATTGGATTTTTAGGGGACAAGCGCAGGGAGATTTTTTAAAATGTTGATGTTTTAGTGTACATTTAATGTTCATTAGTTAAATTATATGAAAATTAAAATTGTACATTTTTAAATGTATTTTGTTACATTGATAATTTGTATAAATAATAATGTATAATTAATTAGAATCTATATTATTTATATTAATACAAAATATAGGTTATCACAGATATTAAAATAAATATTTGAATTACAAACTATTAAAGATTAAAACATATTAAAATTAAATGTAATAAAGCAATATATTAAAAACATTTTTAGTAGTTTTATAGATTTAGTTCTCAAAATAAAAATGTATCTATATTCTTTTATTTTAAAAATTGGTTTTAAATATTTTTAAAAATGTATGATTGTTAATTTTGGATTATGACTTTATTTTTTATTTTATGGTTCAAAGTTTAGGAATGATAGAAAATCTTTTAAAAATGTAATAATTATAATTAGTGATAAAATATTATTTTATTTGTTAATGTTTAATTAGGAATATTTAGGGTTGTAATTTTGTTTAGCATGTTTTATATGTAAAAAATTGTGTGTGAATATGGGGTATCCATTGAGCATATGACATTTTTAGTGAGTAGTACCTTGCATAAAACGTTTTAGATTGCAGTGAAATAGTAAATTTAGCCCCTTTAGTGTCCAACATCTTCCCCAAATTGGCTTAGATTCGAGTGGGAATAGCAAATGTCACCCATTTAGTGTCCAACACCTTCCCCAAATTAGTATAGATTTGAGTGTGAATAGTAAATGTCACCCCTTTGGTTTCCAAGACATTCCCCAATTGGGTTAGATTGGAGTGGCCATAATAAATGTCACTCCTTTAGTATCCAAACCTTCCCCAAATTGGGGGTAAATTGGACTGGGAATAGTAAATGTCAGCCCTTTTAGTGCCCAGCACTTTCCCAAATTTGTTTAGGTTGGAGTGGGAATAGTAAATGTCACCCCTTTAGTGTCCAACACCTTCCTCAAATTGGAATAGATTGGAAAAGGAATAGCAAATGCAACTTCTTTATTGGCCAAAACCTTCCCGTCAATGGGTTAGATTGGAGTGAGAATAATAAATATCACCCCTTTAGTGTCCAACACCTTCCCAAAATTGGGTTAGATTGGAGTGGGAATAGTAAATGTCACCCCTTGAGTGCCCAACACCTTCTCCAAATTGGTTTAGATAGGAGTGGAAGTAGTAAATGTCACCCCTTTAGTGCCCAACACCTTCCCCAAATTGTTTTAGATTGAAGTGGGAATAGTGAATGTCACCTCTTCAGAGTCCAACACTTGCTAAAAATTGGTTTATGTTGGAGTGTGATTATTTAATTTTATACTTTTATATGAACTTCTTTTGTATTTGTATGCAGTAGAAATAGTTTATGTTTTTTAATTCATATTTTTGGTGGTTATTAATGTAATAAGAAATGGTTGTATGTGTGTAATTAATACTAATAATTGTATATTTGTATAGAATAAAGACATGTAACATATTTTTTTATTTATTTATGTTTCCAAAGTTTATTTATAAACATCTTTTAATTTTTTTTAAATTTTTATATTTCTTTTTATTAAACAATTCGACCAAAACACATCAAATGATTACAAGCAGGTGTCTTCATCATTTCTTAAGAACATTTCACATTTTACACAATGATACACAATTCTTATTATAGGTGGATCATGGGGACTCAAGCATGACATCCTCCCTTGGGCAGTCTGGTGGGGTACAGATATCCCCTCTATGTCGGTTCCAAGCCTCCCTTACCTTATTCCATCTCCCGTGGCACCCCCCTGGCGATGTAGACCGATTTCTCCCTGAACATGCACCAGTCCAGGTCTTCCATCCATTTCCCATCTGAGGCGCTTGATAAGCTCCCCACTTTTGCGCGATGTTTGGCTTCACTACCATAAATGCCAAAGTTGCCCACTGCGTTGTGTAAGTGTTGAGATCTGTGGGTTCCCAGACATTTAATAGGCATATAAGAGCCTCTAGCTGCAATTAAATCCCTAGAACCGCCCACATCTTGTGGTGGACCTCCCTCTAATATGATTGTATGTGTTGGCAGTGCCACAAGATATAGATAAACGTCCCCAATTCACCACAGCCCCGTCTATACTCACCATACTCTGAATATCCCATTCGAACAAGGCGGGGGCCCGTGACGTACGTCCTATGCAGTATTTTAAGCTGTACTAACTGCAGCCTGGCCTGAATTGCAAATACTTGTAGGGAAGAAATCTCCTCCTGCCATTCTTCATCATCTAATTCCAGACCATCTTCATTCCACATTCTTTTGAGTGTTAGTAGTGTATCTTCCATAGTATTTATCAATTTCCAATAGATCAGAGAGATGGTCTTTTCTGGCAGGTGTCAGTCAAGCACCCTATCCTCTAGAGGAGAGGCTTCCGGAAGCGCCGTATCTCTGGGGAATTGGGAAAGTAGTGCATTTCAAACTTGAAGGTAAGAAGTACTCACTATCCTGCAAACTGAACTGTTGCTGAAGTGCTTCGAACGTGTGGACTGTACCTCTTACCCAGATGTCCTGTATTCGCGAGATCCCGATAAGGTCCCACTTGTCAAAACCTTTGGATTTCCAGAGACTCCCTAGTTTCTCCGAGTTCTAAAGTGGGGTGGCTAGATTAAGCTTGTTTTCCCACTTTAGGTGCCTGTTGACTGCGTGCTATACCTGAACGGCATGCGCCGTAGGTTCAGTCAGTGGAAACCTATGGGACCAGCATATAACGCTCTAGTATATTCTCCCCATGGAAGTTACCACTTATCCATGGCGAATCCCAGATCATTTGGCCGACCGTAGATCCCGTGATTAATAGCCTCAAGTTGGGACTCCCAGTAAGTTTTCTTAAGGTCAGGCAACCCGATCCCTCCATCGTACCAATTGAGAGTTAACTTTGAAAACTCTATACAGGGTTTACCATCCCAAAGGAGCTGTCACTGTTGACCCTCAAATTCTCTGAAATAGTATGCTGGGCCTGGATCCATTGTATTATGGAGTGCATACAAGCACCGAGGCAGAGCCATCATTTTAAAAAGCACCGCTCTACCCAGCATGGAGAGCGGAAGGGATTTCCAGTGAGCTACGTCACTCCTAAGTCTCAATAAGGGAGGGTTCAGATTATTAGTGTAACAAAGTTTCAAGTCTAATGTAATGTAGATACCAAGGTACTTAAAACCCTCACATGCAATTTGTATCGGGCAGGCATTTGGAATAACCGATGGATCGTCCCGGAGAACATATAGCACCGATTTGGACCAATTTATTGTGAAGCCGGAATATCTACCAAGATTGCCAGCACGTCCAGGAGGAAGAGCATGCGTATAGGGACATCTTATCTTCCCACTCCAATGTCCACCTCATACCACGTATTGACCAGTCCTGCCTGATCTAGGCCGTCAGTGGCTCCAGGACCAGCGCAAAAAGAAGCGGTGATAGGAGACAACCCTGTCCGGTGCCCTTGCTCAATTGGATATCAGGGGGTTTGCGGTTATTCACCACCTCCCGGGCCAGCGGGTCAGAATATAGGAGACGTATCCAGCCCATAAACTCCAAGCCGAAGCCCAGTTTGTCTTCTACCGCAAACAGGTATGGCCACTCGACCATGTCAAATGCCAGGGTGGCGTCTAAGGATACCAGGGCTGCCGGCTCCATTATCGTGGGAGTCATGCCCAGCACCCCATGCAAGCGACGCAAATTGAGGGCCGTATTGCGGTGGGGAATAAAGCCTGATTGATCTGGATGACTCAGGGTGGTGATGACCTTTGCCTGCCGTGTCGCTAGTAATTTCGCAAGGGCTTTGGACTCCACGTTAAGCAACAATATAGGCCTATAGGACACGCAACTAGTTTTAGGTTTGCCTTCCTCATAGATAACCACTATGTTGGCCACTCTCTGGTTATGTGGGGGCTGCTCCTTCTCTTTGCTTTTTCTATAAACATGGAACGAAGATGCGGGGCAAGATAATTTGACCTCAATTTTGAAAGTTCAATGGGGATTCCGTTGGGTCCTCAGGCTTTCCCCGAATGTACACTCCTAATGGACCAGGCATTAGGGGTCTGTCAGTGGGGATTCCAGATAGTCACAGTATTCGTCTGATAGCGTGTGTAGTTGAAAATCCCTAATCATCTTCCCATTTTCTATTTTAGTGAACCTGCCTGACGTACTATATACCTCAGGATAATGATCTGCAAACGTATCTGCAATTACCTGCGGGTCTGTGATAGCTCTGGAATCTTCCCCTTGTACATCAGGCACTAGTCTTGATGCCCATTCCCTTTTATCCAACCAGGCTATCAACTTCACCGCTTTTTCGCCGTGCTCATAGATTCTACTCTGGACTTCCCTGCCCTGCACCCTAGCTCTATCTCTGGCAATGCTGTTGAATTCGTCCTGACATAGCCTCAAAAGGTGAAGGTTACCGCCCGGGCCACCTCCTCTTCGGATTTTAACACGCCCTCTTCTGCTCTCTCAAGCTCGGCTTGTCGTTCCCTCTTTTTTCCCTGCTATCAAAGAGAGGGCCTCTCCCCGAATAACAGTCTTGTATGCCTCCCACAGGGTCTGCACTGACTCAACTGTGCCCCGGTTTTCTTGAAAGTACCTATCCGTGGCCGTGGAGATTTTCTTCCTTCTACTGGGGTCTTTAAAATACCATGGGTTAATGGGGGCGACCCTACCGGCATTAACGTGATCAAATTCCATCTTGAGCCACACAGGGAAGTGATCCGAGATGCTCCTACCCAGGTGATGCACCTTCCGTAGAGCATGGGCCTGTATCACCGGGACTAGTATATAATCTATTCGTGATAGGCTTTGGTGCATGCATGAAATGTGCGTGTATTGTCTACCAGTCCCATTGTGTCCAAAACCTCAGGGAGCCACCTTTGAGCGGGCCTAAGCGCACGAGGCGGGTGTTGGTCTGTGTCCCTGTCTACTATCGTATTGAAATCACCACTCAGCACTAAGGGTCCCAGTGGCAGTGTCAAAAAGATTAAACTCAGGTCTTTGAACGTGTCTGTCTGCAGACCGGGTGGAACATACACAGAGACAAACTTAATTGTTTTCCTTTCCCACTGGCCAGAGATCCATACATATCTACCCCGATTGTCAGTCCACGTGGCCTTTATAGTAAGGGGAAATTAGTTTTTGATTAGTATGCCCACCCCTCGTGAACCAGGGGTAAATCCTGCATGTGCCACCAACTTATACCCTCCTCTAAGTAAGGCCATGCACTTGTTGCCAATCAAGTGTATTTCCTGCAAAAGGACCACCTCCGGGGCGTGTCGTCTAATAAACTGATTGACCATCCCCCTCTTGAGTTTGTCTCCCAGACCATTCACATTCCAACTCAATACACTGAGCCCCACTCCCCGCCCGTCACTCGCCATTATATCTGTGTGAAAGTTTCATCTGCTCTGCAATGTCGTTAGATAATGTCGAAACAACAAAAACCATGAATAATATCAATTCAAAATCCAAAAACCAATGTACACCCCACCCAACTACCCCGCCCTACCTGCACCCCTACTCACGGTGTCCGCCCATTACAAAACTGGCAGAGTGCCTGTTGCCCTACACATCAACACTTACTAATAACTAAAAGTAGTAAAGAGGAGGAAGGCCGGCCCCGTCCCTCCACCCCCAAGTCCAAGTAACATGAATAAATGAGTCCCTGAAAATTGCAAGGCTTGTGTCCACTTGCGGGGCTCCCAACCCCTGTACCTGACCATCATCTGTCCTTCTGTGTGGATAGTTTTCAATCTTGTTCTTGAGTTCTTCGTTCTTCTCCATTATCTCTTGCCCCAGCACCGCCCGGGGACGACTGTCCAGCCATTCAGAAGCCACCTCCGAATCATCGAAGAATCATACTCTACCCTCCATCTCCACTCGGAGTTTTGACGGAAACATCATAGCATATTTTAGTCCTCTGTCTCTAAGTTACTTCTTGAGGGCGAGGAAACTCCTGTGTTGTCTCTGTACCAGCCGCGTGAAGTCGGGAAAGAATGAGAGGGTGGCATTCTCATAGCGCAATGGGGGCATCGCTCTGGCTGCCTGCAGGATGGCATCCCTGTCTCTGAAATTTAGAACCCATGCTATAATCGGCTGCGGGGGGCCCCAGGTCTTGGTCGCCCCCCAGGAAGCCTATGCGCCCGCTCAATAGTGAAGAATTTGCCGAGTCCCCTGGGCTTGAGATGCTGCAGGATAAGCTCCTCTACGAACAGATCAGGGTATGGGCCTTCAGATTTTTCAGGCACTCCTAAGATGCGAATGTTGTTACGCCTGGATCTTCCCTCATACTCGTCCAGTTACTGTTCGGCTGTTGTGCAAAAAAAATTTAAGTCAGTCACTTCCTGCTGAAGCTGTGTCACATCCTCCGCCAAACTAGCAGTCTTTTTATCCAGTGACTTCACTTTTTCGTTGACTTTAGTGAGGTCAGCTTGAATAAGGTTCACCTCAATTGAAACTGTGTGCTTATTATCCAGCGACTCCATTTTGTTCCCCAAGGATGTTCTGACCCCATTATGCCCTGCAGGGTCAATTCCGTAGTGTGACTTGCGGTGTCCCCCACACCTGTAGGTGCTTGCCGTGAGTCTGTTGGCAATCCTTTAGGCAGGGTGTATCGGTCTAATCTGTTGGACTGAATCTGTCGCATCCCTTTGGTGGCCCTAGACTGAGCCTTATCACTGTCAAGTTTCGTCGCCATTGTAGGCCTGTTCCCACCTCTCTCACGCATCGCCGGCACAGGGATGTTCATCTGTACTGTCCTCACCTGCAGGAACCCAAGATGTACCCTAGGGGGTCCAAATCCAGGGCGGGATCCCCCCCAACAGCAAGCCAATGATCCTATGGGCATCCAGGAGTCACTCCGGGAGAAGCAGCCCCCAATCACCTCAAGTTGCACCGCTCCAGGCACTATGGGTCTAACTATAGCACAAGGGTAAATGTCCAGCACCGACAGTACAGTGATTCTTCAGCCACTTGTCTCTGGGGGGACCTGAATATGCCGGTTCTGCTTTGAATACCTGGCTACCTCCGACTGCACTATTTAATTAAGCGGTACCTCGTGCCTCGCGCATCTGCCTTATCTCACCTGCACAGACAAAACATTTGTGTGGTCCTCAGAATGGCAGCCCAAAGCACAGAGGGATTGTCTTCCCGGCTACTGCCGCTCTATGCCGCTGTTTCCCTCTGAAAATGGGGGGGCACCTCCCGCTGGCATGCCCCCCACTCCTCGTGATTACATCCAGTCCCGCCGAGCCCCGATGCCACTGCCACACAGCGGCGGGCTCCGGCAGTGAAACGCCAATATTGGGCTCCCTGCTGCTGCCCCAGAGAGGCAGAGAGAACGGGAGGGTGCAAAGTGATGGCCGTCAAGGGAGGGGGTAGGGGTGTGGGTGAAAGGTGCTTCTCACCACCCCGGCTCCAGTCGCAATCCGCCGTCAGACCCAGGGCAGCAGCAAACGACAACGGCAGCACGATCGGTAACTTCTGTCTACAGTCGCCAAGTCCCGGACATCCCTGGGCGGCGTGCACTCCACTCTGTTCCTTTGTATTCCACACAGCACCCGGGGCCTATCTTACGGGAGCCCTAGCTTTGATTTGCAGCCTTGTTGGGACAACGCAGCGACACCCGGGGGTACCGCAGGCTTCACTCTGTTAGAGCACGCTCTCCAGGGCCAGGATAGAGTTCAGGATGTTGGATTCAGGAGGACGAGATGACGGAGCAGAAGGGTTAAGCGGCCATGTTGATCGGCGCCAGGCACCTCCTCTCATTTTTACATTTTTAAACAGATATATTGCAACTTAGAAATTAACTTTTACATATAGGTAAAGAAAACAATTTTAATACACTTTTATCACTGCATAAAAATGGAAATCCTATTTAAATGGCATTTTAGGTTGTACATTTTCCATTTTTTCCCATTGTTTAATTCTTTTCCATTTCTTAAATCGATTTATATACATGTTTCCAACCTTATTTGTTTTCATATTTTTTCAGTATATATTAAACAATTGTATTAATTTTATACCAATATATAATTTATACTTTAGAAATGTAAATAGCAAATGTACAAAATTGTTTTGGATAAATAATTTCTTTACATTTTTTAATACATTTATTCAACATTTTAAAATTATTTTCCATTCATTTTGATGGGGTGATAGTCTTTTATTTTTAGATACATTAAGCAAGTAATTTTTATTTTACTGCTACTTTTTATTTTGTAGTCTATTTGTGTCAGGGTTGCGGTAAGGTGCTGCTCTTCGTTGGAACATGTAAGTCTTTTTTGAAGGGGTTTTAAGGGGATTTGTGGGCAAAGGAGAAGTTGGGGGAGGTCTATAGGTTAGGTATAGTGTTGTTGTGGGTTTTCTGTAGATTTTGCTGTATTAGTTACAGTGTTTTTCATTAGGGTGTAGTTTTGGGTTTTCTTACACAGTTTTAGTAATGTATTGTTATATTACATTGAGTTATGCTGCATATTTCATGATGAATAAGTGTAATTTATATGTATTTTTGAGAATGTAATGTGTTATATGGATGTGTTTTTTTCTTTACTGTACAGGTTTTTGTCTAGGAACGTGTTGTATGAGCATTGGAAGTTACAGTTCTTTTTTGTTTTGTTTTTTACTGAAATCGCTATTGGATTATAATAAATTACTATTTTGAGCTTGGATTTTCTTTTTTTGTGGGTTTGCAGTAGCGTTTATTTTTTAACACTTTTTCAGCGTTTTTATGGTTCCTAATCATGATTGTTGACTATGTGGCTACAGAGGAGGATCTGGAGCTACAAGTCAAGTCAAGTCAAGTCAAGTCAGAAATTTGTATAGCGCGCTACTCACCCAGAGGGTCTCAAGGCGCTTAAGGGAAAGGGGATCATTACTGATCGAACAGCCAGGTTTTGAGTTGCTTCCTGAAGGAGAGGTGGTTCTGGGTAAGACGGAGGTGAGAGGGGAGGGAGTTCCAGGTCTTGGCCACCAGGTATGAGAAGGATCTTCCTCCCATGGTAGCTTTTCGGATGCGTGGGATCACGGCGAGGGCTAGATTGGACGAACGTAGTTGGCGGGAGGGGGTGTAAAAGGATAGGCGATTGTTGAGGTAACTCGGTCCTAGGTTGTGGAGGGCCTTGTGTGCGTGAGTGAGGAGACGGAACGTGATTCTTTTGCTGACAGGGAGCCAGTACAGGTCTCTCAGGGGTTCTGATATGTGGTTGTGTCGAGGTAAGTCCAGGATGAGTCGGGCGGAGGCGTACTGAATGCGTTGAAGTCTTTTCTGCAATTTGGCTGTGGTTCCGGTGTAGAGGGTGTTTCCGTAGTCTAGTCTGCTGGTGACAAGTGCTTGGGTGACCATTTTCCTAGTTTCGGAGGGGATCCATCGGAAGATCTTTCGGAGCATGCGTAGGATGTTAAAACATGATGATGAGACGGCGTTGACTTGTTTGGTCATCGAGAGGGAGGAGTCTAGGATGAATCCCAAGTTGCGAGCATGGTTCGTTGGTTTGGGTGCGCTGCCTAGGGCCGGGGGCCACCATGAGTTGTCCCAGGCAGAGGGGGATGATCCTAGGATGAGGACTTCCATCTTGTGCGAGTTCAGTTTTAGGTGGCTGTTCTTCATCCATTCGGCTACGTCTTTCATTCCTTCAAGTAGGATGGTTTTGGCGGTGTTTGGGTCTTTGGTGAGGGAGCGGATCAGATGAGTGTCGTCAGCGTAGGAGATGATGTTTAGGTTGTGTTGGCGTGCGATGGATGCGAGGGGGATCATGTAGACGTTGAAGAGGGTGGGGCTGAGCGAAGATCCTTGTGGTACTCCGCAGATGACTTCGGTGGCCTCTGATCTGAAAGGAGGGAGACGGACTCTCTGGGTTCTTCCGGCGATGAACGAGATGATCCAGTTCAATGCCTTATCTTGTAATCCGACGTTCCTGAGGCGTTGTACTAGGGTGCGGTGGCATACCATGTCGAACGCTGCGGAAAGGTCCAGGAGGATGAGGGCCACTGTTTCCCCGTTGTCAAGGAGTGACCGGATGTCGTCTGTGGCTGCAATGAGGGCGGTCTCGGTGCTGTGGTTAGCTCGGAAGCCGGACTGTGAGGGGTCAAGGGAGCCGTTAGACTCAAGGAAGGCGGCGAGCTGGTTGTTGACGGTCTTCTCAATGACTTTGGCGGGGAATGGGAGGAGAGAGATGGGGCACTGAGTTCGGCATGCTTGCAGCTTTCCGGGAAGGTAGCGGTATTGAAGGAGCAGTTGATGATATCCCGGAGTTGGGATGCGATGACGGAGTCGGCCTTGTTGAAGATGTGGTGGGGGCATGGGTCGGTTGGAGATCCGGAGTGGATGGAGTTCATCATGCGGATGGTGTCTTCGGTGCTGATTGGGGTCCAGGCACGGAGGGTGGTGGTAGAGGGCTTCAGTTCAAAGGTATGGGGAGAGGATTGGTCGCCAAAGCTGTTGTGTATGTCTGCGATCTTGCTGTGGAAGAACGAGGCTAGTGAGTCGCATAGATCTTGAGAGGGAGTGATGTTGTTGTTGCCGGCACTGGGGTTGTTGAGCTCATTGACGATGCTGAAGAGTTCTTTGCTGTTGTGGGCATTGTTATCTAGTCGGTCTTTAAATGCTGACTTCTTAGTGGTGCGGATCAGATGGTGGTGTTTGCGGGTGGAGTTCTTGAGGGCAGTCATGTTGTCTGCGGTTGGGTTTTTTCTCCAGGTTTTCTCGAGGGTGCGGCAGTTCTTTTTGGAGTTCTTGAGGTCGTCGTTAAACCAGGAGGCTTTTTTGCTTCCTGGCTTGTTGGGACGGTTTTTCAGGGGTGCTAGTTCGTCAGCGCAGTGGGTGATCCATTGTGCGAGATTAATGGTTGCTTGATTTGGGTCCGTAGATCTGGCGGGAGGGTTTTGGTTTAGTGATGTGGTGAGCTGGTCAAGGGTAATTTTGTTCCAGCTTCTGCGGGGAACCTGTTGCGGGTGGTGGTGGGTCATTGTCTTTCTGAAGCTGAAGTGGACGCAGCTATGGTCCGTCCAGTGGAGTCCCGTGGTGTGATTAAAGGAGATGTGTTTGCTGGAGGAGAAGATTGGGGCGAGCGTGTGTCCGGCGTAGGGGGTGGGGGTGTTCACCAGTTGTTTGAGTCCGAGATTGGCGAGGTTGTCCAGTAGGGTGGTGGTGTTGTTGTCGTTGTTATTCTCCAGGTAAAAGTTGAGGTCTCCTAGGAGAATGTAGTCCTCGGAAGGGAGGGTGTGTGGGCTGACAGGGTCAGCGATGTCTACGCCGAATTGTGTGCGGGGTCCTGGGGGTCTATAAATGAGGGTGCCTCTGAGTGTTGTCTTGGGGTCGGTGTGTATCTGGAAGTGGAGGTGTTCGGTGCCTGTGAGGGTGTCGTCGGAGCTGGTCGAGATGCGGATGGTGCAATTTGGCTTACAGCTTGCTCTATTCCTAGTTGTTGGTAGCTTTGCTCTTTTTGTAACGTTTCCATAAATGTATAGAGTGTAGATTGGATTCTGCCTAGTGTGGATTGGAAAGCATTGTGTCATCTTCCACTGTGTTGTTTGTTTTGGCTTCCTGTGCCAAGGTGCTGTCATAGACATTGCACCATGGTTTCTGGAATTTGGATTCAAGTCTGTGTCTAGAGTGATGTAGTCTGCCAACCCAAGTGTCTTTGAAATGATCCATAAGGGAGCTTAGTTTGTCTTTGTTTTATTGGTAGAAATTGATTTTTCTCAGGAAATTGTAGTAGTTAGCTACCTCTATGACAGGGACATAGGTTAGTGTGATCATTTCTTTTTATTTCCCAGCTACAGGGACCCACTTAGGCCTGCTTAGCAAAGTACCTTAAATCTTGGTTTGCAGAACAGTGCAAGGGTCCATATTGAAATTGTGTTATGTTATGTTAAGGTGTCTTATATAGTGCGAACAGCTGCCCAAGCAAAAGGGCATCCCGGCGCGGAAAGAAAAACTGACACAACACAAGGCAACACCAGATAGTTAGTAGGGAAGAGAAAAGTCTTGATAGCCTTCCTAAATGATAGATAGTCGTTAAGACCCCGAATCTGCATAGGAAGTGTGTTCCATAGCATGGCAGCTCTGTAACGAAAGGAGCGTCCGCCAGCCCAGACTCTACGGATCCGAGGAACCACCACCAAGTGCTGGCCCTCCGACCGAAGGGTGCATGATGGAACATAAGATGAGAGAATATTGGAGTGGCAGATTTCAAAACCTTAAAGATGGTGCATAAAGCCTTGAACTCAATGCGCCTGGCCACCGGAAGCCAATGGAGTTGACGGATGGCACTGGACACAGAGCAGAACTTTCGCAAACCTAGGAGGGTTCTGACTGCTGCATTTTGTACCCTTTGCAGCCTCTGAACCTCTGCTTTATTAGACCCTAAGTATAGGGAACAGGCATAGTCAAGTCTGGACAAGACTATCGCTTGAATGATGAGCTGACGTGTAGAGGCATCAAAGAAGCCCATCAATGGCCCGAGCCCCCATAGTAGTCCAAAGCAGATCCCTGCTGTTTTTTGGGTTTGGGCTCAATAGTTTAAAAAATAGTCCAACCAAACCCCAAGGTTCTTTACTTCTTGCTTAGGGGAAGGGGGCGTGCCCAGGCTTACTGGCCATCAAAGGTCACTCCACAGACCATGGTCTCTGCCTACCACCAATACCTCCAACTTGCAGGAATTCAGTTGGAGGCAGTTAGCAGTCATCCACTTGGCCACTGCCACAAGATTGCCCTGAAACTTGAGGGCGTCTTGCTCGGTCTTATTGGAGAGTGCCACCACTAATTGAGTGTCGGTAGCATACGAGACCATGGTCAGGCCCCTACTCAAAGCTACAGCAGCCAAAGGTTGAACATAAACATTAAAAAGTAGGGGACTGAGGGAGGAACCCTGTGGCACCCCTTGTCTGATACAGTATTCACTGGACACAAATGGGGGGGGGGCTGATACTAAGAAAGACCTCTTGTGATGGAATGAAGTGAGCCACTCCAGTGCCTGACCTGTAATTCCTACCTCTGCCAAGCGTCTCAACAGAATGTCATGCAATACTGTATCAAACGCGCGCTTAAGTCCAACAGGATCAGCGCCGTCGTTTGCCCTGCATCCATGGCCGACCAGAGATATTCTGTCACAGCCAGGAGAGCCGACTCCGTGCTGTGACCCTGTCTAAAGCCATTCTGGGAGGGGTCCAGTATATTATTGAGAGTAAGAAAGTCTGACAAGAGGGAGTTCACATACGCCTCTGTGATCTTAGCTGGCCAAGGAAACAAAGAAATGGGCTGCTAACTTTCTGCTTTAGTTGGATTGAGTGGTATAAAAGGGGGTGGTGATGGACGGAGAGTCTGAACCAATCAAACACTCACACCCATTCAACAGATCTGGGTTTAATCCATCACCGTTCTTTGGCCCACTCTGCTACCCCAGTTTAGATATGGCCATATGTAAATCAGTCTGACCCTGTGCCTCATGGGAACAGTCCAACCCGAACTGCCAAGCCATGTCTTCCCTGGATTAGAAAAAAGCTTCCTAGGACCGGTTTCTGGCATTCCAGCGTCTTCAGCCAGGCTTGCTTGAATCCAGTGGCAAAGTGAGCAAGGGACTCATGTCTGAGCATACCCTGCCAACTTATGGCGAACAAATCGGTACAAAAGGGTGTGGTGATGGACGGAGAGTCTGAACCAATCCAACACTCACACCCAGTCAACAGATCTGGGTTTAATTCATCACGTTCTTTAGCCCACTCTACCAGCCCAGTTCAAACATGGCCATATGCAAATCAGTCTGACCCTGTGCCTCATGGGAACAGTCCAGCCCAAACTGCCAAGTCATGTCTTCCCTGGACTGGAAACAAGCATTCTGAGACCAGTCCAGGCTAATAGCCCTCATCAGCCAGGCAAGCTTGAATCCAGTGGCAAAGTGAACAAGGGACCCACCTCTGGGCACACCCTGCCAACTTAGGGTGAGCAAAGCAAACACAAGGAGATGATGGTCGGAGTGCTGTATCTTTTCAGACACTCAACCCCAGTCACAGATCTGGGTTGAATCCATCATCGTTCTTTAGCTCACTTTGTCAACCCAGTTCAGACACAGCTATATGCAAATCAGTCTTGACCCTGTGCCGCATGGGAACAGTCCAGCCCGAAATGCCAAGCCATGTCTTACCTAGACCGGAAACAAGCAGCCTGGGACCAGTTTCGGGCTAACACCCCTCCTTAGCCAGGCTAGCTAGAATCCTATGGCCATGTCTGTACTGGGGTGGCAGAGTGGGCTAAAGAATGGTGATGGATTAAACCCAGATCTGTTGACTGGGTATGAGTGTTTGATTGGTTCAGATGCTCCGTCCATCACCACCCCCATTTGTACCGCTTTGTTCGCCATAAGTTGGCAGGGTATGCTCAGACATGAGTCCCTTGCTCACTTTGCCACTGGATTCAAGCAAGCCTGGCTGAAGATGGCTGGAATGCCGAAACCGGTCCTAGGAAGCTTGTTTCCGGTCCAGGAAAGGCATGGCTTGGCAGTTCGGGCTGGACTGTTCCCATGAGGCACAGGGTCAGACTTATTTGCATATGGCCATGTCTGAACTGGGATGGCAGAGTGGGCTAAAGAACGGTGATGGATTAAACTCAGATCTGTTGACTGGGTGTGAGTGTTTGATTGGTTCAGATGCTCAGATGGTTCAGATGCTCCGTCCATCACCACCCCCTTTTGTACCGCTTAGTTGGATCGAGGGCAGGCTTTATAAGCAGCGGAATTACTTTGGCCTGTTTCCAGACCCTAGGCACCGTAGCCGTACTCAGAGACTTATTGATCACCTGAGTCAGAGAGGGTAAGATTGTTGGCAGTACCTTCTTGAATAGGTCAGGATTAAGAGAATCAACAGGAGAGCCTGACTTAATCCTGCTACTCAGCAATCGCAAATGATCCACTGAGATTGGGGGAAAGGTGTAGAGAGTATTCAGTTGCTGACAGCAAAATGCCGCCAATGGATTGCTATGTGCGGACGGGAAGGAGCTGTAGATATTTTCCACCTTTTGCACAAAGAAGGTGGCCAGCTCCGCACACTCCTTGTTAGACTTAATAGTGGACCCCACGTCATTATACTGAGATTGCAAACTGGCAAGTATAGAGAACATGCTCTTAGCGGGATTGGTGCTTTTGGGGATTTAATTGGAGAGGAAAGCCGCTCGTGCCTGATAGATGGCTTTATGATATTTTTTGATTGCTGCCCGATAGATAGCCTTAGCTAGCGGGCAGAAGTCCCTTCTCCAATTCCGCTCCAGCTTCTTACAACCCTTACCCTTAGTGGAGAAGTGTGGCTCACTGGTTAGAGCAGGCAGACCCTGAAGCAGAGGTCAGACCCGGGACCAGGGTTCAATTCCCGACGCGGCAGGGTCTTGAGCTCAAATGTCCATGGACTCGATAATTCTCGCTTCGGTGCCTGACCAAATCGTGGGTTCACACTCTGCAACTCTGGGCATTAAGCTTGCTTAATCTCTACAACGGCCCCCCCGCGGCGGGATGCCTGGCTTTCACCTCGGGGATGCCCCGTAGGGGCTATCTCACAGGGAAAAGCCAGGACGGGTTCCCAAGGCAAGCGCGGAGATACCCCTTCGGGGGTCGATTCTGGCGCTATATAAGAAACATAATAATAATTATAATAATACGCAAATCAGCGAGGTCCGTGTTGTACCAGGGTCTTGTTTTGGATTCACGACAACCTGACCATTTCATAGGAATAAGATTGTCTAATGGTCGCCTGATCCATTCAGAGAATAGCCCATATACCTCATTGATGTCCTCCAGCAGAACGGGACGCGTGGCCAGGAGCCCAGCCTCAAATTGATCCCAGTCTAGTTTTTACCAGGGTCGCTTCAGAAAAGTCAGCTGCCCCTTAAGCTGGGCAGGAGTGATTCCATACAGAGACATGAAGACCAAAAAATGGTCCGTCCAACTCATACTGACCGGCGCATGCATGATGATATGGGATATATTGGTGAAGACTGGGTCTAAAAAATGGCCTGCAGTATGTGTAGCGCCTATGACCAACTGCAGCAGTTGGCACGCTGCAAGGTCGGCTATGAAACTCGCTATGTCTGTATCCTTGGTGTTGTCTAAATGGAGATTGAAGTCTCCCAGCACCGTGAAGTTAGCACGGTTTGCTGCTATCAGTTCACCGTATATACAAGGGCCTCCCTAAAACCACTCTCACAGCCGATAATCAAATGTCTAATAAAGGAGGAAGGATAGCCTGACTTTTAGATTATCGCTATGCCCCCCCAGATGCTCTGCTTAATGACAGAATCCTATAACCCACGGGAAGCGCCAGGCCAGGTTCAGCTTTTGTGACATCAGAGAGCCATGTCTCTGTAAGAAAGAGAACATCCGGAGAAGCCTCCTTCAATAGGTCATAAACCTCAGCATGATGTCTGACTAGTGAGCGGCAGTTCAGAATGAGAATGCTCGCATGCAGCCCATGCAGGGGAGTGACGTATAAGTAAAATATATGTGGCTTGAAGGTCACACCTTAAACAGCATAAAGGGCCTTCAACAATGAGCCTATCAACCAGCATGCACCCCCTTACAGCTATCCGCAGCTCAAGCAGGTCCTGACTGGTATAGGTGATAATACTCCTCATAGGAGAGGTAACGTGTCTGGCATCTGGCATCTGACATCATACTGGTGTGGACGGGCGCAGACTGGCTTGCCTTTGGCGCACCTTCGGCGCACCACCGGCGCCCCCGCTGCACACGTCCGCTGCGCGGTAGCGCCATAGATGGTTATATAGAGTACAGCCGGGATATTGGCCAAAGACTAGACCGCCCCTCCAAAATGGCCACCAAACACGGCCCACCGGAAGTGCCGAGACGGGGATTAAGCACACCGAGCCTCCCTCCACACAAACAGCACAGGCTGTGGTGGACCGGGGAGAAGGCGGCACCCAGAATAGTGGAAAAAGGTAAAAAGTAGTTTGAGTTTTAAAAAGATAACAACAGGTCTAGTGCGAGTTTTTAAAATATCCAAGACAGCACATAACCCCACTCACGAGCTGCTTGCACAAGTAGGTGACAGCTTTCTGCAGTTGAAGCAATGTGTCAATTCTGAGATGCAGCAACGCTGCGGTGTGAGGTCATGTGTCGTTGTCGAGGATCTCATCAATGAGGTCTTGTGATGCGAAGTCTGGCATCGAGGACGCATCGTGCAGTCGGGTAATGCATCAATTCCATGGGGCTAAGAGACTGTCATGTGGAGTCTGGCGTCGATGTTTAGGCTGCCGTTGATGAGGAATTTGAGCGGCTAAGACCGTAATGCATCAAGCAGTGGTGGTTCAGATGAGGTGACTGGCTGTGATGTGATCCAGGTCTTTGCAATGAATCTGATCCATGCAGCATCGGCGATTCGTAGGTTCTGCTGGGGGTTGTGCCGGGCAGCATAGGAGATACATGAGTTCTGCTGGTCCACAAAGGATGGAAAGCAGCTTAGCCCCACTTGTAAGGGTCCAGGATTGGGGTGGCGCCACTTGACAGTGTGGTCACCTAGATAGCAGAATTTAGGTGCTGGGGTCAGGGTTGCTGGAGCCTTCTTTCCATCAGGTTCATGTTGTGTGGCCAGCCAACTAGCCCTTGGAGCCACTTTGAGTCTTGGGTTCAACAGATGCAGGTCCAGTCCTCAGAGAACAGCAGGCAGCAGGTCAGCACAACAGGGCAGCAGTTTCACCAGAGCAGTAGACCAGCAGAGTGGCAGTCCTTTCAGTAGCACAACAGGCGATCTTCCTTACAGAGTAGTCATAGGCCTAAAAGTGTACTAAAGAGTTGGTGTCTCAGGTTCAATGTTTATAGTCA
Organism: Lissotriton vulgaris; assembly: GCF_964263255.1. NCBI lineage: Eukaryota > Metazoa > Chordata > Amphibia > Caudata > Salamandridae > Lissotriton > Lissotriton vulgaris. The sequence continues at coordinate 998,823,304 of NC_141695.1, read as the reverse complement.
GTTATGCCTTTGAAGTGGTGAGAAGTTTCTAGAGGCATGCCTTTGAAGCGCACAGGTGCCATAACTTCCCTGTCCTGGCTCCAAACTAACTACAGGGGTTATGCATCCCTTTATGTGGTGGCAGAACACAAACTATTCAAGTGTTAGTGGGGCTGTGACCAGCTCCTCCCTCCCACCATGCTAGTTATGACCCATCCAGCCACACCTAAGTTACCTATTGTGTGTGGCTGTCTAGGAGAAATGCACAAAGCCCAATTGCCAACGACACCCTGTCACGTGACCCAGACACAGGCTGCACACACCAAAAGGGTAAGGAAGAAAAATTCCAACTTTCTAAAAATGGCATTTTCAAAAACTTAATTTAAATTCTGACCTCACCATAGGTTAGGAATTTTCATTACAATGCTAAAGATGCCAAGCATGAACTGGTTACCTGCTCCCATTTGAAAATCACAGCTTATAAAATGTAATAAGAGTACTTCAATGTTGTCCTATGGGAAACGTAGGCCTTGCAATAGAGAACAAAATGAAGGAAAAAGGACATGTAAAACTAAAAAGTACATGTCCAACTTTTAAAAATGCACTGCACCAAGCTCGCCGGGCTGTGTAGGGCCTAGCCTAGGAGTGACTTATTTGCATTAAAAAAGGAAGGTTTGACCCAGGCAAATTTTTTATTTTGTCAGGTGGAAATGGCAGTTTAAAACAGCACACACAGGCTGTAATGGCATGTTTAAAGTGCTGCATAAGTGAGTGGCACAATCAGGGCGGCAGGCCCACTAGTAGCATTTAATTAAAAGGCCCTAGGCATAGGTAGTGGCACCTTACTTGGGACTGGACTTACAAGTAAATTCATTATGGGAATTGGGTATAAGCCAATCATACCATGCTTTAGTGAGGGAGCACAAGCACTTTAACACTGGTTAGGAGTGATAACCTGTGCAGAGTCCTAAAGCCAGCAAAAAAAAGTAAGCACAACAGAAGGGTTGAAGGAAAAAGGTTAGGATTAAAACCACATGAAGGATGCCAGGTCTAACAGTAGTATATTCTACACGTAGTGAAGATTGTTGGCGGTGTCCCCATATGCTTTGATTAAAATGGTAGTAACAACCTTGTAAGACTGTAGGGGGTAAATGTTTAAAATGGTTTAAATCATGGCTTGTGTCAAAATCTATGATTATTTTTTGTGGGTAGTAGTTATTTGTTTTATGTTTAATGTGGTTTAAGAGTTTGTAGTAAGTGCTGCTTAGTTTATTTGGTAGTGGGGTATATATAAAAGGGATATTTGTCATTTGGAATTCAACACGTATGGTGCATATCTGAGTGAATGCTTTGGTACCCATTTTGATGTTCCCATCCATCATCCAGGTTTGACAATGGCTCTGCTTTAGTAGGTTATCTGGTGTAGAGAATATTAGGATTTGTTTATCATTGTTTAGCTTATCATATAAAAGGAAAGGTTCATCAATATTTGTCATTTTAAATTTTGAGGTATTTCTATGTCTTGGTAATGTCTAGGGGCAGGAGTTGCTTGCTGGTGGCTTTTTTAGTTTGTGCAATTAAATGTCTTAAAGTGAGGATAGGTGGTGGTTGGTCAGTGATATGTTCAGAACTTTAGGCAGTATATCTTGTTTTAGTTGTGGGTGCCTGGGAGCTAGTGCTTGACTCTCTTATATCCTGCAAACCCCCCTTATTTTTAATTCTGTCACATTTGGGGGGTGATTGTGCTCTCTTACATTAAAACCTTATCTTTTGTAGTGACCCTCCCATAGAATGCATTATGGAAATATTTAGTACATTTCCAAATCACATTTTCTGTTGATTCACTTTCATGAGTGTAAATGGAGCCCATGTGACTAGGGGGGTGATTAGGATGGCGGACGGATTTAAGTCCGCCCACCACCCTAGCAGTAACGGGACCGCCCGCCTGCCATGCAGCGGTCCCGCCACCCCAATCATGATGCGACCGCCACCGTCACCACTATAGTCGGATCAGGCATTTTAACATTGCGATGGCATTTCACACACTGCCGCAGTGTGAAATGCCATGTTGTGCATTGCCATGTACAACATGGTAGGCACCCCGCGGTGCCTGCCACCTTGTGCATGGCAATGTAGTTGGTACCATAGGTACCCCCAAGTGCAGCCCCTACCCCCCTGGGGCCCATAACGGGCCCCCAAAGCTAATCCCTGCCAGCCTTTCCTTGGTCTAATCCAGACAAAGGTTTGTGAGCCAAACTACAAAAGAAGAATAGGTTGTATATACAATAGAACCTAAAGTGGAGAAAGCCAAGTGCTATCCACATTTCATATTACCCATATACCAATAGTCATGTCAGTAAAATAATGTTTAATATAAATTAAACAAAAAACATATTACACATATATACACATTAATAATGGCGTTCATACAGTTACACAACATTGTTAAAGTTACAGAAAATAACAAGTGTAAATTAAACAAACAGTGGTAGAGAAAAAATACAAAAAACAGGTCTCAAAATAAAACTAGAATACACAATACAACAATTGTGTCCTCTCTTATTTAGGCCACATTCAACAGCGTTTCGACCCAAGGATATTTGAGGGTCATCATCAGGAGAAAAGCATCATATGTAAGAGCGTCCACTGTTTTTTCTAAAAAAATGCAATATATGTACATAGGTTGCAGCAAGTAATGTAAAGTTTTAGTTAGCATCGAAACCATGACAAAGATCTGAAGCAGTGACAAAAAAAGCAATAATAAAAAAGAAGGAAAAGCACAAATCAAATTATTTGTATAGACACCTTAAAGGAAAAAGAAAAGAATAGATTTAAGTAAAGATTGGTCGGAAGTGCTAATCACCTCAATGAACACGGAGAAGGAATCACCATAAGTCCTGCATCAGGCACTTAGACAAAGGTTTCAGGTACGTTGTATTTAGGCTCAGATTTCACTCATACAAAACTAGTGAAATTCAGCAATTATATTTACCTGAGCTAACTATATCCCACACCCCCACAATGCACTGCTTATGACCTCACATATTACATCACTCATGGCATGGCCAGTGACATGACTGATGACATCTCAAATGGCATCACTGATGAAATAACTTGAGACATCATCTATATAACCACTCATACACCCACACTCACACAACCACTCACATATCTATTCTCAGACCCATACAAGTACTTACACACCCACTCACACATGCATTGAGCCACTCACACACATCTTCACTTACTCATACAGCCACTCACAAAACCACTCACTCATCTAAAGAGCTACTCACACATCCACTTATATGTCCATAGAGCCACTCACAAAGCCACACATTCACCCTTACAGCTACTTATACCTTTATTAGGATATATGATGTTAGCACGCATACTTTTAGCATGCATACCATTACCACGCATTTTTTACAACGCAGGATCTTTTACAACGAATACCTTTGCAAAACGCAATACACTACAACGCAGATACTATTACAATGCATACCATTACAACGTAAGTATAGGTAAGTATATAATATTTTTAAATAATGTAATTAATAATTATTTAAATATTTAAATTAATTATTAAATATTTTATTAATAAATATTTCAATTAATTATATTAATTTTTATTTAATAATTTGTAAATATATATGTTAAAAATACCCCTGTACCCCAAAACCCAAACCCAACCCTGAACCCTAAAAATACCCCTGTACCCCAAAACCCAAACCCAGCCCTGAAACCAAAAAATACCCTTGTACCCCAAAACCCAAACCCAACCCTTAACCCTAAAAATACCCCTGTACCCCAAAACCCAAACCAAGCCCTGAAACATAAAAATACCCCTGTACCCCAAAACCCAAACCCAGCCCTGAAACCTAAAAATACCCCGGTACCCCAAAACCCAAACCCAGCCCTGAAACCTAAAAATACCCCTGTACCCCAAAACCCAAACCCAACCCTGAAACCTAAAAATACCCCTGTACCCCAAAACCCAAACCCAGCCCTGAAACCTAAAAATACCCCTGTACCCCAAAAACCAAACCCAACCCTGAAACCTAAAAATACCCCTGTACCCAAAACCCAAACCCAACCCTGAAACCTAAAAATACCCCTGTACCCCAAAACTCAAACCCAGCCCTGAAACCTAAAAATACCCCTGTACCCCTAAAACCCAAACCCAGCCCTGAAACCTAAAAATACTCCTGTACCCCAAAACCCAAACCCAACCCTGAAACCTAAAAATACCCCTGTACCCCAAAACCCAAACCCAACCCTGAAACCTAAAAATACCCCTGTACCCCAAAACCCAAACCCAACCCTGAAACCTAAAAATACCCCGGTACCCCAAAACCCAAACCCAGCCCTGAAACCTAAAAATACCCCTGTACCCCAAAACCCAAACCCAGCCCTGAAACCTAAAAATACCCCTGTACCCCAAAACCCAAACCCAACCCTGAAACCTAAAAATACCCCTCTACCCCAAAACCCAAACCCAAAACCCCTAATAAATGTTTAAAAAAAAGATAAACTTACCTGTACTTACGTTGTAATGGTATGCGTTGTAATAGTATCTGCGTTGTAGTGTCATGCGTTGTAAAGGTATTCGTGGTAAAGGGTCCTGCGTGTTAATAGTTTCGTTGTAAGTGTATTTCGTGCTAAAAGATGCGTGGTAACAGTTACATACCCCTTTATTATTCTCCAATATTGCCACTCACAGAGCCACTCACTCACCCATATATTCACTCATATACCCACTCACTCACCAAAACAGCCACTCATACACCCAGTCATACAGACATACAGATACCCACACACCCACTCACATATTCAAACAACTCAGACACTGAGTTACTCACCCAACCAGCTACTCATATACCTACTCACTCTCCTATATAGCCACTCACACATCTACTCATTCACCCAAATGGATACTCACAAATCCAATCACTCATACAGATACTAACATGTGTACTCACTCACTTAAACAGTCACTGAGCCTAGCACATACTCACCCATACAGCCTCCCACACACTCACTTACCCACTCATACAGCCACTCACCACCTTACTTACTCACCCTTACACCACTCATGCACTCACTCACTCACCAGTACAGCCACTGACATACCTACTCACTCACTTATTCAGTTTCTCACATACCCACTCACTCCTCCATATACCACTTACATACCTACTTACTCACACAGTAACTCACTGACCTTACAGCCACTCAATTGGTATACAACCACTGACATGCCCACTCACGTTTACAGCCACTCACATACCCACTCACTCATCCATATACCACTTATACACCCACACACTCCCCCATACAGCTACTCACAGACCCACTTAGACACCTGTTCAAACAGTCTCACACTCATTCACTCATGCATGCAGCCACACATTCACCCATTCACACACAGATAAACACAGTAACACAGTCACATAATCTATGTTTAAAAATAGAATCACACACTAGTAGTACACAAACTATACTATTTTAAGTTTTGTGCTACCTTAATATATATGTTTTAACATTTATAAACATTTAGAAAACACTCAGATTAACTAGACGATGTCATCAGTGATATAATTGATATGTCATTAGTGAGGTCACTGACCATGTCATGAGTGATGTATTATGTGAGGTCATAAGCAGTGCTTTGTTTGTGCCTACGAGTGAAATCTGAGCCTAACTATAACATCCCTGTAACCTTTGGCCTTTTCAGTGATTATCTACGGCTTTTAATATTTCCTAACTATAACATCCCTGTAACCTCTGTTTTTCAGTGAATTTCAAAAGTTTTTAAAATATATTTCCTAACTGTAACCTGTAACCTTTAACCTATGGCAGTGGGTGTGTGATTTGCTGTATGGGTCTGTGAGTGGATATATGAGTGGGACTATGAGTGGTTACGTGAATCTCTGACTGGGTCTGTGAGTGGGTGGGTTAGTGTCTGAGTGGGTGCATGAGTTTCTGAGTGGGTCTGTGAGTGAGTGCATGAGTCTCTGAGTGGTCTGTGAGCAAGTGCGTGAGTCTCTGAGTGGTCTCTGAGTGGATGCATGAGTCTCTGAGTGGGTATGTGAGTGGGTGTGTGAGTCTCTGGATGGAGATATGAGTGGGTGCATGAGTCTCCGAGTGGGTCTGTGGGTGGCTGTGCGAGTTTCTGAGTGGGTCTGTGATTGAGTGTAAAAGTGTCTGCGTGGCTGGGTGAGTGTCTGAGTGGGTCTGTGAGTGACTACATAAGTCTAAGAGTGGGTCCGAGTGGGTGCATGAGTCTCTGAGTGGGTCTATTAGTGGGTGCATGAGTCTCTTAGTGCGCCTGTGAGTTTGTGCTTCAGTCTCTGAGTGGGTCTGTGAGTGGGTGCATGAGTGTCGGGTGGGTCTATAAGTGGGTGCCTGAGTCTCTGAATGGGCCTGTGAGTGGGTGTGTGAGTCTCTAAGTGGGCTAGTGAGTGGGTGCTTGAGTCTGTGGGTAGGTTTTTGAGTATGTGTATGAGTCTCTGAGCATGTCTGTGAGTGGGTGGGTTAGTATCTGAGTAGGTATGTGTGTGGATCCATGAATCTTTGAGTGAGTCTGTGAGTGGGTGCCTGAGTGTCTGATTGAGTCTGTGAGTAGTTACATGAGTGTCTGAGTAAGTCTGGGAGTGAGTGCATGAGTGTCTTTGTGGGTCAGTGAGTATGTGCGTGAGTCTCTGAGTAAATCTATGAGTTGGTGGGCGAGTGTCTGATTGAATCTGTTAGTGGTTGCATGAGTATCTGAGTGGGTCTCTGAGTGGGAGGTAAAATGTCTGAGTACATGTGTGAGCATTTGTGGTGGTCTGTGAGTGACTGTGTATGTCTCTGAGTGGATCTGTGAGTGGATGAGTGAGTGTCTGAGTGCACGAGTGTCTGATGGATCTGTGAGTGGGTACATGAGTCTCTGAGTGGACATGTGAGTGGGTGAGCGAGTCTTACAATGGATATACGGGTGGGTGCCTGAGTCTTTGAGTGCATCTGCAAGTGAGAGTATAAGTCACTGAAATGGATATATGAGTTGGTGCATGAGTGTCTCAGTGGGTCTGTGAATCGGTGCATTAATGGGTCTGTGAGTGACTGAGTGGACCAGTGAGTATGTGTGTGAGTCTCTGAGTGGGTCTTTGAGCAGGTACATAAGTGTCTGATTAGGTCATTGAATGGTTGCATGAGTCTCTGAGTGGGTCTGTGAGGGGGTGCTCAGTGTCTAATTAGGTCTGTAAATGGGTGTGTGAGTGTCCAGTTGGTTAGAGAGTGTGTGTGTGAGTCTCTGAGTAGGTCTGTGAGTGAGTGCACAAGTGTCTGAGTGGATCTGTGAGTGGCTGCATAAGTGTCTGAGTGGGTCTGTGAGTGGGTGTTAGAGTGTCTGAGTAGGTCAGTGAGTAGGTGCATGGGTATCTGAGTAGGTCTGTGAATGGGTGCATGAGTCTCTGAATGGATATGTGAGTGGGTCCATGAGTATCTGATTAGATCTATGAGTGAGTGTGATGTATTTATTTTTTATTTTTTGGGTGATATGCATGATGTTACACTGGGGCTCGTACTGAGCATCACAACACATTTGTGAATATTTCACAAGGGGAAAAAACACAAACACACTATTTTCCAGCCATAGGTTCAGGGTACCTCTACACAGGCCACTTATACCACTTCTGTTCTTAATTTTTAGCCCTGTGAACCGTGTCCTGTTACTAAATGGTGGGTGCAACTTTCTTCTCAGGTTGTGGCCAGCCAATCACTGCAATACTGTAGGCTCCGGCATTCACGATTCATCGTGAAGTAGTCCCGAATTAGTTGTGAGCCTTGATATACAAGTTTGGATTTCCATTAATATCTCAGAAACTACTGAATGGATTAACACCCCAAAAAAGTGCTTCTTGGGCCAAGAGCTACCTTTCTGCCTAGTTTAGTGTCATTCCGTCCAGCGGTTCAAGCTGTAGTCATGTTCAAAAATCCCATGGGAATTAACATGAGAAACTCACTTTTTTGACTCCCCATTTTTCTCAACCCCTGCTTGATGGATCACCCTGAAACTTTCCATGCACAACTAGAACCACTGGTATACTTTAAAAAAAATTTGAGAAGATTCGTCAAGTGGGGCCAAAGATATAGCTAAGTCATAAAACGGTTATTCGATGGTCGAACCTATAACTACCTACCGGTATACACTTAAATATGTATATTTTTTTCCAGTAAAAAAAAACCAAAGGATATATATATATATATATATATATATATATATATATATATATATATATATATATATATATGAGAACACTCGATTTCCTCACTCTAGCTCTGCGTATGCGGACACAGCCTCCACGCCAACCACAGGAAGGAAGAGACGAACCACCAAATTGGCAGGCAAATAGTGTTTTTATTTTCTTGCAGTTCGCTCAGCCATACATCAGCGACGCGTTTCGGACACGGATGCCCTTGCTCACGCTGCTATGCAAAGATATATATATATATATATATATTTCACAGCACTGGGTCCTGTTATTGTGCATATTTTATGTTTATGTTTATTTACATTTAACATGGTTTACTTTGGCTATACGGCATATGTGACCACTCTAAGATGGCTGCCATACTCTGTGAATTTGCTGTCTCAGTCCTTTGTCTTTGTTCATGACACTTTTTGAATTGTATTTATGTGTTGCATGCTTAACAAGTCACTTACGTGATCAAGGCTTCTTTGAAACCGAAACATGTAGTAGGTGTTCAATAAACACCCTTGGATTCTGCTGACTTTGTGGTGAATTTCGGGACTCTGCGAGCGTGATTAACCTCTTTTTGAACTTTGTATCATATATATATATATATATATATAAATATATATATATATATATATATATATATATATATATACATACATATATATTATCTACTGGTGGTGACCAGTAGATAGTCATAGCTAAGACCTATTACCCATAGAAAAAAACGCAACATTCTATTTGGAATAACTTTGGCGCCGATTGACGAATCAGCACGAAATTTTCCAAACTTTTGTCCAGCTCCGGTCCCCTCCTATCTTGACAGTTTGGGGGTGATTCGTCAAGCGGGGGCCGAGAAAAAAGGGGGTCCCAAAACGCATTTTCCCCATGCAATTTCCCATAGGACCTTTAGACACAGCCACAGCCCGAACTGCTGAACGGAATTACACCAAATTTGGTAAAGAGGTAGTCCTTGGTTCAGACTAGTGCCTTTTGCTTATTTGGTGTAAATCTGCTCAGTAGTTCCTGATTAAATTACAGTAAAAGTCAATTATATATCTATGAGCGCGGTGGATCCGCGTATCTATCCGCAGCCCTAAGCGCAGCCTGCATGCACCCTGCCGTGCACGAGCTGTATGCTAATTGGCTGTCAACAGTGAAAATCAGGAAGTATCAGCAGCCATCTTGTGCCTCGGTAGAACCGAGGCACAAGAAACCAAAAAATAAACGCTGCAAAATGCTAAAAGGGGGCAGGGTAGACACACCATGACCCCCTAATCGCTGGATGCGCGTAGGATCCGCGCATCCTAGCAAAAGAAAAAGAAACGTGGTCTCCCGGTAAATATGGTAATTTTTCCCCGGGGGGCCAAATCCCAGGGGCATTATTAAAAAATAAGTGTGGGGGGTCCCCCAGCCCCGGGGACCGCCACCCCGAGGCTGGTTTTTGAAGAAAAAAACCTGTGTGGGGAGGGCTTGAGCCCCCCACATGCCCCGGGGACCGCCACCTCCCCAGGGCACTACATTTTTAATTTGGGGTTCCGTTATGGACCCCCAAGCCCTGGGGACCACCACCCCCGGGGCTTTTCAAATGATGGGAGGGGGGCCGCGTGGCCCCCCTCCTGGAGCCTTTGATGGCCCTGGAGACCTCCACCCCCCAGGGCCGGCTCCTGCAATGTCCCGGGGTGCCCACCCCCGGGACATTGCCGTTTGCAATGACAGGGCGGGAGCCTCGCGGCTCCCACCCTGTCATTGTACACTGCTTTGCTATTTGGAAGAGAGAGCAGGAAACCTGCTCTCTCTTTCGAATAGCAAAGTAGTTTGATTTTCCATATGGGGAGCAGTATAATAGCTGCTCCCCATGTGGAAAAGCAATGCCGGCTCCTACAAGACGCGGGGCGCCGGCTGGGACCGTGGGGAAATTGGGGACCCCCCTCACGGTCCCCAACAGAGTGGGCCAGCCCTGGGGAATGGGGTCCCAGGAGCTATTAGTGGCCCGGGAGGGGAGCCACGCGGCGCCCCTCCCCAAAATTAAACAAAAAATAAATACATTTAAAAATAAAAAGTCTGGCCCCGGGGGATAGGGTCCACGGGGCCATAAGTGGCCACAGGAGGGGGGCAAGGCAGCCCCCCTCCAAATATTTCTTTTTTTTTAAAAAGGCCCATGCCCCGGGGAATGGGGTCCCTGGGGCAGAATATGGCCCCTTTCCCAATACATTTAATATAAAAAAAAAATTGGGGGCAGGCCCTGGGAGATGGGGTCCCCAGGGCAAAAAAAATTAGTAAAAGAAGGGGGGCTACACAGCCCCCACCCCACTTAAAAAAAAACGGGTTTGGGCTGGAGGCCACGCCCCCTCATTACACCACTCTGCAAACGCGCCCCCTTGCATGTTTGCAGAGGGGGAACCAATTCCTCTTGAATACTGGGGGAACCTGGGGGCCAACTAGCCCACTAGGTACCTCCAGTATGCCCCAGGGAGCTCCGTTGCAGAGAGGTGTTCTGAGGCCACGCCCCTTTTTACACGTCTCTGCAACGCAACTCTATGGAGCTTACTGGAGGTAGTTGGTGGGCTAGTTGCACCCCAGGGACCCTCAGTATTCAAGGGGACTTAATCCCCCAACTTAAAATGCGCCACGGGATACGATTGCACAGTGGTGTAGGGAGGGGGCGGGGCCTGAGTTCACATGTGTGCAAACATGCCCTGTGGCGCAGTTTAAGTTGGGGAATTAATTCCTTGTCAATACTGAGGGTCCCTGGGGGCCAACTAGCCTACCACGTGCCTCCAGTAAGCGCCACGGAACTGCTTTGCAGAGTGTTGTAAAAAGGGGTGTGGCCTCTAAACACCTCTCTGCAACACAGCCTCCTGGCACATACTGGAGGTACCTGGTGGTCTAGTTGGCACCCACGGGCCCACAGGATTGAGGAGGAATTAATTCTCTTACTTAAAACGCGCCACAGGGTGTGTTTGCCGACATATCACCTCAGGCCACGCCCCCTTCCTTCACCACAGTGCAAACGCCCCCTGTGGAGAGTTTTAAGTTGGGGAATTAATTCTCTTTGAATACTCAGGGTTTCTGAGGGCCAAATAGCCCAACAGGTATCTCCAGTATGCACCAGGGAGCTGCGTTGCAGAGTGTTGTAAAAAGGGGCATGGCCTCTGAACACCTCTCTGCAACACAGCCTCCTGGCGCATACTGGAGGTACCTGGTGGGCTAGTTGGCCCCCAGGGACCCACAGGATTGAGGAAGAATTAATTCACTAACTTAAAATGTGCCACAGGGTGTGTTTGCAGACATATCACCTCAGTCCACGCCCCCTTCCTTCACCACTGTGCAAACCGCCCTGTGGAGCGTTTTAAGTTGGGGAATCAATTCTCTTTAAATACTGAGGGTCCCTGAGGGCCAAATAAGCTAACAGGTATCTCAAGTATGCGCTAGGGAGCTGCGTTGCAGACAGGTGTTCAGAGGCCACTCCCCTTTTTACACCTTGTTGCAACACAGCTTTGTGGCGCTTACTGGAGGTACCTGGTGGGTTAGTTTGACACTAGGGACCCTTAGGATTGAAGGGGACTTAATCTCTCAAGTCAGAACGGTGACAGGGCACATTTACACAGTGGTGAAGGGAGGGGAGGGGCGTGATGTGTGCAAACACGCCCTGTGGAGTCCCTGAGGGCCAAATAAGCCAACAGGTATCTCCAGTATGCGCCAGGCAGCTGAGCTGCTTTGCATACAGGTGTTCAGAGGCCACTCCCCTTTTTACGCCTTGTTGCAACGTAGCTCTCTGGCGCTTACTGGAGGTACCTAGTGGGCTAGTTTGACCCTAGGGACCCTTAGGATTGAAGGGGACTTCATCTCTCACCTTAGAACGGTGACAGGGCGCATTTACACAGTGGTGAAGGGAGGTGCTTCCTGGAAGTGCCACTGCGCTGCGTTGCAGAGAGGTGGTGCAGGCTAGATGTACTACGAATTCCGATTTACTCACCTGTTATCAGGAGAGACCTCAGTGCAGTCTCTTTGAGCCCTTTGAAAAGTAATTCTAACCATACTTACCAGTAGCTTGAATTTCCTTCCATAGGCTAACATTGACTGGTTTCACTTGGAAATTCTTCTAAGTGTGGAGTTTTGCAACTTTTAAATATTCACCTAAAATCATCCGAACAACGAATTCCGATTTACTCGCGTGTTATCAGGAGATAACCCAGTGGTGCATCTTTTAGCCCAGCACTGACCCTGAAAAGTAATCTTAACCATACTTACAGGTAATTTGTATTTCCTTCCATAGGAATCCATTGTCTTGTTTTCTCCAGAAGAGTTTCTATTTTCACAAACTACAAATTTTCCTTAAAAATCGCCTGTATGACTTAAACGCATTCTTTCAACTGTTTACAGGAGATGCACCAGTGCTGGATCCAGAATCCACCACTTAGTAAGAAAAAGTAACAATAATACTACTTACTTGCTAAGTGAATTTCCTACCATAGGATAACATTGGTGATTCTATGTGAAAAAGTTTCTAAGTGTCAACTTTTAAAATACAATAATATTCCTTAAAAATCACTACTGTAACCAAAATGCTTTTAGTCAACTGTTTACAGGAGATGTCCCAGGAGTGAATCTAGGATCCAGTCCTGTGGTTAGAAAAGTAATCCATAAAGTAACTAGTTGCATTTAACTAGAAATTCCCATTCAGCTCAATGTTGCATTGTGTTTGAAATTGTGTTGCCCATTGCTACAACTGTAACTACTGTACTTAAAACTCTATTGCCTAGTTGCAAAGTATTTAAACTATAGCAATTCATTCTGAGAATGTCTATTTTGTAATCTATAATGTAATTTAAAAAATAAAATATCTAAAAATATATAGTTTAAAAAAATGTAGTAAATCAGTATCAAAAAAATAAATATAAGAATTAATACATTTAAAAATTGTCATTTACAAAACCTTTGAAATTCACTGAAAAAAAACATAGGTTTCGTACATGTTATAGTTAGGAATTAGCATTTAAAAAACCATTGAAATTCACTGAAAAAAACATAGGTTTCAGACATGTTATAGTTAGGAATTAGCAGTTAAAAATGGTAGAAATTCACTGAAAAAACCTTAGGTTTTAGGGGTGTTATAGTTAGTTGGACATTTCACTCGTACAGAACCATTGAAATTCCCTCATTATAGTTAGTTGTACTAACTATAACTCACGCGCTCGCAATCCACTGCGGATGATGTCATATATTACATCATTCATGACATGGTCAGTGACATCACTGATGACATCACTGATGACATCTTCCTGGAGCTGCATGTGTTGTGGCCAGAGCTTTTCCACGCATTGTAATATAATTTAGCCCCAGGGAAGTGGTGGTTCCTAGGGCTGCAGGTGATTTGTGCTCCCCCATTTGTCTTTATTAGCCCCAGGCAGGTGGCAGTCCCCATGGCTTCGGTGGAGCTGCATGACTCCCCCGCATATTATTACTGTTTTATCAATTATTGAAGGTATGTGCCTCGAGGAGGTGGCAGTCTCTGGGGCAGAGGGGGTGGGCGCCCCTGCATTTTTAGCATTCAGTGCTCCGGGGAAGTGGCGGTCCCCGGTCCATAACAAAAGCCTAGGTGGGATCCACCTCTGAGTCCATGCCAAAACCTAAAATAATGCTTGTTATCGCCCACCTTATCTGGGGGGATCAGGGTGTTCCTACCCTGCCCCCTTTTCTTATTTTTAACTTTTTTTCTGGGAATCTGCTTCAAGCGGAGTCCCAAGATGGCTGCTAGCACTTCCTGGATAAAGTGTTGGCAGTCAATTAAATTTTAGTAGGATCTGTGAGTACACTGTAAGGCCTTACATCCCCTGATATCTATATTTTTTAAGTTAGGTATCTCATAAACTACTATACTGATTTACACCAAATCACAAACAGCACGCTTTCCGGACCAACATCTAGCTTTCTGCCAAATTTGGTGTAATTTCATTCAGCAGTTTGGGATGTACCCGTATTCAACAAATGACAAATACCAATAGATTTAGTATAGGGAAAACAAGTTTTGGGACCCCTTCTTTTCTCACCCCCTGCTTGATGGATCACCCCAAAACTTTCAACACAGCAGCTGACCATAAAGGGGAAGTTTTGAGAATATTTCGCGTAGATTGATGAAGCGGCACCAAAGGTATTGGCAAAACAAAAAACACTCTTCCTATAGAAACTTTGGCCCTAACTATAACTACCTACTGACAACCGTCAGTAGGTAATATATGTGTGGCATCCTGTGTGGGGTGTTTCTGCATTTTAGAATTAATAAAACAGTAGTGAGCACTTGAACAACAGTGTGTCGTCTTCATGGGACATGGGTGAGAGCATGTCTGATCGCCCTTTGAATGAAGGCGTTTTGAGGTTGAATATATATATATATATGTATGGGCACACTCATGTTCTTCTCGAACACTTCATTATGAGGACAGAGGTGTGTAGTAAGGTGAGCACAGAGACAGACCTCAGTGCTGAAATTGTCTCTTCAGAGTGCCAAGCATATATATTAAGATTTGCAAAAGAACTGCCATCTCAACCAGCTGACAGCAGTGCATAATATACTATGAGGATGCATTTGCCTCTGTGCCAAAACCCTTCTCTTGCATATTTATACTACAGTGGGAAGAATTAATCTCTCTATAGTACCTTATACATAAATATATACAGCTCCATCTTGAAGATGAAACTGACACTTTAAGTCATCATTGCTAGACTGTAATAATATTAAAATCTTTCAAAGCTATTAAGGAAAGAAATCAGTAGTAACGTTAGGCTTTTTATTACAAAAAACAATTTAACAACATTACAAACAACAACTACATTAACGAATGGCAAGAACCGCTGTAAAACAAATAAAACAACAAGCTTAACTAATCTAGAAAAAAAATCCTCAATTCTGCACCAAAACCTCCTTCCCTTTTGCTTCATATGCCTACTGGATTTTGATGTATGTAGATCTTCTTTTTCTTTGTTTCAGCCACCTTAGCCTGCCAAACAATATCTGCTTTAAGTTTTTTTCTGACAGGCTAGGTGGCAAAAATGTCACTCAAAATAAAATTAGCAAAAAGGATTACAGTTAGGAAATTAGAAACAGCCAGTGTGCTACGCCATCACAAGAATCTACATCTGCTCAAGCAGAAAACAAATCTCCTTTTAAAAATAAAACAAATGTTGCTGTTTAAGTATGCAGATCAGTAGAGCTACACAGAACAAGCTTCTTCAAGGTTACAAATGCCACAGTTGGCAGTAACAATATCAGTTGTATAATTATTTTTCTTTTCTGTCTTTAAACAGTTACTGTTCCCTCTTTATTGCAAAGTAAACAATTTTTGTTTTTCTTTTCCATATATTTTGTGACATGATACATCTGTTTTTCAAAACTTCTGTTTTCATTTTTCCACCTAAAAAAGACAAGAAAAGTGTTGGACCTGGCCCTTTAGGCAGGTTCACCTCGAGACTTTTTGCTTTTTCCTAGCCTGTTTCTGGAACCTGATGGTGGTGATTTTAGACTTCAGCGCACTTTTTCACTGTGGTACAGTTTAAAGTGCGTGAGCTCTCTGTGTATGTGTAGTGAGTGACCTGCCCTCCCATAGGAATGAATGGGGAATATGTATTCCCATGGTAGTTCCTGACGTGTGGGGAGTGTAGGGTCGAGTTTGGTATGTGCGAACTCGTGAGATTGAATGCTGCGTAATGATATATGTGGCATGATTGTGTCTAGTGTAGAAGTGCCACTTCTAGAAGTTGGCATATTTTTGCAATTTGTGTCCGGCGTGGGATTGGCTGAGGCTGGCTGGTGAGCCTGGCTCCAAGAGTCTGGGAGGGTCTGCCCCGGTGGTGAATGAAGTGTTTAGCATGTTGATGTGAGGGGAGGAGTGAGCCTGCGCCTGCTTGTGGATTGACCGTCTGATTTGAGGGTCCTGAGTGAGGCTGGGTTTTCCCCACACAATGCTGCCTCCACCCTCTGGGGTGCGTCTGATGTCCCTAGCCTGGTCAGTGAAAGGAATTCCCTATAACCAGTTCTAGCTGGTTCTCACACTGCCTGCACCCTTTAGACAAAGGATTTTGGGTATAAAAAGGATGCTGTGACACTCTAAAAATGTTCTTGTTTCTGACTTGAATCCTACCAGGGGCGTGCTGCTGCTTGGGCCCAGGGGAATCCCTGGGCCCTACCCAGCCCCTGGATACCTGATGGACTTGTCCTGTGATGTCCTGCATTCCTTGGAGGACTTTGTGCCTGGACTTTGTGCTTCTTTAGCGCTGGGAACGCTTTACTTTCACTGTTAAGCGCTGGGAGTGCTTTATTCCTGCTTCTAGCGCTTGGGAGCGCTTTCTGTGATGCCTGGGCCCCCCAGTGCCTTGAGAGCGCTTTGTTTCCATTACTGGGCAGAGCGCTGTGGTTTTCCCCTGAGGGAAGCGCTCCTGCCCCTTGTTTGGCCACCCTGCGTTAAGCCCTGCTTATATTTTATTTAGTACGGGTGCCACCCGTTTATGTAATTATTTTGCGAGTGCCCACCTCGCTTCTCTATCTTATTTGAACTTCGAGGGTGCCCACCCCTAGTGATTGCCTCCGTTAAAGTCACCGCCGCAGCCCGGGGGAAAACGCCGGAAGGAGATGTCCGGCCCGCCGCCTGGTTGTTGGTGGGGCCGGGAGGATTTTGTTTTTGCTTCCCCCTGCCTGGGTGAAACCATGCTGCGCCCGTCCGGTCTCCCATGAGGAGAGGGAGACCGGAGATGCTGCGGCCGAGGGAGAAGATCCGGTGAAGTCCGCGGGGCTCCCGTGCTACGATAGAGCCCCGCCTGCTCCGGGCGGATGTCGTGTTGCCTGTGGGGGCACTTGTGATGCAGAGCCCGGGAGAGGCTCTTGGGCATTTGTTGATTTAGAGTCCCCCGAGCGGGACTCCAACATTCCTGACATTTGTTTGGAGAGCCTAGATAGACTCCGGGGGCATTCCTCGCTACAAGACCCAAAGAGACTTACAGCCCACATTTATCTGGAGCCATGACAAGGCTCCGGGGGCCAGTTTAGCTGGGGGGGGGGCGTCCGGCACATTGCCGGTGCCCGCCCCCTCCTGCCTGCGAGAGGTTTGGTTTCAAGAGCCCCGAGAGGCTCAGGAGCGCCACATGTATATTTTGAGAGTCCAGGAGAGGCTCAAGGTGCCGCAAGTGTTCCCGGGTCCCCCGTGAGGGACCCCACCACCTAGTGAGGCTGTATCTTAGTCTAAGAGCCTGTGTGGCTCCCACGGGGGACATTATTGTCCCAAGAGCCTGTGTGGCTCCAGCATTTGACTAGGTGTAGTGTCAGAGCCTGTGTGGCTCCAACGTTCTGCGCAGTGGTGCCCAGAGCCTGTGTGGCTCCTACATTTTGGTGCAGTTCTGTTCTAGGGTCAGTGAGGACCCTGTCGCAGTTTGGATTCCCAGCTGCCCAGCAATTAGTGGGCAGCTGCACCGTTTAGGTCTTGGGATATTCCCAGGTGCCCGGCAAGTAGTGGGAACCTGTAACGTTTAGGTTTTGCGCCAGTGGCGCACCCCTGACTGGTGCTGCATTGGCAGCGCACCCTGACATTCTGGACACAGGGTTCTTTAGTCCCTTTATTAGATGGGGGCTGTTATGGGATTTTATCTAGGCGCAATGTGATTATCTATGTGACGGTAATTGCCTAATGTGAGTTTTGCGCAATGCGATGTGGTGCTAGGAAATGTAATGCATTTAATATGATTACGCACCTTGATCTTACACCTCTGAATGTTTTTAGGCATCATGTGTTTTTGCGCTATTGAGTTATGTTCTGGCACCTCTGAATGTTTTTATGCATCATGTGTCTTCCTTGATTTTAAACCTCTGAATGTGTTTGTTTATGCATCATGTGTTTTTCCTCCCTTACACCTCTGAATGTTTTAGGCATCATGTGTTTTTCTCCGGTACCTCTGAATGTGTTTTGATGCATCATGTGCCTTGTTATGACACCGCTGAATGTATGTTTTATGCATCATGTGTTTTTCCTTCCCTACACCTCTGAATGTTGTTTATGCATCATGTGCAATGTGTTCTTACCTATACCCCTAAATATATTTTATTCTTAGGTGGTTGTTCTTTCTAGTACAGGTGGTTCTAGTGAGGTCCTGGTTCCCTACGTGACATTCTCCTAAGGTGTTTAGGGTTGCGTAGGTGGTACTTACCTGTTCCCAGTAGTTACTGGATGTGATCTATAACTGTTATTTTGTGCTATACTTATCCTAAGTTCTAGAAGTGTTATTTCTAAAAGTGTTGATTCTGACAGTGGCCCATGTGGCCCTGTCCTGTAAATAATCCCTTGTGAATATTGCCCGTGCCAGTTGGCACAATGCACATGTGTGATTCTATATGATGTGTTTTGACAATACAGAAGTTATTTTTATATAACCTTGTGTGGAGTTCCTTTTGTGGTGTGCCTAGGATGTTGTTGCTGTTGTGTGCTGACGCAAATGCTTTACACATTGCCTTCGAGTTTAGCCTTACAGCTCGTGCCAAGCTACCAGGGGATGAGCAGGGGTTATCTTTGGCGTGTGACTCCCTGGCCCTGACTAGAATGGTGGTTTCTGCCTAGCTTTGGCGTCAGCCTTAGCCAACCAGAAATAGCCAGTTCTAACATTGGTGGTCAGCGGTGTGGATTAGGACTTGTGTTTGCGCAGTGCCACAGCGACAACTGGCTGCATTACAAAACTCTGCATTCTAGATAGTCACATGTTTGGGATTATTGTTTGTGATTTTGTTTTTCCTCAAGAGTGTCATTTTCAAATGGTGTTCCTGCGCTTTATGTTTAGTGGCAGATGAGAGAGAATGACAGGGCGGGACGCCAGTAGAGGGGGAGGTTCCCATAGATTAGGAATCCCTTGATGGGTCCAGTGCCCAATCCCTGTTCCTGTCCCTGTGTGGGTAGATGGAAGAGAGGGAGTGTGGAGGAGATATGGCTAGCTCGGGAGGCTGGTTATCCCCTGAGTGTAGTGTGTGTGTCTGGATTCCCCAGTATGGTAGGATCCAGTGGTGGAAGCTTAAATGTGTCCAGTGCGTGAAGTCCCATTCCCAGTTCCCAGAGTATGGTGCCTGGTGCTCAGTAAGAGGGGTACAGGTTGAGAGTCAGAGGCAGTGAGGAACTGTCTCACCAGTCTGGAGGGGGAGTGTGTGGATGAGTGGTGTGTTGAACTGGAGGAGTTGGTGTGAGTTTTTTTAAAAGGAGCTTGCACGGGCGGTATACCTCTGGTGGTGTGCAGGAGGTCCTGCAGAGGCACTGGATGAGAAGGTGGACGTCTGACGGTGTGCTAGATGTCTTGCAGAGGCATTAGGAAGTGATTCTAAAAGTAGTGGCTTGTGTATCTGATGATCCTGTGTAGGGGAAGAGGTTCATGTGTAACCCAGCTAAGTCCCAGTAGGATGGTAGGGGTGTAGCAGCTCACGCCCTGTCTCAGTGGATGAGGAGTGAGTGTGGGACGGTGTGTCCCACGTTGGTCCGAAACCCTATCTCAGGGCCTGGAGGGTTCCCTAAGGGAGCGCCAGGTCAGGGCCTAGGATGTCCATACAGGTCATTTGAGGAGGATCTTCCTGTGTCTAGAGGGCGAGGAGTGTCTGTAACCAGAACTCTGGCAGTCCTGGTGTTGAGGAGTACTGCTCCTAAGTGGAGGGTGCAGAACTCTGGAAGGGGGTGCAGAGGGACGTGTACTTCTGACCCCGGTGCAACCTGAGGGTTTACATCCTAGGTTGGGAGATTAGGAAACTTCCAGGTCAAGAGGAATCTCTACCAAAGTAGATCAGCTGAAGAGGCTGAGGGGGCTGCCCTTGCTGTGTGATCTGGGGCTCACCTGCAGTTTGTTGTTTCCACTAAGGTAGAGGAAAGGGGTCTTTGCTGTGTGCTGTGTCCCCCCACCTGCTTGAAGAGGAACTGTGCTGTGTGCTTTGTACCTCAGAAGTGAAATAGTTTCCAGGTGGTAGACCAATGATGGAGTGAGGTCCTGATCTGGTAGGTGAATTGTGTTCTGGTGAGTGCTTCCCTGTGAGGGTGCAGAAACCCAGAAGTAGAGGTAGGGTGGGGCATTCTTGCCCGTGCCCTCTGGTCAGCCTGAGGGTATGGTCCCTAGGTTGAAGGATCAGTGGTAGTTGTAGCTACACTGAGAGGGAGAGTGGAGAGTGGCTATTGTGTGCCAGGGGTTACTGCCCCCCACTCTGTGGATTGGTTAGGACCTGTGACATTTGGATGGCCTAGGGCCTGGGCCTGGCCATGGACCGCTAGAGAGTACCAGTGGGGTATCCCAGTTGTGCCAGAGAGCTCTTGTTGAGAGAAATACATGTGGGTTCAGAGTGGCGAAAAACTGGAAGGTGTCCCTGCCGTGCGGGTCCTTGTCCGTGTTTTGTCGCCCAAAGCAAGGAAGCCCATCAGTGGAGTGATTGGTCTACCCTGCATTTTGACTGGAAGGGGGTTGTGTTGGACCCGGCCCTTTAGGCAGGTTCACCCCGAGACTTTTTGCTTTTTCCTAGCCTGTTTCTGGAACCTGGTGGTGGTGATTTTAGGTCTCTGCGCACTTTTTCACTGTGGTACAGTGTAAAGTGCGTGAGCTCTCTGTATATGTGTGGTGAGTGACCTGCCCTCCCATGGGAATGAATGGGGAATATGTATACCCATGGTAGTTCCTGATGTGTGGGGAGTGCAGGGTCGGGTTTGGTGTGTGAGAACTCGTGAGGTTGAATGCTGCATAATGATATATGTGGCATGATTGTGTCTAGTGTAGAAGTGCCACTTCTAGAAGTTGGCATATTTGTGTAATTTGTGTCCGGCGTGTGATTGGCTGAGGCTGGCTGGTGAGCCTGGCTCCAAGAGTCTGGGAGGGTCTGTTCCGGTGGTGAATGGAGTGTTTAGCATGCTGATGTGAGGGGAGGAGTGAGCCTGGGCCTGCTTGTGGATTGACCGTCTGGTTTGAGGGTCCTCAGTGAGGCTGGGTTTTCCCCACACAATGCTGGCTCCACCCTCTGGGGTGTGTCTGATGTCCCTAGCCTGGTCAGTGAAAGGAATTCCCTATAACCAGTTCTAGCTGGTTCTCACACTGCCTGCACCGATTAGACAAAGCATAAAACCCATTGCTTTCCCCTTTCACACTAAGTATACTGTGAAAGGGTGCCTTATTTACAAGTCAGCATTAAGCCACAATAAGTGGCTTAAAGCTGCCTTGTAAATATGGCAAGCCCCTATCACTGCCATAACGTAAAATAAAGTGATATTGTGGTGATGATAGGGGCTTGTAAATATGCGACTTGGTTCCCTAACAATTTGTAGTGAAACACATTACTCTTTACACACCATTCTACCAGTTAGCACAGTGTTCTACTCTAGAAATGACAATATCAAACATCTCATAGAGGTAAAATATATGCATAGTAAGGTTAATTAAAACACTAGGCCTTATATTAACAGATTGCAGATGCTTTGTTTTATAATTTCAGAAACACTTCCTCTTTTGCTTACAAGTATATACAGATTGAACATTTAATTTTTTACCACAATGTCTAATACTTGGTGATATCTCTCTACACTTTAATGTCTGCCTCTCAAAACCTATATCAATTAACATGCATCTCTACAAACAGCGCCTGACTCACTAAACCTTGAATAAAATAAGTTTACCAACAGTAGTGCACTTACTGACAGTTTTCAACAAAGTTCATAAAGTATATTTCTAATTACCTGAAATTAGAGTAATTTCTTATATACAGCTGAAGACCCCAATCGGTCTCAGTTTCAAATTCATTCACTTCTGCTCTGCACAACTCTAACAGGCTTCCTTCTCCTCCAAGTCACCAAGATCTATCCCTGGTTCTGCACCCAATCACTCCACAGCTTTTCTTTAAACATGTAATAAGAATGGTAACTATTTGTTAAGACTTGGCCCTTTTTTTTCCTCCCCTTCCCATACGATCTTGCGAGACTCTTACAGGATTGCAAACCATCTTATTGCAGGCCCAGTAATTTTCCATGCGAGGAGTCTCACAAGATGCTCGCGAGATCGAAAAACACCCTGTTGCAGGCTCAGTAATCTTCTTTCTGGGCTTCCAGGCATCTCTCTCAGATGATGCGTTTGCGTAATAGGGTGATTGGAAAAAGTGTGCCTCTCCACTAAGTTCTCTCTCTCAGATCACATGTGTACGTATTAGGGTGTGTACATGGAGTACCATATTCTCTCAAACCCCTGTCTCAGATGTTGGCTGTGTGTAGACGGGTGAGTACATGGACTACTCTCCCTTTCCAGACCTCTTCCTCAGGTGACTGGTGTACGAATTAGGCTGAATGGAGAAAGACTGGCCTCTCCATTGAATCCATTGTCTCAGATTACGCAATGCTTAGTAGGGTGTGTGCATGGACTATCCTCTTCTGTCAGACCTCTGTTTAAGATGATGGATGATTGACTTCAGCATCCGCTTCTGGCCCCATTTTTCCCTGGGTTTCTCTCTGATTTATAGGCCTCCTGGCCCCGCTGGGACCTTTCTTCAGTCATTTGGTGATGCTGTTGTCCCTCTGGCTCTCCAATTCTCCAACTATATTATTCTAGGAGGCCTTAACATTCATCTTATGAATGTATTAGCTAAAATCTTATATCTATATCGTAGTATCACCTTAGAGATACCCTTAAATTATATTTACAAATTGCAAAGTTTATGTACAAAATTTTTTGGGCACCCGGTAAAACAAGACGAGCAATGAAATGGTTGACCCTGCCTATTGAGAGAGGAGGGCGTGGGATTCCGGATTTTGTGTTCTATTATTATGTTTATTTCTTACAAAGAATGAGAATATTGTTGATGGGAGAACAAATTGAGGATCCGGCAGAATCCCCGTCGATATTCTATTTATTATTAGGGGAACATGTGAAGGGATGTTTGTTAAAATAACTGGAGGGGAACTACTACAAACACACTCGATTTAAGGTGGTTGAATCCGCATATAAAGTTTGGAGAAGGGTTGCAAGGATAATGAAGTTAGAGAGAATTGTGTACCATACTCCCTTTTCTGCGGAACAAATATTACCATCGATATTCTGGGATAATGTAACAAAGGAATGGAGTAGGGAAGGTGTGAGTAGAATCGGAGATTTATATGATACTGATGGAATATTCAAATCTTTCTCTAATTTGAGCACCAAATTCCATTTACCTCAGTCATCTTTTTTTAAATATCTCCAAATTAGAGATTTTTGCTTAAAGAAATTAAACAGACCTAGCCCTAACAAGATAATAGAGGCTGTCCAATAAAAAAAAGGATAGGCATGCTATATCGATTGCTGATGGATTATAAGCCAGATGACTTGTACAAATATAATTTATATTGGCAGAATCAATTAGAGGAAACTGATCTAAATATTGTGGATTATATCTCGATGGCGGCTAAGGATGTTTGTCGGCCAATCTGAAAGCTCAGGTACATAAGACAATATTTAGATTATACTATACTCCTAAACATATGGCAACATGGGGGCCTATGTATGATGGAAAATGTTTTTGGTGCGGAGGGGAAGATGCATATATTGTCCATGTTTTTTATAAATGCTCGAAATTATCGTCTTTCACATCAAGTATAGAAAAATGTATATCCTTAGTCATTCACCATTCGTTTAAAATATCCCCGCACTTATGTTAGTAGGGGGAGGGCAAATTGTTAATGAAAATGAGAATATATGTAAGTTTACGAACTTCTTATTTATGGCTATGACTATAGCTCGATTATGTATAGCTACAGAATGGTTACAACCTGAAGCACCGACGTTTGAATTTTGGAGAAGGAAAATGTTTAATATATATGAACTAGAATGGAATTTGTACGCTCTAAAGGGTATTAGGAAAAAACGACTAGGTATATTGACTTGGGGAATACTCAAAGAGTATTTAGATGAATAACTGTTTTCTTTTTTACAGGGAACCCATCCTTCCCACCTACCTGTTATAATCAAACATTATTGTAAAAGAAGATATTGATTGCTTATTTTCATTTTAAAGTTGTAAACATATTACTTGTACTGTCAAATGACCCAACAATGGTAATAAAATAAATTTAAAAAAAAAATCATCTTAACCAGGCAGAGGCCAGGGAATCGTATGACTTTTTGGACATTCTTCACCTTGCCCAACTCTCCCAGTGGATAAGCAGACCCACCCACCAAGCGGGATACATTCTGGATCCTATATGCACCAATTTTCCCAACGTGGTAGAAGATCCGAGTCCGGTCCCCAGGTCGGACCACTTTTTAACCTATTTTTCATGGGCAATCATCAATGCTGACCCCTCTGCTCGTAGCCACCATAAACCAGCATTCAGCAAAATTGATCCGCTTGTGTTCAATCAGGCCTTGGTTGCCTCTAGGCCCGCCCTCCTGGGTAATCTTGAGGGCGACTTTGCTGGATTTACAGATTGGCTGACTAATGCTGTCGATACGTTAGCTCCATCATTTGCTCCAAGGTTTTCTAGGGAGTCTCCTTCTAAACCCTGGTTCACCCCAGAACTTAAAGTGCTCAAACATGAATGTAAAGTACTTGAGGGGAGGTGGCGCCACAGTGACTTCTGTCCAGCGGCTACGCTGCAATTTAGGCATAAACAAAAAACCTACTATGAGGCCATAATCCAGGCCAAAAGGTGCTTCTATTTAGCATGTATTGACTCTGCTAACAAGAATGCCAAGGAAATCTTCGCAATTGTCCAGAGCTTTACGTCGCCTACCACCCAATCTAATAAGTCTCAATCTACTGACTCCTGGTGCAACAGTCTTTCCTGTTTTTTCAGAGATAAGATCTGTACCATACAGGTGTGTTTTTCCTCTTTCGAGAGTGCCTTAGGGGTCCTGTCTGTGACATCATCAACCTACCCTATTCACTCCTTCCAGGCTTTCAGTCACGTGGACCTGTCTGACTCTCTTAAGATCTTAAAGGGCCTGAAGTTGGGCTCTCCCTCTGACCCTTGCTCAGCCAGACTGTTGGCAGCAGCTGCTGAGACTATTAATGTCGAAGTTAATGGCATCATTAATTTATCCCTGCAGAAACCTTGCATTCTGGAGGCCTGGAAGCAACCCAAGATTCTTCCCCTGTTTAAAAAGCTTTCTTTAGACCCTCTTAGCCCAGGGAATTACTGCCCCAACTCCCTCTTGCCTAGTTTAGCTAAGGTCTGTGAGAATGTGGTGATTAAACAATTCACTGAGTTAGTTGAAAGCGCAGGCCTCCTGCACCCGGCTCAGTCAGGGTTTAGGGCCTTCCACAGTACCGAATCAGTCTTGGTAGAGGTCTCGGAAGCCATCCGGGAGTGCTTGGGTGCCGGCGGTAGGGCTGCATTTATTTTGCTTGACCTGTCGGTGGCGTTTGACACGGTCCCGCACTCACGGCTTCTCACACGACTTACCGAGATAGGGGTCTCTGGCTCTGCTTGGGGCTGGATCAGGTCCTTCCTGGATTGACAGGTCCAGCAGGTCTGGCTTCTGCCGTCCTCTTCCGCTCCACAGACAGTGACCACAGGGGTCCACCAGGGGTTTTTCTTAGCCCACTCCTTTTTAACATTTACGTTACACCATTGGTTTACTTGGCAGAAGAACTGGGGGCAAAGATTGTCACCTACACTGACGTTACTCAGCTTCTCTTTACATGGGAGAAAAATACGGACTCAGTCTCTTCTGCAAAGCACTGTTTGTCCTCTGTTTTTAAATGGCTTGCCTTCGCATATCTTAAATGCAACAAAGAGAAGTCCGAGATTCTCCTCTTCGGGAAATTTCCATCAAAGTTTAGGGACACTCTTGCCACCAGAGTCCCCCCTGCTTAACTCATTTGGGAAGCCTGTTAAGAACTTGGGGGTGTGGTTTGAGGAAAACCTTTCCTTCTACACTCAGGTCAAGAAGGTTGCCGGCACTTGCTTCCGACTTCCTAAAACCCTAAGGAGGTTTCTCCCCCTTTTGCCTAGGGCTGCAAAGGACACAGTCATCCGCACCCTCATTCTACCTCAGCTGGACTATGCCAAAGCTCTCTATGTGGGCATTCCTGGCTACCTGCTGAAAAAGCTTCAGGTGGTCCAGAATGCGGCAGCCAGGCATCTACTTGACCCATCCTCCAGAAGTAGTGTGAGCCACCACCTGCGCTCATTGCACTGGCTGCCCATGGCTGCAAGGGTTACGTTTAAATTGCTAATCATTGTACATTGTGCTCTCTACAGCCAATGCCCTGCTTACCTGCAAAAACGCTTCTCTTTCTATGCCCCTCTGAGACACTTGCGCTCCTCGTCTCAACTTCTGGCTCTGACTCCCCACTTTAAATGCCAGAGGTTAGGTTGTAGCTTTCTCCCCAGTAAAGCGGCTGTGGCATGGAACGCCCTTCCCTTTGCTCTTCGGAACATCAAGGATCCACTGTCTTTTAGAAAGCTCCTAAATACGTATCTCTTTGTCTAAGTATAATTCTCCACCCCTCGTATGGCACCGCGCCGGGACACTCCTGACTATCTGTGCGTCTTATAAAATAAATTAACATAACATAACATGCATAATAGGCATGTACATGAACCAGTCACTCCTGTCAGACCTCACTCTCATGTGTGCATACTAGGCTGTGTACATGGACTGATTTCTCTTGTCACAAACAGATGATGTATGTGTATAGTCGGTTGTTTTGAGAGAGACTGGCCTCACCGCTGAGACCTCTGTCTTGGCTGCCAGGTGTACATAATATGCTCTGTCCAGGGACTGTGTTCCCTGCTAACACTCCTCTCTGACAATGGATGTGCATATTAGTGTGTAGGGAGTAACTATACCCTACTCACAACTCTTACTAAGCTGATGGGCATAAATAGTACACTCTGACAAACACCATCTCCAGTATTGCTCCTTCTCACAGTAGCAAGTGTGCATACCACAGTCAATTCAAACATCACTTACTCCTTTCTACTGTTCATAATACCACATGAGTCTGGCGAGATTGTACCTTTTTTGGGGAAAGCATGATTAACCATCTACTGATCATAGTACTTATCTCTTACACACTTCCTCTCAAAACAATTTCCACAATATGCATTCCTACTAATGGAGTGTATTTAGAACTCATCTATCCCTTTTTTCAATTGACGCTCTTGTGAGAGTCCTGCAAGATGGTAAAGCAATATTTATTAATTTTCTTCATAGTAGTTATCCCTTTGACACTTCCTCTCTAAACGTAAGAGAACATCATTCCTTTCTGTTGCCACCTTATAACTTTTTTATTTAATTT
The DNA here is from genome assembly GCF_964263255.1 of Lissotriton vulgaris. NCBI lineage: Eukaryota > Metazoa > Chordata > Amphibia > Caudata > Salamandridae > Lissotriton > Lissotriton vulgaris. Next base: position 998,795,824 of record NC_141695.1, on the reverse strand, counting down.
CCACAACACCTTGAATTTTTTACAGTAAACAATGGCAGCCATTTCATTTCTAACATTTCAACAGCCAGCTAATCAGAGTGCTCACTCTCTCTCGAAGAAAGGTATAGAAATGCTGGTATTCCCCAAGGTTTCACTTTAGTTCGATATGTTGACTTTTTACTTTTGTTATCTGTTATCCTAGATCACTGGAAGGTGGACTCCGTCTGCCTCCTCACGTAATTGGCTACTATATGGCATAAGGCTTCAATGCCCTCCACCCCAGGTTCAGTATCTTGGTCATGAAATTTCTACTAGTAAGACCCACCTGTCCTCTGGGTTGAAGTCAATCGTACGTTGCCCTGAACTGTAACCGTCTCCAAAGTGAGCATTTTTCTTGTTCTTGACATGACTGGATATTCACTAAACTGGCAAAGCTCAAACAACATTACATCAGAAAAGATACCTCAGAAAACTTACTGAAGTCTAGCAAAGCAGAAAGTGTATTTGTAAAGATTAAACATGCATTAACTTCTGTGCCTGCTTTAGGGCTTCCTGACTGTCCAAAAACAATTAATTTGTACTGTCATGAACAAAACAGTAATGCTTTCAGAGTATTAGCTCAGAGTCATGAAGATCAGAAAAAGCCCATAGCCAATCATTCTTCAACTTTAGTCCCAGTCACATATGGGCTTTCATTATGTCTACTGTCTATGTTGGATGTCACAAATCTTGTTGAGTCATCTGAAAATATTGCATTTAGTCCTCCCCTAAATTAAGAGATGATGGGAGACGTTCCAGACAGATATCCTGTCTGAACCCATCATGGCAACCCAGAACTTGGAGCACTGACAAAATGCTTCTCTTTTTTCTTTCCCTGTGTACCTTGCTAATTGGGTGAGACTGGAGAATCGCACAGAGTGTATAGCATAGTAGCTGGACTTCAACTGCTAATCACCAATGTGTTGCGTTGTCCCGATGCAATTTGTCAAGGGGTGCCTAACGCACGGTGGCTGAGTCGTGCAAGTATGGTTGAAGAGCCAAGGGAGAGTGCTGATATAATATGAGTACAGCTGGCCGGTGATTGCAGCTCTGGAATTGTTTGTGGGGGTGTGAAGAAGAGGGAGGAGCCGCAAGGAGCCCACGAGCAGTAAACCTGATTGCTATTGTGTCAATTATGTTTAATTAAAAAGAATGATAACCACTTGCAAGAAGAACCTTAAGATTTCCATCACTATCCCAGCTCTTGCTGCCTCTCTCTCTCAATCCCCTTGTGGTCAAATCAATTCTCCCCTGAATCAGGTGTGAAATAAGAGATTCTGCAGTATCTTTATTGAAGTCGTCATTTTATGACTTGATTTGGAATATTTTTTTGAGCTGGTGGTGGGAAGTGGCAGCAAGCAGTGGGCATAGCAGGAGAGATAGTGATTCAGCAGTGACAAACCATAATGAGCTATGTAATGACATTTAAGCCTTCTATTGGTGAAGTTTAAGTGGAGAAGACGGTCAACATCGAGGATCTGCTGGGTTTTTGAGGTTGGGGATTCTGCAACATGTGTTCTTAGGATATTGGCTCACCATGACCATTTGAAATTGGGATGTAGCCTTTTCCCACCAGAAAAGCCAAAGGGGTACAAAGTCTCAAAACTCAATTAGATGTTCATCATCTGCAATATCTTCCTCTAGCTAACTCTATTCGGGGAGAACAAGACTGCACCTAGTGCCCAGAGGAAATCATTTGTAGGTAGCAATAAGTAGGAGATGTCACAAGGGAGCCTGATACTTAAGGTCACTGATCAAACCTCAAAACTGAAAAGCATTGCTTTTCTCATCGCTCCTGCAATTACTAGCTTGAGTCAAACTAAAGCACCATTACCATCAGGCGCTGGAGGTGAGATCTCCTCTTCTACTGAGACAGAAAGCAAGAAGTAAAACTCTGAAAAAGCTGACTGTTTTAATGCAGCAGCTGCATTGCAAGCAGTGGCTACATTAAAGGTGGAAGTGAACAAGAATAACTGTAGTCATATCACTACTAATAGTGGCTTGGTTAGCAGTTCAGAAGTAAACCACTTACACCCTTTTGCTTGACAACAATGGAGCCGCAAAATATTCTTGTACAACAAACAAAGGTTGTACAGATAGAGATGGCCAGTAAAAATGAATACAAACTGGACATAATAGAAACAAGATTACAGGATTTAATTTCTAAGTGTGCAGAAGTTTAGCATAGATCTCGAACATAGAAGATGTGTAGGCAACCATTCAGAAATGATGGCACAACTTCAGAAAAATTTGTATAATATAAAATACAAGCTTGAAATCCTCGAAAATAGATCTTGGTGTGCAAATTTAAGATTGGTCGGAGTGCCTGAGAGATTTGGCTAAAACAAGGACATGGTAGAGAAAACTTCTAAATTGATTTCCAAGTATGTATTAACAGGATAGCATTCAGATCTTTCAATAGCTAGAGTCCACAGAATTCCTTCTGGGCCACTTAAAGAGGGATCAAATCCTCAGAATATTGTATTCTATTTTGAAGACTTCAGAATTCAGGATGGAGTAATAAGGAAAGCAATTCAGTTAGGAACGATAAAAGTGTAATCAGGCTTTTCTTTTTAAATCTTTCCATGGGAAAGGGATGTAGAGGAGCACAACAAGGGGAAATAAAAGTTTAAGATCAGCCACAGATGGTAAATAAAAAGGGCGACTTGCATTGTGAATATTATATTTTTTGTTGGGAAAAGAGTGGAGGCAGCACCAAGTATGAAGTAAGACAGGACCACGTTGTATCAAAAATTATATTTTCCTTTATTTTTTCATTTTTAGGACAGCCAACGCGTTTCGCCCCCCAACCATGGGAGCTTCGTCAGGGCAAAGATGTGGGTAGATCCTGATGCGACGCAATAACGTAGACAAGGAAACTGGTCAATACAGTAGCAAGAGATTCCAATATCAAGATTCCTATATCAGGACAAAGATGAGGACAATGTCACAGGCTTTAAGGTGAATCTCATCAATAAAAGAAGAGAGGTCTGGTCAGTTACAAGACTGCCACGGATCTGGAGCAAATGATGGAAGGGTAACACAATCACTCTATTTGAGTAGGAAGGCCCTCACACACCGACCTGGTCAGTGTCATGCTTCATCATCGGGCCCCACCGAAGAGACCGAGTGCCTCTTCGGGGTGCTACGACGCCAGAAAGACTGCGGAGCTGGTCGTGTGGTGAGGGCGTGATGTGAGTGAAAAATAATTAAAAGTGCCTAGGAGGGTATCAAAAAAAGTTTTTTAATGAGTGATCCCTAAGACACAGGTAAGTGGTATATGTGTCTGAATTTACGTGCCAAGGTTGTTAGGATTTGGTTAAATTCAGCTAGATACCACAGAGTTAAATTAATCAGTCAACATGTTTCTGCCGTACTAGTGGTATAGATTCACCAAGGCATTCTTCAGGACTATACCCCGGCGGTATGGACACTCTAATAGTCCACCCTGACCTGGGGACGTGAAAGTGAAAAAGAAAAGGTGAAAAAAGTGCTTAAAAGTTAGAAGAGCTTGATGCTCATTCTAAGAAAAAAGCCCCAAATTCAGGGGTGTCTCAGCACCTGTGGAGAGAGAATATACAAACAAACACGTATAGACATACATACAATTAGTATATGCTATTGCGAATTATCATAGTGCTCCATAGATGGTGGCAAACATTGGTGTGCACACAATAAACGCTATTTTACGCACCATCCAAGTAGCCCTTGGGGATGTTGTAGCGTTAAACACTGGGAGGTGAAGTGCTAGAGGTGGTTTAAAACTACAGTTGTAGAGGGGGGAGTAAAACACAGTATGAATTCTCCTTATAGGAGGGATCAATTGACCAAAAGGTCGGTGACCCCCCAAGATGGTAAGTATGGGCGGTATCTCACTTTAAAACAGGGCGCTACTAGCACCATGGGTCTAGGGAGGAGGATTGGAGCGCGCCTGGCACATCCTGAAAAGGAAAAGAGTTAGATGGCATTGCTTCCAGAGCGTTCAAGTACTTAGCTTGTGGCGATCGGGATAACCGTCCTGCTGAGAATGGAAACTCACGCCCTCAGCGCTCTCAACCCGCGTCTTAACCTTCAAGAATCCTCGGAACCGGACCCCGACGATGGAGAGCGGGGCCGGCGAGTGAGTTTAAATGCGCTGTGTTTGGGTTTCAGCGGGCGATTCCGGGTTGGGCGTGTCCCGCTCAAAGCGAGGCTTGGAGCGCGTACGCCCATGTGGGCGGAGCGCGGTCCGTTTACAGAGCGAGGCTTGGATTCAGAAGCCTATCGCTCGCCGGCCGTCAATGTGGTGCCGGTCAAGTGTCAAAAAAATGGAAAAAATGCCGTTTCTATGTAAACTAAGGATGGATTCACAGTTCTCCTGTGATATGAGTAAAATGGGGATATTTTACAGGTAATCAATGTTAACTGCACATATTTTTTGGCAACAGGAAAAGTAGAGAAATTCACAGCGCTCATGTGATATGAAAAAAAGGGGGGTATTTACAAGGCATTGGGTTGTTAAATGCACACATTATTAGCAACAGGGAAAACAGAGAAAATCAGAGGGCATTTGTGTTTTGTTGTCAGACACGATCTAAGAAAATATGATGTTGGGAGCCCAGCCCAGGGGTTCATGACAGGACAGTGTTCCAGGGGATGTCGTCATTAAGGCCTTTGATGTTAGTCCCTAGACGATACACCCAATGCTGTTCTTTTTCAAACAGTCTGTTTTGTACATTCCTTGTGCCATCAATTGCTTCAATGACGGTCCATCTCATGTCATTGGTAGTATGATTATTGTCCAGGAAATGGTGGCTCAGTTTAGTTGTTGCTTTTTTGCACCTTATGTTACTCCGGTGCTCGCAGATGCGTTGTTTGACCTTTCTTGTGGTCACACCTACGTAACGGAGCTGGCAGGGACAGGTGATTAGGTAGATCACGTTTATTGAGTTGCAATTCGTGTGTTCACGTTGGGTCCACACTTTACCTTCTTCAAGTGACAATGTTTTTGTAGGTTGTGTTAAATGACAACAAAACACAAATGCCCTCTGATTTTCTCTGTTTTCCCTGTTGCTAATAATGTGTGCATTTAACAACCCAATGCCTTGTAAATACCCCCCTTTTTTTCATATCACATGAGCGCTGTGAATTTCTCTACTTTTCCTGTTGCCAAAAAATATGTGCAGTTAACATTGATTACCTGTAAAATATCCCCATTTTACTCATATCACAGGAGCACTGTGAATCCATCCTTTGTTTACATAGAAACGGCATTTTTTCCATTTTTTGACACTTGACCGGCACCACATTGACGGCCGGCGAGCGATAGGCTTCTGAATCCAAGCCTCGCTCTGTAAACGGACCGCGCTCCGCCCACATGGGCGTACGCGCTCCAAGCCTCGCTTTGAGAGGGGCACGCCCAACCCGGAATCGCGCGCTGAAACCCAAACACAGCGCATTTAAACTCACTCGCCGGCCCCGCTCTCCATCGTCGGGGTCCGGTTCCGAGGATTCTTGAAGGTTAAGACGCGGGTTGAGAGCGCTGAGGGCGTGAGTTTCCATTCTCAGCAGGACGGTTATCCCGATCGCCACAAGCTAAGTACTTGAACGCTCTGGAAGCAATGCCATCTAACTCTTTTCCTTTTCAGGATGTGCCAGGCACGCTCCAATCCTCCTCCCGAGACCCATGGTGCTAGTAGCGCCCTGTTTTAAAGTGAGATACCACCCATACTTACCATCTTAGGGGGGTCACCGACCTTTTGGTCAATTTATCCCTCCTATAAGGAGAATTCATACTGTGTTTTTACTCCCCCCTCTACAACTGTAGTTTTAAACCACCTCTAGCACTTCACCTCCCAGTGTTTAACGCTACAACATCCCCAAGGGCTACTTGGATGGTGCGTAAAATAGCGTTTATTGTGTGCACACCAATGTTTGCCACCATCTATGGAGCACTATGATAATTCGCAATAGCATATACTAATTGTATGTATGTCTATACGTGTTTGTTTGTATATTCTCTCTCCACAGGTGCTGAGACACCCCTGAATTTGGGGCTTTTTTCTTAGAATGAGCATCAAGCTCTTCTAACTTTTAAGCACTTTTTTCACCTTTTCTTTTTCACTTTCACGTCCCCAGGTCAGGGTGGACTATTAGAGTGTCCATACCGCCAGGGTATAGTCCTGAAGAATGCCTTGGTGAATCTATACCATTAGTACGGCAGAAACATGTTGACTGATTAATTTAACTCTGTGGTATCTAGCTGAATTTAACCAAATCCTCACAACCTTGGCACGTAAATTCAGACACATATACCACTTACCTGTGTCTTAGGGATCACTCATTAAAAAACTTTTTTTGATACCCTCCTAGGCACTTTTAATTATTTTTCACTCACATCACGCCCTCCCCACACGACCAGCTCCGCAGTCTTTCTGGCGTCGTAGCACACCGAAGAGGCACTCGGTCTCTTCGGTGGGGCCCGATGATGAAGCATGACACTGACCAGGTCGGTGTGTGAGGACCTTCCTACTCAAATAGAGTGATTGTGTTACCCTTCCATCATTTGCTCCAGATCCGTGGCAGTCTTGTAACTGACCAGACCTCTCTTCTTTTGTTGAAATACATTTAACCGAGAATTAAGAGAGTGTCCTCGATTCTCCCTACCTCTCCCTTTGTTGAAATATATCATAGCAGCGCACAGCTGTGAGAGCTTTTTTACTTCAAGCAAGATAACAACAACCCCCTATCATTGCTTGGCCTTTTATCTCAAACACTGATATCTCACTATTGCGAACCTGGGTCTGACATACTCTGAGGCTGAAATCGAGGAGTTGATGTCAGATGCTACCATCTTTGCAGATCCACACATATCACAAGCAATAGCCAACACTGCTGAATGGGAAAATTTATCAGAGAAAAAGAAAGAGCATATACGCACTATTCTTCTTGGCACGATCCTTAAGGGCTATTTAACATCCAATACAGCCCCAAAAGGCCTGTTGGTAACAAATGCCCCGCGCATATTTCTCAATGATGCTGCCTTTAGAAAGGACTGGGCAATGATCGCGTGGCATTGCACACGCGACTGGATGGTCTTAATAATAAAGACAGCATTAAGACTCTCCGAATCCCTTATGGTAGAAATCAGAGAGACTGAGTCTCATTTCAAAGCCACAATCACCGGCTATAAAAAACGGCTCGATGAATTAAACAAAGAAATGAATGAGTACAAAGATAACTTGATGCAATCGAAAGCCACCAAACTTCAAAAGGACCAAAAGAAGTTCGAGTTCGAAAAGGTGTACCCCTATTCTGCTGCTACGTTTACTCCACCAACACGCAATGCCAACAATTCTGATTACTCAGACGATGATTCATCCAATAGCAGTGGTTCTAGCAGCAACTCTTTTAAACAAACAAAGAGAAGAGGGAACCGTGGCAATAGGAACAACAGAGGTGGGCATGGCAATCAAGGTAACCACCAACAATGGTACCCTCCACAAATGGGGATGGGTACACATCCTTATGCCTATCAACAGCCACCCTATCCATTCATGGGCTGGAACCCAGGCTTTATGCCCCCGGCCAACTTTCAACAGCAGTATAGACAGCCTTTTTTAGAGAGCAGCCGGAGAGGCCGAGGCAAAAGGAGAGGCAACACCAGAGTATCCTGGCAAGAGGACGACTCGGTAGCGAACCACACCCGGAGCAACCAACAGCCGGGCACGAGCGGAGTATGAGTTTAGTGACAAATCTGTCTGCAAGAACACTAACTCCCATGGAAATCCAAGTATTAGAAAAGGGTTTAGGTTTTGTACCTACAGCAAAACCTGACAAATTCAAGTTGCACTGTGAACTTGCTGGCTTTTTCCGCAAACTGAAACTGAAAGCGTTCTTTGATGGAAAAACGGACCCAATGGAATCAGTTAGGAAAGGCGACACGGGACTAAGACCTAGTTCTACTTTCATCCCTCCTCCGCACACAATACCAGCGGCCATAACCGCCTTTGAGCAAGCCGTCTTCAAAGATTTAGAAAACTGCCAGAACCCAAAAATATTTGGGAATTTCAGTACAGCTGAATTCCAAGCATTACACCAATTACAGAACGACACCTCCATAACTATAAAGCCTGCAGATAAGGGCGGAGGGATTGTTATCCAGAACACAACCGACTACGAGAACACCTGCAATGATTTACTTGGGGATGCCAGAAATTACATCCCACTTACATCAGATCCCACTGCTGACTTTGCAAAAAGGATAACGTCCCTGGTAAAACAAGCAGAGGAACAAGACCACCTGTCCAAGAACGAAGCAGCATTTCTGAACAACACAAGTAGTGTTATACCCTACTTTTATACGTTGCCGAAAATGCACAAGAATAGACTACCGCCCCCTGGACGTCCAATTGTTTCAGGGATTGGTTCACTTTTAGAGCCTCTATCACAGTTCTGTGACTACTTTCTAAAGCCTCTAGTACAGTCTACACCCACTTACCTGAAAGACACTAAGAGCTTGTTACGACTACTAGCGGAGATCACATTCCCTGAAAATTCAATCACCCTCGTGACACTAGATGTAGAAAGCCTCTACACAAGTATCCCACAGGACGACACCATCGAAGTCCTCACTAAGGTACTTGACTCCACTGTTTGGCAGTACCAGACACCAAAAAAGTTCATCATTGATTGTGCTACCATAGCATTAAAAGAGAATTTCTTTTCTTTCAAAGACCAATTATACCTCCAATGCTCAGGTACATCTATGGGCAGTACTTTCGCGCCTAGTGTGGCCGGGCTGTATGTAGCTGACTTTGAAGCCAAGCATATTCTGCCACCCAATGCAACCTTCTCGTCGTCAATGCTTCTATGGAAGCGTTACATTGACGACATTTTGCTCATTTGGACTGGCAGTAACAGTGACCTCGAAAATTTCCTGACATGGATCAACACCCTAGACCACAATCTGAGGTTCACCAACACTACGAGCAAAACAGACATTGTGTTTCTAGATGTGGTCATTTCTGTCAGTGGAACGATACTTACCACCAAAACCCACAATAAACCAACCGCGAAGAATAACCTCCTGGAATTCAGCAGCTTCCACCCCCGTCCTCTGAAGGAAAACCTTCCTTACGGACAATATCTCAGGTTAAGAAGGAATTGTAGTACTACCACAGACTTCAAAGATCAATCAGCTAACCTCACAAAAAAACTACAAAATAGAGGCTATCCGACATCTACCCTAAACAAGGGATTCAAAAGAGCAAAAAACCAACCAAGGGAGGCACTCCTCGAAGAAAAAACTAACAATTCAGATCAAATCCCACTTACTTGTGTCACCACATATAGCAGTCTCTCAAACGTTATGAAAAAAAGCATCAACAAACACTGGAATATTGTGAAAACCTTGAAAAAGGATTGGAAAAACCCCTTTTTTCGTTCAAGAAAGGACGTAGTCTGAGAGATGCATTGGTTCACACTCGCCCGAAGGAAAAACCACCAAACACAATACCGTCAGTGACGACATCTTGGGGTCTTCCAAAAATCACTGGGCACTACCCCTGCTCGGACTGTAGTGTGTGCCATTTAACACAAGCTACCAAAACATTGTCACTTGAAGAAGGTAAAGTGTGGACCCAACGTGAACACACGAATTGCAACTCAATAAACGTGATCTACCTAATCACCTGTCCCTGCCAGCTCCGTTACGTAGGTATGACCACAAGAAAGGTCAAACAACGCATCTGCGAGCACCGGAGTAACATAAGGTGCAAAAAAGCAACAACTAAACTGAGCCGCCATTTCCTGGACAATAATCATACTACCAATGACATGAGATGGACCGTCATTGAAGCAATTGATGGCACAAGGAATGTACAAAACAGACTGTTTGAAAAAGAACAGCGTTGGGTGTATCGTCTAGGGACTAACATCAATGGCCTTAATGACGACATCCCCTGGAACACTGTCCTGTCATGAACCCCTGGGCTGAGCTCCCAACATCATATTTTCTTAGATCGTGTCTGACAACAAAACACAAATGCCCTCTGATTTTCACTGTTTTCCCTGTTGCTAATAATGTGTGCATTTAACAACCCAATGCCTTGTAAATACCCCCCTTTTTTTCATATCACATGAGCGCTGTGAATTTCTCTACTTTTCCTGTTGCCAAAAAATATGTGCAGTTAACATTGATTACCTGTAAAATATCCCCATTTTACTCATATCACAGGAGCACTGTGAATCCATCCTTTGTTTACATAGAAACGGCATTTTTTCCATTTTTTGACACTTGACCGGCACCACATTGACGGCCGGCGAGCGATAGGCTTCTGAATCCAAGCCTCGCTCTGTAAACGGACCGCGCTCCGCCCATATGGGCGTACGCGCTCCAAGCCTCGCTTTGAGCGGGACACGCCCAACCCGGAATCGCGCGCTGAAACCCAAACACAGCGCATTTAAACTCACTCGCCGGCCCCGCTCTCCATCGTCGGGGTCCGGTTCCGAGGATTCTTGAAGGTTAAGACGTGGGTTGAGAGCGCTGAGGGCGTGAGTTTCCATTCTCAGCAGGACGGTTATCCCGATCGCCACAAGCTAAGTACTTGAACGCTCTGGAAGCAATGCCATCTACCTCTTTTCCTTTTCAGGATGTGCCAGGCGCGCTCCAATCCTCCTCCCGAGACCCATGGTGATAGTAGCGCCCTGTTTTAAAGTGAGATACCACCCATACTTACCATCTTAGGGGGGTCACCGACCTTTTGGTCAATTGATCCCTCCTATAAGGAGAATTCATACTGTGTTTTTACTCCCCCCTCTACAACTGTAGTTTTAAACCACCTCTAGCACTTCACCTCCCAGTGTTTAACGCTACAACATCCCCAAGGGCTACTTGGATGGTGCGTAAAATAGCGTTTATTGTGTGCACACCAATGTTTGCCACCATCTATGGAGCACTATGATAATTCGCAATAGCATATATTAATTGTATGTATGTCTATACGTGTTTGTTTGTATATTCTCTCTCCACAGGTGCTGAGACACCCCTGAATTTGGGGCTTTTTTCTTAGAATGAGCATCAAGCTCTTCTAACTTTTAAGCACTTTTTTCACCTTTTCTTTTTCACTTTCACGTCCCCAGGTCAGGGTGGACTATTAGAGTGTCCATACTGCCGGGGTATAGTCCTGCAGAATGCCTTGGTGAATCTATACCACTAGTACGGCAGAAACATGTTGACTGATTAATTTAACTCTGTGGTATCTAGCTGAATTTAACCAAATCCTAACAACCTTGGCACGTAAATTCAGACACATATACCACTTACCTGTGTCTTAGGGATTACTCATTAAAAAACTTTTTTTGATACCCTCCTAGGCACTTTTAATTATTTTTCACTCACATCACGCCCTCCCCACACGACCAGCTCCGCAGTCTTTCTGGCGTCGTAGCACACCGAAGAGGCACTCAGTCTCTTCGGTGGGGCCCGATGATGAAGCATGACACTGACCAGGTCGGTGTGTGAGGGCCTTCCTACTCAAATAGAGTGATTGTGTTACCCTTCCATCATTTGCTCCAGATCCATGGCAGTCTTGTAACTGACCAGACCTCTCTTCTTTTGTTGAAATACATTTAACCGGGGATTAAGAGAGTGTCCTCGATTCTCCCTACCTCTCCCTTTGTTGAAATAAATGAATCTCATCAATAGTCAGGAAGGTAAAATTTCAAATGTATCCAGTATCAAATTCCTATATCAGGACAAAGATGAAGACATACGTCACAGGCTTTAAGGTGAATCACATTGGTAGCCAAGAAGGTAGTATTTCAATTGTATGATAGTATTGTCGTCTTTTATGAGAAGCGAAGAGCGTGTGTGCAGACCTTGATAAGCTGCTAACACAAGTGCTCCAAACTTCGTAATGCAACAGCGGCCCGTGGCAGATTCGGTAGCAAGCTCAATGTTAGAACTACCTATAGTCAGCTATAATGCTAGTGGTATCAATAATACATTTTTTTGGGCTGCTACAATTCAATTACACAATTATTCTTTTACAGGAGACACATTTGAAGAGAGGAAAGAAGGAGATAAAGTAAAATACTGTTGGGTTGAAAGATTTGTTTTCATCAGCAACTGCCTCACTTAATGGCAAGGTCATTATAATTAATAGAAGTGTCATACTAGCTGCCTTTCTCCCATTGTAGATAAATATGTTTTTTGGATCATTGTACCAGTTTTGATTCAGAAAGTTAGATGTAACATTGTATCATCTTACGGCTCAATACATGATAATGATTGGCCTATTCAGTTATCAGAATGGGAGCTTTGTAGTTTACCTGATATACCAATAGTGGGTAGCACTTTCAATTATTTGCCCTTTCCAAGTATGGATGCCTCTAATCTCAACATGAGGAACAAATCAATCAATCAATCAATCAGGATTTATAAAGCACAGCTAATTACCCAATAGGATAATCAGTTGTTGTGACTGATTTGATTTGGTTTTGAATACTGTTGTTGACTGACTTTGAGAATGATTCTTGAGAGTCCGTCCAGTCTAGGGATATGAGGAACCCTAGCATTATGCATTTGGCTCTGTTTGAGAGCTATTGCACCTTAGTTATTCCAAGATGGCAGCCATATCCCTCTAATACACACGTGACTTGTATGGGTTGTGTCAGTTCCAAGACGTGCATTGCTACTGAGCCGCAGTGTGGGAATTCCTTGGCCCTATCTGAAAGTGTCTGGGAGGTAGTGATAAGGAGTACTATATTCTAAAAGGCTGAACACATGGAATTATAAATGTCAAGATTTGGTGTTGTGTGAGAGCTATATATATTTTGCACCTAAGTGATTCCAAGATGGCTGCCGTTTTCCTGAAATATACACATGAATTATATGGGGCATTTTTATTTTTAAGACGAATGTCTTAACCCCTTCTCAATGTTGAAAGTATCTGTTTTTACCAGAGAAGTTATCTGGGGACTACGATATATGGAGTATAGTAGGTAAATGCCATACTCCACGTGGTTTAATATGCAACAAAAATTAATTTTTTCATAAGTCATTGTGTTCTGTTGCTTATTTCATGTGGCATTGTGTTCTGTTGCTTGTTTTGCAGATGAAACTACCCATCTTAAAGTCGGATGTGGGTAGGATCACTCAGTGCCCCTGTGGCAACTTTATGTGTTGTTCAGAGTATTGTTTACTGACCTACTGGATGTTCTGTTTTTGGCTTTAAAGCATGATTCTTATGCTAAATTGGGCGTCCTTTGCGGAGCTGAATTTTTTTGAAGCAATATATTTTTGTAGAGATTACCTAAAGCAGACTGTGGGCTATTGTTCAGGCACTGAGTGCTATGTACTTCACTTCGTTTGAATTTGTTATAATGGTATGTTTACATTATGGTGGTTTTCACTTTTTTGTTATGGTTTTGCACTTGGTAGATATTTGGTCACACCAATGTGTTCTAATATTGGGCAGGCGATGCACAAATTGTCTGGATGAATTGGTTTGATTAACTATTAAATTTTAGTATTATGTCTGTAAGAAACTGGCTCTATATACTACATATAATAAACAATGAGAGAGTACAGGTTTTCTTTTGGGTTGTACTCCTGGTCCCCTGAAGCTATATAATTTAAAAAACAAAAGAAGGAGTATCCCCAATTTTTTGGAAGTGGAAGGAAAAAGATTGTACGCTAAGAAAAAATTCTTTCTTTTTTAGTAAACCCCTCACTCACCACCCTAGTTGGTGACATGCTTCACCATCGCGGTCCACCTGAGTGACCGAGAGCCACTCAGGTGTGCTTCGACGCCTGCAACTACAGCGGAGCTGGTTTTTGTTGTGTGAGTTGTGAAATGTGAATTAAAAAGTGTTCTACATGTACTCCCTAAAAGCCTTTTATTCTTGAGTCATGTGACACTATTAAAAACTAACTGAGATACTTATGCTGGCGTGGTTATTGACCAGAAAGTATCAAAATTCAAGTGAAAGAATGGTCAACATGTTTCAACCTGTTTCAGTATTTGTAGGTATTCGTCAGGGCCAAGTGAGGTGAGTCGGGAGGTCTGCGCACGCTAAGGCGCATCCATCACCTGGCTCAGCTAAGTGCCAGACCGTCTACTTACGGTTCAGCGTGCTTACAGCCTTCTGTGTAAGGGAGAATCTGAAACAACAGAGCAAAGTACAATGGTTGCATATTGGGACACAATTACTGTATAAAGCACTCCATTCCAAATTGCATTGCTTACATGGTTCTGTGGTGGAGCACATTGGTTGCGTTTCTTATTCCATTCCAGGTTGCATTTCTCCTTTGTGAAACGTAATGTACACCCCAATCAAAGACACGGGGTGTGTGAAGGCACTCAACAGACAAGCATGCAGTGGTCATTTCACATCAATGCCTGGCCTGCTTATTCCCTCTGTGTCTTTATTAGCTGGTACATACCCACACAACATTCATGCTTCAGATCGTGGGTGTTATTCGTTCCTTTTTGCTCAAAGGAGCGCTATTTGTCTACTGCTAGTAGTTGTGTTTCCATGCCTTTGATTCAGGCAAGAATGTGCTAATACACGTAATGCGGGTGAGAGAGCCAAGGTTTTTCCATCAATACTTTTTTAAAGCTTTTTTTAAAATGCACAGTTAGGAGTACACTCGACAGAGGACTTACTTAAAAAAGATTTTGGTTGAGCCCCATGGACACCGTGTGGGGCCTTTACATGAGCGTTCTGCGGGCGAGACAAAAATTGTTTTTTGTAAGCTTGATCGGTAGGGTACATCGTAGTTTAGAAAACACCCTTTCCTTTTAGTAAATATCGTCAGCAGGGCGTAGCCCACCCGCCTGCTGTAGCATTCACTTACTTGTCAGTAAAAAGCGGCCCGCTGGAGACCTATCCGGATACTTCAGGGACTCCCGAGGATAGAGAAGGGGACTGGCCGTAAGTCTAAATGCAGTTCTGTATCAGAAGCCTCACATCATGATCAGCTGATCGTGACATGTGTTGTGGAACGGCATGATGCGCTCTACGTTCCGTTAATTATACGGGACCGTGTAAAAAATATGTAACTTCATGATAACAAAACAGGGGATGTCAGTGAAATACCCTAATGTTTTCAAGAGAATCTTTATTGACAGTGATTCTCGTGTACAAAATGTTCTGTGAATTCCTGAGCAGATTGGCATGTAGGGGTAGGCAATCTTATTATTCTTTAAATATTTAAACTGTTGTAACAAGGCTTTGCTTTTGATCATCCGTCATTAATGGTATGATATGATATATGGATGACCAGCTAACGGGATGACCTGCTAACAGTTCAACTATATTTATTTACAAAGTGTGTCAACTATTGAGGAGACCACTATATTCGATCATCTTAAGTAAATACGCGGCTACGCTGGTGGTTACTATAGAGGCTTAATAACTAGTAGGCCCAGAAGGCTGCTTGTGTTATATAATGCGTGAAGGGTAGTTTTACTGACAAATTTAGCAAACAAAAGGGGTTGGGAAAGACAGCAGGTGGTTCACTTTATGATTAATTAGTAAAAGTGCTGAGACATCACCTTTCCTACTGTTGGATATGGATATGCATATGGAGCGTGGAAGTTATCTGTTCCTCACTGTATCCCACAGGATGTTATCATTGAGGCCAGACACATTGGTGGAAAGTCTGTAAACCCAATGTTGTTCTTTCTCGAACAGACGTTGCGTGGTGTTCTTTCCTGATGTTACCACTTCAATGACTGTCCATCTTATATCGTTGATAGTATGGTTCATAGCAAGGAAGTGTTCAGTCAATTTAGTTGTTGCTTTTTTGTATCTGATCATGCTTCTATGTTCCCAAATTTGTTGTTTGACTTTTCTCCCTGTCATGCCCACGTATTTTAGACTGCAAGGGCATGTGATTGGGTACACCACATTTTGGCTGTTACAATTGATAAGGGCCCTTTGGGTCCAAATCTTATTTTCCTCCAAATTTAATGTTTTAGTTGGCGTGGTCAAGTGACATACACTGCAGTTTCCGCAGGGGTAATGGCCGGTGATTTTCGGTAGACCTCACGCACTGAGTACTGTTGTCGTTTCATCGTTTGCAGACTGTCTTGGGCGGGTGTTAACAAGTGAGTCGTTTATGCTTCTTGCTGGTTTGAAAGAGAACGGTGGTTTTTCCCAATGGAGATTTCCGGTATTGAGTATGTTCCAGTATTTATTTATCGATTTTGTCATTTGGTTGGACAGTGTGTTAAATGTAGTGACACATGTTAACGGTGGATCCTTTTTCTCTTTCACCTTTTCTTCTAAGAGCACCTCTCTGGGTTGGTTTCTTGCTCGTTTTTTGCATTTTCTTAGGATCTGATCTGGGTAGCCCCTGCTGGAGAGTTTTTATCGTCAGATCATTTGATTGAGTGCGAACATCCTCTAGTTTGCTGCAGTTTCTTCTTAGACGGAGAAATTCACCATAGGGGAGATTCTCATTGAGAGCCCTCGGGTGGAAACTTTCGTACCGTAGGACATTGTTTTTGGCAGTTGGCTTATGGTAAGTCTTTGTTTCCAGACTTCCATTTTCTTTGGTTATTGTTAGATCAAGGAATACCATGGTTTCTTTGTCAGTTGAATGGGTGAATTTAAGGTGGTTGTCACAGGTGTTGATCCATGTGATAAAATCTTTCAGGGCATCTTCTTGTCCTTGCCAGATGACAAGGACATCATTAATGTATCTTTTCAAAAATACAATATGTTGATCGAAGGGGTTGTCTCACAATGGATCACAATGGAAGGCGGTGGCTGGCCCTAGCTATCTTAGATGGAAGGCTGTGCTGCTATTGTGGGCGGGCGGCGAGAGTTCCATTAGAATGCAACAGGCGCATAGATCCCATAGCGATAGAGCGTTGGAGGCGGCAAGGGAGTGGGAGGCACTGGTAATAGGTCTCTGGATGTTGGATACTGATGTAGATTCGGATTCTGGAACTTCAGCGGAGGAGGAGATGGCTTAGGTTGCACCTTTGGCACTGGGAGAGAATAGCGCAAGGGGGATCCCCACAACATGACGGGTGGTGGGCATTATTGATGTAGAGGAGGAGGTGACCCATATGACTATTGCACAAACGGGTGGCATGATTTTTTTTTCTTTTTCGTTTTTTTACTGGTGTAGGGCAGCATCGACAAGGGTGGGGGTAAGGGAGTTAGTGTTTATTAGGAGACATGACAGGAGCTCGACTGGGGCTACTGTGCTTGAATTTCAGTCGGACAGCTGCTGATTGGGGAGTACAGGGTGTGGCAGAGGATGCGGAAACGGTTGTATTTTGTTGTGCTGGTCGGCTATCAGCTGTCACCTGTCGAATGTACTGTGAATTATTTTGTGTCCAAATGAGTCCCATTATGTGGGTTGATTATGTTTTAAAACAATAAAAAGATTTAAAAAAAAAAAAGTATCTCAGTTAGTTCTTAATAGTGTCACATGACTCAAGAATAAAAGGCTTTTAGGGAGTATATGTAGAAACACTTTTTAATTCACATTTCACAACTCACACAACAAAAACCAGCTCCGCTGCAGTTGCAGGTGTCCAAGCACACCTGAGTGGCACTTGGTCACTCAAGTGGACCCTGATGATGAAGCATGTCACCAACCAGGTTGGTGAGTGAGGGGTTTACTAAAAAAGAAAGAATTTTTTCTTAGCGTACAAACTTTTTCCTTCCACTTCCAAAAAACTGGGGATACTCCTTTTGTTTTTTCTATATATACTACACCAAAATGAGGTATAGTGTGTACAGAGTCCAAGTGTCCCCAGAGGAAGGCAGAGGTTAAAGTTAGATAGAACCTTACTCTCTAATAGTGGTAGCTTGGTCAAGCAGTAAGGCAGTATCAGAGGACAGTGTTAAGCACCTGCTGTACACACTCAGTCAGCAAATTAATTCAAACACTCAAGAACTGAACTCTAGGCCAATTGATTTTGTATAAAAATACACTATTGTTTATTTTAAGAACCAAGCACGCCTGGCTCACGTAAGCATTAAATACTTTTCAGTAATAAGTAACTGGATATTGAACAGTTTGAGAATGCAATACAACTTGTACTTTGTTTGATTTACAGGGGAGCAGTAGTATGCAACACTTAGCAAATACAGTACACTGGAATGAATAGGCTTTTTCAACAAATTGCGGGTAAGTTACTTTCAGGTTAGTTTTTCTAACTCAGTACTGGATGCCTAGCTTCAGCACTGGGACATTACCTGTAAACAGGTGAGTAAATGCGTTTTTGTTATTCTTGAGATTTTTAAAGAATATTTTCAGATTTCAAAACTCCACACTAAGAAACTTTTTGGAGCTGTACATTGAAACGAATAGGCTTTTTCAACAAATTGCAGGTAAGTTACTTTTACGTCACTTTTTCTAACTCAGTCACTCAGCACTGGGAGATGTCCTGCAAACAGTTGAGAAAACACGTTTTGGTTGTTTGTACGGTTTTTAAAGAATATCTTTAGTTTTCAAAACTCCAAACTTAAGTCGTTTTTGGAGGGATAATTTTCAATGTTATCCTATGGAGGAAAAACAGGTTATCGGTTTGCAGGTAAGTAAACAACTGTGGGAGTTAAGGTTCTGGGGTTAGACTAAGGGGTCTCCCAGGGTCAGTGATGCACTGGAATTGCACCCTCAGCGGCACTAGGGCGGCCGGGTGCGGAGTGTTGAGGCCCAATGTTATGCTATGGAGGACAGGGGTCTCCAGTTGGTGGCTGCGGGCAAGCAGGCCACAAGTTTGTGGGAGCAAAGCTCCTAGGGTTTAGCTCAGGGCAACTTGGGGAGCAAAGTAGCACCAAAGGTGCATCCTCAGTAGCACTAGGGTGGCCGGGTGCAGGGTGCTGTTTTGATGTCAGGTGTCCTAAAGAAACACTGCAGGCTCGGGACGAGGATCTTCTGGGTGCGACCACCACTTTGAGGAGTAATTTGGGATGTTGTGGGTTGGTTAGGCACAGTTGGTTTGGGTACAGAAGGCCGTGGGGCATCAGGTGTAGGAGTGCCTTGAGACGTCAGATTTTCTTACCCACTTTGGTCGCGGTAGGGTGCGTCCTCAGGATTAAGGCTGCAGGTGTCGTCTGGAGGCTTGAGGCAGGTCAGGGGTCACCGGATCTCAGGTCAGGATCACCAGGAGGACCTCCTCGTGGTGTTTTTCCACTCAAGCTCGGCCCATGTTCGGCAGGTGCAGCGTGGGCTGGATTCGCTGTCTCTGGCTGGCACCAGAAGCTGCAGTTTGAACAAGTCCGGTGTTCACTGGAGATTCAGTCTTTGAAGCGAAAGCAGGCAGCTCCTCCGGGGTTTTTGAGGGTGCTGGCTGCAATACACACCAGGATTTCACAGGCGCAAGTTGGAGGGGAGACAGTCCTGTAGGGCTGGGGCCAAGTCAATGGGAATCGTCCTCTTGTTAGCTTTGTACGCCTCTTCGTCCTTCTTCTTATTTTCTTCTCTTGTCGTTTCTGGATCTGAGGAAGGAATGTTCAGTGTGCCCCCTAAATACTACATTTAGGGGTGATACAGGTAGGTAAAGGGCGGGGACCAATGGGTCCCTTCCCTTGGGGTGGGTACACCCCCTATTCTGCCACTCTCCAGTGGGAGGGGGCAGGAGCCTGTCCCTGGTTGGACTGGGTCCCCCCAAACTCAAGATGGCGGCGACTCGAGGTTGTGCTTCACCTCGCCTTCCCCATCTGGGGGAGGAGTTGGCAGAGGTGGGCACACCTCCCTTCCTAACTTGTTTTTACCACCGGTGGGGACCAGTTGCTGAAAGCAGCAAATGGTCTCGAGAGGCTCACAAAGGCGGCATGCCTTTGAAGCTTCTCCTTCGTGAACCCTGCCCATCCTGGGGGAGGAGGCTTGGCACCTCGTCCCAGGATGTGCATTGTTTCAGACCCCAGAGAGCAGCAGCTCTCGACCCAGGGGTCCAGAAAGATGTCTGGTGGTGGCAGCCTAGGCATCCACTCAGTCAGGTCACTAGAAGTTGGTCGAGTTTCAGGGGGCATCTCTAAGATGCCCTCTGTTGTGCATTTTACATTAAATCCCACACTGGTATCAGTGTGGGTTTAATGTGCTGAGACGTTGGATACCAAACTTCCTAGTCTTCAGTGTAGCTATTATCGTGTTGTGGAGTTCGTAATGACAAACTCCACAACATGATATACTCCTAACTGCAGCACTGCACTTACAGTGCCCAGGAATGGACTTGGGAACTGTGGGGGTACATGGCTCATGCACCTCTACCCTCACTACTGGCATAGGGCCCCCAGCTAGAGCGGTGACTGATGTATGCCAGGGCAGTGGTTTGTGGGCATGGCACACAAGGATGTGTGCCATTTCGACTCTTCATTTCGTTCTGCACCAAGACACGCAGCCTGCAAAGGCAGTGTGTGAGTGTCAGGGTACGGGTCCTCTAGAGGTGGAACAATAAGTACTGCAGCCCTTAGAGGCCTTCTCTGGTCACAGTGCCCTGGAAACCTGTGGTACCATTTACCAGGGGATGACATGTGGACAGAGATGCCAATTGGGTTTAGGCTTCAATGCAGTTTTAGGGAAGGAACATAGGCCCTGGGTACCTGATTAGCAGGAGCCCAGGGCACACTCAGTCAAAGAACATCAGCAATTCATCAAAAAGGGGGGGCATGCCATGCAAGAAAGAGGGCACCCTTCACAATGTCTCATTAGTATGTTTTTATGGGTGCAGTCTAAATATCGAGTTTTTTATATCGACCTACAGAAATATAGAGTTTTTAAAATCGAAGGTACAGAATATCGAGGTCAAGAATATCGCTGGACAGAATATCGACCCTAAGGTAAGTAATATCAATTTTTTTTATATCGATGTATGTAAAATCGAAGTCAGTAATATCGATATTAAATATATCGATGTTACTAATCTCGATGTTACTAATATCGATTTTTGTACTTTTGTTATGTATTTTATTATGTATTTAATATGTATGTGTTATATGTTTTTGTTAAGTAATTTACTTGTTTTAAATTATATGTGTACTCTTTTTTATACATTAATAATGTTATTTTTAAGTAAATTTTATGTTTTAGTACCGGAGTGGGTTGTGGGTTTATAGGGGAATAGGGTGGGAAGTAATTTAATAATAGTAAATTATTTATTAATTTTTAGGAGTTATTAATTTATTTTAATAATTTATGGATGTAGGCTCTGTAGCGGGTAGTGGGTTTATAGGGGAATTAGGTGGGAAGTATTTTAATTGTAATTAAGTAATGATTTATTTTTATTTTTTGGTATTCATAATTAAATATTTTCAATTAATTAATAACTGGCAATGACATATTTTAATTGTTAATTCACTTTTTTAATTGGTAATTAATGTTTGTAATTGGTCAATAATTTTGTTAATTGGTAATTAATGTTTGTAATTGTAATTAATGTTTGTAATTGGTAATTATTTTTTTAAATTGATAATTCATTTTTTAATTTGTAATTATTATTTTTTATTTGGAAATTATTTTTTATTATTTGGTAATTCATGTTTTATAAAAAGTATATTTTGGTATAAAAAATCATTTTATTGTTTAATTTTTTTTAATTGCTAATCAATTTCTATTCATTAAAATGTTGCTTTTTTAGAAAAATCTTTTATTTTTTAATATTTATTATTTGGTAACTAATATTTTTTTATTATTGGTATTTATTGTTAAATTATTGTTAATGAATTATTCAATTGTAATTATGTTTTTATAAATATTAATGGGTATTTGTAAATGATGTTCAGTTGTTTAAAATTTAAATTATTATATAATATTTACCCCTACGCTATCCAACGTTTTCCCTACTGTTGCACTCACTGGAGTGGGAATAGTAATTCTTACCCACCCGCTATCCAATGCTTTCCCTACTGTTGCTCTCACCTCACTGGAGTGGGAATAGTAATTTTACCCCTACGCTCTCCAACGCTTTTCCTACTGTTGCACTCACTGGAGTGGGAATAGTAATTTTTACCCAGCCGCTATCCAACGCTTTCCCTACTGTTGCACTCACTAGAGTGGGAATAGTAATTTTTACCCCTACGCTATCCAACGCTTTCCGTACCGTTTCACTCTCTGGAGTTGGAATAGTAATTTTTACCCACCTGCTATCCAACTCTTTCCCTACTGTTGCACTCACTGGAGTGGGAATAGTAATGTTTACCCCTATGCTATCCAACGCTTTCCCTACTGTTGCACTCCCTGGAGTGGGAATATTAATTTTTACCCACCCACTATCACACGCTTTCCCTACTGTTGCACTCTCTGGAGTGGAAATAGTAATTTTTACCCCTACGCTATCCAACGCTTTCTCTACTGTTTAATTTTCTAGAGTGGGAATAGTAATTTTATGTTCTATGACATGGGTACTCACAAACTTTCTCTCGGGGCCAAATTTACAGTGTGGTTTGTGTCCGAGGGCAGCACCGGTGGGGGCGGGGTCAGTGGGAAAGGGGGCGGGGCTAGAGCAACAAAAAAAAACTGTGAGTTTAGGAGGAACTACAATAATATATCCAACACTACACTCACCCCCTTCCTGACAGATATCCATCCCCTTTCTCTGTCTGATGCAAACGAAGCCGCTTTGGGTCTATCAGCTGCTCTTACAAATACCCTGGACTCGCTGGCACCCCTTAAAAAACATTACTCGGCGAGGAAAAGTCCCTCGTCGCCCTGGTTCTCCGAACATCTAAGATTACTACGCCAGAAATGTAGACAGAAGGAGAGAGCCTGGCATGCCTGTCCTGACTCCCTGGGGGAAAACTTACATAAGTCAGCCCTGAGAGAATACAAAAAAGCCATAGCTATAGAGAAAAAAGAACTATTTCAGCAAGATCACTACCTCACTGAAATCATCTAGAGAGCTTTTTAAAATCATTGACACTTTGTCAACACCTAAAATTATTGAATCAGTGAATGAGTCGCAGGAGCTCTGCGATGATATTGCAGGCTTCTTCCACTCCAAAATTTCTGATATTCATACTTCCCTTAAATCCCTCAATACTGAACTGGATGCCAACTGTGCACTCTTGTCTCCCCCTTCCTCCTCTCCACACATTGAGACTCCTGAATTGGGTTCCGTGCCCAATATCTCCAGCTTCCCCCATTTGGGATGAATTAAATTGCCTTCTCGATGCCACCAAATCATGTTCGCCTCTTGATCCTTGCCTATTAAAAATCTTGAAGTCCTGCATAGAGACCGTCCTCCCTCCCCTCTTGCAGGTTATGAACATGGCTATCGATGAGGGGTCCTTTCCAACTCCTTGGAAATCGACAGTTGTTAAGCCTCTCTTAAAGTAACCTTCTCTAAATCCTGAAGTTTTAAAATACTTTCGGCCAATATCTTTGCTTCCAGCCCCGGCAAAGATACTCGAGGCCCACCTTAATTCTCATCTGACTATATATTTAGAAAAGATGGGTCTTCTTGACATTTCCCAGCATGGGTTTCATGCTGCTCACAGCACTGAGTCCACCCTCACTGTCGTAGTTAATAACATCCGCTCTGAGGTAGACAGAGGGCGGACCACTCTATTGGTGCTACTTGATCTTACAGCAGCATTTGATACCCTATCCCCTTCTATCCTGGTGGACCGGCTGAAGGGGATAGGGGTGAGGGGAAGTGCCCTGAGTCTTCTGTCCTTTCTCAGAGACAGCAAAGGGTCCAGCTCGGTAGTTTTCTATCTTCCTCCCAGGCCATGCAATGTGGGGTTCCTCAGAGCTCCTCCCTGAGTCCTCTGTTATTCAACATCTATGTAACCCCACTTGCCGAGGTGATAAGATCTTTTGGGTATCAAATATTGTCCTATGCAGACGATACCCAAATTATCATCTCTACTACCTCACCGACCAAAGAGGCTGCCTCCAAATTTCCAACTTGTATGGAAGCAGTCTCACAATGGATGGTGCGTAACTACCTAAAGCTCAATGGGGAGAAGACAGAGGTCCTAGTCTTTGGAGGAAACCATGACATCTGGTCCAAAGACTGGTGGCCCCCCTCTTTGGGAGACTGCCCACAACCCACCAACTCGGCCAGGAACCTTGGTGTTCTCATTGATTCAGCCCTCTCCTTTGACCTTCAGGTTAATAGAACAGTATCCACCTGCTGCAATACCATCCGCATGCTGAAAAAGAATGCCCCATACTTGTCACCTGAAGCCCGCAAGCAGTCAACTGTTGCCCTGGTATCTTCCAGACTTGACTATTGCAACGCGCTGTATGGGGGCATAAACAAGAAATTCCTCCATCGTCTTCAGATGGTTCAAAATTCTGCTGCTAGGATGGTCCTAAACCTACCCAGGCTATCATCTGCAACTCAGGCCAGGAAGGATCTCCATTGGCTACCCATACATGCCAGGATTTCCTTCAAGCTCATCTGTCTGGCACACAGGGCTATGTTCGGTTCTGGCCCCGAAGGTATAAGGACTCTGGTTAGTCCTTATACTCCCAAGAGAACCCTTCGCTCACCCTCAAGAAATCTGCTTACGGTCCCCTGATTCAAAAAGGCGAAATGGGGAGGAAGAGCCTTTTCTACTCTGGCCTCTAAACTGTGGAATAACCTCACCCGAACTTTCCAACCAACCCTCCTTGATGACTTTCCGGAATCTCCTGAAGACTTGGCTCTTCTCTCAGGCCTACTAAACTACTCTCTGTTTGTATTCTTTTATATTCTCTTATGATTTAGTTTGCACCTTGATGCCCTTTGGGCTAGGTCTGCGCATTATAAATTAAATTTCATTCATTCATTCATTCATTCATTCATTCTCTCCCTCACTTTGAGGTCTCCCTCACTCTGAGGTCTCCCTCACTCTCCTTCCCTCTCCCTCACTCTGAGGTCTCCCTCTCTCTCCTTCCATCCCCCTCACTCCAAGGTCTCCCTCTCTCTGAGGTCTTCCTCTCTCTGAGGTCTCCCTCTCGCTCCTTCCCTCTCCCTCACTCTGAGGTCTCCCTCACTCTGTCTCCCTCACTCTCCCTCACTCTGTCTCCCTCACTCTCCCTCCCTTTCCCTCCCTCCCTCGCTGTCCCTCCCTTTCCCTCCCTCCCTCACTCTCCCTCTCCCTCTCTCCCTTTCCCTCCCTCTCTCACTCTCCCTCCCTCCCTTTCCCTTCCTTCCTCTCCCGCCCTCCCTTTCCCTCCCCCCTCGCTCTCCCTCCCTTTCCCTCCCTCTCCCTCCTCCCTCCATCTCCCTCTGTCTCCCTCCTTCTGTCTGCCTCCCTCTGTCTGCCTCCGTTTGCCTGCCTGCCTTTCCCTCCCTCCCTCACTCTCCCTCACTTTCCCTCCCTCCCTCTCCCTCCCTTTCCCTGCCTCTCCCTCCCTCTGTCTGCCTCCCTCTGTCTGCCTCCCTTTCCCTCCCTCCCACTCGCTCTCCCTCCCTCACCCTCCCCTTCCCTCCCTCCCTCGCTCTCTCTCCCTTTCCCTCCCTCCCTCGCTCTCCCTCGCTCTCCCTCCCTTTCCCTCCCTCTCGCTCTCCCTTCCTCTGTCTCCCTCTCCCTCCCTTATCCTCCCTCTGTCTGCCTCCCTTTCCCTCACTCCCTCCCTTGCTCTCCCTCCCTTTTCCTCCCTACCTCGCTCTCCCTCCCTTTCCCTCCCTCCCGCTCTCTCCCTCCCTCTCCCTCCCTTTCCCTCCCTCTTGCTCTCCCTCCCTCAACCTTCCTTTCCCTCCCTTGCTCTCCCTCCCTTTCCCTCCCTCCCTCCCTCTCCCTCCCTCTCCATCCCTTTCCCTCCCTCTCCCTTCCTCTCCCTCCCTTTCCCTCCCTCTGTCTCCCTCCCTCTGTCAGCCTCCCTTTCCCTCCCTCCCTCTCCCTCTCTTTCCCTCCCTCCCTCGCTCTCCTTCTCTGTCTCCCTCTCTTTGCCTCCCTACCTTGCTTTCCCTCCCTCCCTCGCTCTCCCTCCCTCTCCCCCCCTTTTCCCTCCCTCCCTCTGTCTCCCTCCCTCTACATCCCTCTGTCACCTCACCCTGCCTGTGTGTGCCCGGGCTGTGACAGCTTCCAGGCGCACACAAACAGCACACCCGAGCACTTCACAGGTCTTTAAAAGACCATTTGTACGTTAATGAGGCTTTGGAGACCTCACAGCGCCCCTGCAGTCCCACTCTGACTATGGCGGGAATCGCCTGGCCCCCACAGAGCAGCAGAGTCTCTGCGCTGTGGTTGCAGACACTCTTTTACAAAAACATAAATAAATAAAACTCGGGTATGATGTCTGCAAGGTCCGTGGGCCGCCAGGGAAGGCTTGCCGGGCCGCCAGCGGCCCGCAGGCCTTGCTATGAGTAGCCCTGTTCTACGCTATCCACTGTTTTCATTACTGTCATTTTTTTGGGACTTTAAATAATAGTTTTATTTATTAATGTATTTAATATTTTTTGTATTTTTTTAGATAATGTATTTAATTAACTTTAAAAATATTGAAAGTATATTTCATTTTTTAATGTATTAAATATAATTATTTAGTTTTATTTTATGTATGTAGATGTACTTGTAATTTATAGTATTTTTTAATACTTTATAAGTAATTAAAATAATTATTAAAAATGAATATTAAGTAAGTATATATTATTTATTGTATGTATAATTTTTATTAAAGTTGTATTATTAAATATGTATTATTTATTCATTTTAAACATTATTAAATATGTTTAAATATGTTTATTTTATTTATAAGTATTATTTACTTTATTTTACTTTTTTTTTTACTGACTTGATGGGATTTTTGATTTATGAACCTACCCTGTTAAAAGGACTGACTGTGCTTCCTTAGATCACTATACTGAATTTATACCAGTAAGATTGAGGGATCTTGTGGCATTGCCAGTGTTAATATATGAATTTTGTATATGTACTGCTTTGTATTTTGATGTATATAATGTGGTTTGTACCAAATGTATGTACACTTTATTTGATGACATATTGATTAAGTTAAAACATATTTGTAGTGCCAGAGATACTCCCATGTATTGAGACCACGTGATGACCTTCGACTACCATTGTTTTAATTGACTTTAGGTGTTTTCTTGAATGTACGACATCATGTTTCCTGCATGTGCTTTTTTCCTTGAAGATTTATTTCCTGTCTCCTTGTAGCTGCAGAGGGGGAGTGTTTGCTTTTTACAGCCTTGCCAGGAACGGAACATGTGGGATGTGCATTTGAAAGCATGAGAGAGAGAGAGAGGTGTGAAATGTACTTCTCAGTCTCGGAGTGTAGTGTTATATGCAGTGGTGCACAAATGCACATTGTGTTGTACATTGGGAAGTTTATGAAGTTCTTACTATTGGCTTTGACATGCCCTCATGCCATCTTGAATTCTGACTGTCTAGCTTGAGCTTTGTGCACGCTGGCAGGCCCCCAGAGAACTCAAGTTGTTTAGGCTATTCATGTTCAAGGTTGTGGTCCGTACTTTTGGACATTGTTTTCTACTTTCTCAAGCTTCGCTAAGATAAGGGGCTGGAACATGTGGGAGTGCAGAGGAATACGTGAGAATTCCTTTGCCTTTGGAATGCTTGCATGGAGAGCGGCCTACTCCACTAAGTTTTCTTGGTGCAGAGGAGGTCCTCTCTAGGCATGGGCGAATTTTGTGAATTCGCAATTTGCGGATTTGCGAATTTGCGATCCGCAAAATCCGCGAATTTGCAGATTCACGGATTTTGCGGATTGTGTGGGTAATGGCCGGGCGGGAAAACGGTGCACATCGCTAGTGTGAGGGGCAGGGCCAAACGGGCGAGGCTTATATGCGAGTTCACATGCCTCTTGTGTGCATAAAAGGACAGGCACGGATCAGAGAAGCTCGTGGTCACAGGAACTGCACAGGGATGGAGCTCGTGGAAGTCAATTATGCAAAGGCCTCCATTAAGCATCATAGCTAATTTTCGATGATAGATATGGGGAGAGCGCACACCTACCCAGCCTCGACAAAACACACATTTTTGGGGGGGCTGATTAACTTTGCCATCACACCAAAGAGCGCCAAGGTCCCTCGAGTGAGCTGTCCATCAAGTGGGTAAAGGGCGGGAAGACGGTGCACACACCACTAGTGTGTGGGGAGGGGCCAAACGGACGGGCTTATATGCGAGTTCACATGCCTCTTGTGTGTATAAAAGGACAGGCATGGATCAGAGAAGCTTGTGGTCACAGGAACTGCACAGGGATGGAGCTCGTGGAAGTCAATTATGCAAAGGCCTCCATCAAGCATCATAGCTAATTTTCGACGATAGATATGGGGAGAGCGCACACCTACCCAGCCTCGATAAAACACACATTTTTGGGGGGCTGATTAACTTTGCCATCATACCAAAGAGCGCCTGGGTCCCTCGAGTGAGCTATCCATCAAGTGGGTAAAGGGTGCGAAAATGGTGCACACACCACTAGTGTGTGGGAAGGGGCCAAACGGACAGGCTTATATGCGAGTTCACATGCCTCTTGTGTGCATAAAAGGACAGGCACGGATCAGAGAAGCTCGTGGTCACAGGAACAGCACAGGGATTGAGCTCGTGAAAGTCAATTATGCAAAGGCCTCCATTAAGCATCATAGCTAATTTTCGATGATAGATATGGGGAGAGCGCACACCTACCCAGCCTCGACAAAACACACATTTTTGGGGGGGCTGATTAACTTTGCCATCACACCAAAGAGCGCCAAGGTCCCTCGAGTGAGCTGTCCATCAAGTGGGTAAAGGGCGGAAAGACGGTGCACACACCACTAGTGTGTGGAGAGGGGCCAAACGGACGGGCTTATATGCGAGTTCACATGCCTCTTGTGTGTATAAAAGGACAGGCATGGATCAGAGAAGCTTGTGGTCACAGGAACTGCACAGGGATGGAGCTCGTGGAAGTCAATTATGCAAAGGCCTCCATCAAGCATCATAGCTAATTTTCGACGACAGATATGGGGAGAGCGCACACCTACCCAGCCTCGATAAAACACACATTTTTGGGGGGCTGATTAACTTTGCCATCATACCAAAGAGCGCCTGGGTCCCTCGAGTGAGCTATCCATCAAGTGGGTAAAGGGTGCGAAAATGGTGCACACACCACTAGTGTGTGGGAAGGGGCCAAACGGACAGGCTTATATGCGAGTTCACATGCCTCTTGTGTGCATAAAAGGACAGACACGGATCAGAGAAGCTCGTGGTCACAGGAACTGCACAGGGATTGAGCTCGTGAAAGTCAATTATGCAAAGGCCTCCATCAAGCATCATAGCTAATTTTCAACAATAGATATGGGGAGAGCGCACACCTACCCAGCCTCGACAAAACACACATTTTTTGGGGGGCTGATTAACTTTGCCATCACACCAAAGCGCGCCGGGGTCCCTCGAGTGAGCTGTCCATCAAGTGGGTAAAGGGCGTGAAGACGGTGCACACACCACTAGTGTGTGGGGAGGGGCCAAACGGACGGGCTTATATGCGAGTTCACATGCCTCTTGTGTGTATAAAAGGACAGGCACGGATCAGAGAAGCTCCTGGTCACAGGAACTGCACAGGGATGGAGCTTGTGGAAGTCAATTATGCAAAGGCCTCCATCAAGCATCATAGCTAATTTTCGACGATAGATATGGGGGGAGCGCACACCTACCCAGCCTCGACAAAACACACATTTTTGGGGGGGCTGATTAACTTTGCCATCACACCAAAGAGCGCCGGGGTCCCTCGAGTGAGCTATCCATCAAGTGGGTAAAGGGCGCGAAGACGGTGCACACACCACTAGTGTGTGGGAAGGGGCCAAACGGACGGGCTTATATGCGAGTTCACATGCCTCTTGTGTGCATAAAAGGACAGGCACGGATCAGAGAAGCTCGTGGTCACAGGAACTGCAGAGGGATTGAGCTCGTGAAAGTCAATTATGCAAAGGCCTCCATCAAGCATCATAGCTAATTTTCGACGATAGATATGGTGCTTATTTCCTGCAGTGGATGTCCAGTATTATTATCCGCTTTAATTGTATTCCATGAATTTAACAGTTGCATTTGCTTACTTATAAGTGTGTTGTTATTGCTTGCACATATATTTTTCATTTGATGAGAATATATATATATATATATATATATATATATATATATATATTCACTGAAAAAACCATAGGTTTCACACCAGTTATAGTTGGGGATTAGCATTTAAAAAAAACCTATTAAATTCACTGAAAAAACCATAGATTTCACACCAGTTATAGTTAGCTGGAAATTTTACTGACATAAAACCATTGAAATTCCACATTATAGTTAGTTCGACTCACTATAACTTGCGCGTGTAAAGCAATGCTGATGACGTCACATATTACATCACTCATGACATGCCTCTCTTATTTCTTTTCCAGTATTGCAAAACATGTTTAATTTACCCTCCTCATTTCTCTCTGAATATTCTATTATAACATCTGCTATTCAATCTCACTTGTCTTCTCTACCTTCTTCTTCCGACTCTTTTTCTTCCTTCACTCCTGTCACTCCACTTTATCCTTTTTTAAATGCTAATTCCTAACTATAACTGGTGTGAAACCTATGGTTTTTTCAGTGAATTTCATAGGTTTTTTAAATGCTAATTCCTAACTATATATAAGGCCCCAAACCTATGTTTTTTTCTTTGAATTTCAAAATTTGGTTAATAGCAAATGTCTATAGCTATGAAATGTAATATTTTTGAAAATGAATGATTCCTATATTTTATTTTTATTTTAAACAATTTTTATTTATTTTTTACCCTGGAGCGCTCCCGGGGCGCGCCCTGGTGAGCACCCCGGAGAGCGTAGTCGTTTGAAGCGCCCCGGTGCGCGAACCGGGAAGCGTCCCGTTAGCGCCAATGTCGCGAACGAAAACATGATCGTTACGTATCGCGTAGCCGCGTCCGCGTGATACGCATGGCGTAAGCGCACCCAGAAGCACTTGAGCGAATACGATCGCGCAACGTAAACATCCGACGCGTTGATCCGACCCGGGGCGCGCCCCCTGGCGGGCCCGGGGGCACGTCGCGTAAGCGCATCGGTCATGTGACCTGAAAATACCACTTTTTATTGGTGTAGAATAGTTTTGGTTTCATAATGATGAAATCCCTGGTCTTGTGACCTGAAAATAACACTTCTCATTGGTTCAGGCCTTTTTTTTTTCCAAATGATGAAAGACCCCACCTTTTTTCCTTATTCTGACTTTGTCCTTTGACTGAGGAAGACCTGTTTGTACCTCTCTGTACCTTTTTGATCTATATAAAGGCTTCAGTAGCAGCAGCAGCTAGTGCATCTGCACCACCACCACCACAACCACCAAGAGGACCACCACAAGATTACATTGGTGGTCAACAAGAGGAGGAAGAGGAGGAGGAGGAGGAGGAGGAGGGGAGGAGAAGATGGCTTGAAGAACACAATACCCCATACCAGCCAAGACCACACATTATATGGGAGTTTATTTCGATCCCAGAGGGGAAGAAAAAAGTAAATGCAGCCAAGGTGACTTGCCTAATCGGTGGCATGGAACTTTCTAGGGGGATGTATTTTGGGGGCCCCAAGGGCTAGCTGGGTTCGCCCGAAATGAGATGCGAGAATTCTATGTCACCTGGAGAAGTAAGTATCTTGACACCGGTTCTCGGGGGCTATGGCGCAATAGGGGATCTTCCACCTCAACAAGCTGCACCAGGACCTAGCCGGGCCACCTCTGCCAAGGCAGCGACCCCCTACCGCTAATGGGTGCAGCACTTGTCCTCTCCAGATAGCAGTGCCACGCTGGAAGGCCCATACGTGTGTGCAACTGCGCGGCACCACCCTGGCTCACTGGATATCTGCAGAGTTCCGTGCCTCCACAGCCCGGAGCTTGAAGCCGGTCTTATGAGGCGTGCAGGATTAGATACGGAGGCGCACATTCTGTATAACCGTACTGGTCCACCAAAATCTTATAATCTGCAAGAGGGCTGATTATGCCAGTGCGCATCAATCCGAACCATTAAGTGTTCAGTCGGGGTGGGAGGCCATGTGTGGGGGCGTCTTTCACCTTCTCAAATTCCTATGGAACGTTGGGGTCCCCACTTCTGCCGCAATGCCCCACAAAGAGTACCTGGCGGGATCTGCATGGCGCGTCGTTAAAATCCCAGGCCCAGGATACATCAATGAAGCCAGGCCACGGCTCAGAGCATACCCAGTCCAGCAGCCGGCAGGGTGTCCAAGGCCCTCCACAAATCAATCCCTGGGTCAGCACGGATGCAAGTGCTGGGCAATCACCTGAAACAAAACACCGGAGCCTCAGCCAACCCAAGGGCTCATCAATGATTGTCCCAAGGTCGGTATCACGACATATGGGTGAACCACCTCTCCTCACGTACCCCTAGCCGGTCTGACAGCCACATGCATCAAGCTAAAAACCGGTCGCAAACGGGCAGATTCTCAGAATCTGCCCCTTTGTGACCGGTATTTTTGCATTTGGGATGCATCATCCCAATGCAAAAATCGCAATTTAACGAATCCCTAAATTGAGATTCCTTAAATTGCGATTGCATTTAAGGAATCCCAAATTGAGTTTCCTTAAATGCCATGCATCAAAGTAAAACAATTAGCGATTTCGCTAATAGGAGTGGCAAATTACCATGAAGTTGAACTTCATGGTAATTTTTAAAAACTTTGAAAAATGCACTTTTGTGCATTTTTCAAAGTTTCGTGTTGCGCACACACATGCCCTAAGGGCCTGTGTGTGCGCAACATATGTGCACAGATCAATTTCAGGGGTG
This sequence comes from Lissotriton vulgaris, assembly GCF_964263255.1. NCBI lineage: Eukaryota > Metazoa > Chordata > Amphibia > Caudata > Salamandridae > Lissotriton > Lissotriton vulgaris. Next base: position 998,763,126 of record NC_141695.1, on the reverse strand, counting down.
CAACAGGGTGTCCTTTTGACACCCTGGCACCCTTGAAATTGTATTCTCAATTTGCGATTCTCTAATTGAGAATCGCAAATTGAGAATGTCTTCCCATTCATTCCTATGGGCCTCTAGGCCCATAGGAATGAAGGGAGAGGTATTCCTTAATTGCGATTCACAATTTGCGAGTCGCAATTAAGGAATGTTTAGAAATCACGATTTTTTAAGCGATTTCTACATGAATAGGCTTTTGCGATTCCTTAATTGCGATTCCTTAAAGATCGCAATTAAGGAATCGCAAAAGCCAACATTGATGCATGTGTGTGCCTTTGAGTCCCTACCTCCTGTCGCTGTCACATTCAGGCTGTACCCGGTGGTGGGGCCAATAGGCCTACCCTCCCTGCTCCGCGGTGCCAGGTGTGCAAATACTCACAGGGTACAGCCCTGAGCATGCATTCCGAGGGCTCCGATCGGGCACCTTGGGCCGTCTGCAATTCCAAACACGCATCAGGGTGCGGACAGACTCTTTTCAGCGGTCGCAAGGCAGCAGGCACCGGAGCCCCACCCGGATAGAGGGCAAAAGGCACAGCCACTCCGGGGCTCCGGTAGTGCAAAGCCATGAACATGATTCGCTGCGGGCCGAGTCCCGGATCTCTGCCGAGCAAATGCTATCGCCTCAGGAACACGAACGCCACTGGAGTGGAGCCCCGGGGGTCTAGGCGACCCAGGAAGCGATCAGCTAGGTCAAAGTTATGCCGTTCATCTGCTGGATGATTCAGGCTAAAGCAGGGCTATGGGAGCCGGGCTGATGCGCGTCCACCATGTTGGACCGCTTGGCCACGCCCCTAAATATATGTTTTTACTGTGGAGATCAAAGCAAAGGAACTATTGCTCACCTGAGCTGATAATGTGCTTGTAATATTTTATGATTGCTGTTTGTGTGCTAGGAGCTGGTGGCTTGTGTGCATACCCTTGACAACCCAAATGTATGGCTGTAATTGAGGCCAATATTGTGGTGCTTTCCCTTCTTTTCAGAGGTTCCTTCTCCCTGGGTGACATAGGAATATGGAAGGAGGGGTTAGGTTGGGTCAGGGGAATTGGGGTGGGATTGGTGGTGGGAGTAAGTTCCACAGGGGTGGCGGAGATAGGGGACTGAGGGGGGAAAAGGCATGGAATACGTAGAAGTGGGCGGTTTCAAAATGGGAAATTGTCCAGTAAAAAATTTTAAAGAATCAAGTATTTATTTAGCAATATTCAAGACTTATCTATTTTTGAATGCCAAATTGTGGGAAGCAATCATAAGCTTAGAATATAATCATTGAACATTCAAGGCTTGAATGGTGGGAAAAAGGGGGCTCTTAAGGGAAAAACGTAAAATATTTTAGGCTGACATTGTTTGCATCCTAGAAACACTTTGCTCATGCAAACAAGAATGTTTTAGACTCTTTGGGTTATCAGCTATTAATGTCTACAACATAAACAGTTACTACCCAGAGTATTGCAGTTCCATGAAAGCCCAAGTGCTGTAGGTTTTGCAGAAGAGCATCCAACAAATTGGATAGATGAGCAATTATGGTATGCTCTATAGAAGCACTAATGTTTTTGATATGCCCAATGAATGGACCAAATCTTTTTTTTTTAAAACCGTTTTTATTTGCATTTTCTCCAAAACTGAACATTGCAGTCATATCAATATTAAAGTGCACATTTCCCCCCCCCCCACTCCCGACGTCCCCTCAGTCATTACCCAATTTGATGCATACAGTCCACACATAAAAAGACCACAAAGTTGACCCTCCATATTATCATCAACAGTACAATTATCGTACGATCCCTCTGTCTTCCAATATGCGCCTCTCGTAGTGACCCATTACAGTCCAGTATCCAATCCGTTATAGCTTCTCCATTTCCCCCATACTTTGCAAAATTTCCTAGGGCACCCCCTTGCTTTAAATGTGACTATCTCAGCCGCCATATACATATCTAGGCCTCTCCTCCATTCTTCCAAAAGTGGTATCTCTGGTGCCCCCCAGTATTTCGCTATGTCCCTCTTGGCCACTACTAAGGCCAGTACCAGGAAGGTAAGCAGAGGGCGTGGCAGGTCTACATCAATTGTCATGCCCAATAGGGCCAATTTAGGGTCCGCTTGTATTTGGCTCTCTAGGACCTCAGATAGTTCCGTAAAAACGTCTGACCAGTATCCCTGTATTTTAGTGCATGACCACAAGACATGAATGAAGTCCCCCCTGGGGTCCTGGCATCGTAAGCACTTAGTATCATCTGTCTTCCCCATTTTCTGGAGCCGCACTCTATCAAAGTAGGTTCTATGTAATACATTAAATTGGATAAGGCGGAGTCGGGATTTAACTGCTACCTCTCTGGGATGTGTTAAGACCAATTCCCAATCAATGTCTTCCATGCCACCCACGTCAGCCTCCCATTGCTGTCGAAGCTTGGCCAGGTCACCTAACATGTTATTGGTAAGGGTCTTATACGTTATAGATACCGCCTTCTGCTGTATGTGTTCCTGAAGGAGCCTGCCTTCGAGTTGAGTGAATTCTGCCAGATCTGCGGTGTCAATATTCTGGGCCCCCCATGCATGTTTCAGTCTAGTGTATTTGTATCTCTGTGTGGGGTGTCGGCCGAATTCCGCGGTCAGAACCGCAAACAACTTCAGTTGCCCTTTGGCAAGTACGTCCCCTAGGGTAGAGATTTCTATGTTGTCCCACCTCCTATACCCCGTTAGTTTGTGAAGCTCCGTCAGCCACATACAGTGCCAGATTGGCGTTTGTCTCGATGGCTTCTTGTCCCACCCCGTGCGCTTCGTGGCTGCCTTCCAGGCAAGAAGGGTAATTTCGGTTGCCAGTAAAAGACGTCTCCGGCCATTCCCCCCATATAAATAGGAAAGAATATGTCTGGGTGCTAGCTTGTGGCGCTCTAATGCATATGAGGGATGGTCAGCCTGTGCATGTATCCAGTCGTTGATCGGGACCAAGTGTTCCGCCCAGTAATATGCCTCCAGGTTCGGGAGCGAGATCCCCCGCTATATTGGTGCCTCTGTAGGGTGGTCAATGCTACCCTAGGTTGCTTACCCAGCCATATAAAGGCCCGTAGGTCTGCATGTATCTTGGAGAAGACTTTTGGGGGGAGGGGATAATACTCATTTTGAAGGGCGTACAAGTACTTTGGGAGAATAATCATCTTGTACATAGCCGCTCGGCCTAGGAGGGTGAGTGGGAGTAGTCTCCAACGGTCCATATCTGCAATGGAGTTCACCATGATACGCTCAATGTTACGTGTACACGAGATGTGCCTATCCAGGGTGAGATATACCCCTAAATATTGAAATCCCTCTGTTGTAGTGAGCAGCCTTCCTGGAAAGTCTGACCATGTGTCCCTCCCTGCGGGGTCGTATAAAACAGGCTTGTGCCAATTTATTCGGTATACGGCATGGTCACCGTATAGTTCCAGTTCATGAAATAGCTGTGGGATCGACGTCTCCGGTGATGTAACATACAGAAGTACGTCATCCGCATAGAGCGAGATTTTTTCCTCACTCACATCTCCTTCAGTCAGTTGAAATCCCCTAATGTCTGAGTTTTGGCGAACCCTAGCTGCTAGGATCTCTATAGTCAGGGCGAACAAAAGTGGGGAGAGGGGGAACCCTTGTCTGGTCCCTCTTTGCACTCGAAATTCACGCGACAGGACTCCGTTTACCCTCACCCTGGCACTCGGCTCGGTGTATAGCAGCTGCACCCACTTCTGGAACTTTGGTCAGAAGCCGAATTTCTGTAGGACGCCTTCTAGGAACGGCCAATGTACTGCATTGAAGGCTTTTTCTGCATCGAGGGACAGGAACCAGTGTGGGTCTTCTCTGTCCCGGACCTCTTGCAGCCAGTTTTGAGTGCTTCTGAGGTTCAGTCTGGTGGCCCTGTCTGATATGAATCCAGTCTGATCAAGGTGTATCAGCTGCGATATCACCACACGCAATCTCATTGCCAGAATAGTGGCCAGTAGCTTCGTTTCTGTATTCAATAACGAGATGGGACGATAGGACTCACAGTCCTCTTTTGGTTTACCTTCCTTATGGATCGAAATAATGGTAGCCAGGGTCAGGTCAGGGGGGAGTCTCCCTTCCTGCAGGGCATCCTCATATAGGCCCTTCAAGTGTTTCGCTAAGAGGTCAGCCGTACGTTTAAAGAATTGAGCTGGGAAGCCATTGGGTCCCGGGGTTTTCCCTGGTCTCAGTTTGGCCAAAGCCTCAGAGATGTCGTCGAGGGTAATATCAGAGTCCATCGTTTTTGCGTCCTCAGCGGACAGAGACGGGAGGTCAGTTTGGCCCATATATTGCATGGCTTCTTCACGTGTCCCTAAATTTCTAGCCTCATAGACGTTTTCATAATGGTCTGCAAACGCCTCAGCTATATGTGTGTCTGATTGGAGTATCGTTCTCTGAGGGTCTTTAATCTGCTCCACCCATCTCTCCGCACGTTCTTTTTTGCTAAGCCATGCCAGGAGCTTACCAGACTTGTCCCCTACATCATATAGGCGATGTAGGGTAGCTAGTGCTTGTGTTTTCGCCTCTCCCGTCACAAGTTCTCTATATTGTGATTGCCTATCCGTAAGTCTCTTAAGTGCCACTGAGTCTCTCAAGGTCTGGCATTCCCTTTCCAAGGTTAGTATGTCCTGCTCTATGAGTTTGGCGTCGGAGTGGAGCTCTCTTCGTTCCTCCGCTAGTCTATTTTTTGCCCTATCTCTCATGACTGTCTTTAAAGCCTCCCATAAGATCACTTTCGAGGTCACCGAGCCCTCATTTTCAGCGATATACACTTTGATATCCGCTCTGAGACCCCGTAGGACATTTGAGTTCTGCAGATCCCATGCCGTCAATCGCAATTGTCGCATGTCACCCTGGCGTTTCGCTCCCTGTCTAATCAGCAGTGGTGAGTGATCTGATACTCCTCTTGCTTTATATTCTGCTACGTCCTGCATCGTCAGGTGCTGTCGGGCCATAAAAACATAGTCCAGTCTTGAGAAGGCCTTATGTGCGCCCGAGAAGTACGAGTAAACCCTCGCCTCAGGGTGTAGCCACCTCCAGACGTCTGTGAGACCTAGGTTAGTCGACCATTGGGACAAGGGGGTCTGAGTCCCTATCCTCTGTGTCGAGCCTGTTCTATCCTGCGTGACATCCAATACGTCGTTAAAGTCTCCCCCTACAATCTGTATGGTATCGGCTGTTTCAAGTAGTATATCCGCTACCTACTTCAATGTGAGTGCTTGGAGTTTCGGCGGAGCATAGACTGAAACTATAGTATAAGCACATCTATTCCACATCCCCTTGATAGCCACGTATGTTCCCTGGGGGTCTGTCCATGTCTGAGTTATAGTAAATGGAGTGGTCTTTTTCAGAATAATGGCAACTCCTCTAGAGTCTGATGTGTATCCTGCATGCGTTAGTAGCTTAAAACGGCTTCTGGCTAAGAAGGCGCACTTAGTACCTTTGAGATGGGTTTCTTGTAGCAGCGTGATGTCCGGGCCTAGACGTTTCAGATACGAATTGACCAGGCTCCTCTTAATCTTACTGCCCAGGCCATTGACATTTCAGGGCAGGATGCTAACCCCTCTCTCGCCCTCCCTATGTGTTTCATGGTCACCTAGTATGGTTTGGGTCTCCTGTAGTCAGGCGTGTATTGGGCGGCCCATAAATTCGTGTATTGTGTAGTGACGTGTTCGTGGGCAATTCTAGTGGCGTGGGAATGACGTTCAGTGCGGAGGCGCGGCATAAGGCACCAATATACTTAACTGCAGTTAACCAACTCTTCCCCCCTCCCCCCGAACCAAGGTCCCCCCAACAGAACTGTTTCAACTGTCCCCCCCCTTCCTCCCCCCTCCCCATCTTTCCCCCCGTCCAGCCCATCCGTGCAACCATTAACCAATTGGACTTTCAGGCGGTAAAGGTCTGTCACCCACCCACTGGATCCCAAATCAAACTATACCCAGGGTTCAAAAGTAAGTTCCAATTGGCTAATGTCTTTGTGGGTGCCCTGTGTATTGTACTGCACATACAGACACAATTGTGTCATGTGCAGGAATGCACTGTTCAAACTTGCTCAGGTGCAACACGTTTTGTATGGCTTACATTCAAAAATAATCAGACATAATAAATACATATGTAATTCAATGCTTTTCTTCCAATATCGTTTACATGAACGAAACCACAACTGAAATAACTTCACAAATTATTCTTTACTTCGGTTTGTGAAAATACGTAATTACTCTGAAAAACACATATTTCAAACTATTTAGCAATTAGTTGTCATTGACGATACAATTCCAATGTGGCGAATATCAAATTAATACATAGGAAAACACTTTTCATCCGTGCTTGTGTTGGTTCCCAATGCATTTCGATGCATTTGCATCTTCGTCAGGGGAAAATAACTGTGTAAATAAATGATAAGAATCTTATAACCATATTGTCAATTTATCATCGTCTAGTCACATACTAACATTTAATCATGAGACAAAAGTACATTTTATCATGAAAGTGCTACTTAATCCAACAAAACCAGCTGTCTAAGCAATATGCATTTCTGCTGTGGTATTCCCTATACATGCTATTGAGTTCAACCAAGTGTAATCAACGTATATGATATGAGTACTCTACTTACTACATTGCAAAAATAAGAAAAAAGAAAAGAGAAGAAACATACCCTAAAATCAAGCACGAGTGCTTTCTTCAAATGTTGTGAATTGAGCCAATTGTCCTATAAACCAAAATCAAGAACTCACGTAAGTCCACACTCTCTCTAACCGTTTTCCATTGTAATGTCTTAGTGGCGTATCACTTACTTCTAAATTTCCTGGTGTATATCTTGAGCCTCTTAAATACACTGCTCTGAATGCTGAAAGCACAAAAGGAAACCCACTGTCAGATGAAAATGTTTATTACTCTCTGCAGCCTTAACATAAAACGTACTCAATACTTCGGTATTCTGCGCATTGTAACGCTTACCGTCTATCTTCCTTCCGCTACACATGCCCTGTTCACCTCGCTCACTCCAACAACACTAGCAACGCCATGTGGCCACGTATCTAACCGGGGTCTATTTAAACCCGTCATCAAAGAAGGACAGGTGTCCCCGCCCCCTGAAGGTTTCTAATGTTATTCAAATACCCACTGTTTAACTGCTCGTTTACGAGCGAAACTTTTCTAAAAATGTATAAACGCGTACGCTAATGTGAACTAATGAACATTATTTTAAGGTGATGTGAAAGTGATATTGTGTGGGTTACGCACGACATCCATCAATGGTTATGGAAAGCGGACTATTCCAACTCATTGTCAACCATATCAACTTATAGTACTCCTCTAACTGCTTCTACGCTGTGTGGTAAACAACAATGTTTACATCTAATAATCGCAACTGAGAAAACAAAGTAATTAAAAAATTAAAAAATAATGAAGAAAAATAGAACCCCAACTATAAATTCACTATGTACTCAAACGTTGATAGCACTTCAGTGTGAGCCCAATCCTGTATTTACAACTGAACATGTTACCACAGATTTTGATATAAATGCTGTTATTAAAACCAATTGTTACAGAAAACACGCAAATTCTATTTTGTCATTGAGCCCACCCGGTTTTACGGTATTCAGATATCTCATCCAAAATGTTTCTCTCTGAGCTATTCTGATGTTAGGATCCACATGGGGTTCAACTAACACCTGCTCCAGTACAGTAAATCTTAACTGGGGAATAGTATGTTGCCTCTCCTTCCAGTGTTGGGCCAAACTTGACTTCTCCTGACTTAACCTTATGTTGGATTTATGTTCTGTAATCCTTATCTTAATCTTTCTTGTAGTACGGCCTACATAAACTAGGCCGAACGGACATATGATAGCGTATATTACAGAACTAGTGTTACAATCAGAGGTGTGTCTAAGTTTTATTTGTTTTCCTGTATGTGGATGTGCAAAAGTGTCTCCCACCTGTACGTTTCCACATTGTCCACAATTGAAACATTTACGCATGCCTTTAGTTTTTTCTTTCAAAATGTCCTTGTCTTTCAGTTTCAGTAATTCCTTAAGATTTTTCGATCTTGATAGTGCAAATATTGGTTTGTCAACAAATACTGTTCTGAAGTCCTCCTCCTGTTCTATTAGCTCCCACCTCCTCAAGATACATTTCTTTATTTTTGATGTAAGCGTAGATTGTTTCAACACACAGACTTCTCTCCTGCTAGGAGTTTTCTGAACTTTCTGAAGTAACACTTCTCTTGTTTTCTGGGTGACTTTCTGTTTTGCTTCAATCAATACCTGTTCTGGTTATCCTCTCCTGCTATATTGTTGGGACATTTCCTCTATGTCCTCCATTGCTTGTGCTTCGTCACTGCTGATCCTTTTAATTCTGGTAAATTGTGAGAATGGCAGATGGTTTTTCAGACTAACTGAATGAAAACTGGAATAGTGCAATGCATTATTTCGATCAGTTGGTTTCTTGAACACTTTTGTTGTCATTCGATCTCCTGACTTGTTTATAGTTATATCCAAAAAATTGATTGTATTCTGATCAATGTTGTTGGTGAATTTGATCATAGGGTGACAACTATTCAAAATCTCAATCGCCTCTTCCAACTGTTTTTTCGTTCCTTGCCAGACTATTAGGATGTCATCTATGTACCGGGCGTACAATTTTAGATGTTCTGTCCAATTCAAGTTTTCCAGAATATGTGAGTGTTCAAACTTGGCCATGAAAATGTTCGTGTACGCCGGCGCCCCCGTGAATCCCATTGATGTTCCCGTCTTCTGAAGATAAAATTTGGAATCCCAAGAAAAATATCCATGGTACAAGCAAAATTGTAAGATTTCCAATAGAAAGATGTTCAATGACTCCTCATATTCACTTTTTAACAGCATCTACTCCACCGCTTCTATTCCCTCTCCGTGGGGGATTGATGTATAGAGTGCAGTCACATCAATTGTGGCCAGCCATGTCTCAGAATCATTAGATATTGTCACTTTGCCAAGTTTGTTTAGACAGTCCGTAGTATCCTGTATATGATACCCATCCTTGAACCAAAGGTTGCAAATAATGATCCAAAAATTTTCCTATGGGCTCATGTAGTGAGCCGCATCCTGCCACAATTGGGCGGAAAGGAGGGTATATGGCATCTTTATGCAGTTTAGGCAACATATAGATGTGCGGTCTCTTGGGATATTCTGTGATTAAATATCTGTATGTCTTTTCATTAATCCAGCCTAGGTCTTTGGCTTTCTTCAAAATGTCTTGTAGTATGGTTTGAAAGGTCATAGTAGGATCTGTATCCAGGGCAATATATGTGTCGTTGTCTCCCGCATGGTTTGAAGCCTTTTGGTTGTAGTAGGTGGTGTCCATTATTCACAAGGAAACTTCGTTTGAGATGGTTTTTTCACAATATACCACAAGTACCTGACATAGATACCACTACAAAAGTGTTTAAACCAAAAAGTACATTTATTCCTCCGACTTCACACAAGACGCTGGATTTATTTGAGCTACTAGTGAAAAAGGATTTGGTGGAGGCACACAGAAATGTACCAAAGCACACGAATTTGACGAAAAAGGATTTGTTAACACTAAAGACACTAAGGAATAATCGGGACTTAACATTTCAAGCGGCAGACAAGGGAGGAGCCCTAGTGGTAATGGACACCACCTACTACAACCAAAAGGTTTCGAACCAAGTGGGAGACAACGACACATATATTGCCCTGGATACAGATCCTACTATGACCTTTCAAACCATACTACAAGACATTTTGAAGAAAGCCAAAGACCTAGGCTGGATTAATGAAAAGACATACAGATATTTAATCACAGAATATCCCAAGAGACCGCACATCTATATGTTGCCTAAACCGCATAAAGATTCCATAGACCCTCCTTTCCGCCCAATTGTGGCAGGATGCGGCTCACTACATGAGCCCATAGGAAAATTTTTGGATCATTATTTGCAACCTTTGGTTCAAGGATGGGTATCATATATACAGGATACTACGGACTGTCTAAACAAACTTGGCAAAGTGACAATATCTAATGATTCTGAGACATGGCTGGCCACAATTGATGTGACTGCACTCTATACATCAATCCCCCACGGAGAGGGAATAGAAGCGGTGGAGTGGATGCTGTTAAAAAGTGAATATGAGGAGTCACTGAACATCTTTCTATTGGAAATCTTACAATTTTGCTTGTACCATGGATATTTTTCTTGGGATTTCAAATTTTATCTTCAGAAGACGGGAACATCAATGGGATTCATGGGGGCGCCGGTGTACGCGAACATTTTCATGGCCAAGTTTGAACACTCACATATTCTGGAAAACTTGAATTGGACAGAACATCTAAAATTGTACGCCCGGTACATAGATGACATCCTAATAGTCTGGCAAGGAACGAAAAAACAGTTGGAAGAGGCGATTGAGATTTTGAATAGTTGTCACCCTATGATCAAATTCACCAACAACATTGATCAGAATACAATCAATTTTTTGGATATAACTATAAACAAGTCAGGAGATCGAATGACAACAAAAGTGTTCAAGAAACCAACTGATCGAAATAATGCATTACACTATTCCAGTTTTCATTCAGTTAGTCTGAAAAACCATCTGCCATTCTCACAATTTACCAGAATTAAAAGGATCAGCAGTGACGAAGCACAAGCAATGGAGGACATAGAGGAAATGTCCCAACAATATAGCAGAAGAGGATATCCAGAACAGGTATTGATTGAAGCAAAACAGAAAGTCACCCAGAAAACAAGAGAAGTGTTACTTCAGAAAGTTCAGAAAACTCCTAGCAGGAGAGAAGTCTGTGTGTTGAAACAATCTACGCTTACATCAAAAATAAAGAAATGTATCTTGAGGAGGTGGGAGCTAATAGAACAGGAGGAGGACTTCAGAACAGTATTTGTTGACAAACCAATATTTGCACTATCAAGATCGAAAAATCTTAAGGAATTACTGAAACTGAAAGACAAGGACATTTTGAAAGAGAAAACTAAAGGCATGCGTAAATGTTTCAATTGTGGACATTGTGGAAACGTACAGGTGGGAGACACTTTTGCACATCCACATACAGGAAAACAAATAAAACTTAGAAACACCTCTGATTGTAACACTAGTTCTGTAATATACGCCATCATATGTCCGTGCGGCCTAGTTTATGTAGGCCGTACTACAAGAAAGATTAAGATAAGGATTACAGAACATAAATCCAACATAAGGTTAAGTCAGGAGAAGTCAAGTTTGGCCCAACACTGGAAGGAGAGGCACCATACTATTCCCCAGTTAAGATTTACTGTACTGGAGCAGGTGTTAGTTGAACCCCATGTGGATCCTAACATCAGAATAGCTCAGAGAGAAACATTTTGGATGAGATATCTGAATACCGTAAAACCGGGTGGGCTCAATGACAAAATAGAATTTGCGTGTTTTCTGTAACAATTGGTTTTAATAACAGCATTTATATCAAAATCTGTGGTAACATGTTCAGTTGTAAATACAGGATTGGGCTCACACTAAAGTGCTATCAACGTTTGAGTACACAGTGAATTTATAGTTAGGGTTCTATTTTTCTTCATTATTTTTTAATTTTTTCATTACTTTGTTTTCTCAGTTGCGATTATTAGATGTAAACATTGTTGTTTACCACACAGCGTAGAAGCAGTTAGAGGAGTACTATAAGTTGATATGGTTGACAATGAGTTGGAATAGTCCGCTTTCCATAACCATTGATGGATGTCGTGCGTAACCCACACAATATCACTTTCACATCACCTTAAAATAATGTTCATTAGTTCACATTAGCGTACGCGTTTATACATTTTTAGAAAAGTTTCGCTCGTAAACGAGCAGTTAAACAGCGGGTATTTGAATAACATTAGAAACCGTCAGGGGGCGGGGACACCTGTCCTTCTTTGATGACGGGTTTAAATAGACCCCGGTTAGACACGTGGCCACATGGCGTTGCTAGTGTTGTTGGAGTGAGCGAGGTGAACAGGGCGTGTGTAGCGGAAGGAAGATAGACGGTAAGCGTTACAACGCGCAGAATACCGAAGTATTGAGTACGTTTTATGTTAAGGCTGCAGAGAGTAATAAACATTTCCATCTGACAGTGGGTTTCCTTTTGTGCTTTCAGCATTCAGAGCAGTGTATTTAAGAGGCTCTAGATATACACCAGGAAATTTAGAAGTAAGTGATACGCCACTAAGACATTACAATGGAAAACGGTTAGAGAGAGTGTGGACTTACGTGAGTTCTTGATTTTGGTTTATAGGACAATTGGCTCAATTCACAACATTTGAAGAAAGCACTCGTGCTTGATTTTAGGGTATGTTTCTTCTCTTTTCTTTTTTCTTATTTTTGCAATGTAGGAAGTAGAGTACTCATATCATATACGTTGATTACACTTGGTTGAACTCAATAGCATGTATAGGGAATACCACAGCAGAAATGCATATTGCTTAGACAGCTGGTTTTGTTGGATTAAGTAGCACTTTCATGATAAAATGTACTTTTGTCTCATGATTAAATGTTAGTATGTGACTAGACGATGATAAATTGACAATATGGTTATAAGATTCTTATTATTTATTTACACAGTTGTTTTCCCCTGACGAAGATGCAAATGCATCGAAATGCATTGGGAACCAACACAAGCACGGATGAAAAGTGTTTTCCTATGTATTAATTTGATATTCGCCACATTGGAATTGTATCGGCAATGACAACTAATTGCTAAATAGTTTGAAATATGTGTTTTTCAGAGTAATTACATATTTTCACAAACCGAAGTAAAGAATAATTTGTGAAGCTATTTCAGTTGTGGTTTCGTTCATGTAAACGATATTGGAAGAAAAGCATTGAAATACATATGTATTTATTATGTCTGATTATTTTTGAATGTAAGCCATACAAAACGTGTTGCACCTGAGCAAGTTTGAACAGTGCATTCCTGCACATTACACAATTGTGTCTATATGTGCAGTTCATTTAAGAACCTGACAGGGGTTAGTCAGGGCAAGCAGGTTTGCACCAATTTGTTTAACATTAAATTAAACTATGGTTTAAAAATTAGATGGTGTGCAGGTTACACATACAACTTTAGTTTGCCCTGTGTATTGTGTCTTGTCTTGCCAGAGTTGAGCAAGACCACAGGACTATCAGCATTACCCCGTGGACAGTGATCTGAATCAATAGAAAAGAAAAAGAAAGAAAAGTGCTTATAACTTGTGCGGCACCAGTAGCGGCGTGCTGCTGCTACGGATGTAAGGTCCAAACTTCCTCATGATTGAGAGTCTTGTGTTTCAATGTCCTGTTCATCTGTTCCGCCAGTAGCTCCCTGCTCCATCTCACGGATTACCTCGACCAGAGGGTGTGTTGAGCAGTCTGTGGAATCCTCCACATCCGACAAATGTTCGTTTTCCAGGCCTCCCGTTTCAGTATCATGTAGATGAGCTAGTCATCCGAATCTGGATCCCTGATCCCTAGGATCAGCGGGAGGCACATCGCGGCCTCCTCTCCCTCGGCCTGCCGCATGAGGGTCCGGATAGGGCGACGTGTGTGAGCCCCGCCGCATTCTCGGGATTTGGGACCTTTGAGTCTTAGGCGAATTCCTCCGAAAGTTTGCCGCCGCCATTTCTGTTCAGATTCTGCGGCCTTCCTCCTCAGCTTCTCGGAGTAGGGGTCTCTCCTCTAGCCATTGCCAGGCCTCCTCCGGACGGTTAAAGAAATGTGACTTGCCTTTGTACAGTACTTTCAGTTTCGCCTGGAAGAGCAGCATGTACGAGATATGGAGATCTCGAAGTTTCGCCTTGACTGAGTCATATGATCGTCTCTGTTTTTGGACATCCTGGCTATAATCAGCGAAAATCATGATGTTTGTGTTCTCGATTTTGAGTTCTCCTTTCCTTCTGGCTTCTCGGAGGATAAGGTCTCTATCGGCATAGTTCAAAAAGCGCGCAATTATCGGCCGCGGTCGTGCACCCTCCGGCGGGTTCGCTGGTAGCGCCCAATGCACTCTTTCAATAATAAAGCAGTTAGAAAACTGGGCCTGCGGGAATGTGGTTCGTAGCCAGTCCTGCAGGAAGGCCGCTACATCCGTCTTCTCAATGCCTTCCCTAAAGCCTACGAATCGGAGGTTGTTTCGCCTCGCCCCGTTTTCGGCATCGTCCACCCTCCACAACAGTTGCCTGTGGGACACCTGCAACTCCGCCATTTCCTTACGGAGGGTTGAGATAGAGTCTTCCATCTCACCAATTCTGGATTCCGCCGTAGTCACCCTCTCGGTGAGATTCCGGAAGTCTTGGCGTAGTAGAAGAACCTCGGAGCCCACCTGGCCTATTTTGGCCTCAAGTGCAGCTCTAGAGTCCTTGATATCTGTCCTGGAGGCCTGGATCGCCTCCAGAAGCATGGCAGTGTCCATGTGTGTTCCCGGGAGACTGTGGGTCACCTCCTTTTGAGCCCTCGTCGTGGTGTAGCTCTCGATGGTTCCTTGCCTAACTGGCCTTGTGGACGGGTCTCTCTTCCCCATGCTGCTCCCCTTGTATGACCAGGTTTTCTTGGGGATAGGCAGAGTGCCTGTGTTCCTCCAGGCCGCGTTTCCACCTTGTGGTGTGTCGTCTTTTCACCAAATAATGGCGACGGGGTGTCCCCGGAGGTTTTAGCAGGATGGGTTCAGGGATCACGGTCCCGTGCAGCCGAAGTGGGTCTCCTGCAGTCGGTCCCAGTCTCAGGCCGTATCGCGATTCCCGGAGGGAGGGGGCAGCCACGCGGTCAGGGCGGTCTCTCAGCTCCGTGAGGGATATTCCTCTGCGTCGTCTCAGGCCGGTTCACTGTTTTCTTACCTGGGGTTGGGGAGTGTCTCGCCCTTCGCCTCTGCGACACCTCCCGCCATTTTCACTCGGCCGGCCCAAGTTCCTCTCCCGGGGTAAGGGCCTCCGGGCGTCCCCTACGGCCGACTCGGTCACCAGTCTCCGCCGCACTCCAGGCTCGCCGGATGCAAGGGTGTGGTGTGGGCACCCGATTCCTCCCCAACCGGCTTTGCCTTCCCTCCGGCTCCGATGTCTGGGGAGCCCCACGGCAAAGGTCTCCGATGCCGGGGTGGAGTCAGAGCCGGGCCATTGGATTCCGCCCGGTCGCCATCTTGCTGCGGCGACCCCGCTTCGGTGTTCTCCTCTCCCCGGCCGATTGCCGGTCTAAGTCCGGCAAAATACTCGGATTTGCTGCAGTAGAGGTATCGGGGCTACTCTAGGCTACAGTTTTAGGTTGTTTTAGGAAGTTTTGGAAGGAAATGAATGTAGGATTAGTGCAGCATACCGGGAGCCGAGGCACGTCTTACTCCTCCATGCTGCTGGCCACGCCCCTGAATGGACCAAATCTTGATGCTCTTGAAGTTTTGTTTTTTTAACAACAGAGCTAGCTCAATAGCCCCCTCCACTCACTTTATGTGGGGATCTAAATGGTCATAGACAGTTTTGAAATGCAGCTAGCACAAAAGGATAGGAAAGCTAAGGTTGATTATGCAAAAAGGAGACTTGTTCAGGCTCAGGGATTAGTTGATACTTGGGAGACATTAAAGGAAGGAAATACTGGGCATATATTTTATGGTCCGCACTGGAGATACGCTGGATTCGATTATTTTCTCTTATCACCTTTTTTATTGGTATCAAGATATATCCCAGGACCTCATCAGATCACAGTCCTGTAGGTCTTGAGAAGCACAACAGGTATATAAAGGGATGGCATCTAGATAGGCATTTCTGAGGGATTTATTATAGGCTCTGGAATATATTAAATACTTGACCCTCTGCATTCCAGAGTTCTTAATGTTCAGTGTTGACTTGGCTGAACCAGGAATTGTGTGGGATACAATTTAAGAGGGCATAAGTGGTATGACCCAGAACTATTAAATCCACAGACAGAAGCTGAGTCAAGGTCGGATAGATAAATACTATGCACAGCTTGTTTATCTGGATTTACAGTGACATATCAATGTGATGAAAACAAACATTCATTGTCTTTATGTGGGACAATTGACTACAAAGAGCTACAAATGAAGCGATAGTATAATTAAAATACTGGTATTTAAAATGACATACGTTTTAGTTAGGAATAATATTGAGGCAATGATTGATTAGGCAGGTACTCTTGTTAATGATAGACAAGAAATAGTTTTCAAAACATTATATCCCCATGATACTATCCCATCTCAAGCCACAATCACTTCGTATCCGAACAGTGTAAACCTAACACTATCTGACGAGGTCAGAGATGCCCTAGATGCTCCAATATCACTGGTTGAGATTAAAGAAGCTATAGGAATTATATCAACTGGGAAGGTGGTAGGACCTAATGGCATTCCCCTATAATTTTACAGACATTTTTTTCTCTTGTTGTAGTCACTATATTGGTCCTCTTTAGAGCAGTGCAAAAATGCAAATCTCTTCCACAATCCCAGATCAAGGACAACCACTAATATAATGTTTTTCTTTAAAAAAAGAAAGCACCGCCTATTCCAGGCTCAAACCAACCTATTTCACTTATAAACAGTGATGCTAATATATACTCAAAAGTATTAGTAAGGTGAATGATTCAGAAAAGGGGGTGGTGATGAACAGAGTGTCTGAATAAAGCAGACCACTCTTACCCAGTCCAAAGATCAGGGCTTGATCCATCACCGTTTTTTAGCTCACTGCACCATCCCAGCTCAGAACTTGGCTATATGAAAATTAGTCTGACCCTGGCCCAGTGCATCATGGGAACAGGGCAGACCAAACTACCAAGCCAATTCTTATACTGGGAAGGAAACAAGCTACCGGGGACCGGTTTCTGGCATTTCAGCCGTCTTCGGCCCGGCTTGCTTGAATCCTGATGGTGCAATGAGCTAGGGGCTCACATCTGAGTATACCCTTCCACGCTTATGGTGGACAAAAATGATTCAGAAAAGGGGGTGGTGATGAACAGAGTGTCTGAAATAAGCAGACCACTCTTACCCAGTCCAAAGATCAGGGCTTGATCCATCACCGTTTTCTAGCTCACTGCACCATCCCAGCTCAGAACTTGGCTATATGCAAATTAGTCTGACCCTGGCCCAGTGCATCATGGGAACAGGGCAGACCAAACTACCAAGCCAATTCTTATACTGTGAAGGAAACAAGCTACCGGGGACCGGTTTCTGGCATTTCAGCCGTCTTCGGCCCGGCTTGCTTGAATCCTGATGGTGCAATGAGCTAGGGACTCACATCTGAGTATACCCTTCTTTTTGGCCACTATAGGTGTGGCAGGGTATACTCAGACATGAGTCCCTTTCTCACTGCACCATCAGGATTCAGGCAAGCCGGGCCGAAGAAGGCTGAAATGCCAGAAACCGGTCCCCGGTAGCTTGTCTCCTTTCTGGTGAAGAATTGGCTTGGTAGTTTAGTCTGCCCTGTTCCCATGATGCACTGGGCCAGGGACAGACTGATTTGCATATAGCCAGGTTCTGAGCTGGGATGGTGCAGTGAGATAAATAACGGTGATGGATCAAGCCCTGATCTTTGGACTGGGTAAGAGTGGTCTGCTTAATTCAGACACTCTGTTCATTTCTGAATCGTTAGTAAGGTGAATGGGCATGTCTTTGCCAATTTAGTATCTCCATGGCAACATGGTTTTGTTCCAGGGAGGGGAACTACTGATCATATAGGACTATTGCCCTGTTCGAGGTAGAGACTAGCTATAATTTACCCTTGGCAATAATCCTGCTCAATGCTGAAACTTCTTTGACCTCGTAACTTGGGCATATCTTAGGAATCAGATAAGGTCTGTTGCATCACTTATGAAAGCAATCTGGGTTCTTTACAATAAACTACATGCAAAATTACAAAGCTCAAAAGGGGGGTGCATGCCTCCCTTACCCCCCAAAAAATCATGAAGTACTCCCCCAGGTCCTGGCCAACACCAGGGGGCTTATAGTTTAAAATGGTGCGAGCCTGCTTAGTTTTCTAAATGGGATCACAGATCCTCTTTGGATCTGTGGTCCGGTTAGTTAAAACAATTAAGTTTTTCACCACGCCTAGTAGAGAAAGGTATCCTTACCCTTCCCTCTATATTTTTTGGGGGGGGGATCTTTTTACAGAACAGGGAACTGAGCCCGTGAGTCCAAAAATGGCTGCCACCACATCTTTGTTGCTGTGGTGGGTGCCAATCAGATCTTATTTTAAGATCTGTTGGTTCCATGGATCCTCTATGGCACGAAATATTTATAAATTCTGAGCCTTAATATCTCAAAACTACTGAACGGATCGATACCAAATCATTACAAGCATTGATAGTGCATCGTTTTCTCCTATGTATTGAATAAAAAGCTGTTTTCATCAATCATCGTCCGGGAGAAGGAAAGAGCTTCCTGACAGATAACATGGGAGTGAAGAGGATGTGGTGCAGTGGCCAGAGCTGCTGACTCGAGAGCTGGGGATCCATAATAATGATACATGAATAACTGAACGCAAAACACTGATGGTCAGGGTAAACAGAAAAGATAAGGATGCCATCCTAAAGTCTTAGAACTGCACGATAGTCAGTCCTGGAATCAAAGTCCTAGCTAATCCACTTGAGCAAACTGTGTGATCCACAGCTCACCAATGTATTTCATTATGTACCATTTTTCTTAATCATCCAGTTTGAGAGCACAGTTCAGTACAGGATCAGTGCTCTATAAAAAAAATCTCACATATATATGGTTAATATAAAAGTACATTGCTTTAAATTCAACACATTCAACACAAGGCTATATGAATTGTGTACATGCCAAACTGGCATACTCTGGGTAACTTGTGACAATGTAATCAGAACAGGGGCATATTTTGGAATGTTTAGTGTAAGTAATACGACTTTCAAGTAATATCACTCAATGTAATTATATATTGGCACGTATTAAAGTGAGACACAAAGAAATATTGAACACACATTGTTTTCATTTTAAAGTCTTTTAGCATATTTTTTTCAAGACTTTCTGTGCCTGACCTACATCTTTCGATTGTTTGACTCGCGCTTTGGCTCTTAGAGGCAAATCCTACCAATGACTGGCTCAGCTCTCCCTGAGGTCAGGGCTTTAGTTAGAAAAGCAGAATTGCAGGTATTCCATAGTACCTGATTACTGCTGAGAAGTGCTAGCACTCTCTCATTAGAAGTGTCAAACTTTAGCTGAGAAGTACAGGCACTCCTTCTTATAAATGAAAGCAGTGCGGGCACTCAGTACGTTCAAAACATGTGCATTTAAAGTGCTGCCCAAGATTTTCCGCATTCCTGCAACCCCCCCCCCCCCCCAATAGTGCCTACCAATAGCCCCCAAACTCCCCTCTTTCCAAAACTCTAAGCATTCTCCCATCTTCGCCCACTAAACTATTCACGCATGTCACCCATCCAACCCTCATCCTACCAGAGGACCTGTATGTCTCTGAGAAGTGCCGGTACTCTCCAATTAAATGTATAGCATTTCTCTTGAGAAGTGCCAGTACTTTCCCTCTCAAAATAATAGTACCGTCCCATTTAAAGCTCTGCTCTTATCTTAATCTGCGCCCCGTACCCCCTCCCCAAGCTCTCGTTCCCCACCCACCCGCACCCACCTCTCACCCTTTCACCCACTCCTGTCCCGTCCCCGCCTCCTGTCTCCCCTCACTCCGCACTCTTGGAAAGCAGGAAAAAAGTTTCAAACATTGCCGACGTCACGTCCTCCTTGTCCAATGGGTAAAGGAGCTGAGATTTTGGGGGTGGGCCGCCTCCTCCAGCCTCTGGCTCTGCTTCAGTGAATGAAGTGGGAGGTATGCTTCCTTCTCAGGCAGTCTGTGGTGCCTGCTACACTCCGGCCCGTGCGCTCTCTTGTCTGCCTGATCCCCTCTCTGCTCCTGTGAGTACAGGGCAGCCTGCGCTCGTGACCTGATGCAGGACTGCTGAACCACGGGTCCACGACCGACACGTCGCGCACCTTTCTGCAGGAGTCACCTGGTGGACTCTGAAGCCCTGGGACCCGCTGACAACTTTTGATGGATGCTTGTTCTTATCTCAAGACCGGTTCGGCTGGCTGGAAACGTGGGGAGCTCTAACCCTGCTGGGAATTTCAGAAGTCCCTCAAGTGCCCCCTCCCCCCGATCGTGATCAGATTTCATTTCATCTGGGAATGAGATCCCAGCCTCTCCCGAGAGAGGTCTGAGGCCGCCCCACCTGCTCGTGTCCCCGTGTTTGGAGGTTCGCGCACGCCGAGGGGCGCGCGTCTGGTTCCGCAGACATGTCGCCCGGCCCCGGACTTGGGGGATGTTGGCATTTCGTGGCGCTGTTTGGGATTTTGTGCGTGGTTGCCTTGGATCGCGTTGGAGGATGCCCCAGCAAATGTACCTGTTCGGGACCAAATGTGGACTGCCATGGGCTGGGCTTGAAGGCAGTGCCCAGGGGCATCCCGCGGAACGCAGAGAGGATGTAAGTACTCACAGGGGCGCTCTGTGCATGCTGTCAGGGGCTGTGCAAGGGAAACAACAAAGAGGGGGTGCAAGTCCGGCGTAGAAAGAGGCATGAACCTTGTGTAGATGGGTAGAAACTGTGGCGTAGCCAGTGTCATTGGTCCCAGTGACAGAAAAGAAATGCCCCTCCCCATTTATATGTGCGCCACCGCACCTGCTGCACCAATGGAAAGATCGCCCTTGGGTGGGAATCAAATATATACCAATAAGGATATTTGTCATTAGCTCTTGTAGGCATTTACCTGTTGGCGCTATATCGAAGACTGTTTATGGTCTCACAAACGCGTCTGTGATTGCTAAATGCCTCGGAGAGGGTCTGTGACTTCTAGTGATCTTTAAATGGACTGTGCCATCAGAGTCTGCCTTTAGTCTGACATTTTGCTTGAAATGCAGATTTGCTTCTACAAATTCCCCGTCCCCCAGAGCGGCGCTCGAGGCGTGAGTTTGGGCTGATGTCCCTTAGATGCGAGGGGTTTGTTATATCAGATCGAGGACATGGGTGGCGCGGGGCATTCCCTCTGCATGGTACGGGCGTCTCTCCTTTCTTTTAGTTGGTTTTGTCAGTGTGTTGTTGCTGTATTGCTCACGTGCATCGCTCTCTTGCTGCTGGAAGGAGATGGTTAGATGAAGGCTTTCTTCGTGTCCAGTTCTGCAGCCCTCCCCACCCCCTCACACTCACCTGTGTGCAGACCAGGGTGATACAGCGGGGTCCGGTCTGCTGCCCACAGCGCAGAGCGGGGCTGAGCAGTCGGGGTGCGCGTCCGGCTTGTGGCGCCCCCTCCCAGCCCCAGGGCTGTGCAAAGTAAATCCGGTCTGGTGGCCGGAGCGGTGACAGCGCCGCATTCCTACCTTTGTCTGCACATTCCGCCGTCTCGGCGGGGCAGGAGAGCTCGTGCAGCGGGGTGACAGCCTGCGTTTCACCAGGGGACCCTGGGGTAGAGTCTGGGGTCCTCAGCCGGTCACGGGGGTCCGTCCTTCAGTTGTAACTTCAGCCCATGTGATGCCTCACGTTTTCTCACAGTCTCACTGAATATGCAAAATCCGCGACCCTCAGCACGCGTTTGTGTCATCGTAAATTACGCGTTCCTCTGCGGCCTACTTTTTTGCTGCTCACCAAATGTTTAATATTATTCAGCGATGCTCATGTTGTCGACATTTTGAGGATGAAAAGCCTAGTACAGCCACACCGATCTGAACTGACGGCAATGGGAGATAAAAGGACGAACACATGTCCGTGCATTGAATGCTTTAGTCCACTCAACCTCGATTGTCCAGGCCCGACCCTATAGCGGTATCTCTCTTTATTCACTCACTACTGCATTGTAGTATCTTGGCACATAGACTATAAATAACAGCTCTGGACCAGCAGCAGAAAGTACAGTGACCCAGAAATCACCCCTAATTTAGAATATTTGTAGACTCAAACCTTCAGAACCGGGTTCTGTTTATAGTCATTAAGCTCAAAAAACTTTTCCCTGGCAGTCTATGCCATTTACACATTTGGGCGACTATTACCAGTCAATTTCAATTTATAATCTTTATTCAGTACTTAAAAAGACACCATAAAAGCACAGATACAAAATACACACAAGGTATTTTAAAAACAGTAAATAATTTTCTGTATAAAAGGTATGAATGTTAAATTTATCTGACATTGGGGAATGGACTAGGGGATTTGAATTTTTAAATGTTCGAAGCATGTTAGGGGCCAGTTTCTCTAGTATTCCTCAGTCTTATTGCTATTCGGATAAAGTTTATCGTACAGAACAGGGTATAAGCGTCCTCCGCTTCCTGTAGGAACCTCAGGGCCCGTCTAGCATGTTTAAACTTTAAGTCTTTCAGGATCCCCACCAAAAACTTGCGTCTTGGCATAGTGTAAAATGGGCACAATAAAACAAAGTGAAGGGTATCCTGCGGAGATCTAAGATCGCAGCCGCAGGTACCCTTCTCCTCCACTGTGTGAGTGAACCCAGATGGCACCGCAAGAAGATGATGTAGCATGTTATTAAGCTCAAAAAGCTTTTCCCTGGCAGTCTATGCCATTTACACATTAGGGCGACTATTACCAGTCAACAGACTCTACTACTCATTGTATCTTCCGCAGGTGGATGAAAGTCTGAACCTGAGAAACTGACACCTTCTATATGCAGTCTGTACACATATCTCTGAAGCAGGCACATTAACACGCTGAGCTACCTTGCAAACGACTGGCAACATCAGAGATCCTTTAGAGTAAGTGCTTTAAGCAACAGGCAGGGAGCAGTATTTGTTTTGTTTAATAGTACTAGCTAAAAAAAGTGCATACTGTGTTACTAGTGTTCTCAGCCTAGGCAAGAAATGTGGTCAGTTTAGTTGTATGGCGACGTTTAGCGTTGCATACACTTCCAAAGCATTTGTGTACTTCAAGGCATGTTTTTACCCTACGGGCACGGGGTTCTAGCTATCCCACACTCACTCGGCTGCATTAATACCAAGTGGCCCTATTCTGGTACATGGTGGGAAACGTTAAAAGTTGCACATTGTAAAAAAAAAAGAAAAAAGTTAAAGTTCAGACATCTGAAAAAATTGGTGAGAAAAAAATCTCCCTGTGATTACCACATGTGTATTTTAACAGAGCGCATTTCCCAGATCTTATATGTTTACCTGACCACAACCAATGGCAACAGGTGGTACGTCACAAGGCAGTATTGTGCAAAAACATGTCAACGTTTGTGTTACCTTAAATAACAGATCTATAACAGATGTATAACACGAAAAACACCACCAGAGGTTGTATGACGCGGAACATGCCACTTCATATGAACAACCACTCACCGTGAACATTCTCTTTCTCATTGTGTGGCTGCAAGAAGGGGCCACCCTCTGTTCATCTAGCTCGCATTCTTTGTGTTTTTCGTAGCACGATCTGGGTGGTGTGAGCGACAGGCTTGTGTTGCTGGTGGCTGGGTGGGCGCAGATGTCGTGACTACAATTTCAATTGCGGATTCTTGGAAACGACCCCTCCAGTCCAGCTTTCCACACTTAAACACACTGTGTGATCCTGGGCGAACCACTCCATCTCTTTTCTGTCTCAGTCCCTTGATCTAATAAAATTAGGAGCGCTTAAACATGGGCTAGGTGGGAGCCAAAACGGATAAATAACTGGTATTTGCGTTTTTTTGTGTTCCACTGGAGAGTTATTACTTTCCATTTCTTGCCACAGATCAAAGCCATGTTGAAGACGCTGCTTCATGTTCAACCAAAGGAGCTTTTCATAATTGGCTAAAATGGGCAGTAACTGCGTAATTGCGCCCTGAGAGCAGGGGCTGCGCGCATGGAAACTGTCTTGGGCGAACGGAGGTATCTGGGCCTCTTTGACAGGGATTGGACTCGAGATCGGGGTCAGAGCTCAGGGACAAGAGTCAGATGTCCGTCTGCAGACACTGAGCATTCGGGGCTGCAGACTGTGCAGGGCGCCGGGCAGAGCAATGCTGCACGGCCTAGGTGCACTGCCCAAGTCACGTGGTCCCCTCACCTTCAGACCTTCGACGTTTTGTCCACTCACTCTGGAAACAGTGTCTCTAACAAGGTTCTGTCCCAAATATCTTCCCCTAAATTGCATGTCTGGCAATCTAATTGCACACTGCCTTTCTACTAACATGTGTTTTAAAGAATGTAAAATAACAGACGTGAGCTAAATACGTTTCTTTTACATACCTGGACGGAATGGAATATAAACGTGTTTCTACTCAGATTGGAGTCAGCCACAAAGGACACATGTTAGAGTATAAACACGATATTTGATAAATCTCACATATGAACACCACTCCCATTAATACCTAACTTCTGGAAGGAAGAGTTCAACACATGTTGACTATGGAATAGGAAAATCACTCGGTTTAATCCATGATCTTGGCACGATGAATGTGACAAATTCTAAAAACAAATAGAAATGGCACCCAAGTTCGACCATATCATCTATGTAGGAGAGTTCAATACATGTTTTATGTTGACGAGTATTGTTGCCCACTGTAACACATATTCTGGGGATAGGGTAGTTAGATAAAAATGACATATTGAATAGGAAACTCATCACACAAACCCATACTTTCTGGATAGGGGAGTCCAATGCATATTAAATAGGCACATCAACCCCTATTACCCGCATTCTCTGAAAGGGAGAGTTCAATACGTGTTATATATTGAGTCGGAGAATCACCCACTTGAACACAAATTCTCTGGGACAGTAAAACACGTCTTAAATATTGATTATAAAACTCTTTGCTTTAGCTAACGGTCTATGGGCGGGAGCGCACAATATATGCTAAATATTGAATATTGAACATCACCTACATTACCCCGCATTCACCTGATGAGAGAGCCTCACGGTTGCTAGGTAATCCAAATATCACTCTTACATTCTCTTAACGTGAGAGGCAAATACTTGTTGAATA
Source organism: Lissotriton vulgaris (assembly GCF_964263255.1). NCBI lineage: Eukaryota > Metazoa > Chordata > Amphibia > Caudata > Salamandridae > Lissotriton > Lissotriton vulgaris. The sequence goes on along the minus strand of NC_141695.1, from coordinate 998,738,171 downwards.
GAAATATGGTCCAATGTATCCAACATTGTCTGTATGAGATAGTAAAATACATGTTGAATATTGAATACAAATATTGCCCTCTTTAACCCAGAGTATCCCAATGGGTGAGTTGAAGACACTGGATGGGAGAGAACAATACGTGTAAAATATTGAATACAAAATCGCAAAATGTACCCACATTCTCTGGATGAAAGATACCAACACATGTTAAATATTACATGCCAACACCTCCCTAATTGACCCAAGTAATCTGATGAGAGCGTTCAATACATGTTAATTATTGAATATGGATATTGCTGGATTGAACTGATCTCCACTGATTTGGAGAGTTGAATGTGGCCATGCAGTCCCGGCTATCATTTTCAAATCACTGCTAAATTGTTCATCTAACCAGTATTACATACATCACTGACAGCACATCTTAAAGTCAATTGCCGCAAAAAACTACATATGCCTGAAAGCTAAAAAGAGAAACAATGAAAAACGTATAAAGTAAAAGAAGGACAAGAGACCCTTGTGACCGTTCACACACACTCTGCATCAATATGGAGTGTAAAGATTCTACTCCAATGAGCCTTCATACACATTACATACATCACCATTCCAGTGCCTCTTAACACCGTACCTATCACATGGGCTATCAGTTGACATAAACCAAAGGGGTTGTGAACAGTCCTCAGTCCCCCCTCCAGTACAGCGACCACTTAAACTGTTAAACTGTGAGTCCACATTGGCCTTCCTTGCAAATCTTTTGAAAATTAAATCGTAGAAGTGGTTAATTTTAACGGAGTCACTAAATGTACTAGCTAATAAAATGCATGCCTATTATGTAATAGTCAAAATGAGAGATCAATTTCCACCATAGAATCAAAGCAATCCTAGATGCCTCAGTTGGCCCCCAAGGAGTAACACAAAACAAGAGGCTGGTCAATGGAGAGGGGCAGAAGTGACCCCTACAGTTTCTCCCAAATCTCCCAAATCTTGGGCAATGATGAACGTGCCCCTTATGAAGCAATGATCCAGTTCGGCTTTTCTTTTACAAATCATTGAGTTCAGGTGTGTTAGCTCAGTTAGATAAAGTGAAGTAAACAAGGACAGCATCTCCCAGAATGCAGTGCTCTGATAAACCAAACCCAGAATCAGAATGCTGCATTCTTGGTGACATGGAGTATTCTTGTAAGCTTACCTGAGTAGGGGGCACCCCCTTCTCCTCAGGGGCTGCAGGAGCACAGTTACACCCCTTGTTGGGCCTTGGCTTAGCATCAGTGACTACAAGTCACACACTGGTGTGTGACACCTCTCTATTGAAGCTTAAGTATGTATGTTCTGTGCAGAGATGGTCTTTGCTCAGAGAGCTCCCAGGGCGAAACCAAATGTGGTGCCCCCTCCAATTCTTTCTCTTTAACTGCCTGTGTGTTGAAACAAATGAGTTGTAGGAGGAAAGGGGGCTGGGGCAAGATAAAGTATAGCCACAAGAAGAAAAGTAGTCAAAATGTAGATCCAGGCGCCAGCAGCCTCCAGAAATGGTTTAAATACACTTTTGTGTGGAGCCAGGCTGACAGAAGACTGCTGCAGGTAGCTCCTGCGTCCTTCTTGGCCAGCGCCCTGGGGTAGGCCCGGCTTGCACATGCTAAGACCGAAACTGTTTCCATGCTACAGCGGATGCACGCCGTGCAGTCTGTGCTATTTCAATGCTGAAGCAAACTTTTTTCATCCAAGACGCTCGGGAAAATTCAGAAGTATCTAGGAGCATGCACTTCAGGCTGCGGTCGGAGGGAAGTGCTTGGATCAACAGAGTTGCTCGGTTTTCTGCCTGCTGTAAGCAGTGGGGTTTAACTGAACGGACCAGCTTTGTAGCAGTGTGCAGGGAAATGCTGAAACCCGAGAGCTGTAACCTCGGGCGCTCCAGGTCACCAGCTTGATGTAAAACACCCGCCACAGAGTTCACCCGTGATTTCACCCCAGTGCCAGCACACAGGGCCCTTCGAAATGATAAGTACACGCTTGGAGTCCATTGAAATTCCTCTGGAAAAAAAACTGTGGTCTGGCGTCAGATGTCAGGCTCCGCTCGGTGACATTTGAGCCACGGTGAAACACGAACTCGTAACTTCGAGTGACGCATTAAAGAGTCGGTGTGACTTGGCGGTACTGTAGAATTTAATGCGCAGAAAGATTCACATACAGCTCCCTGTTAACTTTATTCGGAGTGAAGAAGTTGCTTTCCAATCCGTTCCTTCTTGGCAATCGACGTTTCCAGAGCGCGCGCATTTCTGACGCAAACGTGCATGCGCACACCCGCTGCCTGTGCCTTGGTCCTGAAATTAAAACTATTGATAAAGATCTGCAGCGTAAGGGGTCAAATACGTAGGCAAGCCACTAGGTAGGTTCACTTGTCATAGGCCTCCTCGTATTACATGTTTCCTTCCTTTCAACTAGCGGCGTCGCACTTATTAGTACAGTAGGTGCAGTGGCACCAGGGTCCTGGTACATGAGCAGCCTACTGCACCCCAGTTATGGTTGCCTTTTACTACCGAACCAGCTGGAGGCGGGTGTAGGTTCCTTGCATGCATTAGTGCGCGTGACGCCTTTCTATGCCATGGGTTTCGAGTAGGATGTTGAGACATCAGTGCACACACTGCGCGTGCATCGCCCGCCAGCCTTCTCGTTTATATACGCACTGCTGCAAGTCAACTTACTTTTACGGCTCGATCCCAGAGTCTAATTTTGAAAACCAAGTAAGTTGAAGAAACGATATCAGTCCTGGACTTTCCCCATTTAAAGTTATGGGCCACTTTGCATATTTTTAGCTAGGCAGATTAAACTACAGCGAAATCGTGAGTGGAAATAAAAAAAATACAATTCTGTGGGAGACACGTTTTATACGTGTATTCGAGGCGACTGAAAGGAGATTACACTTTTCCAATATATAAGTCGGAACAAAGGTTGACCCCTCCCCCAACCCCCCAGCCCCACGGTTCGAACCATGTGTTGCAATTAAAGGCAGAGTTTTCAAGGTTTTATTTGACATTTTCACACTTAGATCTGTCTGCACAGCCAATGAATTGCACGCTGAAAATCACTTTAAAACCGTGCCTCATTTAACACTCCAGGGTGGGCATACTATGGGTTCAGGCCCAGACGCACTGTTTGTCCCCACTGTTCACAAACCAATCTTCCTACTGTGTGAATTTCACGCGGAGTTGATAGTTTACTGAATGCCGGCAAAAGTATGCAGAGGTCAGCTAAGGTTAAATATATGATAGATGCAAATTATACAGGCACTCTCGGTGAGCAGGCGCTCCCCGCCCAGGGGAGGTAACAGATCAGTAGGTGTGGGACGTGGGACATGATAATTGCAGGCTTCAGTGAGAGCCGTGAAGGAATAGGGGCAGACTCTTCATTGTACCACTGGACCCGGAGCCCTCCTTAAACTCGGCTGGATAGATCAATTTAGAATATTTTACATAATCTTCAGTTTATTTGTGCATGTGTCATTGTAACATACAAGCTACGGGTCTTAGAGACCTATGCTCAAAATTGCAATCAATCACACAGGGATGTAGACTCCTGATTGCATATTGAGGGCATGTATGTGCACACAAATGTGGATAGGTGTGCCGCAGGGCTATGGCAGAGATGGGGGCAGAGGCGAGATTTAAATCTGTGTATCACTACAGACATCAATCCAACATGTTTTGCCTGTAGTGGTGAGTCCTAGGGGTATATCATGGATAGGTCTGGGCGGAGTTCCAAGTAGAAGTGACAAAAAACTCTGCCAAGGTGCGCAGAGTGCCGTTCGCGGCAGAGTGCATTACCTCGTGCCGTTCGCACTGATTTTTAGCTCTGTTTGTTTGTCCCGTGCTGTAAAATCAGCGCAAACTGCACCACGAGCAGGGCAAGAGGGCGCTGCTGCTTTCTGCCACTCGAGTAGAATTTCTAATCAAGCAGCAGCTTCCTCAGCGCGAACAGTTCCGACCATCCTCGACTGCCGTACTGAGAAATCTCGCTGGGAACAGGTCTAGAGTTGGATTTTTCTCCCTTGCCAATTTACCATTGGTGAGGGCGAGCTACGAAACAACTCCGCTCTGCTATGTGTAGCTGGCTTTTTTTTTTAACCCTGTGAGCTCCGCGGAGTGTGAAAAACTCTGCAAACTCTGCAAACAGAGCAGACTTCAGTGCCAGCCCTAATCATGGCAGAGCTCTGGAGCACAGTAGTCATTTGCACCTTTTTTTGCACCAAAAGCTACTTTTGTATTGCTGAATAGGCTGCAGAAACTTGTGTGGAACCTTTTGTAATACACAAGTCATAGGTACATATTTTGGGCCGAAGTGATTTCAAAGGAGCGTTCCCTGGCTGTGAATATTGGAATGCCTTTGCACCAGTGGTGTAACAAAACTTGAAGGGGCCCCCCTTCAAAGTACATGCAGAGGGCCCCTACATTCCTGATCAAGTCGGAAGCTCTCAGGCCTCAGGCCTGCCAGTGCTGGAGGGGCCCCCCACGGAGCTCAGGGTCCTCCCACACCGCAGGGGCTGCAGGGGCCTTTGTTACGCCACTGCTTTTTACCCTTGTCATATTATAGATGTGGGTGCAGCAGAAAAAGGGAACTCGTAGGCACATTGAATATGTGCCACAAATGAAGAGGCCCACTCCAAATTTATGAAAGGGAAAAGGTGGACCCAGGAACTCCTCAGGCATTTTACTAGAGATAAGTTGAATCGCACACTCTCAGAGTCAGAGATGGAATCAGGCGGTCTGGTCTGCAAGAGAAGAGTTTGTACCTACACTGAGAGAGCACTTTTTAGGCTTTACCTAAACAGGACATGCGCTGTCTCTGTGCGACATATTGTTTTACACAGTAGGCTTAGAGCCCCCCATAGCTTACCATTTGTAAGCTATGGGCACTCCGTATGAGGGCTTGTGTTTTCAGTCCGTCTCCCATATCACCATCCATGTAGCTTTTATTCCCCACCATCTGTTCCCCTTCCATGTTGCTTTTTCCCGCCTACCCCCTACCAAGTACTTTACTCCACTGCACTATATGCCAATGCACTCTATGCCACTTTGCTCTTCTCTGCACCATTCTACTCTATGCCACTGCACTTGACGTCCCATGCCACTCTACTCTGTACCGCTCTATGCCACTTCACTTTATGCCACTGTACATCACTATACGCTATGCACTGTATGTCACATCACTGTACTGTTCACCGCTCTGTGCCACTGGACTCTACACCACTGCACTTTATACCACGGCATTCTGCGACACTCTACTCTGCACCACTGTACTTTATTCTGCTGCACTCTATGCCACTCCACGCTACTGCATTTTACTCTGCTGCACTTTAGGCTATCGCACTTCAGGGCACTCTACTCTGCACCAATCTACTCTACACACTCTATGCCACTCTACACCACTTTACTATACATCACTGCACTCTATGCCACTGCATTCTACACCAATGCACTTTATGCCACTCTACTCTGCACCACAGCACTCTAGGCCATTGCCCTCAACATCACTGCACCCTACTCTGTACCACTATATGCCACTGCACTCTACATCACTGTATTCCACTATGCACCACTCTACTCTACACCTACTGCACTCTACACCACTGCACTTTACTCTTTACCACTGCACTGTACACCACTGTACTCAACATCACTCTACTCTTCACTATTGCACTCTATGCCTGCCAATCTACTCAGCACCACTCAACTCTTTGCACTGCACTCTATGCTGCTGCACTCTACGTCACTCTTCTCTGCACCACTCTACTCTATGCCACTGAAATCTACGCCGCTACACTCTAAACAACTGCACTCTATGCACTGCTTTGTACTCGGTGCCACTGCACTCTACACCACTGCTCTGTTCACCACTCTATTCTATGCCTCTGACCTCCATGTCACTCTACAGTACTCTGCACCACTCCATGCCACTGCACTCTACTCTGCACTACTCCACTCTACGACAGTCTAGTCTACCCACCCCACTGTATGCCACTCTACACCGCTCTACTCTACTGCATGCCACTCTACTCCTGTCCACCCCATTCCACTTTACTGTATGGCACTCCACTCTACACCACTCCACTCTATACCACTGCACTCTATGCCACTCCACTCTGCTCTACACCACTTCACTCTACTCCATTGCACTCTACGTTACTCCAAGCCACTCTATGGCACTCCAAGCCAATCTATGCCAATCCACTCTATGCCACTCCGCACCTCTCTACGCCACTCCAATCTACTCCACTTCACACTGCAGATGGCTAAAAACACTGGCAAAGCCAATAGCTCTTGCATAGGCGAAACCTATTGGCTTTACCAACGTTTGTTTTTGTTATGTGGTGAATTTTCCTGGTCTACACCAGACACACCGGAAGAACACCTGGTGCTCACTTGGACCATTAGCCATTTTACATACCATGCCCCTGTCGTCGCACGTAAGGTGGCAGGTACATTCATTTCAGCTGTCTACATTTCTAGAGATGGCCTTTTGTCTACGGGGTGTAACAAAATGCTGTACTTTGTATTTTGAGTTGGATTTTTCACCAATTAAAACATTTAAAGAAAATGGAATTATCCAGATCCCATATTCTCCCTGGGGCCTTTCATCTGGATGCTTATGGAAAACTGTTCCCCAGTACTATTCACACCGAAACCTCCATTCTGCTAGCTCTATGCTACTGAAATCTTAAAATTAAAAAATATACAGCTTTGAAAGAAAATATTAGGTTACTCAGTTCCATTCTGTGGAAGAATTTGCAATATAATCTTTATTTGTTTGAGTTGGTGGTTAGTTATATTCAGAAGCCTGAAATCTTTCAGTACCTGTGCCAGTAGTAGAGCTTGTCATTATTTCAGAGAGATGCAGCACTATAGAAATATTGCATCAGGTACATTTCCTATGGTTTCCAGGTATGCAGTATAAGCGAGGGACTGCTCTGAATAAACCTACCATCAACCACTTGTCAGTTAAACCTAGCAGAGGTTTCTAGTTGATGGCTAGATGGAATGGCCTGATACTGGCCTATTCAGTGCATTCCTGCACTCATACGCCTTACTGGGAAGTCCTATTATGAATACTCACAGCCCTATGCAGTGAGCATGTTAAAATGCTAGCATCTTTCCTTCTTGGACCCTAGTAAAAGAAAGGACTATGGGTGGTTGGCTGAAGAGGGGGTGGAGGGAGGAAGGAATACCCAGAACAACGTGTGGTGTATATTTAAACTAATAGGAGCTTACGGTTAAGTGAGGCTAATTGTTGATTGATTCTTTTATGCTACATGAAACTGCATTACTTTACAGCACAGTATGTTTTCCATTTACACTGCCTCTTGACGGTACAGTTGTGTCTGATGTATACAAAAAATTATGAGTGCAATGCATGAATTAATCTCCGCCGCTGGTAATTACTTGAGGTCGAATCCCAGGACCATTTTCATCCTTATTAGGACTCACTGTAGCTAGTCTGATGAGCATATCTGTCCTATATATGGCATCACATGGAAGCATACAAACACTGATGAATAGAATGGTTGAATTAATCTCTGCCACTGCTAATTGCTTGGGGTTGTATCTCAGTCCATAGTCCATCATATTTTTTGTACACCATGCCACCTCAGTTTGGACCCAGCCATATGCGAATCAGTCTTGACCTTACCCTAGTGGTAACAGTCCAGCCCAAACTACCAGGCCCGGTCCTCCCTGAACTGGAATACAAGCAATCCAGGACTGTTTTTGCCAATATTAGGGTTGTCTCTGGTGCCAGCGTGTTGTTTGCTAATTGTGGATTACACCCTAGGATTACCCCAAGAGCAGCTATATACCCATTCCTGGACTCAGAGTGGAGCTAAAGCGGCTCCAACTATTTGTGGGTGGTGCTTCTGCTTGATTGGTGTCAAGCACCCACCTTTCTGAACAAACCACTATCCAAGGTCTCCTGAAAGTAAACAATGGCAAGTTTGACAGATTACTCAGATGTCTCTCACGTACTAAGTCCCAAAACACTTCACATCATTGATTATCCCTTAATTTTGATCTCCTTTGCAGTACCTTTCCAGTCACATTATGGGAGAATGAAGTTGCTTGTTACATTTAAAGAGAGAAAATAGGATCGGCATTTGGATGGGACCACCACTTACATGTAACAAGAGTATTTTTCTGTTGGGCTTCTTTGTCTGCATTAGAGATGACACATGGGTTATTGATTGTGTTGTAGAAGAAGCATCATACAGGTGGCAGGTGACTGGTGTAGTGCTGGAGATGTAAGGGGTCTGCAGAGAGGTCAGCTGGGTGCCTTGAGGTAGAAAGTTCAGCTATAAACTCAGTGTAATGAGGTAAACTAAAAGTGACACACTGTAGGTTTTGCAGAAACTCTAGTAAACACCACATATGCAAACTGCACACTCACCTCAGTGAGATGGACAACAGCCATGAAGTGTCAACTTACATTTATATCATAGCTCTATAGTTGTTCGATAAAATCACATATTCCAACCAGCCAAAGACCAAAATGATGTAATTTCTGAAATCAACAAACACAAATCTTTGCTGATGGCCAGCGTGCAGGTGAAGTGTGGGAAATGAATGATCCTAAGAATCTGTGCTTTGGTTTTACATAAGGAAATTGGGACATTGTGCTATTGTGAATTGCAGCTCTTGGGAAAAGCCAATATACTTTTATAGGGCGCAACATCCCAGATAAATTAAAGTGCAGGTCCGGACTGGGAATCCAAGCAGCCCAGGCAATTTTCTCAGACCAGTCCTTGGGGAAGCACTGCCTGGCTCCAGGAGGCTGGAAACGCTTGCTTACCGCTTTTGTTACTGGGGGTTGATATTGCAGCACAGCTGCAAAACCGGCCTCCAGTAACAAAACCAGTCCCCTCCTCTGAATAACCGACCTCTAGCCTTCCAGCCTCACGGGGAAACGCCCGATGCGCGGTATGGCCAGTTCAGCCCAGTTGAAGTGGGTCTCTTGCAGGCAGCAAAACATGGTCCATTTGAATTGTAGTACATAGTAGTCATAATTTGGAATTTCTAGATAAGAATCCTCAATTTCACTACAAAAATGTGCACAGGGGATACTCCAAGGGTATGCTAATTTCAGAAACTAAGGCAGAACTGGGACGATAAGGTCAACTCATATTGTAAATGTTAAATCCTTAACATTTTGAAAATCCAGAGACCCCGAATGGCAAACAAAATCTCATTGGACGACTTGTCTTAATCCACAGGCAAGAAAGTAATCTCTCTCCGGTGACTGTATTTAAAATCAAAATTCTGAGCTTAAGGCAAGGAATTAGTGAGGTGCTTCTGACAGCTAGTTCCCTTCTTTATATTCCATTGATGACAGCCTGAGAAAGCGCATGTCTGAAGGATCAATAAAGGGTAAATTATTTGTGCTGGGACAGATTACCCTATGCATTCCTTATGTATACAGCACTTCCTTTTGTTCCAATAGGAGGGTGGAGATTCATCTATCAATGGACCACCCCCAGTCACATAGTATTCAACACATGTCTCAATGCAATCAAAGAGCACTGAGCCTTAAGAAAGGGCAGTTGCACCAAGGAAAGGTACCTCCTTCTCCAAGGGAGGGCTTTGTCTTGCAGCAGACTGTTGATGCTTGTTCAACAGACTTTCGGGCCCGGGCACAGACAATAAAGCATCTAGAAGAGCGATTACAAAGGATCTAATTTCATACAAATGCCTTAAAATTAAAATTGGAGTTTTAGCAAAACCAGACGTTTTTTGTTCCTAGCCATGTTTCTTGATTCTATTTTAATTTATTTCTTTTGCTTGTTGGATGCGTTCCTTGCTTGTGTTTGTTGTAATCTGCTCCCACCCAGGCCTGGATCCCCTCAAGGCCGTACTATGTGGGAGGGCTCCGACCAGAGGGTATGGTGTTCTGAATCTGGTGTTCATGTGTCTTCATTACCTAAGGGCCCGCTCTGGGACTTCCCCTATTACCGCATCTGTGGCTGCGGTCCGGGGCTCACGTGTCTCTGGGAAGCCTTCTCCTCGAGGGGGAGGAGGGTGGAAAGACGGGGTCTTCCATCAAAATGCCTCAAAGCCCCTTCGAGGTCGAGACGGCCTTCTAATGAAGTAAATAAATAGTTAAAAACATTTTACTCGTACGTCTTGTTTAAACTGTTCCAGACTGCCCCTGCTGAGACGTCACAGGGGTTTCCTGTCCGTATACAGGGTGAAATCGAAATGCATGCGGCGTGTTTGCTTTGCTGACCACGGACCCTAGCAAAAATCTGCGCACCACTTCCTTTAGTGTTCTTTTTTGGAGGCATAGAGTTCACACCATTCGAGAGCACACAAGTATGTATAATGTAGGGTGAAGGGAGGAGGCGTGATTATTTTCTGTGGCAAAACTGACAAGAAAAAGTTCACACGCATAGAACATTTTTTGCACCATGATGTGGAAACATTGTCTTGGGTTTTTACTGTGTTCTTTCTGCTTAAATGATATTGTGTGGTCGTTTTTTATTACTCCCCTTCTTAACACGATGTGTTTTAGCGGTAGTTGGCCGACACACGATTTTCTATTTTTTATTCAGTGATGTATTTTCAAATACTATCCCCCAGATTCATCATTGTCATGTTTTGCGAGCCCTTAACCGCATCGCTGCGGCGGCTTTTCCCGCTGTGCGCGGCAGATTTGAAATTACCGCGTTACGTGACGAGCTGGCCTTGTCATCCGCGCACGACAGGTAAGCGCGATGACGAGCCCAGCTCGTCAATAGCCTCGAAGGGGTTAATAGCGATTTTTAAGGAATCGCTATTAAAGACGCGCAAAACGGGATTCATGTAGAAATCCCAATACTTATTGCAATTTCTACAGCTTCCTTATTTGCGATTCGCTAATTGCAAATCGCAAATAAGGAATGACTCCCCATTCATTCCTACATTCCTATGGGCCTAAGGCCCATAGAAATGAATGGGGAGTCATTCCTTATTTGCGATTGGCAAATAGCGATTCGCAAATAAGGAAGCGATTTCAAGGGTGCCAGGGTGTCCAAAGGACACCCTGTAGCACCCCTGAAATGGTAATGTACACTGGTGTTGCGCACACACATGTTCAAAAAACATGTGTGTGTGTAACATACAACTTAGAAAAATGCACTAAAGTGCATTTTTCTAAGTTTTAGCTATTTACCACGTAGTTAGACTTTGCGGTAAATTGCGGCCCCAGATTGCGAATTCGCAAATTTAAAATGGTTCATGAATTGCATTTAAGGAATCTCAAATTGAGATTCTTCAAATGCAATTATTCGCAATTTAGCGATTTTTAGAATTGCGATTTTTGCATTTGGGATGATGAATCCCAAATGCAAAAATAGCGCTCGCAAAGGGCCAGATTCTCAGAATCTGGCCCTTTGCGAGCCGATTTCAGCTTGATGAATCTGGCTGCAAGTCTTGCATTTGAAAATTGAAGAAATTAATATAAACAAATAATCACTAAAGTACAGAGACAAAAGATGCTTTCAAAGTTAAACTAATGTGACAAATTCTTCAAACATACCAAAGAAGTGAAAAGGTGAAAGGAAAAAGAAAGGTTGGCAAACATGAGGTTGGACGTTCACACAGTGTAGTTATGTAGTCAACACGAAAATCGATATATTAGAATTCATACTCACCATAATTACTTCGTCTGTAGAAGCTTCAGAAGAAGATGGCCACGTAGGCGAAGAATGGACAAATATCACGCAGTGTGAGATTTTTTGCGCCCTGGCCGGATGAAAAAGAATCCGCATAATGTTGTCACTGATTTCCCCTATCCCTTTTCTCCAGAGTGGAGACAGGAAATTAAATACTCACTTATAACTGCCACTGTACATGTTGCCTATCTGCTCTCATGCTAGATCAAAGCAATACAATCTAATGGCAGTATATCGGGAAGCTTTTCCAGATGCAATACCACTGTGAGGCATGCTTGAGCGCTTGAATAGGTGTTGTTATACTTAATCTTTAGATTTCCCACACAGGCAAAATATGTGGTAGATGACACAAAAGCAATCATTGAACAACTTCAAAAAGTAACTTTTTTGTGTAGGTGAGTAGTGCTTCTTCACTGGATGTGGTAAAGACATTCTGAAGTGAGCAGTGACTCACTGTGTCAGCAAGGTTCTTTCTATTTTTAGGTCTCGCCCTCCAACATTAGTAGCTGTGTCTTTTTGAAAGACCTATTGTGTATAATACCAATACTGACAGTGTGCTGTGGGGCCGGCCATTGTTTCTTGTTGGTGGACTTTCTTGTCAATCACGCTTGCTTCTATTTCAATGACTTTCCTTCTTCTTCGTGTCTTTGTCCCACCCCTGTGACATAGCTTATTTACCATCATTTGGATTGGATGATGTGCATCCTTCCACTGGTTACATTCTGGGAACTATTTTATTCTTTAGTTTCGAGCATTGCATGGAAGTGCATGTATATTCTTGTTTTCTCTCGCAATCCCAGCTGTGATTGTTCCACCTTCATATCCCTCTGCTCTCATTGTTTCTGTTCCACCCCCTGCTCCTGTGTTGCTTCGACTGTCTCTCCCAGTCCAGCTCAGATATTTTTGTGAATGGACGCCTCTTTTGCTCCCTGTTCCTCCTTGAGTCTTTTTGTTATTTAAATTTCTGTAGCTTTTTAGGAAGGCCAAGCAGCTGTAATATGCTGCTGTTCTGCTTCTTGCCCTAAAAAAGCTTTTGTTCACCGTTGACAGTTTTTTTCATTCACCACTCAAAGATGGCTGTCTGTGTCAGATGTGCACATGCACATTACCTGCTGAAGCCAATCACCAACCACCATGGCTGCTGCATCATGGCATACACATGCACACTTTTGATGCTGCCATGCGCACATATAAAACTTTGCAGTAAGTCTTTCTTTTCTTTTTGCTGATATTATTCAGCATCAGCCATAACCACTTTCCCTTTTTTTTTCTTGTTCAGCATTTCGAAAATGCATTGGCAAACCTGCAAGGCGCGATCTATTGGATTGGCCAATGCTTATTGTTGCTCGCTTGCTGATTTGCTAAATTTTACTGCCCATGTGACTTGTTTACTGCACATTTATTTTATTGCATAGGTGACAGCCCACATTTTTGACTAAAGGTTTACAGACCTTGTAAAACTTGATCTGTTAGTCATTTTTGACAAATTAAGTCAAAACATGTTTCCTAGCCCCAGGCTATATAATATCGCTATTCAGTCGCATTTCTTCATCCCTTTCAGGAAGAACCACTTCTAGTATGTGGTTGATTTCCAAGTGCTATGGAACAATCTCTGAGGGGCTTGACAAGAGCAATGTTTGTCAGCGAGATTTGTGATATTATGTCTGCTTTGTCGGCGGAGCGCCAAATTATGCTTTTGGAGAGCAGTGATGGCTTCTAGGTGGGGAGTGGGCTTTGATTTGTCATAAGTGCTTCTGACAATGCAACAGACGGACTTTCATCAACATTTTCACGTCATGGGGGTTAGTCGGCCTTTTTTTGTATTTTAAAAACAACTGCCAAAGCTGAGGGTTGTTTTAGAAATACAGAGAACTCAATGGCCAAGATGGACGTGTAGTTTTTTTTTATCCCTACACCTGGGGGCTATTCATATTTTTTCCTGCCCGGAATGCTAAGTAAAAACCACAGTTGATGGACAGAATGCAGAACAATGTCATAAATTCACCCCAGTACAGAGATCTGGGCTAAGTAAGGCATGCCAGTCTTTGATAACCAAAACATGCATCAGCAGCGCAAACGCATGGCCCTGCAGCCTTGGTATGTACGAGCCTTTGGGTCATTGATTTCCAGTAAAGAAGCCACCTGAGGCTATGATCTTTGAACCCTTGCAGTTCCCCCACTTCTAAAACAAGTGAACACACTGCAGGTTGGCATAAAAGGTGCCCCACCTCCTGCTCTGAGCGGCCTTAAATGACCCTTTTGGTATTATAACACGTAGAAGCTGTGAAATCTCTTTGTACTGAGGTCAGGTATATAGGCGAAAATAATAAGTTACTATTTTCCAGCTAGACAAGTAGATAGTACAGAAGTTGGCCAAATGTTGTGCTTGGGTCCAATCAGGTCACAGTGCTTTCTTGTCCTGACTGTTTCTATCTTAGGGCCCGATTACAAAGTGGGCTACAATGGCTCCAACCTCCGGTTGGGGCCCTCCAGCCCGCATCGTAATCGGGTGGTTGTATTCCTTTCCGACTGACCCATTTCGGTGGGGTCAGTCGGAAGGGAATCCGAATCAGTTCTCTAAATGGCCTCCCGTCTGCCATTCGGAAATCCTGCAGTGATACCTTGGCCGTCCCTTTCCGGCTGTGGTGTTGCGATGGCAGATTTCCACTGCCTTCCTGTGCCGGCATTTCTGACACAGAAAGGCATTGGGAATGTGTCTTTGGGGACCCCCAGCAGGATCCCCATGGTGCAAGGCCACCGAATGGCAGCCTATGGGGCACCTTTCGTACCCCCTTTTTGATCCCTGCACCCCTGCAGTTTGCAATGAGAGCATTAATTCCATCCGGAATGCATGCTCCCATTGTAAAGTATAGGATTACGACCAAACAGGGTTCGGTCTCATCCTACTTCCTGGGCTGGAACCGATGACAGGAGGTCGTTCGGTTCCAGTTCCAAACCGATGTCTGACGAGTTTGGTCCGCCCGATATCGGAATCGGCCCCTACGTGTGCTTTCTTACATGACTCCCCTATTACTAATCAGTCAGCTGCCCATTGTAAATGCATTATTTTAGCTTCTGTCTAATTGGTTTCAATTGACCTAGGCCAGCATTGATCAGAAGACTAAACAATTACAATTCTCCTGTACAATGAATTTGCTGGACTCAGTTATATCGAAGTTCTGGTTACAGATATCACATCTCATTCATAAGCAGTGATTTCATCAACATCTTTTTCACAATAATAATCATAATTACTGTGCACTTTGAGGACATTTCAGAAATCACTCTTCAGCCACAAAACATGTTTCTTGTGATGGACATTTCAACTGACAGTGAGTTTTTTATTACTTCAGGTAAAGGGTTTTCATGGTGCACCTAATAAGTTTGATCCCCTGCCCGAGGTTCTTTGGTCATGACAGCCTACAAAAGATTGTATTAAAGTGAATCATTTTCCCTGCCCCTTTGAGCTATCACCTTCCATTTTGTGTGTTGTGTACATCCTTAAATTAGGCAGCGTAATTGCTTGCTATGTTTGGCAGCCAAGCGTTAGAGGGTGTGTCGGTGACCATGTGTTCAAGACGTTGGTAGGGACTATGGATCGGTAAGGACTAAAGTCTGGTTTGAGGTCCTAACTGTGAAAGAGCTGACCCCTCATTCAAGAGTGCAGCGGAGATGGTGTCTTGGTGCATAGATATCCTCTTTGTCCCACAACGAAGAGATGCCAGAATCTTCTATACAGGAAGAAAGAAAGACCGTACGCCCTCCCTGGCAGTGATCTCAGCACTTCTTTTCCCTGTGAACGTAGGTTCTGGTTAAACATTTTAAACACAAGTAAAGGAAAATAGTCTGGATTTCAGATGATTGCACATATAGGTTGGGCACCGTCCAATGTGTTTGTTGGCATGTCGAAAAGAGTGCATACAAGAAGGACAGCGCAGTGACTGTACGCTCTCCACCTCCAGCAGTCCATCATGGGTCAAAGGCTGGGTCATTTACAATTCCACCTGGTTTTGGAATATCAGATCTCAAGCTTTATGAATGATATCATGATGATTGTATCTGCCCATTTATTATTCTATACTACTAGAATTACAACAGATAGCACTGGGTGAAATTAAGCCTAGCCAGCAAGAAACCAGGGCTGATGTTACAAAATGGCGCAGCACATAAGAATAAAAAATTCAAAAGCTGATGCCACAACACTTTGTTCTTCAGTCTGCGCTGTACCCCGTTTAAAATCACATTACGGAAGAGCTGAATCTCAGGGAATACATAATCCAAGTTGTTAGCTACACTTCTTGGCCAGCTGTCACAGTGTTGCCAAGACAAAGCTCAAACAGTGATGCCTGTCTTGTCTTCCACATCTCTCTCTCTGTCTCTCTCTCTTTCATTCGACCCCATCCCTTCGTTTCTTTCTCCCTGTCTATCTCTCTCTCTCTCTCTCTCTCTCGTTCTCTCACACGCTCTCTCTCTCTCTCTCTCTCTCTCTCACAAACACACATTCTCTCTTTCACTGCACCTTATTTCATCTTTATACATTTCTGGATTTGAATTAATGCTGTTCTGTGTTCCTACCGTTGACCCCATCACTTTGACCCTTCCCTGATTTCTCTCCATGTTTGCCATGAACGTTAAAAGACAGAAAGGGGGGTCGTTGGTAGGAGTCTAGGTGCCAAAGCAGTAAATGCTTTGATTGTCTGAGCGCATTTATACAGCACTATGCTGTGACCCTAATCACTTTCAGTAATTTCTGGCAAACAAAAGGCAGTCCATTGGTCCAAAAGCTAGCAATTCT
This sequence comes from Lissotriton vulgaris, assembly GCF_964263255.1. Classification (NCBI taxonomy): domain Eukaryota; kingdom Metazoa; phylum Chordata; class Amphibia; order Caudata; family Salamandridae; genus Lissotriton; species Lissotriton vulgaris. Next base: position 998,721,693 of record NC_141695.1, on the reverse strand, counting down.
CCCCAGAAACAGCATGTAGTAAGAAAATGTGCTTAAACTATCAAAAGGCATACTGTTTAAAGAGGAAATTAATTAGTCAATGTGTCCCTAAAAGCTAATAGTTTACTTCAGCAAATTGAGCCAATATTTTCTTTACCTGGAGGCATGCATGAGCTAAACCAATCATTTATATCCATAGTCATGTTGTGCATCGAAGCAGATTTCAAGAGTGAAATCTAGACCCCATTATTTCACACAGATGAAGAACCTTCTGCAGCTAAATATAAAACGACTGCCGAGTCTACTTCAAACACAACATGGTCTCATCTACCTTACTAGTTCCACATTTTGATGGACTTAATTTGAGTGGGTCGAACTTGTTTCTTAGGCTGACCAGCGGACTATGTTAACACTAGAATTCGTCACTGAAAAAACTCTCGATTCCAATCAGTGAAACAGGAGTGTACTTCCTTAACAACATGTAGCCTAAAAAAAGAATAATTCGAGGTTGACAGGATTCTTATGTGTTTCTGTCTGTTAACCCCATGTTTACACAATTATTTTTTACAATTATGCCAAATTCTCTTACCACCTCCAGAGGTTTCAAGTTAAATTCCGATTCTTTATTCCATCAATTTCTAATTTGCAACAGTAGCTCCATGGACTATTTATGGATATCATGGGAGCAGATGAATCTCTTCATTGCTTCATAACCTCTAGATTGTGCATGTGGTTCCACTTGCATCAAAAAATATATATATTCTGTTCCATTGTTGGCTGTTGTGGAGGAAAAAATCATGGTCTGAAAACCTTGTGAAAAAGTTTAAATGGCTAAACGTTGCTCTTGTTGCGTAAATGCAACTTTTACCTATCCCTCCTATTGAGTTCACTCGACCAAGGATTTGCACAGATCCAGAAATTTAATTTCGACAATTGCTCTTGAGTGTTGCATATTGAGTAGTAATGTAGGGATTCTCAGGGTTTGCTCAGTTTAGGTCATGATGCTCTGTCATGTCTGTCATATCGTTCTTTTTTTTCTTTATTACGTTTTCAACAATACTGTTTACATGTTGTTCAGAAAGAGTAAACATCCAGCAGCACAAGGACAAAGACACATTTATGTGTCTCCATAAAAAAATAGGTATAGCTCCTCTCTTGTAGGGGGGACGGCACCGTCCTGTAGAAGGCGCCCTTCCACAACAATCAGTTCCTAACGAAATTATAAAGTATAATCCGTATCACAACTACAAAAGATAACTGTCAATTGTGCACACCTGCAAAACATGCCCGTTCATACCCAACACAGGTATCATCCCGCGTTCCTCCTACTCACGCCCCTCTTTAACTGAATCCAAAATACTTACAGCAAAATGCGAACCATGAAAATAAAGGCACTCATCTAAGAACATTTGCCCTAAGGTGTTAAAGTGGTACTCTGTTCCCTCAATGTAGGATCGGAATGGGGATACAGAATGGGATGTAAAATCAAGACGTTCGGTGTCTTGAGGGCGGGCGGCTCGTAGTGCATGCTAACGTCCAGTCGGCCGTAGATAATCGGACAGGAGATTGGGATTGTTCCTTCCACTAATTTAAAGCTCATCCATGGGCTAGAAATTTGTCCCACAATGCCTACTTAATGCAATTTAAAGTCAGGGGGATTATCACCTTTGTGTGCCATTACTAACAGAACTGGTCACTGTCTAAGAGAAGACTATTGATTCTCGGCCAGCTTGGCTGATTTGCTGACTTAGTAAATGTTTGCCATTTAATTAAAACCCTGAGGTGGTAATTAAAAAGGGACGGGGATTTAGACTAGAGAGTATTTGACAAAGGTAGCGATTAATCGCTTCCTTTTTGCAACTGTTCAAACTAAATTTTGGTGAGTCAACAATAAAAGGTGTAAGCACAGTAGCTGAAGGAAACCTGTTTGTGTTCGCCCACAAAGTACTTTAGCACTGAATGCAAGGTATGACTGTTTGCATCTCGAATATGTATTGCAGAAAGGTAAAGCAACGCTTCTTCTAAACTGTCCAGAAAGACTGGGGGTTTCATTCAATTAGGAAGTCCAGTTGACAACAAATGGAGAAAATGCAATATGTTCCTTTGCTGTGGCTCTATTAGTATTTTATTACATCTTAAATTGAAAGAACTTTGCTTTTTGGTGATGTGTAAGTAGAGTTGAGTGTTAGTGTAGGCGCAGTAAATAAAAATTCTAAATTACAACATAATTTACCCATGAGACCTGAAGAAGTCAAATCTCTGCACCATCTGCATGTGGTATTGCTATGCAAGTAAAAAGTCCTTCACACATGAAAGGGAAAAGTCAAGAATAATAAGGTACAGAGGGTTGACTTATTGCATTTTAGTAGAACAGTTTGAAACAGCGAGTACAGCTGAAGCGAGATAGTTTAAAATCATCCAGCAGTTGAGAAAAAACAGTAAAAAGTTCAACTAGGCACACTAACAAACACAAGCACATGCAAGTAGAAAGTAAAAACCCTTGGTGAATTATGGACACTGTGCAGGTATGGAAAAAGTCCCCCAAAAGTGGAAAACACAGTTCCAGGCACCAACAGAGATTAATTTGTAAAACACTGAGTGCCCGTGCCCAAATCTCTGCTCAGAAGCGTTCCGTTGGTGCTTTTAAATGCCCGCAGGCCCTGTGACGTAGCTGGGGGGGAGGGAGGGGGGCAGACGTGGGTCCCTTGCTCACTTTGCCACAGGATTCAAGTTAGCCTGGCTGATGAGGGCTGTTAGCCCGAAACTGGTCCCAGGTTGCTTGTTTCCGGTCCAGGTAAGACATGGCTTGGCATTTTGGGCTGGACTGTTCCCATGAGGCACAGGTTCAAGACTGGTTTGCATATAGCTGTGTCTGAACTGGGGTGATAAAGTGAGCTAAAGAACGATGATGGATTCAACCCAGATCTGTGACTGGGGGTGAGTGTCTGAAAAGATTCAGCACTCCGACCATCATCTCCTTGTGTTTGCTTTGCTCACCCTAAGTTGGCAGGGTGTGGCCAGAGGTGGGTCCCTTGTTCACTTTACCACTGGATTCAAGCTAGCCTGGCTGATGAGGGCTATTAGCCTGAACTGGTCTCAGAATGCTTGTTTCCAGTCCAGGGAAGACATGGCTTGGCAGTTCGGCTGGACTGTTCCCATGAGGCACAGGGTCAAGACTGATTTGCATATAGCTGTGTCTGAACTGGGGTGGTGAAGTGAGCTGAAGAACAATGATGGACTCTACCCATATTTGTGACTGGGGGTGAGTGTCTGAAAAGTGTCATCGCTCCGTCCATCATCTCCTTGTATTTGCTTTGTACCAGTAATATACATGCATCAGAACCTTCTTCTTTAGCAAACTATAAAATGTATGGGATTTCCTTGGGTAGTCCAAGTGAGATCCCTATATAGTCCCACTACATTTCAGGTCAAACGCCCTCTTCCACGTGTGGTGGCATACTTTATCTCTAGGCCCGCCATGTAGAGCCCGGTATCTACGCGCCACTCAGTCATTGTAATCCGTTATTGTTTTCCAATCATCTATTCAAAGTAACACCAGAGATGGGGTCAGTTAAAAATGGCATGGTTAAAATTGTGCGAGGGTGGTGAAAATAAACCTTTAATAGTACACCGCTCTAGAACACCAAGAAGCAACATAGAACCATTAACACATGGCCACTAGATGTTTCTGAAGATAGAAAATGAAAATCAAGCAGAGGATATTTTCAGGGGTTACCTGGGGGTTTCAGGAACTGCTTAGTCAAGGTTCAGGTCCATTTTGGGAAAAAGAGACTTGTGACTAACACAAAGATAGTGATCATAGTCTTCGAATAGGTTCTCTGAATTAAATATATATCAAATAGATCAGAAAATATTGCATGAATCCGACACGTGTTCAGTAAAGGAAGTCCTTCGAGAGTAAACATTTGTGGAGCTGTATGTACATTTACATGTTTGATCACCTCCCACCTCTCTCTCTCTTTATCTCTCATATTATATCTCTCTCCCCTTCTCTGTTTTTTCCTTTCGTAAACGTATCCCACCCCACTCTGTTACTCATTTGTGGGAAAGCAGCAGTCCCAACCCTCCTAGGACCACTGAGGCATGGGATAGCTGCCTTCCCTCATTGGGTTGTGTGTGAATGCGGATGTATGACGTATTTGCGCACGCTTTCACAACGCATGCCTTTATAACGCGGGCAATACAACGAACGCCCCGTTACCATGCTTTCCGTTACAACGCAAGCAGTTACAAAGACTTTTCTTAGAAAAGCACTGGACTTTGGAATAGTATATATACTATTCCAACTCCAGTCTGTGCAACTGTAGGGAAGGTGTTGGATTTAAAATCCAACATTGCGTTCCCTAAAGCAAGCCGTTGTAGCGACTTTCTTTGTAATGGAACGCGTGGTAACAATGCATTTGTTGTAGTGCTTGCATTGTAATGGCACTGCGTAGTTCTGTGTGTAATGTAAATGCTGTTTCCCGCTCATATTGGGTGGGAGTGCGGTGTATGTGTGTGTATGTGTGAATCCCCACCCTCCTCCCTGGTAAAATTCCCAGCCGGCACAGGTATTTTCAGACTGGGTCCAGCCTAGGCAGCATCGAAAGAGCAGCCCGAAGCACCACTGTAGATGAAATTAATTAAACATTGAAGGATCCGCTCTTCATGAGCATTTCAAAGGCTAGACCACTGCCGATGACGTTTGTCGGTCGCTCAAATCCCTCTTTATCGCAAACATGTCTTTAAATTATGTAAGTCCATGGGGATGCGATGTTGTTTTGATCTTACTAAATGTTACGCTGTACAATTTGGGAATCTTAATCTAAAACACCCTCCCACATTATTTGTAGGTTTTGGAGAAAAGTGGAAACTCAATTCCATTGAAATGCAGTAGAGATGAGAATGTGCTCATATAACCGGAGTTTGGTTCGCGGAGATGGCCTGCACATTCCTTACTGTGTTTTTACAAAACTTATAAAAAGAGCCACTCTTGCCGTTGTTCTGTGAATAAGAAGAGTACGCAATTTGGGAAGATCGCATAAATGGCACGGAAATCCAAAGAAACCGTTTTTAAATAACAGATCTATTCAAGAATGACCTGTGTCTAGTTGGAGGGTACCAAACTGTGAGAGAATTCACATCCGAGAGTCTGTCACAAATATTGTGGGGTACTTTCAGTAATATGATTTTAAAAAAGCACGGTGAACATCAGGGCGCCTTGCTCCATTGCTTTTGTTTGTTTGAATTCTTGCACTAGTCTTTGGTGCTGTGCCCCAGCATTTAGTATAGAATCCCTTTACCTGTCAAAGTCGGCCCATCATGGCTGCGCTTCTCATCTGGAAAGAGCACCCCATATGATGCCGACAAGGAACTCCCCAGATCCTCTGCCCCTACGAATCCAGCAACAAAGAAACTAGCCCTTTCTCCCAAATTTGGACCTGGTTGTAGCCTTCCTTGCTCTTGCCTGCATACTCTGGTCCATGGCTTCATATGCAATTCTGCTTGTTGTAAATGCACTAACTCATTTTTGTAGACTTATTATATTGCATGGCATTTGAATCTGTAAAATTATGGATTTATTGCTGTAAGTAAGTACTCATATATGTGCAAGAACTTTTATATTTCCTCAAAATACAATTGACTTTATAGGTACAATTTTCATATATCGTCTTCCTGAAGGCATCACCAGCAAGAAATCAGTTTTAAGGAGATATCCCAGAAAAACACAGCCCCTCATATCAAAAACTCTTTATTTTCTTTCATTATTGCTGTAGAATTGGGCAGGACCACTGATAGTCCAACAGAACTCTTGTAACTGCTTTATAGATATTCCAGGGGCATAAGTAGGTGGTTTATTTATTATACAAGTTAGGTCGTTGCCCTTTGAAAATGACATTTGCCTAGTGACAAACATACAGCCTGATTCATCAAGCCGAAATCGGCTCGCAAAGGGCCAGATTCTGAGAATCTGGCCCTTTGCGAGCTCTATTTTTGCATTTGGGATTCATCATCCCAAATGCAAAAATCGGTAATAGCGATTTCGCAATTTAGCGAGGAATTACATTTAAGGAATCTCTATTTGAGATTCCTTAAATGCAATTCATCATCCATTTAAAAATTGCGAATTCGCAATTTCGGCCCGCTATTTACCGCGAGGTCAAACCTCGTGGTAAATAGCGAAAACTTAGAAAAATGCTTTTAAAAGCATTTTTCTAAGTTGCATGTTGCACACACACATGTCCTTTGGACATGTCTGTGCGCAACACCTGTTTCAATTTGCATTTAAGGGGTGCTACAGGGTGTCCTTTGGACACCCCTGGCACCCTTTAAATCGCTATCTTATTTGCGATTAGCTAATTGCTAATCGCAAATAAGGAATACTCCCCATTCATTCCTATGGGCCTTTTGGCCCATAGGAATGAATGGGGAGTTATTCCTTATTTGCGATTAGCAATTTGCTAATCGCAAATAAGGATTGTGTAGGAATCGCAAATCTTTTTGCGATTCCTACATGAATCCCGTTTTGCGAGTCTGGAATAGCGATTCCTTATGAATCGCTATTTCAGACTCGCAAAACGTCCCAATGATGAATCAGGCTGTTAATCTCTTTAGATTCTATAATGTTTAGCTATACTACTATTTGTTTTAATAGCGTTTTCCAATTTGGTCGACTTTTTGAAACTGGATGGTGGAGTCTCGCAGTCTCCTTCGCCCAGGCACATCGATTACCTTTGAAGTTTGTTACATTTGAACGACTGGTTGGTGCAGGCGGCTTGATCGTGCCTTCAGACAACGCTACCGCTGAACTCTTGATTGTGATCCAAGGAGTTGGCCAACTTCACTTTCCTTCCTAAATAAGGCCTGGCATATAGAAGGGACACCATGGCGGTTTTAGGATACACCATTATTTGATGATTGACTAAGGAGAATGGAACAGCGTTTGCCACTTTGTTCCAGATCAAGGGAGGCGCTTCCAAGTAACATCAAAACCTCAGGACTAATTACTGAAAATCGAATTAAACAAAATGTTTTTATTTCTGCGTGAACAGCACACGGCACAAATATGCGGTCTAAACCCAACAGAAAATGGGAATCATAAGTTCAATTAAGACTCTCATGGGAAGATACTGACACCAGAGCAAACACAGTACAGGGAACAGAGTCAAAAGACTCTCCATTTCTCTCTGGCAAGCCTGCCGTGTGGTCTGTATTTTATTATAACCTTGGTTAGCTGTACGTAGAGCACCGCCCCCTCTCCGAAGTGTTACATAAACATTGTTTGTCACTGTCACAAATGTTAGGCAACTTTTTGAAAGGGACTGGGTTACAGTAATGTTGTGTGACGTGCTCACAAGCTATTAAACAGACTAGTCCCCCCTTTGCTAGCGGCTTGACTTGCTTGTCCGTCAGCGCTCTGACGCCGCACCAGGATCTATAGCGCAAGAGTGACTGCGAAAGAAATTTGATTGCAAGTTTTTGGGTTCATTCCCAGCAGAGTTAGCAATCAGTGTCTTCTTGAGCAACAGTGTTTATGGAAAGAGCAGATACATTGACTTATGATGTTTGGGTGAATGTAGGGTTCGTTTTACAGAGCGGGCTTTGAAATGAAGCAGAGCACCATCAATTTACCAACCAAACCACACAGACACAGCACCCGGAGGATTCTTTTATCCATCATTATACATTTGGATGCCCTGTGGGAGGTTTCAGCATTTGTTTTGAAGCTCATACCAGGACACTGGAAGACCGAACAGCACCAACTAGGGTGATTCGAGTGCAGGATGGAACAGCAACTTCTACTTCAAAGGGATTCAATGGGAACTTTAGCTTGAAAATTAATATGCAAGTGCCAAAAGATAGGACGCATTTTAAATATCAGGGCGAGGCCATATTTTGGTTCAGACACTTATTTAATCAGATATGAAGCCACAATTAAGGATGGCGTAATCACAGATCTGACGCGCATGTGGAAGCTCTGCCACTAACCTGGCCTTCGTGATTGAGCCTGAACATTTTTATAGTAGATACTATGGATTCCTTGATCTTTAGACATCGCTCTAACGATGGCATTTGGGGCTTTCTGGAAGCCAAATTGGCATGTTTTTCAGGGTAGGATATATGTACCTTTTTTGCAATCTACATGTGCTATTCTTCAACTCGAGCAGCTAAAACAATTTTCTCTCATGTTTTCTCCTCCTTATCTGTTATTTTTGGATATGTGACGTTACAACGCATGCTATTACATCGCATGCCGTTGCAACGCCAAAATTTAGCCCGACTTTCTTTCGGGGGAGCGCTGGAAGTTGAAATAGATTAATTTTCTATTCCTACTCCAGTGTGTGCAACAGTAGGGAAGGTGTTGGAGTTAAATCCAACACCTTCTACCCACTGTTGCACACCTTTTTCGTTGCAACGGCATGCGGTGTAACTGCATGCGTTGTAACGGTTGCGTTGTAAATGCTGATTCCTGTTATTTTTCCTTATTTTAATGGCATGATGAATGAGGTAAGAGCGTACCTTATTTGTTGTATTCAATGACACAAAACATAAGAATGCTGTTCAATTGAATGTTCAGATACAGACATTCTCCTTCTGTTAGTGTAACATTGCAATTGATATCACTTAAGAGTAGTGTTACAGTGACGATTATATGGGGTAAGCGATGGTTGAGACATTGACATTTCCTGACTGCTGCGGCAGAAGAACATCATGGCCAACAACCTTGGAGTAGGCCATGTCCAATGGCACCTGGGTAGTCCATGACTGATGTAATGGGACATTTCATGACTTATAGATCAGGGACATTTCTGGGAAGATGACATTGAGCCAAAGCTGAGGATGCTTAAGAAAGTCTAGCTGTCTCATGTCCCATGGGAAGGGAAACCAAATTGCTGCTGAGATTGGGGAGTGTACCAGATTGAGTGCATACAGAGGCTGAAAGAACCTGGAACATTTGTGGTGAATGGGACTGGACCAGGCCATTCTGCAAGTGATATGGACAGGCCACTAATATTGGAATGTGAAATATTGTAGCTACTGGTACTGTGGGACATCACTGCTGACAAGCTGGAACAGTGTTGATAGGGCTGTACCTTGTTGACTGAACTACAGTATGCCATTGCTGATGGGACAATAGGATGCCATTGTGTAGATCGGAATGGTGCATGTTCTTGCTGATAGTTTTTATTCATATCATGGCGACGAAACTTGAGAACATCAGCGGTGCTATTTTAGAGTCACTGCTAGGATGTTGTCACTTTTTTCGAGGTGTCATTTGCTGTCTTTTTACTGGCAATTTGACCGTATGCACCTTTTAAATGACAATTCTGGTATCCTCTGCTGGCGTAGTGATAGGTGACCAACTAGTACTGCCTCGATGCAGTGTTGGCCGTCATGGGGGATGAGCATGGCTTTTATGCTGGGATTGGGTAGGCCATTACTGATGGAAATCGGGATTTTATTAACGATGGGTGTCCTTGCAAAATGTAATTTTGGCTCAATTTTTAGTTTTTTTTTAAAAATCCTGGCCTTATCACCCTTGCTAATAGCTCTAATTTTACAAGAGAGGCAACCAATGTTTATTAGGTTGGGCCTTCTGTTATGTGTGACAAGAAAAAATTCACTCCTTATCCTTGTGATGGTCATGGGATGTGAGGGTAGCCAAAGCTGATGCATGCGCTAAGTAGGGAATGCCTCTACTTCAAGAATCTGTGTCTAAACTTGATGCATTTGAATGCTGCTGGGCGCAGTATTGACACGTTTGTCATATTTTAACTCCCCAAACTCATCATGGATTTTCTCCAAAATATTCCTCAAATGAATGTTTCTTATTACTAAAAAGCTAAATTCTTTCTTCCTTCACTAAATATGTTTTAAGGGGTCTTTCTATGTGAGGGCCATGGCTACTTACAGAAAACTACCCTCCATGATGTTCTTTAGAGAAACTCCACCACCAGTCAGACTGTCACAATGTGTTAAACCAAGCAAAGTAAATAATAAAGAAGGTCTCTGAAAGCATAGGGTTCAACATTGATTATTGATTCATGGTTTTGTTGAGCGTGTTAACTAACATATGCAAGGGTGTCCTGGTGCTTTGCTATCATAAAAGGGCAAAGAGAGCAAAACCTTACTCATGTTGAAAGAAGGAGGATTGTTTTTCATAACTCACGGGGTGGCATAGAGTTTTCTTATTTACACAGAAGAGAAGTAAAAAGATTCCAGTATATGGTTACTAGAAAGGGGAAGGGCCACCGCCCATTCTAGAGCGACAGACTGTATGATTGACAAGCAGGTTGTGGGATGCAGAGAAAAGAAAGTGAATAGGAATATGTCGACAGTGCTATTTATGAAGAGAAAGTGGACTAGAAGTAGTAGAATATCTTGGAAATAAAACATTGAGTGATGGGGTGGGGGTGAAGAAGTTTGACAAGAAGTTGAGATGTGAGTGTATGGCTTGGAAGACAAAGGATCAAACAAACAGTACCAGTTTTCTCAGTTTAAACTTGAGATAGAAGGTATGGAGGAAGACCCAAAAAGACTGAATACTCATGTGGCAGCCTAAAAAAGAATGACTGACTGGGCCACGGTTTTCCTGAGATCAAGGGGATAAAACGGAATGTTTTACAAAAGATGAATATAATAAAATAATTTATCGGTCCAAATTTGACTCCCTGGTTAATGACTACTGGAGTGTTGGTAGGCCTAAGATTAGGTCACAACTCAAAGGACCACTTGGATAGAGTACCGCCTACAATAACGATCTCATTTGTATCAGATAATCAGGCTTCAAAGTTGGCTTTGTCTTGTTGCAGATTGTTGTCACGCCTGAGCAAAATCTAATTGTTGTCGATATACAATGTAAGTGTTATGCCAAAAAAAAGTATACATCTGCAGGTTTTGTAATGAGATATAGATAGGCTTTGAACAAGATCAGTCTCAGATAAATGTCCTGAGGAATTCTACATATCAGAGGTCTCAAATTATAGTGTCATGGTGACAGATGAACCTCTTGCAAGGGTGAAGTATAGAAGGAGGAGGTACAACCTATAACAAATAGCTGTAAAAAGAACTATAAGGGCATAAGGGGTTAAATTAACGCCAGATTTGATGGTTGGCAGGCGTTTGGTGATGGACTTATGGAGACTGGGTGCGTTGAACATGGAACACAAAGAATAAGCAAGATAAACAATTTATCAAACAGCATACTGTGGTTTTGAGGAGGGCAAATCGAGAGGCTTTTTTTTACAAGAGGTTAGAATACGTTTTAAACTGTTTTGAAAACTTCATGAGGTGTATTATTATTTTGTTTATTCTAAGGAAGTTGAAGAAGTAGCACACAATAAAAATGTCCTTCTTATGCAATTTGATGGCGGTTTATAAAGTAGGCAGTCCTAAAAATACAATTCTGGTGCTGAGTCCTCTTCTGGTATGTATAGTATCATTTAGCTGAACTAAGTTCAGAAGAGTATCAGCGGTGGATGGAGAAGTACTGGTTATGACCTGGTGTCGAAGTGGGATTAAGGAGTCAAGGGCAGTTGAAAGCCAGGAGCTGAACTTGTGTGCAAGTTCAGGAGATGAAAGCCTGCAGTGTGAGGCTGAAATTCTAGTGTGCTGATAAATTGGGTAGTGTGGAGAGAGGCCTAGAGTTCTAACTATTGGGAGGCAAAGGTACAGCAGGACCAGAAAAGAAGCTTGAACTGCACATGAAAGTGGTCAGTTCATATGAGAGTGCATGGGGGAGACACATTAATACCATTAAAAGAAGCAACAATAGGGCCCAGAAGGTGTCTAGCAATAAGAGGTGACTTTCTGGTCTGGGTAAGGCCCATGGTGGAACATGTGTCAAAACAGCATTGGCACTGGATAAAGAGGGATTATCAATGCAAGTGTTCCAATGCCTGAGGCCAAGAACCTTAAAGACTTTTATGACATAAGGAACAAAAAAGAAGAATGTGCACCAATAGGGTGGTAGCATAAGGTCAAAGTAAGCGAGATGACAGGTGGAAAAACAATAACGCATGAACTGAATTCAGCAAAAAAGGACCTGACGAGGAGAAGAGAAGCTGATATTTTGCTTGTAAATACCTTGTTGGCAGCAAGTTGAATTATGTATTTCTTTTTTAAAGGAAAAGTCTGAAATGCACCCTCTGCACCCTCTTGATATGACAGGTTTGAATTCTGATGGCTACAATATGCAATATGCCTGTCACTGACCTGAGGTCAATAAAATAAGTAAGATTGAGATGCCTTTTAGTAACACCTTTTTGTTACAGTTCTTTGAGGCTTGCATCAATAAGCATACAATGCACAATTTCGTATAGTTATTTGTCCAATTCTCTGAATAGTTGTGTGCCAGAACATTAACACAAACATTTCTGATAAAAATACCACGGTCTAAATATTATTTACAAAAAATATTGTATCTTGGGTGTAGGCTTAGTATTTTTAGCTCCAATTAGATAATATTGTTTGAAAACAACATTAATGACATTATAATTTTGCCAGATTATATTTAGGCCATAATATTATGGTATCATATCACACAGAGTCTACTTGATCCACTTCAGTTTATACTTCATGGGCCTTCGTTTAAGTTCTCGCCTAAGGCAGCACATGCACTCTACCTCGCAAGACATTTTGGTGGCTTACAGGAGTCTTAGAACTGGCTCATTGTCAACCAATGGTTGACCTCATCATCACTCTCATTAAATTGCCTCTCTGTGGTCAGCGCATGCCAGCTTCACTTCCTCTTCATGTGTTTGTCCCCTTCGTGGAGCATGGCCTGTTAGAGTTTGCAGGCCTTCTTCCTAGTGTCCTGCTACAACCCCCATCCCTCTTTGTGTTGTTGCTTGCCTCCTCCCGTCCCTCTCCATGTTGTTTTTTTGCCACCTCCCACCCACTCCATGTCATTGCTTGGCCGTCGCCATTCTGCTCCTTTACATGTTGCTGCTTGCCAACTTCCACCATTCTACATCCCGTTGCTTGCCCCACTCATAATACCCCATCAGTTGCTTGGCTCCTCTCGGCACGCCCCATGTTGTTTCTTGTCCCCGTTCACCCTATCCTTTGTTGTTGCTTGCTCCCTCAAGCTCCATCCTGTGTTGTTGCTTATTACCTATCACCCTACTGCCTATACCTGCGTTATTGCTTGCACCTCACCCTCCCTCCCCATCCCACGTTGTTGCTTGCACCTTCCTGCCCTATCACGTGATGCTTCTTGCCCCATCTTACCCTTTCCCACTTTGGTGCTTCCTTCCACCCAACCTATCCATGCTGTCGATTTTGCATTTGCATGACCTCTATTCCTGACCATTTTTGCCTAGTTTCTCTATCTGCCTGTCTGTGTGTTTGCTTAATCTGATACTTTGCTTTGTCTCTCGATGAATGATACAACAAATGACGTTACCGCAGTCGGGTAAATATGTCTTTTATAGCACTGTCACAATAGTCAATTGTTGGTTATAGCTTAATTTGAGAAGGTGAACAAACTATTGACAAAGAATAGCACAACATGTTTTACTCATCTACTGTCAAAACTGTGAGTACCTTGCTTGATTGTTCAAAGCTCTGTCAGCACAGTCTCAATGTCTTGCGAGAAGTGGATGTCTCCCTCGTGAGTGTCCAGATGGAGCTCTAATGGGACTGCAGCAGACTTCTCCAAACTTTTGGCTAAAACTGTAGGCTAGGAATAGGGCGAGTTGACATTTGGCTCCCAAGCTATATCATTATACATTTTTCCTATTACAGTTGTTTTCAAAATTCAGAAACATGCACACAATGCTTTCCTTCAGGGAGCGCAGGCCAATGGGAATGAGTTCTGCACATTTTGGTGGGATTTGCTTAAGCTGACTTAAACACTCTGGGCCTGCTTGCATCCCTCACAGCTGCTTAGGTTTGTTCTTCTAATTGTGCCTGCAAAATTGTTTTTAGGAGGGTCAAGGAAGGTGATGCGCTCGTAGTCAATGGTAGACTGCTACACCATGCATTCCTCTGTCACACCTGCACGATTAGTATAGAATCTATCTTGCATAATTGATGCCAACAGCTCAATGCCTAAGAGCTCAGTGGGAATAGAAAACACAGCCTTTATAAACATGCTTATCATCTTTTCCCAACTCCAGGTTGTTGAGGCAGCTGCAACATGGGGTAGGCCGCTTTATTTCAATGGACTACCTTCATAGCTTACAGCGGATACATAATTGAAAGTGGATAAATCTATTCTAAAGGGTCATCTAGGTGCGAGGAAGGGAGAAGAGCAGTGGAGGCTCGCCCACAACTGCAGAGGAGCATCGCCCCACTGACTCAGAGCCAGCAGTTGAAAAATAAAATAATAATTGTATTATTGTTCAATTTTTCAGCTGCTGGCTGAGCCAGCGTGTGCAGGGAGGGATGGGGCCCGGCCATGGTAGGGGGGGGAAGGAGGAGTGGTTGGTGCACTTTTAAATGCGCATGTCAGTTTGGCCGGTCGTTTTAGGTCAGCAAAACTGACATGCGCGCTTAGGTTTCTCCAGCCCAGCTGTATTGCACAGGCAGGTTGGAGAAACAGCACAGACTCCCGGACCCTGAGCAAGCATTAATCCAGCCCGCCAAGGCCAATCCCCATGCTGCTCTCATGCTTGAGAAAAGCGCAGGGATTGGATCGGAAGTCCGTGATGCTCTCCCAGGGACTGCTGGGAACAGGAACTGGTTGCAGAGAAGAGCTAGGCAGCTGGCAGCACCAGTTAAGTTTTTTTTTAGTTTATTATTATAACCACTCACCGCGCACTCCCACTGCGCGCACCACCCGCGCCCCACATTCCCCTTCACCCATCCAACCTCTGGAGAATAGATCATATAAAATCATATTTGTGTAATATCCATTTACTGAAGGATAAACTCTGAATCTTAGGAGAAGGGCGTCCCAACTAATGGCTAAAATGCAGTTTATTGTATATAAAATAGGTATTTTAGATTTAATGTATTCCAAATGCAGTAGCACGCTTTGCACTACCTTTCATATTTTCAAATGGGGAACATAATCCCTGGTACAAAATCATAGGAAGCAGTTATAAAGAAAATAACAACACCAGTTATAAAGAAAATAACAACACCTGCAAACGGACCAGGGTCAAAAACAAAACCGCAACCCCAAGGAGTACCCAGGCATCCCCCCTCCTGCGGGAACTCCATTGGTTGCCAGTGAGGCAGAGATTAATGTTCAAGGGGCTCTGCATTGTACACAAGGCGCTTCATGGCAGAGCACCCACCTATCTGAAATCTCGTCTGTCCCTTTACAAACCAGGGAGGGCGCTTAGATCTGCTGACTCTATTTATCTGGTTCAGTCACGCTGTAGACTGACTACTGTGGGTGGACGCGCTTTTTCACATACTTTGCCAGCTATGTGGAATAAATTACCGCTGAAACTCCGCAATGAAAAGAAACTAATGCCTTTCCGCAAACAACTAAAAACTGTGCTTTTCCAGCAAGCGTGGGGTGGCCTTTAAATGTAATTCTGATGCATCTTTTATTGTCTAGCTGATCCTAACAAAGCGCTTAGAGACCCCTGGGTTATAGGGCGCTATATAAGTAACAAAAAATAAATAAATAAACGCTCATGACTAAGGCAAAGATTCTGAGTCCGGTTGATATGTTGGAGAAGAGGAAGCTCTGTTTCGCTGGCAGAGGGCGGTCCTCTGCCAAATATTAAATCAGCCCTCTATGCTTTCAGGATTTTTCAAATGGAAGGCTAAGAGGTTTTGTTACAGTATGATTCTGTATTAATGCCACCTTGAGGCAGGGTACACACTGGAGTTTAAAAACATGGGCGTACAGATGCATTCCAAGCAGATATTTCCTGCATGACTTCATATGTGATCACCTTGAGCCCCTGTATGCTTTTTGTACTCAATTTATTAATTTCAGCCCCAGCTTGTGCATGTGAACCTGTGCAGTGGTCACTCATATTGATGGGTGCGCTATCATTTTTTTTCATGCTCAGTAGCAGAACTGTCTTCTCAGTACCAAGACACCCTTACCAGGGCTCGAGTCGGGGTACCACGCAGGTGGACGGCGTCCCCCCACTTATTTTGCCAGGATCTCGATTACTGAAGCAAGTGGAGCCACACATTCACTCTTTGGACTCTCTGGCGCGAGATCGGAGCTCATTCAGAACGCTGTTCACGCGCTGGCTTCTCTGATGCAATCGCATCTAAGGGGTGAGTGAGGGGAGGCAATGAATCTGATGGTGCAAGCCACCTTTCGTGACCTCACTTCCTGTCGTGACGTCAGCGTCCCCCCACTTCTTTTTTTAGGACTTGTGCCCTGAACCTTACTCATCACGTGTTTTCTAAAGGTCCATGTAATGGAGAGGTGACAGTAATGAAAAGGACCCAAAGTACCAGGGTGCAGTGAGGTTGGCCTTAACTTACCTGCGTCAGCCTCCTGGGTCCTTCCATGAAGAATGTTTGCATGACTATGCCAATGACACAAACTGGAAACATATAATGAGGCTTTTTTGGAGGCATGGAGTAAAAAGTTACTCTTGCCTAGTTTCACTGTCCTAGACATGGCTCGGGGGTTCAGGAAATGGTGAAAAGCAGCAGAAGGTAAGGAGACCACAGCCTTTCAGGAGGCATGCTTATGTGGTGTTCATATTAATATACCAGTATTAACGCATGGTTGTAAAAGCTAAGAAATTGGGACTGTACTACTCCATTCGCCATAAAAGGCGTGGAGTTGGGGTAAAGTTCGAGGCTATTTAATGCCTCCGGATGCTGCAAAGGCAGCTCAGTGGGTCAAATTAGTGGCTCTGAAGCTCTTTTCTGTAACTCAACTTCCATTTATCTAATTATCAAAATGGATTAAATAGTAACGCTTCCCCGGCCATTCTGCCTCATTTTTTTTTAGAGGGGGCTCGTTTCTACTGGAGCAGAGAGCCCCTACTCCACTCCCTCTCTGATGCTTACATCTTTGGCATCTTAAAGAATAGTCATGCGGGGCACATGTGCAGGGAGGTCATGTTTTCGTCTCCATTTGCGCCATTTTGCCTCCTTGACTCAGTCCTCGTTCCTTCTGTTGGTGTCTTGACTGACACAACCTCGCCCCGTGTGCCTTCCGGCCTGACTTCCGGCCTCTGCCAGCTGAAAGGACAGAATATTTTTCTGGTACTAAATTTGTGTTTACATTACTATGTGATTACCCTCGAGTATCTCTCCCAAGTATGTATCAAATTAAACTGTTATTAAGACCTGGCAGGTCAGGCTGAATGGTAAGAATTTCCTTTCAAGTAATGACCCAAACTCAACTCCTTTTATTAGTGTTTATATAAAATGTGCAGTTAGGCCACGCCATGAAACCGTGTTTATATTTTAGCAGAAATAATTACATTGCACTTTCCTGTTTCCTTAGAGCTGTCATTATGAGTACACTGAAGCAATAAGGCATGACAGGCCGGCGCAGTTTGGGGTTTACTGAGTGGCACGGGTAAATTGTAGGGCCGGAAGCAGGAGCCCGACTGCTTCGACCTCAGCGGGGAGCTCTGCCTTATTTCTCTTCTGAAGCAAAATGGCAGAATTCTGTGGATATTTGTTCAAGTGGCCTGGTGCGTCACCGTGCATCCTGCAGAACTGGATTCTAACCCCGGTGTCTGCATTTTGGCAAATGTTGTGGGACTGTAGAGCAAATCGCTTTAGACATCTGGTGCCTCTACTTGTAAGCATATATGTGCAGCATAAGTGTGTAAATATATGTGGTGTAATTAATACCACACCGTGCCTTGTCCAGTAATATGATCCCAGCCCTCTGCTTTGCAGTCTTGTTTCAACCTGATCCTACTCTATGCAAATGTGTGTCCAGTGACTGGGTTTGATATCCTTGTTCAATAAAATGTTTTCAGTGGTGGGTTCTGGTGTTTCTGAGAGTTATATCAAACTGATCAAATAAAATTGCTGCAACTAGAAAATAACATCTTACTATACACACTATATGATTTTTTTTCTGAGTAACTGAGTGCCATCAATTAAAACAATCAGTACTGGGCACTTTACATTCAATTGAATCAGTTACAAGCGCCCCCAGAGATATAGAAGCAATAACAGCCTAGAAGTGTGAGGTCTTTAAGATGTTTCCGAAAAGCAGGCCTTCGATATATGATTTTAATTGCCAATAAAGAAAGTTCCAGATGTAAATAGAGATGTTTCAGCTTCCTGTTATGTTATCTTAAGTATAATACCTGCTTTTGTAGACTTCTATGTGTGCTAATACCATACTCCAAAGCTCCTCCTTGAATTCTGAGCTGTATTGTGTCGGCTTAGTTTGGGACATGTGTGCCTTCAAGAGGTTGCAAGGGTGTTCTCCACTGTTCTTGGGTTTTCACTCTATGATTCTCTGCTTTCTTGATTTGGAGGCTGGTTTTATGTGTGACGAATAAGCTGCAGCAACAGATGAGATTCAGGTTCTTTCAATGAGGATATTAGGGGTCACTTTCATTTCTGCTCCTTTGCACTTGGGGAAAGATTTGCCCATCATGTCTTTACTGTGGTTGTGCTGAGCTTGTGTTTTCTGTGACTTTAACGTAAGTTTGAATGTCATCTGCATTGAGAGTAGAAAAAGACGTGGCGAGAGGGAGAGCCCTGATATACATGTTGAGGAGGATGGAGAATAGGGGAGAATTCTCATTGGCCGTTGTGCATTCTTTGGTCTGGTTATGGCCTTTCCCTTTAAGAGGGTGTTCAGGATTTCTACAGGCCTCCATCTCTTCAGAGGAAAAATGCCATCAAAGACATGATTAGTTGGTGGAAGTTAGCATTTGTGATGACCAGTGAGGGGTTTGACTGACTGAGACACACACACACACACACGCGTATACTCGTGAATTGTGCTAGTTAGGAAGGCAGCAGCATCTTCAGTTTGTGCTTCAAATTAGTTGATCTGTGCCTAGAGCTGAAGGGTGTTATCCAACAATGGTTGTTTTCTGGTCCTTCGCATAATAATCGTGATTAGACCTTCAATTCACAGGAACATTAGAGTTTATCAGGCGGTCTCACTTACTGAACACATCTTCCCGTGTTTTCACAGGGGACCATGAGCGAACAGTCACCTCGAGTTTCACTGAGTGGGACATTACCTTTCCTGGCTGAACTTTGGTTCTCAATGTCCACTCGGTATATAGTTGTACCAGTATGTGTAGTATTTACTGGATGTGCAATTACTACACCATTTCAATGTATGCATCTCATAATGGTTGAAAACGTGGGAACATTATATGTTTCCTCCTTTTGAGTGCACACACTTGAAATGTGAAGCTTTTGGTCACACAATTTGCACTAGGAGTTACCTGGTGCAAATTGTGCAGGCAAACACCTGCTGTTGTTGATTTAGTGCCTGAGTTGTAACTCGGATATTAGTGTTGACAAGAACTTTGTCCACATATCGGGATTTGCACAGAAAAGAGGTAAGTCCCCAAGAGATATACTAATGAGAGGAGATGGTTGAGCTTGTCTGAGGCAGAAGCACGCTTCCTTTAGGTCTGTGTGCATGAACCACTGTGCTACCTGAGGAAAGTGCCTAACTAGTCTTATAGAAAAACCAGTTGTGATAACACAGGGATGGATGGATAATGCTGACAGGGACCAGATATTCCCACCAGCTGGAATGTTGGAGGAGTAAAGAAATTTGCTCCATGTGAAAAGAAAGGCAGGTGGTGTACACTTTCCTTCCATTGTCCTGGACCACAGATGCAATCAGAGACCCAGCAGGATAAGAGCAAATCATGCAAAATAGTACCCCCATTTTGCTGGGCTTCTTCTGTGTGGTTATTTGTAGTGGATTATTCAGAAAATATGTTTATGGTGTCACTTTTGCCTCACTTTTGCCTCCTTGACTCAGTCCTCGTTCCTTCTGTGGTTCTCTTGACTGACACAGCCTCGCCCCGTGTGCCTTCCGGCCTGACTTCCGGACTCTGCCAACAACTTGGAGGTTTAGCACTTCCAAGAAAGTGATAACCTTCGCGCTCTATTTACAGGGATTACCCTGCATCACAACTACCCAATTGCCTAATTGCAACCATGCCATCCATTAGGAGTGCCCAGATAAGATGGCACCACTTCATAGAGACCTGTGGAAAAGGGTTGAGAATGAGTTCTTCTTGTAACTCCTCCTCGCCTAAGTTTTATGTCAGGATAGTAATTTATCATGCCCTGCAAGGACATAAAAGAATCTTGTCATTTTGTTCTGATCCGTTCCCCTGTAATGTGTTTAAATTCAGTTTATGCTGCTTTTCACACTCATTGCATACTTTAATCTATATGGAGGCGTCTGATGGAGTTGGAATCATTGCATTTAATGAAGTCTGTAACCTACACTGCTGATATATTTCTGATGTGGACTCCTAGTTTCATCAAAGCTTGTCTCTTTAAATAACGTTGTTAGTCAGCTTTTAATCATGGCATGTCATTCTACCCTTCTGGTGGTGCACTTAGCCCCTCCCTCTTCAACCTTTATGTGCAACCACTTGCAGCAGTGGCCAAAGATTGGGGTCTGACACTAGTGTCGTACGCCGACGATACACAGCTGACCATCACCCTCACGGAAGGTCCCTCCATCTCAGCCTCTAGATTCAAAGATGGTCTTGCTGCAGTGGCCCTTTGGATGACAGATAACTGCCTACAGCTTAACGCCGGGAAAACGGAAGTGCTACTCCTGGGCAAAAACACCAGCCTCTGGAACGAGCACTGGTGGCCATCTTCCTTAGGCTCCATTCCTCCTCCCAAGCCCCTTGTAAAAAATCTGGGTGTCTGGATGCCTCTCTTAGCTATCAGACCCATACTAAGAAAGTGGCCGCCACATGCATTGGCTTGCTGAGGTGTCTTAGTCCCATACTTGGCTTCTTCGATGCTAAAGTCCGCCAACTTATCATCCAAGAGACAATCCTCTCTCGCGTGGACTACGCCAATGTTCTCCTCCTAGGCGCTAACAAAAGCGAAATAGCAAGACTGCAACGCGTGCAAAACGCAGCGGCCAGAGCCCTGGTCGGACTCCCTCGCAGATGCTCGGCCAGAGCCATTATCTGCAAATTGCACTGGCTACCCGTCAACTCCAGAATACAGTTCAAGACACTCGTCATGACTTTTAAAATCCTCAAACTTGGAAGCCCTCTACTGCTACGTCATCTTCTCACCCCCCATGATCCGCGTCGCGAACTCCGATCCTCTAATCAGCACCTATTGGAGCGTTCCCCGCTATAAACTCAGTCGCGTTGGCGGCCGCTCCTTTAGAGTATTGGGAGCTAAGCTCTGGAACGCCTTACCTCTGTATCTGTGTATTTTAATTCACTCTGCACCTACTCCTTAGCGCTCACCTGTTAGTCCCAGCCGATCTAAACGCTGTCAGGGGCAGGAATCGCTTGCACGCCGCCATCACTGACCTCGAGGAGCCACAGGACACGCCCACTCCTGTTGGCCACGCCCACCCCTCGCCAGTATATAATCGCGCTCTGATTACTAGCGCTGCATTGTACCTGATCCTCCTGAGGCGGAAGCCGGGAGTCTTGCTTGCCAAAAATTGAAAATTACCGCTTTTAAAAACTGTATCTGTGTATTTTAATTCACTCTGCACCTACTCCTTAGCGCTCACCTGTTAGTCCCCAAACAGCCGATCTAAACGCTGTCAGGGGCAGGAATCGCTTGCACGCCGCCATCACTGACCTCAAGGAGCCACGGGACACGCCCACTCCTGTTGGCCACACCCACCCCTCCAACGCCCACAACTTCCCCCATAAATCATGTGTCAGCATAGGGAGCGCAGCGGACGGGCGCAGCGGGCGCGCCGTCAGCGCGCCGAAGGCGCGCCAAAGGCAAGCCTGTCTGGGCCCGTCCGGGCCCAGCCGGCCCCAGGCCCTGCCACTCTGCCCTTTTTAGCCAGGAACGACCGGACCTACTCCCGTGAGGAGCTACTAGCCTTAAATACCCAAAAACATCCCTCCTGCACGCGCATCCTGAAGGGTGATAATCAATTCACCAGATGCAACATCTGCAACCCTGCAGATTAGAACCCGGTACACAAGGGCTTGTACCTAGGCCTACTCAACTGCAGGTCGCTCGTGAAGCACTCGCACAAAGTTAACCTTCTAATCACAAACCACGCCTTAGACATCTTGTTTCTCACAGAAACCTGGCTCACCCCCAGCAGTGGCCCCGACATCGTTCTTGCACTGCCCCCCTGGTACTTTATGTGCTCGTTGAATAGACCAGAGGGCAGAGGAGGTGGATTAGCTATAATCCTCAAGGACAGCCTCACCTGCAGAACATCTGATGGCAACATCAAGGGACACGAAAGCTGTCACT
Organism: Lissotriton vulgaris; assembly: GCF_964263255.1. NCBI lineage: Eukaryota > Metazoa > Chordata > Amphibia > Caudata > Salamandridae > Lissotriton > Lissotriton vulgaris. The sequence continues at coordinate 998,699,391 of NC_141695.1, read as the reverse complement.
TCACTATACAAATTTCCCCAGTCACCTCGCTATCGGGAACGCTGGTATATCGCCCGCCGGGCAGTCTAGCAGACTTTCCGAACAAAATGATCGATCAGACCTCCATTAAATGTACGTCTTCCACTAACTACATACTACTGGGAGACCTCAATGTACACTTCTTGGACCCGGTCGACAAGCAGGCCAGTGAACTACTACAGGAAATCACCTCTATCGGCCTTGACCTAAAAAACCCACAGGCCACTCATGAAAGAGGGCAACTGCTTGATCCCATCTTTTCAAACATTCCTGACCTGAAAACCCTTGGCCATATCCTCCTCCCCTGGACTGACCACTTCCTGGTCCCCCTCGTATGGGACATCGACACTCCGCCCCCTCAACCTCCCAAAACTAGAACTCATACCAGACGATGGCAGAAACTGGAACCAGACGTATGGGCAGCCAAACTAAGGGAACACGTTCCCCACCCCTCTCAAGACACCATAGCAGGGGACAAGGAATTTAACACCTGGGTCACCCAATCGCTTGACTCCATCCTGCCTAAAACCTACTCTCTGAAACACACCAAGAGAGTTAACCCCTCACCCTGGTATACCCCCGAACTCAACCTTCTGCGTAAGGTTTGTAAAAGGAATGAACGCCTCTGGAGGAAGGAAAAAACAGAGGGAAATAAAGAAACATTCCGTACCTCCGTAAAATCCTACAAAAAGGAGCTACGCAACACCAAAATCTGTTTCTACGAGAGCAGAATTAAAAACGCTGCCTGCTCGGCTCACGAAACCTACTCCGTTCTCAAAGAACTCCTCCACGCCCCCGACCCCCCACTCAAACCGCTCGATCCTAAAGAAGCAGAAAGCAAATGCACCAATCTAGCCACCTTCTTTGACGAGAAGATCCAAAAAATCCTCCTGGCTATACCCCCCCCTGAACCGGCCCACACGGATCGGGATCTCACCATCACGACCACTAACCCCCCCTTCCGTCTGACAGCCCCCAACCCTCCCTGGACGTCTTTGGCCCAGTGACAACGGAAGAGGTAGGGGCAACTTTGGCCTCAATTAAAAGTGGTTCCCCCCTCGACCCCGCACCCCTCCGCTTCCTGAAAAAAGTGTCTAGCACCATCATCCCCCCCCTCACGGCTGTAATTAACTCCTCCTTTTCGGAGGGCACAGTTCCCCCCAGCTGGAAAGCGGCAGCAGTTAAAGGCCTTCTAAAAAAACCCTCCCTAGACCCGCAGGACCTCTCCAATTACAGGCCCATCTCCCTTCTCCCTGGAAACAGCAAGATCGCGGAGAAGTTGGTGAACAAACAACTGTCACTTTTCCTAGAGAGCAATAACCTATTAGGGGTCTCCCAGACAGGGTTCCGTCCAGGCCAGGGCACTGACATCGCCCTCCTGGCAGCAGTGGAGAAGGCCAGAAGCATTCTGGATACGGGAGGATCAGTGGCAGTGATCCTCCTGGACCTCAGTGCGGCCTTCGACACTGTAGACCATCCCACCCTAATCCAACGACTGGGAGAAATCGGATTAAAGGGTATGGCCTTGAAGTGGCTAAAATCCTTCTTAACAGGACGTTCCTTCCAGGTTTGGGAGAACGACAGCCACTCACCTATCATTCCCCTCCGATGTGGAGTACCGCAGGGCTCATCCTTGAGCCCTACATTATTTAACATGTACATGGCCCCACTGGAGAAGAGGGTCAGTTCGTTCGGCGTGTCTATTATCAACTACTCCGACGACACCCAGTTGGTGGTAACCCTCTCACATCCCCATCACGCCCCCTCTGATCTTCACAGTTGCCTCTCCGAAGTCCACCGATGGATGAATCTCTCATCGTTAAAGCTGAACGGGTCAAAAACCGAGATACTCATGCTGGGTCACAAGGGGCCTTCCCTGCCACTTCATCTCTGGCCCAGCTGCTTGGGTGACCCTCCCGCACCTAAGGACGAGGTTAAAAGCCTAGGCGTATGGATCGAGAAGGACATGAGCTTTAAAACTCAGGCAAAAAAGACGGCAGGGATATGCTTCGGTCTCCTCAGAGCCTGTAGGAAGATCTTCCCCCTGCTCCCCGCAAACGCAAGGAAGCTCCTCATTCAGGGCCTAATCCTAGCGAGATTAGACTACTGTAACGCCATCTATCTGGGAGCTCCCGAAGCCACCCTTAACACGTTGCAGAAAGTCCAAAACGCCGCCGCCCGCCTACTTACGGGCACACCTGCAAGATCCTCTGCCAAGCCAGCTCTCAAGTCTCTGCACTGGCTTCCAGTCAGAGAAAGGGTCGCCTTCAAGGCCCTCTGCTTGGCCCACAAAACCCTCAACAATAACGCCCCCCCCCCTTCTCAAGGAACTCTTAATCCCCTACAAGGCGGAAAGAGATCTCCGGTCCAGCGGAGAAAATCTTATCTCAGTCCCCAGAGTCAAAAAAGCCAAGACCGGTGGCCGTCGCTTCTCGGTCCACATGGCCAAACAGTGGAATCAACTACCACGAAGACTGAGGACAGAATCGAATTACCTCCAGTTCAGGAAATCTTTAAAGACTCTCCTTTTCCCTAAAACATAATTCCGTTAGACGGCTGAAACCCCTGGAGAAGCAGGTCAGCGCTGGGATGCTCACTGAGTTACTACGCGCTTTACAAAACCATTAAATTTAATTAATTAATTAATTAATTAAATTAAACATCCGTTCCTTAGATAATCTCTCCACCTTCCGGAAGGCCATTAAAACTCACTTGTTCCCCTCTCTTTAGCTCTCCTCTGTCCCTGTCTACCTAGCTCCGGTAGGGCTTCTGTGGCTTCTATAGCGCCGGGACGCCTCTTTGCTGGGGCAGCTGTTTGCGCTTTACCAAAACCATAGAATAGAATAGAATTGTTGCACTGTGTTTACCACAGTGTGTTTCCTCCTCGGTGTCGGTGCGCAGCACAGACACGCACGGTAGACCTTGGCTCTTTCACCGTTAGGGGCTGCCCTGCTCCCTGTCCTACTGGACCCCATGACTGCTCATTTTAAGGGGATCTTCTGAATCAGTTGTAACTTTTACGAAGCCAACATGACCAGCCCCTCCACAGTCTGGTTGTTAAGCGCGATATCTGCGGTGACTAACTGCACACCCACAGCCAAGACACAATCAGACTGGAAGCAAAAAGGTAGACAAAAGAAGGAATGTATTTTCTCCGTCTATGCACCCAAGATCAGAAACAACATGATATACATCTTAACGCAGTAACAGTCCACTTCAGCCCCCGAAACCCAGCTGCGTCTTCAATCACTCATTGGCTGAATCTCTGTTTTTTACCATGGAAGGTGGCCTACTGCCCTTTGGCTAGTTCAGCACTTTGCAAATTCTACATAAATACATTAGTGGCGGCGTCGGGACATTTCCTCCCTTTCACCCATAAGGAGACACCGTTAGCTTGGGGCCACCGGGGTGGGCAAAGCTTGGGGCCTGCAGCCTCAGCTGACAGCAGGTGGGAAACATTCACATTTTGCTTTTCTCCCCTCAGCAGTTGCTCACAGTAGACTAGTATTTAATAGTTTATGTGCAGCAGTTGTTTATTTTCGTGTTCTATTATATTATTTTTAGCGGTATATGTGTAGCGCGTGCCTGCCATTGGAATGTGACCCAGATATATTCGGGGGTCCTGAAGCAGGCCCTTCAATATTTACCGCCCACCCTCCCAGTAAGTCATTTAGCTGCAGTCTGCCAGTCCAGTATCTCCAATGGTGGTGAATCTAAATGGACAGCAGTAGCACCCATTCAATGGCGTCCTTGTGGACACGTGTTTGCACAGCTAGCCACGTGTTTGCACAGCTAGCGCTTAGCATCAGCACCTTGACCGCGTATGAGCCCTGGTTCTCTGGCCTTTGTGGGGCAGCACCTGGGCACACTTGGATTCTGATTGGTGGAGTGAGCTTTAGTGCTTACACAGCTGTGTGGAGCAGAACATTAAGGAGGAAATCAGGTTTTCTAATGAGGCACGTGGGCCTGGTAACGTTAAACTCTGTTGATAATGACAGCCCTGAGCAGTATTTTCAGTAATTGAATTAGTAAGTATTAGCAGAACAGATGTAATGCAGTACGTATGACATGATGATGTGTGCATTGTTATGTCGTCGCATGTGTTCGACTATAGGAAACACCCGGATTTAGTTGGCTCGAGGACGAAAACATGGCGACTGTACTGAGCAAGGAAAGGCCATTAGAAATTAATCGCTCCAGCTTCTGTTAAAAGAAAGGTGAAAAAGAGTCCATTACCAGCAGCGCAAAGGCTGGTCTAGCGCTTGTAAAAAGCCCCTCGTTTTATAGGTGTGCAGGGGAGATTTATATGTGTGAATTGGCACTGCAGGGCCCGTTAGGCGCCAACCCAGGCAGAGGTTTAGAGGGCTGCAGGGTGTTGAGAAGGATTTAAATCAGAGACCACCTGAGAAATATGGCGCGTATTTTTCCTGGGTGGCCTCCTGCAGTATCGTTGCAACACTCGAGGAACTGTTTGAGAAAGAGAACAACGGAGGGGAAAGTGATGGCTTACATTACAAGTTGCTGAAAATGTAACATGTTTGTTTAATTACTCAAGTCCTCACCGGGGAGTGTTCTTGAAGGCCATTTGTGGTTTAGATGGTCGGATGCCAGCATCACGCCAGGTTTGGACTTTGGCCATGCATAGCTAATACTGAGAGTCCGGACAGTTCACCGCTGGCTCAAGATGTTGACCTTGGTACTATATATGGATGTTTTGGTGATGTGCGCTGTCTGCAGTTGGGGATCATTGGCATTTACCCAAGTCAAATACTCGCTGCAGCGATGTGTTGAGTCTGCACGTCATAGCTAAGGTAGCCGATGGGTTAAGTCATCTGTCATGCATTTCACTTTGCTCGTGATAGCACACACCACTTGTGCAACCTCCCACTATACTCTTTCAGGCCTGCCAACTCACACAATGCCACAGTGTGTCACACAATATAGGGTTCCTTCACCTTGTCAGGTGCCAAGATCACACAGTGGCAGGGAAGACATACTGGAATCCGCTGCACATGGTGGATTTCCTGACTATCTTTGGGGGCTCTGAGCAGCAATGTTCATTAATGGGTTTGAAAATACTCCAGGACATAGATACCAGCCTCAGAAAGCTTCTTTATGTTTTTTAAAGAGAGAGTGGAGTGTACTCTTTTTAAAGAGGGAGGATAATGGTTGGATTGGACAGTGTGCCTATTAAGTAGTTCTCAGCAGGAGGTCCCGCCCCCCTCCTCTAGCTGTGAAATATTTTTCTACTTCCACTGGTCTGCTCTTTTGGTGGAATATTGCACAGAAATCCAACACATATAATTGAGTATCGCCTTGCACACAGCATCACTCTTAACCGGGGCGCAACATCCATTGTTGCAAAGCAGAAGATGGAACGCCTAAAGTAAATCCAACATAGCCCAATTAGGCTATTATTTCGCTATTACAGCACCTAGCAATACTCACTACCATCAATTGCCTTACACACACGTATATGTCTGCTAGAAGATGTGCAAGCTCTTCGGTACAGCTATCCAGGCTCACCCATCAAACACCAATAACAATGCACTCACAGTCACAACTCACTGAAGTTGATACAATAACCTAAGATAGAAACAGAGAAATTCACACTACTGATGCCACATACTCATAAGACGAATCTGACCTCAAAACCGTTTGAAATGCACCCTGGCTATGGAAAAACAATGTGATGCTATACAAAAACAAGATTGTGTGCCATACAATTGCAAATACCATAACATAACGTAACATAACACAGCATAACACAACCCAACATTGGTACCATTGAGTATATACATTGCTAATTATACTTAGATACAAGGAAACTTAGGGGCCGAATACGATGGCGGTCGGACCACAACCAACGGCTCGTTGGTTGAGGTCCAACTTCCATCTGCTGCTGAGGTCCGACTGACTTATTACAGTGCCTGTGGTCCAATGCAGCAGGCGGAGGGACCATCTGATGGTTTCAGTGCATCAGAAACCTTTTATAATCCCTTAATGACGGTGGCTCTGCCATCGGGATAATGTTGTTTGTTTCCGTGTCGGCCTTTCTGACATGGAAAGTCTGTTGGAAAGTGACATGGAGGACCTCTAGCTTGGCCCCCTTCCCTCATGGCCTTCCGCTTTGGGGCATCGTGGACACCAACATCCCTGCACCATCTTAACATCCCTGAACCATGTTGCATGGTGCAGGGATGTTTGGAAACATCAATTTTTCAATGGAAGCTTGTGCTGCAAGGTTTTTCCGCCCACCACACAAGCTTCCATTGAAAAAGGGATGTTTCTGACTACCCTATGGGCGGTCACATCCAAATACTGTGCTGTGAACCGTTGACCTAAGGTCGGACGGGTCCCAATCCACAGCGCTGTCGGCGGATGTGAGTCCACCCTACATCGTAATAAGCCCCCATGTCTGTTATAATACCAGTACTACTACTTATAATCTCACAGAGCCAATCAAAGCACTCCTGCAAATGATCTGTCCCATGGGTCTCCTGAGTCCAGCTGGCAGCTGGAAAGTGTCACTACATATAGGAAGACATAGGGTAGTTATGTTTTTCTTGTTGCTCTAGTTTTTATAGACTCTGTGCACGCTTCATACCATAAAACAAACACACCACGATTCACACTTTTTAGGGATTTACGGAACTGTGCAGCCCTGCAGTTAAGCCTCTGGGACAATTACTCTGTATTCTTCGGCCTACATTGCTGCTGATATTCATTAGAAGACCCTTTCCAAGATAACAAGCATTTACAATGCAATAGGTCTCGCAGCATTAAAGTTTGAGTTTTTGGCATTGTATATGACAATGCCAATAGTTATAACTTTTGTAAATGTGACACCTATAGCATTTGTAATGCAATCTGTGTTTTATTTACGTGACTTAGATGTATTGATATTACAAATAACAATGGCTTTTAATTTTTTTAATAATTAATACTTAAATAAAAGGTATTGTAATTGAGTCGGTGGAAGGGTGAAGTGGGTCGTGTCCCAGAGTGATGTGGTGGTGTCCCCGAGTGGTGCCCCGAGTGATGTGGTGGTGTCCTCGAGTGACAAGTGGTGCCCCTGAGTGATGTGGCGGTGCCCCTGAGTGATGTGACGTTGTCCCTGAGTGATGTGCTGGTGTGATGTTAGGTCGCTTATTGCAGAATACAGCCAATACAAGCAGAGTCACTGTCAGGCTACCGTGAGGGTTTCTGTGGAAGGGTGCTGGCGCTTGAATCGCGCAGTACAGGCAGCATTCTTTCAGGACAAATGTCATATGGGAGGATTGTCGCTGAGTATAGGAGCTGTGTACACAGCACGGCAAAGGTCGGATTGGCCTTGAGGACAGCCTGGCAGTGCCAGGAGGGCTTTTTTGGTAGTTCAGTGTGTGTGTCTGTCGGTTTTTGGGTGTTTGTAGGTCTGTTTTTTCTTGGTGCGAGTGTGGATTTTACTGTTGGTTTCCACAAACCGTGCCTGCAGCAAGCACACACAAGTGTTTTCAATACACAGGAACCTATTTGTTTTGTCGAGATGTTCCTATTACATTATTGAGCTATTCAGGCTGTCGTTTAGCTGTTAGCTGGAGCTGTTCAGTCCGCACACAGGGGAGCATGCAGGGGCGTAGCTATCGCTGGTTCAGCAGGTACAGTGGCACCGAGGCCCGGTGGTGTGAGGTGCTCAGTGCACCCCACCTGTGGCTGTATTTTGCTACATAAACCTGTGCTAGCAGGGCCTGTGGTCCTTGCCTGCACTAGGGAATATGCTGCCATTGCTATGCTACCTTGTGCATCCTGGAGTAGGACTGGGTAAGGGGGTGTGCATCTATTTAGGGGTGTACTGCGCAAATAACGGGCACAGGAGTCAGACACACCTTTATTCCGCTGTTCACGGAGTCAAGGGTGGTGGATGCTTATGCCCGTTTCTTTCTACTTGCTGATGCTGGCTTATGTTTATTATTCACGAGAACGTCCTTGTTCAGCACTGTTGGTTTGTGGGCTGCGAGGGTGAACGGAAGCACGCAGAAGGAAATGACATCAGCTGGCATTCTCATGACTGTCCCAAGCGCTAAACACGGCCTCGAGCTTCCAGCACTGACTGCCACAGAGTCCTACCCAATATTTGAGATTTGAGAGGGGCAGTAATGGCAGGGAACGTTCTTAAACTTCATTCTACTCACTCTGCACACATTGTTTTCTCATTAGTGAGAAAGAAGTGGTAAAATAAACTATACCGTTACCAATTTCAGCTCGACAAGCGCAAAAAACTTCTTATTTCGTAATGGACAGTGTGTGTGTGCGTGGTGGGGGTAATATCGCAATATTCTTCAGAGGAAGTGCAGGGAATACCTCAGATCCTCGCCGTGCTGGAGCCGTTGTGAGAAAGCGGCACATGATTTGAAAACCAGCCCGGGCTAGGCGGTGGATATGGGCACAGCAGAGTACATCTAGAAAGTGCACAGCATGTCTCGAGCCTGCAGGAAATGAGAGGAAACTGGGTAGGCCTGGCGAGTTTCTCTTGCATGCCCATGAATGCTTGTTACTATGCATAGAAGAGTTGTCAAAAGTGTAATAATGGGCCGCCCACCTCATGCCCTCAATTTTCGGCCCATAACTTCTCTCCTGTCAAAACTTCTTGAAATCTGCCCAGTTTAGTGGTTTTCTTAATTTTCGGATGCAGGGCCAGCCCTCGGCAGCGCACTGACTCAATAACTTGAAAAAGCATTGACGCTGCGTCTGCAGTATATTTTTAGCTGGATCACAAAGCTGAATGTCCCCGTGTTTACCAGTCACCGCATCATCACCGGCAGCGAACAGCAGCAGGCCGCAGCTCCCCAGCAGCAGCAGCGGGAGGCCCGGTAAAGTCCGGTCGAATGGCCAGTCACTGCATCATCACCGGCAGCGAACAGCAGCAGGCCGCAGCTCCCCAGCAGCAGCAGCGGGAGGCCCGGTAAAGTCCGGTCGAATGGCCAGTCACCGCATCATCACCGGCAGGGAACAGCAGCAGGCCGCAGCAGCAGCGGGAGGCCCGGCTCCATGGCCGCCTCAGGCTTCCATCAGGCTCCGCCCTTCCCGCCCGGCGTCGAAGTCCCGCCCGGCGTCGACGTCACTTCCGTTGCAAGGCAACGGCCCCACCGGCACCAATCCCAGCGCGGCTCCTCGTCTGACGTCAGAGGAGCTGCGCTTGGGATTTGTAAGACTACCGAAGTTCCCGGGCTGCGGCGGTGTTTATGGGAAGGCAAGTTTTAATTTCCATACAATGCCGCTGTGGGAGGCGGCGGTGATTTGAGACTTTCTTGCACAGTGCCTTCCCACGCGTAAGGGGAGAGGAGCCCGGCGAGTGAGGTTGAGGGTGGGGGTGTACGCGCGTGTGTATGTTGGAGTGTGTTTGTGCGTGCGTGCGTGTGTGTGTGTGTCTGTTTAAGGGGGGTGCGTGTGTGTATGCAGCGTGTGTCTGTTTAAGGGGGGGTGCGTGTGTGTGTATGCAGTGTGTGTATGTGCGCATGCGTGAGTGTGGCTTTGTTTGAGAATGGGAAAATGAGGCACGGCGACGTGCGCGCTCACGAGGTAGAATCTCCGGCAGGAGACGCTCGCTCGTGATAGTCTGCTGTCCACATTCCCCTGAAAGCGACGACATAAGTTGTCGAGCCCTAGACAGCAAAGCTTCGCTTTGCTTTCGTCTAGGCTCGACCCAAAAACGGGTTGGACTAGACCAGGCCTTAAATCAACAAATGTCTGGTGAAATATCTGGAATGTAGCAATATCAACTAGCGTAAAGTCTCATGCAACGTGTTTGGCTTCAGACGGACACCTGGCACTTCAGGAAAATGAAGGTGTGCTGGGATAGAGAGGAGAACCCAGGGCATGTTCTAAAGAGATATGAAGGGCATCCCTCCTCTAACTCTACGGTTCAGTGTTCTTTTCAGTGCATCATGAACAGAGCATGATTAATGTGAATGCTCATTTTTGGGTGCATGCGCCCCAGTACGAATGTACCTCAAATGTCATCACTATCAAGGCCTGCTTCTTTGACCCGTGCAAAAATGAGTGCTGAGATAAGTCATTCCTCAAAAGCAACGATGCAGACCTACCACAGCTAAAGTGGCCGTGGGTCTAGCAAACTGTAGGAAAGATGCAACCGTGCACTGGTATTGCAGCAAACATGCATTGAAATGGCAGCTAATATGCTCTGATAGGTCAGAAGAAGTCATATGATAAGGTAAGACATGAACCCTAACCGGAACATGGTACTCATCGAATGTTGACTCGAATATGGGCAGATAGCCATGTTTCACAGATCACTTGCAGGCCCACTCCACGCCCATTCATCTGCCTCCACCTCATACAAGAGAGTCACCCCCATGACTGTCGCCATTATGTCATTGCTTGCGAATGCTTGCTTTCAGTCAGTGGACCGCTGCAAGTTTGACATGTGTAAAATGAAGAAACTATTGTATGTTTGTGGTGGGGTCTAAACCCTAAAAGAAGATTCTTTCATCAGGAACCTAGTGAACATATGTCCCGTGGAAAAGTGGGAGGGAGCGGACGTGCTATCCACACATGAAGATCACACGTGTAAAGTATTTCATTGACGCGGTCTGTTTCATTGTGTGTGCACATTTCATACACATCCTACCTTAAATGCTGCTTGTGCATGATGGTTGGGGTAATCCAACCAGCAACTGAGACTGTACAAATCTTAATCGTGAATGCAAGAAGTCCTTGCTAGCTGGCTTCTGTGGACAAGAAACAAAGAATGTTAGTCCTTTTGACAGAATAGTTTTTAGTCAGACTTCTTCACAGCATCAAGAGAATGTGCCTGAATTTAAGAAAGTTAAGATTCTGGGGTTACTTTGAAACTGGGCATCAGCCGTGTGTGGCAAAATTGATGCTGTGGTTAAAGATTTCTTATTCAAGAAGTGCCAGCTCTGCAGGGTGGTGTGCTTTACGCTGTCTCATCCTCATCAAGTGGGTGCTGCCCTCAGTGCCAAAATGAACTATAGACAAACCCACTGTAGAGGTCTTCTAGACGGCCAGCTGCAGGGTTTGCAGCAGGTGCAAAACGCTTCAATGTGGCTCAATTTTGGACTAAGAAAAAAAACGAACACCGTAGCTGTTCTTAGAAGAACAATTCCGGTGATTTTGACCAGATTTTAACACGCTGTGCTGACAATCAAAAGGGCAGCACAACATTGCCTTAGCTTTTTGCTAAATGTTTTTATGATGTGATTCAGTGAGCTTTACTCTTATGGTTTAGTCTATTGTGTCCCTTGCTCTACTTAAGTAAAAAATAAATGTCAGCTGCATAACGCTGATTCATAGCTGATCCATGTTGCCTTTGTGGTCCCTGTGTCAAATGGGTTGGCCTAAGATTGTGTGGTCTGCCAGGTGCTCCAGTCTGGAAACCAAAGACTGACCCTGACTCTTCCTTCTTCCCCAAAAGACTTTTACTTCGTACAAATATGCTTGCCACAACAGCTTTAACCATACAGTTCTAGCAATATATCCCATGCACTCCATGCCACAAGCTGAAGACTAACCTTTTTATACGTCCTTAGGCAGTTTCCTGTGCTTGTCTGTCTTATTAGTGGGAAGACACTGTGGGACAGATTTACAAGCCCCTTGCGCCACTTTTGCGTCATTTTCCCCATGTTAAAAATGACGCAAATGTGGTGCAAGGGGCTTGTAAATCTGTCCCTTTATTCTTAGATAACCTTGTAACTTAAAATCAAATTCTGTTGTTGGCTATGCAAGTAGTGCATGACGTGAGTGACGCTGACCCAGCTCTCCCAGCCTTTCTCAGGTCGTTTCCCCAAGTCCCAGCCGCCTCAGCTTGGCCCCCCTCGCCCTTCACGCTGATCCTTGTCCGCGACTAGATGTGGGCTTGAGGCGTTTGTTGCTCTGGCCCCGGCCCTCCGTCTGACCCAGCCGCCTCGGAGTGCGGTGTTTGCCGGGCACCCTGCCTTCCACCCGCTTCGGGGACGCCTTCCTCGGGCCTTTTATGTAATCCTGTTGCCTTCCCGAATCTGGCGCCTGTTTTGGGAGAGGGAAAGGATTAGAATAACTCCTTTCACTGTAATTACCAGGAAAACGCAGGCGGATCTGACTGACACTGAAAAGCCCTTTTCCTCGGCCGTTTATTCTGTTCCAAAATAGCTAAGTGCAGGAACTCCTACACAGTGGTTAGTTTTGGGATCAGCGGCTGCAGACCCCCTCGGGCTCGGGTTCCACACGCACGTGTCGGAATTGGTTTTCTACTTCCGGCGCTCATGCACGGGGTCGCCTGCTAGGGCCATGTCCATGGGTTCGAGTATGTCAAGTACCTGAAGAGGTTATTCTTTGGCTTTAGGGTACCAGACATCCTCACCCCGCCCCCGCGTTTACCCACAACCCCTATCCCCGCCCGGTTGTGCACAGGCAACAATCTTAAAGGAGAAAATGTGAATGTAGTGTTGCAAAGCATGGTCTGTCATAAACTCACAATCATCAAACATTATTTTCTCACCCCTTTTCTACTTTGCCCTCTATGTAATTTCTTATAGAGTTTTGAGTCCAGACTTTAATGCCCAGCTGCCTACAAGACGCATTTTTACCAAATACTTTGAAATATATACAAAGTGGGTGTTGGCTTCCGCCAGAGTACTCATTTTTTGTCACTTGTTGCTATTAGCTGCTTGGTGTATCATTTGGCCTCCTGTAGAGTGCTTGCATTGCATTTCCTTAGATACTAGTTTGCATTCCAAAAACCATCACATTTTAAATTCTTTATCTCCGATGCAGTCTATACAGAAAACAACTGGTTGATTTCTACTCTGCTGAAGACTTTCTTAATCTTTTACTCAGGACTTATAAAAGCAAACCACACCTATTAGCTTTGACAGTGCTTGTTCTGCACAGTAGCGGCTGGCATGTAACGAGGGTGGTGGACGGGAAATAGAGGGGACAAAAATAAAATATAGGTAAAAAAAGAAGAATTCCACTTACGATCCTGGCGCAACTCGGGTCTTCTCTCCAGGCAGGCTCCAGGAAACTGCATTAGCCAATCCTGGTGCTGCTCTCATGCTGCATGAGACCAGCGCCAGGATTGGAGGGAGCGGCCTCTCTGGCTGCTCCTGAGGACACTGGAACCCTATGCTGTCTCTAACCCAGCTATCTTAAAAAGCAGGGATAGAGAGGTTTAAAATGCACATGTCTGGCTGGCTGTAGATTGGAGTGGACTGGGGTAGTTTTGAGTGGAGTGTTGTAGACTGAAGTGGGTAGATTGGGGAAGAGTGTAGTGGGCTAGATTAGGGTTGAGTGTAGTAGGGTTGAGTGGAGTTGAGTTAGATGGATTGGACTTGAGGGGAGATTGGAGTGGAGTGGGGTAACTTGGAGTGGAGTGGGTAGACTGATAGATTGGTGTGGAGTAGACTGATGTAGATTGTAGTTGGGTAGAGTGGAGTAGATTGAGGTGCAATGGAGTGGAGTAGGATAGATTGTAGTGGTGGACGGATTGGAGTGGAGTAGGTTAAATTGGAATGGAGTAGGGTAGATTGGACTAGGATACATTGAAGTGGAGTTGTGTAGATTGGGGTGAAGTGGGTTTGATTGGGGTAGATTGGAGTTTGGTGGATTGGGGTACAATGGAATGTGGTAGACAGGGGTAGACTGGAGTGGACTGGGGTAAATATGAGTGAAGTACAGTAGATTGGGGTAGAGTGGAGGGGAGTATGTTGGAGTGGAGTGGATGAGGTGGAGTTGATTGCGATATATTGTGTGGAGTGGGGCAGATTGGAGTTGAGTGGGGTAGATTGGATCATAGTGGAGTTAATTGGGTTATATTGGAGTGGAGTGAGGTAGACTGAGGAAGATTGAAGTGGAATGGACTGGGGTAGATTGCAGTGGGGTAGATTGGACTGTGGTGGGGTTGCCTGGGGTGGGATGAAGTAGGGAGGGGTGTATTAGAGTGGGGTATATTGGCATGGAGTGGGGTTGATTGGAGTGGGAAGGATTGGGGTGGATTGGGGTAGATTAGATTGGAACGCAGTCTGGTAGATTGGTGGGAATTACATTTGGTAAATGAAGTGGGGTAGACTGGAGTAGAGTGAGGTAGACTGGAGTGGAGTTGATTGAGGTAGATTGTCGTGAAGTGGAGTGGGGTTGATTGTAGTGGAGAGGATTGGGGTAGACAGGAGTAGTGTGGGATATACAGGGGTAGATTGGAGTGGATAGATTAGAGTGGAGTGAAGTGGGGTAAATGGTGTGGAGTGGAGGGGCGTAGAGTAGAGTGGCATGCTCTGTTGTGGAGTGAGTGGCATGGAGTTGAGTGGCGTAAAGTCGAGTGGCATGGAGTCGAGTGGAGGGGCGTGTCAGAGTGTCTGAGAGTGGAGGGGCATAGAGTACAGTGGCATGTCGTAGAACGGAGTTGGTTGTTGTGTCGTGGTTGAGTGGTGTATGGTGGAGTTGCGTGGAGTCATAGAGCATTTTACAGTGGAGGGGCATAGAGTGGAACGGAATGTCTTAGAGTGGAGTGTCGTAGAATGGAGTGGCAAGGCATAGAGTGGAGCAGAGTGTTGTAGAGTGAAGTGTTGTAAAGTAGAGTGGTGTAGTGTGGACTATGCATGGTGCGGTAGTGCACTAGCATTACAGACAATGTATTTTCTGCATTTGCACCGACATACAGATTTACTGTGCACAAACAATGATGTGTGGAAATGTCATCACCTAGTGTACTGATGTCCTTTGTTTGTCTTCAGATATTTGTTTCAACATCCCTTCTGAATTACAAAAAAGTGCTATATTTGTACTTTCGTTATTCTGATATATTCTGAAATATCTGCACAGTTCATTTTTGTTGTGTGCTAGAAAAAATAACATTCTACACCCTCTCCTTTTACATGGGTACTCAGCAGGATTGTAACATAACTTCTTGCACTTTGAAGTCAGAGAAAGAAAAGTAAACACCAAGCTTCCTTAAAGACAGAGCCTGACATTTGACCTCAGTATTTGAATGACAGCAAACGTGACAGTGTAAGGACAAGATTTGAAGGCCTGCTTAGAGAAAAGGAGTACTCAGAGGAATGCAGTAAACAATGGATGCTTTTGGGACAGATTAACTCAAGCTGGACAGCCTAAAGCAAATAAAGCCAGCTAATAGAAAGCAAGCGACTGTGAGTTACAAACCATAAAGCCAATAGAAAGCAATGAGTTAAAATTGCATTCCCAGGGAAGCTTTCAGAATACCAACAAATATTTGTAAGCAAACCAGACAGCTGTACTGTCTGCTAGCTTAAACCTAATAAAAAGTATACACCTCATTAACATCTTGTGAATTAAAGAACAATTCAGCACATTATGGCATACCTTCCTGCACAAAAACTATCCTTTAAGGCTATTTGTTCTTTGTATGTATGCTGCACAATGCATCACACATACAAAGAGGAAATAACAAGAAGAAATAAAGATATTTCTCCTTGTTACACCATCCTCAGGGAGGTACAATATTTTTACACAAATCCACATCTAAAAGTCTTTGTAGATATGGGTTTGAGTCAAATCGATGGGTGGATACATGAGAACGTCCATGGTCCACCCATGGAGCACTTCCTTGATGCGAATTATTACGCTGCCTTGCATTACTTTGTTTCTAGAAAGCAACACTTAGCGCCATATGCTTTCCTGTATAAATACTCAAAAGGATTTGCGTTGGCTATGCATTAAAAAAGTAATGCAAACCCGATGCAACACCTTTGTAAATTTGGGCCTTAGTGTCTAGTGATACGCTCCAACTTTGTCGATGCTAATAGCCATCATCATTTGGGTGCAGGTGATACATGGAATGCTCTCTAGAAGGAAACACTCTTCTGCATCCGTGTGTGTGAATCAGTGACTTTCATGGATATGTTTTACAAAGAGGCAGCATATGTATGTGTCATGTAAACCCTGAGCTGAAGGATTGTGCAGGATCGTGATTAGAATTAATTTGTAGCCATGATTTTCTTTTAACATATTCAAAATGTGCAGCACCATACCTCCCATAATAGCCATCTGTCCAACCACAAGAATGTATCAAAAAGCATCTGGGAAAGAACTCATGACCTCAACATGACTTGGATGTCCTGGACAATCAGGGCAGTACTGGGAACACAAATCAGCCATGGCAATTTTTCCGAACCGGGTGGGTGAGGGGGGGTGAGAGTGGATGTGCAAAGCACTGCTGCTTATCTAAAGCAGCCACCAGCACTGCTTCTTTTGTTACTGAAGGCCGATACTGCAGCACTGCTACAAAAGTGGACCCCAATGACAAAACTGTCCCCACCTTTCCAGCCAGCCCGGGAAACGCTACAGCCAGTCCGGCCCTGTGGACCGTGCGGCCACACGGATGAAAGGGTCCCCTGTAATGTTTCCAAATCAGCCTGCTTCCCTGTAATGCATATGGTGTTGCAAGACAGAGACACTTGGGTCTGTCAGGTCTTGCCAGTGTCACAGTGGATACCCAGTGGCCCAAAGCGAAAGAGACATGACATGTTTAATGAACTATTTCTTGCAGAGTTATTTAAAACACTAGACATTATGTTCCTGTGACCATTGTATTCATACAATACTTCTGTGAAATTGGTTCGACTGAAGTTAGAAAGACCAATTCCCAGAATGACTTGGATTGTTTATTGAAAGCCGATAATGGTGCTGTGCCATGGAGTTACCTCATAACCCCGCAGCATTGGTGAGGTGACATGCTCCAGTTGCATATTACATAGTATATTGAGTGTATTGTGTTTTCTATTGCAGAGACTTGGACAGGAATAATATCACCCGGATCACCAAGACTGACTTCGCTGGACTCAAGAACCTGCGAGTACTGTAAGTACAAACTGCACCTCTACCTTATCCGATGGGAATAAAGCCCTGTTAGCTGCATTCCATCCTCCACCGGTGGTGTAGGGTACGGACGAGAAGCTGCAGCTGGTAGAAGAATTAACTAACCATGTTCTACAGTGCTGGTGACAAAATACATGGATTATGTGATATGAATTCTATTGTCAGCTGTGGGGATTTGCACCAACATTTGAAAATTAGCATCCATTTCGGCTAGAGCATTCCTGTCAAAATCTTCCTCATGAAAAATATAAGAATTTCAGCTCTGAAGTTTGCTTTTAGTGAGAATATTTACAGTAAATGGTGCAAGGTGCACGTTCTTTTGGGTCAATTTCTGAATTCTGGACAAGAATGACTTAGTAACTGGGCTTTCTCCTGTAGAACACATGATGCCTGGAGACTTAATTATTTACTATTTATTTATTTTGACATTTTATGTTTGGTTACTCCAAGAGCATTGATAGAAAATCAAAAACTGGTTTGGCCTAATGAGAGGAAGGGGAAGTTTTAGTCCAGTACGGTAAACACAAATAACAAAGTCCAAAATTCTTCAGTCACAACTCATGTTCTGAGAAGAGCTTTGTACTGAATGCCAATCTGATTAGTTTACTCTTAAATAAGTTTTTGAAGCACTTGGAAATTAGGATCTGATCTCAAGTTAGGGTCTAGAGCATTTCAAGGTCTGGACCATGGACACCCAGTGATCTGTCAAAGTATTTTATCCTCTTGGAGAATTGTTTGGTGATCACATGGTTGGACATTATGCGAAGACTTCTAGTTGTGTCACAGTGAGAAAGAAGTTTCTGCAGATATTCAGAGAGTTCCTTAAAGGTGGCCTTGATGTGATTCCACTTATGGAAACATAGTTACATTCTTTTAGTCTGGCCATGTGTTTTTTTGGTAGAAAACATTACGTTATGGTAGTTCACGTGCACCATGAAGAAGGAACTCACCAGCTTGTCTTATGGGCAGTTCTTAGAATGGGAGGGAATTTATAAAGGGATGCAATAGAAACCAAATTCAGCCATGCTAAAAGTGGTCATTGGGGCTTTCATGGTTGGCCATGACAGCCTATCTAGGTCTCAATGCAGCCTCCTTGTATACAGACCACTGGTAAAATGCCAGAGTGCCAGAAGGGCTAATTTGACTTTATCTTTTGAAGTTTTGAGAGCTGCTTATAGACGCTCTTTGCAACTGCCTTGACCTGATGAGCAAAACATCTGTACTGCATCAGAAATATCCTCAGATTCTTCACTTTTGGGGAGCTGAGGGAGGGAATCTAATATCTGTCTAGCTTCAATGTAATTAAAAGACAGTTCATTTTGATACAATACTTAGGCTCTACAAAGACATATGTGGCAAAATTCTAGTTCAGTGATAGGAACTGGACCTCAGTTAGAATACTAAATATAACCCTCTTTAGAGTGTGCCTTTTCTGTACTTACTGTTTAACCGGAGATTGATTAGTATTTTCCACCCTTTTATTGATGCACTTTCCCCAATTTTAGTTGGATTGAAGTTAAGATAGTAAATCTCATGCCCTTGATGTATGCACTTCCCATTTGTATGAAGGGCTGATGTTAGAATATTACAATTCACCCCTTTAACTTATGTATGTTTACCAATTAAACTTGGATTAGCATTATAATTAGGGATCCCGCTTTTATGGCATTTTTTTATTATTTCCATCTGTATTTATCAATATGTATTGTTTGGCCATCTTGTTGTTATCAAAAGATTTATATCACTTAGGGAGTTTAAATATGTTTTGGGCATCACAGGTCTGGATATCTTTTTATACTTCAGGATTTTTAAGACAAATTGCAGATAGCTCACAGAGGAACTAAGACCTCTTCATGTCCTGACTAATATCATGATAGTGCAAGGAACAAAAAAAAAGGGTTTTGATATTACACCAAGATGTCTACAACCTACCAAACAAGCTCCAGAGTCCCATGGAAGAGCCTTGGAGAGAGAGACATGAAAAGCGAGATTAATCCTGAACAATGGCTATTCTTCAGTTCACAAACCACAATGCGTCTCATTAAACAGCAGAAATAGGCTGTTACTTTTTAAATACTTGCATCAAACGTACTTAAAATTTCAAATTTCATTGCGTGCACTGCATCCCCAAATGCAATGCAGTGCGCGCTACAAAATGTGTTCTATTTATTTATATGTTTACTTACCTGTAAAGCTCCCTAATCCATAGATTACTCTACCCCCACCCCGCCCCCCCCCCCCATGTTGCCGCCCTGCAGGTACACCCACTACCGACTGCAGCTGCTTTCAAGTCCGGAAGTACTGACTTGCTTAACCTGGATTGTTTTCAATCTCCTGAGAAAAAATGATGGGCTAGAGTGTTTTCGTCTGCTACCCACATTCTCCAATAACATTTAACCAGTGCTCAAGCAGCCACTACATGTAAAAGAACACGGCCAAGTCCCTACTGGCACCTTGGACAAGGCGTGCACCACTATAGAGAGATATACTTTCAAATTCAACAATTTCTCATCTTGCAATTGCCATGTGATTCATCACATTTATTTCAAATTATCTCTTGGTTCACATATTCTGTGTGTACATGATTATTTTAAATAAAAGATGTTCAAATTCAAACATTCAAAACATATAAATACAAAAATCCAAATGACTGCAAAAAACAAATGATCCACATTAAAAAGCATGTGCCCAATGTATATCGGGAAGGCACGTCCCTTCTTCAGGGCCAAATTAATATCACACTAAGGGGCCCATTAGGATGTCGAGCGGATTGCCCCCGCCAGACTGGCGGTGGCTACCGCCAGCCTGGCGGGGCAATCTGCCCGACATCCGCATTCGAATCCCCCCCGCCATATTAGTATGGCGGGGGGGACCTCGGCGGACAGAAAGACCGTCCGCCGCTTCTCCGCCCCGGTCGCCTTGCGGTGGAAAAGGATTAATATGGTGGTGGTGTCTATTAGACATCGCCAGCCATATTACAATGGGCTTAGGGAGATGCCTTTCCGTGGCGGCGATGTCGCCAAGGAAATGCATGCGGTCTTCACTCTGGGGGTCCCCTGCGGGCCCCAAGAGTGAAGGAGAGGTGGGGTGCACACGGGGGGTACCTGTGGTACCCCTCTGCTATTGCATTTGCTATTGCATTTGCATAGACAAAGCGGCAGGCCCCGCGCGGTGCCTGCTGCTTTGTTTATGCAAATGTAAAAGTGCATTTTTAGCATTGTGGCGGGCGGTGCTGAGAGCACCGCCCGCCACAATGCTAAAAATACAGGATGCGCCCACCACAGTTGCGGACGCATCCTAATAACCCCTGCGGGACCCCAGCCCTTTTGGCGGGCGGTCCCGACTACCGATGGGATGGCGGGCGGACTTAGTCCGCCCGCCATCCTAATGGACCCCTAAGTATCTGTCAGCTCAACGGTAAGACGAATCTTCAGCTCCAATGACTTCGAGCCTTCTAGGGGCCTGCACGTCCGTCCCCCATACTGGGGTACCCCACACTTCCATCCTGCTCAAGACCCTGGCACTTGGGCTTGTTGTTCACGGCAGTTTGCTCCGGATGACTTGGTTTCAATTCCTTTTGGGCACAAGCACTTAACACTGGTTAGCAGTGGTAATGTGCACAGAGTCCTAAAGCCAGCAAAAACGTGGTAAAAAAAATGGAGGCTTTAGGCAAAAAGTTGAGGGGGTGGGGGGACACCACCCTATGGCTGACGGGCCTAACAACAAAAACAGAAATCTACTATATTTTATGCATTGGGAAAGCTTTTGCACGTCTGTCAAATGTCTGTAGTTGATATCATGGATGTATGTGTAACTTACTGCTTGAAAATGAAATAAAGCGTTAAAAGAAATTGGGACTTGAGTGTGGTATGGTAGCAAAATATAGACTTCCAAATATCTTTTGACCACAATATCCTGGTGCTGATATTGTGACAGTGAAAATATAGATGGACATAATACTGAGGGTAAACATGTTGTTTGTTTGTTCTGGTTTTTTGTAATAATATATTTTCAATATTGTTTCTCAAAATATTGTGGTATTTATTATATAGTACAATTTAGTGTTCCAGTGTTTCTTTTTATAGTTTTTAAAAATATCTAAGTTTTGATTTTGTTGTTCTTGCATTCTAATTGCTTTTACATTATGGTTTATTTTAGGGGTTAGCTTGAGTAATAATTTATTGAAAATGTTGAAATAAAGTATGATGTTATGGTTCGACTGTAGTTAAGTTATAGTAGTATATCTACCTCCTTTTATTTATTCATGTACATTTTCCCCAGGTTTAGCTGTTGTGGAAGTAGAATACCAATTCCACCACCGTAATCCCTGTACTTTCCCCAATGTTTGCAGGACTGAAATATAAGAGAAAATCTAACCTCACTTTTTGTTGCATTCTTACATTGCTCGCAAATTTTACCCCCTTTATTACTTTCCATATCTCAGCCCCTTTCCTTAATGCACTTTCTCACATTTGTTTCTGGGTTTAGAGTAGATTATCTCATATCATTTTATTTTTGCACTTTGCCCAAATTCATTTTGATTGGAGTTAGAATTTAGTTTGGAGTTAGAATAATGCATCCCGCCTTCTTGATTAATGCACTTTCTCCAATGTTTGTAGGACTGGAGTTAGAGTAGAAAATCTAACCCATTTTATTTATTTACTTTACCCAATTTTACTTGGGTTAGAGTCAGAATAGTAAATCTCACTACGCTACACTACTCATGTAATTTCCCCAGTGGTTTCATTTATGTACTTTTCTCTAATTTAAATATTCCTAGTTATAAAATATTTGTAACAGATATTTTGATTAAATATTATGTTATTTGTTGCATACCATTTTTTGTAGTCTATATTGTGGTAGTAGATCTTTTTCTACATTCTATATTTCTGACTGTAGATATTTTTGTATGATTTTTAAAATCATGCAGTAATGGAATTTGTTGACACAATTATGTTATACTCGTGTAATATGATGATATATTCCGACTCATATTGGAAGAGAGGGGAGTTATTGAATGGTATAAAGACATATTCTTGCATATTGCTTGTGCAGGAAATTCCCCAGGAATTTTACAGGTTACCTTATTATTATGTATAATCACCTGCTTGTTAATTAGCTAGAATATTGTAATCACTTCTATTACAGATACCTTGTGAGAAGTAATTGATCACTTGAGACAGATGCACCAAACATATATTGGATCAATATATTATTTGGAATGTACTTAAGTGTTTAGATGCATAAACGAAGTTCTCAAATACCTTGGGCAAACATGTTGAAAAGTACAGAATTCATTGTCAGGAGAATTATTTGAGATTTCAGATCCAAACTGCATGCCAGCTTAAAGCAGATCAAATTGATTTACATAGTCATTATGACTAGATCAAAAGCTTAGTGCATCAGATTAGTCTTAATTTCCAGATGCAGTGTAACAGACTGTGAATTATATGCCCTTTTCATTTTGTTGGGTGGTCGAAGTTAAATAAGGTGATGATTTCACACCAATTAGTTTCATATGGGATCACAAAGTGCTTACTTCTTTGTCTCGAAGCTATGGGCCTGGTTTAGAAGTTGGATGGTATTTACTCCGTCAGGGTGACGAAATATAATATTCTGTTACCCTGATAGAGTACTCATGCTCAAAATGTAGAGTTTTCTTCTGCCTTAGCATGCAGCTCCTGTCATTTACAGGGACCGCTGCCTCTATGAGTAAAAGGTTTGACAGACAAATCTGTTAAAAATGACGGCAGCCCGTCAAGCTTTTAACAAGTTTATGTTTCTTCAAAAACAACATTTCTAAGCAGGATTTGTTTTGGGGAAAAAAACTACAGATCCTACACCATGGGTGTTGTCTCCCATCATGTGGGGGGCAT
This sequence comes from Lissotriton vulgaris, assembly GCF_964263255.1. Lineage (NCBI taxonomy): Eukaryota > Metazoa > Chordata > Amphibia > Caudata > Salamandridae > Lissotriton > Lissotriton vulgaris. The sequence goes on along the minus strand of NC_141695.1, from coordinate 998,676,649 downwards.
TTAAACATTCTCACTGCCCCTTACTGCCACATTTTTCACAGCAGTAAGGGAGAATAAATACTAGCAATTCATGTGCCTGCTCTAAATCAGGAGGGTGGTCGAATGGCCAAATGTCTGGCAGCCTGATGGAGTCAGTGATGGAAATGGATGAGTCTCTGTCACTCTCATACGAAAGGTTCACCTGATAGTAAATGAGACGGGCTGCCCTTCACTTTGGTGGAGAGAGTACTCAGTCACCAAAATCTAAATCAGCCCCTATAAGAGTAAATCTCCATCCCCATTCATAAGGACTGCCCCAAAGCTGCTCCAATTTAGGAATGAGTTGAAGGCTCACCTCATTATAGAACACTACATCACAATGCATTAACCACCCACAACCCAGCTAGCACTTCTATCACTCATTGGCCTTATATTTGCCTTTAGTCTAGTACCGTACTCCACTGCCATTTGTGCGGGTTCGCACTATAGAAATACTGGATACATACATACATAATCAAAGAGGATGAATGCCTCTCTTTGGTGATATTGTTTATTTCCAAATGTGTAGCATGGGCGGGACAGCCTTCTACTGAGTTGTGCCCTGCCTGTGTCCACACTAAGGAGAATGAAGCACAAGTCATCTTCTTCTGACCAGCCTACCACAAAAATAGACGTTACTGGCTGGTCCCATTGCTTAGAAATCTGGGATTCAGAACATTCCTTCCTGCATTTAGAGTTTTAAAGTCAGATTTATCCCCGCCAATGGTGTTCGCTTTGGCTAAATTCCTGACAGCGATGTGGCATGCCAGATCCCGATATGTAAAGTTGGCAGGAGACTCCTAAAAATCCCTCGTTCAGATATATTGTTATTATTCTTTTAACATTCTTTTTAAAATTTTTAAAAGATGTGTTTATTGTATATCTTTTATGATCAATCGATCGAAATAAAGATTTGAAATTTGTATATAAATTGGCTATTTGAAGGGGTCTGTATACTCATAATATTTCATAGGACATCAGTGACAAGTTGGCAAGTGCCCTTCTATTACAAAACGTCTGCAAGAATGAGAATTTACAGTCCTAAATCCCAAAGGATGGGTGCATAGAGATTACTGTCCCCTAAAGGCTTAAGGTTATTACTTTGCTCCATTTCTACAACTGATCACCTAAGACATGTTCATAGCAAAGCAGGCCCTTTACAGCGGCTGACATTGCCTCATCACATGAAGTAATATGTATCCTGAGGTATGTAACCTGCCATGTATGTGGTTTAATGGGTTTAACCCTTTCGATGCTCATGACGAGCTCAGCTCGTCATGATGCACAGTTGAGCTGTGCTGATGACGAGCTGAGCTCGTCATGAATACAGCCTGAGGGCAATTTCCAGCACAGGGGGGGTAAACGCCTAGCAGCCAAGGTGTTAAGGAAGCAAAGTGCAGAATTAAAAACTGACAGAAGAATCGATTTAGTTATTGCTTAATTTTGAGAGTTAAATCATCAACTCATAGCATGTACCTTTGCTGAAGTGTGGGCCTTGTGACTGACTGATCAGTAGCTTTAAAAGACTAAGGGCCATATGTATCATAGTTCCGTTTTGCGATTTCTAAATAGCGATTTTTAAGGAATCGCTATTTAGAAATCGCAAAACGGTATGTATGAAAATTTTTTTTTTTTTTTGCGATTCCTTAATCTTCCTTATTTGCGAATTCGCAAGTTGCGAATTCGCAAATAAGGAATAATTTCCCATTCATTCTTATGGGCCAGGAGGCCCATTGGAATGATTGTGAAATGCATTTCATTTTGCGATTCGCAATTTGCTAATCGCAAAATGAGATTGATTTCAAGGGTGCAGGGGTGTCTCAAGGACACCCTGCTGCACCCCTGAAATCAGCATGTGTGTGCAAATGGCGCACATACATGCCCTATGGGCATGTATGTGCGTCACATGCCACATAAAAAAATGCCAATTTGTGCATTTTTACAAGAAATCGAAAATTACCACCCATTGAAAGTTGGTGGTAAATTGCGATTTCTTAAGCTCAATTCTTAATAGAAAAATGCTTCATACATAGCATTTAAGAAATCGCAAAATTGCGATTCCTTAAATGCTATAGCAAAATAAGCAATCGCAGATTTATGCAATTCCTTATGATGCGATTTTTTCATACATCTCAAAAAATGCAAAACAGCCTATTGCGATTCGCAAAGGCCGGAATTCGCTGAATTCCGGCCTTTGAGAATCGAAAAAGGCTTGATACTTATGGCCCGTAGTGGCAGGAAGACTCTACTGTGCTTCAAAGAAAGACAGGGTTAAATTGAGCATTTCATGAAATGTTGGAGAATTAAGAGCAAACTTTAAAATGGGCAAAATGACACATAATCTTTGCTGAGAATCGCTTTCTACTGGGGTGCAATCAAGGCTCTGAATTTTAGACAATAATTATCAAATTTTGGCTTTCAAAATGACCCCCAGTCATAAGGAAGTCTATCACATAAAAAAGGAGTGGAGTAGCTGTAATCTACTTTAGCTGGAAGAAATACAATTCAAAAACATAAAATGGAGAGAGAAACTAGTCTGGTTACTTGGACACTGGAGACAGTATAAGAGTTTGGCTGCAGTGATGCAATCCAAGGAAATAATCTCCCAATCCAAGAATAGAAAGTATCCATCAAAGGATTTTCTAAAGAGGGTTTGAGGATGAAACAGGGTAGAAAAATTGTGTGAAAAATAAGACCTTCACAGCACAGTTCTCTGCACGCTTGTGCTTAAATCAGAAGCCTTTCACCCAGGAAATGCATCTTTTTGACAGAGAGTACTGCTGTTTTCTTTCTTCAGCTGCTTCTAATGTCGGGCATCCAATGGTTGTGCTGGGAGCAGGAGTTCTCTTGTAGACGAAAGTTTCTATTGTTTTAGAGTTAGTGTTGTTCTTTACTGTCACTCTTTATGTGTTTTAACATTCCTATTGCATAGGACCCATTTCCCTATGATTGGATGGTTCACATCTTTATTTCAGCTTTGAATGTGCATACCTTCCACATTGGATGCTGGGACTATTAAAAATTCATTTTAACCTGATTGAAAAATCCGCCCACGACACTTACTATGCACAAATGAACAACATATTTCTCGAAGTGAATTTTACCAAGGCAGCCATTTTGTCTTTTGTCACCTTGTTGAGAAAATAGCATTTGTAAGGAACTTCTGAAATTTCACAATACCTAGAGGTATATTTACTAAGATATTGAGTCAGGTTTGCATAAGGTGATGCAAATCAGCACAAAATGTTTATTTGAAATTTACTTTCCAATGCAAAACTTGTTTTGTGCTGTAAAATCACCTGAAAGGAACTCAGAACAATGCCTTGCACTGCTTTGCATTATTTAGCACCAAGGGGTGCTCCATGCATAGTACATTGGCTTTCCCTTGTAAGCAGCCATGATTCTAGTGCAAAATCCCATCTACTACAAAAAAGTAGACAGGGCTTCACATAAAAAAAAATTCTGGTTTGACATTGGCATTATCAAGGAGATATGTTTTTATTTCTCCAAAGTTTTCCAGCTTTATTTGTGCGCTGCACTATAGAGCACACATACAAAGTAGATTTTTTTTAAGTTAGTCTAAGCATAGTATTTTGTACTACAAGGATATCCTTCCAGTGCAAAACATATGCTAGACATCAAGTACACACCCTTACATTACGAAGGTGTGTGCATGACGCTGGCAGCCTGATTGTGCACCAGCACTGGAGCCCGAGCAAGACATCACCATAGCTCTGTCCTACTCTCTTATGCAATGCAATGCAATGCAATGCAGCAACTTTGGTTGTTGCAATGCCTTGCAAACCATTTTAGTAAATATACTTCTTAGCTTCTAAATAAGCATAAGTGTCTAGTTTTCATGCTCCTAGGACATTCAGATTGGCAGAAATAAATATCTTGGGATGTAAATATCTGATTGACATATATTTTCATTTATATTTTCCAGGTGGTCTCGGATGCACTTTTGACCTTTAGAATACACTAATTCTCGTAATTTCTTGTAGTTATAGGGTAGCTCAGCTGGGTCCTACATATAATGGGGCTTAATCACAGACTGCATTTTGTAGTATGTTTAAAAGCACTACAGTAGTACTACTAAAGTACTACAAAATGCAATTCACAAGCTTACCAGTGTAAATCTCCACCTTTCCTATTATTTCTATGGGGAGATATTTGCACACGTACGTTTACTACTTAGTACTAAATGTGGGAGACACTAAGAAGAGAGGAATCCCTGGAAAAAGGAGCACTAAATAGGAGGTTTTAGGTAGGAGTAAGGAAGGATTTTGGGAAATGAGAGAGGGGTTTAAGAAGGGACAGTAACCCACATACAAAAAAGTAAGTTCATTGTTATTCTAAAACTGCACTTTTAAACTTATTACAGTCAAAAAGGTACCCATAACAATAGTAAACTAAACCAGCTCAGAGTTGGATTAGATCAAGCACCGCACATGGCCAACCACTGGGACTGCAACACCCACTCATAGAAAATAATAGAAGTAGATACTTTTAGTATTTATTAATGCTTAATTATAAAAATCTGTATCTTTTTTATTTAAAATGTACAAAAATAACACACACACACACACACATATATATATATATATATATATATATATATATATATATATATATATATATATATATATATACACACACACACACATACATGTATAGTGCTGTACCATTTTATATATGTTGTTATGAGTTTAATGTTTAAAATAATTTTATAAAATGAACTACTATTTATTATAGAAATATTTCTTTCTAATTTTTTGACCTAAATAAACTTTTTTTAACTGTTCCTTATACTTTCCCATAGGGAGACTCCACAGTCAAGGTGGAGATCTCCCTATGGTAAAGTATAGGGGACAATAAGAAATGTTTAATAGTTATAATAAACTAGTAAACATAGTATTTCTGTTAAAGTATAATTTTAATTAATATTATATATCTTTATTTTAAATGTAGAATTAAATTAAAAATGATGACCTAATATGAGGTGGCAGGGTGTGCAATTAATTGTAAACTATTTTTCTGAAGTTTAAATTAAAACAAATACAAACGTTCCAAAAAATGTTTTATTAGACATTGATAATGAATAAAAGTGATGTTAAGGAATAATTGAAAGTAATTTACTTACATTTTAACATAAGGTAATATTACTTTCGTTTTAAAATTTAAAAATGGTTGTTAAATATTTTTTTAAGGAATGATTAATATTTTTTATTTTAACATTAAAGTGTTTTTAAAAAATATTTTAAAGTATTTTATCTAATTTACTTAACACTATTTTCTAGGGGGGTTATTTTAAGTCTCTGTCTCAATTGTTTACTTCTACTGTTTGTTTTTGACAGTTATAACTTACATTCATAACTGTGTCTTCACCACCTATTTCGTAGGTTAGAGACTTGGAAGACTACACTTTTTTGTAACTTTTCCCTTGGATTTTGTGAACAGTCAGGAGTAGAAACATTACTCAAAATTGTAAAAGTAAATAACATGTACATTGCTCACAATTGTAAGTTATCTTTATGATTAGCCCAGAAAGAGATCAGTTTAATAGATTATGGCCCTTTTGACCTCGCCACCGTTCAGTATTAATCAGAAAGGCCTGCAGCCGGGGACACTACCATTAAGGGCCCAGTAGCCGGACTATTCTACGCACTTCTTTTAGGGTCCCCTGCTTGTCTCTTAATTCATTACATGATCTAAAAGATTTAAATTATGCTGATACATGTATTCCTTTTCTCAGGACCAGTAAAAAAATACTAGCTGTCATACACGGATCACAACTGTTCCTACAGTTCACTCGCATGGTATTTCCTTAATGTGGAACCTGCCTAGCAGACAGCTATCAGGTGGGGCTACATGCTAAAAGATAACATTGGGACGCTGAGAGTGCTGCCTGCTTGCCTCTTAGCCTTTCTTCCCTGTTTCCAGCGCCTGCTTCAAGTTCCACGCCTCGCGGCCCCCGCTCCGCGGGAGCCGCTCGAAGGCAAGACTCTTGCTGCCTAACTCGCCCAAGGATACCTGGTAGTGCACAGGAGCACCAACGCGATTCCAGGGAGTCACCACCAACCCTTCTGTTCGAGGCGGGACTGCGAGGACCAGCGTGCAGCGCGGCGCTGATCGGCCGCAGCTGGTCCTCTTCCCGCCCCCTCCACCGATAAAGACCTAGCGTTGTGTGAGCAGTGTGGGTTCTGCCTTTGGGACGCTGAGAGTGCTGCCTGCTTGCCTCTTAGCCTTTCTTCCCTGTTTCCAGCGCCTGCTTCAAGTTCCACGCCTCGCGGCCCCCGCTCCGCGGGTGCCGCTCGAAGGCAAGACTCTTGCTGCCTAACTCGCCCAAGGATACCTGGTAGTGCACAGGAGCACCAACGCGATTCCAGGGAGTCACCACCAACCCTTCTGTTCGAGGCGGGACTGCGAGGACCAGCGTGCAGCGCGGCGCTGATCGGCCGCAGCTGGTCCTCTTCCCGCCCCCTTCACCTTACTTGCTCCTCCTATAACTTCGTGCAGTCCAAACGCGCACGCGGGACGCACGCGGGGCAACGGCCGGGGCGAAGACCGGGCAAAGAGCGGGCCGTTTAAGGCCGTTCAAGGACGGCAGAGGACGGCCCAGGCCCTGAATCCCTGTCTCATCGCCCTGAGACCACCATCCAGGTAGGCCAATTGTCGCTTTTTCCTTTTTTGAGGCCACAGCCATCCAATACCTGGTATAGCCTTACCAACGTCAACCATGCGGCACAAAACAAGAAGCTGTACCAAAAAAGCTACGGAGGTAGCACAAGTGACCGGTCCCATTGACCTTTTCATCTCACGGGTGAATGAGACAATTGACAAGAGCATTGTACTCTTAGAGAAAAGAGTCTCCTTGGACCTCATGAATGCTAAACGCTCCTCTCTAAGCTCCCTTGCAAATGTAAATTCACCCTCTCAGCAAGCTCTTAACAATTGCTCTTTGCCTTTGCCCTTGGCCACCACAGGCACTGTTACAGTACCGAGTGCCGTCGACTTGTCAGTTACCTGTTCAGAATCGGACCCGTCCTTTGTGGATCTGGAGGCGACCCCAGACCTAGAAGCCTGTCAGACACCTAGAGAGACGGAACCGGGCCTGGATGGGCTAACTGCCAAGTCGACCCCTTTCGTGCCCAGTGATTCCAGGGGTAAGGTTACTTTTATACCCACAAAAGTAGCGACTAAGCCTAAACCCAAGGAGTCTAAACCCAAGGAGAAGACCAAAGCCAAAGTTAGTAACCATAATTTGGTAACGCCTACTCCACACACAGCGCCCGGCATTCCATGCTGGGTCGAAAACATGGTCACGGACCTCAAGCATGATCTTGAAGCTACAATAGCGGCCCAAATCAAACCCTTGATTTCTAAACTCGATAGACTAACATCGCTCATTAATACTAAATGGCCCGAAAAGATTAATGAGCTTGGGCCTGTTCAGCAACAGGGGCACAGAGAACTACCACCCAATCCCCAACCCCCAGCTAAGGTCACTAAGTCCACAACCGATAAGGCGAAAATACCCCCATCTACCAAGGACCAACCTGCATCACATTCTCCCCATCCAGGGAACAATTTTGGTCAACCGCCACTTATCTCCACTTCAAAAGCGGTGAGCGATCCTTCATCCGTGCAGCAACTAGCCGCTGGTACTAAATCTACCACCTCCCAAGCCAATGATTCCAAAGGGAAACCTACGAATATCCTAGCCTCTCACTCTACCAATAACTCTGAAGCCCCTAAGCCAAGGCAGGCCCGCTACAAATCTATTAGCTTGCCACCAGAAGTCTCTCCTTTCGTGGTTGTGTTGACTGCTGTCCCCCCACTGAAGGAAGGAGTCAAAGAGACCTATGTAGAGTTACGAAATAAATGTGCCCAGTGGCTTCAACTACACAGACCACTACCTAGTAGTATGAGTGGGGAAATCCTAACTGTACGTAGAGGGGATTGGGTGGGTAGGAGTAAGAAAACAATATCAGGGGATGTAATTACCGTCAATTTTAGGGATGTGGGGGCTGCGACTTTCATCTGCAATGCACCCAACAGCGGTCCTGCCACCCAAATCAAACCACTCCCCTTGTCTTACTTCCTCCCCAACTTGATAAGACCCAACTTCCACCGGCCAACTATTTCAAGTAATCAAGGGCCTGTACGTCCCCCTCAATATGCCCCTAACCACTGGCAGCAGCCGCCTAATTTTCCATCTCTTGTCCCGCACCATGCTGGCCCCCAGTGGCAACAACCTTTCCACCCCTTACCACCTTTTTTCCAACCTGCCCAGCAGTGGCAACAACTCCCTCAGCCACCGCTTTCTGTTAATCATCAATGGCAACAGCCATGGCAGGATCCGTCTTCGTCCTTGTCCTTTAACCCCTCCTATTCACAGTTTGCCCATCCAAATAGGTACTGTGTATTGGATGAGGTTGATTGACTTCCTCTCAAGGGAGGCCCAGATACTAACCTTCCTTATGCTAATATCATTACGAAGGATTGAGTACTGGGTACATCTCTCCCTACAAACTTAGAGGTGTCACCACCTACACTAATTAGGGCCAGAGTAGGTCCATCTAATCCCCAATGTACTGTGATCCCAGACGGAAACTTAGCACATGGCGACTTAAAAATCCTCAGTTGGAACCTTGCTGGGATTTCAAGGAAACTAGGCCTCCCGTAGTGGAATGCCCTGGTTGATGCCCATAAAATTTGCATATTTCAAGAGATATGGGCCACTGAACCACTGCACCGGGTTGGGTTTGTCACTTTTTTTACACCAGCAGTAAAACCCAAGGCAGGAAGGGGCGGCCATCGGGGGGGCTTATTATTTGGATAAGTATCCTGCTTAACTGCAGGATAGTTAGTAAGAAGGCAGGAACACCGGATATTCTTGGTATTTCCCTATTGGGCCTACAGGGAAGCATAACTGTTGACCTCTATAATGTCTATATCAGGGGAACAAAAAATGGGCGTATCTCACCCACAATGATGGAGCTTGAGGCCCAGCTAGGAGAGCAGAGTGGACTTGGACATATCCTAGTAGCAGGGGATTTTAATTGTACATACGAGCCACTCCCCCTAGAAGGAATACCCGACCTAGGAGAAGAGGATAGTAGATGGGGTATTCCTACCCTCTCTATCCCACCCATCAAGCGCTGGACTCGCAGTGCAATCCATCTAAATGCACTCACATTGGAGTTTGGATTAAGAGCTGCTAATGGCCGTACTCGATCTGACCTGCTGGGTGCTCCCACATTCAACAGAGTTGGTCACTGTACACGGATTGACTATATTCTGCTGGATAGGGGCCTCTGGAGCCATGTTAACGACATGGTTGTTACTAATACCATAGAGAGCGACCATAACCCACTCTCCTTATCTTTAAAAAATCCTTGGCCCATTGAAGTATTGCCCGTCTCACTAAGCCGCCCACAGGGGATTACTGTTTCCACTTGTGGCAGGCGTCTAAAGTGGAGCAAGTTTATGTGTAACACCGACAAACTATCCACTATAGACGAAGTGGTCAAGGGCACGCAAGCCGAAATTGGCTCTATTGACCTAACTAAAGCAGCAGTCAAGGCCACCGCTATTTTTGAAGCTGCCGTAAAAACTATAGGGGACCTCTTTTGGGTACAATTGTCCTCAGGGAAACAGAAATCTTTACTTAAACTTAAAGGTAAACACGACTGGTATTCGGCAACATGCAGGAAGGCCAAATCTCGCCTAATAGAGGCAGTCAAAGGGAAGTCCCCCCCACTAATCCAAACTGCCAGAAGAGATCATAAAAAGGCCCTACAGGTAGCTAAAAGGGAGTGGGAGGATGCCTACTGGCTAACCCTTAAGGAAGCCAGTATGAAAAAAGACTCCAAATCCTTCTGGGACACCATAAGGGCACGAAACAGACCGGATAGTGACCTTGTAACCTGCAACATTTCGGGGCAGGTATGGGAGGCTCACTTTTCCAAACTTTACTCCTGCCATAATGGCCTGAATGAAAGAGGGTCTGACCAATCCTCTCCTCATACTAATTACATGTTTCTCCCTAGTGATCCTGACTTTACATTGAAGGAAGTAGAATATGCTATAAATTCCATCATTCCACAAAAAGCTGCAGGACCAGATGGCATCCCCGGGGACTTGCTAAAATCCGATAGTGTTAAATGGGGTAAACTAATCCACTCCCTCCTTCTTGCCATCTGTAGGGGCGCCCCCATTCCCGTGTCATGGAAGGGGGCGGAGGTGGTTCCCATCCACAAGAAAGGCCCAAGGGATGACCCGTCCAATTATAGGCCGATTAGCCTGCTAGATGTCAGCCAAAAAGTTGTCAGTAAAGTTATTTTACTCAGGATACTCAACTGGGTAGATGAAAACAAAATACTTACCGATTTTCAGGCCGGTTTTAGAGTAGGCACTGGCACGATAGAGCAGGCCTTTAGGCTTATGATGATCTACTGGAAGGTCGTAGTGATAGGCAAGGGCAGTCTTTATCTCGCATTCATCGATTTAAAGACTGCCTTTGACCTTGTCCCCAGGGATTTGCTATGGAAGGTCCTGGCCAACGTGGGGCTCCCACAGTATCTACTATCCTTACTAGTCAGGCTCCACCAGGACAGCTTTGCCCAAATTAGGTGGGGTTCTGGAGGGGAGAAAACAGGCTGTATTCCGGTCGAGAGAGGGGTCCGCCAGGGATGTGTTCTGGCTCCCACCCTTTTTTCTTTGTACATCAATGGGGTGGTTGAGCACTTACTTAAATCTCCATCTGACGAACCATCCCTGGCGGGGGTACGCATACCGACCCTCCTCTTCGCGGACGACACGCTCCTAATCTCTAAAACCCCAATGGGACTACAGAAACTCTTGGACAATTTCCAATCATTTTGCACTGATCGGGGCCTGGTAATAAACACCAACAAAACAAAATACCTCGTTCTTAATCCCCCTAAACAGCAAGTGCGTCCCCCTATCTTAAACACCGAGCCCCTGGAAAGGGTAAAAGTATTTGATTACTTAGGGATACGCATTTCAGACAAAATGGATTGGACCCCCCATCTAGATAAGATGCTGTTGAACCACAAAAGGATCACAGGTGCCCTATTGAGGGAGCAACGTTCCAGTTCGTTCAAACCAATAGGAACAGTCCTTGAGATCTATGCTGCCAAAGGTGTCAGCTCTGCCCTTTATGGAGCTGAACTTTGGGGCTCTGCATCTACTGAAGCACTACAAAAATCTGAGAATAATTTCTGTAGACAAATAATGTCCCTCCCTCAAAGCACTCCACTTTTACCCATATTTATGGACCTTGGCTGTACTCAGATTGGCGAAATCGCAAAATTTCGTCCTCTCTTATTATGGGCCCGTATTTGGCGGGTAGAGGAACTTAGTGCCTACGCCAGAGGTCTGGAAGAAATAATGGCGTCACCACATTGGGCCAGAATCAAATGGCTAAAAGACATGAAAACCTCATTGTTGAACCTGGGCCTACTTGATTCCTGGTCAAGCAGAACCTCTCCTCCAAAACAAATACTCAAAAAGCTTTATCGGGATTGGATTTGCTCCCAAAGACATTCCAGCACATCCATTGGCAGACTTACAGAGGATTTTTTGATGTTTAAAGACTGTCCCAGGCGAGAACCCTACCTAGACATAATCGGGAAACCATTTGCCCGGTCTTTGTATTTTAGATTTAGAACGGGTACTTTGCCACTGAATACCTTTACCAAAACATGGAAATCCTGTACAGACAAAACCGACTTGTGTCCATCATGTTTAGCCCACCCAGAGACATTAGCCCATTTCTTATTTGTCTGCAAGGAATATGCTAACCCAAGAAGGGTGTGGCTGAAGAATTTGTTCCGACAGCTGGGAACCAGGAGCCATGATGTGGCAATTAGGATACTTGTTTCGGACAGCTATGTACCCTATGCTTGTGCCCTAGCTAAATTTTTATTCTGGGCTTGGGCTATTCGAGCCAGAAAGCTTAAATACCCTGTTTAATTTCTTTTTAAAGGATATTTATTCTAGTAATGTCTTACTTTTTGCTATTAACTGGATATGTGTTATCAATTTTATTAACTTGCTTTTATGATAATGAAATTTTATCGAAATAAAGCTTTTTGACTTTGACTTTGACATTGAGACATTTTATTTGGATTATTGTTAAGAAATGCAACTAGGAATCTAAGGTCTCTCTTTTTTCTTCCTTTTAAATATTACAGTATATTAAACTGGAATTTGTATGTGGCTAAGTCACCCACAGAAATTGTACCTAGTAGGTGCTCCAATCAGACTACATAAAAGTTGTAAAAATCCTCTTAGCCATCTCCATGCAATGCACGGCTGTCACTTGGCGCATGTCTCTTCACCACGAGACTCAATTTCAAAAGTGACAGTGCCTATCTGTGAAATGTTCTTTTTAACTGCTATGTTTGGGTGTGGGGCACAGCAAATGGAAACTGGGAGCCTGTGCAATTCTTCCAAAAGGCTTGACAACTAGAGGGGTACTAATTCAGGTCCTCATAAATACCTTTGAGAAACCGCCTCATTGTGGTCTTAAATTTGATAGAGGACTAAGGTTGAGTTTCTGTATAAGGTTATGGAACTCTGCTGTGCCTTGCAGTATTGTTTTCATATGTACTCAAAGAAATCCTTTGTTCCTTGTTATAGACATTTGCAGTGCTCAACCACTCCCTTTACTAAATGGTGTTAGGCCTCTTTGATACAAAATGAAAGAAATGTTCCTATATGCTGGTAATAAATCCATATTCAATGAAGTCCTTCATTTAGGTCCATTTCAAATCATAATATAATGTATACTGTACATACCTATAGATATCTACTCTGACATTTTTAGCTCAGTGCATAAAGAAATTGAGGTACGTCAATTTTCCTTAACTTTTTTCTTTATTTACTGTGATCTGTCGCATTGATATCACTTGCAATGATTCTGGAAAGAGGTGTCTGTTTACGTCTTTTTGGCAGGCAGTACAAATGATGGTCTAATAGCTTGTTTTTCCTGTCTTCTGCAGCAGACATTGCAGTGTCAGAGATCAACTGCTATAGCTAATCTAGAAAATATAGATGTCCCAACAGGACTGCAATAAGAACATTTACAGTAATTTAGTCTTGCTTTCCAGATAACTTTTAGCTTTCTGTACGTGGAACCCTCTTTTGGGCCATACCAAAATCTTGCAATGATCCCAGAGTTCACTCTCTGCTTAACAATTGTTTGCTTTATGGTTGTTCTTATTTGCTTGCTTCTTATTCAATAGCATCACTTCCTCTTCCTGTTTTAGTCTCTCACATGAAGCATAGCCTCTTCGCCATCCTTTGGATTGGTTGATTGGTGTAGTTCCAAAGTGTGTGTTTAGAGAGCTACTTTTTTCTGTTTGAATAAACACTCCAACCAAATAGTTCTTGCTCTCTCTCATGTGCTCTTTACCTCCACCAAAGCCTGCTTTTGTTTCTCCTCCCCTAATGGTCACTTGAAAACATTAATTTAACATTTTTAAATTTTTTGGAAAGGCCCATCAGCTTTCATTTACTACTGGGTCGCTCCACATTCTAAACCGTGCTTTCACATGCCTTGGTTGCTTTTCGCTCTCTCACCCATATCCTGTTGCTTGCCCCTCATTGCCCTAATGCTCCCCTCCATTGCTTACTGGCACTTGCAATCATTGTAATATTTTTTTAATTTTACTTTATTGGAGGGCCTGACAAATTCAGTCGGGCTGCTCTGCTGTCTCAAAAGCACAATCTTATAACCAAATTATATTTCTTTAAATGTACCAATCTCAGTGGCATTCACCATTTTAAATATGAAAATTCTATAGTTGTGCACATGCATGGTGACGTAAGCATGCTCATACGTCATCATGTAAGTCTACCTCTACAGAAGATGCATCCGGGTGTAGTGGCCACATCATTGAGGCATTTTCTTCTTTTTCTTCATTTGATGATGCTCAACAGCTTTGCAACAGCAAATGCCTGGATATTAATCTGAGGTGGCATGGTGTGAAAAAGAATGATGGGCTGGAGTGCTACCTGATCATTCACCAGTTGCTAAACAAATTGGAAGCATTCCTCCCATGACCTTTTGTGTGTTTTGGGGGGTACAGATTTGTATTCTGAGCGTAGTAGGAAGAGGTGGATGGCTTTGTATGAGTCACTAAGAGATTCTAGTAGTGGCATGCAGTATTGTAACTCAGCCACGGCCCGTGGAGGGAGTTTCGGTGGGGTGGAGAGGCGGCGCGGGGGAGGGGCCGGTGGGGGGTGCTAAAAACTGGAGTATGGATAATTGAAGGTAAATAAACAATTTAATAAATAAAACGAATTTCGTAGCGCACCCTGCATCTCACCTCTAGTCAATCTCCACTGATTTTGTTGCTTATAGCCAGGCACTTTTAATGTACACTAAAAAGAAATCACACACATAACACAATGCTATATTGATTACATATTCAAAGTCCTTCTTTTACTTTCATTGCAGACATTTGGAAGATAATCAGATCAGTGTAATTGAACGTGGTGCGTTTCAGGACCTAAAGCAACTTGAGCGTCTGTAAGTATGACACATCTATACATTTTAACTGTTCACCTCTAAAAGAATTCAGCTTTTTTCTCTGCCTGTTCTGCAACTAAAACAATGCACAGAATTGACAGTCTGGCAAAGAACTGGGGCACATTTTGGCTATCATTCTGGGTAGGTTGGTTATTCCCCCATGTCATCGCAGACACTCAATCGAGCCCTGGACTTTTGTGTAGTCGCCGAATGCCTTCTGGATGTTGTAGTCTGCTTTTGCTTCCATTGAACTAATTGATTTGTAGGTGACAACATCACCCTAATTCTGGTAGCCTAGATAAAATATAGCTAGAATATATACATCTTAAACCAGTTTTCATGGTTTTGCTGTGAATGTGGCTGTTTTGGATCCAGATTATAAGTCACTGCAACTATTGAGCAGAAGGAAGGTTTCATTTTAAGCCTCATCCCATCGCACAACAGAAAACTCCAATCTGGGCTTGGTTTATTGCTATATTTAAAGAAAAACTGGAGCAGTGTTATTCTTTGATTGACCGACATTACTGAAAGCTGCTCGGCTTGAGACTGACTCAACTTCTCTCTGTCATGGAGCAGATTCTGTTTTTACAGCACTGGCTTCCAGACAAAAATGTACTCCCACAACATTTTAAAGGGGGAACACAAGCCAATTTTATTTTATAGTCGGAGCCTTTCGTTCCTTCTGACCGCTCCAAGGCTTACTTTTATTTTTTCAGTTCCCGAGGCGGGGTGCATATATTTTTTTTAAAGGTGCTGATCACAATTCTGGAGCTAGAGGCTGAAATTTCAATTCAGTTGATATTTTGAAGAATGGCGAGAAAGTGAAACCCCTCACCCCCTCACCCCACCATTGTGATGATGTCTAACGTGAGAGTACTTTGAAAGGTCAGGTGGCTTTAAATCCAACCTGAATGCATGGGTCTGACCCCAGAAACTCACACCTCTGAACAGGAAGCGCCAGCCCCTCTACAGGAAATTCTATCTTCTGTACAGGAAATGTTATCTAACAACAGCAGCTTAGGGTTCAGAAATCCCTGCACTGGCAACACTAGGGCATCCTTCTGTTCTACAATCTGACCATTTTTGATGCTATATCTGTTCTCTAAGAGCTGGCACTAGAAACAGAAAGGCACTGGAGAGGTCAGATGGGAAGTAATCACCTTCAAATGGGAAAAAACACAGAGATGACTGTAGCCATCTGTTTAAAGCAAATTAAACAGCCTGTCTATTTTTATTGAAAATAGTTTTCCACATTTTCTATTTGTCATTCATTATTTTCAGGAATTAACAGATTTTATTTCTATGAATTGAAGCATATTGTCTGAGTTTCAAGTTAATGATTAGGTAGAAATGTAACATATTATAACTCAAACATTACATTGACTTTTCATTGGCTTTCCTCTATAGCGTCTTAGTAAGTCTCTTACTAGACCAGATAACATAACGCCGGTTTTCATTTTATATCTGACTGGTATTGATTTGTTACATGGACAACAGTCCGTTGCTTACAGAGTACCTTAAAGTGGACAGGGGAGGATAGAGGGTTTAGTCTCAGAAAAGTAACAGAGAAGGTGGAGAACGGAGGGTGGTGGATGGTGAGGAGGGAAAGAGAAGAGAGATTTGAAAGTGAAAGGGTGAATAAGACAAAAGAGGAGAGAAGGAATGGAAGAGAAAGAGGCAGAGGGAGACATGCAGAGACAGAGAGTGTATGGAATAGAGTTGGAGAAAAAAATACAGAAAGCCTGATTGCAAGTGATCACAATTACAAGTGATGCAATGTGTATCACACCCAGCAATTACCAGGTGTGATCCGATCCCGCCCTTCATTAAATCACTACAAGTGAAACATGCCAGAATTTAAGAGGAAAAGTCCAATTATTTTGCTGTTTTAAGTACTAAAATATGCATGTTATTCCTCAAAAACTCTTAATATCACATAATTATATCATCTTATAAATTCCAAAAGCCTCATAGTCGGATTTTTATCAGATGCAATAATTATTTAATCCAACGGGGACTCCTCGTAATCAGGCTCAGTGATAGAGAAACTGTGAAAGATAGAAAGACCCCATGCAATAGAGAGGCATCGGAAAGGGTTCACTGCACCCACATAGAGAAGAGTCTGTTTCTTCTTGTCATTAAGCGGGGAACAGAAATTGTACCATCAAAAAGAATCTCCACTTTGTAAATAAATAAAACAAACAATAGTAAAACATACTCTTGTGAATTACCATAAATTGGAAAGAACAAATAAAATACAAAAGATACCGAATGTTAGCTTTTAAA
This sequence comes from Lissotriton vulgaris, assembly GCF_964263255.1. Classification (NCBI taxonomy): domain Eukaryota; kingdom Metazoa; phylum Chordata; class Amphibia; order Caudata; family Salamandridae; genus Lissotriton; species Lissotriton vulgaris. The sequence goes on along the minus strand of NC_141695.1, from coordinate 998,659,779 downwards.
AATAAACATCACATGGCCATTTGTGTATGTGCTGGAAAACCTGTTCAGTCTTTTTTTTTGGCCAGTCGTTTTGAGATTTGATCATTCACAATGAACAGGTTGCCAATAGGAAGGTCTTTCCCATTGGTTTATATCGAGAAAACTTGATGATCAAATTATGTATTATTATTATCTACTGAACAAAATGCCAAAATCTCAGTAGAGACACTTTTTAAGGGATTATTCAATAACACTATGCCCGCATCATGCACCCAAAGTGTTGGAAGACTTGTTTTAAATTTTCACTCTGTACTTGAGGTGCAGATGTGGACTGGGCATTACGAAACCTACAACATACTACATGCTAGCACCTATCCTGGGACCTTAGTGCCCTGACAACACCAGTGCAAATGTGTGCCAGAATTTCCAGACTAAATACATTCTCACTGACATTTGAGCTGGAAAGGGAAACATCTGCATTGAATAGCAGATGCAAAAGGTAATTTTACAATTGTTGGTTTATTCAAATGTGTATGCAAATATCAGTGCAAAGTTGCACCACTGAAATCTGTTGAATCCAAAAATGTCAATACAAAGCTACACTGGAAAAAGTGTAATTTCTATAATGCGACAACTGCTAGCAACGTCTTGCAACAGATGCCATTACCAATGTACACTGTAATCATTCAAAACCATCTGCTCAGAAGAAGAATAGAGAAACTATAGTGTGGGCCTTTTCACTTATTCCACAATGCAGAATGGGACATTGTTCCAGACCAGAAAGTTTCTGTTACTATACTACTTATATTTTTGCAATTTTTGCAGATTGCCTATATTTGAATAAATAACTGAAGAAAGAAATGGGCATGATTTTTAAAGCCATTGGCTTTGTCAATCCTTGTATATCCTGTACAGTGCAGTTGCCTTTATTTTGACCCAAAATGAATTTCCTGTAAAATATGGACTCATTTATTGTGACGCACCTTACGTTGTTTTGAAGGTAACAAGTGCATAAGGTGTGTTAAAATATAATAAATAGAAATATTTAAAATTTGTTAAGGGAAATTTTCATGTTCATTGAAAAACTAGTTACATTTGGGAATAATAAAAGAGTTCATTTTGGGCACGTTCTGCATAAGAACCAATAATGAAATCTACTAATCTGTCACCATGTCTAATCTCCAGCACTGTAGGCTGCTGAGAAACATCACATTTGACTGAAACATTGCAGTACCATTCGCTGCTCAGTCTCAGTGCATTTTCATTATCAGTCAAATCAGCACACTGGTACCTTGGCAACTCAATGCTACTGCCTGGGCATACATTCTCAATTAAGCCTGTTCAGCTAGCCACTTGGGGAACCTGGTTGCTTGTAAGTAGTTAACGAGACTTTCAATATTACAATATGTCACAACCACCAGAGACTCTGATATACTAAGCTCGTATTTATCTGCTACCAGTTTCCTGCAGTATCTTCACGGTTTGGTGGTTGATCTCATATTTTCCTGAAGCTCCTAGCCAGTCACCTACGAAAGCAAGAGTTAATTTCAAGCAAACCTAGAGGGATATAAGTCATTAAAAAAACACAAAATTCTGTGTCACAGCCCTGAAATAATAAAAGTAAAGAACGATGACAAAGTGGTGGAAGGCATGAGAAATCAACCCATATTACCTAAGGAAGGACACACAATACGACCACCAAAATAAGATGCACATTTAAAATTACTAGAGGGCAAAGATGAGCCCAGGGGTGACTTTCAAAGAACAGGTTTAACAAAAATAAAGATACCAGAAACCCTCAAGGTGACGGGTCACAACCCTTCTTAAGAGGGTTGGAGAAATGTCACTTTACTCAGCAAATAAACGAAACAGCCAAATAGCATCTTAATGTTCCATTCATTATCTCTGTTTTAACCTTAAATCATTCTTCTCTTTCCTGCCACTCTGTCAGCTGTTTCAATGCCTGGCAAATATGTGCAGTTCTGCATTCAATACATTAAAAAGTTCAACAAGTAAGTTAAGGCACACCGAAATATCCATGGCATGTTGTTTGTGGTGTGACGCAATTGGAGAGTGGGTGAGGAGTGATTTTCATCTTGTTTCCCACCAAAGAGTAATCTAGTTTGAATCGTGAGTCTTAGTTACTTTGTAGGCCTCGCCTACGGACAGTATTAGAGGTAATATGGAGTAATATGGATAATAACAATACATTGGGTCATCCCATTACTTATAATTGCTTGCCTTTCTTGGCAGTCTAGCTTCTTATTCAATGGCTGTGTTTGACCATAGGTTCTCTCCCTCCTCTTGACTGGATGCCTTGTGTACTGTTCACATTCAGAAAACTACAAGAGTGCTTGTGTTTTCTTTCCGTATGTCCCTCCTACTGGTGTAGTGATTAGCTCTTCACACCCATGATGTTATGTTATGTTATGTTATGTTATGTGGTTTTTATTAGGCGCGCAAATGCTCCAGCTAAGGAGCGTCTTGGCGCCAGACAAGGCAGCTACACAACACAACTAAATAAAACAGCACAGAACACACAAACTAAGGAAATAAAAATGTTTTTAAGGCGCGACGAAAAGAGAGCACATCGCTCATGGCGCGAATTGCCGGGGGCAAGGAGTTCCACAGAGCAGCGGCCCGCACTCGGAATGAGCGACCACCGGCCCTGCTTCGCTTAAAGCGCGGGACCACAGCCAAATCGAGATCTGACGATCTTAAGGGTCGTGCCGGAATGTAATTGGCCATGAGTGTCGTGAGGATCATTGCAGGGGACCCCTTCAAGATCTTATGGGCGACGCAGAGGACCTTAAACTGAATCCGCTGCGCCACAGGGAGCCAGTGCAATGCTCGAATGGTGCTGGAGGTGGGACAGAATCTAGGAAGACCCACCACCGCTCTCGCAGCAGCATTCTGGATCCGCTGCAGGCGCCCTATCTCAGCTACATTCAGTCCGGCCAACAAAGAGCTAGCATAATCCAATCTAGATATGACGGTAGCTTGGATCATGAGTTGCCGGGTGGGGGCATCAAAGAACTTTAGCACCGGACGGAGCCCACGCAAGATGCCGAAGCAGCAAGCAGCCGTGCGTTTAGTGTGGCATGCAAACGTAAGGGAAGGGTCCAACCAGACCCCGAGGTTTTTAAGCTCGGCGACTGGGATGGGAGCGGAACCCAACTCCTCCGGCCACCATCTCTCTCCCCACAGTTCCGGTCGCCTACCAAATACCATCACCTCGGTCTTACTAGCGTTTAGCTGGAGACAATTAAGCGTCATCCACCTAGCGACCGCCCTCAGTCCTTGTTGAAACCTAGGAGCGTCGACCTCCGCATCCCCGCTGATCGTGACCGCTAGCTGGGTGTCATCGGCATATGATACCATGGTCATACCCCATAGTTTGACAACCTCAGCTAGCGGCCTTACGTACAGGTTGAACAGCGTAGGACTCAGCGAGGAGCCTTGGGGGACGCCCAGGTTCAACGGGTGGAATTTAGACTGAAAGGGTGGGACGGTCACGCTAAAGGCCCGGTTTGATAAGAACGACCGGAACCAGTCGAGTGCTATGCCGGAAACACCAGCATCCTCTAAACGCTGCAGAAGGATAGGGTGCGAGACGGTGTCAAAGGCAGCGCTTAGATCTAATAGCACCAGCGCTGCCGTTTGTCCCGCGTCAAGCACGGAGCGGAGGTGCTCCACCATATACAGCAGAGCCGTCTCCGTGCTGTGACCTGCCCTAAACCCATTCTGCGTAGCGTCGAGTATGTCAGCTCGACAGAGATGTTCTGAGAGCGCGGCATTTACGTGTGCCTCCATCACCTTGGCCGGCCACGGCAAGAGTGAAATAGGCCGATAGCTCTCCGGCTTGCTTCCATCCAGGCTAGGTTTCTTCAGGATCGGTCGAACCATGGCTCGCTTCCACTTAAGTGGAACGACGCCAGAAGTCAAAGACGCATTGACCAAGGAACAAAGCGGAGAGATGTCATGTACCGCCAGGTCCTTGAACACTTCGGGGCAAAGTGGATCCTCAGGGGACCCAGATTTCACTTTGCAAGCCAAAGTGCCTAGGCTATCAGGATTTACCAAAGGTAAAGAACACAGCCCCTCAGATGGTGGAGGCTTAGATGATGTCATCACCGAGGGAACGACCACAGGGAAGCCCCGGTAAATAGCATTCACCTTTTCTAGAAAAAACTCTGCCAACTTTTCACAGTGCTCCAGAGAGCTCTGATGTGATGCTACAACCTTTTTGGCAGTGAGGTCTTTCATTACCTTAAAGATAGCCTTTGCTGGGTTCGAACTGTTCCTGAATTGTGTCGCATAAAAAGCGGCACGGGTTCTACACACCGCCCGATGGTACACCTTCACTGTAGCCTGATATACGACTTTCTTAGAGCTGGAGTAGGCTTTGCGCCAAGCCCGCTCTGCGCGCCTGCAAGACACCTTCAGGGCTCGCAGAGAGTCATCGTACCAAGGGCTGGCCTTACCTAAACCAGTTCTGCGGGTCACCAAGGGGATGAGGGTGTCCAAGGCCCTGGAGACCCAGTCGGTGAACCTGTCGTACATCTGATCCGGAGGACCTGAGACGTCAAGCGGGTCAGCTGATAAGAGATGGAAGAACTCATCTAGCTTAAGTTTGTTCCAGCGTCTTTTTGGAACAGAACACACCATTGGCTTAGATGGACTAGCCACGATAGGGCAGTGGAACTGTATCAAATAATGATCAGTCCACGCCAGAGGTGTGTAGCTGGTGACACATACTTCCGTCAGATTGGTAAAAAACGGGTCAAGGGTGTGACCCCCTGAATGTGTGGGCTGCGTCACCAACTGAGTAAGCTGTAACGCTTCAAGGTCGGCCAGGAAGCTGGCAACTGAGGGACTGCTGGAGTTGTTAAAGTGCAGATTTAGGTCTCCAATGATGGTGAAATTGGAGCACCCCGTAGCCAGATTGCTAACAGCCTCGGGTAACGCTGCTCTGAATGTTACTTCACTCCCTGGGGGCCGATAAACTACCAGTCCCGACAGGGTGAAGTTAGATGAGATGGCAACCTTAAACAGAGCGCTTTCGCACCCCGAGATCTTTTGCCCATGCCATGTGGTAGGGTAACAGGACTTGACAGCAAGAGCAATACCCCCGCCTCTTGAGGTCCTGTTCAAGGTGAATACCGAGTATTCCGGCGGGAAGGCCAGATTGACAATGGCCGTATCAGCATCTTGCAGCCAGGTCTCTGTTACACAAAATAGGTCAGGCAACTCCCTGCCTAGCAGATCATTGATGTCGAGATGGTGCTTGACAAGCGACCTAGCATTAAGATTCCAGATGCTAATACCATGTCTTGTGCACCTGTGTTGATCTCCCACCCCTGCTCATCCTGTTTGTTTTTTTGTTACCCCCAAGTCCCTTTCTTACTGGTCCATTCTTTACTTGTTGCTGTAGCACAGCGGCATTTCCTTGTTTCCCCCACATTACCTTTCCTCTGTTGCTTGCCACCCCACCCTTCTGAATTTTTTCAATTTTATCTATTTTGTAAGCTGTTTAGGAGGGACCAGCAACTGCAATTTGGAAGGGTGCTGCTTCTTTATGTCAACACACTTGTGTACACCTTTTGTTTATTTAGATGTTAATTTATCTCTCTATGGGCGTCCCATCTTGGAATGGTACATTTGAAAAATGGCTGCAGCATCATGACATATGCATGCACTTGTTTGGTGACACCTGCTTGTGTATACATCATCATGCTGTGGTTACAGTAGTGTAATAAAGCATACCTGCACAAGTATGATAATGCAAGCATGCGCTTATATAATCATACTTGCTTTTTTTACCAATGCTGTTCAACGGCGGTGGCCTGGAATTCCCTTCCAATGGCACTCCGCCTGTCCCCTGAGCTCATGACCTTCCGTCGAAAGCTAAAAACATGGCTTTTTGTAAATTAACCTGGGGATCTAGTTTTGGGAAGTTAGCAAAATAGCGCCAGGACACCTTAAGGTAACAGCGCGCTTAATAAGTGTCAAAAATAAATAAATAAATAAATAAACATTGCCAATAATTATTTTTGCTTCCATTTTGCTGATGATGACCAACATCAGCAAAAGTAGTTGGCAAAACCAAAAGTCTAGGCCTATTGACTTTGCTAATGCTTGTTCTTTTTGTGTGATTTCAACATTATTGGGAACTGTTATAAGGTAGTTTATTGAGGCCAGTGCAAGGATTTTGTCCGGTCAGGGAAAAATACAATTTTTGCTAATTACTGGCTCCTCCCCACACCCCATGGGCAAGCCCGCTATTGTGAACACTCGACATACGTTAACAAATGAAAATGGAAGAAGAAGTTTGTCGGTTGTGCTCCAAAGACTTAGCCAATATGCAAGGTTTTAATTTGAAAACGCATGTTAATGCACGCATTCACAAAAGTTGCTTGTATGTGTTGCATGAAAAAATGCTCTTTTGTAGATTAAAGCCAGCACTATGGACTTCGCCATTGATGTGTAAAAGCAACAGCAAATGATTGTTTTCCGTACAGAATGCATATAGTCGATAAAGAATTGATTGTGACAATTCAATGATTCAACATACTTTTCAGATCTAAAATGTTCGCTCATGTATTCCGACGGAAGGACTTCCTAGAAGATGCAATGACACGTCAGACAGCCAGTAGCATGAGATGAAGCAGAACAATTCCTCTAGAAGGAGCAATAACTCATTCTATGTGTATTTTAAAGAACTGGTAACAATAGCCCTGCAAGACAGATGGTCTCTCAAACCAGACCTAAAAAGCAAAATCTGTGTGGCGCAGTGGCCCCCGCTGTTAGCTGCATCGTTGGCAGCAGCCTATATTGAAAAGCTGGTGTGAATGAGCGTTAAGATCGTTATAATGGATATATTATGTATCCTGTGTATGGCAGAAGTGCAGCACAGTACTTGAATGTACACAGAGAAGCTGTGATACAGCTGCATAGCTCTGAAGACGCTCAAATAAACAGTTTGGTGTAAACTTTAGATGATTTACAAGCTTGTGCACATAAACAGGCCCCACACAAACAGGAGCAAACAGTACTATCAAGTGAAAGATTCCTGAATGCCTACGCCCCATTCCTCCCTATAAACTCCTGCCCGTGACCACCCTTGGCACCCAGGCCTCAGCATTCCTTTCATATTACCTGGCATACCTGGCCTTCCTGGCAATCCCACCGTGACGCGAGGCGCAGCTTTGGAATTTCACGCGTCCGCGCGCCACCCTCTGCTAACCGTCTTCGGATGATGACGAGCGAGACCGCAAACCAATCCCCCTTCACTCCAGACTTCAGGTGAAACCACCAATGGCAATCACTTGTCAAACGCTCCGCCCTTCCGGCTCTCCGACCACCCTCACACTGTGCATCACACACTCCGGGGATGACTAACAAAAGCACGCATTGCTCTTGCTCACTTCACGTTTTTCAAATGCATTCTTCATAAGCTGTCGGTCAAATTTGAACAAAATACTCAGAAGGTATGCCGCAGAAGGTATGCAGCATCCTGTTTTTTTTATCGGCTAATTAGGGTTCCTGTACTAAATTGGATGAGAATCCTCGAATTCGAAAGATGAGTAATGTAACGAGAGCCAGGTGTGCACTTGGGAAATAACTCCAGGTCATCTGTCCCTCTCCATTCTTCCACATCAATGTCATTTTTGAAGATATCAGGGTTGCAAATTCCCTCAGCGTCATCTGTAAGCATCTTTCTTTGCAATAACTCGTTTGCAAATGTCACATGAGCAGGGTTTCCCGTGGAAGTATGGCAACATTTTATTTTCTTTGGGTGTCAGCAGGGTCCATAACAAAAGACCCACTTTGTAGCCTTGGAAGGTGGCAGATGGTCTTAATATTTCACTTTCAGTGTCTAGTTTAGACCTCGAACACAAATTGTCTGATTGTAAATCTGTCTCTTTATTTAGTATGGTGCATGGTACATGGCATCAAACACTGGACATAGGCAGAAAGATGTACTCAGAGCCCATTTTTGCAAAGGATTTTATAAGATGTATGGGACATTTCCATAATATCCTAGCTTAATCATGTATTGCATTAATTCTGTGAATATCATCTTCTCCAATTGCAGTGAAAACCATTTAACCCCTTCGATGCGGATGACAAAGCCAGCTCGTCATGGGCGTTACCTGCGCTGCGCGCATGACGAGCTGGCTTTGTCACGTAACCCGCAATTTTCACATTTCAGCGCGCAGCGGGAAAACCCGCTAGCGCGCATGCGGTTAATCAATAATTTAGACAAAGTGATCACAAATTAAACTAGAACTCGAACAATATACCTATTTCAGTAGTCTGGCAATGGTGGCAGGCTGGAGCAAAAGATTATCAAAAAATGAGTGGCCTAACATATTTTTATACTTTTCTTTGGGACTTTCTTTTTAGAATCTTTTGTGAGCACTTGAGATGAGCAAAGTAATATTGGCTGGTCACCATGGAGCCTAACCAAACACGATTATAGTCGTTTTGAAATACTGGCTTAGAGCTGAAATGTTCTACCTCCTGTTGGTTTTCTTTTTTTGCTGCCAACCCTAAGCTTAAGAATGGAGGGACTTCCTTACAAGGGCAAACATGAGACGATGCTCCGGTTAGTCAATGCGTTTCTGAGCCACTGGCTTCAGGTGCAGCTCAAGAAAAACTACAGATATGCCAAAGAGGAGGTATTGGTAATGTAAGTGTGGTGTGGGGGTACCAAATGGCAAGAGAAAAAGAAAACACACTTTCAGCCAGAAAAATACCACCAAAAGTATTTCTCCTGGTACCCAGAATACCTACAGTTAGAGTTCTGGAGTCCTACTTGTGTGTCTAGAGGTAGGGGCTTGAAACAAAGAGCACATGCATGCCCAGTGCCCTCAGTTTCCAACGAATGAACCAATCTTAATCTCTAGCTCCACAGATATCGAAATATTTGTGCAGGCGCTAAAGCTAAGTGACATACAAAAGGAAGAGAACAAAAAAAAAACATTAAAAGGAGGCGGAGGCAATGCCCCAAGACTAAAAAGACTCTCTTCCCAAAGTTTTAATAATTAGCTCTACGCCTACCACATAGTCGGGACCTACCTGTGTATGAACGTGAGCATGTCCAGTGCAGCGACTGCATGACAATCCTAGTCCTTGAAACCTCTGTTGCTTCACATGCTTTTGTAAGCTAGTGACGTTTTCACAGACCCCCCTTTTACATATGCAGATTTATGTCATTATGTCAGTCCAGCTATGGTACTTTCGGTCTTCTGTTTCTCATGTTCTCCTTCGTTTTCTATGCTTTTTCCTTTTTCGCGTGACTCTCTCCACCCTAGATACTCTTGATGAATGTCGAGAACAGGCCCGTCCGTGTCGGGTAGCATCTTGGAAGTAAAACATATAATACTTGAGAGTAGCATGATAGCATAATACAATATCTTTATAAGGCCATAACATCCTTATGTCAGAGCCTCATACATCATAAGCTCACAGCTCAAAAGTAAAAACTATCTCCAATGATAAGATTGCGACATTCCCCTACGCATTATAACCCAATAATGGAAGGACATATCATCGCAAACTATAAAATACTATTGTATCCTAACACATTAACCTAATAAATTATAAATCCTTTGTTATTGTAATATAGAAAAAACAAAACGTAACATACTATCCTAACTGATGAGATCATTAAAACATAACTAACAATATTGACTAAAATAAAAACAACCTTACTAATAACATAATTCAATAACTTCATAACATTCTAACACAACACGTCAACTTCGTAACAACGTCAGAGCTTCTTTGTATTTTACCGTGCCATCACAACATTTTAACATCACATCCAGACATGACGTAACATGCTAACGCGGCCAAACCTAATGCCACGTCATAATCGTATCTCATTGCCACACAAAACTATAACATTATTAAAAACGCATTAACATCATAAAACCCCATGCCATATAACTTCACAAGGGCATTCTCCTCTGAATGCTCAAGAAATGACCTTTTCTCTTTAGAAGCCCCTCTTTAATTTAGCTTAAAGCTGTTATTCATTGGAAGGCATAGCAACTAAGAGGTTCTAATGACTCTGCAAACACGGCTCCGGAGATGGGGTGTCTCTGCAAACACCCAGCCGGAGCTTGGCTGCCTCTTCAAACAGCCCCCTGTAGCCGCTGTTTGCCTGGGAGCTGCCTCGGACCCGGCTTATGTGCACACTGCTGCTCTGTTTCCTCTGCCTTGTTCTCGGGCCTTTGAGATAGGCGGGCCTTCGGTGTGCTCGCGCTGCCCCGGTTCCATCTCAAAGACTTGCTAATGCTGGACACATTGCTCGGATTCCAGTAGGCAGAACATGCACCAGGGGTCTCTGGGCAGCTGTGTACAGTCTACTACCCCCCTTACACACAGAGGGTACGCTCAGGGGGGCATTGTCGTTTGCATGTTTCTAAGCGGATTGGGCTTCCTATGCAGGAAGCTTTTCACAAGCAGCGTGCTCTTTAATCTTCTAATGTTTGCAATTAAAAATGGATGACTTTTTTTGTTTTTTAAAAAAATGCACATGTCGAGAATTTTTGCTGCCTAGGACATGCATGAGTGAACAAAGAGCCCGGTATTTGAGTGGGATATTAGCATTCCCAGAATGTGTTCTCAGACCCAGATTGTTCATTCAAATGTTATCATGCCTTTGAGAGCTATATCCCATCTGTAAACACTCAGCATGCCTCAGAACATCAATTCAGAACTTTATCAATGGCCCAAATCTCATTTACGCCCTTGGCACTGGGTCAGATGTACATGCTTGGATACACAGAAAGTGGTTGACAATTGTTTGTTGACTCCTTGAGAATCATGTCTGGTTATGCGAACCATCCCATGTACTAATAAGTCAGTTGGAAAATACTGAGTAGGAACGGGTGGCATAATCACCTCTCTGACGAATATTAATTGGGATGGTTGCAACTTGTGTCTCACTCTGATTGGCTGGAAAGACATTAGCGGTGTCTTTCTTTGAGAGCTGTCCTCCATGCCTGTCGTTGCATTGAAACATTTTTTTTTAAAGCAGCTCTATTTTCAAGAAAAAGAAACAGCCACCAAATCCCAACTTTGATCTTGGTATGGAGTTACAAAGTAAAACCACGTTTTGATTTTCAGCTAAAATAGACCACCATTTCTGAGGATAAATGAGGGATGAATCAACACAGCCAGATTTAGACTATCTGAGGGCGCTTGAACAGCCCTTATCAAACCGAATGTAACACCTTTTCTAACGAGGGGAGAGAATGTGGCTGAACGGCTAGGGCGGTCGGCCTCGGAGCTGGGGAACTAGGTTTGAGTCTCGGCAGGGGGCAGGGACGCTCAACATTCTGTGATTATGGGCAAATCACTTAATCTCCCATGCCTACCAAAAATGAATGCGTCCTTCTGTAACATAACTGGTGCTCATGTAAAGCGCTCTGATACCTCTGGGTCTAGTTTGCACTCTATAAAACTCTGCAAAAAAAAAAAAAAAACTAGATAGTAAGGTAGAATAATTCTGAGACGCTGGACCAGACATTTTATTGAATGCCTGCTTCCCCACTCTGGACGTTCAACTGCTGGCGAATGCAAACATTTGGTAAGGTTGTTGGAAGGTGAACTAAAAGTACAAAGCAGAAGAGACCACACTCAGCAAAGGTAAAGGGGGCAGGGTGGATGGAAAAAAGAGAGGAGGTGCAAGTTTAAGTACCTAATAAAGCCTAAGAAATGGTCACTAATCAATTGAATGAATGAATGTGGGTTTTATAGAGCGCATAGTAACCCGGGAGCATCCCAGCGCTAAAACTAAGACAGCAGAGTCGGTGGAGTGACCAAGGAGAGAAGGGAGGAGTGGATCAGGGGAAGAGGTGCGTTTTCAGTAGTTTTCTGAAACGGGAGTGATTGGATTCCATCCTGAGTTTGAGCGGTAGGGCGTTCCACAGTTTAGCCGTGTTCACCGAGTATCGCCGGCCTCCTGTGCGTGCCTTTTTCACTCTGTGGACTCTGATAGGTGTTTGTGACCCAAAAGGAGGGACCTTGTGGCTTTGTAGGGCGTGATAAAATTTTTGAGGATGGGGGGGCCCTTGTCCTGTAGAGGTTTATGGGCCAGACAGAGGGCCTTGAATTTTACTTTTATAGAGCATTCTCATCAATGTTCTGAAAGTTCACCTGTTGAAACCATGACTTACATTTCTGAAATTGCTGCCCCCTTCGTGCACACCACCCATTGAATCAATTTTTGATATTGCCAAATATTACCCGTTAGCCCATGGGGCCACACCAGAGCTTGTGTTGCATTATACTAGGGAGCTAAACTCATATTCAATTCGAAAATTAATGGACAGCATGAACATAAAGAGTGGAAGATAGTCGTGAATTATGTTTTCTTCTTCTGATAAATGTAATTTTGTTCTCTTAGTGTAGCTGCTGATATGATATCTACAGATGCACAAGATCCACCCATAAGCCAATTTCACGGTGTTAAGAAGTACAAATGATTTACCATGACTTGGGTTAGTAGCCATGTTCAGGGCCTTGAAGCCAGAGATGAATCTCTCCATGCTCCAGCCAGGGTGCACCTTCTCCTGTCAACTGCCATACACAATTAAATAAATATGCATGATATAGATTAATAGTTTCTTTCTTAGTTATGAACATTTTTTATACATATCTTAAGGGATTTTCAATAGTGAAAACAGATAGTGATCGGTGGATCACTGAGCACAATCAGGAGCCCAGAGGCAAGATTCAGACGCATGCAGTACAATGACGCAAAGGATCGTGGATCAGACACTGGAAGTTTGTTGGTCTCTGAAGAGGTTGGTCTTCAGCTCTTTTCTGATTTGCAGAAGCAATGGGGCACCTCTGATGTTGACAATATGTTGTTCCAGATTCTGGAAGAATAGAGGGAGAAGATATACCCTTAGTGTTTTTTTAACATTTTTTTTCTATTCCAAATCTGGTGACGTCCTTGATTCGATTTTTATTGATGCCAACCCATCTGGAGTTCTGGACTTTTTGGTTCCGTCCAGAGGTGTCAGGGAACAACACCCAAAGACCCCGGAGTTCCACCTGCCTTGGTGCGCAAATGAACAGAAACACGGGCTTCTCGATGGTGGCGTCAAAGACCAAAGGTTTATTACTGCAGGGACACAGAAGTCACAGAAACTACGCATAGGCAGTAACCAGGAGCCTGTTCGATTTGTACATTGAGGGTTGCTCCTTATATACTAAAAATTGTGCTCCAGGCAAATATTTCACATGTTAGTACATTCCCAAACCTTTGTGTCTCAAACAATAAATATTTGGCGTTACACAAGAACTGTCGATAATATCTGATGCCAAACATCACGAAGAGGGGTTCCCACTAGTCCATCACAATCCCTTGTCAATATTGCATTCAAGAGCCGGACCGCCTCATCGTAAATTTCGTTACCTCCCCCTAATAAAGGCCCAGAAGGAAAGGAGCAGAGCCAGGTGCAGAAGATAGAAAAGCGGGATAAGAGATGTTTGTGGGTTGTAAATGGGCAAGGCTACCGGCTTCGACCGCCTAATCATGATCGGGACAATGGATACGAGAACCAGTTCAGGTGGGCTGGCCTCGGGCAGAGGAGGCAGCCTTTGTCGAGTCATGCAGTTACAGCGTGATCTGGTTTAAGGTGCACGTGTCATGAAAGAGGTGAATCTACGGCTAAGGCTACGTGTCCTTAATCGAAATGAAGTGATCAGAGGTTATTGCATATGTGAGGGCAAGAAACACAAAATGGCGGACATGATCTAAGATGGATGCCGTGGGTAGATCAGAAATGTGTTCATAACAGGAGTGCTCTTGCTCATATCGTAGCGAAAAACACCAGGATATGCTAAATGGATCATTTGCGGTTCGCTGATACCAATATTATGTATTTCCGACAATATTGAAAACACGGGTTCAAATCGTCACGGAACCTCAGACCCTCCTTTTGCCCTTACATAGGCAATTACTCAGTCTATGTCAGAGTCTAGTTCTATGCTCATCAGGTCAGTGACATGTTGTTGTATCATCATCCTTTCTCGTGCCTTTTCTCCAACTGCAGGTGGTTTCCTAAAACAGGTTGCAGCACAAAGACTACACAAAGCTGGACCACACTGGATAATCAGGCAGCATGAGAATAGGAATACTAAGATGACACCGATGACCATTAGAACCTTCTACCCCCATGCTGAGATCAGAGTCCAAAACCACTCCATAAAGGACCAGTTTCCCTTATCTATATGTATAGAGTCGGAAATCTTGTGTAGCTTAGAGATCGCCTCATAGACTGTTGGAGCATTATTAGGAATAAAGACACAGCAGCTCGATTGGATCATTCTGCATACCCCACCTCGATCTGCAAGTATAACATCTAGAACCATACGGTTCTGCAACGTCATGAGTCTATCCGCCTGAAGCTCAGCTGTCAAATTACTAAGGGCACCAGCAGTTTCGGTAATAGTAGATTCAACTACCCGTGTTAGCTGACGTATGTTTCTACTATTGGCCATAGGCCCCCAGAACGGAAGGAAGCCTTTGAAGAAGTCTCCAGCTTCCTGACCAGCAGTATCTTCTTTGCTGAAGACACCTCTCGCTACTCTGGTTCTGTGGTAATCAGATGAAGCAGTGTATGTTGGAGGTAACAATCGAGCAATATAACATGAACCTGAAAAGTCAGCAGGTAACCATGTATATGCCCGATCTCGACAAATGAAGTAGGTACCCCTAGCAGTAAGGAAAGCAGGGGAAGAGTTAGCCGGAAACACATAAGTTTCAACGCACTCGCTCCTCCCTAGCTGAGCTCTCGGATTTCTCCCATTACCTTGCAAACAGACCTGACCTCGGTGTGGTACGACCCAGATTGGAGTTGAGCTTTTACGCTTGCTTTCTCCTAGACTAAGGCGATACTCTGAAGTATTCCAACTTAAATACACTCGCAGTTCGTCTCTAGGGTATGATAGAGTATTATTGACATCCTTGATCATGTCAATAATTCCCTGGACTAAGGCTTTATTGGCAGAGTTATATCTAGTGGAACGTGGTGGACGTGGAGGATAGGTTTCAAGGGCATAAGCAAAGATCGTTTGAAGGGCCTGAAATGATCCATTATAGCTGAAAGGCAAAACCAGATAGGGAATACCTTTATCCATAGTGTGGGGTATCAAGCCACACACCCAGCAGTCTGTAGTGTTAACCACTAGTTGGTGTTGGTGCAAGAGCTGTACAAAAGTGTTGTTAATGAACTCTGAGCGTCGGGCTTGCTCATGTTCAGGAAACGGGTGAAAAGAGTGTATAGAAGAAACAGTAGAAGTAGCAGGATCAAGGGGAGGTACTGTAGTAACTGGCACAAAAATCAGATTTATACTAAAGACGATTCCACCCACCAATGTTGCTAAAATAATCAAAAATGTAATGGCACATTGCATCAAAAAGCATTTGCTACGAAGAATTCTATTAATTCTGTTTCTGCGAACATAGATCACATTTTCTCGTTGCAGCGCAGGAAGCTCCATCTTCTACAATCCGCTCGCGACCACTGATGATGTGTACGTAGATGAAAATGCCTCTATCAGCCCTGGGAGTTCCCAGAACCAACAGAAAGATCGACCTTGTGTCAGACCCCTGCAGATTCAAACTAGGCACACAGCCACGACCCTACGGCTACCCAGACGGCAAGGCAATTTAAAAAAAACAATAAACAATAGCAAACTTCCTGGCTGAAGGCAAATGTTCAATATATCAAAATCACAATATGCAGTTGCCTGCTTTATTTGTCCATGTTACGTTTTCTCAAGTTATATCTCTGTTTTGCTGGAACTGTCTGATCGGAAAATAGTATATCACTAGCAGCTGTTGTAGTGTTCAAGTTCGCAGATGGCAAAGTTTCTTCTGATGCTGGAGACAAATGTTCAGTGTTCAAAAGAGTCTTTTCAGGAGGAGAGTCAGATTTTGGAGTGTCAGTAATCAATTCGGCATCGCTGAAAGGGATAAACTTCGGTGTGCTTTCAGATTCGGAGGCACCAATTCCCTTCTTTACCCAGTCGTCGTAAGGGAGCGGCAGGGGTACACGCTTTACATGTGATGCGTGTACCCAGTGCTTGCGGCCAGCTACACGAACTGCTGTTCTCGTTGCCAGTAAGATCTGGAAGGGCCCCACAAATCTTGGTTGAAGGTTCTTCGTCCTCGCGAAGTTCTTGATGACAACCAGATCTCCCGGTTTCAGCTGATGCCCTGGACTCTCCGGAGGTTTTGGCAAAGCATCGAAAACCTGTTGATGAATAAGACTCAATTTAGCAGTCAAGTCGTAAAGGTAGTCTATCAACATAGGATATTCTAGAGAGTTAAATTCCTTAGGCCTTGGCACACCCCAGATATTTGCTGGGCGGCCAAAGACTATTTCGTAGGGGCTAAGCCCCACTCTAGAATGTACAGTTGCTCTCGTTGATAACAAAGCCAAAGGAAGTGCGTCTGGCCAAGCTAAACCCGTGGATGCTTGTATTTTAGCTATCTTCAGTTTGAGGGTGCCATTGTAACCCTCCACTAAACCAGCTGACTGGGGATGGTTCGCACTGTGGAATTTCTGTTTCAATCCTAGGCCTGCACATACACTCTGCATAACTTTCCCTATAAACTCACTTCCGTTATCTGACCATACAATCCGTGGCATTCCAAATCTAGGGAAATATTCTTTGAGAAGAATTTTGGCAGTTGATAAGGCAGTATTGTCCTTCAGTGGGTATGCTTCTATCCACCTGGAAAAAGCACAGACCACCACCAGGACATATTTCAAATTATTACAGCGGTCCATGTGAATGAAGTCTAACTGTATCACTTCGAAAGGGCAGGAAGGAGGAGCGAAATGACCAGCAGGAGTTGGAGTTCCCTTGCCAGGATTATGTATCAGGCATACCATACAGTTTTTCACCACTCTTTCTGCACACTTACTGATTCCCTCATTTTTCCAGACTGGAGCCAACATCTTACAGATACCTTTAGAACTTATATGTGCTACTCCATGCGCCATTGTCACCACTGCAAGCACATACGCATCCGGCAACATCCAACGTTGCTGCTCTGTCAAATCAATCCAACATCCATTCGAGTCCAACTTGCCCGTACTCTCTCTCCATACACGTTTTTCTTCCTCAGTTGCTTCTTTCTGAATCTCTTTCACACTTTCCATTGTGTCCTCACACATTCCAGACTCAGCGATCCATCTTGCAGACGTTGCAACATACATTCTGCTCATCGTGTCTCTAGCTGTCTGTTTAGCAATTCCGTCAGCAAAAGCATTTCCTCGACCAACATCATCCGTGATTGCTTTATGAGCACTGCACTTAACAATCGCAACTTCAGTCGGCAAGGTTAGAGATTCCAACAAGTCGTTAACTAGCTGACCATGTTGAATCTTAGTCCCATGGGACGTAATGAAACCTCTTTCTCTCCACAAACGGCCAAAACTATGGGCCACGCCAAATGCGTACTGACTATCTGTAAACACATTCACTCTCTTTCCCTTAGCTAAAACACATGCTCTCGTTAGAGCTATTAATTCTGCAGCCTGGGCAGAATTCTGACTCACTCTTGCAGTCTCCACAATCGTCTTCAAAGTCGTTACTGCGTAAGCAGCAGTCACATCACCATTCTCCAATTTAAAACATGACCCGTCCACATACAGCGTGCCATCCGGATCTGATAATGGAGTATCCCTTAAGTCAATGCGTCCTTTTGTCTCTTCTTCCGTTTTAAAACAGCAATCATGTGGTTCGGAATCACTCGACTCTTGATTAGCCGGCAACAACGTTGCTGGATTCAATACATTACATCTTTTAATCTGAATATGACTCGCCAGTAATGTCAGCTCGTAACCAGATAGTCTCGCACTAGTAAGGTGTTGTGTCTTTGTTCGATTCATGAGTGTGTCCACTGCATGAGGAACCATGACCACTAGCATGTTGTTCATTACCAGACCAGCAGATTGTCGAATGGAAGCCGCAGCTGCCGCTGTAGCCCTCAAACAACTAGGTAACGCTCTAGCTACCGGATCTAATGTTGATGAGAAATACGCACAAGGGCGTTGTTTATCACCAAATTTCTGTGTCAGGACACTCAACGCGCAACCTTCTCTCTCGTGAACGTAGAGCGTGAATGGCTTACTGTAATCAGGTGTACCCAATACAGGAGCTGAACACAATGCTTTTCGTAACTCAGAAAAACTCTCCTGACATTCATCAGACCATGGCACCGGACTCGGAACATTTTTCCCAGTCAAAGCTACCAACGGTTTTGCTAAAAGAGAAAAATTTGGGATCCACTGCCTACAGTAAGAGGTAATACCTAAAAAGGCACGTACTTCTCTCTGCGTGCGTGGAACACTCATTTGCGTAATTGCTTTTATTCTCTCTGGGGTCAACTTCCTTCCCTCCTTTGACAAGAGATGACCTAGGTAGGTCACTTCTTGGCAGCAGTATTGCATCTTGGAAGGTGACACCTTGTGATTCAGATCAGACAAATGATGCAATAACGATACTGTAGCTGCTTTGCAAGTTTCCTTGTCATCGGCAGCCACTAAAAGATCGTCTACGTACTGTACCAGGGCAGAACTTGGAGGAAGGACAAAAGAATCTAACTGGCTTTTTAATGCTTGACTATAAATAGACGGACTTTCACAGTAGCCCTGTGGAGCGCGTTTAAATCTGAAACTTCGACCTCCTAGACAGAAGCCGAAAATATCTCTGCTTTCCTCGGCTATCGGAATGCTGAAAAAGGCATTCTTTAAGTCGATGACTGAGAACCAAGTGGCTGTAGCAGGAATCAATGTTAACAAGGCAGTAATGTCTGGAACCACAGGAAATTGCGGAACCACAATCTTATTAACTTCTCTAAGGTCTATGACAAACCTGTACACTGGAGGTTTCGTAGGATCAGTTCGTTTCAGAATCGGCAATACAGGACTATTACAAACATTTCCTCGTGTTTCTTCAACCACACCTTTCTTAATCAAATCTTGCACAATCAATAAAAGTGCACGTTCTCCTTCACTAGATATTTTATATTGAGGAATTCTTGGAAATTTCACATTTGCTTTCAAAGTTACTACATACGGTGGTATTTCTAAAAGGCCTACATCATTAGGACCAGTCGCCCAAAGAGAATCAGGGAGTGAGCGCAGCTCTGGCGGGAGTGCATCCATTTACAAGTACATCGGAGAAGTGATTCTTTTACCCAAAGTAAGCTGTACCCCTTCCGGAGAACAGTACAATGTCGCATATAGTCGTTTTAACAAGTCTAAACCAAGCAGATTTTCATTACAACCTGTCGTCAAAATCAGAGGTGCTTTCAATTGACACGGTCCAACAGAAATAGACAAAGGACCAGATATCGGGTTGTAAACAGGGGCGCCTGAAAAACCTACTGAAACATTTGTTGAGCCAGACAAAGGTGCGCCAGGGAGTTTCGCATGAATGATAGAACTTTTTGCGGCACCAGTATCCAACAGAAACGGTTCGACTACACCTGATGTTGCTACTGCGACATAAGGCCCACTCTGATCCACTGGAACTGATACTACTCCCTCTCTCTGTCCATGGCTGTCCTAGTACCCATTTTGTTGAAATCCCTCATCCACTTCGCAATAGTCTTCAACAAGATATTGCTGAGATCTATTCTGTTGAGCTGACTGTCCATTTCGTTGATCAAAGTGATTGGAGGGACGATCATTCGTCTGCGGAGGCATAGTACCTCGCCCTCGACCTCTAGAATTCTGCACAAAACCACCACGACCTCTCTGAGCTGGTGCAGCATTATTTTGCGCTAAGATCGGACATTCATTTTTGTAGTGACCTTCTTTCTTACAGTACGCACACTGGTTCCATTGATATTGAGGCCTAGTTGAACTATAATCTGTCCTCTGATACGAATTCTGCTGCATATTAGTTTGATTCGTGCGAGGCGGATACGCCTGCTGTAAAAGAACTTTAGTCTTTAAATCTTTCGTTTTCTTTTCTGATTTCTCTTTTTCCTCTTTATCCCTATTTTCGTAGTACTGTGCAGTCGCAAGTATTTGCGCAGTCGTAGAAACAGCCCACGCACTCTCTGAATCCTTTAATTTATTGCATAATTCAGGTAACAAATTATGCACAAATTTATCGACAAACAGTCTCTGTCCTCCTTCTGTGCTCGTATCCTGACCACTATGATCTACAAAAGTCTCTTCGAACCTCGTGAAGAAGTCGGAGACACTTTCATCTTTCTTTTGCTTGCATGCGGATAATTTGTCCCAATTAACACGCAATGCAGGCATCAGAGTCTTCATTAAGTCAATTATTCTACCTGGAAGATTAGCAATTAGGGGTTCGGGTTTTGCACCACCCGTTTGCTGACCATCCGCTGCAGTGATAGCTGCCCAATCACCACCTAAGGCTGCTTGATGATCCTCCCTACGAATTTTAGCCCACACTGGTTGTGGTACTACATTTCCAAATAACATGTCGATGTCCGCTAAGTTCATTATACAAGCCTCAACTGTCTGTGTTAATTCCTTGTAATATCCAGCAGGATTTTTACGCGGATCGGGCAAGGCCTGTTTCACCGCTAACACTTCAGCTCGCTTCCATGGAATGTGTATCCACACTCGTTGGAACTGTGCTGGAGCAGCTGCAATACCCGCATTATCATCACGTTGTATTGCTTCGCGCCAGATTGGAGGAACCTCCCTCATAGGATATTGGCGACTTAGCTTCATTTTACCTTTCTCTAAATCTCTCGGCGAACGAAGAGATGGATCATTCCTAAAACTTAAAATAAGTTCCATCGCTTCTTTTATATTATCACCCACTATCATTCCTGCAGCAAACTCTTTTTGAATTTTAATTAAATCTTCCAAGTCTGATTCAACATCATCTTCCTCTATTTCCTCACGTAACAACGAGCACATCTCATCAAAGACGTACCGTTGTGTTGGTTCCTTCCACTGCATAAATGTATCTAGCACATCTCTCGTACTGTATCTTCTACTTTTCGTAATCCATCTAAGAGCCGTGGAATCTAAAATTCCCCGTTCCTCAGTACTTGGATGCTGACTACGTCTCTGGACAGAGTCAGAAGTAGGAGTCTTAATTAAAGATTTATATAAAGGAGACAGTATATTAGCAACAGAATCAGTGATTTTTCGACGTACAGAAAGTGGAGTTAGCACACTCGCAGACGTAGAGAACACAGTAGAAGTAGGAACGGATAGCGAGGCAGTAGGAGTATCGAGAAAAATAGTTTGTGAAGTAGTGGGCGTAAGCGAAACAGATACAGGTATAGAAGTCGGCAACCCAGGAAGAGGAGGAGCCGTAGGAATATTCACATTAACCACAGGAGGTACAGGAACTTGATTCTGAGGAACAAGAACACCAGGTTGTCCAGCAACCGGCAATTGAACATTCGGTACAAGTGGAGTCGTAGCCCCTTGTGCATACGGTGGAGGTGACCGTAACAAATAAGACAACAGAGGATCGTTTTCGGGATCCTCTAGTGTTTTAGCTGTTTTCGATGGCAAGGCAGGGTAGCACTTGTCAATCGCTAAATTATGCTCTCTAATCGCTACATCTATAGCCTTCTCGCACTCATTATCCTGCAACTGTTTAGTTGCTTGCTCTAGAGTTAGCTCTTCTTTCTCTTTCTGTTCTCTTTTAAATTTCTTCATTTCTCTCTGTTTGCATTCCTTTCGCCAATAACGGAAAGAATCAAACATTGCCGGCCGGGCTTTCTTACTAAACAATTTCGTTTCTAAATTATCAAGAATCTCGGGCTCAAAACTACCATGCAGTGGCCAGCTAAGGACACCATCCTTCTTGGTGTATCGGACCCACACCTCGTTATAGGATATAGGACCCACACCATGTTTACAATATAAGTCATAAAGGGGAGTCCCAATCGGAGGAACCAGACAGGAATCCTCCAATCGTGAGTCATGGTTGCAACCGAAACAAGACAACATTTTCCGACTTACCATTTTCAATCTGGAACACAAAACAAACAAAACACGGAACAAATATGTGCACCTGAACCAAGAACTTAGGCCTACCAAAACCAAACTAATGTATCGATACCCAAACTGAACCAAATAGATTATCGTAACCAGAACAACTAGTGATAATCTTACGAAACCAAACCAAATCAAGAACCGATCAAGGATTTTAACAACCCTCACAGAGTAACCAGCTAGCTATCACTAAATACTTAACTGAGGCACTGAAGACGTCACCAAGGAGAAACCCGTCACGTTTCGCTGTACTAAGGGCTGCACCTCGGGTCCAAGACAGGGCGACGGTCAAGGCAACGGCCCACTGCAGCCGTCCTGAACGGGAACCCTCGTGGAAGAGAACTTCGGGCCACTTTTGCGATATGCCGGGATCGATGAAGTGGAGCGCCTCCCTCGGAAATCTTCACACGAAGCTTCTCGAACTCTTCAGGCTTTTGGACCGGTACCGAATGACGTCGCCCCACGTTGGGCGCCAATTGGAGTTCTGGACTTTTTGGTTCCGTCCAGAGGTGTCAGGGAACAACACCCAAAGACCCCGGAGTTCCACCTGCCTTGGTGCGCAAATGAACAGAAACACGGGCTTCTCAATGGTGGCGTCAAAGACCAAAGGTTTATTACTGCAGGGACACAGAAGTCACAGAAACTACGCATAGGCAGTAACCAGGAGCCTGTTCGATTTGTACATTGAGGGTTGCTCCTTATATACTAAAAATTGTGCTCCAGGCAAATATTTCACATGTTAGTACATTCCCAAACCTTTGTGTCTCAAACAATAAATATTTGGCGTTACACAAGAACTGTCGATAATATCTGATGCCAAACATCACGAAGAGGGGTTCCCACTAGTCCATCACAATCCCATGTCAATATTGCATTCAAGAGCCGGACCGCCTCATCGTAAATTTCGTTACCTCCCCCTAATAAAGGCCCAGAAGGAAAGGAGCAGAGCCAGGTGCAGAAGATAGAAAAGCGGGATAAGAGATGTTTGTGGGTTGTAAATGGGCAAGGCTACCGGCTTCGACCGCCTAATCATGATTGGGACAATGGATACGAGAACCAGTTCAGGTGGGCTGGCCTCGGGCAGAGGAGGCAGCCTTTGTCGAATCATGCAGTTACAGCGTGATCTGGTTTAAGGTGCACGTGTCATGAAAGAGGTAAATCTACGGCTAAGGCTACGTGTCCTTAATCGAAATGAAGTGATCAGAGGTTATTGCATATGTGAGGGCAAGAAACACAAAATGGCGGACATGATCTAAGATGGATGCCGTGGGTAGATCAGAAATGTGTTCATAACAGGAGTGCTCTTGCTCATATCGTAGCGAAAAACACCAGGATATGCTAAATGGATCATTTGCGGTTCGCTGATACCAATATTATGTATTTCCGACAATATTGAAAACACGGGTTCAAATCGTCACGGAACCTCACATCACTGTTAAGTTATTTTCTTATGTTAACACGTGATCCAGAGACCTCGAATCTCACTCATAAATGGTATGTGGACTTCACCAGTCGATGTAAACATCCAACCACTAACCAAAAAACCTGTAAAAAAATAAACTCCTGGTCACCTATTAAAATAATAAAAATCACAGATGTCACCTAGAACACCTTCTCCTGAAGGTGAGGGGTAGTGCCAGTAGGCGGAATTGATGTGACAAATCATGTCAAGTTTGGTGGTGCAGGACTGCCTTCCGGTCTGGTTTGCTATGTAATGAAGAATGATCTGAGTGCAGGTGTGAGTAATGCTTGGAATGCCATGCTTATTGTTTGACTGTCTGACATAGATGACTAACATTCTTCTATAAATACCTGTTATAGAAGATCATTTCCCCATCATTATTTTCAGTAAATTTGTAAGGAAATGATATGCATGAAAGAGGCCTAAAAATAACATAGCTGAGTTGCTTGGCAATGAAACGTGTGTGACTAACTCACGGAAACTCACTTGCAACTCCAGTTTCACTTATGCCGAGGAACTAACGACTCATAATCATGTGAGAAAGGCATGAAAGGGCAAAGATATGCACAAAATGACAATCTGTGCCTGTCAGCACTACATGCTTTCACAACACCATAACCCCTTGGACTTTTTTTCTTCAATTCTTAGTATCCTGGTGACTAAAAACTCAGCTATGATGTTAAAAGTGTAACTCCACTGCATAGCACCACCTTAGTGTTGGCAGCCCATCTCCTAGTTCCTATGAAGATATACCCACTGAGTCACTGTGTGCCCAAATAAATCACTGACTTTAAGGTAGACGTGATTCCGATATATTTCCATCTTCCGAGCTGTCTTCGTGGTAATAAAAGTCAAATAGGCAAAATCTTCTGTGTTACCACAGGAGGTAGTAGTTGGTTCTAGGTTTAGTAGCCCCCCATTGTTTACCATTGGTATGCTTCGTTATCATTCTCATATGCTTGCTACTTAATAATAAGCTTCTGTGGCTTTCTTTCTTTTTCTTGTGTTTGTCCTTCCCCTGGTGCATGAACGCATTACTTGGATCCTTAAACTGCAAATTTTTCGTGTTCTGCTTTTATTGTTTTTTTAAGCACTCCACAAGAGTGCACATGTTTTCCAGCTGTCTCCCTAGTGTTCTTGTCTTTTCCCCTCTGCAGCACATCGTGTTGCGATCTCTCTCTTGCCCATGTCCTTCTCCCCATCCACTCTCGTCTATTCACTTTCCCTCTCCACAATCACAATCTACCTCTCTTGGTTAGTTTGCTTCCCCAAAATAGTTTCCCCTGTATTGCTTCTACCTGCCATTGTGTTGCTTCCCCTTACCCTCAACCTCCATGATTCTGCCACCCCTTCCTCCATATTGTTTTCTCTCTGCTCTATGTTGCTGTCTCTCACCAGTTTTTTAGGTCTCGCGCCTAGTGGTGCACTGCGCAGCAGTGCTCGCACAGCGCGAGACATTTAGTGAGAGAAATACGGGATTAGAAAACCCGATTGTTCACCTTTTTAGAGTTGATAGCTCTTGGCTTTGACAATACTTAGTACAGAACATTACAATACAAATTTGCACTAAGCAAAGAGGGTTTACAAATGTTAACAAATCAAAAATCTTTTCTTATGTGAAGTATGCAATGTGTATCCAGTAAAATATTGCTAAGAAATGAGACCTATTGACTTTGCCACAGCTTGTTTCTTTTTATGGCTTGCATTATGATAATCCATGTTTATAGACTATTGCTTTTAAAAGACTGTTTATTTGCTTACTTATTTGATTAAAGTACTCATATTGCGGTAACTTCCAGACCTCAACAAAGCACGCTGAGGTGTAAACCAAGACTCCCAAGTCACACTATGGATACAATGTTCAAATTAATGTAATGTTGGATTGGAAATGGCCAAAGGCATAATCATTCCAAAGCTCATAAGACTGTGAAGAACATTTCTATATTATTTTGTATTCCTTTGCTTGAGTATCCTCCAACCCCAAAACCTCGAGCTCCTCCAATAGGTTTGTGTTATGATGATTTTAATAATTGTCTAAGAATCAACCTGAATTTCCCTTTTCTTAATGTAAACCAGCTCTCATAGTATTACTATTTTCTGTCAGCAACAATTATTAATAATGACAAATTACTTCTGGTTAAGACTTTGCATAGATCTCTCATGTTTGCAGTCTTTTTGGTAAATCAGTTTGTGAGCAATGATGTATCGGAAATCTTATAATTGATAATCCTATATTATTGGATCAAAAACTCTCTCATTTTGCTCAACCTCCTGTTCCTTGCATAAAAGCTAAGTTGAATAAAAAAGGCCTGTGTCTTGAAAAGTAACTGAGGGTGTACTTCATCCTGAGAATTGTCAAAATGTCCTATAAATTGTTAGTTTGGTCTAATTTGCAAAACATCGATTGGATATGGACTGCAACTTGATGATGCCTACATGTGAGCTATAAATAATAGTATTTTGGAACTTTGTAATTTTTCATAAATACCACTGAAGTATACTTGTCAAACCCAAAGGAAATTTTTAATTAATTAAACTTAACATATGCCTGCGATGTCTTAACTCCTTCCATCGGTTATCCATTTGCTAATAGAAGTGCACATGCATGGATGGCACAATTTTCCCACACATATGAACACGGTCATATATTTTAAAAAACTAGATGTTAGGGAAAGAGGCCATAATCGCATTTTCTCATTTAGAGCTAAAGCAATGACCTTAATTATGAGGTGATAAAAACCTTTGTTGTCTCATGATCTGATGTTTAGCTGCACTATGAAGTTGAGTAGACAGGCAGGCCTATGTGCATAGTGTTTGCACAGGTGAGCATGCTCTAAGTCAGCGCGCAAACCACAACTAAGTTACCAAAAAAGGTCTGAGTCATTACAGACAGATGTGCCTCCCCACAAAGCTACTCCTGTGTTGGAATTCAAAGCTGACCTGCATCCCATGTCACTTCAATGAAGCATGTTCACTTCACAAGAATGCCGGTGGGTAACCATATGAGGAGGGAGAAAGACTTTAATACACGGCGGGGTGCACAGGAGTGGCACCTCCAGTTTAGCTTAATCGAAAACCTAACGGCTTTAACTCATCAAATGTCGGACTAGCCAGAGAGTGTTGACCACCACCACCTTAAAATTCTCTACTTACCTATGAAAATGTGGTTACCAGGGCTAGAGCTGTTCCATAAGCAGCTACAGGTAGATGTTAAATCTCACAGGGGTTAAAAGTTTCCTGATGCCCCCTGTAGTCCATTGTTAGCACTGTCAATCACTCATATCACTGATATGACACTGTTGAAGGACAATTAGGATTAAATCAGCATATTTTTCAAGACATTTCTTCAGAGCTTACGATGGGGATTGAACCACTGTTTTTGCCGTAAGGATTTGACAAAATGTAATTATTTTGTTTAATCAAAAGAAAACACTGTTTTTCAAATGGCTGAGAATGTATCCTCAAGCAGTCAACAAAGTTCATTATATTGTGTCCTGATTAGCCCCAGTGAATGCAGGCCTTCATGGCGAGCTCATTCTGCCACATTCTGTTTACTCAAACTAGACATAACAAACACAAAATATTTAGATCTCGGCTGTCGACTGCACATGTGCTGTTGCTTCGACTGGGATTTTTTACAATTAAGGGCTTGGAATCCGCCCATTGCTTACCATTTATTGGCTTCACCGTCACTCTTTTTTGCTGCCTCTTAAGTGGTCAGGGCAGGCCAGATGTCACTTCCTTTGCATTATGTAATTCATGGACAAAGCACAGTTTGCTTTCTCTTGATTAACCCACTGCATGCTGATGGCAGTGCTCGTGTGCTGATGACGGTTCCCGGCCGTCATGACCGCACCCCCGATCGGAATGTGCCGCACAGGCGCAGAATCGCGGCAGCATGCAAGGGGTTAATATCTGCCCACTGCTTGCTCTGGTGTTAAGGTACTATTACTTTTTCTCCTTCCACTCCCACTTTTCCATATGCTTTTGATATTTGGAAAAATCCTTTGGCAGACAATTGTGATTGTTACTATCCAACCAACGTTCGATGTACCTTGTTATCAATGTTAACTGTATTGTATATTCTAATATTGACGTTATTTCTCCTTTCACTGCTACTGCCTGTAAGCACCAGACTTGTTGAACCGCGCCCATTCACACAGACTGCACAGTGACGTTATCACAAAAAATGCTAAGTCAGAGCTTTCTTTCTAATTTTACTTTTGACCATAATGCACAGCCACGCTGCTATATAACATGACCAAAAGACATTGACAAAGCAAGTAGGTCATGCATAGACAAGACCTATTGGCTTTGCCAAAGTTTGTTTAAAAAAAACATTGATTGGGTCCTATGCATAATATAATGGGCTGTGCTGTTGTCAGAAAATGAAGGCCAGTGAGAAATGGCTACTAATTTAAATGGAGCCAGGAGGTCCTTTAACCAGGACCATTGTTGTTTATCTAAAAATCTTTATTGTTTAGTAACATTTTCCAATAACCATGATTGCAGATATATCCTTAAAATGTACACCCTTTTGATGAGGATCTGGGTGAAAAGGAACTCAACAAAAACACTTTTTATCTTAAAGATGCTGGAAGTTGCTTCTTATTTTAAAGAAAACGTATATTCATACACACTCCGCTGTAGCTCATAAAAGGACCACGCGTGCACCATTTACACAGGCACCCAACAGGCTTCACTTGGGGAAAGGGCCAACTAGGTGAGGCTGTTTCACATTAAAGCATGTGGTTCTTATTTCCAATTCATTGCTCCCTTTCTTCTCCCCTTCCCCTCCAGTACAGTGGAATCCCTTTCAGAGCTCAACTGAGGGGTGCTCAGGAAAATCTCAGAAGGGACAGAATCAACAGAAAGCAATAGCTGACATTCTTCGCGTTGTCTAAACGAGAGGGCTGCAGTGTTATTTGAATTCACCTCAGTTAAGGATGAGGCCATGCTCTGTTACAATGGGTGGATGACTTCTGCCTAGTCATTCATTTGCTGCTCAAATTATGATAATCCTCGGTATTTCAAGCAATCCCTTCTAACAACACTTAGCAAGAGCCGTGTTTAAATTAAACTTGGTTTTCAATAGGATTTAACGTGAGGAGGTTCTAAAGGAGGGGGGTCAGGGGTCACAAAATCATTATAGATTCAAGGAAAGACTAGTGAAAACGTGATTGGCCACAATGTTGTTTAGTTGCTAATCCATTCAGACAAAAGTGACATGTCAACAGTAGGTGAGTCAGCGTGTTTTTGTAATTTGTAATTATATACTTTTATAATTGCCAGTAATGTGCATGTAGCCCAGGCATGCCAGACCCAGGTGCTTGACTTATGCTCAATACCCTCCTCCCCATATGTCAGGGAATGGGACATAACTGTGAGCAGTGCCCTGTCCCCAGTGCCTCTTATGCTAAGCACCCACTCGATATGCCGGAGATTGATCCATCCCACCAAAGCTAGCTGGCCATGGGTTTCATACATTAAATACACCCAGTCTCCCTGCCCCTATACTCTGCTGGGCACAGCCCTTCCCATGACCATCATGCTGCTGGTGCATGGCATTGCTGGCTATCAACCTGCCAGTGCCTATCAGACTTTAATGTGACCTCTGTCCAGAACATGGGTCTGTCGCCTAAGCCCACTAAATATAGAATTGGTGGTGCCCAGTGGATTCTGTGCAAAGGGCAGACTGGCCCACTGTCCCACAGTACCTGCCGGGCACATGACTTGGGATTTGACCATACCTTGTGCCATGTTCCTGATAGCATCCTTCTGCCCCTAGTATCTACAAAGTATGAAATGTACTGTTTCCAGCAGATTCTGACCACAGGACATGCTTGTTTTCAAACCTTTCAACATTTGCTAAACTGGAAGAAGCCAGCAAACTTGGGCCTGGAGGAGCAGTCATATATACCCTAAAAATGTTAAAGGAGTAAGAGACATTCTGGTAGTAATCTGATATCCAACGGAGTTGAAAGATTTATTTAAAAACAAACACACTCACACAATGACAAGTACAAATATACATAAATCGATGTATGCATATATATTTAAATGTCCTAACACAGAACATACATACGCACGCTTGGAAGCCAAGGGTGATCTGTCACGTTCGTTCAAGGATTTCAGAACTGCTAATCCCCAGCCAGACATTATTTTTCCACACTTCCTTGCAAATAGGCCCCTGCTTATCCCCTGCTGACCATGCTGAGTGCAAACTGCTGTATTGCTTGCTACTCCGCTGCAAAGACAAACACGAGTTTGTTGCCTGCACCCACCACTTGTGAAACATTCTTCTTTTTAAAGCCTCCACGAGCAGGGGAGAGATTTTTCGCCTGTTTGCGAAAGGCCAGGGCAGCTGAGTCCCCACTGGGCCTTACTTCTGTGGCAGGGTTTCCATCTCTGTGAAACGCTCTTGGAAAACGAAATAAACACATTGCCCAGGACACCATTTAGATTTCCAAAATATATCACATCTGCAGCTGTCTTTTTCCCAGGACCTGCCAAAAGCAGACAGCTTTTCGCAGTTTTTTTCCTATGCCTGTGTGTAGACACAGGGTTTATAACTTGTGAACTTTACAGTATAATGAAAAGGAATGACTCCTCAGCGAGGCAGAGAATTGCTTGTGGCTATTTGGACCACTGGGGCACAGAAAAAAACACTTACAGCGGGTGAGTGAAGAGTACAGATCAGTGGTCTTCAAACTTTTTAATGCAGCACCCCCCACCAAAGTGAAAACAAAAGCACATGGGTCCCCCTAAAAAATTTCACAATTATTTTACTAAAATGGCTACGTTTTAAAAATGCAATCAAATACATGATTGCCAAGCATACTATTCTGGTCAGGCAGGCCTTACTAATGAGTAAACGTATCCACAGTGTGATTATTGGAAATGGGGGATGGGGTTTTGAAGAATATTTTAGTTACTTCCCTTTTGACACTTCTCCCAGTCAAGATATGAATGAAAAAAAATGTTAGTGATGGCCCATTACATAGCGGCTTACTGCCACTCATTTCCTTCTGCTGAAAACAAAGCACTGTTATCAGCATAATGATTCTTTTGGCCAGAGCCTGTCACCACCCCCTCCCTGGGATCACTTGAGTCCCCCTTACAGGAGCCCTGACCCTAGTTTGAAGACCCCTGTATAGATGAAGAAGTCATGTGGGAGTTTGTAAGGAGTACATGGGTGGCATGAAACGGACTAAGGGTGGGTGATCCTGTCTTCGTTGGTCTGCACTTGGGGTGGACGATACGCGCACATCCAGATGCTAAGTGTGGAAAAGTGTCAGGAATCAACAAAAGTACATGTCTGCAGATTTATGGCCCTTAAAAGGTAATGATTTTTGAGAGCATAATCAAGTTTAAACTGGAGACAAAATAGCATTTAAAAAGAATTCGATTAAATGAAAAGACCCCACAATCTATTCCATGAAGTGTTTGCCATAATTTAAACCAATATGGACAACGAGTTTACATTACAATAACAAATGAATATTTAATGGTGCACAGAACAATTATTAAGTACAACAAGGTAACCTGTGCACGTCCCTCATCTTGAACAATTGTCTTTTAGATGCCATCACTTTTTATGGGATTTTATCTGAATGCCTCACCTTGCACACACTTGGCCCATTGCCCCGTGACAAGTCTTTATATGCAATTCTTACCCCATGTACTGTTACTGCCTGCATTCTTATTTAAGGCATTGTTTTTTGCATCATTATGGCATGCCGACTGTGGACAGGGTTGAATGGGACAGAAAATAGGCCCTGGCCCAAAATGAAATTGGCCCCCATTAATGAGTTAGATACCTACAAAATGGCCTATGTTTGCAAATTGATGCAGGTTTTAAGTTTAACAGGCACGCTGTATAATAAGTTTGCAAGGTATGAAAGACTGCATGGATTTGACCTTGCAGTAGTCAATGTATATTTTTATTTCAGAAATTAATATTAAAAACTGAACCTGCAGACCACAAAACAGTCCAAAAGGATTTTCAGGTTTGTACTTTTTGCTCAAGTTGTCTGACTCCATGGAGCCAATTGAAATCCAGGCCTTGTTATTTGGAACTCCTAAGATTAACACCACTGCTATCCTGTTTCTCAAAGAACAATTTTGAAACACTTGAACCCTCAATACGAGTGGCCCATTAACCCAGATGGGAACATTAGGGCAGTTGCCAGGCCAGTCACAATTATAAATTGTGGTGTTTCACTTTGCCATTTCAGCTACTGAAAGCAGTTGATTCCTACCTGTTATTCCCCAAAATATTGTAGTCTTTTTTATTCCTGTGGTGGGGGGGGGGGGCAAGCAGGGATTACTTGTGGCAGTGGTTTATGTGCAGAAAGGAGCTTTGTTGTACCCCCAGTGTGAATGTTTTCCTATTGTATTTGATTGAGTCAGTGCTGGTATGTTGACTTTGGTTCTAGAGGAATACCCTCAGGCACAACACATCCTGATAAGCTCCCTCCAACCACTGAACTATTGTCAGTAACTGCTTCTCCCCAGAGGACCGCCTGCCATTTTGCTTTTACAGTGTTAGGCTGTGACTTTCACCTGCTTTTTTCCATGGGTAAGGGACTACTCCAACCTTCACACATCACCTGCTGCTTCAAAAATTATAGCTACAGAGTTATCCCTCCCCTTTCCTATTGTTTCACTTTTTAATTTGAGGAAGTGTTAACATTTCATTTTCCCAGTCGACAGTAACTGGATTGCAGGTTTGTGCTTTTCTATTACTTTCGAGGCTTTCATCAGAATACAGAGATGCATCTAAACTTTTGCCCTATCGAGTGTCATACTGCAGTGGTTTCTCGTGAATGCAGTGCATTTATACTTGTAGAGCTTTAATATTAAATGTCCGCTTTACTCCACTGGTAATGGCCTACTGTGCCACCATTAGCATCATGATTTAAGGTTTGCTGAAATCTGGGGGCACGAGGAAAGAGGTTTCACTGAATTGTGAAATGCAGCGCTTTTTTTGTTCTAAATATTAAAGCACACATTTTTAACAAAAGAAACTACAAAAAAGAAAACTAAACGTGTCTTAACTGCCTACTTTTTTATTAGAAACACCGAGATCTAAAATGAAGACCTCGAAAATAAACATAGCTGTAAAACACAAAAACACTTTTCTGCTATTTTTGTAAATCCCACAAAGAATCTCCAAAGGAGTGGAGATTGGCAGTGGCTATGGTCAGCACACCAGTTAGTCAAATGTAGAACAGTCCTACTGTAGAGTTTTACGCTGGCCAGCATTGCTGGGAATCTTACAGTTCACGCTGGGTCTCCTTGCTTGAAGAACTGATGAGTTTGGTTTCCATTGCTCTCAACTTGGCATCTCTCCTAAGTTAAAACTTTATTTTTTCAATATTATCTTAATTAAACAAGTACATCACTCATGCCAGTCCACGAAATGCCAGATAGGGGCTGAGAACAAGTCATCAGAACTTGAATGCTATGTGTTCTCAAAGTTTTATAGATGGATTCTTCTGGGAACTGAATATATAAATAAATCTCCTTACTTAGCCTGGGGAAAGAATATATTCTTTACTGTTGAAGGGAGATGATTTTGTGTGGAAGGAATTCCTTCAGAGGATCCACATAGCTAGCCATATAGAGTTATACTTAACTACATTCCTGAAATGCTGGACGTAAATATGGGCAAGTCTGACTTTTACTTTTATTTTAACTCAATGAGGACGAGTGTGTTTTACGTTAGCATAGATATGCCCTGGGGGCTGATGGGCTTAGAAACGCAAACTCAAAAATCAGGTTTGAAGGAGGCAACCTCCATCCCTTCAACCATGAAAGTCAGTGCCATGCTGACCCCATTTGGTGGAAGGTTCATTTGAAAGGTCAACGGCGAAGGGCCTTGTTTCCCCAGCAAACAGGATCACTGCTGGTTTGATGGAGTGCTTCTATTCTGTATGCTTTGTACAATATCATTCTAGAAAGAGACCTAATGCACAACTTAACAAACTTTTGAAGCACACTGGTGTGTGTTTACATCATCCGGATTGTCCAACTTCTTTCTCATGTCTAAGGTTTCCAATTCTGCCCAAAAGGCACCCCTTTGTATTTTGGAGCAGTCAGGCTTCTTACAGGAACACAGTGACACACTGTGGTTGAGATATTGACTTGTGCATGATTCTCAGCTATCTTTGCTTTATCGTGGACAACACCTATGGGTGGTTTGTTTAATGGTCCAACTGTTGAGATATCATTGATCTGAGTTCTCTGCAAAAGGAACTACATCTCTCCCACAGCACAATGAAATTAACTGGCCATCATTTTTATCAGGTCATGTTTTTACGGAAGAAAAATCATTATTTTCCTGACCTTTTAATTATGCTTAATTGCATGGTTCTTGTAACTCGTAGTGAGATACAAGGGCAGCTCCTCCGCTTAGGAGGAAGAGTGTTGCCCCACTGCTCGCAGAGCAGAAAAAAAAAATATATATATATAATAACCTTGTTATTATCATTTTTTTTGTTGCTATGGGGCTCAGTTGGGGCGGGGCTGTGAGGAGTGGTTTGCCCACTCCAAGTGCGCATGACAGATTGTCCGTCCCTCTTGGGCCAGCCAAACAGTCATGCTCACTTTGCATCTTCCCCACCAGGCTGTAATGCAGAGCCTGGTAAGGAACATGCAAAGGCCCCCAGTCCCAATCTGACGCCGAACCACAGCGCTCAGACCAATCACAAAGCTGCATTGCAGCGTTGTGATTGGCTATAGAGAGCCTGGCTGCTTCTTGGTTCATTGCCTAGAAGAGAAGCAGCGAGACAGCGGCAATTTAAAAGGTACGTTTTAAATATATGTATATTTCTCTGCCACCCCCGTTCCCTGCCAGCCGCCACTGGTGCCTAATGAGTGTTGAGATCGGGTACTCAGTATTTTGGGCACTGCTCAACACATCTCAAGTGATAACAAAGAGGGAAGAAGGCAATTTGCCAGAATCAAGATGAAGTACAGCATCTCAGTGTCACCAACTATCTTGGTTTGGTTATTAAGGGTTTATGACAGTTCAGTAAATTATGATTTTGCTTAAGTATGTTTCCAATGTGCGGCGTTCATCAGAGAATGAAAGTGAGTTTGAGAAAGGGACAGGTAGGTAGGCAGGCCTAAAGATGTAGGGTCTGATTTAGATCTTGGCAGATGAGTCACTCCTAACCAAACAATTGCACAAAGTTCCCCTGGGGGTGATATCTATGCAAGAAAGAGTGGAATAGTTCCCTCTCTCTGGAAGTGTGGTTGTATCTGGAAGGCAGGGGCGGTCGTCCCTTGTCGGAATTAGGGAAACCTCACACAACAGGCTGGTTCTACGACTACTGTCGCATTCCCAACCGGCCGCTTCGTGTCATCATCGGCTTCCTGCTCCTGCGTCAAGCCGGCACTGCAATGCCTGACGGGCAGCACTTAGTGCTGCACTTTAACGGAGATCTTTTATTCCAAAGCCGATGTTTGAGTGGGTGTGAGGGGCCCTAATCGTGAAGTAGTGAGCGTGTGAATGTGGTGATTTTAAAAAAAGTTAGTACAGTCTACTCTGGGTACTTTATTCCTGTAGCTGCCTACTTTATTAAAACTAAGAGGGGTATGGGATTTCAACCAACCGATGTGTGGGAAGCCCATTTCAACCCTCAATAAGTGATCTGGTCGACATGTTTCGTGCCATCAAGGCAATTCATCAGGACCAAGAAAGTGCTCATAAACTCAAATCAGCGCCCATAACGGGCTGCGTAGTTAGATAGATACAACCTGGGGGTCGGGATCTGGAGCAGGAAGAGTTCCTGTAATGTTCTCCACCCCACAGTCGTTGTAGAGTTCTCCCCGGGCTGCCTGGGTAGGACCTACGTGGTCAATAAGTAGCCTTCAGAGAGGAGTGAAGGAGCCGTTAAACCTACGTCCATCCGACCGGCGGTCTCGGTCGAGCAGGCAGCCGGTCTGAGTCACTCCGTCACAACGGTGACGGATATCCCATCGCTCGAAATATAAATGCCATAGGACATAATGGAGTTTATATTTCGGCAGACGGGATAGCCATCACCGCTGTGATGGAGTAAATCGTGCACCAAGATCTAAATTAGGCCCTGAGATATATATAGAGAGAGCGAGAGAAATAAAAGAGAGAGAGCAAGAAAGAGGCAAAATATATTATTGCAAGTCGTTGAAACAAAGTAACTGCCTAGTGCTTTATCACAACACAAAATGTACGCTCTACATTACGAGGTTAGTGTGGGCTGGAATAAAATGAAAGACATTTTAAAACAGAATTTTTTTTATTAAAATCAACATAGATAATATTGTAGAATTATAGTAAGTTGTAGATTAATAGTTGTTGAAATTGAAAAGTGAAAATCTTTGGCTAATCTACATTGAAGAGAGGCAGTTCATTGGTATTTGGCAAGCACATTTTTGCTTTTTAACATTTTGTTTTTAAAACAGGTTGCCTCTGTAGCGTCTGGTTTTCTAAAGACATCTTGGGGACTTTCAGAAAGCTTCCCTGGGAATGAATTCAGCCCAATGCTTACCATTGGATTTGTGGTTTGTAACTCTCATTTGCTTGCTTTCTATTTGATGGCTTTGTTTGTTTTAGGCTGTTCAGCTTGAGTTCATCCCTTCCCTTGCCCAAACCCTATTTAGTGTATTGTTCCACCAGCACTGAATTTCTGTAAACAGGCCTCTAATTCTTGTTCTTATCTTGCCACATGTGCTGTGCATTCAAGACAGAGGTCAAATGTCAGGCTCAGTCTTCCAGGGAGCTTGGTGATTACTTTTTTCTCTCCGACTTCAAAGTGACAGTATTTATATGAAAATCATGCTGACTACTCGGGGTGTGCTGTATGATGTTGTTTTTTCCTAGCACAAAACAAAATGTAAATGTTTGTAAATAAACTGTGTAGATATTTCAGAATAAGGAAAACACAAATTAAGCACAGTTTTTGGGTAATTCTGAAGCGTGGTGGAAACAAACATTTTAATAAAATCAAAACAAATCAATACACTATGTGATGACATTTCCGCCCATTATCGTATGTGTGCTGTATACTTTTATCATGAAAACTGTATGCATGTACAGATGTAATGCTCATTTCAATTGAAGATGCGTAATGGCACTGGGCTACCACACCATGCATACTCCACTCCAGGCCACTCCACTCTACTCTGCACCACTCCACTCTACGCCAATCCACACTGCGTCGCTGCAGTCTATTCTGCACCACTCCGCTCTGCACCACTTTACTTTGCACCACAATGCCTCTGTACTCTACACCACTGTACTGTATGCCAATGCACTCTACCCCTTACTACGCTACTGTGCACCACTGCACTCTTCGCCACTACACTCTACGCCAATCCACTCTAATCTACTATGCACCACTGCACTCTATGGCACTGCACTATATAACTACTGTATGCCACTGCAGTCTATGCCACTTCAGTCTACGCTGAAACAATCCTTTACCTCACTGCACTCTATGCCACTCTAGTCTACGCAACTGCACTCTATGCTGGTGCGCTCTATCCCAAAGCACTCTACACAACTTTACTGAAAACCAATACACTGTACGTCACTGCACTGTATGCCACTATACACTACTCTGTAACACTCTACTATACGCCCTTGCATTCTATGTCACTCTGCTCTATGCCACTGCACTCAAGGCCACTCTACTCTACACCATTGCTCTCCATGCTACTCCACTCTGCACTAATGCATTCTATTCCAATCTGCTCTACACCACTCTATGACAATCTGCTCTGCATCACTGCACTCTCTGCCACTGAACTCTACAACCCTCTACTCGGCACCACTGAACTCTATGCCACTGCACTCTGCTCTGCGTCACTCTACGTCACTTTGTTGCACTCTACATCAGTTCTCTATGTGCCAGTGCACTCTATGCCACTTTGCTCTACTGTGAACCACTGCACTCTATGGCACTGCACTCTACACTACCTCACTCTGTGCCTCTCTACTCTACACCACTCTACTATGCACCACTGCACTCTTCCCCACTTCACCACTGTACTCTGCACCACTGTACTCTGCATCACTGAACCATGCACAGCACTACTCTTTGTCAATGCACTTTATGCCACTGCACTCTCTCCCACTCTACTCTGCAAGATGACACTCTTCGCCACGGAAATGAATGCCACTCTACTCTGTACCTCTGCATTCTTTCCCACTGCACCCTATGCCATTGCACTCTACTCTGCATCACTCAACTCTACCTCACTCTACTGCACTCTATTACAATTAAGTCTACGCCAATTTACTTAGAATCACTCCACTCTGCACCACCCTAATCTATTCTGCACCACTGCACTCCATGCCTCTGCACTCTACACCACTCTACTCTATGCCACTGCAGCCTACGACACTGTACTCTACACCCCTGCACCAATCCACTCTACCCTGCACTACTCCACTTTATGCCCCTTCACTCTACTCTGAAACAGTCTGCTCAACACCATTCCACTCTCCACCACTGCATTCTATTCCACTCTGCACCTCTCCACTCAACACCATTGCACTCTACCACTACTATCTACTCTGCACCACTGTACTCTAAATCACTGCACTCTACACCAATCACCTCTACACCATTTTACTCAAAACCAATGCACTACATGCCAATCTACTCTGCACCACTGTACTTTACACCACTTCACTCTAGTCCACTCTATGACACTCCATGAAACTACATTTTGTGATGCTCTACTGCATTAAACTCTACTCCACTCCTTGATACTACTCCACTCTTTGCTACTCTGACGCTCTACGCAACTCCCTCTATGCCACTCCATGCCACTCTACTCCACTCTATTCTATGTCACACTATTTCACTCCAGTCACCTCCACTCCACTGCTCCACTCTATGTCACTCCCCTCTATGCCACTCTAAAATGACACTCTCCAACAGTGGTTCTTAGACTTCTGTGGACCCCCACTTAATCATTACTGGAACCGGGCACACTCCCTGATTCATTATCATAATCTGGGGAACCCCACTGAGAAATTACTTGAACCTGGGGGCCCCAGGCTAAGCATTTGATGATTTGAACTACAAAGTAGCATACAAAATTACCGAAACAAGCATTCATCACACAAATGCCCAAATTTTAAAATGGTGTATTTGAAAAAATTTTACTTTTAATTTTAATGGCAAGTTATGCGCTATTCAAAATTCATCCGAAGCCACTCATCATCCATACTATATTCTGCTTGTTGCAGTTGCATTTGCACTGCTCACACAAATTAACCCAATGATACTAACTTAATTTTTAGCCTTCAATTTCAAATTCCTCCACATTTGTTGAACTTTTCTTTATTTATATATACTTTTTCAATCTATTTCATTTTCTAAGCAGTCACAGACCTCGTGAGTAGGCTTTATGGACCCCCAGGTGTCCCCGGACCAAGGGGTAAGAACCACTGTTCTATGCCACTCAACTCTACACCACTCAACTCTACTCCACTCTACTCTGCACCTTTCAACTCTCATGCACTACTCCACTCTATGCCTCTCCACTCTAGGACAACCTACTCCTCTCTACATCACTCTACTCAACAACACTCTACTCTT
Source organism: Lissotriton vulgaris (assembly GCF_964263255.1). Taxonomy (NCBI): domain Eukaryota; kingdom Metazoa; phylum Chordata; class Amphibia; order Caudata; family Salamandridae; genus Lissotriton; species Lissotriton vulgaris. The sequence continues at coordinate 998,620,687 of NC_141695.1, read as the reverse complement.
CACAACACCCTCTCCTCCACTCCCCTCTGCTTTACACCACTCCACAACACTCTCGGCCACTCCGCTTTATAACACTGTTCTCCACTCTGACACTCTACTCCACACCACTCAGCTCTACACCTTCCTTCACCCTTCTGCTCTACGGCACTCTACTCCCTCCACAACACTCCAAAACACTCTACACCACTTCGCTCTATGCCACTCCATGATATTTCACTTCACTCAACTCTACTCTACACCACTCTACGAAAATCCACACCACTCTATGAATTTCTACTCCACTCCATGACTCTCTGTGCCACTCCATAACTCTTCACCCTACTCCACTTTGCAGCACAGTACTCCACTCTCCTTTACCCCACTAGCTTTTAGTCATGCTGAACAGCAGTCAGGCAGGTGTACAACATGGCTAATACATATTGGCAAATCCAATAGCTCTTGCATAGGCGCAATCTATTGGTTTTGCCAACGCTTTTAAGATTAAGCCTACCAGAAAGCACAAGCTGATTGGTTGCAAAAGACATATTGTGGTCTTACCAAGAAATTACAGAGGGTTTACGTTCCTCCATTGTTTACCATTGGTTGGCTTTGTTATCACTCTCATTTGCTTGCTTCTTGTTCACTGGCTTGTATCTCTCTTCCTGTGTTTGTTCCTCTCCTGGACCGTATCCCCCTTACCATCCTTTTGATTGGCTGATTTGTATTCTTACACTGTTCACTTTTAGAGAATGTTTTCTCTTTTTGGTTAAGCACTCCATGAGAGTGCATGAATTTTTCAGGTCCAAAAGGCGGCCAATTGGGCTTTCCAATTCTTGTTGTAATAGTGAGCTAACAAAAGGGGATTAACTGCCTACATAGCGCTTGTGTATTGCTGACGTTTCAGGATGAAGTACTGAGGGGAAAATGCCTTATTTAATTCATCTGTTTGTTTTATTTATGTATACGTTTGTCATGCTGAGAGCACAATAACTCAAATTGAACGCTGAGGGGCTTTGCTTGGTGAATTATGTAGAAATTAGCCACTTAGCCACTGCTGTTTATTTTCTGATAAACAACTAACTCCCTTCTATAAACTCTAGAAATAAATGTGTGTGTGTATAAAAATATATACATTTCCTTTAAACCCTCACTTGAAAGGAAGTTATAGCTATGCTTCATTCGCTTTTCACCCTCTGAGGCGGAAGCCGGAGGTTCCTCTCTACTTTTCTTTATGCTCTTTGAATTGTGACCTACTTTGAGATCGCCTGGTGCATTTTTAGCGCGTCTTGTGTAACGCGCGTATTTTACCTGCTTCTGCTTTTTTAAAAGCGGATTTTATCTGCACACTTATTCTCTCCCCCCTCCACCTCCTGGGCCGCTCTCAGCTGAGTATTGACGCTGAGAGCTGGTCCCGGGGAGGCGAGGGCTGTTTGGCGGCCATATTGAGGGTAGGCGCGACCTCGCGCTCTAGTCTCTATAAAAGCGTACTCAGCGGCTCCGCGCAGCGGACGCGGCAGCGGATGCGCCGGATGCCCGCCGGAGTCACGCCAGAGTCCAGCCCGTCTGCGCCCGTCCGCGTTGAGGACGGGCTGGACGGCTGGACCATTGGCCTCCACAACACAGGCGCCCCTGTTCTGAAATACTCTGCAGGTGAGATGTTGAGGCTTAAGCCCGCCCCTGCCCCGTGCTCTCATCGTTATAGACCTGAGGATTATCTGACTTGTACTAGCTGTGCTTGCTTCATGACTCCGATGGACGAGCCTTCACTCACTCCTGCCTCTGGCCCTTCGGCACCCTGCCCTCTACTTACATCTAAAAATCCTAGCGAGGCCGGTCTCCTTCTCAACGCCCGCTCGCTTATTAAAAACAACGTCGCATTCAAGGAATTGGTCTTAGATAAGACTCCTTCCTGGGTCTTTATCACCGAGACCTGGGCCAAAGACTCTTCCGGTCCTGACCTAGTTGAAGCGGTCCCTGAGGGCTACTGCCTTACTCGCTTGGACAGATCAGGCCGTGTGGGCGGTGGACTGGCTATTCTTTATCGGGACATATTTCATTGTCACATCATACCCCTCTCTAATACTAAGGACACATTTCAGGTGTTATATTTCTCCCTTTCGGATTCTGCTAACCCAGCATTCAATGGAATCTTGATATACCGCCCCCCTGGTCCACGAGCAGGCTTTGGGTTGAAACTGATGCAGGTTTTGGAACCCTATTTTGGTCTACAAAATCTGACCATCCTAGGTGATTTTAATTTTCACCTGGAGCTACTGGAGGCTCACGACACGATTTCCTTGGTAGAAATTATGTCAGCCTGCGGACTCACCCAGTTGGTGAAGGGTCCCACCCACAGAGCGGGCCACACACTTGACGGCATCTTTTCCAACGATCCTAGGTTGGCAGTTGCTAGCCCTTTTCACCTCTCCTGGTCGGACCATCTGGCCGTTCCCTTCAACCTGCTGTATCCCGCACAGGGCTATATTAGAAGGGCCTCTAGCACCACGGAAGTGCGAAGGAATCTTAAAAAGATCAGGGAAGACTCCTTCCTCCCATGGACAACTAGGCTGTCCATTCCTCGGGAAGCAGATACCTCCACTGCGGTCTCTATATTTGAAAGTACCATTGCTGAAGCCATGGAGGAGCTTGCTCCTGAAAGGCCCTGTTATTCTGCAAGGAAAAGACCCTCCGCCCCCTGGTTCTCCGAACAACTCCGGCTTCGGAGACAGGAAGTAAGAAGACAGGAGCGCGCATGGCACTCGAGCGGGGCCTCTAAAGACAGAGAAGCCCATAGGATCTTGCTTAAAAATTATAAACTTGAAGTCATTAAGACCAAGCAGGAATACTTCACGGCACTCACCTCCTCAGTGTCATCTCCTAGAGATCTCTTTAGGATTGTCGATTCCCTCACGACACTTCAGACACCGGATCCTGTGGTTGCTTCCCAGGACCTGTGCAACAAGATAGCGGCCTTTTTTCAGTCTAAAATCGCTGACATCTACGCTGCTCTGGAGGTCCAAAAATCCCTTACCACCGTCCCTCTGTTGCCTGCTCTCCCTGAACCCAGCGCTGCGGTATCCTCTCCGCCTCAGGAACTGACTTCCTTTCCTCCTCTTTCCAGTCAGGACCTTGAAATCCTGCTTGATAAAACTAAATCTGGTTCTCCGCTGGATGCCTGCCCGCTAAAGATCCTCAAGCAGTGCAGAGAATCTCTCCTTCCTCCTCTGGTTGACATCATGAACAGAGCGATGAAGGAAGGCATTTTTCCCCAACAGTGGAAAAATGCTGTTGTAAAACCCTTGCTTAAAAAGCCTTCTCTGGACCCCGGGGTGCTAAAGAACTTTCGCCCCATTTCACTGCTCCCGGCTCCCGCAAAGATGCTTGAAGCCTATTTAAATAAACATCTGGCGGCATTTGTGGAGAGTTCGGGCTGTCTGGATCTTTCCCAGCATGGGTTCAGGAGGGAACATAGCACCGAGTCTGCCCTCACCATAGTGCTGGATACCATCCGCACCAGAGTTGATGAGGGTCAGACCTCCCTCCTGATCCTGTTAGACCTTACGGCGGCCTTCGACACCCTTTCTCCTGCGGTATTAACATCTCGCCTAAGGGAAATTGGTGTCTGTGGGTCTGCTCTGGGACTTCTTTCCTCTTTTCTCGAACACAGAGAACAAAGGATAATGCTGGGCTCATTCCTATCTCCATCCCTGTCTGTGCAATGTGGGGTCCCCCAAGGGTCAGCGCTTAGTCCTACCCTTTTTAATATCTACGTGACCCCCCTTGCCAGACTTATTAGATCTTTTGGGATGGAGGTAGTGTCCTATGCGGATGACACCCAGATCCTAGTCTCTCTCTCCCAGCCAGCTACGTCAACTGCCGCAAATTTTAGATCTTGCATGGAGGCAGTTGGCCAGTGGATGATCCACAATTCACTTAAGCTGAATGGGGAGAAGACAGAGGTGATGGTTTTTGGTGGAAAGGAATCGACCTGGTCGGCGGAGTGGTGGCCGGATTCGCTGGGTGCATGTCCCGAGCCCACCCAGTCAGCCAAAAACCTGGGAGTTATGATCGACCCCAACCTCAGTATGTGCCAACAGGTCAACAGGACTGTTTCGACCTGCTGGGGGATTATTCACACACTGAGGAAAATCAGGCACTTTCTGTCACCCCAGGCAAGAAAGCAACTTGCTGTTGCCTTCCTGGGCTCGCGTCTGGACTACTGCAATGCGCTGTATGCAGGGTTGAACAAGAGTCATCTACAGCGCTTGCAGGTGGTCCAGAACGCAGCAGCGAGATTTGCTCTTGACCTACCTAAGCGTGCCTCTGCCACTGAAGCCCGAAAACAACTGCACTGGCTCCCCGTTGAATACCGGATCCGTTTCAAATCCCTGTGCCTGGTGTACAAAGCCCTTGCTAAACCCAACCCCACAAGTATGGGATCCATTCTTTCTCGGCATAACCCGAGTAGAAATCTTCGCTCCGGTCACAAACTCCTCCTCTCTGTACCTCGTGTCAGAAAAGTAAGATGGGGAGGTAGGGCCTTTTCCTTTTTGGCCCCCAAGTGGTGGAATGCCCTCCCTCTAGAAGTAAAATCTAGCCCCTCTCTGCAAACGTTTAGATCTGTGCTCAAGACCCATCTTTTCATACTTGCATACCCCTAGTGGCATTCAGCATTAGTGGCACTCTATATTCTGTATACTTTCTGTTTTTGATTTTGATAGGCGCCTTGATACCTTCGGGTTTAGTCTGCGCATTACAAATTGCTTAATAAATAAATAAATAAATAAAATATAATATATGTTAAGTACCAAACATTTGGTTGTGGGCTAACTAGTGATTTCAATCAGCAAACGAAGCATCTTTGACACAGAAGTCATGAATCCTGGCCAAGGAGGCAATTGGATCATTTTGTTTTTACTGAGTGACTTCTAGCTCTGCAGACAGACCCCGGATTTCACGCACCATGTGTTTAAAATAAACAAGCAGCACATAAAAGGACCTTGGAACTCAATGGCTGATGCAGCCCGTGCCCTGGGATGTGTGTGTTTTCTGTGGCATAATAAATAATGATGTATTACTCACATCGTTAGAGCCTCGTGCACTTCTGGACGTGTGAGAGTCACCCAAAGACTCATGTTCATGTTTGGCAACCAGAAGTGGGGTTGTCGTGGCCGACGTTCGTGTTTATTTACAGTGAAGAATGTGTGGTAATCCGGAATGTTGAGAGGGCTCTTAACTGGAAGCTCTGACAATAAAACAGAAGAATAGTGATTTTGCAATGGATTTGGGTGCATATAAATGCAAAGGTTATGAATGTGAGTGTAATAAAATGTGGGCTTCTAGGCTGTTGACTAAGAGTTTCATTAAGTGTTGTCTTACAAGCAATGCTCTTCAAATAAGCACTGAATCCACAAGCATGTTGGTCTCTAAAAATGTCTGACCTAAAAAGAAAAATCAAGTTTGGTTCATATTTTGGGGGTAAAAATAGGATCCGTTTAAAATGTGTGTGTGCAAATTTTCTGGCTCAATGAGAAAAGCCTGATGCTGAAGTTCATTTGCATATTTCAGCAGTCGAAATGTGAACTCTGGTAGAATGGGGAAAAAGACACCGAACGTTAGCCTTCTACTTAGTTCCGAGGTAAACCTAACCATGAACGTCTATCCCCTATGCCTGAAGGGTAAACTGAATGCAGTGTTGCAAAGGGGCCAGGATAATGGCAGTGGAAGCGACCTCACACCACCTACTACCCCAGTGGCTCACCATATCATCATGTATTGTGGAAAACATGAGGCTGCAAACTAACAGACTAATAGTAAGCAACATTTTCAACGGGCATAAACAACAAGCTTCCAAATTTAGAATAACTAGAGAACAACAAAGGCTTGTTTAATTCCAAAGGCCTCGTCTGATTTGGGAAATCATAGACTTTCAGGTTGCCTATGGAATAGCAAGCAACAAGATAGACTTAGCAGCTAGGATATCTTATTCCCCCTAATTGACACCCTATATTAAGGGCTAACTTGGCTTTTTCAGTTGAGCCCTCTGGGGTCAAGTCTGAAAGAATCAGTAGATTCACACAGGCGCAGGGGAAGGCTGGCTGTGTATGCAGATCTAATCTTTTTTGAAGTTCATAAGGCTGACAGCTGTATTTTGCCCAGGCATAACCCTTCCAGCCTTTACCTATAATCAAGATTATTTGCAGTGCAACCAATCCTCATCCAGAGTGCTTGAATGTGCAATTGCACAAAGATCTTGTATCTATATTTGTCCACATGGGAACCTTATTTCCATGCGTAGAAATCCCTTTTCTTAAATCTTAAGGTTTGATACTCCAAACCCTCACTCACTACCTTTTTAGGTGCACCTTTACACCTGCGAATTTGGTGGAAATGCAGTTCACAAGCTAGTCAGTATCAACAAGGTTATTCGTGATCACAGTAATCTTGATGAGCACTCCTCTGGCACCCTGGCAGCACTCTTAGCACTGTGGACATTGTGCCCCTCTGGAAGATGTGATGTTCTTCTAGGTGGCAGTGATGAGCGTTGATTCACTCAGATCCGGATCCATTGAAGTAGGTTGTGGCTGCAGATGCAACTTTTTGCACAGCTACTTTTTTTTCATCAGATCCATAGCATGTCCCCTGAACGAGATTGTCCTTTAATGCTTGCTTTTCACAGGCGTATGTATAGGATTTTCCGATAAATTATATATTCACTTAACAACAACCAAAAATATGTGACCTATCTCTGCACACGTCCCTCTGTATTTTAGTGTGTAATTATCTGTAATTATCCGTAATTCTATGTCGAGAGAGTTATTCCCCATTCCAAGGGGTTTGACTCAGCATTGCATTGTACTGACAGGGTATTACCACACAGTAGTGGTTATTACATGGCGTAGTTTTAACACCCCCGCCCCCCATAACCATACATATTTAGCAAAATAGGTGTGAGGAAAAAAAAGGCATAAAAATAACAACATGTAGTAAATAGTAAGACCTCCCTAGACTGCAGATATACAATACAACACTGGCACATATGGGTAATTCCGTCAGGTATTCGTGAAACACTGATTTTAACATAGAACTTGTTTGTTAAAAGCACTTTTTTTGTCTTGAGTTCATATTGCAATTTCAAGTTTGTTTTTTGTTTAAATCTTTTTATTAGGGTTTTTTAGACATGTTCAAGCAAGATCCCATGTGGGACTCATAACAAATTACAAGTCTTGCAGTGTAAACATAAACAGTGCTCAGTATCAGCTATCATGGCTCATCAACAGTAAACAAACTCCAGTTTCCAGAGTGCGGTAGGTGGGAGAAAGTGAGGGATCCACAACGTGACCCCCCTGTGTGTTGTGGGAAACTGTCTTATCGTTATATGACGGTCCGGGATAGATCCAGCCCCTCCCATGGCGATTGAGCCGGGTCAGAGGAGGTTATTACCCCTGCTGGTGTTGTGGTACCCTTGAATAGATGTGTACAGAATCATGTGTGTGTAACGGAGTCAGACCTGAAACTAGGCTACTAACGGTAGAAGGGGGTTACATCCCTCAAAATCAACCAGGAAATAAAAACAGGGGAGGGGCGGGTCGGGTTATCTGGGGGGGTGGGGGCAGCGCAGTGGGCATGGTCAGATAGTCTATGCGATCAGCCCTTAGAGTGGCCGCCAGGCAGCGGGGACCGGCGCACGCGTCCCGGAGAGGGGGAGAGGGGGGGAAAGGAATCAGCTGGTTTTCTGCATTGGCAGGTCATCTCATGAAATGAGACTTCCCCGCAACGGGTGTCAGTGTCATTAATCCATCATGGACGGGGGGCTCTTGGTTCTGAGAGAGGCTACAGGGCGGGGGTTGTTTCGGCTCTGGGGCGTCCTCCACGGTTGTCTGTAGCTTAAATTGTATGAGAAGATGCGCCCACTCCATTGAGATTGGGTGTTTGTGTGGGCCTTTTACCTCTTCCTTTCTATAAGGTCTCCTCTTAAGCCGCCCCCCACTTAGATACCGCTCCTATCCAGGCCGCCTCCGGTGGTCACACAGGGGACCTCCAATGCATGGCTATGCTTCTTTTGGCGAGGAGGAGGGCCAGGGGCGCGAACCGCCATTGTGTCTTGTCGGACTTCTTTCTCCTGTAAATTCCCATGGCGCAGGCTTCCCACGTGTCCGCATGCTGAAGGTGGACCAAGGTCTGTAAGGTGTGATGGACTTTAGTCCAATACGGATGCAGGGTTGGGCACTCCCAAAACATGTGTTTGAAATTTGCGTTTGGCGTATGGCACCGAGGGTACTGGAATTCCGTGTCTGGGTAGAATTTCCCCAGTTTTTCGGGTGTAAGATAGGCGCGGTGTAGGATGTTGTACTGTATATTTTTCAATCAGGAGTTGCGGGAGACTTTTTTGGGGTATTCCAGTGCTTGCACCCACTCCTTATCATGGAAGACCCAGCTGACGTCGTCCTCCCAGGTTTGACGTAGTCTGTCCAGGGGAACTTTAGTCAACTCTCGTATGGCCTTATCATGCCATGTCACTAGGTGACGACCCGTCCCCATCCGCAACACCGTATGTAGTACTGGATGTGTCGGGGGTTCACCACTCCTCAGGTCCCAGAACGTCCGACCGCTGTCTATCAATTGCCTGTATGTCCGGAATTGCCCCCTCGGGAGGTCGTACCAATCGATCAGCTGGTCGTACGTTTTCAGCTGCCCGTCGTGGAACAGGGCTTCCAAGTCCGTCACCCCGCTGTCTGTCCATGCCTGCAGGTCTCCCTCGGTGTAATAGCCCTCCTGGCGGGGGAAGCCCACCAAGGGGAGCAGGGGGGAATACAACGGCTGCCCTTTCGATAGCCGGTAGACTCGCATCAGGCACTTACGAGCCACAGTAACCTGTAGCGGGTGCGTGCCATCCGGTTTGGAGCCCGGCATTAGTAGCCGCCTGATAGAGCAGGCAGCGGCAGTGCTCCCCCATCGGTAGCTGTTTCATCCATATGTTTCTCCGCCGTCCAATGGGACAGCCATTGGAGTTGCGCGGCTAGGAAATATGATTCGAAGGACGGGGCGACCGAGCCCCCCTCCGTTGTGGGCAGCTGTAGAGTGCGCAGGGCTATTCTACGTCGCCCTTCCTCCCAGACTAGTGTCGTGAGAAGTGTGTCCAGCTCACGAAAGAAGGATCGGGGCGGAATTACCGGTATATTTGTAAAATGGTACAATAGTCTGGGCACCATTATCATTTTGGCCACCGCTATTCGTCCTATGGGTGCCAGTGGGAGTGTCTTCCAAAACCCGACAGCGGAACGGAGGCCAGCCAGTACTCTACAATGGTTTCCCTTGTATAGGTCCTCAGGCGAGCGGTAGTGGCACACTCCCAGGTATCTGGGGGCCGCTCACTCCATTTCAAGGTCTGCGTGCCTAGCTGCATGTCATGGGGTGCCAGATCCAATCGAGCAGGTAGATTGTCGATTTTCCACAGTTAACATGGAGACCTGACAGGGCGCCAAAGTCCTGTAATGTATGCCAGAGTGAGGTGAGATCTCCCGTCGCGTCCCAGACATAAACTAGCAGGTCGTCTGCGTAAAGGGAGACGCAGTGAAGTATGTCCGCTATCGGAATGCCCCATTCCTCTCCTTCTCTCCGCAGTCGGATGGCCAGGGGTTCCACTGCCAGTGTGAACAGGAGGGGGGAGAGGGGACACCCCTATCTGGTTCCCCTCTCCACCGGGAATGAGGTTGAGATAAATTTTCCAACCTCACCCTGGAGGTGAGTTCTCTGTAGAGGAGTTGGGTGTACGCCAGCAGTGTAGGGCCTATCTGTATTGCTCGCAGTACGGCAAAGAGGTGGGGCCAGGTCAGGGTATCGAACGCCTTCTCTAAGTCGAAGATCAGGCAAGCAGCACGCGGGAACCGATCTACGACAGAGTCTTGTACGTGAAACAGCCTGCGCAGATTATGGGAGGTGTTGCGTCTGGGCACAAAACCACATTGGTCGGGATGAACTAGAGTCGGGAGGATTTTACTATATCGATCGGCCAGTATCTTCCCCAAGATTTTACAATCTGCATTTAGCAGTGTAATCGGTCTATAAGAGGCTGGGAGCGTGGGGTCCCTGTGTGGTTTCGGGAAGGTCACGATTAGTGATTCTCGGAATGATTGCGGCAACCTGCCCTCAGTCAGGGCTTCTTCAAATACAAGCGCCAACCGGGGTGTCACTTCAGTCATGAATGTTCTATAGTATTCCAGTGGGAACCCATCCATGCCAGGTGCTTTTTTGCTCGCTAGTGAACTTATGGCATGTTTGATGCCAGGGGGTGTAATTTTCCTGTCGAGGTCCCTCTTGTCCGCCTGAGAGATTGCAGGCATGCGTGACGGATTTCAAGATTGAGTAAGGTCGCTGAGCCCCGTCAATGTCGGGGCACAATAGACTTGGGCATAGTAGTCATGAAATATGTGCAAGATGTCGAGTTGGGATTGCTTAAGTTGTCCGCTTGCATCCATGAGTTCTACCACAGGGTGGGGCATTGTGTCCTGTTTGATCAGCCAGGCCAGGAGCGCGCCCGTTGTGTTACCCTCCTTGTGCGCCCTAGCAGTGTGAGCACGGAAGTTATACTTTCGCAGGTCTCTCATAGCTTCTGCATGCACTAGTTTCGCCGCTGAGAGTTGCGCTAGTGTAGCTATTCCCTTGTCTGCGTCGCGAGAGAGTTCCGCTAAGGTCTTCTCTGCTTCGCTCAGTGTGTGTTCCAATGTGCGTCGTACTCCCACTATCTGTTGGATGCAATGGCCTCTGGCACTAACTTTGTATGCGTCCCACTCGCCATGGAGGAGGCTGTGCCAGCGTTGCGCAGGAAGTGGTCCCTAACATAATCTTCGTGAGTTTGACGAAAAACTTGGTCTGTGAGGCACTCCTGGGGCAGTCTCCATGTTGGGACTGGGGGGCGGGGCGGTCTCCATCGGAGGACCGGTTTCCCGCCTGCGTCTTGGTGTCAGGCAGTCGGGCCGGGGTGTCAGCTTTTCCTCCGGGGTTTGTCAGACTCTAGTCCCCAGTCGCCGTTAGGTTCTTGTCGGGTCCTTTGCTTGGGGCATGCAGCTCGGGGGTGACCTAGGGCCTGCCTCTCTCGGGCTCGTCACTGTTTACAGGGCCTTCCCGGTATCTGGCCGACCGGGAGGGGGGGGGCGCTTTTTCTGCCCTCGTGGCATCACGTGCCGGCAGGGTATCGGGCCGGGGCGCTGCCTCCTCACCTGGGGGGCAGGTGGCCTCTCGTCTTCCCCAAGCAGCAGTCTATTGCTGGGGCCTTCGCTGGGCCTGCAGGTCCTTCTCAGTCTTCAGGCGGGGCACGCAGCTCCAGGGCACATCGGAGTCTCTCTCCCGCTGGCTCGCGCTGCTCTTTGTGCCCTCCCGCTCCCTGGCCGGGCAGGAGGGGGGAGTGGGGGGGGGGGGGCTCCTCCATGCTGACTCGCCGCTTCCTCTGGTGCCGCTGACGCAATCAGGCATATATCCCCGACCTCCGCACACCAGTCTCAGCGCGGATGCCGCTGCACCAGGGCCGCCGCTAGAGTCGCGCGGCAGTCCTGCGCGTGTCCGCCATTTTAGGAGGGCCGATCGCGGGCGCCACCAACTGAGTGCTCCCGGCTCTCCAACTCCATCTAGCCGGGAACCTAGGACATTCGGGCATGCCTCACCCCTTCCGGAGTCTGTCGCCGGGGTTTTCGACACTCATGGACCCCTATATCAACACTGGTGACCACTTGCGCTGGCCGGCAGCCGGAGCCTTACAAAGAGTCGCCTGCCATCTTGGCTAGCTCGGCCACTCCCCATATTGCAATTTCAAGTTACTACGAATGTTAAAAACAAATGTCATAGGACAGCCTATGTGCAGAAGGACTTATTGTCCTGTGATCAAAAACTTGTATCCAGATCGTTTTGAACTGAACTCTCCGAATAATTTTATGTCTCAAAGACTTACAAATTTGCTGATATAAAAGTATCAATTTGGAAAGCTATCCAAGGTGAAGCGCACCCTAACTGAGGATATGTTTTAATGGTAACATCATTGATACTGCGCTCTTCGGCTGCTCGAAAGAGTTGTACATACGTCTGCATGGGTAACCTTTTAATTTACATTGATATTCTATTGGGTGTACTCTCATAAATCCACACAAGACACTAGACTAGTCTGTGGGCTTGATTCCATGGACATGTACATTATTTTAGACAATGCCTAAGAATTTTCGTTTTTGCTTTTTGTTCACCTACTGTTAACAAAACTACCTTTTAGCCTACACTGGACAAAGTCTACACTGTTAAAAAGCTATTTGTACTCAAGCAATAGACGCGTCTGGTGATAAACCTAGCGATATGGGAGATAATTAACCAGACGGAGTGATAAAGCGGGTGAAGTAATGCCTTCCCCACTTATCCTGGTGGGTCTGTAACTCTACAGATAACGGTATCATTCAGAAGGTCGTCACTGCTTTCAAAATGTGTGTGTGTGTCTGCACGAGTGTGTGTTTATGCAAGTGTGTGTGGATTTGTGCATGTATTCAGTATACCCTACTGAGCACCCATTCCCTGTGCACATCACACCCCACCATAATGTTGCAAATGATGCAAAAAATCAGTGTGTTGTCCACGTTTGTGAATCAGTCATAGGACTATTTTGTGAAAGTGTATTTATAACTTTTAGTCTTTTTAACCATAGAGGAATTATTTTGTGTGTGCTTTTTGCCATTCTAGTTGATTAACATGTATCACGTTGAATGAGTAACATGCATCACTTTGATTTTTTTAGTTTTGTACTGTACAGCAGCTATGTGTTTGGGCTTTAGAAATACAATATCATGAAATGTTTATTTTAGAACAAGAAGGCTTGATACAGCCTTATTACACCATTTTATGCAAAAACACTCAAAACTCTTATGATGTAATATCTTCCATCTACATTTTGTTGACTGTTCTCTGATTCACACTCATTCTATTGCTATTGCTGCCACGTGGGGGGATATTGTGCTGGGCATTATTTTTATTTTTCATTTTTGCTGTGTATCATTTCTTTTTTATGGCTAATTAAATGACAGTTAACCAAAGCTTCTAATAGTTAGCAAATTTAGTTAATGTTTAAAATTTGTGACCTATAATGTGATGAAATTGCTGCTAAATTGTAATTGAGGCTCCACATGATCATAGAACTTTGATGAAGTCCTTGAAGCTCAACAAGGTCATTAAGTTTGCAACTTTAATGGCAATTGGATGCTATGAATAAATTGGCAATGTATAACATGCCATTCATCTCCAGCTCCTCATGACTGAATCCCAGCCACTCCTGGTGGTTTTTGTCAACACTGTATGGAATGAGCTTCTTTGTCCCAGCCTGGACTATTTGTGCTAAGCCTATATAGACATCATAGAACACCATACTCACAAACGTGAAGACCAAATAAACAATTGCAGGCTGGTTTATGCTACTGAAGACTACTGGGGCCGAGGTGTCAGCCTGCTCTTCTCTGCTTCACAGGACATAGTTGGAGGCATCAAGTCTATTCCTCCGAGGCTTTTGGGAGGCATAGAGGCATCCATCCTAGACAAAGACTCTTTTATTACCAGGCAGGGGTATTATGTGCGTCCTTCTTAATTGAGTCTTAAGATGGTAAAACTACTCAAGAGGGCCAATTAAGAACAGGAAGCTTGAATTTGTGGACTGCTAGCCTAATTGAACTGAGGCAAAAGGAAAACCATTTGCCTTTTAGTAGAGACAGGGCTTTAAATGGGCCGGGTCTCACCGGGTCTGAGCACCGGGAGTTTTTTTCAGGGGGCTCAAAATGGGTCTCTATTGGGCTCTGTTTTGTGCCCCGGCACAGGCGGTCCGTTTTTTTTCTGGACTGCAGTGACAGCAGGCACATCCATGTGTGCGTGGTGAGCATTGTAGAGGAAGGGAAATCCTTTAACCCCTTCCATGCTGGTGACGAACCCCAGCCGTCATGCACTACGGTGCTCGTGTGCTGATGACGGCTGGGGTTCGTCATGGCCCGCCCGTGTTCGGCCGGCGGCCGCACGCGGGAAAAATTGCGGCCGCATCGAAGGGGTTAAAGAGAGTCATTTTCTCTAGGTATTTCCCTTCTCTTTTTGTTGAAACTCAGAAGCAGCAACATTGTCGTGGTGTCACCGGGGCTTTAAGTGGAAGTTTTTTTAATATTATAGACTAGCCATAGTTGCTGCTTATTTATCTTATGCAACTAGCAACCATTGACAAAGCCAATAGTCTTAACTTGTAGGTATGATGTCACATGTATCATATATCTAGATGCAATGACAAGAACAGCAAAATACAAGTCGGGAGGCACACTGTGCTAAACACAGATTTTTAGCTTACGTGTTTTTAAGCCACGCCATCAATTACATTGACCATGCCCCTTTGAGAGACTCCCCAGTTTTTTCATCCCACTTACAGCCCGGAGTAGAGAGTTCCAAAACACACAATTTGAAAGGTCGAAAGGCCCTATATTGATTGCTGTATGTGATTTCATAGAAAAATGATTTCATGGAATACCATTACAGAGAAACCATTTAATCTAAACAGTTTGATGGACATTTTCAGAATTAATAGCATTTACCTTTTCGTAGAGACTAATTAATAGAATATCTTTTTTGGCTGAAATTGGCTTTTGAATGCTTGTTTTTAAAGTGTAAATACAATGGTTGCAGGTCTTATATTCAGAAAATGTTTTGTCAGAGATAATTATTTCAGTGCTTTACTTCAGGGGACATTATTTCATATGCATAACTTTTATATTATCAAATAATTACTTCAGATGCTTTTAATTCACTGACCCTTCACCTCCCGAAAACAACATTCATCGCTGACCACTCATAACCCTTAACCACCATCAGCCCCATGCGCCTAAACCAGATCACCACATCTGAACTACACTCATTCCTGAAGCCTCAAAGTCTTTTCTATCAAAAAACTCAATCATCCCGGATCCATAAAATCACTCACTTCCCTTAACTCCACATATTCGTAAACCCTTGAAAACCCTTTCTATACTTAACCCCCACCCTTCCCAAAAGCAGTAAAACACCTCAGCACGCCCAAACTCCATCCATCCATGAACCCCAAAATATCCTTGCTGCTCTTAAACACCAGCCACTCATGACCCATAAGAACTCCCCATCACCCTAAACTACTCATCCCCGAACCCTAAAAACCTCTTTCTACATCTAAACTCCTCCCATCTCTGAATCCTTAAAACCCATCACCACCCTGATCTGCACCACATTAAAAACTCTTTAACAACTCAGTAGCTACCCATAATTAAACTTCAAAAATTCTCACTAGCCCTAAATTAGATTTTGTGGACAGTCGTTTTGTTGAATCTCTATGTAGGTAAAATCCGAAAAGTTATGGATCCACAAGATGTATCTGCGGTTTGGGTTAGAAAGCTTTAACATAAGTTCTCTGGGCCCATATTGTATTGTATTGTATTGTATATATTTTTTGTAATGCGCAACTGTCACCCATATATGGTTGGTCGTTATTTCTTTGGGACCTGTGTGCAGAGAAATCTCTCGTATCCGCGGGCGCCTTAGGCCGATGTCACTGCCCAAACCGCAGATACATCTTGTGGATCCATAACTTTTCGGATTTTACCTACATATAGATTACCTACATAGAGATTCAACAAAACGACTGTCCACAAAATCTAATTTTCTTAAAGGTTCCTATTAGTGTCAACGTAGACACAGATAATGAAAACCCCTTGGTTTTAATTTTATGTATGCACCTGTCTGTTGTCCATTTACATGTTGGCCCTGAAGAAGGTGAAGCAAATTAATTACATCACCGAAACGTACGTAGGCGGTACGCATCAGACATCCTCAGTTTAAATCAGAAATCAAAATCTGGAGAAGGAAAAGAAATGAGTACTAAAAACTGCTAACCCTCAAAACAAAAAGGAAGAAATAAGATAACGGGTTCTAGCCATTTTCTGAGTAGTCTATCGGAGGACACGATACATGTTATTCACTTATTTCTCACTGTTCTGTGTTATTGTTAGTAATGTTAGTATAACTGGTATGAAAGTCTGAATTTGTATGAATGATGGTATGAGTGGTAAGTCATTTTATATGTACTGCTTAGGGGTTTCTGTTTAGATATGATTCAAACATGCATTTTTTAATTATATATACATATGTTACCATGTCACTGTTTTGTAATTTTGATAAAACGTTCACCAGAAAATGAAAAAATAATCTGTTAAGTAAAAGATACAAAATAAATGAAAGAAATTAAACATACATTCCATGTCTCAATGAACTATTTTTTGTCTTATGTAGCATCGTAATTATAATTTTGTAGAGACTTTAATGCTCAAATGTAAAGGAATATAGGTCAGTATAGAGGTTCCCTTGTTTGTTTACCACACATTTTTTACATTGCATTATTTTATCACGAACATGCTTTTACAACGCATGCCATTACCACGCATTGTTTTTATATATACAAACAATGTATATGTGGAGGGAGACCCACACACTCCCAATTTACCTTAAACCCGTGGTAAAGGCATAAGTTGTAAAGGCATGCACTTGGCAAAAATATGCGTGCTAAAGAATGCTTGGTAAAGGCACAATGAGGTAAAAACCTTGTTGTAAAGGCTGTTTCCCCTTATTTTAAACTGTAGTTGTAGGTAGATGTGGTGGATGCTATTTTATTGTCATGCGATGTGTAGCGCATCTAATATCATAATTCCCACACTTTCTAAGGGTGTGTCACGAAAACACCCATTGTTCATCTATATTATGGATAAACATTTAGCCAACAAACTGCTTATTTTGTACAGAAACACACCGTAAAGTGTGAAAGGGCTCAAAATATGCATTTCACTCGTGAATATTTCTACTAAGTTACAAAAATGTATATAGGTTCCTGTTTGCATGTCAACAAAGCCCAAACACATGTTAATCTATTGAAGAATTTTGTTCACCACTTTTTTTGTCTTTCCTCCTGGCCTATGTATTGAAAGGACAACATGTGTAGTTGTAAAACCAACTGTCCTAGATTCATAATTCTTGTCAGTGTGGGTCAATTTATTTTACAAGGGCAAACCTTTTTTGTTCATGAACCTGCCATTTCTCACCAAACACTATGACTTTTTGAAAATGTGCATCATTCTCTGATTAAAGCTCAGAAAGAATGTGTCTCATTGTAAAATTGCAATCCAAAATAAATAAAAGTTTTAGAGGAAGCGGCGGTAAACATCTGATGCATGCATCACTTCCTGCGTTTTGTTCTCTTTCCTCACTCCTCCCTCGCCTTCGCCACACCGGACTCGCCCTATCCGTGTGCCTTTTAAAGGACGGATTTGAGTATCTCTTGTTGCTTTTGGCCTCCCTCCTCCGTTATTTAGTGGGCTCCAAATGTGTAACTTGTCCCTTTAAAATTGCTAGCACATAGGGCGCTGCGCGGTGGGGAAAGCGCTGAAACAGCTTGTTGTTATGGCGGCCCTGCACTCTGTCTAATTTTGGAAGACCAGTCTAAGCAAACAAAAATTGTATTTATACATTTTAATGGTCACATACTTCCTCTTCTCAGACTGCTGCAATTATTTACGTCCTTGTGGACTAACAGTATGGAACCGTACTAGGACTATGTTGGAAAGCCACTGGTGACTTTTGTAACATCTAATAACGAGGCGCTACTTCTCTAAATGTATGAATCAGCAGCCCTGTCTTTTGCAGAACATGTCCCTTGTCTGGAAACAGAGGGGAACGGGGCAAAGGGCAGCTCGAAAGGGATGGGGCCGACTTTATTTTTGTAGGTGTTTTATTCCTTGTGGAATGTCTGTCCACGTCGTCGTGTGGTGTAACCGATTATTTATTTTCTCTGTCGAAATAACTGCAAGAGTTTCATCTAAAACATTTTCATACAAGGCTACTGACTCAGGAGGTCTCATGAGGAGCCATCTTGGGTCAGGCACAGGCAGGAGACTTTCTAAGCAGGGATTGCAGACTTCTTGCGCCTTGCTGGAAGTGATGATTAACATGCAGCCAGCCAAGTGCCAGGGGTCTCTAATGAAGGAGACCCTTCATTGTTGCGCACTTCAGGGCGATGCCGTCACACAAGGCTGGCTATACATTCTTCTTCCTGTTTCCAAAAGGAAGCTGTCAGTGTAGGCTTTCGGGTCACCAGAGGGCAGGGATGAAAAGAGCTGCACGTGGCAGCGGTGGCCGTCAAGAATACAAGCGTTAACCAAAGCTTCTTTGTGAGGTGAGAGACAGCTGTATGAGGGCACCTGGGAAACGGAGCGCAGTCTTTTCTGGAGTGGCTGCATGCCTGTACCCATTAATCCAAAGATGTGCCCTCAACTGATATCAGTGCCTACCAACTGGTACTTGAAGTAGTTTGAGAACAGTGTATTACTGAGCATTAGTCATGCTGAGTTGGCACCTATTTCTCAGAAGCAAACCCATCGCGCCTTTGCTTCTGATTCTATTGGTTCCTGGTCTACTTTATGCCCAGTGACCAAAGTGGGAAACATCTAGAAAGAAGTATACCTGGGCCAGCTCATCTCCCACTATGAAGTCCACCCATCCCTCCCTTAAACGTGTTGGGACAGGGTCCAATTTATATATTAATGGGAAAGCCAGTACATTTAGGATTTGGAATTATTGAAAACACGTACAAATTAAAACCATTCTAGAGACGTGGATTCACACCATGACATGGCATTTCTAACTTGAGGGAGACAAGGGAAGCTTCTGTGAATGAAAAGTATCCAAGAAATAAGCCATATATGTGTTTCTGAGAATCATCTAGAATTCTCTATTTTTTTACTGTGTTGATAACTGTGTTTCACTTAGTCCCCGGAATAAGTGCTTCTTCTCTTTTCTCCTACTTGACCACTCACAACCTCGCTTCTAATTCATCTACTTTTTTTTGATTGGAGTTTAATAGCTTCCTTTCTCCGCCTCATGTACCTCTTGCAGAGATTCATATGCATGCATGTGTGCATGGCGTGCATGCTGAAACTGCCAGTGACTTAAGTCTGGCAGCTGTGAGCTAATGACTCACTCCAATATTGCTACCTTGTTTGCTGAGTTTCAGCTGATGGATGTCCTCTGAGGCATTATGTGGACTTGCAACGAACAACAATGCATGGAAGGAATGCTTGAATTAAACTCGGCCACTGATGATAGCTCAGGATGACATATTAGAAGGCACTAACCTTGTGCACAGTATCCCACATTAAAGATGTGAAACTCCGCTTCGCACCGCCTCCGCCAGTGACCACATGCATGGGAATTTGTGTGGCAGTGGTAAAAGTGGGGAAACCGGAATCGGACAAGACATAAAACAAAGATACAGGAATCCACATATTTCTGACTAAGAATTCTTCCTGCTGCATCACAGGAATGCATATTATCAAGTAACAACACCAGTCTTTAGATGAGTTCAAATAAATGTTCAAGAATATAGTTCAAAATTTGCTTTCTCCATTAACTCACCTTTGCAGGCTATGTCTCTGTATTTCTAATGACAATGAATATGAATCTTTAGGAAGCATTAGGTGTTAGCAAGGGTGTGTAGACAGAATATAAGAAAGTATGACACCAGAAAATCATAACCAAAATATTGTTTGACAGAAATATTGTGTCCTTAAATAGTTTACAAAAAATTGCATTGTTTGAGTTAAAAATAGAAAATCTTCATACAACAGAACAATAATTATGTAAACAATATTTAGGACTTTAGGAAGCAATAGTTGTGCCAGATTATATTTGTGCTAAAAAAAGTTCACACGTCACCAGTGGCTGAGATTAAATCAAGTATTGCTTCCATTGCCTTGCTATTTGTATCAGTAGATACACGATTGGAATGGTAGTGGCCAGACGTGGGTACCATGCTCATAGTGCTACAAGACTCAAGCTTTACATTGCTGATGAGGCCTGTGCATTCCAAAATCAATCTGGAATTGCTACAAGGCTCAAGCTATACATTACTGATGAAGCCTATGTAGGCAAGAATCAGTCTGGGGTTGCTTGAGTTCCTATCTGGAGGAGACTCGCCTGGCAGTGCAGACTGCACTGTTCCTATCAGGGAAATACCAAGAGTGATTTGCACATGGCTGGTGTCTGTCTAGAGTGGCACAGTGGTTGAAATACAATGGGATGCACAGTCCTGAACGATCACAGGTGGCTGAGATTAATTTAAACATTCCTTTGATAACATTGTTGATCATATCATGTGGTCTTGATCATGAATACACTGAATGCACTTGCCTCCTCTATTCTATTACTTACACATGTGACAACAATCAGGTATTTTGTAGGAAGGCAATCACTGCTAATTTTATAAATTCATGTGTGGTCTCACAGGAAGAACTATGTCTGAATATCTCTCTACACAGTCAGTTTTGGGTTTTGTCTGGCCTGATCTTTCTTTGCTTTCAAAGTTCACTAGTAAAAACTCTTAAGCCATTTGCATGATGGGCATACTCATTTAATAATGGAATAGTACATTAGTTACTTCCCAGAAGGCTTGTGTTAACAGGACAAACTCACATTTGCCCACTCGACAAATAGTGGGAGGATATGTAAATGAATTTAGGACTTTCTAAAGTGTGGCCATTCATTCTATTGGATTGCATCCTAGTAATTACAATATTACAACAAAATGTTGAAGAATTTGGCACCACATTAGAAAGGTTTTTTGACATGTGTGGAGTTATTGGTTGATACATATTCGCTAGAAGTATTTCTAGAAGATAAACCCAAAATTGTTCTGTTCATGACGGTTGGGGTCAGAAATTATATCTTTCCACTTTTATAATTGTAACAAATCTGCCTAAAACTATACACAAATTTCCCTTCTTTTTTCTGGGCCACTAATATAGACCCCACTGAATTAGAGAATTAAGGTAAGTTGAACTCACTCGCTGTGCTTTCCTTCAAGGATACTGGGTGGACACAACCATGGGAAGGGTACTCTTGTAAGCAGACTTATGCAGCCTTAATATATTAGTGGCCAGGCTTCTCCTAATGAGTACAGTGAAGCTTCTGCATGACATTATAGCTTCAACACCCTCGCTTGTTTGAAAGATCCAGAGAGCAAGGAATAGTGTTGTCTGGTGGGGAAAGCTGTTTTATGTGAACCACCCACAGACAAATGGACCGTTGCCAATTTGTTCCGAGCTATTCAGAATATTTTCCACAGACTGACTGCTGTAACATTTCACTTTTTATTAAACCTTTTTCACATAAAACCTGTGAATTTCATGGAAGCAGTAATGAATGGAAATATTTTCTTTTTAAACAGGTGTTTCTGACATTTTTGTGGCACTCCTTAAACTTTATTGTTGAAGCTCTTTTCTGAGCATCGGTACCAGCCAGTTCACGCTCGAAATCGCTATCCACAAAATTGCTACTGAAATAGGCACTGGACGAGATGCCCATGCTATTATTATTATTATTATTATGTTTGAGCTTGTAAAGCGCACTGTTACCCAGAGGTTTCCTGGTGCTGTGTAACGCTGGGGAACCCGTCCTGGCTTTCCCTGTGGGTTGGTCCCTGCTGGGAGTCCCCAAGGTGGAGCCAAGCATCCCCGGCGTTGGAGGGGCCGTCGTGGAGATTAGGCAAGTTGATGCCCAGAGTTGCCGAGTGGAACCCCTGATTAGAGTAGGCACCGAAGCGAGAATTATCGAGTCCGCTGACCAAAGTCCACGACCCTGCCGCGTCCGGAATTGAACCCTGGTCCCGGCTGACTTCTGCTCCCGGGTCTGCCGCCTCTAACCAGTGAGCCACACCACTCCACAATAGATATTCCACCAAAGAGCTAGGAGCTAGAAGATCTGACTGCTTTAATAACAGGGACATACCTCTTCCCACATTCCCTCCACCAACAAACGTAGTTCTCTGCATATATAGCATTAACTTAACTACTCAGAGTAGTTTTTATTAAAGTAGACCTTGCTATGCCAGTTCTCCAGGGTCTATGTCACTCAGAGACAAACATGCACCTGCTGTAGTCCCTGGAACAACAGTATTCAGAGACTGGTGCCAGTTCACTGAATTGCTAAGTACCTCCATTTCATGCTTTGGCTTTCAGATGCTTGAAAGATTGATTAGTCAAGCCTTACTCTTGGAGGGTGGTGCAGAGGAGAATGCTTTGTTCATCTTGCACTTTTATCACTCACAATAAATGTAATTTCCAGGCAACGTTATGTTAAGTAAAAATAGAGATGTCCTCGTTACAAGAGACCCATCAGGAGTATAAATTTAGTGTGGGCATTGCTACTGAGTAGTAATGCAGCTGTGGGGTTTACTTGCTGCAAGCAGGCAAAGTCTCAGGCAAATACTAGGGTATACATGTGAGAAACAGGACTGTAAATCTGATTTCACACACTATTCCTAAAAAGTGTATAATACAAGTATTTCCCCACCTCTGAAATTACAGCACCCCCCCCCCTTCCTGGTAATTTCTAATTCTGTGGTGGGGGTGTAAATTATTGGTATTATAACAGGGCACTCGAAAAGAAGACTATAGAATCATATGGAATCCCAATGGCATTACTAAGGGCCTGATGTAGGTCTTGGCTAATGGGTTACTCCATCACAATTGTGCCGGATATCTCATCTGCCGAAATATAAACCCCATAGTATTATTTGTTGTAACTCGTCCGCCAAGATCTATATCAGGTCCTAAATGTCAAACCAACTAATGTTTTCCCCATTATCTGTGCCTTCGGTTATGCGCTTCAAAGATCTGGGTGTGTTTGCAGCATGGATGCATTTTAATGTTGTGATTAAATCTTTAGCCAAAACACAGCGTTTAGTATGTGTGCACGTAGCGTCTTCTGTTCAGTCCTCCTTGGCGCCCTTGGTTGGAGGATGAGGTTGACAGTCACAGACTTCAGATCCCCCTAGAGTCAAGTCGTAAAAGGGGGCTGGGGAATGCTCTGATTCCCTTCATGACTTTCAGTGTCTTGGCACCATTAACTCTGACTGCGCCCCTTTGGGATGACCCTTATGGGTTCCTCAGTGCCTTCAAGCTCCCATCCACATGACTCCCTGTGGCACAGCAACTAGGTAGCACCTCATCAGTAGCACACAGCAAGCCTCACGTGGGGCTTTTGTCTCTGTTTCTGTCTCTTTTGTCCAGATAGTAAGAGCATTGCCATAGGAACACCTGATGCAGGACCTTGTGTGTATAGAAGTATTTTATCCATATATAAAAAGCCCTGTTTTATTTTGTTTGCATGCAGATAGTAAAACAAAAGTATAAGGGATGAGTGAGTTTGTTCCATTTGATATTTGCTTATCTGCTTACTTTACCACTACAAATAGGGACAGCCATGTAAATCATACTTTGCCCTGCTTCAGTATGGACAGCGTGCCTGAACTTCTTTACCACGTCCCATCTGGACAGGAACACACATATCCCCACACCGGGGTCGGTGTGCCTGTCCAATGAGGCACTGCTTGAGCTCTACTACAAAATGAACAACAGAATCCAGGTCTGGGCACCATTGACACTTAGAGGGCATCACTCAGGAAAAAAGACCTAAACTGCCTCTTGTAGTCCTGAAAAATACAGTCTTTGCTCAGTAAGTTTTCTAAATTATGCTTATTGGTATAATCATGATTAAAGTAGAGTCGGAATGAATTAATTTGTCAAAGAATATAACAACACTACTCGTGAATGGCTTGTAATTATGTTCACAAAAGTAAAGACTGGATCCCTAATTAAGAATATAATATGTATAGCATTTGTACTTTAAAATATATGATATGTAATATATTCAATTCAGTAAAAAAAATTATATGACATTATATTATATTTTATTGTATTGTTTTATATTGCATTATATTTACCTCCGAGTAACTTTTAGAACCCAACCATCTTCATTTCATTTCAGAGTCTCTAAGAAATAATGTATCTATTATCTTCCTTGAGTTGGTCTTTTACTCAACGTCGGCCATATTACATACAGTGCCCTGGGGTTGCAATAGGAATGCACAACCTTTTTCTGAAGACCTGGGGCACTGTTGTGTTACAGAAGAGGTCACCGATCCTTGTGCACCACTCAGTTATACAGATAGCGCTGGCTCTTCTATAGGGTTGGCAATATCTGAATAGGGTGTTCCCTCATTTGCATGGGACGTGATCCCAATAAAATAATGGAAACACTTTGCCTTTGCACCCCACCATATTTTGGATGTAGGCACAGAGGCAAAGAAGCTGTCAGGAAGATCACTGACTGAGCCACTAAAAGGGGGTGCATAATCAGTGCGCTCTCTGAGGGTGCCACTCCGGGGGAAGGAAAGAGGGTGCCGTGGATCCCCAGACATTCTACTGCAGACGGATGCTGTCTCACTCCAGCTGGTGGATGCCGGGATATCTCTGCATGTACACAAAATAAAACAGGGCTATTTAAAATTAGAGAGAATACTTTTATGTTTGCACTACACACATAATCCCTTTGAAGAGGTGTTGAGTGTCACCTGCATAGTGGAAAACGGAGTGGCTGGTTTAAGCAGTCACCTCATCGTTCACTAATATGCTGGCCAAAAGGCAGCATGAGTTATTGTAAAGGGTGCACTGTACCTATCTGCATGTGGCGCATCGGATTAAAGGCGTGCTGTGGCACAAACAGTGCTCCTGTTACATAATAACGGCCCAGCTCTCCTCTCTTTTCCCCTTCACAGTCCCTCTTATATCTCCTTCCCTAGGTTGCACTTGAGCTTTTAAACTACCAATATGGTATCTTCTTGTATGGAAAATAGAGTGATGCCATTATTTATTTATTATTGAACTTTTACATGCATAATTATTGTTGGATGTAACGCGCCTAAGTGACTTCCAGGAGAAATAAATAAATACATATTACATGTATTTGTTGTTTTTGTTTGAATTGCACAATCTAATTTACTTTTTTACACACATACGCCAAGCAAACCTGACTTGCCCGGGGGTGTTGAGAAGTGAAGCGGTCTCACCTGCAGTCTTGCTATACTCGTTAGTGTATTGCATACGAAATGTTTCCAGTTTTGCTGTGCCACAAATGTGGCTCTATGCAGTACATTGCACTTAACAAATCATGTTTGTACATAAAACAAATAAACTGGTGTTACTTTGACCGATCATCATGCTATGAAGCCAGAATCAAGAACTAAAATTTTATAAAAATCATATTTCCACACAACTGTAGTAAAATACCACATCGGTGAAAAGGATCTTCAGTTCTGGCCCTTGGTCTAGCTTGCTGACATAGCCGCACGTCATGCTTAATTGTGAACATCCGAAGCTAAGAATTTACCATGCGGGCATGTTCTGTTTCCACTTAAACCATTTTCAAATGAAAATATACATGACGGAATCAAGGACAAGTTACTTTACCATACATGTGCATTACAACTGGGGGGTCCAGTGCATCAACTGTAAGGATTCAATGATTACATCATAATCGCTTGGCTGCAACGAAAGAGAAGCTTCTTTGAAATATATATGTCTCTGGCCCAGGGTCCGCCATCTTGTATTCCTATCATTCACCGACTGTAACAATGCACCCAGTCTGTCTGATGGGGCAGTCTTTGGTGAAGGACAAGACAGCAGTACAAGGGGGTAGAAGTCTATGATGTTACCACTTCGCGGACATATGCCCGTATGGTCCATAGGGTGCTTTGGACCCCACCTGAAATGCCTCCCTCCCCACCACAATTTATACAACTCCCACCAGCAGTTCAAGTCATTGCGCTCCCTGTGAATATGCCCATGGCCATGAGGAATGCACTTATTCAAACAATGAGTCCGACAAGTGGAAAGGGGAACTGGGTCTGGGTGGGGTTCTGTCCTGAGTTGGCGAGAGTGGATTAGGTGTCATTGGGACTTCACAGTTACAGTGGGTGGATTGCTCCCAATCATCTTACTCAGCACATCATGTATGTTACTTTCTACCGCACAGAGATCTTGGAATACCGAGAGAGCTAGGAGTAAATCATGGTGAATATTAAAGTGAGTCTGAAAAAAATTAAAACAGAGGTCATATTCCAGTGATCTGCAATCATTTGTTCACTTAGCCTTTTTTTAATTTATATTGCTGGCTGAAAAGGGAATACTGCTTCCGGGTACTTTTGTGAATTTTGAAATCATCAATATGTTTTTCAGTAGTCACAGGTGAGATCACAGTAGTCTCAGGCACTCCAGAGAAGCGTGAAGTGCCTTATAGTGCCACTAGGAAGGGCACAGCCCGCTGAGGCGGGAAAGAAAAGCTCTGGCTCTTCGATCCCCGCCACCTGCGCCTGGAGTCTCTGCTGGTGACACCACCTTTCAGCAGACATTTAGAAGCAGCTCTTTAGGTGGGCCGGGTCCTTCAGGTGCTCAGCACTGGTAAAAAGCAGGTGCTGAGACGGGTCCATATCGGGTTCACCATTGTTGCCCTCACCCTCAATGAAAAATATAGATCTTAACTCTGCAGCAGTACCACCCATCACTGCCTTTGATGTAACGTTAAAGACACTCAGAACTGAAGCATTTCATATGCTATACAACAGCCATTGTTGTGCTTATTTATCTTATGCAACGAACAACCATGACAAAGCCAATAGTCCTGCCTTGTTGAAAGTGTATTGATGCTTTTTGTATTATATATCTGGATGCAATAACCGAAGAGAAGCAGCAATATACCAGTCAGGCGGCCCACTATGCTAAGCACAGGTTTTCAATCTATGTGTTTTTAAGCCACATCCTAAATTTCATTGACCACGTCCTTTTGAGAGACCCCCGCCCCAAGCCTTTTCATCCCACTTCAAGCCCTGTTTAGAAGAATGGGTAACTACCTTCTGGGAACTTGAATGAAATGAGACCACAAACCTACATCACGTTGGCCAATGAACAAGTACCCAGTCATAGACCATGCCTATGAATGCCAACCTGAGTTAGACTCGAACGAAAAGTCAAGGGTAGGAAGGATTTGTTCCCCTCTGCGGAAGCTCTAAGTCAGCCAGTCCCCCAGTTTTCAATTTTGTTGGACTGTAAGTAGAACACCATGTGTGTCTGCATTACGAGGCGATAACTGCAGGTCTCTGTACCGCCGAGGCTGCTGCAGGAGGTGTTTATCACCTAGACTGTAATTAATGATTTAATCCAGCCTACTCTGGTCATTCCAAGGCTTCCACCAACATATCCAGAGGCAGTGGGCAGCCAATCAAGAGAGGTTATTCAATGCCTATTTCTGAATGGACTTTTACCTTATTGATAATGTACAGACGCAAATAATGAGTGTGTCGTCAAATAATCCGAGCAGTCTGACTGGTTGAGAGATGTATGGTCCTGTGTAATAATGCTCTGTTCATTCAGAGGAGTGTGTGTCATTTTCATGGCTTCAACGATAACGATTGGACCCCAAAACGCACTTTTCTGGTACGTATCGCTGTTGATGCATGTTTTGTGCCGTTCCCCAGTATGGATGCCTGGTTCCTTGAGACATGCTGCCGAATGGATGTTTTTGATGCAGGATGTAGGCTGAAGGGACCTGGGGCGGTTCACGTTTCACCGAAGACAAGGGCCTGCGCAAGCTGAACGCAGCCCTTTTGATCCCGCGCAATTTATCCATGTGTGCTGGTCAGACTAATTAAGAAGGACGCATGCTGCTGCTCCCAGTGTGTGCCCTCTTTGTTTTCCATGGTTGCCTCTGCCATCAGAAAGTGGGAATTCATTTCAGCCGTGGTTGGTGTATTGATTACAACTTCATCAGGAGCCTGGTGGCAGTGGATTGCTCCTCTTGCCCGGCAGTGAAGGGAAACCTATACAAGGCGCTCTGTCCTACAGGAGCTCAGCGGAGCGAAACACCTGGAAGCGATTGGCCAAGATCACTGGGTTCAGGGCACTGTCTGCCCCTTAAATTTAACATCTGGGATTTAGTTCTTCAGAGCGAACTGACAAGGAGACAAACGGAGTATCTTTGGTTTGGCAGGAATCTGGCCTTGCTGCTTGGCCTAGGAAGCCCTGGAAGGAGAAGAGAGTGGTCCTGTGGAGAGTGAGGTCAAGAGGAAGGGTGAGTGGCGGGAGGGTTCCGAAGACATTCTGCAGGCTTGGGCGGAGAGCAGAGCCTAATGCTTTGTGACAGCGAGAACTCTTCAGAGATAAATGAGTCAAAGAGCATTTGCATTGATCAAAGCTTTTCTACTGCCCATAAGGGATCGCTCGTGACTTCAGAGAGTGCTTGAAGACTGCTTCCAGCGATGGTATATAAGGGGGGGCAACAGGCAAGGTTGTTTAAACACACTTGAACAAAGCAAAGCTGCCTGAAGTCATCACTCCGCTCAGGGCTGGTTCCATTTCCAGCTTTGGTATTATTAAAATGGCCGCCATGCACCAACAAAAAATGACCAAGGTTATGTGTGCACTGATGACCATCCGGATATTCGGAGTAGTATGTCAGGAATTCCGATATATATGTAATGCAAAATACTTTAATGTAGCAGAATCTAATATCTATCTGTTCATTTGATGCGGTTCTCCTCGTGCGCCTAGGCATGTGACCTGTTCTTATGTGACGTGCTCTGCCACCCCGTGGCTTTAGTCTGCCCTGCAGAAAACTGCTCAAATATTATCAAAATAAATATTTGTTGCTATTTTAAACACCGCCACTCAACCGATCGACGCCTGACTCCAAACCCCTATTTGCTTAGGAGGTGTTGCATGAAGTGGGGCTGATCATCTTTCACTTTGGGGGGTTGGAGGGGGACGTGTACGGAGAGACCATACCAATGGTAGAGTGTGCTATAGCATACAAAACATGGCATAATGTATTCCCGTGTAACGTGTCATAATGTAATAACGTGATTTAAAATAACTCCCTCGGGGTCCAATTTCAGTCAGCTCGGTGGGTAATATTTTACTCAGTGCCATACTGATCCTGTCAGAGTTTGTGTTTCAAAGAACTGACTAAAATGTGCACGCACGGACAGACTGGCGGGACAGGCCCGGTGTGCTGAAGGAGTTGCGTCTGCGCCGCGCGCGCTGAGTGACCGGGACAGAGCTTGTTGTCATTGAGCCTGAGAGGGGATTCAGAGTGCGCGGTGCAACTCAAGGGACTTCCTGGACGTGGCTGTGGCTGGAAAACCCATTGGCAACCTCGTCCTGTGAAAGGGGCGCCCGTGGCGCGCTGCGCTGGCAATAAACACGCCCTTCTGCCGTGCCCTTTCATCCTGCGTGCTCTGCTTTTGTCATTAAGTGTACTGATGCTACACCTGTGAATTTTCTTTAGTCACTGAAGGGAAACAACCTCGATACTAGAAAGTGTACACGCGCAGACTTCAGCATGGACACCTGCACATGCGCACATGGTCTGCAGGCATGCATTTAAATAGCAAGGGAAATATGATGTTCCTGAATATTTCGTTATGTATTTATTTATTTTAGAGTTTTATATAGCACTAGCTAGACCCGAAAGTACCAGAGTGCTTTACTTGTTATCTGGGCCTCTTCCCTATCACTATTGAGGCAATTGCTATGGAAGAGGTGACATAAGTCATTTTAGTGGATTTCAGAGTCACAGGCTTCATGCTGTTATGTTTCAGAGTGAGAAGAAATTTGCAAGAGCATACCTTTGCAGTACAGGGTCGAGTGAAAGAGTTTAGATTAAAAGAAACAAATCCAGTGTTGTTTGAAGTACGGTGCTTTATTCCGGTTTCATATTGATTATACACACAGCATCCATTGGTGCTTAAACCAAAGTTTGTGTTAATGGCCAGTACATTTGCAACCATTTTATTATCCATAGAAGGCTGAACGGCAGAGTCACTCTACGAATTTACACATGGGCAGCTGGTTGGTTAAACATCTTTGTTGTTTGGCACAGGACCTACTGAGCTATATTCCCATGATGCCAACATGTAGGTGTGGCAAACTAGCTAGTGGACCTCCAGCATATCACTCCAGGACTGCTTGCCACATGATGAAATTACACATCGAGAACCAGCAGAGACGCAGTGGCGGCTGCCGCGGAACAGGGGCTGTAATGTTTTTTTTTTTTTAAACGTACATTCGCCGCTGCACATCTCTCCTCCCGTCGTGATTGGTCTAAGCAGCCTGTTTGGCTGCTCAGGCAGTGCCTGGGAGCCTGGCCATGTTCTCCATGGGGCTGTGCAACACAGCCCCGTGCGTGGAGAACATTCTAAGTGCGCATGATGGTTTGGCCGGCCAAACCGTCATGGGCACTTACAGGAGTGCAAACCACTCCTCACTCTGCTCTGGCGTCACAGAACCAAGCCCCGCCCCAACCTTGCTCCATGTCTCACATAGAAAAATAAAATGATAAAAATTCCCGTTATTATAATTTAATTTTTATTTTTTGCACTGCTGAAATGGCAGTGGGGTGACGCTCCTCCACCTTAGCGGAGGTGCCGCCACTACACAGAGGCTAAGTATATCTACCCATTTCCATTAAGATATCCCCGCTTGCAACAATAGCAGATGCAATTCCTTTGCAGCTCCTTATGTAATACCATAAAGTAACCCCTAGAGCTACATGGTGCAACAGTGACAATTTCTTACGTTATGCCGATTTTGTAAGACAACTTTTATTCCATTTCCCTTTGAGCTCTGATAACTTATGCAAGGTGGCTTGCCAAGTGATATGAGTTCATTATACCCTGTTTATTTCATGTTACGTATTAATCACCTTTCTCTTCTGTAAAATGTACAGATAAGGCACTATAAAATGAATAATGCCAAAGTTAAAGGATAGTTTTTGTTTGATTTTTTTTATATGTAACTATTACTTTTTAGTGCTGCATTTCATTAAGTAGGACACACGAGTGCTTGAAGCAAAAAGGTATCATATAAAAAAGGCAGGAAGGGGAGCAATGTCACAGCGAGGGCAGAAAACTGCTAAGTGTGCTGTCCCCCAGTGGAAGGTTCCATTCGGTGTAACTCAAGGGAAGATTGTAAAGTTCTCTCTGGAGCTAGATGCTGACCAATGACATGGCCCTTTGCTGTAAACTCATTCCACAATTTTTGACCCAGTGCAAACACGTGTCTTGTCCCCAAAAATGCATTTTGTGTTTGGGATTTGCAGAAACCGCAATTAACATGTCTGGTTGATTAGATCATGTTTGTATAAATGGGTTGTATGATGTTACCATGACTGCCTTTACATCGCTGCGCATACAATATGTTCGTCATTACCATGCATGCATTTTGTACGATAATAGCATCATAAAGACATGCTTGGTAAGGGCCTATAGGTGTTCAATTCACATGCATGTTAAAGGTATTACCACTGAGCAAAGCACCTTAAATCCTGGTTTCCGTCCACGTTTAAATGCGTCGTGCAGCCGAAGCAATACATCGGTTCCGAAGTGCACCGAAACTTCAATATGAGGGTCCGCTTCGCTGTCAAGGATCCCATCGACAAATAATTGTAATGTGAAGTCCGGCACAAGGATGCGTCGCAGTGTCGGGGTGATGCATCAATTCCAAAGAGCTGCGAGGCTGTGATGTGAGGTCTGGCGTCATCGTCGAGGCTGGCAGTGATAAGGGATGGGAGCGCCTGTGCTGAGGATACATCACGCAGCAATGGTTCTGATGGGCTCCTGTGTGATGTAGGACTTTGCTATGGTGACCACCCACGCAGCAGCGGCAATACATTGGTTCTGCTCAGGGATGTACAGCACAGCAGAGGAGATACATCAGTTCTGCTGGGTCCAGAGAGGCTGGCAGACCACCTTAGACCCACTTCCAAAGGTCTAAACTGGGGTGGCAGCACTTGCAAGGGTAGACTCGCAGATCACAGAGTCCCGGTGCGGGGGTCAAAGTTGTTGGAGCCTTCTGTCCCTGAGGCTCAGGTCAGGAGGACAGCCAATTAGCCCTCGGAGTCACTCTGATAATCCTGGGCTCAACAGGTGCAACAGGTGCAGTTTTTCTTACACAGGCAGGAAGGCTGTTGGTCAGGACAGCAGGGCAGCAGTCCTTCAGAACTGCAGTCCAGAGTGTCAGTCCTTTCAGCAGCACAGCAGTCCTTCTTCCTGTCAGAGTATCCACGGGTCCAGAAGTGTACTGCAGAGTTGGTGTCTGAGGTCCAATATTTATACCCAGTTCTGCATTTGAAGTAGAAGAAGCTTCTAGAGGCCGACCGTTGAAGTGCATAGGTGCCATTTCTTCCTTGCCCTGGCGTCAGATTAACTATAGGGGCTATGCAGCCCTTTGTGTGGAGGAAGTACACAGCCTATTCAAGTGTAAGTGGGGCTGTGCCCAGCTTCTCCCTCCCATCCTGCCAGCGATGGCTCATCCAGGCACACCTAAGCTCCCTATTTTGTGTGGCCATCTAGGAGAAATACACAAAGTCTAACTCTCAACTACCCTCAGTCAGTCTTGTGACCCAGAGACAGGCTTCAGGCACTAAAATGGCTGAGACAGGAGAATGTCAATGTTCTAAAATTGACATTTTTAAAATTGTAATTCAAAATCTGACTTCACCATAAATTGGGAGGTTTCATTGCAATTTCAAAGACACCACACATGAATGAGGTACCTATTCCTATTAGGAAATTATTGCTTATTACATTTAATAAAATAACCCCAATGTTATCCGATGGAAGAGGTAGGCCTTGCAGTTGTGATAAATGAATTTACGTGTTTTTCACCACCAGGACATGTAAAACTTAGAAGTACATGCCCAACTTTTTCATTACACTACAGCCTGCCCTCTAGGCTGTCCATGGCCTCCCCTAGGGGTGGCAGTTTAAACTGCACACACATGCTGCAATGGCAGACCTGAGACATGTTTAAAGTGCTACTTAACCAGGTGGCACAATCAGTGCTGTAGGTCATCTAGCAATATTTAATTGATAGGCCCTGGGCACAGGTAGTTCCATGGTACTAGGGAATTACAAGTAAACTAAACATGCCAATTGGGTGTGAGCCAATCCTACCATGTATTAAGAGGGAGCACAAGCACTTTAGCACTGGTTAGAGGTGGTAAAGTGCACAGAGACATATGGCCAACAAAACAAAGTCAGCAAAACAGGAGATCTGAAGGCAAAATGTTTGTCTAAACACTATGGCAAGGATGCCAACTCTAACACCCACTCTCTTCAAACTGCTGATGCAGGTGGTAGCTTGAATTATCTTCACTGCTGGCGACTTCATTGGCCCACATCACATTCAGATGACTTGCTCTGGTCCAGCCTACAGCTCTGTATACCATTGAGCACCAAATGAACCGAGCTGTGAGTGAGTGATCGACCTCTACATCACACGTCGTTAGTCAGAGAGGGAAGGGAAAGATATTGGAAAAGAAGGAAATTGGACAGGAGAGAGGAAGAAAGTCAGAGCCAAGAAAGGTGGACAGTGGTTAGAAAAAGGAAGGGAGAGAGGGAGACATCCTGGCAAGGGTTTGTAAGTGAGAATGGAGAAGAAATTTGGCATGGGGTTTGGTGAGATAAGGTATAGCAGAGAAAGAGTGGGGATAGGAAAGAAATGCCATGGAACATAGTTGAAACTGCATCAGGCCAGTGTGAAAAGCAGGTAGTGCTGACACAATGCCAGTAATGTGATGTGTGAATGAATGGGACTTTCTGCACTGCATCCTGTCCGGGGCACCAGCCTGTCACGGCATGCCCCCTTCCACCCATGGTTCAGCCCACTGCTGCATCCCCCATGCACTCTCACTCCCTACCATCCCAGCCCCTCACAGCATGCAAATATTTTACTGGCTTGATTCTTGGTTGGCTGGAACCCTTGCTCATATCTGGCTCTCCTCTTTCATTCGATTTTCTATCTTGCCCGCCTCCGAGTTCACGTGTTTCACTTCTAAGATCTCCTAGCAGTCTTTACAACGTAGGGCTTGACTCATACGGAGGGCCACTAGAATTATGCAATTGTGCGACCACTGCTTTTTTTGTATAATATTAGATTTGCCAAATTTGCCACATAATCCATTATCTGCTGCATAATCTGCAGATTTTTACAAGAAAGATATTTTTTCTAGCCAAATGATTCAAAAGTTACTAAAAATGTAGCAACATGTGTTGCTGCACAGTGAAAGGCACTTTGAAAAGATTGACTGGTCGCCTTTCTGTAGTTTATTGCTATATTGAACTTCTAAACAGGCACTAAAGAGGTGCAACCAATACCCAAACAGTGTAAAAGTGACCAAATTATAAAGCTAAACTATACTGACATGCTGCATTGCACCACATAATTTGCCTTTTCGTGCCGCATTATTTATTTATTTATTTTCGAGTTTTATGTATCACAAACTTAACCCGAGGGTATCAGAGAGCTTTACATGTTATGCAGAGCAATATTTACAGACAGTATATAGCAAAATCATGAAACACAATGGGTGAGCATGGATTCAACCATGTCACGTAATTTGGCCCTCCTCTGCCACATAATTCCAATGGCCCTAGCTCATACAGCAGGAAAAGCAGCTGTGAATGCTTTGGCTTCTTTTGGAATCTAGATTTCTTTGACATTTTACTTCTTTGCCAGCACTGATACTCCCTTTGACTGAATGGATATGATTAATGGGCAGGTGTTGGAGGATTTGATTCCTGTCTCCCTTTGTGACCCATGTCCTCTTCCCTTTGACCCTCTTTCTGTCCCATTTCCTCTTCCCTTTGAACTTCGTAGTTCTTGCTTTTGTTTTTAACCGACCTCCTCTTTCATGTGCACTTTTCAGACCTGCAGCCACTCTCGCCGGCAGGCTGAGCCTCATTAAGGCAATAGTGACCGAGGCTTAACGAGCGGTGTGATGTCCCTCCGGCTGAAAAGCAAAGCAGGAGCTGTCGCCTGTCGCCTCAAAAAGGCTGCTGCCTCATCCGTGACACCCCACCTTCCCGGGCAGTGTCTGTGCTGGGAATTAGCTATTACTGCTATCTTCCTTGTCACCCATTGGCCGCCGACATCAGAGATACATACGCGTCATGCTGCCACAGATAAAGGCCCGGCAGACAAGAGGAATGCCATCTTGTAGACTTTTACTCTAACAGGAACCCATCAGCTGAAAGGGCTCGTGCCTCTGTCCAGCGCCTCAGTTTATGTTCACTCTGATAAAGCTTTCAATGGTTCTATTCCTGGATGTCTCCTTTTTATTCTACCGTGATCTTGGGTTTTATTTTTTAATTTGGTCACAGTGCGTAACCCACCTGGCCCTGCAGTCTTCACCTCCGGCATTAGAAAATATTTGCGTATTGGTAAATTTTCTTTCCCCTCGACAAAAATATATTTTGCATGCTTTCATTCACATGAAGGGTAAAGGGTCACGTGCTCTTTACTTATTCTTTGAAGCTGATTAGCACGTGAAAAAGAACCTTGCGATGTAACGTTTTAAATGATGGAGTGACGCAAATAATGAAAGCAGGGCTCTCGTGCTCCTATGCTTTGCAGTTGCGTTGGCGGTGGCCTAAAATGATAGAAACATCAACTGTGCAGTTACCAATTAAACGATTTTTCAGCGTGACAGCAGACTTTGACTGTAACAAATTTACACCTGTACTAGCTTGTGGCTGAGAAAGATGGACAAAACTGTCTAATTTCACGAAGATAATGTTTAAAATTGCTAGATTTTCAGCCATGTTTTATATGGTGATGTTAAAAAACAAACACCGATGACGACATACGCAACTTTGTTAGTGGGGTTGAATCGTAATAACGAGCTTGCTGGAATAGTTGTAAATACGTCTTCTCCTTGTCTTTTGGACTAGATGTGTAGGAATGCTGAAAAGTAGTCGTGGAACAAATGAAGAGCCCGCTGCGCTTATCTGTTATGGATAAGGATGCTTTTATTCCGTCCCGTCTTGTAAGCGTCAAGGCGCTCCAGGAAGCGGCGGACAGGCCCTGGTGCGGGGATATCTCGCTTGACGTTGCCAAGAGGCGACAGCGGGGCTTTTAGCTCCCACTCGAGGCTAAGAGAACGAGGCAGGCCTGGGAGGGAGGGCGCGGAGTCACTTATTAATGGCGGCGCTGCTAACTTACACCCCTCAGCGCGAGGCATCGGCCATATCGCACACAAGTGGAAAGTGGCATTGCAGATAGCTGCCTGGCGTTTGACGTGTCTTGTAGGCGCTGCAGGCCAGGCGCAAGCGCTTCATGAAATCAGGTGTAAAAGTCATGCAGGGATCGTGAGCTCAAGTGGCAGGGAGGGGTGTCTTACATGGTAGGAACTGCTGCACGAAATATATACAGACTCAGTGAGAAAATCAGAGGTCACACTGGATTTTACTCTATTTTTTATTATTGTAGGGTTCATTTTTTCTTCAGTTACAAAACCAGACGTTGTTAGAGACTATGTGATGGTATGTGTACTGGAATAGATGGAGGGGTGCGTAAACCCTGTGACATTGGTTCAGACGGTGTGGGTAAATTGCCCTTTAATAAAGATAAAAATAAAATATTTAAGGGGCTGGCTTAAAAACAGGAGGGCTAAGTGGTCAAATCAAAAGCAAATTGGATAGGGAGACGGCGGGGCTGGATTGTTGAAACGTCAGCATAGGAAAAGCGCACATTCTAAAAGCCAAACAAGACATTCCTGCTGGTCTCACAACCACTTTTAGTTACTACAGTAGTATAGAGTAGCTAAAAAAAGACATTACATGTGCTGCAGCGCCTACAAAGAGCCCAAACCAGTTCTGAGTTAGCAGAGATTAAAACTGCAAAGTAGATAGTGAAAAGTGGCAGACTCTTCTCAGTGTTTAGGATTGCATGTCAACACTTAAGAGTCTAAGGCATACACATAGATTATATCAGAACTGTTTCCTGTTTGTGGTTGTATGTCTGTCTGCCTCCCTGGAGGTCACCACTGTGTAGTCCTTGTTTCGCTAATAACTTTGGTGCTGTATGAAATATCTTCACAAAACTTTACCAAAAAAGTTTATCCACCTCAACCCCTTACTTGAATGTTTCTGCGTTACCTATAAAGCTGAGGTAAAACAAAAAGGTGCTAAAGTTTGCCTAAATGTCATTTTACCACGTTCACTGCCATAGGAAAATTAAAGAAGAAATATAGAAAAATAGCTAAATGGAACTACAACAAACTTAACAGAAAATTAGAATTTTGCTCAGAAAAAATGGCTTTTGTTATTTTGTGGCAATCGGTTCAGCTGTTTTCAAGAAATTCATGTTTAAGCTGGTGCTTACAGTGGCCATGTAGGGGGTTACAAGTTTAGTGAAATCTAGATGCTTGGTCCTCCGGGAGTCCTGCGGTACTATACATTTTTTAGAAAAAAAGGGCTTCTGATTGCCAGAAAGAGCATTTTCTCCCATCAGCGTTTTTGGTCCTGCAAGACTAAATGATCTCATTGGCTGGTTGCAACTTGAAAAAATATGTTGTAGTCACCATTAAAGTATGCAGTACATAGTCATGGTACTGTGGGAGTTGGATGCCTGCAGGTGTTGGAGAGGGGCTAGCCTCTTGCAGGGGTTTGGCCGCAGATTACATGAGGGATGTTGTCCTTTGGCCATGTGTTTTGGTGGGATGGTTGCAATGTGGCCACTCCCACTCTGCCTACTTTAAAATCTGGTTTAACTGTGCACTCAAACTTTTATTTTTTTCCAGAAAATTTCTAGTTTTTTTTTAGGGTAAGCTAAACTCCTAATACTATACCTAACTATAGCATAGCATCACTCTAACCTCTGGTTTCTCAGTGAATGCATATATTCAGCACATTTCTAGTTTTTTTTTTAGTGTAAGACAAAATCTTCAAAAGACACCCTCTGTGTCAGTATATAGTAGCAGGTACCAAACAAAGAACAGATAGAAGGTAATGAAGAAGCTTCATCAGAAAGAATACACCTGAGATGTTCGAAATTTATAAAAAAAACTTGTGAAAGAAGAGCATGCAATAAAAAATGGAAAAGTATAACAGAAAAGTAATCACGTCAAAGAAGACAGTAAGATACCAGAAAAAGGCTAGAGAAGTAAAAATGAAAGTGCTTAATTGATCTAAAGGCTACCTTTAGGAAACTGTTCTGAGGAATACTCATAGCGTAGTAGAAAGTATATATTCCTTAAGTGGATAGAAATGTGTCCACTGGGCCATCGATATGCACAAATCTATAAAGCAAATAATAAAGTGAACCCATGTGGGGCTAACCCTGACTGTATATACTGGTCAGCTCATAACCGAGAAAAGTAAGAACTTATTATTGAACCTGAGAAAAAGTGTCCACCGTTGTCCACAATATGAATTGAAAGAGTTTTCGAAACACTGGGCATTGACATAAGGGAGAGAGAGGTGATACCTTCAACCTGTCTAGAGTGTGTCCTATTTCATAATGATTATCTATATCCATTAAAAAACAGTAATTTAAAAATAACATACTTAGCATGTTCCAAATCCCTAGAAAATCTAAAACATAGAGCTCGGATCTTGGTAAGTCATTAGCATGCTGGGTGACAAGTAGAAAACAAGAACGATATATTACGTTCGACATTCACACAAGTATATCAATAACAACTAATGTTTGACGTTACAATGCATACTATTGCAACGCATACCTTTACAACGCAACATCCATTACAACGCATTCCATTACAACGCATGCCATTACAATGAATTTTTAAAAACTACCTTTACAACGCATTCCATTACAACGCATACTACCTTTACAACGCATACCATTACAACGCATACCATTACATTGCATGTGTGGTAAGTATTGGATAGTGAATGGGTAAAAATTACTATTCAAACTCCAAGAGTGCAACAGTAGGGTAAGTTGGATAGTGTACGGGTAAAAATTACTATTCTAACTCCAGGGGGTGCAACAGTAGGGTAAGTGTTGGATAGTGTAGGGGTAAAAAATACTATTCTAACTCCAGGGGGTGCAACAGTAGGGTAAGTGTTGGATAGTGTAAGGGTACTATGCGTTGTGATGGTATGCGTTGTAATGGTATGCGTTGTTTTTACGGTATGCGTTGTAATGATGCATTGTAATGACATGCGTTGTAGTGGTATGCGTTGTAGTGTCATGCATTGTAATGGTTGCGTTGTAATGGGATGCGGTGTAATGGATGTTGCATTGTAAAAGTTTTGTTGTAATGGTAGTGCATTGCAAAAGTTGCAATGTAAAGGTTGTTTCCCAATAACAATATATCCAAACAAAAGAAGCAGAGCTGATTCACAGGTCACCAAAGTTATTGCAAAAGCCTTTAGTCATATTGAAAAATCATTCTAGCAGTAAAATTCTGCGTGTCTTAAATTCATTACACACATATGAATATAAGTATTTGGTAGTTAGTGACATAGTCAAAGTTCGCCCAACAAGATGTAAACAGCAGAAATAAACTTCATTTATATGTGTCTAAGGACATACATGCAAAAGAACCTTGATACAGAAAAAAAGGTAAAACACAATCTTATGTCAATGGTAGATGCCCCCAGAAATGGTTGTCATAATTGGTGTATCAGCTCAAATTACCAATATTTGCGCCCAGAGAGTTCGATACATGTATCCTAAAAAGGCCCCAAGTTCGGTAAGGCAGAAAGTGTACTCCTCATGATGGAACCTCGAGTTGTACATATAATACAAGAAATGACATACATCTTCAACATGCACAGTCTTCTTTCAATGGCACCAAATACAAGAAGAAGAGTGTTCTCAATCTATATAATGCCCTATACATAATGTAGCGAAGGAAAAGCCAAGCCCATCTCAATACGGTTTCGACCTCACATGGGATTCGCGCCACTGATAGATTAGCCCAAAAGTTAATACGCATGGTAGACTCCAGGCACCTAGTAACCCACTTAACAAAGCTTGTAAAGCCGACACCTTCTACAAAGCAAGTGACCCAATTGAAGATCCAATTATGTATATTTCGAAACAATCCTAAATACTTGTGGTAACCTAAGGCAAAGCAACGTTTGTTCTCTCTACACTTCCACAAGGTAAAGCAATCTGATATGGGGAAGGAGTGGGGCAGGGACAGTAATGAAGGGTAGTTGTGGCTCAGGGGCAGCATAATTGGACCAGGGAGGGTAGGACGGTCTTTACCTATCAAACATCCGCGCAGGCGCATTTGGGCACAACCTAGCACTGGCCCTTCGGGACGAGGAACCTGGATGTAGGGGGTGGACATGGTAGGCATCCTAAGGGCAGCCAGTCCCCTGCACAAGAATTTCTGAGGTGGGAGACCTCCCAGTATGGAGGGGAGAGGGAAGGTGGGCCCTACCCATAAGGAGGGCATCCGTCTTTTGGAACAGAGGAAGGGGTAAAAAGAAGGGGCAGAGCCAGTCTTGATCTCACTTGGAATGATTATGGAATATTTTGTTGGTTGCACAGGAACAGATTAGTTATGGTTCGGTGTACTAGAGTCTCTGTTAGGGCTAGGTCACATTTGTAAGCAAGTTGTAAATAATGCGTTTGCTGTCTAAAAATGTTATATAAATGTTTTTTTTATTGAGTAGAAACTATAATAAATACAGCCAGGGGTCCTACAACCCCCTAACCCAAAGAAATAAGAAATGGGCTCATTGCATTGTTGTGACATTGGGGTGTTTAGGTAATGGTAAGTATTCATGGACATCGGTGACTCCCTGGCCATATAATGAAGGGCAGTGGTGGCACAGGGGCAGGACAATTGGACCAGGGAGAGAAGAGGTAGGGGTGCTTAACGGGAGAACGAGGGGAAAGGAGTGCAGGGGCAGAAACAGAGCGTAGTATCACAACAGACCAGGGAGTGAGAAGAGTCGTAGGCATGCATGTGGAGAACGGATGGGGCAGGGGGGCAGAGGCAGGTGCAAGTACTTGGAGAACAGGGACAGGGGAGTGGAGTAGGACCAGAGGGCAGTAACCGCACAGGGGAAATGAGAGCACAATGGATCAGCAAGAGAAGGGGTAGGGGAATGCACACAGAGAATACAATGGGTAGAGGGGACAGGTGCAGCAGCAATGAAGGGCAGTGGATTTACAAGGGCAGTGGCAGCACAACAGATAAACAAATGTTTTAAGTGAAAAAGTGCAACATTACCTCATTTAAACAACATAGAGACTGAACACAACCAGTGTGAGTTGCAGACGTGTGTTACAAATATGTTGTGACAAATCAAAGTTCTGTTGCCAAAATATATGAAAAAAACTAAAGATTATCCATACAATACATAATTCATCTGTTGATTCAATTGCACATGCTTACATTACAGATTTGTCATGCAGTGCTACTGACAATATCTTTGTAAAATGGAGATTTATAAGGTGCAGATGTTTATTTCCAGAAGGCTTGTGAAAATTCTTAGACAATATACATTGTTGAAGAATGTATAATGTATGGGTAAATCTTAAACGTTCAAGTTGCAGTATGAACATAAGCATTGTTCTAATGGTGTATGCCATTCTGCTCATGTCAGGAATATTTGTAAAGTATTTTAGAAACTACAGAGGGTTATAAATAGGACCTCATCGTGCATGCCATATCAGTGGCTAATGCACAGTTGTGAGACAGGTGACTTAAAATTCTATTGCAACAGATACATTTCATTAAAGTAAATAATGATTACACACACTTTTCAACGGTATTCAAGGCTCAATACATTGATGAAGGCATTAATGTCTTACGCACCTGCATACCAGTATAACACAGAGCAGTGCGTTCAAGATATGCTTTATGTCCTGCATGTTGCATAAGGTTATGCCCATTAACCCTACAGAGGTGATAGGATATGTAGCCTTGGCGTAGCTTGCACATTTCTTCCAGTATGGAAAGCATATGGAAAATTGTCACATTCGTTGGATGATTTTATCAGTGATGTCATCAACACTGTTATTTGAAATGTCATTAGTGATGTAATCAATTATGTCATTTACCATGTTATGAGTGATGTAATAAGTGAGGTCATAAGCTGTACATGGTAAATGTCAGTGCTTTTTTGTTTCTAAACATTAATTATTAACTTACTTTAATCTTTCCGGTGAACATATATTCCTGTGGGTTTGTCAGTCTTGTCATCTTTTTGTAAGCCGTGGTTTGGGTCTCAATCTTTGATATGCCTTTGCAGCCATTACACACTAGTAACTTACTACCCCTGCCTATGTATGAGTGGTGCAACGTCATCATAGTCACCTTTTACGTTCTGTCGATAAAGATCCCCGAAGGAGCATGCTGAGTTCTGACTGCTGTGGGAGAACCATCAAAAGCATTCACCTCAAACGACTATCAGAGCAACGATGGTTAATCTTTTCACTTTTCAGCTCTGTGTCACCACCAGGTTCTACCTCTAAGTCCGAAATAGGCGGAGGACAACATTTTATACGGATGAGGAGCAGCAGTGTTTATTCCCTGCTGAGGCAAAGAGATCTTACCGAGTTCCACTGCTTGTCTAACTAGCTGTGTTTTCATGTGTCTGCTGTTTGTCTGCCTGCATATCTTGCTCTTCTGCCCTTGTGTCTACACCCTTCAGCATGTATCAGTGTCTGGAGGTTTGTATCAGTATAATTGGCAGCCCGTTATCTGCCTTACAATGCCTGTCAGTCTGTCTCTGTTTATGTTTCACTATCTTCTAATCTCTGTGCGTGTTTCTAACTCTCGCTGCTGCTTTCTGATGTTCTCCTTCCTTACCGTTCTTCTGTGTCACATGGTGTTCTTGATTGTTCCTTTCTCTCTCTTCTTCCTTCCCTCCACCCCGTCTGCGGGTATCT
The DNA here is from genome assembly GCF_964263255.1 of Lissotriton vulgaris. NCBI lineage: Eukaryota > Metazoa > Chordata > Amphibia > Caudata > Salamandridae > Lissotriton > Lissotriton vulgaris. The sequence continues at coordinate 998,578,088 of NC_141695.1, read as the reverse complement.
GCCTTATCTCTCCCCGTTTGCCCTTGTCTGCCCTTTGTGTGCCTGTATTTATTCCCTTCTTGGATGTATGTATCTCTGCCTCGATGCAGCGTCGCTCCTGCACAGCCCCCATTTTAGCCGGCGGCGGCGGCGGCGAGGCCAAGAATATTGCTAAGTACATTATGTCAACAGACTCTGGGGAAGGCACTGAAGGTTTTCGGCAATTTACAGCTTTACCCTCGGTCAAGACTGTCTTTTTCATGTCTTCCCATGATGCTCCTCCGCATTCCAGCATCTGACTCCAGGCCTCAAAGTGACAGTTCTCCTTGTCCAATGCTTCTCCCCTGACAACCCCGACCCCCTGTGGCTCGCACCAGATGTGCTGCAGCAGACCCTCCACATACCGCTGCCCCATTCCCAGCAGCGCGTCAGAGGACCACAAAGTGTCCTGTGGTGCAGAGGGTTTACATCGCGTCTTTCCTGCTGTCTCGCGCACATCCTCTGAAGCACGTGCAGTTCTTCGCAGGCACCAGGATACCCTCACACTGACTTCTACCCCTTGGCTGTGCTCGGTTTCATAACCGGAGGTGACCGGGCATTAATTAACAGCCCTCAATTAAATGTTTTCCAAAGACTTGTTCTGAAAAAAAGTCGATTGATCAAAGTTGTGCAGATATGTTTCTTCCAGGGGCGGCTGGTGACATTTGAAAGTGGTGGGCGTAAAAGTTCAGGATGAGCGGCATGTAGCGAGCGAGCGGAGCATACCTTCTAATTACACTTCCACCACATCCATCCATCCTGAATCCATGACATTCATCCATCCTGCATCAATTACATTCATCCATCCATCCTGAATCAATGATTCATCCATCCATCCTGCATCAATGACATTCATCCATTCATCCTGAATCCATGACATCCATCCATCCAGCATCAATGACATTCCTCCATCCATGATTCATCCATCCATCCTGCATCCATGATTCATCCATCCATCCTGCATCAATGACATTCATTCATCCATCCATCCTGAATCCATGTTTCATCCATCCATCCATCCATCCTGCATCAATGACATTCATCCATCCATCCATCCATCCTGCATCAATGACATTCATCCATCCATCCTGAATCCATGACATTCATTCATCCATCCATCCTGCATCCATGATTCATCCATCCATCTATCCATCCTGAATCAATGAAATTCATCCATCCATCCTGCATCCATGATTCATCTATCCATCCTGAATCAATGACATTCATCCATCCTTCCATCCTGCATCAATGACATTCATCCATCCATCCATCCATCCTGCATCAATGACATTCATCCATCCATCCTGCATCCATGATTCATCCATCCATCCTGCATCAATGGCATTCATCCATCCATCCTAAATCCATGATTCATCCATCCATCCATCCATCCTGCAGCAATGACATTCATTCATCCATCCATCCTGCATCCATGATTCATCCATCCATCCATCCATCCTGAATCAATGACATTCATCCATCCATCCATCCTGCATCAATGACATTCATCCATCCATCCATCCATCCTGCATCAATAACATTCATCCATCCATCCTGAATCAATGACATTCATCCATCCATCCATCCTGCATCAATGACATTCATCCATCCATCCTGAATCCATGACATTCATTCATCCATCCATCCTGCATCCATGATTCATCCATCCATCTATCCATCCTGAATCAATGAAATTCATCCATCCATCCTGCATCCATGACATTCATTCATCCATCCATCCTGCATTCATGATTCATCCATCCATCTATCCATCCTGAATCAATGTATTTTTCATGTCATAAAAATAAGCTATGGTCACTTTAAAACCAAACAGTGGCCCTAACATTCCGTGCCCCCACCTTCCTACTTGCCCCAATGTATCATTATATTTGAGACTACTCGCTTTGCATATCTCTGCTTTCATTATGTAAAGCGATTCGCCGCACATCAGGCCAGGTTTATGTCCTGCAAATGCCTAAAAGATACTTATTGTATAGGTGGACACTTCAGTTCGTGGATTTATTACTGAAACAATAGCCCTGGTACCAGCCAATCAAACCGCACAGAGAACAGCTCGCCAGCTGTGAAACCCCAGGTGCAGATAGTTCTTGCCAGTACAGAAACACAGCCTTCCGCGCTCTGATGTTAAGGCAATAAACAATTATGGTTATACATGAACCTTCTTTACCCTTAAACCTCCTCCTCGCAGTGGGACATTTTGTGTGATGAGGGAGCGCAGCGCCTCCACACACAGACGGGAGGCAGGATCACCACCAAAGGTACAGCCCCTCTAAGCCAATCCTAGCAGCGCCAGGGCATGGCTATTCTTCGCCCGTAGCACGCTCATTAGGAGCCCAAAGGGCTCCTAATGGGCATGCGCAAACAGGTCAAAACAGGTCAAAACACAAGTGCGCATGCGTGGGCACGGTGCCCTCCGTCCCTACTCATGCGCACTTTTGTTGTGCTGATTCCTGTTGCCCCCCACTGGTCTGACAATCATGTTAGTCAACATGACGCGGACCGGGCGGTCCGGCGTCATGTTGACTGACATGATTGTCAGTTCAACCTCGGCGTTTTTAAACTTAAGTAAACTGAGAGTTTACTTAAGTTCAAAGACGCCGAGGGAGCTGCGGGCGGGGGGGCTACGCCCCCACGCCCCAATGGACGCACCGCGCCTGGTTTCTTCTAGACCTGCTGTCAGAAGAAAGACCACAAGCTTGCTGCCAGAAAGAAGAAAGACCACAAGCTTGCTGCCAGAAAGAAGAAAGACCACAAGCTTGCTGCAGTAACAGTCACATACAACACATGTACATGCGCAACACATGCACTGTGGTGCTTTTAGCATGAGCAACAATTAAGGGTTGTCAGGGGTGGCAACTACTGGTCGTGGCTTACACTTTGCTACCCAGTGAATGCCTTGGGCATAGGTGAGCTGGGCCCAGGCCCGGGGCGCCATTATTCAGAGGGGCGCAGAAGGCAGCTGCCCGACTTTATGTCATGCAAACAGCAGCTTATTTATTCCACTCGGTCTCAATCGAGTCCCTTAAAAACTTTGTAATCAGCCATTCATGTACTTCATCGTAATTGTTAGCTCCCCATCAACCCCTTGCCCTCCTCCCATTTTCCTCACACCTCCTGCCGTCACACCACAATGTCATCCTGCACCCATGACAAACACATCATTTTCTTTCTGCCCAGGGCGCTATCCCAGTAAATCCAATGCAGGGCCCTCCCTGTTGCTACCCATCCCGGTGTGTTGTGACCCATGGACTCAGGAGCCCTAAACTGATCAGGGGAAGCTTGAAATGACTTTGTGAGCCCTATCTCCTTTCTGTAGTTTATACTTCTTGCCCTGCCCTTAGCTGCTTAGCTGTAGACAGGGGGCTGTTGATGTCCTGAAGCCATTATTAATCCGGGTTTTCTGGTTTCCCTTTGTAGAAATCAACCGCAAAATTAGTATATATTCGTCTTTCCTTTTTACCTCAAATGCAAACTATAGTATCCACAGGGCTTTGAGATTACTATAACAAGACTGTCTTTTCAGACAATTTGAAAAGTTGCTACATTTTTTCTGAATAGTCTGCTATGTAATGATGGGAAAATGATTATTTACACAAACAGGCAAATATAGTCTAGATGTTCTAAACTGCGGTGGGCGATAGAGTCTGATCAGCTGTGTGTCAGAATTTCATATGTATAAATGTCATCGGGCCTCGAAATGCCGGGTCCTGAACCAAGTGTACAAAAAAAAAATCGGCCCATTGGGTGTAGATTTTCTGTTATCTCCAACGTTAGGATTTTTTTGTAAACGATAAAAAGATTACAACGCTTCTGTCAGTCGCATTCTGGTACTATATATCTTCTAGGATTTTGCATTGCAACAAAATGGCAAAATTCACTATTTTCAGGGCTCGAGTCGGGGTACCACGCGGGTGGACGGTGTCCCCCCACTTATTTTAAGGGGTCTTACCGGGTGGACGCCGTTCCCCCCTGCGCAAAAGCTGGTATGCTTTAGGAGAGCATTCATGAATTAATCTGTACAGTATGCTGCTGCTCTAGTGCATTCTAAAAGCTACCAATGATAGGACATCAGCATAGCACCAAGATGCCTGCACTGCGCACACTGGCCACTAACCCTCAAAACCCAGGCGCTGCCTGTCTTGTCCCCACCAAGTGCCAGATGCACAGTGATGGCTCGCCACAGACAAGCCCGCCCGTCCTGTGAGCGCAATCACGTATTTGAGCGTCCCCCCACTTCGTTTTTTTTCCCTTCTCGTGACGTCGCTTCCGGTCGTGCCGTCACTTCACATATCTGAGCGTCCCCCCACCACTAGGTTTTTCCCTTTTGTGACGTCACTTCCGGCCGTGACGTCACTTCCTGTCTGTGAGCGTCCCCCCACTTCTTTATTTAGGACTTGTGCCCTGACTATTTTCAATCATGCTGAAACTTTTTTGTAAGTGGTGCTAAGTAAACAAAATCGTGCATTTAATCAACTTCCCCATCATTTTAATTAGTATGAAGGAAGATGCAGTGGGCTTTTCGGATTTCTGCCATCGGGTTCACCAGTTTCTCTCTGGCAAACACAGGATGTATAGAGAGAAGCTCAACCTATAGGAACATATTTTCAATCAGGATGAATGATTGAGGCCACCGGCGCTAGGAATCTGCAATTTTTACACAGCAAGAGTTGATCTTTAAAAAAGTCACTGCTGCAAAGTGTATATTTTATGCCCTATTATTTACTTTGTTTTGCTGCAAAAGGTTGACATGAGCTCCAGGATATGCTGGGTTGTCTACAGGGCCGGACTGGCCATAGCGGGCACCGGGCAATCCCCCGGTGCGCCCCACAGGTTGGGGCCGGTTATGGGCCCCTGGGGGGCATTTTTGTTACAGGGCCGTTTTTGCAGTATAGCTGTAACAAAAATGGCTGAAAACTGGCTCCGGGAAAGAGCTTGGCGGCACCTCTAACCCCCCCAAGTGGGGAGGGGGGGGGGATGGGCGGCCGAGCACTTTGCCAGTGCTGGTTGTGGTTCCCAGTCCGGCTCTGGTTCTCTGCCTAGGAAGAGTATGCTGGTTTAGGGAGATATATCGTCAAAACATCTTGCTTCTCAGTAGTGATACATACTGGGCTCTGGGTCAGTCCCGATCAACTGGTTTATTTCACTTTTGAGTCCATAGTAGAACTTTGGAATGTTGGGAGTACCATTCAAGACAATGAAATGACACTGGGCCAATAATGCCTGATATAGGTCTTCTGCTCAAATGTTCAAATGCCCCTCTGCTGATCTGCCACCTGACACAGTGCCACAGTGGGCCAGATGATATAGGCATTCTTCAAACAGTCACCCAGTGAGGAGCCAAAATCGCATGAGGAGTACCAGGTGAGCCGGAAACACTTCACACAGTTGGTTTCCAAGAGGGTCCTTCTTGTCTTTAGATGTTCTGCATAACTGGTGTACATTGGTGCCACATCAGCTTCTGATGCTGCTGTGCTCTGTTTGCTTCTTGTTATTTGTAAGTAAGGAAGGGGGCAAAAGGTCTCAGTGGTTCTTAGACAGTGCTCGGCACAGAGTCTTACCCCCTTCAAGGCCCTACCCCCACATCACACAATAAATATTTTTGAGAAGTTGGCAGTTCTGTATCTACTGCTGTCTATACTGATTATTAGATGCCCTCTTCCTTGCAACAGGCCTTCACCTAAGGATTTGATCTATAATTAGGTTCAAGATATTTAACAACCAGTATAGCACTCCGATATGGGCTATAACACCATATTATATTAAGGAGTTTACTAAAGTGTGGTTGTAACTCAAAGATGGCAGCTTGGTTCCAAATTAGCTGTAGGTGTTATAATTGTGACTGACTTTGAAATCTACACTGACCTGAGGGCAGATTCCCAATTCCATTAAGGCTCTTTTCTTCCTGAAGGTCAGGTGTACTGCTAGTGAAGATGAACAAGATGCATTCAACATAAACAAATAAAGCGGGGTACACTTCCTCATGCCCTGCAGGAAGTTATAAGTAATTCTGTCGAACGCCGAGGTATTTCTGATACTGGTATGCCTTGTACAAGTGAATTACATCTGGTAGAGCCTGCACAAAGGGCAGTTCAACTTACATTATGAACTAGACGGAGATGGACGCCTTCTTTCAAACCTACTGCATTATCCACCACAATTCTTCCACTATTGGAAAAAGAGAAACTAATTCAAGTGAAAATCATATTAGCAATATTATGCTATCAGCTTTAAAAGAGTGTATCTTCATCACGCTGTATGTGCTTCCCTAGGTCCTACTTCCTGAACAGCTTTGCTTGGGGGAAACCAGATTGTCCTCTCTCCTAAGCCTTAGTAGTCCCTCATTGCATAGCTTTATATCTAGGAAAGCAGGTCCCAGTGCTCTTACTCTGCACTGGCCAAATTAAGCTATTTATTCTGCTCCACCCTTTCCACTCACAATCAAAATGGCAATGGAGATCACCAGAACTGAGATACAAGCCATGGCCTGAGTGATCACATTTTCTCAAACCATCTTTTGCTCAAAGACTATATTACAGCAGTTCCAAGGAAGGATGACACACTAACTAACCATGCTTCAGAAGAGTGATTGCCTGTATCAAGGGAGGGGCATATTTGCCCAGGTACCCCTTCCATCACTGAGCACAATGATAGGGTTCCTGCAAAGTCAGACCAGCGTCGGCTGTGATCATGGATATAAAACATTCTGTAGAATGTATTTCACAATATTAGGGTTATACAACTCTTTACACATTGTCCCTGTAAAGCTCTGAACATAAAGTTGGATCTCAAATAATTGGATGCAGAAATTAACCAAAGCAAATGTTTCTCTTAAGTGGAGTTGTGTGTAAACGAAACGCTCCAGTAAGCCAGAAGAATCTATTCAGATGTGCCTGAAACAGTTCTCATTTGGACTTTCTCTTTCAAAACTGACTATTGTAGAGAATACAAATAATTTGTTGATGTTATTCAGCTGCGTCTCTTTACACATATAAAGTGTTATTATTCTACTGAGTACTATTCATTTGACCTCCTTCATGAAGGTGAAAGCTGTGTTAGCCATGTTGTAGTTTGAATCTGTAAATCTAAACTTTACACTCAACATCTCTGCAGTATCTGCACTACCCTATTGAGAGCGCATACTCCTTTTGTTACATTGCAGTTCATATTGTCTTGTATTCTTTATTTCACTAATGAACTTCACAGAAGGCAAGGTCTGTACATTGCTAATATATATAAGTACTATTTTTGTCTTGTGCTTTTCTGTACGAATTACTGTTTTGTTCCTCACACAATAATTCCAGTTTACCAGTTTAATAAACCAATATAAGATGAAATAGGTGTAATAGAAAACTTATGAAGATGCAATTTGATAAGGTTGGTGCGTATGCTGTCAAATTGTATTTGGTTTTGAGAAGGTTCACTAATTGAAATGTATTGAACAGGATCATGGATGACCCTCTTGCCCTCCAACATTACAGTAACCTGGATATATTTATTTATTAATGTACGTTTTTAATATAGCCCGCGCAACAGAAATAACACGAGGACTCGCGATATAAGTGATGAGGTTGTCCAATATTTGTGTGTAAGTATAAAACAGATTCAAACCTTGGCCAACAACACTAACTACTTTAGTTCATAACATTCAAGTAATCTCTTTCCCTTTTCTCTAAACATGTTTCTTTTTCATTAACTCCAAGGATTAACCCTGACAACAATTCTCTCTATTGTGAAGAGCAGTCTCACTGGGTTTCTGTGATCTAGCACAGATATAATGTATAGTACCATACCGAATTTGCTTCAATCCTATTTAGTGCACTCTTAATTATGGTGGTTTCCAATGATGTTTTCTCTTGATAAATATAAACTTTGAGAAATGTATCATGCAGTGAAATATATGAAATCAATATTGAAAAGAAAAGGTTGCAATGGATGAAGGTAAAGCTTTATGAAAAGAAGTCTCACCCAGGTGTCTCTATTTGATAAGATGACGTTGTATTTATGAACAGAATTAATTAAATACTACTGCCTGTCTTTCTAGTTGAAAGTGAGGCGTGTTGCCTGCTTGCACTATCATGTGATTACTCAGCTATGAAAGCAATGCGGCATCCATGGTACTGGTGTGAATTCTATTCCTTCTTATCACACACACTTGTGTGACTGCAAAGAATATTACCCTCAGGTTAGGATCTTTAAAGAATACTGATTATGGGTAGCACTATATTGACAGGTAAGCAACATTTTCCAGCTTTGGTTCCTGGACAGTGTATTTTTTGATAGATATGGGTAGGATATTAAATTGTCATTGATGTTTGTTTTTTTAATTTACAAGGCTGGTTAAATGTAAAGTCACTCCTTTACAAATATTTCATACATTTAATTCAAGTGCATTTTTTTCTTTGCTTGCAGGCGTGTGAACAGGAACAAGCTGCAGGTTCTTCCAGAACTGCTGTTTCAGAGTAACTTGAAACTAACCCGGCTGTGAGTACCATCTAAAATGTTCACTTTTCTTTGGGATGTATTTGTTTCTAGTTTTTTTAGAAATCACTGCTCTCTCAAGTGTGGAATAGGCTTCTGCTGTTCATCCCTAGGAACCTTATTGTTGTTCCAGCTTGGTTATTTAGTGGACAGTTGCTTCTCGGCTATTTGAGTTGCAATGTTGCATGCATTTTAAGAAGTGGCTAAGCATCTCTGTTTTCACGCAGGATTGTTCACTGGTGCTACTGAAGATTATTTCTGAAATATCTGTATCACAAACTCATTTACATATGTAGATCAAGCTAAGGAGCCCCACAAGCAACAAAGCTGTACCTCGTTGGTCAAAACTTTCCTTGGTGTGACCAGTCCCCCCTGTGCTTTGTTGGTTTATTACTTTCCTTTGCTTCACTTGAGAACATTTTCTGTTCCTTTCGATTTGTGTTAAGTTATTTTAAAAGTTGTTGGAAATATATGAATATAAATGAACTTCATTTCAAAGGCTGCTGTTGAAGTTCACAAAGAAATACGACATACACAAGCCACCACATATTTAACAATAGCCTGAGATTAGCAGCTGTTGTTGTTGTGTGATCTGTCACAGCAACATCTCTGATAAGAGAGTTGGCTTATCCATTTGTACAGAGAAATGTTTAATAAGTGTGTTAACACTTAGAACTTTGCACTCATGATTCATTAATGCTTTAATTTTTTATATTAATTGTTTTGCTTTTTGTATCAGGCGTCTTAATCTGCTCATTTGTGGCAAAAACCACACAATCTTATGGATGCTGCCCTGGTTGTAGTTAAAATAAACTGCCTTGTTTGAAGTGCTGGGTCCATATGTCATCAGTTGTTGTTTCAAGTCGAGCTGAGACATTGACTAAACATATTACAAGGACTGAACGGTTGCTAATTGCATGTCGTAAGATCTTGGTCTCACTTGGTAACAATTTAATTTAATTCAGCAGAATACAAGGCCCAGCTGTATCAAATAAGAGGGCTGTGCTAAAGAGTGGACACATTCACCATGTGTCTAAACTCTTCAACAATAATGTGCAAATACAGTTAAAATCTTCTTTCCCTTAAACAATTGTTGAGGTAGCCAGGTATTTCGTAATGCCGTTGTAAGTATTTTTGAGTGCAAGTGTCTTATCACTGAGGTTTTTAAGTCACATCAGTTTTCAAAGACACCACTATTAAAGATTGTGTCTCCTCTTAGGGCGCCACTATGAGTTACCAGTCCTGGTGGAATTACAAGGCCTCGCCACTAAGTTGCCACGTAAAGGGGACCTTGAAGGGTATGAGAGGACCTTCAGACTCCACCTCACAAGCCCCCAGTAACTATGCTCCAAGAGTATCTTTTACCTCCTGTGTAGTTGTAACACAGAGGTAGAGTTACATACCACAGTCCAGGCACCTCATAATGATTGGAAAGAGGCACATCTTTTCAAAACCAAGTACTAAGACAGAAAGACTAAAGAAAGATATTCAATTGAACTACTTTGGAAGTGTCATCTACAAATTGATGAAAAGGAAAAAAAAACACTGTGGTTGAATAATTAAAAAAATATGCTTGATGCAGTGATTAACTTAGCGTAAGTTTGGGTGAGGGAGTTGGTTGCAGTTGATCATCCCAGCATGCGCCATGCGTTGCCAGAAGTTAGAATGCACCCCCAGGAGTGTATTGTGACATCACACACCGGGTAGTCATTTATAATAGTGTCTTTATGGTTAATGCAATTTTACAGTTGGAACACCCGGATTGAGAACATCGTGACACATAAACTGTGATAATTCTCTTGGAGGCCAGTCACCAAAACAGTTACACATTTTCTTGTCACGGGAGGAATCCACTTAATTGTTGAAATATATTTTAAGGAAAAATATTTCTTGAAAATTGTAATGACAATTTCCTTTCAATCGAGTAATCCAATTAACTGTTGAAATGTTTTTTTGTGGAACTTCAGATTGTGTGCGAATATATTTATGTAATTTAACTTGTGCTTTACTATAACGAATCATAAACCATGGAGGGAGGGCGAACTGTGTGTATAAACAGATCAGACAGCTGAAGCATTACTCTGTTGCATACCTGTCTTGTGCCCCTGCAGCAGTTGCACTTGACAACGAGACTAAAATAAGGTATGAATGAGATGACAGTTTTGTCAAGTTTTCAGGTCATTACATCTCTGAAACGATATCTTTTATACCAAAGGCATGGGTGATGAAAACCTCTCATTCATATCCCATCACTGGTTGTCTGTCTGCAGCCATTAAGTAGATCAATCACTGCTTTGCCGACGTCATGGATCACCAAAGTTGAATAAAACGCCATCGTTTCTTGCTCAGTGTGGCTGCAGATATAGGGAGGCGCTTCTAAGCATGCAAGAACACAGCATGCACTTTCTATGTGAATCAGAATATGTTCATTTCCAAAAATATAGGGCACGTTTCCCTGTTTAAGTTGTTAGTTCTGGAAGCATTTAGCCATGGTGTGGCGCAGGGTTCTTGTGTTTTTCTGATCGTCTTTTGTCAACATCCCCTTGTTTCCGCCAGTTTGAGCACACGCGGCCTGAAGTGTGAGATGCAGCAATATTTCACTTTAATGGGCCATCTTAGCTCTGGTCTTCAGAGCCTGAGGCTGCTGGGAACGTTATATACAAGTTAATGGACTGACACAAATTCTTTCATTAGTGGAAGTACACGGCGTGGCAGGGACTCAATCTTTTTCAAATGAGCAAAAGTTGGGAAATGTTTAAAGGAGACCGACCCGTGCAAGGCACTGCTCGAGCCAAAGGACAAACTCCTAGCACTGAGGACAAAACAATTTGGCAGAGCCAAAAGGAGTGTCCTTGACTACCCTGCAATTACCATAATTCTTCTTCTCATTATTATTATTATTATTATTATTATTATTGTTTTATTAATGTTATTATTGTTTTTGCAAACATGTGCAAAAGGTGCTAAAATGTGTTTAAAAAAAATAATAATAATACATCGGTCTGGAGTTGGCATGCAGTGGTAAACAAGCATTGGCAAAGCCAATAGCTCACACATTTGCGAGTGTTAAACCTACTGGTGTTTTGTTAATGGCAATGTCTTTGACCCATGTGTTATGGAGTGGAGTGGATGTATGTCGCGTGGAGTGGGATTTTTGGGACTGCAGTGGAATTGTTTGGCGTGGAATTATGTGGTGTGGAGTAGATTTGGGTAGTGGAATAATGCGGCATGGTGTGCAGTGTAATTATGTGATAGTAATTATGTGGTTTTCAGTGTACTGTGATTGTGGGGAGTGGAATTGTGTCATGGAGTGTAATTATGTGGAATGCTTTTTTGTGTGGTGGAGTGGTAAGTAGTAAAATTTATTAAGTGGTGACCTGTTGAATTTTGTGGAATTCTGTGGTGAGGATTGGATGAATGTGGTATGCTGTGTAATAGTAATGTTGCATTGAATTATGTGGTTTGTTATCAAATTATGTGACGTGGAATGGATTTATGTGGAGTTGAATTGTGTGGTGTGGAACTGGTATAAAAGTGTGAGTCAGTCATGCCACAATAATGGATATTAACCTGTCAATTGCATTTTAAAAGAGGGCATATTACCATTACATTTGAACCGCACCTAAAGCCACATGATCCTGGTCCTGTTGGCTAATCACACTATGGGGCGTTGTGACCTCCCCCACCCCCAATGGTGAGCAGCACCAAAATGTATCCACACCGCAGAAGGCAAACCCCTGGAGCAAGGTCAGGTTCTATCAGTTAGCTAAACAACACAAAGCTAAAAATGTTTTACTTTTTGATTTTCGATAATTGATATATCAGCTGGTGCACTACATTATTGCTTTAAATGGCAGACGCCATCACTTTATTGTTTATCCCAGTGATATTGTGATTTTTCTATAATGTCTGCTCTTAAGCTCTTAACCCTGATACTGTGAAACACACTAGTACTCGCAGTGGCATTTTTTGAGATCAATTACTTTCAAATCTTAACAAATAATTTAGGCTTGAGAGCCTTGAGTAAAACAGAAAACTGAGCCAACTCACAATATTGATCGGCAAAAGTCCATTTTGATGATGCCTCCCACACATCCATTCGCAATTTACTCCTGTATTGTTTTCACAGTTTTTATAGTGCAAACTCAACCCAAAGGTATTGGAGCGTTTTGCTTCAGAACCAGTTACATTACACAAGGACACATTCATTTTTTGTAGGCAAGAGGAGATTTAATGATTTGGCGATAATCACAGGATGTTGAGCTGACCCAGAGACTCAAACCTGGTTCTCCAGCTCTAAAGTCAGCAGGCCATTACTCCACCTCCTCTCCCCTAAGAGAATGGATTGCTTGGTGCAACCGTACTAGAAATTTCGCCAGACACCAAATCTCCCTTTCCTACTATGCTATGGAATAGCATTGACGAATGTGAAGTGAGTAAACAAAAGAAGAAATATGTACAGCCAGTTGCCTAGTAAGGCAACCATGGGCTTTGATGTGAGTAGGGTAAATGCATCCCTGCATGTGACCCTACACTTAATCTTGCAGGTTGGTACTGTTTCATGTCTTTTTCTCCCTCCTTTCACCCTTTCCTGCCCCTCGTCATTAATTCCTCTGTATTAAGGCTGATTATTATTTTTTTAAAACACTGGTCATGTGGCTGACTCTCTTCCAACCTTGGTGGCTTTTTAAAGAGACTGGCCTGTTTGAAATGTTGGGGCCGGTTTTATACTGAAATCTTAACATAGCAAATGGTTTTCGTCAGCTTTTTTTTAAGGGATGGCAATGTACAGGAGGCAGTTATCCATTACAAGTCTGCTCTTTTATTGTGCCTTTTTTTGGACTCGTCGCCACCCTGACATTCCCACCGCCCCCAAATTTGCATATGTGGCATTGCTGCACTGATCAAAACCAGCGATATTTGGATGCAATGCATCCAACTAAGTTTGCATGAAAGGAAAAGCCTTCCAACCTTCTAGGTATATGTGCCCTAAGATGACCTCCCTCTTTCAAAAAGTTTGTATACCCTTTGACAGTATGAGCAATTAAGAATTCTTAGATGGTGAAGAAGACAATTTTGCATGACAAACATGATGTCAACATTGAGAATGTGGCGTGTATGTTCCTGCAAACATTTCAGGAAACTTTGACTTCGGAAAAGTCGTAGATTAGATAGAATACTCATTCTCGACCCATATTGTATATCAAATTACCTTAGCCAATTTCTGTGATTGTCTGGGATAAAGGCCACTTTTCTTAACGCAACGCCTACATTTTGTCTCCATATTATTACAGAGCTGAATTCTCTTCCTTGCTCAGTTGTGGAACTTCAACACTGTCATGGGGGACGGAAATAACATAAAGGAAGGTCTGGTCAATGCCGCCTCCTACAATACAGGTCCAGCCTGAAAAGACATTCGATTCCCCACCTTCCTGTAGTAGTGTGCTACTAGCACCAACATGGAAAACATTTAATGGGAACATAATACGGCGGACGGGAGATCCGTCACATTTGTGAATTAATATTCCCCTCCACCAAGTCAAGATCTAAATCAAGCCCTCAGTTATCACTGGCAGAAAAGTACTAACCGTTCTATGTCTGTTTAAATGATTTGCCCAGGAGAGGTCAATTTGGAGCAGAGGTGTGTGCCGTTCACAAACCGAGATCAACATCACACTGTAAAAGCACTACCCGGGCACCTTTTGCCTTCACCTTCAAGCATGCTTTCACGTCTCCTTACTTTTGAGGTGCTGCCTGCCTAGAATACTCATATATACACTCCCCTCTGATTTTGTGCCACTGAATACATGTTTCATGAGACACCATAAAAGGCCTTAGAGGTCCATGGGAATGCGATCAGATGAAAAACAACCTCTTGAGCATTGGCAATCGGGTGGCTGCAGGCAAAATATTGGCAATAAAACATCCAACATAACAACGGTTATTCTTTCGCTCGGGCAGAAAACACAAGCAAAACAATGAGTTTGTAAGAAGGAGCCATTAAGGTAAGATTATGGAAAATGGCTAAAAGATAGTTGTGCTCTTTGCAAATAATGTGCCACCAATGTTATGTGCACAAACAAAAACAGTTGATGGTACTGCTGAGAGTCGATAACTGTAGCCTGTGGGTGCCACTGAAAGATTCTTAATTAGTCATACTGTAGCCTCACCTGCTGCCCTGGCTAAACAATTGTCATTAAATGGTCATTTTCCTGAACAGCACATAAGCCTAAACTAAGTGAAATAAAAAAATTACAATCAGTGTGAAAAACGACAGAACTTTATTCCTCCTTTTATCACACTGTAATTTTGTAATTTCACATATGTATAGAGCGTGTGGACAGGATATACATTGTCAGAAGGTTGGCCTTTGGCTCAACATTTGAGGGTCTTGGGTGTTTTCCCTCACCTTGCTGCACCGCATAGAAGAATAGGACTCAATATTGACGCACACTCAATAGGCGCCGTTTCTCCTAGTGACTGACACCCCCTCCAGTGGAAACACGTAAGCCTAAACTAAGTGTCAAGCAAACAAGAACACTGTGCTGCCTCAGTCGAAGCCCCCGGTCCCCTGTTCCGCACTCTCTTCCGCGGGTTACACAGCAGAGCCAAGCGTTCACCCCCTGGATCCACCCCCATTGTAAACCAGCGCATGACCCATCACGCGCAGAAAACATGCGCATAAAGTAAAACACTACCATCTGGTAAACCATCAAGAAAAGACGTCAAGGACAGATGCACAAAGTCATGCCCCTTGCAAAAGACCTGAAGCCCATTTCCATTCTACTCATCCAATATCTTGAAATTCACCACATCTCCGAGACATGTCTGCACTAAACCCTGGCGTCCAGACACCCATACCACAATCAAACATCCCCGCAACACCACCAAACACTGATAAGTTCATAACCCGACTAAAAATGTGTTTAATTGCTCAGCCGAATAGCGCAAGAGAAACAAACCGCGGCGTCTCAGTGCACATGCTCCTACTATATTTAGCCAATCAGCTGCAAGCTGAGGGAAACAGCAATTTCAGCCCTGTTTTAAATTCGCAGTGACTAAAAGTATGTTTTATCACACAAGCAGGACACCACAAATGGGGGCAGTTGCGGGCGTCCGTTATTGAGTGAAAGCTGCTGCAGGAGCAAAGATGCAGCAATAAAATATGGGTGAAGCTGAACATGCACCCACAGTGTAGCATGAGGATGACCATCTTAAATACAAATTTAGAAAAAAAAACATGAAATAAAAGTATAAATTGTCCTACCAGCCATTGTACTGCCATGGACTACTTAGGCTCATAAGCAAAATGTCAAAAGTAAACAGGACCAATGTGTGAAGTGGGATGGCCCACTGTCTCAGGTATGCTGTGGTGGGCAGGAGCAGGGTGTCAGTGACACTGGGCCATTGGATGTAGAGGAGAGAGAGATAGTCAAAGAGAAAGAGTGATACAGAGAGAACGGCAGGAGAAAGCGATAGAACATAAACATGGTCCATGCTAGATCTTAGGAACGGTACAACAACCTTTAGCCTTTCAAGCTCAGACTTGCAGGCCATACTTTTGGGTCTCAGCGAGACTGACTCGCTCTTTCAAATATATATATAGTGTCATTGATTTGGGATGTCAAGCTCCTAGATACAGCTCATTTAGTTGTGTGTGCTGTTCAAGCAGTCCTAGTTAACGATATCTAAAACATTCTGCTGTGACTCCTAAGGAGGAACATGTGATCAGTAGGAAAACAGAAGGCCAATGAATGTTAAAAGCACCCTGGGTCTCATCTCTGTCTCATTTGTTCTTGAGTTCCAGCAAAGAAGGACCTACTTTCTGTTTACCTAACGTACAATCATGAGACATAAACTCTGCCTGCATTGTTTGGCGTTGCATTCGGCCGTTTCTACACTATTAAATAGTTTTTTTGGGGTCAAATACTTCACAAACATTTAAGGCCTTGTTTAGAGTATTACGGCGGGTCTCTTTGTCTAACACGGCAGCAGAGGGACCTGCTCTGCTGCCCGGGTGGAAGACTGACTGCCAAATGTAAAGATCTCCAGCAGGAAGTCTGAGATCTCAGCTCTGGTATCAGCTTTATCATTGCTGTGACTTAATTAAAGGCACATCATGTTAAATGCACCTGTTCAGCAAAGCTTCTGTTCTTCAAAATAATAGATAATAATAGGAATAATAAAAATAGAAATGTCCCTGAAATGCTTGAGTTTTCTTGCAGGCTGTGGGAGCCATTGCTTCTTATTTGGGACTGTCCTCCCTAAGTAGGGCGGATAGTCTGATGTACTTTGAGTGATAGCCGAATATCCAGCGGACCATCGGTCAAAGATTTCTGCCGGCATGGCCAACATAGGCTCAGTTACAACAAACATTGCAGATTTGCCACCTCAAAATTGAATGTGGAACTGCAAGTTTCTATGGGTCTTCTGCCATGTCTCTGATTGAGTACCACACCCTCCAGTCTCCAAATGAGACCATTAGGTTTTTAGTCTCAAGATAAGCCTTGTGATGGGTCAAGTTCTGGTTTTGGGTAGGATCACTTACTAAGCGCTCATTCGTCTGAATAACAAAAGTCAGGTATTCCATTCTCATCATGAACACCACAGAGTTCAGTATTGGGAACTAAACCTTCCTCTGGAATGTGAGCCTTCAAGGTCTAAGATTTTAGAGCTTATTAAAGTGAAATTTTATCAAATAATTTTGTGTTGCTTAAGAGGTTTTATAATTTCTCTGTTTTCGATGGCATGACATAGAAAGAAGATGAATGGGGAGCTGTGTGATATCTTTCCTTGTGGTGCGAGTTCAGAGCATCATAGCTGTCTCATTTGTAAATCATGGCCACATGGACGGTAACTATGGATCTGCTTAGTTCCTACCGCTGGTCAGACGAATGATTGATTTCTCATGGGTGTTCTGGTTCAAAGATGGAACTTCAAAACAAAACATTTTAGTAGCTAAAAATACTTCAGTGGCGTGCTGTATGCTCCAAATGTTGAAAAAGTTTAAAAAAAAGGCTGCTTATAAACATAAGATCTAGGGCTACAAAGACATTATGCAATGCTATCCACCTTGTTTGTGTTCTTTTGACCCTAGAACCATATAATATTCTTGCCATTTCCATGATTTCAGCTCCTATAACACATTCCCAGGAGATCATTTCAGCTGTTGCTGTGACCTGAATGATAGAGCATTTCCATTTTGAAGTGGTTGCTCATAAGGTGTGAAGTTGCTGTGATATTGCTTTGATTCTAGCCTCTGGCTGATGGGGCATGTCCATGCTAGAGCTGCTTCTCATATATTAAGGGGTTGCTATGACTTGTGTTGGTTCAACTCCCTCATTGTTCCTACCTGAATGATGAGGCATTCCCATGTTGGAGCTGTTTCTCCGAAGGTGCTTTGTTGCTGCGGCTTGTCTTTAAATCCCTCCTCTGAAAAAGCAGTGTGTACAGATCACAGTCACTCTACCCAGACAATAGTAAATAATGACACTACATGCTTGCTCATCTCCTGGGAACAATTTACACTGAGTGGATGTATATTAGGTCAATCCTTTGTAGGGGAGACGTTTGATTGACATTAATTCTATTTACCAGTCTGGAGTCAGTGAGGGTCTGGTTTGGCTTTTTGCGGCAAGGATCTATGATTTAGAACAATTGTGAATGAATGGAGGCACAGCTTGGTTAGTCAAGGAGTTTAATGGTATTTTATCATCAAACACTACTGCATGCGGTGGGTCGTGGGATCTGTACACCAATCATTTGAATGTCAAAGGGGACCCTTGGTAAGCTAACTTCCTCTCTCACTAGATTATTTTCATTGTTAGTGAAGGGTCTTTGGTTCCATCAGCCAAACATAGGTTGAAAATGCCAATTGTTGCTTGAACATGAACTACCTTCAAAAACAAGAGATAAGAGGTGGTGGCAAAACAGGAACAGTTTGTTTAGTTAATTAAACAGTGCATCCGGGAGAACAATTACAGGCATAGGGTCTGAGGACTGTCTCAACTTACAATTGGTTGGCCATGGGTTTTAGTCATTTTGTTGAATGCAATAAAATAGTTCTGGCGATCCTTTTTTGGTAAGGAAAATCATTGTCTTTGCAGCCATAAATCGATGGTTCGATGAGGAATCTAGGTGGGCCTTGACCTTGTGTGAATCCAATCTATTTACTAATTAAAGCCCCAGAGAGGTGGTGGTCCCCGGGGCTCATTAGAGCCTACAGAGGAAGGTACATGCGGCACTCTCCATAATGGACCAAAGACCATGTCCACAATACTGATATATTCTGACTGACACTGCAGACACAGCCAGCAATATGCCACACCTTTCAATCTTTTTTAGTAGTATGGCGGTGAGCATCTCAATTTTAGAGGGAGCCTCACTATTCTTTTTAAACAAAGTATAAGATTATTTTAACTTCTAGTCCTATTTTTGAATCTGTATGTTTACAACTCTGCTGATAAACATTTATTCTACTCCTTAGAATAGTTAAGAAATTAGTGTTAATTTTATACATGAGCTCTGTAATTCTTCATTCTTCTCCCAGTTGAGAAATTATGGTCAGATGGATGGTGGAAGAACTCATTAGGTTGAACGTTTATTCCTCGAAAATACATTTTTATCATCGGGTAATGAGTTTGTGCCATGGCAAAGACCATTAAGCTTTTTATCCTCCTAAAGGTCGGTAAATTTAGTCCAATAAATTGGGTAATATCAAAATCTGTCATTTGCAATGATGGAGCTCTCTATAACTGACCTTAGCTGACTATGCTAAGCAGTTGCCAAACCTGGTGCAGATCTGTCCATTGGAGCCAAAGCAAGAGGCAAATCAAGAATGCCTTTTCAATAGAAAGTAAAGCTGAAGCATTAATACTCATTGGTGACTCCTGCAGTGTAATATATGTATTTATGGTTAGGTCAGAGTTTCCATTGAAAACTATTTTTTTGTTTCCTTAACCCCTTCGATGCTCATGACGAGCTCAGCTCGTCATGAATAATGGGAATCTATTTTGGTCAGCACACAGTATAAATCTGCACCGCACCGATGGTGTTAAAACCTTGCTGATTGATAAATCAGCACAAAACTCCCACTCCCCCCAAAAGAACCGACATCCATTTTGGGTTCTTATAGGCAGGTTTTGCACAGATCTTTCAATAGGGGGGCAATAAAGGTGGTGGAGCTAAAGTGACATTATCCATTTTAACTCCCATTAGATATTTTGCTCCTACACATAACAAAAACATAATTACACCAAACTTGGCAATTACGTACACCTTTACTCAAGAAAGTGCCTTTGCTTGATTTGTTTCAAATCCGTTAAGTAGTTTAAAAAAATCCATTCAAAAGTGTTCTGCTCTGGGCATGAAGACATTACATTTTAGAAATATCTGGACCATTAACCACAGATTTATTGCAAATTTATCAACACATGAATCCAGTAAACAAATAAAGCCACATCATTGGACTAGGGATCATTTTCTCCCATTGCCCACTACAGATTCATGATTCTGGCTACAGATTTTACATATCTGCTGATCTCTAATTAGCTGACCATCAAAGAAATGTTTTCGTTAGAGCCGTCATGATCAAGCATGGTTCAGTGAGCCCCATATTAAGAAAAGTAAAAAACTGAATGAGAGCATAAGGGGACAGAGTAACACTATCCTGAAACCCCGGCTTTTATGTACAACCTCACACGGAGCCTTTCCCGTTATAAATGTAACATAAAACACTGACTTTTATTGCAAGATTACCAAATTAATTGTTGGATTTGCAAACAGTAGACCCTCTCTGGGTTCTGTGGACCCTCCTGGGGGTCTCAGAATTTGCAAAGGTAGCACATTTATAATATGTGACTTATTAAATAAAAGTCTGGCGTACTAGAGCTGCTCTTGTGCATCCTCCATTGCATATGGCCTTTGACTATGTAGAGCAGGGGTTGGCTGCAGGAAACTGTTGGATGTGGTAGATGATCAAAAGATGCAACTCCACTAAAAAACACTAATGTTAAAGTGAAGTTATGATTGGTTACAAAACTCAACATATGTTTAAAAAAACTTCAAAAATGTACTTAAAAAGTAGTTATAGAATAGATATGTTTTCAAAATAAAACAGAAAATCACTGAAATTCTCAAGGTATAGTACAGACCACAATCAATAGCTCTTACAATAGCCATGCAAACCATAACTAGCAAGCCAAATGCAATGCTTATGACCTCAAAATATTTATACCAATAAATAAAACACCTAAAATTTAAATGTAATTAAAAAATACCGGATAGTCCAACCAATTAATGCTATATTCATAGTTCTCTGTGTTAAAGTAGTATCGGTAATGTGAGATGCGATGTAATCTGAAAAATTATTTACAACATTTGTTATTGCATCTGTCACATTAAGGGTGAAATCATGATCATAGCATGTGGTATGTGAGTTATGGTGTGCATGGCTATTGTGTGAGTGATACATTGTGGTCTTAATCATATTGTGCGAATTTCATTGTTTTTGGGGGGATGTTGCCATTAAGGGGTTTTATCGCTATCGTATGACAATTGTGAGACCGCTGTCTATTTTTGCAGTCCTGTGGCAGCAATATTTATGGTGTCGTCATGCATTTGCACAGTATTTACCATACCATTTTTTAGCTCAAATGTATAAAATAATGCTGCCAGTCAGAAAACGAGGTACATAATTTGCCTTTTTTGCTTCAGAATTTAGATAACCGTGCCACATTATTTCACTTAAAATGCTACATAATCCTTATCGCTTTTACAGTATTAAATCTCTGCAGAGTTGTTTGGAGGCAGCCATTATAAGGATGCATTCAATATTTAATAGAGAACTGTGAAACATTTCGCTTTTTTCACGGTGCCCTCTGAAATATGTCTTTTATTCCACTGTATTTTGTTAAGTAAAAAATCTACCTTAGGAGGCAGACAACTCTGCAGCCTCATGGTTGTCTGCCCTGTATCCCTGCAGTCATTCTAAAATCACTCGACACTTTCTATTTACAGACCTGTGACTCCCTCTTGGGAAGAATGTCCAAGTAATACATGCATTTCGCCAGATTAACTGTTCAGACCAATGTAATACTCAAGTACAGAAGAGAAGCTGATTTTTCCATGCACCACAGTAAAGTATGCTTTTGCTTCCTTACCCTGGTAAATCTTGTTTGGCCTAAGGGGTGTTTGGTGCTGTTTTATAAAGTAACAAATGATAGAAGACCATAGGGTTTTGCACTCTCTCTCTCGAGGTGATATACCCTGATGGCACTTAAGGAGTCATTTATGGTTTGGCAAACTGTACTCATTTCTGCTAGGGAAGCAGAAGCCATGCTCCACTGCCCTGCCAGACTGCAGCCTGCCATATTTAGAGATTTCCTCCTGCCCAGCAGATATTTCTGTGCCTTAAAAAGAGTGGTAGCAAACTGTACGTTTGCAAGTGTCTGCCAAACGGTTGCTCAGCAACCGCTTTCATTTTTAGCAAACTAGCTCCCAAAGCTTGAGTTTTTCTTTTTCATGAGCAAAAAAAAACAGTTCTGCACCTTGGGAGTTTTCTCCCTGGTTGTGGGGTTATTATTCCGTTTTTTCTGTTTGGGGCATCCAGGTTTTCCCTGAATAGTTTAGATGGTCTTAAATTGGCTGAGTGATGTTCACTTGGTCTAAATTTCAAGGTCTAAGGTGTCTGATGCTGAGCCAGCAAAGATTCTGCTGGCATAAATATGAAGGTTCCTGTTACTTTAAATAGAGTGGGCAAACTCTCTTTGGTGAAGATGGTACTGTCCACATTTGTGGTGAAGCGCCCTTTCTGCTCAACTCTAACTAATACCTTAAGTGTCCTAAAGTTTGGTGGTGGGAAACTATGTGCAAATGAAAGATCCCTAAACAGCAGCTTCTGAACAGGGATCTGACCAGTTGCATGTCAGACTACGTTTAGCAAAAAATATTGTATGGCAGATATAGTGTGCCCCAAAGATTGCGTATAGAAATAATGTTCCATTGGATGTAAAGTTTCTTTTATTCATTTCAATAGGGCAATATTTTTGACGTTGATATTTAGGACACAATATTTCTGTCAGATTTATTAAGTTATGATATTCTAGTACCATGCCGTCTCAAACCTGTTAGGCCGCTAAGTGGTAGATTTTCCCTTACTGTCTCTCCTTCATTGACTTTATGATAGGTATAGAGGGGGGATCAGACAGTTGGGCAGAATGTTCGGAAGAGTTGAGTGCAAGACGGAAGGCAACCCTGGTCATTATATCAAGTGTAGTAAATACAGGGAACAATACTAGGATACAACATTGAAAATAGTTTAGGCGAAAGAACATTCTAATGGTCAAATGTGACGTACACCTATTAATTATATTATCATCGCTCAACATTGGTTAGGCAAATGGATTAAGTTGTTAATGGCTTAAATGAGGTTGCTACAGTGATCACAGTCACAGCTAAATAGTTACCAAAATATATCCTGAAAAATCTTTGTGTATGCTTACAACTATTACAGACTGAAATGAAGCCAGGAAATCCTAAGTTGTTGTAGCATGGCAAGGTGAATATGCTTTACTGCTCTCTACTAATGAAAAGGAGATTTAGTGACCAAGAGATGGTCCTTAGCCAAGAATGAAATCCCTTCAGAGATCGGGCATTGTTTGAGGTAGGCTGGGTGGTGTAATAGCAAGCCGCTATTAGAAGCCAGTGCCTGGCTGTAGAGTTACTAAATATCAAAACCTAGTTACACATAAATATCTAACCTTTGTTGACAGAAATATTTTTCCCCAAATAAATCAAACCAGTATTCAAGCATGATGATTGTAAGTGGAAACACCACAAAGATTTTGGACTGTTGAGACTGGATCAAAATCATACTGCGATTGCATCCCACAGGGCAGCTCCCAAATGATGCTAACAAGATTCCTCACCTCCTGTGTCTCTCAACCCAAAGTGAGGATATTTACAGCTTAGATGAGATGCGTGCTGGTTGATCGTTGGGTGGACAGGCCCTGGGAAAGGAGGCTGGATGAAAATGCAGACCTGTTAGTGAACTCTCCACTGAAGTGATACACAATGGCAAGTTTTGTCTTTGCAGACTTTGAAAAGGGCTGCCTCTTCCGAGAGATCATGAGTCCTGTCAGATAGCTCCTAATTAAGATTCTCAGTTCAGAGTGGCTATCGGGTCTGCTAAAGCATTCTCCATAGGGAAACAAAGTTCCAACTCTTGAACCCCAAGGTGGCCTCAGGGAGTGTCTGCCCACTCCTTAGGGAATCTGTGTGGTATGTCCAAAAAAGGCCTGTGCAAGCTACAGTTGATTTTTGTGGTAGGCCTGCCTACAACCCCAGCCCCATGAGCCTGACGTATGAGTAGAAGTGTGGAGAGAACCTGTGGGGATATGGCAGGTTGACACAAAGCAGCACAGCAGGAAATACGCGTGCACCTGAGGCTTCAGAGTTGTCAAAGGTTTCCTCCTGTCATTAGTGAGGCTTGAAGGGTGAAGCAAGGAAGCTCCCTCTAGGAATCAGAGAGAGAGTGATGATATTGCTTCAACGTTTAGGATGTGGCACTCCCCAGCCAACAGGGAAAGCCACGCACCTACCACAGTAGCCACAATAATATTTAGAGAGGTACTCAATAAAATATATTACAGAGTGCTGGTGAAGACTAGACGATGCACGACTCGAAGGAGAGAGTGTTTAGATATGGTTGAAAATACTGTGTTCTTAGTGGCGCAGTGATAGAATTTTTCACAGGTAATCAAGCTTCCCCCTTCCCTCCCAATGAGGCAATGCACTAGCAGAAGCTTTGATTATGCACATTGACAGTTGACAATGGGTCACTTTTCTTTCCTTCATTTTTAGGTCTCCTGGCGTTTAACAGCGCGTCAGCGCTGTGTCCGCCAGGAGATCTTTTGTCAGCGACTCTCAGTCCCAGGAGACAGTCCTGGCCACGCGCATCCTTCCAGGCGATTTGTAACTGGAACGCGCGCTGTGGCCAGGCGTGTCTCCTGGGAAGCGCAAGCACCCCACACGCATGCGCATACACACACACAAGCGCCCATGCACGCACGCACATACATACATACAGAGACACCCCCCCTGACACATACACACACGCGCGCACACACACACACACACGTGCACCGAGGCCCCCCCCCTCCCTCCCTCCCTCCCCCGCCGTCACCGTCGCACGCATACATACACACATGAGCATACACGCACACACACACACAAGTGCACCAAGCCCCCCCCAGCCTTTTTTTGAACTTACCTGGCCAATGTCGGGGACTCTGCTCAGCACGCAGCGCCCAACCTCCTGCTGGCGCGGCCCCGGGGCTCCACACCGCTCACAGGAGCCCCGGGCCGCGAGACGCAACGACTCCGCCTGCCTCCTCTTCCGCTCTGAACGTGGCTCCGCCCCCGTCACAGGCGACCGTGCCTGACTTCCGGGGCGGCCGCGGCGGCATTCCGGGGGCATACTCGATTCTATATTTAAAGTGCCTCCTACTGTGTAATGTGACAGGCGGCCTGAAATTATGTTTTGCGAGACGTTTTTATTGCAGAGAAACATTTGCAAATGGAAATATAAGCGCCCCTCAGTCCACACACTGATTTTCTAGAGGTTGACAACAGCCTCCTTTTGAGCGCATGGTGAATATCCACAGGAAAACAACATCCCCCCCATACCGCCCACTACAATCATCAATTGGGAATTGGAAGCACCCCCTTTAAGCACCCTATAAGAACTCACTGACTATGATAAAGCCCCAAGAAGCTCACCCTTACGGCCCACACTCAATAGCAACAGAGAAATATTTACGCCCTGATCATTAACCGAGAGACATTTCCCCTTCCTGCACAGACAATGTCAAACTGCACATCTCGTCGTTTTTCCGGTTCCTTTGAAAACATGTTAGGTTGATGAAAGTTTAAGTGAAAGGGGCACTTTAAGTCGTTCTGCAGAAGGATCAGGGGCTGCCTGGCTGTCCTGTCTGTTGCTGCGAAGACAGGGAAGGGGTGTGCTGAAAGCTGAAAGCAATGCAGCCCCAGTGCCAGACTCCCTTGCCTTTTCCCAGTTTGATGCAGAAGTATTTAACAAGGAAATAGAACAGTCTCTCACAAAAGTATGCAGAAAACGGTGAGACCTATTAAATGAGTGCAGAGTGAGTGCAGAGTTGTAATGCAGAGTAGTGAGTAGTGAGTGCAGAGTGGTAATGCAGAGTAGTGAGTGCAGAGTAGTGAGTGCTGAGTGCAGAGTAGTGAGTGCAGAGTAGTGAGTGCAGAGTAGTGAGTGCAGAGTAGTGAGTGCAGAGTAGTGAGTGCAGAGTAGTGAGTGCAGAGTGGTAATGCAGAGTAGTGAGTGCAGAGTAGTGAGTGCTGAGTGCAGAGTAGTGAGTGCAGAGTAGTGAGTGCAGAGTAGTGAGTGCAGAGTAGTGAGTGCAGAGTAGTGAGTGCAGAGTAGTGAGTGCAGAGTAGTGAGTGCAGAGTGCAGAGTAGTGAGTGCAGAGTAGTGAGTGCAGAGTGCTGAGTGCAGTGTAGTAAGTGCAGTGTAGTGAGTGCAGAGTAGTGAGTGCAGAGTAGTGAGTGCAGAGTAGTGAGTGCAGAGTGCAGTGTAGTGAGTGCAGAGTAGTGAGTGCAGAGTAGTGAGTGCAGAGTAGTGAGTGCAGAGTGCAGAGTAGTGAGTGCAGAGTAGTGAGTGCAGAGTAGTGAGTGCAGAGTAGTGAGTGCAGAGTAGTGAGTGCAGAGTAGTGAGTGCAGAGTAGTGAGTGCAGAGTAGTGAGTGCAGTGTAGTGAGTGCAGTGTAGTGAGTGCAGAGTAGTGAGTGCAGAGTGGTAATGCAGAGTGGTAATGCAGAGTGGTAATGCAGAGTGGTAATGCAGAGTAGTGAGTGCAGAGTGGTAATGCAGAGTAGTGAGTAGTGAGTGCAGAGTAGTGAGTGCAGAGTAGTGAGTGCAGAGTAGTGAGTGCAGAGTAGTGAGTGCAGAGTAGTGAGTGCAGAGTGGTAATGCAGAGTGGTAATGCAGAGTAGTGAGTGCAGAGTGGTAATGCAGAGTAGTGAGTGCAGAGTAGTGAGTGCAGAGTAGTGAGTGCAGAGTAGTGAGTGCAGAGTAGTGAGTGCAGAGTAGTGAGTGCAGAGTAGTGAGTGCAGAGTAGTGAGTGCAGAGTGGTAATGCAGAGTGGTAATGCAGAGTAGTGAGTGCAGAGTGGTAATGCAGAGTAGTGAGTGCAGAGTAGTGAGTGCAGAGTAGTGAGTGCAGAGTAGTGAGTGCAGAGTGGTAATGCAGAGTAGTGAGTAGTGAGTGCAGAGTAGTGAGTGCAGAGTAGTGAGTGCAGAGTAGTGAGTGCAGAGTAGTGAGTGCAGAGTAGTGAGTGCAGTGTAGTGAGTGCAGAGTAGTGAGTGCAGAGTAGTGAGTGCAGAGTAGTGAGTGCAGAGTGAGTGCAGAGTAGTGAGTGCAGAGTGGTAATGCAGAGTAGTGAGTGCAGAGTAGTGAGTGCAGAGAAGTGAGTGCAGAGAAGTGAGTGCAGAGAAGTGAGTGCAGAGAAGTGAGTGCAGAGAAGTGAGTGCAGAGAAGTGAGTGCAGAGAAGTGAGTGCAGAGTAGTGAGTGCTGAGTGCAGAGTAGTGAGTGCAGAGTAGTGAGTGCAGAGTAGTGAGTGCTGAGTGCAGAGTAGTGAGTGCAGAGTAGTGAGTGCAGAGTAGTGAGTGCAAAGTAGTGAGTAGTGAGTGCAGAGTAGTGAGTGCAGAGTAGTGAGTGCAGAGTAGTGAGTGCAGAGTAGTGAGTGCAGAGTAGTGAGTAGTGAGTGCAGAGTAGTGAGTGCAGAGTAGTGAGTAGTGAGTATGCAGAGTAGTGAGTGCAGAGTAGTGAGTAGTGAGTGCAGAGTAGTGAGTAGTGAGTGCAGAGTAGTGAGTGCAGAGTAGTGAGTGCAGAGTAGTGAGTGCAGAGTAGTGAGTGCAGAGTAGTGAGTGTGCAGAGTAGTGAGTGCAGAGTAGTGAGTGCAGAG
The DNA here is from genome assembly GCF_964263255.1 of Lissotriton vulgaris. Classification (NCBI taxonomy): domain Eukaryota; kingdom Metazoa; phylum Chordata; class Amphibia; order Caudata; family Salamandridae; genus Lissotriton; species Lissotriton vulgaris. Next base: position 998,550,571 of record NC_141695.1, on the reverse strand, counting down.
TAGTGAGTGCAGAGTAGTGAGTGCCCAACCCACTCGCGGTAGCTTGCCTCGCTTTATGTCTCTCTCCACACGCCTAGCGGCCGCCACTTCTCACCTCCTTTGCAGAGTAGGCCTCAGCTAGCTTCGTGCTCCATCTACCAGTTCGGGCCGAATTTGCAATCGGCACCCTGGGCAGTTCTTTCAGGGCTTGCGGGTAGGTCTCTGTGCCCCACGGGGGGGTGGGGGGGAGAAACACCAACCTCAGCGAGCAGCTCCGACTTCACCCGATGGGCACACCAGGCCGCAGGTTGCCTCGTGGCACGGCCTACACCTCCTCGGGCTCGCGTGATGTTCCCAGGCGGAATGTCAATAACTCAAACTTTAATGCTCCGAGATCTATTGCACTGCAAATGCTTGTTTTTGTACTTGTGCGTGGTGAGGTGCCCTAGGGGGAGGAGGAGGCCGTTGTTTTGGGTTTGCGGACAGTCGCAGAATCGAAAGCAGACTTTCAGTGAGTGTTTTTTTCATTTATTTTTTAAATCGATTGTTATGACTATGCTTTTGTCCCTGCCTGTTCAGCTTCATTACAATAGCGATTGCGAAAGCTATCAATTTCAGTGCTACTTTTTCTTGCAGCATTTACCATCTTTATACAACAATTCAGAGTTTGATAACAAATTAATGTAACACATTGTAATATACAATGCCAATAGGTCAAACTTTAAAGCTGGGAGACCTATTGCATTGTAAATGCTTGTTAGTGATTCCAATCAAGCTCACAAAAATATTATAATTTCAAGATATGTACTTCATAAACATAATTGTAGATAATTATATCAATCTCATCTTTTGCTGACATTATGGAAGCTAAAAGGGGTGTGATACTTAGTGGCAAATGTATTCCTCCCATGTGGGCTTGCGCCTTGGCTCTAGGATGGAACTCTTGATAGCAGAGGAAGGGGAAAGAGTATAGAGGAAAACAGGGAGTGTTTCTTTTTTGCTGTCGAATCAATAGCATGCTTTTCCCACCATTTCTTGCCTTGTTTTATCAGTATTGTGAGCTCATTTCTAGTACTCTTTTACATTGTCATCTTTAATGGGGATGACCAAACTTTAAGAGAACACCATAGACTCAAAAGTTTGATTACAGATTTTACTTTTAACCCGCTACATTGAACTCATTTACTTGACCTCAGATGGGGAGTAGACGCTCTTCCCATGTGTAAAACTTGGGACCTATAGATTGCATGCAATGGCTCTCAAAGGACGGGTTGACACACTGACCTATCTCATATACTTGCTTACTTTTCCATTGATTCAAGAAGTTTCATTTCCTCAGCCCCACCGTTGTCATCTATCTTTTTGCTTTCACTTTTTCAAATGCACAATTTCTTTCAATCCAATGCCTGTCTAAAAGCAACAGCAGTGTTAAAGCACCAAGTCTGCAGACAAGAAGGTCGAAAGCCAGTGAGGATGTGTGTTTTTTTTGGTCAGACCTGCAAACATCAGTTAGAAACGGTCATGACTGTCCTGCGTCTCCATGACTTTGGCAGGATGCAACACATTGCCCACGCCTGTCAGGTGATAATTGATGGCAGGATCATGTCACATGCAAGGAGAGACTGCAGTGGATAGTCCAAGCAGACTAATGCAGTGCTATTTCTGAGGTCCATTCCTTGTAAGATCTGTTTGTGATTTGTTGATCAGGAGATGCCGCTTTCGTCTTTTTTATTTTATTTTAAGAGTGAGAATGGGTTGCAACACAATTTCTTCATCCACCAGCCAACACGCTCAGATTCAGGATAATACGGTTATTGCTTTTGTCCTTTGAATGTAAAATGTACTTCGTTACATTTACTTGAGGATTGTGTTTTTTTTTATTTCTGTCAGAATTACGTTTTTAAGACCTCTGTTTTAAAAATATGGAACAGTACAAAGGGTGGGTTATAGTACAATGGGTGGGTTATAGTACAATGGGTGGTTCATGGTTGGGTTATGTGGTTTTTAAGTAATTCTTATTGTACAAATGTTTTACTGTATGAGAGTGGTTTATGGACAATGGTCCCAATAAAATATTTATTAACTTACTTTCATCTTTACTTTTTCATGCATAGATCAGATGTATATGAAAAAGTAATAAAACTTGTTTACTTGTCTGCTGCACGTGACTTTTTCCCAGAAATTGATAGGTATTAAATACATTGTGAGTCCTTGTACATGTGCCGGCACATACAGTGTTGTAATCCTCACATGTGCCCCTGCACATTTTATATGGTAGGCCGTAGCTTGTGAGCCGTACAGCGGTGAAGTCTACAATAACCCTCATGCAATGCTCCTAGATTGTTAATACGGAGGAGTCAGCGGTCAATGGCGTTGGATTCCTGCCATTTTTTTAGCCATGAATTTTGTGTCTACTCCATAACAGTCACCAGCTGCAGCAAAACACTCCCACCTCATTGTTATGAATCATTTGGATTATTATTACTAGTTGTGGTACTTATTAATTCTTGTCCCTTCAGGATTCTTAAAAAGAACAATATGTTCACTGTTCGAGTTCCATTTCCACTCACTGTGAATGCATCGTTGTTTCTGTGCTTGGCTGTTTGTTATTTGCGATCGAATAGGCTAGCCTGGCGGAACTGTTTGTTTGTGTTCATTGCTTTGTGAAAGTGGAAGCTGTGTCATGAGATGTGGGTGGGTCTTCTTAAGACACTGAGCATTGATGATGTCTCTTTGAATATCATTTTAAAGTATATGGTACACACGTAGCCACCCTGTGCAGACGAATACAGCACAACTCCTCTTCCACAGAAGTTGTTACTTGTCATTCTCTGACTGAATTACAAAGGGTTGTTACTGGCCTATGGTTGTAATAAAACCGTATTGTGTATGATAAACTGGCCATATTTGTAAAGCTTTTTCAGTTTCAAGACAATTTAAGCCCTATCAGGTCTGATTCACAAATAGTTTCCCCAGCTGATAGCCTTTAACCTGGATTTCCTGTTTATGATAGTTTTACATTTGTCTGACGTGTGAAAAAAATCTACGTTAGTAAATCAGGTTGGTGTTACCCGAAATATCGTTTGGTCTTAGGGTATCTTACGACTGAAACAATCATTTGTAAATCTGTCCATTTGATTGTAATGAACACCTTGTCTAGCCTACCAGCAATAATTACCTGGCTAGAATGGTGTTAGTCCCCCTATAAAAGCCCATGTTATGGGTAAGAATTTTTTTCTTTCCAGAATTCGTATACCCATTATAATATGACCTGGATTCGTTGTGAGACAGAACCGGACGAATAATTCAAATTTCATATATCCAGAATTCCTTGCATGCGCTGAGCATCAAAAAAGCTGGTGATACTCTTACACAGAAGCATGGAAGTACCAAGATGTGCAGAATCTGCAGGATGACTTGTATCCGGTCACAGCATATAATCAGGGAATTCATTTTTCTCTTTCCTTTATCTCTCCAACGGGAGGTCATGTCTTTTCTACTCCCTCCCAATGTATTGCTTTCCTCATCATATCCCCACCGCCTCCCTATTCCGTGTTACTCTTCACCAAAAAAAAATTTATGTGAAGCTGTAATGTGACTTCTGCTCATGTAAAACGCTTCAATACTCTTGGGTCGTGGTTATGCTAAATATTAAAAATGGCAACACAAAAACTGTACCTCAATCACAGTGGTGGGACACTAATTAAGTTAATTCAATCTGTACTTGGTCCATTCTCCATGTAAATAAACAAAATGATCTGGTGAGGGCCTGGGATGTGCTGCCAAATTAGAAGACAGCAAAGAAGAGTGATAGGATGCCAACGAATGGCGAGTAATGAGCAGGCTAAAAGCCCCTTTTTACAGTTTGTTTTATTGTTAAGGAAAAGGGATCATCACAAGTAACGGGCGCATATGCTACCTGCAGGGTTGGCCTAAAAAACATGGCCACCACATCATTCTATGCATCATCATCATGATGGGCCGCCGAAGCATAATGGCATATATGCATGCATATGTGCCAACACATGCACATATACACATCATTGCACTTTTTTATTTTTTTTATTTTTATCAATGCTGAGCAGCAGCTGCAAAAAAACATTGGTCTGCATTGGCCTCCAAAAGACAAGGCCTATTAACTTTAACTATGTTTGTTCTAGAAGGTGATCTTCCTGGTTCTTCCTAGTTCTTCTGGGCCTAGGGCTACAGGCTCGAAAGTGTTGTGAGGAGTGCAGCACAAGTAGGGCAAGTGCAGTCGACCCCCTGCGCGGCATCCAATGCTTCCTCTATGGTCATTTGGTGATATTTCCAGTAGGGTGTCTTTATCAGATTATGATGATGTTAAAATATGCCTGAAGGCAGTAGAACATAGCAGAACATATTCTGACAATCTAGCTCTGCATTAGGTTAGCTGAGCTGCGTGTTAATGGAGTTCTCAGAACTTTATGTGTACAATCGAGCAAGCAGCTGCAAATTGCTGACAACTTTATCCTGCTCATTGGGGGTTTGCATCAGAATGGCATTTACTGCCTGTACTGGTGGCCTTCTCTGTTCATGGAGGAATGCAAGAGCAAATACATTCATTCAATGCATGCCCATTGGAGAATTGAATACAGCAAGGTTGAATCCAGCACAGCTAGGGTTAACTGTAATAGGAAACAGAATAAATGAGAAATAGCCTGTTTAGGAGAAAGCCCTTTAGGCCTGGGGGAATGTTTTCTTCAAGGCAGCGAGGGACAAAGCTACTATCAATTTGCCTTTTGAAGTTGCCTAAATAAAATCCTTTCTTCTTTGAGAATTTGTTTATCAAAATACAAAACCTACTTTAGTTGAGTTTTTCCATTGACAAATAGATGATGGTTTGTGGGAACTCGCCGTTCAGCTGGACAAAAATGCTGCAATAAAACCTTCCTTACCAGGGATGGCAGATTTGGTGGACCCTGTTAACGCATTGTCAGCATTTCATGAACATGATGAGGGGCAAAAAGGAGTAAATAAATTCTAAGTTTTCTAAGGAGGGAGCGGTGGAGGGGAGAGGCATGCTGGGGCAATCGATTTTTTATAGGACAAGTGAAAAATCCATGATCTGGGAGTGGGGTGGGACAGTGGGCAGGGGCAATCGCCTCCCTTGTGGACCCCTATGACTGTGGACGGTGGTGTAAATTCACATTAGGGTGTTGTGTGTAAGGAACTTTGGAGCAATTTACAAGCTCCTGGCACCGCTGGTGCGTGAATTTTAAAATGGAAAAGAGTGACGGACAGGCGGCGCAAGGGGCTTGTAAATACCTTTGAGTGTAATTTTTTTTTGTGCAGCTTTTCACAGAAACTCATGGAGTACCACACATTACGAGAGTCTTTCTTTATTCAGTGTGCGCTTTTCAAAGCAATTAGATCGCTTCAGTTCATTCAACGAGAGCAGGATTGATATTTGTAATTGAAATTGAAGAATTTCCAAGAGATGTTTGAATAACAACTGGAAGGAAGGCTTTACTTTACGTGCTAGGGAGGCTGAAGAAAGGCTCCAAGTGGATATACTATACACTTCCTTCGAATGCATCATAAAGTCCTCTTTGCACTATGTGTTTGGGCACAAACACAACAACTTCCTTCCAGGCGTTATCTATCAGCGATTTTATATGGATTTTTTGCATTTAATAGGCTAGACAGTATGGATGTATGCATAGTGACCACTTGGACTGTCTCTTCCCACATCCCAGTAGTGGCCTACCCTGCGTTGAAATCTAGCCATCGCTAGTTCACAGACAGAGGTCTTAGAAGTGATAAACATAGGTCTCAGAAGTGGAACGCGGATCAGCACACTGTGGAGTTATGAGAATGCGTCAATAGGGATACCATGCAGGAGTTTCTGCATGGAGCCGACGATTTTGGAGGCGCTCACAGCATTGTTGCCTACATGTTGTCAGTAATCTACAGCTTCAGCTTGGACTACATTTACAGGAGGTGCAATTAACCAATATGAATCCCCTTGACCGACATTGATATTGCTTACACTGTCTTTCCTGGCTGGTCTAGTTGACCTGATGATTACTTCATCTGCTTGTGATCCATGTACCCCTACAAGGTCTCCAGTTTAACCCCTGCTCGTAACATTAGTAGCGCTCACTTTTAGCGGTGCCAGTCCCTTGATAAGTGAGATATTGATATTGTCTCTGCTAGTTCTGCTGGTAGACCTGATGTGTCCTCATATCTCTCCTGAGTTTGTAACTCACTCTACCAGGACAGGACATGATCTTTAGTACTAAGCATAATTTCAGCGTAAATATACTAATATTTTGTACAGTTTTCCTGCCTTTACACAATCTTACTCTTCACAAGTTTAGGTGTATTTTTTTCAATATAAATGTATTTATCCTTTTCTTAATGCCCACAATAAAGGAATTACATAGGTGTTTATCCATTGTAAAATATCTGCAACAAATTCAAGCAATAACAGCAGAAGCAAAGTAGTCCATGTTATCGTTTTATATCAGAGAGTAACATTCCTCCTTTAGAAGAGGTTTGCGCGATATGCCTCGTCAAATACCCTTAAGCCTCATATAATAATACTAATAATAATACTAATAGTTCAATAATATTATGTGAAAACATTGATAATAAACATAGCAATGCTAATACATATTTTTCTAATTAATGTGAACAATGATACGAGAAACAGTAATATTGTTATATTGTATTGCTATTCATACCTTTATTATTGGTAATAACAAGAATAATACTAGTTCATGGTGAAAATAGAAATTAAATGACCAGTATTCTCATTAATCATAAAACTATGGTTGCTATGTATATTAGTAACGATTAGTTATAAATATGAGAATATATTTTTTTTAAAGGACAATATGCATGTATTTTATTCTTTAAATGACATGAATAGCCCTAATTTAGTATTGGGGAAGTTTTAATCAAGGCATGTGGTTTAAATTGCTGCTAAACAATCAGAAGTTCTGTAGTCGAAGGCGACCCTGGGCCCGGATGAGGGATGAATCTTTAGACGCCAGCAGCAGCAGGACACCACCGCGCCCTCACACACGTCCTGTGTCCCATCAATGAATAAAAATACAGAGAAAGAGACGTTTCAAACTTACACCAACCAGAAAACTGCTCATTGTGGTTATCCAAATTTAGAGTCATAACAATCAATTATATGAAGTCATATAAGTATTAAAACAGTGATCCAATAAAACTGTTTTATGGGAGAAATTCAACACGTACTTTTTCTGAAATAATAAAGTCAAACCACACGAGGTAGGGGCACTCGGTGGGTGGGTGGGGGGTGGGGGTAGGGGCCCTTCAGTAATTAAAGGTTGCAGCCCTTCAGGAGGCCTCTTGTGCACAGTGGCCAATGAGCGCCGCTCTGACACACGGTGGCCGGGGGTGGTCATGTGGAGAGGGAAATGAAAACCCAGGGCACGGTAATGGGGATTGTCCACCAGCTGAGCTTGTGGGAAAGCCACTTTGGCATTGCATGGACAATTTCCGAAAACACCAGCTGGAAATGAAAGGTGACGTTCTTCGAAAGTCTTGGCCTCGTGGATGTGTACGTGAAAACCCACACAAGCAGTTTTATGGGAGTAAAACAGAGGAGTCGGTACTAACCAGGAAGTTGAAAACCCCCTTGCAATTCCGCTTCGGTGTGGCAGACCGGTTGCGTGCCAGAATACTGTTGACAGAAATATTGTGTAACATAAACTTTATGTTTGGAATATTGTTTACTACAATATCGTTCCATTCGATGTAGGTTTTCAGTTATTAACAATATTTTTTGGGACGAATTATAGGCAGGGCACAAATCCTAAAAAAAGAAGATGGGGGACGCCCAATTTATGTGGTGTCATAGGAAGTGACATCACGACAGGAAGTGATGTCACAAAAGTAGTCTCCTGTTATTACAGGGAGGTCCGCTGAACTTGGCACCTGATATAACCTGTGGCTAGCAACTTCGCATCGCAATATGGTGGCAGACATCAAGTCAAGTGCAAAATGTAAATGGAACACTTGGTTGTTATTGCCGTACCCTGAAAGTAAAAGCTTTGCGTACTTCTTGAATACTTCATGGCACTTTTGGGCAGGGGGGACAGCGTCCACCCGGTAAAATAAGTGGGGTATGCCATCCACCCGCGTGGTACCCCACCTCGCGCCCTGATTAAAGGTCACAATACTTATGTCATACGGTATTGGGACAACAGTGTTTTGGCGCTACACCACCCTGGCACAGTTTCATGTCATAATTCATCGAAGGAGGGCTTATAAATAAATACTGCTGAACGTAAATATTGTGTTATAAATATTGTTTACAAAAAGATCCTGTTGGATGTAGATCTTCTATCACTAAGACCAATGGGGTGAGATTGTTGTAGACAATATTTAAGACACAATATTTATGTGAGATGATATTCTGACACCCGTACCACACTGGCAAAATCTCAAGCTGTTTTCTTGTTTTTGAAATACTCAATAATTAGTCTATACTGCTTAGGGATCAGAAATCATATTCACACCCACCGGATAGAAACACCCTACCCACCGAAGACACATTTACCCAGATCTGAAGGGATTGTTTCATTAAAGCATGGGTGCTCCCTTTGCCATGATGAAACGTATGCCATGTCATGGATCACATGGCTGGACACCTGTCTGGGACCACAAAGTTATGTTTGAAAGCTCCTGTCCCACCTTTTCACTTCTGCCTCTCCATCATGCCTTTGTGCAGCATCGCATTCACAGCAACAAATTAAATCACTTTGCAGAGCACTGTATGGCACCAACTGTGGAGAAGTGTGGCTCACTGATTAGAGCAGGCAGACCCTGAAGCAGAGGTCAGACCCGGGACCAGGGTTCAATTCCCGACGCGGCAGGGTCTTGAGCTCAAATGTCCACGGACTCGATAATTCTCGCTTCGGTGCCTGACCTAATCATGGGTTCACACTCTGCAACTCTGGGCATTAAGCTTGCTTAATCTCCACAACGCCCCCCCCCCCGCGGCGGGATGCCTGGCTTTCACCTTGGGGATGCCCTGTAGGGGCTATCTCACAGGGAAAAGCCAGGACGGGTTCCCAAGGCAAGCGCTTAGAGACCCCTGGGTGATAAGCGCTATATAAATCCAATATACAATACAATACAATACAACTCCTCCCGTATGGAAGACAACACATTCACACACTACATCTATCAACAATGCAAAAAATCACAGGGGCGCAGAGCTTGCAACCATCATAAGCATGTATCACTTTACTTTACACTTCTCTTGTCTACACCACACTTATCGTCTTCATCTAATTGGCAATGACAATTGGGAGGCTACCTCAGAACACACCACCTCACAAACGTTTCTGTATAAGTGACAATATGTCCACACACTACCTGCCAATCACACAAATCCTGACTGGGAAGCAGAACCAGGTAACATTACACTCCTGAGTAGGCCACCTCAGACATATCTTGACTACACCACATCTCTTCTCAGGATCAGTTAAACAGCTTCAAGTTTCTAGAAGCTCTTGGGACCACACAGAGCTCAGTGTCTCTTCCCATGTAGGACACACTTATTAACGCACTCTGTTAACCGTGCGTGGCAGTGCTGGCGTACAACAACCAGTCATGCCAAGAGAGATCCACAGGTACACACCAGTAGCAACAGTGCACTCAAAAGACTACCATTGACATAGCAGGTTTTATATTTCAGATACAAAGATACAATTCTTGAGAATAGCACATGGTGTCATTGACATGTGACAGAATATGTTCACATCTGGGTAGTGAGGAAGAATTGTCTTTCACTGGAATCTAAAAATCAACATTCGATAATCGAATAAAGCGAAGTACATCGTCAACAATCCATGCATGGTTGGTAAGTCTTACAAGTTCCTTCAGAATATTTTTTAAAAGGGCATACGTAATCAGAACATGTGTTCACCTGTCTGGCACAATTCCACCAGGTAGGAATCCAGAGCACAGATATTTACTAGCCTCAATTAAGAGATTTTGTTGGAAAATGTGTACGTCCACAGTAGAGCAGTTAATATTCATTCATCAAAACGTTTTGAGAATAGCCCATGAGCTGCTGGTATATTCCCCTGCTTGGAGGACAGCTTGGTCATGAACCCTGCCGTAGTCCTGTATAGTGTGAGTCCAATCGACATTTCACAATCTGAGATTCCTCCGGCTCAATTCGGAAGCCAATTTTATCTATAACTCCAATTTAAACGTGCTTAATTTACTAGTGCAACATATGCACAAAAGGTGGCTTTGCCCTCATAAACCCATTTACTTAAGAGTCATATTGATCCTATTGCTGTAATACCGGACAAAAAAAGTTCTAAGGGAGAGGCCTCAGGCATTCCACATTGTGAAGACATAAAACGTTTGAGAACACCAATGATCCAGAGATTTTGCGGATAGCCACACAATCCTTTCCTATGGAGGCACAGTCTGTGATTTACTTTTTCCAACTGCAGGAGTGAAGCAATTACAAGTGAGTGTATGCGCTTGGCATAACCTCAAAATTGGTGTGAATGCATGAGAAGTGGTTTTGTCTCAGGAAAAATGATAATTTCCCAATGGACGGAAAACATTCATAACTGTCCCTGCTCGACTACATCTGTCTATTCTATATGCAATGCTTTGTATTATTCGTGATTGTTAGTCGTGGCTGTCCTTGTTTTTAAAAAAATTGCTTTCTTATCATATATCATTTACAACCAAACTGACTTTTGTTCTTCCACATAATTGGTTTACTATAATATGAACCAAATTAAAATGTGCCCTGTTAGACAGCATTTCGGATTGACATATTATATGCCACTTCACAAATAGAAAATATATATAAATATGTGTTTGAAAATGCCTAAAGATATGAACAAGAAAGGCTTTCCATAAATATTTCTGAAAACCTGTTAATGTTGCACATTTCCGGGTGTTAGCGGGGGAACGCCGAAATCTGCACCCTTGCCTGCTTGTAGACTTGCGGGTACAGGTTCCTAAAATATTCTGTGAACTGAGCTGTCCAAGTTGCATGCATCTCTTCAATTCAGAGTGTTGAAGTGAACACTGCCCACTGACATATACGTTTTTCACCCCCGTCTAACCATAATAGGCGGATGATCCATTTCTATTCTCAGAAAACAGCTGCCAGATAATAGTGATCCAGCTGACTGTCAAGAACTGTTGTGATCATCTTGTGAGGAAAGCAGTGTCCCGGTGACTATTCACAGGTCCCTAGCCTTCATGCATCTATGTAGTATAAATATACAAAGTTACGGTGTGGGACATGTGGTCCTCGTAGGTCATCACTTCTAGCTAGAGCGGGCAGATGCCTTGAATATTAGAGTGCCAATGCTGAACCTTATCTTGCTCTCCTGAAGTCCTTCCTCTGAATGCCCCGAGATAAGGTGGTTTGGGTATACGATTACAATGACAACATCCTTGCCATAGTCGCCCTGACAACATCCTACGGCATCCGCACCTGCCTTCTCCACCAGTTGACTTTTGGTGTTTAGAATTCATCCTTTAGCAGAACAGCTCCCTTCTCTTGTCCATCTCCTGGGAGTGAAAGCCAAGAAGGCTCACCGGCTTGTTTGCTTCTATCATGATGACTTGCATTTATGGGAAATGAATCTCTGATTCTAGATCACCATATATGAATCCATGGAGGGCAGGGGGTAAGTGCTCCCTATTTTCCTGGACTGCGAAGTTCCTTTGTATATTCCCGTCTCTTTAGTTTGCCCCATGCAAGAGACCAGCGTACTCATAGGACCCAGGTTTGTATTGCCAAATACTCTTCATTTGCTAAACACAAGCATGGATTTTATCTTTAGGGCATTTAAAGTGTCTACTCTACTAATGAACTGAGAGCATATCTTTTTAAATAATGAGAATCAAACATTTAGGTCATGGTCACCATGTGATGATTTATTTATAATATTTCATGTCTATAGATCTTTAGGCTCCGCGATTTCAGAATGGATTTTTATCTATGTGGTAATATTCAGAACATTGATCTGTGGTTTATATGTAATAGGTTGGTGTAAAATATGTATGAAACTCTTTTTTTATTTTAAAAAAAAACAGATTTGAGAAAGCATTGTCACATAGGAAGCTTGACTTCATTGTGCAGTTTCTCTGCCTCATCTTAATTGTGCCTCCCTGCTTTGAAATGCATTTTATTTCCCAATAACCTTCCAAGCAGGTGACCTCCAGGTAATGTTTGTAACATGCCTGTAAGCCGGTGGAATTGAATGAAGTCTTTGGCTATCGCTCTAATCTACGTAAATGGAGGATAATGCTCTCTGCTGAGTGAGTGGTGCCGCATTATCGGAAATTGTTAAGTCTATTGTGTCCCAAGGTCTATATTGCAGGTCGTTGCCATGGTGATCAAAGGCTGTGGAAACTGGATTTAAATGGCTTGAATTGCAAATGGTTAAAATATTTTTTGAGGGTGGGTGAATCTCTTGTTAGTAAGAGGAATGAGGGTTTGAGCATTGTGCATACGCCTAATGGTAGGAGCTGACGTGTTCCTGCAAAGGGAACAGTAGGTCAAATCGCCATTATGGTGAGTATCACAGTTACAATAAAGAATCACTGATGATCTGTAATCTCTTTGTAAATATGACAAAAATGTACCAAATTACTATGTACATATGGGTGATGTTTTGTCTAGAGACTGGGGTCAGGTACTGATGTTATCACCCTCCTAGATTCATTGATAGGTTTACCTCTCACCAACAGACCTCAGGATGAAAGTGGCTGATGATTGTGGACTAGTGATGACTGTACGTCTGGTGAGAATTCTTCTTCAAAATCATACCGGCTGATAAAGGGCCCTCAGAGTAAGCCAAAATACTCATACAAAACAATTTTACCTTTAACCAGGTTGCAATGTGTGTTGGCTAAATAGCTGGGGAGTTTCCTCGGTCACTTAAAAAACTTGTTGAAAATAATGGACGAGGTGCAAAAGGATGAGACTCACAACTCATGTAAGGTAAACCACCACCACCCAACAGCCCTCTTTTTTGGCTATGCACACACTTTTACAGGAAGACCAACTTTTATCAGGAAAGTAATATTTCTATTAAAACATTGAGTATTTATATTTCTGTGATATTTTTTATAGCAAAGTAAGTTGCATTACATACTCACTGGCTAGTAAGCAAATTTAAACGTGTATTATCCAAACATAGCCAAAAGTGCATAAATGAATGGTAACTTTGAATTCAACTTTCATGGTAGCTCTTCCACCTTTCCGATACTGTTCTCTTGACTGTGGTTTTGAGTATATGTCTTGCTGACTAGGTTATCTGGTATGCTGATCACAAAAGTATGCATTATATTATGGAACATCTAGCCAAGAAATAATGTTGAATTCTGGAAGCAAACCTCGAGTTACCATATACTACTTCAGTGGCACAGGTACAATGCATCATTCTGATGCACTGAAATGTTTTGAAATAACTGGGATTACTATCTGCATAGGGGTGACACTGTGCTTAGGAGCCCTTCACAGTTAAAAAGCACATTCACTACAAGTACTGGGGTTGTAAGTTTCCTGTATTCATAGATTTGTTTATCACTCGCGAGCAGACCTCAGGACGATATCTTCATAGCTTTCTCTTCTTCATAACACTTCCCTTGAACCTGGTTTTGATTAAAAGAATTTCAGACTTGGTTTTCAGGTCGGCTAACTGGGGCACATATCCATGATCTTAGAGAAAATATGGATATAAAATGATGCCCAATCCGTATCTGCACCTTGAGGTATCATATACATTTCTGACAGTCTGCTGTAGGAGGAGTTACCTTTCCTGGCCAACCAAAGTAAAACTATGGTTTTGCCAGGGTGGCCAACTGTTGACCATGCCATTCTGACTCTTCTTTTTACGAATTTCAAACTTTAATTAGGAAAGCAATGTGGACTGGAATTGATATAGTGAAATCTGTATTAGCCAGGGCGTTCTTCTCTACCATGATAGTATCAAATATAATATTTTATGCAAGCACAGACTAGCCATACCGGGCATCGGGCATTTCTCCAGGAGGCTAGAAGGGTTGGGGGGAGAGGGTGCTTTTGTTACTGGTCCTGGTTTTCTAGCAGTGAAGCAGTTTTAATCAATGTACCTGCTGGAGAGACATCAGAGTTTTGTCTAGTGGCGGTTTTGGTCGTTAAGGTAGAGCAGAGGTTTAATATGCCTGCTGCAAAGAGCGTGTACTATGCATATCACAGAATATATCACAGAACTGTATTTTATGTTCGAAACTTAGTGGGTTGCTGCTTTGTCACAGAGATCTTTTTGTTACTGTACGGTTCAGAACTTATAATTGTAATCTGGGTTAGAAAGTTATTTTTTTATCCAAGTCTTTCATCATACGAATTTTGCTAAAAACTATTTGCTTGGATAGAAGTAAATTCTTGTTAGTTAAGTCAACCCTAACCACTGTGTTATGTTCTGAGTCCTGACTTTATGCTTCCCCACACCAAGGTTTCTTAAAAAATGTCTACCAGATGGATGAAATGTGAATCCTACACCTTGTAGTCCCCTTTGTTTTATGTATCATTTGCCATGCACTGATGTACGCATGTATACGTCTTTGTCGCTGTATGTGTTAGTGATGTAAAATGCTTCAACACCCTACAGTTGTACGAGAGACCCGGTCCCTCAGTCTCGTTTAGCTGTTAAGGTTGTGAGAAGTTCTCCGTGCATCCAACTATTCATCTCCGGCTTTCAATGGACTGCTAAAAAGTGACCAGTGTTGATAGTTAGACATTAGAGTGCAGGAATGTGAGTGGCATATTGTGTTCGAACTCCCTTGCTCTATCAGTTCGGGCACCTGTTTTTGTTTGAGTTCAGAACTTTTTCAGTCTCTAGATTCTGGCAGAAGTGTTAACTGAATTATAATGCTTCCAGGCTTGTGGGGGTTATTGAAATATGGGCGCATTATTGGACTGGCAATGGTGCAGCCGTGCACATAAGGGGCTTCATCAGATTTTGATTTGCTGCTGGAAGATCGAAGGTTCTAGGAAAAAATAACTCCTGAATTCTTTCTTCTTGACGCCGTCGTGTGATGGGCTTACTCCATCGCATCGCATACCTTTGAATTTTGCTCAGTTTTATTACCTGATTTTTATCTGCTTGATGCCTTCCAGGATGCCCAGATATTGCCACTTATTGTCTCGTACAGCAGATCTGTACTGCCCTGGCTGCAACAATAGAAAGCAATTGGGCAGAGACCCTTCCCCGTGCAGTCTGTGACATTAAAAGGAAATTACAAATCATAAACAGAGGGAACCGAGGCTCTCAATTCAGCAGACCTTAATAGGCCCCTCAGGCTTCACCACCAGGTTTATGTATTCACCAGAATCCCGAGCAGATTAACAACCCTGTAATTCACAGTTACATGTGATTTCATGAATAAATAATTCTCATATTTTTTTAACTTTAGTCCCCCGCCCTTCCTGGGCCCTCCACTGCTCTGCGATGATGATGTTGGTTACAGCTGTTTTAAATTACCTCTTATTTCCACATTGCTGTGCATTACAGTTCACCGCTTTCTCAGCATTGCAGAAGGTTGGCTGCCTGTGCAGTGTATGCTTATTGCTTGTTCTCTGGTTGGATTCAAAAAATACTTGGACAATATAGCACATGGTGATAGCACTAAGAGGTGTGTACAGCCTGTGAGGAAGGACCAGGTGCCTTAGAACTCAGGGCACTTCATTCCCACCCATGGCTCCTTTAGCTCCACCGACTCCTCCATGTAGATCCACCTCTCGTGCTGCTGTGTCAACATCAGAGCAGAGATCCAACAACTGACCCTTTAGCATCTGAGCAGATATCCAGCAACTGACCCTTTAGCATCTGAGCAGAAATCCAATAACTGACCCTTTAGCATCTGAGCAGAGATCCAACAACTGACCCTTTCGCATCTGAGCAGAGATCCAGCAGCTGACCCTTTAGCATCCGAGCAGAGATCCAGCAGCCGATCCTTTAGCATCCGAGCAGAGATCCAGCAACTGACCCTTTAGCATCCAAGCAGAGATCCAGCAACTGACCCTTTAGCATCTGAGCAGACATCCATCAACTGACACTTTCGCCTCTGAGCAGAGACCCAGCAGCCAACTCTTTAATCTAAGCAGAGGTTCAGCAGCCGACCCTTTAGCATCCGAGCAGAGATCCAGCAACTGACCCTTTAGCATCCGAACAGAGATCCAGCGGCCGACCCTTTAGCATCCTAGCAGAGGTTCAGCAGCCGACCCTTTAGCATCCTAGCAGAGGTTCAGCAGCCGACCCTTTAGCATCCGAGCAGAGGTTCAGCAGCTGACCCTTTAGCATCCAAGCAGAGATCCAGCAGCAGACCCTTTAGCATCCTAGCAGAGATCCAGCAGCCGAATCTTTAGCATCCGAGCAGAGGTTCAGCAGCCGACCCTTTAGCATCCGAGCAGAGGTTCATCAGCTGACCCTTTAGCATCCTAGCAGAGATCCAGCAGCCGAATCTTTAGCATCCGAGCAGAGGTTCAGCAGCCGACCCTTTAGCATCCGAGCAGAGGTTCATCAGCTGACCCTTTAGCATCCTAGCAGAGATCCAGCAGCCGACCCTTTAGCATCCGAGCAGAGGTTCAGCAGCCGACCCTTTAGCATCCTAGCAGAGATCCAGCAGCCGAATCTTTAGCATCCGAGCAGAGGTTCAGCAGCCGACCCTTTAGCATCCGAGCAGAGGTTCATCAGCTGACCCTTTAGCATCCTAGCAGAGATCCAGCAGCCGACCCTTTAGCATCCGAGCAGAGGTTCAGCAGCTGACCGTTTAGCATCCTAGCAGAGATCCAGCAGCCGAATCTTTAGCATCCGAGCAGAGGTTCAGCAGCCGACCCTTTAGATCCCTAGCATAGATCCTGCAGCAGACCCTTTACCATCCCTGGTGGGGTGCTACTCTTTACAAATGAAATCTATTTTTATAGAATTTCAGCTACTCACGTAGTTATTTTAGGCTTTTTTGCTCATGGAAGATGCAGACATTTTAATTTAGATTGTACTGCTTCTTTAATATTAATCTCAACGGCTGTAATGGAATTGGTGTTGGAGAAGTCTACTGAGAGACTACATGTACTTGTAAAGAACATTCAGTCACTTTTTGTTATTTCAAAAGTACTCAGTCCCACAATCAAGCCTGAAAAAGGTCATGTTAAGCTTTTTGTACCGATTCAAGTGTAATTGTTTTAACTGTATTTATTGTTATTACAAAACACGAAGGATGCTTCATAACACTTCTAAAAGACAGTGGTCCTAGGCGGTGGACGGAGGTTTCATGAGCTGACCTAATGGCTGTAAAGAAGGCAGTAGATCTCTGGAGCTTGGGTTGAAAGCGGGAGTACAGGCTAATAGCTTGTCAAACTAGATGTGTCTTCAGGCCCTTCTACAATTTTAGAAAACTGTCTTCGGTGTGAGGGGTGGGGGGAGTAGAGAAAATGAGTGTCTGAATAAGAACTCCTTAAATGCAGAGTCATCTACCACATAGACATTTCTGTTGCAATAGATGTATGGAGAATCGGTTTTCATTGGTTGAACAAAGGTTTCTAGATGATTTGGGAAGAGTAAAATATTGACACAGTAAGCTGCTTCTCCACGAAAGGCCTCGTCCGCAAGACATACTGGGCTTATTTACAAGTCCCTTGTGCCGCCGGTGCGTCACTTTTTCCCATATGAAAGTGATGCACCCGCAGCGCAAGGGGCTTGTAAATAAGCCCCACAGTTTTAAATCTTTTATTTAGTTGAAATCCAATGTAGGTAAGTCAGTGCAGTAGTTATCTGTTACATGTTGTGTATAAGGCAGGATGATTGTTAAGATAAACACAGCAGGCAACAGGGCAATGCATTAAAGCAAATTAAATCAAATTAGATGCTCAAAGAACACAAATATGATGGAATGTTTTTTGTAATCTTGTTCACCAGTGGAACCCGTGACTTTTAACCATAAAACAAAACACCATCTCCATGAAAATTGATTTTTAGGTCGAGCTATTTATAGCTCTAAACTATTGCAGGGGAAACAACACTCTTGAACAAGTGGATTCCTCCCAATGCATGTTGTCTACTGAAGCGGGACACTTCGCCAGGCGCGTGCTTGGCCTCACACCCCAACCCCATATGCTGTTTCCCTCCCACTCGCTTGCTCCCCTGCTCCCCGCCCCCCACCCCCATCCGCCTCGCACACCACCATGCTCCTTCCCTCCCACTCGTCACACCCCATAAGCTGGTTCCCTCCCACTCGCTTGCTCCCCTGCTCCCCCGCCCCCCTCCCCCATCCGCCTCGCACACCACCACTTACAAAACAGTCGCCAAATGGATTACACCCTACTGTTCTCTTGACATTGATTACATTTTGTGAAACAGAAACGAAGGCAATGTCACAGCATGACTCAGTCCATACTTCTTCTTTTATCAGGAATGCGGATTACAAAGAGGACACTAGAAAATGTTATGCTTCGTCTTGCAAACTGCCAAGGAGCTCCCATCACAGCGAGAGCTTCAGACTTCAAAGGAATGCTCTCCCCCGCCCCCCTCTGCGCAATGCTAGTTATCTGCCATGGGCGAGGTCTGCACCCTCTCGAGCCATGTGCACATTCTACGGATCTGGCGGCTGAACTCCATTGCTCACCTGTGTTTCTTTCAATTATTCAGCACAAAACCCGATGCCTGATTGCTTGCTTTGCCACACTTTACCATTTGTAATTATTTAAAACAAGCATTCAACGTCGTGTTTCTGGCAAGCGCTTTTAAGATCGCAGCACATGTTCTCTTCACAGCGTGTCGCTCCCTCCCCTTTCCTGTCACCACTCCTCAGGAGTGCTAGATAAGCAGAAACTGTCTGCCAACCGCCACATGGGCAGACATTACAGCGCGCGCTGTGGTGACATGTCGCTGAGAGAGGCTGCCCCGCCATCCTCCCCAGGCTGCGGCCACCACCCTGCCCCGAGGACACTTCATCACAGATATAGCTTTCAGAGGCTCAGAGCTCGTCTGTTGCCAGCTCCCTATTAGCCTCTCATCCGGCCGGGTAAACACATACCCGGCTTTCCAGGGGTAGGCCCTTGCAGCTCAAAATGGACTGTAATCCTTGACGCAGTCCTCCACAAAACAGGGGTGATAATATCCTAATAATTAAAAGAAAGCATCTCGAGGTCAGTTGAAAAAAATCAATGAAAACATTCATGGTATTCTGCAACAAAAACAATAAATTCCCCATTGAAAATCCTCACAGAATCGTCCGTCCTTCATAACAAATAAACAAAATGCTGAGACATGCGAGTGTCAATGAGCATCCCTTATCACTCAACACCACAGCATCACTCAGCACCACTCAACACCACAGCACCACTCAACACCACAGCACCACTCAACGCCACAGCACCACTCAACGCCACAGCACCACTCAACACCACAAAATCAATCAACGCCACAGCACCCCTCAACGCCGCAGCACCACTCAATGCCACAGCACCGCTCAACACCACAGCACCACTCAACGCACAGCATCCCTCAACGCCACAGCATCACTCAACGCCACAGCATCACTCAATGCCACAGCACCCCTCAATGCCACAACACCACTCAACGCCACATCACCACTGAGCGCACTGCATCCCTCAATGCCACAGCATCACTCAACGCAACAGCATTACTCAATGCCACAGCACCACTCAACACCACAGCACCACAGCACCACTCAACGCCACAGCATCACTCAACGCCACAGGATCACTCAACGTCAGTCAGTGCCACAGAAGCACTCAGCACCACTGAATGCCACAGCACCCCTCAATGCCACAGCACCACTCAATGCCACAGCAAGACTCAACGCCACAGCACCACTCAGCACACAGCATCCCTCAACGCCACAGGATCACTCAACGTCACAGCATCACTCAATGCCACAGCACCACTCAATGCCACAACACCACTCAATGCCACAGCACCACTCAGCGCATAGCATCCCTCAAGGCCACAGCATCACTCAATGCAACAGCATTACTCAACGTCATAGCATTACTCAATGCCACAGCATCACTCAACGCCACAGCATCACTCAGCACCACTCAACGCCACAGCACCACTCAGCACACAGCATCCCTCAAGGCCACAGCATCACTCAATGCAACAGCATTACTCAACGCCACAGCATCACTCAATGCCACAGCACCACTCAACGCCACAGCACCACTCAACGCCACAGCACCCCTCAATGCCACAGCACCACTCAATACCACAGCACCACTCAATGCCACAACACCACTCAACACCACAGCACCACTCAGTGCACCGCATCCCTCAACGCCACAGCATCACTCAACGCAACAGCATTACTCAACGCCACAACATCACTCAATGTCACAGCATCACTCAACGCCACATCATCACTCAGCACCACTCAACACCACAGCACCACTCAACGCCACAGCACCACTCAACATCACAGCACCACTCAACGCAACAGCATCACTCAACACCACAGCATCACTCAACACCACTGCATCACTCAGTGCCATAGAATCACACAGCACCACTGAATGGCACAGCACCCCTCAATGCCACAGCACCACAATGCCACAGCACCACTCAATGCCACAGCACCACTCAGTGCACAGCATCCCTCAACGCGACAGCATCACTCAACGTCACAGCATCACTCAACGTCGCAGCATTACTCAATACCACAGCATCACTCAATGCCACATCATTACTTAACACCACAGCATCACTCAGCACCACTCAACGCCACAGCACCACTGAATGCCCCAGCATCACTCAGCACCACTGAATGCCACAGCATCACTCAGCACCACTGAACGCCACAGTATCACTCAGCACCACTGAACACCACAGCATCACCCAGCACCACTGAAGGCCACAGCATTACTCAGCGCAACTGAACGCCACAGCATCACTCTGTGCAACCATTCAACAACAACTGGTTCTAATATGTTCTCTCAATGTTTCAAGCTTTATTACAAATGTCACAAAAAGATGTTAATATTTCACTGCTGTTCTTGGATTTTCATCACAATAAAATACACTGAACATAATCTTCCCAAAAGTTATTTACAAAATTTTAAGCTATTGCCATTATAAATTACAATAACTTTTATTTAAGTAGTAATTATTAAAAAAAATAAAAGCCATTGTTATTTGTAATATCAATACATCTAAGTCACGTAAATACAACACATATTGCAGTACAAATGCTATAGGTGTCACATTTGCGAAATTTAAAACTATTGGCATTGTAAATGACAAAGCTATTAATTTCGCTATTTTAAAAACCAACACATAAATAAAATATTTGTCATTCACAATACCAATAGGTCAAACTTTCCTAATGCGAGACCTATTGCATTGCAAGTGCTTGTTTTTCTAGAAATGTCTTTCTAATGTTTATTATTACAAAGTCGAGTGCTAAGCGAACTATGATAGAGGCATGTAGACTGGATTATTCCCCATTTCATGGGGTCCCAGTGGGTGACCAGTTCTTGGCGCCCTTCTTCAAAGACCTACCATGTAAGACATGGTTTAAAAATATGGACAACTTTGGTTAACTAAGAGAGCTGCTATGCAGTAGGTAAGCATGCATTTGTTTTATATTCCACTACTAACTTATTGTTAGATATTACTAAGTCTTTTGATCGTAAAGTTGGGCTAATTGGGAAAGTTGACTCCACCTTTGTACATATTTGGGCCTGTGACCTAATTGTTTGCGAGGCAAAGGATGCCACACCTTGAAAGGCAGGACTTTTTGTGGCTGAATAAACCTACGGCCCTCTACGGCAGAGGATGCAGAGGGAATTGGAAGGGACAGTGGATGGAACAGGGGTGGGGCATTGGGATGGTGGAGCGGGAACTCGGGACTGTGAGCTCTAATAAGGAACTAACACCTATCGGCAGCAGTCCACCACTGTCCCCTGATGCCCATGAAAAAAGGATAGTGAAATCGATCATATTTGTTTTAAAGAATTTGTGAAATTCACACTCTGGAAAGCTTTCTGAAAATTTTAAGATTATTGTCAAAGTGGGGAACATAGCAGACCCCTTTTCATAATCAGAGAAACTGGAGTTATGTGGCAGGGTTGTACCAAATTATGTGACAGCTTTGACTAAATAATGCAGTAAGAAAAGACAAATTATGCTGCATAAAGTGACACATTTTGCAATCATATTACTTCATTATTTTGCTATTTTTCCACGTTCACAGTGTTCGGGCAATGTTTTCACCTTATTGAATCAGTTTCACATCAAAGTACAGAAAGATACAACTGTAAGGGGGCAAGTCTATAGTTATTGACTTGCCAGTACGCTGCAACATGGATCACCACATTCTTTGTAACTTTTGATCCGTTCAAGCTAGAAATTATTTTTGTTAATATCTGCAAATTATGCAGCAAAGGATGGATTATGTGGCAAATGTGGCAGCCCATAATTAGGTGGAAACTGTTGTAGCCACAGAATCACGTAATTCCAATGGCCTTGATTATAATAAAGAACTCTTTTGAAAATGGCCAGCAAATGTATGCATTGTTTGAGTCTAGAAGAAGTGGAATAAACCAATTTGCATTCACAAAAGTGCTTCAGCGTGCACGTGGTGGCAAAACGTGGTGCTGTGCCAAGGTGTCTTTTATAACACGCCCCCAACCTTGACATTTCAGTTAAAAACCTACGATATCTGGTTCTGGAAAAGCTAGAGAAAAATCCATAAAACGCCTAACAACGATAGACTATATTTTCATTTTTATTTGAAAAGCCTTGAATGAAAATCAGAAAACAGCTTTTCGATCACTACAGCTCAACCCGAGTTGTAAAAGGTTTATTTGCGATGGATCACTGGATAAAACGTCCGTAAAGCTGCTGACATCCCCACTTTCTTTAAATGTTGTGCAGAATATTTTTGCTGGCAACTGTCCCGGGAAAAAAGATAAATCGCAAATTCCAGGGATTCTCTGGGTGCAGATTTGCGTCCGGAATTATAGAAATCACCTTTTGCTGGAACTCCTTTTTTATGTATTTATAGGAGGCCTGTGGAGGAGTAAGGATGAAGCAGGTGGCAGGGCTTAAACACAGCTCGGAGGAAGGCAAAGTGAATACCTGAAAGAAGCTGATGAAGTAAATCAGAGGCACCTTTCTAGCTGTGTTAACTTGCAAAAATGTTGTGAATGTAGATATAAAACCTGTTCCATATACTTTAGGTGCGGCTATGGCTTTCAGATGGGCATTGCCTACGTCTCCACTGACCTATAATTTTGTGAATCCCTGTGTTTTAGGCCTGAAAGGGTCAACACAAAAGATGGCACACAGCTTGAAAAGTGAGAAGGACGCTTTAGAGTTTAGGCACTTAGGGGCAGATTCATCAACGAGTTGCGCCGCCCTTATTCCACGCAAAGGGCGCAAGGGCGACGCAACTGCTAATTCAGAGTTATCAAGCCATGCTAATCCACCTTGCATGGCTCTGCGTGGTTGATAAATCTAGAGTAATTCAAACGCAGCAAATGCCGCTGTGTTGCGTTACTCTGCCCCAGGGAGGCATTCCATGGGTTGAGCGTGCGTATTCCCACGCATCCACCCGTGGAATTTGGTGCATTTTCCAATTTACCATTACTGGAAGATCTGGAAATGCGTCAAAATGCTACACCTCCCCAAGTGAGCCATAACAAGGAGAATCTTTATTTCCCTCGTTTTTTCCTCTTTCTATGTATGTTGCATTCTGCAGCACACATAGAAAGAGAAAAATGCCTGAAAGAGGATTGTTTTTGTGCAGGATGATGTCCCTTCTTGCACAAATACAATCCTGTCTCCAATGCAGACACCCTTGCACCACGCCACAAGGGTGCCTGCACTGGCTCTAGGGAGCACATTGAGCGACAGTCCAAGGAAAGAACAGGAATAAGCGGCATCATGATAAATACTGTGCATTCCTGCCACGTCACGCAGCGCTGTGCAGCAAAATGGCTTGCTCCGCTGCGTGAAATTATGATAAAGCTAACCTTTCGTCTGTGTACTTGAAGTTCTTCATCTTGGGCCAGGCACACCTTCTCCTGATGCTCTCATATAAACAGGAGTTTCTTGGTGTTTCTGTTTTCTATGTATAGTATCTTGAAATACCAGCCCATCTCTTCGCTGCCGACCATCAGTGGTTGGTTGGGCAACCAAGGTTTATGGTCAAGGTGCTTAATTCGGTGCACAGAGCACTGAGATATTTTGCGTATATTTTTATTAGCTTCAGATGTTTGCTGAAGTGCTTCATTCTTCCGTAAATGATGGTGATTTTCTGTGTTACCGCAAAATGTAAGTCACATGTCAGAGGAAGAGGATGATTAGAGGGGCGGAATGATGTGAGGATCTCTGATTTGTGTGGGGGTGGAGGGAGCAGCGACTGTAAACTATGAACCAATGTATGAGCTTCATGCAGTGGAGGACACCATTTTATGACAGAGCACAATTGTATGCAGTGGTGATGACATTAGTTACGTTTTTTAGTAGAAATCATTTTCCTTCCATACGCAGAAGTCACTGAACACTAACTGCAGTTTATAATAGGTGGACAAAATACGAACTGGAACAGACTATGGAATGTTGACCTATATGCTTCTATAAGGAATTCTATGTACCTCTTTCATTTTTGTACATTGTGAACAGTAACCCTGTGCGCCGTTCTATCCTGTCACTTAACCGTCTACACAGCCATAATGAAACAATATGTACCGAGTACAAGCAATGAAAATGTTGAAAATAACTTCTGCGCCAATTTGTCAATAAAGTTTTTCAAAAAAAAAAATGTAAGTCACATTGGTGGTATATCGCTAATATAAATTTGTCTGGTACATTTTTGGTTCAAATCTTTTAATGTGGAGGGAGATCTGCATTCAGATGTGAGTACCTGTCCTTCAACTTTCCAGGACTGGTGGATCTTCTCCCATGATTAAAGAAGAAAGGGGGTGACCCTGTGTCCCTCAGAACCTGGGTAATTAAGGTTAAATACAAAGGTGGTTCTGTTGGGTAAGGCAAATAACTTTGACAATGCTAATAAATGCAATTTAGACGTTTAGAAAAGACTCTGAAACACATATGCACTGAGGAAATAAATACTCAAGCAATCTACTAAAAAACTTCATATAGACAAGTGATGATTTGATGCGATTTTTTATCATAATTCATTCATGTTACATCTGAATTAATTCATTCAATGATAAAATTAGATTCTCAAAAAGACCGTCAAACACAAGTGAAAATTATGTGACAATTGGTGAAAGGTGCTCGGTGCATGAAGCAATGTACAGTGAAATCACTATATTTTGTGGTCTCCGTGTGCCTTAACATAGATGGCCAATATTAACAAGATCCTTCTATGTGTATATAAGTTGAATTTACCTGATAACTGCAATATAAACACAGTACAACTAAGCATTGGTTACAAATTACATCGCTGTTCCCTATAAGATACACTCTGGTTGTGATAAAAAACTACATTTCCCAAGCTACTTCCTGAATTGGGCAGGAAGTGATGTCAGTATTATGGGTTTGAGGCGGTTTTTTTCTAATATACAAAATGGAACTGAAACATTGTATCCCTACCGTGATCAAGCAACAGTGAGTTGCGAAACGCGTTGGTGTTGTGAGATGTATGCTGCTTTCTGATAATAAACCGTGACGATTTGGGAAAGAATTCCTGTGTTGAGTGCTGACTTGCGCTATCGACTGATAGCTTTTGGAGAATATATATATATATATATACATATATATATATTCCAAACATCTTAGCGAAAATCATGCCGACGCCTCTTCGTTTGTGGCGAGCCTCGACGGGGTTTCGCCACACCCCGTTCAATCCAAACAATTTACCGTCTTTGCTTCACAGACAGAGAGTCGAGGCCCAGATTAGCTTTTCAAGTGTTTTTATTCCGCAACACTAGCACTCAACGCGTTTCGCAGCCTCCGCCGCTTTCTCACGAGTGAATAGCAGTGTAATACAATAAAGTTTTATACAATAACAAAAAGGCTCATCATGTGACTCTTCAAGTGAAAGTAAAAACATACTCTTTTGTATAAGTGTCTCATTTTTAACTTTTTTAACTTTTTGCATACTTCGTCACGAGTTGCTTAAATTTACTGAACATAAGCGTAAAACATATTTGGTTATTTAGCAGTACATTTCGGGAAATTCGTTTGCCCTTCACGGACTACTACTCCCACAAGTCAGTGTTTTAGAGGTTTGCTCGCCCTACATAATGATTGTTTTTCCTGAATTTCTTCATTCAGAAATAAAACTGTAAGGTTTAAATTAAATAGGGCTGCATCATTGCCAATATTGTGCATTCATTTGCGCAGTGCTGTGCTGACATCACCTCAGAAGTTTACATTGGCGGATGAACGGTTTAAAATTTCATTTGCTCATGAAAGCATTCGACCCGTTCCTTTACGCGGGACTAGATTGAGTTGTTTCACTCATTCTGCACACGCTATACCTTCACTGATAATTAATCTCAGTGGGTTAGCATTCAAGTGGTATTGGCTTCTTGCATAAAGCCCCAGTGGGCATGATCCGCTAAATACTACTGCTGCGCGCACTTGAACCTCACTGATAATTCACCTCAGTGGGTTGACAGTTAAAGAATACCACATTCATTAATTAGTGTCCTCTTGCATAAAGCCCCAGTGGGCTTAATCCATTAGTATACTGCTATTTCATTTAATACTTGAATCATTCCGTGTTGTGCTTGTGACTTTCATTACATTCATGCCATTAGTTCACCCCTCGTGACCTGCAAAAATAAGAGAGCATATTCATTAAAATCATAACCTCAGTTATCATAAGTGCATTAAAACAAACATATATCATAGAATACTCTGTAGGCTTAAAGATTAGATTCTACATCAGTTTCAACTAGACGCTTCTTATTGTCCCAAGTGAGATGCCAGTCCTTCATCAATATTGTGCCCTAAGGGGGACAATGTCTGGAATCCAATTATAAATCTAGATTCTAGTCTACGTAATTCTTTTATTCTGTCTCCCCCTCTCTCTCTTTTAGGAACACAGTCCAACACCATAAATGACAGGAGGTTCGTGTTTTGGTTGTGCTCACTAAAAAAGTGACGGGCAATGGGGTATTGTTGGTCATGGTGGTTAATGGCCCTCAGGTGTTCCAGTACTCTTTTCTTTGCTTTGTGTACTGTACTCCCTATGTAAAATAATTCACATGGGCATTTGAGGGCATACACTGCGTATTCTGTCTCGCACGATAAATGTTTCTGAATTCTGAATGGCTTAGTTTTCGTGGATAACCTGACAGTTTTGCAATTCTTGCTGTTTTTACAAGCTTTGCACTTGCCACAAATAAAAAACCCCTGAACTGGATTCATTTTTTTGGGTACTAATTTGGGCAGGTTGGCTGGGCTTACTAGGTCCCTGATCGATTTTCCTTTTCTGAAGGTGATTTGAGGATAATCTCTCACTGACTTCCCAATCTCAAGGTCTGTTTGTAAAATACTCCAATGTTTTTCAAGGCATTTCCTAACTTCATGGGACTTGTTGCTGTATGTGGTAACAAATCTGATTGTTTCTTCACTGGATATGCTACCTACTCCTGACTCTCCTGTTAGTAAATCATTTCTGGTTCTTAGTTTCACCTTGGAGCAGGCTGTAGATATATTCTGGTCACTGTATCCTCTTTCCTTAAATCTTTTAGTCATCACTCTGCACTCTTCTTCATATCCCTCTGTCGTGCTGCAATTGCGTTTAGCACGCAGTAACTCTCCATATGGGATACTTTCTATTAGGCTTTTAGGGTGACAGCTCCACGCATGCAACATGCTGTTGCCAGCCGTGGTTTTGCGATGTAGTACAGTCTCAATATTGCCATTCTGTACTTTCAACAACACATCTAGAAATTCCATCTGGGTTGGGTGCACCTGGTGTGTGAATGATAGGTTCAATTGGTTATCATTCAGATTTTTCACAAAGGTGTCCGCTTCTTCTATTGTGCCTTCCCACACACAGAACACGTCATCAATAAATCGTGCCCATTTTTTGACATGTTTTTTGTATAAGGTGTGGGGTCTAACAAATTGTTCCTCCCACCATCCCAAGAAGAGACAGGCAAAACTCGGGGCAAAACAAGTGCCCATCGAGGTCCCCATCAGTTGTCTGTACACCTGATTGTCAAACAGAAAATAATTTTCCGTCAAGCATGTGTTTATCATGCTTAACAGAACCTCTGTGTGCATCAGGTAGGAAATGGATCTTTCATTCAAATAGTGTCTGCAGGCCTGCAATCCTAGATCATGGGGGATGCTGGTGTAAAGACTAGTAACGTCTAAACTTAACATCAAATAATTGTCATTCCACACAAACTCTTTCATCATTCTCAAGAAATCGCCTTTGTCCTTGATATATGAGGGTAATTCTTTCATATATTGTTGCAAGAAATAATCTGCATACCTAGATGTGTTCTCAAGGCTGGACCCTCTGGATGACACTATAGGCCTCCCTGGTGGATTGTCCTTATCTTTGTGGACTTTTGGTAACAAATACAGTACCGGCAGTTTTGGATATTTGCAAAATAAATAATCATATTCATTCTGCTCTAGCAAGCCCTTTTGTTTCCATTCAAATAATTCATCAAAATATTTTTTGTTAGACTCTTCAAAACATTTCTTGGAACTTTTTTCATATTGCTTAACATTGCTCAATTGTCTCAAACCCTCCTTCACATACCTGTCTCTTCCCCATACCACCACATTACCCCCCTTATCAGATTTTTTTATCACAATGTTAAGGTCATTCTGTAATGTCTCGGCTGAGGTCTGTTCCTTGGTCAGGTTTCTCCTTACTTTGGAGGTCATGCCGCTTATTTTTTTGAGGCCATTTTTGACTCCTTTCTCAAAGACATCTAATGCCTCATTCATTATTTGCGGCATGAATATGGATGTGGGTTTAAAATGACTTTTACTGCTCAAGTCAGTTGCAATATCATCATTAAGCAAATTCAGTATCGGATCGCTATTAAAATTGGCTTGGTCCCCCAATTCATTTAATAAGTGCAGTGTCTTAATGTCACTGATACACAAATTACTAACCTCTTCTCTGCTGGTCTTCTCTTTCTCCAGAACCGCCTTAGTGGAAAACCATTTCTTAAGGCGCAGCTTCCTTGTAAAATAGAAGAGGTCAATTCTTGTTTGGGTGTAGTCATATTCATTGGTAGGGACAAACGTTAATCCCCTAGATAGGACGTCAATTTCAATGTTGGTCAATTCGCGATCTGATAAATTCAATACTGTCTTGGTTTTCATTTCGGATTGCTCCATTCTTTTGTTCTTTTTTGCCAACGTGTGCGAGATCCTACCGGACTCCCCATTACTTCCTTTGGCGTATTCTGCAGCCTTTCTACGCCTCTTCCTGCGCGTCCACGACCTCGTCCTCTTTGGTTGCTCGATTCGACGGTTTCTGGTGCTGTTAGCCTGTCTTGTGCTAACATTGAGAATTCCATTAAAATTTTGTCTTTTACTGACATATTAGGATTTTGGGCTTGTTCACTGGTTGTGGCTCTGGATTCAGGACTCAGAATGGCAATATTGAGACTGTACTACATCGCAAAACCACGGCTGGCAACAGCATGTTGCATGCGTGGAGCTGTCACCCTAAAAGCCTAATAGAAAGTATCCCATATGGAGAGTTACTGCGTGCTAAACGCAATTGCAGCACGACAGAGGGATATGAAGAAGAGTGCAGAGTGATGACTAAAAGATTTAAGGAAAGAGGATACAGTGACCAGAATATATCTACAGCCTGCTCCAAGGTGAAACTAAGAACCAGAAATGATTTACTAACAGGAGAGTCAGGAGTAGGTAGCATATCCAGTGAAGAAACAATCAGATTTGTTACCACATACAGCAACAAGTCCCATGAAGTTAGGAAATGCCTTGAAAAACATTGGAGTATTTTACAAACAGACCTTGAGATTGGGAAGTCAGTGAGAGATTATCCTCAAATCACCTTCAGAAAAGGAAAATCGATCAGGGACCTAGTAAGCCCAGCCAACCTGCCCAAATTAGTACCCAAAAAAATGAATCCAGTTCAGGGGTTTTTTATTTGTGGCAAGTGCAAAGCTTGTAAAAACAGCAAGAATTGCAAAACTGTCAGGTTATCCACGAAAACTAAGCCATTCAGAATTCAGAAACATTTATCGTGCGAGACAGAATACGCAGTGTATGCCCTCAAATGCCCATGTGAATTATTTTACATAGGGAGTACAGTACACAAAGCAAAGAAAAGAGTACTGGAACACCTGAGGGCCATTAACCACCATGACCAACAATACCCCATTGCCCGTCACTTTTTTAGTGAGCACAACCAAAACACGAACCTCCTGTCATTTATGGTGTTGGACTGTGTTCCTAAAAGAGAGAGAGGGGGAGACAGAATAAAAGAATTACGTAGACTAGAATCTAGATTTATAATTGGATTCCAGACATTGTCCCCCTTAGGGCACAATATTGATGAAGGACTGGCATCTCACTTGGGACAATAAGAAGCGTCTAGTTGAAACTGATGTAGAATCTAATCTTTAAGCCTACAGAGTATTCTATGATATATGTTTGTTTTAATGCACTTATGATAACTGAGGTTATGATTTTAATGAATATGCTCTCTTATTTTTGCAGGTCACGAGGGGTGAACTAATGGCATGAATGTAATGAAAGTCACAAGCACAACACGGAATGATTCAAGTATTAAATGAAATAGCAGTATACTAATGGATTAAGCCCACTGGGGCTTTATGCAAGAGGACACTAATTAATGAATGTGGTATTCTTTAACTGTCAACCCACTGAGGTGAATTATCAGTGAGGTTCAAGTGCGCGCAGCAGTAGTATTTAGCGGATCATGCCCACTGGGGCTTTATGCAAGAAGCCAATACCACTTGAATGCTAACCCACTGAGATTAATTATCAGTGAAGGTATAGCGTGTGCAGAATGAGTGAAACAACTCAATCTAGTCCCGCGTAAAGGAACGGGTCGAATGCTTTCATGAGCAAATGAAATTTTAAACCGTTCATCCGCCAATGTAAACTTCTGAGGTGATGTCAGCACAGCACTGCGCAAATGAATGCACAATATTGGCAATGATGCAGCCCTATTTAATTTAAACCTTACAGTTTTATTTCTGAATGAAGAAATTCAGGAAAAACAATCATTATGTAGGGCGAGCAAACCTCTAAAACACTGACTTGTGGGAGTAGTAGTCCGTGAAGGGCAAACGAATTTCCCGAAATGTACTGCTAAATAACCAAATATGTTTTACGCTTATGTTCAGTAAATTTAAGCAACTCGTGACGAAGTATGCAAAAAGTTAAAAAAGTTAAAAATGAGACACTTATACAAAAGAGTATGTTTTCACTTTCACTTGAAGAGTCACATGATGAGCCTTTTTGTTATTGTATAAAACTTTATTGTATTACACTGCTATTCACTCGTGAGAAAGCGGCGGAGGCTGCGAAACGCGTTGAGTGCTAGTGTTGCGGAATAAAAACACTTGAAAAGCTAATCTGGGCCTCGACTCTCTGTCTGTGAAGCAAAGACGGTAAATTGTTTGGATATATATATATATATATACACAATTGTATACAAGGGTTAAATTGGCCAGAATCTATTTCACATCCAAGGGGTCATAGTGTTCATGTAGTGGCTCCTGGAGTTTCTGGAGCACAGGTGAGCGTCGACGTTTCGACCCTGGAGCGCCCCAGTTGGTGGTCGCGGGGGTCTTTTTCAAGACAGGAGGGTGGGGGTTGGACAGTCTGAAATGTATAAAAGTGTGTGTTTCAGAGAGATTTACAAAGTGTGCAGGAAGTAGCACTTATAATGAGAATGTGAGCAGTGGATACTCACATGCTAATCAGGAGGAAAAGTCTCTGCCTGATGGGGTGCCGCACGCTCAGTTCTGCATGGGGAGGAAGTTGAGATCAAATATTGGAACCCGGCCCATGGTTACATCGTGTAAGTACATGTGAGAGCCCAGGGTGTGGGGAAGGCGCGTGTGCTTGCGCTACCACTCGTAAAGGACGTGGTTCCAGTATAACTGGTGGCCACTTCCCGGGATATTATATTATCAATGTGATAAATTGTCAGGGCAAGAAGCCAGTATTAAAGTACTGGCCCACTTCAAACCTGCAAGATGGGCGGGGTCGCAAAAAGAGAGTGAATTAATCTCGGCGCTCGCCTAAAGTACGTACGCCATATCAAAGACTTCAAAGAAGCTAAGCAGCGCGTTTGCATTCCAGTTAAAACATGTCAATATTGCTAGAGTGGAGCAGTGCCAGCGCTTGATTAAACAAACAACGTCTAAATTGCATTTATTAGCATTGTCATGATTTGCCTTACCCAACAGGATCTTCTCCCATGGCCAGTTGGCCATTCTACCACGCTGGCATGCCCCTGAAAGATTGCAGACTAGAGGGCTTCATCCAGAGCCAGATGGGATGCCATGACTCAACCATGCCTCCATGGCCATATTCTAGTTGCAGCCTTCTACTGAGTGGTTGGTTTAAACATTTTGACCAGGACTGCTTTTGATTTCTAGTCTGGCCCCGTGTTCTCTCACGCTTTACCAGATCTGTATCCATCTGGGCCCTTGCATTTTAAGAAGTGTCTTAAAGCAGACCTAATTAGGAACAAAGATGTTTAGGTCTGTGGGTAGTTACTTGAGAAGCCCACTCATTCAAGTGGCACTTTAAAGTCCTTTCTCTCACTTCATCATTCACCTTCTCTGGTGAAGGCGGCGAGTGACTTGTGCCTGACTTGTCAAGTGTGAAATTCTAAAGCACATAGCTCCATTAATCATGACTGCCTTACAGGCGGGTGCCGACTTCAGGCTACTACAACTAAATCCTACTGGTCCATATTACAACTTCACTGTTGTTATTATAGTTGGCGGTTTTTATGTGTGTATGCATTTTTAACTTCCAATGCGCTGCTGTAAGTTCCAAGTTTTTCATAGAATTTGGCCCCTAAGTTCCACAAAATTAAAAGCAGTAAAATTGTTTTACGTGACGATCAGGGAACTAAAAGGATCCAAAAATAAAATTACCTTCGTTTTGATCAAGCCCACAGGCGTCACTTATGTTGTACAGATGGATTAATCAAAGCACACTGTTTGCACAACGCGGAGTAAAGAATAACCTTGGAAATCCTTCAGTGCTTCAGAGTAATGATATACTCGGACCTTATGGAGTAAAGTTTCCAATGCACTGTCTACATAGTTGGGGGTTCCCCATCAATTGACCATGTAGTAATTGGTTCAAGTGATGCAGACTATATGAAATATATGTTCTCCTATGTCATGGGGCAGGTACATGTAGGGACACAGAGACACATTTTATTGCAGATAAAGAATTAACCAACATGTAGAGCTCTCACCAAGTACAATCATCTCTCTCTCCAGATCACCCAGTGTACACAACAAAGATTATAGTTGTATACAGAAGTAGCAGGTAGCTAGTGGAGAGGCTGACTCTACAGTTCTTGAAGGCCCAGTTTTTCTGTCTCAGATAGGTCATTATTCTCCCATCAAGAGAGCGACGGACCATCTACTCTGGTGAGGCTGGTAACTCTCCGTTCTCTCACGATTAGGAGCAAGCTTTACTTGCCATGGTGAGTCAGCCATCATTTGTTATACTATTCAGGGCGACCACGAATCCCGAACTAAGCCAGAGCTGGTTGCTGGTTTTAAAACTGGGGTTAGTTGCCCAGTGTTCCTTGGTCCCTGTAGGTAATATTGAATAAATGAGTCACAGCGGCCATGCAGCCATGCATTGACTCCAGCAAGACCTGGAAAATGAAGCTAAATTGTAGCTGGTGGTACATTTGGTAATATAAACCATCCGCAGATGATGGGCACCTTCTCCTGTCCAATGACTGTTCAACCAACACAAGTATGTTTAAAAAACTGAGTGCCCAAAACACCATCGGATGGTTCTATTAGGAAACACGGCTGGTGTCCCGGGAAAGGAGTAGGTGCACTTAAACGGCCAATATCAACTTTTTTAAATTTCCTGCAACTGGTACAGTGGTGTTCTGGGCTTACATCAAGTAAGTCTGTCAACAGCACAACCCTAACACAGAATATGAGCTAAAATTCATAGAATGCATAGATCTAAATTTGAAAAGAAGTGCCATACAATACTACAAAAGAATAAAACGTAAAGCATTTGTTACAAATTAACATTCTCCAGATCTTTTACAATACTATTGTAAGCATTGATCACGTGGGAGGCTGAAGGCGGATTATGAAGGATCAGCAACTGCCTGGAAATGAGGAATACACACCATATTTGGGCTGCTAGGTCGGTTTGAGATCCAGGTATCTATCTATGCAATAATCTGACACGTTGCATATTTATCTCACTACTTCTATGGCTAGATGGCCGTCTTCAACCAAGACACAGACAGCCCTTGGACTTTTTTTTTCAGTTTTTTTGTAAAAGTGCACACTCTTTTCAGCAGACGTTTTCCCAAATGACCAGTGCAGCATAATTTCCCACAGATTTATCAACGTGGAGATTTCAAAAGTGGTCAGGGAAATATAGAGAGGAGATGTGATCTAGAGTTATGGTGCTGATTTGGAGACCTGGGTGTGAATCCTTCATCAGCACATCATGTCATTATGGGCCTAAAAATGTAAAGGCAATTGTAAAATATAATTGTGTAATTCAAAGATGTAATTCCTGAATTGATATTCTTCATATCTTATTGTCTATTAAACTCTGTGTCCTACATACCCCATTGCCCTAATGCACAGAATCGTGTTGCTTCCTTCCCAGCGATTGGTGCGATGTAAATGCCAATTAAAGCATGCCTAGGCGTTCTTTTGGCACACCTATCTGCTCCTATCATAGTATTCAATAATACATATTACACGCAGGTCATTTCTAATGCATATTCTTCAAGTGTCTTTGAAGGACATAGGTATCTGTTTACAGATAGAAAGTAGTGTGTGTGTGGGCGTGTCACTGTTTACTTGCTTTACTGAGTGTAGAAGGCTTGGAACTTCAACTAATTATTAACCCCCCTGATTAAAGTAATCCAAAGAGGCAGATTTTGATATAGGGCAATCTCTTATCGTTTGCTTGCATAGTTGCTCCATGGGCTGCTTTACCACTGCACCACTGATGTCAGAGAAAGTTGTCTTACATTAGCTGAAATGCCGTAAAGCGTTTTTAACTGTGCTGCATTCAGTGAAGTAATACACACACAAACAGACTTTCATACTTTCACTACATATAACTGTATTCAGTGCAGCCAAACATATAGGCAAGTTGTGAACAATTCACTATTTGTGTGAAGGTTAATGCAGCAAAACTCAAAGACAAGATGTAAACACTCCAGTACTTGTCTCGGTGCTCAGTTAGGCTCAGTGTAGGCTTAAATGCAGATATAACGTATACATTGTTTGTTTCATGTGATTAATGTAGGCAGACAGAGCGTCTGCAATACTGCACCAGTTATGCTAAAAAAAGACACAACACTGTTGTTTGGATCTGGTGCTTATTGTAGGCAGACACACAGAGACTAGTAACATTGTTACCATAGAAAATGAATTATTTGTTTTTGCTAATAACTTTGATGCCATTTGACGAATCTTCATGAAAATTTCTAAAACAAAAAAGCTCTTTCCTGGAAAGGTATGGGGTGATCTGTCAAGCGAGGAACGAGAAATAGGGGGGTCACAAACCACAATTTCCCCATATAATTTCTGTAGGGATGTTTGACAGTGCTACAACCAAAACGGTTGAACTGAATTATACCGAATTCGGCAGAAAGCTCTTTTGTGATTTAATATAAATCCATTCAGCATTTCTTGAGAAATGATGGTTCAAGAAACTATACCTTGCGCCCTTCCCATGCAGTGCTTATGATCTCACATATTACATTACTCATAACATGTTCTATAACATCATTGATAACATCACTGATGACATCTGAAATTACATCATTGATGACATCTTTATGCAGGCAATGGCTCCAGTTATAGTTACTTGAGTTAACTATAACTGGTGAATTTCAGTGTTTTTTTTAATTTACAACATCATGTTTGAACTGATTCACATAACTATATATAACATCCCTGTAATTTTGTTTTCTTCAGTGAATGTTTATATATATATATATTCATTCAAACACATTCACTCTCTCTTTCACACCTCAGTCATGTTAAAAATCAGACAAATCAGTTGTGACAGTTTTATACACATTCTTGTGAACACTAAGTAGCTGTTCACAAGGTTGCTAATATCCTAAAAATCTGATCCATATTCATGAATGCTTTTCCCCATATTGGAGGTCTGAAGTTGCCGCAAGTAAGGTGAGAGCAATAAGAACGGGCCCATTCTGTCAGATTCTGGGACTCTGCGTCCTGCACAGGGAAGCAACAATAGCCCCCCGCGGTGTAGTGGGTCCCTTGAGCTGCAGGGGGCCCCCTCCGGCACTGTGCAGATGCGGCGAGTCCCTGGCCTGAGAACTCCAGACTGGGGGCCTCATTTATGACTTTTTGCCTTAGGGAAGCGCAGCAGGCCTTCCTGCTGCGCTTCCCTACGGCAAAAGAAAAGGGCGGAAATGCGCCGTATCTATAAGATACGGCGCATTCCTGTCCTTTTCCCCTGCGACGGCGCACAATGGGCTGCCTGCGCCAGCGCAGGCACCCTTGCACAATGGTGCAAGGGTGCCTGCGTTGCGGGGAAGATTATTTTTGTACAGGAAGGGAAACCTTTCTGTACAAAAATAATCACAAGAGGCTTTTCCTCTTTCTATGTGTGCTGTAGAATGCAGCACACATATAAAAAGGAAATGCGAGGAGAAATAAAGACATTTCTCCCTGTTGCGCCTCCCTTACGCCTCCCCTGGGGAGGCGTAAGCTTTTGGCACTGCTTCAGAGTTACGATTTCTCGTAAATCTGGGGCAGTGTCAAAAGGCCATGGATGTTGCTGGGAACGCCCCCAGCAACACCCATTGCACGCCCCTTTAACGCAGTACAGTGCGTTAAAGGGACTGATATTTATCAGGCAGCAGTACGCCAAAAAAAGTGGCGTACTGCTGCCTGATAAATAACACGCTGGCTTCTGCGCCACGGAACTTCATGAAAAGTGAAGTTCCGATGGCGCAAGGGGCCTCATAAATGAGGCCCTGGGTTCGGAGCATGAGGAGCAACTTTGTAGACTTTGCAGTGGGGGCCCTCAAGTTTCTTTGCACCGCAGGTCCTGCACTAATAATGGGAAAAGCAAAACTATAAGTGCTAGAGTGCCAGTAACACAATACTGGGCAATATATTCACACATAAAACAGGACAAATGGAGACCTCTACATTCTTTGTTCATGTATCTGTTCAGTAAACCTAACACCGAACACCCCATGAGGCTACAAATATAACAATCACAATTATTTTATATGTGACTTTATGTAGTAGATAAAATAAATTTAGTGGTGATTATTGAAACCATATCAATGCGTACCCAAAAATTAAAATGTGTAAAAGCAACAATGATGCATTATTAGTCATGGGTTGTGTCAGTTCTGGTTATGTAAAATCATTAAATATAATCAGCCTCACAATTTAGTTTGTGTCGATTAACAGAGCTCGGGTTCAAACGAGGAATGTTTCTTGCCAGATTCACTCAAATGTTATCACATTTTTGCGGGGACAGTTTTGCTCTTAGTAAGTGCGTTTTTACTGGACAGAGGTCGCCCTTCACAAATGGCGCCAGACTGCTGGGGGAGTACCAGCCTGGCAGCACAGATGCCCAGCTGCCTTGTGGAAAAAAAAAACTAGCGGTGTTAAGTGACAACTTTCGTAGTTATTGACTCCCTGGAGCCACGAAGCAGGAGGGACAGGAGCCTGCTGGCATCAGCAGCCTTTCCACCCAGCAGACCGTGTGGGCCTGTGTGTAAATTATTTCATTTCTATCCAAAAATGTTAAAAAAAATAAGGATCAATTAAATCGCGCTTGCTCTGCCTAAGCCTTCAGTGGGCATGAGTTTGCAAAAGAGCCCAGGATCACACGCGCCCACTTCCTCCATTGTGCCCTTTGCTGCATGCGTTTTGAACCAGGTCAGAGCTCAAATAGGCAAAGACAGATTTGTGTTGGCCAAAACCCGGACCCTACCCAATATTTCAGGAAATGTTCTTGCGTTGGCTTTATACGCACATTTTGTGCAGGTGAAACTGCTTATGTGAATTTACTGTTGTCAATAATGTTGGGGCTTGCTAATCTACACATATTACATCAACTTCCATTTGTCTCTGTAGAACTGAGCTGATAAACTCTTACATTCTGAGAAATACAATGATTCCACTTCTTAAATTGTAAAACATGCTTTAAATGTATCTTTTTTCAGGGAAGTAAGAACTATCATTTATT
Source organism: Lissotriton vulgaris (assembly GCF_964263255.1). Lineage (NCBI taxonomy): Eukaryota > Metazoa > Chordata > Amphibia > Caudata > Salamandridae > Lissotriton > Lissotriton vulgaris. The sequence goes on along the minus strand of NC_141695.1, from coordinate 998,512,142 downwards.
TTGTCTTAACTCCTTTGGTTTAACATAAACCCCTCATGTTCCCAAGAAGCTCCATCTTGGGACTAGGTTTTGTTCCTTTATATGGGTGAATGCGTATCAAGGACGGACTGGTCTAATGGAAAAATCCCTGTTCCTCCCACCATTTTATTCCGTCTTAAAAGATGCTGGGGCCGGGAAAGAGTCAGTTGGTAACTCAAGCACTTTCATTTTAGGCAGGACCACCCCAGGAAGGCCAGGTTATCTCAGGGAGTCTCTAAGCCACTTCGTTTTATCATCCCAATCTGGAAATCTCCCAGGACTTCCCACTCAGCCAAAGGGAGGCTTGACAGTTGGTTCCGGGTCACTAATGAAAGAGTAGAAAGACTTGCCCGCCTCTCCTCCCAATGGCTGAACTCTCGGTCCATCCAGCGAATTGCAGAGGAGTGTGCTCGAAAAAGGTGGGATGAGTGACAGCCCAGGGGGGAGAGAAAATCGCTTCAGCATGGCCTGGTAACCAAAGCCAGGAGGGCGAGCAGTGGGAGAATTCCAGCTATGTCATGGGAAATGGCCAGGGCCTGCCTTCTGATTAGCAGCAGAGTGCAACCCCCCTGGGTCAGTGCCAGGGTTCGGGAGGGCAGCCCTGCTGGGAAGCCAAATTGTTGCCATGTTTCATAGAGAAGGGGAAAGAAGGAGCGGGCTGTCTGATCCCTGCACGTTGATGGAAGGCATGCTATCATTACCGTGTATTACACGGTAATTGTCCCACGCACAGGGTAGGGGGTATCTTATAAAAGCCTCTACTTCCTCGGCAGGTCAACTCATAAAACCGTTAATCGCCAATCACGCGGATTATCTCTTGTTTTCTGGTGCCTGTTTTCTTTCTTTGTTCTTATTACTAATAAATTAAGTTGCACCGTTGGTCTTGCCCCCACTTACTCTCTGGGCCTCTGTCACAATATTCAAAGATCTCGAGATTTCTGACTTAAATCTTTCATTTCCATGACAACGGGACAGATGGGGCTGCCGTTCCTCCAGGGAACGACAGATTTAATTAAACTATCATTATAAGAAATAGACACGAAGCGCTAAGGTAGCATGTTATAGAGAGCTTTGGCCCATGTGTCTTTTGGCACCATGTTTTTAATTCTAACAAATGAGATTTCTCTATGTGTCCGGTAGATACTCTTTTGTTTTGATTTCATGCTGATGCATGAAGGTGTAGGTGGACATACTTAAAGGATTCTAGCTGTAAGTGTGTGCTGTGTTTTTGTTTTTGCCCGTTGAAATAATAACAGAGCTGGATTTTTAATGGGTTTTGGGTAGGTTTCTGATGGGCTTGTCTTGGGCCTTAGATATGGCAAAACACACAAGATGATGGACGGAATGTTGCACAATGGCAAAACATTCACCCCAGTCACAGATCTGGGTTTAATCCATCATTATTTTGCTCACCAAGCAACCCCAGTTCAGACATGGGCATATGCAAATCAGTCTTGACCCTGTGCCTCATGGGAACAGTCAGACCGAACTGCCAAGCCATGTCTTCCCTGGACCAGAATCAAGCATCCTAGGACCGGTTTCTGGCTATCAGCTATCTTCAGCCAGGATAGCTTGACTCCAGTGGCGCAGTGAGCACGGGACCCACGTCTGGGCATACCCTTCCCACATAGGGTGAACTGCAAAACACACAAGATGATGGACGGAATGTTGCACCATGGCAAAACATTCACCCCGAGTCACAGATCTGGGTTTAATCCATTGTTATTTTGCTCACCACACCACCCCAGTTCAGAATGGCAATATGCAAATCAGTCTGACCCTGTGCCTCATTGGAACAGTCCAGACCGAACTGCCAAGCCATGTGTTCCCTGGACCGGAATCAAGCATCCTAGGACCGGTTTCTGGCTATGAGCCTTCATCAGCCAAGATAGCTTGACTGCAGTGGCTTAGTGAGCACGGGACCCACGTCTGGGCATAGCCTTCCCACATAGGGTGAACAGCAAAACACACAAGATTGTCTTGGGCCTCAGATATGGCTTCTTGCATGGACACTTCAGTTTCCCATGCTCATCCTATGAGATGTTCAATGCAATCACAGATTGATTTTTCTGTTGCGTATGCAGGGCTGAATCTGAGGTCCAGTTTCTCAGCATCTATCATGGCCTCGGGTTGAACTATGTCATTATGAGGATATGCACAGCCGCGGCTCCTGCAGGTAGGAGCGGGGTGGGGGGGCACTTTGACAGGCGACCACGAGGGAAAAAATATTATTTATTTAATTTATGTCGAAACCCCCACCCGGCCTCACCACTCTTACGTGCACGAGCCGCGACTGGAGATACTTGGGGATATTGCAACTGTTCTCCTGCCATATTAGGTACTATGATTATACCAAACCATCCTCACACTGTTCATAATAATGACATAATAAAAATCAACAAATTGAGGGTTAGTGAGTAAACTGGCTGCTGAGGTGTCAACAAGAGCTAGAGACTGCTCCACACACCATTCTTGTGCTACTCCGCTTCACTTAGAGGTGAGGGAACCAGTGATTTTCTGAAAGAGAAGCCTAAACTTGCTCCACCTTTGGGTACAACGTCCCTGTGGATCTGCTGCCAGAGGACCAGTGGTTTTAATGCCAGTCCTTCTTTTCAGGTCCTGCAATGCATGGCATGATGAGCACTACAGCAAAAGAAGAACAGTAACCCTGATGAACCAAGAAAACCCACCCAGAGCATCAGGGACATTGTTTTTTGTTTGTCGAAAACCTTCACTGTTTGGTCTTCGAAAACCAAAAGAAACCATCATGCCATTATGACTTGTTAACATTGATAGGGCTGACAACATGATATCACATTTGTGAAAATATGTGATTAAGTCCTTAACTCAGTTCATTAGTGACTAATCGTGAACGAGTCCCAGCTTTGGAGAGTCAGCATTCATTCTACCAGGAGTTGGGAAGGGGTATTGGCAGGATGAGCAATAGACACATGCAGGCACATGCATCAACCTTTTTTGCGAGCGCAAATGGTGCAATTCACAAAAATCAGCCGTTTGCGCCCGCAAAAAGGGCTTTTGCGATGCATCAAACTGTAAGGCTCTCGAAATTTAAGCAATCTCAATTTATTGCGATTTTTTTTAATTGAGATTGCATTTAAGGAATCGCAAATTGCAATTCCTTAAATGCAATGCATGATGAAAACGTAAATAGCGATTTTGCTAATAGGGGTTGCAAATTACCATCAATTTGACCTTGATGGTAATTTGCTAAAACTTTGAAAAATGTACTAAAGTGCATTTTTCAAAGTTGTAGGTTATACACACACATACCCTTGGGGCATGTGTGTGTGCAACATGTGTGCACAGATCAATTTCAGGGGTACAACAGGGTGTCCTTTTGACACGCATGCAATTTCCCATTCATTCCTATGGACCTGTAGGCCCATAGGAATGAATAGGAAGGCATTCCTTAAGTATGACTCGCACTTTGCGAGTAACAATTAAGGAATGTCTGGGAATTGCTAATTTTATGGCGATTCCTACATGTATAGGCTTTTGCTATTCCTTAATTGCGATTCCTTAATATTCGCAATTAAGGAATCGCAAAAAGGCTACATTGATGCATGTGCCCCATGGTCCATAGTGAGAAACCCAGAAAGACATGCAGTGTCTGAAGAGATCTGCCCATCAGCAGGTCCAGCCCTATGCGGAGGATTTTTGGGGGGAAGGCGGAGCATGATATGTACTTGAGCTGTACCCTCCTTATATGAGTCATGAAGGAGTAACTGAGCTCCACACCAACACTGCTCACATCATGGTGCTGCGTCACAGATACCGTCACTGCATGGCACCAGTTGTTTTAAGAGTTGCAGTCCTGTCTTGTGTGGTGCAGTGGAAGAAGCCTGAAGGATCATGTGCAGTATTAGCCAGAATTGATTCTTGAACCATGAGAAAACTCGTACCTGCTTAGTCTGGTAGCACCAAGCAAGAGACACTTGCATGTGCTCACATATTTGGAGAATCTTTTGGCAAACACCTATCATTGTCGGTTATGGAGTGGATGACAGACCCCATCTATATTCTCGCTATGCTAAGATGAGCGCCTGCTAGATTTTGGCATACTGGACCGAGGGGCTATGTACCTGTGTTGATTTCAGGACAATAGATTAAATGGCTGATGGCTTTACGAATTCTATGGCATGAAACATTCCAAGCTTCTGGGTTGAGAGGCTAAGCCTGTGTACCTTGACACCAGTACGATTGAGGGGCAAATGCCTGGATTTTTCATATGCTCTCCCATTTTGTGTTTGCTGGCTCCTCTGGGTGCTTGCCGGTACCTTATAAAATAATTTGTAGCTAACAAATAACTTAAACTACTTGAATAATATATAACAGTGCATAAATAAAATGTAAGTAAGTTGCAGTGATGCCAATTTAAAACACATTTTTTGAGCCTGTGCTTCATTCGCTTCTGTGTCAGATTAGTGTTAGTTATAGTGTATACACAAATAAGTGTGTGCAATCTCAGATTTATGCACTGGCTCGGGGACGAGGAAGAGGGGTGTGCTATGCTCCCCCGTCACCACAATATATACATGCAGCAGGAAATCCTTACTCTAAAAACACTGGAACGACAGACTCTAACATGAACAGCTTATGGATGAGCATGCAGCTAATGTGCATCTTTTGCATTGCAGATTAGATGCCAGGTAGAGAATCGAATATATTGATTGAATAAATGCAGTGAATTATTTAAAGATCGTCTGTCTGCTATTTTCTTTATAATGCCTATTAGAATGATGTATTGCAGCATAATCCCCCTCTCCCGTTGACACCCACTGAGGTCTGTCGCAAAGGGGATTTGTTTTTGAGATGTTGTTATCGCCTATCTTGCTCATATTCATGCTGAACCTCATCCATCCAACAATGGAGACCAAATGCACAATTTAGGCAAGTCACCAAGAAATCTTACTGCATACAGTTCTGCCTGCATCCACCTACAAACTATTATTCAAGGTATGTCTCCTGTACAAGGTTTATCAAAGAGGAAACAGACACTTGTAACACTAGGCCTTTGGTCATATAAATTTAGAGTAACCTCAAAAACCCTATGCAAATGTGGTTATTGCGGTATATATGGTTCGTCCGCCCCGCATATGGGTTGTTGGCCGTTATCATTGGTTACTCCAAGTTAGTGATGTTGCCAGCCTCAACCAGAGGCACCTCTGGCCTGTAGTGCAGTGTCCAGAGAAGGAGAAAAAGGGGTGTGTCAAAATAGAATTTAGAAAAAAGGAAAAAAGGGTTTAAAAACTGAAAAATCACCCTGAATAGTTTTATTTAATGGTGTGATTTCCAGGTTGTTAAAAAGATCTGTTACTACTAGGTTGATCGAGTAACTAGATCATAGTAGTTGAAAAACACTCATTACACAAACGTCGACATGTTTCTGCTCTGTCGGCCCACAGGGGTCTATAGAGCATTCGTCAGGACTCACAGTTAAACAGACAAACAATGTTCGGATTACTCACACCTTTTGTGTTGTATTACGTTAATAACCTGTATACTTTGCAGGGTATTTACTCCTCCGGTTTCTGAAAAGAAATAGGGAGAAAACAACGAGAGAGACACACTTATTGCAAAACATCCTCATTTAGGCTAGTGCAAAGGGTAGAATAACATTATTATTCATTCATCTCTAAGGTGGGGAGGGTTTGGTAACCGGCTAGGGCTTTTGACGCTATAGACATATTTAGCAAGGTGGGGCCCTCAGGACTCAGAGCTGTGTTTAAAATATATTGAGTTAATAAATATTAACTCGATATATTTTAAACACAGCTCTGAGTCCTGAGGGCCCCCCGACGCAAGCGAGCACTCTCCGTTTACAAGGTACGAGAATGCGCTGCGTTTAATAACTCACCCACCTTGCTAAATAGGTTCCTTCACACGAGCTCTATGCGCTGCATTTTTTTAAACAACCTACCCGTTTTGCTTGCTCTATAATAGGCCAGCGCGTACGAGATAAATTCACCCTTGCAGAATGTGCTCTTTACATAATTTCATTACTTTGTCTATAGCGTCAAAAGCCCTAGCCGGTTACCAAACCCTCCCCACCTTAGAGATGAATGAATAATAATGTTATTCTACCCTTTGCACTAGCCTAAATGAGGATGTTTTGCAATAAGTGTGTCTCTCTCGTTGTTTTCTCCCTATTTCTTTTCAGAAACCGGAGGAGTAAATACCCTGCAAAGTATACAGGTTATTAACGTAATACAACACAAAAGGTGTGAGTAATCCGAACATTGTTTGTCTGTTTAACTGTGAGTCCTGACGAATGCTCTATAGACCCCTGTGGGCCGACAGAGCAGAAACATGTCGACGTTTGTGTAATGAGTGTTTTTCAACTACTATGATCTAGTTACTCGATCAACCTAGTAGTAACAGATCTTTTTAACAACCTGGAAATCACACCATTAAATAAAACTATTCAGGGTGATTTTTCAGTTTTTAAACCCTTTTTTCCTTTTTTCTAAATTCTATTTTGACACACCCCTTTTTCTCCTTCTCTGGACACTGCACTACAGGCCAGAGGTGCCTCTGGTTGAGGCTGGCAACATCACTAACTTGGAGTAACCAATGATAACGGCCAACAACCCATATGCGGGGCGGACGAACCATATATACCGCAATAACCACATTTGCATAGGGTTTTTGAGGTTACTCTAAATTTATATGACCAAAGGCCTAGTGTTACAAGTGTCTGTTTCCTCTTTGATAAACCTCGTACTTTCCCTGGGGAATGAAACAGACCTTCAAATCCCTAGTCCCTCCTCATTGATTGATTGGTATGTCTCCTGTACATACTTCGCACATTTTTTAATGGATAGCACTGTGTTAGCGTGCAATAACCTATAGTCAGTGCATTCAACTGCACCACAGCAACTTAGTAGGCATCAATGGATATCATGAGTGCAGGGCCATCGACTTGGGTTTTGCACTAGCGTACAGTAGTGTAGAAAGGGCCGTAACAAAGCCACCCAAAAGGTCAACTGTGGCTTGGGGGGAGATAAGGCAATTTCTGTGTTACCACTACCCTGTACTAGAAAGAGAAGAGGCATGAAGAGAAAATGGCTGGTGTGAACGTGCAAGGCCCCTTAGCATGAATGGCCAAAGTGGTTGTGGGTGTGCCCCTCAGCTGCAGGCTTGAGAGATGATCAGATTTCTCTACAGGCCAGCCCTCTGGATATGTTCAGGGATGTAACACATTCCCCCTACATCCTCTGGGGTGCAGGGGGGGGGGGGGGGCACTCCCATCGTTGAGCCTCATTCCGCCTGCGGTACATGAATCACTGTGAACTACGGAAGCCTTAGGGGCCCCTCATCACGCTTTAAAAGCGAGCCCCATCATTTTGTGTTACGCCACTGGTTACCCTAGTCACAAAATTAATGATGTTTATTTTGTCCATTAGCTATCCATTTTCAACGTTAACAGCTAATATCCCCAAAGCTACCAATTTAATTGTCAGCCCGTGTCGAGCACTTGACAGAAACAGGCTTTAATGGATGAGAGGTCCATGTTGTCAGCGGCTGCCTCTGGGGCGCTGCAGCGGGTCGAGCAATATATTTTAGTGTGAGCCATGGCTTTGCGTTTTTATCACTGGGTAGCTTTTCACAGCGCCCGCTCTCTTTCCGAGGCAATGCCTCCTTGACATAATGAGGCTATTAAGGTAGAATTTATATACAGGCATGGAGCGAGGCCGCAGTAAAGGAAGTACCGGGGAGAAAATGGGAATGCGAGAAACTAGCCTGCACTGCGCAGGGGGTGGGACATAAATTGTATATTTAATGAAACTCCACGCAGGGCAAGGGGATGGATGTGCTGGAGTGAGGCATGATACGCTGCTTACACATTCATCGAATCTGCTTCAGTTTAGGGATGTTATGTGTCTTCCTGTCGCGGCCATTGCCTGTCAGGGCCAGGTGTTCGCTGTGGTGGTTCTGGGGCCGGCTTCCAATCTGCCCTCTCTGTGGGAGAGAGGGCTGTGCGCGTCCTCAGCAGTCTCTGGGTACCCTGCAGTTTTATGTGGGACCTGCTCTAAACCCCATAGTACAGAAGCATGAGGCGTTCACGCTTTGAGGGGCGGCCGCTGACGTCTCTCTCTCGCGAGGATTCCTTCCTCCCGCCTAATGGAAAGCAGGGTCTGGGCCATAAAACGCACGGGCGGGAAAGGTTATCTCGAGCGACTCTTAGCTGAACACGTCTAGAAGTATTTCGAAAAAAGAAGTTCGCCCTCATTATGAGCGCGCGAGCCACGCAGACATAAACGTTAACCAGGAAGTCTTTGGACACCTACGGGGATGATGAAAGCGAAGGAGGGGGAACCGTCCAGAGTGGGAGGTTGCCACCAGGAGCTCACAAACCGCAGGACTAAACTTTTAAGACAAACACAGATGTATAATAAAAGACAGGCTTGTCACTAAAATATGTTCAATGTGACTAGAAAGGCCAGGTACTTGTAAGAATGCCCTTACGCTGCGGTATGCGCATCGGCCTGGTCACCCCAACGCTCCTAGTACCTCCTGTTCCTGCCCGCCTGCCTGCTCGCCTACGCCGTCAGCGAGCGCCCCAGCCGCCACAGGGCCGCCCGCCAAGCCCGCACTCGCTTTCCCGCCGCTGCCTGCCTGCGGCCCCGCCCCCGCCAGCCGATTGGATCCCACGCTCCCGCCTCCCAGCTGACCCGCCCTCCCGGCTCCCTTCTTAAGGGGAACCCGTCTCCGTCTCGGGAGTGACCACTGCGCCTCGGCCTGGTCACCCCAACGCTCCTAGTACCTCCTGCTCCTGCCACCTGCCTCCTGCTGCTGTTCCTGCCTGCCTGCTCCCCTACGCCGTCAGCAAGCGCCCCAGCCGCCGCAGGGCCGCCCGCCAAGCCTGCACTCACTTTCCCGCCGCTGCCTGCCTGCGGCCCCGCCAGCCGATTGGATCCCAATGCTCCGCCTCCCAGCTGACCCGCCCTCCTGGCTCCCTTCTTATGACGCCCCCTCAGCGACCGCGCAGCGGACGCGCGCAGCGGGAGCACCGAATGAGCGCCGAAGTTGCGCCAAAGGTAAGCCCGTCTGCGCCCGTCCGTGCCTGGACCGTACCCAGTGCCAGGACCCCTGGCCCCCGCAGACTCCAGCCCACCCGCCGGACCTATGACACCACCGAACTCTACGCACTCAACGCCGGCCGAACCCCGGGTTGCTACCGAGCCACCCCGAGACGCACCCACGGACCCTTCTGCTGCCACTCCTGCAAGTTCGCCTGCATCCGGACCTGCACTACTCCAGCACTGACCAAGACCACGACACGCAACAGCAGCAGCCACCTCAAGTGCATCCTGCTCAACACCCGCTCCGTCCACAGACACGCCGTCAAGCTCTGGAACCTGCTCGACATCACAGCCCCAGACGTCGCCTTCCTCACGGAAACCTGGATGAACGCCTCCTCAGCGCCCGACATCGCCATCGCCATCCCAGACGGCTACAAGATCATCCGGAGGGACCGCGTCAACCAGACTGGAGGAGGCATCGCCATCGTCCACAAGAACACCATCCGCATCACGACCAACACCGACGACACCCTCGCACCCGCCGAGCACCTCCACTTCCAGATCCACACCGACCCAAAGACGACCCTCAGAGGCACCCTCATCTACAGACCCCCGGGACCACGCACACAATTCAGCGAAGACATCGCCGACTTCGTCAGCCCGCACGCCCTCCTCTCCGCTGACTACATCCTCCTCGGGGACCTCAACTTCCACCTGGAGAACAACAACTACCGCAACACCACCACCCTGCTGGACAACCTCACAAACCTCGGACTCAAGCAGCTGGTGACCACCCCCACCCACTACGCCGTACATACACTCGACCCCGTCTTCTCATCCAGCAAGGACATCACCTTCAGCCACGCCACCGGACTCCACTGGACCTCTCCGCGGCCTTCGACACTGTTTGCCACCATACCCTAGTACAGCGCCTCAGCAACGTCGGAATCCAGGAGAAGGCCCAGGAGTGGATCATCTCCTTCCTCGCCGGAAGGACACAGAGAGTCCGCCTCCCCCCGTTCAGATCAGAAGCCACCGAAGTCATCTGCGGCGTTCCTCAAGGCTCCTCGCTCAGCCCTACCCTCTTCAACGTCTACATGAGTCCCCTCGCAGCCATCGCATGCCAGCACAACCTCAACATCATCTCCTACGCCGACGACACCCAGCTGATCCTCTCCCTCACCAACGACCCCGCCACCGCCAGAGCCAACCTACACGAAGGGATGAAAGAGGTAGCCGAATGGATGAAGAACAGCCGCCTGAAACTGAACTCGGACAAGACGGAAGTCCTCATTCTGGGATCTTCACCCTCCGCCTGGGACGACTCCTGTTGGCCCCCCACCCTAGGCAGCGCACCCAAACCGACAGACCACGCACACAACCTGGGCGTCATCCTGGACTCCTCCCTCTCCATGACCAGATAAGTCAACGCCATCTCCTCGAAGTGCTTCAACATCCTGCGCATGCTACGAAAGATCTTCCGGTGGATCCCCACCGAGACCAGGAAGACGGTCACCCAGGCCCTCGTCACCAGCCGCCTGGACTACGGCAACTCCCTCTACGCCGGAACCACCGCCAAACTCCAGAAGAGGCTCCAGCGGATCCAGAACGCCTCAGCACGACTCATCCTGGACATCTCCCGTCACAACCACATCTCCGGACACCTGAAAGACCTGCACTGGCTCCCGGTCAACAAGAGAATCACCTTCCGTCTCCTCACCCACACACATAAAGCCCTACACAACCAAGGCCCAGGATACCTCAACAGCTGCCTCAACTTCTACGCTCCCAAACGCCAGCTTCGATCGACCGGCCATGCCCTCGCCGCCGTCCCCCGCATCCGAAGAGCCACCACAGGGGGAAGGTCCTTCTCCTACCTCGCCGCCAAGACTTGGATCTCCCTCCCGACCCACCTCCGCCTGACCCAGGACCACCTCGCCTTCAGGAAGCAGCTCAAGACCTGGCTGTTCGAGCAGTAGCGGACCCCCCTCCCCTAGCGCCTTGAGACCCTCCGGGTGAGTAGTGCGCTTTATAAATGCCTTGATTGATTGATTGATATGGGTGTATGCGTGTACACAACTACCCTCAAAATGGTCAGAAGGCAATGTGGCACTATGAACATAGTGACTGTGAATGAAAGGCAGGGTTGGAATTATGCAACAGGTTAGGGCCAAATTATGTGGCAGGGTTTACTAAATTGTGCAGCAAGAAAAGTCAAATCGTGCAGCATAATGCAGCATGTTTTGTGACTTTTAGCACTGGGCAAAGGCCTCTCCTCCTTGGTAATAGCTTAACACTCAAATACAGAAATAGGCAGCCGCAGTCGGTAGTGGGAGTACCTGCGGGCGGTGACGTGTGTAGGGGCAGTGGCATGGTGGGGGGTTGTAAACTATGGATTACGGAGGTTTACAGGTAAGTAAACATAAATAAATAAAACTAATTTTGTTGCGCGCACTGAATCGCATCTGGGGATGCAATGCATCAACATAATTTGTTTTATTTATTTATATGTTTACTTGCCTGCAAACCTCTGTAATACATAGTTTACTACCCCCCCCCCCCCTCCCCCCCTCCCCACCCTGCCACTCCCCCTCCCCATGTCACCGCCCGGCAACTACTCACACTACCGACCGCGGCTGGAAATAGGCAATTGAAAGGTGACTAGTCCACTTTTGTGAAGGGTTTTCCACTCTGCAGTAACAGCTATCAATTCAGTTTTAGTAACTTTTGATCTGTTTGAGTTAAAAGCATTTTCTAGAGGGGGAAAAATCTGCAAACTGTGCAGCAGATGGTGGATTATGTGGCAAATGCAGCAAATCCATAATTTTGTGGGAAAACTCCAGAGCTACAGAACCGCATAATTCCAATGGCCCTAATGTAGAGCAATGTTACCAACCTAGATATGTGAATAATATTGAAATGTCCATTGAGTTACACTGGATACTTAGAAACTACCAGATTCCATGAAACAAATGTGGATCCAAACTATGGAGACTAATAGAGATGTCATTTTATTGTTATCACTTTGTTGATAATGACCAAAAGACCACTGGACCACTCTTGATAAATAATCAGCAAAAAGCCATAGAGTTTCCCTAGAATCACAAACAATTCTGAGGACACCTGTTCATGTATGCCCTTCCTGTGTCATTGGAAGGCATGAGTAGCTAGTGGCTGTGACAAACCCGGGAATGACTGCTGAGAAAAGCAGCTGGATGCTATTTTTTAAAAGTGTTGTTTTGTTTTCTGAATTCATTTTTGAGGTTGGTTTGTCAGTGCTCTGTACCCAGTGCTGCTGAGCCTCATGCCTGCTAATTGTCAACATGCAGACATCTTGGAATGGTATTTTGTGTAATCTGGTAGTGCTTCATCATTCTAAGACAGCCACCATGTTTACAATCAGTCAGTGAGCTGCATGCAGTACCGAGGAGAGAGCTCGGGAAAGAAATCAACCCTTTTTTGCTGCAGCATCAATTTTTCAGATGCTTTGACTTACTCTTGCGCTCAAGTGCACAAACAAGCATTGGTAAAGTTAATAGAATGCAGTATAGACATAAAACCGATTGACTTTGCCAATGCTTGTCCCGTTTGTTGGATTCTTGATGGTGACATGCAGAAATATTCTATGCTATACTTTTCTGAAAACCATAAGTCTTTATTTTCACCATCAAAAATAGATATCCATGCATTCTGCGAGCCGCGGCCTGTGCAGGTAAGAGCTGTGGAGCAGGGGTAGGGGGGGGGTTCGACAGACAATGACAAGGGAAAATTAATTATTTATTTCATTTTCCCTCGTCATCGTCTGTCGAAATCTCCCCCGCTCGGCCCCACCGCGCTTACCTGCACCGGCCGTGGCTGGCTTCTGCCAAAATTGTTTGGAAAAGGCCCGAAAGTGGCATACTCTACACAAAGAGTGACTCCTCGTCAGAGACCATGGACTGAATTGACAGGGCTTGCAGGGTTGGACTGAGGTGATGGCACATTACTTAGAAAGAAATATACTGACCTTTTAATCAGTATCCAAGTATCTTGCCTGTGCAAATCCCTGAACACACATATTATAAATTATATCTAGCATTAAAATGCCAATAGACTTTCCAAATGTAAATGCCTATTACTTGTAATGTACACTTAGTTTGTTTTGGCAGGTCCTAAATCAATTATTTCGAGACATTCATCTATTTGCTTAAACTAGCAGATCTTGGACTTGTTCTCTTGGCTGTAATGTACAGTATGACCTTACACTACCTTTATGTCATTCTTCATGAAAAATGAAATATAGATAATTGTTACCTGATAGCTCGAAATAGCCCTCCAAGCCTTATACAGACATGATAGATCGGCCAGTGGCTAATTTATGGCATCATTTCTCTATTTCTTGGAAGGGACAGGATGCATTTAATGAGCCAATATGAAAACGCAGAAGTTGTTTTTGGGTCCTTTGTTCTAGTGCATTGAGTTTTCATTTGATTTACTAGCAGCACAGAGCATGAGATTCTGGAATATGTTTCCACTAGACTTGTGCAGCTGTCCTGGAAATAAGAGAACCCGTGGCCACTTTTTTCAAGGAAATACCCCTTTACGATGTATATTTGTAGGTGGTTGTCAGACTGTATACTGGCCTGTTAAAGTAAAAAATAAATGATTAAAAAACAGATCTATGATTCATTTTAAAGTATTGTAGAGTTGAAGGGGAGCACCATCCATGTTTTATCTTCATCCATCTACTCCCACAAACGCGCCAGTTTACGCATTTCCTTTCTTATGTGACACCCTCTTTCGGAGGTGTTTAATCTGTTTGGCACTCACTTTTCACTTTTCTGCGCTGTGAATGTCTGCTTGCTCTTCACATAGAAGATACAATTAGGGCACCCTGAGAGTTCCACCTTAAAAAATGGCGTGATGCCTGAACGAAATTAAAAAGAGAGTGCAGAAAACTCAGGAGTCAGGGACTCATTCCAGTAGTTTTATTTTTATCTTTTTTTTTTTACAACAGAGGTTCCTTCTAATTAGATATTTTCAAATTCCTAAAGATTTGCAATGGCATGGATGATGAAACATATTAAAAGAACCTTCCTTTGGAATGGTAGTAGAGTAGCATTCCCCATGTTCACACAGCATAAAGTATGCACAGTAGTGGCTGCTATTGGACGGGAGTGGTGAGGCGGAGAAGGAAATTAAATATAAAAACACAAACCTGGGCCAGCCGGCTGCTGTCTCCCCTCAGTCCTCTTCCTTCTTCCCGTCTCCGATGGCAGCAGGAAGCACTTGGGCGCCCAGTGTCCCCTAAGCCAATCACAACACTACAATGCGGCATTGTGATTGGTCTGCGTGCTGTGGTTTGGCATTCAGACTGGGACTAGAAGGCTTTGCATGTTCCTCACCAGGCTGTGTAATGCAGCCTGGTGTGGAACATGCAAAGTGTGCATGAATGTTTGGCCTGCCCTCTTGGGCCAGCCCAGCAGTCATGCACACTTAAGGAGTGCAAACCGCGCCTCCCCCGGTCTATCCAGCCCCTCCCGCGAGCCACTTACTTCAATAGGAAAAATAAAATGATAATAACGATATGATATTATCATTTTCATTTTTCTGTTGAGCAGTGGGGCGACGCTCCTCTGCCTTTGCGGAGGATCCGCCACTTAGTATTCATCTGCCATATGTAGTTCAAACCGAGGTATAAAGCTGTGGAGTTCTGTGCCTGTAACACACTATATCGGGTCATTGAACTCCATGATCATGTATGCTATGCTTATTCATAGCTTTCGGTACTGATTTGCATATAGATGTAAGCGGCAACCTGACCATGTTGTCTTACTTTTCCTTTCTGCCTTACCTCCACAATTCTGATGCAAGGATCTTTGAGACCCCAGGCAAAACTAAGTGTTGATCTTCTCCTAGAATCAAAACCTTTTTGAGACTATCGGCCACATGCATCAAAGTTAGCATTTGTGATTTCTTAATTGTGAAAATTAAGGAATCGCAATTAAGAAATCGCAAATTGCTATGCATCAAAAATTCGCATTTTTATTTGCGATTTCTAAAAATTCCTTAATTGCGATTCACAATTTGCCAATCGCAATTAAGGAATCCCTTCCCATTGATTCCTATGGGCCAGGAGGCCCATAGGAATGAATGGTAAGGCATTCACAAATTGCGATGAGCATTTTGCGAATCGTAATTTGTGAATGCATTTTCAAGGGTGCAGAGGGGGGTCCTTTGGACCCCCCCTGCACCCCTGAAATGTAACTTTAAGTGCAAATTTCACACACACATGTCCCAAGGACATGTGTGCGTGTTACATGAAACTCTCAAAAATGCATTTTTGAAAGTTTTCGCAAATTAGCATGAAGGTCAACTTCATGCTAATTTACCCCTTCCTATTTGCGAATTCGCAAATTAAAAATGTCCATGCATTGCATTTAAGAAATCTCAAATTGCGATTTCTTAAATGCAATCGCAATTTTAGAAATCGCAACATGGTTGCGATTCCTAAAATTGCCAAAACATGATTCATCCCAAATTTGAGAATTGCATTCGCAAACGACCGAAAATTGCAATTCGCACCGTTTGCGAATGCAATTCTCAATGATGCATGTGGGCATATGTGTGTTAATTTAGCACCTTCCAGTGGCCATTTGTGGTGGTTACACAAGGCAGCGGCTTGTATTGGCATCAATATAGCACTGGCTTGCCCTATTGGAAGAGAGTCTGACATTTCAAAGACAGCACCACCTGGAACTGTTAGATACAAATACTGTCATTACATTGAAACAAATTACCCTTCTACCACATAAAAACGAGTTATGAGATCATTACAGTATGGAATGAAAACCGGAATACAGTCTTGCACAAACATCACTTGATAGACTTGTCACAAAGCGATCCTTTGAAGAATGTAACTGCTTTGCCCTGAGCCTCCGAGTCCAGCTCTCCTAATTACACGTCTGACAAACTAAGGGGAAATTAATTGCCTTGCATACAGGAGAACAATGGTAATTGTGCCTCAAGGGCAAACGCTTATGATTAAACACAATTATCTCGAGTGCTAAGAGTGAATTTTAGTGGATGAAAGCGAGCAAAATGGGAAAGTAATTGTGTCTTTTAATGTTTTTCCTCCAGAGAAATTAATATCTGTTTTTTTATGGACAGAATCTATTGACGGCAGTGGCTACCACAGGCGGCCATTTCCCAACAGAGTTGTCAATGGGTGGAGGGTCTGTCTGTGGGTGCCCATATGTGGCTGGTGCCCTTTTATTTTACAAGCCCTGGAGGAGGGCCTGTTTATTTGTATGGGATACGTCAGTTCCTTTTGGGTTTGTTTCCGGACAGTTTCTCTCCTTGCTCTCTTAAGTGTCTTCATGTTGGTTTCTGGCGAGGGAAATGACCTGTCTCTGTCATGACGCCACTAATTTTTCATTGAATGATTAGTGTCGTTTTGATGGCAAGCATTCACGTTTTCTGTACAGTCCAGTTTGTTAGAGCAATGATCAACACGTTGAGAAATATCCTAATTATTAGGTTCGCCCCCCTGCTCCAAAAGTAGTCACTATCTAATTAATTGTGGGTTTATATAGCGCTAGGAATCGACTCCCGGAGGAGTATCTCCGCACTTCGACCGCTGGGGAACCCGTCCTGGCTCACCCTGAGAGATGGTCCCTAATGGGTATCTCTAAGGTGCGACCAAGCATCCCCGACGGTCTGGGGGGCCGTAGTGAAGATGAGGCAAGCTAATGCCCAGAGTTGCCGAGTGTGGTCCCTGACTGGAGTAGGCACCAAGGCAAGAATTATGGAGCCCGCTGACCATGGTCCACGACCCTGCCGCGCCGGGAATCGAACCCTGGTCCCGGGCCATCCTCTGCTTACGGGTCTGCCGCCTCTAACCAGTGAGCCACACCACTCCACTGAGCCACACCACTCCAGGGGGGTAGAGTCCTTGGTGCAAATTATTAACACTATTCGGTAATTACTGTTCATTTTATCAACATTAGAAGAATGAACTTGTAAACCAGATTCAGCAGAATTCAACCCTGTGGCATGGAGTGCGGGTCAATGTCTGTGGTTAGCACTGTACAGAAAAAACACGGTCTTATAGGAATACAGTATTTAATAGTTGATAAAGACCACATCTGTCAGACAACATTTTGCCGTTTTGGTCCCTGCTCAAGGCACACAGGCCTATCGCGGTCTCCATCATTAACCTTGATAAGCAGTACTAGCCTACCCATCCAGTCAGGCAATTTTAAACTATCCCTAACTGCAGTTGTATGACATAGAAAAGTTACCTAAAGAAATGTCCTATTTCTATTTCCTTAACCTGAGGCACCTTCTTGTTTCCCCATACACTTGATTTTATACACATTTATTTCTAGTTTGTCCTGATGTTTTTACGTTGTCCTCTTTCAGCCCCAGTTTTTAGAAATGCCCTTCCTTGGACTTACCTGTGAGATTGTATGTCTTCTTCAAAACTTGAAGCACCTAGGCTGAAGCAAAGAGACTACTCCCCATCCAGTTGTCTGGGAAGAACAACCCAGCATCACGATGTTGTGGTTCTACCGTATACATACCTAAGCAGAAAGAAAAGCAACATCTTACCTGCATGGTCAGAATTCTATGAAACCAAGTTTTATTGGACGAATACTCTGAGGCGTAATTTTGTAGTGTAACTCTAAGCGGAGTTGCCATACTGCAAACCAACAACACTATCACTACTTTGGATATATTTGGAGCCTGGCCCTTTATGAACAAGACTGTGTATGTCTAATCATGAGTGATGAGAGTGTTTTTATTATATACATACATAGTTCTGCTCCACTCTTTACACAATAAAAATTTTCCTTGAAAATTTTAAGAGAAAATAATTCACACGGCTTGACTTTCTAGTAGCAGAGGAGGCTAAATGGAAGGAGCTTCTGGAACATTTGGTGTATACCGCTTCCCTGGAATGAGACTGACTTTTTAGACACAAAAATATTTTCGGTAGGAATAAGTTCATTTTTCATAACGTTTCGGTGTTTTTTAGTTCCACCGCTCTTGCCATGTTTCATGCACTGTTGCAGGACAGTCAGATTACAGATGTGTATTTCGACGCATAAAAAACATTTCTTTTCACTTATACTAAACATTAGATGCAACCCATTATGAAGTTGGCTTGTTTCCATTTCAAGAAAACAAGGGTGCATGTTAGCTGTTTTTACATTTAATAAAACCATATACTTTTAAATGTGCAGCGGCAAATAAGATAATACATTATTTTGAAGTCCCTCATATAACTTTCGTAAAGCCGGCCCTACTCAGCGAGGTCATACTTCCAACTTTGTAGGATGGATGATAGGGGGAGTTGCACCCTAGGGTTTCAAGTTTGATTTGAAGATCAGATATTGATGTCAGCAGTAGGCGCCTGGAGCCGCTGAACAATCTCACAAATGAATATATTAGCATTGAATAGACTAGAAATTAGCTGGTGGCTAATTGGACTTTAATAAAGTGGGACACTCTCACACGTTCCTCATTAAATACACATACCTATATCTGCACCATGTTAGAAAAAAGTAGTACATTAAAATAAGTAATATAATAGCAAAATACATTTATAATGGAAACGTTCACAACATTATTTTTGATGCTTACTTAGAAACAGACATTAAGATCCAACACGATGGTACTCATTCTATCAACTTCAATAGTATGAAAGTCTAAATCAGTCCTGTCGAAACTCAACCTGTAAGTCAGAGTTTATGCCAGGATCTATGTATACTCAAAACACAGACCTATCTTACACATGACTTACTATCACGCAGCAGACAGTCATCCGCCTTGTTATGACACTTAGGTGCAACTTATTATGATGTCATCACTCTGCACTAGTGTGTAGCCTTATGTTTTTTTTGTGGTCCCGACTTACTGGTATTCTCTAACCTAGAACAACACACAGTCAGACCTCTGAGGCTGTCTGGGTGGATTCTGAAGTAGCCTCGCCCAGGGGCTTGTGTTTGCTAAGGCTTGGATTGATGGGCTCTGATGATATGTGGAGAGTGTCTGCTAACTGTAGCGAGCTCCACAGACTGGTGCCAAATTCACATGGGTACGTGTACACACATCCGGGACCCAACTCTTAGTAGTGGCACCTGGTGTGCTTCTCATCACTGCGGCGGGGGGTGGGTTTCCAAGTGGGTCACACCAAACAGAGAAGGGACCGGCGGGAGGAGCCCTAGATTGGTTAGCGCGCGTGACTTTGGCCACCAAAACCTGAGCAAATATTAACTGTACTTTACCTCATGGGTTGCAAGGAAGATCAGGAGAAATGCTTGGGGCCTGCCAGTAGGCGCTGTCTGCCGTGTAGCTTTATGGTACCAGGCTCCTTGTCAAATTATGCTCAGGAATACATTATATTTCGTGAAGGGTGTGCCCTGAAGTCCACCATTTGCAAATCACCTTCAACTTTATCATTTTATCTTAGGTGGTGTTTCAAAAAGTGGAGGGACATTGAAGTAACTTACTCCACATGTAATTTACTCCATCTATTAGTTTCTCCTCCTTCCTCTGTCTAAGTTATTTATGTTTGCTCATCCACACCTTCCTTTGAGTCACACGAATAAATTATAGCTCATGTAATTGTATATGACTCTATACTAGCTGAGCATTTTGGCCACAGGAGAGGAATTAGCACATAGCACAGACATAATAATTCTTCATTCTTCCACGGGAAACGTTCAGTTTAGCAGGTGTAGGAACAATAATATTTATTTTTTTCTTTTCGAAGTGGAAAATTGAATGAGAAGAGTTTGTCTTTCTTTGAAAAGCTACACAAGTGTTTCCCCGGGTAACACGTCTTGCTTACAGCAGATTGTAACAGGGATATCCAACTAGAAAGAAAACCGGAGCATGCCTTGTGGCTCTCTTTTGAGAATCAGCAAACCTGTTTATACTTCCCGACTGCTAGACAAAGATAATGATTTGCATGTCTGCCCTCGGACACTCTAGGATGGACCGACTTTTAGTGTAAGGAAGTTAAGCATGAGTTTACGCTTGCATATGTATTAGTACTTCTGTTTCATTTTATGAATCAGGCACATTTTACATATGCTCTGTGTCTTGTTAACCTCTACATGGAGCTTGTCTTGTGTTGTCACTGAATATATCACCGAGCCCCTGTCTAGGGTGCTGCTCCATGGTGTGGAGAAAAAACTCAAAAACAGGCGGACTATAATGGCACAAATGCCGCACAATAAAACGCATGTGTTAAGACAAGTACATACTTCACTTATGCACCCCTTGGGACAGAAAGGACACTAGGCTTGAGCAGGATGTTTGCATTCGCCAACGATATAGATATCATAGTTCATATAAGGCAGGAGTTGAAGGTGGGTGTCAGGGCACTTTACTTATAGACAGGTACAACATATGGATACTTTGAATGTGGGCGTCATAGCACTTTACATATAAACATGTACAGTATATGAATATTTTAAAGATGGGCGTGACAGCACTTTACATATAAACATGTACAGTATATGAATATTTTAAAGATGGGCGTGACAGCACTTTACATATAAACATGTACAGTATATGAATATTTTTGTTTCTAATCGGATAATTTAGATTAGATCAGGTTGCAAGTTACAGGTTGCAAAAATGCAAAACCCTCTACATTGAAGTTGTTGTCTTGATATTATAGGCTAAAAAACAAGTAATGCTCGGGAAACAATGTTTACAACACTGTCGGTACAAAGCGGTGCCATTGCAACGTGGGCAGTACAGCGACCGCGTTGTTACTACGCATACCATTACAACGGAAGTCATTACAACAACTTGCTGTAGGGGGCTTTAGGTGCTGGATTTGCAATCCAACACCGTCCCTACTGTTGCACAGACTGGAGTTGGAATAGTAAATTATACTATTCCAAACTCCAGCCCCCCCTACAGCAAGTTGTTGTAATGACTTGCATGGTAATGGTAGCATGGTAACAACGCGGTTGTTGTACTGACTGCGTTGTAAAGGCTTGCCTTGCAACGTCATATATTTGAAACGCCCTGGCCTACAGTCTACCCCTTTGCTAGGCTGGATCACCCCTCACCCTGGAACTGACGCACTTAGCTAACACTCATGTTACCAGCAGCGAGGCAATCCCGGCAGGGTTCCCGTGGCGTAAAATCCCACCTATATTAAAAATGGAGACAGTTTTGAAAGCTATGGAAATGCCTGCCTCGCACCAGTCACCAGGTGTCCTTTGTAGTTGGTTCATCTTTGTCCAGAGGTCATTGTGTGGCCGGTGGACCTTTGCATTCTGCCAGGGAGGGCTTCCTCAAGGGAGTGTTTTAATCAATCAGAACCCCCAAACTTGGAAATTGAAGCTGTATTGATAGCCATCAGGGCTATAAATAAGGTCGTGTTCCTTGCTGAACTCAGCAGAGCTGTGCGCATCACTGAGTCTGAGGGCTGGTCCTGGTACAGTTCCTGCACCTTCCTTTGATCAGACTGCTGTATACTTACCCTTGTCATGTTTATGGGCGTCTGTGCTGCATATCTTCTGAGTCAATGCTCATAAAAGCATCAAAACTGAAAGAAATATGTGGCCAGCATCCACACCCCTTACACCATCGCGGTGGGTGCTCTTTTTTGCGGTAATAGCTTCTGTGTTTTTTTTTCTGACTCTGGGTTATTACATTTCAGTTTCGAGAAAATAAAAGAATAGAGGCCTACTTGAGAAGCACACTTTATTTATTATCTATTTCGTATAGTATGGACAAAGACCCAATGGTTTATGGAGCATGTCAAAAGGAACATTTTCTGAAAAGCAGTAAGAAGAGTGCCGAGCTATATATTGTGATACAGTACAAAAGTAGGTGGTATATATTATTTAATAACGTTACCCCATAAAATATATTCTACAAAGCTATAGAAAAATCTGATAAAGTGAGTTGAATATGTAGGGCGAAAAATATGCAGTGCTTCCAAAGCATTCATAACAATAATTGTTCCCAAATATTGCTGCAAAGATCTTGCATAGTTAGAAATGGTGTTGAAACAGCAAGTGTTCAACTGTTTATGAAAACTTCATAAGACTGAAGTATGCTTATGGTTGGTGGGGTGGAATTTTTGATGCACTTTCCGAACACTGTTTCAGGGTCTTGTCCTCATTAAACCTGATATTTTAGAAGGAGGGTTGTCCTTGTTCAATGGACCAAAGGTAACCTTGTCCTCTAGAAACGATCACGTTTCGTGCAATGTAATTGGAAGTTTCCAAAAACATAGCTTTATGTGTGGTGTATGCTGGTGGATAACAGCTCCTCGCTTCTAGTGGGAGACACCTCGAAGAGGCTGGAATCGGAGATACATGTTCCAGTGCTCTTGTTCCCATGACCAGCCTGCAGGAATGACTCGTTTTTGGGTTGCTATTTGAAGGTTTGCGAATTCCTGCGAGCCAGGAGTTTTAATCTCGACACAACACGGGGATGGAGATAACTAACATAAAAAGTGGATGTGGGGCAAAAGGTTTGAACCCACAGAGGAATCTGAGTTGACATTCTTCTTCTCTTGCACTTGTATTCATGTGTGCATGAGGCTTGAGATTTTTGGCCAGGAGGAAACTAAGGAAGTTCGCAGACTCCATATTTGAAGGGTAACAATTTAATAGCTTACGTGAGCCGAGCCCTTTCAGGATCAGGATAGAGATGCTGAAAGGAAAGAGGACGAACCGCCCTCCACACACCTGGCTGCAAACCTGCCTATAGATATATATAATACAGTACAATACGGACACTGCTGGCCACATCATGACACTTTCGTCTTCACACCCTGCATTGCCCGTGCTGTCCGCCCCACATACCCTCCCTCCTGCCAGCAATATAGAAAAGTGCTATGACCCGGCCAGTACTGGTCAGATCATAACTCTTTACTTTTTTTCCTTACTTTCAACCATGCAACACAGCAGCTGTGCTGCTGTACAACTCGGATAAAAACACTGACAAAGCCAATGTCTCGCTTAGGCAAGATCGATTGACTTTGCAAATGCTTGTTGATCAATGCTGTGCAGCATTGTCAAAAAGCAAAATGCAGTTGGCCGATGACTTGTACTCTCAACAAATAGCATGTATGCTCTCAGGGAATAAGGCAGATGCCATTTTTTATATACCAATTTAAAATTCAATTCCTTGTGCATTGGTAAATAAAAATATATACTTTTAGGGTAGCAAAAGTGCTTTTAGCACTTTTAGTGACTAAACAGCAAATGGCATCTACGGTACCCTCCAAAAAAACAAACTACAATTTTAAAAAATATGGACCATAATGGTTTTGGGGGGAAACGAAGGAGCAGGCGGAAGAAGTAGTTGGAACCAACAGGGAATGGGTGATTTGAGGAGACAAAAGAGATACTTGAGGATAAAAGCTCAGAAGAGGTGCAGAAATTGCTTGAGGAGAGGGATGAGGGAACAGCAGAGAGCAGGGATGAGAGGGGAGCAGTGCTTGAGTGGGAAGCATCAGGGCTTTAATTGGGACGGCTCCCTCTGGGTCTTTAACCCAGTAGTAATTTAAAGCAGACATTGAAATGGGTGCCATCCAGACCCTGTATCATTGTTGTTAACTTTACTGGTTAAAAACACTAATCGATTTCTGAATAACGACTGTAAAAAATTAAGGCAATGCATGTCAGTGATTTATTTTCTGTTTGTATTTCAAGTTGACTTAATCTTGCATTCCCTAAGAGTGTTAGCTATTTCTAGGATCTTTTTTTCTGTGTTGCATATTACACTTGTACAGTGCATCCTTCAAACTGAGGTGTTTAATATGGGCCACAATTGAGAGGTCTGGAGTTGAGGCTGAAGGCAGTGCAAGTTTTCAACAGTGTACCGTCAGTGGGTCAGAAATGTGTGCAGAATACATGGTCATCCACCCCTTGCCACCCTCCAGAGCAATGGTCACGTATTTCAGCAGCAATTGTGATTCTGTGCAAATGTGTTTGAACGAGGTGCACAGTTGTCAAAATATTGATAAGGCATAACTTAAAGGAAATGCGGTGCGTACAGGTGAGTGGGTGCTTTGTGTGTTGTGGAATGAAGAAGAGAAGGAAATACAAGGACGCACATTCAGGGGCGAGTGAAAAGAGTATGGTGAAGAGGAAAGATATGAGGTGTAAATAGGGAGATGGCAAAGATGTGGAGAGAAAACAGATGTACATCTCTAATATTCAGTGAACATACCAGGAGCGATTGAGATTGTCCCAAGACCACTACCCTTCAACCGGCGTCAGTAATGTTGAATTCCAAGTCTCACAGTATCAGAATTGAAACCTTTTCAATATTAATTATTTACAACAAAATCATTGTTGTTACACTTTTATCTCAAATAGCTAACTATCATTAACAAATCAAACTAGTTATGGCTGGCTTTAGGTGTATGTCAGTCGGTGTGTTATATATCTGGATGCAATAACAAAAAGCTCAAAGAGGCTCAATGTTTTCATCCAACTTAAAGCCTTGAGCATCATATATGAGAGAGAGCGAGAAAAACACATATCCTCTCACGGAGTGCTGATTGTAAAAGAAAAAAACAGAAGTTTCCTGTATGGGAGCTGTGAAAGGACACAAGTCAGCCAACTAAAAAGATGGTAAAGAGGATATGCTTCCGAGGAGGGACAAACATAAACAAGTAAGGACACCCATTGAATAAGAAACATGGGGAAAAGTGTGACAGGAAAGCCAACCAGTGGTAAACAGTGGGCGGGCTCTAAGCCCACCATAGGTTTTTAGCATGGGCCACAACAAGCTTTAGCCTGCACACAGCTAAAAGCTTTCTGGTAGGTATGACATTAAACATGGGCTGATATGCTTCCTTTTAATTTGCACTATCTTGCCTCAACTGTCCTTGTAAAGTCATCCCTACTGTCACTCTACCTTGGAATTCAATTGGCTTTACATCAAGTAAAGTAAAACAAAATCCAGTCCTGGTAAAGTCAATTCAGTTGGTTTAAAATGTGAACTATCTTTTGAAATGTGTGTATTTCGTGCAAGACTGCTGGAATCTGTTCTAACAAAGGCAAATTGGTCTTAAATAGCTCGTGTAAAAAGCTCTACCATGGTACATTATTGTTTGCTCAGTAACTTCATCTGTTGTCCCATGCCTATTGACCCAAGCCTGTCATTGAACGATGCCATTTGCTCACTATCGCCTCCACGAAGAGGAGTCCCATGTCTGCCATTAATGGGGCTAGTGGCAGGCGTCCAGGAAAAGCAATCCACTACTAGGCATATTTACAGCACTCTCCGCATTAGAGATGTGGCTGAATATCAATACTTGCTCCGAAACATATTTATCAACAATGTTGTGGGAGGGGAAGCAACGGGGCGCAAACCTGTTATTACTTAATTTCACACTATCAGGTTACCGTATGGCAAACCACGGTGTCGTGTTTGCGAATTGCATGCCGTTCCGCTCAGAGGGGAGGGCCGCGTCTCTGCTGCTGCTGGTACCTTCTCTACTTTGCTGTGCCTTCTGAGCACAGCTGTCCGAAATCATGTGAGGATATCCATCATTAGCAGGGGGCAGGAACTGAAACATGCCTGGCCATAATTTAGGAAAGGAAATCTTAACTGCAGTGGCTGCTTTCTTAAAGCAGCCGGCTCTCCCCTGCTTTGTCAAAAATGGCGGCAGGACATTTATTCTGCCGAATAATATTCTCAAGTTCTGCCCGCCAAGTCAGGTTTAGTGATTCACGGTATGCTTTTGGGCAACCAAGTGTTGTACATAGCTCTGGGAGTATGTTTTATGGCTGCACAGTTTTGGATTGGATGATGGCATAGGCCACCCCCTGCGAGGGGGAGCCATTAAAAATTAAGCTGTGCGCCCAAATTATTAAGACATCTTTCGGAAGAAAAAGGCAAGAGTTCCACTTATTTATGTTGCACAAATCCCAAGCATGGATGTTCTTTTAGTTTACAGACAGAGCAGCCGGGCAAAAATACATTTTGGGTAATTGAGTCCTCCTTTCTTTTTGTTAATAAGTCACAGAAATTGGGAACCAAAAGCAGCCCAGTCAAAAAATGCTCAAACAAATCCCTCTCCCGTTGTCTCTCTTTCCACCCATCCATTCAATCTCTCTCTCTCTTTCTCTCTCTCTCTCTCTCTCTCTCTCTCTCTCTCCTTCCCTCCTCTCTCTATCTCTCCTTCCCTCCTTTCTCTCATCTCCCTCTCTGATCACTTTCTCTCTACCTTGCCCCTCTCTTTTGCTCTTCCTCTTGAAGCCTCCTGTCCCTTAACCTTCCTGCTGCAATTAACTTGAGGTGCTGGAGAAAGTGAAAGAGGCACCACAAGTGGTCCTGATCTTTCAACCCTAGCCTCCAAGTCCTCCAGCCCACCAGGGAAATGCTCAATGGATTTAAAGACCAGTCCGGCCCCAGATGTTGATGTAGCGTTGATGTTGACCTCATGAAGAGGTAGCAAAATGTTATACATCTCCCCCTCCACAACTCTGCATCCTACATACTCCGTTGAGTAATCAAACTGTGATAGCTGGATTACTTTAGCACAGTTGATGTCCCCCTTCTGCTCAGGCCTAGTGGGTGCATCCATTAGGTGTTGAACTGTACACATGATTGCATCCACTGGGGGTGTAAAGACATAATTTATTTCATGGGCAGCCAGAGTGGCATGTGCTAAAGGAAGCAGGGGGAAAACTGGATTAATAGGAAGCAGTGAGATGTGAAATCTTACAAGTGTGAGGTAGGCATGATTAAGAGACTTAGGTGGGTGGGAAGGGGCACATACAACATGAAACAAGGTGGGGAAGTGAAAGGTCAGACATGCAGAAGAAGGGTATTGGACACACAGAAAAATAGACTGTAGGGAAAGCTTTTTTATTTTTTTATTTCACCAGACAGCAAAATGAGCAAATTAGTTACAGTTTCACATAATTGTTTCTGCAGAGTACTAAATATCTTGTTGTTCGTTCTATCCAATGACGTCTTTTACTAAACATAAGATTCATGGCCAAGATACATATATTAAACATCTCTATTACAGGTACAGTGCTAGTTCAAAAACAACTGACATTGACTACATACATCATTTACAATATTTCCGCAGGACAGTCCTCTATAAAACTCACATCTCCCATACAACCCCCGGGCTCAATCAGCCAGGTCAGATCATCATGCTCTTCCTCAAGACACATCACTATCCGTCTTGCTGTTGGAGATAGTCCACCAGCGGTTGCCAGAAATCTTTTGGTCTGGAGGCTTGAGGAAGGACTTCCTCGTATCTACCCAGAGTTTCTTTACAGTAGGTTAGATCAGTTAGCCAATCCTTGAATCTGGGCGGGCGTTTACTACCCCACTTAATGGCTACTCGTCTTTTTGCCATTAAAAGCGCCACTGCCAGCAGTTTCCTTCTTCTAAGCTGTTTGAGTCTGTATATACCCAACAGACACACTAGCTGTGTATTCGGTATCTGCTCAGTTAGCATTTGTGTGAGTACAGCAGTAACCTCCTGCCAATATTTGTGCAGGGTAGGGTAGGCCAATGCCATGTGTAGAAAATCAGCTCGTAACCCCGAGCAGCGCCGACAAGTATCGTCCGGTCTAAGCCCGTACTTATAAAGTTTGGCCGGGTGTAATATGTCTGGTGTAGAATTTAAAATGAATAATACGTAGATTGCAATTTGGTGTAAGTAGACTCAACTGTGCGCAACTAAAACTCCAGTCTTCTTCCGAGATAGGTGTTGCTGTCTGTTCCTCCCATTTCTTAAGTGAGCTATTAGGGGTTTCTATCTGTTCGGTTTGGGATGTTGTGTATAGTCTAGTGACCAGTTGTGAGCGCGATGGCGCTGTTAGCAATATTTGTTAGGACTGTAGCGTCGGGGACTGTAGGGAAAGCTAGTGAAAATAGGCCCTGTGGAGAAAGCAAACGGAATAGGAGGCAGGGAAGAGACAGAAAGGCTGGAATTTGGAGCAAGGTCAAAGAAATTGGAATGAAACCCTGGAGAGGATGTACGGGTGCCAAAGATAAATGGGCGTTAAACATCAAGATAATGAATGGGATAGAGATGCATCTAGTTAGAGTGCACAAGTGCAGTAGCTCTGGCCTGAAGAAGACTCTGATAGTTAGTGGAGGAAAGGAAGGGGCTATCCATTCTGTACATGAGTTGAGTGATTAACGAAAGGGCTGTGCTACAGGTGATACGTGGTTGGGTGTCATGACGTCCCACTTTAAAATCCTTACTAGCTAATATTTATTTAAAGAGATACAGGCACAGGGGTTGCAAAGGAATGCACATCCACATTTTTAATGAGCAGAGTGCCTGTGTCATCACTAAGTCAAGGCCACTTGGAAACGTGTAATAGTCTTCAAATAGACAACAACCACTTTCATGTCAATTGTTCTAAAATCCAGCCGAGTACAAACCCTAGAAGGCTAGAGTGGTGCTGTCTTGGAGACAAATGAATGATTGGGCAATCTCCGACCAATCAAAGTAGGGTGGTTACAGCCCTGGTTCCATGCCAATGGTTTATCGCCAGTGATTAATATGTAGTCTATTTCTCTTTGTGCCTTCACTCGCCCATGGCTTCACATGCGCATGCCCTCAATTTCCTGGAGATAATTTAACTTTTTCGCTGAGTGCAGCTATTGAAAGATAAAGCAAAAAGAGAGGGGAGATGAAGGCAGCTAATCAGAGAGATTCACATCGTTTTAAATGTTCCCATAAATCATCTGCATGTTTTCATGCTCTGTGGAACTCCAATCATATTTTATTGCGTTATTGCGCAGAGGGCGATGTAATCAAAATCACATGCAAATATAGCCGCCTGTATATGATAAATGCTTCTAGTCAGACAGGCCCAGCCGGGTGCAAAGATATCCAAACCATTCATGGGGATTTCACTTCCAGCCCACGAGCAGGAGGGTACAGTTGAATACCATAAAATATATCTTAGGGGCCAGACAAGTGCTTCCTAAGTATTCGCAATAAAAACATTAGAAATGGCAGCCTGCCCATTAGTGGTCGTCTCATTTCCCATCTTCTTTGGAAGTCCACGTTCTATCTATGCATTGAGTCGCATGGTGACATGCAAACACTTATTTTCCTGCCCTCGGCGCTGTTTCTGGTGGGTGTCCTTAGACAATGCTGAGGTTCTCTTTTTTAATTTTTCTAGAATAGACTTTTTTTTCCTTGCAAAATGTCGTGAAGTGCATGCTTCAAATTTGTGGTTTGATGTAAAAGATGGCCCTTGGAAAGCCTTGATTTGACTGTATGGATGTGACCTGTTAAGTGATGCTGTTCTATGACACTGTGTGAACATTAATTCCCAGGGCAGTGCAGCAGAGCATATCTTACATCATGTTTGTGAAATGTGATCATATCAACCCACGTAAATAAAATGTTCTTTACAGATGCAGATGTGGGTGGGTTGGCGAAGGAGGTGTCCTTTTAAACACCCCACTTGTTTATTCGTGTTTTACAGAATATTTTGGTAAAACAGAACTTCAGACCAAATATTGCTCCCAAATGCAATGTTCCATCTTTAGCACCCCAAATCACATTTAAAAAAACGTGTGTTTTTTGGACTCAGTCCAAAAAATGTTGGGAAATAAAATAGTTTTCTTTATAACTCTCGGAATTTTCTCAAATACAGCATTTCTAGCGGGTTGCAGTGTGCCCACCTTGAAACGAAGCATGTGAAAATGTAAGGTAATAATGAACC
Source organism: Lissotriton vulgaris (assembly GCF_964263255.1). Classification (NCBI taxonomy): domain Eukaryota; kingdom Metazoa; phylum Chordata; class Amphibia; order Caudata; family Salamandridae; genus Lissotriton; species Lissotriton vulgaris. The sequence goes on along the minus strand of NC_141695.1, from coordinate 998,482,384 downwards.
TTCTGTTGAAATCTAATCTCGAGCTGTCCTCACAAGTGCTTCTGGAAAAATAAGATTCCATCGAAGCCCCTTTTATTCCCCTAAACACATAATCCACTCTTTCAGATAGAACAATAGCACAATGTGTCGGTCTGCACGGCAAACATGTTACACCAAAAGAGTGCAAGGCGGAGGAATGTGTCCGCCAAGCGAAAGCTATTATCACCAATCAGAGCTCAGCCAACTCTCATATCTGGGCCCTCAAACGGGAAACAAGTTAGCTGTTGGGGCATGTCAGCTCTGCAGGGTACCACGGGGAGAATAAACAGTCAATAAACAAAAAATGTGTCTTAACACATAGGTAGGAAATCAATATCCTAGGGCTTCCGTGGAAAATATATGAGAAGTTCATTGCTTTTATCAACAAGCATTGCTAAGCCCGGTTTAGTGTGCTAGTTCATGCAGCACAAACAAATTAAAACCCACGAAAAAAGAATGCAGACTTTATTGAGTCCCTCTGGTTGTCAAGTGGTCCCTCTTAGAGTTCATTGCAAGCACAGGAAGAAGATGGAAGGATACACCAAGCAGCATCTGCTGAGTGATGAGTACTCCTCTGGGCGGAGCCAAGAAGGGCTTGACAAAGTCTCAAGCCAATGTCTGAAAGAAGCTGGTCGAAGAAAGCCAGTGGTTGCAAGAAGCGGACTCCAAACACCCTCTGTGTATAGTAAACGGTAGGACTATTTGGCAGCAGTTCTTTCAAAGTCTAGACAGTAAACAGTTTGTGGCAACAGTTTTGCCTTGCATATACTGCTGCCAGCTGCAATTCTGCAGTTGGTTGTCACTAGTAGGAGGATAAGATGAAATGTACACACTGGCTTCAGTGTCATATATTATGCCATAGAGTTGTATAGCGCTGCATTGCCACAATGGTGGCCTGGGATTGCAGTTATCAAATATAAACAAAAAAAGGCTGCTTCTGTTACTACTGGCTGAAGAGTAAAAACGGTCTGGCTGTGATCCACATCTGTAATAGGGCGCCAGAAAGGTCAGGTCTCTCTCGTCGTGACCCATCTTCCCTTCTACTACACGTTACAGTGATATAATTAATAGCATAGCATTTGAGCACAATAATTGTCGCGGGATAGAAACCCTAGTTGTTTTTTTTTTTACAATGCTTCCAAAGGGGCCTGAGGGATTACTTAAAATCAGATAACACGAGATTTGATTGCAGATCTGTGGAAGAAGTCAGGGTCTCTTGAGATGAATCCTTGTAGTTTTTATCAAGAACTTGCTGTAGATCCCCTTTTCATTGGCAAGGTACCTCAGAAGGCTAGTGTGCCTGCTGTAGAGAACTTGTCCGTTTTTTATTGGAACTTGTTTTCACAGAAGTGTTGAAGTGCAGCTCTATGGGAAAGTGTGGTCGTGGGGAGAAAGGGTTATGCATATGAATCCCAGAGGAGTTTTGCTGAATGGGACAAATACTCCACAGTGACAGAGGCACCCGAAAAGGCTTCTGGGGGACTCGAGTTATGGGATATCAGGTTTGGGGCATTACATGGAGAAGAGGACTCAGGCTGAAGCCCACTCTCGCCTTGGTCTGCCCTCAGTCCCACCGAGATAGCATAAGGGTTCGGGAGCGAGTGATCGAGAGACCATTGTCCTCAGCCCTCATGTCCACGGACCTCTTGTTCACTGAGAGGGTCTGAAACACATTTTACTTATTCCTTTAAAATGCTGTTGGTGTCCTGGAGACCTTTGAAGCTCTATGAAAACGATATGCAATGTTTTTATTTTGCGAGAAAAATTCTCGTTCACTGGCATTCATTCCCTTTGCAGAGTTGATCAATTTCCCTTCACCTACTCAAGCGCTTAGTTTTGCTCCGGCAAGTGTTAAATGGTATTTAACATTTAAAATGCCTCGAAAAATTTCTGTAAGGCTATATCATATGTTATATTGTCATTACATTGCTCTGTATATTTTTGTGCAATAAAAACAGTTATGTAAAAAAAAAAGAACTTTCTGTAGGTGAGTGCCCACCTTAGCTTTTCCTCGCGAGTAACCTTCACGAAAATTTATGGGCACGAGAAAAATAGTTTTCAATTTCACATTAGCTTTATGTGCACAGTAGTATTAGTAGAATTAAAAACAAGTTCATTAATATTCTGGAAATATAATACACGTTTGCTTAGACCTCATTGATGTAAAACAATAGTAGATAATGATTACGCAGGGTGGTCACGCACACTGTCTTATGGGAAGCACCCGCTGTCTTCACAGCATAATATTTAAGAATGTTTTTATATTTAGATCACTGTTTTGGTGGTTTTATCTAAATTATTTATATACTCAACATTTTCCCAGAGCTTAGTTTGTAGTGAAAGGTTAAAGAAGGCTATTCTCTCGTTTTAGAAGACACAAGATTAGCCCTAGAAAGCAGACGGAGCCAGGTTCTCAGACATTTAAAGGGATAGCAGCAATGGTCAGTGACATCATTGCATGGTAGGGACTGATCAAAGGTATTATAAGAGCAGGACCAGACAATGACAAGTGACGTCAGTGATTCATTTAAATTGTGCTAGCACATCGGTGGAAGTTTAATTATACAACTTTTGGCCCTCTGTGATTCGGTTATCTACGGCTGACTACAAGGTCTTGAGTTATGAATTATAATAATATTGATACTTTTGTGGATTATTTCATATCCCTCACAGGTTAAGCAACATTTTCTGTAATCCTACAGAATTGTACTCATTTTCTAGATCTGAGAAAGGTACTCTGCAGAGCTAACCCGCCCAGCAGCCGCAACAAATCAACACCCCAGCCCATTTAGATCTGTCTTTTGTACATGAAATACAGCCAAAGACGTGGAGTTTATGCATAGGAGTAACCTAGAACCGTAAAGGTGGCCAAGGTTCCACACCTGAGCATACACTAACGTGACATATATTGTTTGACTAGTATCCTCACAGCAAGGCGCGCATAATTCAGACCAATGTCGCACAGTGGCTCATCTCTGCAGCCCTTGGGATCTACTTTTAGGCCAGATATCTCAAGCACCAAACTATGCATCAAGAAGTAACTATGCGAATATTAAACGATCATTTTAGTCCCGTGCCCTAGCCCGCCTTGAGGAAAAGTTAGGACTGTACAACTCAAGGAGTCAAAATAATCTAATGCCTGAAACCAAACAACCCTAAGGTGAAAAGACCAGAAGATGAGCATCCACATTCTAAGCGCGAAGGATGTGGAACAACAAACCCCACCAGCCACACAGATGGGGTTCACCTCAACTCTTCTGCTGTTTATAAAGGAGATAAAGCCCCATCTTTTCAAAGAGTACCTTGTCAACCCTCACCTGGGACCCACCTGGATCTTCACACCTGCAAGGTCTGGCTCATGCAATATATCACCATATTGCCTACGCAGACGGTTTGTTTTTTTCTCAGGAGTGGTAGTGAGATGCTTCAAGTTTATGAGAAAAGGATTTGACATACCTACTTCACATCCACCTGTCTCCAATCCCCTTTCTATGATTCCAGTCAGAAAAAAATATCTACTTACCAATATGTGTTCAGCTCTCTTGTTAATCTCGCTGTTATTACAATTTGAGTATTTGTTGAGGGCAACATGCGTTCCTAGGAGTCTCTTAGCACTAAGCGAACATTTATACTGAAGAGCATCAAAGGTGGAGAAAAGGTCCTATCTAACCCGGGGCCAAATGGGTTCTACAGCTTGGTGTTCGCAGGGCATTCAGCCAAGAGTTTAGGTTTTAAAAAAATCTTATTAATGCAGCTCGGAGTTGAGCTGGTTCTAAAGCTCAGCCGCAGTCACCCTGAAAGCTCTTCTGCCAAATTCTTTATACTCGTGGAGCAGGACCACTATCTAGAGAAACTGGCGGGAAAAAGACATTCCAGGGAATATGTTTAGAGTAGATTTGGAAAATGTCAGATTTGGGTGTAACTGTAAAAAAAGTTACTTCCCATCCAACTCTTTAAAGATTTAAAAGTTCGTCAGAGTCTCACCTTAGTGACATTTTTATTTTCTACCTAGTTAATCGATAGCCAGTCGCGGCTCCTCCACTAAGGCAGAGGAGCACCACCCCACTGCTCTCTGAGCAGTGCAAAAAGGAAAAATAAAATGATAATAGAACAATGTTATTATAATTGAATTTTTCCGTACTGAGGCAGTTTTACTGGGTGAGGGGGGGGGGGGGCAGCCAGCATGTGGAGGAGTGGTAAGTGCACTTAAGTGTACATGATGGTTGGGCTGGACATCTTGGGCTAGCCAAACCGTCATGCACACTTAGCATGTTCTCCACCCAGCTACATTGCACACCTTGAGTGGAGAAAACGCGCAGGCTCCCACTCCCTGTCTGAGCACCGAAACAGGCCACTCAGACCAATCGCAACGCTGCTGTCATGCTGGTGACAGCAGTGTCGTGATTGGCTAGAAGAGTCTGGGAGCCTGTCCGCCTCCTGCTAAGCTTCCGTGCGTTGTGAACAGAAGGAAGGAGGAGAGGCAGCGGATGGCGAGTCGTCTTTTCATTTATTTCTTTTTCTTGTCCTTTTTTTTCTAACCCCACACCCCTGCAACGTTCTCTAGCAGCCTCCACTGTCAATAGGTTCTTATCATCCGCATATATGTAAGTGATAAGTAAGCACACGTGTGGATTCAGATAGGGATTAAGCAGTGAGGATCCTTGAGGAATGCCGTATAACAGGTATTTAGCATCTGAATTGACTGGAAAAAGTAAGACCAGTTGGCTGTGATCAGTTAAAAATAAAGTAATCGAAGTGAGAGCCCGGCCACTAATGCCAACATCTTCTGGCTACTAAATCAAGACACAGTGATGGATTGAGTCAAAGTCAGGCAGCCTATCTAATGAAACAACCGCCCTCGAATCATCCTTGTCCAGCACCATTCTGAGATTATCATCTACCCGTTAGTTCCCTGTCAGATTTATGTCAATATATACATGCAAAAAAATGTAATCAATATGATAAATAATACATTGATTATATAAAAATCAGGTGAATTCCCCAAATCTTTAGTGAGTAAACACGCTCTTTGAGGTAAATCATTTTCAAAGTTTTTACATAACCTTTTTAAAGCCATTATCCTCCCCACATCAGATTATCGCTGTATGTGTTCTGCATATTGCAATGAAAATATGGGGTGGTATTATGTGGTGTGTATTGTGGTGCAGCCCACAAATGCAGGCTCTTCTCACATACATTATTTAGGCCTCTAAAGACTTTTTCACTATGATGCCCTTTGTGACCTTCAGGTTTTTAGGTCTGGTTTTCAAAGATATTGTACCTTGTATACTATTTGACGTACTAGTATAACTTTGGTGTCATTTTAATTGTACCATGGCACCTAACAACCAAAGGACTAAAAAAGCAATCATTATTAAAGATTCTAGTGAATCGTAAGTGAATTTCTAATGTCTTTTTATTGGTTAATGCGCCTTTCATTTGGATGCCATGGAAAAATAGAGCTTCCAACCAGCACCACTTACCTCTCAATGTTATATTCCCGCTTGCACGTCACTACAAACACTACCTTGTTGTTTCCATGACAGCGCTCCTCGGTAATGTTGTCTCGAAGTACCTGACAATAAGCAATATATACGATTGACACCGCTGTCGATTCGCCTGCTTGCAGCTTTCTAGTCCTTAGAAGAGAAGTGCTCCGTCAACCTTGGATGCTCCTAAATTGAATTTCCTTTCAATCAATTCAGATGAGACCTTTCTTTCTCTCCATGGTAACCAGCGTCCTCGTGGCCCTCTAATGATGGAGTCGCAACTGTACGTGTGGTTCAGGTATTGATGCATTCAAATTGTGACTACATGGAGGCAAGCAACATTTGCATGGAAAAAGAAGGCAAACAATAATTTTTTCGCCATTTTTTTTAATTTATAAGCTCAGCGCTTGGCCCAAAAAACCTTTCTTTGGTTGTCAAGAAGGAAGGAAGATAAAAAAAGAAAAAATACTTCTTTATAATTGCAAAATGCATTTAAAGGAAAGGGCATTTGCATGTGATTGAAAGCCATTTTGTTCCTGCATGTCAGCCATCTTCATTGTTGTATCTGTCACAAAGGATCAAATAGTTAAGGTTATAAATATATATATATATATATATATATATATATATATATATATATATATATATATATATATATATATATATATATATATATATATATTAATGTACAAGGTTTACCTCCAAGACCTGTCTGCTTAGCAGCTCTACATTGGGCGTGGAAGATCTATCCTCTCACCCACTGGTGCCGGGCAAGTAGGATCTAGCCAATTTAACCCAAGAGGCTCCGACTGCAGGATTGATCCTTTCCACAAGATTCTGAACTGTGCCTCACTCAGATAAGTGCAGACACACTACATTTGTTGCATGATGCTTCTAATGTCAGTGCAGTATCACCAATCTACTTATTAAATGACAGAGACACCCATGTGTACACCATTTATCGATAATTTGATTAGGAAATTTTAAGATTATCCTTTCAAATGCTGAGTCCACTATGTCTGTTTGAATCCAGGCACAAAGAGTGTGGGCACCTGGAATCATTTCTTCCACTCTGCTGACCATATAAAAGTTAACAGATGGCTCCTAAAAGGTATATGTGGAGTATTTTACAGTGCTCCTCACATAAAACTAGAAGTGTATGTAAGCCTGGGTGTGCAAATTGAAACTTCACTTACAATTTTGTAAAAATTAATTGTATTGTATTGTAATTGCATTTATAAAGTGCTTACTACCCCCGATGAGGCATCAAATCGCTTTTTCTGTGAGTAGCACGCTACTTCAGAACCTATAAACTATTAGTGGCGAATAGTATAGTGAAATATGAAAGTAATGTGAGTGGTGGGTATGTTAGTTATTTGGATTGAGAAGAATAGTGGAGGGATAGAGGGAAAAAGGTTTGCTTTTATATAGAGCTTTCTACCCCTGATGAGGTGTTGGAAGCGCTTTTTCAGCGAGTAGCACGCCACCCCAGAACCCATAAAGGATTAGCGGTGAATTAGTACAGTGAAATATGAAAGTAAAGGGTGGTGGATATGTTAGTTAGTTATTTGGATTGAGAAGGATTGTGGAGGTGCCTGTTTCATACCTTTATCACTCCCTGAACCTAGTTGTCCTGCAGGATATCAGGCTGCAGAGCAAGAATTGGGAAATAAAATGGCTGCCACAAGGCGGATCCCATACTTACTCTCCCCATGTCTGGAAGTCTCTATGGAATTTTCAGCACCAGAAAACAGTAAATTCACTGCTTATTTGGAACACAGTAAGTCCGCAGGTCATGAGATGTGTGCCTCTGGCCTTCTGATGTGGTGTGAACCTTCCCACAGCAGCTTAGATCCTCTTGATATCACTTAAAAAAAGCTTTTTCAGCTTTGCACTTCATAAAGGTGACATAGTATTGGAAACATTTGTAAAATTGCGAAGCACCAATCCTCACAAATTCACACAGCTTTAGTTGAGATTAAAAAAAAGAATCAGCCAATCAATCGATCAATTGGTATTTGTAGAGCACGCACTGTCGCCCTTTGGGGCATCTGGGCACTGAGATGCTATATCTCTGTCCATAAGCCAATTTTTTAGCTTCTTTCTGAACTCCGACAGGGAGGGAACTATTCGGAGGTGGATGGGTAGGGCGTTCCAGGTCTTGGCGATGAAGTAGGAGATGTGGCCCCCGCTGTGGCTGCAAATGATACACGGGTGTGCGAGGGCAAGTGAGGCAAAGCGCAGGTTTCTTGCAGGCAGGTGGAAGTTCAGTGGATGGTTGATGTAGGCTGGACTTTGGTTCTGTAGAGCTTTGTAGGCGTGCGTGAGGATCTTGAACTGTCATCTCTTTTGGATGGGGAGCCAGTGGAGGTCTCTGAAGTGGGGGAAATGTTGGTCCATTTGTGGAGGTTGAGGATGAGTCTGTCTGCGGTGTTCTATATGGTCTGGAGTCTTTTGAGGAGTTAGGAGGAGGTTCTGGTGTAGCGAGCATTGCCGTAGTCTAGGCAGCTGGTGACGAGGGCATGTGTAACATTCTTTCTGGGGTTGATAGGATCAATAAAAAGAAATTGTGAACAATATTTTTACTAATAATATCTGTTCATAATTGATCCTATATGTATTTGATCAAATGTAATATATTAACAATATTCTTTCATCAATAAAACTCTTAATTGTGAAATAAAATGTGTTACATCACATAATTCACCACAGCCTGTCAGGCCAAAATTGGTGAATTTTATGATTCCAGCATCAGTTTATTGATGCCAATCTACACTGCAATCGTGGGACACTTCGGTATTAAAATCACAAATTCTTGGTGCTGAGCTAGGCTTAAAAGAACAAGCATGATGGAACAGCACAGGAGAGTACAGAAGAAATGGCACAAGAAGCTAGTGGTACCACTGACAGAATGTGGCACATGACTGCGGCAAATAGCATATCACTAGAAGAGCAGGGCACATTGCAAAGTACAGTCAAAAGCTTGTGGAAAAGAGCCCAAGTTGAGCATACCAACCTGCAGTGTTACAATGATAGGCCTTCGCTATAATGCCCGGATCTCAGACACTACTTTTGTGATTTCTCTTCTGCAGACGGAAGCCATTTCAAATGTCCCTGCTCTTTGTCCCCGGCAGGCATTCTCGTGAGCACACTTCAATTCCAAATAAAGCAAATCTTTCGGTAGCCGCAGACTCCAGCCGCCCATGAGTCCACCTAAGGCCCTGTCACTCAAGAGGTAGTTTCGATTCCAAGAACAGGATGATTAATTGTCCTGTCAATCACTGCGCGTGGCGCTGCGCACCTCCCATGCCACCTGTAGGATTATTGGAGCTTTTGCGTGACCTGCGTGACTACTGAAGCTTTCGCTTGGTCAGTCCCAAAGAGTGGCACAGTTCCAAGAACACAATCCTTCAAAAGAGGTGATTTTTTGTTTCCGTGCTCTGTTAGCTAAAACTAAGTAGGAAGGTCCATTTGTGGTTTAGCTCCCAGATGTTCTCGTTGCCGCGGAAAGTAGGCGCTGTCCGTCCATGACTGGGGAACAATTGAGGAGAAACTTCTGTGTGTCTCAAAAAGATGATGATGCTCCACCCACACAATTATATTTTTAAACAAAGGGAAATATCCACTGATAAAGGACTGTTTACAAAGTTTACCACATGCATTTGTTGTGCGCCAACCACCATTGTTATGGCATTGAAGAAGGCCCCTCTTTCTTCCTTACCTACACCGGTGATAACTTAGGAAGAAACATCATTAAATGTGTATTGTGGATTTGGTTGTGTGTGGTTACTTAGACAGTTTGTACAGTGGCAATATTAAAATGGTTTGTGTGTGTGTTATCTACTTAGTCATTTGCCCAGTTAATAAAAATCAATAGAAGACGAATGTGTAAAAAAGATACAAGATTAACACGGTGGAGCTCACGGAATCATACCTATACTGGCCCTAAGAATCAGAAGTAAAATAAAAGTTAATGACCCGAAATAGATGTCTCCCTTCCTTCTAAACCTTATCAATCATGAATTTTCACTTCAGTCATATTAGGATCTTATATTATTACAGTTAATCGAAATGATTAAGTCCATCTAAATGAACCACCTTGACTTATGTGTGGCAGTGTGATGGGCAAGCGGGATGCAATTTTCAGTGAACCAGATTTGAGAGGCAAGTCATTTTTCATGTGTACTCTATTTTTGGCTGAAATTCTTATTACAGCTGGTGTAAAATGATGGTCCAGTTAATCAAACACTAGAGGTTTTTGTACATCCCACATCCCACATCCTGAACTCACATACTTGAAGGTTCTGTCACATGCAATAATCAAGACAAAGGAGGCGCCATGAAATAAAATACTTGCCTAGGATCACATATTTTGCTGTGGCAGCCGGTAAGTACAGCTTAGAGGGGGTGGGTGGCACACACACACCCGTGCATTCACATGCAGACGTGCACAGACCCCATTGACAACTCACTCACAAATACACATACATCCATACATACACATGCACCAGTCAATTAAAACACAACACTTACCTGCTGCAACTGTCAGGGAAGGAAGCCTTGGAGGTGCCAGGAGAGTTGGGACTGCTGTGTCATATTGATACTTCAACATAGAGAAGGATGGGGTCAGAGAGACTGCTGACCCCACCCACTCTGTGACGAGGTGCCCACTGTAGACACTCGACCCTGGGCACTTCAGGGCATAAAACTGATTGCTCAGGTACGAGACTATCACTGGCACCCCCTTTGGAGGCACTCAAGGAGCACAGGAGCGGTGACATTCTCAGCCCAGCAAAGTTCAACGCAGGCAGCCAGGCCCCTGTGCATTTAGCACATGTCTAGCTCCTGGCTGCCGGACCTGAAAATAAAGAGTGTTTGTCAGGCTGACCATTGCTCAGCCTGACTGACACTCTTTATTTCCAAAAGATGCGGAGGAGTGGCCCCTCCACCCTTATGGATGGGCCGCTGCTGATATTTTGGTCGAGCACAGAAGTCGGGATTGAGCCCAGATTTTCTGGTCTCACATTGTGCTATTCACCAAGTATGTGGGTAGCTCATTCTCTCTCCTTTATTACATCAAAGGTTAATGTTTTACTTTTAATGTTCATAAACATGTTATAAGTCACAGATAATTGCTCATAGCCACCAACTTCCAACCTGCCCTCAGGGGAAGTGAATTTTCTCCCTAGCTCACGTCTGTATATTTTTGTAGCTTAACCTTTAACCTGTCATTTAATATTGTTAGGCAGCCAAGGGCTTGAATTAGCAAAAATGGTTATTCCATTTCAAAGTTTTTTCTCAGAAAGGCCCCCAAAGTATTTCTTGCTTGGGGCCCCCAAATCATTAAGGTGACACTGAATTTTTGGCACCTGAGGGAAGAGCGTGTGGGTGGCAGACAGAAGCCACAGGAAAGCTTGGTTTGATTTTGACTCTAGAGTCCAAGAGGACCTCGAACTTAGTGACAGCCTAGCATGTGGTTCGACCTGGCGAATGGCTGGCTCGAGCTTTCGGTGGCTAACCCACCTCCCGGTGCTAGCCTGCTCTATGTATGTGGACACACGTCCCACCTATCCTGCATAGGTCTTGAGTCTGAATTGTGCCACTCAGTCAAGTCCATGGTGAATCACTCTGCCTCTTCACCAAAATAGTGAAGCAATATAATTCGAGAAACGTTTGTCATTACCGCATAGGTAAAGATAAGGTCTTTTGGCGACCTCAAGAATAGCAAAAGGTGCCAGGGTTGTCGCTACATAAAAGCCATGTTTAAGAGAGCTAGGTGAGGACCTCGGTTTGCAAAACCCAAGCAGAGTATCCATCATTAACAAAGTTACGGTGGGTCCATTATAACAGAAAAAAACATCATGCTTCTTTTTATAAGTGAATGCATGAAGATGGAGTTGAAAGAGGATGCCTGAGGGAGGTAAGGTTAATAGGTAAATGTCAATAAGAAATTGACTTTAAGATGCTTTGGCATGCACAAACAGAGACACTTTGTAAGGTTCAGCCCAGTGGTTAATTTATGCTAGTGGCTGCAACTGGGCACCACTAACCCTTATTTCTGGGGACCAGGAGTCTTTGCCCCCTCCTGCAATGCCCTAGTTCCAATCCTGGCCCGAGCTGATTAAACAGCAGACTAGTCCTTCTTCTATGGCCAACAGCAGAGAAATAATAGAAAAACAGACAATAGAGTGTTCTTTCACCATTTCAACGTATTGTGAGCCCTTCTTCTATATCCACGAACCACAGTGGAAATAGGACAAGTTATTTCCCTCTTGTCTACTGGCCAGTGGGCGGCATGCATGGATGGTGGTATCACCGCAGCAGCAGATTAGGCCTGCCTCCCCACCTGCTCACACTCTACCCTCAGGAAGGCTTCGTGGACTGGCACTTAGAAGTGCAGCTGAGGTCACGATTCAGAAGTGAAGACAGGCTGCTGGTCGAATTTCAGGGCAGTGTTTACATTGAAAGATGAATCAGGTGAGCATTCCCAACTTATCTTCCAAATAGTGTCCTTGGGGGGAGCGAGTGTCCAGTGGCCTAGATTGCACTTTTATTATCATAATTGCATTGTAAAGTTGAGGATAATGATTGTTTCGCAGGAGTGGGTTCTCTAGCCTAGATGAAATTATTTCATCTATGAAAACAACATGTGGCGAGAAAGTTAAACCATGGACTCCAAAGTGTAAGCCCATGGCTAGTCGGAGAGCGCACTGTACTGTTCTTATGGAAATCGACTGCCTGAGATGCTTTACTAGGTAATGTAAGATGCCACGGGTCACAAAAGGTTTGGTTTGGCAATCATGAGCAAAACAGTGAAGCCGTAGGGGCCTGAATCATACATGCTCAAGAACATGACATCACAGCTAAGGGCATAAGGTAACATCTCTGTATATAGAGGTTTATTGTTTCAGGGAATTGCCAAAAAAAGTGCATGGTGGGGTATCAAAACGTTATTGTTTAATTGAATGCTCGAGGTGCATTCCCCTAAAGAGAAAATTCACAGAAGATTAAATGTCGAGTGAAAACCACTAGCCAGTGTCAACTGAAAGGGACAGGGCATACCTTGGCTTCACAAAATGATAGCATTACCCCTCGCCCCATTATTTGAATGATCGAACTGTAGGTTTTTACTAAGAGGGAGTGAGCTGGCAAAGAGTCTTTGATGGAAGGCGGTGGGCAGAGTGACATATAAGAAAGTGAAAATTGAAACAATGTAGGATTTGAACCTAAAACAATGTAGGCTTCTCCCAAAGCTGCAGCGTTTGTAGGGCTTCAGGTTGGTGAGATAACAGCACGCGCTAAAACCGATTCATGTTTATGACATTTCCGATGGCCATATAATGGGATTTGTTTTGGGAGGGAAGTTGTGCCTGCCAGGTACAATATAGCCAGTGCACAGGAAAAGTTTTTGCTTAAGGTGTTAATAATTGCAGCCAATACGGCTATTAATTACCACCCTTCACTAATTAACCTCAGCTGCAGGAAAGGGCGTATAACGGTCATTGCCCTGCAGGTAAGGTCAACGCTGCTATTAGGACCCAGCATTTAAGCTCATTTTAGCTATTAGCATATTTTCGACTTTTTTGGCTAACGGTGCTTCTGTTTCCGCAAAAAAGTTAGGAGCCCAGATAGCCAGGTATAAACAGCTGATACTGAAGAGGAGGATGTTCCCCAATTTCTTCAGATAAGAAACATCAGCTGCAACCGCAGCGCTCCCAATGTTTTGGAGGGGCGGCTGCTAATAGCCGTATTGGCCTCACCTTCAGTACAATTATGGCTGTTAAATCCCCCCTTCTCCTGCACCCTCACTGGGGCTTGGGCCAATACCTACTACGGGAACAGTTACAGTAATGAACAGCCGTTATTGCCCAGCAATGCTAAATTAACAGCCAGCAGGCTCGGATCCAGCACATTTGCACAGATCACGTTAGTTTCGCCAAGATATCGCGAGTGTACAGGATTTGTCCCAGGGAAGGGATGGTACACTCCATGCACCCTCTTCCTTTGAGCCTTCGTGTCGCATGGGTGCTGCCCGCTGGCAGACACAGGGCCCTGGCATGCTGTGAATAGAGTTCAGAGGACGAGAGGTAGTTGGTGGAAAGGAGAGGAGAAAGACCACAGACTGTATCGGACGGGGAGTCTCAAATAACAGTTTTATTAATCTCTATTCCCGCGTAAATTGCTCCCCGTGCACTGATTAGGAGCTCTTTGAAAGGTAAGTGCTGACTTGGAAACCCAAGCTCCTGTCGAGGCCGGCTGTCAGACGGAGAGGCACTCCTTCTCGAAGTTTCTTTTGTAGGGGGCAACTTAATTGTATGAAGTAATCCAGATGCTTATGTCTCTGAGTAACTTTGGAGATATCCCCTGACACCTCCCAGGAGCTGAGAGCGAACATAAAAGTAATGTCTGTATAAACAGGGATGTCCTTCCACACTGGGCCTCGTGTTTACAGTTAACTTGTAAGTCGACCTCTCTCTTTTACAATGAATTGGTCAAAGTCCCAAACGTTCTTGTCCAGTCATTCATTGCTACTCCAGGGTTACTAGATAGCGTTCAAACTTCTTCTGTGGTGTACGTTTAACATTCTGTTTCCAAAAAAGTATGTATTGGTGGTGCTTCCTCTTACTCTATCCGTCATTTCGTACATTTACGCTGTATTGCATCACTTCCACTCGTGGACAGCCTACTTACTACCTTATGATACAATATGGTTGAAAAGCCAAAACTCTCTATCCACCAGTGCTGCGGTAAAGAGGGCTTAAGTACATTGTGTTGGGCAATATTTGGTACTAGGAGAGTCACAGCACTGGCTGAAGGTAGACAGCGCAGTCATCCTGCCCCTTTCGCTCTACGTGAGGTAGTGCCCCTTCTCGGCGTGAATTGTTGGTCCCCATGGGGACAGGTGCTTGTGGTATGGTTGCCTCAGAAAGATGCCTTTGCAGAGGTACAGGTAACTTATGAGGCAATGGAAGGGTCCTAAAATGCTTAGCAGAACCTATTCTTTGAGGACCTCACGGACTCTCACAGTATACTGTGTCCTTCTGTGCAAAAAGCATAATCCCAAATGCAGTTAGTATTTAAGAGCGTGTTGAAGAGACACAAAAGAAAAACAGTTCTGTAAACCCTGATTATGCTCTTGAGTGTCTGACTATATATGTCTCATGATGCCCTGGTGCATGTGTTTTCCCTTCGCCCTAAGGGGCATTTTCAAGGTAGCATACTACACATATTACAGGAACGTGTGAATGATATAATTTTAAATATTTCTCGCAGTCTTCCCCACCATCTTTCCAATCCTGCACAAGCATCTTTTGGTCTTCATAGACTCACTAAAAACTGGTTCTCAGCGTTACTGTGTTTAATCACTTTATTACAAAGAATACCTCAGTTTTCCCCATCTCTTCTCTTCTCCAGGGCATACAAGGTTTAACATTGTGTGTGCCTAGCAAAAGTTTTCGGGCCCTCGGAGCAAGTTTCTTTGGCCCATTCTGATATCAATTATACTTATTAAAGTTTACAATAAATTATTTAAAAATACACACTTTCAGTTAAAGAATGGGTCCGATATGGCACAATCTTGGGCTTAATGCATTTCATGTAATTAATTATTTAATTACTTTTATTGCAAGCCTCCATTTGTCAATGGAAGCTTGTGGAAAGTGCCTGATGCACTGGCTTCCATTGAGAAATGGGGGTTTTAAAACGTCCCTGCACAATGGGTTAGGCATCATGTGATGCCTGCCACACAGTACAGGAATGTTGAGGGGGGCACCGTGGACGACACCCAGAGGGCCAGTGGAGAAGGGGCCCTCTAGAGGTCCCCAAAGACAGTTTACAACAGCCAGTCCATGACAGAAAGGCCGACATGGATTGTCTGTCGGAAACCGACATCGTAATCCCAACAGCGGAGCCGATTATGGCTCCGCCATCATTATAGGGATTAATATTCCGCTCCTCTTCAAAAGAGGAGCGGAATCTCCCAGCGGGTTTTCCACCGACCACTGTCATCGAAATATGGCGGTCAGAGGGAAACCCAGGATGTCGGGCGGAGAGCCTCCGACTGCTGGTCGGAAGCTTTCCATCCGGCATCCTAATCGGGCTCTTGGTGTTTGATGTAGTGCAAACTTAGCTCCAAAGAGCAGCAGAGCTCATATTGAAGCAAGAATCGAAGGAAGATCTAGGGAGAGTTTTTAAACTTTGTCTTCAGGCTACTTAGTTCAAAGTAAACAGGATCTTTTGTTTACAAGAAATAGGAATGATACTTTCCTTTGATGTGCACTAAAACTAAAAGAGGTTTCAATGTTTGCAGTAAGTGCATCTCCTTGCTGAAGCACCCCTACTGTTGTATTAAAATGATATGCAATGTTTTTATTAATGAAAATAATTTATTACAAACATTCCTGCTACGTTCAAGCTTCTTTATTATTATTTTTTCTTTTTTTCTTTTTGAAACTTGTACTTGCAATAAAAAATAATTTAAAAAATCTAACCATCACATCACCTTGTTTGTGCCAGAACAATGTTGTCAACACTTGACTTAACTTTTGATTTTTTGAAAAGTAGTCTGTAATCCTGTTAACCCACGGTTTCTGCCCTTATAGATACTCAGTGTGGGAGACAGCAGTGTCTAGCTTAATTCTTAATTCAAACCAACCCTTCCTGCTGATTGTAATATTGTTTATATTCCAAAGTTTTTATTTCTCCGCATGTGAATGCTTAAGTATTTAATGATTCTAGGATCAAGATGTGTTGAAATTGGGCCGCCGATTATATGCCATCGCTTCAAAGAAAGGAAATGGTTAGTATTTGGTAGGGAAACGTATGTGGAAGCACCGTTTTATGGAATTCGCTGTTGGTTGGATTTCACTAATTCACAAGCAGAGGCTAAAGCGTGAACCCCTATGGGCCACCTTTTATCTCAATATATACGAAAGGGAGACCTTGCAGTAGGAGAGGGGCGTTTGGAATTCCAGTTTGTGCTCAGTGGCGGGAGGGAGAGGCTGTTGCTTAGGGAGAGAGCAGCAAGTCCCAGTCCTAATTGCAGTAGTTGATGGAGTGGTATGGGAAGAATGCTCTTGTTTCGGAGAGTTCAGCCCCATAAGCCTTTGGGGAGTTATGCTGCATTTCATCCAAACACACAGGGTCTATTTAATGCTTACTACCCCTCGCCTCCAGCAGCACAGACTTACCCATTTTCTTTAATATCTGCAACACCTGCAAGCAGATTTGACACATTAGCAAAACACCACAGTGTGCACCAGTGAACCCACTAAGCGGTTAACACCGCACACAGCCGACTCCACTCGCCTGCACCCACAGGGCTCTCCACTTTGCATTCTGAAGTGGGCTCTGCTCCACAGACATCCACTCCATGCCCTCCGTCCAGCACTGTTTCACCTATGAAGCTCTTCATTTTAAAACTACCCGCCCATAGAGCGTGCCCGTTGCAGAGACTCTCCTGCAGAGCCCTCCATGCCCAACCCTTTACTCTGAAGTACAGGACATGCTGGGCCATCAGCTCTGAAATCCCTTCCTTTCAGGGTCCTTGACTCTGAAACCAGTCTCTTCCAGGTTCCCCTACTCTGCAGCCTCTCCTGTGAAGGGCCCTCTGTAACACCACTGTGGGGCCAAGCCCCTGTAGCCACATGCACTAGGCTGCTGCTTTCCTGGGAGATCTCTTATTCTGCAGGCGCCAGCCTAGAGGGCCTTACACGCAACACTGGCACACCTATTGGGCTAACCAACTTGCAGATGCTTTCAGAGAGAGCTCACGGTCTTTCAAGCACTCATCTACAGACCGATCTTAAGAACAGAATTATAACGTTCAAGCAGTCAATGCGCTGTATTATCGCATCAAGTAGTGTTGCATTATTATGTTAGATTCGAGGAATCTGTATAGTGCCCATGCTGTTGTTTATGTGGATTTGCAGCCCTAAAAGAGTCTGGGTGCCTTCCAAGCTTGTTTTCGTGGATTCCTTCATAGGCCAAAGTCAGAATCGGTTTGTCAGGATCAGTAGTCATTTGTTTTAAGTGTTTTCTGGGAGTGCCTCTTAAAAATGCAATATCTGGTTATATAAAGCCCGAATTGCTTGAGGTATACATTGTGTAGCTTGTGTGAGGGTCTGCGGGTAAATTGGTAACTGCTCTGTTGCGAAGCTTGGTATAGGTGGTTGTGTTGGGTGTGTGGTAGGGGTTCTGTATAATGTACTCTGAAGTTGATATGGGATTGGGATTGGTATATTGCAGAACTGTTGAGAGAAGGGTGAAATTTCACTTTATGGCATGGCAGTGGTGTTTTTGGATATGTAACTGCATGTGATGGAGGGTTTTCTGCAGTGAACTCTCTCAAAAGTGTTGCTCTTTTACTTTCTGTAGCTACCAGTGTTGGAGCACAGTGCACTACTTAATCAAAACTAGTAATAATGTTCTCCTCCTGACTTCCACGTTAGGTTAATCTTCTTTATATTCTTTTTTCATACTTTTTCTAAATTATATCAGCTTTAAGAGCAGAGTTTGCTGTTGTTTTTGATAATCCTTTTACTGCAGTATCAGGTAGCCATTTCCAGGGGATGCCTGGATGCCAGCATAATCTTTAAGGTTAGCCCTAGCAAAGATAAGACATTTGACACCGCTACCCTGCTTCTGAATTCTGTGCAATATCTGTCAATCAGGTGATATCTCAAATCCATGCTACTAAGTCAGGCTCTCCTATGGACCCCTATCTGCTTACTGTTACCAAACTAGGTATGGATATTGTGTCTGCTCATCTCATGAGCTTCTTCAATTCCGTGTTTGAATCAGGGTATTTTCCTACAAAAGTGAAGGACGCCTCCATACTCCCTTTCCTAAAAAAGCCCTACTTGAATCCATCGGACCTGAACAGTTAATGTCCCATTTCTCGCCTTCCTCTACTGAGAAAGATAGTCGAAAAGCCCATGAATGTGCAGCTTGCTCTGTTTATACTTGAGAATCAGCTGCTAGATACTACTCAGTTCAGGTTCAGTAGTGTTCATGGTACTGAAAAAGTCCTCATCAAGACAACAGAAGGGGACATCTCAATCCTTGATGGAGGTGGCTTGCCAGCCTGGGTCCTACTCGATTTATCAGCAGCTTTTGATACAGTCGATCGTAAGATAATGGCCGACCGTCTCCGGGCTGTCAGTATCAAGGGGACTGGTCTTGCTCTTTTAAAATCCTTTCTTTCAGAAAGAAAACAAGTAGTAGCCCTGGATCAACTTGTGTCTGACCCCTTTTCACTTCTTTGTGGGGTCCCGCAGGGATCCTCTCTCAGTCCTACACTATTTAATGTTTATGTGAGGCCTCTGGCAGCCGTGATCAGGTTTTTTGGCTTCAATCTTACTTCCTATGCAGATGATACCCAAATTGTAGCATTCTTATCCACAGGTGACAATAGTACAGGATGTAGGTTTCATGATTGCATCTGAGCTATTGGGTCCTGGATGAACTGGAATTGTTTAAAACTCAACTCTGGAAAAACAGATGTTATCCTATTTGAAAATAATGCTTCCCTTTGGTCTCCTTTATGGTAGCCAGAGAAACTAGGCACCCTGCTTTCTCCAGTGAGTAATGTGAGGAATCTGGGAGTTGTAATGGACAATAAGCTTGTGTTCGGTCAGATGGCGAATGCAGTCATTTCTTCATCTTTTTGCATCCTGAGGATGCTAAAAATGATTTCCCCTTTTATCCACCCGGGGGACCGAAAACTGTGGTGACTACCTTGGTATTAGAGAAGTTAGATTACTGCAATGGGCTTTACTTAAATATGCAACACCAACATCTGAACAGAGTATAGGTTCTGCAGACTGCCGCTGCCAAACTTTAGCACCCATTCCTAAGTACAAATCTGTTTCGCAAGTCACCACCAAGCTGCACTTGCTTCCTAAAAGGCACCGGACTAGATTTAAAGTCCTCTGTCTTGCCCACAAGGTGTAGGTCCTGATCACCCGAAACAGAGCTTCAAATCGTATGGCCTAGGCAGAAACCTGTGCAACTCTGGAGCCATGAAACCTGTGCTCCCCAGGTTCAAATAGACCAGTTGGGGTGGAAGAAGTTCATGACGAATACTGCAAAAGAATAGAAAACAACTACCTTTTCACATCAGAGCCTCACACAAGTTGTTGACTTTTAGGAAGGAATTTAAAACCTGACTGTTTTTCCAAATAATGGTTGATCTGAACCCACTTCACAGAGCTAGTGCCAAGACACCTCCAGCTATACGTTGCACTTGAAAAGTTCTTTTAACATTAACATTAACATACCATGTTGTGCGCAAATGAGCGTGTGCCAGTGAGTCGCTTCCGGTTTGAATTGAAATACTTCTGGGAGCTTTGTTTTCCAGTTCACTGCCCTGGATCTTTGCTCGCAGGTATCTTGGCTGCCACTGGAAATTGTGCTTCCAAGCAGAAGGAATGCACTGCGTAATAGCTCCCATGACAGATGGCTATAAGATATTTTCGATTGAGCAAAAGGGAGCGCACCAAACGTGTCCAGAAAGGAGGGAGAAGTATGTGAAATATGCTCAAGAGGTAGGCCTGCTCCGTCTCCCGCACAGTGGCACTGCCACCCCTCCAGCCGCCGCAGCCAGTCTGTTGCAGGTCTTCTCGCCAAGTGTGTTGGCAAGTTTGCCAGGTTGCTAAGAGTGCAAAATCACATCACACAAGACTATCTAAGGCCTAAACAACTGATTACACCTTAAAATAAGGTGCAGCGAGAGAGTAAGCAGACCTCTCTCAAGAAACACCTTCTTTTCAGGTTTCGTAGTTAATCGCTTAAAAGTAGCTGTTTCTTTGCCTGTGTACACATTCCCTCTGTTATAATAAACCTCGCATGCCTGCAGGAGAGAAGGAGTGCAGAGGTCAGAAGGAATACTTTATTCAGCTGCACATCCCAGTAGGTGGTATATTCCAGTTATTTTATCACAATTATTTAATATACAAATTACAATTTTGCTGGTTTGAAGTTAGGAATAACCAAGAGTCCTCCTTAATACATGCATGTATTACGGAGGACTCTTGGTTATTCCTAACTCCTAACTTCACACCAGCAAACGCTAGTCCAACTAGCCGTCATAAACTGACTTAACTCCTTTGATTTTGAAATTGATTTTAGTGTCATTTTCTAAGGCACGTGATTATTTGATGTACAGTCTTGTCGAACAGTTTTGTGGTTTTTGTAGGATGTGTAGAACGTGGACACTTTATTGATTTCAAGTTATTTTCGCAAATGTCATTTATGTGTGTGTAAATTTCATTGTATATTAATGTAAATTTGTGTAAATATGTGGATATATATGTGTCTTTTTTGCTGAGTAAATGTTTTTTGAAAAAACTGAAAAAGAAATACAAACAAATGGTATAAATAAAAATACTTGGTCGAATTAAACAAACGGTGTTTTCGACCCTTCTGAATTTTGGGTATAAATGTAGGTGGTTAGGCACTTTTGTGTTTTTCTCATTCAAATAGGGTCCAGCCTTTCCACCAGTCCTCAAGGGCCTAATTCCTTAGGTTTTCCAATGTGTGTTAACATGGCAAATGACAACAATAAAGCTGTATATTAACGTGACATGATTTCCCACATAATTTGTTGCGGTTTTCTCTTTCTTGCTGCATACTTTGCTTTAACTCATAAATTGGTCCTCTATTTATATATTTGTTTAATGGCCCGGTCCACAAGTGTGTGCTACATGTATGTTAGCACTAACTTAATGTACGTAACCAGTATTAAGGCTACTGAGTAGGTTGGCTCGGCTTCCCCAGATGTCTGTTTTCGAGTTGCTTGTCCCAGATTTCAGCTCAGCACTTTCTGAGGTTGTTAAAGGCAATGCCCACATATGTGCCCATGTATCAGTTATTTTATGAACTCTTTGTTGATTTGGTGAAAACACTGTGTTCTGTCAATTTTCAACTATTATATCAAAACAAAATGTTCTACCTAATTTGTACATGCGCCCATGAGGACATAATATGGGAAAACTATGGACATATTTGAATTTCTACTGGAAATGCGAGGTAGACCATGTTCTCTGTGACAAGGAAAACTGCTGTAATCTAAGCATTTAATTCAAGAATACACATTTTTTCGCAGACATTTAAAAACAACATAAATAACAGCATTTATTCCAAAAAACACAGACCGTCCTTTCAGCTGAGGCACAGATGGCATGTAGGGAGCCACTGCCAAATCCTGAAATCTGCCAGCTTTTGCATTTTGCTTAATTGTTTCTTTTTACAGTGAACAACTCTTAATTGAGAAGCGCGATAGGATTGACTTACGAAAACATGTTTCAGTGGTTCAGATTCTACAAGAAGCAACCTTACCACTGGCAAACATAACAGAATGTATAATTGGGGTGCATCGCTTGGTCATAACTACACATTTGCTGTTCCCACCTAGCACTTTTCTTATGAGCGCATATGAACTCCACCTAACAAAGATTTATTCAAATAATGCATTTAAATGCATTCTGTTTGATCGATCTTAGAGTGAGCACAGGCCTACGCTTTATCCTAGACTTCTGCTGATGTGCGTGACCACTTCTCTACATTTTGAGAAGACTCCTGGAGGAGATGGCCTAGTGGCTACAGCTGGCGCAGCTCAACATCCTTGTGCCAGGTCTGCCCAATTCAAAGACTGCAAAACAAATCTTTTATGTTTAATTCCCAAA
Source organism: Lissotriton vulgaris (assembly GCF_964263255.1). NCBI lineage: Eukaryota > Metazoa > Chordata > Amphibia > Caudata > Salamandridae > Lissotriton > Lissotriton vulgaris. The sequence continues at coordinate 998,460,192 of NC_141695.1, read as the reverse complement.
AGTAGCTAGATTAAGACCACACATATGAAACGGAAGGCAGTCTCAGTTATGAACAATGTTAAAATCTGCATAGTTGAAGATATCTGCATTCTTGTTTCATGGGACTGAACAATCCACCTACACTGGCAGGATTGGTAGCTTTCCTCGGCCTATTTAGAACCCCTTCAAGGTCAGTTCCCTTCAGAAGAAGGACTAACTCAACAGAAGGCCTGGGAATGCAGAACACCCCCTGCATCTACAGCATCCAAAGGATTCACTCACCATCAAGGGTACCCTCGCACGGACCAACCTTCTCATCCTGGTACAGGCACCAATGGTATTACAACAAGAACACAAAGTAGGCAATTAAAGCAAACAATTGCCACTGCAAAAATGTGGACTATATACTGGTGGGAAAGACTAAAAGTTGGATAACGATCGCTAATTTTCATTTAGGAAGCCTCTGCTCACGGCTGTGTGGAGTATGTATGCTCTTGAATTCGTCAGTGCCTAAGTCCTCCTTGCACCCCACTCAATGGCGCCAAACTGAGCTTCTCCGGTAGGTTTGACATATCACTCAAGTGAGTAGACCAGACAGTAAAGCAACAGTACCTGAACCACAAAGGTGAGCCCAGGAGAGCATGGCCTTTTCATCCAGATGTAAGAAATGCCCAACAAGTATAAAGAATAAAAGTTAGAACAGAAAATTGTTTAATCAAAAGACATTTAAAATCTGTCCTGAACGTGAAAGATGGTGGCCTTCTGAGCATATGAAAAAATAAGCAGGATTTTAATGTTTGGAAGTAGGAACTGATGTTTGGAGTAATGTAGAGAGGTTGATGAAGTGTGGTGGTGCAAGAGTTGGGGATGATTTCAGGTTTTGCATGTAGTAGAATGTAGCATCGCTGATTCATCTACACATCACAGTGTCAATGGATATTCCTCCATAATTGAAACAAGCCAGTTCGACCGTGAATTGGCCATTGCTTGCTACACAGACCCAGACCCAGGACAGATATATTGGCCAATGCTTTGATTAACAATAATCATCAGGGTTCTATTACAGCAAGTAGCATGTTCTTGGAGAAATATGCCTACAGCAACACTGGCTTCACAGTTCTTCTATTCTTTCTTTTGAAAATGCTCTGGCTCTGAAGGTAACTTTCCTTCCCGCCTTGTGTTTTGCCACACCCTCGCTCCTGTCCTGCTTTGAGTTGCTCGCCGCCACCGACACACACTTCCCACTTTATAAGTTTACTATAAATATATGTGACCATGTAATTATCTTTCATGCAAAATGTTCTTGATTTTTTTTTTAGTCATTATGTCATTATTTATTAAGTGCATAAAAAAAATTTATGCAACAAATGTCTGCGCAGTGCCTTAGAATAAAACAGTGTTCCCCCTGAAGTCTTTGAGGATCTTTTTAAACCAAACTGCCAGGTAAGGAAGGGCAAGGGGCTGGTTTACAACTCAGGCTTTTCAACGAACCTGCAATCAACATACCTACAAAAATCCATTTCTGCCCTCCAAACAGGGAATCTTCAAAAGCTGACACATGATCAGGAAGGGCCGTTTATGTGACAGTTCAAATGGTACCGGTAATAATGGTCTTTTAAAAATAATGTTCACACAAGCTTACAAAAACACACACACATTCTATAACACTACCCTCTATTATAATAACAAATACAAAAATGACATTTTAAATGTGAGACGTTTTGGCTTTGCCAATGCTAGTTTTATATTGTTTCTCCACTGTGCAAGTCTGCCATAGATTAGTCAAAACTATTTTCATCTGGGCAAAACAACTGTTTTCAAAATGGTAGAAAGGACCAACTGGTGCGGCGCTGCCTGGGGGATTCTGTGGGAATCCTGCGGTATTTCTGGCGGACTTCCACAGCCTTATGGTGAAACTCTCTCACTAAGCATCTTAGCAGAATTGTAATGGCCAGAAGCTGTCTTCCCAAGGTAAGCCTTTTCACCAACGCGTAAACCCTTGACTTTGGTCAGGAGACGCATTTGGCTCACCTGCCCTACATTAGACCATTTAAGAGGCATATGAATATCGAATCTTTGATGGGGTTTGCGGTCCCACCCATCTCATTCTAGAGTCGGTCTCTTTGAATGAGGTGGTCCTGCACTAGCTAGTGCTATGTGGGCTTCGTTCTCTTGCGGCCTGTGGGTAACACGTCGCCAGTGTGATGCCCTGCGTGTTTCTAAACTGTAGTAAGCTCCCATTGCAGAGTCCTCCTGCTGCTTGTTCTCTAGGATTTCACAAGGAGGAGGTCTGCAAGCATCTTGAAAGTCTGAACCTGTATCCTAGTTGCAAAGGGATGACAGTGAATGCATTCCTGCGCTTTCCCCGGGCTGGGAAATGAAGGATTAGTTTGTCTGTGGATTACACTGGAAGGGTTAAGCCGCAAGCAAACAAACATTTCCCACATCCCTCCCAGGGCTTGAGCAAGTGCTTACTAGAAACAATTAGCACCTCAATGGGGATCTGAAGCCCTGTAGAAAGGAGGGCTTGTGGACTTATGGCCGAGCGGCGCATACTGACAATAGTGCCCGCTGCCGCCTGGGTAGAGGTCTCATGGCTATGCATTGTGGGTACAGTATGGGGCAACAGGTGTAATTAGGTATTCAGTGACACCTTTGACGCTGGTGTAGCAAAATTAAAAGATAAATGAAAATAAAAAGGTCAACAAGAAGATGCACTAATCTAGTGGGGCATTACTACTAGGATCAATACACCACATTAGGTCTATGGAAGATAGATAGATAGATAGATAGATAGATAGATAGATAGATAGATAGATAGATAGATAGATAGATAGATGGATGGATGGATGGATGGATGGATGGATGGATGGATAGATAGATAGATAGATAGATAGATAGATAGATAGATAGATAGATAGATAGATAGATAGATAGATAGATAGATAGATAGATAGATAGATAGATAGATAGATTCTCCAATGGCGATTTTCAAGTCATATACAGGTTTGTAGATTGATATGGAGTAATAGATTTGCTCTCTTGGACACAACAAAGATATAGACTTATGTGATGGAGACTTGATTTATTTAAGAAACAAATAAGCAAGACTGTACTTATGAAACTATTATGACTTTTTATTCATTTTTCTGGCTTTTGGCACTGCAATAATTTTTTTTGCCTTCCATGCTCAAAGCTATGCTGAGGAGCTGCAGGTCCTCGTGCTGTGCATTGAGGGCACCTTCCTTTATGGATTGTACAATCAGGGTTCTCTATCCCGCAGACTGCGAAAAGTGCGACTGGTGCCACCTCACGCCTGCGGAACACTCTCGGGGAGGGTACCACTGGGCCGTGCTGTTGAACACTGCAGTCACTATGTAAGAAGCACAGAGTATTGAAGGAAAGTCTGAAGAAACATTGCTGCCCACTTCCTGTCGGATTCAAAGAGCGATTTCACAGTTATTAGGACTTTGTGGGTTTGAGGCATGCTCTGAGCTAAGCCCGACCGACGCAAGTAAAATCTGTATTTGAAACAAGAAGTATTTCTAGTCATTAAATGTTAAGACCTCGTCTTATGTTTCCTTGACGTTGTTGTAAGGAAATCAGGGGGATGAAGTTGGTCTTGTATGTGGTGTGACGTACAGAGTTCTTGGTAGTAAGCCATGAAGAACAAAAAAGCGTTCACCTCCCCAGGAACATATTAGCCAGTAGCAGCTCGCACAGGTATGATCAGTGAGGGGGTGGGGTGGGGGGTGATCGGAAGTGGACAGACGATGGGGTAAGTAAAATTGAATAAATAAATTAACAAAACCACTTACCTTGCGCTCGCTGCATCGTCGACTCGCCGATGCGGTGAGCGCAAGGTAAGTGGTTTTATTTATTTAATATTACTTATTCCGTCTTCTGTCAACTTCCACCACCCCCTCCCTGCTGCGCCCCACCGCTCTTCCCTGTGCGAGCTTCTACGGATATTAGCCTCAACTGTGCTGTCAACCCTATGAGATAAATACACATCCAAATTCCTATTGGATGCGTTATCATGTACAGTAGATTAACCATAAAAACTCTAACTTTGGAGCAGGTATCCTTTCTTTTGCAGTGCAACCCTTTTTAACAGCATTCCCCCCACCATACCCTGAACTTTCCCGCCATTTTCTAACTGCCCACTTAAATCACTACTGAAACTGTACATGGAGGCTCAGCGCTTCTGGATTAGTCTGTCAGATAATCACGAGGACTGCGAAGTGCACAAAGATGCATGGGAAAATAGCTGTATATGCAGAGGGCCAGTGAACAAAGAGCTTCAGTGTTGCCTTGATTTGGGAAAAGTACAAACGCATCAGAACAAGACTGATGCAGAATGCAAAGCACAGAACTTTGCAAGGAGATTGTAAACACATGCCAACGTGGAATGTGGGTCTGATTGGGAAATATTACAGGTGATGTCTTCAGCTATCAAAAAGGCAAGATCATATCAGTGTCACATTTATCTGTAACCACTTGTGTTTTTGTCAATATATTATGGATTTTGTGGCGTGATATTTTGTAGCTTTTTGTGGCAGTCAGTAGTTTCTATTAGACGTTAATCGTGCATAGTTTAGTTGAATGAGTGTGAAAGGTTGGCGTTCAGCTCAGCGCAGCAGGGCTAAGGGCCCGATTTAGAGGTTGGTGTGCAGGGTATTCTGTTGCAAATGCAATGGAGTACCCTTTCCGTCAAACCCTCAGTCCGTCTCATTTACAGATGAGCGTACATTAAGTTTTCCATTGGCAGAGCCCCCATTGGCTCCGTTGCCCATAAACTACTGCTGACGGCTCGATAGAGTAGAGGCAATCGGAGGAAGAACATTCCACCGCGAGCCCCATTTTGGGTGATCGGTGGAATGTCTTTTTGTTCCTGTCTGTCATTGCCAGGATAAACCTGAAGGTGAGGGACTGAAAAATAAATAATGACTCCATACCCTGGGCAAAACCTCTTAAGGGTGTTGGGGTCATTTGTTTCTTTTTTTTTATGACACAATTTTACATTTTGTGAGTTTGTTGCTGAAAAAATATATATATATATATATATATATTATGGTAAACAGCCATCAAAATGGATGGCAGCCATCCGCCAAATATTTTGTACATTGCGGCATTCCTTTCAATGTTCAGAGATGACTGCATGACTGGCTGTCATCTATAAATTTGACTGACGGAAGCTTGTGAGGGTGGCAGAGGTAATGTCCCTGATAGAGGAAGTCCATCAAACTCTAAATCAGGGTAAATATAATGTTGTCATATTTTCATCATATAGACAGGACCTACCACCTAGGGCTTGCTAGGGTGTGGATTTAAAATTGTGATGGTGTGCTGCCACCCGGTTATACAGCTGAGCATACTACTGCATCATTTGCAAGTATCTGTGTGAAACCTGGCTGTCACAGGCACCATGGGTTGGCTTAGTCATTCTCCTATGCTTCCTTATGTTGGCAAAATGAGTGTTGATGCGTGGAATAAAATTGATTCCCTCAATGAACGCCTACAGGCAGTTTGCTTCCTACAAGGCACTATGTACCTCATCTGCCTGTTTGCTGGCCTCAGACACGTAATATGTCTTACAATATCAAGGGCCTCTTCAAAAGGAGTGAGAAAAAAGCACACACTGTAAATAATAACTGAAAGGTTTATTTTCTTGCACTTTTTGTATGTGCCATTTTGTTTTAGGCTCCATGTTACAGCATTTGAACGGCACACCTGCGTAGAAGGGCATTTATGCAGTAGTAGGGATGCGTTTGTTACACTTGCTGCCACAAAAGCGTGCTCTGTCAATCCTGCATCAGCAGAAGCGAGAAAGATGCCCTCTGGGTTGCTGCGGGGGTGGGGGGGGGGGGCAGGGGATGGAGAGAGCATGTCTGATTCGTGAAGTGCCTGTGGAGGAGGAGAAACAAAGTCTGGGATCTCCAAAGCAGGCCAGGCAGGGATATGTGAGCAAGGGCGCCCGCCTCTTGTAAGAGCCCGCCAGCACACGCCATGGCATTAGTGGCGTAACAAATCATGTGTGCCCCCCTGCAGAGTACATGGAGGGGGGTCCCCACGCTCTGGACCCAGTCAGGAGGAGCTTTCAGGCCAGGTCCCCCTGGAGCTCGGGCCCCACTGCTCATCGCCCCCCGCAGCACGGGGGTTATCATTACACCACTGCATGGCATTGAAGAAGCGCACCCTGTTAAACCAAAGGTCTCTGATTCAAAGCTACATGAGCTTCCAAGCACCTGTGTGTCTGCGGTTCAGGTGTGATGTTCAAGGCCTACGCACATGTTGGTGCGTGGTGTGTTGTGGATGCCTCAATGTTTAACCTTCTTCAGCGCCTTCTGTCAATTTGCAAGACATGGCTTCAAGAACACTCCCTAAACCATTGAGTAGCTGTGGAGACCAACTCCCATGGATGGTGAGGCTAATCCTTAGAGTATATTGTCAGGCCTGTGGTGCTGTTTGCACTCCTTGCATCAGACTCTTGATAGGTGGCTGTGAGCCTGCCTGGAGATAATGTGCAACTTTCTCTTTAAAAATGAGTTTTTGTTTGAACCCCTTCACATGTCACTCATGTGCACTCAGAGGGCCTTGGGCCTGACTCCTGCCACTGTCATATACCCTGTCACCCACCAGCCTCCCCCTTCCCTTCCTTCCTCCACTTTTGTTTAGTTTGGATGATTATGCTGCTGAATCTCTGAACTTGGTTAAACATTTCAAGTTTCTTCAACCTCTGAGTGTGGATCAATACCCATTACCAGTGGATGCCAGGGCTCCATCAGCGGTAAGTGGTTTCTTATTCTTACTCTGCTCGCTGGTGCCTGTGACTGATCCACAAATTACCGCCATTCAATAGACTTTTGTTCCTACCTATGTTGGTAACGAGAACGTCTTATGCCCTGATGTCTGTCTCGCCCAAGTCTCATTGCTGCGTTTATTACTTGCTATTCATTTTCTGTAGCACACTTGCAAACTTGTGGTCATCTTGGGGTTCTGTTTACATTGCATGTTCAGATAGTTGGCTTTGGGGTCTGACTTTTTGAGTTGTGCCATCAGGGCAGCAGTGGGTGTGGCAGATACTGACCAGTGAATTCTAGCATTCTAACTACAGTTGTAGAATATCTGGGGAAAGTTTACCCCCAAACAATCCAGGTGGTTTACTTATTATTAGATCAGAAGCCCTGCAACAGTTTGAGAAATGTAAAAAATTCCCCAAATATGTTATGGAAGGTTTGAAAACAAGAAACTTTGCATTACAGAAAGTTCTAACCAAAGGACGCCGCTCAATGCAAAAAACCAATCATAGTTAAAGGCATGGGGATAGGTGGGTGGGATGAAACTGGCAAAGTTTTATAGGCTGAATTCATGGACTGCTTTATCTCCTACCTTGGAAGGGCATGCTGTCTTCACTCACTTCTAAATGTCAATCTACTCAGACTCATTGTACTTCCTCCTTCCATGGTAATTGATCACTTGTTTAAGGAGTGTGTGTGGGTGGATGCCAATATGAGAGTAGTGTTGAGTGTGACTGTATTGCATTGTGTTGTAGCATTTACACAGCACTTCATACCCTTGACAAAGCCATGAAGCCTATGATTGGCATCAAGTTCCTAGACACCATTTTGTAATGCATAGTTGGAAGGGTATTGGATGTAGAGTGCTGGGTGAGGAGCATGAGGTTCAAAGCTGATTAAAGCGTTCAGCAGTGTATCCCGCACTGTCCGCACATGGCACTGGTGCTTCAAACTCCCTGCAACATCTGTACAGCTCCTTTAGAGCTCTCAATGACACCCTCAGTAAAGCAGTGGATATAAATGAAGGATTTAAGTATTTCTGAAAGGGTACCTAATATTCATCAGCTTTTGAGTGCCTTGGTATGCACAAATACCTTCAAGGGTTTTGGGATCTATTCCAATGAATGACAACTTTGAATAAACAATAGATAAGAAAAACCTCATTGGGGATGCAAAAGCTGCAGATCGCTTCCTGTATCACACTTTGGAGCACATTTCAAACTTTTGTGCCTCACAATGAATTCCCTGAGTACTTAGGGATGTAGCTATCAAGACTACAGCATGTTCAGTACCAGAGTAATAGGGGCCTATTGCACTCTAAACATGTTTTTACATGAAATATGGGGAAGGGGCTCTTTTTTCCTCGCTTGCATAAGAGCCCATGGCACCCTTGCTACACCACGGGGAGTATTCCTTAGAAACTGGGACTGTTGACTCTTGTAACAGTCCTGACGTCAGTGAACATTTACATATTCGGAAATGCAGTCAATGTATGATTGCGAGTGGGGTAAATGTTACTTGTCAGTTCATTTCCACTTGCTACATTTTCTTCTCCATGGGGAAAATTGCAGATTTGATGGACAACCAGCAGTCCAAAAGAGGGCTTCCTGCTATTATTGGCCTCAACAGAGCAGAGAGACTGAGGATCGGTTGGCTCCTCAGCTCTAGGAGGCATGTCTCACTTTATGTCACTTCAAACCATGTAGAAGTTTGTTCGGGTATATCATTTCTCACTGCTTCAAGGCAGCCCGAAGTAAATTAAGATGAGCACTTCAAGTTTTGTCCAGGCGGATATCTGATCTTCTGCACAATCCAGCCTATCTCCACTGCTCCCAAACAGGCGTGATTTCAGGGAATGAACACTTCCAACCATGAGGATAGCAACTCTTCCAGGAAGTGCCAGTAGATGTCACCCCCAGTGGTGCCAAATATCGTCAGCCCTCATGCTTCCGGCAACAAATGTAGCAATATTTAGTCTGGTACTTGTAGAAATGGATCACTATCCAAATTTAGAGCAGGATTAATCTTCAGATTAAGAAAAGAATGTAAATCACACTTAATGTCAACTACCAACATTTGGACAGCATTGTGAAGAAATTATCCTTCACAATTTCCTGCTGACAAGATGTTTCATTAGTTCTCTATTACTAAATAGCTGGTGGAAGATGTGAAGGAAGAAGATGCATCATTATGGCATGTGAATCCAGAAAAATGCATTCGGAAACCTTTTAAGGGTATATGTTTTTGATCTCTGTGACATTTTAGAGACTATGGGCATATTTACTAATACATCAAGTAACATCGCCAGTAACCAAAGTTGTTGTGCAGCAATGGGTGAGAGGGAGAGAGCAGGACAGCACCATATCTAATAAGATATGGTGCTGGTGTTTTCTTCCCATGAACTGGCACCATTTCCGGCCTACATTACATCACGCACACATCTCGTCACCATAATGTAAAGGTGTGTGCATGATGAGTAGCATAGGGTTTGTACTGGAAGGATACCCTTACAGTATAAAATGATATTCTTAAATATATTTTCCCACTTTGTACCATGCATCACGTGCAAAGTTAGAAAATGTTAGAGAAAATAATTGTCTGCCTCAAAGATGCATGATTTTGTGGTACAAAGTCCTGTCTATCATTGTTAGTAAATACAGCTTTGTGTCAAGTACCATGGATGGTTGCCTGTGAACTCTTATGTATGTCCCATGAGACACTGTCTTGATGTAAGGTAACCAAATTACTTTAGGCAACCTTCCAGGGCAGAAAATAAATTGTGCTGGAAAATAAATCCCAGAACAAACATTTGTGTAATTTGTGCCCCTTTTGGTGACTTTTCACAGATGCAACGAGCTGATAAAACTGTCCTTATATTTTTCTTCAAAAATAGTAGACGAGTGAACATGTACTGTTATGAACAGAATGGCACGCCTGATTTGAATCGTATGTCACAAAATCCAAACAAGCGTTCTAAGACTTTTATAGGGTGGAATGCAGTACTTTAAAAACATCAAATAAAATAGAAACAAATATCACCTCACTAAAGCATTTTAATAACCCTGTTATCAGCAATCAACTCTTTATGCACTATCCTTCAAATGGGTGTGACCTTACAATATTGTCTTTTACAGAATATACTTCTTTCCTCCCTTTTCCCAGATCGTATTTAGAGCATGAGTTCTAGAATGTATTATGGGGAATCCCACAGGCCGAAAAACCCCAATGTATGCTTCAAGTGTGCATCAATTAAACATTTCTGTACATTATTAGTCAATTACTTTATGGAAATGTTTGAGCTGGCTGTTGGGCTGGATTTGCACACTTGTGTTTTTTTTTTAAATATCACTGCAAGAACAGGTGGCTATACAAGTAAATCGTGTCTTACAAAATAAAACATGCTGTAGCTGTGTGGCCTCTGACACTCCTGTTAAAGAGGGAGAAATTGACTTTGTACCGGTAGAGGTTTATCTCCTTTTGCTGAACCTCTGACCTTGTCAAGGTAGATGATGGCTGGTGGGGAGTAAGTGGAATATTGGTTTGTGATTGTCGACGAACTGCTGCCTGCCCTTTCTGTTCCCGCCCCCCAGACTGTGCGGTTCTCAGGGCAGGTGTGCTTTTAAGCTCAGGACGTTGGTTGTCAGGTTGGAGATTTAATCAGCAAAATTCCTTTCACTTCAGAAGAAAGGACTTTCTTGGAGAATAGTAAATTAGATTTTTTTAAAAATGGACCTCGACTATTGTTCCCTCAGGGATGCCGCGCTGGATGCGGTTAATTGGTGCCCTGCAAAGGCGGTGCTGGAAACGACGAAATGTTAGGAGCGTGGCACGTGCATTAAAGAGCCCAACATGGCACTGTTTGTGGATATTACGTACTAAACATTTGTCAATGACTTCTTTTACAGTGCTTAATATATATATATATATATATATATATATATATATATATATATATATATATATATATATATATATAAATCAAGAGCAAACTCTTGACACCGCTTCTCCCTCGCAGGATACGGAAACAGAGCACGTACCACAAGCTTAAAAAATGCCTCAGTTTATTTTCAGGTTCAGCTTACAGTCAAACAAAGGCAGCCATGACGCGTTTCGTCCCTACAAGGGGGACTTGATCACATATATATATTTTTTTATAAATAAACATAGGAATCCATAGTTTTTCTTTGAGGTCCCCCATACGGTGCTGTCGAATGCAGGGGTTTCTGAATACCAGGGCTGTCTCTCATAGGATTCCTGCCTCTTTCTTACACCATTCTACTCTCCCAACTTCTTCAACTATTCCAGGCTCGTTTTTATCTCTTCTTTCTCCATCTGTCCCTGGTTTCCAATCTTTCTCTTCCTTCTTCTTTGCCTTTTATCTCCTGCTCTGGTTCAAATTCACCAGAGGAAAAATAAGCCTTGGTCCCCTAAAATGCGAGTTCCTACTTCCTACACCCACAAGCGCTGCCTTTATAGCTCTGTGTTTGGCATTACAGACCACAGCAACACAAGGTTGGCCACTGTGATTATTAAACTCTCTAAGAATAAGTCAGAGAGTATGTTCTTCACAGAAACCATAGGTCTCCCTCTTTGATGCCTGTTGGGCTCAGTCTAAGCTCTATAAAACCACACGAATAAAATAACATTGAATCCTGAAATAAGTAAGCAAGGAGTGTCTTTTAAGCACAGCCACAAGAGCCACTGAAGGTTTCACTAAGAATGGTGTACGGAATGACAACAATACTGTCTACTTGTCTCTTAGATCCCGTCTCCACTACATAAAACCATACAAATTACAAAAGGGAAATTAAGTTAAGCACCCCAATAAATAATCAAGAAGTGTGTTGCAGACATAGAGATGATTGAAATCTGTGGAGACTAGCTAAATAGTGTGGTCTGAGCGCATAGTCCATTTAATCTTCTAAGCGTTGATCATTGATTGTGTTCTGAACACAGACATTATTGAACCTCCTAAGAAGTAATCCTGTAGTGTGTTCTGATCTGAGTGATGGAACACATATTAGAACACTGGAATGCTGGGAGCTCCATGTTGAAGGCAAGGAAATGCCTCAGTGCCAATAATGGCTGATACAGCCTTTCTGTTTCTTCTTTTTTATATCATGACATTCTACCCTCAGTGGGTGGAATGTTCTAATATAACTATAGCCCTTACTGCGGTGGGCTTTACCAGTTGTAAAGGACCTTATCACTTGCTATAGGTCACTCTCTTTGGGTCTACCTGTAAACGAGTTCAGGGCCTTTAATAACTGGCATAGCACTTGGTGTGGGCTATATTGCTATATTGTCTCTGAAAGGAAATAAGTGTTGTCATAGTTAGTCCTTGTCAGCAAAAGCTCACTTGCTGACAAGGACTAGTGCCTAAAGTGCACTGTAGGCACTGTGGGAGGTAGTACAGACTTTGATTAACTGTCCTAAAATCCGTGGCTATCAAGGGTTAAGGAAAAGCAACATTGATCAGCAGGACATCAATGTAAAGATACACATGAATCCATCAGCGGCCCATGCAGGTAATAGCAATGGGGCGGTGGGACCGGGTGGGAGGGATTTCGACAGACGACGAAGAGGTAAAATACTTTTTAGGTCTCGCCTGTCGATGCGCATGCGCATCGAGCAAGCGAGACTATGGGGGCTCATCGACTCTTTATCCAACTTGCAAGGAATCGTGGCGATTCCTTGCAGTGCCCGTGACTTTTAAGCTCAATGCGCATGCGCATTGAGCTTAAAAGCGCGTGCACATGGCCCCAGCCGCCTGCCTTGCCTACTCTCCCGCCCCCTCACTTCTTGATTGCACGGCCGCTAGGCCGTGCCTCCCCTACTCCTCCTCCTACTCTCCTCCCCTCCCGTCTGTTCCCGCACTCCTCCCACACCCCCCTACTCCTCCTCCTACTCTCCTCCCCTCCCGTCTGTTCCCGCACTCCTCCCACACCCCCGCTCCGCCCCCTCACTCTCTCTGCCCGCCCGCTCTCCACTCCACGGCTTTCTTTCAGTTTGTTTACCTCCACGTTTGGATCTCCTCTGACTTCCAAGTAGATTTTGCAATAGCTGGCCCCTTGGAGGTTTTCTCTTGGAATTTTGAACCGAAGCAGCTTCCGTACCATAGACGTCCAATGCTTGGAACATTATGGGTTCACCAGGGGTAGCAAATCCTCGTTCATGCGTGCTGAAGGCAGATCTTCTTGGCTTGCTACCCTCTGGAATGCCCCCAAGTCATGCCTGGCAGGCAATGGTGCAAACAATCGGTATTTGGCACAGGGTGATTGAAGGTAAAAAGGGAAGCCCACGGAGATGCAGAGATGGCCCATGAAACTAAATACTTGCGCAACGAGAAGGCCTGGGTTGGCTCATTGCTTCTAGAAACTAGGAACTTATTTTGTTTGAATTCATCCGCAAGTCCGTAGAACAGCTGCTGTCCATGAGACCCGTCTTAAGCCTGATCACTTAACCTACTGCAGTAGCCATGGAGTTCGTTATTTTTCTGCTACTGTGCCTACTCTCCTCCCCTCCCGTCTGTTCCCGCACTCCTCCCACACCCCCCTACTCCTCCTCCTACTCTCCTCCCCTCCCGTCTGTTCCCGCACTCCTCCCACACCCCCGCTCCGCCCCCTCACTCTCTCTGCCCGCCCGCTCTCCACTCCACGGCTTTCTTTCAGTTTGTTTACCTCCACGTTTGGATCTCCTCTGACTTCCAAGTAGATTTTGCAATAGCTGGCCCCTTGGAGGTTTTCTCTTGGAATTTTGAACCGAAGCAGCTTCCGTACCATAGACGTCCAATGCTTGGAACATTATGGGTTCACCAGGGGTAGCAAATCCTCGTTCATGCGTGCTGAAGGCAGATCTTCTTGGCTTGCTACCCTCTGGAATGCCCCCAAGTCATGCCTGGCAGGCAATGGTGCAAACAACCGGTATTTGGCGCAGGGTGATTGAAGGTAAAAAGGGAAGCCCACGGAGATGCAGAGATGGCCCATGAAACTAAATACTTGCGCAACGAGAAGGCCTGGGTTGGCTCATTGCTTCTAGAAACTAGGAACTTATTTTGTTTGAATTCATCCGCAAGTCCGTAGAACAGCTGCTGTCCATGAGACCCGTCTTAAGCCTGATCACTTAACCTACTGCAGTAGCCATGGAGTTCGTTATTTTTCTGCTACTGTGTGAAACTGAAGTAGCCCACCCATCTCTTAGTCCTCTTGCACTGACCTTTGCTGCTTGCAGCTGTTGTGGGTTCGAGTGCTCTAGTTTTTTTTTTTTTTTTTGTGAGGTCAGATTTCCTACCAAAAGGGTCTCCAAAGTATATCTTCTCAGGCATGAATAAAGGACCCTGATAATGACCCACTATTGTATGTAATTTAGTTTAGTGCACCTGAAGCGCATACCTTTTTCTGAAGTAAGACTTGATGCATACCTTGCCAGGGCAGGAGAACCCCCCCCCCCCCCGCCCCCCCCGCCCCCTAAGGCGCTGGAGTTTGCTGCGTTGGTGGTAAGCATCATTGCAATGCTGATGCTTGCATGTCTCCTCTGCTGGGCCGCGCACACTGCAGCATCCTCATGCAGGCTACTCCAAGCCAAAGCCAGTCCGCCCCGCTGGGGGAAAACCAACCCCTCCAGGTGTGCTCTACGTGAACCGCTCCCTCTAGCCAGAGGGCTCCTTTTCAGCTGCTCAAGAGGTGGTTGGAAGAAGCCATTCTCTCCAAGGTAACCAATCTTTTTTGGGTGGGGTGGGGTGGGGGTGTCAAAAGTGCTATTCTGTCACAATAACATTTTAGCATCATACCTTTTTGAATCTTATTTTTATTTTATTTTATTTTTTAAGAAACGGGTGAAGTAGCACAAGAGAACATGGCTCGGCTGCTTTTGATCGACGTGTTACTAAATGCGTCCTTGTGTTTCCTTGGCAGCTGCACGAGCGCGGCGTCGTCGCCTCTGCTGCCGCCCACTCTGTATCTGAGCCTGGGCGGGCTCCGCCGTCGCCTCTCCTTGGCCTTCTGCACTATAGAAACCATCTCCCGTAGAGGCCGTTTGTGATCTGGGCTTATTCCATCCTAGGAATGGCAGATACTTGCCCATTGGCTACTCTGCTTTCCTCTTAAACTTAGAACAGACTCTCCAATATACAGCTGACCCGTCTGATGGGGACCGAGAAGGCTTTATTTATTTTACATTTTTGTATATTTTAAATCCTGTCTCCCTGAGTTTACCGAACAGCAATATCCGTAAGGAACCAACCCCCATAGGAGGTTGACAGCCTAACCCTCACCCCCTCACTCTCACCCCACACCCTCACACCCTCACCCCCTCACCCCCCCACCCTCACCCCCTCACCCCACCACCCTCACCCCCTCACCCCCCCACCCTCACCCCCTCACCCTCCACCCTCACTCACCCTCAACCCCTCACCCTCACCCTCAACCCTTCACCCTCAACCTCTCACTCACCCTCACTCACCCTCAACACCTCAGCCTCACCCTCACTCACCCTCACTCACCCTCAACCCCTCACCCTCACTCACCCTCACCCTCACTCACCCTCAACTCCTCACTCTCACTCACCCTCACTCACCCTCACTCACCCTCACTCACCCTCACCCACCCACACTCACCCTCACTCACCCTCACTCACCCTCAACCCCTCACCCTCACCCACCCTCAACCCCTCACCCTCACCCTCAAACCTTCACCCTCAACCCCTCACTCACCCTCACTCTCACTCACCCTCACTCAGCCTCAACTACTCCCCCTCACCCTCACTCACCCTCAACCCCTCACCCTAACTCACCCTCACCCTCACTCACCCTCAACACCTCACTCACCCTCACCCTCACTCACCCTCAACACCTCACCCTCAACCTCAACCACTCACCCTCACTCACCCTCACCCACCCTCACTCACCCTCACTCACCCTCACTCTCACTCACCCTCAACCCCTCACCCTCACTCACCCACCCTCACCCTCACCCTCACTCACCCTCACACAGTGCAATAGGTCTCAGACCATTTCAGTTAGAGCTTTTAGAAATGTTTATGGCTTTTTTTATTTGTAATTCTTTAGCATTGGCTACAGGAAACAAAAATGGTAAACATTTACAAAAAAAACCCATAAACAATTCTAAAAACACTAACTCTAATGGTGCGAGACCTATTGCATTTCCAATGCTTGTTTATTTAATGTTCTATCGTCGTCTGTCGAAATGCTCCCCCAATCCGGCCCTAACGGCCCACCGCTCTTACCTGCACAGGTCGCGGCAGCATAATTCCCATGGCACTAGGCAAGACCCTCACAGCTGTGTTTTATAACAATATGGATGGTCTTTCATTGTTAAGTCCAGGATGTGTCACTGTATCTGTTCTACACATAGCAGTGAACTTTAGTGACAGGTTTTGATCTTGTTATTTACATATGCATTTATGTATGTGGTATTTGTACAGCACTGACCTAACTAAATGGCAATGAAGTACTGTACATGGTCAAAGGTGAGCATACAGTACACAAGTGACTGGTTTGCTTCAGGGGACACTGTACTGGTCCTGCATTGTGATGTAGTGTTCTTTAAAGTGGGCCATCTTCAACTTTGTCATAGGTTGGAGCAGTGTTGGTGCGGTCTTGAAGGATACTGGGATGTTGGTCCAAATCCTGGGTGCATTTACATCCATAGTCACGACATGCGGTAATTGCTTTATCAAAAACGACCACGCTGTAAGTTGTGGCTATTTGTTTTTTGGCAGTCATTTATCCCAAGCTAATGAGTTTAAGCAGATTATCTTAAGAGGGACACAAACATATAAAGTACAGGGGGCAACAAATCATTTATTTTGGAGAATGCAACCCTTTCCAGATAAATTCAAGGTTAACACGGCTTTGGAGCTATTGGGAACCCAGAGTCCTAGTGGGCCAAGCTTCTCAACTCCTACATTTCAGAACTCATAGGAAGAAAGAAGTGTATTCCGGATAACAAGTCAAAGCAGCGTTGAGGCACAGGAGATGGAAAGATGGAGTCATTCTGTGTCGCGGATGTGTTTTTCCGTCTATATCATGAGCATCTGTAGAGATTATTGGGTTTTTCACTTTCTTGTATGTTTCAACTACTTGGCAGAGATGTAAAGCAGCAAAAGTTGATCCGCTAATGCATTTGGGACTGGTCTTTGGGTCTCGTGCCATGTCCATGTGTGGTTGATTTTCGGTAATTGCCGGGTGGAGTAAATGTTTCAGAACAAAAGTTGTGAATCACATTCTCTAAAAATGCCTGTGCTGCAGTCTAAACAGTCCCATGCTCCACTTGAAATTGTCATAATTGCTATAGTTGCTCCACAGAAAGGAATGCATCCATGCCCAGAGCTCAACAGCTTCTAAGGTCCCCCGTGGCCCAGAACTCATTTACGGCAAGAGGTCTTGTGTTACAAGTTGCTGTTTCTGTCCCTATTGCCTTCTTTCCCTTCTTTCCCTCCTTTACTCTCCCTCTCTAGTGAAATTATCAAACAAAACAAAGTATCGCACCCCAGTAGGCATTTGATATTTGGGGAAAATGGAGTGTAAATGTTCAAACAGACGAGGGCTTGGGGTTTTATAGGAACTCAAATATTTGGGTCTAGTTGTCATATCTATGTTTTGATTCTCTAAGTTTGATGCTGCTATGTCACACACCCCACACATGCCTGTCACCATCCAAGACCGTCAGCATTTCCCTGACACTCTGTATTGAACAAACTGTCTGCAGCTCCACCTTTATTTTAGTACATGTCCATCTATCAATGCATTTGTGTCAATTATTTCAAATGTACTCTTCTCTTATGGTTGCCTGTTTCACTCACTGTTTTTGAAATATCTGTACACTTACACATTTTACTTTCAGGTAGCGGTGTGTTTTCTCTCTGTGCACTCTGGAATGTATCACTATCTCTTTCTGTCTCTTTTCAACGGCTTTTTTCTGTTTGCCTGTCCATCTTTCCTGCTTGTCGGTGTATCTCTACGTCAAGGTGTCTATCCCTGTATCTACCCATCTAGCTGTTCATCTCTCTAGCAGCCTGTTTACATTCATAACTCTCTCTCTTTTTCTTTCTAATTGTCTCTTCTGCTCATTATGTGCAGCTGTCAGTCTCTCCAGCAGTCTACCCATATCTAGGTCTCTTATGTTTTTCTATCTCTGTGTCTCTGTCTCTTTGTTTCAAAATCAAGATTTTTAACCATTGGTTTAGGAGGGCCAGAACCATGGTATATATTTAACATAGCAATATGGGATAAACTTCTATGCAATCAATCTAATTGATAACTATTTATATAGTGAGTGGTTGTACTCAAAATACAGTAACGATTTGTCCTTTGTGGTCCAACATCAGACACTATTGGTCTAAATGTCTTTTTTTCTCAAATTGTATGTATAGGTATCTGTGTCACTGTCAGTGCGTATGCATCCACCTTGCCATACAACCTGTTGTAATAGGAGCATTGGACGTTTAAGCGACTTTTGTGGCAAAATAAGTAATAAAAGAGGAACCACAGATTTTCTCAAAAACACAAAATGTTTATACTTTATGCCGAGGAAGATGATAGTGTCATTCTTCATTTGACATAGTGAGTGTAAAGATGAAGGCATAGTGACTGCCGCAGCCTCGGACTGAATAGACAAGGGAGTCTGAGGCATATTGTTACGGATGGGCGTTGTTATTGTTTCCATACAGGCCAACACCTCAGTGAGGATTGCAAGTTCAGTGCGGCAGACGTAGGCCAGGAACAAAATGGCCACCACGGGTTCTGTCCCAAAGATCTATGCAGCTGCAACGGACTCCTTGGATAACGGCAGATCCAATCCGTAAGAAGCATGGGCAGCTCTCAGACCAGTGAGGGGTACAAACCCTGCATTTGAAGCGATAAAGGGAGAGCCCCTGGCATTTGCTGAGGAGCCATGTCATGCACTGATCTATGAAAACATTGTCCTGTTTCATGCTTTCAAGTATGGGTCTGCATGTTCCTGTTGTAGTGGGCACAGTGATAGGAAACAGGCAGAAAACAGGGAGGACGTGAAGAAAGAAAGAGATTCGCAGGAATCATTAACGCCACTTCACCACTTTATTGTAATAAATTGGGCCTGTTTCACGAAGACACTGTGCAGAAGCGGATTACCCTGGACTGCTATGCAAAGAAAGCCCAGGTGGATTCTGGAGTTTATTAAAATGCACTAAATCTGTAAAAACATAATATGGAAACTAATTGGGAGGAAATCTCAGAAGCTCTAAGGAAGACCGGTCATCGCAAATAGTTCCCTTTTCACCTTGGCCCTCCCTTATGCTGTCATTGCTGTGAAAGCCACGGGGTGTGACACTCAACTGTGACTCCCCTGCTCTCAGTGTACCAACTGGTGCTTGTGTGAAATCAGCACTGTGGGACTAGAAAATTGTTTCCGTCTGAATACACTTTAGAGCGGTGTCTGCTGTTCAAAGTAATGACGCGTGTGGACGTTGGCCAACTGGCAATGATCTTATAACAAAGACCAAACAATGCCTGTCTCTGCTTGCTAATCTAGTGTCAAACAACATATTTCTATATAAGCCCTCAGGCTCAAGGTAATTTGTAGGCACTGCTAGCTCTCAGTCTTAAACAGCATGATTGAATCCATACCTGGGAGAGATTCCGAGAAAGGTTTAAGAACTCTGAGTGAAGTGATTTAAAGTAGGAAATAGTCAGTAGGATGCAGGCCTCTGGCAAGTTTTCCACAATCACAAGAGAGTGCGAGATAAGTAATCATTAATGGAGAGAAAAGCTGCGTGAAGGCTCCATTAACTATATCTTCAAATCACATGCACTCCTCTATTTTAAAATAATAATAATTACACTGGTTTCCTGAATGCAACGTTGGAGAGATTCCATAGTCCCTCTAAGTGTTTTTCTCTCGGCCTGAATATTGCTCCTAAAGATGTTCATTGGACTTACAAAAATGATCATACCAAGACTGTGCAATACATGAAGCTTTGTAATTGATGACGAACGAGCAAACATGCATACATATTGTGAGCAAAATGCAAACTTGGAAAGATGATAGCATCATGGTGAGTTGAAGGAACCTGGTGACGTCACTTCTGCGGAGGAGATAGAGTCCCTCCATCCCTCAGATGTATTTTATGACGTCATTTGGATAGACTTTGAAAAGGTGTCGGCAATTTCTAAAAAATCCGAAAGTATGTTTTTTAAGAGATTTGGAGCTGTTTTTTTCCCATATTCGACTTTATGGTCACTTTCTTTACTCTGTGTTTCAAATGCCCAACATGTAATATTATCCTGCTCCACCCAACTACCTTTCGTTTCAAATCCATGTCAGAATGTAATATGTGATTTAAATGGCAATATTGTGGAAATGCAGTTAGCACTGACAAATGTTCAGTGATTTTGCATGTAGCCATTTGTCTGGACCTTTTTGGCTACCATGAATCTCTAATGGGGGTAACCAGGCTACCAGCTGATGCACCAGGAATGCTATTAGTTACCCCTCATACTGTCCTCACTATTTCTTGTCAGGGTTATGATATCTGAGGCAGGAGCACAAATGTATCAGGGCTCTAGGAGCCGTTTCCCCACACTGTCTTTCTGAAGCCCCCTCAGCTGTGAAAGCAGAGCTTTTGAGTGGCTCATGGTGGGACCAGATGCCAACCGTGCCGTGGTTTTGAGTGGCAAGTAGTGCATGAAGTCACTTCTGCTGCCTCTGGAGCTTTGGTGAATAGACATCATTTTGGCCTATCTGTTAATGTTATAAAGATGATTGGTTGGAAATCCAGTGGAGGTCACCGGTGGTCATTAGAGGTATACCTTTCCAACCCATGCCCACTTTGTTGCTCATGCATTTCAGTCTAGAAATCTGGCATGGCTGCATGATCTGAGGAAAACTCGGTCTTATGGCAGAGCTGACACCAAGAAATTGAGCTGTGTCATACTCCACAGTGCCTCACCTTTTCTCCAATATGTTATTCCCCATTGGCTACTTTTCAACACTCACACTGCTTTATTCTCTTCTCGCTTGCAGAATTATGTGAACTATTGTGAGGGTGTCTCTAGTGAATTCACTTGAGGCTTTTGGTTGGCAAAAGAGGCTGGCCTGGGCTTGCATCGCTCATGGCTCACTAGGAACGCGTGTGTGTAGTTTGATAATACACAGCTGAGTCCCCTCTCTCATCTGTTCAACTAAGGTGTCTCTAAATGCATATCAATGCATACTTATTGTGCACAGCTTTCTTTAACACTGTTTCATTCTTTTCGAAGCATGAGTGTTGTCACTATGTGGTAAATGTACCTGTTGGACTGAGCGTAAAAATATTTGTGTTGTTTATGTGTGAATGTAGTGTCTTACAGATGAAGTGCCAGGTCATGAGGGCTGGGCACTGTTGGATGGACAGGGCAGGCGTGTTCTTGAAGGCCTGTTGAACACGAGTCATCAATTGCTTTCAGCAACTCTGGAGACCAATTGCTAAATATTCCTGAACTATGTCGTGAAACAGTTCATGAATTGGATAATGGGAAATATGAGTTAAGAAAAGTTTCTATCTTTAATATTGTTCCAAATCCTGAATATTTTCCGCTTGGAAGAATATACATATCACACAACTGTTAACAACACTTAGGCTCAGCTACTTATTGCTAGGCCATGGAATTTAGCAGCTGTCTCAAGTGTGACATATTTTGCTTCAAAATGAAAAAATGTTCAGTAACTTGTTTATTTTGTTTTTGTTTTAAATCTGTGCTGGACTAAAAGCAAAGTGGTGCACGCATTGCATAAATCCATACCGCTGAGTTTCATGCGTGCCTTTTGCTTTTCAATTAAATTAGTTATTTAAAGGATAATCTTCTGGAATCCAGGCTCCTGCTGCGTCCATATTGTATTATGGAAAAATTGAGTCCGATGAGAAATGCTTGAAATGCAGATAAAAATATCTAACTGGCAGGTTTAGGGTGTTCTGGCATTCTCGATGTATATGAACCTCCAGCGGTGTAGAATGGCGGAGAAGGGAGTTTCATGCATTTTTCCATTCACATGTTATTTTCCAGTGCAATGGCAGCAGTTTTTTTTATATATTCACTGTGAGGCAGGGAATGAGAGCTTAGAAATAGCTGATTAAATTTTGAGCCAACACCCAGATTTCAAAGTCTTCCATTTAACAAGCTGGTATAGTAGTGCAGTTCAAGCACCAATTGGAATAAAATCTTCAATTGAGGATTGTGATAAAACTCTAAATGAATCTGTACGCTAGCAAATGTGACAGTAAACACCACGTGTCCCATTCCCTTCTTCCAGCTTTCTTTATTCGCTTTCGTTAATGCACATTGGAAACATCCAACACAATTTTTTCGCACCACAGGAAGATTGTTGTCCGAAGTAAATCGAAATAGATCACTGCAGGGCTTACATGGTCTGGATGTTCTACTGGCTAGGGGCCGGATCTTTGATATCTTGGTAAGCAGCACCCCTGCAAGCGCTGTATGTGGAGCTGAGAAAATAGATATCGACAGGAGATGAGCCTGAGAATGTGAGTCAATCAAACCTTCATTTCACAGCTGCAGGCCCATTGGCGACATCAAGGACTCCTTTGCTTTCCAATATATCTCAAATTAGTGCACTGATATTGCTTGCTCCACTTCGGAAAGACAACAATTGTTTACTTGCAGCATATTGACTGAATTAACATAAATTCTTTTTTAAAAGTTTTCCTTCTTCACTGACTATTAAGATCTATATAATGAACAATTTCCCAACTCCTGTTAAATAGATTAAAACAGTAACACCATTGTGTGCCCCTAATTAATCAAAATGTTTCTACATTGTCCTTTTCTGTGTTTCTCGTTGGCCTACTTCACTTATGGCCCAGTTTAAAAATGCAGTTGTCTCTCACTGGTATCACAAGCGGTCATCATGCAGACAATATGGATCTGTGTCACCTTTTCAGGATAACTTTTGACAATGTAAATGATTTCAATTAGGAATTATGACATATGCATTTTATCAATGTGGATATCTTGAAATTTTGGCATGGATACCAATTTTCTGAAGCCAAGTTTTACTGCTATTGTGGCGACCCTTGCACTGCTCCATATCCCTTAGTATTGCTGACGACATTGTATACATTTCTTTAAATCTTTAAAAAATATACATATACATGACACACACCATTTAACCACTGTGTATGGGCAACAAAGGGAGCCACATCTTAATCATCCACTCCCAAATCCTTCCGTTATAAATAGCCAACTGGTTTTAACTACTTTTAATATGCAGCCATATCTTAAAACTGTTTTAAATTTGCTGCACAGATTTGTTCTTACACGCCTAAGATTAGATATATTCCACCGACTATGCACTTGCCCACTATGAATGATTGGTTAATAAAACTGACAAACTGCCCCTGCGATAGTAGGATGCCCCAAAATACCATGCATTTGGTTCTTTTGTGTAAATGTTATTCTCGACAAAGGAAGCGGTTCATTTTACCCATTTTAAACCAATAAGGCTTCACACAATGTCATCCTGCTTATTTGTATTTACAATCTTTGGCTTCCCTTGAAACCTGTTGCAGAATGTCCTTATTTTTATGGGCTGCTTTCTATGTTAGAAAAAGTATGATTTTAACTAATACCTAGAACAAGTCAAATGGCACACATAACTTAGGGGCACAGCTAGTAAATACCTTGAGGATAATTATATACTGGAACTTAAGACAATAATCATTGTATACTTGCATATATAAAGATTATGGACCATATTTGCATATTTAACAAATGGAATATATTATTGGTAGATATTTTTTATAGTTTTAAGTGGTGGTTTTAAATGTATTGGACTATGTTCTTAATTCTTGAAATGAATTGTATTCGGGAGATTTTTACATTTGTGTAATTGCTTTTATGGATGTTTCTTTGTCATGACACCGAATAAAGCGAAATATGACTACGACTATGAGTTAAGTCAATTCATATTTATGTTTGTGATACACTATACATCTTAGTGCCTCTATTAAGGATTTTGCAGCAGTGGGAATAGTTCCCTACTGTCAAGAGACATAAAAAAAAATAAGAAGTATAGATTTACTCTCCTTAAATCCACATCTATGTACCTTGACAATATATATTGATAAACATTGTCAAGGTACATAGATGTGGAACAAGGTATAGAAAATCTATACAAACTTACCTTTCGATATTTTGTTTCTCAATATTTTATCTACAATATTAGTGGTCCATGATATTCTGTAGTCGATATTCAGGAACCACACCATGATTGATATGTAAGTGAGATCATATAGAGCATCTGTAATGGAGGAAAGGGGATCAATAACCATTTTTCCTCTACAAATTATTAAAATAGCATTAGATTTCTGGAAGCTTTTACAAAGTACATAACTTCTACAAAAGTCTGTTCAAGTATCCTGAAGAAATGTTAAAGGAGTGACATGTGTCGGGTCAAAAAAAGGGGTAAACAAATGAATGATATCCTAGGTACATCAGACTGATGTAGCTGTGGATGTTAGATGTAATGCCCAAAATGCAGAATTCTGGAACTTGACTGATGCTGAAATCTGCAAGAATTTATGAATTCGAGCAACATGCGAGTCACCATTCCATACTTTATTAGAGTCCCTCTTTTAGCCCTGGTAACTCTTGCATAAAGCCTTTTTCATAGTTAAGAACAGTTCTAACAGTTCTAGGATTCTAACTATGCCAGAAGGATTCAGTGATTAGTCAACTATTTCCAAAGCCCCATTTCATCTATCCTGGGTAGACAGTCATATTTCTGCACTTATTGTTTTTTATAGAAGGAGCCTCATGACCAGCCAGAAAGAAAGATGTACTTATATGCGCAAATGGAATTCCCAATAATGTGCATTTGATTCCCAAAGTCCAGTCTACGGTCTTCTCATTGCATAGGAGCTGATTTGATGATTAGCCCCCTTAGCAACTCTTTAGGTATCTTACTTTATTGACCCCTGGAGCCAAAGACTTAAATTAGGAGCTGGTTTCTCTGGAATAGCATCTTTGAACCATTTGAAGATGGTGGCATTTGTCTCCTGGGTATGTATTTTGGCATCACTGGGATATCAGAGGCAGCTAATGAGTTAAAAATACCTCCAGAGAGTTTATGTAATTATTGGAAAGCAGGGTGCTATGAACTCAATCACTCTCGGAAGACAACGCTAAGTGGACCTTTACACAGACAGATAAACAGGAGGTATTGTCTTATTTTTAGGAGAACATCAATGGCTTTTAACCAGAACTAGCCTTATGTGATGGAGGCTGGTATAGGGCCGAACAGGAAGGAGCAGTATTTTCAACGTACTATTTTTCTTTCTATCTGGGTTTAACAACATTCTCAGAGTCCGCTGAAGTACAAATGTATTTTCCCACCCTGTCTGTGTGCTGAGATATCTTTGTAAGAAATGATACATGCCCATATCCTAGAGCTGACTAATTTCTTCCACAAATGACATGACCCTGGAGAATGGGCTTGCCTCAAGGCATGAACTGTAGTGCCTCAATAGCCAAATGGAAGAAAATAACTAATTAAAACATGGGAAATTCGAATTCCTAACTAGAACTCTAAGGTATTACTTGTGAGATGGATATATAGATAAATTATAGAACTAACCCCTGTTAAGTATGCAGACTTCATGATTCAGTGCACGCTGAAACCTGAAAAAGATGACCTGTGACCAAGCTGGATAAGTGTCCACTGGTACAGTGTTGGGCAGTGATCACTGGCCTCTAAGTCTTTTTGAAACTAACCTGAGTGCACCTTCTTCCTCTTTTTTAGAAGGATGCTTCTATATTCCCAGAGCTGAGCTGAAACTGGGCATCCGGCCACGTGAGGCATTGTGCTCTGGATCTGCAGGTAGCCACCTACTTGAATGACAGTTGCCAGTTCATAGTTATGAGCATTCTGCACATACCCTCTAAGGGTCACAGATCAATTGTTAAATTGGATCATCTGCAATGCATTTCTCCAAATAGCAACATCTCGGTCAAGCTGGGGTTATTTCATGGCCAGAAATGTTTTCGTCTCTGCATTCCTTGTACCTTGTAAATTAGCAGTTTGTTTTTATTTCATCACATCAGCTATCACAACACTGTTGTTTACAGGTAAGCACCCAAGGCATTCATTTTAGATAACAAAACACATTAAAATTAAAACTCCCATGCCTTGAATTGGAGGAATGTGTTTCCAAATCCCTAAATGATAAGTAGCTGAAAATGGTAGAGAAATACACAGGGTTCAATGAGCTTTTCTACTGATGAAGTAAACTGTGGTATGGCAGTGTCATGTGACATTAGGTGTGTGTGTGTCACAGTTTTCCAGCATCCCACTACTAGACAGCAGTAGATGTTCCAATGTGTACCTATGTTGAACATATAATGGAGAACATCATAATCGCTGCGTCACAGACACTGACAGATACCAACATTCTGTTTTTATTGCAGACTGTCTCAATTGCACATGTTTATAAATGCACCTACAGCTTTAATATGGGAATTCATTGGTGGGGGGAATATTAAATAATGTGAAAGTAGTTGAATTAAATGATGTAAAGTAGGAGACATTGAACCAATTCCAAATTCAGAGACCAAATGATGATTTCTCTGTGGCAACATTATTATTTTCCTTTTATGGCCCTATCTAAGCTACTAAGAAACCGTCAAAAATGATATCAATATGTAATATAGAAAAAGTAATTGCTTCAAACATCTCCACAGGCCCCATTCATGCAACTTTAATCGCTGTTGGCTCTTTATAGAGCCAGTGTGAGTATCAAATCTTGTGTGATGGGAAACCCAATGTATACAAATAAAAGTTGCTTTTTTCAAAACATCTTATTTTTAAAAATGTGATTTGTTTTCACATATCTCCGTTCACGGAACAGGAAGGCTAGCTTTAAGGGCGAACAACCCAATAGCAGCCATTCCACGGTTAGGGGCCTACTGCTGTTTAAATGTGTAACCCGTACCATTAAGCATTCTCAAACCTGTTAGGAATTCGAGGGTTAATTGTGATGAAAGAAAAGATTTGATTGGACTTTTGCTGCCTGTGGTGCCTTTTGGAAGCTTTATTCAATGTCAACAATGCTGCCAATCAAGAGCGCGCTGAACATAAGGGAGAGCAGTGGGGGAGCAGCTGTCCCACAAACACACACAATTCTTGCATGACTTCTGTCAGATTTCCAGAACATTCCCGCTGAGATTTAAAAATGGCAGGTGTGTGGAATGCTTTCATCAGGGAGAATTCTGTTTATTATTCATGATTTGTAGGCCAGGTTCCGCTATGAGTGTCCACTTACATTACTGCCCCATCCCTTTTCCATTCAAATTGCACCTCCCTGGAAAACCGAAGACCTGAAACAGAGCCTAGGGATTAAACACGATTTTCTTGTAAGGGGTCGGCACCTGGATGACCCCTGCTTGTTTCAGCTCCACCTCGACATTCTTTGCAGTTTTACTGTAACCTGTGTCTGCTGGTGCCCTGTGGCAATTGTAACAAGTTTTCGCCGGGTGCGGAACGGCCCTCCTCTGTGATGATTGAGAGGGCAAGTGGGTGGTTTCAGACTCAAACACGGACCACACCTCTACTGCGCATGGACAGGAACACGTGAGGGGTCAGCGTGGGGTCAGTCGTTTTGACAAGAGTTATAGGCCCGATGCCTTGTGAAGTCTAATGATATGTGTTCGAAAAAGGCTGCGGGGGACTTAGCACTGCAGTAGATCACTTGCACCACAATGCATATTTCATCAAAATCTCAAATGAGGTGTTCTGCCAACTTGCAAACACGAATAGGGTGAATAATTTTCAGCAAAGGAATTTTTCTTGCCTCAGGGTATGAGTACAATGTTTTAGTTTGGCACCAGATTGTGTCTTTGTGTCTGTCGTGTTTATTTTGAACATGTTTTCAAAATATCACTCGAAGAAAGCTTTATTCAGTCATTTAATTTACTTGATGTTGTTATGCTGTCATTCATGTATTTTACATCTTGTTTTCGATGCTTCAAAATGTAGACCCATTGCACCCAATGACCCGCCTTTACACATCTTTGACAGAATTTGAAATGGCTGAGGCATGCTGAGTGAGAAATTGAAGTGTGAGTGTAACACTGAGCTGGGGGAACGTGGATTTTACAATGTTGCACTCAGCAGTGTATCAGGCTCTGGAGATCCTGATCTTCTATCAAAATCATAGTACAGCACTATAAGTGTTTCATTATGCATCTTTTATATATTCCTAGTTTGCCAATTTCTTAGCCTCTTAGCGCTTTCATGTAGAGTTTCTCTGAGGTTATGACTGTGTCCACAGAAAGGGTGATGGCCTGAGAAAATAAGTGTGATGTGGGGCGGCTGGGTCATCAGTGGCGTAACAATATCCCCCCCCCCACTGCCCCTGTGGCATGGGGGGGGGGAAGCTCCAGGGAGCCCCTCCGGCACTGTGCATAGGTGGCGGGCCCCCCCATGGCTTGAGAGCTCCTGACTGGGTCCGATGCGTGGGAGGCCCCTTCCATGTACTTTGCAGGGGGTTCCCCTCAAGTATCGTTATGCCTCTGTGTGGCATGTTCCCTACGGATGTGTTCCATGCAAGGGTGGAGATTGCGACCTGCTGGCCAAAGATGGTTGTGGAGTAGGTGTATTATTTGGGTATTTTTCTGAATCTTGCAGCAGAGGTGGAGGCCTACTGATTCTGCATCCACCCGAGTCAGCTGTAGAGGTGGAATCCAACTTTTGGTGCCTCCGTGGATTCGGACATGCACGTATTCCCAAATCCCACGTCAGGGTGGCTTGCGTTGTTCATCATTGCACCATCACTGTGAAAGGTATTGTTAGCAATTCTTGTTCCACAGCTAAGGGTTCATGGTCGTCAATCGTCTCAACTAAACTGTCCAAAGAGCAAGACTCCAGGTCACAGGAAGATGCAGCTCGCCATGTTTCTAGACTGCACTTGAAAAACCTCCTTACACAACCACAAAATGATTGCCTCCTGGGGCCTCAATAAAAGGTATTGCTATTAATTAATCATTGATATTTGTTTTATCAGCTTCGGTAGAATGAAAGAATAAGTTGGCTACATCAGGACGTGCCCTTTCCCTTAAAAAAGAACCTTACCATGTATTGGTTTGCAAGTCCAATGCAAGATTTTCACAGGTCTAGGCAGAGCGACACTTGGTCATTCTCCTTTTGTAGCAATGGTGCTTGCAAGATACTTTTAGGGTCACTTTATTGCTTAGCAACCAATAGAACATTAGGCAGCTGCCTTGCACTGGCTTGACCTCTACTAGCTACGGTTTTGTTTTGGCTTCCCCAGTTGTAGATAAAAACTGTTTCAGAAAAGTTGTAACAGTTACACCTTTTCAATCTCCTACAATATTTTTCATTTCAAGTGCTGTATGGCTCTTCATTTTATTTGCAACTTGTTCCCAACACAATGATGAACAGCAGGGGTCTGCCTCGGTTGAAATTCTCTTAACATATTATTGTAAAGTGTGCACAATAATTGACACTACTATCACACAGTGCACATTGAGTCCATACTTAAAAGTGTGGACCTGATAAGCAGACTTAGAACAATTCTAAACAAGCAACTGCAAAGCCAAACATCCTGACAGTGCCTTCCCGACTGGTGGCTTTGTCGATGCTTGTTTTATCACAATATTTGTAAAACTTAATTGCTGGGAAGCTTCTGGGCCGTCAACAGTATAACAATAGTTGGCTTAAATCTAAAATATATTGTCTCTCAAAAAGCACACATTGCTATAGTACTCCATATCATTGAAGAGAACTACTTTGTGTACAGATGTGTTCCTTGTGAAAGAGCAGAATGCCATCTCTCACAGTGAAGATAGCGGCAGTCACTGCCCCATGCTGTAGTGGACAGCTTTTAAATGTGAATGCTATAACAACAAACCAATGGAAGAAAAGCACTGTCTGATTGCTCCTGTGATGTAATATATTGTCAGAACTCATCCAGAGGGCCACGGGGCATGCAGAGGTTACTGGGCCCTACCAAAGTCGTTGAGGCCATTTACCCCCGATATCTCTGGGCCCTCCTCACTATGGCTCCCCCTCAATTGGGTCAAGCGCCTCCTTCTACACCTGACTTTCTATTGGTAACGTAGCACGAGCAGTCAAGGCTCCCTCGGAGGGAAGTGTAGATACAGATCAGTGAACACGACTTATAACTCAATGTGCATGCAGTGCAGATAATAAATCAATGTCAAGGCAAATGCTTACTTTGTATAAAAGAAGTACTTTAATTCTAATTCTACACATGAAAAATAACCTCGTGGTAACAGGTCCAAATCCTGGCGGGTCCACTCAGCCTTTCATCCTTTTGAGGTCGATAAAAAGAGTACCATTGAGTTGGGCAACAATAAACATCTGTTATTCAGTGCCAAGATGCCCACTGGTGAACGTACATTTTACAAATACACATGTCATGTTATTGATCATCAAACAGTATGCTGCCACCACCGCGCTTGTGCTGTTTAACTCCTGGTGATAGCAGTAGCCTTCCACCACTATGAGAGTAGCCTTTGGTCGCCCCTCCCGGTCCAACAAAACCGCAATCCATGAGACAGGCCCATGCCATGGCGCACACACATGATCCGTGTATGGCAAAAAAAACAGCATTAGGGATCCCGACAATGATACAGTTGGGCACTCAAGACAGGGATGCACGTCTTTACCATGCAGAGGGCTTTTCCATCTCAACATATATACAAACATAATTCTTGTAATATCAAATGCTCTTGGCTAAAGACTGACATTAAAAAAGGTTAAAAAAAAGTGGGAAATCCTCAGTTTGCTTCACAGATGTACAAAATGGAGTATTTTAATTTGGGAAATGGTTGTGATTAAGGAGGTGATGCCTACTGCTTTGTGTTAGTCTTTCGCAGAGCATATCAAATTCAGCTTTAAAGCATGTCCCTCCCACTGCAGTACGCTTTCAATTAACAGTTGGTCTGTACTGTTAATCATTATGAATGGCATGCGCAGTTCCGACGCACTGGGCATCTGTTCTCTTTTTCACAAATCCTATTGAACTTAGTCACTCTAATTTGAAAAATGGGATTGCGGTGATGAAATTCTGTTCGGAATGCCTGTGCTGTTCATTGCCAGAGAAAAGCATAATGACGATAGTATGTTTCCTTGTGTGCTTCCCTGTGTGTTCTTCTTCCGCTGAGTTCAGTACTCTTTTGGTTATTGTGGGCTCCTAGCCTTGGACTTGTATTGTGAGATGCTTAGAGCTATGAGGTTATGTGTGCAGATGTATCTTCAAATACTCAAGGGCAATCCCTCCCTACTGGCCCATGGTGGACTGAGCTTTCCTTCTGCTTTCCAACCAGTGCTTAATTTGTAAAAAGAATAAGTGTCAGGGCCCTCGTTTGGGGGCCACTACAGCTTGCACCAGACGGCGCTGCCAATGACAGTATCAACACAACTGATAACCATCACACTTCTACAAGTGTGATAGTTCAGACTATTCCAGGCACTTAAAACTATAAGAATGGTTTGGGTGGCAGGCATTCATTATTTTTAATGTATATTGAATCACAAACTATTGTTGTTGTGATCATCTCTGAGTTAGGCAAACTGCTCCATCAAGTGGCAGACCGTTATAAGTGACGGTGTTGACAATTAAGTGCCAGTGCCGAGCACCGGAATCCACCAGCTCCAATTAGGCACTGTTTCCAACATACTCATTACATGGGTGCCCAACTCATCTCTCACACTTCCTCCCTTCCACTTCCTGCATTTGCAGTTTCCTCCACTCCATGGGCCCTCAGAGGGTGCGGGCTGCCAAATAATCAGCTGGAAGTTCTGACTGCTTTGTCCTATCTCGCTCCTTTAGGGGAATAACATACAATCCTGCAGCTCTTGCAAATGGTCATGGTCAATGAACTATTATGAAGCACCTACGTGTTTATTGAGAGTGAAAAGTGCCTCATGCATGCAGAGTTAAAGTGTTACATAATACGCGCCTGTAATTCAACTAAGATCTGCTAACAGCACCTACTCACCAGATAATTGGTAGAGTACTCTATTTTCGTGTAGTAGTTATTATTATTTTACTCAGTTACATTGCCTATTGTCACTATGTACGGCAGTGCAGTCCAGTGGAACCTCATGCATGGGAGCCTAGATTTCCCAAGACTGTTTCAGATTTTTGGATAGCTTAATGTGTGTGTTTTTTATACATCCATCTTGGCTCTCTGTACAACATGCTCTGCCATCCAAGTGGGTGTGATGCTATGGCAGTAATTGCACACTTTGTTAAAGTTGATAGCTGGTCCTCAGAAAGACTGTGTGTGTGCCCTTCCAGAACTGATGACTGCATTGTCTCAGGCACTTCATGCACTCAACACTCAGGTGAAAGGTATGACATGGTTCTGGTTTTGTGGCTGCATGGGGAGGCAAGCAAAATATCTACCCATAGATTAGGGTGATTGGCAAAGAGGTGTGAATTTGTCAAGACCAACCGCATTAATTGCAGGTGGAGCTTCGCAAGAGGCAAACACTGGTCCTGGCGCTGCACTAAAGTACTGCGAGAATGGAGAGAATGGAGAGCTAATCAGGGAGGAAGGAATTCTCTGAGTCTAGGTTTCAAACAGTTCCATTTGTTGGTGAAGGTTGAGCAAAATTTTAGCACACAGACCAATAAGGCAGGCAGAGGTTTACCACCTGTGAGCCCTACCCCAGAACTACAGCAGCAATCGTCAGTGTTGAGTCAAGCTTGGAGGTAAGGCAACGAAAGACACTGTGGTGCCTCTTCACTTAGATCTATGCTTCATTTGCCGTCAATAGCGTCATAGCCGTCAAACATAGTCAACGTGAAATTGGCTGTACAGCAAGCGATGAGAGATTGACGTCTCATGGCTAAATAATAAGCACTGAGGTTTTAATGAATCAATAGAAGAAGCACTGCTACCTTACCGGCATCCAAGGGCAACTCAACTAGAGAATGGATCGCTCGCTAAATCCTTAGAAGAAGAAAAAGTCCAGTTTTGGAGAGGAGAAGAAACTGGGGAAGAAACTAATTTTTTAGCCCACTAGTAAGAAAAGTATCTTCTTCCAAAATGGGTAGAGCGAGAGGTAAGTACCCCTGCAAGAGCGCTGAATAATGATCGCAAACTTATAATTATGTCTGTTCTCATTCATACATTACACCTAACAGTTCAGAATATACTGAATCTTTTCAGAAGATATTGATTTGTTTTATTGAGGATTACTTGGAAGAGTCTTGTGGCTTTTGGAATTCAAATGTAAGCAACTATGTTTTGTGCCTCATTAAGGTGTGGTATCCGGGTCAAGTCGGCCATCGCTCGGCATTTCTATTTTAGGTTTCCAACTGTACAGCAAAAAAGAATAGAAAGAGACAGCCTAGGAGAACTTAAGAAACGAGCAAAAGTAATGCTCGCCATCTCAATTTTACCCAAACAAATTAACCAAATCCAATAAAAAGCCAGAGTTTTCCCCATACACCTTCAGAAGCTAGACAAATGGCATATATAAAATGAACCCATAGAGCCTGACAGGTCTGCCAAGGGTTTATTACTTTTGAAAAAATACTTTAAGAATGAAAGAAAGAGAATTTGATACAGTGGTATTGCTGCCTATTTATTATCTGGGTACAGTGCCAAAACCAACGTGGCTACCTCTGCCAACTGCAACAAGGTTTGCCAAGGGAGGCAGGCCGATCATTGTTTTGCCACTTTCTGGGAGGGCCAAACTGGATCTCAACATGTTCTGTGCAGGAAGAGCTGCTTTGAAAAACGGAGGGAAAAATAAACCAGCAGGATATGACAGAGTGGCCCATGAGGTCACCTTGAAACCAAAGATGCCCTATATTTCAAGAACTATAGTTTACAATAAAAATGCCACCTCTCTGTATGTGTGGGGTGCCACCACTGTGAGAAAAGTCCGCAACCCAGATTTGTACAGATTTTCAAGCTTATGTTTCAATGCATGTTTTGTGCTTTCTTTCTGAAAGTACCTTTTAACTTGCATTGCCCAAAAAGATGAAAATTTACTAATATGTTAACTGCAAATATATGTTTTTGCTATAGTAACATGTACGTTTGATGAGATGTTAGAACTTTTAAGTCTGGTTTTCAACAACGCGATTTAATTAAACCCTTTGAAGTGTAGCCACCTTTACCCATGGCCATGATGGGTAAAAGCTCAAATCTTTGTGAATGTAACTAAAAAGCAAAAATCTTCCTGAAATACCATAAAGAAAGAAGAGCAATAGTATCACTCAATAGGATTGTTTTTGTAACCTTCTCATTCATTGCATGTGGGAAGAAGTGGAAGTTGGATCTGTCTGACTTTTCGGTGGATAGGGTGGCCACTTGGAGTACCCGTAGGTAGGTGGACATGCTAGTAGCTGAGAGAGGTCCCTGTAGGACTCAAAGAGTAAGCGCTGAGTGATAGCTCACTACATCTCCGTGCACTTCTTATTGTTGCTGCGGAGAGTTGAACACTAATGCATGCGTAAAAGCACATAGTCAGTACTCTATTTCAGAACCTCTTTGAACCACCCTAAAACCACGCCTAAGCCTATGTACATTTTCCTATTAGCGATAGGTTTGAAATCACACATTCACTGTGAGATAAATTAGCAAGACTTTTAAACAAAATAACATATTGCTGTATTAGAAATCAACATATATGACTGCTAGCAAGGTCAGATATATCATTCTTGGTGTCATCAATAAAGTAGTTCTGCGTCATGGGGGCCTCGATGTCTAACATAAACAACTGACCTATTGTATCCAATAAATTCTTAGAGTAAGATTTAGGTCCCTCCATTGCTCATGAGTTAATGGCTTTTGTTTTATTCTAGTCCCATGCTCCTGATTACGTGGCGTTCCTATCTATTTTTGTGTTAGCCCATAACAAGGAGCATTTCATACTCACTGTGTTTTGAATGAATGAGTTGTCACCTGCCATTGCTTTTCATGACAAATGCATAATGGATGTTTTTCTTTTTTTTCACTCATTGTCACCCCTTCCCTTTCCTGTCCCAGCTCACTTTATTTACTTAATGTATTTATATCATTGACTTCCCCCAGCACCTGCTTGAACCCCCCCCCCTCCCCCAGTACCATCCACTACCTGAAGCTGTATCGGCAGGCAGCCATCTATTAATGGAGCCTGTAATTAATCCAAGATGGCCGTCTATTAGTGTGTAAGTGCACACTCAGTGACCATCTTCAAATGTTTTCTATTTTACTTATTTTTTTCAGGTAGCCGCTGTGGATATGAATACAAGCACAGTCATGCACAAATTTAGAGCTGCCATCTTCCTTTAAGAAAAAAACATTCAAAGATGGCCACCATTTGTGCGCGCACTTGAGCACACAGCAGCCATCTTGGTATGCTTTTTCTTTGTTTTAAGACAAAAAAACACTCTAAAAAAATGTTTTCATTGTGCACACACAGGTGGTCATCTACGAATAATATAGCAAAAAAAAACATTCCAAGAAAAAACAAGCATTGTCAAAGCTGCAAAGCCCATTTTCTTTGCCAATGCCTGTTGTAACATTCAAGTCAGCACCATTTTAACAAGCCAAAGATGCTGTAAAAAACTTAAATGAATGTACAAAGAAATGGAAACAAAATGGCTGCAGCATGAGGATTATGTGCATGACAATCTTAAATCTAGACCAAATTTAAATATTTTCTGTAAAATTTCCTAGGCAGAAAAGAGCCTAGTGCATTCGCTCAATGCGGTCTGTGCTTTCATTACAAGCCATATTTTCCAGAGGCTTACTTTTCACTTTATTAGTAATAACAACCCTCTTGCATAAAGTGACCTTTATCAAATCTTGATTTTGATCCCAGTATACTTTAAGTCGCCGAATTTCATTGGCCTGTGTCATTTTGAGCCAGACTTTGAGTGGGTGGTTTGGAAATCAGGAGGTGTATTTGGATACCCTGTGGTGTTTTCAGAGTGCAGGAGCAGAGCAAACAAGTATTATGGAAATATAGACATTCTTTCTGTACACTCCAGATCTAATCGCAAAACCAAAACCACTGATCACTGATTGCAAGGAATGCTGTGTTAGATCATGTATACAATTTCTGTAGGAAAACAACAAACCTTTTCAGTAGTGGTTTAATATCTGTTGGGGCAAGTACACATTTTGGAAAAGATGTATTTTAGGACATTAAAGTCCAATTCTTCAGATAGACATCTCATGTGATACCGATCTACATCCTGGAACACATGTATTTCCAGGGACAAGCAGTAGGAAGTATTCATACCACATGAAAATCTACACATCACACAAACCTTTAGCCCAACCCTCTTAAAGATTTCATCCTGGAGCTAAGCAACAGTAGCTAGAAACAGATTTTTTTGCTTCACCTATTTCAAGAAAAGTGTAAAAAGAAGCTATAATTAGAGTGACATAACATTATGAACATTCGGGAAATCATAAATTTTTTCTGTATATAGCTTTTAAAAGCTTGTTCGGGAGTTTAAAAAGAAACAGCAAAATATAAATGAGCTGTAAGTCTAAATCATATCCCAAATAACTTTAACATATTTTGGGATGCTAATTACTCTCTCAGTAGGGTATCAAACAATGCTAAATAATTGACACACATTATAGGAAAAGCAGAATATAGGTGATGCAAAATTTACGAGGAAATATTTCAAGTAAAGTAAATCATGCGCTTCGTGATGGGGGAAGAGCCAACAGAAGATACATAAATGCTGCCCCAAGAAAATTAGTACAGAAGAGAAGCTAACATATCTGGCCCTGGCGAGTGTAAACATTACTGTTTACAGAACTATGTAGATAGACAGAAAGGGGAGGCATCTAACTATGCTTTGACTTTAAGAAAGCCTGGGGGAGGAGAGAGTGCCACTATATTGTGGTGGAGGGTCTGCACATGTATATACTTCCTATATCAAAGAGCTACTGTGATTGACACAAAGAATGATCTCACTAGTATAGCAGCAGAAGTGTTGTGCTGTGTCCTGGGATCTTATTTTGCCACCTCACCAGGACACATTTTGTTAATTGACTTCTCTTCACTAAGTCTCCATTTATAAGGTTCTTAGATGCCTTGTTTTCTAAAAATAGAGCCATCATTATGTATAAGAAATGGAACAAAACTTGGAGTTCTTCCTCATGGGATGTGAGAATGTCAAACTTTCCATTTAACCTAATTGCCTGTTAGGGAACAGATTCCATTTCACTTAGTTGCTTTAGTGCCATTTGTAGGCAAATTGTTTTGAAATTGCTCAGCATTTTCTTTCTTTCAGCCAAAAATGATGACAGCAACAGTGAAGCCTGAAGGACAAAGAGCGGGAGGGTACATTTGCTAAAATGTAAACTCAGGGAAAGGTTGAAACCAAGAATCAAGGGTCAATAATATGACAGATATGCCTTTAGCAACTGTGTCCAGGGATCTGTTGTTTACCACATTCAGGTTCCAGACAGTTTGGTCCCAAATCGATTGCCCAGATTGCTTCGCCCAAGTTCGACCAGAAGATACTCTGGTCTGCCCTTTTGGATTCCTCCTCTCGCCATAGTTCCAGACCACCATCCATGACCACCACAAGTCCAATCTGTCGCCACCTCGCATACCTAAATGCAGAGTTTTCACCAATCCTTTATGTTTGTGTAAGGGACACTAGCTAGCATTTTACAGTCTTACATTTCGGACAAATAATTAATTGGGAGAAACAGGGATTTGTCATATGGTGTCAACGGCAGTAACCCTATCCCACCCACATCAAGTCATTTTGTCTCATTGAATGTGTATCTATAAAGAACGTCTGCGGTGAAGTTAATTCTATATTTGTTCTGGCAGTTTTATGGAGTGCAGTCCAAGGCCCACAGGGTGCGCACATTACACATGATGGCCAGGTGGTTTTCCAAGGAAGGGGGTGTAAGTCAGATATTTTATATCTACTTCGACGCTACTGACGGAACCGTTCCGTCACGCCCCTCGGGTGGGCTGTGCTCATGACGGAACAGTTCCGTCACGGCCCGGCCGCAGCGCCTGCGCAGCGGGTTTCATTAAGCGGGCGGGGCCGTGACGGAACCGTTCTGTCACAAGCACAGCTCACCCGCGAGCCGTGACGGAACGGTTCTGTCACCAGCGCAGGTGAGCCGCGCGCCCGCCCGCGACCGTTAGCGCTGCGGCGGAATAGCCGCCGCAGCGAAGGAGATATATCTGTTGTCATGACAGTTAAATGAATGATGTACAAGACAAGCGGTTGAAAAACCGGATTGCTTTCCACTAAGATATTGGTAAATATGTTGTGTAATATTATTTTGTGGTTCTAAAGTACATTTCGCTCTGCTATTGCTTCCTATTTCTGTGTGACTTCTGGAAACTATATGTGTGTTTAATATGCAGTATATTTTTCATACCAGAGTCTAAAAGATTAATTCAGGCTTTTGTCTCTCCTTATCCATGTCATGCAATGTCTGTGTCTCCCAGTGTCTCCTCGTGACTTTTCTCTCTTGCCATGTGCCATGTCTTCCCTTGTGCAACGTGACACTTGGATATGCTGGTGTCTTCCTGTGTCTTGTCTGGTAATAGGTGGGGCACAGCGCATCACAGCAGTGAGTCAGATTCTAAGAGCATGGCCAAATAAGGATGGTCTTGCTTTTTTGTCCTGTAAAGGTTTAGCTTCCTAGTTGGAGCTTGACTTGCAGTGAGCTGTGCAAAACCACTCACAGTGGAAGACTTTGTTCAAACTATGGAGAATTGAGGCAAATGTTGTGTACTTTAGGCATGTGACTGTGAAAATACACAAATATTCCCTGGGGAGTTAATTTGTGTGACTTAAAGAATTGTGTGACTGTCAAGGTCCCAGAAAGTTAAACCGTTTTATGTAAATAAGGTAATTTTATGATGCCTGACAGAGCGTTACAATAGTCTAAGCTAGAGAAGCACACATGCAAATAATCTCTATTGTCAACAGTTACTATTGCTTCTGTATGATTACTTATCCTTCACATTCGAATTACCAGACCTCGACTTGTACCAAATGAGCCGGTGCTTGCAGGGGAAACATATTCTACTCTTTCTCGCTCTCAGTCACTGCTGTCACTTTGTTTGCTAACTATGGTCTCAAGAGTCATGAAGGCAATTGAAGGAACAGAAAATATATATGATGTTATGAGTCCTGTTTATTTTCTGTAGATTCCTCTCTTTGCCCTCCCTTTAACCGTTCAGCAGCATAAGAAACCTTCTAAGGGTTGAAGGGTGGGGCCAGGAGCCAGCCCAATGCATTCATTAAGTGTCAATAAGCGTGTCACACCACTTCCCCTACCGCTGGCATTTTGGTGAATTGCATCCATGAAAAGAGTGTGCCCTTCTTGATTCCCGTATTAAAGTCCCAGAAAAATTCTGTGGCCCACACTCCTTTGGACAATCTGTTTCCGTAAACCGTCCTTTGAAGAAATATTAAACAAAATCAATGCAGAAATTACATTTTTGCTTGAATGTTACACCTACATTGTGGCTTCATTATGATCGTGTTTACAAAAAAATGTTTTCATTACAACCGTCCAACAAAATGTGCTCTTGTTTATGAGCTTGTGTAACTGTATCCAGACATTTCTTCACTATTTAGACAAAATCAGAAATAATGTTCTTCCCTTAAATTAGCAAACATACTGACATGCGAAATAAAATTTGAGGATATTGATAAAACACACTCAAAAGAGAACATGAAAGCCATTCATTTATCACATTCTTTTAGCATGTGTGTAGCATTAAAACAGACCTTTATATCTCGAATAGTTCAAACAGTGAAAGCATAGCAGAAAGGGAAAAGCAATGTTGAATACAGAACAACCTCAGATTTCTGGTTCCCTGGGCTTTCGACAGCTTTAGAACTGTCCTGAAAGGATTGCAGGGGTTGGAAGACTGAAGTATACCCTGGTTAGGTCTACACAGACCTAAGGTTTCCAAAGCAAAGGCAACCAAACACGTTTGAACTTAATGGGTAAAAGTGTCACCCTTTCCAACTGGATGATAATTGGAGCTGGTGCAGAATTTGCAGTGTTCAACATTCCTTGTCTTCTTGATGCTCTAAGTGGAGCAGTAAACCTAATTGCCTACTTTTGTTTTCCATACCTTGTCATACAACCACACATTCTCAATTTCACCTGAAATTTTGTAGCAACTTTCCAATCTTATAGATTTCTAGACTTATTTGTACATTCTGGACTTCTTTGTACATTATTTGTGTTTAAATTTGCGTTTAGGTTGTGGATTGCAAGAAAGGGCAGGACTATTATACAACATTGAACATAAATGTACTACTCTGATATGCCTGATCAATAAAATGAACAAAAATGCACTTAACACAGTATTGTACTCCATTGCATTGTGCAATAAATTCTCATATCATTTTTGAGACCCCTTTCTTCATTCCTACTGTGGTCACAATGCCCCATGTGAGTAATAATATCTAGATCGTCAAACGCACCTTTTGTTTCTGGGGCACATACTTGATATGCACTTGAATTTGCAACAAGTATGGTTCATGAGAGTTGTGATTATTGTTGATGATGTCACTGCGGAAGCCTTGGTGGAAAAGATATACTCCTCTGATTGAAATGCCAATTGGGGGACTAGCCATGTGCTGAGTAAAGAACGCTGGTGCTAGCATAATTGAGGTTGAAGAGTGTAATATAACAATAGGATTTCATAATGCAGGAAAACGAAGAAAATATCCTAATATTTCAGACAAATTGACTCCCTTTAAAGAAGCTGTTTAGTAAAGATGAGGGCTATTGTAAGTTGTAGTTGATGACGCGCCCTACAACAGAACACTATGGGGCAGATTCACAGAACTAATCTGAGACAAAATCCTAAACTTACTACTTGTAGTATTCACAGAAGGCATTTAGTGGTAGTAAAGTTAGTATTTTGTCTTAAGTTAGTATTTTGTTTTAAGTTAGTATTTTGTCTTAAATTAGTATTTTGTCTTAAGTTAGTATTTTGTCTTAAGTTAGGATTTTGTCTTAAGTTAGTATTTTGTCTTATATTAGTATTTTGTCTTAAGACCAAAACTGGGGCCAGATTCACAGAACTAATCTGAGACAAAATCATAAACTTACTACTTTTGGTATTTACAGAAGGCACTTACTACTTTTAGTTAAACTTACTACTTTTGGTTGAACTTACTACTTTTGGTATTCACAGAAGGCATTTAGTAGGAGTAAAGTTAGTTTTACTACTACTAAAGGCCTTCTGTGAATACCAAAAGTAGTAAGGGCCTCCTGTGAATACCAAAAGTAGTAAGTTTAGGATTTTGTCTCAGATTAGTTCTGTGAATCAGGCCCCTTGTGTCTCTGCAACTTACAAACTGAAAGATGTCTACCTTTTCAGAAAGGCTGTTTTAATATCTCTTGTTGATATACACTGACTCATATACAAAATAGAATGATCTCTTTTTAATTGTATTTCGAACCAATTACAGTATGACCTTTATTTCTTGAAAACATTTGGGCACAAGGCATTTACAATAAATTTGTTAAGAAAGAGAGACATTTTGCGCTTATTGTGTCAGACGTCTGTCCTTGGGCCACTCAATTAAGTGTCTACCAAGCATTTTCTCGCTCTGATGATTATGGGACATACACACAGTAAGCAATCGCTCTTATGGGGATTGTGTTGATCAAGGTGGTTTATTTTTCCTTTCATAATTATTTAGTTCTCACAATTCTGGACTAAAAAACAAAGATAAAACATGGTATGAATCCAATTTACAAAGAATGTTGTAGAACTAGGAGATGTATTCTTTAGTTGCCTTTCTGTTCTAAGCCTGTAGTGGGAGAGCCATTCAAATAGATGACATCCCTACACCCAATAACATCACACCAACCTGTGTAACTCCCAATGCTCAAATTTAAGTATCAATAAGAAAGAGTGAAGGCAATAAGAGCCCAATGAAAAATGCTATGTGGCAATGCTCGTTGAACTTTGCTTCCTTTTAACCACGGCATGTCCTTTTTGTAACACTAATCTAGACCGAATACTGTCCAAAATTTATAGGCACAAGGTAGAATTTTAACCATACATCTGATTCGGAATCATTTGTTTTCACTTCAGTTAACTAATGTATTGTCTCTCTGTTGTTTAACACATGATAACACTAAAATAATAATATTAATATGATTAAAAACAAGAAGAACAGCAAGGATAACAAAAATATTAAGAAGAAGATGAAGATAAAAGCAATACACTGTTTAATTAAAGTTAAACTGTTCCTTAAGCAGGTTCAGATTAACAAAAACGAGAACACTATACCCCCTGCATTTCTCAGGCCAGGTAGCACATAAGTTTATATAATCTGTGCCACTGCAGAAGACCGAGCACTGATGTGCATACTTTTTTTGGAATAAAATGTATTACAGAAAAAAATGGAAGACACCAGATATAGGGAAGCTTGTGTCTGCAATGGGTTCTTAATAGCTTTTAGCCAGTTTCCAGCAACACATGTTATGAAACGTATGCAAGAAAGCATACATATACTGTGCAATAAAACAATAGATAGAGATTCACTGTCCATAAGGGCCGACAGTCAAATCCAGTTTGTTTAACACTGAAGGCTTTACTCAATATTGAGTGTTTGAGTAACTGTATCTTGCCAGGGATCCAGAACACTATACTCTAGTCATGGCTGCTTGCTCAAGTCAAGGGCTGGGCCTGACCTCCACTGGCTCAACAGACTCCTGAGGCCTCCAGTGACACCCTAAATATGCAGGGGCGTAGTTTCAGGGGGGTGTTTGGGGGTGTACACCCCCTAATAAATGTACTATTTAATAAATAGTTGGGTACGTGAGATTTCAGCCAGGTGTTGTAAGATGTCTGTACGATTTGAACTAGGCTATTTTAAAATAATCACTCAGGCAAACACATAGATACATGCACAAACTCATCCATGTTTTGAACGTATTAAAACATAGTTAACTTACATACTATCTTTTAAGTGCCCCCCACACACACAATCCACACTCCTTTCCCTTTCTACTGGCCCATAAGCCCACCTTCATGTGCTGCTTTCCACATAATGATTACCATAATATGCTTGTGTGATTATCAGAAAATGTGAAGCTAATACCCCCCAGTCTTACTGACCAAGCTACTCCCCTGTAAATATATGCACTCTTATGATGCATATCAACCTTTTTCAAGGTTTTTTCATGCTTAGAAATAATTACGGTTTATAACGTCTGATGATGCTTGGGAAAACAATTTACAAGAAACATTACCCTATTTCCCTGGTGGTAACTATGTGGAAGAAAATTCAGTCTTCCCTTCTGAGTAAATTTGAAAAGAAGTCTGATATCAGCAGGAAACATTTCCTAAAAAAGGTATCAGCATGGAACCTTTAATTATTAGCACCAATAATTTCCTGAGACCATTCAGGAACAATGTTGCAGGAGTTCTATCTTTTTTCATAAGTGATTACAATCTTATACTCTGTTAACAGAATACATGTAATCTTTACACAGCCAATCAGTGGCAAAACTGCAGCGCTGTTTGGCAATATAAGTATTACTGTGATTTTTCTGCACTGTTTACCAACTAACCAAGCATTAAATTGCTTATCATAGATCCACGAAAAATACGGCACTTTACACCAGCAAGGCAGCAACACATCCTTTCCATGCTTCAATATCAATTTTGTAGGTTATCGGTGTGCCACTCTACTGACCAAGTTCCATGAAGGCCTCCCAACCATATGTTCTAGGTCCAAGGTTGGTTCTTGGAAAGGGCCTCTTTGTTTAACTGCAAAGTCCTTCTCTTTCCTCTATGCCACTGCCTTTGTTATAATGCCAACCTCAGCTTCTGCTCATCTTTGCTCAATGCTATTCCTGAAAGCATGCACAGCTACTGTCCTGTGCTTCAATCCACATCCTTTGTTTTTGCATGTAGCACCCTACTGGGTCTCTGGCGCTTTCTCCCAACGTCAAGCTGAAGGCAGGCAGCACAGTAATTTTCCTATGCAAGGCCTAGTTACAAAATGAACCAATATACTCCATTTCCACACCCACCATCCCACAAATCTTCTTTAACAATTGAGTTTCTAGAAAATTTACACATGCTTCTTCATATTCAACACATGTGCATGTTCTCCATAAAAGTAACATAACAGACTCATTGGCTGCTCCAATGCATGCATTCATAGTCTTTCTATGTCTTGATGAGAAGGAAAAACGCTTGAAAAATGTGGTCGCAAGCAATGCTTATCCTGCTCAACTCCTGAGACGAGCAAATAAAGGAGACCCGACACTTTGTAATGATGACCCATGAATCATCCCGAGTTGTGGTTTAAGAGAGAACTCCAGAACCATAGGCAATATTCCCTTGTAAAGCCAATCTTCAGTGTACACATTCATCAGTACCACTTCACCCAACCTAATGATGTAGTAGGAGCTCATTGGGGAATTTTTTATTTGTTAATATTTACATAAAAGTTATAATTTCATTTAAGCGGGCTCAATTCAACAAAAAATCCTTTATGTCAGAGATCTAATTGTTTTTAGCTAAAACATCATGTTCTCAGTATATAAAAATTCAACGCAATATTTAAATATATTTGCACAACTTATATTAATCGAACCATTTATATGTTTTGTTGTAGCTTACCCTTTATTCTTAGATTTGG
Organism: Lissotriton vulgaris; assembly: GCF_964263255.1. NCBI lineage: Eukaryota > Metazoa > Chordata > Amphibia > Caudata > Salamandridae > Lissotriton > Lissotriton vulgaris. Next base: position 998,415,739 of record NC_141695.1, on the reverse strand, counting down.
CACAATTGTTGAATCTGAAAACAATGTAGAAACTGACGGCAGCCATTTTAATGATCTTTCATCCACAATACTAGGCAAACTGATTTCAATTTTTTCCCTGAGGCTATGGTTTAATTTTTGTTTAGTAGCCAGCCTACCAGGCAGTATTATGGCATCAGTAGTATTAAAATAAACTTAATTTCGGGCCAAAACTTCAGTAGCTGTTTTTGTTCACAAATACAAATCATAGAATAAACTTTATCACACGAAGATCTGATTATAAGTATATTTATATGCACAAATATTTGCTATCGTACTTAGTTATTTGTATATATATTATATATTATATAGTCAGGTTTTTTATAGTGTTCCATACCTGACCATTGCGTCGTCTGTTTCAGGGATTTATCTGTCCTGATGTGGCCAATCCTACCCCTGCTAATGCATTCTGTGCCAGCCTATAACACTAATTTGAGGCAGAGAAGAACCACTATCCGCTGACCATTACAAAAAATGTATAAGCCTTTGTCAACATACAAAAATTATCTAAGCAAATGCAAACAAAGTATTTCAAAGTATCAAAAACATTATTGGAAACCACCAGGGTGTCTTTACTGTGCATTGACTCTGAAGGCCTTGTTCCTGGAGAAGGAACCGTTCCCAACGAGGTCTACTCTGGTGTCCAGGCAGGAGCGAAGATACCACTGGTGGGACAGGTGCAGTGGCACTGGTGCCCAGAGTCCTGAGGGGCCTATTGAACCCTGGTAGTTGCTTTGTTTACTACTCCAACAGCTGTCAAATGGGCAATTTGAGTAGAATTGACTTTGTGACTGAGGTAAGAAGGTGGGTGTCAATATTTAAATGAATGGATAAGGACGCAGTCTGACTGAAAGGGGTCAATAATAAGTGGGGTTGAGGCCATGAGCTACCTTAAAAGATGAAGTTCAGGGGTTTTTGATGGTAATGTTGGACCTTGAATGAAGAATGGAAAGAGTAGTTGGAGGGAGAGAATACCTTGCGGATGAGTCTACACGTGAAGATCACGGCCATGAATTACAATGTAAGAGTACAGTGGGAGCCAGAGAATCGTAGATCATCGTTAGGTCTTCAAAAAGTTATCTGATGACTTCACGGTTGATGTCCGAAGGCAAGAAGTAGCCTAAAAGATGAGCTCACAGTAAGTGTGATCTATATTAGGGATCTAGGCCGTGGAGTCCAGAGGCAAGTAAGGAATCTACCGAGAAAGAGTATGAGTCAACAATCCATGAGGGGATTCAGTATAGCTTGTGATGGTGGCCTTATCAGTGGAGAACACATGGGGTGCAGTAGTGTTTTAACAGACAATCCAGAATTCTGTGAGAGCAGTAAAGTATAGGGTGGTGGGGTGGAAGTCAAATGGGCCAATCAAATTTGTAGTTTTACTACAAATCACTCATTTCATAAGCAAGGAGATTTTGCTTACTCTGAAGTTAATCGTCTGTTGTTTGGATTAGGTTACCGGAATCTTGGAGTGCCTCCGGTTGTATATTAAATGTAAATGTAAATGTGTACATACTTGTAAAGCACACTATCACCTAGAATGTATCTTGGTGCTGTATACCGCTGTGGAACCCTTCCTGGCTTTCCCTGTGAGATGCCCCTTACTGGGCACCTCCAAGGTGAGGCCAGGCATCCTAGCACTTTTGGGGCCGTTGTGGAGATTAAGCAAGCTATTGCCCAGAGTTGCAGAGTGGGACCCATGATTAGAGTAGGCACCTAGGCGAGAATTATCGAGTCTGTGGACATTGAGCCCAAGACCCTGCCGCGTCGGGAATTGAACCCTGGTCCCGGGCCAGACCTCTGCCTCAGGGTCTGCCGCTCTAATCGGTGAGCCACACTTCACCAATGGTTCTGATTTGAAAAGGATGGAGTAAAAGTGGGTGTGAGCGAGGTGTAGAGAATGTGGAGGGACCGTGGTCAGCAGTAGCCGTAGACAAGCAGAGGAAGAGAAGGAAGGTGGGTGTAGTTGTGGAAAGCAGCACGGATTCCTTGATGGTAAAGCACACACATCAGCATGGTATGTATCGCAGAGTCGCGGTCTAGATATTTATCATGCCTAGAACTAAGGCTTTCATTATATTCACCCCCGTAAACATTATTTCAGAGGACTTTTCTCCCTTTTAAATATACACAAAATGCCATTGGAGCAGAATTTATTGTCTTTTTATAGTCATAAGGGGAATGGTATTTGCCAGGGCAAGTAGTGGAAAAGTTCCAAGTTGCACAGTTCACTAGTTTATATTACCTAATAGCAGGATAAATTATCTTGAGGGACTGGTTTTTAATTAGAAATGTAATTGATTTCCATTTTTGCTGGTTGGCTCATGGACGGCATATTACTTTCAATAGTCTAAGATTAAAAGCATCTAGTTGACATGCTCAAAAAAATGTTATGGCGCCCTAATTGTGAACTGTGTTCACTGTTCTTTCAACTTTTTTTTGGTAGAGCTATCCAAAATGTTGTTTTATGATTCAACCTGAGGGGAATTAATATCCCACTATTTAAATGTAATTAAAAATCAAAAGTGACCTGCATGCGGGGCGAGATTATGTCACGTGTTCCTGTTAATAGAAACAGGCTGTGCTTACAGATTGCTCCCTGCAGCAGAGTTGTGGGTCATTGTCTAAACTTCAGGGCCAGGCTATGCCATGCAAGACAATTAATAGATCAAAACGCGTTTCTTACTGGACTCGGAGGTCCGCTATGTTCTCAGGAAATGATTCATATTTTGGCTAAGAGTGGAACGATACAGACACCAGAAAAATTCAGCGTGATTTAATGCATGGGAACATAAATTTCCAAGATGTCTGCTGGGAAATATTTCTATCAGATTTGCATTGATGGATAGCGGCCCCTCCCCCGTGGGTTTCCGTAGCATCAAGGGTCGCTACAACATTCTAATACAAAAAATAAGATGAGTCAAGCATGTGCAAGAAAGACATGCTGCATTGAGAACTCACAACATAAGTGAGCTCTCTTCCTGAAGTAATATATGCAAGGCTCTAGAGAGGACAGGAAAGAAGTCAGGGGCTGCAGTATAAACGCTGAGGGCAACTTTTACTACATTTTGATCAAGCCTTCCTGCTGCTCTGCTGTGCGTCAAAATAAAAGGGTAGTAATCTACAAGATACAGCACATTCCTGTCCTTCTCCCCTGCGCCGGCGCACAAACAGCAGCTGTGCTCAACGCAAACACCCTTGCATCATGTTGCAATGGTGCCTGGTGACAGGGTTGATTGTTTTTGTGCAGGATGGGACACCTTCCTACACAAAAACAATATATGATGGCATTTTCCTCTTTCTTTGTGTGCTGGAGAATGCAGCACACATAGAAAGAGGAAAAAGAAAACCAAGGAGAAATAATAGTATTTATCCTCGTTGCGCCACTCTTACGCCTCCCCTGGGGAGGCAGAGGATTCCCAGCTTTACGAAACGTTGTAGGTCTGGGATTGTGTCATGTTCCATGGATGCTGCTTGGGAAAACCCTCAACACCCATGGAACACCCTGTGTACTGCGTGAAGGGGGCCCATATTAACAAGTACATGAAAGTCACACAGGGTGACTTCATTGTGCTGCCGGTGCATGAAAAAAAGTGAAGCATCGGGCGCGCTATGGGCTTGTAAATGAATCCATGAGTGTTTTGACCACGAGGGGCAGTTGTGGTAGGGCTTGGGGAAGGATGTTACAGAGTTACAGTGTGGATGCATCCTTGGTCTTGGTATAAACACGAGGCACATATCTCACTGCCTCTGTGCATCACAGTGGTGATGCATGCCCCTACTGGAGGCACCTGCTGTTGCAACTGCTTTTATCAGGTATGGGAAGAAGGGAAGACCAATCTTGTTTCTTTGTAGAAAACCCTGTTCTTTGGGACTCTGGCACGCATGTTCCATTAATTTCCATTCCTGAAATTCCATATTCATCTCAAAGTTTTCTTAGTCTCAGAGTTAATAAACTGTGTTGGGATGTTTGAGTCCCCTGGCCTTCAAGATTTGAATTGGAAATACCTACACACAATGACAGGCTGATTTGTTTACATAGCATGTAACTATTGAAAGGTTCTGGTAGGACAGATACACATCGAAAAACGTTTATGCAGGTGAATTCTTCAAAAAATTATTTTGATAAATTTTTCTTCTGCTGGATCTCGGTTTTCCAGTATTTTTCACCTGTCACTTTGTAAAGATTTTCCTTATTTTGTGAAGTTGGTGCAGATTTGAAAAGTCACTGTCACAAAGTTAGGAAAAGCCATATTCACGGATTTTGCACATCCCTCCAATATTCGCATTTGGCAAAGTCAGTTTGTAGGTGGTGCTTCACACAAACGTTTTACATAGTAAGTCTTTTGTATGGAGAGGTATCAAAGACCTTCAAAGCTATTGGGAGGGGTTTGGTGAAAGGGAGTTAGCGGTTAGCGCCTCCTAAAGGGATATTTTAACACAGATGACAAAATACAGTTTGGAGCTCAACACTAAGAGCCTGATTACGAGTTTGGTGGTGCAGAAGCGGACCGCCACAATGGCAGCCCCCTCCCCCATCGCCAAACCTGTGTACTTACCACTCGCCAGATTATGAGTCTCTTTGTGTCTGGTGGGCTTTTTTGGTGGTCCCACGATGGTGCCTCTGAAAAAGAGCACCACAATAGGACTGCAAAGTCCAGGCTGTGCAGGAACTGGGGTGCATGCACACAAAGGGTACATGTTGTGCCCCCTTGCATGCATCCCCATGCAAATGGGCAACAGGGGGCACTGTAGGGCCCTCTTTGTTTCAGTACCGCTAGCCTTTTTATCGAGTAAAGACCTCCATGGCACCGCTAACGTTCCTGAAACTTGTAATATGCTTGGCGTTGTCGCAGCAGCACCACCAGCATATTACTGACACCCTGACCTCCGCACCACCACCAGAGAATGGTGGTTCCCTGGCAGCTGTGGCAGTACAATGGCGGTTTGACTGCCAAAGTTGTGATATGGTGGTCTGACTGCCGGCCAGAGGTGGCTTGACGGCCACTGCTGTGCCCCCGGAGTCTGGTGGTCCTCGGACCGCCGAACTCATAATTAGGAGACAATTATCAGATGGGATCAGCTACCGGCTCCTACCCAGCGATCCTTCAGTTGATCTGGCCAATACTATTCTGAGAGTCACACAGAAAGGCCTCGATGCAGGGTTCTTGAGCAAACAGGAATTTGAATTTCTCAATCAAAAGTTTCCAAGACTAGCGACCATCTACACCTTGCCTAAGGTGCACAAGAACCTCAACACCCCCCCCCCCCCGGACGCCCTATAGTGTCCGGCTGCGGATCATTACTAGAGCCGTTATGCCGATACGTGGACTTTTTCCTCAAGCCAATTGCCCTCAATACCAGAGCCTATCTACGAGATACCACTCAGGTCATTAACCTGATCGATGACAGATCATTTAATCCCACACAGGCCTTGCTAGTCACTTGCGACATAGTATCGCTCTATACTAGCATTCCCCAACAACATGCCCTGGAAATTATGAAACAGGTTCTGGACAAAAGACCTGCACCCGTCCAGGTGCCTACGGACTTCATCATTGAATTACTGGAGCTGGCTATGATGCACAACTTCTTTATTTTTCAGGAAGAGTTCTACTTGCAGACCAAGGGAGTAGCGATGGGGGCTACCTTTGCCCCTAATCTGGCTATAATATATATGGATTCTTTTGAACAGGAACATATTTTTCCAACAACAAATCCCTACAAGTTGAATCTGTCATTATGGGTCAGATATATCGACGACGTGCTCTGCATCTGGGAAGGCAATCTAGACCAACTAAAAGAATTCCATGTTTGGCTTAACTCCCAAAATCCTCACATCCAGTTCACAATGGAATCCAGTCACAACACCATACCATTCCTGGATATTTCCATCTATGAGGAAGACGAAAAGTTACATACAACGTTGTTCAGGAAGCCAACGGAACGCAATTCATTATTGCAATACCAGAGCCACCACCCGAGAGGCCTCAAGGACAATCTACCGGTCGGACAATTCCTCCGAATCAGGAGGAATTGTTCCACAAGAGCCAACTATATGAGAGAATCTGAAGTCTTGAGTGAACGTCTCATCTCAAGAGGTTATCCATCAAGGATGGTGAGGAGAGCCAGAAAAAGAGCCTGGTACAATCCACGAGATGCCCTCCTTAATCCAGAGACAATGCCCCGAGATACCGGTGATCGAATAATCTGCGTCACAACCTTCTCTACACGCAGTAATGATTTTAAGAAAATAATCAACCAAAATTGGCCTCTGGTCGCAGACGTGATCAACCAAAAGGATTTACCCTTACACTCCTTCAAGAGATCGAAAAACATCAGGGATATGGTGGTCCACTCTTATTTAGAGCCAGTAAGCCAACCCACTTTGACTACTCTTTGGGACCTACCCCCAGTGATTGGCCACTTTAGATGCGGTGCTTGTACAGCTTGTGACACTACCATCCAGATCAAATCATTTGTCCATGGTGGTAGGACATATAATTTAAAACATTTCACGAATTGCAACTCCATGGGAGTAATTTATATCATCCAGTGCCCCTGCAATCAATTATATGTAGGGCAAACCCAGCAGAAAATCAAAGCCCGAATCTCCTCTCACTCTAGTAGACTGAGGTGTAAAGTTGCAGGATCGCCCCTTGTGGAACATTGGGGGGCGGCTGGACACGCTGTATCAGACCTACGGTGGTTCGTCATCGAAAAGGTAGTGTTGGGTAGAAGAGGGGGCAATCTTCCCACTGTACTTAACACCCGAGAGTCTAAATGGATGTCCCTTCTGGACTCCATTAAAATTGGGCTTAATGAACAAGACAGCAGTCTATCTCAACTGGCAGCACTCGGCTAGCAGTACTCAAATGTTGTGGTAATGGTTGTATACTAACCTTTAACACCCTTGTGTTGCTGACTGATTTAAAATAGTTAATGCCTTTTACAGTGTAAATAACATGGGTCTAACTCCTTATGAATTATGCCACCTTTTCCACCTACGACCTTCTGTGATAAGAGTCGCGTGGAACATTGCCAGTCCTTCATTTATTTATTTAATAATTGCTGCAGTAATGTATGAAATAGTTTTCAGCCTCTTGTACGAGTGCTGCACTATTTTGGGTTATTTTCTTGTCAATAATTCATCACAACTGTTGGTATTGATACATCATAGGGTTTCTAAAAAACTTGAGCCTTCCACCAGCACCGTATTTTGACATAACGTGTAGGCTATGGGAAGTAACTCTTCCATTTCTATACCGGCGTGTAGTTTTGCTCCGCCCCCAACTCCGCGAAGCTCCCACTGCGGAGTTTGCGATCGTGTGTCAAGTAGCAGGCAGGGCTGGCGCTGCATTTTCTGTAAGTAATCTCTCTAGTGACTCCAATTCGTAATTTTTCAACCCACGGCGTCTCGCCTCTTAAGCAAACGCACTGTATTTCATTGTAGATAAAAAGATTACAAGATTGGACCCGCCTCACGTAACGAAACCCTTTTGGCAGACAGCAACGTTGCTGTAGCTCGTAAGTACTTTTCCTAGCAGTTTCCAGACTCCCGTTTGTCAACTATTAACCCGTAAGCCCTGCTCTCACAGAAAATCGGCTTCATTTTTTGTAGACTTTAACACCGGCATATCACGCTGAATACCATTCCCAGCTTCTACGGACAGGCGCCGTATTGCAAGGTGCCGCCTCTTGGAACCTTCTAGTCATTTGCACAAGTAAGAGTGTTTCTCGTGGAGATAGATGACAATGTGTGATAATATACGCCCGTCTTTCTAAAAATGTCCTTTTTGTCACCAGGCAATACATCGACCCGAATTGACTGTCACTCCCTAACTATGCTACGTACAGTCTGAGCCTAATCTTTAGCGGTGAAACCAAGCACCTTTTATTGTGAGTATTTGCCATAACAACATGCTGAGTATCCATAGCTCACGCTCCTCACTTGGTTATACTAAGCACTGCAGTCATGTGCTTATCTATCATCACCTGTTACCTCCATGTAGCCGAGATTAGTCTCTAGTACCTGAATTTGAAATTTCCGAGTCCTGTCATAGGACTGTGTAGAATGTGCCTACTCAGGCTAACTGCTGTTATCCCTCTGCGTTTAACTGCAGATATTCAAATTAAGTTCTCTTTATTCTTTACAGATTGCTGGTAGTTTTATCACCTGCAGATCCACCACGACATTCAGCGTGGTCCTCCTGCATATATATTGAACCCTTTTTGGGTCTTCAACCATGGTAAATCATTTATGACTCTTTTCTACTTGTGTCTAAATGTTAGACAGGATGATGTCCTTCATCCTACGGTATAGATCACTGTCAAATACGTTTTTGCATTTTTTTACACAGAATGGCCCCACCTTTCTCTCACATGTTGTCCTGATGAAGACCCCGTAAAAGGACTCCAACTGGCCTAGACATAGGGGTCGAAACGTCGACTGTTCTCTCTTTAATTTCCTTCCGGCACACTCCTGAATTCGCTAATAATTAGCTGTGACCGTTGAATTGTAATGTTTTTATGTGTTCTTGAATTTGTAGTCCTGATTTGGGACGTTTGTATTCAGATTATCCTTTGATAACTTTTGTCAATCTGTTTGTTACTGCCTTACATTTTGTCATAACTTTTTTAAACTCCCTTGAGCACTACCCCTCCCCTTCTTTTCTCCCCCCTCCGGGGCCCTTAATTTACATGATTTCCCGATTGCAGTTATTAATCATATAGCATTGGTCATTAAATAATATATGCCAATCAGATTTTTGCTTACAGAATTCTTAATTTGTGGTTTTTTTAATATATTGTGTTTGTTATTTACAAGACACATCCCTTTCCTACGGGGACCCCCCTCTTATATGTAACATATTGCGCCCAGGTCCCCGTGACTGCATGGGTCAAAACCCCCCCTTATGTAACGAACTCATAATTAGGCCCTAAGATACCAACGTGCTAGTCTTGTGACATAAAAATCTGTTAAAAAGATGCCTGCAGTTGGTCTGCCATAATTTTTTCAGGTCTACTTTACAGGTGTAACACAAATATAAAATTAACCCTAACACTAATTTCTCCATGAATTCACAGTAGTAGTAGAAAAATATTCATTTTTCACCTTAAAGGGCTGCACCATAACGTTCAAATTATTTCCATAGTTAATATGCTTTGGCCCTGGGCACCCTGACACCAGGACGAAATCCTTTTCTACCTCTAGTCTTGTGCAGATTCCTTATTTAGGCCCTCATTATGCAACCATATGTTTTGTAACTCTTCTTACTGCACATATCAGAGTTATGCGTATTGCAAACAAAATCACATTCTCCAGATTGATTTTGGCAGATCAAAACTGCTGATATTTATTGAAGGAAAATGCCTGGTAGCAGGTCATGGGAATTTTGGTGCTCTAATTGCCAAAATCTGCGTATTATTCCCCATCACTGGTGAAAAACTCATTTGGTGCAATAAATATTGCTCAATGGCCATCTTGTAATGAGGGCCTCAAGCCTTAGCAGTGCTTAATTTGCAAATAAATTAGTGCTGGGGAGCACGGGGGCACTGCAGTTTGCACCACACATTCCCCCCTCCCAGTGCTGCCAATGGACGTACTAACACATATACTAATCAACACACTTCTACAATTGTGACAATTCAGTCTATTCCAGGCCCCCAAAGTTATAAGAATGCCTTGGGCGGCAGGCAATAGTCATTTTTAAAGTACATTGAATTAATAAACAATATGTTGTTGCACTCATCTTTAAATTAGACAGACAGTGCCACCATGTGGCAGACTGTCCCAAGCCATGGTGTTGACAATCAATTACCGGACATGCATCGAAAACCACTGGCTCAAATTAAGCACAGTTCTAGTACATTTTCTTCAGCCATCCATGATGTTTTAGAAAACTAATATTCCACACCCTTGTTAGTAATAATTCTTAAAGTCTGCTTCTGTTCCATATTGACTTTATGCTGTAGACTTTACTGCAGTGCCTAAAAGCGATTATACTTTATTTGGGCACTACGTAAAACATCTAAACATACACGTATATTTATATAGCCTTTTAATTATTAACTGCAGGAAAGTTCGGTTTGCAATTTTGGAAGCTGCACAGATGGTGTGTTTCTGCTCTTAATTTTTTTCAGCTAGGACTGGAGGTAACATTTCACTTGAGGTGTTTGGTGGGCCTTGTTATCACCTACCACTCTTCAAAGCACATAGCAGTCAGTTTCTTGTCCTATAGTATGAACGTGCTTTTTGTTAACTGCGGAGCACATCCGCTCCAGCGACTGGCCACTTGCCCTTGTGGCTAGGTCGAACTTGAAACTCCCTATGCACTTCACAGGGTTTGACAGGAATTCCGATTTACAAGGCAGACATCACACCCATAAATGTTCACGACATTGCCTTTAGTTATTACACGCTGTGCAGGCCATTATCTGGTGCAGGTGCGGGCGTCAGGAACGTGAGAAGCAGAAGGCAGTGCATGTTTAGTTTATTAGCAGACACCATTAATGGCCCTGTGTCTATCAATCCTTTAAGCAGACTCACACCAAGCAGGTCACACCCACAGTACACTGGCCAGATCGGCCCAAACACGTCATCACAAGCCCTTTTAGACTCAGACTTCAGTGGCACCCTTAGAACCGCATACACAGCACCACAGACAACCAACACCATTGCACGGCTATACAAATCGCACACGGTGGGCAATGCAAATAGCTAAAAAAGATCCATACAGCATAAAATAACATGACACAACAAACCTAAGGAAAAAACATAACAATATGCAATATAACAACACAATGTATCACAAAGTAATAGAACACAATACATCCAAAAAAAAAGAACAATAAACAAATTACCAGTACAAAATACCTTCCATATTCTAACATAACATACAAACAGTGACACGTCTCTTAGAGTTTGGACATAGATCATATTATCATCAAAGGCACAGATTTATTTTGTCAATCCCTGAAGGAAAATAGGCTGAGTCTTCCCTGTCAGGATTCACACCTGTGGCCAACAGATTGCAACATTACACTTCCCATAGGCAACCGTCTATCTAAGATCTCTTCACACCTGGTGGGATTGCATTTGGAAAATGTACACTGAAGGCAAAGTCCTTGATCTGTGATAGCAAAGCAAAATAGCCCCATACGCAGCACAGTGCCCGGCGGACAGGGGCTCCCCTTTGGGCATCTGCTTACGTATGATGCATACCTGTTTATTTAGGAAGCACCTCCTTTCGACCAGAGTTAAAGTCTCTGACAGAGAAAGCCAGAAAAGTTGGCTAGTACTATCCAAAAGTTACTGGAACAATACGGACGCAAGAATCCAAAGCATTACTTGGTGCAATCGATTTCTGCTACTTTTGTTATTCTGTTGGCCATGTCCCTGACAAAGTTAGAGCGATGGCTGGAAATTGTTAAACTGCATGTATTCCAATGAGGCGAAGCAGCAAAACAGGGCAGAGACTTGTGGGCTCATCCTATTATAAATACATAGTTGCAAATTACTATGGTTTTTTCCCTTTGTTCTTCATCGTTCATTAGTAGATGAAGGGTGTAAGAGAAGATGATCTGTTCCTGGCTAGAAGAGTTCAATAGGGGGAGCTATCGTGATCCCCTTTACTCACCCCCACCACCATTTTCTTCACGTAATGGACTTTTTCCATAGTTTGAATATTTGTGCAGGGAAAAACACTGCACATCATTGCAGCCATGTTTTTCTAATAATCTATTTGTCATGAAAAGGTACCTTTTTCACATGGTATGGCCTTGGCCTCATTTACTTGGTCATGGAAACCCAGGCCTGCAGAATTAGTAGTGAATACACCACACTGTCATTTATGCACCTCAATCCTATTTTGCCATTTGATGGGATAGTGCGTAGTTTTGTGCTTTTTACTCATTATTTCTACTGTTATGCAGCCACTATTAAAAGGAGAGTTGCATTCTCTTATATCCATCAGTAGAAGATGGCCCTTTCTCTCTCATTACATCTGGGGCTAAATTTACAAGGAACTGTTTCCGCCTCTAGATTTTTTTATCATTCAGTTAATCAGCTTTCAAGGCTATAGGACATATACTATAGCCAGTGCGTACATGGCCGTTTAGAAACATTAGGTGTCATGTGCAGCCCTTTAATACATATATAGAATAAACCTATTCTTCATTGTTTCATGAAGCACTGGTGGCAAATGGCCAGGGTGGAACATAAACCTTCAGCAAGCTCCAGAACAACTTACTTCTGTAAGGATGACCTGTGTTGAGAGTCTTGTACATATTCAAGCCTGCGGGCAAATCCTCTGTATCGCGCGTCCACTTGGTGCCTTAGAACGTGAGCTCTCTGATTTATATATGTTTTAATTCCTGGCCAAGTACAGCACGTATGTGAACAGAGCTATACACGTAAAACTAATTACTGGCCTTTCACTCATTTAATTCCCTAAGTAGACAGACTAAGTGTTAGCAAAATAACACCACCCTTTCTGGGTTCTGGGAAGGTAGCCAAAAAATAACATATTTAAATTTTATGTTTGCACATTAAGACCTCTGATCTAAGCATAGCTCAGCACGCCTTGTTTTCAGCACTTGGTGCATTGTAACGTTTTGTACATTTAGTGGGAAGTTCATAATGTTGGGAAAAACAAAACGAGAGAATGTTTATGGTAAATGAGCACATGTTTATTCCTCAGAAACATAGCCAGCGTTTGACAGCGTTCCACATATTATTGAATTAACTTTTCACTTTCAAAAGATTATGTGCAGATGTGTTTATTCTCTGCAACATCCCTTCAGGCAGCTAAAAAAGAGACACTCAAAAAGATCGCAACACAAATAGATGCGTGTGCAACTGCCCAAGAAGTATTTGGCCCAAAAAAACTGTGAAGCCCAGCGACCCTGCCGTAGCACCATCCCGACCACTGTGGAGCCCTCAAAAGACCATCACATCCCAGCCAAACATTATACTCACAAAGCAAGCGGTATGTGCTAACATAGTCTACACCAAACCCATTCCAAGACGATAACACAACTACTCATGTCCACACCAAACCGATGCATCAGCCACAATTGAAGTGCGCCTGGCTCACAATAAGTTCTTATCTAGTCCACACATAACTAGACATAGCCCACAACTGATTCTTACCTCACCAATGTCAGAACCTCACACAGCCCACAGCAGAGCATTAGAGCGCCCACTATCAGAAAAACACAGAGCCACAGCAGACTTCCACATAATCCACACCATATCTACAAACAACCCACCCCTGACCATTACATAACTCACTACAGAACGACATGTAGCCAACCAAGGACCCATAACATAAACCACCGCCCGCTGTAGACCATGGTGCACTCCCCAATAAACTCTCATACCTCACCGGAGCTCCCTTTTCCCTAAACAGAATCTCACAAAGCTTCCCAAAAACTATTGTTTAGTACAACCTCCAACAATGGCTATGAACATAGGCATAACCAGAGACCATAGACTTTCTGTCTCCCGTCACCATGTTATTTTATCCCATACGCCTACCAAGGCATGGCAGTTCCAGGTAGGGAAGAAGCGCAATGGACACAGAGAACTCCCTGTGTATCAGGGCTATTGTTTTTTCTGAAAGGATACCACTGCTTTGGATGATTATTTTCAAAAACCCTCCCAAACAATTGCTGAGTGGGCGATGGTGGTCCGTGCTCAGCAAGGTTCTCTGCCTTCAGTGGAGTTGCCCCACCAATGGCTCTGCTGCAGGAACAGAGATCCCTGCCTACCTGGCAAACATCACTAAATCTGGCAGGGGTTTTCCAGCAGCTAAGCCGAGAGCATGACCTTTGCTTGCTGGTGGGCTGCGCCCCAGGTTCTTAATGACCCCCATTATTTAAAAACGAATCTGGAAGATGTAGGAGTTGTTTGCTTCAATTGTTTGTTGTTGGTGGTCGTTAGTAAAGTGTTATTAACCCCTTGCATGCTTGTGACGGAACCGTTCCGTCACAAGCCTCGGGTGAGCTGTGCTTGTGACGGAACGGTTCCGTCACGGCCCGCTCGGCGCGCCTGCGCGGCGCTGATTTCGCGCCTGCGCGGCGCTGATTTCGCGCCTGCGTGGCGCGTTCCATTGAGCGGGCGCGTTCGTGACGGAACCGTTCCGTCACAAGCACAGCTCAACCGCGAGCCGTGACGGAGCGGTTCCGTCACAAGCACGTGACCGCCGCGCGGCCACCCTACCCCCTTAGCGCTGCGGCGGAATAGCCGCCGCAGCGAAGGGGTTAATAATATTGAAACTGGAAGTTACATTTCCAAACAGTGTTTGACTGCCTTTTGGGCAATGCTAGATGGGCCAGGTTGACCAAGTTTTGGGTCCCATAGGCCGTGACTGAACCACGAATCAAGCTAGTCCATCTTGCAGTGCATCGTGCCCGTCTGACCAGTCCAACCCTATTTCCTGATTACATACTGGGAATGCAGTCAGTAACATGATGTTCACTTAAAAATGTCTTCCTGCTACTTTTTTAGCAAGCTAAAGCACACCAAAGAATATGCTCCAATCACAATCTTCAAAATGGGGGCGAGGTGGATTTCCTTTTGTTTATGCATGCCATGCAATTCACAGTAAGACTTTCCTTCTGAATACCATGGTAATACGGTTGGGAATACTGCCGCCACTGTGGTGTTTATGGGGTGCGGTATGACCCGCCCATTCTTAGTTCCATTTGCCTCAATAAGACATATTTGCATACCCAATTTTCTCACCTTTCTGACCTTTATTCCTCAATCAAATTTCAAAGGCGTGGAAAATTGCAAGTGTGCCATTATCACAGCAAAACTCAGATTTTAAATTCCAGCAAAGTCTCCTGTTTATACTTGAGTTGGGAATTTCAAGGCACTCGGAATCAAGAATTGTGCTTTGCCCTCTACATGCTTATCCACATGTAATGAACCTGGTCATGAGAATGTGTGCTTACAAGCGGGCTGGTACAATGTCCCAATTTAGTCGCTTTCCCTACCCACGCAGTCAATATGCCCACAGACCACGTCTCAGGTTTTGAACATCACATCCGGCTCACATCCAACGACGGGCGAAGGATCAAATGAGCTCCAAGCAGCGCAAACATAATTAACAGGCTTTTCACGGTAATGGAAGGCTAGTTTAATACAAGTCATTACACCCTCTAAGCTTGTTTCCAATAATTAGACGTTGCTGATGCTAATGTCGTTCTTAATTTCTAGACGCAGGGAATAGCGGCCATTTGGGAATATTTGCGAATTAGCGAAAGGCAGTTAGACGCCTGCCTGAGAGGGAATATTTGCAAAATTCCAGATTTCATGATGTTTCACAGAGGATCCGATGACTGTGGCATTCTGAAGTTACACTTTAAAACACAGCAAGTCTGTAGCATTTCTATCATGTGGAGGGTACGTGTGACCATTGTTAAGGAGCTGAAACAAGACTTTTATCATTCTAAAATTGGAAAAATACGTGTCAATTCTAAAATTGATAAATATTTAAGGTTTTTGAAAAACTCTTATGATATCTGTAAAAGAAAACCATGGTTGTTCACCCAATGCAAGAACACACTCACCTGTCAATCAAAGATTGTGGTGTCGAGAAGCACTTGTGTAGAGGGATTGTTTAAACGGGGGCAGAAGATGCTCCCTCTTTTACTGAGGCTGGGAAAAAAGTAATGAACAATACAAACCCAAAATACATGGACGCTTTAAGCCCCCCAATCCCCCTCCTTTCAAGTTATTTCTGAGGGTAGGCCATTGGCGGCTAATGTACTCATGGGTGATATCTCAGGATTCGGCCCAGACTGAAAATGAGGCTTTGTTAATAAAAGTCTCAGGAAACGGCAAACGGTGGTGTTAAACAATAACATACATTTTTAAATAAAGTTGTTCCTTAGAAGAAAAAAAGTTTGCCAATTTGTTGGCTCATAGTAGTTCTGTTTAGAGCTTTGAATGTATTCCTTTGCTTGTTTATTTCATGTGTTTTATGTTTCACCGAGGCGTTCAAAGCCAGCCCGGAGCACTCTGCATGACAGAATCCAAGAAAGCTTGGGGGTGTTGGCCTACCGAGTTTTCTGCATATGCAGAAGAGAATAGACATAGAAGAAATCCGCTGTCGGTGACATAGAAGAAATCACTCTTGTTGATCTGAGAATTTCTGCTGGCGCTGTGAGACCTACGGGTGATACATGCGCCTCACGAATACCAAATAACAAACATAACAAGAAATTAGCATACGCCATGCTCCTTACAAATGGACTCCACCTACCCCACCAATAGTGATAGGGTGTGTGTCTTGTCAGCTGAAAATTGAGCATTACTTCTCAGGGCACACAGAATCTATCCCTGCTGCACCTTGGATAACCTCTTTTTTAACTAACAAAGACTCAGCTAATGTTGAATGCCTTTTTTTCTTCTCTTTTTATACAAATTCAACGTATTGTACCAGTTTACCTGGATCTTTTATCCATATTCTTAATTTTCTTTTATTGTTTTGAACTGTTTTTTGTAAAATTCTTGATTGTGTATCTTTTCCAGTTTCTTTTACACAGAGTAATTGCAAAGATTTTTATTAATCATGCAATAAATAAATAAATAAATAAATACATAAAATAAATGCTGCACCTTGGATAATGGGGCTCCCAACAGGAGATGGCCATGGTAACCATCTGGATCAGCAAACTTCCACAAACCTAAAAAGCGGATTCTTTCGTACTGCATCAATCATGTTTATTTGCCTTCAAAGTGATGGCATTACTAATCCAATCATTGTCGAGTGACATGTAACGTAATAGCGAGAAATATCCTGCAAAATGTCAAATTATCTAAATATGTTTTTATGTTCCATTTGAGCTTCCAAGAAGGCGTCTGTCAAGTATTTAAAATGTTGATACATGGAAGTGAAGTTTCTCCTCTCATAGCTACGCGGTAAAACGTCACACGAGTGGGTGAACAAATGAATTTCATTGACTCATTCCAGCAGGGGAAGAGGAATAGAGTATGCGCACCCAAAGAATACCATAGGAAATATATAAAGCCAACTGAAGAAAGCACACTAAATGGGCAAAGAATTACTACTGAGCAGTTCTTTCCAGACCACACGGAGAAAAACGCGTGCCAAAGTAAATAGTGCAAATTGCATCCCATCTGCTAATTTCTAAAACAAAGTGCAGGTTTCTGACATCACTGCAATACTGTGTAATGTTTCACTGGTGTTGCAATATCGTAAAAACCCGTTTCCTCCGACCCGCAGCTGCAAATATTTATGGTTAGGGCTTTTCCATATTCCAGAGACCCCCAACGGCTCCCTCATTTAATAGTAACCACACACTGCACTGCATAAAGTATAAGTGGTAGGCATAGGCTTATGTGCTTGTAGGTCATGCATATTTCATGGACACCACTCAGCGCCACTTACGCCGACTCTCTGTTGATGTGTCCTCTTTACACAAGATGCAATGAAGCTTTGACACACCCACTCCAGGTCAGCTCAGTCTTAAATGAGAAAATTCAGAGAAAAAACGGACGCATGTCGTTACAACGCATACTTTTACAACGCATACCTTTACAACACATTTTTTACACCGCAACATCCATTACAACGCATTCCATTACAACGCATGCCATTACAACGAAATCTTTCAAACTAACTTTACAACGCATTCCACTACAATGCATACTACATTTACAACGCATACCATTACAACGCATACCATTACATTGCATGTATGGTAAGTATTGGATTGTGTAGGGGTTAAAATTACTATTCTAACTCCAGGGGGTGCAACAGTAGGGTAAGTATTGGATAGTGTAGGGGTAAAAATTACAAATCTAACTCCAGGGGGTGCAACAGTAGGGTAAGTGTTGGATAGTGTAGGTACGCGTTGTTATGGTATGCGTTGTAATGACTGCGTTGTAAAGGTATGCGTTGTAGTGGTATGCGTTGTGGTGACATGCGTTGTAATGGTTGCGTTGTAATGGCATGAGTTGTAATGGATGTTGCGTTGTAAAAGTTTCGTTGTAAAGGTAGTGCGTTGTAAAAGTTGCGTTGTAAGTGTTGTTTCCCGAAAAAAACCTTATCTCAGGGCAGTTTTTTAAGGTTCTAAGAAGGTACTAGAGCTCTGGAAAGATGGAGCAGAAAATAGGTTCCTTGGGGCCAGG
Source organism: Lissotriton vulgaris (assembly GCF_964263255.1). Lineage (NCBI taxonomy): Eukaryota > Metazoa > Chordata > Amphibia > Caudata > Salamandridae > Lissotriton > Lissotriton vulgaris. The sequence continues at coordinate 998,397,555 of NC_141695.1, read as the reverse complement.
GTACTCACAAAGGATATGTGGTCTTTCGATAATGTGCTGCCTTGCTACCTTGCTGCCTTCCACGCGCCCACACCTGCCTCCTAGGTGTGATTACCCCTGTAAGAGCATTCCATGCACTATAGACAAGTATAAAGGGAATGCTTCCTTCTATTCTTTTGCAGAAGGCAAGGGCCTTTAACAAGGAAGCAAGCCTTTAATTGCCGCTACGGAGGGCTCTAAGGCTATTAGAAAATTCCACCCTTAGAGAGCAGAATGTTCTAATTTGTAACAAAAAGGCCTCACGGAGGCCGAGGGAGTTGAAATCCACCAGGGCTCTTTGAGGCCTTTGTTCAACTTTTAAATATTGATGCTCTGGGCTTCTTCCAGCCATTAGAACCATGGAGCACTCCATTGCTTTCAATGGAGCGCTCAACATTCCAATGTTCTAATTGGTGTTATTTTAAAGCTAACCTGTTTAGAAAAGCTGACAACCCCATGAGGCTAAATTACGCTTTCGATTTGAATTGTCAAATACCCCAAAATGCTCTTCGTTAGATGCTAATCCCACCAACCTATTGTGACTGTACCATAGAAAGCATATATTATCTTAGAGGCATATTTACGAGCCCCTTGCGCTGCCAAAGCATCACTTTTTAGGACGCTCTGGTGGCACAAATCACAAAATGATTTCTATGAGGCCACTGAAAGCCACTATGAGTGGCTTTGAATGGCCACAAAGATATTTAGTAAGGCAAGGCAACTTTAATCACTGTGTTGCCTTACTCTGTGCTCGGGAGGTGTTGCATGAGCGTTGCGTTTTTTCACCCAACACCCATGGACTTTGACACTTACCCAGATTTACGAGAGAGTGTAAAGCTGGGGAAGTGCCAAAACCTTACGCCCCCCGAGGTGAGGCATAACGAGGAGAAATAACTTTATTTCTCCTCGTCTTTTCCTCTTTCCATGTGTACTGGAGGAATAGAAAGTGGAAAACCATTGTGCCAGGGTGCCTGCATTAGCTCTAGGCTGCCGAAATGGTGCCTGCGCAGGGGGAAAGGACCTGTCCGTGTGGCGTAAATACGGGCGAAACATCCTTTACAACACAACTTTTACCACGCAGTGCTGTTACAACGCAAGTATTACAACGAAAACCATTACAACGCATTACACTGGGGGGCGCTCTAGGATAAGGAATACGTTTAATTTACTATCCAACACCTTCCCTAGTGTCCACCGGGACTGGAGTTGGAATAGTAAATTAAACTATTCACTATCCAGCACCCCTAAGTGTAATGTGTTGTAATGGTATGCATAGTAAAACCTGCGTTGTAACAGCATGCGTGGTAAAAACATGCGTTGTAACGTCATACATCCAAATACGGTGATGTTTCACTTTGGGGTCGCACAGCAAACTGACGTGCTGCGCTGCCCTATGCCAAATCCCCCTAAATGAGGGCCTTCGTTTTCAAAAAGTGATCTCTGTGAGTTCTCTATAGGGTGTGTAGAACGTATTAGCACGATGAAAAATGGTGATGTTAACTAGCCCAGGCTGCATTCAGTTCACATTTTTAGAATGTCATTGTATATCAGCCGTGAGAACTTCTCAGCAAAAATCATCGCCTAAGGGCCAGCAGGAAGGTTTTTACCATTTTGTGATATTAACAACATGACTTATTAATAAAGACCTGTAAACGTTCCCATTAAAAGCTCACACATGCAAAGCCCTGCACAGCCAATTAAGGAAGGAATGGAAGGCAACTCTGTTCATTAATGACCACATAGAATTTATTAGAAACATAATTGAAAAGCTTTGTGCACCCAAACTTCAATTATTTTATACTGTTTACCTCCTAAAATAACAAGCAAACTGCAAAGTCAGTGTTTTCACAGCAAGCATATAGAAAACTCTAAAAATAAAATAAATAAATAAAGCAACTGCAAAAATAAAAAAGTCGTGAAAGACATATTTTACCACTAAAACTGCATGTATATCCAAAAATATCGAATAGGGTTCATAAAAATATATAAAAATAAAAATAAGAGCATTGTAATACTTGAAGCAGTATGGAAACAATTAGAATACAAGTACTGGACTTCTATTAATGCTAATTTTGAACTCCATCCACATGCACGAGGTATTTCATAGATTACTTTGGCACATGCAGGACACAAGGGAGCTTATACTTGGTTTTATACGCTCATATACAATGTAAATAAACATGTTCCATAGTCTTTCCCTGAATTTCGTCATCAAAGATATCTAAAAATACTCTGTGACATTTAAAAAGCAGTGAGTACTAGTGCTTGTCTGCTGAACTGATTTTCATGTTTTGGGCCATCGAGGTCCTTGAAATAAACTATTTGTGTATGGGGCCAGGAAATTGTCCTTTTCGCATTTCAATCACTGTGAAACTGTGCTCATTTTCACTGAGATACACCTATAATTTTAAATATATGTATACTACCTTTGTCCCAGTGTGAGGCTCTGCCATGTTAAGTGTATCTATAGCGCACCATCTATTTATTAATTCAGAGTGTTGTGGTGCAAAGCCAAAGTCTGTGTAGAGGCGGGCAGGGTGGTGGGGGGAGCGTGGTTAGTGTCCAACTGGGGATACGTTAGAGCCAGTGCTTAATTTGAGCCGGTGGTTTCTGGGGCTCGGCCCCTGAAGTTAATTGTCAGCACTGGCACTTACGACAGTCCGCACATGGTGGCACTCAGTCAAATTTAGAAATAAGGACAAAAGCTTTTTATTAATTCAATATACAATAAAATCAAAAATGACTAATGCTTACCACCCAGGATGTTTTTATAGCTTTGGGGGCCTGGAATTGTCCCACGTTAAAGAGAGTGATGACTAGTAGTGTATTGGTGCTGTCATTGTGAGATCTGCCACAGGCAATGGGTAGCGGAAGTTGCAGTGGTCTCCGGACGAGGGCCCTTCCGCATAATTTTTTTTTACAAATTAAGCACTGGTTAGAGTCCTTATTCTGCAGTTGTGACCATTGTTCTGGGTGGATACCAGTTTCTATGGCGTGTTTTTAGGAGATACTTGAATCGGGTGTAATTTGGTTCAACACGCAGTACCAGGTCCAGTGCAGTCCACCTCTTGAGCCCCACCATTTTCCACGTGTCAATCTATGATTCCAGGCTTTTTTCCATTGCCCAAGTCCTCAAGATTTCACCTGAAGGATTTGTCTACAGAAAAGATTGTGTTATTAGAGCATGCAGTATTACCACATTTCCTATAAGGAGAATCTAAGGCATGGTGCTGCGTTGCACATATTGGAGGTGTCTCCTCTTTCTGTTACAGCACATGGCCAGTACAGATCCTTTTCAGGCTTTCACCCACAGGCTCAGCCAAAAGAAACCATGACCATGGTAGAGTTTCTTGCAGCTGGTGCTAGACAGAGATCTTTGCCAATTGTGTTGTTCTACATTTTGTCAAACATGCCTCGCACCCTAGCCAATGAACTCGTCACTCAGGCTTCCTCTCCTCTGTCGGGTCTTCCAACAGCTGCCAAGGAACAGAGAATACATTTTGGGGTGGTTAACTGGTCCTGACAAGCTCTTAGACTAAGCCTCAGGGAAAACGGCATTGAAATCAATCTACCCGCTTGATTGTCCAAAGGTAAATTATAAACAACTAAGATCAAAAAAAGGCAGAGGGTGGTCATTGCTTTCATTTAACTTTGCTGTATGCCCTTTGACCCCTTGAGTAATGATAAATGCAATACCCCAGTACTAACTTCGACTTAGCTGGTTCTTTTGAAGACATTGAGGCAATATATGTAAGCATCTGGCCTTCATTACATAAAAAAAACTTGAAAGTCACCCCAAAGTCCTTAACACAAGCACTCATTTCAGGCTAATGTGGGAGTGCGCGCTTCCCTGTCCGCCCTACATGCAATGTGGAATAATGAACCACCTCTGGCACTGCAGCCCTTCGATATGTTGATTAAGTCATCGTTGCGCGTGCATCATCCTTGTTATTCTCCCATTGAATCTAGCATGAAATGATCCCAGATGTTGGCATCCCAGGGCCCGAAAGTACAACATCTGCATTGGTTACACCCTTCTCTGGGTGCAGATTTACAACTTTATTAAACTCCCTAAAGTTTTTGAAAGTATGCCTGGGGACCTGAGTAACCACCACTCATTCTCCAGCACACCGATTTTAGGGGCGTTCTCTTCTCATTCAAACCTGGAAAGGGATTTTACTCCTGCCCATACAAAAGTAAATCTGGCCACTTCCAGGGCGGAGACCAGTCAATGAACATTTTGAAACTACCTAGCAACGCTGAAGCCTGAGGTTTTTCCCAAATATGACCCGCAATGCCCACCCTGGAACGTTTTCTCCCCACCCGTGGAGTGGGATTTCCTCGTCCACAATGTCAATGTTGTGTATGAGTACCATGCCAGCTCATCTTCTGAGGAGACCTCGAACTCATGCATGTGGAATAGGAACTAACACATGCCAATGGCCGTTTTTAAGTATGTTACAGAACATCTGTTTTTAAGTCTATTTATCTTCAGAATGTAACGTATTCGATTTTTGTTTTTTTCATTGTGCATGTCATTTGAACTTTTGTAATACAAATGTGTCACAAGTTTCTTCTTGCGGCACCCTTACCTTGTGCAAAGGCTTTGCAAGTTGGACCGCCGGTCAGTGGAAGGCGTTTGTGGGACAAGTGTGTACAATATGCAAAAAGCAATGGTTGCTGTATGTGAAAGCCAGCAATGTACTCCAGTTATCGCGTCCTGTGTGCTTCATTCAGCAGTAGTGACATCAAAGGGTAGAAGTTGGTCATTGCTCTGTGGATGCAGGGGTACATGGTAGCGGCTGTTCTCAGTAGGAATCGTGGGTGATCATGTGTGAGGCTCAAAGATGTACTTTGATTGTCTCTTAATAAACTTGTACAGTAGCAAAGTATGCTACAATAGCAAAAAGGACTGTCAGATGCACTTCAGTTCTTACCTTCTGGTGCATTGTTGTCACATCCTTCCCTCTTCTCTCCCTCCACTATCCTTTTCAATCCAAATAACAGACTAACATGTCCATCACTCGAATTAATGTAATATTTCACTATACTAATTCACCACTAATCCTTTATGGGATCCGGAGTAGCATGCTACTTGCCAGAAAAGCACTTTGACGCCTATATAAATGCAATTGCAATACAATACAATACATGTGGAAGGATGACTCAGAATTATAGTTGTACGTGATCCAGGTGGTGATAATGGCAGCCAGGAAGAGAACATTCACAGACTGATTCATAAGTTGGAATGGAATAGTAATGTATTTAATACCATTTGGGAAAGAGAGGTGGTCCTTAGTTACTCGAATGTTAGCTGGGAGTCAAGTCATACTTTTGCAGTTCACGCTGTTGAAGATGTCCCTCTCTGGTGAGTCTCGAAAAATGTGGAACCTCAATCATTAGTTTGGTCCTGCACTGGAGCCCCATCTGGGTTGAAAAAAGTGCATGTGTTGTTGCAGTGATATTTCATCCTATCACATGGGGGATGTGGAGTGGAATGCATAGGGCCTTGAGAGAGATTCACAGCAAAGGACTGCCATGATGGAGTCATGCAGTCATGCCTCTGAATCCTCTGACGTTTGCTTAGGATTTGTAGTAGATCTTTGAGGTGGAGTCCATTGGTGCAGTCAAGGTGGTAGAGGACATAAACGGGAGAAAACACTAAACAGAAATATAGGGCCCGATGTAGGTAAATCCCATTTACCGATTTTGAAATACCGAATTTTACCGATTCGGTATTTCAAAATCGGTAAATGGGATGTAGGTCCCAACATCTGGATTCGTTACCGAATCCTTAACAATTCTTTAATTACCGATTCGGTAAATACCGAATCGGTAATGCCCATTCATTCCTATGGGCTTTGAAGCCCATAGGAATGATTAGGCATTACCGATTCGGTACTTACTGAATCGGTAATTAAAGAATTCACAAGGGTGCAGGGGGTGTCACTTTGACACCCTCTAGCACTCCCAAAACGGGCATTGTGCAATGTGGCACACAGACATGCCCTAAGGGCATGTCTGTCTGTCACATGGCACATGTGTACATGCACAGATGTGCATGTACACAGGAATCGGTATTTTACCATGGATTTGTATTCCATGGTAAAATACCGAATCTGTAAGCCATGTGCCAATAGAAAATTGGCTACCCACATAGCATTTTCGGTAATTTTACCGAATCGGTAAATATTACCGAATCGGTAAATATTACCGATTCGGTAATTATTACCGAATCGGTACTTATTACAGATTCAGTAATAATAACGATTCGGTAAAATTACCGAATATGTGCACCTACATCTCCCTAGCCCTTTACCGATCGGAAACGGCCGAAAATCTGTATTTTCGTCCGATTCCGATCGGTAAAGGGCTACCTACATCTGGCCCATAGTGTGGTGGGTAAAACATCTGCTCCATGTTTCTGTTCAGGAGGCTCTCCAACCGTTGAGGGAACACCTGAAGGCTCTGACACAGGTCATGCAATCATGAACTGTGCCTACACTCATAGGGGTGTTCAAGAGTCCCATCAGAGAGCCATCTGACCGGACTGCTGAAGTTGAACATGGCAAATACACCTACACCATTGCTCTTGCTGCGCTGTCAGTATCTTTTCAGGTCATATGATTACTGCAGAGTATGTAAGGGTGCCCAGGGGTATGCACAGAACTGCAGTCATTGGTTTTTAAACACAGTGAGAAGAGTGAGCTGTCCCTCAATGTGTAAACATCACTGCAGATTAAAGTTTATTCTGCAGTGGTTTTTAAACCCTGTTTAAAAAACAAAGAGTGCAGATTAATTCAGCTAGCATGGTGCAGCATTTATTAGTAATTTAATGTTGCAAGAGAAACACAGAATTACGATATTCCTCCAATTCGGAAGGTGGAATAAAAAATTCCTGCCACCTCTAGTATCAGTTTGCCTGAGTATAATTTTTGTTCTGGTGAAGAAATCCTAAAGGACCAAAGAGGCTGCCTTTCTGAAGCTTTGCTGTTTATTGGGTTACATAAAGTTTGTTTGAAACATTGTACACAAGATCTTCATTTCCAGTGTGTCGCCCATTCTAAACATGTCTTGGTGCAGTAGGCTCTTCAAACTGCACTCATTGGTATTTCATTGTGCTCGATGTGACTGTTTCTTTCGGTCTCTGGTAATGTGTTTAAAAGAGGAAACAACACAGATTATAGATGGTCCAGCATGTCTGGCTTACTTCCCTGTTAATGCTGTTTAGAAGAGAAGGAACTCATTTGTCCTCTCCCCAGGGGATGGCTTCCAATGATTGGCTCATACAGCATGTTGATAGCCTAACTTGTTGAGTGGCGACACTTTCCGCTCTTGCAGGTGCTATGCATGGATGCGTGAAATGGTATTGCAGTCTTGATAAAAATCCGAGCACTATCTCAATTGCCACCTTTGGACAAACTCATTAAGGAGGCGAGAATTGAGTGAGCATGGGATAATAACTTCATTCTGACCTTGTGAAGCACTGATGTTTACTGGTGGGCACTGAGGGGAAGGTTTGTGGTGATTTGGAGTGCACATTCATGTTGGAATGTGCACGTGACACATTTGCCAGGCAGCTTAAATGCTGCTTACATCTCCATTTCAATAATGTGTCTGGTGTTACCGGTAAATGGTCCAACTGAGATGCTGCCTTCATCAGTGAGACGTAATAGTGAATGAGGAGGGCAATTTTCTGGTTGTGAAACTTGTGTAGGTCAAAAGATGTCTTTCATTTGTCAAGGCTTTCTGTTTTCAGCAAATTCAAAATGTTATCCACCATTTGTCTTTTTGTCCAACTGTATTCACATCATTAGTAAGATTGTTATCTTACTTTCTGCTTGACTCAATGAGGCCTTTTTATGTGTGCGAATAATCTACATTCAACAACGTGTGTGATCTTTGCCCATTCTTATATTCATTTCTAATATTTGGTGAAATGTGTTGTGTTGCCCAATAGATCCAGGTGTCTGCTTGGCGTTCTCTGTTGCTTTGTTTTTAGTGTTAGTCAGATTTTATCGGCTCATCTTCACACCACCCTGAAAGGGAGTGAATGCTTCAAGGCCCTACTCTCTCACTCTCCCTTTTGAATATCTATCAGTGCTTATTTTTTGGCACAGACCCTCAAATGATTTTTCTTAGATTTTGTGAAGGTCCGTTTTCGCATGTTTGACAGAGATGTTATTAAATGCAATTGGAAACCATTTAGATTCCAGATTGCAAAGCAATGTATGCTTTGTTTCTGGACAATTGAAAAGAGTTCTGCTAACAGTCCAGAGGCAGATCATAAAGAAACATTACAGCTTGCTTTCTCATCTTCCCTTTGTTATACCTACACAAAATCGGTGTTTCTATGACTGGATACGATGAAATACGGAATTTATTGGGCAACGCAGATCTCATCCCTTTTGTAAAAAGTTGGGGCAGAGGAAATGGTGGTCTTCAAAGAGATGGATCTGCTCATAATCACCTGCACAGAGTACCAGAGAGAGGTGTCAGACATCCACTCCAGATACACTTCTGGAATCCAGCAGCTTCACCCACTATAGTTTCCTTGAGATCAGAGAGCACTTGTTTGTCCCTTTCTGTGGTCAGGTGGTCTATCATTGAATGCACATGTTAGGGGTCGCGAGCAGCCCCTGTTGAAAAACCATCAGGTGTTTGCATATCATATGTAGCAAATCAATCTAGCCAGCCTACATGCGTCTGTGACACAAAAGAAGGTGTGGTGTATATCTCCACTCTATTTAGTACTTTACATTTATTTATTTTTGTGGCATCAGATAGCCTGAACATGGGAGTTATAGCGCTTTACAGTTAATCACAGCCTTACTAGTGCACTGTTAAACAACAACATGGCAGCATTGAAAATTAAGATATTACTTATTAAAGTAAAGTAACAAGGATTAACAAAGCTAAAATGACTGGGTTTGATGTGCTAACACACGCAGCATAAGCATATTAGAACCAACAGGAACAGACCGACAGGTTATAGTTTCAAATGAACCCTTTTACATTTCAATGCAAAGACTCAAGTGCAAGTGGATGCTGAAGGATACAGCTAAACAGCCAATATCATTAGGTAAGACTTGAATACTCCACTGAACTAAACCGAGACGCGAATAACAAAGTCTGAAGTCAAAGGCTGAAAATAGACTAGTTGAAGAAGAAGATGGTTAAAAGGGGTGGACTCAACCCCCACTCTGCGTATTTTGTAAACAATAGTCGGTTTGACAGCTGCACTGTTAACCCCTTCGATGCGGCCGCGATTCCCCTGGTGTGCTGTAAACAGCACGAACAGGGGCGGGCCGTGACAAACCCCAGCCGTCATCAGCACACGAGCACCGTAGTGCATGACGGCTGGGGTTCGTCATGAGCATGGAAGGGGTTAAAATCCAGACTTAAAAATCATCAAGAAAAGTAAAATGATAGGCAGGACAGGAACTGGTTACTTGAAGGAGTACATCTTAGGAGCAAGTATGCATACGTGAAAACATCAACACAATCAAATGAAACATATTTGTGTGAGCAAGACTGATCAGTGCTTGATGGCAGACAATATTATAAGCCATAACTAGAAAAAGAAAAGAAAGGGAAGAACCCGGTATGGTACGCTGTAAGCATATTGGTTAAGGGAAAGCGATAAGATAAGTGTGAAGCTTTCTACAAGTGCCAGATAAGAAATCTGAAGGATTGGCGGTTTCAGAGGGAGAGACCAAAAGAAGGCAATCATAGGAGTTGAGTAGAAAACGCAGAAGAAAGAGTAAACCAAAGTGTCACAGCAGGCAAGATCAGAAAGGAATCAAAGGGATCTTGTCTGGAAATATCAGTAAAAGAACAATGTTTAAGATCCTTTTTGACAGTTCAAAGAGAGGTAGTTGTGGATAGACCATGAGGAGTTCCAAGCTCTAACCACACAGCCAGAGAATGAGTGAACCAAGCTGCATTCTTTCTTAAATGCCTAGGTTCCAAAACAGGATTAATCAACACTCCATTATATGGAGACATGACTGTGATGCATCCAAATTTGACAAACATACAATGTCTGATTCTGCTTGGAAATCCATAGGTAAATATTAGCCTTGTGCTTTCCAAATTTTCTGGACGTAATGATGTGGGGTTTTTCATATATTTTTACATTCAATTTACGGACATCTATTTTTATAAAGTTGATAATGTTATTCTGACTTTATCATGCAGAATGTGTTATTAATTGGAAAGTAAATAAGTCAGGAAAAGTTGAAATCTGTTTTATTGGCTCAAAGGACACTAAATAAGTACATAGCAGACTGGTCGAATTAAATGACTAATAAAATGCATCATCCATTTTGCTAATGGAAAATAAGCGGCAAATTATGACCACAATAAAATCTATAGCTCTCAAATAAAGCAAAGATCAAATAATGTTGTGTTACTTTCAAGGAGAAATCTGGATAATACACAAATGTTTACAATCCACCTTTATCAAAATCACATTAAATAACATGCACTTCACATGGTAATATTAACATTTTACTTTGAATACAAACCCTGGATGTATATTATATTCAGTACTATTCTGTGAAATAGTAGATGTCACAAAAATATGGTTCGCTTATATTTCATCGTATACAGCCACGGCCCGTGGAGGGAGTTCCGGTGGGGCAGAAAGGCGGGGCGGGGGAGGGGCAGGGTGGGGGTGCTAAAAACTGGAATATGGATAATTGGAAGGAAGTAAACAATGTAATAAATAAAACGAATTTCGTAGCACGCTCTGCATCTCAAAATGCGATGCAGGGCGCGCAACTCCCTCCACAGGCCGCAGCTGATCATATAGGCAACAAGGACGTTCAAAGAGAGACAACTTAAATGTGTTTCCAATGTTTCAGAAAACCATTTACATTTTTAAATACCCATTCTTCTGTTTTTCATCAGTAGAAACATTGCAAGGTTTAGAAAAACTGGCAAAGAGAATATGCCAGGCTTGCATTTAAAGTTGTGATTAGTACATTAAAAAAACAAGACTGCTGTAATAAAAAAAAAAATTGGTTTCTTTATACAACCGACCTATGAGATAAATTTGCTATGTGATGATTCAATGTATATTCGAAATGTAAAGTAGTGCTTCATATTGCAATGCAGACACTCTATGAGAGGTGGAATGTTAAATTAAACTACCAAAAGTATGAAATGAGAGAGAAATACTGCTGTGGTTGAATGTGTTATAGAATTAGGAACAAAAGGTTTGCAATAGCTGTGCTGTCAAGCCTAACCTAAAAATGGGCTGGTGCGCAAACTCAGGGCCTCATTTACAAGGCTATGGCTCTGTCAGCGCATCACTTTTTTGATGCCCATATTTACAAGGTCACGTAAAGTCACCCTGCGTGATTTTTCATGGACTTGTAAATATGGGCCCCTTTCACACATTTCTCTACGTGAAAGGGGCGTTCCATGGGTGTTGCTGTGGGTCTTGTCACTCAACATCCACGGAGCCTGACCCATTCCCAGATTTATCATGTGTTGTAAAGCTGGGGCTGCATCAAAAGCAATACTTTTATTTCTCCTGGGTTTTTCCTCTTTCTATCATAGAAAGGGGAAAATACCATAAATGATTGATTGTTTTTGCACAGGAAGGTGTGCCTTCCTGCACAAAAACAATCATCCCCATGAAGCAGGCACCCCTGCAACATGACACAAGAAAACCAGCACGGGCGCCTGGCAGCCAATTGTCCGCCAGCGCAGGGGAAACCACATAGACGTGTTGTATTTATTTATTTATTTATTTATTTTTTTTTAAACCTTTATTGAACATTTGCAATCAAATACAGACAAGGGCCTACAACCCCCAGGGCTGGCCGCTAAGCATAGGATCTCAATTCACGAAATGCATCGGTTGCAAAGGTAATACAATTTAAACACAGGATAGGAGGTTTTCGTTTTTAAATAATAAGTCGAAAGAGCCAGGTATCGCACAGTGTCTCGGATCACAAGGGGGGCGAGCAAAGAAACAACGTATCCAAAAGAAGCTCGTCATCAATTAAGTCAACAGAGTTAAGACGTAAGTCAGCAGGATAAACTAGCACATTTTTGTTCGTCTACTCCCTCAGTATTGTCCGCCCCAGCGCACCAAAACCTCAGAAAGTCAAGGTACAGTTATGGAGTCAAGGATGTAAGAAAGCCAAACCCACTACACTAACCCGGAAAAGGAAAGAGAAGAAGACAAGGGAAGAGAAGAAAGAAAAGAGGCCATAGAACAAAAATAAAAACGAACACCCATCCCCACACCCCCCCACCCTGCACCCCTGCTGATGACTACGGCCACCCCCCTCGCAGCGTGCCTGTCGCCCAGTAATCAGAACCCGAAATATAGAAGAAGAGAAAGAAGAAAAGGCAAAGAACCCCACTCGGTGAGGGAAATCGGAGGAGGGCATATTTTACGGACTCCTGGTCTCCTTTCCCTGTCATAACCAACCCCGCCCCGGACTCCGTTAGATCAAGAAAACAAACCCGTTATACCTAGTGCACAATCAGAGACCCAGATAACAATCTCAACCCTGGCCACTTCTATCAAATTCACGAAAGTCGCTAATTAAAGAAAGCCCTTTCTGCATATTATTGCAAGAGTCTACAGAACAGGAGTACACAGATGAGAAAAGTGTGGCAGATCTCAATGTGGATGGTTGGTGCGAGTGATGCCCCTCCCTGTCTCCGAAGCCAAGCTTTAACCCATCCGCCATCTTGAAAGACCGACAGGGGCGGGGAATCAACAAGGTCCAAAACAGCAAAGGATAAAAAGTAGAAAGTTCCAGGATAGAGATGTCATGTAAATGTTCCAAGGGATACACAATCGAGAGTTCCAACGGCTCCATTGGGTAATCGGGCACAGTACCGTCAGGTAGATCCAGTACAGTAGGAGCAGACCCTGTTTCCAGCGCCTGGTCAAAACAAGTCTCCGAGACATATGTTGAAATGCGGGCTGGGTGCCGGGGCACGGGTGTCGAGTCAGGATCTGCTCTCAGGTCTGTGCGTCCATCCGTCGCAGACAACAAACTGCAAGTCTGGACTGCAATGGTTCCCTTAAGTGCCATGAGTGCCTCCAGCACCGTTCTCAGTGTCGGGCCAGTTCGAGCCTGCTCCGCTAGCTGCATTTCTTCCTCCAACATGGTGGTCCCCACGGAGTGACGCCTTCTCCGGGGCAAAATTAGACGGAGCAGGAGTAAGCCATGAGGGACTGATGGTTAGCAAGCAATAGTACACAGCGAGGTACCGACCCGGGGGGGTCGACAATGTGAATGCCGCACCCCCGGTCAGGGACCCCTGCGACACATCGCCGTGCGTCACTCGTCGCCTCACCTACTGTAGGGCACTAGGCAGTTGGTGGTAGCAGACCAATCAAAAGTCTGAGCGTTCCGGAGAGCGGACCCAGAGAGGTGTGGCTCACTGGTTAGAGGCGGCAGACCCGGAGGCTGAGAACGGCCCGGGACCAGGGTTCGATTCCCGACGCGGCAGGGTCGAGGACCAGGGTCAGCGGACTGATAATTCTCGCCTCGGTGCCCACTTTGGGCAGTGATCACACTCGATAACTCTGGGCATTAAGCTTGCCTCATCTCTACAACGGCCCCCCACAGACGCCGGGGATGCCTGGCTTCACCTTGGAGATACCCAGCATGGGACCATCTCACAGGGAAAGCCAGGACGGGTTCCCCAGCGGTCATTCGCGCCAGGATACTCCGGTAGTAATTGAGCGCGCTACAAAACACCTTACATTTACATTTACATTTACATCAGCAGTCCGTTGTTATTCAACTCGGACCCGGCAGAGCCCGCACTCGAGACCCTAGCGTCTCTACTGGGTTAGGCCTCAGACGACCATCGATGTAACTCCGCTCCACAACGGCGGAGAAACTCCGGGATTGCAACACTAGAGAGCAGGTCAGATCACACACACGGATCCGGTGCGGGTAACCAGGATAGGCGACAGGATAATAGGTCGGAAGACGGAGGTCAGCGGAGCCGGGAGACTATGCGGCCATCTTGGTTGGTGTCGTAGCTCCTCCTCCTGTTGTATTTTTGTTAATACGACACATACAACACATCCCTGTGCTTTTAAAATGATGCAGCTTGGCGCAGCAAAATGGCTTGGGCCATTTTTGTAAAGGAGGCCCTCAGTGTAATCAACATCCTCCAAGATTTATACAGATTGTTCATCCATTTTATAATGTCAGCTCATCCCAAAGATCATCAGAGTCAGATTGTAGCCTGCCTATAAAGTCACAGTTAAACCATTTCACATAGAAGTAATTAGATGCTTCGTGTTGCGAATGCTGAACGTTCAACACTAGTTCATCAGAATATCTCACTTTAACTTTCTGACCAACATTAAAAATAAGCATTGTATTAATTTGAGCCTGTGCCTCCAATGAGTTCCACCCATGAGCTTTATTTCAGTGAAGGTGAGACAGTGCCTTTCCAAGAGAGTGTATAGGACTTCTCAACCAGCTCTCTGCAGTAACTGTGACTTCAAGGCCCTGTTGAAATGACACAAAATATGCAGAATTCTGTCAGGGAAATACTTCGGCGGGTTGCTTTCTTCCTGACAGAAAAATGAGCTACAAAAGTCCTTATTGCCATAGGCTATAGTTCAGTAGCTGTATGTGTTAGTAGCTGTGCCTTTCTCCTGACGTATGTACAGCGGCGCCAAAATCATCTGCCCTTTTCCCGGCCACGCTTTTACAAAATGATGGATTTAGAGCACTTTCCCTATGGTCCAGGGTTTGCTGAACAGTTTTTACGTTTCAATAATGTTTGTTAAAATGACAACATAATAGTGCCACGTGGTGCTGCCTGATCGCGCCGCCTCATGCAGCCTGACCCTCTATTTAAAGGCGGAAGACGGTCTGCAGGTGACGAGCTTTGCCCATGCATACATTGCCACTGTTTGTCAGACACTCCATTGTGGATACTGGTCTGCGGGTACCCACGCGGCTTACATCATTCTGATACTGCAGTCAGCTATTTTGCAATAGACCTGAACTTGGTTATTCCACCGTTCTGTTATTTTTACTTTGAATATTTTTGTTTCTAAAATGTGGCCTATAATCCCTACAAGCCTATATTACCCACACCTTCCATATGCAAAGTGAAAATGTAGCCCGGTATAAGTGATATCTATGCATCTTTGGGCTTGTGCTCGTGTGCTTTGGGAAATGTAAAGTATAAACTTGATTAAACGCAAGTCAGACACAGGCTCTCTAGACCAGTGAAGAGCAGCCTACAGAGACGCACAGATGGTTGCTGCATTTGATGAAAAAGCTTCTCTCTTTTCCATCTGTCATTAAAGAGACTTGTCATGTGCTTGGCAAAACTCTGATATTAAGTGATAGCTCAAAAACCACCTTTAAATTATGCCACAGGGACGCCACTCTGCTGTTGCATGAGGCAATCCCTGCGGTGTAGACAACATGGATATTTCATGAGCTGAATTTGCTTCAGGCTGGAGTGGTACTCCCTTCCATTTCGAAAGGTGATTGGTGGGGGGAGGGGTGGGCGCGTTACAATTTCCTTGATAAGAAATGTGGTGCCTGGTATTAGCGGTAATCTGATTTGCACCTTTTCCAGGGGCAGGAAATTCTCCCCAGGCTCTTACCATAGTATGTGTGGTTTTATATTTCATTGCTGCTATGCCTTTCAAAGAAATGTCCAGAAAAAGATATCACCCCTTGCCAACAACCCTCACTTTGAAGCATATGGCACTACATGAGTGAGCGAAATAAGTGATCCCAACCGTTTTGAGGATGGGCCAAAGGCACTTTTCCCCCGATTCTTCCAATCGTCTTCTTTTCTTCTTTGCATTCTCCTTCCTTCAACCTCTCATTCCATTTTTTCTCTTACCAGGTTTGGTTCCATTGTCACCCTTTGGCCTCAATCCCATAACTGTGCCATGATATATTGTTTCTTGCAGTGTTATCTGGTAGTTTCCGTTTCTCTCTTGTTGGTTGTGAGTCACAGACCAAAGTGAAGAAGGATCATTAAGAACTGTTTATTCTGCCCATCATGGCATCCTCCACTCATTCTGCTGTAGCAGGTGCCTCGCTATCTCAAAATGCACTTCACGTGTCTTTCCTGATGACGGTTGAGCTAACCCAAAAACTCACTTCTTTTCAAATGGTTGTCGGAACCCACCGTTGTTAAATTTCAAAGTCTGTGCAGATGAGATGGCCATCAGAGTCAGCTTGGCTGATGAGAAAATCAAGAGGTAAAAGACAGTCCAAGGTAGAGTTAGTTACATGCCATGCACTCCTGACCTGTGGTTGACTTGTCCCAGGCCTAGTTGTCCATCACTCCTGTTGATCAACCAGAAAGTCCCCTGACCTCCCAGTGAAGTAGACCAGCTCTGTTTAGATAAATGTTGTACAGCATCCTGGGGCCCATCCTTGAGAAAAGTGTGGACATCCTTTCTCAATTCCAGTGTCTTCAAATGGAATGAGTCACTTTCATCGTTCCAAACAATCAGGTATGGGACTACCTGATATTTGTCCATAAATGGCAGGTGTCGAGCTAGAATGCCAATAGAGAGAGCGTTTTTAATGCATTATCCTACTACGCAAAGATTTGATTGCACTTTCTCTTCATGAGGGCATAATTGGCTATCCCCTCGTTAGGCAATCTAAACATGTAAAATGAATTACTATGCACTAAACCCAATGTGACATCTTCAGTTGGTAGTGTCTGCGTAGTAGTGTTATGTCTGAATGAAGAGGCCAAATGTCATTCATGTAAGGTTAAGGATATTTCCATTTTATATAGTGAATTGGATTGCCTCTTGGTGCTTACATAAAAAACATTAGGCCCAATTCATAGAAGTAATCTGAGACGCAAGTCTAACTTTACGACTTTCGGTGTTCACAAAGGGCATTTACCAGTAGTAAAGTTAGACTTTTGGTCTAAGTTAGACTTTTGGTCTAACCTTAGACCAAAAGTCTAACTTTTCTACTTGTAAATGCCTTTTGTGAATACGAGAAAGTCGTAACGTTAGACTTTTGTCTCAGATTACTTCTGTGAATCGGGCCCATGATTCTTAGGCACACCAATGATGCTCTCTTGGTCAACCTCACAAGGATGAAGGCCTGCATCTGAGACATCTCAGCATCTCGGTGGAGGCCAAAGTTCTCCATCTGAGCTAGCGGAGGAGTTAGTTCCAGCTCATGTTCAAACTGTTGCTGAACTGTTTTCCATGCACGGCCTGGGGCGGTGACGTCAGGCAGGGGAGGGTCAGGGTGGGGGGATGTAAAATACGGGATAAGGACCATTAGAGGTAAGTATCGGAAAAAGAAAAATTTGTTGCCCACTCTGCATCACATTTGGCGATGCAGAGTGGGCAACGAAATTCGTTTTATTTATTTTTTTCGATACTTACCGCTAATGGTCCTTATCCCGTATTTTACAACCCCCCACCCTGTTCCTCCCCTGCCTGACGTCACCACCCCAGTATAACGCCCGGCACGGGCCGTGCCTGCTGTTTTCAAACATCTCTCAGGTCCTGGAACACAGAATTAATTTCCCTTTTCAAAGATACACTTTGTGACCGAATGTTACCTACACAGAAAGCACTTTCAGACTCGCAAGTGGTATAAAAACACGAATGGACTATCATTGAAAATACAAACATATCGCAAATGTTAGGAAAGAGAAGCCACTGAGACTTACAGAGACATCGGAGCATGTGAAGGAAATCCGTTGACAGATGCCCGCGTCCAGAGGCCAGCAGACAGCAGAGGCAGATAAGGAAAGGATGCAAACTACATTTTAACTGGCACAATATATTTTACGAAGCTGACTTCACCTAAGGGACTGAGAGCCTGCGCCATGCTGACATGCCTGTGTTTAGTGATGGATAAAGTAACTCGTACTCCATTAGCTGGACCCTAAAGTGTCATAAACTGATGTTGCCTTGTTTCAATGCAGCCCTGTGCCTCGCATGTTGTGCGAGGGTGTGTAGGACCAGCGACTTTAATATTTTTAGTACTTTCTGTCACAAATCACAATAAATAATAATGCATACCTACTTTGAAATGAAGTGTCCCAGAGCTAAAGGTCCAAAACTCTAGTGTGCGGCTCATCAAAACTTAATGAGTCAGTTCGACTTGAAGAGCCGGGTTTTTAATTTTTCCTGAAAGAGGAGTTCTGAAGGGGCATGATGAGTAGAAAGGGGCAGCGAATCGCAGAGTTTGTGCTTTAGGTAGCTAAAGGATCCACCACCAAGACGTATAACGTTGACGTTCTGTATGCAGACCAACCTGGCCCCCAAGATCTAAGGTTCCTCTGTGTGGCGTTGGGTTGAATGAGAGGCGGCAGATACCATGGGCCACCGTTCACTAGAGGTTTGTTACAATAGCACAAGGCTTTGAACAAGAACCTCTACTTCACTGGAAGTCAGTGTAGCGTGGATAGTGCAGATCCCATGGAGACACGTTTGAGGAGATTTAGCAGCATGTTGCACTCGTTGGAGTCTCTTCAAGTGGGTCTGTGACACCCATAGGTACAACAGGTTGCAGTAATCTAGCCTGGATGTGATTAAGGCCTGGACTACTGTTTTTTGTGCAGATTCTGTCAAAAAGATTATCTTTTTAAGGGTCTTGAGGATCCCGAATCTTTTCTCTACCAGAGATGTAATTTAGCTTCTGGTCAAACCAGGTGCTCAGGTTTTTAACCCTGGTCTTGGGGCTGGGTAGAGGACCAAATGTTTGAGGCCACCAGGAGGTCGACCAGATGTTGGATTGTTTAACCAGGATCAAGATCTCGGTCTTCCCTGCATTCAACTTGAGGCAGTTTTGATCTATCCAGCTTGGCGACCGTCTCCGGGCAAGAGCTTAGCGAGGCAGCCATATTGGCAGAATTTTGGGAGAGGGTAATAATGAACTCGGTATTATACGCATGTGTGATGACTGTGAACCCATGGCGTTCAATGATCTCAGACAAGGGGCTCTTCTACATGTTAAATACGTTTGGACTCATGGAAGAGCCCTGTGGCACTCACTTCTGCATGATGAACACCTGGAAGGTTCACCCCTGTAGCAAGGAGGCAACCCGCATCAAGGTTTTATCGCCAACACTCCATCTCCACAGACACTTGATCAGCATGTTGTGAGACACAGTGTCAAATGCTGTTCTGTGGTCCAGCATCAGAAGAGCTTCAGTGTCGCAGGTGTCCGGGATTTAGTGTATGGGCTCAGACACTAATAGCACGGCCAAATTCATGCTATAGGAGGGACGGAACCCCAACTGTGTCTTATGAAGTAGGTCATTGGCCTCAATAAATGTGGAGAGTTGTCGTTGAGATGCTTTTCAGTAACTTTGGCAAAGGAAGGTAGCATTGGAATGTGTCAGTATTTATCAGGTTTAGTAGGATCGAAAAACTGTTTTTTTGAGGAGTGTAACTAACATTGCATGCCTCCACCACTGAGGAAACCGAGCCACGGAGCAGTTAAGTGGCTCATTGAGCCATGGTACGATAGCTTCAATGCTCCATTATAGAAAAGAGGGTGATCAAATGTTGAATCCATATACATTTTTTATATTTCTTAATGTGGTATTACTTCATTATCCATGTTATTCCCATTCCAAGGTCTGTAGTAAATTACCTGGTGAGGACTACACCCCATGGTATCTGTATCTACCTGGTATGGTATTCCCATTCATAGAGCATAATTTATAGATTGGCAGTAAGTATACTCCGATACAACGAAAATGGTATAAACTTACCCCCAATTTAATGGTCCGCCTGCTGAATTTGTATGCTGTGGTCAAGCTTCTCCCATGCTCCGAGTGAGTAAGGGCCATCGGAGAATTCATTATATGTCCTTCCACCTAATTTAGATGAGTGGACACATAGTTGTTTTTTTACTGCCTGTCACCACCAGGCAAACCTTGGGGGTTAGGGACAGTAACAACCAAAACAAATACCCTCCTCACCACAGGAGATGAATCACATGGCAAAGGGGCTTTTTTTTCAGAAATAAATCTTTCTTTGATATTTTCTTTTTGAAGATATAAAAAAAAGGCTTGACGGATGGCTACGTCATGTTGACAGAATAGTGTGTCAAACTTTAAAAAGCACTGAGAGCAACTGGTGTGTCAGTAGTGCCTGCCAATACCTTAAAATTGACAGGCAACTTGGCAGTCATTTCTGAAGTTGTCAGGCGGTTACTCGATCAGGGCGACAGAGTAACTCTGTTGCACTGACAAAGTATAGTCCGTCCGCCAAAGAATAAATTGGCCCTATAATTACGTGTAACGCATGAGACTCAAAATGTCTGTTGTACCTTGTCCTGATCAAAATGCTAGCATATTTTACATGATTTGTTCTCCTCTAGAAAGCAGAGGCCTGGAAAACATGGTTCTGTTGGAGGAATACCTGTGGGACAAACCATGCAAATTAATGTGGTTTGATATCACTGTTCATTTGGATCATGAAGGCTGTCTTAATGTGCTTGCTGAGAAACGTTCTGTTACTTCATTAAGAGGTAATTGATTGGGGTTAAAAGTTTTTGTTGGGTCTATGGAGATTTTGAACCCAGAATCATCATGCAGAGCGTAATATATCAACAAGACATTTCTCCCCAGTCTTTGGGGGCTTTTGGTGGAGCCTGCCTGGGAGGGGGCGGGAGAGTAATTGATCGTGGAACAGCTGGAATCCAGATGAAGAATGCACTGCAAACTTAATCATAATAACGTTTTACACTAAATATTCATTTGCCTCTCACACAAATAGAACAGGAAATTAAGCTGTCAAAGGGGGAGAGGACACTGGGATTAGGAAGAAATACAAGCCTGTTGTACAAGAAGGGTGATCTTGATCGAATGTACATCATGTGGCTCAATTTTCCTAGAACATTTGAGACAGTTGTATCTTGAATATATTCCAATATGAACAGTTTCCCTTTGCTGCCCACCTAGCTTTTCTTCATACAAGTGAACAGGCTGTTCCATCTTGCTCGATGAACTAGGGGCGGGGCCTCCTCAGAAACTGACGACTGAGTAAACACAATACGACTTCCTGCTCATCAAACATGGATCCCCATAGCTGTGTATGGAGAGAGGTCTAGTCAAGATCCCCTCCCAGGCTAGCAATTTGTTGAACATGTGAATAAATAAATACATGATTAATAATACACTTTACATGGAACATATTTTTAAACATAGAACATATTTGAAGACCGTTTTGCAGGGTGCAGAACCTTTTACTCAACTCGTGGGTATTTTTTCAACTTATTAAGGGGGCTGTTCACTTTTTTGTAATTATGTTTCCAAATTATTTTAGGCCAACAAAATCTATTCTTTCAAACAAACACATAGATCCACTTCGGGTTGAACCTTGCTATTCTATCGGTTGATTCCATTTCTTCGTTCCTTAAAATAAATAATACATAAGTTGTGTCTACACTGTCTCTGTAGACTTCTGATTCCTTGCTCAGCACACATACTATATACTGTCGAAGCTAGCAGGCTCCTAGGCTTGTAATACTTATGGTGAATCTCCTTGTTGAGAGAAAAGCCTATTGCGTCTCTGAAGAGAGATACGAAAATGAAAAGAACTGGAACGCTTGAGAATGGCATCTGTCAACTGTGGTACACCAAATACATGAAGAAACACCAGGCTCCTTTCTCTTATTCCTTAAGGTGACACTAAATACCCACTCTCGACTAATCTTTAACCTGTCTCCCCGCCCCTTCAATTTTACAAAGGCACACTAAAAAGATTAAGATCAATGTAGTACAGTCTTCTGTTGCAAAAATGTATCCCGTATCGCCCATTGCTACCCATCTTAGCCCCATGGACTAAAACAAAGTATGCGAATTAATATTGACGTATCAACTAGCGGTCTAGAAATTTTGAAAGTGCTTGTTTAGGGCTTGAAATCAATGAAGAGTCAGACTTCCAAAGTTTCTCAGCCAAAAGTAATTCTTAAAATCTTTCATCTTACCCTCCTTTTAATTGGATGCCTTGTATCCTTCCACTGATCATATTCAGGGCGTGACTTTTTTATTTGTCAAATGTATTTGTTTAACCTTTCCCCTTTATGCTCCTCCGTTACTACCCCATGTTGCCTTCTACCCCACCCCCTCCTCTGTGGCATCCCATCGCAGCAAAAAAAGAAAGAAAAAAATATATATATATATATACATTTTTCACTAAAAAAACAAAGGTTGCATGGACGTTATTGATAAGTTCAGATTTTACAAACACAAAACCATAGAAATTTAGTAGTTCTAGTTACCTGAGCTTAATATGACTTATGCCCCCTGTAATACATTGCTCATTACTATTCTTCCTGTACTACTAATGAGTGTTAGTATTTCTAACATATATAATCTGAACTATAATCCTGTTTTTAAAGTGGGTGTACTATTTAGGAGTGAACTATCCTCTACTCTAACACATGTCCCCTGCTGATGTATGTTTATGGTAGTGCTTTACAACAGTCTAAGCTGTTCATTGAGAATTCACTCGACAGTGATGGCTGAGTATAGTTGCGTTTTACGGCATACTGACCACTTTCCTTAGACCTCTCTCCTTTGTGATAAATGAGTGTAGTAGTAGTTTGCAATAAATGTATCTGTTCGCTAAGACTCTCCCTAGTGTGATGGCTCAGTGTAGTGGTGGTTTGCAACAGACTGACCTCTCTGCTAACACCTTTCTCTAAGATGAAGAATAATGTTACTAGTGGTTTGTGACACAGTGGCCCGTGTGCAAAGACCTCTTTACTGGGTATTTGTTGTAATGGTTTGTGTAAAACAGATGTCTGAACTAAAACCTCTTTCCAGGTTGACAAATTGTGTTTTTGTGGTTTGCGATGGACTAGCTTGTAGGGTTAGACATCTTTCTTTAGTCATTATTGTTTAGAGTAGTGGCTAAGCAGAGACAGGACTATCTGCTAAGAACCCCCTCTGGGGTGATAAGTGAGTGTAGTAGTTGATAAGGTTACAAGGAGCTCTCTGCTGTACATCACTTACCTGTCTCTTTTTCTTATTTAACAAAAATTTAAATGGTATTTACTTATTGAAATAGTCTAGGTGGAGACTTTTACCCAAAAGAAGCCCATAATTCCTGGTTCTGCTACAACAAGAACAGAGAGTAGTTATGTTATAACCATGTTGAAATAATAATGGGCCACCAAGAAGCATGAGAGCATTTTCCACAATTTCTACAGCTAATAGAGCTAATACAAAGCATACTAGTTTTTTTCTTACAAAAAACCTACCTTTATGGCAAGGTACCCACCTTCGGAGGGAAAAGGTATGCTCAATCAACAAAGGTCCTGCAAAGTCAAATAACACCTGCAGTATCATTCTCTCAGAATGCTTCAACACTGGCCCCACCAATCCAAATCCACCATGTGCCACAGCAACACGTTATGGCCAAATCCAACCTCTACTTTTTAGGTCTCTCCTAGGCAGCACTTATGCTGTCTCTTCAAGACACGCTGTATTCAGAATATGGGCATTAAGCAACTCCAATCTTTCTAATTGTATCCTTTTAAAGTCCTTTGTAAATGGCTGCTCTTCATTCATTAATATGGTTACTAGTTTCTTTTGTAACTTCCCATGAAGACTGGCCCTCTTACATGTGGTGTTCCTCGTCATGTTATTTATTACTGTCTGAGCACTCTTTTATCGTTTAGCCTTTTTTAGGCTCAGCAACTCATTCTTGCCCATACCTGCTCCCTTTCTTCGTAATTATAAACAGCTGCTCTTTATAGTTGCTAACCTTCGTTCCCCCTCCTTGTTAAACATAGTGGTAGCGCCGATTTTTTTATTTTACAATTTAAAGACAGAAAGTAATTTTTTTAAAGCACCCCATGCCGCCCTTTTACTTTTAAAATCGCATCCGTATGCCTTCCTTTATGCGCAGCTCGGTGTATTTACATTAACAAACAGAAAGTCTTTTTTTTAAAGCGCCCTGTGCCGTACTTTCACTTTCATGGTCGCACGCGCCTTTCTTTATGCGCAGCTCAACGTATTCACGTTCACAAGCAAAGTCTTTTTTTTCAAGAGCCTCATGCCACTCTTTCACTTAAACAATGTTGGACGAGCCCCTTTCTTTATGCGCAGCTTGCCGTATTCACTTTGGAAAGCATACAACACAGTAAGTTTGTCCGTTGTTTTTGTCTGTGGCAGCATGCAATGTGTGGTGTCATTTCCTGCTTCCCTCGGGCTCGCTGTGCATTCAGGCTCACCTGTTTTATGGTCCTTCTCAGTCACAACAGCAGCAGTCATCATGGCTTACTGTGGGCAAGGCTCGAAGGTGCAGGCACAGTTCATTGTATTCTGAAACCATTATCATGCATGGATCAGAGGAGGGAGACTTTTGTATGGTTAGCCCGAAATATTTAGTTTTGGGCAATTTACTTCATCCCTTTTAATGATGTCTAAACCCTGCATCTCAGTTTTTTGGCAACCCACACTTGTAACCCTTGCTGTAACTATCCCAAGCATCAGCCCTCAGCCACCATGTGATTCATTGCACCCCTTTAATACAGTAATTTATATATTCTCATACATATAACCATATGAATGTTACGGAACAGCAGTATACAATGCTTGCAAACCGAAAAAATTAACTAAGAAACTTTGTCATTTACAACACCACTAGCTCTAGCTTTCACAAATGTGAGACCTATTCCATTGCAAATGCTTGTTAACAGAAGCACACAAGCAACACACACAAGGCTTGATCTTATGCTTTAACAACATCTACCTCTGGGAAGAGTTCCATTATTGTCCTGTCATCTGCAATATTTCTATGACATTCCTGCCTTTCAGCTAATATTTTTTGGACACTGCCTGGGTTTTGATAGCAAAAATAAGGGGGAGCATCCTGCTACATCAAGGGCTAAAACTCTTGCATTTGTTTTTACATGCAATAATACTATGGTATGCCTCTTATTGCCCAATCAGGACCCCCACATGTAAAGAACATACACCTAACGATATATCTCCATACTAGCAGGCTTAAAAGACATTACATGCACATTAGCATGCATTTCTTAATATATCATGCAGAAGACCTTTAACTTGCATCAAAAGATAGTCTTCATTACAGAAAAATATGGTAACTATCTAAGCCCACAAACACCCTGAACATCTTCATTACTGTAGACTACACCATAGCCTGCATAAGACTGGTGGAGGACTTGACATCACCCACAAGCTTTCCTGATCTGTCACTCTTTGGCAAGCCTATCCCTTACCTCCCACTTCTCCTTAAAACCAACACAGATGGTAACACTTACCATCGAAAGAACAATTGGACTACAGACACTGACTTCACTACATTGTCTCATGTCAACTATTCCATTATCATCTTCCTTGAAGATCGCTTACTACATGAAGAACCATGTGCTCAACATATGAAGAGAGTCCTCATGATCTAGGGAGAGAAAGTAAACATCACCAACACTCACCTCAAACTGAACATATTTGAAGTTATGTACACCAATGTGATGACTATTGAATGTCAAAAGAACAGAATGCTGAACAAATCAAACATTTGTTCCCAGTCATTGATCTGTGTTAAATCCATAGTTTTTTTGCTAGCCATGCCATTCCAGTTTTGACCCAGCTATATGAAAATCATTCTTGACCCTGCTCCCCATGGGAACAGTCCAGCCAAAACTGCCCAGTCAAGTCCACCCAGGACAAGAAACAAGAATCCTGGGATCGGTTTTGGGGTATCACCGCTGATCCGCCAGACTAGCTTGAATCTGGTGGCATAGCGAGCACAGGAGCCAGGTCTGGGCATACCCTTTCCACGTAGGGTGGCAAATGCAAAAAGAACAGATGATGTACAGAATGCTGAAAAAATCAAGCATTCACCCCCAATCACAGATCTTGATTAAATCCATCGGCTTTCTGCTCGCCATGCCATTCAAGTTTGGACCCACGATGGATTTAAGCCAGATCTATGACTGAGGGTGAATGTTTAATTTGTTCACCATTCTGTCCATCATCTGTTCTTTTTGCATTCAACTATTGAATGTCAGCACCCATTGCTGCCGGAGAAGTCCAACCATGCTGCTTTGCTGGTATTCAATCACCATACAGTATCCACCCACAAAACACAGCCTAAACTCATCAAACACCAACATAGTTCTTATCTTTTGAAGCTTTCAGTGTATTTATGTGCACATTGCGAGTAATGCCCTTCTCATGACAGACAATGGCAGTTTACAGCTACTTGGAATTCATGGATTCTATTAGTCCTGTTAGTCTTCACTTGACACTAATTCGTTCCGATAGGACCACCAAGATTGAACAATTACCCGTGACCTGTTGTGTACTCCATTGATCCATCTCTTACCAGTGTGGAGCCCTCTGGTCAACCATGATATCAAGAGCACTCAGTTGGCCAAGGACACCCACCTGCAGTTTAATGTGCCCTGAAGCCCAGCCATCATCTGACTTAAGATCTCCTCACCCTCGTACAGTCCTTAATGTTTAGAACCTACTTTAAATCATGCTGTACCAAGACCAAAGTTATAGCCCAAAACCTACAAGCAGACCAGGATTCAGGCATAGAGCTGGATATTCAGGTGAAAGGATCCACCCCCCAGATCATACCCACCAGGAAACCTTTTGCACCTCTCATTCAAAACTCACATTGTCAAAAAAATAGTAACTGCTTGGTATCAACTCTCCTTTCAGTATGAAGGCAATGAACACCTCCCTGAAAGAGACCGCAGAACAACCAGCCATGTCTTGACACTATCCCATCTGAAAGGCTGCTGTGTCCTCCTGGCCACCTTCCCCAATTTCCGCATGGCTCCAGACAAAAATGTCCAGGAGTCCATCTCATCCAAAGCCTAAAGAAATGCATCCACATTATGCTGAACATGAGGGAACATCAATGGCTATTACCCGTCTGCTCCGGCTTCAAAATCTGCCACCTTAAAGGAGCATAGTCCTATGTAACTTCCTAGCTAGCTTCAGTATGCAAAGTATAACCCTAGCAGCAATTACCCTGCCTGTGCCTGGCCATTTAATGAACAAGCTGAATGTTGATAACACAGCACCCTGACAGCGCTGTCCATCAGAAGCACTAGGCACTGGGTTAGACTTTACAGAAGTTATTCACAAATGCCTTGGAGCATCCTAGGTGCATGGTAAATCTACTTTAAAGGTATTGCGGATTTCCATGTTTCTGACATTAATGAAGGAAGTGGCAGATGATAAATGTTGTAGACTGCACTGGTTCTGGGGCCAGTTACCTGGATTTGCAGACTGAAATATTCCAGTGGGAAATGTGTTGTTTTGTATTATGTGCTTTTAGGAAAGAGAGTGGATCGAGCAGAAATGTATTAGTTTAAATAATAGAAGCTGTATCTAAGCCATGATGTTTATTAATTTGCATGGTAAATTCCACACACCTGGAGCGGAGTTAACAATTATGTGCCCAGTAGAATGAGTGATGTAATCTTTGAAAAGATACAGGAATTTAAAAAGTTCAAAGGGTGTCATTTAGATGGAATTAAGAAGGAAACCACTGAATGAATAATTACAGGTTGAGGAAAACAGGCTGCATTTAAAACACATCAGAAGGAAAGGACTAGAAAGTGCCCGGAATTCCAGTCTTAATGATTACAGGCATTAGTAATGCAATTTTAGTGAAAACGTACTGACTTTCAAAAGTGCAGTGCTCACCACTAGCTTTGAAGAGGCTGCCACCCTGTTAGTTTTACAAAAGTTTCATTTTTTTAAATTAAAAGCCGTGGACTTTTCCCTTTCCATGTCTTTCTTCTGTGATTTCCCTGCTAACGTATTGTCTCTTCATCATGAAAGCCGGTCTCATATGTGGACTACCATGTATTGCGTGCCTGCCCTCGCTTTAATTGCATTAAAAGGTTTCAGGCTAAAAACATCTATTTCATGTGATTTTTCTTTGCTCGTAGCCTGCCTCATGAAAGGTATTACCCTAAAGAAAGTACTTCTTTTAGCATTTCGTGATAATTCAGAAAAGGTTGTCATTGAAACATATTGGGATCTATTCTGTCGACAACAAAGGTCCTTTGTTGTTGACGACTTGAATACAAAAGAACTATGGGCCTCATTTATGAGGCTGTGCGTCACTTTTACGCCGCCGGTGCGTCACTTTTTGTGACGCACCAGCAGCGTAAAAAATGCACCTTGTTGCGCCATATTTACAAAGTGACGCATCTAGGTAGATGCATCACTTTGTAAACCCCTGCGCCACAATATACCTGCGCCAGGTATAATGTATGCAAGGGGGGCGTATTGATGCAAGGAAGGGTCGTAGAAGTGACGCAGTGAAATCTATGAGATTTTACTGCGTCACTTTTAGGACGCTGTTGCGTCAAAATCTTGTGCCTGCCTCACAGCAGGCGTAAGACTGACGCAGGCCCTTTCACATGGGGCTTGCCCCATGTGAAAGGACGCATTGCTGGAGTTGTGTCACTTTTGTGACACACTCCAGCAATGCGTCACTTTTGCGTTTACAGATACGTCAGAAATACTGATGTATCTGTAACTCCTTGCGCCATGATGCGTCATACAGTAAATATGACGCATCACTGGTGTCGCAAGGAGGGCGCAGTGAAAAGTGACGCATCGTTGTTTTCATGCAGCAATGCGTCACTTTTCATAAATGAGGCCCTATGTTTTTATTGGAAATCAAACAGAGGTCTTTTTATACAAATAGCACAAATCTAAGCGAACGTTAAAGAGGAGGCTGCTGACTAATTAGTATATTAGACAACCATACTCAATTGTTAAATAATAAGATGTATTCTAAATGCCCTGATACACATAAACAAGCAACCCCTAAACATAAGAGCAAACTGAAAGCAAACAAATGTTACTGGAATCACAGTAATCTGTGTTGACAATGTTGGGAATTTAAAGCGTTACAGAGCGTCAACATGGGAAAAGTTTATGTCTGCATCGCACCCAGGTCAACATATTCATAGGCCGCAACATAGCTCCTCGCTCCTCTTCAATACACAATTCCCTCTATCGGATACCAGAGCTCTGTGAAATATATTCGAAAGACCTCCCGATTCTCTCTTGAAGGACAATCACAAAAACTAAGGTAGTTAAACAAAGACCGATGTTGCAGTAAAGTTCATTTATTGTATCGATTAACACGTTTATTGGTTTCAATGTAGTACTTTCTCCAAGTGGTCGGTCACTGTGCTGTAAAATATGAAAGACCAAAAGCTGTTAAGAGAGTCTATTTTCTGTACCTTTGTCTGGACATGTAATGGGGTCACTTCCAGTTCCTCATGAGTGTTGTGTTGTGTAGCCTCACAAAAGCCTTGTGAATTAGTCTGGAAGGGTTATGAGTTAACACATGAGTATTATTTTGACAATGTTCATCATGATAATCATTTGTATTTTTTTTTGCAATATATAGGCTGCATTAAAAGTACCATTCTGGTATGGTACCAGAATATCATTGTCAGAATATCAGTTGACATAAATATTGTAAACTAAATATGGACAATACATACATTACCTCATTAGAGTTAATAAAAGAAAATCAACATCCATTGGAACCATATTTTTTATAAATTATATTTAGGGCACATTATTGATGTCTGACCATATTTATGGGGGTAATACACTGACATTCAACCATGCAACTAAATCACACGGTGGCCCAGCCCCACCCAGAAAGGAGCTCACACTTCACAGTGCGGCATCCATACAATAAAGGATTAAAGGGGAGCTCAGGTTCCCCCAATACCATGTGGTATAGTGGCAGACCGAGTCTTAAACTCACTTTGGTCCTGTCCTTCAAGGTGTTTCTGAATCAGGGGCATTAAAGTGCTTTGTGGTGCAGGAGAAAATAAGCTGACCGTGAATACTGTCTCGTGGGCGGGTACATGTTAAATGGTTTCAACAGAGAGTTACAGGGTGTACTAGATAAGAGTGTACTGTTAATTGTTGTGGCTGTACCATGCCACAGTGTACAATGCAGTAACTCTACTTTGTGAAAAAGTGATTAAATATTGAAAAATAAAGTTGTGACTTTTTTCAGTCAATTTGTATGACATGCTCTCATTCAGACTTTTGCGATTTACAGAAGCCCTTTTCCTTATGGCAACCATGAACCTGATATGTATGTATCTACATATTTGCAAATTACATAGATATTCCTAGAGTGTCTTGAATGCCAAAGGGTGTGACTAATGTTGTTCATTTTAAGGCTTTGCTCTATGAATGAGTACAGCTGATGCACGCTGCTATGCTATAGAATTCTGAACGCATAGAGACAATTATAATTTTATTGTGATTTTTTGTTGACTCTCTTTACTCCTTGGTGTGCGTTTTCATTTTTATAACGACTGTGCTATTGTAATATAAATGTCTAATGGCCTTACGGTGCCTGCAACATGGTGCAGGGATTTACCATAGGTACCCCCAGGCTCACACCCGTAGGTCATGGAGGCAAGAGGGCCCTGCTAGGCACCCCCAAAGTCACTTTCAGACAGCCTTTCCATGTTGGAAAGGCTGGCCTGAAACCGACATCGTAATCCTGACAGCAGAAATGCCGTCTTTAAGGGAGTTCATTGCGGTTCCAACTGGCCGACGGGCTCAGCCCGTCAGAAGCCAGTCAGTCGGACTAGCCGGTTTACACTCCGACCACCTTCATTGTAATAAGGCGATCGGACTGTAAACCTTAGCTGTCTGTCGGAAAGTCTCTGATCTGCGGTCAGAGGCTTTCCGACCGACATCATAATAGGACCCTTAATGTTACAGAACACCTTTAATGTTTTCTCTTGTGAGCTCAGATCATTTCCTTTCCGTACTTTTTTCTTACATCTTTATTTCTGTTTGCACTGTAAGTCAGGTCAGTCTAAATTAGTTGGCAACCCATTTTTGGGGGATTTTACAGATTGCCAAAGTTTATATAAATGAGATAGCTGCAAGATGGTTAGCGGGTGTGTTGTCAGAAATTGTAAGTGTTTCATAAAAATTGACATCTGGATACACTGCATGGATGGATGTGATACTTAAAGAGGAAAATCGCAATTGTGAAGGACATATTTGTGTAAATCCTCAGAGATGTTTCAGCACAACTTCTATGGTGTATTTAAGCCACACATTTATTAAAATACATGTTCAGTTTTTATCCTAAAATAAAGCAGGATTGTTCAATCAAATCAGATTACTCGTTCAGGTGTTTTAAATGAAATTTCAGTTATTGTTCAGTTCATGCATGGGGCGCTGGGTTCATTCTCACATTATAAAGTTACAATCATGTCTGGCCTTATTGTAATGAAAATAATGGTCTTTGACACAGGAAGGGTATGGACGTTTTTGCAGAGGAAGTGTCTTCTGTGTGATTTATGCTACGTCATTTTTAAATTGTGTTTTTTGGATTGTTTACCAATTGGAGAAAACCACTTATTCTCAGGGATAAATTTGTACTCTTAGGGACCGATTCACAACGGTAAAGTGAGACGAAAGTCTAACTTTACGACTTTCGGTATTCACAAAGAGCATTCACTACTCGTAAATGCCATTTGTGGATACCGATACTCCACTGTTCAACTTTTAGTATTCACAAAGGGCATTTACAAGTAGTAAATGACCTTTGTGAATATCAAAAGTTGTAAAAGTAGACTTACGTCTCACTTTATCTTTGTGAATTGGGCCCTTAGTTTTTATTTTTTGGGGGGGTTAAAACAATTTATAACTAACATCTATGGGATTGCAATGGTATTTTTTCCGCTGATGTTGTTAAATATGAAGTGTTTTAAAAGTTCTGCTTCTATTTATAAAAAACTTTATCAATATAATATAAAATACTGTAATACTTTTTATTACTCCAACAAAAATGTTTTCACCTTCACCTTAGTTTCTTGAAAAAATGACAGGGTCATGTGTGTTGTAAAAAGGTCATGCAATCTTTCGAATGGATTTGTCAGTAGCAGATTAAGCATACAGACCTTACTTTTTGATTTTTCGTAAACTGTTTGTATTTCTAAAATTAAGTAAAATGGTTCTTGGTATAAGAGTCCCATATAGTCAGTTGAGTCATTTCTGTGAATCTCACGAAATCCGTGAGCCTGCCTGGCTTTAGTGTGTATTGTCCTCATGCAAAACATACAGATGATGACGGAAATTCGGAAATAGGAGCCTCCTGATTCCGCAGCTCAATGCCCTTCCAACTGTACCACAATTGGCTCTACCCACCCTCCAGCTCTGTCTTTACTCTTTACATTATAAATACTGTCATCTGGTCCAAGTAAATTATTTTGGAAGAAAAGATAGATATATCTAGAGGTGGGTGCCAACAAATTAAAATGGAGAGTCAAGAACGAGCCGAGCCAAGATGGGTCTGGCTTGCGCTTGGAGACTGTGTACGAGCTGAGCCCTAAACATATTTTAATGATTCTAGAAACTATGATAAAGTCACTTCAAACGTTTTTGAAAAAGTGTATTTCTTTTACATGTGCAGGCTTTGACGTTAATACATCACATTATAGGTTTTTAAGTATGAACTTAGAACCATTCCTTCCCCCATCGCCACACTGACCACAGTGCTATAGAGGAACCAAAAAAAACAAGACAGTTGTAATGTGAACCCTGTATGTGGCCCAGATTATTTCAGAGCAACATTATAGTCTATTAAATGAAACACAATTGTTGTTTGTACTACTGGTATTCAGAACTCACACATTTGAAAGTGCTTGCATATGTGATTATGAAGAAAAAAGAGCTTTAGTGAAATAAAATATTTCCCTGATATTACACAATTTGAGTATGGAAGCCGTGATTTATTCAGGTTTTCTGGTTTTAGCTTGTACAAACCAGCACTAAATGTGTATCTGTTTGTCTCTCCTTTTTATGTTATTGCTTTGTTTTTATCTCTTTGTGCATTTTTGTGCAATTTTTAGAGCGCAAAATCGACCTGACTGTATTGGGGAATTTTACGGGAGCGCCAGTTACATTACACAAGGTCATATTCATTTTTGTTTTAAGCATGGAGGTTTAAGTGATTTGTCCAGATTCAAAGGATATTGAGCTAACTCTGAAACTCGAACCTTGTTCACTTGCTCTAAAGTCAGCAACTCTGGCCGTAATGCCGCTTCCTGAGTAGAGCAAGAATGGCGGTCAGAAGCCATGTTACAGTTTGACTTGTTATGGGCTTGAGGTTTCAACAGGACCTCGAGTAGACCCAGGCTTGAACCTGCCACGAGCTTTTGGTGGCTCGTCCACCTCTACATTTATTGCTAAAAGTAAACAAATGCCTCATCATTGCATTGGATGTGGGACACATTTCTATCCCTTACTTTGCTATATTCTTTACAAACATTCATATCTTAGGCAGACATTCTCCCGAGGGATCTATACTGCGTCATGGCCTCCAAACTCCTCTCTCCAGCTCGTTCTCCTCCCCAGGATTTCTACAACCAGTTGAAGTTGTTCTTACCTGTACTCAATCATAGTTGCCATTCTGACACCCATTTTCCTGTTTTCTTCAGGTCCTCTTTGTTGCTTTTCTTAGCATCATCTGAAGTTCTGAAGTTCTCAGGAAGGATGCAGACAAAACTATTGGAAATCATGGGCTGTAGCATATCAACAAGGGCCAATCCTGTGAATAGAGTAAACTTTTTAGTTTGTGTATGTTTGGCATAGTTGCACCCATGCATTAATGTCATAAATCAGCTACCACCTTTCAAATACCATGATGTTCCCATAAATTTGGGGTGGTGCATATATTTGTTGACAACATTTTTTACATTTCAAAATGTTGTGTTGCGCAGCTGGCAATAGTCAGTAGCAAGGAGGCGATCAGAATCAGAAATACACCGTGGCCATTGTGGATGCCAATGCCTCCATCGCAGCAGCATGACCTTGTTTCAGTAATATGGGCAAAGGAACATACCTGCGAATTCGCAAAAGTAGGCGGTTAGTTACACACGTGGCAATGCAGGTGTCATCAAAATCTAATTGGTAAAATCAGTGTATATTGAAAGGCAAAACAATTCACTCCTTTTGCCAATTACAAATATTACTAGGCACAGAGGAAGTGTAGCTCAACCATTTATGCATGAAACATGAAATCTTTGATTTAAGTTTTGCAGAATGCGCATTAAAGAGAATACCTTGGCGGTGGCATGTAGGACATCTATAAGCTTCTGCACTAATTAATGGGCCTTCACATAGAGAAAAGATACGTTCGTGACTTATTTTGGATACATGTATTGACGACCAGTATTTCACAACAATCTTGCATTTACACCACAAATATTCATAGTCAAATGAAAAGTGAATCAGAAAACTATTTTTGCACAAATTATCACCCCATTTAGTCAACAGACAGCAAAAAGAAACCTGGATATGGGCCAAAGTAATTGTACCGGCTGGAATTCCAATTGCATACATTTAAGGGCTAGGATTGCCACAAAATTTAGTAGTAGTTTGAACATCTCAACTAAATCCAGTATAATGTGTTGAGAATATTGGATTAGGCCTTGACTTCCAGGAACTAGCTCCATTTACTTCATTATACTGTGCATCAAACAAAGAAAGTCAACTGGAAACCGAGTGGTTCCATGTTATTTGTCTCCAGAACTGCCCTGTACCTTCCAATATGACTCTGAAGTATAGAAGCATGCAGGGCGGTTTGAATCACTGGGACTGGCCAAGAGAACGAGGACTGAAAGGGTGGAAAACCTAAACTATGCTTTTTATATTTGCTATCTTACATAGTGGCAAATATATTACCATTTAATGACTTCCGCTTGCCTTGTTAGAAGTGCACATACATGCCAGTTCTAATAACTGAGTTATTGTATGTATTGTTGTTGAGTAGGAGGAGGATGGGAAGCCCTTTGTCTCATAGATATCTAAGAGATGAGTGACGTAATGTGGAAGAATGAGCTTCCAGCCCACACTGTCGAAGTTTATGAATGATGAATAGGTCGGAGGTCAAATCCAAGATTTCAGAATGGAAGTACATTTGGACTGTTTTATAGAATGAAGTGTAAAATTGGGCCTGGGAATGAGTTGGATCTACTATCTGGTCACTTATTATTATTAATATTATAATAATTATTAATAGTAGTAGTAGTAGTAGTAGTCGTAGTAGTATAATTATTATTAATCTCATCATCATTACTAATAGTAGTAGTATTACTGTCATTGTTGTTTTTATGATTAGTATTAATATTACTACCCTACTACCACCATACTACCACTACCACTGGTACTATTACTACTACTACTAATACTCCTATTGCAAATAATAACAACAATAATAACGATAATAGTAATAATACCACTATTAATAGTAGAGTAACAGTAAATGTAGTAGTACAAGTAATAGTTGTCGTATTTTATCATGAGACATGGTGAAGTTGTTGTCCCAGGAGCCAGTAGAGCTCCAGCACGGGACTAAACATCCCTGTGACTTTGGGAAAAGGACTTCATCTCCCTAAACCTGAAATGGTGTTAATGCTAAATCAAAGAGAAGTTTGTTTCAGGGTAAGAAACTATTGTGTAAACAAAGAAAACAAAAGGCATTCCAGTGAGCTGCCTATGGTGATGCTCCACTGGATGTTTTTACCACCCCCCAGGAGTGTCTTTAACATGCCCCACCCCCACCCACCACCATGCTGTTTTATGAGTAGAAGACCTTGTCTGTAAAGTGCTCTGCTGTCTCCCGGGGACAGGTCTGTACAACAGAATCATTTTTGTATTTTTCTTTTGGAAAATCAATAAAGTATTTTGAAATAAAAAAAAACATAAAAACGCCTCATTAGTTATAATGACATAAATATTAATTATTACAATCGGCACATAAATATCTCCCCGGTTGGGCCTTGTGCCAGGAGGATCCAGGGAAACCAGTGGAAGCAGCCATTGGAAACTCTGGATCTTGATTTCACAAAATGCCTCCAGGAGCGGCCCGTGCTGGTTCGAGTGGTGAGTCGGGTGGGGGACTCGACAGACAATGACGAGGGGAAATTAATTGATTATTTAGTTTTACCTCTACGTCATCTGTCGAGTCCCCCCCTCCCCCCCCCCACAGCACCCAGCGGTGTGGGTGGGGTGTGGGGGGGCTCGACAGACGAGGGAAAATTAATTCTTTATTTCATTTTCCCTTGTTGTCGTCTGTTGAGTGTCGTCCCCCCGCCTCACCGCTCTTACCTGCACGGGCCGCTCCTGAACGCCTCGATGGCAATCATCCTGGCTGCACAATGCCCAATGAACACCTTCCCATTACACACAGGAGGCTCAGAGGCGTAATAAATATGCACGTCACTCAGTTTACACGCGACGTGACACCAGATACAGAAACAATTGTGTTTAACGCTGACAGCTCAATCCAGCAGAATGTTTTTCTGTTTAAGTCATAGAACAATGTCATAGGATCCTATCACTTAGTTAATGCTGTGGATATGTCAGCGGGGGTGATTTGCAGCTTGAGTGGTGAGTACAGGAACATGCTTCATTGGCTTGGCACGGTTAGTGATGGCAGCTTCACATCACAGGGATCACAATATCTGGTTTCAGAATGAATACATCAGATTCCATTCTGCTCTTCAGCTTCGATCACTTATAATAGAGGTTGAGAGTGTGTTTCCACAGCAGATTTGTTTTTTTTCTTCATTTTTTTACAGTTTGCAAATGTTACTTAAATTCCCTGTTTATAGATTTTCAGAATTGCCTCTGCCCATCCCGAATGTAATTTGTTCTTTATTTCTCATCGGCCAACATAATATGTTTACAAAATGTACAAATAAGAGATTTTATATAAAGCTTGCCTTCTGGTCAGGTGGCTTTGTCTCCTCACAGACTATCCAGCGACCGCGCAGACACCACAGGACAATGTTATTTGCTGGCAGCGTGAAAGGCCCTCCACTTGTGATGGAGTGTGCAAAACAAATTGTAAATGCCTACATTGAAAATCTTATTTCAACATAGACCAAAATTACCCCATGCTCAAAGGTTTTAAGGCTTTCATTTATAGGTTGAGTTTTAGTTTGTTATTGCCCTGCTATCTTATATACTAATAAAAACACATATTGCCTTTTCAAGAATAAGTCGGACAGGTCATTAAGTTTATTGCGTGTAATCAGTATGGGTGTGCAAAGTGACACATTTAAGAAAAATGCTAATAGATGTAGAAAATGCATATTATTTGTAGTTTAAAAAAATAAAAAAGATGCTTAGGACAACAGAGGGACTGGGGTTTCTTGGCAACCACCACTACCTTCCCAGCTGTGAGATCCATCACCTACCCACCTGAGGTACCCGGTCAACAAAACACCCACGATCAGTGGCATACCAAAACTTGAGTACCCCCCCCCCCCCAACCCCGGTACTCACTGGTTAGAGGCGGCAGACCCGTAAGCAGAGAACGGCCTGGGACCAGGGTTCAATTCCCAATGCGGCAGGGTCGTGGACCAGGGTCAAACGGACTCGATAATTCTCGCCTCGGTACCTACTCTAACCAGGGAACACACTCGGCAACTCTGGGCATTAGCTTGCCTCATCTCCACAACGGCCCCCCACAAACGCCGGGGATGCCTGGTTTCACCTTGGAGATACCCAGAAAGGGACCATCTCACAGGGAAAACCAGGACGGGTTCCCCAGCGGTCTTTCAGCGCCAGGATACTCCTTGGAGTCACAGTGCGCTTTACAAGTACACCCACATTTACATTTACATTTAGCCTGCAAAGTTCATTTAGGAACCCCTTTCAGACTTACTCGGGAGCTCTCCGGCCAGGGTACTACTCAGAGGGGGCACCCTGGATCTCCGGGCCCCCGCACCCCATCATTCACAATCTCTTAACTGCCCTCCTCTGCTTGGGCGAATGTCTTCTGGGAAAAGGCAGATTTCTCCTTTCCATTTTCTTGCCCGGGATATCCCACCCAATAAAATCTTGGACCAAGAAATGGCAAGCAGTGGCGGTGCATGTGCTGATGGAGAAAATCGGAAAATTGCAGCTGGTACACATTGCAGAAATTTTCCACATTTGAAATCAATTATAAATTTGCACTGTCCCCTTGTAATCGCTTGTGTCACACATTTGTTACGTCCCATGCCGCCTACTACCTTCTGGACTGAGCCTTGACCGTTTACACACTTTACCCTTGGAGGGACAACAGCACACAGAGAATAGTTTGGTTATACAATTAGAGTGCACTCTTACCTGAGGCTCTTGGATATAGTGGTAGGTAAATAAAAATATCCATTACGGATCCTGACACTTAACCAGTTTAAATGGAGACAGCCACAGCAAACCGAGAACATATCACAACGTAGCTCAAAGAGACACACTTTGAGGGGGTTAAGAGCATGTCGCATGCACGATCAACACAAATTTGAAACTACTGAACAATACACACGGCTCAGGGTGACCCAATATTTATGGATGCAATGCCAGCTTTTCTGGCCTCTTGCCTCTTGGCTGCTAATTAAAAACCAGCAAACAGTCAAAGACAGAAGAACTCATACCATGCACTGATTCTTGTTCAGTTTAGCACTGATATGAAACATGTTCTGTGTCACTGATGGTGACAGTCGGGATATTGAAAATGATCTACTTCTACCTGAGAGGTTTTGGTTGTTATTTACATTATGCCATGATTATCTCACAGGCTGGTCTCACAGAAAAGCCACTGTGACTGGTGTATAGAAAGCATCATGTAAGATGCAATCCCAAACTGCCAAGCCTACCAGAAACACCCATCTGCTCAGAAATTTAACTTTTCTCTTACTGCTATGTAGAAATCGAATGTGGCAGAAACACATTTCTTCACAGTGTTTCATTCTACTGGCAGAATATTTTCTGCTATGAAAATGCTTGGCGCAATACCTTTTGGAATCTTTTGTTGGTGCGGATTTCAGCAAAATAAATACTGGCAGTCAGCTGGACAAAATGTTAGTAGTAGCTGTTTGACTGAGTATTTATTAACCCGTTGGCGCGCTGCCGTCGCAAGCACTACCTCGGTGGTGCTGCGCACGTCCGTTGGCCAACGCGGCCCCACTCGCTTAATAGAACGTTCCACACTGGCGCGGAACGTTCGAAGCAGCAAACGGGTTAAAGTGACTGAATTAAGTGCCATTGCTACTAACCTTAAATTTGCCTTTGAGAAAAGTATAGGGCGGTACGAACAGACAAGGATGACACCCACGAGAAATCCTTTTATTCAGTAATTGGATGTCTCTTATACTGTGTCCACCCATTTGCATGGGGAAAGAAGAAACTCCCTTACAACAATGCACTAGTGGGGGTGCTAGACTGATGCACTGGCTACCGCAGACATCTCGGCAGTGCATCACAAGGCGAACAATTTGATTTTATTGGTAGTCCTGAAGCAAGGACCATGGTCACAGATATGGGGCTCCATTAGTGTCGCTTCTTGTCCCAGTACAGCTGGCAGATCAGTTTTGGCCCTTTATCTTCCCAGATAAAAATCACCACATGTGACTTCCTTCTGAGCTCTTTATAGTTGCTATTATTTTTCAATGTTTTTATAGGACCCCTGGTTCAGATATTTACATAACATGAGCTTCAGCTGAAAAATGCATGCATATGACAATTAGCATTAGCTCCAATTGGGCAACAAGATCAAACAGTGAAGCAAAGGTTTTCTGATGACTAAGACCTTAAAATTATTGTATATTAAAAAGCAGTTAACATGGTAACTAGAGCTTATAGGTACATCAATAATTTAGATTATAGCCTCGAAGACGTAGAGCTTATACGTACATCAATATAGACTATAGCCTCGAAGACGTCAATGACAATAATACCATATGATGAAAGACATGTTGGCTAGAGTGCTATCGAATGTGTTGGAAGCAGAATAAAGAAGAGATTGACTTTGCAACCACTAGCCTATGGCATAGTACGCATGTTACTGAGTTCATCTTTTTGTCAATCTGAGAACCCTACAGAGCCTAATTGCAAACACGAAGCTGTTACCTAAAGCTAGGGCCACTGGAATTATGCTTCATGGAGGACAAAATTATGTGGCGGAGTTTATTAAATTATGCTGTAAGAAAATGCAAATTAGGCAGCATAATGTAGCACATTTTGTGAGACTATAACCTCATTCTTTTTCCATTTTACCCATGTTTACTATGTTTGGGTAAAGCTTTCACCTCATTAGAACAAGAGTGACACTCAAATAGAACAATACGCAACATAAAGACACCATTACTCCTTTGTGAAATGCCTTCCACAGTGCAGCAACATATATTGCCTCATTTTAAGTAACTTTTGATCTATTTCAGCTAGAAACTATTTCTTTTGTTTAAATCTGCAGATCATGCAACAGACAGTAGACTATTTGGCAAACACAGAAAATCCAAATTTATACAAAAAATGCCACCGCCTCAAAATAGCATAATTCCAGCCGCCCTTTCTTAAGCTAACAGTAGCACTTTATTCTTAAGACAATTTTATAAATCTTATTCTTCGTGAAGTGACTTCTAGGAACTACACAAAGCTCGACTTCCAGTTTATTGCAATAATCTTTAATCATTAAAGGAGACCCGAATGCATGTGAGTGAGATGTCTAAATATAGCTTGTGACTTCTGGATTTTCAGTGCAGTAACCAATCACATGCCTTGGATTGTATATCCTGTGACATCAAACCAGGAACAGATACATGTGTTGGACAATGAGGACGAGAGCCCGACCTGCCTCTTTCTTCACTAAGCTGGTCTTTGTCGACCACAAACCACCCGAGCCACCCCCGGCAGTCGAGATCTTGCACGCACGCAGCGTCTGGGACGTGTTTAGGTTCCACGTCAAACTGTTTAACATATCCTGCTTGCAAGCCTAGAAATATTGACTACAGAGAGGAAACGACACAAGGACAGCGTCCCGAGAGCTGGCGTATAATTGCATGGAGCTCCTCTGTTGTTTATTATGCAAGAAAAATGAGCCGGGCTGATTGGATGAAAAGGAAATACAATTATAGACAAACAACAGAGAAAAAAAATTAAATGAATTAAAAGGGGCACGGTCAGAGCTTAACAAGATTCAAAAGGGAATGGAGGGCGGAAGGGAAACTCAGCTATCACGGTATTCTGTAAGAGTGAAGGGCTAATCACAGATCCTGTTATTTTCATACAAACATCATAGGACAGTAGTCAGAGCATGTATGTGTGCAGGGCGGCAAGTCAGATCCTGCGAGTGACTTGGACATAGGGTTGCATTATCAACCAACCAAAACGAGTTTGCTGCAGACAGAATTGTTATATTTAGTTCTTGTCAGTGTGTGCTTACTAACGGCGGCAGCAATTCGTATCGCATTTTAAGTAAGGGCTCGGGTTGTTTTACGTCCCTGTGACATACATAAAGCATTATTTTCACATATATTGGCATGAAAAAGTTCAACGATTCACTGAGAGAATGCTCAGTAACTACTCTTTGTTAATGACTGTATTTGTTGGCAAAACACCAGAGTGACCAGCCAAGCGTGGGCCAAGTTAACTGTGAAGCATTTGGACTTACACAGGTACCAACAGCCACAGCAATTTCCCTTCAAGTTTAATTTCATCTGTGTGCAGAGAGGGGTGTGATGGGCCAGTGTTTGAGGACCCGTGCCTATATTATATATGAACTAGTTCAGCCTTTGCGGCAATGAAACCAGCTCCCAGGTAGGCCGCTGCTTTGCCTACTCTCTATATTTAACAATTGCTGGATTTTATGCTTTGGGGGTAAAGTTGGAACTTGTATGATGCTGTTATAAGCAGAGTCCTGGCAAGAATAAAGGGAGGACAGCCGATCTTGCCTAGGAGTACAAAGTTACCTCAGGAGTTGCCTCCCTTGGGCTAGTCGGAAATAGGATCCTCTGCGGAGTTTGAGATTTCTCCTTGAAAGTGCTTTGCTGAGCCCACCATCCATGTTTCCATGATGCAGTGTGGCTCTCTGCCCATGATATCAGCCTGTCTCCTCTCTCTGTTAAAATGCAGAGAAAGGAAGTCCCTAAGGCCCACTGCCACATGACGCACCGCAGAGAGCGCTGTTTTGAACGGGGGCATTTCCTGCACCTAAACACTTTCAAGGCCTCATTTCCTTTTCTTTAGACCATGCCAAGTCTTAGTAAACGGAAATTCACAGGCACCGTTTGGTTGCTAGGCTAGGGTTGGATGTACTTGGAAAAACTAGCTTCTGCTCGAGTTCCCTCCTAAGGTATGACCAAGAAGAAAGATGAAGGGGTGAGGTATTGAATGGCATGTGCAATGTATGCACTGCATAAATGTTCATGGACTCCAATCGGCAGGTGTTCTAGATTTTGGAAGCCACTCAGGAGCCCATGGTCAAGTCCATGAGGATCTCAGTAAATAGAGGTGTGAAAACTGAGAGGTTATTCGATTTCCGAACAGCTAGTCACTATCACAGCTAGGGACGCATTGGACAACAGAAAGCTAGTGCAATACGCTGGAATCTGCTAACCAGCCTGATCATTCAAGTAGCCATGTTTTAAACTCTGTGAAGCTTTCTCGGTGAGATGACCCTTAGGTATGCGCTCTCTGCTCTTCCCTTCAGTAGCTGCCATGAGCCTCCATGTTGTAACCTACAAA
Organism: Lissotriton vulgaris; assembly: GCF_964263255.1. NCBI lineage: Eukaryota > Metazoa > Chordata > Amphibia > Caudata > Salamandridae > Lissotriton > Lissotriton vulgaris. The sequence goes on along the minus strand of NC_141695.1, from coordinate 998,354,976 downwards.
CCCTGCAGAAAACGCCAGGCAAAGCTCTAATTCCAGGTTTGAACCAGGACTAATCTTCAGTAGCAACAGATCCAAGAACGATAAGATACTCTGTTGGATCAGACCATTCCGAATGCAATGTGCCATTGTCAATCAAAGATTTGCAACAAACAGAAATCGTTGTACATATTGCAGTCTTATACAGCGCAGTCTCGGCCCAAGAAGATTAAAGCACTGTACATGAACACCAGAATAGGTTACAAAATGTGTTGTTTTAAGGCACTGAGAAATTAAGCGATTTGCCCAGAATCACAGAATGTTGAGTCGATGACAGTGTTCATACCTATATCCGCAGTTCTAAATTCAGTATTTTACAATATTTTTTCTATTGTTTGACCAGAATTATAATACTTAAAGCTAGATGAATCTCCGTGCAAAATTGTGCACCAGTGTCTTCCTTAGTACTTTGGATATGGGGTTAAAGCTTTGGATATATTTTTTTCAAAGTTACATTTATAGACGATTATTGTGGATGCGTCAGAATTAATTTCTCCACAATATCATTAGTTTTTTTGTGGTTTCCAAGATTTTGTTTCAAATTATTCGTTCATCTATTTCAAAATGTCATCCAGCCATCTGGCAACGCATGCATTCATTGCTTCTTTGATTTCTTCCTTCATTCCTTCAATGCATTGTTCGTCCGTCCTTTCATTAATTCATCCATCCATCAATTAATTAAGTCATCGTTTCTTTTAATGGTTTATTCAATTTCTATTGCAGACTTAAGTTGACGCTTTATCCCATTTTAAGATCGAGCCTACTAAACAGTGCATGTGCTTTCTGTTGTGAGACATATTGTGGGCTTATCAATGACATACAGGAGCATGGACACCGCCCATTACTTACTATTGGCTGCCATTCATGGCACTCACATTTTCCTTCATTTTATTCTTGTCCCAGTCTGTCAATCTTGTGTTTGTCCTTCCTGAGAAGCATAATTTCTTTAGCATCTCTTTTGATTGGCTTACTTCTATGCTTCCATTTATTGCTTTTCAAGCACTACTTTTTTCTTTTGGATAAAGAATTCCATGGGAATGCCTGTTTTCCGGCTGTCTTCCTTTGTGCTTCTTTCTGTCTCCTCCATGTGACACTCGCCTTTGTGTACTTCTTTCTCTTGATTTATCACCGTTGTGCTTTACCCCACCCACGCTGCTCTCACACTTGTTGCTTTTCCTCCCCATGTTGCTTGCCCCACCAGCTCCTTACTTCTCTATCGTCCATTGTTTCTCTTTCCCGCCCCTGCCCTCCTTGTTGCTCCCCCCACCACCCAAGCCTTCCTTTCTAGCCTGTTGGTTATCGTCCTCACTCCTAGCATCCATTTTGTTTTCCCCCCCACCCTTCCTTCTCTCTCATCCATTTATTATCTTAATCACATCGTAATCACATGTGTTGCGCGCTCCTACAAAATGACGAGAACACTGTGTCATAGCACCTTTTTTTATTTTATTTTCATTAGCCATACAGCATTAAGAATTTTGTAAAGGAAGGGTAAAATCTATTGGCAAAGCCAGAAGGTCCCAAAAGTCCCAAACTATCTGCATTGCCAATGCTTGTTTAGCAACTTGCCATTGCTTTGAAATCACATTAAGCTGTTGAATGCAGAGTAGTATCATGAGGCAGGCGTTCAGTACAGCAGATCACTATGTGGCATTGCAGCCAGTTTGCGAGCTCCACCTGCAGGCGTTAGCCCAGTGAGGAGCATTCCAGTGCATAGTGGCAAGAGAATGGGGGTCATATTTACAAGGTGATTCCGCCACAGGAACTTCTTAAGCCATTCCGATGGCGCAGTGCTCTGCACCATATTTACAAAGTGGCGTTAAGCTACTTTGTGTGGCTTAATGCCACTTTGTAGATATGGTATCCTTTCACGCAGGTATCTACCTGAAAGGGGCGTGCAATGTGTGTCGCTGTGGGCGTTCCACCGCAACACACATTGCTTTTTCACACTGCCCCAGATTTACAAGGATCTGTAAATTTGAGGCAGCACCAAAAACTAAAACCATGCAAAAGCAGGCGTTAGACTGGCGCAACAAGGAGAAATACCTTCATTTCTCCTCGTTTTTTTCATTCGTCAACACACATAGAAAGAGCGAAACGCCTTTAATGATTGTTTATGTGCAGGAAGATGTCCCCACCCCTGCACATAAACAATCATTACATAATGAGCATTTGCTACTTCTATGTGCGCTACAGAATGCAGGACACATGGAAGTAGCAAATTGCCATGATTGATTGTTTATGTTCAGCAAGAGACACCTACCTGCACATAAACAATTATTCCCTGCAATGCAGGCACACTTGCACTATGTCACAAGAGTGTCTGTATTGTTGTAAATACGGCACATCCCTACGTTTTTTAAATGATGCAGCGCAGCTCTGCAAAATTTGCCTCCGCGCCACGCCGCGCCATTTCCTTGTAGATATGCCCCCGCGTATTTTACAGCTGGGGCGATGGCATGCTCACCGGTCAGATCTATAATCTCGGCCATGATGGATGAGATCTGTGATAAATGAGGCATCCTATCCCAGGCACCGAATTGGCAGAATAATTTGTCTTCCCGCTCCCCCGTGCAGTGAGGTGAATCTTGAGCCCAGGAGAGACATCTCTCGCACACCTAATTTATGCTGAAGGGAGTCTCGGGCATGAAAAATAAATAAGGGACGGGCCCACGAAGAGCCTCGTGGGATTCATAAAAATAAAATAACTGCAGGTACAGCTACCCCTTTCAAGCTTGAAATGGGTTTAACATGAGGTGAGCTCCAAAGGTTGGCCTCTGGCTTTGTATGAGGGAAGCACACACAGCTAACGTCCACCCCATACGGCCAATAATTAATGTGAGCATGAAGTGCAATATTTCATAATGCATACATGTAAAGTGAGCAGAGACAAATGCGGGCACTAAACAATAAGTGGGCAGGTTAGAAAAAAAAACACGGGTTTCTTGGTTTAAATAACAGGCAAGGCTAGGAATCCAGTGCACAGCTGTGGATCCCATATGGAGAGTTAACCCTTAGCCCTAAACGGATTATAGGATCATATGCCCAAGATTACATGGCGCCGCCCACCTCATAACCCAAACAAGTGAAAATCATTTGTGAGCTCGATCACATTTTATGAAAGAAGAAGGAACAGGAGAAAAAACGATTGCAAGAGGGGAACGGTCACATATCACGTCATTAGGGAGGGGATGGGCAGGAACAGAGCTCTGTTTGTAGGTGTTCGGCGCATGCGGGGTAGAACCTCCTGAAACCACCTGGGTGCTCGGACGCACGCGCCGGGAGAGTATCACAAACGGCAGCATCTGTTTGAAATTCCGAAATCTTCAAATGACACAGGTTATGTTGAAAGCCTTCTTTCACCTGCATAACGGCGTTTTGGGAGGAATAACCTTAATACGTATCGTGAATTATTACTCACACAACTGTAGGTGGATATAGTAGTGTCATGCCGTGAATATGAAGTAAATAAGAAAAGTAATAATAATGGTGGTGAGTTAAGAGTTCCCCGCTGACGTCAGGCTGGCCTGAGGATAGCACATTTGAATCGTGTCAAGCCCTTCCTCCTTCTGAGGTGAATGCAGTCAGTACCAGTGAATGTAATATTATTGACAACAGAAAAAATGTCTTACATATAAACTGAAACAAGAATCTTCCAGTAAACAGTATAAGTAACATCACTGATGTGATTCAATAAGGAACGAGGATAAGTAGACACCGGTCCAACCAAGTGAGGTCTCTTGCGGTGCTGGTTGGTATTAGCTACTGGCTACCTCGGCATTTCATCCTTCAAGAGCACTAGTGTGCATGAACCCGAGGTAATGCAGCTGGTGCAACTCTGCAGGAGAAGTAGAATTTAACTTCTCGAATCACCCTGCAGACAGCACGAAAGGGAACACGCAGAGCAGGCGGCACCTCTTTGAATATCTACCTTTCTATGCCGGAGCTTGCTGCAGGGGGGCATTTTCACTGGCCAACCTCTATAGCAAGAGTAAGTCCATGAACAAGTCAACAAATGTGTCTTGGATGAAAAATAATTTGCCTGTAAACACGTCTTGAGGAAGTGTCAGCATAGTAGGGCCTTTCAATATGCTTATGCTAGTCCTAGGAGATCTTTGGAAATTATGCTCCTGTCTTTTGTCCTCTTGGATAGTTAAAATGGTCTTACAATGTGCGAAAGGCCTATAAGAGCTGAGAAAAAAGAGAACCTGTCATCTTAGAAAACGATTTAATATTGGCTCTAGGTTGCCTCCATTACAATGAAAATCAATTTCAACATGAGTGTTCATTTTCTGAAATTAAGTGATTATGAATTTTTTATGCACTGGCAGATGTTAGCTTCTTCAAACATCTGCAGGGGGAACCAAACACAGTTATAGCAGAGTACTGCCATAACTCTCCACTAGAGATTATGCATTTTAAACACAAACATCTGCCCGGTGAATGACAGCCATTCCCATAGGATGTCAGCGCCCATTACGTAAGCCCTTAGATATTATATTGAAATAAACAATGGTTGTATTGCTGTCAGCTTTTTCTGCAGTCTTGTCTGTTGCCTAGAAAAGACTCCAAGTTGTAAGTTGCATATGTCACTAAATTCTCTTGTTTTGATGAATGACTTGGCCAACAGAGATAAAACATTTGTTATTCTTCACCCCAAACACATCGGGCACATAACAATACACATCCTCCTGGCGCCTATATATTCACTATTCTTCGGTATGGTTTTCAGTTGTTATTATCAACATTTTCCCGGTCGGCGACCCCATAAGCACCGGCTTGACTGTTGCTCCTTATTGACCCTGTGCTCTATGGGACCATCTAGACGTTGGCAAAGCATGGTAAGGTCCATAATGCCAGACACTCAAATAATCTCTGATGGAGCATTTTAAGTTCAACAGAAGGTCCACACAGAGGTGAAGTTAATCTTCTTTAATAAGGAAGCATCTTCAGAGACCCCATCCACAGCAAGATCCCAGAGCAACTGACCCAGGATCACGCTATCTCCACATTCCATGTTAGCAACCAACCATACATTCCAGAGCATTACTCATTGGATAGTTACAGAACACCACAGGGCACTTCTAGACCTCCATCACTGGGATGTCTTCTTGCACCTACCTGGAGGCAGCAGGATTCTTGTGATCTCTTCTCAAGCTGGAAATTGAATATCACTGCTGCCACGATGCAAGAAGTATGATGTATCACAATTCAGAGCACTTTGCCACTGGATTCAAGCTAGCCTGGCTGATGAGGGGTGTTACCCGAAACCGATCCCATGATGCTTGTTTCCGGTTCAGGGAAGACCTGGCTTGGCAGTTCGGGCTGGACTATTCCCATGAGGCACAGGGTCAAGACTGATTTGTATATAGCTGGGTCTGAACTGGGGTGGTGAAGTGAGCTAAAGAACGATGATGGATTCAATCCAGATCTGTGACTGGGTTTGAGTGTCTGAAAAGTTTCAGCGCTCCGCCCATCATCTCTTTGTGTTTGCTTTGTATCACAATTCAGTTCATAATGTATGGCTCTGTGTTGTAAATGTGTTTTAGAATGCATCAATGCACCATACATTATATGAATTAGCCTTCTAGTGGTGGATGTTCACAACACTGGGGCCCAGATCACATTGTCACTGCTGAAATGCAGCTATGATCAAAATTTGCGATGAAAGTATCACAAATAATTTTGGGAAATAATTGTGGTCACGATCCTTGCCCACAAATTTAATTTTATTGTTTGATCTATTTAGGAAGGCCTTGAACACTCAACCAGTTTGAGACAATGGATTGTATGTCTTCCATATTTGCAGCAAACAAGTGCCTTGTTGCTTAAAAAATTAACAGGGAGGTAATATGAACGCAAATGTGCCTCAATTCTTGTAAGTGAGAAGTTATTATCTAAAGACAGATGCTGAATGCTTGAACGTTTCTGTTCTTGGAAGGTCCTGGCCTCTGTCACTTTGACAATATTAAAGGCCGGGTGGTTGGTGGTTGGCTGCTATGCATTGTAGGTGATTTGTCAGTGTGAGGTTATTGGTATTAAATTTACGACGGGATAAGCATGTTCCATGTCCCTCATGAATTTGTTGACTAAGATGTGAAACTTGGACAGTCTTGGGCAATAGTTATCTGCCACAGCACCAAATTCTTGCTTTGGCTGGAAACACAGATCTGTGGTGCTGAGACATGGGTGATGCGGTGAGTAATTTGGTATTACTACAGGCCCAGATGCTTGGCTTCTTAACCTGACTACATGTTATGGGACATTGCTCTGCAATGCTGGTTACAGAGTATTGTCATTTTGATTTGGGCATTTGTTGTGTTAATAAAGTGCAACATAGATCCAAAAAGTGACAGAGCGCTGCATTTTGAAGGGCCATTATTGTACATTTCAGAATTGGAGATGTTTGAAATGGAAGCATGAGCGGTTCTATAGTTTAAATGTATCCTTTCTTGTGTGTGTTCAAATCCGGCTCTTTTTTTTCTGTTCATTCTCAAAAGTTTGGAATGACTCACTTGTGCTGAATCTGAAGTAAACCATTAAGTGAACTATTCTAAGGATGCTGGAAACATCATATTATTTTTCCATTGAATGTTTTTGCGACAATATTGCCCAGGTCCACTCCCTCCCAGGGCACAGTGCATTATCCCTATTGCATAATCCCCAAACACATCACTCGACCTTTCTCTGCCATAATACTGAGGGACATGCATCCTCACACACCTCTCCAGAAGACCCTATTTGCATGTATGTAGATCTCACAGCACACATGTGCTTGCTGCATTCTGTCAACGGGAGTCCCTGGGTGACTTAGGCTGGGTGACTTTCCGACAAAAGGTTTCCCACGTAAGTGTCCACCGCACAGCCCAGTCTGAAACGGGGCTGCTTTTTAAATTACAGAAAAACTCAGTCCCTTTATGCAGTGTTGCAGACCTATGCCAATAACTGTAACTCTGGCCCCGCCTTCTTGGCCCCTGTCATTCCTCCTTCCTTTCTGATGTTTTCCCACCCTTCCTCCCTGACAGGAAAGCCAGAAAGAAAATTCACGCAGAGTTCGAAAAACGGTGGTGACTGTCCAATATTTCAAAAACCTGCAGAAAACTGGCAAAAGGTCAACAATCTGGGGGAAGTCTGCGAAATAAATATTTCTGCATATTTGCACAGAAAATGCGCCCCGAAGATTTGGAATCGAGAATCATCACTTATCTGCGTCAACATCCATCATTAGCAGCACACGAGTCTGCTTTCTATGTCTACACCTGTAAATCAAGAGTTATAAATTGTGAAAATTGCCACACCTGCGCTGACGGCCCTCGTGACATCCTCCATATTTCGCCGTGATTTACGGGTCCCTTCCCGTCTAGTTGCCTCCACCAGGAGTGAGATGTCAGAGGCGGTGGCAGCATCAGGATGGAAGCGTCGTAAATTATATTTATCTACTGCGTACACTGGCAGGTAGATGTTTTAGTGGTTAATCAGCCAAACATTGGCACGGCCACTCCAAACACCGGGGGTCGGCAGGGAGTGAAGTGCAGCGCGGTAGACTTTCCACCGTGAAACCGCTGCCAGACGCATCAATCACCGGCCAGCATCCCAGCCTCGTTCTGGACCACGCATAAGTGAAATAGCAGAGGCGTGTGTTTTTGTGCTTCTAGGTCTGATTCGGCGGCTGTTGTACGTGTTTTAAGGGTATTGGGACAATCAAATAAGTAAAACACTTGAAGCAGGCTCTGTTTTTTTAAAACTGAAAAATAGCGTTTTCTCATCTGTGGATGTAGCCGAATTTGATTGTAAACATCTGAAAAAGGATGCGTGCCAATGATGTAACATAAAAAAATACAAAACAAGTTGTATATGAAAAGAGGAGCAAAAACAGCATCTAATCAAGCAAGCAAACAAGCTGAATCCTACAGGAGGAGGAGGGCAGGAAAGAGGGGTTAATAGCAGGCTAGTGGTATTCAAGCAGTGATTTGAAGGGTTTACAGCAGCAGAACAATGTTTCTGTGACACTGAACGCCACTAACCAGACCCCAACCAGGGAGCGTCATGAAGCACTGGCAAAGGCAATAGGTCTGGAGTGCGCTTTTGGTTGTATCACAGACCTATTGCTTTTGGCAGTGGCTCGAATAATGATGGTGGTGGTGGTGCTAGATGTGTTTCATGTGCAAATAGTGGTAGAAATAAGGTCAGTAATGGAGGTAGTGGTAATGGTAATGGCCGGAGCGTGGTAGTGTCGTTAGTGCTGGCAATGCCTGCCTGTTCTCAAAGCACGAATGACAAAGAATTCATTGTGTGATTATTGAGTTATTTTTAGATGTAAAACTGCCCCTCATGCATTGCTATGTAAACACTCCATAGCTGGAAGAATGATACCTCATACAGCCAAAAGCATGCAGTGTGTGGGAAAAACTGCTCTGGGTGGAACCAACACCCACTCTATGTGTATTTTAAAGAATTGGCAACACAATGTGGGACAGCTAAATCGGCCTTTAACCAAAGTTAAACACAGCAGCTTCCTGAATGACCTTATTACCGCTCCCAGGGCTCAGAGATGCTCTTCAGTGCCACCAGGCATTTAATCTTGCGGTGAACCCCCTGCCCCCTGCCATCAGTTTTGGAGTGTTCCATTTGGCCTCCCTTCCTGGAAATGCATCTACGTATGCCCTTGATAAGAGTGTGTTTGCATTCGTTTCCAGTGTGTGGAAACGTCCTGAAAACCATTCATAAATCTACACAAACACACGGGTTTGGGGAGTTTCATCTACTTTTGCAAGTGAACCCACCTTTAAACTCCCACAGGCTCCTTCCTCCTCTAGCCCTAGATAAATGAGTGACAAAATGAACCGAAATTGCTAATTTTCGTTATTGCTAAATCTCCCATCTAATGATAAAAGTCTACGATGCTCAAACAGCTTCAAAATGAGGAGACAAAAAAGATTGTGACCCGTCCTAATTTGATTGTTAGGAGTCTTCTTAAGCACACAACTGAATATTCTTACCGAGTCCCACCACTACAGGGACATGTCTAAAAAAAGGATTTTATGATGGTGAACAGACCAGTAGCACCATGTTATGGGGCATTGCACTACAATGCCGTTTGCAGAGTTTTGTCATTTTGATTTAGACCCTCATCAATCCTAATGGTGCTAAGCAGAAGGGTCAACAATGCATGATGGGAATTTTCCTATGCTGCGTTAAAAAGGACACAACTTGATGCTCCGACGAGGGAATGAAAATCACGCAATTTGTTTAATCGGTGCTGCTGTTTCCTATTTTGCTTGAAAGGACCATTTACTGGCCCATTTTGTTCGAATTTGTGGCCAAATGTGAAACACGGATTTGTTTGTGCACACCGTACTTCACGAGGCTGATCAAAGGGCTCGCTGGCACGTAGCGAGGCCGGATGCGATTGAACTTGCTTTGGCTGTGTAAAAGGAGACGGGTGCCTAATGGCCAGCAGGTGGATTGTCGGCAACATGTCAGTCACGTCACGTTTTCTCTGCTTCCCTTGCACACGCCCCTGTCTGTTTATGCACTTTACGCCGCTTCATGGCCGTCGGAGACACGCATGGCCCTCTAGGTGAGTGACGAGCTGTATGAGCCACTCGGCGCTGCATCATCTTATTCCCCATGGAACGCATTCATGCACGTGCGTGTCTGACGTGCACCGAGAATAGGGCAACATGTCAGCCAATGAGATCTGAGCTGCAGGACGCGTATTAACAGAGACCTCTGCACGTCTGTTGTTAATCAGCTGAAAAAACATTGACATTGACAATGAGAGCCATGTATTTAAATGCACGCAGTGTAATTACGTTTATTTTTTGGGGGAAAATGTCCCAAAACGTTGTGGATACGATCATATCATTCCTCATTCTGTCTGATTATCTGCACACCTGTGTGTTCTCTCTGTTTGGGCCCACTGGAGGACAAGTGGCCTTGGGAAAAGAGAACCTCAGACATGAGACTGATGGACTGGGGACCCCAGAGACGACTCTGGCCAGACAGAGAGCCAATGAGATGAGGAGACACAGTATACTGGTCATGCTAGTATACAGAGAGAAACAGACCTGGTCCAACTACAAAACTGGGACAAGTATGCGGGTGGCATGATTCAAGGAGAACCTATTGAAAGGAAGGTACATCATAGAAGTGTATTCACAAACACTGCATTGGAAAGAGCCGGATACGCAGCCACCTGGTTCTTGCAGATTGCAGAAGGGCATAAGATGCATTTCCCCTATGCGACAACACTGCCGTAGCTGACATGGGTGAGTTACTGGGCATCAGGACCCAACCTCCCCCGTGAACCAGTAGGCAGAGACAATCCACTACACACTTGACACTTACTTGGGTTTGGCTGGCGCATCTCAAGATCCGTTCCCCCTGTTGTCGAACACCCTCCGAGCCACCATCCCACACCGATGGAGTTCAAAAACAAAAGACCCCAATGGAGACGCACTTCTGGACGAATCACAGACGCAGACTGATGTCTTCGCAAAGTGCTAAGAGGCCAAAGAGTTTTCGAGCACTGCTAGAAATACAAAGGAAAAGAACATGACATATTCAATCAATTGGCCGACTGAATGGGTCAGTGAGGACGAATGTTCTCCACTCATAAATGATGTAATCTGGAGCTCTTTAATTTGAATCTTGACAAGGCAGACTCAGCAGTCCATCTTCCTGAGGTTGGTAAATTGAGAATCAATTGCTATAACAGTAACATTATTTACAGCACTTAGAAATGGTAGAAGAGCAGTACGAAGTGTCATACAATTTTTTTGACTATTAATACTACTGCAGGGAGCTGCAATGTGCAGAACGTAAGTCTAAATAAATATAATACTGTTCTATGCAAATAGTGTGCAGCTTCTTGATCAATTAAGTTAGCAGTCACAAATAAATTGTGGGGAAAACTGCTATCAACAAATTCACCATTGTCGAGACACTGCGCTGGTCTAAAAACTGAGGATACTCCCTTTATAAAAATATTTATCCTCTCCATTTGAAAGAGAATGTAAGCGACTGTTAGGACGGTCACAGTTATTATGTTGGAATGAAACGTCACATTTGTTTGAAGGGTGGATACATTATTCTGCAAGAAATGTCAAATGATGTACCATTGTGTGGCACATTCTGTGGGTACATTACCTCCCCATTTTTTCAATTAAACATATATTGATACAAAAGGATCCCAAAAGCTACAGTAATCAGGGTTTTCAAACCAGTAGCTCATGAGCTACTGTAGCTCTCTAGCTACCTCTGAGTAACTCACATGTGTGCAGACCAGTTTATTAAATTGGAAAGGTTTTGCTTGATTGGATTATTATACATATAACACATTGAAATTATACACACTAATAATACTAGTTGATCTCAATGCGTTTCATTGAAGTAGCTCTCAGTATGGAAAAGATTGGAGACCCCATACAAAATGCTAAGGTTTCTCAAGCAAGAAGACTTCATATATTTTCCAGATACTGCTGACAATATCGTTCAACAAAATTTATGAATTTGTCTTGCATGGAAGGTTATGAACTTTATGTTATTAACGCCATCCCTTCTAAGTCTAGGGGTAAAGTAGTTTGTGTTAAAAAATTAAAATGTAGACTTGATTTTCCTCCATTTAATTCTCGCAACATTAGTTTCCAATCAGATTTTTAGGGTAATCATGTGGAAAACACACAAAAAATGAATTTCAGTGGAGTTGCTTGAACTTTTCTGAGTCATTCTGTAATGCAACTAGGCTTTGCCGTTAGATGCGTCTGCCAGCACATCCCGCATTGCCAGTGTCCAAAACCTTATAATATGAATGGGAGGCCGTATCAGCCATTGTGATAAGTGTACTGAAGCACCTTTTGGTACTCTTTTAGCGACATAAAATACTTAGAGCCTACTAGTTTTTCTCAGAGCTGCAAAATGATGGGTCTAGAGGTTACGTCACATACCATTAAAGGCAATGCCTCTCTACCATATAAAAAACAAGAGTGGTGCCTTTAGGCCGGACAGGCAGAGGGGCTCACCAGCTACTTGAAACCCGAACACCAGGTGTTTGTTGGCGCTGTTGACGTTTGGAAGGTGCAGGAGATGGAAGGGCATACTTTCTGTGCATCAGTGAGTTTATGAAAGGTTCACAGGGGTTATAAAGTCAGCGGTTCAGGTTTCAGCATCTTTGCCTGCCTCTTGAATGCCCTTTGAACCAGCCACATACCACCATGGTAAAATCCACCTTCTCTACCCGCTGTTAGTTGTTTAGGGGATAATTCAAGCTAGGGTTAGTTAGCTAGAGTAATTGTTCCTGCATATTTTGCTTTAGCTGTAGGGAGATGCTGGGGTTAATATTGCTCTAGTTGGTTATTATTGCTTTTGAGGAACTTTATATCTTGCAGTTTGACTTGTTAAGGGCTTGCATGTAGAATGTTATCCTCAGTGTAAGTTGATGGTGATGGCACACAGGAAAGGAAATCCATGCTTCCGACCCCTGGCTTTCAAGCCTAGAAGTCCGATGGGGGGAAAAGGTGGGATTGAGTCTAGGAACAAGGCATATAGGGATGTATATACCCCAGAGCATGGGCACTTGAACATGGGGATTGTTTTTCCATCTTTCACAACTTCCAGTATGTGGGTTGTCAAGAGTTGGCAAGTGCTGGAGCATGATCATTGATAGAGTGAGATGGGTCCTTTCATGGAGCAGTGCTAGCCTCGAAACGTCTTAAATAATTGATTTAATATTTATTTTGAAAAATCATGTTTTCTTAAGTTTTTTATTTGGTTTTAAGTGTGGCATTATGATGAGCATATTGTGAAATAGTAAGCACTTTAAAACACTGTTCTTCTGTTTTGTTTTGCCCAACGCTTTCAAAAGATAATGTTACTGGGGTCTGCAGGTAGATCTGTGTGCTTTCATGGAGAAAGCGGGGTCCCTGTTTTATCAGTTCAGAACCTATAAGAAGGCCAAGATTTTAATTCCAGTTTCCTCTGAGGGGTGTTGATCCTGAAAACAGACTATCATTGGTTACTATAGCCTTATAGCCCGCCGTAGAGGGCTATACCAGCTAATAAAGGCCCTCTCCAGCGTTAAAGGCCCCGAGCCGAAGGCGAGGGCCTTTAACAAGGGAGAGGGACTTTAATAGCGGTATAGCCCATCTACGAAGGGCTATAAGGCTATTAGAACATTCTGTCACTAGAGGGCAGAATGTTATAACAAAAAAAACAAAGCCTTCAGGGAGCGTGAGGGGATTAGGATCCCCTTGGGCTCCCTGAAGCCTTTGTTCACAGCCAGAGCTGTGAACAAAGAAACATTGGAATGTTGGAGCTCCAGGCTTATACCAGCCATTATAAGCCCAGAGCACTCCATTGTTTTCAATGGAGCTCCCAACATTCCAATGTTCTAATAATATTTAAGGGAAAATATTCATGGACAAAATATCGAAAGGTAAGTATGTATAGATTTTCTGTACCTAAATCCATATATGTAAAGTACATAAATGTGGAGTTACGAATAGTACATTTATTCTTCTCTATATCCACATACCTTACAATTTATGTGTCTTTATATTATGGCTATGATATTAGTTTGCCGCAATAATCTTGTACTCGATATTCCAGAGTACAATCACCCTGAGGCGTAGTTGTATCATCCTTGGCAAATTATCCACCCAAGAGAATGATCTCATGGCTTTAACCACCTCTTGGTGATAAGAAAGGGGGTTCGGCGCTGCCTCTGCCCTGTGCCCCTCTTATCAATTGTTGCTTTCCACAGCAGCAGACACCAAAAAGAGGATGTAGAGGAGCAGCAAAAACAGCTATTGGATGTTGGGTAACTAGATCCACTGTCAAGGACAGGGGTTTAATACACTCCAAGGTGCAGGCTTTGAAACTGAGCTCAGGCCTTGGAATCTGGGAAGAGTGAGGGCCACGTGGTAGATTTAACCCCTTCCATGCTGATGACGAACCCCAGCCATCATGCACTACAGTGCTCGTGTGCTGATGACGGCTGGGGTTCGTCACGGCCCGCCCCTCTTCGTGTTGTTTACAGCACACCAGAGGAATCGCGGCCGCATGGAAGGGGTTAATTGTGAAACAAAAGAAGACTCTGCCGCTTCCTACATTCATTCATCTCATTCAGTTTTAACAGTATATTCAGTCTTTGGTCAATGTCATTCTTGTACTAGTTGCGCTTCGATGAGGCATTAGGGCCCAGAGCGGTGGCCTTCAAACGCTTTATGAGGACCAGGTTTCATTTATCACAATAAATATTTGAATTTGTATAAATGTAGTGAGAATAGATAACAGTTAGAATATATGTAGATGGGCTGGAGTTTCCAACTTTGCAAGACTATGTTAAAAAAACGATTAGTATTACCATTTGTTTCACATTTTCAACTTTGTAATGTTATTAAGCAGTATATTTTAAAAGCGCTTAATGCTTTTGTTATGCTATATTTGGTACAATATTCTGGTATCATACCTTTGAGGACCATTCAGTGGGGTTTGGTGTCTATTCATATCGATATTAATTTTGTATCCAGTCTTAGGTAAACATATACATTATGTTTTTCTACTACTCTGATGGTGCCGCTCACTTGAATCCATTTTTTGCAATACAAAACTAAAGCATTTATGAGCTTTACAATCTATTCAACAATGTGCTTTTGTGCAGTCTGTTTTTACATTCTGAATTGTATCCTATCAGAAAATGGAATAGATTTGACTTTATGCTTTATAATATTCTGGTACAACTAACTATTTGCTAACCCTTTTAAAACATGAGTTTCTTAAATGTGTTCTTTGTTGCATCAACAGTGCAAAGTCAGTTTACCGAGAGAAACAGACTATCTAAATGTATTTTCCAAGTAAGCCATATACTAGGACATCTTACAGTGCTTATTTTTGTCTTTAATGTGTAATGGTATGCTGGGACATTGGTACCTGCCAAGCTTTATTTAGATATTGGAAATAACTACTCTGGGTTAATACTGCTTCGTTTAGATAAGTAAGACTAAATGCAGGTTTTTATGGCCTCACTTTTTTTAGCACCCCATGTTGCAGGAGAGTCAGAGAGCCAACATTTGTTGCAGGAACATTTAAGACAAACTTTCACCAACTCAGATCATTTCCCTTGTTTGCTGGTGGTTTAAGACCTTTTCATCTATTGGTCACCAGGTGAAGGCTGTACCCCGGTGCAGTTTTCTAGTGACAGTAAACTAGCGTATCATTCTAGCAGCCTGTGTAAAATGTGTTTACTTAACCTGCCATTTTCCCAGAGTGTGATGCTCACTTATTTGAAAATTACTGTTACTCGTCACACTATTAGTAGACACAGACATCTGTCTTTTGTTCCATCTCAATTGCTCTTGGGTACTTGGCACATCACTGAGGTTTATTAGCGTTAGTTACCTCTTCACCATCCGTAGCATAAAACATGTCATCTATGTGACCTTTGTGAGCATAGTGAGTAGCTCAGTGGGCTAACATTTTCACTGTAGAAACTTGTGCTTAATCTGGAGGTCACCTTTTGAAATGTCTTAACCTTTTATCCCTCCTAGAGCGTTAAAATGAATGTCATGGGGTTGAGTAACGTCATTAGTACCTAGAGATGAGATGAATTATAAAGTGTGTTATGTGAGTGTATAATTTATATATTATGGCATTCATCTGCACATGTGAATCTATCATGGGATCGTGATATTATCCAGATCTGGGTGGAATTTTTAGGGTAACATTTTGGGTATTGCTGTATTACACCACTTTGGCTTGTTTTTGATTCTCTGAAGAAATCTCCCAAGAAAGGGTTGCCTGGGTTGTGTGATGTCTGCATTAGTATTATGATCTGTGTTAATAGGACACCCAGCATGTTTTGCAGGATCATGTTGAACGCGACGTTCCACGGGTCCTTTCACTGATCCCCAACGTAGATATAAACTATCTGGTTCTCTGCCTGGCCACTAGGAATTTCCCTCTGTTCAAATAATTACTTTAGTTAGTAATGCGGCTAGCTGGCTTAAGAACCATAAAGCCGAATATTACTATTTGCGTGGGATTAGGCAGTAATCGCCATATGACAAAATCCCGTGTTCATAGAAGCTGTTACACACAAATGCCTTTTATGGAGGATTATGGAAATATTTAAGTGCATTTTTGACCCAAGCAACGCATGCTTTAATTAGGTCAGGAATCGCCCGATTAAAGAGAGCACGTTTGGCCTTTTTGCTTTCACAAATAATTTGAATTTTACGCATGCTTTAATTAGGTCAGGAATCGCCCGATTAAAGAGAGCACGTTTGGCCTTTTTGCTTTCACAAATAATTTGAATTTTTAACGAGTTCCTGTGAAAAAAAGGGTTTGTCGTGTTTTAAACTTTACAAGTCAACATGGTCCGAGGCTCTTATTTTTTATTGTGTAGCATTCACAACTGTTGATCCTAATGACTGACTTGCATTTAAGGTGTTGCTTGTTTAACAATCTTGCATCATTTTTTTATTATTGGTTTGATTACATGTTTTCTTATTGATTCACTTTCTTGTTTCCCAGATGTCCATACAAACTAATGTGCAATGAAATCAACCAGTACACGTTCTATAATAAGAAAATGTATGGACTCTGTAGTGTGCAGGAGAAAGGAAAGATTCCCACTCAGTATTCACCCTGCAAACACCAAGTTGCTACTCTAAAGACAGGGCTTACTCTAAATTCACGAATCAAGTTCAGTTTTAGGTTTGCAAAGATCTAATGAGGTTGGCATGTCCTTTTGCTTTAAAAGGCACTATTTAAAGTTCAGAACCCACAATAATCAAGCTGGTGCTTCTTAACACCTGGTGCTATTACTTTTATGCACTGAGGTTAGCATACCAATGTTTTTACCTAGCCGCCCACTCCTCAGGGGATCGAACTACGTGCAACTCACTTTATCCTCATCCCTATAGGAGATATTAGACTGCTTTACCTCTGCATCAGAAACCAATAGAAGCCAGATGATGTTTGAGGTGATGGAGTTTGGTGAATCTCACATACTTTGTGAGCATTAGTTGGACTGGAATGTACATCACAAGGATGAGTTGTCATAGCCCAAGAGGATGATTAGTAGTTGCAGTCTCAGTTGGAGACTGCGTGCATCATGAGGGCAGGTTGTAGCATTTATCCTTCTGCTTCAACTCAATGTTGTGCCTTCCAATTCATTATCTTGTGGTCGTCTGATCTTTAGCACTTCATGGGTAAAACTAAAGAGATCACATTATTGTTAAGTCTTTTCAGTGATCTTACCCTAATCAACAATATGTGCTGTCTATTAATATACATTTCCGTTAGCTCTCATCATTTTTTGCATAGTGGTGCTGTGGGCTCTTATGTATTTTGCTTGACTGTTGCTTCTGAATATAAGACTTTGTTAGCATTAAAAATAGACATACGTTGCTTCCATAAATCTTTAATTTTGTTGGTGCAGACACACATTAACTACTTTTCTAAGGTGAATGAATAGCCACAGATATATGAAATAATGGTGAAAAACCGCTGCTACGCTAGGCGGACTTGCTAGGTATCTCGGCGGACTCAGGACCCAGGATTCACTTTACCTAGAAGTCCTAAGTTTCGAATTCCCTCAAGTATAAAACCCAGCTTTCTCGGGGGAACAAAGGGAGGTAACCTCAAATTAGAACTCTCTGTCCCATGTGAATTAAGACCTCAATCTGTTCTCCCTTCCTTCAGGCAATCACTACAAATCTAGCTCTTCAGTTTAATTCTAAAACAACTATGTTTCCCATCAGTAACCACGTTATTGACTCACATGCAAACTCACAAAACGTCTGTGTTTTATTGTAATCTGTTGGACCCTTGTTTTGCTCTACTTAAAAGATTTTTTGTCTACATAAAGTGAGCTAATACCATGTGACACAGCAGCACTATATAAATCTGGTATTTAAATAAATAAATAATTATTTTTTGGGTTTGGGTGATCTAGGGAAAAAGCTATTTGATGGATTGGAACACACGTTGGTACTGCACGGTACAGTAAACCAACACACCTGTGACTGCACACTTCTCAAACAGTGTAGAGTCGGACATTCCAGCAGGTTAGTGGGACCTGTGCCAGCGCCTGCCTTAGCGTACATCATCTCTTCCCTACACATCCAGGGATTCTTGTCATCAAGCTGTACCATGTTTCTACTTCTGGCCTGATTTGAAATCTGTGTAGGCCACCAGCTCTCCGGTGAACGAACACAGCCCCCTGAGTAGAAAAGCAGTTACAGAAAGAAGCACAATCAGTTTATGAATCAAGCTAGCTTTTTAATATTCCATTTCATCTGAGTGTATCAAAAACTCACCACACTTTGTGTGTTCTTTATGGTGTGTGAAGTAAAGCACTTGCAACTAACAGTTGGGCTTGTGTGCAGAGTGGGCACTGTGTAGTGAAACAGTACTCAGAGGAGGTAGGCTGTCTAACACTTTGCACAGCTTGTCCTTTCATACATCACAACCAACATAAATGCACAACTGAGATGGGCAGGAAAGTAATATTGCACTTGGCTGTGTGACTACTCTTCAAACAAAGGCAACTAATGTGAAGGTACTGCGATCTGACAAACATGCCAGGTAACCACCAGCAGATATGAAGAATACATCCTATTCGAAGTAATCTTTTCACACAATATGAGAATTGCGTGTTTCAAAATACAAAGAACCTTTTTCAACGAACACCCCCTCCCCCAAACAAATTATAACAATATTTGTTTCTCTTATTGGTTCAGTAATTGCACAGGGCAGGAGTAAGTCAATAAAGCAAATAACAAAACATTTTTTTAGAGCAGGGGTTACATTTTAAGGCTAAACGAGCCCTGGAATCCTCGCTGTTCTAGCCTTCTCACTGAGCTTCCCTTCTCCTTAAGTCTTACCACTGAGCTTTGCTCCCAAAGGGTTCAGCTTCCAATTGGCCTAGCCTTCTATATGAACTTGCTCACCATGGTAACCATCCTATTGAGGTCGCCTCGTCACGCAATATCTGTCCATTGACGTGGCCTTCCTCTTGACCTTGCATCAGCTAGAACTAGCCTCCCCTTTCAGGTAACCATCACAATAACTTAGGAGTCTTTTTCAGCTAACTCTCCATTAAAAGAACATCGACCTGCCCTTTCCTCCCCTTTTCTAACCATCACATTGACTTTGGAGTTCCCACTGAGCTAATTCTCCATTGAGATAACCTTCTGATTGACCTTTCTATACATCAAGGTAACTTCCCTGTATGTTAGCCTTCCACCCTCAAGTTGTGCCATTGAGTTAGCCTTTCTAACCAACATTCCTGTTCGTGGTCCTTTTCTCTGAAATCTTGATACAGTTTGCTTCCTTGAAAACAATAGGAAAAAGGCTAGTAGGGGCACGCTCGGATGAGGGTAGACTTCAGTCAATGGGCTTTCTGTGACAAATACTTGACCTGGTGTCTTATTGGTGCCTAAGTATTGCAAGCAGCCTCTGGTAATGGTTGTGGCTTATGTGAACACCAGAACTATTTTTGTGCAGTGTTGGGTTGTTATGAGAGATATTTACGTAAGCCAATAGTAATTACACAGAAGGCACATCATAGGAATCTACACCCAGATCATTGTATAATATGGATTTTAAAGTATTTGTAGACTCAAAATGGCTGCCTTGCAGTGCTCTTGAAAGGTGAGTGGGTCTGCAACCCTGTTCATAGACACCTGCTCTATTGCTACCCTCCAGGAGCATCAACACATACAATAGTGCCTCTTCAGATTTTTGCACCCTTAAGGTAAAAGAAAATGTTGCAAGGACATGGAGGTGGGAAAAGTGGAAAACCCAGGAGTGAAAAAAGGAAGGAGTAAGACATATCAGTTTGGAGTAATCAGATTGGCGGGAGTTTGCATATTGGTGGTGCAGTGCGTAAATGCAGCCCAATGTAATTTAGGTCAGTAGTTAATATTCATTAATTCTGCCCTTTGACTACAATTTTGAACATTTGGTGGGGGTTCAAAACATAAAGGAAGGCATACTGAGTGGTTACAGCATCATGACTAGAACATCGAGGACAAAAGTATTGGCAGGTATGTATAGATTTTCTATACCTAACTCCCCAGATATGTAGCTTGTCGATATAAATATCTTGAAGGCACTTGGACATGGAGTTAAGAATAGTAAATCTATATCTCTCTCTGTCCACTTATCTTCTTGATATTTTGCTTTCCTATATTTTAATCGCAATATTTGTACGACTCAATAGTTTTTCTGCAATATTTCAGACTGGAACAGTAAAGGATAATATTATTACTAACAAGTTTCCCATTTTTTATAAAACTTAGAAATAATTAAATTACCGTCCATTGCAATCTTTAATTGAAATGTTCCTTTGATACTTCATCAGTGTACTTCAAAGTATTTTGAACAGATATCTGTTCGCACGAGATGCTTTTATCGGGTATCTGGAACATTAGCTCACACTTTTTTCTAACTAATTGACAGATGGAAAAACCTCATCCTGAATTGGCAGAACTTGAAGGGATCTGGTGAAGGTTACTGTGTGCTAATTGCTCAGATGAGGCAGCCAAATGATAACACCCACTGCTCTGGGAGTTCTTCGAGCTGCAGAGATGTGTTTTTGAAGCATTAGCATCTCTCTCCCTTCAGCTGGTTCTTTCTTAAAATGGTTTGCTGTACAGTTTGTGTGAAGTGTCTCCTTTCAGAACAGAGTTAGATCTAAATATCTTTTAGAATTGCAAACTATATCAGAGGGATTGCTTCCTATCAAGGGTATATTTTTGTACCCTTGCCTAAAAAGTTGTTGCACGTTATACATCTGTGTATTCCTTGGTTAAACTTTAAACGCTAACTAATACATATATGTCTGCCTTGTAAAGCATATGAGTGAACCAACCTGTGCAAATGCGAAATAAATTTACAGTCGACACATTTCATGAGTATATCTTCAAATTTGCAAATGTATAGGTCTACAGGTTGCACTAGAGAGTTTTAAAAATATGCACAGCCGGATATGTTGTCTACCCCCTATTAATTTAATGTGTATATCTTAAAATATGCAAGTTCCATTGTGAAGTATTTCGTCCAGGACTTTCATTAGAACATATTTAAGTGTGCAAGTCAGAAAAGTGCACTTTAAAGAGTATTGTGCACTTCTAAATGTGCAGGATACTGTGAGGCCTTTCAACTAATAGTTGCATTTGTGCATTCTACAAAGTTCTATTTGAAAATTAGGGTGTATCTTTTAATAGTTACACTTGGGCCCCTTAAAATATGCAAGTCCTGATGCGACTTTTTTCTCCCACATTTGCTGTCTTGCAGGTCACAAAGCGATTTCTATTCCATAGCGTATGAATTCTCAAGGAATTCTGGTATATGAGCTGCGATGTCTACTGGCATGTAAAATGGCCCAGATGTAAGGCCACGACTGCTTACAGGTGCTGCGCTAAGGGACTATGCTCACACTCTGGTCACCTTCGGGACAGTGGTGGCTGGTACTGGGTGGAGAGGGGGGATATAGGGGGAATATAACACTAACCTCTGCACAGCCAACATCTCTCCTCCGTCGTCTCTCCTCCGCTTCTCTTCCTGACTCCAGGAAGCAGGAAGAACATGCTAACTGTGCATGACTGTTTGTCTGTCCCAAGAAGGTCGACCAAACTGTCATGCGCACTTAGGTTCTCATATTACTTCCTCCCCCTGCTCTGACAGCCCAGCCCCGTCCTAATCCAGCTTGCACTGAAAAATAAAATGAAAATAACTTTGTGGTAACTTTTTATTTTTACTTTTTTGCACTGCTAAAACGTAGTGCGGCAACGCTCCTCTGCCTTAGCAGGGTAGACACCGCTGCTTATGGACTTGGCCGCGAGCGGTCTGCCGTCCCTTTATTTAAACCCTTGGCTGCATCAGGCTGCATGTGACAAAAGGGTGTCCCTGTCGCAATAGCCAGGTGTCTAACTGCAATGCACAGACCTCCACTGCACTCTCGCTAACGAATTCAGGTCCAAACCCACCTGGATGATGTCTCGAGCTAAGTGCATTGCACAACAAACAGAAAGGCTGGGCACATAAGGTAGTAGGCCCAGGACTGTAGAACACCTATAAGCAATCCCTGGCAGCAGAATCCTACTTCCTGTTATTCTAGAATTATCATAGTGTCTTGTTCTGACAAGTATTCGACACCCATATTAACCTTATAGGGTCGCCCTGGCAGGCTTCAGTCAATGAAAACCACCTCTGACTTTGACCGGACTGTAATGACCAAAGTTAATGCCTGCATTTGTATGCTTTCTGCATGTATTGTTTAATCTACGGAAATGTGTCTGTTACACATATAACATAGCACTGTGGCATGGCTGTAAGGAAGCCTGTCAGACACATAAAACATAAAACAAAGAAGTGGATGTACCCACTAGTTCTCTCTTCTAAGCTCAACTGTTTAGGCACTCAAAAGCCAACTAGTGCAAAAAACTTTTCAATCTTTTAATTCTTTGAATTTGTAAGATGCTACTGTATATGTGACGATATAAAATGCCAGCTCTGGGCGTGAGTCCCCGTAGTTCTGCAGCGTTTCACCTTTCACCCTCATGCATTAAGTGAGCAGAAAAAGAAATGTAGTGGCCATTAACAGTCTCTTTATGTGCACCTTTGTGCAATCTGGTATTGATTAAACACATTTACTTTTTCTGAGATGTAGGGACCTTCGGGCTCTTGTTCAAATCAACAAAAAAGAGAGAATCATTAGGAGGCCATTTCGGAGGTATTAGCTCGGAACTGGCGCCAGTCGGATTGTGAAATAGAACAGCAGCACACAAGAAGATTCCAACTGAGGAGAAAAGGGTCTCTTCTTGGTTTCACTCATTGTTATGCATTAGCAAAAAAGTACAAATGAGAAAATGTATTGAGTACCCTGATTGTACCCAAGTAAACCCCTCTGTAGATTGGCGATTTCACATCTCTCATTGTTTACAAGCTTTGCTAACTGTTGGGTCAGAACATAAAATGCATTAACCCCTTGCATACTGCCGCGATTCCACGCCTGTGCGGCAAAATCGCGAGTGGGCGGGTTTATGACGGCCCCCAGCCGTCATCAGCACACGAGCGCCGTAGTGCATGACGGATGGGGGCCGTCATCAGCATGCAAGGGGTTAAAAGGACTGTTCATCCCCTCAAAAAGTGCAGAATTACTAACTTATCACCTATATCCGCAACCTCTTCTTAGAGATCTTCGCAAAAAATGCCAGACGCGCCTACAAATCAACTATGAAGAAGAGGTTTGGCCGGATATCCTAGAAGCTCTAGACAGAGGTACCAGAGAAGCTCATTTGAAATTCTGACTGTTCAAAACCTTACGTGACCGGCACTGGACACCTCTAAAATTACAACGAGCAGGTCTTCTATCACACTCTAAGTGCTGAAGATGTCCGGGAGTAAAATGCAATCTCCTCCATATCCTAAGTGATTGCCCTTCTATACAATGCTTTTGGACCTAAACAGGAGATACTCTAAGTGAGAAAATGTCCCTCAAACTTCCCCTCACTCCCCCTACCATCCTACTGTACGATATCAGAGACTCACTGACCTTACGCTTCCACAACTTCACCTTTTGCACACAGCACTCTCTACTGCCAAAATCTGCATCTTACAACAACATGGATCGCCAGCTCCTCCCTGACAAGAGGACTGGATGGTAGCAATGGTCCAAACGGCATTCCACAAATGTCTAATATATGGCATACAGGACCAGTATGTGATATTCCAACAAACATGGGCCTCCTTTCTCCAAGATACCTAATAGTTGTTAACCCCCATCTTCTCTTCCCCTATTTTTCCTTCTCTCCTCCTTCAACCCTTGCTCCCCCTACCCTCCCCCTCTATCCCTTCCTACCGCCCTCTTCCCCTGCTATGTACCGTTCCCTTTCCCTTCCCCCCTGCTTCCCCACCGCCTGTTTTTTTCTTTCACCCCCCCCTTTTGAGCAAGGAGCCCATCACTTCACTTCATTCATGTATTACCATCTAGAGCTACAAATTGTCCCTCCCCCACACATTTTTATTATTATGCCTAGCCAACCTAGATTCATCCTCCCCTACTCATTTTCACTAAATCCATTGAGTAATTTTGTATATTGAGAGATGCTATACCTTATACACAGTATATCCCTAACCCAATCTCGCCTTAGAAACGTCTACATATCCCTGCATCTCTTTTCTACCCTCCCCCACCCCACGTGCATGCCTCCCTTTACGAGGGTAATTGTCATTATGATCTATCTTACGGTTTCCTCAGATGGTTTCAGATACCTTACTGCTTATTTTACTCAACCCCCTTCCCCTGAACTATCCAACTATCTATCACAAGGCACAATACTGACGTTTGCCTTTGAATAATCCATCTTGATGTTTCCCTTTATGAATTGTGCCTATCTACCCGAATTACCCTCCTCTCTAAGGTTTTCCCCTCCCCTCTCCTTCTGTTCCTTTCTTAACCCTCCCCTTTGACTCATTGCTTTCCCCTACCACCCTCCCTCTCACCCCCTTCTGTGCAGCTTTCCTTTGCAAACAACACAAATGTATTGTACCTACAATGATCATAGTCCTAAGTGGATTTGTTATGCTGTAACTGATTTATACTGTTACGTTCTTCTATAACTTTCAATAAAGAATTACGAAACAAAAAGAAGTACTGGATCCTCCAACTTGAAACACAAAGACTACATGTCTGGGCCCCAACATGGTTCCTTCAGTTTGGCGGCCATCTTCCTTCGAAACTTTATGATAAAAGTACTTGATAGCAAATTTAGATCCGAGACATGTTCCCTAAAGGTCGTAATTCATCAGATAAAGACTTTTAATGCTTCACCATATAATTGTTTCCTCAATCTTAGTCCTCTCTATCTGCATCGAGACTTTTTTTATTTGAATAACTACATTACATCTTCTAAATTCAGTGATAGTGCATGGCTCTACTAGATTGGACCGTTGTACAATTTTGTGAAGGGATGTTCATAAATATTGAGTGATAATTCATATAACAAGTGTTAGTGGCATACATTTTAATGAAAACACACGACTCGTGTTATTTACTTCCATAGTAGAAAAGTCATTGAAAACATTATTGAGAAGGCCTATATACATTAGGGCTTGAGCATGAAACTATTCCCAAGCAATAAGAAATAGTTCCAAATCTAGGTTGGAAAGGGACTACCTGTTACCTTTATGGGTTCTCTTATTCACACTTGCTGCACTCTCGTTAGGTATTGCCTCTGTGCATGAAAGTGTTTAGCAAAGTGTTATACGTCAAGCCTACCAGACATCACAAGCTGTATAATTGCGAAAGACATACTGTGAGCTTACCAAGAACACAAAGATGCTTGCAGCCCACCCACTACTTGCCACTGATTGGCTTTACTGTCACGCTCATTTCTCTGTTTCGTATTCAAAGGCTTGCCTTATGCATCTTATACTTGTCATTCCGATTGAGTATAGCCTCTTTACTATCTCTTGTATAGGCTGGCTTCTATGCTTCCTGTGCTACTTTTAGAGACATACTTTTGTCTTTTGTCTAAAGCACTTCCAGAGCGTGCAGATGTTTCCCAGCTGTTTTGTATTGTACTGGATATAAGCATTTATATAGCGCTTACTACCTGTACGTGGGGCATTTAAACCCTTATATGTAGTAAGATACGCCATGTACTGTGGGTGATTGGAAAGGTGTTGCCTTTGGTTTTTGATCCTATGTGGGCAGTTTCTCCATGTTGTGAGGACCACCGAGGTACTGTTATTGTGTTATGGGAGGTTGTGTGAAAGACAGTTGCACGTTTTTAAAGCTTGTCAATGTGCTGGCAGCTTTGAACAGCTGTCTCGCTTGCACGCTTTCCTTCCCCTCTCCGTGCTGCTCTCCGACACCCTCACCCATGTACATCTACCCCCTCCCAGCTGCCTGTTGCTCTCGCTCACCCATTTGCTTTTCTTCCTCAATACCATTCATGTTGCTTCCCCCACCCTCACCCTTCGGGTTGCTGCCACCCTCGTGTTCCTTCTGACCCTGCGTTGCTTCCATGCCCCATCCTGTTTTCCTTCTGTTTCTTCATATATCTAATGTATTTGTATTTACTGGGTGAACTTGAATCAGTAGATGAAAAGAAAAAAGCCCCACGGTCGGCCACATCTTTTTTTTTTAACCATGCTGCACAGTATCGGGGATGATGGGCAGCCTCACTAAAGAGAGTCAAGATGCTGTAGAACCACTCTGACAGCCCTGCAGCAACTATTTTCTACCCAGAATCATGGCAGTGGGTAAACAAGCACTCACTGATGGGCACTGGCTATTTCTACCACGGTGCAGTGCAAAGTTTCAGAGCAATGTCCTCCACTTTCAGTAGGCCAAATAAGCCTACTTCTGAGTTAGAACAAGACATCTCCGAGAGAGTTGTGCTGTGCTGCCGCTTCTTTACGATTGGAAGGAGAAGCAGTGGGACGGACGATAGACAAGGGAGCCTTGTCTGGGTGTCTCCTGTCAGACTGGATTATTCCTGAATCCAAATGTAAGATATTCCAGCTCTGTGACTACGTGACTGTGAATCAGTCCCTAAATAGTATGGCTTATAGTGGCCATGCTTTCATAGGGCTTTGACTTCCTGTTTCTAAGTCTAGGCCTTTCAATAACAAAATAATCCGTTTTCAGAAGTGTCCTGGGAACAAAGTACATATGGTCAGCGGAAGAATGGTTTGCAGTGTTGACTCTCTTTTCGCACAAGCCTCACAGCGTAGTAGCACATGATTTTGTTACAGAGGACATTTGTAAAATAATCCACTAAGTCCATACATTGCATGAAAACATGTTATTCCATATATTGCACAGAAAACATCTTATTCCATATCCTGCAGGGAATGTATTGATTGCACATACTGCAGGGAATCCACTTTTTAAGTATATCACTTTGAATGCATGTATTACATATATTGCACTGAGTCAATATATTACATGTAATCCATTCACTAGTTATATTACGTGTTACACTTGAACATACTGGATGTACATCAACGCATTATAACAGTGCTGACTTGCTCAAGGTGTTATTCCTATTTTGATATATATTGTGAAGGATGAAAGGATGCATTTCTCCCTTCTCTGGCAAATTTAGTTGCAAGTTCACAAAATCTTTCAGTCTAAAGTCTCAAACAACATCAAAAATAAAAGTATGGAACACACTGAGAAACTTTCTCCGAAATTGGACCGGAACTCAGTGAAAGCGAAGTCTCAACATGAAGCATTCATAGTTTTAGTTTGTCAAATGTAATTAATTTCATATCAGATATGTGCGTGGAGTGATATCGGTGCAATTTAAATCCAAAGGTGGACACAACGTGGAAGATATTACTCCTCTCTGCTAATCAGCGGCAGCGGCAAAAATCAAATGGTGTTTCGGTGGCACACCCACAGCAACACGCATTGCATGCCCCTTTGCCACAGAGGGCTGCAGTGGAAAAGGGCATATTTACAAGGTGGCATTAAGCCATGCTTAGTGGCTTAGCGCTACCTTATAAATATTGAAATGGCGCTACACCACCCAAGCGTCAAAAAAAAGTGATGCATGTCTGTGCTGTCTAAATCGGGTGGACAGGCAGATATCCCCCATACAGGTCCGGTTCCTGGGTTTTTAGGGCCCTGGTCCGAAAGGGAATGTGCGAAGCCCCTCTAATTTACATACATGACATATTCAGGGCTCCAGAAGCTGATTTGTTCAGACTTCTCATGGGCCACAGCTCCTGCTCTCAGCCACCTACAAGCACCTCTTTTACAGCCCATTTCGGGCTGAAGGTGTGAGAATTGCTTGTGGGCTGAGAGTTAAAACTGTGGGGCCCTAAAGTGCTGACAATGGGCGCCCCGTGTCTCTGAATGGGCACCCGACTTTCTGGACAAACCTGCAATATACGTCTTCATGAAACTGGGACAACATCCCTAAGAGGCCCAGGGAGGGCCCACTCCCAGGGCCCTCTCCCCTCTCTGCCATGGGCCCAATTGCAAGGAGATACCTTTCTTTCAATTGAATCGGCTGGAGTACCAGAAAACTAGTGGTGTGTTGAACTGGTGCAGGCCCCATGCTGGTGGGCTGAGTGCGAGGTCCTGGGCAGCTGCCCTCACTGCCCATGCCTTGCGCCGGCCCTGCACCCATCAACCACATTCTAAATACGTTCCTTGGTGTGTACGCCATCAGGTAGAAATTCCCACTGCAGGATTACCTGTGTGACCACAGTTCTTTCTTTGATTTGAGACCTTTGAAATGGCAGCACTTAAATCAGCCCTAGATGGATGCTTGAAAAAAAGTGGGGTGTTTAAGAGACTGGGTGACTTGCCACGATAATGGATAGACCACGAGATAGGTCCCGCTGCTTCACTTTGTGTGATCCTGAGCAATTAACTTTATTTCACTGTGGTGCAGACGCTTACGTGTCAGAAGCTTAAGCGCTTAAAAGTGGGTTGAATGCTGTCTTATGTGTTCACATAAAAGCATGAATGCGCAGACGCATCAATTTAACACATTTTTAAACCCTTAGGCGTGGCACCACTTTCATAGCGCTCTTTTACCTTGGTTTTTTTTAAATCCCCTTTAGACTTGTGCCATTTAAGGGGTGTGCACTGGGTCTATCACACAAGCAGACACAATCAAACAGTGCTCTGCTTAATTATGCAGGGCCTGTGCAGCGCGCGCAGCATGAGCCTCGTTCATTGGCCATTGCCAGCCGGAGTGACACGCAGCGCGCGCGAGCGAGGAGTGGCGGGAACGTCTGCTCCTCGCGCCGCCTCCGAGAACACATGAAAGCATCGCTTCTGCAGCATGTCAGCTTATTGATTCTAAGTGATTTTAAGTACTGTACACACAGCCCCCATTCAGATCTGCCGCGATGGGTCGCTGGGGAAACTGAAAGCAGCCCCGGTAATGTCATTAATCACGCTGGGCCACACAGTCGTGTTGCTTTATTCCACAGCCTGGCTGACTGGCTGGGAGAGAAATCTGGAGATTTCCCAACCGACCGTGCACTCTGAAAGACCGCGAGGGCCTGGTTAGACTCATCCATGACTGAGGCAGGCCTGGAAGACTGTGGCGGCCTGTCCAGAGTCTACCCGCGTACCACAGGCCCCCAGAAAGATGGGGAAGGCCTGGGCAGAGTCTATCAGAGTAAGGCAGGCCCCATGAAAGGCTGTGAGGGCCTGGGCAGAGTCTGTCAAGTGTCTGACAGCCCCCTGAAAGACGGGGAGGGCCAGGGTAGAATCAGTCTCACACCATGAGAGCCAGTGCAGTCATTCAGATTTCAGGTGGTTACGGCCATCTGAAGTGAAGGACTTCGAGCTCATTGGAAGAGTCACAAAGCAGGTGCTGAGACAGGTCCTAATCGGGCTTTCCATGTTTGCCCTCACTCTCAGGGTGGAAAAAGAAACCTTAACTCTACAGCAGCACCACCCTTAGTGAAGGGCGTTACTGCTGTAATGTTAAGATTTTTTCGAAGAGACTTGTTAAAGTTCTTTCACAGTCCCATCATTTCAGAACTGAAGGATTGTCATATTATATTCAAGAAAGTCATAGTTGTTGCTTATGCAACTAACAACCATTGACAAAGTCAATAGTTTTGCCTTGCTGTAGGTGTAATGCTACTTGTGGTATTATATATCGGAATGCAATGACAGAAGCAGCAAAATACTAGTTTGGCGGCACACTATGCTGAGCACAGATTTTTCGCTTATGTGTTTTAAGCCATGCAGTAAATTACATTGGCCATGACCCTTTGAGAGATCCCCATTTTTTTCATCCCACTTAAGTCCCTGGTCACATGCAAAGCAGGAAAGTTCTCTAAAAGGCATGGAGCCTGGGCACAGCCATTCCTGTGTGAAAAAAGGCCGTATGAACCATTCACATAGAAGATTGGCCTTCTCTAAGACTTGTGACATCATTCATGTGAGGCCATGGTAGCCATCTGTAAGGCAGGAGGGTTCAAAGGCAGTGTAATTTCCCTACTGATGTGTGAGAGACAATGAGCGCATGAGCAGAATCATGCACATGTGAGGCTACAATGACTATCTGAGGGATTGGAAATAGTCAGTCACATACCAGACAGGTAAACTGGGAAAAAGGAGGGCATACAACAGTCATTTCCATGCAAGTCATGCTTTCTGAAAGACTAGCCAGGCTGAAGTCATTCACTCTACCCGTGGGGTCTCTGGAACATTGGGAGATGCAGCCATCTTGAAAGATTGTGAGAGCCTGGGAAAAGTTGCCTGTATGTCAGGCATGCCCTCGGAAAACTGGGAGAGTCGGGCAGAGTTATTAGTATGTAATACGGCTCCCCGAGAGACTTGGATGGCCTGGCAGGGTTATGCCAGGAAAGCATGGAAGTGAATCCTCAGAATCTACTATTACCCATTGGGGTGACAACACAGGAGACATTTTATTGCACCAATTCAGTAGAATCTTTCAACTTCCACATACGCAAAAGTGGTGTACTGTTCAGTGCTTAATTTGAGCCGATGGTTGCTGGTAGGCACCACAAGCACTCGTTTTTGTGGACCGGCGCTTATTTGATTGCATTAGACATTCAGTAATAGCAACAGAGGGAAAAACATGAGGGTAAAGACTGACAAAGAGATAGATGAAAAATCATCTCAAAGTGAGAAAGTGGGAACCTGCAAGAGTGAGGTAAAGGGGCAGGGACTGTCTGGTAGAGGATTAGGTAGGCCTTACGTGGATTTAAAACGAAATCCTGGCTTGGTATTTAGGCAACCAACATTAATTTTACACACCTTATGTTTTCTGAGCAACACTCTGAACACCGCCACTCATCCTTTTACAAATTAAGCACTGAGTACTGTCTCGCTGTGGCTTATGCCTTGATGTTGCATTCACTGAAAATTCCTGCAGCTCACGCTCTGCTGCAAAAGAAGAAACTGATTCTGAGGAGAAAGCATGGCTTCAGTCCAACAAGCAAAATAAATATATTCAGGGAAATTAGATACTTGCCTCAGGCTGAGTTAGCTCAAGTAGTAAATGGAACCTCACTGGCTTAGACGCTAAATAAAACATGATACCAACAACGAGTGTCAGTAGACGATTTGTTTACCTCTGGTAATATAGGTAATATTTCATTTTAGTGCAACAAAATATACCCATGTTTGCATCACAATAGAAACAACCCCTATTACAGCAGAGTTATGCACAGGATTTATTTTATAGATCATGGTTTTAGGCATACATTTACAATGGTTTCAGTGCATTTAAAATGACCCAGTTCCCCTGATCCACCACTCCCGGTCTCTGTGCTGTCAGATGCTAAAAATCCAGGGGCAGATCACTACAAGTGCAAGGCTCCATCCTCTGAAACTCCCTACTGCAGCCCCTATGACTTCAAGAAGACTCCTTGAGCTCCAAAAGATGACTGGAGCAGGGTTGGATTGGGAACCAAAATCGGCCCGGGCCCACCCCCAAAAAAAAATGGCCCTCATTTGCGTATTGCCTCTCCGCAAAACACTGTTTCAATGAAGTTTTATGAAAAGAAAGAGAGTGGGGGCATGTTTTATTAACTTCACTTAGATAAAAAAAAATGCACTGATTAGTTCACACTGTGAGCCACACATGAATGCAAGTAACGCCACTTCTGCTCAGGCCCCCTGCCCCCACTCAATCAGCATACATTAATGGCAGGCCAGCGAGAGAAAGGGAGTGACACCTCTCCCCATCTGCCTCTAGAAAGGCCACTCAGGCACCCACTGGGCCACTGGTGGCATCCTAACAGCACAGACAGCCCCCAGCCTGTCCAAAAAAGCAGCTCACAGCTAGAACTCGGCTATCGGCCCTTCGGCCATTTTCCGAGTGCCTACGTTACCAATCCGACCCTGGACTGGAGACTCACACTCCACATAGCACCTTTCCCTTTCCAATTCTCAGTCAGGGGCCTATGCTTGGTCCAAAGCTTCTAGTTCGTGAAACTGATGCACACAATGTTATTAGTTTCTACCCACCCTTAACAAGGTTATGACATTTTTTAGGTCTCGCCTGTCGATGCGCATGCGCATCGAGCAAGGCGAGACTATAGCGAGTTATCCACACTTTATCTGCACTGCAAGGAATCGTGGCGATTCCTTGCAGTGCCCGTGACTTTTAAGGTCAATGCGCATGCGCATTAAGCTTATGCGCATGCGCATTGACCTTAAAAGTCACGGGCGCGTGCATGTCCCCTCTCCGCCCCCTCCCCCGTTCCGCCCCCTCCCCTGTTCCGCCCCTTCCCCTTCCCGCCGCTCGCCATATGTTCGCTCGTTCCCTCCCACTGGCAGCCTGCGGCCACTGCTGAGAAGCTTGTTTTAACTTACAGATCCGCCTCTCAGTCTTGCTCGCCTTCAACATTCATTCTCTCCCCGCTCCGCCCCCTGCCCGCCCCTCCCGCCGTGTCGCATTTCTCCTCCCCCTCCCCTCTCTTCCTTGCGTCTTCCGGGCCGTGTCGCACCTCGCCTGCACGTTTTCGGCAAATCTCTTTTCTTTAAAATAAGGTTGGTGCAAACCCTTCTGGTGCAGGACCGTGTAGACTCGTCACTTTAGGACTACATGAGCATTGTTTTCATACCTTCGCTAGGCTGCCGTAACCATCACTGTTCCAGGCACAACACTGCTCTGCGCCCTGCGGTGCTACAGAACTCAACTGCTACGACAGCCCCTCTTTCGTCTTCCTGCCGTGTCGCACCTCTCCCCTCTCCGCCCCCTCCCCTGCCCGCCCCCTCCCGCCGTGTCGCATTTCTCCTCCCCCTCCCCTCTCTTCCTTGCGTCTTCCGGGCCGTGTCGCACCTCGCCTGCACGTTTTCGGCAAATCTCTTTTCTTTAAAATAAGGTTGGTGCAAACCCTTCTGCTGAATCCCCTCTGCCTTTTGAGCGTTATGCCTAAACTCCTCATGTGGTGCAGGACCGTGTACACTCGTCACTTTAGGACTACATGAGCATTGTTTTCATACCTTCGCTAGGCTGCCGTAACCATCACTGTTCCAGGACCCTCTTACCTTCCGTCATCTGCGATCTGCAGGGCCCTTCTATGATGCCGGTTCCCTTGATTGAACTAGTGGCCCTCCTTTAGTTGCTCCCAATGTACAACTTCTCATTACATGGTACGCATGACCGTCTTGAGGATCGAGCAGAACACAAATCCTAAATGCATCAAATGATGCTCAGAGCATAGTCTGCATTAAACCCAAAATTGGAGGGAAGCACACATCCCAGACTGCCCACAGTGCAATGAAGCCATTCGATTCACACCAGTGCTAGTAGCATAGCATGTCTATCCTTCCAGTGTGCGAAACTTGCTTGGTGGGCGTTGCCAGTGCACTCCTCTGGCGCACAACACTGCTCTGCGCCCTGCGGTGCTACAGAACTCAACTGCTACGACAGCCCCTTTCCGTACAGAATTCCACCGATCAAAATGGTTACCCCTATGCTATGGTGCTCGGTCACCTGGCCAAGCTTGTCCCTGTGTCCCATCGTTGACCATGTCCATCCCCCTGCTGTAGAATAGAACCCTCAGCATTCCCGCGGCCAACACCTGTTGCGGCCTTGAACTCTCAACATTACCATGTTCCACCAGCTTCCTTGGTACAGAACTCTCTGGATTCTGTACCAGACTCATTTATTAGTCAGAAACTCACACCCACCCACCCACTCACTCTCACCCACCCACCCACTCCACCCACCCACTCTCACACACCCACTCTCACCCACCCACTCTCACACACCCACTCTCACCCACCCACTCTCACCCACCCACTCTCACCCACTCACTCTCACCCACTCACTCTCACCCACTCACTCTCACCCACTCACTCTCACCCACTCACTCTCACCCCCTCACTCTCACCCTCACCCTCACTCACCCTCACTCACCCTCAACCCCTCACCCTCCCTCACCCTCACTCACCCTCACCCACCCTCACCCTCAACCCCTCACCCACCCTCAACCCCTAACCCTCAACCCCTCACCCTCCCTCACCCTCACTCACCCTCACCCACCCTCACCCTCAACCCCTCACCCACCCTCAACCCCTAACCCTCAACCCCTCACTCACCCTCACTTTCACTCACCCTCACTCTCTCACCCTCACTCACCCTCACCCTCAACCCCTCACCCTCACCCTCACTCACCCTCAACCCCTCACCCCCTCACCCTCACCCCCTCACCCTCAACCCCTCACCCTCACTCACCCTCACTCACCCTCAACCCCTCACTCACCCTCACCCACCCTCACCCTCAACCCCTCACCCTCACTCACCCTCACCCCCTCACCCTCACTCACCCTCAACCCCTCACCCTCACTCACCCTCACTCACCCTCACTCACCCTCACTCACCCTCACTCACTCACCCTCACTCACCCTCACTCACTCACCCTCACTCACCCTCACTCACCCTCACTCACCCTCACTCACCCTCACTCACCCTCACTCACCCTCACTCACCCTCACTCACCCTCAACCCCTCACTCACCCTCACTCACCCTCAACCCCTCACTCACCCTCAACCCCTCACCCTCACTCACCCTCAACCCCTCACCCTCACTCACCCTCAACCCCTCAGCCTCACCCTCACCCTCACTCACCCTCAACCCCTCACCCTCACTCACCCTCAACCCCTCACCCTCACTCACCCTCAACCTCATGCTAAAGATTTACAAAAAAAACCATTAACAATTCTAAAAGCACTAACTCTAATGCTGCGAGACCTATTGCATTTCTAATGCTTGTTTTCAGAGACTGAACCAGTGTCATATTGAAGATTTCGGTGGGACCCAGGCAATAAATATTTTGGGGACCACTGTTTGGACCAGCTTTGAGTTTTATTTATCCATTTTTTGCTAATTCTGCTCTATATTTTCAGCCTGTGGCGGATTCAACAACGCATTCATGAGTATAGGAAGTACCACTACAGGAGTACTATTTTACGCACTCTTACAGGTCTATTTGAATTAGGCTACAAACACGCAACTCCTTTTAAAAGTGCAAAGAGGGAATCGTCCTTTCTGTTTTTAGTAATTGTATATGGATAGTCTCTGATGTTTTTCATTTTATTCTCATTTTTGTGGTTTTGGTGCCAATTCAAAGAGGTATGTAAGAGTTTGTAAGAAATTACTTGATTATAAGTTATCCCCCCAAAAAATTTTTAAGGAAGGGGCAAGAGATTTCCAACAGGAGAAATATATAAAGTCTCTCTTTCTGTATCATAAGCAGAAAGGTATACTATAGCCCAATAAAGTGTTCCTCTTGACGGGGAAATGGTACATGTAGAAAAAAGTCCTTATTTTTCTTCTTTACCCACTCTATGTTATGTTATGTTAAAATTACTTTTACCGCGCACGGTCACCAAATGGTTTCATGGCGCTCATAAACAATAACAGGGGGGCAGGCAGTATGATTACTCAAAAGCTAATTGAAAAAGGTGAGTTTTAAGAAGTTTGCAAAAGCAAGAATAGTTGGGGCAGAGTCGGAGAGAAATAGGAAGGGAGTTCCACAGTGCAGGGGCAAGAAACGAAAAGCACGAGCCACCATGCTTTTTACGTTTATACCTGGGGATAGTCAGGAGGTTGTGGGTAGTAGAACGAAGGTTTCTTGAGGGAATGTGACTCTTAAGGCTGGAGGAAGTGAAAGCCGGAGCAAGAGCAAGAAGGGCCTTAAAGACAGTACAGCCCAGCTTAAAAATGCAACGGGAGGCCACTGGAAGCCAGTGCAATTTCCTCAGCAGGGGTGAGACATGTTGATATTTGGGCTGTTGAAAGACCAGTCTCACCGCCTGGTTCTGTAGCCGATGAAGATGTAGGCAGGAATCCCAACATAGAGAGAGTTCATTTCATAGCATGCTTCCTCATCGGATCTCATCCTTGTCCCTATGAACCATATCCCAGGAAGCACTTCTGGTATCCTCCAAAGGAGTTGAAATAGATTAAAAAATACCCAAGAGCCATCCCAGATTCCCTTTATTTTAGGATGTCCTTGGTGTATTTACATGAGAAACAGAAACATGCTCTTTCTGCAATATGGGGCCTGAATTACTGGCTATTAAGGCATTCCATGAGTCCCTAATTGTCTTGTTTAACCCCTTCCCTGCTCATGACGAGCTCACCTCGTCATGCAGTACACTGCTCGTGTGCTCATGGTGAGCTGAGCTCGCATGACATTCAAGGATCTGCAGCACAGGAGGGGAACTGCCTTAGCAGTCAAGGTGTTAATTGCAGGTACTTATCATTGCTCTTGCTTTGGCGTGATAATCATCACAATAAGCATAACAACTGTTTAGATTGCTGATGAAACACCTGACTACTTATTAAGTAGTCATTATTATCCGCACCACATATAGGGCCTTATTCCCAAGGTTTTACCATAGGGCAGCGCCGCAAGCCTTCCTGCAGCGCTGCCCTACGGCAAAGAAATGGTGGCAATGAGGCGTATCAATCAGATATGGCACTTTCCTGTCCTCTTCCCCCGCGCTGGTGCAAAATGGGCTGCCGTGCGCCAACGCAGGCACATTTAAGCCATGGTGTAGGGGTGCCTATGTCATAGGGATGATAGTTTTTGTGCAGGAAGGGAAACCTTCCCTGCACAAAAAACAACCACAAGAGAATTTTTCCTCTTTCTGTTTGCACACCTAGAAATTGGAAAAATGAGGAGAAATAGAAGTATTTCTCGTTGTGCCTCCCTTACGCCTCCCCTGGGGAGGAATATGTCTTTGGCTCTGCCTCAGAGTTGCAATTCTTCGGAAATCGGTGGTAGTGTAAATAACCATGGGTGTTGCTGGGAACATCCCCAGCAACATCCATTGCAAGCCCCTTTTATGCAGAAAACTGAGTTAAGTGGCTTAGCGCTGCCTGGTAAATATGGAGCAGACCCCTGTGTCTCCGGTGACGCAGCCTCATAGGGTCATGAAGCCCACAGCAAGCATGTTTGATGTATATCCCTGGATTGACTGATCACTTTCCACATTACACATCTGCAGCAGCTACAGTACCCCCAGCCGCTTTAGACCACTAATACACACTGTGAGCCAGGGCATAGGAGTAGTGTTACAACACGCTGGGCAGGAATACCGAGAAGTAAAAATATGACATTTTGTACCAGGCGATGAGTCCAAATGTTGGTGTTTATAAACTGACTGTGGGTTCTGTTCAGTTATCCAGACAGGCTGCTTGGTGATATGTTGTTGGTATTGTCACCTTCACTTGACATTCCAGCATCTTGAGATGTAATAACTGTTTAAGGTCCACCAAAAATATGAACTTGCTATTGACAAGATTGTTTTCCTGGAACAGACGTGAACACACGCGCACACGTGAGCTTTGTTTTGTAACTTTAATAAAATCTCTCCCAGATTGCATCTATGAGCCCGCTTTATCAATTCCAACCATGCTTATTGACCATTAAATGAAGGTTTGCTTCATTCAGGTTCCTGCTCAATAGCATATTATGACTTTAATGTTGGATTTCACTTGTCAAGACATGGCCCTTCGTTGACCTTGCCGAAACTGAACCAAACTGAGGGTAGGGGGCACCAAGGCCTCCATCAGCCAGTCTGCAAGTTCGAGAATGAGAAATAACATGATAGGCTTTATTGTAGGATAGGAGCCTTTTTTAAATATTCCATCACCATGGGCGACAAATATTGACAAGCAAAAAATGAAACATTATTTCCATATTTCTCCTTCCAAACCTCATGTCTGCAACCCTGAGGTCAGTTTGGACCGGGCCAGCTTTGAGATATCCAAGACTTTCACGAAAGCCGGGTTTTGCTTCGGCAAGAACTGAAGCTTGTGCTGCCGTTGCCACCTGCTGGTCGTCAGCAGCAGTGCACCTTTTACCAGCATTCCTTGTCAAACTGAAGCAAATGGCTTGAGCTACTCTCTTATCACTGTTTATCCTGCTGCCATACCATTAAAATAATATGCCTCGACGGTTACACCAAGGAACGCATAGGATTATCAATTTCTAGAAACATATAAACAGCTACCACTAGTCAAATGGCCTGTGTGAATACAGTATGAGCTGAGCAGAGAATTTCAAATGGGGCTGCCAGTTGGGGATTGCATTTCCATCACGCGCCCTGCAAACACAGCCTGTAGATGGTTAAGCATCTACTATGTTGACACGCAGTGTTTTATCTATTAAAATTGTATGACTCCCTTGCAGGGGCTAGATGACATAATGTTCCTTATTGATTATGCCAGATTCGCCATGTTGCTGAGTGATTCGGCTGTCACTTCCTGGAATTGTCAGCAAGACGTGTTCTATAGAGTGCTTTAGTTTCTGTGCCAGTTAGAGAGGGAGGGATTGTGTGGTGTCCTGTCCTTCACTTCCAAGAATAATTTAAATTGAGATATGGAATGGGGGTACTCACTATTTATAGTACCTGTTTGCTCCTGAGAAGTGCCAGTACTCTCCGATCAAAAGTATTCCAGCAGTGCTGAGAAGTGCAGGTACTCTCCCATTCAAGTCAAAGAAATACTGATCTTCAGTATCGGACAGTACCTGCTCTTTTAAAGTAGGGCTTCCAAGGCATATTAGCGAGAGAAGGTGCGGGGTGTCCTTTACTTCCTGGGCACGTTAGCGACAGACACTGCGTTGGAATGTTCTACTTTCCAGGCATGTTAGCGAGAGACAGTGCATGGTTCGCTTTACTTCCTGGTCATGTTAGCAAGAGATGGTGATCTATGCTTCCTGAGCGTGTTAGCGAGGGATGGTGCTCCTTGCTTCCGGGGCGTGTTTATCGAGAGATGGTGGTCTTTGCTTCCTGTGCATGTTATCAAGAGATGGTACTCTTTAATTCCTGCGCATGTTAGCGAGAGATGACGTCAGTGCTTCCTGCGCATGTTGGCGAGAGATGGTGTTCAGTGCTTCCTGCGCATGTTAGCGAGAGATGGTGTTCAGTGCTTCCTGCGCATGTTAGTGAGAGATGGGGCACATTGCTTCCTGCACATGTTAGCGAGAGATGGTGTTCAGTGATTCCTGCGAATGTTAGCGAGAGATGGGGCTCATTGCTTCCTGCGCATGTTAGCGAGAGATGGTGTTCAGTGCTTCCTGCACATGTTAGCAAGAGATGGAGCTCATTGCTTCCTGCGCATGTTGGTGAGAGATGGTGTTCAGTGCTTCCTGCGCATGTTAGCGAGAGATGAGGCTCATTGCTTCCTGCGCATGTTAGCGAAAGATGGTGTTCAGTGCTTCCTGTGCATGTTAGCGAGAGATGGTGTTCAGTGCTTCCTGCGCATGTTAGCGAGAGATGGTGTTCAGTGCTTCCTGCGCATGTTAGCGAGAGATGGTTTTCAGTGCTTCCTGTGTATGTTAGCGAGAGATGGTGATCATTGCTTCAGGCACATATTAGGGAGAAATGGGGCTCATTGCTTCCTACGCATGTTGGCGGGAGATGGTGTTCATTGCTTCGGGCACATGTTAGCGAGAAATGGTGTTCAGTGCTTCTTGCGCATGTTAGCGAGAGATGGTGTTCAGTGCTTCCTGTGCATGTTAGCGAGAGATGGTGTTCAGTGCTTCCTGCGCATGTTAGCGAGAGATGGTGTTCAGTGCTTCCTGTGCATGTTAGCGAGAGATGGTGTTCAGTGCTTTCTGTGCATGTTAGCGAGAGATGGTGATCATTGCTTCAGGCACATATTAGGGAGAAATGGGGCTCATTGCTTCCTACGCATGTTGGCGGGAGATGGTGTTCAGTACTTCCTGCGCATGTTAGCGAGAGATGGGGCTCATTGCTTCCTGCGTATGTTGGCGAGAGATGGTGTTCAGTGTTTCCTGCGCATGTTAGCGAGAGATGGTGTTCAGTGCTTCTTGCGCATGTTAGCGAGAGATGGTTTTCAGTGCTTCCTGTGCATGTTAGCGAGAGATGGTGATCATTGCTTCAGGCACATATTAGGGAGAAATGGGGCTCATTGCTTCCTACGCATGTTGGCGGGAGATGGTGTTCAGTACTTCCTGCGCATGTTAGCGAGAGATGATGCTCATTGCTTCCTGCGTATGTTGGCGAGAGA
The DNA here is from genome assembly GCF_964263255.1 of Lissotriton vulgaris. Classification (NCBI taxonomy): domain Eukaryota; kingdom Metazoa; phylum Chordata; class Amphibia; order Caudata; family Salamandridae; genus Lissotriton; species Lissotriton vulgaris. Next base: position 998,314,914 of record NC_141695.1, on the reverse strand, counting down.
TGGTGTTCAGTGTTTCCTGCGCATGTTAACAAGGGATGGTGCTCTTTGTTTCTTAGGTGTGTTAGCGAGGGATGGTTCTCTCTGCTTCCTGTGCATGTTAGTGAGAGATGGTGTTCTTTGCTTCCCGGGTGTGTTTACGAGAGATGGTGCTCATGCTTCCCGGGCATGTTAGTGAGAGATGGTGCCCTAGGCTTCTCCGGCATGTTAGCGAGAGATGGATCCCTTTGCTTAACCGGTGTGTTATTGAGAGTTGATTCTCTTTGCTTTCTAGGCATGTTAGTGCGAGATGGTGCTCTTGGCTTCTCTGGCATGTTAGCGAGAGATGGATCCCTTTGCTTCCCCAGTATGTTATTGAGAGTTGGTTCTCTTTGCTTCCTAGGCATGTTAGCGAGGGATGGTGATATTTTCTTCCTGGGCATGGCGCGTTTTACTTCCTGGGCATGTTTGCGAATGATTGTGTTGTACTTTACTTCCTTGACATGGTGCGCTTTACTTCCTTGGCATGTAAGCGAGAGATGGTGCACTTTACTTTGCAGTTTATTAGTGAGAGATGCTGTATTGTGTTGTTTACCTCTGAAGCATGTTAGCAAAAGATGGTGTGGTTGTTTCCTTGTTTGTTAGTTTGGATGATGCGTGGTGCACTTTACAGATGTGAACTGTGCTCACATGGGTGGCTCCTCCGCTAATGCAGAGGAGCGTCGCCTCACTGCTTTTAAGCAGTGTAAATAAAGAAATCATAAAATGATAATAACAGAGTTATTATCATTTTATGTTTCCCTGCTGCTTTGCGGACAGGCTGGGCAGTGGGGCTGCTCTGCTCTCAGAGCAGGGCAGGGGAGGAGTGGTTTGCCCACTCCAAGTACTCAATGATTGTTTGGCCAGCCGTCTGTTCCCGGCCCAAAAGTCATGCACACTTTGCATGTTCTTCATACAGGTTGCATTAAAGCCTGCGTGGAACCCAGTCCCTGTTGGCACTCAGACCAATCACACCGCTGCATTAAGTGTTGTAATTGGTCAGGAAAGGCTTGGTGCTTACTAATCACAACACTGCATTGCAGAGTTGTGATTGATCAGTGGAACCTGGGTGCTTCCTGGTTCCTGTTCGGTGGAATCCTGTGGAGGAGTGACGCGGCGGCGATAAGGTGTTATGTATATTTTTTTTTAACACCCCCCCCTTCGCCCTTGACTCGCCATGCCCGATCGGTGCCAGCCGCCACTGTGTTCTCGTCTTGACCCCGAATCTCAAACCATCATTGAATGTCCTCGTACGACGGCCTGACATGGGACCTTCCGGTTCCCTGCGAAGAGACTGACATTTGCAGCAATCACAAGAAAATGGCTTAGAATTTCCTTTCGATACCAAGTCTCTCTAGTGTAGATTGAATACAGCAGTGCGTGAAAGGATGCATTACAGAGCTACACTGATTCACAAAGACACAGGAAGCAAGAATATTTTGACCTTGTTTACACTGCACTCCTAGTTCCAGACCTCAGGGTTTACAAGATACCTCTCTCTATTTCCCAAACTTGATCCGATTAAAAGTGTGGGGCCAGGACATTGGCTGAGAGGCTTTCGAATCCACCACACACACCCCCATTGCCCAGGCTGCTCACCGTTGTTTCGTGTGTCGTGTAACACAGCCCTGCTATTTGTCCCCCAAAGAAGCCTCAGGCCTAACAAGAATGTCTCCACTGATGTTGAAACCCAGAGACCAACCAAGATCTCACCGACATTGATACCACTACAACCCATGGACACACGAGAATGCCACGCATCTCTCTCACTTAAAAAACACAACAGTCACGACAACGCAGCCCACATATTTCATGATGCCTCAGATGTTGTGTGAGGAAAAAGCTTACTGGTGGGCTTAACCTAGCGACAGACCACCACGGTGAAATGTGTGTGGCATCATCATGGACATTGTTTACAGCCCTGAGCCTTTAACCTAGGGATCAGGTGTGATAGTCTAAATAGCACAATAGGAGCAAACCAGTGCCTAAAACACACAGGAAGAACCAGGGTGTCAAATGAAACCCCAGGACTGGAACAGTGCACATGCTGGCACTCAACACCTGTCCCGCAACATTCACACGTTTGTCAATCCAGACTTTATTCTAGGTGTAGTGAACGATTCTGTTACAAGAAATGGCCCTATTGAGTATTTCAAAGTCAGCAAAGAGCATAGAAGCTCTCTATCACTTGGTACTCCCACTTAGTATCACAGATGCTTTTAGTAGTAGCCAGTAGTTGTATGAAAATGGCCACAACTTTCCTAAAAGTGGGTGTTCCAATGTGAACGATGCATGAACCTTCTTCTTCAGTCTTACATTTTGGAGCTCCAGGGAGGAGCTCGTCATGAACGCCTTGAGTCCTGTTCACAGGGTGATGAGGGCTTTTTATATTCGAAATCACTGAAAATCAAAGCAGGCTTCTAGGCGTGCAGGGATGTGGTGTGGGAACGCAGACCAGCATCCGCAGAGAGGCGGGCCTAAACGATGGAGTTGGAATGACAGCAACAAGCGTGGTCTTCACTAAGAAAACATGTCTGACACGAAAGCAGTGCCCCCCCCTAATCTTTTTAAGCGGATCCATCTTCCTTCCCTTTGTCCTCCGGATTCAGCCTTCAGCTCGATTTGTCGTAGGCCTCTGATTGAGAGGAGTTTGTGAAAACAGTAGGTCTGTGGTGGCGGTGAGCGTGATTGGCCGTGAATGTCAGGCCACCCCATCCGCTGAAGGCATCTGGAGATGGTTGGTGCTTCGGTGGCTGTGAGTGTCATGTTTAGACTCTACTCATTAGCGAGGCATTTACCTCAGCTGTGTAAAACTGGAAAGCTGAAAAGCAACACTGTATATTTTTTCAGCAGCAAAGCGGAAGGACGATCGCTTTTTCCCTTTTAGTGAAACTGGTAGCCATGTGAGACCGCGGACCGCACGCTGCAACCTGATGGATTGTCTTGGTCAGTTGTTGGTGCAAAGCCGTACAAAGTGAACAAGCGGAGAACTGATTGAAGGAGCAAGGGAAGGGGTGAATGAAGGCATGAGTAAAGCACCTCTAGGGGCTCAGACTCCTCAGTAGGGATTGTACACAAAGCTAGTAGAGACAACAGAGTAATAACTTTCTCCCACTAAACATAGCGATTAGAAGGCTAAAAAACCGGCTAACCGCAAGTGATTCATCAGAACTGAACTTGCGTCAGGTGAATGTCTACAGATAGGGGGTGCTGCAAAACATGAACCACCATGGACAGAGAACCTATTATACACTTCACACTGACTAGGTGAGATTCCCGCCCCTCTTTACAGAATGTCTCTGATAGGATAACCCACACCCTGAAACTGCCATCACACAACATATATGGTTCAAGAATAATTCCCCCCAGGAGGAAAACTAAAAATCTCAGCCAGATGAAACACAACTGCAGACCAAAATCTGTGCAATGGGCTAACGGGTGGAAGTAATTTGTGAATGCTTCAATCTAATTTTTGAATGCTGCAATCTATCTCTCTATCCATATTACCCAGTGGTGGTGGCGGTAGCTATAGTTAGGTCTGCTGTTCAATAGGAAAAGCGTTTTTTGTGTTGCTAATAACTTTATCACCTTTGACGAATCTCCACAAAACTTTCCCAAAAAGGTGCTACTTTTTGACTAGTTTGTGCATGGAACTTTTGGGGTGATACATCAAGCACGGGGCAATAAACAAGGGGTCCCAAAATGCAAAATCCCTATGCATTTTCCATAGTCTCTTTAAGAAGAGCTACAGCAAAAACTGCTAAACAGAATTTTACCAATTTTGGCAGGAAGCAAGTCTCGGTACACAGATTGTACTTTTTATGATTTGGTGTAAATCCAATCAGAAGTTTTGAGATATAATGGTTAAAACAAATATAGATATCTGGATGGTTGGGTTTGAGGGACTCTTGTGAGAATCCCTTGAACCCAACTATAAAAAAATAGAGCATTCTGATTGGTTCAGGGAGTGTGTTTTTCCTTTGGGCCAATTCACTCCCACAGAAATCCTACTCTGATTGAATGCCTGCAACATGAATAAAATGCTGCTGGATACCATTGTAGGTAGGATTCAGTACTTAGTCCCCTGTCCTAAACTTGTAGAACAAAATATATTATAGGGGATCCAGGTGGGGGGGCGGGGGAGGCTGAGAGGGATCCCCCCAAAGCTAAAAACAAAAAGAAATCAGCAAAAATTACCGCAATTCTGTGGGACGTCAGTGGGATATTAAGAAAATGGGGAAAAATTGATGGGAGGAGGCATGTGGTCTCCCTCCCCTACCCTTTACAGGCCTCAGGGAGCCCACCCCCGGGACCTAAATTATTGTATATGGAGAGGGGGGTTGTCAAATGGAGCCCAATCCTAGGACATAGCGGTTTCCCTGCTTGCATTGGCACGGGCAGGGAAACCTAGCATTTTTTAATCTCCTGCCATGCAGGAGCAAACACAAAGTCTGCTCCCAGTGGGTGGGGGCTTTGATAATGTTCCAGACATCTGGGAGCAGACTTTTGATCTGTATCCCTGCCTGCAGTTATGCAGGCAGGGAAATAGATCAAAATATTGCTCCCACCCAGAGGGAGCAGAATAAATAGCTGCTTCATGCAGGCGGGAACAATGCCAACTCCCACTGCATGCAAGCAGCTAGCTGGCACCACAGGTGCCTTGGGGCTCTCCCTCGCAACCCCCAATAAATTTAGGGTGGGTGCTCTGGGTGGGCACCCACATTTATTAATGCGGCCCCAGGGGATGGGGTCCTCAGTGCCGATAACGGTTCAGGAAGAGGGGCCAAGTGGTCCTCCTCTCCTTTAATAAAAACAAGGCCCTGGGGGATGTAGTCCGAAAGAGACTCGTGGAGGGGGCCACGTGTCGCCCTCTTTTGTATGATTTGGACCCCAGGGGGGGGGCTTCCCAGGCTTATAATGGCTGAGCGGGTGCATGATCCTCTCCCCTATAAATAAATAATGCCTAGTTTCCCCGGCCTAATGAGGCTCGGGGAAAGGGGCTGCTTATGCCCCTCCCCTTCAAAAAACATAAGGCCCTGAGGTCCCCTGGACCTAATGGAGTTAATGAGGCTCAGGGAAGGGGGCCCCTTTAAAAAACATAAGGTCCTTTGTTGTACGTGCCGCAGCTCCAGGCCCTGTGTCCAGCCCCTGGCCATGCACAGCAAACGGATGGCTTTACATATGGTTATAAAATAGCACTTTACGGTAAAAAAAACTAGAAATGTATTGAAGTAACGTTATAGTTATGTAAATATATCACTGACAACATTAATGTTTTGAACTAAATAAAACACAGAAATTCACCAGTTATAGTTAACAGAGTTAACTATAACTTGCGCCCCCGCCATGCACTGCTTAAGAATTCACATAATAAATCACTTATGACATGTTCTTTGAAATAATTTATGACATCACTGATGACATCTCAAATGACATTATTGATGACATCATTGGTAGGCTTAACTGCTCTGGGTCTCCTTCAGGAGTTCACGGGACCATAAGTGACTCGGGAGGTGAAGGTGTAACCTCGAGAATTTTCCAGACTTAACAGCTGACACAAGTCTGTAGGAAGACACTGAGAACTTCTGACAAGTCGGTGCTTCTCTGATGCCAGTTGGGTTCGGAGCGTGTCAGTCATAGGCGAACTTACAGGCACTAGTCGTCAGGAAAGTTACCAATCAACAAATCTAGTAGGAGATTGACTTTGCCCCGCCCCTACCAGTGGTTTATATGCCTATGTATGACAAGAGACTACCCAGATTATCAGTGTTTTAACAGGTCTGGGTGGCCTGTGGCCAGATCCGGTTACACTGCTTGCTGTACTGGACACGCTGAATTTACACACAAAACACACACTCAGATCTGCACCTCCGGACCCGTTACGAGCTTGCAGAGCAGTGACTGGAGGAGTTTAGGGAAAAGAATTAAAGAGATTTTTTAGCACCAGGTTCAGAATATGTTTGGGAAAAGTAGAGCATAGCTGTATTGGCTATCGCACGCATCTTTATTATTATTCGCTCGAGTGTTCAAGTTCTCCACATCGGAGTAGATAATCATATTGACCACTAGGTGGCAGACACCCCCACTCACCAAACGCTCTCAATCCCTAACTCATCAAATGTTGCTGTGTTATTGACTCACCTGTAGCAAATGCTCAGCGTTTATATCAAGTTTACTTTCAATCGTTCTAAAAAAAAAACGTGTCTACCACCTGTTACCACCGGTAGAAAAAAAATGCCTGGCTTAAATAATTCGAAATAAGAAAACAATAACACTGTTGGCATGCTTCCATGTCAGCGTGGTCAAGAGAAAAGTATTTCTCAGCTAATTATTTGCACGATTTTGCTTGATGCCCTGATGAATCACCTCCCCCATGCCTTCATGGAAAATAAGGTAAAATGTGGTTCAACCAAAGTCTTATGCCGGACAAGGCCCACTCTGTTGGAAAAGCCAGCAAGTGTAACCGAATTCATATATTTAAACAGATAGATAAAATGAGTTGTAAAGTGTATTACAAAGAACATACTCACTGCAGTCAGAGCACCTCAGGCACGATGTAAATATGACATTATGCTAGGTAGAATTCGCCTACGTCATTTATCAGACTTTCAGGCAATATGTACTTTGTCACGGGGTTAGCATTGCGCATCACGGGCAACAATGAAAAGGCAGCAAAATTACAAGAAAAGAAGGCGAGAAGCAAACATATGCAAGTCAATAGCAGAACTAGATTCTGAAGGGAAAGTGGGAATTAGTGGTGTCCGAAGTTGTGTGATTTATCTTCACATTTCTAATTTTTAGGTCGAGCCTGGGCAGCGCATGCGCTGTTTGCGAGCCATGCTGTCTTAGAGTATGGAATAGAAGCCCTGCCCACTCTCCGCCCATATTTGTAATTGGCTTGTGTCACTGTCCTTCGTAAATGCTGGCTTTAGATTCGTTAATAGGTGTGCTAGTCCCTCCTTGTCTTCCTTCATAACCTCCCATGACGACTGGACCTTTTACTTTGGTTATAACACAGTGAGTCTTTTTAGGCTGTAAGCACTATTTTCTTTAAGTAGTTTCTCCTACTGAAGGCACGACCTGCTTTCCTGAAACATTCAGCGTGCCATGCATGCTTTCAGTTTCTAAGCAGCCCAGGACTATGGAGGCTGCTACTTTGCATAGGTCTCACATTTACAAGAGTTTGAGATATTGGCATTGTACAGGAGGATGCCTTACATTTATGTGTTAATTATCAAAACATATAAATAAAAGGCATTATCATTTTCAATGCCAATAGCTTATACTCTTGCAAATGCGAGACCTATTGCACTGCAAATGCTTGTTTTTTTTACCTTTGTGAGCAAAGCAGCGTAGACTATGAAAGAGTTTCCTGAGCGACCCTTTGCTGAAGTGGGTGGCCTTGGTATGCCCCCCCACGATTAAGAGCAGCTCTTGGCCTCTTAACAGTACATTAGCGGTCCCCAGCTGCCTGTGTTCCTGCGTTCTCATCTCCAGACTTGGTGTCTGCCCCAGTTCCCGAATCAACCCCAAGCGGGTCTCTGTCTGCTGGGCGCACCCCCACAACACGGTCGGCTTCCCCCCATGACACCCCATGTGCTGTAGCAAAGTGTCCTCTGTGCTTCCTGCTGCTGCTGAGTGTCCATCCGGGGGGGGGGGGGGGTCACCCTGCACCGGCAACCAAGAACCACTGTGCTCCAGGCGAACTCACCTTACTATGGAGGCAATCCTTCAGAGACTCCAATTTGAAACGTGTAAGTTAGGCAGGCACCACACAGAGCATTTACTTTTGCATTATAAGATACACATTTAGTACTGGAGGTTGGCGTGGTTTGCTGAAATCTCATAATTTCCGCTCTTGTACTGAGGCTGGGATTGGAACCAATATTTTCATGTTCCAAGATCATACATTTATCTGTTGTTAACAATAATTAAGTGACAGGACCAGGTAGGCTAGGTTAGGCCCTATTGCTAGATAATTGCCCGAGAGCAAAAAAGTTGAAAACCCTAAACTGAAGACAGCAACCTCTGAAACCAATCATTGTGGAAAAGCTTTCTCCAAGCAGAGTTCACCACTTTCAGAAATTCCACCTATCATGGCCGAATGTTTCAGTTTATGAACATCTCACAACTTTACTTGCGGGTGAAAGTTCCCATAAGAAAAAAATGTTGTAAGGTAAAAGTGTATCACAAAAACATACTTAACTTTTAGCATTTTTTTACACTATGAAAGTTGAGGGACTTCAAGAGTGTGGAATTTATTTTAAAAAATTCAGAAGCACAGTCCCGTAACTATGCATGCCCTCAGTACACGTATACAACCATTTTAAGCATGATACTATTTAAATGTTTACATGTTCTGTTTCAAGAGGCAAAATTTAAAAATTAAATAAGGATATAGTGAGATTTCCCTGTGAAATGCATTTACTCATTTTGCTTCTTATTCACTGATGAAAGTAAAGTGTAAACGCCTGACATGTCATATACTTCTAAATTCCACAACTTTGCGTAAAAACTGAAGAATGTTGTTGTAAACAGTCATCTAAAAAAAAACATGTGTACTGATCATTAAAATGTGGCTTTTGTGTTTCTGTTAAGCCAAAAACTTTTCCTTTTATAATTAAAAAAAGTTATGGTGTTTTTAAACTCTAATTGATGTCTTTTCATAATTCTGATCCTAAAAATCTATATAATGCAAAATGTATTTTTAAATTTGTGTTTTACGGTCATTGTTATGCCCAAATAAAGACTATTGACTGACTGACTTTTGTGGGGCATGTTAAGGTTTTGTGGGATGTATGAAAGTGTCAATGATACATTCCATTTCAACGGTCCATTAACAAGAATATTGCTTAAAACCTCTCTATATTATACTACATATTGCATAGCACTTCCATTGAGGTGTGATCTATGATTACAAGGGTAAATTGTATATGTGTGATACACTTTGGTAACCATTGTTCGGGTTTGCTCTGAAGAAGTTAAACCCAATGCCTGAGAAAATGAAGAAAAATAGGTTCCGCGTGTAATCAAACCTCTCTCAAGGCCTGGAATGGGGTAAACATTTGTGAGAAGCCTCTTTAAATATTAACAGCCTGTAGAATATATCCAAAGCTATTGGAAGAGGTGATATATGTAGGGGCTCTGAGCAGCCATGCTAGTGACACAGAAAGGTGGCATCTGTGTTTGGTGAGAACCTGACTTTATGCTTGGCGGGGTGGCCCCTGGAAGTGAAGGCCCATGCATTCCTGGATGAAGCTTCTACAATAGCGACCTGATGGATGGTAGCAATAAAAAAGATGTTATATTCTGTGCAGACAATGCTGTGGTCACCCCATGTTTAAGTTCAAACTACGTTTGTCCTTCATCTGAAGTAAATCAGCTAGACTTGTGGCCTTTAAACACCAACAACACATTAACGAGTTAAACTGATGGTCTGATGAGTGGACCGAAATGTCTTCCATTACCTCGACCCAGAACCAAATATAAATGGTAGACTGAAAGCATTAAGTTAAACCTTTTTATTAGATCACTTCTTTTTTTTAAGTGTAGATTTTGATGTATATGGCCTTGTTAGTTGCCCATGGTATAGGCATGCCACATAATTCTCTCTATTAGTTCTATACTAAACCTATTGTACATTTGCAATGATCACTTTATTTATTGTTTGCAATCAGAACAGGCTTTTGTTTAGCGTACAATTGTATCTGGTTTCACCTCTGAAACATAATTTTTTTATCATTAGAAGATGCCAGCCAAGAAGATTTCCTAGAATCTTATAAACATAGTCAATAGGGTGAGGGAAAATCCCACTTTTAAACTGATCACTGCAATCCATGTCCCTCTCGAGCACCTCTTCCTCTTAGTAGATGAAGGAGGACCTAATGTGCTCAACCACAGACACTAAAAGTATGAGTGGGGGACGAGTCTGGTGGTGGGGTACGTGACACACCAATGAAGCATCACCAATTCCACAACTCTCCCCCGCCATCATACATGTACAGGTAGCGAAATGGGTTATGGTACTAGAGTTTGTTCTATAGTTTCCAACAGGAAGGGGACTGAATAAGAACCGTGATTGTGGGCATCTGAAGCAGATCTCAGTCAATTTAAATGTTCAATTCCTTCAAGATTTTTTTAATTGAAAAACTGATATGGTTCTACGAACGTCAGGTGTGGTGTTGTAGTCAAATAATGCAAAAATGCATTGTCACTGTGGCTAATTCTTAAACCACATGTGATCTGCGCAAAAGTACAGCTGATCTGCCCGAGCCGCTTCTTCGAGCGGATCACCTCATTTTCCAGAGTAACAATCGGTGCTGCTTGGGTACAGGACTATCCTTACTTTATATGCATCTGTTGAGAATTACTTTATTGCACTTCAAAAGCATGACATTGGCCAGTATTTTACTTCCGGCTTTGGTATTTTGTAATTGACACTATGGATGAAGAACTTGAGGGTAAATATCATACTTGTTTTGCTATTCTAGTGTATATATTAAACATAAACAAACAACATGCTTCCCTAATGTTATGAACATGCAATGAAATTCGGAATGCATTAAAAAGGAGAGGAAATAGACTTGCTTTATCTGTTCAAACGTGGCATCTATAGGTGGGCCTAAATAATTACCTGCAGACGTATACAATTTGTTTCATAAAATGTGCATTGAATTGTATTTGCAGACACTTTGTCCATAGCTGCAGTTGGAGCCGCCGCTGAAGCACATTGTTGTTGGTGAACAGAATGCCTCTCTGTTTTGCTTCCCACTGCGTGGTCTGGTCTACAGTCTCAAAAGTAGCCTTTGTGTGTTCCTATCTCCCATCTGATCCTCCAACTGTTTGCCACCACTGTGCACCAGGCGAAAGACGCTAATATCCAAGCGAGCGGCGTCCGCATGTCTGAAGCCGGCTGGCCAGTCTTTCGTTGCATCATCAAGTACTCAGGTCGCGTCTGGGCAGTGAGATGCCTTTTTCCTGTTTGACCTCCCATTCCACGAATTTGTAGCATTTAGAAAATGCCGGAGATTTGCATAGATGGCCTTATCCATATTAGCACCCAGAAGTTCAGAAACTCCAGTGCTGTGGTGGTTCTACTTTAATGCGCGGCGCAATCTGCGATTGTGCATGAAAACAAAAGGGCCCATGATTACTAAAACTCATGGTGCACTGCATGAAAACCAGCAGTGGTGCATTATGCAAAGTGTCAACTCGTGCAGTGCTATTTTTAAAGAGAGTTGTGCACCAATGAGCCATTGGTGGCACTTAAGGCCCAAAAAGACAGTTTTTGTTGATGTTCATTGTTGTGCATGATGCAAAGGTCAGCAAACAGTATCTTGAATGCCACTTATTCTCGAGGAACACTCTCCAGTACAAATTCCCATGTCCGGCAACCACCCACTGAATCATATGTGCATTTTCACATTAATTACATGCATTGCACATAGAAAACATTTTTTTCCCTTTTGCCCATGTTTGCAGCTGATTTAAATCAGTGCTATTATTTCAGGCAAAGTCAAGTCTTATCACATTTACAAGACTATGTATGACGTCCTTGGGTTGTTTGCACTTTTCTCACCTCATTATGTCTCCTTTGTGTATATTAACATGAGTTCGGCCTGACACAAATCTATTTTATGGTGAACTCACGTACATTTTTTGAGGCAAAAATAATTTTTGCACTGAAGGTGATGGATGTTGCCATTTAGATCACTGTGTGCCACCTAGTGATGCTTTGAGCGGGCGAGCACAGGCACAACATGAAATTCAAACTGGCCCTAGGGATTCAGGAACACATGTTAATGGGGCAGCTTTACTGCATATGATACTTTTCTGCCCAATACACCCCCTGTGTTTTCACTATTTGTAATCTCCAGAAACCTTACTAGTTAAGGTAAGAAGCCTAGAGTTTGTATGTCTTATGCAACATCAGAAGCCAATGTATCAACCCCTGGGGGATGAGTCAGGGAGGAGCCTCTTAAGCCTCTCCCTATAAATGTCTGCCGGGGAGAGCATTGATGGTTCTGTGATCCGCAAACGTAACATACATGTATGCGTGTGGTATTTGTATAGTGCAAACCTAGAGGAAAGACTATGGAGCCCTGTCACGGTCAACAGTCAAGTAAAGTAAAAGCAAACAATACTCCCACAATTCCAAGTCATGGCTCTGTTGCAGAGTGTGAAACTAGCCTACATCTGTTGGTTCTACAGAAGTAAATGTGAAAATAACGCTATGCTGGAATATCAAGGGTCTTATAGACCTTCTGAATGACGTAAGGCAATGCCCCTAAAACAAGAGCCCATCAACAGCTCATGCTTTAAGAAGCCTTGCTGGGGAAGTAGTAATAGTCATTTCATATCCCATAGCATATGAGCAGGATTTCATTTACTATGCAGGTCCGTTAGTAAATAGGGCACTAGGCTTCACGTGGTCTCAGAGTCTACAGGACAGGTGCTCAATATTTTTGTGACTGTCAAAGAGCCTTTTTCATGGCCTTTGGCAGTCACCTGCTGCCTGTGCTTTATTCTCTATAATGCATAACCAAGCAGAGCTGTTCTATACGCTTAGCGCCTCAATTGTCGTGCCCACCTTTTATATGTAAACCACAATCTCTCCCTCATCTTAATTCTCTTTCTTTCACAGTGCTATTCAAATGTTATCATCCTGCCACCCCTTCAAAATATAACACACCTTTCCAAATGTAGGAAGATTTCAAGCAATGGCTTAATATTTTTGGAATTATATTTAATAATAACAAACTTTATGAGATGTTGCTCCCACAATCGAAGCTCTGAGTCTTTAACAAGTCATTGTCAGAAGTCATAAACCCAGATAATACAAACCTATATGATTCTCGGTATCTAACCTGATAACGTTTAACAGCCGCGGTCCGTGCTGGTGACAGCGGTAGGGCGGTGGGGCCGCGTGGGGGGGAGATTTCAAGGGATGATGCTGAGGGAAAATTAAATAAATTATTTATTTTCCCACTGCATCGTCCCTCAAACCGCCCCCCGCCCCCCAACGCGGCCCCACCGCTGTTACCTGCACGGACCACGGCTGATTTTTAAACAAGGGTTAAAGTGGTACCTGCATCTTTTATAGTCTTAATCTAAGACAACAAGAGTTGTCCTCAAAACCTCTGAGAAAATTGAGAAAATTGAACAATTATATGTGGCAGGCAAAGACGTTTCGTTGGGGAAACACTGGTGCCCCTTTTTAGGGGATTCATAGAAAACTTTAATAGAGCAATTGAATATTTGGGGCAATATTACCACAACAAAACGTAATTTACAGTCCTGGACATCATTGCCACAGATGTCAATCGGATGCAGCCATTGGAGACTCTCAGTAACCATTTTACCTTTTATGCCGCACACGCTAGGGGGATTGTTTAGCGTTCTTATATATTTAGATACTTTATTCCACCAAAACTAAGCAGCAGGGGATAATTAAGGCCTCACACCCCAGGGTGTCACTCAAGTATATATAAACTAATGTTGTGTCAGCAAAAACCGTTGCCCTACTCTATAACCAGCTGCTTACAGACCATACATTAATACAAAGAATATGACAGAGAGGTAAGACCCAATTTCAATCTTAACCAACAAGAACACAACATTTTGGGTCTTCAAGTGAAGTTTCAAGTTCTTCTTTATTTTCTTGAACCAGACTCACAAGCAGCCAACGCGTTTTTCCCTAAACAGGGCTTCATCAGGGCTAACACAGCACCACCGACCAGTACTTGTTTGTGGTATGAGTAATAACTTGGTAAGCAATGTCCCACTCGAACTGTTAGGCTTATGTATTCTCCCTAGTAGAACAGATGCACGAAGTTCTCACAAGATTCCTGTTCGGCGTCTGAGAAAACGTCGCATGTAAGCTTGCTTCCATGAGAAGTTGTGTAAGCACTCCGTACTCCCCCACACATGGGAGTTCGTTGTGCGCCGTGTTCGGCTATGTTTTTGGTACCGAGCTACCTACTCACTTCTTTACTAGCTCACGCCCCAGAGTCATGTGTATTTTATCCATCTTTCTTAATGCTGGATGTTTGCTCCCACAGCCTTCAGTTAAAGATGATATGAACAACAGAATTCAGTCTGTCACGTGATGACCTTTCCATTGTCCAATGAGACTAATTCATTACTATGAATTTCTATGCTAAAATTAAATCTCAGTAATGAATAGCTTTGCTAAGAATATAAAAGCAGTGAGCTAATTATCTTAGTAATCACAACAGAAATTATACATTTTTACATCGAAATACTTCAATCTAAAACCTTATACAGCAAATTAAAAACCAAAGCCAATATTATGAAATGTGAACGTCTGTAGAACGCTATGGATGTGAATGACGATGAACACTCTGCCTTACTTCTGTTTATGCTCCTAATTACTACCATGCTGCAGTAAAGGCAGCAACATTCCTAAACAAAACTTTATAGGCAAATTAGGAAATTGACTCTCTTGCTTCTGCTTAACTAATCACTAACACGTCAACAATTTCAAAGAAATTCACTACAGCATGGCGGTGTACCCCATAGTGTCAAAACGCAGTGGGTTGCGGTATGTAGCAAAGGGGGGATAAAGCAGATTGTAAAGTTGGGGGATTTTGATGGATATTTGTCTTTAATGTGGAAATCCTCAGGAAATGGGAGAGCAGAATCTCTTTTTCTGCAAAAGAAACGAGCCCCTGCTCGCCACCTCCACAAACACAGCCTGCATTCCGGCATCCGCTTCTGATTAGAGCGGTTTGAACTGCAGGCATGCCTGCCCCTAGGCATGGCTGATACTGCGGTAGGAGTCCCACGAAGCAGCCACTGCCGGGACAGAGAGGGAAGGGCAGTGGTAGTGGCTGGGTAAGACCGGGGATCCCGCCGGCACCTCGGTGAGGCAGTTATGAGCTTAGTGGGGACGTTCACTTAGCCAAGGCTAATCCATGCGGTCTGAACTTCATATCCTGTTGTGGGCTTATGCACATCCTTCTAGGCCCTGGAGAGAAGCTGTCATCTTGGTTCTGTAATAGAAAGCAGAGGATTTCACATCTTTGACGCCTGTCTGTGTAATTTAATAAAGACAGCTTTTTATGGGTATTCCTGGCAAGCTTACAGGACAGTGAACTATTTCTGAAAATGCCTTTTTAATGGAGCTTCTGCTATGAATTCTGTATTGGTTGGAGCAACATAGCATTTATTATTTGAAAAAATATAAATTTCAGCAACAGCACCAACTTCTGAACAAACAAAGAAACAATTCTAGTGACTTGCCTACAGAAAGTTGCATTAAAACACGCCTCTTGTAATTCACAGTCATATAGGAGCTAAGGAACTGCTATGCCACATTTTTCCAATAGGGGCAGTAATGAGTATCAGCTGCCAGCACTGGCTTGCACTCTGGTACCACTGACGCTTCCTCTGTTACTGTTCTTAGGAAGCTGTAAGTCCACAGCAGGGAGTGTTGCAAGCCCCCTAGTTACTTTTCGGAGTTTCCACTCCTTGCTTTTCTCATCCTCACATAGACGCTGCTGAGGGACTACGGATAGAACCACACATGGTGCCCAACATTGACCCCGGAGAGCTGAATCCATACCCTATTTTCAGTGTAACACTTGACAACGTGCTTTTCAGGTGCCTGACTACAGAGGCTTGCACTGATAATCAATATATCTGAGGTACACTGGGCCTCATTTACAATATTTTTGACACACTGCAGCGTATCAAGCCTTTCTGCTGTGCTGCCGTGGATCAAAATAAAATAGCAGAAATGCTTTGTATCTACAAGTTACAGCGCATTCCTGTCCTTTTCCCCTGCGCACAAACAGCAGCCATGTGCCAGCGCAGACACCCTTGCGTCAGTTTGCAAGGGTGCCTGCGCTGAGGGCATGATTGTTGTTGTGTAAGAAGGGGCATCTTCTTGCACAAAAACAATCATTAAAAGCATTTTCATCTTTCTATGCATGATGCAGCACACATAGGAAGAGGAAAAAATGAGGAGAAATAAAAATATTTCTCCTCGTTGTTCCTCCTCACGCCTTCCCTGGGGAGGTGTAGAATTCAGATGCATTCCCAAGTATCGAAAATGTTGTAAATCTGGGAATGTGGCAAGTTGCATGGATGTTGCGTTGGAACACCCACAGCAACACCCTTGGAATGCCCCTTTCACGCAGTTATGCGTGAAAGGGAAACATATTTACAAGAACATGAAAAGTCATACAGGGTGATTTTACATGGCCTTGTAAATATGAGAAGCCCACTCTGCTGCTGGTGCATCAATAAAAGTGACGCGAGAGCGGCGCAATGGGCTTGTAAATAAGCCCCACTCTTTGCAGACATTCTACCTGCTTGATGGATATGAGAGCTGTTTAGTGAAGAGAATATATAAATGAAAAGCAATGCACTTGAACCCAGCAGCCAAGGGCTGTCAAGGCTAAGGGTGGGTGGAACTTGCAGAGTTTTGCAGAATTACATAAAAACTGTGAGATGCCACAGAGTTCTGCCAACAGGTGGAAAATATGCATGTCACCCTGCTCGAGATGCAATTTAGTGTCAGGAATGCGAACAACTCTGAAAAATCAGTACAAATGACATCATGCAGTGTGCAAACACGTGTGGCCATTCGATGTGTTTGTGCTGCCATTTGACTATAAAATCTACTCGAGCAGAAATAAATCTACTAGAGAAGCTGCCCTCTGACCGCAACCACCTGCGACCGCCCGCAATCCTCTGTGTCGAGAAAAATCGGTAGCGGACAGCAAATCTCACTCGCCATCTGGTCTTATCGGGGAAATAAATTGGCCATGCAGCGATTGGCGGACTTTGGCCGGAACTCCCCATTACAAAAGTAATGCTGAGTCATCCAATTTTGCCAATTTCACCCACCCCTGATCAATAAGTTTACAAAAAGTATCAAGGGCCAGTTATGTTCCGTTGGAGCATCAAAGACGTTTGGGAGGAACAAACGTAGGTGGATTCAAAGATGATCAGATTTTCATGTCCGAAAAGAACCATCATTCATATCGATTCAAACAAAACAGCTGATAATGCAGGCCTCGCAGCTCCCTCTTCTTGGAGGATGAGTGAAGGAAGAGGTGTAAGATATAAAGAAGAGGGAATAATGTGGTGTGCGTGAGGGAATAAGAGGAAAATAAGAGAGGAAGGATGTAAACAAGAGGGAAGAATGTGATATGATTGTAAAATGGTGTTGGCGCTAACCTCAGAATTTTGTGTGCTCCAGGAAGAGTGCAAGTAAAAGTGATTGGGCAGTGGGGCGGGGTGGGGGGACTGAACAGATGATGACGACAAGGGAAAATTAAATAAATATTTAATTTCCCCAGTCATCGTCTGTCGAGTTGCCCCACCGCCCCACCGCCCCATCGCTCTTCCCTGCACGGGCCGCTCCTGGTTGGGGCACCTATGGTAGAGCTCCCTTTCTGTTCTATTCCTCCTTTCCATTCATACTCTTCTTTTGAATTGTATCTCCTACTTGTTGCACTTGTTTGAAGTCATTGTCAGGCTAGCCTTGTAGTGTTAAACTACTCCTCTCCACCAGTTGACTCATGGTTGTTAACGTATGCACTCGTTTTTTTACTTATTGAAGACAGTTTGATGTTTTGGATAGACCGCAGATGATCTCTGTGAAGTGTTTGAAAACCTGTGCAAGGGAACCGATTATTATAAAGTCATGACACAGCTCCTTCTGGAATAAATGAAGAGGAAACCTTATATGCCAAGACTTCAACTGATGCTGGTGATAGGGAAAAGTCTGAGTGGTTTGATCACACCAGCATCAAAGAGGGAAATTTCCATCACCCCCAGATGGCACTGTATGCTTCAACCTGTAGTAAACAAAAGTATCCTGCTAGAGATCAGGCGAAATGTTAACCAGCTTGTGTCCGGCCCCTGCCCTGGCGCATTGCGGGATTGAAATTCAAGCCATGTTCTAATGAATTTAAAGGACAAATGTGGAGGGCGGCAATGTCATCTGCTCACAGTTAGTCATTCTGATCATCGTCAAACTCCTTGATATGCATATCAGATTAGAAATAATTTAATTCTGAGGACAATGGAGATGGGATCTGATGGAAAAGGAGGAAATATGCTTAGATCTGCTGCTAGAAGGGCAGGTTACAGGATCCTTCACTTGGGAGCGCGTACGGCCTGGGAACATTCTCCCACAGACTTCATGTCCCCGGGATTGGACTGAGCTGTGATTGCTCTGGGAAGAGACTTCAACCTCAAAACCTCTGTGACGTCAGCACATCTCTGTTTGGGTTGGCCGATTCAACACAGGGTCATGCTTTGAGTTTAAGCACCAGAATCATAACGATTTAAAATAACTCGAAATACAGAGTTTACTTTGCTGGTTATTGAGGTACTTAGAGCTCCACTACTTAGACTAGAGGACTAGAGAAGTTTCCACTGTTTGTGATAGCATTGAATAACAAAGATATCACACCTGCCGCCTGCACTGGCCTCATAGCACCCTGACAAACATATATTATGTGTTGCCAAACATCTACACATCTGTGTGCGGGCGGCGAGGGTTGACACCATGTCAAGGGAAGAGATGTTTTTTATCTGAAACAAAAAATATACAGAGCAACAATGCAGAGGAGAATTCTAATTTCAGTCAGGTACACGAGGTTGAGTGAATAAAGAACTTTGCCGAAATGGCTTGTTTCTGTAATTCCCTAATTCTTATTTCCTGGAAGAAAGTTTTGTAATTGCCACTGTAATTTATTGGTTATGCATTTTTATGAGAATCTTCCTGCTTGACGCTCCTGCGGGTCAAGACAGCCTCAGTACTCCAGAGGGAAGGCAGTGGTCAGTAAAGCATAAGAGTGGTAAGCTTCAGGCAGTACAATGATGAGCAGAAACGTACAAAAAAGCAGCAGTTAGCAGGAGCATTGCCTTAAAGAGTTACAGGGAAACATGGTCAGCATTGGCAGTGAGCTGGTGCAAAGGCAGTCTGCAACAGAAGTGTAACATGAGTGAAATACAGAAACAGCTAAGCATTATATGAACCCGGACCAGCCTGCTGGGCCAAAGCACTGGCAATGCCTCAATGCCAGAGTAGTCATGGTTAAAAAAAAGGCGTAGGAGAAGCATGGGCTTTTGATTGACAGGAACGGAAAACATAGCAGAAACCAATCCCCAGTGAGATCCAAGTGTAGAAATACCTGAGAGAGGATGATACTCAAAAGAACAGCAACGCATGCAAGAGGCACAACCATGTCGAGGAATAACACAGCAATACTCATAAGAATCCTTAGCAAAGTCATGATTTAAAGCACCACTGCACAGCAGAAGTTTCATATGAAGGACCTATTTTGGATGCTGTGCTGTTTGGAAAATGCAGTGCCGCTGTCACTAGTGTGTGTCTAGCGGGACAATGGAATTTATGTCAGTCATTGAACCAGTGCTTCATTTGTGAAAATATAAGTCCCAGGTCTCAAGCAGGGTATTCCACAGCAAATGCACCATCCACAGCTCCTGCCACTGCTGCTGAATGCCAATGTCAGCATTACCTATGAACCTTCACACTTAAACAAGTGTGAAAAAATAGAACTATTCCAGCTCAGCCAAGCTGTTGGAATAGCCTGAAAGTGCTAGCTTTAGCACTTACAGACTATCCCTACAGCCTTAAAGCCACTTCCAGCTGCACCCTACAACTTTATTATATTTAATTTCTAAATACTAGTGATATGTTCTGCTTTAAAATAGGTAGCGAGCGCCACCAACTGGTGCACTCTCATAAATGAGTATCAGCATATAGAAAGAAATAAGTCCCATCACCAGAACAAATTAAGCTCTACATTAAACACAAGCAGAGTACACAGCCTGTGACACATTTTCTCAGCACAGGTCTGAAAAGAGGCTCACCACTTGATTATTACCCATTGTCATACTGGTCTGCTCTCCTCCCTCTGTGGGGGATGTAAAAATGCTCTTCAAATATCCCTGCAGTGGTGACGCAGCACTCTGGCTCTTCCCTACGCTCCTACCGAAAGCACAAACTGCACTGAAAATTAGGGACTTGATTAGGAACTAAGCAGTAATGCACATTTGAAGCCTCACCTGTGTGGATTACAAAACAGAAGCCTGTTCCCAGTGAGTTAAGGCATTTCAGACCTTTGCCGAAGTCTGACGTTGGGTGTCCTGGTTACATCAGTGTCCTGATGAAGGCTAAGGGTTTGATGATGAGTTTGGTGGTCCATCAGACTGCTCAACCCGTAGTGGAGGTGTGGTGGCAGTCAGGGACCACCGCACTAGTGGTCCGACCGCCGTATTACAACTACAGTGGTCTGACCTTCATGGCACTGCCGCAACCGCCAGGGATCCGCGATCCTTGGAGGTGGTGCGACGGTGTCAGGCCACAATATTCTTGGCAGGGCCGCTGAGGCCCGCCAAGCATATTATGAGTTTCCTCACTGCCTGCTGTCTCATGGCGTGGTTCACACCTTGAAACTGCGGGAAGAGAGGAATCTAAGGAGGCCCTGCTGGACCCCACTGTTGCCTCAGGCCATGGGGATGCATGCAGGGGGTACAACATGTGCCCCTTGTCTGCATGCATGCCCAGGTCTTGCACAGCATGGGTTAAACAGTCCATGGAGTGCAGGAACTTTCTTGGCCGTTCACATTGCAGTGTTTTTTTCAAAGGGCAACAAAGTGGGAATGCCAAAGGACCGCCCGTCAGACAACGAGGAACCTCGTAATCTGGCCGGTGGACGAGTTTGGCGGTGTGGGAGCAGGGCGGTGGCATGCCACCCCGCTCCCGCACCGCCAAACTCATAATAGGCCCTAAGTCCAATGGGTAAGCAGTTGACATGCACAGCAGAAGGCTTGCCATGATATATGTAACGGGTAGCCTCAGCACTTTATGTGAAGATGTTCTGCAACATTGATAGACATTTTAAGCACTAATCAGTTAGCAGATAGCCCTTTAGGCCCAGTCACCCTTTGAGTAAGGGCTGGTACAGGGATTTTCATCAGTCTAAGCAGAGTGACATTTTCCGCACTCCTTGTCACCACAAAAGGACCCCATGTTCTGCGCGTACGGGCAGTCTGTTGTCCCCCATCGTCATGCTAGTAAAACGCTAGGCGCCACCTAGCACTTCCTTTCTGTATATCTGTCTCCAGCAATATCTAGAGCTTTGCCGCCAATCTTCAGCTTTGGTGATGTGTGAGACCACAGGAAGGACACCCCAAACAGATCGCGCTCAGCGCAGACTGAGCACGCCTTTCCCTGTCCACGCAAACTCTCCTTGTACATATAAATCTCACTGCAGTGCTCATAATGGAAGATTGTTCCGTGTGATTGTTTTAAACTTTCTAGCATGTTATGTCAAGCTATTATTAACTGCTTGTAGTTTTTGGATGGCTCCAGTGCGAATTAGTTCCAGGCATGCAGGCATGGGTTTATTTGTCTAGGACATGCTGGCCTGCACATGAATCCTGTCCTATTTTCACAGCCTAGGTGGTTTCTCCCTCGTTGGCGCTCACTAGAGACTGTGGGTTCTTGATTCTAACCATAACAAAAATACTCGGTTTATATTTCTGCATCCCAATTGTTCAAATCAATTTGCAGCTGTTATCATTTCCTAATCACAATTAGCTCTCATTAGACCATCCTGGGGAGGAAGGAAGACTGCCTGGAAGCTGACCCAGGGGTGGCACAGATGTGCTCCTGGGGATGCTGTCAGGGGCGGCCCATCACTTGTGCTGCATGCAGAGGGCAGATGCAAGCAAACCAGGCAGGCAGAAGGGGGGAAAGGGGCAATCAGGCTTTGTGGCAGGATTTTGAGAATAATATGTTGAATGTAGATCACCCCCCATTATGCTTCTCCGGTCTGAGGCTTTGTGAATAGTTGGAATATGTGATTCGAATCAAAGGGTTCCATTACTATTTTTTAAAGACGCCCATTTGCGCGGAAAGGGACTTTGGTTTGAATCTCTTGATTTGAATTTACTTTTAGCTTGAATTTTCTTTTTCTGTGAAATGGGATGTTCTCCCAGGCTATCCTGCTTCCCTCCACTCACTTCTGCCTCTTCTCCTTCAGTTCTTATTCGTTTGTCTGGCCCTGGAGGGGTAGGAGAAAACATAAGACTAAAACCATCCAGTGGCCAACGAGTCACTTGGAGCATGTCACGGGACAACCAACCAGAGACCAGCAAACAAGAAATCCAGTGGCAAACCGAACACCTTTTGAGCTCACAGATGAACAAATAAGACTGCTTTATGAGGGACTTGGGTTTTTCACAATAAAATGCGAAATGGTCAAATTCTTTAGGCAAGTAAAAGTGAAAGTTTTGTTTGCTAACAATGGCATCACAGACCGTAGGAACAAATGTTTTTAAAGTCCAGCACCTTGCAGCATACCACCAAATGTTACAGTCTTTAAATAGGTGGTAATCCATGAGATTGAACTACCCGACCAAAATAAAAGTTCCACTTTTTTAACCCGCTGATTAGCGTGGTGCCATAGTACACGCTTTTCACAGAAATTCACTGAAATTTACCACTAACAAAATGTAGGGGATAACGGCTGCACATATAGACATGGAGCATTAGCCATAAAACATCTTTACAGGAAGTTATTCCCCGTTGTGTGAGCGTTAAAACCTAAATAATGGACTGTCTCCCCAATATGTACGGTGGCAAAATAATTACTACTTCGCAGCATTACCGGTTGTGCAGGTCCTGTAAATGAGGGCTTAGTATTGAAAAGGGTCATTGTTATCAGATAAATGTGACAATTCGTCTGATCAAAAGGACATGTGTGGTGAAGAGCAGACTTTGGAATCCAAACATCTGACTTCACTTTATGACTATCTCTCTCAGTTGACCACAATGTCTGATCGTAACTCAAGCTTTGCTGCCTTGTAAGCTGTACCTCAAACCCATTCTCTGTCAACAAGGGACTTGCCTAAAGTCAGTTTAGCCCAGGGGCAACTCCTCCACTAGGGCAGAGAGGCGTCGCCCCACTGCTTTCTCGCATCTACGAGAAGCAGAAACATAAAAAGGTAAAACTACCATTGTATGTTTCTGCTTCTCGCACTGCGAGAAAGCAGAAGTGTTTGATTGCAGGCAGGCGGGTGAGCGGGCTGCTCTACGAGCAGGGCCGGGCAGGGGACGAGTGCTGTGCCCACTCCTGAGTGAGCAAGAATGGTTTGGTCGGCACTCTGGGGCTGCCCAAACCAGTCATGCGCACTCTGCCCTTTCTCCATGCTGCAATTCAGCCTCCATGGAGAAAATGGCCTTCCCATAGGCGTCTGGCTGGGCGCCGTCCCGCCCAATCACAACGCTGCCATTGCAACGTTGTGATTGGCTAACGGGAGGGGCTGGAGGCTGCCTGCTTCTCTGTTCCTGCCAGAGGCAGGAGAGCAGGAGCAGGATCTGAGAAAGCACGGGACCCAGCAGGCTGGCGGGCAGGTACGTTTTTAAAATGTATTACTACATTTACCAGCCGCCCTAACCCCCTCACCCACAATTAATGCCGGCCGCTAATGGTTTAGCCTGTAATCAGTTCGCAAATGTGTGCATTCAAATTATTAGCGTATGGTACACATTAACTTAGGCATGGTCATGTCAATGATGTCAACCAGCAGCAACCATTGGTAACAGGAGACTTCGGGTTGCTTTGCGCAGGGTCTTCGTGAATCTGGACCCGTGTGAATGTCTTGCACTGCGCCACTGTTGTTGGGATGAGCTCAAGTGAATCGGTGGTTCCTGCATGTCTTGCATTTATCCTTACTCGAGATACCACTGAAAGGTTTCCCAGGTACCCTCATGAAACGCTTTGGGTAAAACACTCATTACTCCTGTAGCGCTCCATGACATCACTTACTGTGAGGCACTCTCAGAAGACATCCTCCGGGTATCAAGGGAATTGTTTTGGCCAGCAGGGGTCGCCCGCAGCTCTCATGACTGCCTTTTGCATCAGTTATGTGTCTCTGGGGATATTTCAGTGATCTGGTTAATACACTTACAAGGAATATGTTATCTGGATTACATAGCTTGACCAAGTATGCAGCTGCGGTATGATGCTCTTTAATAAGAACAGCATATTTATTTTGGCAGCTAACGCGCCACGGCAACCATACAGTAGCCTGAGTGGTGTTTGCTATTGCGTTTTACATACATGGTGGCAATGTTGCCGCATTTGACCTCTGCAGGGCCTATGCAATGCTGTGAGTGGACGTCTACAGGTCAAGTGAAACTACAAGTACCCGGGTGCTTAGTGCATTTGACTACAGTGTCAGGGTAGCCCTAACGTGTCACGTGCCATGGCGCTACTATGGGGTACTATTTGGAACTTTCCCTAAAACAGCTAAAACAAACAGTCCACTTTAATAAGGTGAAAAGATGAAAGCCTGAGCCGTGTCCTTTAATAGAAATGTAACCTGTGGAAAAATGATTCGTATAGTTGATAAAAGTAAACCGGTGGGGCATGGGACATTTACCCCTCAATGAACTATTGGGCTGAAAGTTTGGGTTTTTCGAAATACTATTTGAACACATAAAATAATTAAATTCAATAAACACAGAATCAATGATTCCTGAAGATTCATTTAGAAATAGGTAAGTACATAGGCCCATATTTTAAAGAAGCCTTTGCGCTGTCCTTGCGATACGTAGGGCGACAGAGGGTGAACTCAAATGTAATAGTTACAAAGCCACGCAAGGTCTGATTCGCAAAGCTCTGTGTGGCTTTGTAAAGAAATGTAATGCGAGGCAGCTGCTTGCGCTGTGTGACAACACATTTCGACTTGGTAGACATTCCACTGGTGGAGCACGGGCGTTCCCGTGAATCCCAATGGATTTTGGTGCTTTCCCAGATTTACAAAGATTGTAAACCTGCGAACGTGTCAAAATGCTGCACCTTCCCTAGCTGGGCGCGACGAGGAGAACTATGGGGCATATTATCAAGACGGGGCGATAAAATTATCGCCACTTTATCAGCAGGAAACTGCCGATAAAGTGGCGATAATGGGTTTGATAATATGCTCTATGGAATTCCAATCGAAGCTCATGTTCGATGTCCTTCGCATTTAACATGAGCTTCGATTGGAATTCCATAGAGCATATTATCAAGCCCATTATTGCCACTTTATCGGCAGTTTCCTGCCAATAAAGCGGCGATAATTTTATCGCCCAGGCTTGATAATATGCCCCTATATTCCTCCTCACTATTTCCTCTATTTGTGCTGCCTCTAAGGATTATTTGTGTGTAAGAAGTCTTGCCTTCCTGCACGAAAATTAGTCTGACTTGCACCATGATACAAGGGTGCCTGCGTTGGCACTGGGCTGCACAATATGTGTCAGTGCAGATAAAGAGAGAGCAAAAATGCTCAATATTTTTGCAAACACAGAGCATTTCTTCCCTCCTTCACGCAACGCAGCGCCTTTTCTTGGTGCCCTGCGGTGCATGAAAGTTTAGTCCATGTGGCCCATATTTTGCATCCTTACCAGGTGGGCTCATCCATATTATCAGCAAGGATAGTAACAGAATGCAATCAGTTTCTGACTAGCAAAGTTTTTCTATTTTATATGTTGGCAGACCGGCTCAGAATCAAAGTTGTCAGGTACACTTTAAATATATTTTGGTCTACAGCACATACACGTACATTGCATGATGAAAAGTTGCTGAGGGCTCAGTACACGGTGAATCGTGAGTGAATAAATATACCCAGTGCAGCTAGGGTGACCAACCGTCCGTAAATTTCACGGACAGTCCATAATTTCGGCCGTCTGTCCGTTGTCCATGAAGGATTGTTTAACGGACGCCATTTGTCCGTAATTTTAACTGGTCGCCCAACCTGCACAGCTAGCCCCCACCTCCCTTCTTGACTGTGATGCTGCTGAGGTTGGGTGTAACAGACTCGGAGGCAGTACAAAAGCTCAGATACCCATCAGCATTGGCAAGGCACAGCGGGATGGCAACCCTCACACCTTCAGCCCTTGATGAGCTGTTAAGAGGGGCTTGAAGGTGATAGAGGGAGGGGCGGCAGCTTCGGAGCAGGGGCATCTATTCAGATGCAAACAGCACTGAATGCATCTTGTATTTTCAATTGGTGTGAGACATTCCCTTTCTGCACAGGGTTCCAAATATCCTAGAACCGGCCCTGATTACACCGAGGCAGCACAGGGATCACTTTACAGAGCTTAATTACTGTCACTAAATTGTAAACAAACCTCGATTCTTCAAACATGCAGTCTATATTGTAATAAAATAGAGAAATGGCACAATCACACTCACACTGATTAACAAAGTATGGAGGACAATCAGTTAAATCGGTTCTCTTGGAGTATCTCCTTTCAGTACTGTACATATGTGTGGGGGGAGGGGGGCAAAACTAACATTTTGGAAACAGAGCCTGTCTTCTCGTTGTCTTATCCAGGAGGGGGTAAGGAGCCCTCCCCCACCCTGGAAGAGACCAAGATGACACTAGAATACTGCATACCCACCCCTGTGTCCACCCTGGTGGATCCTGTTCCCCCTCCAGTGATGGCTCTTGTCCCCCCATGTGGTGGCTCCTGCCACCCCACCCCCCCCCCCGCCTGTGATGGCTCCTGTTCCCTCCTGTAGTGGATCCTGTCTCTGCCCCGGGTGGCTTCTGTCCCAGTCCTGGAATGTCTCCTGCAGCGAGGGTGAAGTTCTTGATGGGCCTCTTCTCAAAAAGGCTCAGCTCAAAATTAATATGAAAAGGTGGGCGAGTGAGTAAGTGAAGGGATGGCTGGATGAATTAGTGAAAGTGTGAATGGATGAATAAAAGATTGAATAGATGGATAATGGGAGGGGATGGATGGATTGATAAGTGAGTGGAAGGATGGAAGAGAGAAGACGGAAATAGCTGGATGTATGGGTGGAAGGGTAGCAGGATGGGTAAAAGGGTGGATAAATGAGTGAAAGGATGGATGAGTGAAAAGGTGGATGATGAGTGAGTGGGTGGATGGATGAGTGAAATGATGGATGGATTGATGAATTGATAAGTGCAAGGGCGAATGGATGGACGGATGAGTGAAAGAGTGGATGTAAGGATGGATGAGAGTGAAAGGGACAGTAGATGGACAAAATGATGAATAGACCAGTGAAGGAGTGAAAGGATAAATGGATGAGAGAAAGGATGAATGAGTGATAGGGTCAATGGATGGATTCTTTAGCGGATGAGTAGATGGGTGGGTGGATGGATGGATGGATGGATGCAAGGAAGGGTGGGTGGATGGATGGATGGAAGGAAGGATTGCTAAGTGAGAGTCGATGGAGAGAGAAAGGGAGGATGATGGATGACTGAAAGGGTAGATGGGTAGAAGGATCAGTGACTGGGTGGATGGATGAGTAGGTGAAAGGATGGCTGGAAAGGTGAAAGGGTAAATCGCTGGAGGATGAGTGAATGGATGGATGGGTAGAAGAGTGAATGGCTGAGTGTACAGATGGATAGGGTGAAAGGGCGGATGGATGGATAATGGATGGATGAGTGAAAGGATGGATGAAGGGATGGATGCGTGAAATGAAAGATGGAAGGATACATGATGGATAGGTTTGCAAATGGCTGAATATGTCTAGGTATGGCTGGGCTTACTTATATACAATTGCGCGACCTCTGATGTGTCTGTAAAACTTATCCAATTGTCCTGAAGTTTTGTCCTGAATTTTGACCTCCTGTCCTGAATTTGTGTCCTGAATTTTTACCCTTTGTCAAGAATTTTTACACTCACCGTCCTGAATTTGCACCAATGCCAGTTGGTCACCCTAAGTGCAGCGGGAATGGTACAGGTGGATAAAACCGCGCCTCTGTCTGATCTTTGGAGCATACGTGTCTGATCCAGTAAGGGGTGTCGACGTCTCTGACCCTTAGATGGTGCAAGACCCCGGTTCTCATCCGGACAAAAGTCACTGTCCGCGGTCGCTATTGCAGCAGTCTGTCCGTCGTCGCTTGCGCATGACGAAATCACAAGCTTCAATAAAAGAAAAGAGCAATACAATCTTTTAAGAACAACCATTATTTAAATTATTTCATTATATGACACTTTCTTGGGATAAGTGGGATACGATTTGTACGCAGAATAACAGAGTATACTGAACATATTATAACGTATCATGTATATATCGTGATATAAATTTAAAATTTCCAAAAAGCCCTCTTCACCTACAACAGAGCGAAGCCTGCTCTTCCGCTGTTGAATTGCTCCGAACGAGCCGCATGTGTCCGATATTGGTGCTGCACCGCCACCTGCTGGTTGGACGTTTGGGTGCCTTCCATGTCATATCTTTGGAAGGCGAGAGATGTACTGGAGGTTCATGGCAAAACCAGCTCTCCTGCCAGACGGGTGGCAGTGAAGGGCTGAGAGGGGAAGTCATACGCCTGCTATCTGATCCTGACCATGCCGGCTCTGCAATGGTTTTCATCCACCAGCATTTTAGCCGGAAAGATTCGACGAGTTACATCCGCCTCTGACATTGGCCTTGGTCTGCAGCTCACACGTTAGAATCCTGATAAAGTCCACTCAGCCCTACCCAAATATACTCACATGGTCTATATATTGTATACCATTAAGTGGTGTAATGTTGCACTCTTGGATCTCATCATTCAGAAACAGGAGACAACAGGAAATGCTTTGTGGAAAAAAAGTTATTATTTTCTGCCCTCTTTCCTCCTATGGACCACGGCCTACTCTTAAAAAATGAAAAGAATACTTTTCATTTTCATTTTTGTAACGTATCTCATTTTCCTTTAAGGAAAACAGGCTGCATTACCAAAAAAAATCCTATATTTAAAAAACAGTCACAGACATGGCGGTCTTCTGACCCCAGCTGGCCACCATCCGTGTGTTTTTGCAGCCATTCACAATGGGTCGCAAATTGTGACACGCCTCATGAATATTGATGAGGCAGGTCCATTTGTCACCAGCTGCAAATTACTAACAGTGTCCAACACATTGCTGTACATCGCAGTTTGCGATTTCCTAATAGCGAGTC
The DNA here is from genome assembly GCF_964263255.1 of Lissotriton vulgaris. Taxonomy (NCBI): domain Eukaryota; kingdom Metazoa; phylum Chordata; class Amphibia; order Caudata; family Salamandridae; genus Lissotriton; species Lissotriton vulgaris. Next base: position 998,285,923 of record NC_141695.1, on the reverse strand, counting down.
GCTAAAATTCGCTATTAGGAAATTGCAAAGACGCGAATTCGTACACCTGGCCTCATAAGTGTACTGCATAAGGCTTCTGTGAATGCAATACTCCATACATCCCACATAGACCTGAATCATGCATTTGAATGTGAAAGGCGTACTCAGCCTTTCATTTTTCAAAGTAGCTATTCTTCAAATACCCTATGATAGTTCGGTTGGTTGTCTCTGTTATATACCTTTTTTATTATTGTTATTATTATTCCTGTTTTGGTTAGAGATATTTACCCCAGCCATTACGTAGTTGCGCGGTGCCATATCGGCATTGTGAGAAGCGTTAGGAATGAAAATGAAAGTTGTTTTTGCTTTCCACTGTGAAGTCTTTCACGAAAACACCAACAGTGGGCATTTCGTGTTGTAATGGAATTACCAGTTTTCTATGCTCACTTCACCGGGCCCCTTGCATAAGAGGAGAGCTTTTGTGCTATGCAGCACCATCTAAGCGGGCAGACTATTAGTCCCAGAGCACATTTTCGGGGCTTTATTCATAACCTCCTCCATCTTAAAACATCCAACTTGGCTGGATATTGAGCTTATCGAGTGTGGTACTCTACGTCATTTCCACTCCCTTTACCACCGCCTGCAGTAAGCCTTATCTGCCCGCTACTGCCACGTTTGAGCAAAGTTAGAAAATAACTGTTTATAGTTATGGAATAAAGCAGTTTTAGGACATGTAACCCTAATGGTAAAACCCGCATCTGCCACGGAAACTGTCCGGTAACCCCCTACGCCCACTGGAGCCAAAGACAAGGTTTTGTAATCTTAAGGTCATTTTCACATTGTATGAACATATTGAGTGACCTTGGGGACAGGCTAAATACAGGAAGGCAGAGCTGTAAATAAAATGGAGAGGGCCCTGAAAAAGGTGGGCAAGTCAGTGTGTGGGCAAACAACAGAATTAGATCTGGTCCAGTGGAGGCCTTTTAGCCATGCAACTAGGACGCCTACCATCTAACCAGCTTTACCACTTCACTGCAACATGTTGGAAATAACCACACTCTTCTAAATCTTGACAAGGCCAACAACACATTTTTCTGGGGTATTAGTCTGTGAGCCTTACCCGCAGAGTCAAGCCCCCCCCCCTCCCTCCCCCCCTCCCCCGTTGTTGGTCAGTGAGTACATTTAAAACCGCAGAACCAGGAAACATGTTTTTTAAAACTGACCTCTACATTTCGACAAATGGTGTGTTCCTAGGCAATCACATTTTGAACGTATTCCCCTGCTTCCATTTTTGACAAGATTGGTGGTATAAAAATCAATCTAAAAGCTGTGAGAAAGTATGTGTTTACAAAAAGTGGCCAGGATGTTATTTGGGGGAAGACAGTGCCCCGTCTCCATGCAATCACGAAAATTGTCCTTTAATCTGACAATATATTACCACTATGACACAAGATGAGTGGAATAAATTAACACCAAACAATGTCCAGCATTCCAGCATGGTTCTCTTTCACACAATCTGTTAACAGCAGATGTCTACTTTCTGTAATTTCCTCTCTATAGCTGAACTGCTCCTGAAGCTGCAGTGCACAGGACACCTCATATGCTGTAGCCCCTCCCGCCTGGTACCAACAGGCACCTCTTCAACAGCCTATACAGTGCTGAAAGAGTAAGAGTTGGACTCTATGCCTGGTCATCCACGCTGTCCCATCGCACAGCTCGAATCCTCTTGTGAGTGGCAACAAGCAGGATATTTGGCTCTGCACAACAGCTAATTGTGTTTATCAGGACAATTCAGAGGAAAACCGGATGGTTGGCCAACCTAGAGGCAAAGACACAACAAGCCTCCAGAAGGTCAGGCGATGGCCCTCTGCTCTAGGAGACTAGCTGTGACAGGCCGGAAGGTGTTCCCTCCTCATTCGTCCATATTCTGATGCCTGTCGCCCTTCAAGGCCAGAGGAGGCAAGAGCTAGACTCAATCCACCTATGACGTCACTGGCGGCCTTCCTGGAGAGCGCCTTGATGAGACTGCGTCAGCTACAGGGCTGTTTTGCAGGTGTCGCCTGATTGGCCCATTATTTCATCACACGTTTTTTGAGTCTCCTGCTCAGTAGTGTATATAGCAGCCTGCACTACAGACAAAAAGAAAGAGTTAAAGAAAGAGAACTACAGAGAAAGAGAGAGAGGTGGAAAAGAAAGAGGCAGAAAGAGTCCATGGGCTCGGATGAGTATTTTATTGGAGGTGGCTTTTGGTTCCCAGTCCGGTCCTGGCGGTAGGAACCAATTTGCTGGACAACTGGTGTCCCACTGCGGTTCAGACCTGGCACCTGTGCAAACGCCATTGTTGTCGGGCAAACCTTAAAGCTCCCCTTCCAATAAGAGGAGTTCTTTTATAATGCCTTTGCTTTCCTTAGTCATCAGTTCTCATTTTCGCCTCTTCTTTCAAAATTATTGTTCACTCTCTAGAGAGATAGCTGTCACGTGATGGTGCATTTTTTAGTAAATGAGGGCAGAGGGTGTTCAGTTTCTGCAAACCAACAAGCACAAATACCTACATATTTCTGGCCCCATAAACAAAATGTGACCGACGGAGTTGCGGAAAACCATGGAGTTGAAATGTATCCTTGTGTGTGACAGCCAGCCTGACAGAAGGTTCGAGAAGCGGCTTGAAGAGCCGGACGGCTGCAGCCACAGGCACGCATCAAATCTTCCATTTCGTTAAGAAATCTATAAACTGCTTTTAATTTTCATGCTTCCCTCTCCACTCATTCTCCGTGTATTTATTTTGGCTCACAATTATAGGCATTGATGTCCAAGGCAGTCATGTACAGTTTAATGCATCGTAAAACAATATCCACGAACAAGACCCATGAAAACGCCATAAAAAATGTGTGCATTTGCTGTAACCATTTAAAACTCATAAAGACTCGCTGGACCGTCAATCATTTCTCGTGACTCATGGCTTTACCACTGTTTTATAATAAAGAACATATGAATGCCTGCCATGGCTGCTGAGCTGCATCTTTTTCTCTGCCCTGATGTAAAGTTATCTTCAACAAAAACGTTCTTCTGGTCCAGCTACCCCCCAAAGCCTGCAAGAAGCACGGCAGGACTGGCGTATGGGCAGCGACGCGACACACAAGTATTGGGCCCCACTGCAGAATGTGGTCAAGGGCCTCCAAGTATCCCATATCTCTCAGATGTTCATTGGCTTTGGGCTGAATGGGGCCCACCTAAAGGAATTGGGGGCCCCTGAAGACTTGGGGGTCTCGGAACAGGTGGTCGCAGGCCTGTGTTACCCCCCTGCCTATGGGACGCAGCAATATATGACAGGCCAAGTCATTGGAATAAGGCAGAAAGATTAGACTGGGCAGAGTTTCTTAAGTGTCCCTGAATTCTCAGGGCTTGACATAGAAACACAGAAGTGCAGGGACTCCTGGTCGTAGAGCACCTGTTGGCTGCTGAGAAGTTCTGGAACTCGCCCATTAAAAGCATTGGAGCAGGGCTGAGAAGTACTGGTACTATCCCTTCCGAATTAAAGAAGTGCGGATACTGAGTAGGAACAGAGTTTATTTTGAAAAAAAAAAGCAAAATCAGTCTGTGAATGGACTAGAAAAAAGGGAAAGTTCTCTGCCTGAACATGGGATAAATACTTCTGTTTGGTCTGACACTTTCTCTGCAGGCCACAAAAAAGTAAGCGGACAGTAGGTTGCCTGTGGTAATTTACAAAGGATGGCCATCAACCATTTGGAATGGACTCACTACAGAGGTTTGACTACAATAATTTTGAGTGGGGAGCTACGAACATTACATGTAAATACTTGATTCTATTTATTCCTCCATTTTATTCAAAATTAATTAAAAAGCACATTTAAAAGACAATTCTCAAATGATCAATTCTTTAAATTATCTTCCTGTAACAGGACTTACATTGTGGTGAAAAACATTTGCATATTTGAATTAACGTACTGTACAAAATATAGTTTATTGCCTTCTTAACTATTGTAGAAAGACCCTCATTCCACTGTAAATTTGATTCTCAAAGGGCACAGCAAAACGTGTTTTGTGTTAGAATACCCCTTCCTCAGAGCTATATAATAATCTATATCTCCATCAATTGCATTTTAGTGATGTATTTTTCAGTATTAGATCCAGTATCTAGGTTTATTTTCAGTTTTACGAATGCCTTCTTATACAACCTTCAAAGAGTGATACTCATACGAGCCATTAATCTAATTTTAATATCCCTGAGTGCGAATGATTCTAAAAGCTAGATTGCATCTTCTTATATCATTGAACGCATCATTCTTTCTATATGGCTATACAATTATGCTTTGCGCACCGTCACATGCATCCTTTGCAAGTTTTTTCATCTCACTCAGGGTCCTCTGGTACGCGAAATCATTGTACACTGCTTAAAACAAAATGGCTTCCCAATGATGCCAACTTTAGTTGTAGAAATTAGAAGGAGAGGACATGGGAGGAAATTGTTAACGCGACAACCAACTTCCTGCAAATGTACACCCACCGCAAGCCAAAGTATGGGTGAAATCCCTGTGCCTGTACAATCCCGCCCTGCTGCTAGGATTACGTTCAAGAGCAAGAGAACACGCATAATGACAGTGCTTACTGCAAGCCTATCAACTCTAATCTTTTAAGGAGAAATGGATCTTAAAATTACCTACTGCCTGAAGCGAGCTTTAAACGTTTTTTTTATCCCACATGGATTTATTTTAAAGCAGGTGATTTATTTTCAAAACTGCCTTGTTACTGCAGTTCTATAGACCACAATCCGAATATTCTCCAGTCTACAGGGAAAAGTGCAATGTGAACCTCTGTCAGGTGCTCATGACATGAAGTTGTGTCTTTTCAGCTGATATGGCAGCTTTTATTCAATTGATCACAAGAATAAAAAATAAACCTGGAATTATTACTCCCTGGATTTTGACTTCATCTTTATTTTGCAATTTCGTAAAAAATGACTGGGCTTGGGAAGTTGTAAATTACATTTATTTAATGTGTCATAAAATCTCATGGTTGTGACTTCACAAGCTATATAGAACTGTTACTAGTTGCAATGATAATTAATGACCATGCTTTAAATGTGCGATAAAGTTCCTTCTGATTTAAGTTGCAGGTAACTGCAAGTAACTGAGGGCTTCAGGGAGCAAACAAAGGAACGTGGTCAGAGCCAAAGATCTTTTGTAAGGCCACACAACCTCGAGGCACGGGCAATATTTTTGTATGAGCTAATGTAAGGGCTCGTAACTTCTTATGGTACACGGTGCCTCTTGCTCATCTTCTCCCACCAGTATCAAGGGCCGTGTTGTTGAAAAGTTGCAAGCGTTTCCCCATCGCTACATGTTTTATAAAGTTTCTTTTAGAACGAGCCATGATTCTCCATTTGTGGTGGCCACCCAGTGGGTTCCAGTTCACTTGTGTTGAACTACTGCAACTGGTTGACCATCAGTTGGTGGCGGCTTTTAACTAGTAACGCCGTTAACTGGACTAAATCTGAAGACACCTCTGTGTTGCATTAAATGGTTTAGTTGCCAGTTTCTTTGCTTTCGGGGATATCTCTGAACAATTTGCACCGCCTCTGGCACCGACCTCAAGGTACACATTCTATGAGGGAGCAGAAAGAAAGCCCCTTTTTGAATGAGTGTCATACTTAGAATATCCTTACATTCCTCCAATTCCAAACTCCACTGCCCAGAAGACGTTGCAGACAGTCTCCTGTAACACACGTCCACAGACCTGGACATAAAGGGCACAATGTCCTTTTTGTGATTCTGGGGCCAGAGGTTAACAAAATCAGTGCAAGTTTTTATATATAAAGGGCACATTGATGATGAGAAAATACTTTTGGATTCATAAAATGTCTTTTGCAACATGCAAATTTGAAGTATAAGGAGGCTTGAAAGGGGTAATCCACCTGCTCCTTTGGAGTTGCAATAGTATGCACTAGTGTTCTGCATCCGGAAATGAGGTCACAGACCATTTGTATTTAATACTGAACTTAGTGGTGGTCGTTTGAGAAGTGGAAGCTGCCTGTGATGGACATCTTGCACTCTGTGAATGCCAGCTCCGGGGATCAGAGGTGGTAGACAGTGGTCCATCTGACCACTGCATGCTCCTGCTTTTGTCATTCACTGAATGGCAACTTTTATTTTTTAGGTCACTACCTGTCATTTTAGGGGAACATGGTTTCTTCAATAAAAATGCTAACTGTAGGTAATCGGATTATTAATTGGGGTGTGTGACTACCCAGCTCGTAGAAAATTAACAACCCTAGTCAGAATGAAAGCTACAGTCACTAAATAAACCAGAGCTCAACCCCCTGCTAGCAATGGCACAGAGCAAACAGGCTTAACTTTGAGGCAATGTGTAAAGTCTATATGCCATAGCAAACAGTAATAAAGTAAAATGCAAAGAATAACAATTACAAACCAGGTTAAAAATTTGAATTACATTTAATGTGCAAAATGATGCCAAAATTACAAACATCCAATAAGGGAACCGCAGATTTGAATGTTAACATTTTTAAGCAGAAATAGCTCCAAGACACATAAAGTGCCTATGACAGTCAAAGGTCACAGTAGACTGGGACTTGAGTGCATTTTGTGGCTGGCTGAGAAGCAGCATGGGTTTGATTTCACCAACCACGTTCAGTCTGGCAAAAGATTTGACCTTTTGACATGAGCATACTTCTAAAGCCCCACTGGACTTCAGGGTAGGCACTTAGAGATGCGCAGGGGAGCTGTCAGAGGCCAATAACAGGATCCAGCCCAGGCTCAGTTGTCACTGGTCAGCTGGGCAGTTTCAGTAAAAGTCTCTTGTATGTCTGTGCTCCCTGGTTAAACATTGTTAAATTAGCATATTCCTAATTGGCATACATTCCTAGCATAGGACACATAATGTACCCAGGGCCTGTAAGTTAATTCTCACTAGTGGACCGCAGCACCTATTGTGTCATCCGCTACAGTGGCCCTGTAGAACATTGCTTCAGGCCTATTACTGTAGCCCGTCTGTGGCAGTTTAAACACTGAAGTTTGACCTGTCAAAGTAAGCCTTTTTGTCAAGCGAAAACCTCCCTTTAAAATATAATGAAGTCATCTCTATGTAGGTCATGTTGTCCAAAGGCAGGGGGCATCGTTTTTAAAAGTAAGACGTGTAGACATTTAATGTTAACATGTCCTTGAAGTGACTAGCACCCAACGTTATTTTACACTGTTGCAGGCCTAGCTGTCCAATGTAGAAAGGCAGAGAACAGGTTAAATCCCCCATAGCAAACAGTAATAAAGTAAAATGCAAAGAATAACAATTACAAACCAGGTTACAAAATAGAATTACATTTAATGTGCAAAATGATGCCAAAATGACAAACATCCATTAAGGGAACCGCAGATTTGAATGATTTTTTTTTCTCCATTTGATAACTTTATTTCGGTCATTGACCATAAAAGTGCAAATAAAATACATACAAGCACAGTAATAAAATCCATTGATAAAAGCAGTTTAAAAAGTTATTAAACAGTAAGTTATCAAAAAGAGGGCTGTTGCCCCAGTTTATTCCTTATAACAAAGGTATTCCTTCTGCGCCAGATACCATGTAGGAAGCGGGAATCCGAAAAAACAATAGGAGGGGAGGTGTCATATGTTAAAACTCTAAAAGCCTGTGCACATTGTTTAACTCCCAAGTTTCTGCACAACGGTGTCAACCAGTATTTCCGTATTTTACTATACGCGGGGCAGAAGAACAGAACATGCGCAATATCTTCTATACTATTATTGCAAGATGGGCAGGTTCCCTGCTCTGAATCGGCCCATTTAGAAGTCAGTGCCCTAACGGGCAGGCAGCCATGTTGGGTGTATAATTTTCTTGCAAGGGGAGGCTGCACCAAATCTAAAAATTCCTCCCTTTTTGGTGCAATTTTCACCTGCAAGAATTCAGTGGACAGCCTACCCAGAGTGGTCGAACAATATAACACATTAAAGCTGTAATATCTCAGAGAAGCCAACAACTCCGACCTCTGCACCCTGGGGCAACTCTCTTCGGGGGACTCCCACAGTTGAGGCAAACCAATTTGGTAGGAGAGGGCCTTGATGTGAGATAACCAGGGTATATTTTTGTTCTTTATCTGCCCCCAAACTGCAGAAAATTCAGCTCTGTAATCTACAAGCTCCGGTACGGACCAGAGCCTTCTCCAGTAGAGCAGGGGTCGTGCGGCTATCAATTCTTTAATGGACTCGAGGCCCAGGTCTAGCCGCAACGGTATGAGAGGGGTGCTTTGGGGTAGGCCCAACAGATTTCTCATAAAGGCCTGCTCAACCTTTAGTATGCTCAGTGCATTCTTGTGTCCCCAAAGTTCTGCACCATACATAGCTGCTGATCTTGCCTGGGTTCTATAGATCTCAAGAACAGGGGCAGCTGGTTTGAATTGTGATGTTTTGTGGAATTTTCCGATACCCCCTATGATCTGTGTAAGTCTCAGGGCAAAACTAGATACCTGGCGACCCCAATCAAAATCTTCGGTCAACGTGACACCAAGGTAAACAAAGGTTTTCACCCGTTCGAGTGGGGTGCCATTCAGTACAGGGTTCTGGCGGGTGTGCCTCGGGGGATTGAAGATCATAAACTTGGTTTTCTCCAAGTTTACCTCCAATCCCCGCGAGGCACAAAAGGTTGCAAACCCGTCCAAAACCCGCTGGATGCCCGTTGATGTTCGGGACAACAACAAGGTGTCATCCGCGAACATCAAAGCGGGCACCCGGCCAGTAGCCAACCACAGGGCATCACTATCCCTCACACCACCTATTTTATTCACCAAGCCGTTAACATAAAGGCTAAAGAGTGTAGGGGCCAGGGCACAACCCTGGAGTACACCCCTGGTTACGGGGAAACGGGCCGAGAGTTCTCTGTTCCTCCCGCACCTCACCTGGGCATAGTTCCCTGCATAAAATCGAATAGAAACATCTAATAAGTAGGACGGGAGGCCTAGTTCTTCCAGCACCTTCCATAATCTCTCCCTGGGCACAAGGTCGAAAGCGGCCCGCAGGTCTACAAAGACAAGGTAGAGGCTGCCACCATCTACTCTTGCAGTTTTCCAAAAAAGGACCTGCAGCCTAAAAATTTGGTCCAGGGTCGAGATGCCAGATCTAAATCCGGCTTGGAGGGTGGTCAGTATTTCGTGTTCCTCCATCCACCCCAAAATTCTGTCCAGTAGTATCCGGCCCATTCGTTTTTGAGTAGTATCTAAAAGACTAATGGGCCTATAGTTAGATGGAACTAACGGGCAGCCCTTCTTATAAATGGGGACGATCTCAGCTCCCAACCAGGTTTCTGGTAAGTTGGAACCCCAGCGGACCGCGTTGAACAGAACTACAAGGTACAGTGAATTTTAACATTTTTAAGCAGAAATAGCTCCAAGACATATAAAGTGCCTATGACAGTCAAAGGTCACAGTAGACTGGGACTTGAGTGCATTTTGTGGCTGGCTGAGAAGCAGCATAGGTTGGATTCACCAACCATGTTCATTCCGGCAAAAGATTTGACCTTTTGACATGAGCATACTTCTAAAGCCCCACTGGACTTCAGGGTAGGCACTTAGAGATGCGCAGGCGGGCTGTCAGAGGCCAATAGCAGGATCCAGCCCAGGCCCAGTTGTCACTGGTCAGCTGGGCAGTTTCAGGGAAAGTCTCTTGTTGTATGTCTGTGCTCCCTGGTTAAACATTGTTAAATTAGCATATTCCTACTTGGCATACATTCCTAGCATAGGACACATAATGTACCCAGGGCCTGTAAGTTAATTCTCATTAGTGGACCGCAGCACCTATTGTGTCATCCGCTACAGTGACCCTGTAGAACATTGCTTCAGGCCTATTACTGTAGCCCGTCTGTGGCAGTTTAAACACTGAAGTTTGACCTGTCAAATTAAGCCTTTTTGTCAAGTGAAAACCTCCCTTTAAAATATAATTAGGTCATCTCTATGTAGGTCATGTTTTCCAAAGGCTGGGGCATGGTTTTTTAAAGTAAGACATGTAGACATTTAATGTTAACATGTCCTTGAAGTGACTAGCACCCAAACGTTATTTTACACTGTTGCAGGCCTAGCTGTCCAATGTAGAAAGAGAACAGGTTAAATCCCTAATACTGTATCTCAGAAACAGGACTAGCTAGAAAAATAATTCGACATCTATTTTTATAAATCCCATTCAATGATGAAGTCAGATTTTTAATAGATGTTAAGAAAAAGTAACTTTAACAAAGTTACTCTTTTCTTGCCTGAAGTTCTTGGAGGCTACATTTGTATTTGCTCTTGGACTTCAGGCAGCAATAATTAGCATTTGAATAGGTATGTAAATGTGTGAAATGTCTCCCAGGAGCAAACATTAGGCTGGTGACAATGGAAAGGGATGACATCTCTAAACCTCACTGACTATGCAGGGTAGGGGGTTTGAGCATCATTTTAGACATTGCAGTGTCAAATCCTGCTTGAGCGTCAAAGCCTGCTTGAAAGGTCTGCAGGTTTTACATCAAACATTTTGGGGTGTACTTGAAAGGGAGAGGACTGGGTGACAAGATAATTCTTCTGCATCTACTGTCTGTTTGCTGAAGGGCCTGCTTTGTCCCATCAGACTTGTGTCTCTTGTTTTTACATATAACACGGAGGTCACACTAGTAAGGAAGGGAAACAGGATGCCAACACTATTTTTGTGTATCCACAGTCTGATTGATAGGAAACCCTACTGTTATTTTAACAGACTTCTGTCCCTGGGTTTTGTGGGGTACAGTAGCTGCCTCAAACTGGACATTGATGTTAATGTGGATGGACACCGGGATCACTAAAGTACATTCCCCCCACACACCTACCAGCCCTCAGAACCCAAGTTTATTGCAGCTGAAGACTTCACCACCTTTAAAAAATGTCCAAAGTGTGTAGGGTTTGTCCTGGGAACTTTTACCATATTAGTTAGGGCCTGCCCAGGAGTCATTTCCACTAATTAGCTGGTGCCAGGCATAATTGTGGCACTTCCAGGCACCCACTTCAGAACACTTCTGGACAGACCTGAGGAACAAAAGAAGAGGATTGAACCTGCTGTCTGTGACCAGTGGTGAGTCCTAGAGGACTGGACTGTCTCACTCCTGCACCCAGGACAAAGAGTTGGACTTCAGAGGTCATAAGGCTGACCTCCTGCTCAAGATGGAGGGATCGATTAGCAATGCTAAACGCACACAGGTCCAACACCAGCAAAAATAAAGGGTCCATCGAAATTGGAACAATCCAGGGTGACTAAGTTAAAAAGGCAGATATCCACACTAATATTCAGCAAATGTGGATAAACAAAATGACTCATGGCTCATTCAAATTTATAAGGCAAGTATCAATTTATTGTTTCGAGTGATAGGTATTTTACGATGTAGCTGGTCAGTACATCATTTGCAGGCAAGTGTGTGCAAGAAAACACCAATTGATTTGTGACAACATATGAGCACATTGAACCCATATGTAATAGATCATTTGTTGAATCACAAAATGTAAACCACAATCAGAGGGGTACAGAGACAAAGTTCAACTGTTGAATGCCCCCATCAAGTAGACAGCAATCTCTGACTTGGCTCCTTTCTTAATCAGAGAATCGTGTGCTCTGGTTGTGAAACCTGCCTAGAGAGAAGAACCACCTTCAAACAATACAACTCGTGCGAGTGTATATTCTAATTGGGAACAGAGCCTTATCTCCCACGGTGATGTGCCCTTTGTCTGGCGGTCTGATTAATAATTGCAGGAAATGTTCTGCTGGGTTAAATGTGAGGTTATGGTTATTAGCAGTAAGTTTCCCCATTTGTTGCAAAGCTGTCTGCCCAGGGCAACTTTCTTTTGGCATCCTCACTTGGCATTTGTTAAGTGATCTTTTTGCCACATATCCTTTCCCTGCACAGTACCATGTGTGTGTTTGACTGTTGGAGGGAGATGAGTCCCAAGTGTAAGTATATGTGTTTGCAACTATATTGAGCAAACTTAGCTTCATGGCAGCACAAACTGTACAGGTTGTTAAAGACAAAACAAGATTAGAAACAAGGAAGGGGTCTTCTTTATGGGAGTGGTCTTTTAAACAAGATTAGCACCTAGGAAGGGGTCCTCTTTAAGGTAGGGGTCATTTACACATGTTAGCAACAAGGTAGTGGTCCTCCTTAAGGCATGGTCAATTTTCAAGTGCTTCTTGGGTTCTCAAGGGTCTCTAAGAGGTCCTAACAAGGGATAATACAATGTTTATGGTCATTTTTGTATTTTCCTTACATTTATGCACTCCACAAACTTGTGAAGTTAGTGATTGTGTGCTAGGATGGTTTCCTGTGGTTATTTACATGGCATGGTCTAATATTAGGTCAGGGTGTGTCTATTTTAACTGGTTTGTGGCGAGAAATATTATCTTTCCACCTTTTGCCTAAAAGAAGATATTAAAGATGGTGATTTTGGAAGACACAAGTTATTAACTCCTTAACTGCGGCGCAAATTCCACCGCGGTGCGGGAGTTCTATTAAGTGGGCGGGGCCGCGATGATCAACGGTCGTGCGCAGCGCTACCAAGGTAGTGCTTGCAACAGCCGTTGGATGACACGCGCCCACAACGGGTTATAGATGGCCAGTTGTTTACTTTGGTCTTTCTCCACTCTTACCATGAAGAGAAGTAAGCCAGCTAGCTAGCCTGATGGGGGACACCCCCTGCTAAGGCAGTGTGATTTATTTACCAGTGCAAGATGGTGCTTTTACCTCAGCATCTCCCTCCCACCAGGTCCGATACCCCAGTGCGATCCTGCCTGAGATATTTACCTGAAATTCAAAGTTCTGTTAGATGGATGAGTTCAGAATCCTAATGATTTTGATCCCACATAAAACGTATGTATGTATGTATATGTGTGTGTTTGTGTGCGCGCGCAAATGCGTGTGTATAAGCAGCATGGCAGTAGTCTCCATGACATTTAAAGGTTCATTTATCCTTGTTAACATGGGTCCATGCAGAGCTGCAAGAGCATAAAAGGGCCGAGCTCCCTCTGCACAGTGTGGGTTGTGGTGGCGGCCTGCCCTGGAGCGCCATTTTTCCCTAGTAATATTCCCGAGGCACACACTCACTGCAAGTCTGTGACACCACAGCAGAAAGGCCTGTGTCACCAGGCACCACACTTATAGAGATGATCTCATTATTAAGCCACCGTGTTCGTGTTTAAAAAACACAGCATTGTATTTTTCAAGATTGAAGATTCTAAAAAAAAAATTGGGGACGTAACAGGCATCCATAAAAGTTGCATAGCACTCCATAACAGTTACAACACTTGATATAAAATGCGGTTTGTCAGAGTAAAACATGTGTATAGCAATATACAAGTAGAATCCCTGAAATAAGACAGTATTTGCAGCACGATTATTAAAACTGTTAAAATCCCACAATATAAAGATCATTCTACAAAGGAGAGCGGTATACATAGCAGCATTCCAATAGAATCCCTGAAATAGGGCAATATGGCACAGCACAATTAAAAGTGCATAGTGCTCAGGGACTTCACTGCAGATTATAAGAGCCCATATGCAAGACAGTTTCATTATCAGATAAATGTAATTAAAAGGTAAAGGCTGGTCTAACATGAATTTATTCACAACAGTTCTTTTTTTAAAGTGGAATTAAAAAGTATTTTGTATATATTTCATAAAAGTTACAGAAAACTGCAAAGTGCAACATGGGCTTTCCTGACTTGCCATCACATGGACAGGGGATATCATTTAAATTCTTCGTGTAACCTAAGGGGAAACACAGCAAGAATGTTGCTGTGTTTCCCTAAAACGAAATAGTAGTGAACGTTCCCAGCGCCCGCCTGAGATAATTAGTGCGGTCGTTTGACGAGATCATACTCCGATAATCTATAAAATGTAGGGCATATTATCAAGGACAGGCGATACATTATCGCCGCTTTTATCGGCAGGAAACTGCCGATAACGCGGCTATAGTGGCCTTGATAATATGCTCTATGAATTCCAATCGAAGCCCATGTTAGATGTGAACACATCTAACATGGGCTTCGATTAGAATTCATAGAGCATATTATCAAGGCCACTATAGCCGCGTTATCGGCAGTTTCCTGCCGATAAAAGCGGCGATACTGTATCGCCTGTCCTTGATAATATGCCCCTTGGTTTCCTCTCTTCCCTTTTGATTCGAAGGGAATGCTCAAAGTTATACAAAGCTTGTTAGACTTTCTGTTTGCTTAAACCGTTATAAAATTCAAGTTCCACAAAAGCGCGCTGCTGCCCGATTTTAGAATAGTCGGATTTTACATAAACTGACCATGGAATACCTAAACCTCTTTCCCTTGAAAGACAATCCAAAATAACCTCCCCTGAGAGACTAGTCTCTGCATTTTTCCATACAGCCTGCCACAATAATGCCGGTCGGGCTCTAAGTAGGACAAGCCCAACTCTTCATGACAGATTAAACTAGGAGATGAAATAGGGACTGAGAGGAGTCTCCTGCAGAAGTGATTTTCTTTATGTTGAATAGCCTCACACTTTGAGATACCCAATACTTCTGCCCCATACACTGCAATAGAAATACATTGAGACTTAAATCTGGAATAACGGGGTGAGTGAACCTTCACCGACTGGTTGTGGGAGACTATATAGTGAGGCAATTGCACTTGACAATTTTGCTCTGCGCTGCAGCACGATATTGGATACCCAGGACCCTATAGCAGAAAAGGTGATCTCCAAACGAAAGAAGGTACTTGTACTGCTCAAGTAGTTAGTACCAATAGAGAGAGTGACTAGTTGTTTCTGCTTCGGGCCGCATGCCATATACTGTGATTTTGTGAAGTTTGTGCGGAAATATAAGGCGGCCATGAAGTTCATAAAAGCAAGCACCAGAAGGCACCGAGCCTCTGGTGTACTCAACATAAGCACTGTGTTATCCGCATGTAAAAGAATAGGTAACAACAAACCTTTAATTGTCTCTTAAATGTCTCCTCCCCTCCCCCCTCATGGACATTTATGTCCTGGGATACTTCTCTATGTCTAATAATTCTAATTCTTGCCATCATGTCTATGTGTAAATATGCCAAACAGTGCACTAGTGCTTCATACAGCCCACGTAAAATAAGCATTTGCCAAAGCTTGTAGTGATTAACACAATCAAAGGCTGATGTCAAGTTTATAAATGCCACATAAAGAGGGGTTTGTTTAGCAAGTGTGTTTACTGAGCACCAGGTTTAAATTTAGACATTGCTTGATTGTCCCCTCTTTGTTTCTAAACCCATACTGACATGGATATAGGACTGACTCAGCTTGGATCCACTCCCTGATTGTGTTGTAAATAACCCTGCCCAAGACGTTGACCGTGGTGTCAGTCAGGGAGATAGGCCTATAAGATCCTGGATTGGATCAATCATCTTTTTAAAATATAGTTACTATAATAGATGAGGAGCATGAGTCCGGCAGTGGGGAGTAAGCAAGATTATTAAAAACGTTAGTAAGGGTGTCCAGGAGTAGGCATTACATTTTATCAGTTCAATTGAGATACAGTTTCGGCCCAGCACCTTACCACTAACACTTTGGTTGATAGCACCCTCTACCTCACACAGGCATGTTGAAAAACTCATGAACTGTTGGAGTTTATTATGAATTCAGCCTCTGATAAGGGAGCGGCATAAACGTTGGCAAAGTGTGCCTCCCAGGTTTCAATGGCAATATGACAGGGCTCTGAAGCTACTGACAGATTTTTACGCCTCAGGTCCGAAACAGTAGACCAAAAGGATTTACTAACTTTTAGGGAGGTTGCCTGTGCTAACAATTCCCACTGCTTGTTTAATACTTCCCACCATCGTTTCGAGGTAGTTTTTCCATGCAATGGCCACTGCTGCACGGTCTCTAGCTTTGGTTGCAAGGGCTTGGCACAGGGCTCTAGTCGGGGTACCACGCGGGTGGACGGCGTCCCACAACTTATTTTACCGGGGGGACGCCGTCCCCCCTGCCAAACAGCTGGACTTAACCCTTTGGCCTCTCTGGGACGAGATCGGAGCGCACCTTTCGGGACGTCACTTCCTGTCGTGACGTCACTTCCGGTGACAGCGTCACCTGACTTCTCTTTTCAGGACTCGTGCCCTGGCTTGGCATAGCGTGCGATTAGCAACTGAGCAATCGGGATCGACCCATCTAGGGGAGTTGGCTAATGGCCCAAAGAGCTTTAATAGTTATTTTCTAACGTTTTCACATAAACTATTAAATGTTTTGACTACCAGATGGGCAGAGTCCTTTCCTGCTAGACACAATTTCACCAACATTGTCTTTTTGTTATCATGCTTATTGCTGGTGTCTTTGCATTTCATTGCAGTCTAAATAGGTCTAGAATGTTTTTGATTAAATGGGCCTTCTTTGACAGCTATAAAATGCAAATGATAGGATGTAGTTAAGAAATGAAGTATAATTTTTAGGAAAATTCCAACATTGCATTCCATTTACCAACTGTTATTTTAATGTTTCTGTATGCTGTAATAAAACACTTCCTTTAAAGGGAGCAGAAATGGATCAGTTTTCTATCGTAGATTCTAAAGGTGGTCTTACGCTGCTGCCTCTGTTTACTGAGGTATTTTATCCAAGCACCATGAAGCCAACCTCGGCGTTGGCAGCGCTCTATAAATATTAAAACAAATAAATAAATTGCAATTAATGCATTGAAGATGCTCCTTCTTGGACTAGCTTTTTTCATGCACGAACCCTTGAGTCTACTTTCCTGCATGTGCGGTGGCTCGCGATAGGTAACAGGGTAAAATGATAGCCGGCTCTATCAAACCCATTGCGTTCTCTGTCCAGACAGGGAGTGAGGAAAATCATCTCTCGAAATATGCTCTGCAGAACAGGAAAATTGTTGACTTTAATAGAATCCCCGCTTGTCGTTGGTAGCGCTTCCCATTCATCAAGCTGTCAGCCCCTGGGTTGTCAAACTGAGGTGAACACGCGGCCTGCCTATGACCTTCCGGAAGCGGAAGGCTTGTTTGCGGCTCCTCCTGAGAAACATGAAGGCCGGCCCACAGTGAGAGGAAGTGAAGGTTTTAACATTTGCTTGAAATAGTCCATAAAGAGAAACACTTTCAAGGTGGATTTACCAATATTTGTGCAAAACCATGTCTCATACCCGTACACATACCAACATTTTAGAAGAGGAAAGTGGGAGAGATTAAAAAAATTATCGGGAGACTGTTTTTCTCCCATTGACTTATATTGCTGCGTGCATCGGATCTATTGGCATGTATGGGACGCGCAAGTGTGGTGCTGCAGGATCGCATATCAGAAATACAAATATATGTTTTTTCATTACCTGTCAGGGGAACGGAGAAAGCGCTATGGCAGGCAGATAGCGCGTGACAAAAATGTAGTGCACTGCCCTGCAGGTGGTAGGTTACTGTTAGGGCTTAATCCGAGTCACACAAGACCAGTCACTGCTGGCTCAAACTGGCAGAGGATTTGAGTTTTTGCATGCAGGAATCGGGAGGCGAGAGACTAGCCTTGAAATCAGTAGTCTCCCGCCTGAATCTGGAGTGTTGGCATGTATGTAAATGGGATGGGTCTTGTGTAACTAAGGCAACTGGACATCTTTAATGACCATCACTGTCACGTGTCCTTGTTCCCCCCACTATTTCTGTATAGCGCCTTTCCCTCTCTCCTATTGTCTCTCATTATTGCTCTTTCTCACTAACTGCATTTCTTTTCCTCTTTCGCCATGTCTTTTTCAGACTCTTACCATTGGCTCATATCTCGCTCTTGTTAGGGCATAAAAAACTTCTGCTTCATGCTTCAAATGGAGGGTGACGGAAATTGGCTCCTTACCTCAAATGATGGAAAATACAAAAATCCTTCATGTCTCAGATGAAGGGCAATGGAAATATCCTTCATGCCTCAAATGATGGAATATACAAATATCCTTCATGCCTCAGATGAAGGGCAATGGAAATATCCTTCATGTCTCAGATGAGGGGCAGTGGAAATATCCTTCATGCCTCAGATGAGGGGCAATGGAAATATCCTTCATGTCTCAGATGAGGGGCAATGGAAATATCCTTCATGTCTCAGATGAGGGGCAGTGGAAATATCCTTCATGTCTCTGATGAGGGGCAATGGAAATATCCTTCATGCCTCAGATGAGGGCAATGGAACTATCCTTCATGCCACAGATGAGGGGCAATATAAATATCCTTCATGTCTCAGATGAGGGGCAGTGGAAATAGCCTTCATGTCTCAGATGAGGGGCAATGGAAATATCCTTCATGTCTCAGATGAGGGGCAGTGGAAATATCCTTCATGCCTCAGATGAGGGGCAATGGAAATAGCCTTCATGTCTCAGATGAGGGGCAATGGAAATATCCTTCATGTCTCAGATGAGGGGCAGTGGAAATATCCTTCATGTCTCAGATGAGGGGCAATGGAAATATCCTTCATGCCTCAGATGAGGGCAATGGAACTATCCTTCATGCCACAGATGAGGGGCAATAGAAATATCCTTCATGTCTCAGATGAGGGGCAATGGAAATATCCTTCATGTCTCAGGTGAGGGGCAGTGGAAATATCCTTCATGTCTCAGATGAGGGGCAGTGGAAATATCCTTCATGTCTCAGATGAGGGGCAGTGGAAATAGCCTTCATGTCTCAGATGAGGGGCAATGGAAATATCCTTCATGCCACAGTTATGTTATGTTATGTTATATTAACTTTTATATAGCGCACGGCTACTCAAAAAGAGTGTCCCGGCGCTTTGAGTAAGGAGGGCTGCAACACAATAACATAACACGGTTAAAAAAGAAAAGGACAGAAGGCAGAGAGGGCGCACAAAAAAGCGGCCTACTGGGTAAACAACCAGGTTTTAAGACCTTTTCTAAAGGCAAGTAGGCTGGTGGCTCCCCGAAGGGTGAGCGGCAGAGAGTTCCACAACTGTGGCGCCAGTAGTCCAAAGGAGCGACCTCCCAGGCGAGCTCTCTTCACTCGCGGGACCACCGCCAGGAACAGGGATTCCGACCTCAGAGAGCGAGCCGGATGATGAAAGGCAAGTCTCTTTTGGAGGTACTTTGCTCCCACCGCATGGAGGGCCTTATAGGCCAAAGTCAAAGCCTTAAAGGCGATCCGTTTGCGGATTGGAAGCCAATGCAAAGTCTGCAGCAGGCCCGCAGCATTGGCACGTCTATTCAAGCCGAAGATAGATGAGGGGAAATAGAAATATCCTTCATGTCTCAGATGAAGGGCAATGGAAATATCCTTCATGCCTCAGATGAAGGGCAATGGAAATATCCTTCATGTCTCAGATGAGGGGCAATGGAAATATCCTTCATGCCACAGATGAAGGGAAATAGAAATATCCTTCATGTCTCAGATGAGGGGCAGTGGAAATATCCTTCATGCCTCAGATGAAGGGTAATGGAAATATCCTTCATGTCTCAGATGAGGGGCAATGGAAATATCCTTCATGTCTCAGATGAGGGGCAGTGGAAATATCCTTCATGTCTCAGATGAGGGGCAGTGGAAATATCCTTCATGTCTCAGATGAGGGGCAATGGAAATATCCTTCATGCCTCAGATGAAGGGCAATGGAAATATCCTTCATGTCTCAGATGAGGGGCAATGGAAATATCCTTCATGCCACAGATGAGGGGAAGTAGAAATATCCTTCATGTCTCAGATGAGGGGCAATGGAAATATCCTTCATGCCTCAGATGAAGGGCAATGGAAATATCTTTCATGTCTCAGATGAGGGGCAATGGAAATATCCTTCATGCCACAGATGAGGGGAAATAGAAATATCCTTCATGTCTCAGATGAGGGGCAATGGAAATATCCTTCATGCCTCAGATGAAGGGCAATGGAAATTTACTTCATGTCTCAGATGATGGGCAATGGAACTATCCTTCATGCCACAGATGAGGGGCAATGGAAATATCCTTCATGCCTCAGATGAAGGGCAATGGAAATATCCTTCATGTCTCAAATGAGGGGCAATGGAAATATCCTTCATGCCTCAGATGAAGGGCAATGGAAATATCCTTCATGCCTCAGATGAGGGGCAATGGAAATATCCTTCTTGTCTCAAATGAGGGGCAATAGAAATATCCTTCATGCCTCAGATGAAGGGCAATGGAAATATCCTTCATGCCTCAGATGAGGGGCAATGGAAATATCCTTCATGTCTCAGATGAGGGGCAATGGAAATATCCTTCATGCCTCAGATGAAGGGCAATGGAAATATCCTTCATGTCTCAAATGAGGGGCAATGGAAATATCCTTCATGCCTCAGATGAAGGGCAATGGAAATATCCTTCATGCCTCAGATGAGGGGCAATGGAAATATCCTTCATGTCTCAGATGAGGGGCAATGGAAATATCCTTAATGTCTCAGATGAGGGGCAGTGGAAATCTTCTTCACACCTCAGATGATGGAAAATACAAATCTCTTCATGCAGCAATTAAGGGGCAATAGAAATATCCTTCATGCCACAGATGAGGGGGCAATTTAAATCTCCTTCATGCCACAGATGACGGGGAATGGAAGTCTGCTTTATGTCTCAGGTGATGGACAATGCAAATCTCCTTTATGTCTCAAATGAAGGGCAATTGGAAATCTCCTTCATGCCTGAGAAGAGGGGAAATCGAAGTCTGCTTCATGCCTCAGAGGATGGATTATTGAAATATATTTGATGTTGTCAGATGGAGGGCAAGAGAAGTGTGTTTCTTACCTCAGAAGGAGAGCTTTGGAAGTCTGCTTCATACTCTGTCAGGAGCATTGGAAGTTTGTTTCTTGCCTCAGATGATGCCCTATTACGTCTGCTTCATGCTTCAGCTTTCTTCAGGCATCAGAAGGGCAAGGGAAGTCTACTTCATGCCACAGATGAGGGGCAATGAAAGTCAGCATCATGCCTCGGATGAGGGGCAATGGAAGTCAGCATCATGCCTCGGATGAGGGGCAATGGAAGTCTGCTCATGCTTCGGATGATGGATTATTGAAGTCTGCTTCATGGGTCAGAGGGAGGACAATGGAAGTGTGTTTCTTACCACAGAGGGAGAGCTATGGAAGCTTGCTTCATACTTGAGGTGAGACAATGGCAGGCTATTTCAAGCCTCGGATTGAGGGTGGTTGAATGCGACATGCAAGGCGAGGCATTGTATTGGTCTGGTTGAATGGCTAGACGGTTCTTGTGGGTAACCACACTCATCAAGTCAGCCATGAAATACTGTCCGCGGTTTAGACTTCTAATACATCCATAGAGCCTTTAATTTAATCAAGCAAGGTTCTGCATGGCGTTGAACATTCAGTATATGCATTTTTATACTTGAGTGCCGGGCTAATTCTGAAGATGTTTTGGTTACTATGTTCTAGAATATTTTACCAGAGTCTGCGTTTTTCTTTATGCCATGTTTGATTCCTGTTGTATTTACAAATGCTTATTACTTTTCCCCTATAGAATTTCCATGTTGTCATGGGTCTAGTTGGGTTCTAATTCTGTAATGTGTCAGTTGGTGTTTCCCTGTGCCAGTGGATGGTGCGGTGGCTCGTTGTACCAAGAATAAACTCAGCAACCAACTAAAGATTAGTTTCCAGCATTTTGTTTGTCACCCACAACAATACCCTTAGAAAAGAGACCCAGTCTCCTAGTTTAGCACAATAAACCATGTGGAAAAAATGAATCCCACTTTATCTTGAAATGTATGGATATGGCACCATGCCATCCAACAATGCAACCTCTTTTAATGTTACGTTTGCAGCAGTTCACATGGAAGCATGCCAAATGCCCCGTGTGCATGGGCCCTGTATCAAACGCAAGTCAGATGGGCGCGGGTGTGAGGAGAAACCTCTTCCATGGTTCGGTTTTCTGATGCGCCAATAAATATTGAAATAAAAGGATGTGGCTGTGACGTCTGAGCCGGAACAAAATGCGCCATGTTTAGGAGGGATCAATTGACCTGAGACAAATGTCAGCATGTGGAAAACCGCAACCCAACGTTTGAGTTAGTTTCTCCCTCTATAAATCCTCAGTGCTCCACCAGGAAAGGTCTCCAGCCTCGTCATGTTTGGAGTGTAATTTCCCCTGAAGGATTTTACAGTCAGAATAAATAATTCTGTTCTGCTAACGACAGTTCACTGTACCCCGCGTGGTGTACCGCAGAAGAGGGCTGGCCACTCACTACATCACGCGCACCGCCAAGCGCTGGACAGCGCCTTTGGAAAATGGCCTCATCAGTGCGACCACAAGGGCCAACAGAGCAGGAACCACAAAAATGCAATATAAGGGTTTGTGTCCAGGATTTATGTGCTTTTATTCTCAGAGGATGATGCTTAACCTCAGAAGGAATATTGCTCAACATAAACACCAAAATGCGTCCTAGATAGCTCGCATGGAGGCGTAGAGTCAAGGCGAAGGATTGCAATTCTTTTTTAGTTAAATGAGACCAACACGCAATATACCAAGAAAGGTTAGTGTGATAGGTTTACTTACATAGCTAATTAATGTGGAAATATAAGGTTCTCAAATTGGTAGGCACAAAAGAGACTCATTCCTTGCTGAGCAGGATATACTGGCTCATCAAGAAACTATCGCACTATCTCAAAACAAAAAGGAAATTGGTTGGAGTAATACAAAGGTGTCTTGTAGTGGTTGCTGACATATTCTTGCATCTTCGCCATGTTGCACATAACAGGTGTTAGTTACTGATATTCATCTCAATGGAACGTATTTTGTCATCTGTGATAGAGTGAAAGGCTGACTCATGCTTTTGGGATCAGAGCAGCACTTTCATATTTCCACTACGAATATCTGCAATAGGTACATTACACTCCAAGCTATCTTAACAGCTGCAGTTTTACTTTTAAGTAGAGAGGTTTATCAGAAGGATCTGTGTTTTGAATTGATCTTTACTGTTGTTGTGTACAGCTGGGTTTGGTTTTTCCTGCCCAGTGGACACTACTGTTAAAGGTTGAATTTGTTTAAGGGTCCAACTAATTCATTGCCCGCCAGTTACTACCCCTTTTTCTTTTAAATTTCAAATTCAGGTCAGGTGGAACAAATGCCACTAATATGAGGGCTAGGCCAACAACACCCCTTATTTGGGTTAAACTGTAAATAGAGATGAGCTTCCCCCCCCCCTAGGAATTCATTGGGTTCCTTCCAATAGAATCAACACAGTAAAGATTTCACAAAGTGAGTGCGCAAGTAATACAAATCTATTCCTTTGAAATATTTTACATTAGTTGCTTTATTCTTTTTCTTTTTCTTTCAAAAATGAGACTCGATTTGAGCAGTCTCCAGGTAAGCCAACACGTGTTTCAACCTATAAAGGCATGCAAGCCCAGGGCTTTTCCAAGTCTAAAGAAAAAGAATCAACTATCCCAAATGTAATGCAGGGTCAAAAATCGTAAATTTAAAAAATAAGTGGAAACACCGCCACACCTAATTTTGTGGTTAATTTCAAACTCAACAGAAAATACATTGAGATAAGGCGCCTTAATACGATGTAAGGAATAGACAGAAAGAACCCAAATGTAATTAACCTGAGTTTAAATCGTTTTTGAATATACGATTAGGGAAATCCCTAAAGAGCAAAGATCCAATCTTTACCATGTCGATTCTATTGGAAGGAAGCCAGCCAATTTCTGGGCGGAAACTCTACTGTCACAGGGCAGGGATTCTAAGTCTATTGAGGGTGTAAGGACGTTATTTGGGACATTCACAACACTCTTCAGCCAGAGGTTCTGTTTATACATTGGCTATTCTTCTTTTCAGGTCTTGTTTAACTCCTTCTGCCTTGAACATAAATGAAATATGTTACTTTTTAGGCCCATCTCTGTTATGCAGTCAGCAATATAAAGCAAGCAAGCTGTCAATGCTTACTTTCCCTGCCCCCCCCTGCAACGATAAGACGTGTGCCCACCTATTTAAATTAATTAATTAATGACCGGAGTAAGTGCGTGGGTGGGTGCATAAAGCATTATAGTCAACCCCCCTCCCTTCCCCCTCATCTGCACACTTTATTGATACAAGAAGCCCGTGGATGGCTCTGTGAGTAGAGATTCACGCAGGACCCTCTCACAAAAGCTATTACTGCTACTAACAAGTGCTCAGAAGGGGGCAGCGCCCTCACTCTTTGGAGTATTTTGAAACCTTATTATCAGAGCAGTGCACAGGGCCGTTCACGTGCTTCTGATCAAGAACTGCACTTTGCTCAAAATCTTGGGTTTAATGACCAGTACAGCTCGAAAAGAACTTGAGAGCCAAGATTGAATAATGAGATGTGTTACTTTCATATTTCTATATATGGCAGGATTTAATAAGCATGGTGGTGCGGTATAAGCACTTACACCTCCTAAACTCACAGAGGGCAGAAGACACTTGAAATTTGGAAAACACTCAACCATTTTCCTCTTTCATTGGTCCTTCTTAAATATATATCCCACTGGCAGAAGAGTACGAGGGACTTCACCTTCAACAGGTTGTGGGGTTGTTGGCTTAAACCATGGATTTAGATCTACACTCAATAAATGCATGAATGACAAACACAGTATACAATTTGTGACTTTGGATTAGTGCTTACAGTTAGTAAGACTGTACATTCACCATTAAGTCTAGGTAAAGTGCCATCCAGAACATCTTCAATAAAAGGTACTGCAGCCTAACTAAGCCTGATCCTGAGAGTGCACTTCCCTGCCACATGCTTCCTACTTGTATTAATTTTGGAAATAAACATAATTATATTTAGTAGTAAATGTTTTCTCTAATTTCCATTACATTTCCATTGATTAAATAGTCATTTGCTAGGGTCCAAAATCAAGGTGAAGTGACATCTAAATGTTGAATTCACCCCTATATTTATTCAACTATAGGAGGAGAAAGGACGGTGCATGTTATGTTATTCTATCTTGCTAGTGTGGCCCCAAAATGTCACAGTCAGATCAATATCATCTGACATAAATATTGCGTTCTAAATATCATTTGCAAAAATATCACCCCAATGGAGTTAATAATAGAAACTTTATATACAACATGATACTCATTTTGCATACCAGATATGGGAAATATATCTATGTCAAAAGATGCTTCTGACAACAAGATTCTGACACAACCATACCAGGTGTGTGCTTAACATTATTTTGCAGTTATCAATCAAAGCTAAAATAGGTGTTTTGCACCATCTAACATTGGGTTTTCCAACTCAAAGTTTCATAGAATTATACATAATTTATAATAGGCCACATGTTTCGGAGCAGCCTTTTTCGCACTCATCGTGCCATCTTATCCTCCAATCGGACATAGGGCTTTTTCAGGTGGATGCCATTGTCAGTTAAATGTGGTGTGTTCAGCTGTTGTCTGTGTGGCACAGAGATGTGCCGCAGGCTTGGTGTGGTAGCATGTAGCAGCGATCTATGAGTGAAGCAGCATTCAAAGGGAATGCGACCAAAACTGTGCATAAGGCTTATAGAACTAGTGTCAACCTAGTCCTAATTTTAGGAACAGCCATGTCTTTATTCTTTATTGCTTTCCTGACTTCTGTGTGCCTGTTGATGATCCTTATTGTTCTTGGAAGGTGGCTCCAGGGCTTGCATAACACGACAGAGAAGGAGCTCCCATTAGTACAGGTTTTTAGGGGAATCCACGTGGACGCAGAAGCAGACATTGTTAAGCCACCATTAAATGTGTATGGAGTTCATGTAAGAGTGAAAGAGTACCCCAGAAAGCAATGTTAAGATTCTAAAAAACTATTCATAGTATACCCAAGAGTAATTGACGCCTAACCTTTTGAGGCAACGCTAGGCACTACTAAATACGTCATGCAGCCTACACAGGAGCAGCAGAAGCACAGACCCTGCATGCAATGCAAAGGAATCAGTAAAAAAATGTTTTTAAAAATGCATCGGACGTTATGTGGGGTCAACCCAGGGCTGCTAAGGCAACCCTTATCTAAATTAAGGTAGCCCCCTCTAATGGACTTTGGGGTAAACCTTAGGTGTATTAAAATAGACACTACCATAGAGGGTTAGAGGGGACAACCTAGAAACTGGTAAGGCACAACCCTAGGTATGTTAAAGTAGACACTGGAATAGTGGGTCTGTGGGGTCAAACCATGACTAAGATGCAACTCAGGAATATTAAAAAATATAAAAACAGACACAACTGTAGCGGGTTTGTTGAATATACCCCAGAAATATTAATAGTCGAACCTAAGGAGTGTTGAATATTACAATAGACGCCATAGTCGTGGCTCAGTGGAATACGCCCAAAAGCTGTAAGGTGCAACTTGAGAAATGTTTAAATGTTAAAATAAACTGAACAGTAGTAGGTATTTATGGTACATAAAGGGCCAGTTATGGTGCAACCCAAGGAGTGCTGAAAATATAGGTTCTTTCCCTGCATCTCCTGCATGCAAAAATTATAGCTGTAAAAATAAATATGGGAGTCCCCCATAACAAAAATCCATCTCATTTTCAGATGAAATGGAAGGAGGGCTATATTGTAGAGCTCCGTCCAAGAATGCCTTGCAGTCTTCCCGCGTTGGATTCGTTCTAGTGTTTCCCAGCCCGCTAGCAGCCCAGGTGCTGCGCAGTAGGTGAAATATGTTAAGTTTTAATGCTGCGCGCTGAACCAGTCCACCTCTGTCAATGATTCTGCGGTGACAGACTGCTGTGTAATCTAAGGGTGACAGCTCTGCGCTGCACTGCTCCGAATGATGCCGGAGGCGGACTGCCTGTCAGTCAGGGGCTCTGAGAACTGCACTGAGGATGCACCAGCTCGGAATATGTCCCAGATCATCCCAACCTGTTGCCTAATCTAGGAAGCAAAGCAATTCATATTTGGTGCAAGAGCAAAGCAAATACTTATTAAGAATCCTAAAGGCAGGTTCCTACTAGAAAGCAGCCTTTCCCAGCCTGCACGCCCATCTGGTTGAATGTGTGTGAGCATTTTATAAATGAGTGGCATGACTGTTTTTACCTAAGAATTTGTCTCGTTGTTCATAAAGACACCTGGCACAGACGGTATCAATTTGGAACTGTTGTAAAAGTGTTAATGGTCAGAGGACAGAGTGAGATAATGTTATATGGGTTATAATGTAAACAGCTGAAGAGGATACGTTTGTAAACGATATGTACATTGTTAAGTGTGGGGGGGTTATCACTTTCACAAACTCCTCCCCTGAACATCCTGGGTGGCACTGATGTACCACACAGTCACAACTAAAATGGCACGTATCTGTTCAATGATACTGGTAGGAACCTACACACAATGCAAACACAAATGTAATGAAAGAGGCTCGAATAAACTTGATGAGATCAGTTCCTTTCACTAACAGAGGACTTTTAGGCATAACATTTTTTACAATGTGCTTATTTTATATTACCGTTAAAAACGTATGTTTTAAAGCGAGCAAATGTAGCGGGATAGGAATTGGC
This sequence comes from Lissotriton vulgaris, assembly GCF_964263255.1. NCBI lineage: Eukaryota > Metazoa > Chordata > Amphibia > Caudata > Salamandridae > Lissotriton > Lissotriton vulgaris. The sequence goes on along the minus strand of NC_141695.1, from coordinate 998,258,487 downwards.
TAACTATAGAAGTAATGGAAGACATGCGCTCATTCGAATTCACTGTTCCACAGAGGGATGTAACGTTTAACAGTAGCCCCTTATAGTTCTGTTTCTACTATTATGAAAGCACCCAGAGACAAATCAAGGTGCTGTGTGATACATAAATACTACTACAACGACGAGTATTGCAATAGAAAACAAGCACTGGTGTTGCCAATAGGTCTCGCAGTAGGAAAGTTGGAGCTATTACAATTGCAAATAGCAATGCCTTTTATTTTTGTTTTCATTTTAAAAACATAAAGGGCTTTGTCATTTACAAAACCAATAGCTCCAACTTTCCTACTGCGAGACCTATTGTGCACTGCACAGTGTGGGTTAAAGTGGCACTGCGTGGGTGTGAGTGCCTTTGGGTGAGTGGCGTTGCATGTGTGATTGTTGTTGCATGGGTGAGTGGCGTTGCGTGGGTGAGTGGCGTTGCGTGGGTGAGTGGCATTGCGTGTGTGAGTTGCGTTGCATGTGTGAGTGGCATTGCATGGGTGAGTGTGGCGTTGCATGTGTGAGAGTGGGCTTGCGTGGGTAAAAGTGGCACTGCGTGGGTGTGAGTGGCGTTGCGTGGGTGAGTGAGGTTGCGTTGGTGAGTGGCGTTGCGTGTGTGAGTGGCGTTGCGTGTGTGAGTGGCGTTGCGTGTGTGAGTGGCGTTGCATGTGTGAGTGGCGTTGCATGTGTGAGTGGCGTTGCATGTGTGAGTGGCGTTGCATGTGTGAGTGGTGTTGCATGTGTGAGTGGCGTTGCGTTGAGTTGCGTTGAGTGGCGTTGCGTGGATGAGTGGGGTGTGTGGATGAGTTGCGTTGCGTGGATGAGTGGTGTTGCGTGGATGAGTGGCGTTGTGTGTGTGAGTGGCGTTGCGTGTGTGAGTGGCGTTGCGTGAGTGAGTTGCGTTGCTTTGAGTGACTGGCGTTGCATGTGTGAGTGGCGTTGCATGTGTGAGTGGCGTTGCGTGGGTGAGTGGCGTTGCATGTGTGAGTGGTGTTGCATGTGTGAGTGGCGTTGCATGTGTGAGTGGCGTTGCATGTGTGAGTGGTGTTGCATGTGTGAGTGGCGTTGCGTGGGTGAGTGGCGTTGCATGTGTGAGTGGTGTTGCGTGGGTGAGTGGCGTTGCATGTGTGAGTGGTGTTGCGTGGGTGAGTGGTGTTGCGTGGGTGAGTGGCGTTGCATGTATGAGTGGCGTTGCATATATGAGTGGCGTTGCGTTGATGAGTGGCGTTGCGTTGATGAGTGGCGTTGCGTGGATGAGTGGGGTTGTGTGGATGAGTTGCGTTGCGTGTGTGAGTGGGGTTGCGTGGGTGAGTTGCGTTGTGTGTGTGAGTGGCGTTGCATGTGTGAGTGGCGTTGCATGTGTGAGTGGCGTTGCTAGTAAGCTTGTTGACCTTTCCTTTTTCTCATTTTTGACTGATGAGTCTGACCTCGGAGTTTAATGTCCCAGGACAAGAAGAAAAGATTGTTGCCTTCTCTCAAGAATCCCTTGATCAAAGCCGACCTGCAGAAGGATTGCCAAACGGGCTGTACAAACGCTTTCAAATGTGTTTTCCTACTGTTCCTCGGTGCTCTCGGCTTGTAAGTCAGCTGTGTTTACTGGCAACGAACACAAGGAAAACAAGTAGCAGTACTCGAGGAACTGCTGAGACCCACATCCCGTCGCCACAAACAATGTGTGATCCTCCCACCTCCAAAATGATCACACGAGTTCAAGTATTGGAAAAAGGCTCTTCAAGTAAAAATAAATGCACGCACGGAGACAAATTGAAAAAAAAAATGAGTTCGAGTATTGGAAAAAGGCTCTGCAAGTAAAAATAAATGCACGCACGGAGACAAAGTGAAATAAAGAATGGCAGCCGAAGCAAATACAAACAAGCAGCAATTGGCCACGGCCTGCCTGCGAGGCTCAAAGTGTTAGAAGGCAGGTCTTGGGCAGAGGCAGAGTACTTCCCTTGATCAAAGCCGACTTGCAGAAGGATTGCCAAACGGGCTGTATAAACGCTTTCAAAAGTGTTTTCCTATTGTTCCTCGGTGCTCTCGGCTTGTAAGTCAGCTGTGTTTACTGGCAACGAACACAAGGAAAACAAGTAGCAGTACTCGAGGAACTGCTGAGACCCACATCCCGTCGCCACAAACAATGTGTGATCCTCCCACCTCCAAAATGATCACACGAGTTCAAGTATTGGAAAAAGGCTCTGCAAGTAAAAATAAATGCACGCACGGAGACAAAGTGAAAAAAAAATGAGTTCGAGTATTGAAAAAAGGCTCTGCAAGTAAAAATAAATGCACGCACGGAGACAAAGTGAAATAAAGAATGGCAGCCGAAGCAAATACAAACAAGCAGCAATTGGCCACGGCCTGCCTGCGAGGCTCAAAGTGTTAGAAGGCAGGTCTTGGGCAGAGGCAGAGTACTGACTTAGGAATGACTGTGAGGCGCATTGTTGTGAAGCACATCAAAGGGCTTCTCCTCCCCTAATTAGGTGAAGAGAAGCCGTTTCGGGAAACTGAAAGTACGGCCGGCCATGAATAATTAGGGGAGGAGAAGCCCTTTGATGTGCTGGGCTGGCCCTGAATGCGCGTGCATGTTTAATCACGTGGTTCACGTGAACTGCATGAAAACCGCGGGACTGAAAGCCCTTTGGTTTGATGATGTTTTCGCCACTTGAATTCTCGCTTCGCTCGATGCGCTTGCGCACATCGATAGGTCGCGAGACCTAAAAATAATAATAGCCACTACTGCAATAATGATTATTATACTAAAGATAGTTGATAATAATAATACATAAGACCAGTGACATTATTATAATTATTGTTGTTCCTGTTACTGTTGTTGTTATTCTTATTATTATAATTATTATGATTAATGCTGTTATTATTGTTATCATCATTATTTTTTGGGGAGTATTTTTGACCTCATCATTATTTTGTGTTGCTGTGGTTGTTTGTATTCACGAGAAGACAAGCAGGCAACAGCACCGAATAGTGGGGCATATTACCAAGCAATAGCGATAATTATCGCTATTGCTTGGTTAGCGTGAAAAAATTAACGCTGAGCTGCGGCGATTTTTATCGCAGATAAACCTTGGTATTACCAAGGTTTATCGCAAATGCGATAAAAATCGGCCGCAATGCATGAATATCGCTGAAAAGTCAGCGATATCCATGCATTAGCGAGCTAATGCTCTTAGCCATGTTATCCACCTCCCATTGGATAACATGGCTAAGAACTGCTCAGGGCAGGTGTTAGCTTTTGGAGATATTCGCGCTTAGCGCGAATATCTCCAAAAGTTGGTAATAGGAGATAGCGATGTTAGCGACTGTTTTCTGTCGCTAACATCTTGGCACGCCCACTTTGCATGTCATTAGTGATAAATATCACTGACATGCAAAGTGGGGCCCAAGATGGTCGCTATCTCCTACTAGCTGTCGCTAACTGGTGTTAGCGACAGCTAGGTAATAGGGAGATCATTTTATCTCTGCTTTCTTGGCTTTTAAAGCCAAAAAAGCGGAGATAAACCCCCTTGATAATATGCCCCAGTGTTTGCTTTATTAGTAAATATTATTGTTCAGTCCGCTGGAAATTTCATTGCACAAGAATATGTTTTGTAAAAATACAAGCAACTTATGTTTAACAGTACAGAATTCAGGGCTATTAGCTTTTTGGAAAGCGTGTAGCTTTTTTCAGTATTTATGATGGGAACGTAGCGCGAAGAGCATGCAGGTTAACCTATTCAGTTCAGCAGAGATTTTTGTAAAGTATATTCACATGAATTGCACAACTGCACCATTTTCTGAAAGCTACCAATTGCACATTGACTCATATTTTTCTGGCTAAGGATGCTTGGTGCAGACGTGTTCTCAATACAATGACGATGTGTTGAATTCAAGCCAAGTTTGTTTACAACTTGCGCCTTCTCTGCCCCCTTGTGGCCGGCCCTTGAAAATCATAGTAACTGTCATCACTTGGGGAAGGGCACGGACCTGAAATGGGTGGCTAAGCATGGCACAATGGTGCGGCTAAAGTATTTTGCTACTGTCAGTTCTCGCTTATGTCATAGTTACTCTTCACAAATGCCTCCTACTTTCAAAAAAAGTGGCTAATAATCCATGCTTCTGCAGTAGAGCCTAACAAAGCAATCTTAAGTGAACGGCTCGGGTATCAAACTCCGAATTCGCTTTTCCGTTAACTCAGCTGTGTGTATCAATTAGCCCGCTCATTAGCGCAGGCGTCTGTGGCGCTCGCCGCGTGCACACGGCCCGGCGGCTGCGGTGCGCGCACAGCGGCGGCCCGCGCTGTGACGGGCCCAGACAATGGCTGCTTGTGCTCTCGCTGCCGCCGCGGCCTACACCCGGTCGGTCTTGGAGGATGTCAGTCAGTGGGAGTGCAGGTCTGAACAGTCTCGGCCCGGATAATGAAATAATTACAAAATCTCAGGCTGTTATCCAATTTCAGTGACATGCAGCCATTCTCTAGCGCTAACTGGATTAGCTTCATTATAAAAAGATTAGTTGTAGAATGACGGCCGTGTATAAGACAGTCTGTGTTCAGTGGGCGGCTTGGGAGGAGAACTGTGCACAGGGTATGTTTGCGTTATGTGGCTGTGGATGGGCTCCTTCTCTATTCTGAGCAAGTGCATTTTGAAATCATTGCAGTTCAGCAAATTTACATGGCCGTTAAGGGCAGAAAATGGGCACGCGGTCTAGCCTGCCCATTCATTGGCAGGGCTGAGCAAAGCACGCTGATGACATTCAAATTGTACAGAATGCAGTGGATTCCTTTCTACCCCAGTGATGTAAAATGTCTTGTCTTCAGCCTTTTAAATCCGCTACTTCGCCATTAGTTGTGAGGTAGGAAACACCTGTTTAGATAACTTCGAGAAACCTAAACTTTGCCAAAACATCAGATTGCCCCAAGCAGGGCATTTTGGCGAGTGGTGCAAGAAAGCTGACACTGGGAATTATGCATGGATGAATGGAGGAATGGAGGAATCGAGGCCTGGTCCCTCAGCAGATGTCTCGTGTAAATTTTTCTTTATGTTATTATTCTGTATAGCATACGCAGGAGTACTCACTTGTGTCTCTCCCAGTGCTAAATTTGTATCAGAATAAGTGTCGGGACCTAAAGTTTTCCCAAGGAGCCCGCTGCAAGCACTGCCGAATATCAGGTTTGCAAAAACCAAGGCTGCCTAGTCTTGAATCCACCTCTTGACTCTTTCATCCACAACCCTACACTCTTTGCTCTTTAAATCTCTCTTGTTGATTCTTTTGTATCATTGTTTTCGCCATTTGACACTGTTTTCTGTTTTCCTCTTCCCCTTTCTTTCCCCCTTTTCTGCCTTTCTCTCTCTCTTGCTCCTGGTCAGACTCTGATGATGAGAGCTAGTGGGCTCCACCTGCAACTACAGGCTCATATTAAGCAGTGGTTCGCCATTCTTTTTCATTCTTATTACTGCTTCTGCCACCCCACTCTTGACAAAAGGCAAAATAATGCACAGTAGTCTATTTTATTGGATTTTTTATTGTACTCATTGAGGATACTTCCATATGGGAAAAGGATGGAATAGAATGTCACGAATAGGGTTGTATATTGCAGAATGGATGGAAAGACTGCTACGTATATCTGATATTAGCTGTCTAGTGGGCTGGGCTGGCAACAGTAGTTTGCTACGGAAGTAACTTGCCAAGGACAAGCTTAGGCAAATAGTCTCTTGTTTAGTTAGAAGCCTATGCAGAGACAGTGGTGTCAAGGATACCAGCACCTCAAGCTAAGACATAGGAGTGCTGCTGAGTCCGGCAATCTTTTGATGTTTGACCGCAATAATGTAATAGTCAGTTGTGGAAATCAGTCAAGGTAAGTCCCAGTGCAATCATTGGGGGCCAAAGAAAATAGAGCAGGACAGCTTTATGAGCTCGTAGATGGTAAAATGTGTTTGTTTGATATTCTTCATCTGTGGTATCTTTGACATGTTTTTAGGCTGACCACCTGGAATGAAGCTAGTCAAATGGAAAGGAGGATTTGTTGCCTGATCAGGATAGTAGATTCTGAGCGTTAGAGGCAGATGTAGTTGTTATGGTTCTAGTTATGAATGCCTACAAGGCATTCAAAGAACTGCAGATAGTCTGCCATTTCACTGGAGTCTTTGATGTAACATCCGTTGCCATCAACATGCTGCATCTTGAAGCTCTGGGAGATGTTTCTGAATTATACCATATCCACTTTGAGGCGGGTAAGAGTAAGACATGAGCTTTCATGGACACCATAGTTTACGCCTTTTTAGATGGACAGGTAAAAGGTGAGCTTGATCTGATGACACCCACTGGAAAAATATATATCAATCATTGGAGGTCCATTCTGCGGAAACTGCAGTTAGCCACAAGACAAACTATTGATATTTTGTGATTGTGCTAAATGATGTTGAGCATGTAAAACAGTATCAAGGCGCATACCTTTCCGTGAGCAACTCAACAAGCAAATCTTCTTGCATGTTCCTTGGCAGATTCGGTAATCCGGATTGAACTCACTCAGAAGACTATTCGCTTCCAGGAGAGCTGAAACGTACCTACTTACCACTGACTCAATTTTTTTAGCTAGGCAGAGGAGACTAGATATAATAAATAACTGGCCAGTGCTTTAGGATCACATTAGTCTTCTTCATTGGAGGAGCAACCAGAATGTACTTGAACAGTTGTTGGAGTTCACTAGACAGAAGAGCTATTTGTCGCCATTGAGGGTGGATGTGTGGAGATTTCTTTCTTCTATTACAGAACTCAGTGATGTAATAGAATGACATCACTGAGTAGTTCTGAGAAAGACAGTCAGTTGAAGAAGCTGGAGGTTGCTGTACACTTGTGAAGATGTACTCTTGAATAAATGCCTTTTATTTACTAACCACTGTTTGCGTGGTTCCTACAATTTGGTAAACATAACAATATCTGTATTTTCTTCAAAGAAATAAAAGATTTCATAATTAAGCATTTTAAAGCAACAGAAGATAATGATATAAATATATATTGAAATATTACAAAATTCAAATTAGAAAAGTATGCACTTCTATCATTATTTAGATAAATTCATACATTCTCATAGACAGTTTGTCATAACTAAAGTTATTTTTTCATTTACGTAATTACCTCTTGTCTCAACAAAAATTATAGGGACAATAAATTATGCAAAACCAGTGGTAAGGGATAACAAACACTGGAGTTCCCGTATGAAAGCACATTTGTCAGACGTAGTAATTACCCACAGTTTCAGATCCTAATGTGATTCCCACATTTATCTCCCAGCAGGGGCGCAACACCCATTGGGCTCACGGGGCTTCACCCCCCCCCCCCCCAATCCACCGTTGTGTGTGTCAGCCCGGGCTGACACATCTTCGCAGGCTGGCAAGCATCTTAATTGCAGCCGCACCTGAGAACTTAACAGGTCTTTAAAAGAGCATTAATTGTAAATGAGGCGTTTGTTGTGTGTTCACCCATTCTTACAGCCACTCTGTCTGTGGTTGGAAGAAATAGCCCCCCCCCCCGAAATATTTTTCAGCCCCCCCCCCCCCGAAATTTGGCTCTAGTTGCCCGCCTGCCTCCCAGCTACCATTGAGTGCCATCATAAGTCTGCCTGTTGAGCCGAGGTTGATTGATACCCGAGCATCAATGGAAATGTTTTGAGAAAATTAGATCCTTAGTCACTCTCTGGCACACTTTTAAGGCAACGCTTTGAAACCACATGTTCGATTGATCAATCCCACATTGTCAGCTGTCCTACTTGTTGCTATCTAGTCCTGAAGAATACCCGCCATGACACTCTTTTAAATCATGCACATGTCAGGGTCGAAATGTGGACGTTCCATATCGGTTCAGTCATATCAGGTCTTCTGGGTTCAAACTGCCAAGTAATTACGCAATCTGTTAGAGACACTTGACTCATCTCCATACTGGCCACACCAAAAATTCATCCTGTGTATGTCTTGTATATGGAGTAAATGTCCTTGTCTCACCAATGTATAAATTACACTTATTCATTCATGTCACCTGAGCACTTTTTTCACTTTATTTATTGTCACTTCATTCTTACCGAAATGTTTACAGCCGCATGAAAGAATATTATGACTCAGAGAAAAAGTAAACACTTACTACTCTGCGCAAATTGTTGGTCTCATGTGTTCCAGCTCACTCGCTTAAGTAATGTTGTTACTTTCCTAAAACTATCTTTTATGATTAATCCTTGATCGCACAAGAAATTGTTGTTACCCGACATAACCAATTGTAGCTTTTTTGTCTTGATGAGACTTGCAGCAACATGTAGGATGCCTCTAACAGGTTGCAGTGTGGAGTCTGAAAGGCTATAGAGTAGAAGATTACCATCATCCAGATCTAAGAGTATGAGGTCTTGAGCAGCAGTTCTTAATTTTATTTCTGGAAGACACAGTTTGACTTTCTTTGGAGTAGAGAGCTAGCTGGTACAGGCCCATCTTTATTTCTTTGGCAATGTGTTCCTTGAGGGTGAGCTTGGTGTACAGCGTGAATCCAGTTACTTGCCATTCAGTAAATGTTGAGATTTGAAGGCGTCAATATTCATTAAATCATTAAAAGTTTGTCTTATGAGGGATAGGGTTCACAGAAGCGCTTTAAATGTCATGCTATTTGTTAATATAACCTTTACCTAAATCTAGTAGCTTTTTTACATGATAACTTATGACTGGAGTACATCGGCAAGTTCACCAGAAAAATCTGAAAAAATACACATCTGATTTTCTATTATTTTCAAAGGTTTAATATACAAATGGGTCGTTGGCCAGTTGGGATGCTGTAAAATGCGTCAGTTGGAGTTTTTCACAAAAATTACATCTGTTTTTGCCTAAGCAAACTGGATTCATCAGAAAAGGGTATAGTATAGAGCAAATAATGCATAAAGACCTGTGCCTGGACTATAGCCCGTGTATCAAACCAGGCTTTGATTCCTCTCAAATACTTTCTTGAGTTACTATCCTATCTTCTCTCTTGACTTTGGAAACTTAGGTGTTTGATCCTTATTGTCCTAATGTAAGATCAGAAAAGTGGATGAACATTCTCTGATCACACAGCACCACTCCGGAACAAGTGGCTGAACCCACGTCAACATCTCATCTAATGTTTTCCTTTGTTAAGAAATTATATAGCCCTGAGAAAACGTCAGGCCCACAAATAAAATAAAATAAACATAAAAAAAGATAGTCCTTAATGATATTACTGGATCTTTTAACAACAATAACTTTGCAGTTACCTAATGCAATGGTACTTATTTGAATAGACTTTAAAGGTGAAAGATAGTTCAGCCAAGCTGCGATCCACATCTGTGAGCCACCGGTTGAAATTAGTTCTGTTCAGCAAGCGCATTAACCCCCTGAGCTATTCGATTGACACAGTCATAATATTATTCCTATGATATATTCTTTCGAATGTTTCTTGAGTCCTGCTGCTCAACAATTTAGCCTCTTCCTGTTTCTTTCTCTGACCTGAGTTGATTGGTCGGTCAGAGATCCTTCCCACTAACAGCATTAGTGCTACCTTCGAGTAGCCTTTTCCCCACTGTAATTGTCCATAACCTTTGCATGAATGATTTGCCTTTAGCTCAAATTTATGAATACATTTGAATACAATTACACTTGAAGAGAGGAAACTCTTGCAATCATGAATGTTAAAATAATCCCAGCTCAAGCAGGGGAGCAGCTGTAGGCCATTTGCTTTCATGTCGAGTTTATTTTTTGCGAAGAGTCAAGACCAAAAATGCAACGCTTGCCAAATGCTGAAAATTGTTTACAAATATTGTAAGAAACTAAAAGCAAAAGAGTGGTCTAAGAGCTCGAATATAATGTGGAAATTGTATTAAAACATGTTAAACCCATTGGATAAAGCCTTTAAATATTTTATATGTTCTTCAGTAACACTCCAGCAGAATGAAGATGCTAGCCTGTACAGTGCTTACTCTGCTAACGCACCTGTTGTCAATAAATAAAAAAATGTGAAAAATATCTAAAAAGCACTGTAATAACCACATACCAGAGGCAGCAAAGAGGCGTATCTTCATGGATGTGAGCGTCAGGTGTGCTGCAAACTGAAAAATTAGCATGATCCAGTTTTTCTACTTTTAATTATTCCAAATTGAACATGTACCATCCCATTCTTAAATTCAAGTCACGCCCCTTTCTGATCTTGCTCATTCAGTTTCCAAATCAAAAGAGAAAATTCAGCTCATCTTCTCTTATAATATGACGTACTCCAATGTCTTGCAAGAAAGAGGTTATAAAGACAGTCCAAAGAACGGCCAAAGAACTTTAAAGTTACAGCTTTCCCGATAATCAGTCTATATAAATTACTTAGTCAAGTAGAAGATCCAGGCCGTGGGATTTCAGAAGTGACACAACCCGGGACACCCTTTTAATAAGGTGCTGGAAAAGTGATACATTTTGATGACACTTGTATAAAAAACACGTTTAAATCACAAGGTCATGTTGACATTCAACGTATGTCGAGACAAAGAACATTGCTTTACATTGGATAGAGAGCATGTAAGAGAAATTTTATGGACACAAAGAGACACTGGATCGAACAAAAAACTGAAGCATGAGCAACACAATTGCCCTGTTCAACTATATCTCAAAGCTGGTGCCCGTTTCGGAGTCCAGCAGAGCTTTGCCACTGGGGATAAAGCAACTCAAACACTCATGGAGAACTTCAAGAGGATTTATTGATGGTGAGTGTGTTGTGAGAAAAATCCATCATCACCCAGAAAGTTGACTAAGAGGGGATTTATTCAACTGTCTGCAGTGTCCATGTAGCACATAACATAATGGTGAAGATTAATTTGCCAGAACAGTCCCTTTCTGTTGTTCATAGATAAGACATGTCTGCATTTCATTCAGAGCTCTGCTCTGAGTATCTTCACAAAGGTTCTCCCACTATTGGTTGGTGGTCCATCTTCCACTCTGTCAGGTCTGTTTGTAACCTTTCTTTGATTGGTTCATTAAGACCTCATTTTGTAGAGCTTGTCAGAAGATCAGGTACAGTGGAATTTAAAGCACTATGTTTGCACCATGTCAACCAAACCTCACGCACTGCACCCAACATGTCAAATATGGGCCAATGTATAAATTACTCAATTTTAGCTATGCAAGCCAAACAGTGCCTAGGAACCAGATGTAAACGATTTTATCAGAGGTATGAAGCACTATATAAATAATGTCGATAGACTCCCCAGAAAACACCTTAAGCCCTTTCCATTGAAAGAAAATGCAATACAATTACAAGTACAATTTAAAAAAAGCCTGATTAGGTTTGTCATCCCTTTGATTGTATTGCATTTGAGTGGCTGACTGGAGCATCCTGCAAATGCATATTGGGCTAAAGTAATGTCTCATATTTTTGACATGTGTATACCACCCAGCCTGCAGATAATACAGTGCTGTAGTGCTGTTGTCCCTTTGGGGTTGCCTCAGCTCACATTTCAGTTTCTGACACATGTATTTAGCAGATAACAACTCATTTCATGATGATTTTGGAAAGTCTAGGACTTGTGTTGCTGGTTGTATCGATGTGAATTCATGATGTATCTTTTTACTTAGAGTTCTTGTGAGCAAATTATCATTTGTCAGGTAATTGTCTTGGTAGAATGTTTTGCCTAATGTATGTGTGTGTGTGTGTGTCTATCTCTGGGGACCGACTCGGTCCTCACAGTGGGAGTTAACAGTGTCAGAACCTGATAAACACTATCTTTGTGAGGACCGGTCACAGTAGTGTGTCTAGGTACTTTCGAGTGAGTGTATAAAAAAACTAAAAGCCCAGTTAGATTTGCCTTGGTCTGCTTTATAACCTTCCCTACTATAAGGCGCGCAACACCCATTGAACTCACCGGGCTTCAACCCCCCCCCCCCCCCGTTGTGTGTGGCCCGAAATTTGGCGCTAGTTGCGCCTCTGCCTACTATCAAATCACGCGTGTAGTTGGAATAGTAATTACACATTTCATTTCGGTCAGTGGCCGGTCCTCATAATAGGTAGTATGTTATGTTGTGTGTGTGTGTGTTCATGCGTGTGTGCGCACTTAGTTGTGTGATCTACAATTGACTTGAGTTACAACTGTAGATTCACAATGTGGGTGGACAAGAATCACTTCAAACACCGGATGACAAACAGTGGATATTGATTTCCCTACCGTAGGCGGACATATGTTTAACAAGTTGGTCAAGATACATGATAAAGCCTTAAAATGACCTATAATTTATTGATACACTTCTGTGGTTTGTGAGAAGGGTGCAAAAACTTCCAAATAAGTGTTATAAATAATCTTTTTCAGTCACACGAAAAAGGGCAGGCATCAATAAGGAAAATTAAAAGCAGAAATTGCAATGGATAATTCGCAAAGCTCTGTGGCTTCTGTGTATGCAATTTTGAATTAAAAAAATCTAAAAGCCGCCTGGGGTATCATGCCTCCCTTCTCAGCAGCAGGTCATGAGGCTGCTTTGTCTGCACACATTATGCCACTTAACACCGAGATTACTGCTGCACAGAAGAGCGGGTTGTTTGCAGGCTTGTCTGGTTTATTAATGGTCAGTGCCCGACACTGCAGATATGCCATCGTGGGCATCCGCCTTCTTCACACGGATACCCCGGGGCTTAGAGGGGCATCATTTGCCGCGAGGCACTGCGGCAACCCCATGGTGAGCACTCGGTAAAACGTAATGACCACTATTCGTTTCCGTTCCTCGTCTACAGCACTGGCCCTAATGTATACACATCATGATTGAATTTTGGAACATTTTAGTCAGCGAATTAAAGCCATCAGATAATCACAGTAATGGACACGTATATTGGCCTGTCTAGTTCCGTTAAAAGGTTTCTCGCAGTGATTGGCTGCCATAAATCGCGCGCGCGTCGGAGCCAGTTTACGCGCTGACGGCTATACGTCATCCGGAAGAGGTCACCGAGGGAGGCTGCCGCCTGCCTACCTGCGGCGGCATCTGCCCTTGTTTCCCCCCGTGACCTTGACTAAGTGATTGCCTTTTTATGAGCTGAGCCGAGTCCTTGAATCCCGCGTCCCAAGGAACTCTCTTCGATGTTATGGTGCTCCTTGAGGACTGCTGGCGCTGGGAGGGTGTAAAACGTTTGCTCTTACCTAATGAAAAAATGTCCCCCATAAATCAGGACCACGATTGGGAGTACAGCGTGTAACAGCAGGCCACCCTAGCTGCTGCCAGCAATCTAATAGACTTGTGCATCTTGGGCGCCCGTTATGCCCTGCTGCTGCTTAATTATGCAGGCTATTTTGAGAAGGATGTTGGATGCATTCCTTGGGAGAATAAGAACATGGCCCCCTGTAGTTTTAAGCTACTGTGCCAAATGCACAATTTGTACAAAAGACTCAAACATATCACTATAAATAGCTGCAATATGACTTGTTCTTTGTGTTGGCTCTTGCCACCACATTCTTATAGCTTTATAGCACTGTGTTTAAGAGGTGTTACCAAATCAGAAATCAACTGTACTTCTGTTATTCACCTCACAATCACGGACGGCCGTAATAATAATTACATTTTTACTTTGCACTGCTTTAAAGCAGTGGGGTGACGCTCCTCTACCTCGGCGGACAAGCCGGCCCTGGCGTCGATCAACGTTTTAGTTCTGAAAAGGTATATGTCGCACAGCGCCAAAACTGCTTTGCATCATGACTTCCAGTCCCCTGGTAAAGTAAGCAAAGAAGGCTTGTCTGGGGCTGAGCAATGCACAACCCCCCATGGTATTGACGCAAAGTCCATTCAACTAAAATAGTCTGATCTGGTTTATCATTAAAAACGAAATGGCAAGTGGAACCAGACATAGCAAGGGGCCAGTCATGATAAACTATGGCACCAAAGAAAACATTTTACATGACTAACCAATTTGCAGTTGTCTTCACATTGGAATTTGTACTGGAGTGGGTACCTCCAGTACAAATCCTATGCTAGACAATGTTGCTGTGCTTTTGTACCAAACAAAAGGTTCAGAATAGGGCACAAGAGTCTTTTTTTAGCGCCAGATCTGCCAATGTCATCATCAGGTGAGTCTCTGAATAGCTGATGCGGTGCAGGTTTCAATTGTTCATGCAAAAAGATACAGCAGTTTTTCTTACGTTGTATGAAAATGAGCAAATCTAGATTTTTAGAAACGTATTCTCATTGTGAGAGCCGCAGCATTTCCTGGTCAGTTGTGTAGGGATGAGTATGTGCACAATGATCTAAAAGCAATATTCCTTTTTTTCTGGAAGGTAAATTGAGAGCCAGGCTAACTGTTTGTGACTCATAATAACATGTTTAAATTGGACGTGAAATGCTTTCATTTCTTGCCGCTGTGTTATTGCTAAATTACTGTTTCACCAAAATCTTGTAATTTGTGGTGTCAGGCCGGTGTTTTTCCAGTGGAACACAGCACGATGCAAAATGACTTATTTTATACAATCTTCCTCTTCACAAGTGGAAGAAAGTGGTGCCTGTAATGTTTGCAGAAATGCATGTCTCTTTCTCTTGCGGGAGGAGCTGAATTGACTGCAGTCCCGGATGCAGAATCCTGTTGGTTAACACCAATGAAAGAGAAGGAAATTCTCATAGACTCTACCGTAATGATCAAAATAGCATGTCCCCATTTCATCGATCATTCTTATGGTTGAATTAAACCTGCTTGTGACAGCGGCTTCTATAAAGGCAACTAGCAGGCCCTGTGCAGATGGGACCCTGGGGTAATTTTTGTTTGTTCAACACCAGAAGTACATTATACCCTTTTCCTCTTTATTGTGAGTGATGAACACGAGGTGTACAACGGATGTGGGCAGAAGAAAAGTTATAAACTTAGGACCACCGCAGGTTTCAACATCAAGTTTTCAACTTACGGAGCCATCATGCCTCCTAAGAGCACAGATGTATCCAGATCTCAAATCACTTCCTACCTTGGTGAGGTGGAGTCACTGCAGTGCTCATATTTGTGAGGCTGAGGCACTGTACTGCACATCTATGTGAGGCAGAGGCACTGCAGTGCACACCTCTGTGAGGTAGAGGCACTGTACTATACATCTCTGTGAGGCTGAGGCACTGTACTGCACATCTATGTGAGGCAGAGGCACTGCAGTGCACACCTCTGTGAGGTAGAGGCACTGTACTGCACATCTCTGTGAGGAAGAGGCACTGTACTGCACACCTCTTTGAGGTAGAGGCACTGTACTGCACATCTCTGTGAAGCAGAGGCACTGTACTGCAAATCTCTGTGAAGCAGAGGCACTGTACTGCAAATCTCTGTGAAGCAGAGGCACTGTACTGCACATCTCTGTGAGGTAGAGCACTGTACTGCACATTTCTGTGAGGTAGAGGCACAGCAGTGCACACCTCTTTGAGGTAGAGGCACTGTACTGCACATCTCTGTGAGGCAGAGATACTCCACATCCCATCTCCCTGAGGCAGAGGCACTGTACAGCACATCCTTGAGAGCCAAAGTCACTGCACATCTAAAAACTAGGAACACTTTTTCTCCAGGAGGCACCCTACCACATCTGTAAGGTAGAGAGATGTGTCTTCTTTTAATGAGCTCAGCTTTCTCTGGCTGTTATCTTAACACATTCTATATGATGGAAGTGCCCCATCGCGAGGTGGAAAGCTTTTTTCAGGTGGAACCCTACTACTTTCTACATAAGAGAGTTGCTCCCTCTCAGTTGAGAAAGGTTTTGTCCAGGTAGGATCCTACTGCTTTCTGTATGATTGGAGGCTCTCCCCTCTCATTAAGAACAGCTTCGCTAGGTGGGATCCGCCACTTTGGATATGATACAGGTGCCCTGTCTCAAAGGACAACAGCTTTCTATAGGTGGGATCTGCCACTTTCTAAATGATACAGGTGCTTTCCAGGAGGGTAGTGGCCCTTCATACCATTGTGGCTTGAATTGTCCATTCTTCCCACCAATTTAGTATGATGTAAACAATATCTCAAAGAGTGACATAACATTTAGTCCTATTTGCTCGTGGTCGCCATGACGAGAACATTGCAGCAACTGCTTCTTAAAGAGAAAGGCATCAAAAAGTGCATGTGGTGCAGCCGGGGGGTTAAATATTCATTTCTATGTTGCATAGTGGGAATTGACCGTGATGCCAAGGTGTGGATGATCCATGGCATCACAGAACAGGTCCAAAATCTAAACAATTTTAGCAGCTTTCTGTGAATAAAATTCTATCGCTGTTCTTATTCGAATAAAGACCCCAGTCACACTGGCACTGAAGTAGTAATAGCAGGCAAGGCCGTCCAGGCACCTATGCTACAGACACGCCTTACATTGTGCTTTTCATCTCCACTTGGACATGCTATCCAGCACTGACTGTTCGCAGTGATAAGGACTGATTAAAGAGATCTGCTTTCCACATAACCTACCCTTCTACTTACAACATGTTTGTAGCATCTTGTCGTATGACTTACAAACAATTACATAAACAATTACTTCAATAAATTCAGCTTGAGCCCAATTTCAAACTCGCTGGTGCGAATTTACTCCTGTGCCAAAGACATATCTCCTTAAAGGACTCTACATCAAGCTGCAGTAGCCATCCACTCCCACTCTCAAAAATCAGCTACCCCTCCAACTACACAGTGACTTTATCTTTGCCACTGAGCCTGTACAACACTCTGTTACCTGTCGGCTATGCCTGTGCTATACAAATACACACATACATAGAATGATGGAGTCCTCTTCAAGAAGCAGATTCTAGAGAGGAGGCTACATTTATTAATATTCTCACAAATATAAAAACTCTATGGGATTCAGCATTTGGTGAAAAGAAACTCTGCCAAAACTTGATTGATAGTCGATTCTCCATATTTCACGTACCGTAGACTATAATCCCATTGTAATACAGCGGATGGCACATCCACCACATTTGCAATGAAGTATCCGTCCACCAAACTCAAAATAAGGCACTTTGGGTCCGATGTAGGTGGCCCATTACCTGTCGGTAATCCCAAAATTCGGTAAATTTCAGGCTTACTGACGGCATTGAGCCATTTTAGATGTAGGGGTTGATTCAGTAAATACCGAATCAGTATTTACCGATTCGGTATTTACCGAATCGCTAAAAGGCATGTAGGAAGCACTTTTAAGAGTGCTTATGTGCTTTAAGGATTCATTATTTACCACCCACTATTAGTTGGTGGTAAATACGGAAAACCTTTGAAAATGCAAATCTGTGCATTTTCAACAGTGCCATGTGGCAGACATACATGCCCTTAGGGCCAGACATACATGCCCTTAGGGCATGTATGTGTGCCACATGTGCACACAAGCACTATTCAGGGGTGCAACAGGGTGTCAATGTGACACCCTGCCACCCTTGAGTGTTTCCCTAGTTTACCGAATCGGTATTCACCGATTCGGTAATTCACATTCATTCCTATGGGCCTCCAGTCCCATAGGAATGAATGATAATTACCGAATCAGTAAATACCGGTTCGGTAAATACCGAATCGTCTACATAGCATTTACCAATTCTAAAATACCGAATCGGTAAAATTTGGTATTTTAAAATCGGTAAATTTGGATTACCTACATCTGTCCCATTGTCATTTATGTGAAAATGTTCATAAGCTTGAGGACTCAAAATAAGGCCCTATGTCACTCGTCTGAAAATGTTCAGAATTGCTTGAGGTTTGTGCATAAATGAATCAGCACATGGGCAAAAACAATTATAAAAGATGAAGACAACTATATAGACGTGGCTTACAATAAATATACATGCATGCTGTAGATTCATGTACAATACTATTTTTAAACTGCATGAGAAGTACTGAATGTAGGAGTTTTCATGTGAATCACAAAAGGGAGCACAGTAAATTGGCTGATGCAAGAACTTTAGACTTATTATGTACTCAGTACCGTCCAGCATTGACCACTGAATATCTTTTAGCTGCATACTGAGTTGTAGCTCTTGGATATCATCTATGGAAAACACTTGTATTTTTTATTTCTGCACTTGGGCTTTTCAGCCAGCCTGTTTATCTAGGCATTCTAATTTCTATTTTCTCAGTCTGGATTG
Organism: Lissotriton vulgaris; assembly: GCF_964263255.1. Lineage (NCBI taxonomy): Eukaryota > Metazoa > Chordata > Amphibia > Caudata > Salamandridae > Lissotriton > Lissotriton vulgaris. The sequence continues at coordinate 998,240,404 of NC_141695.1, read as the reverse complement.
TTTATTATGTTGTTCCTGTGTGCACTCAATGTACAGGGAGCACACTCATTGTTAGGTCTTTCCTACAGTAGCACATGCACTGCATGTGCTCTCGCTTGCAAAATATATTATATACATGGGGCTTGCAGCCCACCCCTTGCTGAGCATTTGTTGGTTTCATTCTCACTCTTATTTGCTGCCTTCTAATTGTTTATGCTGAGTTCACTTCCTCTTCTCTCAGCTGGAGCGTTCAGCTGGAGCTTGGACCAAGTACAGATTGCTTCAGCTTAGTTACAGTCCTTCCCTAGATCGCACTGTGATTGAGGCACTGCTTTTATTGTTTCTCCTTCCCTGTCTTCCTTGTTGAACCTCTTGCCATTTATAGCAATGTTTCACTATGCCACACACACTTCAAAGTAGATGTTATTTGCTATCACCAAAGGTATTTTTACTAAGACATGGGAATGGGTGCAATTATTTTCTATCTGACAGAATTTTTTTGCCAAGTGTCCTATTTTCTTTTTTAAGCATGTGGAGATTAATTGATTTTCTCAGAATCACAGGGGTGTTGTGCCCAGAACTAACAAACATTGGCAAAGCCAATAGGTCTCACTTTTGAGAGTATCGGCTCTGCCACTGCCGTTTGATCATGCTGTACAATATGGGTATTGCTGACTCTGGCAATGATTTGTAGCCATGCTGAATAGCAGCATGTCTGCTGTTCCCCATTGCTAAAAATAATATTAACAAGTGACTATAATGCATTCAGTGCTAATTCACTTTTCTATTTAAAAAAAAAACATATTAGCCATGGCTGCTTCATAGCACTTTATGAAATTAGTTTTAGCCACATGGCGAATAATGTGTAGTGCTGTACAGTATGGCTCCAAAACATTGCCAAAGCCAATACCTCTCGTTGACAAGACATATTGGCTTTGCCAATGCTTGGTTTCTGTGCTTCAGCCCAGGCGATACTGTGTTATCTTGCCAACTTCAAGAATCAGTAAGAATTATATTTGTTTATAGACTTTTTCATTTAGCTTTTTTGCAGTTGGTCAATTCTGGTAGTGTCTTTCTATAACCGTGGGCCCACTTAATGTCCTTTAAGTATGATGGGTCACCTACTGGCCCATTAGTTGTCATGATTAAAATTGTGTCCTATGGAGAGTGGGCCTTTCACAACCAAGCAACCTTAAGCGTATTTACTGTCATCATTGGCTAGCTACTGGTGCATGCTGAGAGTTTCCCAGCTCCCTGTTACCCTCATGGATCAAGACCTCCTCAGGACCATAGAAGGCATGTTTCAGCTCCAAATCTGTCAGCAGGCATTGACTGGCTAAAATCATTTTGGGCTCCATGGGGACAATTTAGTTGCCCCAGGCTACATTGTTCATCTCTAGCTTACAGCTTCTTTAGGCAGCATGGTTCGCCTTCTGGTCTAGCAAGAGGATGGGGAAGCTCCAAGTCTCTCAGGGCAATGACATGGGTCTGCACAGGTCACTCAAATGGAGTGGCACTGCTCAACATGCCTTCATTTTCTTGTGTAAAGTGAATGTGGATAGCGCACACCTGTGGTAAACTGTAGTTCTCAAAATTCAATTATTTGCAAGAATGTTGTGTGCTTTGTGTGAATCATGTTAGCCGAACATGTAATGAACAGTAAAAGTGGCCAAGTCCCAACAGGCGACTTGGGCTCACACAAGCACAGCGTGAGGGGATCATACTGACTTATCTTTCAGCAATTCTCTATGTTTAACACAATTTATAATGCAAGAATATGATAGTTTCTTCATGCAATTTTAATCATTGCAGCATTATTGATTTACACTTTTTTCTAAAGCATATTCAAAAGAAGCAATTTTTTTAACATATTTCAATTAGAGTACAAACAGTTGAAATGCAATCAAATCAATGTACAATGACAAATCAAAAAAAAGCCCAATGCATTTCGGGACGCCTGTCCCTTCATCAGGGGCGAATCTGTAAGGATATGAAGGCATGAATCATTTATATATCTTCAACGTACAGAGTAAACAAGAAACAAAAACATCAAAAAACACCTGTATTAACGATATGTTAGTTAAATTTAACCCATTTCTTGTTTACTCTGTACGTCGAAGATATATCAATGATTCATGCCTTCATATCCTTACAGATTCGCCCCTGATGAAGGGACAGGAGTCCCGAAATGCATTGGGCTTTTTTTTTCTTTGTCATTGTACATTGATTTGAATACATTTCGACTGTTTGTACTCTAATTGAAATATGTAAAAAATTGATTCTTTTGAATATGCTTTAGAAAAAAGTGTAAATCAATAATGCTGCAATGATTAAAATTGCATGAAGAAACTATCATATTCTTGCATTATAAATTGTGTTAAACATAGAGAATTGCTGAAAGATAAGTCAGTATTATCCCCTCACGCTGTGCTTGTGTGAGCCCAAGTCGCCTGTTGGGACTTGGCCTCTTTTACTGCTCATTTTCTTGTGTGGCATTGCTAAGCTCCAGGTCGGTCAGGTTGTATTGATTTTCTGTATGTTAATAGGTAGCATAGATTTGCTACAGATCTGTTTGGAGATAATACTTTACTTCAGATACAACACTGTACCTCAACCACTTCCAGGCCCCTCAATGGTGGCATGCTCCAGTTCCCATCAGTGATAGTGGTCGGTACCATGCCCTTCAAAAATTCATTGGTTGCTTCAAGAATCCTTAAAAAGATAAGTCTTGTTCCAGCCTTTTATGTGACGTAGGCCCCAGCCACGGCTCATTACATCCATGGAGTAGCTCTTGTCTATTGAGTGCAATGGGGCAACTCTGGGTGCCCTATGAGTCATGGTGCAAGTGCCTCAGGAAGCATGTGTCTGCTAGGGGTTAATTGTGGTGCATGGATTATCACTGGGTTCCTAAGCTGGCATGAATGCGCTTCAGGGCTTTTAGATTAGTATTCCAGTTCCCATAGGTAGCATGTGTCATTTTTAGGTGTCAAATGTGGTGTGAATCAGATTTAAATACCTTAGGCCTCACACTAAAATCCTGGTTACTCAGGAGGTATTGATCATATTCAGGTCCTTTAATTAAGTAACTTACATAGGCTTCTCTTTCCTCCGGTGATGTGGCTCACTAGAAGGTCCTTCAGGTGGCCTGGGTTAGTTTCAGATTACTTACATGGCATTGGTGTGCGCCATCATCTTTAGTAGATCAAGTCAGCTCCATATATGAGTTGGTTAATATTCTTAGGAATGTGGGCAAGTTTGAATGTTGGTTCTAAATAGATATTAATGTGGTATTTAGTGAGAAGTTGTCTGTGGGTGGGTGATTCTTGACCTCTACTCATGCTAAGTACAGTACTCATTTGAATAATGGGTGATTCGTTGGAGACGACAAAGAGGTATTTACTGAGTACACATCCTCACTAAGATGGTGGACCGTTCTTCATCAGCACAACAGAGGAAGTTGCGCTTGTTGCGAATGGCAAATCCTATAAGTAAAGAGACCGTAGTGCATGTATCTAACAACGGTGGCTGTTGGGGACTGGGAAATATGATTTGGCTTAAGGTTACATATAGGAGTTAAGTATTGGTTACTTTTCTTTGTAATAGGATCGGGTTGAGTTTCGAGAATGGGTTAAGTTGTTTTAGCATTAGCTTCCCGTGGGGTTTGTCAGTTTGTGTCACATTCATATTAGCAAATGGGGCAAGAAGCATTATTGTTTTAATTAACTTGTTGTTATTGCTGACGGGAAATTGCATGTGCAGCAGTGCAGAGGAGCTGATAGATTGATGACCTTTAAATCAGGAACAGATATTTAAAAGATCTTAAAGTGCTGGACTCATTTTTAAATTAATTTATTTTTATATTTAGCGTGGGGCACAAATGATGCATATACTTGGCAGTGGTGGCTGCTATCAGGGCAGAAGGGTGGGGCAGGGGATGACGACAGATGACGAAGTGGAAAAAAAAAGAAAACCACTTACCTTGCGCTCGCCTCATCGCTTACTTGGTGCTTCTCCATTGCACTGCACAGGCTACTACAGACTCCCCTGCGGCCAATTCTGACGCAGTGTCAGGATTGGCCTGAGGGCCCTCGATTTGCACTCCCAGAGAGACTGGGAGCCTGTGCCTGCATGTCTCCAACCCATCAATGCAGCTTGGGTTTGAGACATGCAGTGCAGGTGCCGGTTTGTCCGTCCTGAGACGGCAAGCCAAACAAGACGACATGCGTACAGACAGCAGTGCTGAAAGACTCCCCCTCCAGCCTGTCATCGTCTGGCCCCACCCCCAAGACTCCTTTTAAAAATAAAACAATAATAAACCTGTGTTATTATTGTTTTCTTTTTTGAGTTTTGAGGCTGCTGGCGGGAGTGGTGGGGGGAGAGGGGCGCTGCTCCTCTGCCATAGCAGAGGAGCCGGCGCTGATATTTGGAGTACATATTTTGAAATTCTCATTTTATTAACATGCCTTAAATTAAAACATAAAAAAATCCTCAACCTCCATGCAACTCACATGCTGTTTAAAAGCTAGTGTACATTGACTGTTGTTTGGCAGTTGAATTGGGAATGCTTCTGTTGAAAAAGTGATGATCAGGTATGTATGAAAAAGAGCCTGCGTGTTTGTGTGTGATCCTTATCTTCTGATTATGCTAAATACAGTGCATAAAAGTAATTCAGGTTATCCGACGTCATTTTTTCAGCTGTATGGTTCTTTTCTGTCATATTATATGTTTTTTCTTTTTAATTCACTAGATCTGAATGCAAAACGGGGGTTGACATTTCTGTGCATGCTTGCTGCATTAAATAATCTGTCTCATAGGAACTATTTTTAATGGAAAAATTGCCTTCTCTGTACAGGTTTTTCAAACAAAGTGGGGTTCTCCGTTGCTTTATGCAGCTGTAGATGTTTCAGAGGCGTACTTCCATTAGCTTAACTGCACATTTTTGCTCATAACGAAAAATTGGTAAAAAAATGATATGGTCTCCCATTTCAGTTATTACCTACTTAAATTTATTTCATAGGCATGGAAGGGTGGTGAGAATAGAGGTTCGGATATTGGAATAGATTTATCACTAGAGATGCTGCGCAAGAAAAGCTACCCGCTCAGACTAAAATCACAAAGGTATGCATTATGATAAGAAAGTATTTCTATTTTTCAATAAGAGCAATAACATTCATAATTAATAATACAGATGTTCATTGCACTTTTCTCCCCTCACAAGAACAATATATTTACAAAAGTGGTGGGTGTCGGTCATTAAAAGTGACCCTTCCTATAGGTTTGTTTGCAGTCTGGGGTAGGGAATGGTCACGTTTTTGTGATAGGCAGACTTAAGCTGGTGCTATGCCCCAGAATGTATAGCTGGATTCTTCACACCTGATGTCGGCTGAGCCTTCCAAACTGGTAGTTTAAAGGCGATGGACCAGATTGCCCGTATGCACCCTCGACGTGATAGACTGTTTCCTGCTGCCAGACAAGGGACGCATTCCTCTTTATTTAGCATTAATGGATATCCGCAAGGTTTGCACAAAACCAAAGATAGTCTTCATTCAATAATGTGTGAATTCTGATAACTGTCTATGATTTCATATGAATTGATGCTATTCTGTACAGTTATAATTTGTACATCGGTGCATACACCATGACCCACTCATTAAAACCATATACTGTTCCTATAGTCTTGGTCTGATAAAGGAGTTTGAGAGGTCAACATCCGCTATATCCTTTTGACTCAGGAGGTGAATGTCAGCCATTTTAGTAGCTTATTATGTTTGACTTGGTTAGGTAAATCACTTCAGCCTTCATCGATGTCCTCTCACCTGGTAAGGACTGGGACGACAAAGATTGTCCAGAAGTTAATTGGGCTAAAGCTAATTCATCCGGTGGTCGCAACGTGCTAGTTCCTCTTCTTGACGATCTCTCAATTGACAAACCAAACCCACCAATGACCCAATGATAACACAAATTCTTTTGATTCTGTGTCCCGAGCTCCTTTTAACAGGATCCTGCTATTAAATTGGTTAATAGCAACATGTACTATTTGCATCACATAAAAACAGAGTGGCGTAAGGCCGGTATAAAAAAGATATATTGTTTTTATTATAAATTTTATAATTATTATTATTATTAGCAGTAGAGGTGGTACTATAACAACAGTAATAACAACAATAACAAAAACACGAATAATAATAATAACCTCAATAATAGTGAGAATAATACAATTATTCTTATTCCTATTCCCTGTAACGATCGTGGATATCCGTCTAGCCTCATTGTCAAATTATTAGCCGAAAGATTGCGTTGCCTAGGACATTGAGAAGAAAATCTCACTCTTGGATTGGTCAAAGGTTCAGAACGTTTACATAATCTGTATATCTAGTTTGTTGGCATTATTGTATTCTCAGACTAGGTTTGTTTTTTGACTAATTGAAAAGGGAACTTTTACTTTGTGTTTCTGAACCTTTACTGCAGAGGATGACAACCTTGAATGTGCAACATTATAATTTAACTTTCCTTTCATCTGATTTCCTATAGGTGAAGTGGCCGTTAAGAGCCAGGGTTTCACTTGCGCTGTTTCCGCACCCACGGGGTTACGGTGAAAAGGCGAACGTACTTAGGTACAAGAAAGGGCCTCACTTCTCGCGATAACTTAAATACCACGCAATCCGGTTATTGTGACCTGGCTTTGACGTCACAATTAAAGTTTCCGTGACACCTTAGAGATGCCATGGTAACCGGCACTAAAGTCGGAGGTCCAGGGAAGGCTCAGTGTGGGAGGAGAGGCTTGTCACTGCAGGAAGTGCCTGTCCCCCCTCTTCCATCCGGCGTGTCTCCGCCACGCCAGCGTTTACTCAGAGATCCCTTCAGGTGAGCGCGGTATCTGATTAGCTTTGATTGCATGTTTACCTCCTTGTAAACATCTTAGTTTCATTTAGAGTATAATGTGCTGCCATTCATGCCCTCCGTGTATATATATGTTTTTTGTTGTTGCCTTTGATGAGGTTCCCGCAGCTTTGTGTCAATCCTTATAACAGATCTCACAGTTATTCAGTGGAATGACCCTCGTGGTAACCACCTTTGGCCGGTGGCAAGCGAGGCCTACCTGCCAGGAGCAGGTTCTGTGACCGCACGTCGCACACGTCTCAGCAGCAGCGAACACTCAGTCCACTGAGCACCCTCGCTCGCTGTCCTTCATAGCAGATAAGCGATTAGATTCATTTGACCACTGATTGAACAGGCCTACTGTGATGTGATCGTCACGCTGCTGCCTGAAATCAATCTCGGAGTGCTTTATCCAGCGAGGGATGGCCACTGGGAACAATTCGAAAAAATATATACATTTCTCACCCTCATTCTGTACTTGAAAAGTCTCACTGAACCAGTCCTTATTAATCGAACGTAATTCACTTGCAGACATCTAACTGCATGATCGCGATTTCTGGAAGAACCTATACTATTTCTGAGGGTGTATCACATCTAGAACTTTGCCAATACGAAATACTTATATTTGGTGAATGATGATTGGTTTAGTACCGAAATATGTGCCTCTGCCAACTGTAGGAGTTGAAATACATAAAACAAAAACAAGTGAAATTATGTTTAAAAAATACCACCTGTCAGAGAGGAAGAATTGTCCCTTGAAATTATGCCGATTTAGAAGAAAGTGAACTGGCGGAGAGAAGGGTGCAAAATCAATATCGTCCATAATATTTTCATCTTTAAAGGTTAACTGCATCTCTGACAGGCGGCATCTCCTTGGCAGTTTGTGTGAGAAGGTGCGGGCTATCACCAGGTCCTTGCATTTTATTTCGAGTGGACGTTTATGACTGGTCATTGACCTTGAGATTCCATTAGTGGTAATGAAGGACGATGCGTAATGCCTCTTCCGCGCTGAGAAGAAATGACGCATACCCCTAGCAACCGACTGCGGTCCCCAGCTTTACCGTTCTCTGGGAGACGTGGAGGCACGCGTTGTCTTATGCAGCGACCGCAATGTGCAAGGTGAGTCTAGATACCTGCCTAGGGCACCACCAGCAGAGGGCACTTGTTAGCTTATAGAAACATTGCAGATGACCCAACTACTAGGCTGGTGGCTTCAAAATGTTCCTTCAGCAGGGTGCTAGCATGTACCGATGGTGTGTGGTTGCACAACAACAAAATAATAAAAGAAGCTTGCTTTGTTCCTTTCTTCCCAGCTTGACGTCCTCCCACTGGCGTCTTCTGGAAGCCCCGGAAGCAGGAAACTGTCCTACCCAATCCTGGCACTGCGTTCACAGCATGAAATCCGCGCCAGGATTAAATAGAGCGGGCTCTCTCAGCGCTCCTAAAAGCACTGGAGGCCTGCACTTTCCCTAACCAGCTGTCTAAAACAGCTAGGTTAGAGAACTTTAAAATGCGCATGTCTGGATGGCCAGCCCATAATGACCAAATAGACATGCTCATTTTAAAGTGCATAGCTCTCTGCTGCTGACACCCGGGAGCACTGGCCCTGCCCCGTCCTGGCACTTAGTTCAGGACAGGTGGCTTTATCGTTTTATTTTTCCAGCTCTGTGGCTTGTGGGGCGATGCTCCTCCGCTCAAGTGAAGGAGCCGCCCCTGCCCGTTACTTAGGGCACCAGATTTCTTTGCACCATCTCTAACTCTTTGCCAATGGTCCAAAAGGGTATGGTGTACCGCACATTTTTGTGGGGCTGAATTTCCACTGTAAATTTGTGATTTTGACCTCAGGGGTGGGAGCGCTGTGTTTAGCAATAAAGTGCGATTAAAGAGCACCCGCTGCAGAGTTCCTTGTGCATACAGCTTTCAGGCAGCAATAAAAATGTCATGATTAATGTTTCTGCTAGACAGAGAGCTCAGAGTTTTGTCTTCTGGCAGTTTTGACTCACCATAAAGTAGCACAGAGGGTTAATATCCCTGCTGCAAATAACAGATCTGTATTTTATGTGAACAGCTGAGTGGAATAGTTAAAGCTAGCCTTTACCAGCACTTTAAAACAAATGAAATGTAAGTGAGGAATTGAGGAAGTGGCAATGGAGAGATGAGGGGCACTTTAGCTTGGGTGTAAGTGAGGGAATCAAAGGAAGAGGTCATAAAGTGGGGTGGGCGCCAAAAAAGATTGTCGCACCGGGCACCACCAGCGCTAAAACCGGCCCTGCGCGCGAAGACCCAGAGAATAGGGGATGTGGAAGTGGAGATGAAAGCAAAAATGGCAAACAGTAGGGGGGCAGATTAGAAATAAAGACAGAAAAAATAATGGAATTTGGTGAAGCGTAGTGGTACAGAGATGGGGAGAGTACCTACGCGACAGGGAAGAAATTATGGGGCTTCCCTGCAGCATGTGAGGAGGGCCTACTTAATCTCCCATACCTCACAGATATTTAATCGCCTTGGGCTGTATGGCTATCCCCTAAAGGTTGATGTAGGCCCTGGGGGTTGTAACTGACATGTTGTAGGAGCTGCAGGGACATCAGGACGCTCCTGGGAAAAAATGTAAACAAAGTTGTGAAGGAGAAGGGGGCCTAGGGAACTACTGAGGATCAAACAGATTTGAAAGACGATCATCTCATGGTACTTGGCTTTTCACGGGTTATGGTTTCTTGTCATCACCATGTGATTTCTTTTAAATACTGTCTTAAATCCATACACATTCAAGCACACTTATAAAAAAAATATTGTCAGGGTTTCTTTATTACCTTCATCTCCTACTAAGGTTTGGTACTCATACCCATCCATCCTTGAAAGATTATAACATTTCTTAGCCTAGCTGTACGTTTTCCTATATTGTCTGCTTTATAGATTACACCTATTATCACAGATTGGTTCCATGGCATCACCGTGCTGTAATGAGAATACATTTAAAGCCAGACAAAGGCTATAGTTTTGTTTTCAAACAGCTACCTTGACTTTATTAGCCTTCAATTTATGTTTTTTGCGTTTACTGCCTTTCAGACTTACATAAGTTAATTTCACTGGTAAAATGCAAGGCTCTCCTGAAAGCAAGCAATGAAAAAGGACATGTTAGAATAATACAGTTTTCATTATTTGTTTCCATTCTTTGCATGTAATATTCCTGCTTTTGTTTAAATAAAAAACCCTGTATCTCAAGGCTGTAAAACGACTAGTATTGGTAACGTCAATACATGTCTAGAGTTGGCAGCTGACATTGTCAATGCTTGGTTTGTTTTTTCCTGTTTTTTGCAAAATGTTATTGTTGGGGAAGCTGCTGGGCCTAAACCAATCTAAAAAAATATATTGTCTAAAAGCAAAAACAATTTTTGTTCTGAAAAAAGCACAATAGCAATAGTACTCCTTGGCACTTAAGGGAACTACTTTGTGTGTTGATGGGCTCCATATGAAAGTTCTTGTTTAATGCCTGCCCAAAACAAGGAAGCCTGAGGGTGCTTACATTTCTCATAGAAAGCATTCTAAGTGAAACACACCAGTACACCAGCGTCACAGTATTTATCATGCTTAAAAGTCTGCATTCTGACACAATCTGTAAGCATTCTGACAAATAACTCTTCCATTTAGGCCAAAAAGCACACAAGCAATAACATCCAGATAAAATATTGTGCATTAAAGATTAGTGGGGAAAAACAACCCAATCTGACTAATATAATAAAACCTACCCCACTCTTTAGAGCGCATCCCAAGAGTAAGGCTCTAAACATTACCCCTCTCTTTAGAGCTCATCCAGGGAGCATTGCTCATTCTAAATCTAAACAAAGTATTCTGTCAAAAGGAAACCAAACTTCTTGAATGCGTAAAGTGAGAGGAAATAGGAGTCATTGGTGGAGGGGGTGTAGTAAACTTTCACATTTTTAGGTAGGCACCATTCTAAGCAATGGGCACAAACGCTTATCCCTTTCAAATACTTGTAACTGGGTAATTTCTTTAATCACTGGATAGGTAAAATACTAGCTGCACCGACAAGATAATTAAAACGCAGAGCAAAGGATTTATTCAGATACTAGCAGCCCGCCCAAGGGGGCTGGGGGCAGCATTCAGTGTTGCGGCCGGCGCTACTTTCAGGGCACTACTTTTTTTTAAAGTTATATTTTTAAATGTACGTTTTTTTAAATTTTCTATAGCCTATGTCCATCTGCACACCCTGAGGATTACAACAATGTATTGGGTGTGTGGATTGGCGCTGTGGTTCCCGAGTTTACCTTGCCAAAAGGTTTGTGTTCTCTCTTTATAATAGATGTAAAATGTCCTCAATGACTGCTTTGAATAAAATGTATTTAACAGATCAAACAAGTGCTTCCCAAACCCGATAGCCCAACAGCGTACACATAACAGGCAGTCCTGATCCTATTTGCCTGTTTTGAATAGTTTATGCTATCTTCGTATGATAAAATAATTTACCTTGCAGGGGTGTAGGCCCTCTTTAGTCTGTGTAAACTAATACTGCAAAACTAGAGACTGTCAGTGGTGGCTGGTTGGGAATGGGGGTGGAGGCAGGGAGGGGGGGTTTAGAGAAAAGAAACAGATTTACCCTGACTTCGCCGGTCGCCTTACAGCAACATCGTGATTGGTGTGAGCGCCATTGTTCGGCACTTAGACGGGGACTGGGCGGCTGTGCATGTTATTCACCTGGGCTGTATAATACAGCCTGTGGAGAACATGCAAAGTGCACATGACTGTTTGGCCGACACAAGACGGCCGGCCAAACAGTCATGTGCACTCAAGGTGCAGAAGGAGCCTCTCCTCCTCCCTCTCCCAGGCTGTTACAACCCCAGCCCGGTCCCAACCTGGCTGGCTCCTTACTGAAGGAGAAAATTATAATAACGTAACATTATAAACGTTGCGTTTTTGTTTTCTTTTTTCTTTTTGCACTTAATGGGGCGACGCTCCTCCGCCTTAGCGGTCAAGCAGCCCCTTGGGACCGAAATATACCAAATGCCCTACGATGCTCTGGGCATGGGCACACACTTTTTGTTCCACCAGGGCAATTTGAAGGAGAGATAGACACTTGTATGGCCCCTTCTATAATATAGATTGTGCCGGCATGATCCCAACCAATAATGTCTTCATTGACACAGGGGTGTGGCTACATGCCATTGAGGGACTCCTTTGCCTTTGTGGCTCCACCGTTTTACAGACTCAGGCACTGAAGCAGGCTGTTAGGAGGCATGTTGACTCTGCATCAAGAAGGACGTGCCTTCAGATGGTGGCATGGAGATTTCAGAGCCCCTCAGACATCCCCCCTCTCGGCAGTTTAGTTACTCACTACTCCCAGTTTGGGGGGTGTTCTTTCCCCTTTAAATGTGAGGCCAGGTCTGCCACCTCAGTGAATGGCAGACCGGCAGCTTCAAAGAGCTGGTCTGCCTTTCACTAAAGAACTGTTCCAAGCATGCATGTTTGTACCTGCCCTTGGAACTGTGCTTTGACTGTAATAGGGTACACTGTCCCGGTCTACTCTCACTGCACCCAGCTAAAGGTGTCCCACGGGGAGGAATGGGTCATTGCACCATAGCTCCTGGTTGGTTGTAATATGGCCATGTATAGAACGTTTTTATGGTTAACTTCAAACACGGATTAAAAGCCACACGAGGGATACCAAACTGAAATTCTTGAGAAATTACCTGTGTATAGGATTTCAGAAACCCAATGTAATGTCTCATCTCAGTGGCCTCCTTAAACCTCTCAATAGTTCTATCTCACCCTGACACAACCATAAATACAGAAAAGGGTTCCGAAGCCTCCTTCATAAGTGCTTTACTGGGCTTCTCCACTTCTGTAGGATACCCTCCCAAAAAAACGGTACCGGAACAAATCACCAACCACAATTTTTAGGCAAAATTCCTGAATTTTACGTTATGAAGTGACCGTCCTTCAAGGCTACCTTTGAAGTACGTGCACCTTTGCAGGCAGTTAATTTAGATGTCACTGTCCAAAGTTGAAGATAATCTGATTATGATAATTTCTCTAGCTCTGTTTTAAGTCAGTCGTAAGGAAGAAGCAAATCCGGTAAGGTAAGTTCAGAGTTCTTGATTCTGGTGCGGTAAGCAGCATGCAAACTATAAAACACACAACCCAGCAGCATTTCAACTGGCTTCCCAAGCACCCAGAGAGAACTAGAAGCATATGACATGTCTAGGATTTCTAGATGCAGTGCACAACCATCACAATCTCAGACATGGCATGAGCCTTAACACTCGGATAGGTATCTTCACCCCTTCAGAAAGTCAAATGGGGAATAAAGTGTAGGGTGCCAATCCCCAAAGGAATCACTGGTTGAAATGCAGAAACTTTGTGGACCTGCAGATAAACTAGGGTAGAGCCCAACAACCTTGCTCAAGGGAGATATATAGTAGAATATGATTAGAGGGAGCAACAAACTGTCCCTCATTATAGGGAGGGTAATCTTGTCAACCAGAAATAATAACCTTCCTAAATTTTCAAGAAATTCAGGGATTCCGCAAAAAGTTACTTTTTCTGCTGAATATTGTCATGTATGAGGAATTAGAACAATGTGGGCTTCAATCTATTAACCATCTAACCAAGTGTTAAATCCATATGCTTTATTTTTCAAACACTACATTTTCCTGAAGCAAGTGGGGATCCTGTATTGTCCAGTGGTGGGAATGGTATTGAGTGTACTGTATGTATATTTGCATTTTCGAATTAGGTGTACATTTGCATGCCTGTTTCCCAGTAGTGTTTTCCAACATCACATTGCTCCAAGTACCTGCAATGAAAAATAGCAGCACCAAAGTAAAGGCAGATACTGCACGAGTCAAGGTTATGTTTGTACTTATGGTGTCAAGAGTAGACATAAACACCTCATCTTTATTGATGGAAACAGTCTATAAAGTTCCACGGCCACAAATTCCCAAGATCTGCTTGTGCACAAACATGCTTTCCTCATTATATGTAGTCCTTGAACATTGAGAGTGCGAGATCTTTGAAATCTGAAGGTATTTGTGTTTGGTTGCGAACATCACTCTGATGTAGAACGGAATACATAATACACAGCATGCAGCACACATCTGTGTGTGTCTATCGGCTCCTGATCTCTCCCTTCATTCCCCAGTTATATGGGTGTAGAGCATCATAACCTAATAAAGTGTGGCTGCCTTTATTACCATGGAAAACAGATGTTTTACATGTCAAGATTGTGAGCATGCCAAACAGAGCTCAGATCGCACCCTCATCAATGTCACAATCAGATTCCCTTGGTGAACATCATTCCAATTTCCACATTTTCACTATACCCATTGAGCCATCTACAGTATAATGCCCCTGATTATTAGAGGGCTAGATTTTTGCTTTCCCTGTGTATCCAGGGTTGCTCAGGGGTTGGAAGTCTGAGTTATGCAGAGTTTACCACACCTGCCTACTATTGAGTGGATTAAACACCTTAGTAAAATTTAAGTCACGGAAAAATATGCAGCATTTACAGTATTAACTATGCCTTGCAGATTGTGATATGGTAAGCACTGAAATCTGCACAGTATTCCCCCAAATCTTAGACGAGGTACAGTTCATCACCCGTGATACATTCTGAACATCAGGAAGATGGAGCTTATTGGGTGCTTCAAAAAGAGCCTTCTTTCCAGTGCACATGTAATCAGGGCCCAATTGTGGTGCCTGAAAGCATCTCCCAATCCCTGCCCTGTCTCATATCAAAGCCTTATGAAATCATTATTCGATCAATTGAAGTATGCCCCCTTGACATTTATTAAAATAATGACCTGGCCTGATTGGATGAAATGGACTGTGACTGTAATGCATTCTTTAATTCATTTGATTGAGCATGAAGTGTAAGGAATAAGTGATCAGTTTTGAAATAAAGACGAATGCAGAGTTTCACAAACATCTTTGGCAACATTCAGTTTAAAAGATAGTTGTAACTTTCAAACCTGGACACGAGAGATTGTCCTTAAAGATATTCCATCTTAGAGATGTGCTTTTGCTATGTAGATTACATCGTATTTGTTTAGATTTAGGTAAAACTTTGATATAAATATTGTGTCATTAGAATTTACTAGCTTTCCGCTTTCGAAGTCGATTGAGTGAGTGGGTGAGCGAGTGACTGAAGGAACGAGTGAGAGAGTGAATCAAAGGAGCATGAGGACCCTTGTGTCACCCAACTGTGCACCATACCACATATCCATCAGGTGAATGCCTGCCAGAGGACAATGGGAATAATTTTAAACTTTCAAAAGAAAAAGACCAAGAGTCCCCTACAGGGGCGGCGGCCATTGATTTAGCAAAACCAACCACCAGCGCATCGTAAGTGACTCAAGGTCTTTTCCTTTTCAAGATATTCCCATTGTCCACTTGTGGGCCTTCCCCTGGTGGCTGTGTGGTACGGTGCACAATTGGGTGACACAAAGGTCCTCATGCCCTGATGAATTTGCTTGTAAGTTAAATATGGCAATGAAAGATGGGGACTGTACAAAAGATTCTTATCAAAACTTGTTTTAATTATGATCCTGGCCGTATATAGTAAGGAATGTGAGGAATGCCACATAGACTCATTTTTTAATAAATTGGTGCATTGAGAAAAAGGAACCAACCCTTGTAGTTTGAGGACCCTCAGAAATTTGGGTGGAGGAGATTTATGTAATAGGTTTGATTTCGATCAGTCCATCACATACACCCGGTACAGTGATATCCTTCTGTGATAGGAAAAGTGCCAGTGAGGATGGAATGAGCTAGTAGGTGGTATTAGTCAACGGGCTTGTGATGGTTGCTTCCATGAGGCATTGACTATACTTTTGGCCAATGCAATTAAGGGTGTGGCTTAAACACGGACACTACATTTTTGTGATTTCCATAGTGTGCCCACTCACTGGTATTTTGGTTCCTCTGTGTTTTTCATTGGATCCAGAAATATAATACAACTGGCATACACCTAAAACCAGCCATAAATATCGGCCTTGTCAATGGGTGTCAGCTGTTATAATACTTTTGTAGTAAATAATACTGAAAATATTTAAATTCTGAAATTGTGAGTCTGCTAATTAGATATTACTGAGGCATGTCGAAGGACTAGTGGTCTTCAGAGTGTCTCATTTTAAGTTCACTTCATGTTATACACTTACACTTTTTAGCTCTATGCATCTCATTCATCTGCACATATTACACACCATCTCTTTTCGTTTCAGCATCCTCTTTTCACTCTCTCCTGAATGCACTTCCTTACACCGCCTTCATTTCACCACCCTCCAAACACACAATGCACCCACTCACATGTCAAAACTGCATTTTCTATTACTTTTATGTTGTCAATGTTTTGGCAGCTGTGCATCTCATCACACATCTCCACCAACCTACTACCTTCAAACACATTTGCACAGAACAATTGCAACAGCAATACAAGACCATTTTTCTGTGCGCCCTGCAGAGAGGCCAATGATTGAATGGCCCTGTGTTCTGAACACCTTTTTGATCCACTGACAGGCACTATGAGAAATTCATAATCTTTTCAGCCTCAACTCCAGAACTCTCATTTGTGGCCCATTATGAACACTTGGAAGAAACTGTGTTCAAAGTATGCACCATACAAGAGTAGTATGCTGTATGGAAAAAATACAGAAACACAACATTCTGGAAATAGTTAAAACTTATGTACATGTACATGTATTTATATAGCGCAAACCACCCACATCGCAGGCATCTAAGCGCTTGCTTAGGGAACCCGTCCTGGTATTCCCCTGTGAGATAACCCAGGTAGGGTATCCACAAGGTGAAAGCCAGGCATCCCGCCGCGAGGGGCCGTATGGAAAGCAAATTCAAGTAAAACCTCTAAAAGATAAATGGGGACTAAATTGCTGTTGTAGATAACCTTAACATTTCAGAATTCATTGCTCATAAATCGATCAGTGTTTTTGACAGCAACCCCTTTGGTGCTTGCATCAGCCAATGGCCAATGCAAACACTACCTCACTGGTGCGGCACACGTCCGCTGGACGTCGAAGCCCCGCCCGCTCATTAATTCTCCCGCACTGTGGGAGAATTCGTGCAGCGGTTAAGGGGTTAAGGAGAGATACAGAGAGCCCGAAAGGGTTCCATTTCAATGTCCATTTGTAATTACTAATGGGTCTCAGAGCGGGAGGGACCCGGCCCACTTAAAGCCCTGCAGAGGATGAGATTGTTATTAAGCAGTGTGGACATATGCAAGAAAGTTAGGACCTATCATTGGCATACTGCTGCACCCATTGAAACAAAGAATGTGCAAAGTGCATCACAGGGAAAGACAAGAAATAAAATATTCACTCATGACCCCTCGCAAAGGGGCGAGCTCAGAATGTGAAGGTGCACACTGCACACAGGAGGGGTAGCCCCAGAGAGATAGGTTTTACTGGTGTTTCAGCTAGGCTCCAGAATATAGTCCCAGGCCCATCTGCTTCGATGTTTTAATAAAACATTTATTGTCAGTCTTGCAGTGATCCCCCAAAAGGGAATCCGTGGTGTAGTCAGGCATCGTGACCTCCACAGATGCAGCATTAGGCCAATTTGTGGAATGGCCTTTTGTGCACACCCTAGTCAAATTGATTGAATGCTCAAGAGAGTGATGTGTTGGAGCTGACCTTGTTAGACCTCTGTCTCTAAGTGGCGGACCATTACCTTGTCTGTAGGTCTGTCTGATGTCCCTTCTATCCGTCTTGCCTCTGTAAGCCTCTCTATCTTTATATCTCTCTTTCGTCCTCCTCTTTCTACTTCTTTGTGTCTTAACCATTTTTAAAATCTATCTTTCTATCTCTTTCGGATATAATCTCTGTTGGCCCTTAGCCGTCTGTTCTATCGACATCTGTTTTTCCATCTGTCCTCCGTAAAAGTGTGTAGATAGATAGATAGATAGATAGATAGATAGATAGATAGATAGATAGATAGATAGTTTATGCTCAAGTTCAGCATCTCAGTCAATGACAGACAAACCACAAGTAGCCCAGACAACAAAGAAAAGTAAAAAAAAGAAAAAAAACTAGGACGCAGCATAAAATGAACATCCGTCTTTAAAAACTTAAACACAGGAGGCGATTCAGCATGCCAATGGCTACTTTTTAATCCCCTCTCACAATTTATTTGACATCTTGAACAGTGGCCAAAAAAGCCATTATATCTATAAAATGTATTCCCCGGTATAAATCTCATTTAGGCAGCAATTTAATTAAGGTATTGACACGCTTAATTGATACGTACAAGGAGAGACCTTATTCATGCCTAATTTCCATACGCTCCACTCTCAGAAAAAAAGAGCCTTCGTAAAAATGTTATAGATTCAGCTGAGACCTGTCATCCCCCAGGAGCACTTGCGACCGGTTATGTTGATTTAGCGCCAACTACTTTTCTAAGTGGTGCTCCATTAAATGGGTCTGATGTATGCCTGACTGAAACACGAGTCAGCTTCTCTGATGATCAATAGTGGAATATTTATATTAATAAAGCACCAAGTTAATTAAATAAAATGGTCTTCTGGGTAAACTTAAGACAGTCGCTGAAGGGCAAAAAATCAATCTTTCCTGCTATTCTAGCTGTAACTATGTGACTTGAAATTCTTAAGGCTTTTTGGGAAGACATTTCAAATGCACATTTTAGGTTTTACAGGAAAAACGTGTCATAAAAAGAATAACGAATGCTGGCAAATGTTTTAAATGGTTGTGAGCTCTATGTCTTGTTGAGGGGGTGAAGGTCTGAAGCGTTTTTATTCTTTCTTTATGGCAAGAAAGGTAGCACTTTGCGTCGTGATTTGAGAAAACATCACCAGGGAAGCTTTTCAAGGACAAAAATGACATAGGTGGTAGAACTGACCAGATTGATTATGGAAATTCTTGCAAAAACGAAGATAACGTGGTGTTTTTTTACTACTGGGGCCTATTTTTTGTAATGGCCCGTTGGCCAGAAAAAATGCACATCAGGCATAAATTGTCATTAAGAGTCCGTTCACAAACATCTTCTTAAAAGTCATAAATGTACTCATTATAAGGCTCTGTAGTGGTGAAGCATTTTGAAAAAATACATTCACGATTTGCAAAAGACAGTCAGTCATAACAGCAATGTACTAGCACCTGTAACTATGATTTAGTCAAATAAAATTACCTAAGTCCTCATTCTGTAAAACTCAAGTTTGGCTTTACTACCTTAAATCCACATTTTCAGTTCTAAGTACAATTGAAGACCTCAAATATGTTTATGAATTAGCCCTAGAAGAGCATGCTGCTGTGAAACCGTGACTGAATGTTGACTGTGTCTAAGACAACTGCAGTTCTCTCATCATACCGGTTTCCAACCATCAGACCCTTTTCAGAAATTTCACTTCCTTTTGGATTGGTTGGTAGGAATCTAAGAGAACTGCTAGACTTTACGGCACCTCTGAGAGGCTGACATGACTGGCTCTGTCAAATACTTATATATTTCCACTTTTTTAACCATTAAGTGCAAGGCCCTCCACATTTGCCATCTCTTATTAAAAATCGGTATTTGAGAAGTTTTAGTGTGAACTTTTCGACTGCGGAATTAACTTGGAGAAATGTAATGCTCGACTATTGGTCAGAAATTGACACAGTTTAGTATAAGGCAAAAGATGAGTCCACCAGCAAAATTAAGTCTTGTGCATTATCAGAGGATCTATGCGTTTTACTCAATGAGACATGTATGACTAGTCATTTATCTGAAAATTCTATTTGTGACAATGAAGTCAATCAGAAATTTACACTTGCAAATAACACAGAAGAAATATATATTTTTCACAATGATACCTCTAGCAATCTCATTAAATAAACAAGCATTTACAATGCAACGGTTTTGCCTTTAATAACAATATAGTTATTATGGACCACACCAAAGTGGCATCTAATGAGCATTGAGCAGACTACAGGAATATAGTGCAGCAAATTCTCTTACCATCAACCCGGACAAGACACAAATACTTGTAGTCGGTCACTGTAAAAATAAACGAGACCTATTGGCTATGCCAATGCTTTTTTTTATTGGGCTGACGAGTATTATAAACTCAGGTCGAAAAACATAATGAGAAAGAACAGCAGTGGAGTCTGGAATGTTGTCCCTTCTGAAACTTACTCTAAAACAGAAAATGCTAAGAAATCACAAAGTATTTCAGAGTTGTCTAAATCATTTCTGAATGATTATTAGAGCAAACACAGGGATAATGGCAATGTAACACACATTCTTTTTAACGTTTAACCACCCTTGTTCCAGAATTGTAAAACGTAAACAAGTGGACACTAGACTATTTTTTTCTAAAATAGGAGACAAACCTAGAAGATCCCGGTTTGTATTTTCTAGGATTTAATACTGAATCTAAGTGTGATTTGACTATAAATGCAGCACAGCCTCGTTGTGGTAATCTTTTCTGAATATATTTGTTTTATTATATACTAAACCGATCGCCTGTATTTTAGTTCGCTAGAGGGACCACGATTTAACTGCAAAGTAAACGTTTTCAGCAGTGTAGCATACCGTGGTTTAAGGGGCATTTTTTTTAGCCAATAATTTAGTAAATCCTTAACCATTCTTTAAAGTTTCTCTTAAAGTTTCTCGGACCGCTGGTGGCAATTTATGTATTTTGTGCCCTGAGTTCTTTTGTAATGGGCATTTTACGTGATTAGTGAACTGATGTTTTTGGACCGCTTTGCTGAGCGCTCACACCCAGGCGGTGCTAATCCCAGTGTAATAAAACCATCAACTGACAGCCATCACAATGCTAAATTATTTTCTGCAAGCTCAGAAGGATCGTGATGGCGAGTTATCATTATAATTGCAAGTTATTATTTGTCATTCTTTAAAAAATCTCAGGTAATGAACTTGCATTTGGCTGGTGTTCAAGCAAGCGTGTCGTAGAATACAATCAACAACAACCACACACACAGGAAGACCTTACACACACACACACACAGATATACATGCACATACACAAACAAATATTGTGTCTCTCTCACACACACACACGCACGCACCCAGGAATACCTTACATACACACACAGATATACATGCACATACACAAACAAATATTCGGTCTCTCTCTCACACACACACGCACGCACCCACACACAAGCATTCAAACACACAGATTCATCCACACCCATGTACACGGGCAGCACTGCTGTGAAATCACGGGTCTCTCGTTCAGAGTACACAAGCCCTTCCGAGAAGATGTCTGGATGTCAGACTGGCACGTTTTTGGAGGGGGTAGTGGCGAGAGAGGTTTCGGGCGCTCCCTCCCACATTTACCGAGATAGCTGATGAGAGCGTATACCCCGCATAGCTCTGCATCGGAGTATTATTTGCCTGGGTCCTGGTGTGGAAACACGCTTTTCTTCTATAGTGCTATTGGTTCTCTCACAGCTGCGATAATGTAGAGTAAAGCTTTATGCATTTTAAAATGGCTTTCCCGATATGTCCCTTGTGTCTTACTTAAGGTCATGCAACAGCAGAGACAAGAAAAGGGCGGGTGCACCCTCGCTCCCAAGTGCTTGTGGAAAGATGGCTGCCCTGTACCACCGTGGGCGCTGCTTCCTGTGGGGCTGTTTGCATTGGGTGTTTGCGCGGCCTTGTACTCGGCACCTGAAGAGAAGTAACCCACAGTGCCAGTAAGTGTTTGCTGCTGAGAAGTGCCTGTACTCCCTGCTAGTCCTGCAACCTTTCTGGCCTTCTCCCTTTGAATGGTAGAAGTGCAGGTAGCCGGGGCCTGGCAGCGTTGTGCTTGGTTTATGCTCCTGTGCTTTGCAGCAGAAGTCTAAGGAAAGGCGTAGCTCCTTGCAGTGCAGGCCAGGCGCTAGGCGCTGGCACAGAGCGGGGAACGGATCTGCTGTTAAGAGAGTGCATTCTCTTGCCCAGTCAGACCCTCGCACCCTGTAAACATCACAAAGAATAGTAAATGTCCCACGGCTGAATATTCCAAATCTCGCTGTGAGAGGCATACAGCCGCCATGTTTTGCATACATCAAGTGTGTTCAAACCACCTTTCTATTTAAAAGAGGGCGCCGGCTCTGAAAATGCAGATCTTGGTAGCACTGCGCGATGCCTGCATTCGAGCAAGTAGACATTGTATGTGATAAACCTATGCTAACTCCAACAGGCGTGTCTTTCTGGTGTGGAAACGCACTTTTCTTCTATAGTGCTATCTGTTCTGTCACAGCTCCGATAATGTAAAACAACGCCATCATATTTAAGTAAAGTTACTGAAACAGTTTGTTATCTTTTGAATTTAAATACACAAATCCCCGCTGATGACGTATCAATAACCACAAGTCGTAAATGCGGGCAACTGAATATTTGCCGTCACTATTTGACCCATATTGCTCAGAACTGCTCCTCGTTACACTGTGCACACGCAGGAGTGGTCGGGGTGCACCACAGAACAACACTGTACTACAGACCAATTATGGCCCGGCAAATAAGGCCCGTTAAATACACCGCATAACCCCGGACAGATGTGCGCGGTGCGGGCTTTGAAGTCGGGCTGCTCCTTTCCTGCAGCTGCGTTTCCCGCCTCAACTGAGACTGTTGCATTAATGTTCAGACGTATATTCTACGGGGGCCTTAAGTCACCCTTTCTGTGAGGTCCGGTGCTGTGCAGGACATGAAGTACAGAAAGTGGGCGAGAATCGTCTGCGATTGTTGAAGGCGCCTGAAAGCGCAGCCCAGAGCAGAGATGGTTCCGCTTGGTGCCTACATTGGGTTCTTTTTCACTGTGAGCTTTTCGGTGGTATTACTTCCACTTCCAATGAGTGTGCCCACCGCAAGGCTTTACGCGCGCAGCTTCAGTTTGAGCCGCGATTAGTGGGTTGGGACTGCTTGATACATGTTTGCAGTCAGAGAACATCCGTGCTTTACAGATTTAGATGTAGACTGAAAACGGACTTTTCGCAGTTTTTTCCTCCTTTTGCATATTTTGGCTCCGCCTGATTTGCGCTTCAAGCTGTCTGTGGCACATCTCGTCCAAGATTAAGACCATCTGATTGCAAGTCTCTTGCAGCTATCTGCGAAAGCTGTGACTGATAAACCCTTACCTTTGTGTGAGTTACACTTGTGTGCAGACTCCGTCCTTTCTGCCACACAATACCGATCTTTATGGACTGCTGCGAGTCGGTAGCGTTTCAAAATGGCGGAGAGCTCTTTGTATTAACTCTTTTCTGTATTTCACGGGCTCTTAAAATAAGGTGTAAAGTGGAGGTGCTAGCTGGATTTGTGTATATTCTCAATGCAAGCAACATTCTTCTTGTATAGACATTTAACTGAGCGATCGTGAATATTGTCTTACAAAACGCAAGGTAAATAAAAACAAGTCAGGTCCCGGGCCGGCCAGCCAATCACAGCGCGGCCCGGGAAATGACGTCACGGGGGTGTCCCGGGCCGGCAGCTAATCGCAGCGCGGCCCGGGACAAAGGGGCGGGGCTTAAAAAAAGCACCAGAAACGCCCCCGAATCGCGTTTTCGAGAGAAAGCGCGATTGACAGCCTCTGTCTCCCAATGGCTAGTCTCCATTTATGGAGCTAACCAATTGGAAACAGAGGCTGTCCTAACCTCACTACTAAAAACAAAAGATTTCGACTGGGAGGGGCTTCGCCCCTCGCCAAAAGTCGAAACCTAAAAAGCTGTATATGAAATATCAAGATATAAGAGATAACGTACCCCCTGCTGTACATCATAAGGATATTGCAAGTCACCGAGGAGTTCCATAACCATATATAGGAGCAAGGCTGAAGGTCAAGCTCCTTTAAGTGGTGATGGAACTTCGAGGTACCTTGCAATAGTCTTATCGTGTACACCTGGGGGTACTTCATCCCATATAATACATGGTCACACCATTACCTTTTCCACAAACTACTTAAAACCTTGGTGCATAGCTCTTTCAGATGAAAAAGCAAGCATGTTTGCAAATATGTAGACTAAAAATAAAATCTCTAGTGCAAAATCATAAACCTGTTATATATTTGTGCAAACAGATATTAGAAGCAGTTCAATAGAAGTCAGTAAAAAAAAGCTGCAGTAGCCTGGAATGTGTAAAACATACAGAAAGATTCTAAATGTTCCCTATTTAATAAGAGCAACAAATAAGCATGTTATCGCAGCTTGTCCTTGTGAGCTAAGAAATAAAGCAGAAGAAAGAAAAGCAATGTTCTGTTTTTCATTGCTTTAAACAGCTGCTTCAGTTATACTCTGTGACCTGACCTGCTTTTCACCTCGTCGGCTTGCTTTGGCAGCAGGCAATGTGACGTCAGAACTCGACTGTAATAACTATAATAGTTGAGTTCTGATGTCTTTTCTTCATAACCAGTGACTGGGCGAGCCACAAGTCACCCATTATAAAGAAATTAGAGACAGGCGTTTATACAGGGATTACAGAATCCGATGTATTATAAATTATTTGCTCCATCACTCTATTTCGCAACAGTCACACTAGACGTGCTAAACGATGATTTTGTTTTTTCTGATGTTATGAAATCCCTAAGAAGCCAATAATGAAAAAATGTCATAATGCATGCATGGATATGTACATCTTTACAATATTCATATGCAATGTGGACCAAAAAATGCAATTTTCCAAACTATGTGTGTGAGGGTGCACACCAGGCATACATTTCATGTGGGTATTAGTAAGATTGTAGAAGTTCATGTACCTTTTTACCTGTATTATTTCCATGTATCAAGAGTAGGTTTTACAGGGCCATTTTATGCCCTTTCCCACACTTTCCGCCCTAGTTACACTTGATCGCTTTGGATTTAATATAGGTGCTTGGACTCAGGCCCGGACTGGCCGTTGCGGGCACCGGGCAATCCCCCGGTGGGCCGCATGGTTGGGTGGCTGGTTTTGGGCCCCTGGGGGCCGTTTTTGTTACAGGGTCGTTTTTGCAGCATAGCTGCAAAAACGGCCCTGTAACAAAAACGGCAGAAAACCGGCCCTGGCACAGAGCGCGGTCGCACCCCTCCTCCCACCCCTCCTCCCGGAGGGGGGGAGGGGGGCCGGCCGAGCACTTTGCCAGGGCCGGTTCTGGTTCCCAGTCCGGCCCTGCTTGGACTAGTGTGGAAAGTGCATTTTTAGAAGTTTTCAAATGCCCAAAATTGTGTCATTTTGTGGATGGAAAATAAATGTCCATGGCCATGCCCAAGCTAATCTTTGAAACCCAGTCTGAATGCATATGTGGATAACGTTCATTACACACACATGCACTTATGTCTCATTTGCAGGGCCGGACTGGCCGTAGCGGGCACCGGGCATTTCCTCGGTGGGCCGTCGGGGGGGGGGGGGGGGGGGGGGTGATTTTGGGCCCCGGGGGGCCGTTTTTGTTACAGGAACGTTTTTGCAGCCTAGCTGCAATAGCGGCCCCTGTAACAAAATCGTCCAAAACCGGCCCTGGCAAACAGCATGGCCGGAACCCCCAACACCCCGGGGAGCTGGCCGAGCACTTTGTCAGGGACGGTTTTCGTTCCCAGTCCGGCCCTGCTCATTTACTGCCATATTGTATTTGTGGACCTTAACCAACCAGACATAAAATAATAATTGCTGTAGAAGCAGATTTATTTTTTTTAATATCTATTTTCCGTCAGTCCAGTTCACGCATGATGATTGTAGTGACTTGCTCAAAAGCGAGATAGTGAGTTTCGAGGTGTGTTAAACTTAAAATGTTCCTGAACAATGTCCGCCACTTTTCCTCATCTCCCATGTTCTTTATCTCCCTCTGTTGTGCCTGCTAATCATTTCAGTGTTATCAGCAGAGCACCCTCTGATTCCATGGCCCTCTCCTCTCTTCATATCCTGCCTTGCTCATTGGTATCTTCTTCACTCTCCATTATAATCATCCTTCAGTGTATAGCACTCCTTTGTTTCTAGCTAGTCTTCGGCTATATAGGTCATGTGCATTCAGACGTAAATCTTTAGGTCTGGCGATAGCCAAGACCTTTTGATTTTATTGAAAATATATATAGCACGTCCTTACTTGTAGGAGCTCTCAGCCAGCCCTCCTCATCCAATGATCTATTATTGTGTCATACACATTTTGCTGCAGCCCTTTACAGCAAACAACATGGGGCAATGGGTCAGCCCATTTTGTCACTGGCTAACTACCCTGTGAGTGACAGCACTCTTCTCTCTCACAAGGACCACATACTTAACCGCATCGCTGCTGCGGTTATTTTTGCGCTGTGCGGCTGTTTTCTAATTACCACGTTACATGACGAGCTCAGCTCGTCATCCGCACACGTCACCCGTGGCTGATGACGCATCAGCATCGAAGGGGATAAACAAAGTAGTTCTCCTCAGTAGAGGGACCATTATGGCAATAAGTGTGCTTTTTAGGCAACACAATTTTTTAATATATATCGGTGATGGCTCTGCAACTTCCCTAAAATACAGTTTTACAAAAGCCATGACAAAATAAAACAAGCATTGACAAAGCCAAAAGGTTGGTAGCCAATTCCAGGCCTAAAGGTTTTGCTAGTGATTGGTAGGTCTGGCTTGACAGAGAATCTGTCAATAGGCTTTATGTAATCAACAGAAAAAAAACTTTCAGAAGTACTACTGAGAGATAGGCTTAGTTGTCAACCACATGTTGGTGGGACTTTGAGCACAGCATCCGATTGGCTGAAATTGTGCTTCTACTAAAAAAAGAATGTTTGTATTGCATTTTTTGGCTTGTAGGAAAGCTTTTGCTGAACACAGCAGTACTGTGTTGGTTAGGGTGGCAAGCCAATGATCAAGACTATAGGTCTGATTTGTTCTTTATGAAATGATATGATAACGACTGTAGGCCTGACATATTTGTTGTGAAAAATATAGTTTAATGCCAATAGGCATTTAAGGTTGCATTGATGTTACTCTATATTCAAGCCTGTGGAGAGGTATTTTGTTACATTGAATCTCATGGATTACCATGGTAGGTAAGGGTTTAGGTCTTGCTTACACCCTCTGGCAAACCATGGGGATGGCAGATTAGCGCTGGGATAATCTATGATATGTGCTTTTAGGGGATTTAGGGAATTGTTTTGCCAGCTGTAATTTTGTACACATTTATTATTGTATTACTGTATGCCAGATGCTTAGCTTGTGAGAAAGCTAATGCTCAATTTAGTCGGCATGAGTTAGTATGGTGACAAAATAATGATAAAAGCTGGAGGCCCGATTAGTTTTGGCATTGGTTACCCACTCTGACAAACCATGCGGATAGATTTTCACTGTGACAATTCTTGTTAGGACCTTTTGTTGGATCAGCCCCTTTCAGACTTTGGCTCACATTATTGCAAGTGACATTATTCTGCCCTTTCAAAGCAGCCCCACCACACGCAAAGTGGGTCCCATATGCGCCAGGGGCTGCTAGGGCAATACACGCTTCTTGAGATCAAAAAATATGTCTGTATTTATCTAAATACATTTAGATTAATGAGGTCCCAGCAGCTTCCTCAACAGTAAAGTTTTCCAAAACTAATGACAAAACAAAGCAAGCATTGAGTAGGCAAAATGGCCTGTCACCTGCATACTTCTACAATAGTAAACAATGGTGGCTGATAACTGGCAAGAGCGGACACATGTACATGGAAAATGGTAAACCGACTATCCAGGATCTGTGTGATAGGCCATGGATTACTCTTTTGAGGTGGAATGGAAGTGCCCAATCTCATTCCCATGCAAGGATCATGTGAAATGCCTGGATCTTTCACAATACGTACTGATTAAGTGAGAGATGGCTGCCAAATTTTAGCCTCTGCACAGGCAATCCTAGAACGGGAGATATGCAAGGCATCACATGTAGAACCGCACACGGTCTATTCTGTGGGAATAGACCGGTATTAAAACCCCGCCCCGTAGAGTGCATGGTAAGCGGGACAAGCGCTAGCAGACATAAGTCCTCCTTGCATCTGGCGCCGCAGGCTGCCTCGTCGGCTGGTAAAGGCTCGCTCCCACTGCCTTCAGGTTCATTACAAAACTCTTGGGGTCTATATTTATTAGAGATCCTTTGAAAAGGGCAGCAGCTTGATTTGTCTCTAATCATTAAGTGCATTCCTTCTCACCTCATTACCCTCCTTGGTCCCATTGTTCTCCTAGGATGCACCTGAAGCTGCATTTCAGATAAACCATGAGACTCCAGAAGAATTTAATTTGCAGTTAAGGAAACCTTTGTTCTGTCGCTGTTTCTTGCTGCGCCAGAAAAGGGGCGCAATAGAAGCC
This sequence comes from Lissotriton vulgaris, assembly GCF_964263255.1. NCBI lineage: Eukaryota > Metazoa > Chordata > Amphibia > Caudata > Salamandridae > Lissotriton > Lissotriton vulgaris. Next base: position 998,212,291 of record NC_141695.1, on the reverse strand, counting down.
TACCCCAAAATTGAAATTTAGTGGCTGACAGTGCACCGGGCAACAAGCGTGGGTGGGGGGGTTGGCGCTCTAGTTTGAAATGTCTGATGGAGTTAAAAGCACCTGCTGCAGATTTCCTTATGCACCCAGCTATTTTCAGGCAATGATAAAAATGGCAAGCTAACTCTGGTGATTAATGTGGCTGCTGAAGAGATAGACTTTTGTTTGGTCATGGTTATCACCATAAAGTAGTGGAGTGTTAATGTGCCGGCTGCACAGCAGGAGTACCATGCAGATTACAAAATTGTTTTTTTATGTAGATAGCTCAGTAGGTCACTGCTTTTGTCATAGCAATCCTTTTGTTTGTGCTTCTCCAAAGCAAGCAGTCTTAAAATATGCTGCCTACCAATAGGAATGACATGTTACTCATACACCTTGCGGTCGTCATTGTCTTATGTAACATTTTCTATACATCAATTTACATGTGTATGATTCATTGTCTCTTTATACTATGTGTGTGGTGTAATTCCCTCGGACTCCCTACATTGATATGAGTAGCGCCATAAAAGAAATTAAATACATGTAAGAGGAGGGCAATGGAGGAAAGGGGCACCATTGGAGTGCGGTAGTAAGGGAATCCGATGAGAAGGAAGTCATTGGATGGCGGAACAAAGATAGTTGCACTATGCGCCACCAGCGCTAGAGCGAATCATTGGCACCACATCTAAACTGTAAGCTGTAGATTGAAGGAAAAAAACATGATCTTATGCTAGCTTGCCCAACTAGCAGCATTGTGTGATCCTGGAAAATCCCAGTATACCATTATGACCAGTTATAATATCTGACGCAATTAGGGATCTTAAGGAACAGGCAGAAAGCAAATATTGAATTTTCGTGACATTTGTTTAGTTTTTTTTTTGTTGCCTTTACCAGAATGTTTGAAATAGCTCGGGAAATAAATTGGATTTTGCTTTCTTGGCAGACTTGACACTTGCTCTTGTTGCAAGAAGATTTTCCTTGTAATAGAGAACTTTGTGTTCTGGCTGTATCATGTACACATTCTGCACAAGTGTGCTGGCACGGAACGGACCTCGGCTCTCGGTTTTAACGTAAATACGTTGATTACAGAGTATGTACTAACCTGGTAAAAGATGCGACTAGAACAAGCCCATATCATGAACTGGTGCTCCAGCGCAGAGCACCGCTGTGTGCCTGTGATTAAGACATTGTACTTTCCAAAGCGCATACACTTAACTCAGAAATTCTCTTGAACCTGTGCATTAGCTGCAATTAGCAGTGCTCGGAAACAGGAAGAGGCCACCACTTTGCTAATTGAAAATCCCACCAATCCTGCTTCAATGCACTTTGGTTGAGATTTTCAGAGAGCTGAAGTTGAACATTTCTGCCCTTAGGGGCTAATTTACAGGCCCATAGCGCCGCCTTTGCGTCACTTTTATTGAAGCACCGGCATTGCAATGGGCTTCCCCATATTCACCCTGCATGACTTTTCATAACCTTGTAAATATGTTTCCCTTCCAAGCATAAATCTGTGTGAAAGGGGCTTTCTATGGGTGCTGCGGTGGGTGTTCCCACACAACACTCATGGAACCTGATGCATTCCCATATTTACAACATTTTGTAAACCTGTGGATGGGTCAGAATCCTACACCCTCCCCGGGGAGGCGTAAGGAGGCACAACGAGGAGAAATAATTGTATTTCTCCTCGTTTTTTACTCTTTCTCTGCATGCTGCATGCTGCAGAATGCATAGAAAGGGGAAAATGCCTTTAATCATTGTTTTTGTGCAGGAAGGTGTCCTTTCTAATTGTTTTTGTGCAGGAAGGTCTAATTGTTTTTGTGCAGGAAGGTGTCCCTTCTGATTGTTTTTGTGCAGGAAGGTGTCCTGCACAAAAACAATCATCCCCTCAACGCAGGCACCCTTGCAAATTGATGCAAGGGTGTCTGCGATGGCGCACAGCTGCTGTTTTTGCATAGGCGAGAAGGACAGGAATGCGCTGTATCTTGTAGGTACCGCGCATTCCTGCTCTTTTATTTTGACGCAGGGCAGCAGGAAGGCTTGCTGCAGAGCTGTGCGCCAAAATATTGTAAATGAGGCCCCTAAGAAGAATTGAGATGCGTAAAATCATTGGGTAAAACTTCTCTCTTATTTGTTGCTTGTTTCAGAGTGCCCTAAGTGCCATCCCATACTGTTCCAGTCCCACAATATTGCCGCAGACATTTGTTCTGTCGGGAGCTGGATCTCACCGTAGAAACCGAAACAAAATGGCCACCAATGGCCATCGTGACTAATTATCAAGCACTATCATAAATATAAAATAATTTCTCTCATGTGGCTATTCCTTTCCTTTTCCGTTGCACTCTACTTATTTGAACCGATAATCCATTTATATTGAAACAGGACAATTTTTCAAGACACAAACTAGCAAAAGGCTCGTTTTGTGTTGATTGACTGTGGCATAAAATCACCTTGGACGTTGTGACAGAGAAATACTGTACACGGAGATTTAATAAGGAAGCACTTGACGTGCTTAAATGCACCAAAAAGCCTTTACCCTTCCCAGTCACCTTCCATTGAATAAATGAATTAATGGTCGTTCAATTACAGCCGGACGTCTCAGAATTAGGCATAAATAAAGGCTTGTATGATGGGGGTGGGTGCTGCTTTCTGCTTTGAATTTCTTTCCAGGGCATTCCTTGCTGTGAATACTGATAGGTTGACTTAGAAGCCGCTCTACCATTACGGAAGTCGGAAAGTCACCGACAGATAAAATCCACTAATGCTTGTGCCGCACCTGTTCTCTATCTGTGATGGGATCTTGCACTGGTGTGTGCGTGTGTTGTGCAAAATTCATGTAATTTATTTTTGCGAAATTATGCTGAATTACAACAAAATCAAGTGAAGTTGTTTGTAAATTACGAGAAAAGCAAATCTGGCATTTTGTGCTCTATTTTAGCATGAAATTAATACCCATGTCGTTATTTTGCAATGATGCATTTAAAGAAGTGCACCGAAAACAACAGTTGCTCTTGTTTTGTTGTTCATGTGCATTTGCACATTTGTGAGAATATTGTGTAACAAGCATAACCAAAATTACGTGAAGTGCACAGGTATAATTTCAGTTTCGATCAGGCCTAAGCTCTGTAACTCTGCTTTGTGTGCTATTGCGGCTGGCTTATAAAGCATTTAACTATAGAAAACACAAAACGATTGGTTTATCAGTGCTTGCTGAACAGGCTACAGGTCTGCATTCAGTAGTAGTGAGTGCCATAGGGGCTGCACACCTTTGCTTGATCTTCTTCCTTCTGCTGCTGCAGGGTGATGCAGAACCGGTTTATTAGCCGGCATCAGTACATGCCACCCTTCCGCATGTATCATCGCTTCGTTTTTTTTAATAAACACAATCAGTGGTTAGACAAATTATCCGGAAAAAAAAATTGCATGGACAAAATATTGTGTCAAGAATATCAAGGACAAAAATATCATGAAGGTAAGTTTGTATAGGTAAGCAAAGTTTTATGATATCAAAATCCTCATCTACGTATCTTGAAGATCTACATATATCTCCAAGTTTACAGGTGTGGAGATAAGAATAGTAAATCTATTCTTACTGTTAACAATATTTTGACACAATATTCTATCAGCACTATATTTTTTTCTGATATTCTGTCTGTGATCAGCACAATCGTTAAACAGTGAGTGCTGCTCATCCAGGGAAAATATGAGAGTTTTTGCTGCCTGTATTTTGTTTTGTTGGGGAAATCAAACCAAAGGACAAAGGAAGGGATATTTGCACCAGTGGCGTGAGGTAAAATAATGGGGCTGGCCCGCAATACGTGAATAGAGGACCCTGAGTCTCCCATATATCACTGCTATTTATTAGACCTGGGCTGAATGGGGCCCCCTGAAGAGTTTATGGGCCCCTGAAGGGTTGGGTCCTCCTGCGCTGCAGGGGCTTGTGTTATGTCCCTGATTTACACCAAAGTTTACTCTAGGAGTTAGAAAATAGCAAGCAGGCCTCTGTAGAGTAGGACATCATTCAACGTACCAGAGATCCCCCTTTCCCCAAAAATGATATAGACAAATGGGACATGTAAAGAGGTACATATTAGCAACCATCATGGTAAGGAAATGCTGAGAGGAACCTCATGCACTTATAGTCATGTGACCTGTCCAGGGGTCCCTGTTCACCACCCATGAATAAAAGGATGAAGAAATCAAACACGGCAAAGCTGGTAACACGGTTCCCATATTGGTCTCACCCATTCCGTTTCTCAGACCCCCTAGGCCTTTTTTTTGGTGGGAAGTGGTGTTTCTGACTCATAAAGCTCTCAGGAACCCAAGATGGCGCCCCGTATGTTGTGTGTGTCTCCTACTTGACCTCAAGTTATGCTGCTGCAAACTGTTGTTAGACGGTAGTGTGTGTTAAACAATGGGAGGGTAGCCTTCTTAGTTATAGTTCAGCAGTGAGTCTACATTCCCCTTTAGAACATGGTGTTAATGGGGGCTTACTTTTTCTATAGTAATTCTGCCTTGTGGGTGCGCTCTCAATAACAGGTATTATTATGACATGAATTAACGGTCCTAAATGCACCTATCCCTGAAAAATGGATTGACGTCTCCGACGTCTTAAGTTTTAACCGAAAGATCAATACATAAGCAAGCGGCAAGTGTTTAACTTGCTGAGACACCCTGGCAGCTTGGTACTTCTGAGGTCTCGCTTGCATACAGGGTAAGCGGTCTGGAGAGAGATCATGCCAAGAACCACCATACACCATACAGAAACACAAAACACGATAGTCCGCGCCCACATGCATGTAGACATCCAGAAAGGTTTTTTTTTCGAGAAGATGACAAAGTTACAGAATGATCCCAGTAACACATGTGCGAGGGGTTAGACCCTATACCTTACCATTGCTTCCCCACCTCTGGAGGGTGCGCCCCTTTAATAGACTCACCTGCGAGTTGTCATACAGGAGGATTTTCAGCCCACTGGTCTGTTGCTGGCTGTTTGGCCGCAGTCTGCTCAGCCCCATAGCGTGAGAGTGTTGCATCATGTAGCCTGTCACACTCGGGGTAGGCCTGACAAATGCAATGTGACAGTGGCAGATCTGAAAGGCAGTAGACCCTGAAGAAACCACAATTCCTGCTCGCAGGTCACCGCCAGAACACCCAAGGGGATGGCTTTTTAATTAAACATTGCCTCGGAATTTGAGAAAGCAGAAAAGAAAGTGTGCCCTCTGAGCTCCGGGATCTTGCAGGTGTGCTGGAATCAGCAGTAACTGAAGAACAAGCAGCAGAGGAAGGAGCAAGGTTTTTTTTCCAGGTCAGTCCACTAGCAAACTCCATGTGTGATCTTCGGCAAGGAGATCATGACAATCTTCTGTCTGTCATCCAGTCAATGGTAACAGACGGAGTGCTTCGAAGCTAGGTGTGTTTGGGCCAGGTTCCATCTCAAATAAATAATAGCATGTTTTCACTAAGAGCCCATTGCTGACACTTGTATGTAACCTTCATTCTGCAGCTTGTAAATGCTTCAGTGCTGGCCGAGTAGGTCATTATTCCAAGGTCAATAGAACGGGTTGAAGTCTAGTGAAAAATAAAAGTGCCTGAGATTTAAGAATTCAAGTAAAGTCCAGCGTGCCATACAAAGTACAAAAACCATAATCAGTATATACCCAGATTGTAAATATCATACAGGAATTTTGTGGCGTCGATGCGCAAAATCACAAATGAATTCCCCAAGGTCATGTAAATCTGCAGCTTTTACCATGTCCCAAAACTGGTCTCCAAAATGCTCTTCTCTGTTGACTTTTACATTTCTGAATAATAATTTAAAACACATTCGTGGCTGTTAGAGAGTCATATCAAATACATCGTTTGATAAACTATACGTAAAAATAGAAATGACACAAAAAAAAACGCAGCGAGCATCGCTGGTAGCTGGGGTGTACGGCCTTTCTCGTGATATGCACTATGCATTGGGCATTTTTCTCCATATGTTCCTCGCCATACCATTGACATTTTACCTTGTGGTCAGCGGTATTCGAGTCTTAATACTGTCAAAGCAAGACCATCAAAGTCACAGTAATAAGTCATGCAGAGGAAAAAACCTGTCTGTGATTGCCGAACAGCTTTGAAATAACTGTGTCAACATTGACACTGGCGTTAGTGCTTGGATTGCTTTTGCCTTTTGTTCTGTTAGTTTGAGGCCCAGTGTGCCAGAGTGAAAAGATTCATGTCCAAGCCGTGTTTATTTATGCAGCATCCATATTATTTTGAGCGTAAATGCTATAAAAAAAAGAACACATTCGAATTTTTCCACCTATTCTGATATTTTATGATGGTTTCTAACATAGGCCAAAATGGCGGAGACTGGGGTGTGCCCCGAGCTATTAATGTATCAGTTAAAAGAGAGGTGCACTTTACATGTGTACATACTCATGCTTCGCTTATCGACATGTGTACATACTCATGCTTCGCTTATCGTTTGGTCTCAGAAAGCATGCCGATGGGAGCCTTGCACTTAAGGACGTTTTGGCGGGATTCTTGATGCATAAGGTGGAGTCTTAGTGAGGTCTTGACGGCAGGAGGTTGGGCAATAGCTGCGAGGTCTTTTCAGAAGGAGTGGGGGGTAGATGGATCTCTGTATGGAGAGTGTGTTGGGGGGATTTAAGTGGAGTGAGGATAATTTCCTGGAGAGAAAGAGATTTGAGATGTGCGTGGAGAGGTTTTGAGATGACTAGTTTGGGAGTCTTTCTGGCGAATAATGGTTTAGGGTGACACTGTGGTTGAACAGAGACTGTAGATGAGTGGGTGAATGCCAGCTTAGGTAGAGTGGTAGGACGCGAAGCAATAATTTCCTCTGTGGCTAAGGTGAGGTGTGGTTGTCTAAATGGATAGGTGCTTGCGATGCACCCCGAATACTGAACCCACGATATGGGTGGGACAAAATAGAAAGGACGAAATATTGAAAAAAATATCGACATCTAAGTAAGTCTAGACTTTCTATACCTAACTCCACATACATACCTACGTGGTACATATAACTTCAAACCATGTAAATGTGGAGTTAGGCACAGTAAATGTATACTTCCCTTTATGTACTTACCATTCGATATTCGTTCCTCAATATCATTTTAGTACAATATTGTTGGTGTCGATATTCAGTAGTCCAACCGGCGTGGCTCCTCCCATCCCCCCCCCCCCCCGCTCTCACCTGCATGGGCCACACCTGAAGTCAAACCCTTGGGATGGTTCAGTTGAAGTACTAAGAGTGTCTCAGTGGAAGTGGTATGGAATGGTTCTTGAATAGAGGTGCTGTATCATTCACTGAAGGAATATCATTTTGGGGAGGTTCTTCTGGTGGGTGGAGAGAGGACAGTTCTGATGATTAGTGGGTGTGTGGAGGTGCAGAATGATGCCATGCGTGGACAGAAGGTTGGCTTGATGTTCTGTTTGGCATTGACTTTAGAACGAGCCTGTGGTTGGATAGGGATGTTTGATCATTTCTTAGCGGAGAAGGCCTTCCGATGCTCATTTGGCTGCATTTGGTGACTGAATGGAAGGGACAGTAGCACTTTTTTAAGTGGGCTCGAGGTTAGTAGGGTTTTCTGTGTAGATAGGTGTTTGAGAAGATAGTTTTGGGTGGATGGACATATGAAGTAGATGGCTAAATGGTAAGGTGTACAACTATTTTCTGGGTGATAGGAGTGTGAGGTGATGTCTGCACGGAATAGATTGATTACTGTTCTATAGATAGATCGCAGCTATACAGATTTCATGGAAAGTCGTGTGGGAAGCCTTTTGAGCAAATATCGGGTGTCTCTGATGTCAAATAAATATACAAGACATGTCATCCTCACAATTATTGTAACTGTTAGGTCTAATATTCGTAGGCCTGGTTTACAAAATGGTAGTACAGACCACAAAGACTTATTTTATGCATGTGGTTTTTGGTTTATGTCATCTGTATTCATTCACTTCTTATTTGCTTGCTAAGGAAAGTTCAACCTCTGAGTCACCATGGTTCTCTGTCATTAAGCATAGCACCAGGAGGATTATTCGGCAAACATTACATTCAATACAGTTTAAGACGTATAGATTTATTGCTTTTACTCATTTACATTTTCATTCAAATTACCAAGTGTCGGGCAAATCAGCCTCAGTTGCGAATATATGAAACCTTTTAAGATGCAGAAATCTGCTCTGCTTTATTTAGGCCTATCATTATTGCAAGGCATGTGTTTGAGATATTCTTCAGCTAAACTCAAAGCTGCTATCTGCCTAGCCTTAAATATTTGGAATCTGTAAATGTCTCCATATTTAACCTGTCAGTTCCAGGAAGTAGCAAAAGTAAGACGAATTTTATTAAGTCAAATGCTAACTTATTTTTGAAAAGTTTGAATATTTTCCTGTTCAGTGAAATCAAGACTTGGTAAATAGAGCATCTAATTATCTAGATAAGGAAGTACAACATAGCAAGATGGCTCAGCTAGGCACTGCTCTACCAGACAACTGCTATGATCTGCTCATCACAAGTTAAAATTTGGCCAGGCACACTCCGCCTTCTAGCATTCTTAAGTTGGTAAGTCTTGCACCATTAAGTTGGGTAAAAGTAACACAGGTTATTTACTGTGCCAAGAAACAGCTGGAGTATATAGTATGAAGCAACGTATAAAAGCAAGATGTTTTCAAAAATAAGTTAATAAGTTAATAGGATGATAGGTGCACTTCATTGATATATAGATAGATAGATAGATAGATAGATAGATAGATAGATAGATAGATAGATAGATTTTATTGTTTCAAGTTATTAAAAACCGTCACAATATAACAAACACAATAGAATAGTGAGACATTATAAAAAACAAGTAATTAAAAAATGTAAAAAAGGCTATCCAGTGGATCGAAAAAACATTTTTTTCCGTAAAGTGCAAGAGCGTGGTTTAAGAATAAACTAAAACCGATTCTAAAAAAAAAAATGTCGGCCACTCCACAATTAAAAGTGCTAATACTTAGGAATAGGATGGTGGGGGCCAATAGTTTTTGAGTTTTGTTAAGGAATTTCATGCCCTTGGCCGATAGCTGTGAATTCGTACTACTCAGGAAAGCAATAGCTGTTTTGCAGTCCCTTATGCCGAGATTACAAAACAACGGTTTCAGCCAAAAGCCTCTCTATTTTTTTTTTTAAGTGGGCAAACACATATCATGTGTGCTAGGCTTTTGTTCAGAAAATTACATCGCTGGCACTGGTAATCAAAAGTCCCAGTTGGTCTTCCGAATTTGTAGGCCTTTAAAGCTATGAGCCCGCATCTCAGTCTCATTAACTCTTTCTTGACTAAACCGTTCATGTGGGAGGCTAAGTAGGTGGCTCTCCCTGATTTCTTTCTAGGGAGTCTCATAAGTTGACATGAGCCTTCAGGGACAGTTCATGGATATCTGTGGCCCACGATTAAGACCTTGAGGATTTTAGCAATAGATTTGCTGAAAGCTTCGGAGACAAATTGGGGAGTGGAATAATTGTCATCTCCAGGGCTTCCATTGCATCCCTCAAGTGGCGTTCCCATGGTAGAGTTTCAGGAAGGATGCCGCAGTGAATCATTTCCATTAATGACCCTGGGTCAGCCGTGCTCAACTAGTATCCCAGAAATCAGGCTTCTGATATTAATACCTGGTTACAAACCAGAATTCCAGGCAAATCTGTGCGGACAGGCAAGCATTAGGAAGGATAAAAAGTCGCCTTTAACACCTCAGTTGCCCTTCCTTGAGTTTTACTCCCACCGCCCATGATTACGCCGCCTCGATAAAATGAATCCATGTTGCTTTGTGCAAAGATAATATTGGTCCTGGCCAAGCAGTTGCAAGGATAGATGGCTCTGGCTCCAGCTCATATTTTTTTAAGTCTCACTTACAGACAGCTTTTAGCTGTCTGTCAGCGAAGGATTGTTCTGTACAATACCATCACTTATTACGAGTGGGTCAGTCCATTGCTTACAGTATTTGGCTTTCTTTTAAATCTCATTTCCTTGCTTCTTATTCAATGTCCATCCTTCCTCTTCTTATGTTTCCTCTTCTTGTGTTGCATACCTTGTTACCGTTCTTTGAGTGGATGACTTTCACAGCTCCTCATCAAGGATCTACAGTTTCTTCTTCTTTCAGCACTCCTTTGGAGTTCATGTGTTTTTATGCTTCCCTTCATGCCCTCTTCCCGCTCATATCTCTACCCCTCCGTTCTCCATGTTGCTCCACCGCATGTATGTTTGTTGCTCTTCCCAACCCTTGCATGGTACCATGATGGCTTCCTTTATGGAAAGGATAGTTAATGGTGCAAAGAAATGGTGAGAGCTGCCCTAAGAATGGATGGTACGCTCCCTTTGAGAGATGCCAGAATTCAGGGGCTCATAGCCATCAAATAAATTCTAACCCAAGATTATGGGAGTTTTCCCTTTTCACTTCCATATGAATTATTCATAAAGCTAGAACTAATGTCGGCCTAAGATGACTATGCATCCAAGGTTAGCCATGCCCATAACATTTCAGTACAGTCATCCTCTTAGAATGAGGCATGCAGTTGTTTGGTCTGTGGAAACTCTAAATGGGTGACATTTTTGTCTGTATGGTGTTAATTACTCCATACTGACTGGTGGATGTGTGTGAGTCTGTAGCAGAAAACAAAATACTGTTCTTAGAAAGAAATATTATGTCTTTATAATAAAAATAAATTCCCAATTCATGCAACATTCACGTTGACATCACAGTGTTCACAAAGCAACAACTAATTGAAGAAGGCTCTCAGGGTGTAGATAAGACCCAGATATTTTGCATCTCTTTATGTTTTGAGTTTTAAAATGTCTCCTAGTGAGGAACTTACTTAATAAATATATTTATGACCATGTCATGCAGTGCACGCTGCAAGTCGCCATGCTGCACAGCATGACAGGGAAGGGGTAGGAACGCTCCCTGTGAATACGGTGCATTTCTACCTTTCTCCCTGCACTTCCGCACATTTGGCTGCCGTTCGCCAATACAAGTCCTCTTGCACCAGGATGCAAGGATGCCTGCGTTGTAAGGATGATTGTTCCTCTTTATGTGTATGCTGCAGAATGCAGCACACTTAGAAAGAGGAAAAAACCAAGAAGAAATGCAAATTTTTCTCCTCGTTATGCCTCACCTGGGGAGGCGTAGGTTTTTGGTGCATTCCGAGATCTACCACTTCTGGTAAATCTGGGCATGCACCCAAATCCATGGTTGTTGCATGGGACACCCACGCCACGCCCATGGAAATGCGTCCCTGGTGCACAGTGCTGCAAAGCAGCTATTTGCACTGCGCTGCGCTGCATCACTCGAGATTTGTGAAGCCACTCTGACCCACGCTAGGTGACCTTGCGTGACTACATAAACCTAATGTTTAAGTTGTGTCACTCCTGCACCGTGTTGTATGGTGCAAGAGCGACACGAAGGAGCTCACAAATCTGCCCCATAGCTTAAAAAGCCACCTTGAATGGCTCCTTCCTTGCGGCTCTGTAGTGTGAACAGTACACACCTGGAGCATGGCTAGAAGCAACAGATCAAAAGAGGCACATCTGTTATTACAAGAAGTGTTGACATGTAGGTTTGCTTCTTTGGTGCACAGCACTGTATATTGGTTTGCACAAGTGATTTACACTGGAAGGGGAATATTAATAATTCCTATTTGTAAAGCGCGAAAGTATCACCCCTTAAGGTTTCAAGGCGCTGGGGGCTGTCGGGGAGATTAAGTGAGCTATTGTCCAGAGTCACATGATGCTGAGCTGAGCTGCCGCCAGGGATCGAAACGTGAGCCCCGTGCTCCAGATTCAGCCGCTGTGGCCGCTACGCCACACCTCTCCCTCTAAAAGTATTAGCAATATTGCTTCATCGTGCTGCCATGTAAAACAAGATTAACAATTGGTTATGATTATCATTTTGAATTAAATCTGCTGAATTTTCAGAGCCTGTTCTCAGTAGGATGTCTGGAAATAGTACACTGTCAGGCACGACTGGGCACAAAACATTTCCCTGGATGCCAATCTCAAAAAATCATAATTAGGTAACTGACATTAAAGTTATTGATGTATGCTTTTCAGGTATTTAACTATTATTTTGAAGAATTCTTGAAGAGCAAAGTTAATAATGAATTTAAAGAGAATCCCAGCTAAGCCAGCTTAACTGTTATACGGGTATTCTTGAGACGTCACGTGCTTAGGGGCATTTAAACACTAGTTCGTATTTTCACCACACCTCTATACAGAACAGCTCTCCGAGCACTCGGTATTTTGCTAAATGTTAGCCTGCTTGTTTCTTTCCTTTTACTTGGAATTAAATAAGTAAATGAGCTGCAGTTTAACAGACGATCTTTCCAGATATTTTCTCATGCGTGTGAAATGGTATGCCTGGGTCTGTAAACGAATTGATAATTCGTTTATTAAAATGAGTCTCTTTGTATTGCAAATTACCCTAACTGGATTTACCAATCCCATTTGCGCTGCGCCTCCTGGACAGCTGCCCCCCGACAGACGGCGGCGTTTAGCACCGAGGTCAAAGGTCGCCGTTCAGTCAGGCATCTTCTGTGTGGACATCAGCGAGGCAGGCGCGCGCCTGTGACAGGATTCAGCATGCTCCCCCGTTTGACTCCTCAGAAGAGAACACACACTGTTGCTCGGGTGTCTCTGAGCAGGAACAAGAGTTCTCTGTGCCCGGGCCCGCGCGCGGCTGGTTAGAGACCCGCGCGACCCGTTGAGTCTGGCAGGAGCCTCGCATTCAGAGGCAGCCGGCTGGCATCCATGCAATTAGCCGAGTGACAAGGGCATACGCCTCTGTCTGATGGAGAATAGAGACGTGCCCTCGTGACCCAGGCTGACCCTGGATGTCACTGTTAGCTTTTGAGCAAAAAACCTCTGATCCCTCTCCCGACGACGCACAAATATATGAAGACGAAGTAGGGTTTCCTATAGAAAAATGCACGAACAATGGGGCACAGAGCCAAGCTGGAAGGGTGTATGATATTGTGTAAGTCGGTGGCTAGACTGAGTACTGTGGCAAGAGGCACCTTGCAAATGGAGTGATGATTCAGTTTCTTTGTAACAGAGCACAGTTTGGGTGATCACTGATCTACTGGCACAAATAAATACAGAAAAATGCATGTTTGGATGAAGCTGGCAATGGGGTTGATGCTCGAGGGTGGAACGTCATTGTCTGGCTCCATCCATTGGATGTGTTCATCAGACACATCACCTTGGACGCTCTTGCGCAGGTGAACGCAAAGCGTCAAAAGCAACTGCATCAGTTTTAGTAGTAGTAGTGCCGGCTGCAGGCTTACTTTTAATTTTGCAGTTTATAAATAGCGAGGTTAGCACTTGAGGGAAACAACGCTGTAGACATAAAATAAGCCAAGAGTTTTCAAACCCAAAGCCATTCAGCAGGGAGTAAGAAATGACCGGAACAATTCACCTTCAGGAAGCGATCAGAGGGGTTATTAGTGATCAGGGAAAACCCCCTTTGAGTTCATCAGCTGCATGAGGAGGTTGGGAGCTAGATGAATCTTCAGTCAGGAAACACCAAAGAGGAGGCGCTGGCAGGAGACAATCTAGGCGTACAATTTGTCGTTGAGGAGCCTGGTGGTTTCTATAGGGAGCAGGTCCCACCTAGCACCTCTTGAAGTCCCTAACATATGTATTTTCTTGACCAGGCACTAGGGTTGACCCATAAGAAGTACTTTGAAGGTGATGCAGCAGATTTTAAAGAAGGTACCAATGTGAAGGGGTAACCAGTGCAAATGTAAAATAACAGGGATCACGTGGTTAAAGTGTCAGGGCCCTGTCAATGGGCTACAGTCTGAAGGTCAGTACTTAAAGGACAGAGAGAATATAGAATACCCCTGAGGATGGTGTGTCTCCATAGCTCATTCGAGAGATAAAAGCAGTTCAGCACCGGGATACCCGAGTGGCTGAAAGTGTGTTTTACATATACACATAACACATCAGTTGAGAGATGATCAACACTAGAATCATGACATGGATATCTGGAAGGAAAGGCTTCATTCGCTCACAAGTTGTTAAAAGGAAAGAATAGGCCAACACCAGCTTATCAATGTGCGGTCAGAGTCTAATGTGAACTCCACTGACTTAAAGATGGCGGACAGGAGATGAGCTCCCCGAAGTTAATTGGGAGAAATAACAATCAACTTAAGAAACACTTAAGAAAAGAAAAAGTAGGAGAAAGTTAGTCTTGGTACAGTAAAATTTAAGAAAGTGGCTCGACACCCAACACTTGGTAGCATCCAGGGGTGAGTCGGGTGGTGAAGACAGAGCTGGATGCCTTCCGAGACATTCATTCCCTTCAGTAGGTCTCACATGGGTCACATGTAGATGCTAAGTAAGGTGGATGCTAGTATTGACACCAGAATAATCCCAAAGGGCAAGAGGATCAGGTCAGATCTGGAGCTAAGAATCCAAGCATGCTTGGTATGCCTAGCATGGAAAGTCTGAAACCATCACGGATCTCCCTGTACATTCCAGTGCCGAATGGCCAATGGGTTCGAGCTTTTTGTGATCCTTAGTGTCGAAAAAATACTAAGAGATAAAAAAAGAGTGAGGAGACTGGGAACCCCCTCCACCAACACGTGGAACAGCGGCGGCTGACATGGATCGGGGTGGCGGGGCAGAGGACGGGGGTGCAGGGGTAAAGAATAAAAGCAGTGTCTTATCTTTACTCTATTATCTCTCTGCATCATCTCCCTGCTGGGTTGGAAAAGGAAGCACCGAGGCTCCCCTGACCAATCACAACACTGCAATGCAGCGTTGTGATTGGTCTGAGTGCCATGGTTCGGTGCTCAGACAGGGCATGAGAGCCTGAGCATGTTCTCCACTTAGACTGTAATGCAGCATGGATGGAGAACATGCAGAGTGAGCATGACTGTTTGGCCGGCATGAGAGGGCCATCCAACAGTCATTGCACACTTAAGGTCCCATCACTCCACCACCCCTGCTCTGAGAGCAGAGCAGCCCCGCCCGCAAAGACAATGCAGTAGGAACAAATAACATGATAATAACGAGTTATTATCGTTTTATTTTTCCTTTACATACACTGCTGACAGCAGTTGGGCAACGCTCCTCTGCCTTAGCGGTGGAGCCGCCACTGACGTGGAGGTCACACCCATAATTTGAACGGTGGCCCTCTCCATCCTGCACCAGAGGTAGAAGAAACAAGACTGATGAGAAAGAAGCAGCGGGTGGGAGGACTTAAGAGCTTTAAGTTGAAATTCATCTGAGTTTATGTTTTTTTTGGTTTGAATGTGTCCACTTTTAGCATGTCAAAAACCTGCACTTCGTGTAGAAGTTATTACTATCACATTGTTTTGCTGGGAGGCCTTTGCTCCGCTGGTGAGTGACACGAGAGAACGTGGACCTTTCTAAATCTGAGGGCAGCGCTTTGCTTCTTATGCAGCACAATGTATCTGTAGCCGTACTGGAAGCAAATATGTCATTTGCCTAAAATCAACTAATTTGAATGCTATCACTGTGAAATCGCTCTGATAATTGTCGGTCATTATATACAGTATTGAATTGAATTGAATTTAGATCAATGCACAGCGATGCCATCTTTGTTGCTAATGCACTATTTTCTCCTTCCTCACCAGAGACCTCAGTGAGAACCAGATTCAGGGACTGCCGAGGAAGGCCTTCCGGGGAATCACGGATGTGAAGAATCTGTAAGTGGCCCCATCTCTAGAACCGCTGGGCTCCAGCCCAGAGACAAATGGCGCTCATAATGTGTCTGATGCATTACAGCATTCAACGTGCAAATTACAAATTGATTATCAACGCTTACATAAACTGTTTTGAAGGGTTTTATGGGAGCTACCCTGTAATCAATTGCAGCCATTGATTTATAGGTAAAGTCGTGCTTGTTCTTGGTTTCTGCACAACTAATAGGAAATAAAAAAAGGCGCAAGCGAACATAGATTATTGAAAGCCCATTTAGTTTTCTGTTTACAACATTTTGGAGATATCTCTGGGTTTAGCCTGTGTGAAAGGATCAGTTGCTTCTGTCTGTCAGTGACAGTACACTTCTGAAACTAAAACCCTACCCAGACCTTACAAGCCTGGCATGTAGGAACAGAGCCACCGAAATAAACCCTACACCACTTTATTAAAGTGTTTGCATTGCAACATATATATAAGTATGTATGCATATGATCAAGTATGAAATGGAACCAGCAATTACACATATACTAAACCCCACAGCAGACACCCTCTTGGTTCCAAAGGAGGTCTTTGGTTTGGTGATACTTCCATGATCGCCAGCAAGTGTTCGAGGAAAATCCCCTAGCATGTTTCCAATGGCAGTGTTTTGAGACTGCCCTATACAAGAGAAACATGTTTTTACTATGGGCAGGATGTATTGTATGTAGAATTGAAATAAGGAAACTCCAGCGAACCGGAAGTCCCCCAAAGGTAGTGCTTTCCACTTCCTTTCTCCTTGTCTTCCTGTCCATCTGTCTTTAAACATAGGACTCTTATGTTTATGAGGTACATGTGTCCCGTGGAGAAAGTTGTGACAACGTTTGAAATAGCGCACCCAGACTGCCAGAGAGGACTGCCCACAGGAATGCCCGGAAGGGATTAAATAAAGACAGAAAATGTAACATACAATCAGGTATGGTGATTCATAATATTACCTTAAGCTACGTTCATAATCACCCCTTGCAAAATCTGGAGGGGAATGCATGGTGGCTAATACACGTGTAAGAGAAGTTGTCACAGAGGCTGTGCATGTCTTGCCCCGTGCAGCTGCCCCCTTGCCGGGATTGAATTGCCTGCAAGCAGCAGCCCCCCTGTCGGTACTGCAATATCTGCAAGCAGCAGCCCTCCTTGCCGGGATTGCAATACCTGCAAGCAGCAAACTCCCCCCCCCCCCTTGCAGGGCTTGTAAAACCTGCAAGCAGCAGTCCCTCTTGCCGGGATTACATTATCTGCAAGAAGCAGACCCAGTTGCTGGTATTGCAAAACCTGCAAGCAGCAGACCCCGTTGCTGGGATTGCAAAACCTGCAAGCAGCAGACCCCATTGCTGGGATTGCAAAACCTGCAAGCAGCAGACCCCGTTGCTGGGATTGCAAAACCTGCAAGCAGCAGACCCAGTTGCTGGGATTGCAAAACATGCAAGGAGCAGACCCCGTTGCTGGGATTGCAAAACGTACAAGCAGCAGACCCTGTTGCTGGGATTGCAAAACCTGCAAGCAGCAGACCCCGTTGCTGGGATTGCGAAACCTGCAAGTAGCAGACCTCCTTGCCGGGATTGCAAAACCTGCAAGCAGCAGACCTCCTTGCCGGGATTGCAAAACCTGCAAGCAGCAGACCTCCTTGCCGGGATTGCATTATCTGCAAGCAGCAGTCCCCTTACTGGGATTGCATTACATGCAAGCAGAAGCCCCCCTTTCTGGGGTGGCATTATCTGCAAGCAGCAGCCCCCCCTTGCTGGGGTGGCATTATCTGCAAGCAGCAGCCCTCCCTACTGGGATTGCATTATATGCAAGCAGCGCCCCCCTTGCTGTGATTGCATTATCTGCAAGCAGCAGCCCCCCTTGCCGAGGTGGCATTATCTGCAAGCAGCAGCCCCCCTTGCCGGGGTGGTATTATCTGCAAGGAGTAACCCTCCCTGCCAGGACTGCAATACCTGCAAGCAGCAGACCTCTTGCCGAGAATGCAATACGTGCAAGCAACAGCCCCCCCCCCCCCTTGCTGGGAATGCATTTGCTGCAAGAAGCAGCACCCTTGCCTGGATTGTATTATCTGTAAAGAGCAGACCCCGTTGCTGGTATTGCAAAACCTGTAAGCAGCAGCCCCCCCTTGCCGGGAATGCGGTATCTGCGAGCAGAAGTCCCCCTTGCCGGGATTGCAAAACCTGCAAGCAGCAGCCCCCCTTGCAGGGATTGCATCATCTGCGAGCAGCAGCCCCCCTTGCTGGGAATGTATTAGCTGCAAGAAGTAGCCCCCCTTGCTGGGATTTCATTATCTGCAAGCAGCAGACCCCGTTGCTGGGATTGCAAAACCTGCAAGCAGCAGACCCCGTTGCTGGGATTGCAAAACCTGCAAGCAGCAGCCCCCCCTTGCCGGGAATGCCTTATCTGCCAGCAGCAGCCCCCCTTGCAGGGATTGCATCATCTGCAAGCAGCAGCCCCCCTTGCCGGGAATGTATTAGCTGCAAGAAGTAGCACCCTTGATGGGATTTCATTATCTGCAAGCAGCAGACCCCGTTGCAGGGATTGCATTATCTGCCAGCAGCAGCCCCCCTTGCAGGGATTGCATCATCTGCAAGCAGCAGCCCCCCTAGCTGGGAATGTATTAGCTGCAAGAAGTAGCACCCTTGCTGGGATTGCAAAACCTGCAAGCAGCAGACCCCGTTGCTGGGATTGCGAAACCTGCAAGCAGCAGCCCCCTTACTGGGATTGCATTATCTGCAAGCAGCAGCCCCCCTTACTGGGATTGCATTATCTGCAAGCAGCAGGCCCCCTTGCTGGGGTGGCATTATCTGCAAGAAGCAGCCCCCCTGCCAGGATTGCATTATCTGCAAGGAGTAGCCCTCCCTACTAGGTCTGCAATACCTGCAAGCAGCAGCCCCCCCCCTTGCTGGGAATGCATTTGCTGCAAGAAGCAGCACCCTTGCCTGGATTGCATTATCTGTAAAGAACAGACCCCGTTGCTGGGATTGCAAAACCTGTAAGCAGCAGCCCCCCCTTGCCGGGAATGCCTTATCTGCAAGCAGAAGCCCCCCTTGCCGGGATTGCAAAACCTGCATGCAGCAGCCCCCCTTGCTGGGAATGTATTAGCTGCAAGCAGCAGACCCCGTTGCTGGGATTGCAATACCTGCAAGCAGTAGACCCCATTGCTGGGATTTCAAAACCGGCAAGCAGCAGACCCCGTTGCTGGGATTGCAAAACCTGCAAGCAGCAGACCCCGTTGCTGGGATTGCAAAACCTGCACGCAGCAGACTCCATTGCTGGGATTTCAAAACCGGCAAGCAGCAGACCCCGTTGCTGGGATTGCGAAACCTGCAAGCAGCAGCCCCCCCTAGCCGGGAATGCCTTATCTGCAAGCAGAAGCCCCCCTTACTGGGATTACATTATCTGCAAGCAGCGCCCCCCTTGCTGGGATTGCATCATCTGCAAGCAGCAGCCCCCCTTACTGGGATTGCATTATCTGCAAGGAGCAGCCCCCCTTGCAGGGATTGCATCATCTGCAAGCAGCAGCCCCCCTTGCTGGGAATGTATTAGCTGCAAGAAGTAGCACCCTTGCTGGTATTTCATTATCTGCAAGCAGCAGACCCTGTTGCTGGGATTGTGTAACCTGCAAGCAGCAGCCCCCCCTTACTGGGATTGCATTATCTGCAAGCAGCAGCCCCCCTTGCTGGGGTGGCATTATCTGCAAGAAGCAGCCCTCCTCCTGCCGGGATTGCATTATCTGCAAGAAGTAGCCCTCCCTGCCAGGACTGCATTGCCTGCAAGCTGTAGTTCCCCCTTGTTGGGAATGCAATACCTGCAAGCAGCAGCCCCCCCCTGCTGGGAATGCATTTGCTGTAAGAAGCAGCACCCTTGCCTGGATTGCATTATCTGTAAAGAGCAGACCCCGTTGCTGGAATTGTAAAACCTGTAAGCAGCAGCCCCCCCTTGCCGTGAATGCCTTATCTGCAAGCAGAAGCCCCCCTTGCCGGGATTGCAAAACCTGCATGTAGCAGCCCCCCTTGCAGGGATTGCATCATCTGCAAGCAGCAGCCCCCCTTGCTGGAATTGCAAAACCTGCAAGCAGCAAGCCCCCCTTACCAGGATTGCATTATCTGCCAGCAACAGCCCCCCTTGGAGGGATTGCATCATCTGCAAGCAGGAGCCCCCTTACCGGGATTGCATTATCTGCAAGCAGCAGCCCCCTTACTGGGATTGCATTATCTGCCAGCAACAGCCCCCCTTGGGGGGATTGCATCATCTGCAAGCAGGAGCCCCCCTTGCTGGGATTGCAATACCAGCAAGCAGGAGCCCCCCTTGCTGGGATTGCATTATCTGCCAGCAGCAGCCCCCCTTACCGGGATTGCATTATCTGCAAGCAGCAGCCCCCTTACTGGGATTGCATTATATGCAAGCAGCGCCCCACTTGCTGTGATTGCATTATCTGCAAGCAGCAGCCCCCCCTGCTGGGATTGCATTATCTGCAAGCAGCAGCCCCCCTTAATGGGATTGCATTATATGCAAGCAGCGCCCCCCTTGCTGGGATTGCATTATCTGCAAGCAGCAGCCCCCCCTGCTGGGATTGCATTATCTGCAAGCAGCAGCCCCCCTTACTGGGATTGCATTATATGCAAGCAGCGCCCCCCTTGCTGTGATTGCATTATCTGCAAGCAGCAGCCCCCCCTGCTGGGATTGCATTATCTGCCAGCAGCAGCCCCCCCTGCTGGGATTGCATTATCTGCAAGCAGCAGCCCCCCTTACTGGGATTGCATTAGCTGCAAGCAGCAGCCCGCTTGCCGAGAATGCATTATTTGCAAGAAGTAGCTACCTTTGCTGGGAATGCATTATCTGCAGGCAGCAGCCCCACTTGCTGGGAATGCATTAGCTCCAAGAGGCTGCACCCCTTGCCTGGATTGCATCATCCGCAAGCAGCAGCCCCCCTTGCTGGGATTGCATTATCTGCAAGGAGCAGCCCCTCTTGCCAGGTTTGCATTGTCTGCAAGCAGCAGCCCCCCTTGTCGGGATTGCATTGTCTACAAGTAGCAGCCTCCCTTGCTTGGATTGCATTATCTGCAAGCAGCAGACCCCCTTGCCGGGAATGAGTTACCTGCAAACAGCATCCCCCATTGTCGGAAGTGCATTACCTGCAAACGGCAGGCCCCCTTGCTGGGAATGCATTAGCTGCAAGGAGTAGCCCTCCCTACTAGATCTGCATTGCCTGCAAGCTGTAGTTCTCCCTTGCCGGGACTGCAATACCTGCAAGCAGCAGCCCACTTGCCGGGATTGCAATACCCGCAAGCAGCAGACCCTGTTGCCAGGATTGCATTACATGCGAACAGCAGCCCCCTTGCAGGGATTGCAAAGCCCACAAAGAGGAGCCCTGCCCCCGATGGTATTGTATTCAGACCCAGCAGGAACCTCCCTTGCCAGGATTGCAATTGGCACAAGCAACAGCCCCCTTGTGCTTGGATTGACATTTCTATCTGCTGATCGTTCAGAGTAGATTATTATTAATACCCGTCAGTTCTTCTGTACAGATTCGCTGTTGGCATTGTAATATCCTTTGGTGGAGTTAGAGGTATGTTCTGGTGAATTTAGCCTTAATCTCTAGCACAGAGTGCACAGAAGTTCATACACTTTGGAGCAGCTTGATGCTCATGGTCCAGCCATTATCCAGATTTCCAGTGTCATATTAAAGATATTGTGGGTCCCTTGTTAGGCGCAGCTTTGACTTTTTTGCTAATTCAGGCCCTCTGTTGCCTACCAGTAATGAGACTTGTATGTTGAAGATTGAGAACAGATCTTCCCTTTTTCATGGGGACCCTAGACCATTGCTCACTTTGCCTTAAAAAGACCGTACCACCATCCTCGTGTGCCCCACCTTATTTAAGGTGGACTGTTAAGGAGTGTCTGAAGCAGAGTCTCAGCTACCTTTGCCACCAGATACATGTTTGCGTTACACCAACCACCAGGAGTATCACCTTCCCCATGACATCATACGGCCCACATTAGTTCGACATTGTTTTTCTTGCCCAGGGTCCCTATGATGGAATTGTAGTTCACTGTGAAAAATAAAAATCGATGCCTTTGGCAGACTGGGAGAAAACTCACAGGCAGGGCCACTGGAATTATGCAATTGTGCGGCCGCTGCGATCTTTGCATAATTATAGATTTGTTGCAGTTGCCACATAATCCATCATCTACTGCATAATCTATATGTTTCAACCAAAAGAATTGTTTCTAGCTCTAACGGTTAAAATGTATTAAAAATTCAGCAACACATTTTGCCATGTGGTGGAAGTCTTTGCAAAGCTGGACTGGTCATCTTTCAGTTCCTTATTGCTATATTTGGGTGTTAAATAAAATGTACGTATGATTATTAATATTATTATTATTATTTGAAGCTTGTAAAGTGCGCGGCTACTCCCAACGGGGGTGTCCCGGCGCTGCGGACAACAAGCAACCAGAGTAGTTCAACATGGCCTAGCTTTTGGAGAACAGCCAGGTTTTATGCCACATAATTTTGATTTTCTTGCTGCATAATTAAATCAACCCTACTTATACTTTGGCCCTTCCATGCCGCATGATTTCAGCGTCCCTGATCATAGGACATTAGGACAAGTGTTCACATGGAACTCATTTGAGAGAACAATTTATAGTTGCACAGATCTTTCTGTGTAGGATCAATCTTTGTGTCAACATTCTTAGTCCAATCAACATTGATATTTTGTGAAAGATTGTAGCAAGTATTGAAGCACAGCCAGTAATTCTAGGTAACTTCGATTCAGCTGAACCGAGTTTAATTTGAAAAACAGTTAAGCAATTTCAAGGTATTCATCAAATACAACTCTGTGAATGATAAGGAGTTTCTTTTTTAAAAAGAAACGAAAAAAGAGAAAATGTATAGACCCCAGCAGTAAAGAAAACCAAAACCGAACAAAGGAAAACACAGTGAAAGAAAAACGAGAGCATCAACGGTATTTGTTTATGTTCTATAAAAGACAGCCAATTTATATTCAGTACAATCAAGGTCACAGGGGATTAATCAGTGTGTCACAATTATAGAAAACAGTCTGTACAAAGTCAGACTGTTTTATATAATTGAGATTTTGATTCAAAACAAAACTCCTTATCACTCTTGGTGCTTTATTTGATCCAGGGATTTCCGGCACTTAATCGTCAACACCGGCGCTTATAGCGTGAACTCTACTCAAAGGAATTGGCGCACTTTTTATTAGCACTAGTTACGAACACGCTCATTTGTTATAGGCAAGGGGAGATTAAGTAATTTGCCCAGAATCACAGGATGTTGAGCCTACGCCGAGACTCGAACCAGGTTCCCCAGCTCCAAAGTCAGCAACTCTGGCCATTATGCCACATCCTCTCCCCATTTCTAGGGTTTCATGATTAGTAGTTAGTTCTGTTATAGGCGGTGCTAATAGGAACAATGGGCTGGTGGAAGCTGCCTCCTGACGAGAGCCCCGGCACAAATTAACCACAGAGGGAGCTCTAACTTTGGAGGTGGTGCCTCCTTTGCCATAGTGACTTGGCACTCTATCTGTCAAAGCTTAAACGAGGGCCTTAAACTAATATAATAGGAGGTGGCAATAGTTGATCGCTTACCTCATAATGTATCATTTATGAAAAAAAAAAGTATTTAGGCTTCTATTGGGTTGTGAAAACGAGGCTGTGGGCCTTTAATATAGTTATTTATATATGCGTGTACATTTTATCTGTGTCAACGGAAAAAAGCACGTTTTCTTTGTAATTGTTTGCCCATCTCATGCACTAATCCGTGTACAATATCACATTTATTTTTGTTTCACTTTGAAGAACAAAATACAATGCTATTTATTTACTTTAAATCAATGTAAGTCACCTTTGTGAACCCAGTTTCGGTTCCTAATCTCTTGATGTAACATTGTCAGAATGGCGTCTGACTGGCACTGCCACCATTGTTACCTGTGTAAGTCATTGAGCAGCAGTGGGGGCATCGAGGTGAGAGAAGGTCATTGCTGCAGGTCACGCTGGATATTCTCAAAAATGCAAGAAAACATTTGAGCCTTTGAGGCAGAATAAAATAAGGTGCTACATGGACTCTTATTATTTCTTCTACCTCTGAGTCTTTTCCTCCAACATCATATTGCATTTCTGCCACTGAACCAGCCTTGGAGGCTTGGGGAAATGTTCTCACAAGCAGTGAGTTGTTCGAGTACATACCATGGGAAAATATTGGAAATGTTACACTATTTTTGTTGCTCACTTTAATGAAGAAATGCTGGTAGACCCCAATAATTTTCATATTGATGAATCCTAAAAGAATGTATGACTTTTATGTTCATTAGATACAAAAACATTAGTAAAACAAACAATTTCATCATAAAAATCATTGTATAAATCTCCAATCTTTTCAGTGCATTTATTAAACCTAGCTAGTCTCGGTTATACGCAGAGTCGGCCTATCTGGGCAAAATTGAGACGGAAAGTATAGCTCCGGGAGGAACTTTACCTTATAAAGAGAGTAATGTAAGCATGAATCAAACCCACTCAATAAGCAAAGGACAACAGACTCAAAAGATTGTATTCTGTTTTTCCAGATAGTGAGGTGCTCCTTGTCCAAGCTGGTGGGAGGAAATAGTTTAATTGTACAATTATTAGAAAACAATTCTGAACTGTATTTCAGTTTTTCCTAAAAGTGATTTAATCCCACTGACCTTATTTTTTTTCAATATGTTGCTTAGCCATTTGCAGACTTTGTGCTCATGACTGTGAATGCCTTTCGCAAACTGACTTTTCCAACTCAAAGTTCGCCATTTATTCTGTTCCCTATGGCTGACATTTCTATGGCCAAGCACTTAATAATCAGTCTAACAACTGATGTGTACCATATATATATTGTCTTGAAGTGTCTTATTGTCCACCTTTTGCCTCACGTTTTTTAATTTTTGTTATTTGTTTTATTTTAAACACCACCAAGGACAATCTATTTCTGCTTTAATACAAAGCACTAAGCATGTGCTGCTATTCAAGGAAATCAAACAAAATGACAATAATCATTGGGATCAATTTGATGATCCCAATGATGTTATTTGTCCATAATCATGTTCATGAAGACTGATGATTGTGATTGTCCTGCTAATGGTATATCTCTGTACAGTTGGAAATCACAATCAGGTTACGATGACTAGGAAAATATGAGAAAACAAAGTGCAATCAATGCAACCTGTGGAATCGTCTACAAGACACCAGCACATTAATATCACGCTTCTCTGTGCTCAGCTTCAAGATTTATTGATCTGTTAAACCTGCTTTTTCTCCAAGTGTAGAATTAGGGGTTTAACGGTTCCCTAAATGTTTAATATCTTGTAGTACAGAAGGTCCTATGGTTTGTGACTCAATGACTCCACAGCCAGGGGAGGGGAAGCAGAGTTTGATCGAGAAAGTGGACGGAAAAGATTTTGACCCTGAGGCGAAATTTGAGTTGTGAGCCCATCAAAACAAAGGACACACACATGGATCATGTAGGAGCCTCTTTTACCCCTCGATATGGCGAATAAGCAAGTCACCTGCAAGTCATCTCCACAGAGCATGTTTGGTTTAGTGGACTACTGCTGTGGCCTGGGTAGACTTCTTAGGGTACCCAGACAGGTAGCGCCTTTGCTCAGTGCCAACCTAGATGGAAGCTAGTGGCTGCTGGAAAAGGGCAAGGCAGGGAAGTTTCCACAAGAAGGAACCAGGGAATGTGTGCACAGGAAGGAATTTGTGCAAATGACGTAGATTAACCACTCGACCTACATTAACAGGTTGTAATGAGCTAACTAGTCTCCAGCCCCTGCTGATGGGTTCAGATACCTTCTTGGCACTATGCATCAATGTCTTTGAAGTATTTTGGCTCGCGTGTGGGTTTCCATGCGTTCAAGGTCAGCAACAAGCAGGCCACCAGAGCTTCAGGATTGCATCTGAATGAGTCCTCGCATTGAGGTAATGCACTGAACTCACCTGCACATTCTGGAAGCACTAACGCATTAAGTGCACTCAAGTCTGACTCAACGTAGCTCCTCTAAGTGCTGCTCTTGCTCTCCATATATGTTGTGCTCTTGGTGGGTGGAAGTCGGCCAGCTGTGACCTAGTTAGATGCTTTTCTGCCGTCTATTCTCACTGTCAGGTTAGGGCTGGCTCTAACTCCTTAGTGAGGATTTGGGGAAGTGCAGGATTGTGTGTTCTGCGGGTTCAACTGCAACGCCTACAAGATACCACTCCAAGGGATAGCCGCTGGGGCCCGCTACATGGAAAGCCTTGTGACCTGAAGCCAGACAGACTGCTGGGAGGAGGCAGTGAAAGCTGTCTGTCCTTCTCATGTTTGTGGTCAGCGTCTATCCTCCTTCTTGCACATACAAATTGTTCGAAGATATCTTTCTGGCCAACTCCAGCGAACCTCAATAGCACTTGTACAATCGCCTCTCCACTCACACACAGTCATTGGTGTCAGATTCTGTCCTACAATCATCATGAGCATTTTAATTAATTAAAAATCACAAAGGCGTTTCTGTTACCAAAGGTCAGTGGACTCAATTGACGCAATCACCCTGGGCGAAGCTACTGTGCCAAAAACGGTTTGCTTGCTACAACCAGCCCAGACTAAGGTCAAGGGTCGAGTGAATATGTATCATGGAGGGCTGAGTAGGTTCTCCCCTCTACCACATACACAACAGATGCCTTGGGGGTGCACAATAATTAGCTTGGTGGGGGGGGGGGGGGGTCTCTTGGGATTATGGACCCCTCCAACTGAGCAAAAACGAAACATACAGAGGAACTTCAAGGCCAAAAGAAAAATAACTTCTGTCATGCTATACAGTCTGCAGGGGACTTCTGTCACTACAAGTTCTTTATGTTTTTTTTCTTTGCTGATAGTCTCATAACATTATTTAGAGCTGGTCTCTTTACTGCAGCTTAAGTGACTTTACTGATAGACAAGATTCTTTATAACTGGGGAAAGATGGCAAATCTAAGAGATTAGTTAGATTGAAATATGAAAAACCTTGGCACCTTAGTGGGTAAAACAACGCTGACCAAGACCTTGTATGATGTTGCAAAAATAGTGCACCGCAGAACCTGTGTTACCCAACTATAAAGAGGGGTGCAGGGATCCATCTGCAAGCGGATGCTGTATGTAACTCTTCCCATTTGCAAAGTTATGCCCGGGGCATCACTCTTACATCTGTATCCCTTCTCAAGAGAAGCCCTTAGGCGGTACACTAATTGAACCACTACCAAAGTAGCACATAGTCAGTGCACCATTTACCGCCTGTTCTGCACTCTGCCGACGTTGGTTATATGCAGAAAGAGAAAAAGTGTTCCCTCATTTGCATGCAACCGGCCTCCATGGATGTCATAGCACACCCCCTGGGGACACGTTCAGTATTGCAGTAGGAGGCTGCACACGTTTCTGAGGTCCCTTCTGTAACGTGCAAGTGCTTCTGGGTGCAAAGGAACAGGTGCTGCTGTGCTGGTGGTTTACGGAAAGCATACCCTTGATCTCATGATACAAACTGGTCAACTCTCACGATATTGGCTCCCATCACAGGGTCACCAGGTGAGAAGCCGGCATCACACTGTGGCAGGGAAAACGAGCTGAAAAACGATTTCCAGCTTGTTTTCCGAGTTTTTGAACTGCTGACCTCTATTAACCCCTTCGCTGCGGCGGCTATTCCGCCGCAGCGCTAAGGGGATGGGGCAGCCGCGCGGCGGTTCCGTGCTTGTGACGGAACTGCTCCATCACGGCTCGCGGGTGAGCTGTGCTTGTGACAGAACGGTTCCGTCACGAACCCGCCCGCCCATTAATTCGTCAGCGCAGGCTCGGAATTAGCGCCGCGCAGGTGCGGAATTCGCGCCGCGCAGGCGCGGCGAGCGGGCCATGACGGAACCTTTCCGTCACAAGCACAGCTCACCCAAGGCTTGTGACAGAACCGTTCCGTCACAAGCATGCAAGGGGTTAACACCTTCCGTGCTAGTGACGGAACCACTCCTTCACGAGCCACGGGTGCACTGTGCTCATGACGGTCCGTCACGCCATGGCCGCTCCGCCCACGCGGCACTGATTCCCCGCATGTGCGGGCAAATTAGTGAGTGGGCGGAGCCGTGACGGAACCACTCCATCATAAGCAAAGCTCGCCCGTGGCTCATGATGGAGTGGTTCCGTCACAAGCATGGCGGCGCCACGCGACCCCACTCCCCCAAGCGCCGCAGCAGAATTACTGCTGCGGTTAAGGGGCGTGAAAACATCCCAGGACGTTGGCAGCAGCCTCAGCAAGCTTTTTGTTTAGTTTTTGGAGGAGGGGGCTTGGGGGCAGGGTGGGGGCAAAAGTGCCCCTTAGGTACTTCTCAACACGAGGCTCTGCCCCCTCCTCACCCGGTGAGATTTTTGCTCAGGTTTGCAGGTGTGATAATAACGGACTCACTATTTGCTGTCCGACTAACTGCAGCGCGCCATCTTTATCAAGGTTGCACTCTGGCAGTGTGCCTGACTGCTCTTTGCTAAGGAAGGACAAGTGCTTGGTGTAAAGGAGACCCCCCCCACACACACACACACTTCCGGCACAGTCCACCTCTCTCTGGATTGGGCCCTGGATCCCTGGCCAGTGACAGGTGAGTGATCTCTGGCTGTCCATCAGTGCAGGAGCAGGGCGTACACTTTTAATGAGTACACTTGTTTTTCTGCTCCGCACTTTCAGGCCCGGGAGCCTCCCCTGGTTGTAATTAGTGTATTGATTGCGCTTGTGCTCAGGCCCATCAGGAACGTTTGTGATGACTTCCAGACAAAGATTTCCGGCCTTATTGTGGTGAGAAAGAATGTGTCTCGGGCCACACATGTCTGGGAAGTAATGCCCCTACCACGGGGGGAAAGGAAAGCGCTCAGTAGTTTGTAAATGTGAAAATCTAGGTTTCCAAGAGAGGGGTCATTGCTCTGCAGCCGGCCCTCCTGCGCTCGATGGACAGCCTCGTTCGGGGGCAGGAGCGGGCGAGAGTTCACTCCGCAGACCAAACAGTTGTCTCTTGGCCACAGAATCGTCTTGGCCTGCACAAACTGGAGAAAGTCATTTCTTTGACAGCGCGCGCCATTTGATCCTGCGCAGCCGCGTCCCCCTGGTGAACTTCACTCTCTGTGGGGTCCCCCTCGTTCAAGCGGCCCCTCGGCGGACTTTGGGTCTGCAGCCAAGGTCGCGCTGTGTTTTGACGACTCCGCCGTGGGCCTAGACGGCCTTCCGTCGTGCACATGTTATTGTCCGTCGTTGTTTTTGTCGGCACAACTACCCTTAGCACACTTACGAATCGTGTTTTTTCTTTCCATGCTGCCTCCCTGTGCTCCTTAAAAGAGAACATGTCTGACGGGTGGGAGACAGATGCAAGTTTGCTGTAAATCTAATTTACTCCCTTCCTAAAGGAAAGGAAAAAAATCGACCGTTGTGGAAGAGGCCATATGAAAATTAGACACGTTTGCTGGGGAGGCTAAAAAGATGAACAGGCCATGTGCATCCATGAGTGGCACTTAGGCACTAATGTGATGGATCTCGCGGAGGAAGGACTCGTCTCCTCATCGACGAGATGTGCTCATCTGATTGCGGATCACTACTCTTAGGAGCACAAGGGTTCCAATAGGGGATGCCACCCAAGGAGAGATTTTTTTCTCCTTTTGTTGGAAGGGTCAATTAGGATATCTCATGGGATAAGTCTACCCCCTCAACCCTTTAATGAGATGCCGCGCCTTCAGAAAGAATGATCCGCGACGTCAAGAAGGACGTTAGTATGCGCGCTGGGCCTGCCTGACATTGTAGGGATAATGAAATCGGATTTCCGCTGCTTCCCCCTGCATCAGGGGTTTCTTCGCCTTTTGTTGTCTGGTTCATTCTTGCAGTGGTGGCTAAGCGCAGGAACAATACAAAAATGGCAGAGAGAAAAAATCAATAGTCCAGGCTGTCCCTGGAATTGAGCGGAGAGAAAAGCGATGCCCAGCGCCTCTTGTATGCGGCTGGACCGGCTTTCGCCAATGCCACACTTTGCGCAACCTCAGCAAGAAAAGACTGAAGCCAGGGTCATTGCTGAGACGCAAAGCATTTCATCTGTCTCATTTTTCAGGCTCTTGTCTTTCTGGTTCTGTGCATCTTCACAGCATCATTTAGGATCAAAGCCACAAGGTCTGGCAGCCACCATGATTTGCTAACTTGAGAACCAAGAGTCAGATGAATCATCACTTTTCCCATTACTGGTGGTGACCTCTTTCAAGAGCCGTGCTGTGCCCTGGAACCAGCTGAAGTAGAGCTGTATCATTTGCTGTGTGACTTAGTTACACTGATGCAAAAGATGTTCTGATTATCAGGGAAAAGCCTTAGCATGTAGAGGGTGCCCCTGAGATACGCGAGACAGGTGGGTGTGTGCAGGCTCACAGCAAGAAGCGCGCATGGCCACTGTGGATGTGATCCGGGGTTTGGCCTATTCACTGAAATAATCAGATGAACTTCAGAACTCTGATGCAGTGCAGGTCCACGCAGTCCCACTGTGGCCTCAGTGTGGCAAACTACATTATTGTCCCGCAATACCCGCCCCGTTTTCCAGTACTCTCTTTAGGTGAATGGTCCTCACTATACATTTAGCAAAATACTAGTGAGAATAATTAATGAAAAAATTGGTGTTGATGCTGGACCAGCCACGTTGGCTCATCAGAAACACATTGACCATTAATTAATTAGACTTCGCACATCGCATTCATATGTAGTTTGAACCCTTATTGGTTTAACAAATATTAAAAAAATCATTGTGATCAAAGACAACTCGTTTTCTAGTACTTGGCCGCGACTCATGACGGATCTTGTTTTTTTCAGTTTCCAGCTCAGCGAGTCGCTTTCCTCACCGTGGTCACCTTGTCATCCCGCCCCACGCACCTAACTATCCAGGCAGGGAGCTCCATGCCCCGGTGTACTCTTCCTCCCCCTGGTCACTACATATGTGAATTCACTTTTTGGGGTCAGTTGCACACACTCATTGCAAAGGTATGAAGATGTATGTGTGCTCCCACATCTTCAGGTATTCCTGTCCAAGGCATTTCCGCTCTAACAGTAGCCGTATTTCAACACAGAGCACCATCAAAGGCCTGCAGACAGACTGTTCCGCTTTGCTTCTCTCCACAGTCACTTCACTATGCTAGGACGACCGTCTCCTTGTGCAGCAGTGGCAGAAAACATGCTGCTCCCACTGATTACCTGAAGTGCTGTCTGCATCCCTTTATGGAAGAGTTTCATCCTGCAACCATAGCAGGCACTGTACTGTGGTGGTTGAAACTATCCACGGTAAACACCCAAAGAGCATCAGGAAAACACACTGTGAAGTCACAATCTATAGTCCGTGCCATTTTAAACTTTACTATGTCAGATAAAGGCTTTTCACAGTGCCCTCAGATGCATTTCGACCTTATTTCAGTGTGGTTCAGGGTAACAGGCATCTGAGAGCACTGAACCTCGAGATAGTCTCACAGCAGGTACTTCTGAGCAATACAAGATGTGTCCAGCTGCTAACTTGCTAAAGAAATTGTCTGTGCCGAAAAAAACTACAAGTGCACAAGAGAGCACATGAGCACAAGCCAGTGAAAGCTGGGTCTGGTGGCTTAGTGGGCTAGTGTGTCCACTGTACGGGCTGGTGTTTTACCTCATGCTCACAGGATCAAATCCCAGTGGGTCCACTCAGCCTTTCATCCTTCTGAGGTTGGTCAAATGAGTACCATTGAGTTGGGTAACAATAAACATCTGTTATTCAGCACCAAGATACCCTTCTGGATGAACGTGAGCTTTACAAATATACATGTTATGTAATGTTTAACTCCAGTAAATCAGCCTGCCCGAATCACAGAATAATTTAGGCATGAGCGGATTTTGCGGATTGGCAATCCGCGAATTTGCGAATTTGCGGATTGCGAAAATCCACAAAATCCGCGAATCCGCGCGGATTTTTTTTTTATGTTCGCACGGGTTTCTGCAAGTTCGCGAGGGTTTTGTACAATTTCGCAAATTGCGAAATTGTACAAAACGCGTGCGAACTTGCAGAAACCCGTGCAAACACAATGTGCCCAGTAGGGTATGTGCCTCTTGTGTGAATAAAAGGTCAGAGAAAGATCAGTTCAGCACATGAAGAGAAAGAAGCTCCTGGTCACAGGAACAGCACGGGTATTGCGCTCGTGAAAGTCAAGGATGCAAAGCCTATCCAGCATCACAGCTGATTTTCCACGGTATATTTGGGAAGAAGGCACACCTGTCCAGCCTCGACGACGCTCACGATTGTTTTTGGGCTAATGAATGAGTCACTGAATTTGATCATCAACTAGTTCGAGCGACCATGTGTGTGTTACTATGCAATCGCCCCGAAGGGCGCAGGGGTCCCTTGAGTGAGCTGCAGACCTGTGCCCAGCCATGCAACTATTTTACAATGGCGCCAGCAAGCTGCCAGCGCCGTTGTAAAATAGTTACAAAGTTAGCTTGCACAGGAAGCACTTAGATAAAATAAAGCAGCACCTGCTTCGTTTTATCTAGTGGTTTCTGTGCAAGCTAACTTTGTAACTATTTTACAACGGCGCTGGCAGCTTGCTGGCGCCATTGTAAAATAGTTGCATGAGTGGGGGTTCAACTATTGAACCCGTTACGTTCGCGGATTTTGCAGGAAATCCGCAAAATTTGCGGATTGCGGAGTTCCCAAAAAAATCCGCGAGCGTAACGGATTTCCCGCTCACCCCTAGAAAAATTGCAAATTTACACTGATGGAGGTTTTACACCAACTGGCAAGGGCACATGTGACAGCTACCAATGAGAAATTACAAAGGCAACAATTTTGAAGCACTGTGTACAGCTGTGCATGTCAGAATGTATATAAAAGACCAGTTGCTAACTTTTTTCTTTTTCCATCATGGGAAAATATTTGTTTCCCCCTGGGAAATCCTCTTCCCTCACATTCCTGAAATATTAAGAGTGTCCTCTTTCCATTCTTTTCACTAAGTTGCTCCTCCCCTTGAAAGGAGTACATCTCCAACTATATTAATGGTTTGATTGTGCCTTTCAAAATATTGTAAATGCCCACAAAACTGCAAGTTTGCATATTCAATATCTTTTTGAGATATACCTCCCTGGAATGCCTGCTCTCTCCCTCCTGGAGTAGGCTTGTTCACACATACTTTAAATAACAAAACAGTTTAATATTTCCCTTGAGTAAATCGCCCCAGCGTAAGTTCACATTTTGTGAATGTACAATATACATTTTCATTTGTAAAGCAAGCCATTTACACAGATGAGATAAGCTTAGATATACAAATGGCTTTGTGATTTGGGCTCTTACAATCTAGAGGCCAGGCGGCTAGAAATAGATATGAGCAAACTGTTCACTATATGCCATCACGTTCTTATTGACCTCAGAGGAAACCAATAATACATCCACATGGCCCATCCTTCAACAGCTGCTATTAAGACCCTAAATGAATTTTTCTTATGTCTACTATTGAATTCCAAGCTCTCATTCCAAACCACACAATCACACTGAGGCCTGCAAGTCTCCTTGAATTTCATTTATGGATCTCTTTCTGGGACGTGGGACAAGTCTTCTTTTTATCCCTTTTTATACTTTAACCAATATATGGGACGACCTGTGGGATAAAGAAAATAAGAAGCAACATGAATTGG
The DNA here is from genome assembly GCF_964263255.1 of Lissotriton vulgaris. Lineage (NCBI taxonomy): Eukaryota > Metazoa > Chordata > Amphibia > Caudata > Salamandridae > Lissotriton > Lissotriton vulgaris. Next base: position 998,178,846 of record NC_141695.1, on the reverse strand, counting down.
AAAGCGATCGGGCGCAGATCTTATGCCGATTACATTAAACGGTATGGGATGTGCTTTCCATGTCTCAGAGTAATGCAATTGAGAATCTGTCAGATGTGCTTCTGTGGTAGATAACCTAATAGTCTCAGAAGACCTAATGCATATTTCATGAAAGTTCTGTGCCCATGTCGGTACTGTGCACGCGTTTATAGATTGTTGCAGGGGATATTTTAACCAATTTCAAATCTGTATACAGAACACAAGGCTTCTGTATACATTTTTTCATTCATGAACATTTTTCTCCTGTCTGCCACTTTGCCAGAAATAACCTGTTTCTTGCCAATAATTTAATAATGGCTTGTAAGACTAAGGCGACCTGTACCCTTATAAAATGCAGACACTCATTATTTTTGCTTCATAGAACCATAAACCTTAGATCTTCTTTTGTAGGATAAAAAAAGAGTAAATTGCAGACATTGACAGGGTGATCACACCTTGACTTTCCCAGTAGCATATTATGTTACTCTACGATGTACTAAAAATCAGCAAATAGTGTAAAGATTGGAGTAATTAAATTCACTCATATTTCTCTATTCCATGAGCTCCGTTGACCACCACTGGAGACCCAGGTTACTTTCAAAAGTTCTGTGAAATTCTGTATCTGAAGCGAAGACTTGCTCAGTATTAGCCAACTTTCCACCTATACTAAGTGAAAAACTTCTATTCACTCGTCGAATTTACCAAATTTATGAGAGGAAGCCATCTATCCTCAATCCAGGCAGTCAACATTGGAACCGTTCTCCCGTTGCTAAAGGTAATCAATCTTCAGACGCACAAGAAAATTGCAAGTAGGAATGTTAAGAAATAGCACATTTTGGCCCAAGGTTCTAAGGTTCGGTTCAAAAACCAGGTTTTTTTTTTTACACCTTCAGACTTGCGAATCTATATGCGATTTATGCTGCAAGCGATATATAAGGCTTAACCAGCAGAACGCCTACCAACATGGGCTAACCCAAAGACCTCTCTATATATTGAACTGAATACAATGGGCTTCAACAGTAGACAGCTAAACCTATCTGGATGCTGGCCCTAAAAAATAGCATTAAGTGAATGGCATTGAGGAAAGCATGCAGCACTCCATTTGACAGCTTTCTAAAATCTCCCTCCCACCAAGGCAAAAACGAACATTTGCAAGGTGGAAGCTGTCCCATTGGGAAAGCTTCAACTTTATAAACGGATACGATTCTATTTCAGGATCTGGGATCTGATCAAATGGTTTGCAAACACACCTGCACTTGCAAAGTATTTTATATTCCATAGTAAATATGGAAGAAGGGAGGGATGCTCTCTACAGCCCTTTCCAGGGCGCCTTCTTATGGACTGCAAAGTGCACATTGTGAGCTGGAGAGAAATTTCGGAATCGCAATGTGACTAAATTGTGACTTTGTGAAGTCACAAAGCCTGTGATTTTGCAAAGTGTAGGCTTTGCACCCGCAAAAGGTTTCATATATTTGGACATTTTATTCAATTTGTGGGCATATGTATGGTATTGACTCAAACACAGGCTGCTTTTTTTTCTTCAAATGCTTTAATCCTGTTTATTTAACTTTATTCAAATACTAATCTGATTATGATAGTGAAGTAGACTCGTTTCACTAATGAAAACTAATCCTGTCTCTCTGGGCAAATTTGTTAATCGAGGCACTTTGCAGACTCTGAAAGTCGTTATTCAGTCTACCAAACCAGAAACTTACAATATGGGGCAGAGAATGCCCAGAAACCCCATGCAGGGTACTAATCCTTCAATATTGCATTAAACACACTGGGATAAAGAAACACTAAAGTAGGGACATGTTGAAGAAACATATCTGCGCCACCAGATTCAGAATGTTGTACACAGGCACTGACATAACTTAATTTACTATGCATGCACTAGCAGAGATTTCCAAACTGTGTGTCCCGTCACAGTTCTGTGTCACCTGCAAGTAGTGGGTGTGTCGCGGGATGACACCACCGGTATTGAGGGCACTTACTGCCAATTAAGAGGCATTCCTTTGAAAGAGTGTCTCGGAGTCTGCCACAGCGCGGACTCCGAGATACTCTGCTCTAAGGGGGCCGGCGATTCACAACAAAGCTCCATTAACAAGTAAATGGTCTTTTAAAGACCTGTGAAGTACTCGGGTGTAGCTGTGTGTGTGCCCTGTAAGCTGGGTTGAGGTGTCAGAGGGAGGCACGCAGAGGGAGGGAGACAGGGAGACAGGCAGAGGGAGGGAGACAGGGAGACAGGCAGAGGGAGGAAGACAGGGAGACAGGCAGAGGGAGGGAGACAGGCAGAGGGAGGGAGACTGGGAGACAGGCAGAGGGAGGGAGACAGGGAGACAGGCAGAGGGAGGGAGACAGGCAGAAGGAGGGAGACTGGGAGACAGGCAGAGGGAGGGAGACAGGAAGACAGGCAGAAGGAGGGAGACAGGGAGACAGGCAGAGGGAGGGAGACAGGCAGAGGGAGGGAGACTGGGAGACAGGCAGAGGGAGTGAGACTGGGAGACAGGCAGAGGGAGGGAGACAGGCAGAGGGAGGGAGACTGGGAGACAGGCAGAGGGAGGGAGAGAGACAGGCAGAGGGAGAGAGACAGAGAGGGAGAGAGGCAGGCAGAGGGAGAGAGACAGGCTGAGGGAGGGAGACAGGCAGAGGGAGGGAGAGAGGCGGAGGGAGACATGCAGAGGGAGGGAGAGAGACAGGCAGTGGGAGGGAAAGAGGGAGAGAGACAGGCAGAGGGAGAGAGACAGGGAGGGAGAGAGGCAGAGGGAGAGAGACAGGCAGAGGGAGGGAGACAGGCAGCGGGAGTGAGAGAGGCGGAGGCAGACAGGCAGAGGGAGGGAGGGAGGGAGACAGGCACATGGAGGGAGAGAGGGAGCGAGACAGGCAGAGGGAGAGAGACAGGGAGAGAGGGAGAGAGACAGGCAGAGGGAGGGAGAGCGAGAGAGAGAGAAACCTCCGAACTCCCCTTAGGTGTTTCGGGCTCTCTACACTGCCTTACTGTGTCCCAAAATGATGCATCTCCAAAAAGTGTGTCCCCAACATGAAGAGTTTGGAAAGCTGTGCACTAGAGCATCCCGGGGCGCCCTACGTGATTTAGAGGGACCATGATATCTATTATAATAGGGTGCATCATTTGGACAATTGAGCCTCTAATCTGCAGATAAGAGGTAATCAATACCAACGAAAGAAAGAGAAGACCAGTGTATCAGTGCATCTTTGCTATACCGCTGTGTAAACCGGCATACAAGGTTCGAAATTCCGAAAACAATTCGCAATGTCCCTTCATTTAGAAATGCAGTTTTCATTGCCCTACAATACAATAAGCCTTTATTATTTCAATCGATGAGTTGCAATTGTACAAGTACATTTCTGATAAACAACCATTGGCAAAGTCAATAGGTCTCGCCTATGCAAGAGCTATTGACTTTCCCAAGGTTTTTGCCTTGTTGTACACCAATTTTGCTGCTGCTCAGAATGGCTAAAAGTTAGTGGAGTAAAGGAGAGTGGTGTGTAGTAGATCGGAGTGTTATAGAGTGGCATAGAGTGGTGAGTAAGGGCGTCCTGTGGAGTAGAGTGTTGTATAGTTGGATGGTGTGGTGTAAAGTGGAGTATAGAGTCATCGTTTGGAGTGATTTAGGGTGTTGTAGAGTGGAGTATATGTCATTGAGTGGAGTGACAGAGAGCAGAGAGGAGTGGTGTAGATGGTATTGTGCAGAGTGGAGTGTTGTAGAGCAGAGTGGTATAGAGCGGAGTAGCTTGTCGTAGACAGGAGTGGCATATAGTGGAGTAGTTAAGTAGAGTGGAGTGGCATAGAGTGAAGCAGAGTGTTATAGAGTCACGTGGAGTGGCGTAAAGTGGAGTTAAAGTGGATTGGAGTAGTATGTCATAGAATACATTTTGATTAAATTGACATGGAGTGGCGTAGAGGGAGTTAAGTAGTGTCATAGAGTGTCATACAGTGGAGTAGAGTATTGTAGAGTGGAGTGGCATAGAGGGGAGTAGATTTTTAGAGTGAAGTAGAGTTTAACAGAGAAGAGCATCATAGAGTGGAGTATCATGGAGCGGAGTGTTGTAGAGTGGCCTAGAGTGAAGAGACATAAAGTACAGTGATGCAGAGTAAATTGGCATACAGTGCATTGGTTTTAGGTAAGTGGTGTAGAGTGCATTGGTGTACAATGAAGTGATGTAGAGTACAGTGGCATAGAGGGTAGTGGCACAGGTTGAAAAGACTGTGATAGAGTGCATTGGTGTCGAGTGCAGTGGAGTTGAGTAGATTATTTCTGAGTAGAGTGACGTAGCCTAGAGTGGAGTGGTGTAGGGTAGAGTGGTGCAGGATAGAGTGCAGTGGCTTGGAGTGCAGTGGTGCCGAGTGGTGTGGAGTGCAGTGGCATATAGTGCAGTGGTGTGGCGTGCAGAGTATATTAGAGTGGCATAGATTGCCGTGTCGTAGAGTGCAGTAGAGTGGCTTGGAGTTCAGTGGTGTAGAATGGTGTAGAGTGCATTGGAGAGGAGTGCAGTTGCATAGAGTAGAGTGGTGCAGAGTAGATTGGTGTAGGGAGCAATGGTATACAGTACAGTGGTGTAGAGTAGATTAGATTGGTGTATAGTGCAGTGACATAGAGCACAAAGGTGAAGACTGGCATAGTGTCTAGTGGCTTAAAATACAGTGTTGTAGAATACAGTGTCGCAGAATAGAGTAGAATGGAATAGAGTGCAGTGGTGCAGGGCAGTTAGCAGTGCAGTGGCATAGAGTGCATTGGTTTTGAGTAAAGATGTGTAGAGTGCATTGACAGAGAGTGCAGTTGCATAGAGTAGAGTGGTGCAGAGTAGATTGGTGTAGGGAGCAATGGTATACAGTACAGTGGTGTAGAGTAGATTAGATTGGTGTATAGTGCAGTGACATAGAGCACAAAGGTGAAGACTGGCATAGTGTCTAGTGGCTTAAAATACAGTGTTGTAGAATACAGTGTCGCAGAATAGAGTAGAATGGAATAGAGTGCAGTGGTGCAGGGCAATTAGCAGTGCAGTGGCATAGAGTGCATTGGTTTTGAGTAAAGTTGTGTAGAGTGCATTGACAGAGAGTCCAGTGCTTTAGAGTAGAGTGGCGTAGAGTGCAGTGGCGTAGAGTAGAGTGGTGAAGGGTAGAGTGGCACAGCATAGATTGCAGTAAGATAGAGTGGAGTGGCCCAGAGTAGACAGAGTGACGTAAAGTGCAATGCCATAGAGTGGATTGGCGCAAGATAGAATGAAGTGGTGCAGGGTAGAGTGCAGTGCCATAGATTAATAGTGTTGAGTGTATTGGCATAGAGTGATACAGAGTAGAGTGCATTGGTGTAGAGTACAGTGGCATTGAGTGCAGTGTTGCTGAGTAGAATGGCACTGAGTGGAGTGGCGTACAATTGAGTGGTGCAGAGTAGTGTATAGTGACCTAGACTGGACTGGCATGGAGCGAATTGGTAAAGAGTGCAGTTGTGCATAAAGTTGGGTAGAGTGTATTCTCATACAGTAGAGTTGCGCAGAGTGAAGTGGCGTAGAGTGTAGTATCATAAATTGCGATGGTGCACTGTAGATTAGAGTGGCATAGAGTGCATTAGCGTACAGTGCAGTGGTATAGAGTGTAGTGGTGCAGAGTGTGGTGGCATGGAGTGCATTGGCATAGAGTGCAGTGCAGCAGATAAGAGTGTCGTAGAGTGCAGTGGTGCTGAGTGCAGTGGCGTAGAGAGCAGTGGTGCTGAGAACAGTGGCGTAGAGAGCAGTGGCGTAGAGTACAGTGGTACAGAGAACAATAGAGTGGCATAGAGTTAAGCGACATAGGGTGCAATGGTGTAGAGTAGAGTAGAGGGGCGTAGAGTGTAGTGGCATAGAGTATAGTGTTGCAGAGTAGATTATAGTGACGTACAGTGCAGTGGTGCAGAGTAGATTGGCATAGAGAGTAGTTTGCAGAGTGTATTGGTTTTGAGTACAGTGGTGTAGAGTGCATTGGTATAGAGTGCAGTGGCATAGAATAAAGTGGCATAGAGTGTTGTGTATAGAGTAGAGTGGTGTGGAGTGGAGTTGGGTAGGGTAGACTGTAGTGGTGTAGAGTGGAGTGGCATAGAGTGGAATGGTGCAGAATGGAATAGAGTGGCGTAGAGTGCAGTTGCGTAGAGTAGATTTCTTTAGAGTAGAGTGGAGTGGGGTAGATTTCAGTGTCATAGAGTGCAGTGGTGTAGAGTACATTAGAGTGGATTAGCGTAGAGTGCAGTGACGTAGAGTGGAGCAATGTAGACTGGTGTCGGGTGTAGTGGTGTACAGTGCACTGGCCTAAAGTTCAGAAGTGTGGCATAGAGTATAGTGGTGCAGAGTAGAGAGCAGTTGTGTAGAGTAGAAGGGCATAGAGGTCACTGGGGGAGAGTGCAGTGTTGCAGAGTTAAGTGGCATAGAATGAGGTGTCCTAGAGTGGAGTGGTGGCGTGCAGTGGCATACAGTGGAGTGATGCAGAGTAGAGTGGAGTTAAGTGCATTTTTGCAAAGTGCCATAGAGTAGAGTGGTGCAGGGTAGAAAATAGTGACAGTGGTATAGAGCAGAGTGCATAGAGTTCAGTGGCAGAGAGTGCAGTGTTGCAGAATGTATTGTCTTAGAGCGCAGTGGTGTATAGTAGAGTGGTGTAGGGTGCATTGGCGTAGCACACAGTGACATGGTGTAAAGTGATGCAGACTAGAGTGGCGTTGAGCAGGTGGTGTATAGTACAGTGGTGCATAGTAGAATAGAGTGGCATAGAGTACAGTGATGTAGAAAACAATGGTGCAGAGTAGAGTGGCATCGAGTAGAGTGTTGCAGAATAGATTATAGTGCCATAGACTGCAGTAGTGCTTAATAGATTGGTGTGGACTGCAGTGGCATAGAGTCCATTAGTTTTGAGTAAAATGCATTAGCATAGCGTACACTGGCATAGAGGGCAGTGGTTAGAGTAGAGTGCACTGGCATAGAGTAGTGTAGAGTAGAGTGGCACAGAGTAGAGGGGTGCAGCGTAGATAGCAGTGGTGTAGCATGCAGTTACGTGGACTAGAGTGGAGTGGTGATGAATGCAGTGGTGCAGAGTGCAGTGGCATACAATAGATTATTTCAGAATTGAGTGAAGTGGCGTAGAGTGGAGAGATGCAAGGTAGAGTGGAGTGGTGCAGGGTGAAATGCAGTGGCGTAGAGTGCAATGGCATAGCGTTCAGCGTTGCAGAGCAGAGTGGCATAGAGTGGAGTAGCACAGAGTAGAGTGGAGTGGCCTAGACTGGAGTGAGGTATACTGCAGTAGTGAAGAATACAGTGGTACCTAGAAGAGTAGAGTGGCATATAGTGCATTGGCACAGAATGGAGTGGTGCAAAATAGAGTAGAGAGGCATAGAGTGAAGTGGCATAGAGTGGTGCAGACTGGAATGCTGTGATGCAAAGCGGAGTGCCTTAAAGGAGAGTGGCATAGTGTAGAGTGGTGCAGAGTAGAGTGGAGTAGGACAAAGTGGAGTGTGCATGGTGTGGTAGTGCACTGCCAATACAGACACCACATATTTAATTGAAATGACCATTACATTTACACAGACATAGTTTTACTGATAAAACTATACTGCATGCAAATAATAATGTATGGAAATATCATTACCTACTCTATTGATTTGCTTTGATCCTATTGAAATCTTTCTTCCATCACACTTCAGAAATACAAAATAAATGTCCTTCCTTTGTGCTTTCCTAATTCTGACACGTTCTGAAACATTTGCTCAGTGCATTTACAGAGATTTAAATGTTGTTCTGTTTTAGAAAGAAAATAGCATACTGCACTCCTCTAACACATCCTCAGTAGCCAGCATGATTGTCACATAAATCCTCTCACTTTGAAGTCAGAGAAAGAACAGTATACACCAAGCTGCCTCAGAAGACCGAACCTGACATTTGACCTCTGTATTTGAATGCACAGCAAGTGTGACAAGATAAGAACAAGATTTAAAGGCTTGTTTATAAAAATGAGCACTGGTGGAAGAATGCAAGAGGTCCTTGAAAACAGGCTTTGCTCCATGGAAGGGATGAACTCAAGCTGGACAGCCTAAAACAAATAAAGCCATCAAATAGAAAGCAAGCAAATGTGAATTACAAAGCTAATGGTTAGCAATGGGTGGAATGTATTCCCAGAGAGGCTTAGCAAACCAGCGAGTTTTGCTGTCTGGTAGTGTTCGATCTAAAAAAAGACATTTAAATGTATTTTCGTGACTCACATTGTTCTTTTTCAAAAGTACAATTGCCATATAAAAATATGTATCTATATACATCTATATAGAACAGAACATGGAATGCATGTAATCCATTATAGATGTCATCATCATCAAACTTTATTCGGTTTATTATAGATGTGACTGAAGAGGCCCCTATGATCATTATGCGATAATGCAAATGCCCTACGCTGAATAACCATCGTTGGGAAGTGTTTATTGGACTAAGTGTACATGCAATTAATCAAATTATCAGAAACTTAGTTAGAAAACTTTTTTTCAAAGCAAATGGATAGATTAGAATCTGGCAGGTTGTTATGTCAGTTGTAGCATTTACTTCCTCCCTGAGCTGCTAAAGGCATGCAATGACACTAGCTGCCAAAGATCAGACTGAGGCTGCTGTCAGGTGGGACGTGGTGTGGGTGGCATTCATTTCTGAAGCGTTTCCTAGAGCTAGGAGGACAAGAGTGGACTGGCCTGTTTCAGTAGCACATTGGTGGTCAACCAATGAGGTCCATTAATACAGAGTTCTTTTCAAACCTGCTTCAAATATGTTTTTTCAGCATGCTTCCATGTCACCAATAGATCAGTTATTCTTTTTCAAAGCCTTAAAAACTTTTTATCCTGAAATGCATACTCAAAATCAAAAGCACAAGGAGAGCTTCTCAAGCTTTATATTAACATTGTGATAGGCTGCATAATGAAATCGTTTTACTCTGCCTGAAAATGTAGAGGATATCACCTTCATGTTACCCCAGGAATCAAAACTTTTCTTGGAAATTGATATTCTACGTCCAGTAATGAACAGCAACATACAGACTTGCTGCTAACCTGGCATGAGCCTCCCATTGTGTACAATTGAAAAGTAAGAACCAATTATTACATTTTATGCTACCTTATCATTTGATGCGTGAACCAGTTTCACCTTTGATATTGAAAAATGAAAAAGGCTAAATATAGAATCTTCAACCATTATGTCAGTTGTAGCATTTACTTCCTCCCTGAGCTGCTAAAGGCATGCAATGACACTAGCTGCCAAAGATCAGACTGAGGCTGCTGTCAGGTGGGACGTGGTGTGGGTGGCATTCATTTCTGCGCAATCTACAAACACCCATTTTACCCACATTAGAGGCCAGCGAAATGAAAATCAGCCTTGTAGATGTGAGGAAGTTTCCTTTACTGGTAAACTGTATATATACATATATATATATATATATATATATATATATATATATATATATATATATATATATATATATATATATATATATATATATATATATATATATATATATATATATATATATATATATATATATATATATATATATATATATATATATAACCTACTGGTGGTCGCCAGTAGGTAGTTATAGTTAGGATTTTTTTCAATGTTAAATCTCAAAATTCTAGTTGGAATAACTTTGGCGCCGGTTGACGAATCTGACTGAAAATTTCCTCAAAATGGCCTTGCGGCGTTCCGGTCCTTCCCTGAAAGTTTGGGGGGGGATTCGTCAAGCGGGGGCCGAGATAAAAGGGGGGTCCCAAAACGCGTTTTCCCCATGTTAATTTCCATAGGGCGGTCGATTTCAATTTTAGCCCGAACGGCTGAATGGATTTCAACCAAATTTGGCAAAATTGTAGGGACTGGTAACCAGATGTGCCTTTGCTATGTCTCAAGATATGTGCTCCAGTGGATTTTGAGTAATTTAGGTTAAAAAAAATATATATATCTGTAAGCGCGCCCCGGTACGTGCTCCGGGGAGCGCCCCGGGCGCGACACGCGAAGTGCGCACGGAAATCTGATTGGCTCTTGGGTGTCTGTAAACATTCGAAACAGTCCGGAGCGGCCGCCATTTTGTGTCTCGGTAGTATTGAAACACAAGAGGTGGCCAAAACAAAGGGGGAAATGACCATAAGGGGGCAGGGTAGATCCCCCCTGACCCCCTGGGTTTGATGTGGGGGCTTAAAAAGGGCCCCGCGGGGCAAAAACATTTTTTTTTGTTTGGCGCGGGGGGGGGGGGCGTGCCCGGTACGCGCACCGGGGAGCGGACCGGGGAGCGTACCATGAGGAAAAATGAATGATAGAGTTTTTTAAAAATGTAGCCTTTTTTTAGAAATTGGAGGTAGTTCTAAAAAGAACAGTTTTTTTTCTTCTTTTTGTTGTTTTATATTTTTTATATTGTTTTTTTGAACATTTTGTACTTTTTTGGATTTTCTGAACAGTTTTAGATTTTTTTTGTATTTTTCATGGGGAAAAACGAAAAAACAGGGAATTGAAAATGGCTCAACTGGAGCAAAAAACTAAAAGAAAAGAAAAAATTAGGGTTGATTGGGGCATTTATGGTTGTCCCCAGCAAGGACGATGAGCTTTACGCTCTGTTCTCCTTAGGAGATGGTCTTCCCACAATATTTACAGATAATTCTGAAATCTGCAAATCGGGGCTGAATGCACAGCATCGTCTCACTTTCCTCTGGTGCAGACGCAGTGGGTTATTTCCTTTTTGAGCTGGTTCTTGTTGGTCGGGGAGGGTTACTGGCCAGTTCCCTCATTTCTGCAGCAGAATAGTTTATAGGATGTTTGCGCTGCAGGTGGCGTATCATTGTGTAGTTCCCAAATGAATATTTTTTATTTGGGTTTCCCCTGGAAAGTTCCATGCCACAAATTTTGCAACTGACCTTGGGTGCATTTACTTTTTTTTCCCCTCTGGGAGAGTAAAAAACTCCCAAATAATGTGTGGTCTTGGCTGGTATGGGGTATTGTGTTCTTCCAGCCATCTTGAACTCCCCTCCTCCTCCTCTTCCTCTTCTTGAATACCACCAATGATATCTTGAGGAGGTCCTTTTGGTGGTTGTGGTGGTGGTGGTGGTGGTGGTGCAGATGCACCAGCTGCTGCTACTACTGAAGCCATTATTTTGAGCAAAAAAGTAGAGAGAGCTACAAACAGGTCTTCCTAAGTCAAAGGACAAAGTCAGAATAAGGAAAAAAGGTGGGGTCTTTCATCCTTTTGAAAAAAAAAATTATTGAACCAATGAAAAGTGTTATTTTCAGGTCACATTACCAGGGGCTTCATCATTATGAAACCAAAACTGTTATGAACCAATAAAAATTGTTATTTTCAGGTCACATGACCCGACGCGCTTACGCTACGCGTCCTGGGGCGCGCCCTGGGGCGCGCCCCGGGTCGCGACGCGTAAGCGCGTCGGATGTTTACGTTGCACGATCGTATTCGCTCGAGTGCTTCCGGGTGCGCTTACGCCGTGCGTATCACGCGGATGCGGCTACGCGATACGTCACAATCATGTTATCGTTCGCGATATTGGCGCTTACGGGACGCTCCAAGGAGCGTGCCTCGGGCGCTTTATAAAAGTACGCTTTTCGGGGCGCTCCCCGGGGCGCGCACCGGGAGCGCTCCAAAGCAACAAAAAAAATTGGGAAAAATTGTAAGGACTGGTAGCCCTATTCTCAAGTGGTTTTTACGAAAATTAACTTTGAAAAAAATATATATTGTGCTACATTGGGCAATATATATGTTAGAGCCAAAATGTAGCCCAAATGTAGCCCAATGTAGCCCAATGTAGCCCAAAGATGGCCACCAGAGACAAAAAAAAATGTAGCCCAAATATCAGCCAGATGTAGCCCAACTGTAGCCCAATGACAGAATGTACCAGAGTGTTCTAAACAACTAGAGCGCTAACAGTCTTACTTATAAAGTGAGACTTATAGTTAGGAATTAGCATTAAAAAAAACTATGAAATTCACTGAAAAAACCATAGGTTTCAGACCAGTTATAGTTAGGAATTAGCATTTAAAAAACCTATGAAATTCACTGAAAAAACCATAGGTTTCACACCAGTTATAGTTAGGAATTAGCATTTAAAAAACCTATGAAATTCACTGAAAAAACCATAGGTTTCACACCAGTTATAGTTAGGAATTAGCATTTAAAAAACCTATTAAATTCACTGAAAAAACCATAGGTTTCACACCAGTTATAGTTAGCTGGAAATTTTACTGACATAAAACCATTGAAATTCCACGTTATAGTTAGTTGGACTCACTATAACTCGCGCGTGTAATGCACTGCTGATGGCGTCACATATTACATCACTCATGACATGGTCAGTGGCATCACTCATGACATCACTGATGACATCATCCTTGTGACAGAGTGACAGACCTCCTTTCACTGTAATGTAACCCATGAAACACATATTGAAAAATATAAATTAAAACATTTTAAAAAATGGAGATACCCATACCAGTTACAACAACCAATTCAATAATTCCACCATCTATATACACATTCACTCATTCACCAACAGTTCTATATTATCACTCATACATATACTCACTCATCATATGTAGTGATACACCTATACATCCTGTTACACACCGACAGTCATCCAAAAGTTACTCACACACATACTCACACATGCAAATAAACTATTGAACATCCATTTATTTGCATATACAGCTATACACACACTACCACCTTACTTCTAAGGAAACTTACACATATTTACTCTCTTAAACAATCACTTATAGAAACACATACTTATTTAAACAAGAACTCTTTCAATCTCTCACTCTCACATATACTCACTCATATACATCAATACTCACATATACTAGATTAAAACATATGTAGTTACTGATAAAGACACTAATGAGACAGTCATTCACTCACTAACACACGCATATTCACACTCATCCACCCATACAGTCCTGCACATATGCCGTCTTCAAAACACATACAAACAGTGAGTCAGTCATTGATGCATCTATATGCTAAGTAACACTCCCACCAAACCATACAGACACTCATACTGAAACTAAAAAAAATCTAATAACCCATATACACACACATGTAGCTACTCACCAACCCATGCAGCCATTTATACACAAAGTGAAACACTGATACATATATTTAAATATTTAAACATTACTCGTTAATATATGTATTCACTAAGATACACTTAATAAGCCAGTTAACAATCATTTTTTTTTTAAACATCCATTTAGACACTTATTTAAACATTTATTCTTCCATCGACCTTTACATATACATATATAAAACATATTTATTTTTCAGAAAGGCACACATTCACTGGATGGTGTCATCAGTGATGTCATGAGTGATGTCACTGACCATGTCATGAGTGATGTAATATGTGACGTCATCAGCAGTGCATTACATGCGCAAGTTATAGTGAGTCCAACTAACTATAACGTGGAATTTCAATGGTTTTATGTCAGTAAAATTTCCAGCTAACTATAACTGGTGTGAAACCTATGGTTTTTTCAGTGAATTTAATAGGTTTTTTTAAATGCTAATTCCTAACTATAACTGGTGTGAAACCTATGTTTTTTTCAGTGAATATATATATATATATATATATATATATCTTTTTTTTATTATTTTTTTTTTACCAAACAGGGTTCTTCCTGAATCACTCCCATTGTCAGGTGGCGCATTTGCCGGCAGAGCCCAGAAGCCGGTAAAACTTTCAAACGAAGTTCAAACAAAAGGAAAATGCGCAGTCAGAATGAGGTTAGATAATCACCAATTTAATCCAAGTTACCACTACGCGTTTCGACACCCGGCGGTGTCTTGATCACACGATATATATATATATATATATATGTATGTGTGTGTGTATGTATGGAGTATTTGAATAGTATCAACTTAGACAAAAAGGCATCAGAGAGCTGTATAGACTCAAAGGTAAGCATAGAGTCGCAGAGTGATAGGAGAGGTCTCTAGTTAATGGATTGTTACTGCATTGTAATGTAGTGTTCTTTAGAGAAGTATGTTTCCATATAGATACAGGGATGTTGTTCCAGATCCTGGGTGCACAAAAGAAATACACACACATTCTAAATCAATATATATTGTAATACAATGCAATCTTTCGATCTCAGCTCTGCAATTGCAGATGTTGTCATGCCATAAGAGCTTTTAAGCGACATCAAATAAATGAAGCACCAATTTTGAAATCTGAACTGCATGTAGGGCACCAACTTTCACCCTAAATACAGGCGTTGCAGGACTTTCAGTGTAGTAATATCAAACCAAGAGTTCTTGAACGTGTGGAGTGCATTAATTTCCGGCAGTTGTATTATTGCGCTTTTTACCATTTTTTGTTAGAAAATACATGCAAGAATAGGCGTTTCTGACTTCACCAGGTAATGGTCCAGCTTCGGCATGCACTTTTTGCAAAGGTCTTCCTGTGTTTTATGTCCCGTTCGTCTGCTATTTATGTAAGGCCACCTCGGAATTACAGGCCGCATCAAAATGACCTCCTAACTCGGAATAAGGCCCTCTGTGTTTCCTGTGCGAGACATGGGTCACGTGGACAGTATTTAGCACCGTTTTGGACAGCTATCCCTGGAGCAGAAAGTCTGTGTTCACTTTCCACCCCTGCAGCTGACATATGAGAATCTAACTTTAAATTCGGAACGTAGAATTTAGCGTTACAGCTCCAATTCTGTAAGGTTCGCTCTGGAAAAATGCCCAAATAAAGAAATGTGACAGCTTGAACTTCACCTGAGCACTCCTCCTAAACACAATACTACACAATAGTACCCTCTTTCACTCATTCCACCATAAGTTCCACCTATTCAACGTGGGCTCTCTTGACGTACAATGTTCATGCCTGGGATCTCATGTAAGGTATGGCAGGCCAGAACAGGAAAGTGTGAACTGAAAACTCCCTGTGTAAAAAAAGGTCATTAATCTCTATAAGTAGCAAAACTCAGCTTTATTTTTTTTTCTGAAACTGAAAAAATATTCGCCAGCAGGCAAAAAAAATATGGAGCTGGCAGTCATTTAAATTTTTATGAATACGCTTCTGCAGCGCCATCCAGAAGAACTTGTCACAAAATGATCCATGCAAAGTAACAGTGAACTCTCAAAATGGCTGACGAGCCTCCACCGGGACTGCGTCACTGCTGCCTTGGCAGGCTGCCCAGTTACATCTGAGTGCCCTCCTAAATCTTTTGTGAATGAGGCGCGAGATGCTAGTCGTGCTATGTTATGCCTGCAAGACCAACCAGTAACTAGCCTGGATTAATACACAATTGTAAATTGTGACTAAAGACTTGTTAACAATCATTTGATCTCTAAAATCCAACATGTATTTTCCTCCTCAGCCCCCTCTCTGTCCACGTGCAATCGCAGACCGACGTCACCGTTTCCATGCGGATGTCCTGATCTTCAAACGTCCACTTGCGTTAAGATAACATTTGTATTCCAGGGGTGTCGCTGGCTCCAGACTTGACCAGCCGTGAGATCTCTTTCAACAACAAATCACCAGAAGTCGACCCGGTGACCCCTTGCAAAATTAATTTCATCTCTGCAGACGCGGCCTTAGCCCGCTTTGAAGGAATGTAAAATGGCAATTAAATGAAAGTAGAAATAGCCGCTTGCATTAACTAAAACGGAAAACAGACTCGTATTTTAAGTTTAGCCTGGATCGATCAGGATCGTAAAATGAACACCTTATTTACATTTCTCTGGCTTCATGCATGCTTGCCTCTGCAAAGCCTGGCTGAGGCTGATCTTCAGCAAATAAGAGGATGACGTGTGAATGTCCATAATGTTACCTATCCCATGGCTTTTCCTTCTTTAATTCTAGCTAATTGGGCAAAGTGGCACCTTCTCTCATTGGCCATCAAGGATTATTGATCGCAGTAATGCCAAGTGCGGATGGATTGGCACTTACTGTTTCCTACTTATGTATTTGAACACATATTTCTAGAGAGAGGACACTTGATTTGCCCCAGAAATCTTAAGCACTCAATTGACGTCGATCTTTAACGAAATAATTCACCCTGGTTACTTCCGTTCTGAGTGGAAGAAGGCTTCCATCCTACCTTGACTAAAAAAATAATATCTGGATCCACAAGAGCCTAGTGGTTATTGGTCAATTTCTAGTTTTCCTTTTCCAGCTCAACTATTGGAGAAGGCTTTGAACATGGAACTTATGACATTCATAGACACTAACAGCTTGCTGGACAGTACGCAATATGGGTTCTGAAGGTCTCATAGTACCGAGACAGCGCCGATAGCCACATTGAATTTAAAAAATTTGAATTTAAAAACATTTATTGAGCGCAACTTTTACCAAGCGGTTTCATTGGAGGAGATGAGTTCCATTTTAGATGGATGCGCGAAGGCTCCACTAATACTATTGGACCTCTCGTGGTCTTTGACCTCTCGTAGTCTTTAATGCGGTCACTCGTGCCATCTTGATTGACCGGTTCGCTGAGCTGGGACTAGGTGGTCTCACTCTCAGCTTGATAAAATCCTTCCTAACGGAAAGAGTGCAGCATGTTGCCATGGGGGAATTTGCTTCTGACTAATTCTGTTTGCCATGCGGGGTGCATCATCCCACTGGCAAGACTTATCAAATCATTTGGATTCTCGTTGTGTAATATGCCGACGATACCCAACAGTGGTATCAGTATCCAGTAATCCAGAAAACACCTCCTCAAGATTCAGCTCCTGCAAGTCCTAGATAGGTAGTTGGAAAAGGTTAAACTGCTTAAAGCCTAATTCTGGGAATACAAAGGTCCTTCTCCTAGGCAAAAATAACTAATTTTGGTCACCAAGCTGAGGGCCTCTGGAAATGGCGACACATCCGTCACCAGTGATAAAAGCGAAGAATTTGGGGATGATCCTTGACACTAAACTCAATTAATGAAGATCATGTTAATACTCTGGTTTCATATGTACGTTTTAACTTAAAAATCATTTGGAAACTCTGTCTTTTCATTCCCTCAGAGCTCCAAAAAATTGTGTTTACTACTCTTGCCCTAGCTGAATTGGACTATGGCAATGCCCTATTCATGGGAATCCAGAAAAGACTTCTCCATAAACTTTCAGATGCTATGGAATGCATCGGCCCAGGTTCTGCTGGGACCAAAATATCAGTCTGTGTCTCAGGCCTTCATTAAGCTACATTGGCCCCCAGTGGCTAAGAGAATAGAATTTAAGGCTCTCTGCTTAGCTTTTAAGGCACTGCATATAACATCTGCCCTGGGCACATCCAGGACAGATCTATCTGCTACACCCAATACCAACACTTCAGATCCTTGGAAACCAAGCGCCTAAGGCTGCCCAGGTTCAAACGAGCAGCTTGAGGAGGTGGGAGTTTCTTTCTTTGGATGGCCAAATAGTGGAACTCTACCCATGAACCTAAAAAACTGTCCTTTAGAAAATCTCTTAAGACCTGTCTCTTTAGTCACTGGTGTAGCTTTCCTCCATTTTCCACCGCTCTAGTCATGACAGCAGCAGCGCAAAGACACCCAGGGGCATTTGAGCTCTATATAAAATTAAAAATCAAATTACTTGAGGAGTAGAGTTCAAGGAATCGTCTGATAATGTATTGCCTCTCACCTCACTCTCTTAATTTTACTACCACCCTTTTCCTTGCCACTATTCAGATACTCTGTTGGAGTACCTAAAGGATCAACAGTTTTTCCCTCTTGTACAGTTGTTACTTTTGCCTCCTATATGTACTCGCCTACTCGTTAAAGCTCAAGTGCTACACTTATGCCCTATGCCATGCACATCATGGTACATTAACAAATCTGTCCGCACTTACTAGCATTTGATCACTGGATGCTTGCAAACCACCTCAGGCTACATACCTCTAAACTGAGATACTAGCATGCAGCACATGCACCAGCTATCACCCTTCAAGCATCTGGGCACCAGAACAAAGGCGACCACCATCCCACTCAGCCAAAGTAAATAAGTTAGTGGTGATCATGAAATTCAGTATCTCATTTTTGCTCCAAACTATTTAAGTTTCTAAATGAAGCTTGTACATCATGAGATGTATCTGGTGAGTCTCAGCATACTTTTGCTTCTTTAAAAATAAAAAAAATAAAAAATAAAGGTATTGTTACCATAGCGCTTTCCAACCTTGAGCACAGCATTGGACTGTATGTTGGTCCACCATTGCTAATACTAAGACAATTAGAGAGAATTCAGAATGCAGCATCCAAATAACTTCACAAACTACCTATCCAGACTCATACAAATCTGAGCATCCTATCCTTCCACTTGCTGTTGGTGGCTACATGCATGACCTTTGAAGCTAGGTCAGTCAATCACTGACCTATCAAAAGGATTACACTATTCTTCCTTGAACTGAAACTCTGCATCCCTAGTCACACACAAGACCATTATGTTGCTGACTGGCTCCTCATTTGATCAACTCACACTTCAAAAATGTGTAAACTGGCAGAACACAGACAAGATTTGGAACTCAAACCCTGCTTTTACTCTTATTCAAGAGGAGTAGATAATCACCTTCAATTCTGTAAGATGCAGATGATCAACTACACAACGTAAAAATAATGTAGGCAAAAGGTGTCTATTCGCACACTCTCCGCTGCACCACATGCTTGTGAGAAGTGTTTGAAACATGTTTTTTAACCTCATATTCCTTACGCAATATCTCCCATATCGGTCCTACAACATCTACTATCTTTCCAAGTATCAACTCTAAAAAGGCTCCTAGAAACCCATTCAAAATATAAGCAGCCTGATTTGGGATGTTAAGCACTAGGCACACTTTACAATATAGTATAATAAAGAGCTGTACAAAGAAATTGCTTTAGTACCTGAAGAGATCTTTAGACATTAAGCAATAAAACCCTTCAGGAGAAGTGCCTGACGAGAGCTAAAACACACTGTTTTCAGGTACAATGCCATTTTAATGATTGACATGTTTTGTGGTGGTAGCCAAACTCCCTTCAAAATAGGATTAATGAATGCCACTTTCACATTTC
Source organism: Lissotriton vulgaris (assembly GCF_964263255.1). Taxonomy (NCBI): domain Eukaryota; kingdom Metazoa; phylum Chordata; class Amphibia; order Caudata; family Salamandridae; genus Lissotriton; species Lissotriton vulgaris. The sequence continues at coordinate 998,159,787 of NC_141695.1, read as the reverse complement.
TATGACAATTTTCTCTAGAGATATAGTAAAAGGGAAACATGGTGCACCTAGTGGAATAGCTGCCTTTGCGATTTAGTATCACGCTTCAAAAAGTAAGTTACCAGAATAGCAGCCTAAATATCCTCTAAAAAAATATTGCCAACGGAATTACTATCAGAACATCTACCAGGACAGCTATATTATTATAAATGATATTCAGCCCTCGATAATTAAGTTGGATAACATTTTTGTTATCAATGTTCTGTCCTACAATCTTGCAAGAATGCAGTTTAGCCTCTGCTCCATTGTTTTCCATTGCATCTGCTGTTTTCTTGGTTCAACACTAGTAGAAAGCAGATTATGTCTTTTTTGTGGATCACTGAAATAATATCGACGGACAAAATATCGAGTTGCCAAAATATCGTGGACAAAATATCGACAGTCAAAATATCGAGTTTGTATCTACAAACAGGTAAGTACAAAAATATCGAGTACAAAATATCGTTAACAAAAATATAGATGTAAAAAATATCGACTTTATTAAAAACAGTGTTAAATTAAATTAATATTAAATTTTAATTACTAAAATATACTTAAAACGACTTAAATTAAATTATAATAATTAAATAATAAATGAAAATAATAAAAATAATTTTTTTAAATCTTATTTGTTGACCCTGAACCCTAAAAATACCCCTTTACCCAAAAACCCAAAACTGACCCTGAACCCTAAAAATACCCCTTTACCCAAAAACCCAAAACTGACCCTGAACCCTAAAAATACCCCTTTACCCAAAAACTGAAAACTGACCCTGAACCCTAAAAATACCCCTTTACCCAAAAACTGAAAACTGACCCTGAACCCTAAAAATGCCCCTTTACCCAAAAACTGAAAACTGACCCTGAACCCTAAAAATACCCCTTTACCCATGAACTGAAAACTGACCCTGAACCCTAAAAATACCCCTTTACCCATGAACTGAAAACTGACCCTGAACCCTAAAAATACCCCTTTACCCATGAACTGAAAACTGACCCTGAACCCTAAAAATACCCCTTTACCCATGAACTGAAAACTGACCCTGAACCCTACCCCTTTACCCATGAACTGAAAACTGACCCTGAACCCTAAAAATGCTCCTTTACCCAAAATGTATCAATATTATTTAATTAGCAATTAATTATTAATTAACAATAACAATAAAGTAAATATATTAGAACATTAGCTGTAATTATTTTAATAATTAATATTATTTTTTCAAAATTAATTACTTAAAAATTACACAAAATTATATATATTAAAAATGTACTCTAATTAATGTAATTAACTAATTACAATTAATTAATTAACAATTATTTACTAATACAAACTATGTTCAAAATTATATTAATTAATTAACTAATTAATATTAATTAATTATCAATTAATTATTAATTAAAAATATTAACAAACATATATTAATTAATTAATTATTATTAAATTACTTCCCGCCCTATTCCCCTATAAACCCACAACCCGCTACAGAATTACATTACGCAATTATTATAAAAACAAAATTCATGTAATAAAATATTTTATAACATTAATACACACTATTCACACATATTATTACATAAAAATACACTATAAAATATTATATATTATTAAAAAATCGATATTTTTGCTATCTATATTTTATACAGTCGATATTACTTCACTTACCTGAAAAACGATATTTTTGTAGTCGATATTATGTCCAGTCGATATTTTGTCCAGTCTATATTAAAAACTCGATATTATGTCCAGTCGATATTTTGGAGTCGATATTTTGTCTCTATACCCTTTTTTGTTTCTGATCCGTATACACATAGCCACACAAGTACATTGGCTGCATAAAATTCGAACAACTACAATTAATCAGTCATTTGCGTTAACATTGGTTTAAGCCTTAAAACTAACAATACAAAGCCATTTAAGAAAGAAAAGAAAAAGAAAATGGGAAAAAGAATGAAGAAAGAAGAAAACAGAAAAAATAAAACATGCAGGTGAAATATACACTCTAAAGCAGTGTTTCCCAAACTTTTATAACCACGACCCAATTTTTGAAATGGCAAACTTTTACGAGACTCACCTAACTTTAATTAACACAAGGCAGGTGATTTTTTTAATGTAAATAAAGCATCATATGGTCGCACACTGTGATTTACAGACAGCACATTTTCCGTTTAAATGCCCACTACATTTGCACAGACATACAGTTTTGCAGATAAAACTTTAGTGCATACAAATGATAATGTGTGTAAATTGGCTTATTTCACTGAATACTTACATTAATGCATCACCAAGTAAAATGTCTTGATTTGTCATGATCCTATTAAAATCTTAGTTTCCAACACCAATCAGAATTACAAAAAAATGTACTTACTTTTTGCTTTCCTAGAAACTGAATGCATAAAGTTCATTTACAGATAATTACAATTTGCTGTGTGCTACAATAAATATTTCCCTTCACACTCCCTGCAGACTGGCAAGATTGTCATGTAATTCACTTTACTTTCTTTCTCTGACTTCAAAGTGAGAGAATTTTGTCAACACCAATCCCCCTTATAAAAAAAAGAAACAGCAATTTGCCAGAAGACATAGCCTGCCATTTAACCTCTATCTTTTTTGCGTAGCAAATGTGCCAGGTTAAATACAGAATTTAAAGGCATCTTTACAGAGTTTGGGAAACACTTTTCTAAAGTTATCTTGTGGACTCATGTAAACCTGACTACGGAAATAACTCTTCACTGCTATTTCTTCACCATCCCTACCAAGTGAAAAAGTTAGAACCATACAGACTTTGTTATTGTACAGTGATTAAAGGTCTAGTGTCATATGGCTTATCATTTTTCAAGTAAAACTGTGCGTTTGTTGAACAACATAAACGTTGGACTGCTGCAAGACTAATTCTAAGCACCGCCTAGGATATGTTGGCCTATAGTTCAGCTAGCTCACAGTGCACCATCTGTACCCCTGACCTTACAGGGTAACAAATGGACGTGCAACCTCACAACATGACAACCCTGACTCTCCAAGGAAATCATGGTAACAGATCTAGCAGCCTTACAAGAAATACACAGTGGAGTGTTTCAATATTTTTTTAAGCATTGTGATTCTTGAGTAAAATACTTGCGCTGAAATAATTAATAAAAGTAAAACATTAAAGTGATTAACATTACGAGAATGGTGAAGATGAACTATTCAACAAATTTGCTGATTACGTAAAACTATATGCTTGCATACAAGTACTGGAATATAGTGTTCTACCTAGTGCATTCTGCCTTATTGTGTCTAAGGTAAGTGGATCTGCCAAATACCTGTCCGGAGGTCTAACTCCCAATTACCTGTGCGTAAGTGTCAGCAAGCTGCCCGCCTTGGTGTAGAGTTGGACAGCATCCCTCAGATGTGACAGGAGTCAGCCGAGCTGGAATTCCTGCAAGGACCAAACACTCAGTGCCAGGAAAATGCTCCTCTGCATAAACAAAGGCTTGAGGATGTGGTCTTACAACTAGAGTGGTCAACCTCAAAGCAGGGGATCCAGGTTTGAGTCTTGGCAGGGACGCTCAAAATCCTGTGATTCTGGGCAAATAAATTACTCTCCCCATGCCTAAGAAAATGAATGTGCCCGTCTGTAAACACAACTGGTACTCATGTAAAGTGGTCTGATATCTTCGGGCCGAGTTTGCGCTATATAAACACCAAGCCCAAAAAACTATATCTGTAAAATAACATCCTCCATGTTACCATGCCAAAGCCCCAGGCAGGCCACTGTTTTTTTATTCTATTGTGATAGCTCTGTAGTCAAGCAGCCAAAAGCAAACAACACCACCTTGTGTGCAAAACTAAGCCCTTGTACAGAATGTTCAAGGTGTTCTGATAGAGCGCCTACAAAGCGATATTGTAAAAAAACTGAGTTCGAGGATTGTAATCCTGTATTTTCACGCAATTGAATGTGTGTCTAATGTCATCATGTTTAGGGAGAGAAGTCAACTTAAAGATGGCATTTCTTAATTGTACCTCCACGGTATGCTAGCAGTACTAATCAGATACAGTACCTGATTTAAATAACTCAAATTATAGCTCTTAAAATTTGGTAACATTTCTGAGCACAAAAGTGCTTTAATTAGAAAAGTTTGTTGATTTACAAGCTTCATCACTGAAAAATAATCTTAACCAGTCGTGTAAACCAGCAGAAGGCAGAATGTTATTTATTCTGTCTGTGTTCCACAGAGTGTTTCCTCTCAAGAGCTGTTATCTTGCATCTAGGATAAGACACTTGGAAGAGTTTCCCCTTCTAAAGCCTCCTGAAGAAATAGAAGAATATTCTTAGTGGTTGCCTCATTGTCCATTTGCCAAGCGATAGCCCCATGTACATAACGTTTCTGGATTTGTTTTATTTGACACTAGCCTAACCATGAATTTAGGATTCATTGAGTGTCACTAAAATACCGCACTAGTAAAAAAAATCTTGGCTATCCTGTGACATCAATAGATTTTCTCTTTCCAGTCACAAAAGATGTTCACTGTTGGGCCAGCACCTATTTATCACTGGCCAATGTTTTGCTGCTGACAGAAATGCACTGAACTGGATTGTTTCGGGCATTTGCAATAAATCTTGTAGTAATTGCCATACATTGAGTCAATTTCTCTTCTTTCCAAAAAGTTATCAATCTGTACGTGAAGATGAATGCCTGCTGCTCAGAGGTGATCGTATATTTAACTCAAATCCACTGTAAACTAAGAAAGCATACTGCCAAATGTTATTATCTGACACTGACCACAAAAAGCAGAGAAAAAGGCATTGGCTAATCACCAAGTTTAAAAGGAAGGGCTCGATCTGTTAATGGGAAACCAGATAACCATTGTTTCTGGTAGTAATTCATGTAAACCCTTCCACGTTTCTGCTGCTTGATAGAGTGAGAACTGCCCTCGGTTATCTCTAGTTTCAGGGTGGGCAAACACACTTGGCACTAATATCTGAACTTCTTTTGTGGCTGATAAACTTAGAGTTCCTCAAATATACAAGGACAAATACCACATTGGTTGGTGTGTCAACATGTATGAAAGGAGATGAAGGTCTTCACTTGCAGCAAAATAAACTGTTGTAAAAAAGGTATCATGTTTATCCACTTCTGGGATTCTGTAACTTTTATAACTCTGTGGTTGGTCACTATTCACAGTGGTGCTGTGTGGTTTGTAGGAAGTCAGTGTACAATGGTATGTGGTACCTGGGCATAAAGACAATGGCCACATTTTCTCTGTGCAAGTGATGGTACTGACCTTGGCAATAAAATTGTCCTTACCATATGTAACTAAGGGGCATATTACCTAGAAATATCGCTAAGCAGGGTTAGCGGGAATAATTTTATCGCCGCGCTACGCCGATTTTTATCGCTGAGATACCTTGCTTTTATCAAGGTTTATCTCAGAAACGATAAAAATCATTCGAAATGCGTGAATATCGCTGTCAATACCGAAACCGGTCCCAGGATGCTTGTTTCCGGTCCAGGGAAGACATGGCTTGGCAGTTCGGGCTGGACTGTTCCCATGAGGCACAGGGTCAGACTGATTTGCATATGGCCATGTCTGAACTGGGGTGGCTGAGTGAACTAAAGAATGGTGATGGATTAAACCCAGATCAGTTGACTGGGGGTGAGTGTTTGATTTGCTCAAACGCTCCGTCCATCATCCCCTTTTGTTTCATTCAGGCATTACTGTGACAATGCTCTTAGCCATGTTATCCACCTCTCATTGGATAACATGGCTAAGAACTGGTCAGGGCAGGAGTTAGCTTTTGGAGATATTTGCGCTTAGCGCGAATATTTCCAAAACTAAGCCATTGTTGGTAATAGGAGATAGCGATATTAGCGACTGTTTCTAGTTGCTAACATCTTGGCACGCCCACTTTGCATGTCATTAGCGATAATTATCGCTGACATGCAAATCGGGCCCCAAGATGATCGCTATCTCCTACTAGCTGTCACTAACTGGTGTTAGCGACAGCTAGGTAATAGGGCGATAAAATTATCGCCGCTGTAGCGGGAAAAAGTCCAGCTAAAGCAGCGATAATGGCCCTTGGTAATATGCCCCTTAGTTCTTTGTCTCATTATAGAAATTCTCAGTACATTTTAGTAGGGGGTTAAGGTCTGCTGCTCATCAGAGCTTTGTAAGGCTGTCTGTTAACCCCTTCCCTGCTCATGACGAGCTCAGCTCGTCATGCAGTACACTGCTCCTGTGCTCATGACGAGCTGAGCTCGTCATGAGCAATGGGAAATAAGGAGTTCCAGCACAGGAGGAAAATCTCCCTAGCAACAATAAGGTTAAAAAAGGGCTTCATCACTGCTAGACAATCTACTGAAGCGTGTCTGCATTATTGTGTGTGTGCATACCCAGTTCTGCTGAGTACTTGAGAGCAGGATGTGAGAGGCATTAGAATGTCAAACTATTAAGAATTTCCAGGCCAACCATGTCTCAAGAATATCTGGCCACTAAACATTGCGTTAAACGTAAGGTTGAAAATGACAAAATCAATAAACCAGGAATAGGGAGGATGTCGTAAAATGATGCAATTTCCAATTTCCAATTCTGGTCCGAAAGCTTTTTAGAATTGTAATTAATAACAAAACTATTTCCATTTTTTGTGCTAGATCAAAGCTCTTTTAACAACCTTGCAAGCTTACTATGGAGGATTTTTATCAAGCAAATTCAGGATTAATGTGTGTCACCATGATGGTATAAAGTAGCTCTGCCTTGACTAGGTCCATTGTGCAAGGTCTAGAATACAAATTGAGTTGGATATACAATAAAGGGACATGTTCTTCAATGACATTTAAGCTTTCAAGTAGGTGCTTTGAACAGTGACAGGAAAGGAAAAAACTAAGCAACACTGAAATTAGGGACCTTTTGGTTGGACCTATCACTGTCACTCGTCCCATATCTGTACTGCAGCATGGTCAGAAGCATCCTACACAAACAATCACTAAGAGCTATTAGGGCGTAATTTTGGGTCAGCTTGTATCTCACCCTGACAAGGATTGCGGTTGCTGCTTGAGTACGGTTTCACCTTCCTCAACATGTAACCCAATTTCTCACGCTACCTCTATAGGGCATTGATGGGAGAAATATGTTGTTAGTAGTCCGGTTTAATAATGTTGCATTTTGGTGTCGTATGTGAGGCCTAGAGACTGTGCTCTAGACTTTGCACTGTGCCATACATGCATTACTCAGGCTTCTGGTTGTAAGCAAGGGCAGTGAGAAGAGAGTGTATTAGGCAGTAAATACAAACCATACAATGGTTCTTTTGGGTCCATCATTTAGTAAAAGCGAGGTCTTAATTATTCTATGAATTCTAGATGATTTTTGATGGCCCTGTTGTTGTCTTTTAGCCAATGTATTCTACAGCTTGCATGTTTGAACAAAGAAAAAACTGTCACCCAGCTGATTTTTTTGATAAATTTGGCATGGGGCCATACTTGATCTAAGTTATGAGAGTGAAATTAATGTGGTCCGATCTGTTTAGGTTGAGGACTTGATTGGGTGTTGCACCCTGTCTTTGTAGCCTACTGATTAACTTTTTGCATAGTCTAATTAGGATCAGTGGCAGCTGGCATGTAGGCAGAGTGGCAGGCATATGTGGTATCGTGCGTGCATGCATGCAAGGTGATTGGTGTGTGTAAATTAAAAGAAAAGACACTTACCTTGCTTGGTGCAAGCCACGGCCCGTGAAAGGAGTTTCAGTGGGGCGGAGAGGCGGGGTGGGGAAGGGGCAGGGTGAGGGGTGCTAAAAACCGGAGTATGGATAATTGAAGGTAAGTAAACAATTTAATTAATAAAACAAATTTTGTAGCGCACCCTGCATCGCAAAATGTGATGCAGGGCGCACTACGAAATTCGTTTTAATAATTAAATTGTTTAATTACCTTCAATTATCCATACTCCGGTTTTTAGCAACCCCCACCCTGCCCCTCCCCCACCCCGCCTCTCCGCCCAACCGAAACTCCCTCCACGGGCTGTGGCTGCTTGCTGCATGACCTCCGAGGTCTGACTTCCTCCTCGCTCTGGTCTCCCCTGGCTCCAGTAAATTTGCTTAACCCTTTCGCTGCTGATGACGAGCTCAGCTCGTCATCACCCACGGGTGTCGTGTGCTGATGACGAGCTGAGCTCGTCATGAATAATGGTAATAATAAATCTGCAGCACAGGGCAAAAATCCCCGCAGCAGCCATGTGGTTAAGCAATCCTGGCCCTGCACTCATGCTGGTAACCAGTATGAGAGAAGCATCAGGATTGGAGGGATCAGTCTTTCTCAGAGCTCTCAGGAGCACTGGATGCCTGTGCTCTCTCTAACCCAACTGTCTTAAGACAGCTAAGTTGGAGACGTTAAAAATGTGCATGTCTGGCTGGCCGTTGCACGACGGTCGGCCAAAAAAGACATGCACACTTTAAACTGAAGTGCATAGCTCACTGCTCCACTCGAATGGCCCGCCCCATCCTTACACTTGGTACAGGCAGGAGGATGGAAAATAAATAAATGAACTTTATGACCATTTTATTTTTCATCCCTGGGGTGCATTTGGGGTAATGGGGTGGCGCTCCCCCGCTCTCATGGAGGAGCCACCCCTGATTATCTCTACGGTCAGCGATGCCACCTGAGTGACAACCTATTCATGGGAAGAGACCTCAAAGTATTATCATCTCATGGGACTTCTCATCACTTTGTTCACTATACTAAGTCAAATCTATTGACTGTGTCAGTGCCTGTTGACCATGCCTTTACTAGGTAGGCAGACCTTTTTCACCTGCAAAGACATCTTTGATATATGACCTTATTTCTAAATTGTGGCTTTGCTAATATCGAGGGGTCCGTATGTTGCTCTTACATATTCCCTTCAGTACTAGGACGATAGACAGTCTCATCACATCACTAGGCCAGTCGAGAGCCAGCTTGTTTCAACAGCATGAAGGCCAGTCTTACCAGTCTTAAACACAAGTTTGCTTCACTTCTTAGACATCTTCAACAATGGAAAATATAAAATAAACTATAAAAGTGCACATTGGATTCTCAAAGTCAAAGTCAAAGTCAAAATTTTGCTTTATTCGGTTAAAAAGTTTTAAAACCATCAAAGCACAGAACAGTATTTCATTCACGGATTATTCATAATTGCATAATTATATACAAACAGCTGGCACCACTAAATACGTTACAAAGTGACAATGCTATACAGTTGGCTACACAATAATAAATGCTTTCAAACGTTCTTCCATAATTGTAATAAAGTCACACATGCTGCCCCCCATGGTATCATTTACATTATGTTCATGTAGCTCTACATTCCGTCCTGTCTAGCCTGCCCAGACGAGATATTTTTATTTTTACAATTCCTGGGCTGCTTAGCTTTTCACCAGGTACTTTTAACGGGGTCATTAGCCTTTCTTTTCCCTGGGGCGACACTGCTATTGATGACTGAGGTAGAGCGTAACTGACTAGTGCATGTGACTAGAGGAGAGGGTGGCAAGCTAGGCACAGGAGAAGAATCAGATGCAATGGACAAACTGATGTCTAAGACTGCCCCATTAGCATCTGAGGGTTACCCAGGGAGACAGAGGGAGCATTGGTATTTATAGAGGACTTTATGGTTGTTATTGGCAAGAGTGTTTGACAAAGTGGATCTAAAGACAACCTTCTTTCAACGAGTTCAATTTCTTTCGCCACAGCAGTCTCTGCTCGTTTCAGGAACGCGTCCAAAGTCCCAACCCCCCCCCACCCCAGAACACACTTTAGATAAAGATTTGGCCATCTCAATAGATAAGTCTCAGTAGTGCAAAATAGTCCCGTGGGCCGAGTTAACAACAAATCAAGCCAATAGCAAAGTCAAAATTGCAGTCTCACCCCTTGCTGATTAAGATGTCAGAGAGGGGTCCCAGCCCGGCCTCCTCTGACCTCTGACGGCCACAGACGGCCCGCCCTTTGCCCGGGCTTCGCCCGGCGCGTCCCGCGAAGCAGGTCTCTGGTGTGATTATAAGAGCCTCCTGGCGCAGGCGCGGCGTCAATCGAGCGCGCCGCCGCTAGGGCAGCCGGGAATTGTAGTCCCGGGGCGGCGGCGCAGCTTCCAACACCCAGTGACTCCTGGTGGTGGCGGCGTGGCCCCCAATGCTGTGGGCTAAGGTTGCGGCGTTGCACGAGGTAAGGCTGCGGCACTGTTTGGCTCTCTCCCCCTGCTCCGCCGGTCTCTGGTGTGATTATAAGCACCTCCTGGCGCAGACGCGGCGTCAATCGAGCGCGCCGCTGCTAGGGCAACCGGGAATTGTAGTCCCGGGGCGGCGGCGCAGCTTCCAACACCCAGTGACTCCTGGAGGTGGCGGAGTTGCCCCCAATGCAGTGGGCTAAGGTTGCGGCGTTGCACGAGGTAAGGCTGCGGCACTGTTTGGCTCTCTCCCCCCGCTCCGCCGGTCTCTGGTGTGATTATAAGCACCTTCTGGCACAGACGCGGCGTCAATCGAGCGCGCCGCTGCTAGGGCAACCGGGAATTGTAGTCCCGGGGCGGCGGCGCAGCTTCCAACACCCAGTGACTCCTGGAGGTGGCGGAGTTGCCCCCAATGCAGTGGGCTAAGGTTGCGGCGTTGCACGAGGTAAGGCTGCGGCACTGTTTGGCTCTCTCCCCAAGGAAGTATATGAACAACTGTAGTGGGTGCCTGAATCTGCCATTGGATTCTCATTTTACCTGCCCCTGGGCGTGATATGATGAGTTCTCAGTCAGCGTGCCTCGGGTGAGACAGATACAGGTAATGCTGCCAAAAGCATAGTATGCACATATATCTGCCTATCTGATTTGCTTGTGTGGCAATAAGCCTTCTGTGCCCTTTGACCTATCAATGATTCATTTTAAGCACCGAGTTTGTAGAGGCTCATGCCGTGTGTATGTACCCGAATTAAGCCCTGAATGTACATGTCGATGTCACTAGATACATTCTATCACTAATGCATGGAATGCTCACTTCTGATATTAAGCCTAGGTTCATTACTGCCATTCAACATAAATGTTTCTTAAGCGGCGTTTCTCGCTGTTGTATAAATACTCCTCTGGTGTCTGAGGCCTGGCGCGCGCCTCCGAGCTCCATCCGTCATCTCGCGCCGGGGCTCTGAATGAGCACGCAGGGTAATTAGGAGTCTGAACGTCTTGTTAGAAAACACGAACGCTAAATTGCAGAAAACACTGCATTTTAATGGGTTTCTGCTGAATGCTGTGACCACACCGGCACGTTTGAGCACTGGTTTTGAATTTGCTGGTGCTAGTGAAGCAATTAGTTATTGAGAAGCTTAGGCGAAGACATTCACAATATTTTGCTTCTTTTCCAGGTTTTTGTTACGTCCGCGATCTTTTCATTTTATTTTTCACATTTTCTCTCAGCTCAGCAAACCTTTTTAGGTCTTTCAGGAAGCAACACGAATAGACGCGCTATGGAGCAGCAGCAGGGACATGGGTTGTTGTATGATGACACAACATGGTCCAGCCGTGAGTATAGCGATGACACAGTGTATCAGAGTTTCAATTTATATAACCCCACACACTTAGAGCCTGAGGACCAACCGGATTCTTCCATTCAATGTATCATACATGCAGCCTGAGGGGGGGGTTTAAATAAAGGCTGAGTGATACTCAGTGCATTTGTGTTTCTGCAGCCTGCCTATATACGGTGCCTCTCCCAGAGCGGCCTGTTCCGCCTACCGCAAGACTTGACACAGTATCCCGCTGTGCAGGGGACGCTGGACTTCCACCGACAGCTTAGTGGAGCTCTATGCGGTGCATGGGAGACGTAAAGTGGCCCGGCGAGAAATGCTTCGCCGTGCTCGCCAGGAGTCTGTTTTGGCCCTCTGCCCGCAGGTGAGAAGAGCATGGCCCAGGCCTAAGGCTGCCTAGGCACCGCATTGAGGGCCCCCTTGCCTGTTTCTGTGGCACTCACCTATATGGCTCGCTGATGGAGCATGTGGCTCGCAGAGCAGCCCCTGGCAGAACCACGCAGTCTGCTACTGCCGCAGGCGTATCAGGGCGCGGGAAGCCCCCAGGGAGGCACATTCGAGGCACTCACATGCCTTGGAGACAGGGTGCAGGTGAAGGAAAAAAATAGACATTGTAGGGACAAGGAGCAATTTGGAACAGTCAAAAGTTAAAGGAACTGGAAAAAGAGAAAGAAAGAATAAAAGGGAGAAAGGAAGTATATGAACAACTGTAGAGGGTGCCTGAATCTGCCATAGACACCGCAGATAAGGCACAAGAGCAGCGTAATCCTGAGTGGAGGAGAGAAAGAGTGCACTTGAAAGAAGACAATGTCAGTCCAGCAGCTAAATGCGGTGCCTCCTGCTCCCCAGCAGTGTGCGCATGCGTCCGTCACTGCACTGCTCCCATTGAGCCAGCTAGTAGACCCCACGATGGCCGCCCCACGCTGGCACCAATGGATCGGGCGCCCCAACACTAGTTTCGTGCCACACGTCAGACAGACAGGGGAGTAAAGAGGTCCAGGATGCTCCACATAGGCAGCAAGGAATTGAATGACCTATTCAAACACCTCCAAAACGCAGGAGGAGTCTACAACGTAGATGCTGCCGTTGCAGCCCTCAACCGCCACTTTGACCCTCAAGTCAACTCTGATTATGAAAGGTTTAAACTGAGGCAGGCCCGGCAAGTCGAAAGGTTAGTCCATAGACATCTTTTACACGTGCCTGCGTAAGCTACCAAGCACCTGGGCTGGCATCAACCAATCATATTAAATTAGGACTGACCTGATCCAGGACTGTCAGTCATCTGCTCTGCAAAAACGTATATTTTGTCATACCGGCATACTCTAGATAATATCCCTAAATTGGCGATTTCCCACAAACTGGAAGACAGCAGCACTGAGGACATGGATGTGGCACTAGCAAGAGGTGCTGCCCCAACGAATGTGACCCCCAACAGTCAAGATCAGACAAGCAGGTTGATGCCATTCAAAGATGCCCCACTCAGCCACGCAACTTTTCCGCTTCCAAACAGTCTGACACAGGGTGGGGGAACTGTGGATTGACACACGAAATGCCCCACGTGCCCCCAGAACAAGGGAGGATGCGCTTATATTGTGGCTGTATGAACCATTTTAACTAAAATATGTCACAGTAGTGGGCCAAACAAAAGCACCAGATACCGTAGACGAGGGCAGCCCACTCGCCGGCAGCTATCACTTGATAAAGCGGGCATTCGGTGCAGCTGGTGGAATTAATTAGTCCCCTAGAAGATGATGATGACGATGAACTCTTTACAATATCAGTTACTGGTAGAGAGGGACTTTGCAAGTGGGCCCTGCCGATGTGCACAGTGGTAAGTGGAGAGATATAAATCGCTACCCTTGTCGAGAGAGGTGCATCCCTGAATGTCATAGACCCAACCCTGTTCCTCAAACTCATGCCACTGCCAAAACTGGCACCCACCAAAGCCCAGATCTACACATACGGGTAACAGAACCCATGCCCCTGAGAGCGGTTGTGGAAGTAACAATGGTGAATGAAGAGAAGACAATGCAAGCCAGAGTCTATGTAACGAGGGGAGCCACAGGCATACCTTCTCGGATGCCACACCTTGGAGGACGTAGGCTTTTTCTTCTTTGCCTGGCAGGTGCATGACACACATGTAACAAACATTCTAGAGGAGTTCCCACAGTTGTTCAAAGTTTGGGATCCTTAAAAGGCCTGAAAGTAAAGTTTCACATCAACAAGGCCTCTACCTGCACCTGTTAGTAGAAAAGGCATTGCACCAACTTGAACGGCTAGGAGTAATTGCAAAAGTGATGGAACCCACCCTATGGATGTCCCTCCTGTGATAACCCCCAAGCCCAAGCAACCCAGAGCCAGAAGACTACACATGACATGTGACTCCCAAACAAAGCAATACACCGTAAACGGCACATCACCCCCCAGTAGACGACAGATTGGCAGACCTCAACGGGGCTGATTGGTTCTCTAAGCAAGACCTCAATGCAGAATACAACCAGCTCGAGTTCGTCGAAGAGAACAGATATGTAACCACATTCTCAATTTACTTAGGTCTTTGCAGAAACAGATGCCTCAATTTTAGAATTTCATCTGCCATTAAATTCTTTCAGGACGTCATCCGGGAGACAATGTCCGGGTATATCGGCATGCTGAATGCCAGCGACGACATCTTAATATACTCTGACACCTTAGAAGACCACCACATGAGGCTGAATGGCTACACTAAAGAGACTGGCACACTGTGGGTTGATCATCCACAGGCAAAGGTGCTCATTCATGAATGCTGTCAAATTCTTCGGATACCACTTCTATAGAGACAGATTGGAGGTCGACCCAAAGAAAGTCGATGCCATAAAAACACAGGATGTCCCACAAAACGCGTCGGAGGTGAGCAGCTTCCAGGGGATGGCCAATTACTGTGGGGGGTTTATCCCCAACTTGGCTACTCTGTTAGAACCCTTCAAGCTCCTAACTAAGCGCAATTGTCCCTGGAAATGGGACAACAGAACCGACCGAGCATTCACAATGGTGAAGGAGGTGCTCCTAAAAGACGCGACAATGGCATATTTTAACACCAGATACACAACAGAGCTGGTAGTAAATGCAAGCTGCCCCATGGGCCTTGGTGCCATCCTGATACAAAAAAACCAAAGAGGAGTTCCCATCACCTACGCCAGCAGGGCCCTCACAGACACAGAGACCCGGCAGACCTAGATTTAGCGCGAGGCGTTGGCAATTTAATGGGCCTGCCAACACTTCCTCCTGTATCTCTAAGGGAAGAAGCTCTGAGTGGTGACTGACCACAAACCATTGGTTCCCTGTTTGCCAGCACCACCAGAAACAGACCACTGCATGGTGAGCGATGGTCGGTGCAGCTCCAACCGTACACCTTTGAGGTTGTGTACCACCCAGGGGTAAATAACCCAGCAGACTACTTGTCCAGGCACCAGGCAACACCAGCTGACCCCAGCACCACAAGGAAGACGGAGGTGGAGAGGAATTTGTGAAAATGATAGTCCATGAGGCCTTCCCAAGAACCCTCTCTCTAGTGGTATCTCCAAAGAAAAAGAGGCGCTCCATAAAAGACAATGGCACAACTTCATAGATGGTTCAAAAACCCTCACCATGGACGAGCAAGCGGCGATTAGCCAAATCTGGAGAATGTTATGTTATGTTCTAAAAAGTTTTATAGCGCGCTCAATGACTCTAGAGTATCCTGGCGCGAGCTCGTGCAGAGAGGCAGAATGGGTGGAAATGGAAATTAGAATGCTATCGTAAAGAGATGTGTTTTTAGTGCTTTTTTGAAGACAACAATATCTTGGATGGCACGAAGTTGCAGTGGAAGAGCGTTCCAAGCTCTAGCTGCTTTTACAGAGCTAGATTGACCGCCTAGCCTAGCGTGCTGGAATCGTGGAAGGACCATCCGACACTGGTTGGCCGACCAAAGGCAGCGGTTGGGATCATACATGGAAAAACGCTTTTTCAGAATACGAGATGAACTCAGTATGAGCGAAGAGGGTCTGCTACTTCTGGGATGACAGATCGCGATGCTGACGAGCCTGTGGGCAAGAGTCATCAAGCTGACGCACCAGGGACACCAAGGCATCGCTAAGACCAAAGCCCATCTAAGAGACAATGTGTAGTTCCCTGGAATGGATAAATGGGTGGATGAGATAGTCTGAAGCTGCCCCTCCTGCACCATGGAAAAGATCTTTGCATTATTAGGGATTCCTGACGAGACAAAAACAGATAATGTACCCCCGTTCCCCAGGCAAGAATTCCAACTGTATCTCCACAGTTTCAACATAAGACATCAAAAGGTGACCCCACAGTGGCTGCAGACCAATGGATAGCTAGAGCACTAAATGCGCATTCTGAACAGAGCACTATGTATCAGAGATGGGCACTAAGAAGATGCAGAAGGCTGCCTGCTCCGATTCTTGAGAGCCTACTGACAGACACCATACCGCACCATGGGGTGTGCCCAAGTGACCTGCTGATGAGATGATACACTCGAGATATCACAAGCTGGGCCCAGCTGGAGCACCACAATCATTGAAGTCCAGGTCGAGCAAGAGAAGCTGCAAGCCACGAATGAATGGGCAAATCAAGATCACAGTTGTCTCAGACTTCACTATCGGAGACAAGTTGATCATGAAAGGTCGACACCCGGGATGGAAGTTCTGTACTCTATTGGAAAGAGAAGTGTGGTAAATCACCAAAATCGAGGGGACTATGGTCAATAATCAACGAGGATTGTCTATGGTATCCATAAACATCTCCTGGTTTAAGCGAGTCAGGTTGGAGGAAGAAGACAAGCAGAACAAAAACCGAGGAGCAGTGGATGACCCACATGAATTTGACACGCCCATGGTCAGCCGCCACCACAGCATCAGCAGGCCAAATCAAGCGGTGGTGACACTGAGAGAAATAAGAAGCCACACGTCCGAGACCCAAGTGGGCATGAACGATGAACAAACCACAAGTCAGGGACCAAGTGGCCACAGCCAGACGTATGTACTCTGGCCTAATCCTGCACCCAGCTTGAGACTGAATGACCATGTATGTTGCAACCCAGTAACGTGAATAACCTGTTAATGTTTCATAAAAGTAAAAGTTGGAAGGGATATGGAGCACACCCGGCATCTCCCATACAATGTATCCTACATGCAGCTGGAGGAACGGGCACAGCCGGGGGTATAAATAAAGGCTGAGTGATCACTTGTGGTCACTCTGAGATGTTCAGTGCATTTGTGTGTTTGCAGCCCACTTTTATATTGCACCACTCCCAGGGCTGCTTGCTCCGCCTTCTGTAAGACTTCACACCCTCCAAGAACCTATATTACAGGGTAAGGCATTTATCAGGTGCTGTATTACACCTCTGTTCCAAGTTCTGCGCCTCGTCATGGGATATAACACACCGAGGTCACATGATTCCCCCCATTTTGAGGCGCAACTCTCAGAATAAAGTTGATTTTCCCTCCAGTTTTCACCAGGCTTTCACACAAATCCAGATTACTGAGGTCATTGTAATGAGTGGTTTTGTGGTGCACACTAGAACTAATCATCCTGCATACTCATGCATACTGCACACAAACCAAATAGTGATCATTTACTTAAAATACTCACCCCCAGAACTAGGCTAAAACAATTCGGTTTAGGTATTCAAGCACCTATTTTTATTGTGATTGTGAGTGCATTTATATAGCCCTTAGTACCCCTGACGAGGCGTGAAAGTGCTTTTTCGGCGAGTAGCACGCTACTCTGGAATGCAAAAAGGATTAGTGGTGAATTAGTATAGGGAAATATGGAAGAAATTTGAGTGGTGGACATGTTAGTCTGTTATTTGGATTGAAAGGGATAGTGGAGGGATAGAAGAGGGAAGGGTATGCATTTATATCGCGCTTGCTACCCCTGATGAGGTTTTGAAGTGCTTTTCAATGGGTATCACGCTGCTCCAGAACCCGAACAGGATTAGTGGGGAGTTAGTATTGGGGAATATGAAATTAATTTTAGTGGTGGACATGTAAATTTGTTATTTGTATTGAAAAAGGATAGAGGAGGAATAGAAGAGGGAAAGGTTTGCATTTATATAACGCCTGCTACCTCTGAGGTGTTGAAGCCATTATTGGCCAGTAAGATGCTACTCCGGAACCCAAACGGGATTAGTCAGGAATCAGTATAGGGAAATATGAAATTAACTTGAGCGGTGGACATGTTAGTCTGTTATTTGGATTGAAAAAGATAGTGGTGGGATAGAAGAGAGAAAGGTTTATAAAGTGATTTTTTGGGGGGAGGTTATAGCATCTATATTTCTGTTTCCATTAATGTATTTAAGAACTATTAATCACAGACCCCTCTAGGACTCAGAGGGGAAAAAAACACCTCCAAAATTAGCTGTAAATTTGAGTCGACAATGTATATAGGCCACACAAAGCAATACAATTATACATACAAAATAATATCAAAAAATGATTTTACATTTGTGTAACTTGTGCAGTCTTTAAATGTTTGTTTTTATCAAAATGAACAATACATTTACTTGATCAATCCTCTATATTTTCAACAAAATCATAACCTCCCAAAATTCATATAGATATCTCTCCAACACTCATCCTAAAAAGTACTATTAATACCCAATTACTACACTCATTCATTCATACTATAAAAGTAGAGCAAGCATTAAGCCTTCAGCAGGAACATCCTAAACTGGATTATAAAAACAAACTGACAAATCAAAATCCCAACTAAATTCACCATTCATTTAATGTCAATATAATCTTTTCAATATGCATATACATTTTTAAGATTTTCATTTTTTTCACCAAATACAATTACTGAAGACATGGTATAGGTTTAAATTCTTGATAGGTGTCCCCAAGGCTTTTGTGCTGGTGCTGACGCACATTTCGATGGTAGTGATCAGAGACCCCTCCCCTTCTTCTGGGCACACTCAGATTGAATGCAAATGTGCATCTAAATAAAAACAACAAAAGAAGGCCTTGAAATAGAATAAATCTTAAGTAGGCTGAAACACATCATAGGCAGAGACAGGCAAGGCAAGCCAAGATGTGACTGTCACCGGGATAACGGCTCCAACAGAGGATCAAAAGCACAACAAAGCAACAGAACACTCACATGAATGTCCTCTGAGAAGTATATGAAGTACATAAAAGCAAGGATAGGAACTGGCAGGGGCTGAACTCATTATTTGAAATTGAGATCAGGGGTCACTCAAAATGCCTCCTCCGCCAACCTGCCCAGCAAAGACTCTCGCCTACCGATGGAAACGCAAACCCATAACTCCAGACTGTACACTGCACTTTCCCAAATTTCTCATTCACAGTGTGCTGTAGTGTCCAAAATGACCATACAGTCCTTCAAACACAAAACACTAAATAAATCAAGTGGTCACACATTTGATTGAGAGAGGAAGAAAAGATTATATTTATCATTTTCAGATCTGATGCTCAAACAATGGTCACAAGACCAAATCTCCTTTCTGCTATTTGATCCAGAATCGAACTTTCTTTTTTTTTAAGCTCAGAGTAAAGTTAAGGATTCACAGCACAACCTGGTTCAGTGTCGGAATGCTTTGCTAAGTGTATGAGTCACAGATCGGGCAAATTTGAGTTTAAAAATAAAATAGCATATGCTCTTCAATTAAGACTCATTTATTTTGGTGTAGGCATCACCCCACCAACTGTAGTCTATCTTTTATGTATAATTGGAGTTGCTAAGCTACCACTGGTTTACTTGGTATGTAACAATGTCTTCATTTAATCACAAAATATTTAACCACATCGCTGCTGCGGTGATTTTTCCCCTGTGCTGAAAATTGCCATTTTGCTGGTGTCATGGCGAGCTCAGCTCGTCATCAGCACACGACACCCGTGGGTGATGACGAGCTGAGCTCGTCATCAGCATCGAAAGGGTTAGTTAGGGGCATGCAAACCGTTACACCTTGGCTTATAGAATTCAAATACACCAAACCAAAAGGATGGTTTGGACGAGCTATCTGAGTGAAGAGAGTACCACCTCTAGCAGGACTGAGAAAGAACCAGCTGCTTTCACCACTAGATAGGATGCTGATACTGAGTGCACGGAACTAGCAATGCGGCTGTATGGGAGCGGCATAACAGTTTCAGGGGCTGCTGCTCTGAAGAAGGGATATTCCTGAGCACTGTGCCATCCAACAGAGTCAAACTAGAACAGACCCCCCAGAACACATCAACTCTGGATGACTCAGACACCGAGCAGTGATGGACTCCCAAAAATCATGTCCAGAGTCACACTAGGGCGGCTTAAGGCATTTACAACACGCAGAGTTGACAAACGATGTAATATAGTCAAACTTTCTCCAATGTGGGTTGTGGCGTTCTTCGCCCTAGTTAATAGTGGTAAATATAGAGCTAAAGGATACATTTTACTGCACCCTTTTCACACATACCAGCTATAAACTCATAGGTTTTACCGAAAGTTGTGAGGTGCAGCTAATGAAATATTCCGGTAACAATTATCAGCAAGAATATTTGCTTGGTGCAACAAGCCTCTTATGAACCTATTAGAAAGGTCTTGCCCAGTATAAAACACTGGATGTGCAGCAAGCGCCCATCTCAAAGACTGTGTCTCAAGGAAAATGCTCACAGAAAATAATCCTATTTCAGCAAATCCTCACGAGTTAATAATCCATAAATAATGTTGTGACAGAAAAATTATACCTTTAGAATTGGATCCACATTGTTGACAGGGGATTCACGGTGATTATCCCTGCTCCAAGTGAATCATATAACTCTAAGATTAGGCGCAATCTTTCGGTTGGTTCTGCACACCTGCATGACACCCTTGATTCCTTTCTAGGTATGGGTTTTAACAGCGCAGCTGAAAGCAGACCTATCTCTCACAGTATACCTACAGTGATCTTTGGATCTCCCTCTTTCAAGTACTGACTTTCTTCAATCAGCCTCTTTCAACCATTGGCTTGAGAGTTTGTCAATCAGGTCTTGGCTCAGCCCAGTGGAACATTCCTGGCTCGCTTAATGATATTGCTGTTTGAGTGCATCCTTCTACTGCCACTCGAGTGCTTGCACTGATCTACATGAAGGAGGACTTTACAAGGCTAGCCTTCTCTGTCCTCTTTGCTGGCTCCCTCGTATGTCTTGCCTTTATGTGATAACACAGCATGCATTATCACATAAACCCAGACCAGTTGGATTTGTGAATGCTTGTTTGCACCAATTTCTGTACTGGTAGCAAAAAGAAGGGTAGTGCTCACTACTAAAAAACAATGAATATGATGAGCTAAAGCACTACATGATATGCTGTAAAAGCACAACTATTGACAGCTAATTGCTTTTGTCTATGCAAAATCAATTTGCTTTTTCAGGTTTTTTTTTACACTTTGCACAGCCGCACAAGCCGCCGTGCAAAGTGGCTTAAAGGTTTTCTAAAACCCTATAAAATAGTGCTTTATTTCCTTTGAGCCATGCTGCACAGCAACCCAATTTGCTGTGCAATGTGTCTAAAAACAGCACGGGTGGGGGCAGTAAAGAAACACAAGGGAGGAGGATGGGAAACGCAACGGAGAGCAGGTGAAGTTTGAAACAGGGGAGTCGATGAAGCTATGGAAAGTGGGAGGAGGGGGTGGTTGAAACAACGGAGAGCAGGAGGCTGGTGAGACGTAGGTTAAAAATAATGGAGCGTGGAAGGGCAGGGGTTGGGATAAAAACAATGGAGATTGGGAGGAGTATGGGGAGGATTAAAAGCAATGGTAGAGAGTGGGTAGGAGCAGAGGGGTTAAAACAATAGAGAGGAGAAGGAAGATGGGTGGTGGAGTAAAACCAACTGGGAGTGGAAAGAGGATGGGTTTTAAAAACAACCAAGAGTAGAAGGAGGATTAGGGGGTGGGTTTAAAAATAACAGAGAGTGGGAGGAGGGTGGGGGTAAAGTAGAGGGACTGCAGATACATGCAGATTCTCTAGGAGTGCATGTCGAATTATTTTTTAAAAGAGTACACGCAGGAGCCTGAGGCCATTGTAAAGACACTGGCCACAAACAGGGAGCTGTACTTGGTCCATGCTCCATGCAGGGACACACAGTGACGCCCCAGTAGGAAGCCAAAGCAATAGGAGGCTTTGATCAATGAGAATTAAGAAAACGGGGGGAACATGGGAGGCAACTAATGGTGAGTAATGGGTGGGCTTTTAGTCCCTTATAAGTTTTTTTTCTATTTACAAGATATTTTGGAAGTACAGTGCAAAACCTAAAACAAAAACAGAGTGGCTTGGGTAGCAGTTCCTAGACATATCAACAATAATTGCTCATATGAGTGTCTCAACACCTCAGGATTCCTACAAGGGATAATTCCTTTAGGTGTAATGCTGCCTTCTTATTGGTTAATAACATTGATTTCGTTTTAAAGTGTCAAAGAAACAACTGTAATCAACAGCTAGACAATGAGTGCTTCAGACTTTGTTCAAACTGCTCTTACCCATTAACACGTCACTGTTAACTGTTATGTCTAGGACTTGATTCAGTCACTTTGTTGACTGCACCACTTCTTGGAGTCATCACTCAGATCTATTGGTGTAATGGATTCCGAGCTATGAAAATGTGTAGCATGAGCACCTAACAAAGCTAAGCCATCCCTACTGGTACTACATCCGTGAATGTAGTGTCCCAATACCCCTTATGCTCAGTTTGCAAACATTGGTCGATGTGTACGTGCTCCTTTGTGGCATGACACCGGAGGTCAGGGCCGAACTTGGAACAGCAACCAGCCCTGGCAGATTGAGGCTGGACCGGCCCTGGGAGTGGGGGGCGGGAGGGGTTGTGGGTGCAAGCAAGAAGCACTGCTCCCGCTTTTGTTATGGGGGGCTGATATTGCAGCCCTGCTGCAAAACCGGCCTACAGTGACAAAACAAGCCACCACATGCGCAAAGCCCACCCCCACCTCTCTGGCCCACTGGGGAAATGCCCGGTTCCCGCTACGGCCAGTCCGGGGCTGCCCGAGGTCCCACTGCCCCTTTCTTGTTAGGCAGTATATGTTAGTGTCCTTGTTCCGGAGTGTCCATCCACCCCGTGAGGCATCCAGTCTTACGTTAGTATGACTGTATAAGCGTCTTAAATAGAGACAATTTTTCGATCTCTTCTCTTAGTGGTTTATAGCTACCATTACTCAGTAAAGAGGAATTGCACTAAACTGTGGTATTAAGAGAATGAAAACGGCCATTAAGCTCAATAAACAATATCTTTTAATGGAAGAAAGACAAAGAAGCATTTTTCATCGGGTGAATGATAGAGCGATTCTTGGCCCAGGCGGTTTGCAAGCATCATGTTTTTTTCCTCTTGGACGGCACGTGCCTTTACCCATCTCATCGGCATCCTTCTAATGTTGGTCCCTGGGGCTGGTCTTATTGTTCAGCCGCTAATTGCCTGTCACAGGAGTTCCACATCCCGGGGCCTCTTGGGTAAAGCCAGGGCAGGTAATTTAATCACCCATATGCTGAAGAGTTCCCCGTGCGTGCATCTCAGCCACGGTGGTTCAAATCACAGGCGCTTCTAGAAGGGGCCACGATGCTTTGAAGGAAGCCAGTTTTTTATGTCAAATAAGGTCAGCCACATAGTGGGTGTTGTTGAGAAAAGAGAGCTTTTATGCACGCATGTTTGTAGATTTTATCTTTCTTGGTAGCATCGAACATAAAATGTGTCTGTTTCTTGACAAAAATTCAACTTCATGGTACCAATTACCAAAGACACTTAGGAGAACGTGAACATTCATATACAATTATAACAAACTGCCGGTTTTTACTTTTTTTTCTCTGCTGATTCACAAAAGCACGTTAGCGTTTCTCTGCCACTAATTCCATACTCAGAAATGCTTTTGTGAATCAGCTGAAAGTTTGTATTGTATTACACCATCTATATAATGCTCACTACCCCTATGTAGGGCACTGAAGCACTTACCTACATAGGTAGCATGCTACATGCGCTGAGATGCCCAAGGGTAGTCACGCGCTTTATAAATCCCATAAACATAAACATAAACATAAACATGCTTTAGGGTGAGTGGAAGTGTGTTGTCTTTGTTTTGATCGAATGTGGAAATTGTTTCCATGTCATGCATGATGACCACCGGGGTACGGTTATCGTGTTATGCGCTGCAGCACTTAGCCAAGAGGTGTGTGAGCGGAGCACGCAGTTTATGATTTTAAGTACGCTGTTAGCTTTAAGCAGCTCTAGAGATCCCTTATTGGTATTACTTTTGATGAAAGTCCACTTAGCTCGTTGCTTCACTAGGTTGTCTATTCAGAGATACTTTTTTGGACTATGGGCCTGTGCAGGCATAGGTGGAGGGAGCCATTGTGGACAGATCTGCTGTGACAGACTATGTTATCAATATCCCATTATTGTGAGGAGTCAAGAAGGGGTCATAATGTGTCGTGTGTCAGGGCCTGCAGTGGTGGACTAAATTAAAATCCTATGTCAGCCAGCGGCGTGTGGCATATCGCATTAGTTAATCCATGCCTAGTCAGTGGATGAAGGGTGGTTTAATGCTATGGACCGGTATACTATGGGGCGATGGACAAGAATCATAGCAATTTTTTCTTATGCAAGATTTGTCACACTCTATAAGGGAATTATTAGGCCGCCTGTATGAATTACAGTTGACTGCTTGACTGCTTAGTGTTGTGGGATTATCCTTATTGTGGCTCAGGAGTGTTATGTATTGCATTGTAGTTGCATTATTATATTGTAGTTACTGCAATTGACAAGTCATTACAGTGCTCTATGCCGGGCAGAATGCTGTTCCTGATCCCAATATAAGCTTTTTTCTCGTGGTTATTGTTGGTTATAGGGATTACTCTTGTGCTCTTTAAACCATTCCATGCATCTACTCCAGTTTCTATTTAGTCGATTAAGTTAATGGGAGTTACTGATAGGTTGCCGCGGTTGACTTTTTAAAGGGTATGTTATTATCTTTGGTAATAGGGGTGGACAATTTACAGAGTTAGAATAATAGAGATTAAGGCAAACATGCATGTAATTTAGAGAAAGCTGTGCTCAGAGACAAAAGGGATGCAGACAGAGGAAAGTGAGTAGAGGGTTGTTTGAAAGAAAAGGACGGGCAGTAATTCAAAGTTTTACATTTGTCATAAGTGTAAGGCAAGGTCAATGTTCTTGTTAACACAGAGGAGGCTTTTTTAAGATTGCATCAAATCTGAGAATGCAAGAGCTGTAAAAGAAAACCATGGTATTTGCATGTGATACACTGCTATATTAGAAACTTTTGAAAGTGGAATAAGGCAAACATTCTATCCTCTGAAAGGCTAATGCTACACCACCTCTTCAGCAAAAACAGCTGATCAACTCAATGGCTTGAAGCATAAAGTAATTGGTGGCTGCGTATGTAGGAACATTTTGAGAAGTTTAAGCTGTGCTCAAAGGCGGCAGACACCTTATGACCATAGCAACGCAGAAGAGTTAGCGGGGTAAATGATGCAGACATCAAAAAGGAGATTCTACAAATGCTGGATTGGATGTCTTCTGACATTCACCCTTCATTTGACTCACAGCGTTTATTACAAACATGAACTGGTATCCATTTTGGATGCCTCTGGTTGTAGCATGGAAATAAATTGTGGTGAAAAAAGCTTCCAGTATAGAAAAAGTGTATTACCTACATTCCTGTGCCTGCAGAGTGGAGACCAAGACATTGAAATGAGGAGTAAGTAAGGCTACTTTTAGCCATTGTGTTTGTCGGCAAGGTGCTGCTAAATAGCACGAGGAGTGGGATTGCACTTTCTATTGGTCATTGTGAGAAATTTACTGAGGGTGGTCTGCCCATTTTGTCTGTCCCTAATTGCTGCTTCTGAAATTTTAGTGGTAGTCCGGTACAGAGACCTCACACTTCATTGTGCCCATATTGTTACGGTGTTCCATCCTGTTGCTGGCGACCCCACATTTTTTGCCTTTAGGGCAAACAGGAAGAACATAAGGCATGAACAAACACACAATAGGCATTATTAAATAGTAGTACTTAAAAAAGTTTGCAAGTGAACGTTCAGCTGTACTGGTGTCAAGCCCTTCCATCGGCACCACAAGCTTCTCATAAGTTCCTCAATGGAAGGTCAGATGTAAAATTGGGTATATGTAAAAAAAAAGAAAAAGAGTGAGTTTAATAAAATTAAGGTGTGTTATTATAGCATGGGGTACCCCAGAATCTTTGAACACAATAGCAATTTATCTCCATGTTATGTGGTGGTGGATAATATTGAGAGGGGCTTTGAAAGAGGTTGACAATGATCCTTCGTCTCTTGAGACTGGAATGTTCATTAGATCAAAGTGGCCTTTGCACTCTGCTGTTTGCTCTCACACATTAGTTCATTCTTTATCACCTGCGTTATATCACGTTAATAATGTAATATCCAGCACGTCCAACTAATCAATGGATTGCAAGGGATGTATCAGTGGAGGTAAGGATAGTAATTATTTACTTCCCATGATGATATAGGGGTAGGTGATATAGTGGAAGCAGTATTGTTATAATGTAATAATATTGAGCTCGACTAAGCAATATAAACGCTCCGTGCGGCTTAGGTCACTTGCAGATGGAAGGAGCTCTGGTTTGGTTTAAGATTCTATGCTTCATCAGTAGGGTGTTTAATAACCGCTCCTCTCATCTGATAATACAAGAATCTTCATGACTTTTACCCCATACACCTATTCAGCCCAAGGCCAAGGAATACCTGTGAGACCCAGGGGAGCTTCTTCACCTCATACCCCCCACCCCACCTCCCGGGGTGGACATCATTTTTACCTTACGCCACTGAAAGGCAGATATCTTAGTAATCACTTATTTCTGCATAGCAATTAATAGCACGTGTTGTCCATATCTACATACTGCTAATAAGGGGGGTTTCTGTAGCTCACTCTAAACACTCTCGATGTTTCAGTCTCGAAGAATGAATGAGTGCTGGGCCCAGCCAAGATACGAGCTAGTTATGTACAGGTCGCTCTCTTTGTCAGAACTTTCTTAGCTGGGACTTAACCTTGACTAAGGAGTAGCCTATTCCAGTCGAGGTTGCCGTACCCCGTGCAGACTTCATTCAGGTGGTTGGTAAGAGAGTTTGAACCTTTTTGGGAGATGTATTTATACGCATGCGCTTTTAAAGAACTGATACAAATCTAGACATTGAGTGCCAATAAAGCTGAGAATATTATTAACAAATAATCCTACAGTGTTGTGTGACGTCACAAACACACGTCCTCCGTGAGGTGCAAACGTGTCCACGTTAGGCGTGTTGATATGTTTACAGAAGATTTAGATTTGCAAGGAATGAAAGAAGCTGTTGGGTAAAATGACAGCATAGCTTGGCTAGGGACATGGGACCACCACGACCCACTGCCAGGTGGACTGAATTCAGTAATATAGTTTCCTGACAGAGTCCTTTCTGTCCGAGTATTAACCCATTCAAGCCAGGGAGGACCCGTGACAAAAGAGAGCGCTGTTAGCCTCGATATACCATCACATAAAGATCCTCACTTCTGTGACAGAGCAAACGTGGCCTAACGGCCAGAGTCGCCAAGTTTAGACCTGGGGAACCTGGGTTGAGTCTTGGCGTCCCTCAACGTCCTGTGATCATGGGCAAACCACTAATCTTCCAGTGTCTACAAGAATATACACAGGCCCGGACTGGCCATAGCGGGCACCGGGCAATCCCCCAGTGCGCCGAACGGGTGGGGGCCGGTTTTGGGCCCCTGGGGGCCATTTTGGTACAGCATAGCTGCAAAATCGGCCCTGTAACAAAGTCGTCCGAAAATCGGCCCCGGCAAAGTTCTCGGCCGGACCCCCCCTCCCCCACCTCTGCGAGTGGGGGGGGGGGGGGGGAGAGCACTTTGCCAGGGCCGGTTGTGGTTCCCAGTCCGGCCCTGAATATACATCTGACCCAGGGCTTTAAGTGGGCTGGGTCTCAAGGGGTCTGAGCACCGGCAGTTTTTTTTCAGGGGGCCTCAAAACAGGTCCCTATCGGGCTCTGTTTTAAAACCCTGGAACAGGCGGTCCGTTTTTTTCCGGACTGCAGTGACTGTCACTGCAGTCTGGAAAAAAGTGACAGGGCGCAAAACAGCCCGATAAAGACCCGCTTGGAGACAGTAAGCACATGGATGTGCGCTGCCCACACTGCTCACTTCTCACTAGTCGAAAAGTTACGCCATGACGTCATGCCAGGTGAGCGTTGTGGGGGAAGGGAAATCCTTTAAACAGTCATTTTCTTTCTTGATTTCCCTACTCTTTCTGAAACGCAAGAGCATCAACATTGTGGTAGGGTCACCACGGCTTTAATTGGAAACTTTTTCAATATTATATGTAACAAGCCATAGTTGCAGCTTATTTATCCTACGCAACTAATAACCATTGACAAAACCAAAAGTCCTGACTTATTGTAGGTATGATGTTACTTGTTGTATCACATATATGGATGCAATGACAGAAACCGCAAAATACAAGTCGGTGGCACACTATGCTAAGCACAGATTTTAAGAGTGTTTTAAAGCCACACCCCTAAGTACACTGGCCACGTCCCTTTGAGAGACTCCGCAGTTTTTTCATTCCACTTAAAGCCCCGATTCTGAATACCAGCACTTCTCAGGGGCCGACAGGTACCCTAAAGAGTGAATACCTGCACTTCTGTTCACCATTTAAAGCCCTGCAAGGGACAGAGGATAAAGGGGAGCTTCGTGCACTGTCTCTTCAAGCCCTGCATACACTCCTCAAAACACACCACTTATCACCAGGCTAGGTGGTAGAAAGGAGGAGTTTCTGTTTTGCCAAGTTATTGGACTAGAAGCGGTGATGATGCTGCAGAAATGTATACAAAACTTGCACTTTCAATTCATTAAAAGCCGACGTTTCTGTTCTTTTCATCTCCCTAGAATTATGACTAGGAAAGTGTCTTGCATGCAAACGGAATAAACCCTTGCAGGCTTATTACAAGGTTGAAATTGTTTAACATGCAGAGATGGAGTTTCCCGGCTCGCCTATCCATAATAAATTTATGTTGCCGCACGTATCAGAAAGTAAACTGCGAAAAACTTGAGTGATACGAAAACACTGGGACAAAAGCCACCCCTTTTGATTTGAGCCATGCAGTTTGAACATGCACAATGTAAACCCTACATGGCCTTCTAGAGGCTTTTCAACTGCAGTGCAGCAAACGAGGCCCACTTGTTTTTTACTAGATTTGAAATATGTCACTTTCAAATGCCATTTGTGTGGTCTGGCCAACCTACCCGACCCCAGCCACTGCCCGACCGTTGCTTTCTGACCAAGTCATACAAGATCTTCTACAACTGTTTCAGTTTCAGACACTTGTAAATAAAAGATAAAGGGGCATATTATCAAGAACAGGCGATAAAATGATCGCTGCTTTATCGGCAGGAAACTGCCGCTAAAGCGGCGATAATGGGCTTGATAATAGGTCCTTGTGAATTTCCATAGCAGCCGAGGTTTACACCAGAACCTGGGCTGCTATGGGAATTCACAAGGGCCTATTATCAAACCCATTATCCCTGCTTTAGCGGCAGTTTCCTGCGGATAAAGCGGCGATAATTTTATTGCCTGTTCTTGATAATATGCCCCCAAGTCCTTCCACTAAATGCCGATTCAATGCCAAACACAGCACTTGGCTTTACAATGAAATTCAACGGGAAAATAGAAGGGGCACCGCCATGACACACCACACCGATTTCCCAAGGTGACCTGGTAGGCCATCTCCTCAATTTGGTTCAAGTAGAAATGTTGGTTCCCTACTACTGCAATCAGCTGCTCCAACCTTTACTAGTGACATGGCCTCTATGTGGTGACGGTTGTTACCCATGTTAACAGGAGTATCCATTTGAGTGAATCCAAAACTTTCAGCAGAGCCTGTCATTGCGTAGGTGAGTGAGACACCATCATCATGTAGAACATTGATAGAAGATATATGGCATGGGTCTCCTGAATCAGAAACTGACCTGGTGTGCCTGAACGTTAAAATGAGGGGCACGTCCTCACCGGGACACTACACCAGGTTACTTTAATTCGAATATAGCACATTACTACGCGATGCATTACATCGTGTGCTATTACAATGACCGCGTGGTAGTACTCGATGCATTTACATCACAAGTCTTTACAACGACTTCCACTGGTGGCTCACTGGACTTAGGAATAATATTATTTACTATTCATACCCCAGTTTGCGCAACAGTAGGGAAGGTGTTGGAATGAATTTCCAATACCTCAGCGCCCCCTAATGGATTTCGTTGTAAAGAGTTGTGATGTAAATGCATCGCATACTAACAACTCGGACGTTGTAACGACCGCGTTGTAAAGGTATCGTGGTGTAATGACCGCGTTGTAAAGGTTGTTTTCCCCTTTCAATCCTTCATGAGCTACCAGGTATTGGGTTTTTTTCCAAATCTGTTTTAGTGATTTTTAAAGGAAAGGTACAAGCGACAGTATGGTAAATCACACATATATCATCACTTTATAAGTCAACATAGGGCACCATAAAAGAGAAGGAAGATACTTGGGTAGAGTATGTAAGTCCAGGGTGTGCGTAGAGTACAAGGGATCGCATGTGTAAGCTGTACCTTCATAAAGAGAGTTGTAGATATCTAACAGCGAACAATGGGTACAACTGGAAGGAATAAACAACGAGGGGTAATAAAGTGGCAGGTATATTTAGGGGGAGGTGCAGCGGGATTAATTCCACCATAATTATTCAGGAAAGAGGGGAGATGGAAGCAGTGTGTACCGGATCCGCTCTGAAGGGGACCTGCAATGTAAACAGTGAGAACTATGTTAAGAGGAAAGAGATAAAAGGAGGATGTGTGAGGTAGTATCTTGGGTGGCTTCATGTAGAGAAGTCATCCATATGTGTGTGGTGTAGAAAGTCCGAGAATAGGATGGCCCATTGTGGAGAGATGGGTCTTTTGTGCTGATCGTGTATCTCCTCATAATGGAGGGCATAGGAATGTTAATATGCATGGAGTGAAAAAATGCGATTGTTCCATGTTACACACCAGAGCTCATCATAACTGTTGCTATACGCACTATTGTCTTGTTTCCATTGACAAGGTGCCTGTTTCCATGGCAAAGCATGAACTTTCTTAGTTTCCTGATTTACTGTCTAAAGGTGACTGTTGGCAGGAGTAGTTTCCATGGAATCCCCATAGCTATGTTTCTTAGATAGGCTCTGTTCCACTGCTGGCTGTTATTGCAAAGGTCTCAGCTGATGACAGAAAAAGAACAAAAGTGATATGTTCCAACAGGGATAATGATTTCAGGGCTCAAAATGTATAGGTAAGTAATATGTCTTCTCAATTGCCATTTTAGTACCTACAACGCCTATACCAGAAAGCTTAAAATGGAAATGAACATGTGAT
The DNA here is from genome assembly GCF_964263255.1 of Lissotriton vulgaris. Taxonomy (NCBI): domain Eukaryota; kingdom Metazoa; phylum Chordata; class Amphibia; order Caudata; family Salamandridae; genus Lissotriton; species Lissotriton vulgaris. The sequence continues at coordinate 998,128,839 of NC_141695.1, read as the reverse complement.
AAATTAATGGGGCGAGAATGTGGTGTTATGGACAGAGCTACCGACTTTGGAGCTGGGGAGTCTTGATGTTGCTCAACATCCTTTGATCTGGGCAAATCACTTAAGCTCCCTGTGCCTAAAAAAAATACATGTAGTCTTGTGTAATGTAAATGATGCTCCTGTAAAGCGCTCCAATAACTTCAGTTCTAGTTTGAGCTATATAAAACTGCAAAGAAAAAAAAATAGCCAATCAGGGATGTGCATGCTTGCCTTTGTGACTTTCCTTGGCAGAAGTTACCGTCTACTTTCATTTCAAGATGAGGAGGCAAAATTTAAGTATAGTAGATATCCTAATAAAAACATGCAATGTGAACTATGCTCATGTATGGTCTACCACAATATTATGACACACACAAAAATGAATTTCCTATGGAAACGTTGACCTAACTATAGCTACACAGCACCCTATGTGCAGCCAGATTTAGCTTCCTGGCAAATTAGGTTTAACTCTGTTCACTAGTTTTTGCTGTAGCCCTGCCTAAAGAAGTCTATAGAAAATGCATGTGGATTTTGCATTTTGGGACCCCTCTTTTTTCTCATTCCCCAATTGGCAGATCACCCCAAAACTTTCCATGCACAAACTAGGCAAAAAAGAGCACTTACAAGGAGATTTGTCAATGGGTGCCATAGTTATTAGCACCACAAACAATGTTTTTCCTCTGGAAATGCTGACCTAACTATAACTACCCAGTGGCGATCTTCACTATATATATGTATATTCTTTTATTTTTGCACTGAAAAAAACCCACAGGTTAAAGGTTAAACTCTTCTACTATGTCCAAGAACGAAACTGGAAAAAAAATTCAGACTGCTGCTGTCCCTCTCAGCCGATTTAATGTGCTCCTTACCGGCTGGGCAGACTGTCTGTGCTCCTTACCGGCTGGGCTGACTGTCCAGCCTACATGCTGGCAGCTATAGTGTGAGACCTGGGAGATGTGGTCATGCAGGTAAGGCGTGCTTCTCAGTTGGCATATCCCACCTCCCAGCAAAACTTTGGGGACCAGTGCTTATTTTTTGTTTTTCTCAAATTAAGCTGTACTAGGGACACAACAAATTAGTAGCTGTAGTGAAAATCAAACTGGATTTTTTCACATTAGGTATGATTGTACAGAGTGAACTTGAGATTTACATAGGGAAGATACCAGGGATTCCTATACAGAATCTGACATCTCTACTTCTTCAGACCACTTTTAAATTAAATGAAATTATGACTTCCAGTGAACACATATCCATTCCCATTAACATATAAAAATAATACCCCACCCTACCCCATGGCTTGTCCTGTGACTTTGCTATTTTTATTTTTAAACAAACTTTACTGAAAAATGGGCATGTATCAGCAGCATAATACAGACATTTCACATTTAAGGCTGTTCAGACTTCAACCCACTCGGTGCATCAATTATGCATAATAAGAGAACATATAAGGTGACAGTCATAGAACTTAAAATGGTAATCAAGTGAAGGAACTGCAGTTGCATCTGCAATGGTAACCGGTATTCATCATTGCTACACACAGCCTTATTCAAACCCTTTCAAGCCCCCCACCTCCCCATGAGCTGGGCATCTTCTGTACGATAGGCACTCTCTTGGTACTGTGTTATCATATCATTGTTGTTTAAGCAACATCAGTAAGATCCTGGAGTATCGGGGTGGCTCAATCAATGTCCAATATAATTATTCAGCATCTATATTGGTGTACTCTGGAGTGGACTTCACTGGGTTCTCAAGATAGCAAACGCCACCAGTGTCACCTATGTGCTGCATTAACTCATAGTCCGGGGCTCCCTGGTAGGGAAGGGGATATGTATCAAATGTGTCTTAGGCTTTAAAGTGTTCAAGCAATGCATCCCACTCCATCGCTTTTGCTGTTGTCCGTAAACCCCTATATTCTTCTCTATGTAGAGCTGTGCCTTTCCCCCACCCCCACCTCTGCATCTCTTCCCTCCATTGTCCATTGTGGAATAGTGGGCACACTAGCAGACTTCCACGACCTGGTCAAGAGGCATTTAGCCAGTATCAACCTATGGTCTGCAAATCACGCCACCACCATGGCATCCTTGGGTCTGGAATATAATCCCAACATATATGCTTCCATGGTATGCCATGTCTCCCTCCCAAACTGTAGCAGGGATTCTGCTCATACACAGAACTGTGCATAGAGACTTGGAACCTCAGTGTATTAGTGTGTGCCAAAACTCACCTTAGTAGCCAAAATCCCCTACCCGACTAGCAATCAGTGTCTTATTGGTTCTTCCATACCCCCAATGATTAGACAACCCAGAACATGGAACTGAGAATACCTCAGGCAATGTGGAACACTCTTTCGTTATACTCTCATATCATTCCAAAACGGGGAGTAAATGAAGACACGTACAAGTTTGAAATATTTATTTCTAATGCCATGTTCTCAGGCGCAGTATCTTAGCTAATGCAAGCAGACATATTATAAGCAACAAGATTATCAGCATAGTTACTACTCCATAAAATAAAAAAGGAGAAAGCATGTTAAAATGCTAAATGGAAATAGGCTAGATTACACCTGATTTCACACTCCCTTGCTATTAGGTTATTTTATATCTACAGAAGGTTTCTTGGGTTTACAAGGGCGGCCCCATACCTCTGCTCCTAGTAGAAATGGATCACATCATTTTCTACACCAGCTCTCTGCATGCAAATGTTCTCCAAAGTGTGTGTTTGCATGCCTGCGCAGTGCATTATTAAACACGCCAAAATCAGAGGTGGCTACAGCTGCATATATGTTATGTCTAGAACGTGCGCTGATCAGACCGGACAACAACCATTGTGTTGAAATAACCTTGAAGGCCTCGGCACTCACTGTTCAGACAATGCTTACCAAGCAAAGCTGCTACTATAGGAAAAAATATTATTCTTGTGTGAAGCAAAACAGTTTGCTAGACTCTAAACATTTGTAATAATGTGTGCCATGTGCAAAGGCAGCAGAAAGGGAAAATGGCGTTTAAACTTCTAATAAGCTCATGCTAACTTAACACAGTGTAAATGCAAGGCACATCCCCACGACAAAACAAATCTGTCAGTGTCAATCAAATCTGTGACCAGTAGGAAGCTAAAGCAGCACAGGTCCACAGCATATGCTTTAAGTCTGCCTCATCTGCATGGCACTGTGGGCCTGCCGTAGACACTATAGGGTAAATTACGTTGAGCCTATGTGGGATGGGGTTTGCTCTGTGGGGTATTAGATACTGAATACATTTAAAGCCGGAATTTGGCAATTTGTTTAATGATATTTGAGCACGAAGGCCCATTCCTTGTCTCATACCTCCCACCCCAAATCCTCCTCCCATTTAGCTTGTAATGCAGAGGAGGACCGCCAAGTGTTCACGAAGCCCTCTGTATAACCCCCGGACAGGTGCCTGCCTTGACTTATGATATGCATTGCCCACACAAACGCATGCATAGGGGGCTCTGATCCACCCGGAGCCAGTGTTTTTTGATGGCTCATGTAATACTAGTGTGTGTCAAAAACAAGGCGCCTGGTATATTCTGCGCGTTACTGAAGTCTGCATGAATCAAAAAGAATGGCTTTCCCGAATAGGTCTCCAACCGTTGTAAACCACCCCCCTCCCCCCTCCCCCCGCTCCGAAACCGAAACCTACAAGGCGCGTGCATTCAGAAGCATGTCTGAACTGGGGTGGCAGAGTGGGCTAAAGAACGGTGATGGATTAAACCCAGATCTTTTGACTGGGTGTGAGTGTTTGATTGATTCAGATGCTCCGTCCATCACCACCCCCTTTTGTACCGCATTCAGAAGCATGGCAGAGGAAGATTACGACACGCGCCTTGGGATTGGGTCGCGTCGTGAGCTGTCTACGTTACAAGCTCACGCGCGCGACCCAATCCGATAGTGCCTGTCTGAATCTGCCTCTGCCATTGACAATGCTGAGCGCGTGGCCAGCTCTTGTCGCCACTCGTTGTCGGCTGAGCCGACAGCTATAGTTCTCGTGGAGGGAGCGCGCTTTCGCGCTCTTTCGCCAGGGTGAGACCTAAAAAGCACTCTTTTTGGACCAAGATCTAGTTTTCTGTCAAATTTGGTGTAATCCCTTTAGTGGTTCAGGCTGAATCATGTCTAAAATTCTTATGAGAAACTGGATGGGGAAAAGGCATTTTTGGATACCACCTTCTTAGACCCCGCTTGATGGATGTTATGGTTATGTTATGTTATGTTATGTTATGTTAAAAAAATTTGAATACCGCGCACATACACCAATTGGTTTCTTGGCGCTCAAGGACCATGGAATAGGGCACAGGGAGTGTAGGCAGCTAACCGTGAGCAAGACGGAACAAATGAGTTTTCAGAGATTTACGGAAGGTGGGGTAATCAGAAGTGAGCCGAATTGGGAGGGGAAGGGAGTTCCAGGTGGATGGGGCAAGGAAAGAGAAGCCAGCACCACCATGCTTCTTGCGTGTAAACCTGGGAATGACCAGCAGGTTGTGGGCAGAGGATCTGAGGTGTCGAGGGGGAACATAAGGGTGTAGGCAAAGAGAAATAAAAGCAGGAGCAGAAACAAAAAGAGATTTGAAAATAGTGCAGCCAAGTTTGAAGATGCATCGTTGCGCGACCGGGAGCCAGTGCAGGGTTTTTAACAGCGGGGTGACATGTTGGTGTTTTGGTTGCTGGAAAATTAATCTGGCTGCCTGGTTTTGCACCAGTTGAAGCCGTTGAAGATGGTATGCTGGAATCCCCACGTATAGACAGTTGGCATAGTCTAAACGTGAGGTAACCAGGGCCAGGATGACAAGAATAAGAGCCTCTGGAGACAGGTACCTTCGGATCTTCCCGATCCTGCGGAGATGGAAAAAGCAGGCCGAGGTAACAGCATTAATGTGCGGCCGCATCGAGAGGTCACTGGAGATGATAACACCTAGGCTCTTCACGGAGTCAACTGGGCAGGGGGGGGGGGCCGAGGGCAGGGGGCCAGAAGTTGGGAGTCCAAGGATGTGGGGGCCCACCAATCAGGACCAGCTCTGTCTTGCTAGGATTGAGCTTCAGCTGGCTGAAGTTCATCCATTCATAGATGGAGAGCATGGTGGTTTGGAAATTAGAGCAGGAGAGAGGAGAGGAGTCGATAGGAAAGATAAGTTGCAGATCATCTGCGTAATTAAAGTGATAACAGAAGAGTGACGGAGAGAGACCAGAAGAGGCTGCATATAAAGATTAAACAGAAGGGGAGATAAAGCAGAACCCTGGGGGACACCGCAGGAGAGGGAAGTGCAGGGGGCAGAAAAGGAAGATAAGTGTACAGATGGATAACCCCAAAACATTTCAGGCAGCAGCTAAAGTGAGTAGGCAACTAGTTTTGCAATGTTTGTGAAGATTCATCATACAGCACCGAAGTTATTAGCAATGCAAATAAACTGTCTATGGAAACTGAGAGGAAGAGAGAGAGAGAGACAGGAGAGAGAGAGAGAGAGATAGGAAATTAAGAATAGTAAAGCTATACATACATATATATATACTTACCTTTTCTATTTTCTGCCAGATTATTTTGGTAGCACAATGTTCATGTTATCAATAGTGCAACATGCAATATATTAACTAGCTCTGCAAGTACTAGCAATTTAAAGTTGTTTATTACTACACCTGAAAAGGCTTGGAGAACATTACTCTGTTTCTTGCACATGGTGGCTTTATCCTGGCTGTGAATGCTCTGGGGGTTCTAGGCTGGACTTTGGACATTTCCTTTGCTTGGTATCACCTGTTTACCGATAGCAATGCCTTCAGTTCATCCAGACGGCCATAGGAAAATGGGGACTGTAAAATAAACTATGAATGTGTAGCTCTTCGTCCAGAGAGTGACACTCTGGTCATAAAAGAATTAGAGCTGAAACATGTCACAGTCAAAATAATTCCATTTCATTGTGCTTACAAATAGGAATTAGATACTGGTAAAAACACTCTATCTGTACACAAATGAATCCCCCAGATTACAGTAACCTCATGCATCTGTAGCTGCAGTTTTTCTGATGTACCATATTTGAGTATACCTCTGGCAAGAACTCATGGTAGTTCTTTGTAAGGGGTTGGCATATGCTGACTGTTTGATGCGCCTATATTAATGTAGAGTCGATACACTATATCACATAGTTGAAATGTTAGTTCTGGGCGTAGCTTTTGAGGATACTTGGTGATACTTCATGGACAACACTGGCCCTTTTAATTAGGAATTTTGAAAAAAAATCACTTTTGAGAAGACAAGTTATGATGTGCAGTCCCTAGGAGTCTGACTTCTGTCAGCCTGCGCAATAACTCCAACGAAAAACATGTAACGCGCAAATTCCCAGCAAGAAACATCTGAAAATCTGGAAAAAGGCATTTTTTTAAAGAAGCATTCCGTATTTCTATATCAGATGAATAGTGGGTTTCAGTGCACATGTAGGAATCAAAAAGGTCGCATTGTGCCTTGCAATCTTTTCAGTGTGTTTCAAAGATATTGTGTCTGCATTTCCTCGCCGGGATAAATGCCTGAAGATGAAACATGCTTTGTCAGTGCTTAGGGCAAAACCTAACCGCACATGGCTTTGCAGATTAATAATGTTCATATGCACAAATGCGCGGATCAATCACCCGCTGCAGCAAGTCGTTGTATTGATAGATCTGTCTGATCGCTGTCTGTCATGTTAAGTGCACCGCATCCCCCCTGTCGATGGCACATCCATCTGTTAAGGTGATCTGTACAGTTTCAATATTGTGTTTTCAGTGAATCTGCAAGGAACATTTGCAGTATCAGTTAAAAGAATCTCACATTACAGTAATGAGTCTACCCGTACCAGTTTACTTCCGGTTCTTGCTGTTTCTCTACCCATGAACCAAACTCTCTTTCTGCTTGAGTCTGTCTACCTTTATAGGGCTTTCGGCCTCTGCTTGTTTCACATTCTGTCTCTGTTTAAAGGTGGGGGCCCCCCAGCTGTTAAGGGAGCCCCCATTCACCATAACCCCTGTGAATATATGTAAGATAGGGAGACTCAAGGGCCACTTCATCATATTCTGCAGGGGGCGGGGGGTGCGTTCATCTTGCACAACAGTCTCTGTACTATCTTTATTCATCTCCTATTCACCTAGCAGCCTGTTTCTTTCTGCCTCTTTATTGTAATGTGTCTCTTTCTGTAAATTGTCAGTGTGAACATCCCAATCAGCCTGTCGAATGTCTCTGTTAGCCTTTACCTATATCCCTAAGGCTGCCTTTGTATATATAACCAGTCTATCTAAGATATTATCGTGCGTGTTTGGGCATTCATTTATGTGTTTCCCTTTTCAATCCTTCTAACTTCATCAATTTTCAATATTCCTGGGCCACAATGTATAAATGTTGTTGTCACCTTGTGCCTTTCTATATCTTTAATTCTGTCTTTCTATAAGTTTGTCTCTTTCCTTTTACCTGCAGTAACCCTTCGTCTGTCTGTCTAAAGGTACGTCTATATTTTACTATTTAACAGTTCCTTTGTAGGTGTAAGCCTCTAACTATATTGCTAGCTATCTGCCTCTACCTGTCTCAGTTTACTAAATCTATCTCATTGTGTTTTATCTGTTTGTCCAAAACTCTTTGTTACTGCTTTGCCTCTTTCAATGTCTCTATAAGTGCCGGACTACAGATTTGTTCCATTTAGTCTCTTTGTTTATTCCCGCACCTATTTGTCTTTCTATGTCATTTATCTGCACTTTTACCATTGCTGTGTGTTACACCAGAGACGTTTCAAGGCATGAACAAAGTGGGCCCTGGCCCAAGGCTGCAGCCTTTCAGGGGGACCCCTGATAGAGCCAGATTTGTTCTGCAGAGAGCCTGGCCCTCAAATCCTTGACTAATTCTTAAACAGATTGTTTTAAATACCATTTTCCATGTATTTATTTCTAATGTGGGTGATGTCTATTGCAGACATTTTGAGGAGAAACGTTTAGGTATTTTTTAACACATTACAAAGTCCATAACGTTTTTTTTAGATCAAAACAGGATTCCAGATCTGAGAAATGGGATAAGGGGTCGCAGAGATTATTGTCAATAATATAAGTGAGCTGCTGGTGTATCCTTGAATATTAGATGTAAAGACATATAGAACTTGGACCACTGTGCTGGTGCAATGTCAGATACCTGGCCAAAGAGGGCATACAAGAGCTGAAATTGGATCATAAATTCAAAGCTGTTCAGAACAAGGAAGAGACTCCAAATAACGTTTGGTCCAGGGCCCCCTAAATCATTGAAGCCCCGAGCAAACAGTCTGTCCAGACCCAGGTCTCTCTGTTTGGCTGAGTAGATATCTCATTGGCTGACTTTCTATCTGTCTGCTGTGTGTATGTCCATCTGAGTAGGTAGAATGGGACCTGTGTATTAATCTGTGTTTCTCACTTTCCCTTTGGTGTCTGTCTGTCCACCACTCTTTCTATCTGCTCTTGCATGCGCCTGTGCCAGTAGTTAGTTGGTTGTATCTCCTGAGAAAACCCCCTCTTGATACCGTAAGGAGCACAAATATAAGTAGCCACCTAAAATTGACCCTTGGTCCCTTCCATGGTAAATGATAGATGCGTATTTTGCCTATTTCTAGGAAACATTGTGCTGGCCAATGTTTCTCATGCTTTATAATGAAGGTCACCGTCAGAGAAAACGAGAATGCAGAGTGTTTATATTTGTTGAACGTGTGTAACACGCCAAGAGGCGTGAGGGGCCAGGCGGACAGATGTGATTCTAGACTGAAAGGAGGTGTCTTTTCTTTCAGCCCTAATGTTATTATGTCCTCTCGGCTTCTGCAGGGCCGGACCCCCCTTTTTCTGTTTCCCTAATTGTGGGGTGAACAGAAAAGCTTTCAGAGAGTCCCCCCTCTTGCCCCTCCATCCCTCCTCGTCAAGCGGGGGCTGCGGGCACCAGAGACATGTGGTGCTCAGAATAATAAAAGAGGACCATATAATGAGATTAGTGCGGTGTAATGTGGGGTCGCCGTATTCCCCAGTGCGGCTCGTGGGCAGATAAAGCCCTGAGATTTAGGAGTGTGTCAGGACAAGGGACCTCAGCTTCCCGTCAGGACGAGGGGGGCGCTGTGGGAGGTCGGGAGGGGGTGGGGGGAGAAGAGCAGCCCGGTGACCCCCCAATGATTTAGAGGCCCTTAGCTTAATGAAATTGTTTCACTGACATGACGGTAAAAGCTCGTAATGGATTGGACGCCCTAATGTAATGAAATTACTCCCCTCAGCCTTTAAAAAAAATGCGCAATTAATATTTGCAGCGGGCTTGGGTGTGCGGCGTGCGGCTCTCCTCAGACAGTCTGCGAGGAGCGAGGGAGCAGACTCCGAGCCTCTTCCTGCCCGGTGAGGAGCCGCGGGGGGCGGGCAGCGCAGCGGGGGAGGCGGGAGGTGCGCCCTGTCCCTGCCCGGGCAGGCGATGCCGGAGGGGCGGGAGGCGCAGCTTCCTCTTGCCGGCGAGAGGTACAACCTCCTCTTGCCTGGAGAGAAGCTCCGGGTGGCGGCAGGTGCCTACTGCCCTCAGTGAAGCTCCGGGAGGGGGCGGCAGGTGCCTCCTGTCCTGTTTCTGCCCAGAGAGAAGCTGCGAGGGGCGGCAGGTGCCTCCGGCTCTGCCCGGTGAGGCGCTGCGGGAGCTGGGAGGCGCAGCCCCCTCCTGCCCGGCGTGCAGCCGCGAGGGAGGGGGCTCCGCGGGGACACTGGGCCTCTAGACAGCAGCGCTCCTGCTCAGCTCAGCCTCTGACTTTCTCTTTCTTTCTGCAGGCAGCTGGACAACAACCAGATCAACTGCGTCGAAGATGGAGTCTTCCGAGCACTGCGCGACCTGGAGATCCTGTAAGTACACTCTCTCTTCTTGGGCCGGGGTAGGTAGCTCCGATGGTTGGGTGGCGGTGGTGGTGTGCGCTGTGGAGATAGTGCTCCTGAGGTGTGGGGACAGTAGCAGGTGAGTGTTGTGCCTTCAAAGCACTTGCCCTCGGCGCATCGCTCTTTGGATCGAGGGGCTCCGTCCTTGTGCCCCTTCCTCTGATGCGAGGTGCATCCCCTCCATCCCCTCCACACAACCTGAATGTCCTCTAACACTCGAGGAGTGAGTGGGCTGGGTGCCACGTCTTCTATCCGAAGGGAGACAGTTTTATTCAGAGTTACAGAAACCAGTGTTAGTGTTTGGAGAACGTACCCCGACAGCACTACACCTCTCCTGCCCCCACCCACCCGATACCCCACTGGTGACAGACAGCATGTGTGCAGGGAGTCCGAGTGGGGCGGCTGCATAGCAGGTACTCACTGTGAAAGAAGGCAACTGCTGCGGATTGATGTGCGGCAAAACACAGGGGAAAAACAGCAACACGAGACCATGCTGCACCGGGAAGCCTGTCACAACAAAGCAGTTTCGAAACCCGCCCAGCCCCCACTTATGGAGCACAAAGATGATCAGAATGAGAACGCCGAGTGCTTGTTGGGGGTCTCTTTTGTGGGGGAATTAGTTCACAGGTCCTCACGTTTCTGACACATTTTCTCCCTATACGGAGGTGGCTCAGTATGTCAATGCACCTGTTGCAGACATGTATGTAGGGTCACGTGCTCTAGTCCCAGCTTGTCATAACGCCAATATTTACACAGTGCTGGGCGATAGATATTATCTGACCCTTTATGGGTGCAATTACTGGCCTTATAAGATGATAGATGGGGTAACAATTTCGGTAAAAATCGAGATTTTGATGGAAGGGTTAGTGCCGGATATCCGGTCCTCTGAAAGTCGAAGGTCTGGCTTTAAAGGTCTCCCTTTTGTCTGAGGTTAGAGGCGTCCTATCTGATAAGGACTATTTTTTAAGAGTCGGAGATTAGAAGATGGGTACATTTCTTCTGAGAAAAGCTAGATGATTCACCGATAGGAAAGGTGAAACAAGGGCAGTGTGTGCAGCCAGGCAGGGCCGCAGTAGAATGGACGCTTCCCGCTGATGTAAAGTCACCAGACCTAGAAGGCAGCCTGGTACAGTCAGTGACTGCAGTTCTGAGAGTGGGCACACAGTAGGGTGACTTTCACAATAAATCGCAACTCTGGCTTGTGTTTACTGAGCTCCGCTTCCAATGTACAATAATATATAGTTTTCTGTGCACTTTTTTATTAAATACTATTCCTATAGACCTTGACTACATTAAAGTTGGCTTGTTTGGCGTGCAGTTCAAAGGTCATTAGGGAATTTGAGGGTTATCAGTTAAGATGAGGGCAAGTGAAAACAGTGATGAGGTGGAGGACAAAAGATGAGACAGAGAGGTAAGGTGCAAAGTGGAAGGTAGAAGTTGATACACTTGAACTACAGGAGGTTTTTGACAAGTAACTCAGATTTTAAAAAGTAATTTTGGGATGTTGTGACCTTGGGGCAGAGCTGTGTGATGGCATGGACTGCTATATGTAGATGTGTAGCAGGGTCAAGAAAGATAGTCACCATCTATATAGTGTTGAATTCATTTCTCATTTGTGTGTTTTGGGAAATTATGCCACACCTGTAATTTTGTAATTATATTAGAAAAAATGCTCTAATATATGTATAGCACAACAAGGTGATACAAGCCAAGCTGACAGCAAGAGAGGTGGAACTTTGAGCAAAGGTGCAAGCCGTTCTGAGATAGGTCCATGACCACGCAATCATATTCACAATAGTAGTTTAGCAAAACCAAGAAGTTGCTTGATTTTTCCAATCTTAGACTGAGATATAGGTTTGAGGCATGCTTAGAATACTAACTATGACTATTCAGCAAACTGAAAAAGGTAAATAAGCATATCGTGACAACAATGCCGGAATTGGAGACTGCATAGGGTTTACTTGCTACAGCAGACATGGGAGTGGGCAGGCTACATCAGCCTAATGGGGCTTACGTCAACCAAATTCTGTGGTCCCAAATTCACGAAGCCCCCAAGTGGTAAACTCAGACATCTACTCCCGGTGGAGAAATCCTGTGCTTGGACTAGATTTTCAAATTTTAAACGATTCACTAATCCTCCCAATATTGCTCCAAAACTCTATGACGATCATACATATCCTGGAGTATTCCCGTGTGCAAAATTTGCATAATTGTAAGTACCATCAAGGTAAAAAATTAATCTTGCATGAGTGTTCATCAGTGCCTGCAACAGTTTTTTCTTCATGGGGAAAATAATTTGCCCTGTGGCAAAGACCCTTCCCTACATCTACGTTGGGATGGTAGTGCTACCTCTCCTTTCCCACCCCGAAGAGCCGCTTTTTCAGCTTTCCACTGGATGAAATTTACATGTGTTTCCAAGGATAAAAATCTCTCTGTGTGAGGTATGCGACTATATACAGAACTTAAAATAGTTTGATACCTGCTATTCACAGAACAGCTACCTGCTATTCCAGTGTAGGAAACGCCCTTCCAGAGGTAAGTATGTGTCAACATGTGTAAAAGTGGCCTACCCTCAAAGGCCCACAATCTCACACCATTCGTGAACCTCAGAATGCAACCATGTTACAGTGGAGAAGTTACTGATTCCAAAGTGTACCATGTGAATATATAACTTCACAGATCCTGAATAAGAAAGTAAGGATATGAAATATACATGTACAAAGATTGCACACATGGGTATTCTGTAGTTGCATACACATGTCTGTGTATATGGTACAATATATCCAATAATTGAAAAGCACCTGCTTTAATCAGTCACATTAAACATAACATATAACCATCTAGCACCATCTGTCTGGGCCATATGAAACATGTCAGTATGGTCTGTCATTTCTGTCCTCACTGGTGTTTCTCACAGAGAATCCCATAATCTGTCTCTTAAATGTATCTATATGAATCAATATAAATCATCTATTACTACATTGACCTCAAAACAAGAACTTGTTGAATAAACAGTCATAGATTTAGCTATTTAAGATATGATCCTGGGATAGAAAAGGTCATTCATTTTGTTGTTTTAATTTCTTAATAGTATCTTTCAATACAAAATAGGAAATATATTTCTATGTTAGCAGAAGGTGTTATGAAACACTTATTGTTTTACAGTATTTTGTTTCTCCTGAACTGTAATTTTCATAGCAATAGTCAATCATACTGAAAAAGACCTAAGTTCATAGCGTATGATGTACAAATGATTGAAAAAAGAGTAACTAGAAATAGAGCGTAAAGTATTGTGCATGAGAATGCACACAGCCACAAAAATATGTTGCCCAAAGAGTGCCACTAGTAAACAATTTTCCTCTAAAGTGTAGTTCAAAGTCATATTTATTCAGCTAATTTGAAAGCTTTGAACATCTTCTAACGTTTCTGTGACTAATCACAAATCTTTTTTGAGTTCGGCCTAAGATGAACAACAACAATGAAACGGCCTTTCTTAATATCAAACCCTTGAATAATTTGTCTTAAAGAGTAAAGTAACATCCTTATCCCTGTAAAGCATGTCCCCTACTACAGTCCAGCCTTTTTTTGGAATGTTATACTGAGGATGGAGGCCATACCCTCTGCGCCTGATCAAGGTGACAGAGGTCCTGTTTTCACAGGTCCCTTTTTAAGCTACAGACTCATTTTATAAACTTGAATTTTGGCAAGATATTGTTCAATTGAGCGAAATTAAATACATTTTCTACAAGATACTTAAAAAAAAATACATATATATATTTTTTTTCAGGCTAAGTACACTATCATTTATCTAGTGTGGTCATAAGTGGCCATGTGTACAAACTACCATCATACTTGCATATCTACTAGCCATCAGTGCTCATGAACTGGTTGACGGATTGATTTCTCCCTCTGGGTCTTTGTGGGCTCTTGCTAAAGCCCCTTGTATTGGCCTCCTGTTTATCTGGTGGCTACCTTTCTTTTGATCAGTACTGAAGTAAAGCAACATAGTCATTTCTTTAGATACTTTTATAGTTTCACTGTTGGCATTAGATATTAGGGTGGATGATGAAGTTCTGGCCCATTAGGTCAAATCTGTATTTAGAGAAGGACAGGAGGCTAGCACACTGCATAGTATGGTAATCACCCAAGAGGTTGCAGATGTGACAGAAAGGACAGTGGGAGAGGGGTGTAACCTCTTTGAAGAAAGTAGATCAATGGTACGGTACTACTACATTTGAGCCCAATTTCGAGAGATGCCAATATTTCCTGGAATTTTATTTGAACCCTGAAACAGAAGAATATTAGAGCCCTCCATCTCCATTTAACTTTGACAGCTAGGTGCTATTCAAAACACAGTAATCACCGATGCAGTGCTCTTATGACCTGGGGGTATATGCCAGCAGATGGAATTCTGGCCTTGCCTTGAAGGAACTGGCACAAGCGTATGACATTTATACACAGCCTGAATACCAAAGTATTCAGTGTAGTCTCTAATATGTACCGTATATAGTCTTGGAGGGCTTCATTTCAGTTTTAATAGAATGCTGAGCTTCTGTACAGCCAATGTACTGTGTGCACAATTGCTTAACATATGCTATGGACAATATTTTCATAGCTATTAGCAATACTCGAACATGTTTTGGATGGCCTTTCTTGTAAGTTGAAATGAAAACCTTTTCCCATCCTTTATAACTGGATGAATAGTGAACATATAGTACAGCAATTTCAAATCAGGAAGGACATTCTCAAGATTCAAGGTCACAGAGTGTTGCATACACATTCTAAATAGGCGGCCTTTGCATGGACATTAATATATACCTTTTCAGTCCAGTTATATATATATATATATATATATATATATATATATATATATATATATATATATATATATATATATGTATATATATATATATATGTATATATATATATATATATATATATCATTATTAATGGTATGCAACCGGTTTCTATACAATTCCAATTTCGCCCGCTAAATGGATCTAAGACTAAGTGAAATATGGTGCTTTTCCTATGTCTGATGTTTGATCACCCCGAGGAATTTAGGGCTCATGATTTCTTTGTTCCACAACTATCAGCATAACGGGTAGACCTCAACTGCTGCCTACTGTGTTTTAGATAAATTTAACTTTAAGTGTGTCATTTCCATATTACCTTCTAAAATGCTGTCAACTTTGGATACCTTTGGTCCACGTCTTTTAATATTGCTCAACTTAGAAATATATAAAACATAGATCAATAGTTTGATCATAAAACATCCCTTTCCAGTCTATGCTGACACTTAACAATGAGCTCTTGTCGGTTAAAGATTCGATGCTTGTAATGTCGATAATATAGTTGAAACCTCACAGTTTTGGAAATACTTCATACATGACTTGAAACATGGGATGTGCTATAGTAGTTTGTTAATTTATTTATACCAATCCCATGCTACATTCCATTATGAGGAATCATTTCTAAATTGTATTAAAGTTCAACATAGCTTAAGGACATAAGAGTTCATTTTTAAGGACATAAGAGTTCATTTTAAAGGGAATTATAAACAATACCTGGAAGTCTTCCAATATCAAAACCTCTCTAGCAGTTTTCTGGCAAAGAGTCAGAGCAAGAATGGAATTCTCTTAGTTTCAAGGAATGGTTTGAAGGAGATTTTTAGCAGATTAAATTCACATTGAGCATATGATACCCACTCCAAAATGTAAAGTCAAGTATCAATTTCATGTATCGATCATGTATTCTGTGGAGTTTAATATGTTTTGTTGAATCAACAAAGAAATCCCAAGGATCATATAATACATTCAATTCAACTTAGGGGACATAGCTGTCTCGATGCGGCCTTGGGGCCATCTGTATGCCCAATATGCTACATTAAATTTCAGTTCCTTTTGTTGATGTAATAAAATGTACCATAACCTCCAGCATGCATTACAGCCAGGACAACCACTCTCTCACGAGCTGGACGTACTAATGTTAAAACTCCTTCAGTATTTGTCAGGCCCAAGCAGGTGCAAAAAAGAAAAAGCAAAGGCGAAATTAATAAAGACATTAATAATTTCGCCTTAAAGAACAATAAAGATGAGGAAAGTGGAGAAGCAATATTGTCCTTTTTTAATTTCCTTCATGGAAAGAAAAACATCATGATCTGTTTTGTAATGGCAAAGGAAGCCTAGTGAGGATCATTACTGCCATCAACTGCGAAGCTTCTCATCCTTGAGGGAAAGGGTGGAGATGGCTACATGCAGGTCTGTATCTAGGATCTCAAGACAGAAACTCATCACCTGTCCCTTCCACTCTTTTATATCAGAGCTCAAGACCAGGAAGATGAATCATACATGGTGTCTGCACTCACTGGAATCGTGGACACCAGTTTAAGAAATAATACCAGAATATCACTCGTAGAGCACCATCTTATGGGCACATCCTTTGTGCTCCTCTATTTTCTACTTTGCAAAGTGACATGGAGCCGAGAGTATCTCTAAAATTGTAACTTATGTACAATGTCATACCTATTCCTCTAAAAAGATACATTAACAAACTAGGCAAAAGGAAAGAGAGGTTTTGTATGAATCCTCTGGTTAGTTAGCTTTTACATTCAACATTTCCAACCACAAACATTGTTTGTGCCAAGCAACGGGAGATTTGCATTTCTTCCTGAGTATTACACTGGTGCATAAATTTGATGTGGAGTTTGTAGGCCATTTTTCGTAAAGTGACTTTCTTCATGGACTTACACTGGTGCACATAGGATGTAGTTGGGGCTGTTAATTTTTTAAAACATTTATGTGGAGTTTGTAGGCCCACTTTGGTAAAGTGGCTTTCTTCATGGTCTGAGTGGCAGTTTTTTAGTGGAGCATGCAGAGGAAAGTTGCAAACAACTAGGAGCAAGTTTGCAACTTTCCTTGTGAATTGGGTCTTGTGAGTGAGAATTCCTTTCAGTTGGAGCAGTGTCCTAGGTGCCCGTAATGGGTTGTGCATTTGTGTAGGTGAACCTCATGAAATGATCTATTAAGTGAACCTCCTGAAATGATCTATTAAATTACAAGGCAATTCTACTAATATAAATGTTGGTACTCACAGATAATCCTAATGATGAATCTTAGTGCATTATATTATATATTTTTTATCACTTTTTGTAGTTTATAGAAGCATGCTCTAACACTTGCAGAACAGCAGACTTTAACCAATCACCTATGCTGTTTTTATTAATTTCAGGTACTTGATATTGCACAGACCTAGCTTCAAAGAGTAGCAGTACATTTTAGGCAGAAAATTAGTATTGCATTAGGAACAGCACAACACAAGGTGATTTCAATAGAAAGAGACACCGAGTGTGTGTGTGTATCTATTTGGGGAAGGGGTAAGCTCTGTCACATAAAAAACTACGGCAATAAAGATGTGAAGGAGAGGAACAACTAATTGACATAGTGCTAGGCACCAACAAAGCTCAGCTTTCTATGCACATATTCCTTTTGCACAAATATTCAGCATTTTTGATCCAAGAAGATACATTGATTTGAATAGATTGGTCTAGAATCTCTCAAATGAAGAAGATTTCATGGGTTCATCTCCCCAAGTTCAAAGGAAAGCTTGCACTGTTTTTTGCAGGAGAGGGCACTGGTGTTTATTAATTTAAAAGCAATAATTACACAAAGTTGATTTTTCATTCAGTGAAATCTTTAGTACAAAAGCACCCGTTATGCTTTTTCCAAGAGTACCTGATGTTGTCCTGAGCGCTAGATTGACGTATTCTTGCTCCTATTTCAAGAATTTTTGATGCTTGTTTTTTATTCACGCTCAGGAAATTTGACCTGTCTATGTCCTGAGGTCTTAGATCACTGATTATTGTATTGTCATGGTGTTTGATAAGTGGCCATTCTACAGTTTAATAATAGGGGTGTTTGAAGGATAGTCTGGTCAGAGTAGACATTCAGGCAACAAGGTGACTGGGTCCCTCTGAAAACTCACCCTGCCGCAGAGCAGCATATGAGATTGTCCTAGACTATTGGCGCATTGCAGAACCAGATCACGTGTCCTACAGAGATGATGTCACTGTGCCGCCTCATATAGGCGTGGCACTACGGCACTGCGGCAGTCTGGCCCCACACAATGCACCAGATGCGTAATTTTTGGTGCATTCCTCTTTAATTAACCTTGATAGACAGACACATAATTTGAAGTGGAAATTCTTTCTATCTTTGAAGCAGGTATTTCTTACTTTCCTTTTCATCACTGACATTGTATTTGCATTACTATAGTAAATTTGAGTCCCATAAACAAGCAATGAAACATAATGCATCCTATACAAGAGGAAATCAGAGAGTAAGTTTAGATTTTGAATATGATTTGGTCAGATAAGTCCTAATTTGGATAGTTTAAAACAATAAAATGAACATCCACTTATATTCTTCTATTCCATTGGATGTGCTGAATGCCATTGTAATGGAGATACACTACCTAGCTTGAAAACTAATGACTTACCTCTTGAAATAAGACATTTTCTAAATTGCTTGACTCTGCTATTGTTTACAGTTAGACAGAAGTTGGTGCTGAATGAAGTCTTAGGTGCCGTTTTGAAGCCCAACTGAGGTTGCCCTCACCAGGGCACATTGCCAGTGGTATACCATGAATGAAGTGCAGACATAGGCAATGTTGTGTTAATCGGTAGACGCCTAAATATCTTTTATGTTTTTGAACCACAGTACAATGTATTTGATTCTTTCTTTGGCCTCAGTTACTATGCTCTACCCCTATATCCTCCCATTGCTCATAACGTATTTAGTGACTCACTATTTCTTCACATTTTCTTGTTCAATCAACTCCTTAACAATCTATGAAATCAAGCCATTTATCCTGTGAATCAAATGTAGTTTTACCACTTCTTTTCAGGTGACTCCATCAGAATCAATCAGTGAATGCTAAATTAAAATCATTATTTCCCTGTAATTCACTGTCTCATAATACATCCATTTCCTCTGAAATCTGTCCGTTGGACTCTAAATACCCTTGAAACATTTTTTAGCCTCTGTGCAGTGTGCCATATCACACAATACACTCCAGCAGACCTATAACTAATTCACCTAATTAAATAAAAGGGAAAACCACAGTCTTAGAAAATTTCTATAGCTTCCTTAACTGTTCCCTCTCCGAGAAGCGATCCATGGTGTCAAGCATTATGCTGTGCACCATAATGTATCAACTGGTTCAGAAGCCTTCTACCAAAACCCATTTTGTTCTCTCTTTCCCACTTACTACTTATCATTGACATACAGTACAGTGACTGTTCAATATACTGCCGCAAATTATCCACTGCCTTGGAATCTTTCCACATATTCCAATATAATTTATCGCTTTTGTTTCTTTGGTCTATACCAGGATCTATGACATTCCTGAAAATCTATCCAATTATATTAACAAATTGACTTTGATTCCATATATGTTTTCCACTATATTTCATGCCTATCTACTAAATCTATTTATCTAAAAATCTATTACGTGTTTTAGGTTTAATTCAGGTACCTCATGTGCAATTCATTGTTTTAAAATCGATCAGTTAAAATATAATCTAGCACCTCAGGCTCTACAATCTGCTGCCCCATAATCTGTCTTCTTATTCTGCTGCAACCTGTCTATCCACTCCTTCTCTTAGTCATCTAAGGCTCTATCCACTTCTTCCAATTCATTCCACCACTTGAGATTATAATCCAATGTATGAACTCTATTATAATCAAGTGAGACTCTATCCAACCCAACTCAGCATCCCATCTGAAAATCAATCAACCATTAAGACTTGCTCAAATAACTACACTGTCAAAATCCCAATAGTTTATTTAATACTTCTGATAAGTCCACTAGCTGAACATAGCCACTCTGCTTCTGGTACACTCCAACACTTTTCAGCTGTTTCAATCCAGTTATTGCCTCAAAAACTATTCACTTAATTTGAGCCAATACTTTACATATTAAATTCACATTTACTGAAGTGCTGCTCTGCCTCAGAAATGATACTGGAAAACACATTTTCAAGCTAGAAATTACCATTTTTTTGCTAATTTTGATATGCCGTGATGTTTACTGTTTGTGAGAACTGTACAACCGTTATTCGTCATCTAGTATGAATTTTAGGTGTTTGTCTGATGAGGCTCTAGAACTGCATGCAGCTAGCTTATTGCACATTTTTCTGTTTCTGAGAGTATTAATGACCTTACATGTATCCCCTTCTAGACTGAAGAATATTCAATACTGCATCAGTGAGTAATGACCTGTGCAAATGACATTTCAGAAAAAATAACTAGGAATCCTTGTCAAAGAATTTACCCTTATTGTCATTTAACCAAATAAAACAGTTAAATCAATATATTTCAAAACGGCAGTAGTAGATTAGTGTAATTGCATATGAATTGAGCAATTCATACCAGCAAGTAAAGCCTCCTAATTAGCTAAATCTGAAGGTATTACATTAAAGCCCACCGCTATTTGTTATCTTTCATGTTAATGGACAACACATTGTTACACAAGCATAGCTTGTTGTTACATAGTGAAATTCTCTTACAGATTTGTCCCCCTGAAAATCCAGTGAGCCAGGTACAGATACGTAGTGTAGGGCACCTGGCTCACTGTTTCGTAGCTTATCAGTTTTCCAACAGGCCTGTTTCCAGCTAATATAGAACAAAAAAAGGGTGAATGAATTGATATGGCAACTAACATTAGCACCTAGTGATGTGGAATTAAAGGGAAATGTAAAAGCAGTGCTCAGCGCAGTCCCTTGTTTGAGCAGTATGAGCCCATTTGAAAATGCCAAGTTTAGATAACTTCTCCAAAAAAGCTCTGTGATTTAATTGCTATAGCTATTCTGTATGTGTTAAGCTGTGGTTCACATTGTATGACTAACTCATTATAACCCATTCGCTGAGCGCGTCGGCCAACGGCCGTTGCAAGCACTACCTGGCTATTGCTGCGCAAGTCCGTTGGCCTACGTTGCCCGCCCACTCTTCAGAACTCCCGCACCGCGGCAGAATTTGCGCTGCAGTTAAGGAGTTAAAGATGTTATAGGGATTTTTTTTGAAACAGCTGTTCCAACTCTAGCACCTATTTACAGTGTCGGTTTGAAAGCTAATGTAGAGTACACTTAATGATAAAATGTGTATACATCGCGTATTCAACAGGAAACATCTTTTACAACCTATTTGCAACAGCATGTGAATCATTGGACCAACAACAGTGAAAACTTTAAGATGAATAAAGTAAAAAAAAGTATGTGTTGTTCTTTGATCCTGACATCGACCTGCTTATTTATGCTTTTTATGGCAATACACAGACTTTTGAAGAAAGGATGTTTTTTATGATAACATCATTTCGAACTCCAAATTATGGTCAGGGGCTTGAAACATAGTTTTTGTCTTGCATTCTTATGAGAATGGAAGTACTTTACGACTTATCAGAGAACAACATTCTCAATATAGGGTATGCTCTTTTTCATAACTTTAACATTTTAAGCTTGAGAGATATAAACACATGGCCGATACATGCAAGTAGCATAGATATTTTGCACAGATGTAGCTTTTGGACCTTAAGTGCCCTCCAAACTTAGGGGGTCATTAGAATGGCGGATAGACCTGCGTCCGTCCGCCACCCCCGAGGTAGAGGGACCGTCCGCATGGGCAGCGGCGGTCCCTCCATGCCAATTAGGATGTGACCGCCACTCTAGCTGTCACATCCCGTATCTTTAACCTTGCGGCTGGTGCTACTTGAAGCAGCACCTGCCGCAAGGTTAAAAATGCATTCTTAGCAGTTACATGCACAAAGTGTCAGGCACCGCACGGTGCCTGCCGCTTTGTGCATGCAAATGCATGGGGGTACCATAGGTACCCCCCATGTGCACCCCCCACCCCCACTTCACCCTGGGGGCCCGCAACGGGCCCCCAAAGAAAAGACCGTATGCCTTTCCGTGCCGGCAATGGAAAGGCATGTCCTGCAGAATATCCTAATATGGCTGGCGATGTCTGATAGACACCGCCACCATATTAGAGCTTTTCTGCCACGGTCGGAAGGCGACCGCGGCGGAAAAGCGGCGGACGGTCTTCCCGTCTGCCGATGACCCCCAGCCATCCTAATGTGGCGGGGAGTCTTTCCATTCACCACAGTGGTTATTCCGCATCCTCCGGGCCGGCGGTGGCTTCCGCCGGCCGGGAGGATGCGGAATCACCGCAATCCTAATCGAGCCCATAATATGTGTATGCTTCCGGAACCTCAGAGGTAAAGAGGGCTTTCAATTATATTTGTAAATTCTGCATATTATTTAAGCTAGGCCATTTAATGATATAATTGCTATCTATTGTTTTTTAGTATACATTAACAAACACCTTCATTATAATTTGACATTTAACAATAAAAAAAGAATACACATTTAAAAAAGAATTTTCATACTGGTGAACATATACTCTTTCAAAATTCCAATTCACAAATGGAGAGCAGCAGAAAGCGTATGCAGATAATACTCTACACTGATTCTCTAGCTCATCAAAGTAATATTGCTATAGTAGCATAATCAATCACAAGATCAGCGCGTTTTCTTTACAATTTATATAACTATCCCCACTAAACCCATTCGGATCCTGGACCAGTAAAGCACGGGTGCAAAAGTCTTTACAAATTCAATTGTGCTGTCATTTAATATGTTCAGTTCTTCCAGGATTTAGTACAGTTTAATATATTTACTTTCCAACTATGTACACCTCATGTGCAGTGTTGGCCTTATCCAAATTAAAATTATTTCCTTGAATAATCAACACAGTAAGCGTCTTCCATTTTGTACCACTAGTTTATAGTTTTAAAATTAACTGGAGTAGTTTACTAAACGAGAATCTTTTAATGTTGAGTTATGAAAAGGAAACAGTGGGACTTAAAGTTTGACGGATGGGATACTTCATCACAAACATGATCTGTCCATCATTTTACAAATGCATTAAAGCCTAAGACGTTTGTAGTAATAAAGCGGGCAGGATATCCTCAACATTTTGACAGCATTTTGTGTCCGTAATGCTCTAAATAAGGCCCAAAGTCCCTCCCAACAGTCTGGCAGCAATGATAAAATGAATTTTCCACATAATACTGGCTCCAATCAAACTAATTCTCCTTCACCTCAACAGGCACATTCTATATTTAGGACTTTGCTATATTACCCTGCCCCTCTTGTTTCAGAGTGAAGGTTATATTAACCCTGGGATAGCTCGTCTTTATAAGAATGTCATAAGGAAAATGAAGACAATTTGTGCAACAAAACACATGCTAGTTGGAAATAACTTTTCGCTTAAAAAAAGGCATGTTTTCAGATTCACCTAGGTTTTTTCAGTTTTTATTTGGACCAAGTATTCCCTTTTTTAATCCTTAAAGAAAAAAGAAAAAATGGTAGCAGGAGATAGCCTTTAATGTGTCCCACAACATACTTTTATATAAGTATCAACATGATGTTATCAGCCATCCATGTTAAAAAACGTTGCATCTACAGTTTTATATACAATTACATAACCTGTCGTAGTTGTGTTTTTCAAAATAAGTTGTAAAACCTTTAGTATGGTAATCAGAGAGAATACTGAGCAGCTTATGGAAACTAAGCAGTTATTTTATATTT
Source organism: Lissotriton vulgaris (assembly GCF_964263255.1). Taxonomy (NCBI): domain Eukaryota; kingdom Metazoa; phylum Chordata; class Amphibia; order Caudata; family Salamandridae; genus Lissotriton; species Lissotriton vulgaris. The sequence goes on along the minus strand of NC_141695.1, from coordinate 998,105,305 downwards.
AGACCTTGTTCAGGGGGATCCCCGTGAACAAGGTCTCAGGAGAGACCGAAACTCGTAGGGCTGGTATGTTTTAATAAAAACATCAGAAAAGCTATATTGGAGTCAGAGCATTGAATACTGCGAGTGCGAGAGAATTTCTCTTTGACAGGGAGTGCTGTGGAATTGATTACAGCGAGGCTCTGCCGTATCTCTAACGCACCGCTGGAGAGCGCCCAAACGACTGGAACCAGGGGCCACGCTTTGGAAATATATATATATATATATATATATATATATATATATATATATATATATATATATATATATATATATATATATATATATATATATATATATATATATATATATATATATATATATATAATAATGTATGATTACATTTAAGACCTCAACCATAGTTTAATAGTTTAAAATAGTTATTCTCTTCAAAATGTCACTGCATAATCTAGAACAGTGATACTCTAAAAGTACTGCCCGGGGGCCACTTGTGGCTCTCTTGACCTTCACGTGCGGCCCCTGGGTGAACAGCAGCAGTGGGCTGCTGTTACCCTCAGAGAGCACTAACATTCAGAAAGATGTTAAATACACTTGGAAACTTTTATTTACAAGCTTACTGAAGTAAAAGGAAATTAATCTAATAAATTACCCTGCAACAGTTTACCACCCACAAAGCCCCACTCCTATCCTGCTAGCATCAATGTTGCCCCCGGGCTCACCTCACACCATACAAAATGTTTGTGAATATCTATGATCTAGAACATAATAGTGGGAATTAGTTGGTCTGAGACCGTGCAAATCTGATCCTGAGATAATTGCAAATATGTATTTATTATCAAGCACATGCATGAGGACTCTTTCAGTATACAGAGCAGTACGTTCAAAGAATTGTTCACAGCGTGCAATAAACAGCATAATTCACAATGAAAGGCTATGTTCATAGTCAAAGATAAAGGATGATGGATTGGGTTTAAAAAAGAGGAAAATCAGAAGTGGAAAGATAGCAGAAAGAACTGCTACAAAAATGCAAAGGTCATCTGAAATTTTGCCATTAGGTTTAAGATTGAAAACAGTTCAGTAACTTTATATAGTAAAAGCATTGTAAGGTGACTGTATTTACCTACCCATCATATGGATTCCTATTGGTTGTTCACCTTGTGGAGTCCACAACAAGATTTAGGATTCTCAAACATTTCTTCATCTTTACAATATCCTTAATAAAAGAATGTTTGTGGGACCACTAATGTCATAACAACATAATTTCTATTGTTGTTCCTTTCTTATTTAAATTTACACCTTGAAATATAAAATTTGAGATATTCTCATTTCCTAGCACAGTAATCCAGGAATATAGAAGAGGGCTTTAATGTCACAGACAAGGAAGCAGGCAAATTCAAAAGGTGAAAACCATTCACAAGCATTGGAATGAAGACTTATATAAATAAAAATTCAAGGCCTAGATTGAAGTGTTATGATTCACAACAATCTCATACAATCCCAAACAACAGGAAATCTAAAAGGCACACTTGGGCATCATTTTGCTTGATGTTGTATTATTGTTTTTGGAAACATTTAACTCATGAAGAAGGACATTTTATTGGTGTACTCTATTTTAAACATCAATGTGGTTAATAAACAGACAGTTATAAGTATATACTTATTCCTTTATACATTAATCCAGTTACGACACAGGAGGCAGTTTCCTTTGAGACAAATGGCTGTGTCAGTTTCAATTAGTAATAAAGATTAAGATATTCTTAAAAATGCCTTTTTCAGATCCAATTGGCAGATTATTGTAGGGTTGAGAAGGTTAACGTCTACATATGGTGGGGGCATCCAGAAAGATTAGGTGAAATCTCCCAAGACCAATCTGTGTCTTTGCCACACTATACTGCAATGCACCAAACAACTGCCTATCAATTGTCTACTGGGAAGAGATTCCTATTATTGTTCACATGATCTCGTGTGCTGCAGTCAAAAGTTCATGAAATTTCAATGTTTGGTCAAATCCTAATGAAACATTTTGACCCTTATTTTCAGAAGTAGGCAGGATTAATGATGTCTACAAACAAAAGGTGTGGCATATAATTTCAAACCTTGGAGAGGTGCACAGCATACAGACCTGCCAAACCAGGCAAGAGTGAAATGTTAGTGAAAAAAGGAACATCTAAATGCACAGGAAAGTACCATGTTTTATTTTTTGCAGTTTTACACTATGCAAACTCAATACAAAGGTATAGGAGTACTTTACATGAGCACATGTTACATTACACAGGGTCACATACACTGTTTAGGCATAATGAGATGAAGGGCCATATTTATTGATGGGTTCAAAACATTTGCATCTGGCAACGGGGTGCAAGCATGATTAAACCCTTATGTGCAATTTATCAAGCCACTCAAGCTACCTTGCTCGGCCTAGAGTGGCTTCTTATATCCGGCGTAATGCAACACAATGCAGATCATCACATTACGTTACTCTGCCCTAGACAGGCATCACAGGGTAATGTGTGGATGTTCCCATGCAACACCCAATGCTTTTGATGCATTCCCAGATTTACCATAAGTAGTAGACCTGGGAACGCGCCCAAACTGCTAGGCCTCCCCAGGTGAGATTTAACAAGGAGAAATATGTTTATTTCTAGTCGTTTTTTCCTCTTTCTGTATGCTGAATTCAGCAGCAAAAAGAAAGAAAAAAATGCCTCACGGAATTGCTTTTGGTGCAGGAAGGTGTCCTTTCCTGCAGAAAAACTAGGCAGCACATTGTTCGTCAGTGCTGGGAAAAGACAGGAATGTTAACATGGGGTAAAGAATTTGTTAAAAGCAAGAACTATGCTATTACATATACACCCCAGGCCTAATTTTAAATAGGGTCACTTACAGCGTACATGTGCACATATTACACAAAACACTTCTTATTTGATACAAAACTATATTTTTATTCCTTTTTTTAAATAGTTTCTTCTTGTAAGTAATTCATTTTTTCTTTTTTCTATTAGTTATTCGGTTTCATGTTTCAATTTGTACTCAATTATAATACACAACCTCACGTATTTACAATTTATACACGCAATACATATACATTAAATACAATACAAAACAATACTGTACATATATAAAAACTGTAATGTTATATACAGTGCATTCCTGCCCCTCTCCCTGTCATGCAGCACAGCAAGGTGAGCCAATGCTGAGACTTGAAACTGGTTTTCCTGTTCCAAAGTCAGCAATGCCGTAATGCCGCATCATCTCCCCATTGTCGGGTACTAAATGTTTCACACATAAACAATTTCAAAAACATATTGCATTTTATTTAGAAAAACATGTAGATATCTTATGCTAACGATCTTATTTCGTATACATTAAGGTAAGGAATTGGCAAGGTCTATGAATTTGTTATTCAAAGATAATTAACCGCATCGCTGCAGCGGTTATTTTTGCGCTGTGCAGCTTTTTTCTAAAAGCCGCGTTTCATGACGAGCTCAGCTCGTCATCCGCACACGACCACCGTGGCTGATGACGAGCTGAGCTCGTCATCAGCAGCGAAGGGGTTAACTAAAAATGTCCATCTTAAAGCCTGATTTGGAGTTTGGTGTGTGTTTTACTCCAACACAAATGCTATAAATAATAATGCAGTTGAATAAGGTGGAAAAGGTAGCCGTCATGTTTGCAACCGTAGGAACCTCGCCGCCAATCTTTCAGTTGGGTCCTAAGTCTAGTCTGAAATATGTATCAACTAAACAGAAACTCAGGTCTTTGCATATATCTCTCATTATTACAAAAAAGCAGCACTGGATTGGAAATGAAAAGTTTTCTAATGAAAAATTAAACATTTTATAGATTCAAATTACAAATTCAGTTTGTTGTTGCAAATACATATTCACTAAATGTATTTAATCTATACGTTACCACACATCATATCACCATTATCAAGAAATTATAACTACCTATGCAAGCTTCTTTAAGTTAGAAAATTGTACTAAAAGGAGGTAGAGTTTTCAGATACGAAAGTATTGAAAACATGACTTTGTAGTTTGCATTTGGTGCATAAAAATGTAATTGCCATCCGAACATCATGGTGAAAAGTAACTTGCTTTAATATGATAAATGCCTGTAAACGGTGAGACTGTTGCAAATTGACTACATGTATGAAACATGTAGAATGATTTAAAGAAAATTTTGTAAAATTAAGGTCGGGTTTTCTCAACACAATTTGAATTTATGCAATACATTGCACTTGCCAAAGTTTATTTCTCAGCTACAAAAGTACACATATTTTTCTCTGAATTACAATAATAGTAGATTTTTCTATTCACTCTTTACATCCAAGCTCATTTTAAATATATCCATTTTTGAAGAAAATTCAAATTATATGTTTTTCAATAATTCGAGGATCAGCTATAATTGCTGAAATAATGTTATATACATGTATGCCCGTATGACAAGTTGACACTTAATTGCAATGTGATCTGTAACAAAAGTAACTAACTTCTTTAGAATTGTGAGCTCTTTGGAAACACAGAATATCTTTTTATTTTCACCCTGAGATTTTGGCTGCTAAAAACAGCCTAAAAATTACTTGGTGAATCAGACTTGGAATTACTGAGCTATAGTCTTGGGTCTGAGTTTGACCTTCTGAATGCCGAATCAACATTAAACATGCCTAATAGTTCAACCAGCGGGCTTTATTTTGTTCACTGGTATTGATCTGCCAATGCTTACTTCAGATGAAGTGAATGAATCCACCTCTTTATCTTTCACCTTTCCATTAAAAAATCTATTATTTACACAAGAAAGCCTTCCTATTAAAATTCTAAAGTTGGAATTTTTTTTACTAATGTATAAAAGTACACCAAAGTGGTGGAAAATTGAGCATACATAAATCGTACTTCAGGTGCAGGGTGCAGTTTGTTAATGGGAGAAATGCTGTAGACTGACAAAGAATGATGCAGAACTCTTATGTGTAGAAGTTAATCCACACCTAGTTTAAGAATGGAGAAGTAAAGTCCTCAAAATTGGCGTGGTCACTGGCAGAGGCTATTGTCCCAGGGAAAAAAAGAGAATTTGCAATTACACATATACTGTTATTATTATTATTATTATTATTATAGAGGCTTTTGTAGCGCGCTCTGTTACTAAGAAAATAGTATCCTGTTGGCTTTGCCCCAAGCACGGAGGTACATTATTTGCAAATAACATAAGGCAATCCTTTCTAGGATCACTTTTGTGCAAGCCCTGATGTTGATTAATCTGCATCCAGTTGAGATCACTTGATGATTAACGTATTAGAACATCTCAAACAGTTTCCATGACAGCGTCTACAGCTTGTGGAACAGAAGAATTTGAGAGATGGTCATGAGTTCTGGATCATTCAAATAATAGCCATTCTGTCTCCATGGATGCATTTCCTCTAAACCTGAAACATACTGCTTCTAAGATGGGGAATAATCTATTCGACATCTGATTTTGGAGCAGTGCTGTATAAAAAAGAATTTTCATACCATGCAAAATGATTATCCTTTTTCGTCTCATGTATACTGTCGTTGAGCACAGCTATTGCTAGAATAGGAACAATAGTCTTAGTTAGGTCTTCTAATGTTTCACCTCGGTGGGACATATTCTCTTATGAACCAAACAATTATTGGAGATAATTCCTCTGAGACACATGCTAGAAAACGTACTTCTTTTTGGTCTATATAAAGAACAATATTGCTATATTTCTTGTGTAAATATATACACATTTTGGCTCTGAATAAAGTTTTACCCATTATTCAGGTAATTTAGTCTCGAAATAAGACATTTGAAAGCGTTTGTTTCTGCAATTCCGGACTTTATGGTGTGTCTGTAGTTTATTCAATTATCTTTGTTTTGTGTTGATTAGTAAACATCAAATAGGAATGCATTAAGCACTTTCAGCAGATTAAACATCTATGAGATTCCAATTTGTCTTTGTGCTATTCAACATTCATGAAAATCACTAATTCATTTTTTTAAAATAATGTTGTATTGCATTTAGTGGGAAAGCACACTAAACAAGCAATGACAGCTAACGCAATAATCACAAACTGTTGGTTCTTAAAGCAGGAGCAGTGCAGAATGGGTAGGGGTATTCCCACCCAGATCAACCATCCACTTGACCAGATAGCCACGGCCCCCATGTTTACTAGTGGTTTTTCTCGCAACCCCTCCATTTGAAAACACATTGCTTCAGCAGCAGTATTGTATTCCATACTTCTAAATCAGTCGCTAATTGGTGTTGGAGTGTCTCTATGCCAGTAAAAGGCATAATCTCTTTTGTCCACCATAAACCCAACTCCTGACAGAGTCCTCTGAGCCAGGCTCCCTCCCCATCCCTCGATAATTCCTAGCAGAACCCCCTCGTGTCTGGATGAAGTGGATTGTCTAAAATATCCCAAAGGGCCCCAGATATCTTTCTCCAGTACATCTGGATGTGGGGGGTACTCCCAAATTACGTGGTAGAAAGTGCACTTAATCTTCTCGCACCCAACTCAATGGAAGCCGCTCACCCAGCCCCTCCTCCATAGTATCTAAGGGCTGTAATAATAAAACTCAGCAAAAAGAAAAAATTGAATTGAATTAGCCAGAAATTGGAAGAAACAATCATCACCCTCGCAGCCTTTTTTGTTTCCTGCCAATCTGCATAATCTATATTTCCCATATGTGCTCCCATGTTGCTCGAGTAGTCGGGAGTATCCAAGATTAATGTCCTATATAAACTAGAAATTCTTTTACAACCCGGAGTGTCTATCATTAGGTTTCAACTCAAGTGGATTGAAGCCAGGTTCTTCCTCTAAGCCGTTTTATACACTAATCTATTACTATTGAAGCTGCTGTAAAACTTGATTTTCAACTGTCATTTTTGATGTAATCTTTGTAATCAGTGACACTTTAATGTCATTCTGAAATAATGAATATGTACAAAAAAGTTCATGACTTAAATTTCTGTATTTATAAAGGGTATTCATTTTTCAAGGTTTTAAAAAAAGCCACACGCTCAGTATTTTGGCATGAAGTTCGGCGACCTTATGCTTACATTTGTTTCAGGGCAATCCACAAACATTTTTTAAAAGAAGATGCAAGATAAATATGAAGTGATTTTCATAGGTAGGCATCTGAATTTGATAACCTTGAATTTTGGAACAGTAGAAATCTTAAACAGCATTAGTCTCTGTATATTGAGTGTATGTATAGCAAGTTGGCATTTAAGGAAGATTTGAAGGAGAATGGTTTGATAGCCATTCCCTAAAAATAAAGTGACACATTCAAATCTCAGCAACAATAATTAGGGTCTTGTAGACATTGTTAATTTCCTGTAAAAATGTCCTGAAAATGTTAATATTTTGTGCATGTTTGGATGCAATTTAAGTGTTGGAAGATGACATGAATGCTACTTTCGGACTACTTATTACAAATCATTGTGTATGCTTGTACCGAATGCATCCATTCAGTTCATCATACTTCTCTATCATTGTTCTTTACACTTTCCCACTCAACAAAATACCAATCTAAGTCTGACTAATTGCATTGAAATTAGACCTATCTGTTATTAATAGATTTATAGCACACCTCTTTGTTTCCTATTTAGACAAACTGACCTGCTTAAACATTTCACCTTAATTTATATGGCCATTTATATAGATTAAGGTTGTCTTGAGCAGAGGGTAAGGATACTTCTATGAGGTGTGGACTTCAAATAAATGCCCTCCCTACATGAGATTGGCATCATAATCAAAGGAATAATAACTTTTATGTTAAACACCAATTACACATTGAAGTTATTCAAGGGCGTATGCTAGATCAAAGCAGTACTTATACTTTCCCCTTTAGCATTATTATTGCTTAACAGGATGGACATTGTTTAGCACATCTGGGATGCTATGAGTTATCTATAGCATCCAAGAGAATAACTAAAAATGATGCAATTCACTTGCAATGGGTAACAATTCCAGTTAAAAAATACAAATACAAATAATATTTAGACTTACAACTGAAATACTTTAATGATGCTGTAAAGGAAACTAAATAATTTCAAAATGTAGATATACACTCAAATATTCACTGACATTTATAACCGATTGGTATTGCACTTATTGTACATTTAACCAATTGAACACCTAATTTCAAAGTTACATTTTTATATTGTTACTGGTGTGAATATTCCTTTCAAATTTGCAGAATGATGGACAATTCAGCATCACTTAAAACATTTGAATGTAAAAAACATACTTTGGGACTCATTACGATGTTGGTCAGAGTTGTCTGGCCGCAGCACAAGCTCCCGTAGAGAAATGCGAGTTTCTTTCAATACCTGCACTGCGTGGCAGTCACCTCACGGTACCTGCTACACAGTGCAAGGGTTAACAGGGGGGCTCCATTGGTGCCACCAGATCCCAATCGGAGGCCGCTGAGGCATGGGTGCCCTGCTAGGGGTTGCCAAAGTCGCATTCCGACAGCCTTTTCATGTCGGAAAGCCCGACATGAAAAGCCTGTTACATGAAAAGCCTGTCGGAAACTGACTACATAATCCTCACATCGGAATGCCATCCATAGGGGATTATGTGTGGCCTCCGACTGGCTGACGGGCTCCTTGAACCTGTCGGAAGCAAGTCGGTCAGACTGGCCAGTTTAAACTCCGACTGCCCACAATGTAATTAGGCAGTTGGACTTTGAACCTATGATGACGGTTGGGGAGCCTGTTACGAGTGGTTGGAGGCACATCGTAATAGGGGCCTTAGTGTAAACGTTTTAAACATTGAATAGAGTATAGAATTTTGAGGTGTTTGCGTAATATATGCTTTTGGCTATATATTTCCTATCCCCTTTTTCTCGGACATGACTTTTGTGTTTTTGAGATCCAAGTAAAACACCATTGTTTTAACTAGATGGAAATATATTCTAATTTGATTATAATTCCTTTTTGAGCTTCTCCCATTTGCTTTAAATAATTCTATAAGTCTTAGTAAACATATAATAGGAAAGATGAGAAGAATGTATATATGAAATATAAGCAGCAGTCAAAACTTTTAATAAGGTGTGAGACATTTTTTGATAGAATGTTCAATTGTTGTGGCTATTGTTTTGAACGTCATCTTTTTAGAGATATAAACATATTTTTTAAAACACATTGCTAATGCCCACTGTTTATCAAATAAATAGTTCAAAATACTTTGCAGGTCACGGGGAGGCAGATTTCACAACATTTTATCACTGAATTGAATCAGTATATTTAAAAGACTAGTCTCTTTTTCAGTGCTGAAAACTGTTGGTCTTCTTTATCGTCTAAGTTTTACTTTGCAGTTCTAATTTGAATTCATATTGTTTACACTATTAGTTCACTACAAAGGGCCATATTTATCAAAGTGTTGCATTGCCCTTGCTTAACACAAGGCAACACAAGGGCAACACAATACTAAAGTACCAACCTGTATGGCCTATGGTGCTTGGTAAATTTGGAGTAACAGAAGGCAATGCAAGTTGCTGACATGCATTACTGTGCTCCAGGGAGGCGTTCCGTGAGTGGGGTGTGGGTGTTACCATGCATCAACCCATGGATTTTGGTGCATTACCAAATTTACAATGAGTGGCAGCCCTGTGCATATGTCAAAATGCTATGGCTTCCCAGGGGAAGCGTAACAAGGAGAAATATCTTTATTCTGCAGCACACATAAAAAGAGGAAAAAGCCTCAGAAGGTTGCTTTTGTGTCGGAAGCCATTCCTTGCTACACAAAAACAATCCTGCCGGCACCCTTGAACCATGATGCAATGGTGTCTGCATTGGCTCAAAGCAGCCATGTGCCCCTGCGCAAGAAGAGGACTGAAATGTGACATATAATGTTAAATATGGTGCATTCCTGCCCTCTCCCTATCATGCAGTGCAACGTAGCAAGGTGTCTTGCTGCGTTGCGTGAAATATTGATACATCTGCCCCTAAGCGTCTAAAATCCTGTGCATTTCAACAAAGTGCTTGATTCTTAGTTCATTGCAGCTCTCACTACTGCAGTTATTCCTTTTAGATTAGCCTTGTGTATGCCATTACTTTATGCTTGAAATGTAACATTCTGATAAATTTATCATACTTATATGCAGCCTGGTATACCCTTTAATTACTGGTAGCCACCCATACTGCGTGTTTTTCTGCATCTCAACCAGGTGTTAGTAAGCATGATCGATAAAATACACCTTCCACGTTTGAAAAGGTTACAAAGAAAATTGAGATGCTGTCTTTTTTAAAAGGAAGAAAAATAATTGTGGTTTTCAGTGAATTTATCATAATTCAAGTTACTTTCTGCTTATCTGGGATTCTAATAGTTCCCTTAATTTCAATTAATGTCTAAATTGAAGTGTTAATGAACATAGTTATACTGAATATCCAGGAATTTACCCATTTAGATCAAATCTCCACATGAATTACCTGTACGCATTTGATGTCATCCATTTCTGTTCACGAGAGTTCTCTTTCAAGACTGCCCACAATTGATACATTTTAAAGCCTCTTAAATGAAGTTATTACTGTGATAAGTGGTTGATAGTCATTGGTGAAAATACAATGATTTTCCTTCCAGCACTCACAATGGGATGAACATTACAAGCTGTCTCAGTGGAGTGTTTTTTACTTTGCTAGAAGAAATCTGTTATTATTTATCTTGTTAATGAAATCTTATAATAGTGAGATGTTTATAGATACATGTCCATGAACTTCCCAAAATAGGTTAATGCATGATTTACTGTTGTAACTGAATAATGGTTTGGATTTGTACTATACCAAAAACAAGTAATTGTGTTCACACCTGTTTCTGTTTAGGTTCGACAATTTTATGACATGCCCAAAGGCGTGGTTCCTGGTGTGCATGCTTGATTCATGCCCTGTCCCAAAGCATGAACATAGAATTCCCACAATTAAACTGCTGTGCCGTCTCGCTCAGCTTCAAGCCGCACAGCTACAAAAACATGTGCTGTAGCATCAAAACTATTAAGTTTGGAATCACATTGCCTCCATTGTGAATATGAAGATTATCGTTGAATAAACATGAATAAATATGGACTAGTTTGAATTACGATGGTTTACTTGGAATTACGCTGTTTTGATGCTACAGCACGTTTTTGTGGCTTTGCGGCTTGAAATGTGTTTCTTAAGCTGGAAGGTGTAAGGGTGGCTAGTTATTATATATTGGCAATTCATAAAAGAAGGGCATATGTCTCTCTACCACCTCATGTATGCATTTATTGAACTTGTAAAACACCATCTTTATTTCATCTATTGATTTCAATGGCTACTTTAACAATGCATATATTAATCAGTCTACCACATTACTTTAATTCATATAGTCATCCAACTTCTCCATGTTAGATCCCCTGATACATAACGTGCCCATTGTTCAGTGATGACTAAATCCCATTTCTCATAATGTAAAGTGCCTTGATATATGCCATCCAAATATTTAAGTTGCATGCTGGCCATTTTGACTGAGAACTTGTTTTCTACACATTGATTAGCACAAAATGTACTTGCACCTCTTTATTTTACTGTGTAGCTTATATTCAATTTTTTGTATCTATCTATCCATCTCTCTATTAAGTAATCTATCTATCTAGATATTGATCTATTTTGGTAAAAACATAGATTACAATTGTTTTACACAACCATATTTATCCCACAAGCAAAATCACTATATTCATATATTTCCCATAATTAATTGGTTCTGCATTCTGCAAATATCCATCAAGACTTATGAATTCCTAAAAATATGAATTCTTACCCTTTTAACAACAGCCTTGAAGCACCTAACCTCCCCCATTTTCTCTTCCCCCACCATGTGCCAAAATTTGTCATGTACTACAATTTGCATATTGCGCATTGAATTCTTTGACTTGCAAAAATGAATGAAATATAAAAAACCTGGTCGTGAACCAATCATTTGGCCAACTAGATCTGCTCATGAATACGTCACTTTATGGTTTCTACTAAGATTTTCTGTTACCTGTGTCAGAAATTTAAATTCATAAGAAGATTGAAGTAGTACTGTGAATTCGTGATAGCAGGCAGTAGGCGTATGCTCCTCAGAGAAGCAACATGGCTGGGATAGTGAAATCCACAGTTGGTAAGTGAAACAGGTTTGCATTTTAGAGGCAACAACTGTGAAATTAGTGTGTTCTTACTCTTTGTAATTAACAATGGTTACACAAGATTTTATTTGATATATGGATATTCGTGGGGTTATTGAAAAGGATTATATCTGTATTTTACAGGCATCAGAATAGACAAAGACTTAACTTGCAGAGCAGACATTTCATTTATTTAACTATTTCTTGTCAACCACTTACATTTAAATTGTGCACTTGTATGTTTTAATTTTTAAAAATAAAAAAGGACATCAAATATTTTGCGATGTATCTTGTTACAGATATTGCAAATTTTAGCGGATTATATTGATATTAGAAGCGCGATTGATTCATAATTACACTTGATACACTGGTGGTACTGAATATGTAATGGCTAGTGTATACCTTGAAAGATGAGATTTAATTCACTTAGTTTAGTATTATGTATTCATTTATGAGTTGAAAATAATTGTATTCTCCAAATTCTTTAATAACTTTGAAATTATAAGACTAAAACAAGATTAGCTAAATTTAGATATTGCAAAAGAAATATTGTCCACTTTACTGGCTGTTTTAAATATTTCCGGAGAGAATGAAATAGTCTCCTGAAATATGTAGACTATCTTTGCTCAGCCCAATTACTCTGTAGTCTTGAGAATTTTCTTTGTGGATATGAAGAAATAAACTATGTTACCAGCTACATTGCCTTTAAAGATTAATAATCCTTGATGTTTGACAATATATTTGGATATAAATTAATTATTTTTACCCTGCTTTTGTGCTACTTTAATTCAATGAAGGGGGTTACATTCATATTACCCACAAAATAGAACATTTTATGACATGATGAAAACAAAATATTTCTAAAGGGCTACTTTAACCTTGATTATTAAGAATATCTTTGTAGCAGAAATTGTTTGTCATTTACAATTGTCGACAGCAAAGAAAAAAGGTTACAATGTTAGAATAATGTCAGTATAGGTAGATGAAAGAGAAGGAGGGATATTTTTGGTTGTTTATTCGGCATGATTTGTAAAAGAAGTGTTAGACAGGTTTGTTTTTATTTAAAGACAAGATATCTATTATTAAGTCTTCTTGAATTTCACTTTATGATATTTGATGACATGGAATTTCCTAATGATTCTGTACTTCTGCTTATGTTTTACCATTTCATATTCTTTGATACACAGCCACAATCACTTCTGTAATTTGAAATTGACTAAAAATTTGAGAGAAGAAAGTAAAATATTATTTTTAAAGCTATTGCACTTCTTTAAGTATGCATTGTGAATATAAGATCAAGATATGAAATCTGTTTCCAAACTTAAAGTGTCAGACACTGAACATTGCACTATAATCAGGGTTCTGGAATGCTGCGTTTTTAGCATAATTATAGATTTGCTGCATTTTTCCCATAATCGATTATCAGCTGCATAATCTGCAGAATGTAAAAAAACAAATATTGTTTCCATCACAAACTGTTCAAAAGTTACAAAAAATACAGCGACATGTTGCCGCGCACGGAAAGGACCTTTGAAAAGGTTGACTGTTCACCTTTCTGTTATTTATTGCTGTAATGGACTGCTGAACTGGTACTAAACAGGTGCACCCAATGCCCAAACAGTGTAAAAGTAGCAAAAGAATGAAATAAAACTATTGCAAAATGTGCTGCATTACACCGCATAATTTGCTTTTCTTGTCCCATAATTTACTCATGCTGCATAATTTGGCCCTCCTCTTCTGCATAATGTGGTCCTCCTCTGCAGCATACTTCCTGTGGCCCTGACTATAATTATAGATGTGCTCTACAACTAACCACTGCTGTCTGAAATATTTTTAATCCTTCAGTTCAGTTACTCCTTGCAAGATCATAGTTTTATTCTAATGTTAAAAACTGCAAAAAGTCACATTGGCTTTGCCAGCTTGCAGTTCAGTATTACACCACAACATTAACACGACAAACTATGCCTCTCTGTTCATTTTATTAATAATTTCATTGGCAGTCTACCTTTGCCTCATACCCCAAAAAGACGCATGCACATGGACAAACGTATACACACCCACACAATCCAAATTCACACAAACCCACTCTCTTCCACACACGAGTTACTCTGTTTCTCTCATGGAGAGCATTTCTGTAAATGAATCTTTGTCAATGAGAGTCATGGTCTCTCATATGTTTCGATTTCCTTTACAGATATACAGAAATAGAAAAGACATTGTAATAATTAATAGTTGACTGGATTTGTAATTACAAAATTACCCGAGGAATACTAGCATGGCAGTTCTGTTTCATTTGTCTTACTCTTGGAACCAAATGTTATCTTTCCATGCATTATTTAGAACAAGGTTCGTCTTATAAGTCAGTAAATAAAAATGTATCAGTCGTTCTTTCTTCTGCTTTAGTTTTAAATTCACATGAACAAGGCATTTAGTTTGGTCACCTTCTACTTTTATTGAATCTGGTGTCCAGAAGTTAAAATATCCATTCTGTCAAGTCTTAGTGTATTAAGTCTGCTGTGACTGTACCCTACACCATCAAGTGACCTAAAATAAACTACACAAAAATGTTTTTCGATGGGAAAACCTTATGTTAAATTATTCATGGCTGGAATATGTTCTGTACAGTACGTGGCTCATTTTATTCTGTCTATCCAATTTCATGACCCACATTAAGGAATAGAGACACGGCCATTTTGTAACACATTTTGGGATTAAAACTGTACATCGAACAATGCTTTACTTTAATAGTTTACCCTTAAATGTCCTTTAAAATGGTTTTACCTATTGTATATCTTTATTTTATGCAACAGCACATAGGACAATTTAGATTCATTTATCGACTAGAGCGGACAACAGTAAAATAACCCTATTCATATCTTCTGTGTTCAAATAAATGTTACACATTTACTACAGCTCTGTTTTTCTGCTTGTCTTCGCTAGCAGTTCTCCTTCCAGAGAAACAGATCTAGATTGTTTTTTACTTGTCTTTTTGTTTTTTACTTGTACTTAGGCTTAAGACAAGAATTGTGATTTTGTTCTGACGCCCTTGTTTCTTTTGGTGCAGTAGGTGTTTTAGAAGCATAATTCTATCTGGTCCTATTTTTTTGCCTTTTTCAGTGAGTCCACAACTTCATTTCTTTCCCCTATGTGGAAGACATGTTATAGGGATATTACATAGCCAAATACCTGATAAATGTTCTTCAGCGTTTAAGGCCTTTCTGTGATAAATTGCAGTTGTCAAGGTTGAACGCCTACAGACTGTCTAGATAGTGACATTCTTTTCTGACCAGTTATAGAAAATTCGAGGTAAATAATGAATGAAAATATCAAAGTTGGGAACATGGTACCTGTATTATCTTTTCTGCTCACTTTATTTTCAATACGTCTGGAACTGACCATTACTATGAACTTTCTATTAAATATGCTTTTGATAGACACCAGTTACTAATTGCTCTATAGTCCTAGGCTAAGGTAAAGATGTTAAACTCTACTAACCCCTGATATGGGTAAACAGTAGGCTGGGACCATCCGTCAAATTTCTGTGAATGAAACCAACATTATTAAATCAAGCAAAAGAAATATAGAATTTTGAGAGGAACAATTAGCTGTGACCTACTTTGCGCTCACAGCATGTTTGACAAAGTTGAGTCCTGAAATGATACAAATTGGATATTTTTTACCTATATTGAAATGCATTAAATTAACAGATTAAACATCATATTATACCAAATGGAACACTTTCTTCTTTTAGTATTAATGTAGCCTTAATTAGGGACGGGTGTAACTTGTGTAGTATAATCTTGTGGAATTACTGCAAAATTATGAGAGAATCCTCATAATTACACGAGAAGAGTAATTTGGCATTGAACACTATTTTCTTAGCGTAAAATGCCCTCGCATAAAAAGTGGGTCCGAGGGTGCATTCGCACTAAAAAATAGTGCTAAATGTAACAGAACATAGCAGCATATTTTTTTTGCCCCAATTACTCCCAATATTTATCACTATTTTTTTAGGCACAAAATGCATCCTCACGTCCAAAATGAACGCAAGAATGCATTTTGTGGTAAGAAAAAGCTCTCTATGCTAAACAATATAAAAAGCAGCAGGAGCAGCCGCTCACGCTTGTTAAATTTGTTGTTTCTGTGCTTCTTCCCCCCCCCCAAACTGCTCTTAATTACCCGAGCAGGTTCAATCTCGTAATTATTAATGATAATTCCCTGTCAAACAGTAACACGGAATGACTGAAATCACACCGATTAGCCTGGCATAATTAAAATGACTCCCTTGCTTAGCCTTTATTAGACTCTGATTGAACGTACTTTTACACTTTTATTTAATTTACAAAACAGGTGTAACACTACGTTCTGGAAGCCAAGCTACGCTGTTTTCCAGGTGTACAATACCACTTTTGTGTGACTCTTTTAGTCTGCCAACTTCTTTTGTCTGGACCTGTAAATAGCATTCAATTCCAAACAGTGGAGGGGGGCGGGGGACATATGTGTAAAGTTACATCTCTTTCCTTTTCTTTTTTCTCCACAGAGAAAATGTTTTCCCTAGGACAAAGCCCACCACCGCACATCTCCACCAAATGGAAGGTCAATCCTTTCATTTTCCTATGTTGAAGGGGAATTACTCCAGCCCACCAACAATTTTCAGGTCGGAAAGGGGTCAGATATCAGTTTGCATGACATTTACAAACTTGTAAGGCAAGGCCCATTTACGCCTATAAGCAATCTTCTTTTTTTAATGCTTTGCAGGCGTAAGTAAATGAAGGCATTTTTAGCTCTAAAAGAACGTTTAGAACAGAACATGTTTTTGGTAATCAGGCTAACTGTTCTGATGTAGGTATCGAGTTGTGCAGACATCCCTCTGTCTGTCCTTTTCCCAAATGCCTCCTTTGCTGTAATGGGGCTTATAGCTGAGGTATTGGCAACAGTGATTTGAAAGAAGAAAACAATAATATTCCTTGTGAGGATACTCTGACTGAAACATAACACAGTTAATGTAACTCGACAAACCAGTGTTAAACAATAGGATTTCGACACAATTTCCACCTAGCTGTGTGGTCCTATCAGTAATACCCATCCATTCTTTCTTGCTGCAGATCACTTTATGTCCTGCACGTGAACAATATACAGCTATCGCGCGATCATTCTGCACTCTTCATGGCGTGGAGAAAAACTTCCATCAAAAGAATCCATAAACATGTTTGCACACATTTCATTCCAGTGTTTGCGGTACTGGCTTGCGGTCCTTCCCCCATAACGCTGTGGGGAAACTGGATCTGCTTAAAAACAGTTTATTCTTTCTCTAAATTTGTCTTTCATTTAAGCTTTTCTGTAATATATACATATAGTTTATAACATAATGATTCTCAATGATTGTTGTTTTCTATAGAATGCTCCATGTTTATTACTACATATACTTCCTTTACTTCTTAACATTTCTAACTTTTAATTAATCGCACACCATTCAGTCCGTTTTCTATCTCTTTTTTTGCCTCTTTTCTTCCCTTTTCATTTTCTTTCTCTAAATTCCTTTTTGATCATACATGGGTTTTTCTATTCAGCCCTTTTGTTAATGTTTCGAATCATTTATAGGTCGACATGTATTATTCTAGTTACGATGTTCTATTTTTACACTTATCTTCTATGTTAAAGCATCATTATTTTATTTTTTTAGAGGATGTTTAAGGTTTTATATGTTATATAGTTAGGATTAATACAGTCGTTCTAAAACTTTAAAAAAAAAATCGGTGACTTTTAATACTTCTCTTCTCTTGAAGGGCCACTTACTAATAAGCTCTTTTTACTCAAATATCCATTGTAATTATAATGGATTATTCTGAACTGCTTCCGTTTTTATGGGTGAGGGTAAATAAATGTATATTTGAAAGTAAGACATAACCTTGGCCAGAGGAATTATACAACAACGGAGGACCAATGTTTGTGGTAGGGTTGTCTAAATTATATGGCCGGAAAGGGAAAATGATGCAGCATAATTTGGCACATTCTGTGGCAAAACTATATCACTATTTTGTCTTTTTGAGCCACATCAATGCTGTGTGGGCAAAATGTGGGCTTCTAAGTACCAGTTCAGCATATGAATACATCAATCAGCAACTGAAAGGCGACCAGTTACCCATTGCACAGGGTTTGTCAATGTATGTTACAAAATGTGTCACTTTTCATCTGCAAATTATACAGCTGACGGAGTACCATGTGGCAAATCCATAAATATTGGAAAAATGCTGAGGCCATAGACTTGCATAGTTCGAATGTCCATGGTCACACTAAGGCAAAGTCAAGTACAGATGATGGCAAAATACACTTTTGTCAGTTGTGCCATTGAGCGTAGCCCCTTGAGTGCAGTAAATTGAAAGAACACAAAAGGTAGGCAGCAGCGCTCAGACATTAACCATGTGATCACAGTGAAGAGTGTAGAGAAGAGTTTGCACTAAAGCACCGCACAACATTTTGAAACATTGTGCAGCATCTCCATTATCTTTCTCTTTGCATCTTTAATAAGCCCGCTGTCCTTGATGAAAGATGCTTGCATGTGCTGTAAAACATAATTGAATGCACTGCCGCATAAAGGCATCTTGTAAGAAGGTCAGTATATGGTTAGCAGCTTCACCTTTTGTCACTCTGTTGAGTAAAATGAGAACAAAATCTTCCTGATAATATTAATCAGTCGCATTAGCCACTAGGGCTACTGTCGTACAGAGCTTTTGCTTTTTTATGATGCCTGTCATTTGTTAAATAGAAAGTCATGTATTCAAGACTACTACAGACAAAAATACCACTTTTATCAAGGTTCGGAAATTCCATATGAGGAGGCAAGGCTGTTGCCTAATGACATCCCCTTAATAGACGCCAAATTACAAGAAACAGGACTGAAAATTACATTTTCATTGCATAACAGGGAGGCATTCCGAAGACAAAATGGTATTTGGAAAAAGTGCCGAAAATTATTGACCCACACTGGCCATCCATGGACCTGATGCAGCCAAGTCTATGGCATTAATATCATTGCGACACTACCACCAAAAACGTTCATAAACCGGCACTGAAAAGACCGCATCGTCTTGTTAGAAGAGTTTGAATATAATGAGTCACTCACAATCCATAAAAAGTTTACATATTCATTCAAAATTATTTCTTATCATCTTAAATTAGGCCACCAGTTTGCTCCCTGTTAACTTAAGATGGCAAATATTTCCAGTGCTCACTACTATGCCACAGCATATTGGTCCAGTCATATATACACCAATTAGTAATGAGAACATACTGTAGCCCATATGAAAAAACGATAACTCATAAGCCCTGATTCCGATTTGCACAGTACTTGGGGTACGGTAAAATCAAAAGTGATATTACCATTTCCACCCTGTTAAATCCACCAATACCTTGCAATTACAAGTGAGAACTCATTAAATTATTGTGGCGGACCAATTTTCTGATCATGAAGCCACGAACCGTTTTACCGCCTACCTTCATATGCGCAGGCCTGTTGGTGGGGTGGGTATGAGTGAAGAGTTGGGAGTAAAAATGGAGGGAAAAGTTTTTTTTAGCAGGCGCGGAGTGTTATATGCTTCCCCCATTAGAAAAAAAAGCGGAATAAGGCCTGGCTGCAGCTGCAGCCAAAGCTTCATGCGAATTTAAGTTTGGTTCTGCCATTCCTAATAAAACCAGGTGAGGAAAACATCTCCCAATTGTGTGGAAAGAAATGGATCCATAGAATTGTGTTAATTTTTTCCACATAGTTGTAATCAGCCATAGTGTTTAGTTATTCTACAATTACAGATTCCATATTCCTATTTAAACACTGAGCCCTTCCCCACTTTGTGTTGGAAACAGGATGTGATTACTGATATAACCTGTGATCCATGAAATGATTTTTGCCACTTTCGCAGTAAATATAAATTAGCTGAGATCACTGGGCCCGATTTCAAGACTAAATTTGAAAGGCAGGGAGGGATTAAAGAGGAGCTTTAACCCCTTGCATGCGGGAATGATTCCCCCCCTGTGCCGGGGGGAGGGGGCGTGCACAGCGCCCCCATGCTCATGACGAGCTCAGTTCGTCTTGAGGAACAGTGCTCGTGTGCTCATGACGAGCTGAGCTCGTCACGGCCACACCCGTTTTCGTGGTATGTTCAGCACATCAGGGGAATTATCCCCACGTGTGAGCGTTCCGCAGCTCGTCATGAGCACATGAGCACCTTGCCTCATGACGAGCTGAGCTCGTCATGAGCGTTCAAGGGGTTAAAGGAGTGTTCGGGTTTCAAAGTCTAGAAACCATGTACAAACTTGAACCTGTGTTTGTTTAGCCCTATTCTGCTAAGGTCATCTTTGAGGTGGAGGTGTTATCACAGTGAGTCTTACCAGGGGGACCCTTGATAGTAGAAGGATGTGCCCTCAAAATTTTGAAATATAAGCTGGCATATTGATGGCCAACCTTAGACACCTGGAAGGCTTGGAGTATTTCAACATTTGCATTTCTTGCATTAATTGAGCATCAGCTGTGGAACCTGAATCACACATTTCATATGTGTGTGTGTGCATTTGCGTGTCATCAGAGTTGCAGTAGACAAGATTCTTGAAAAGCAGAGCAATAAGCTGAGATGTTAAAGAGCAAGAGTGAAAAAATGAGGAACTCATATCAGTATTGTCTGCAGATGATTTGCACGTTCAAAGTGTGAGAATCTGTCGACATTCTGAGATGAAAGGATCCAGACTGAGCTAGTCCCTTGAATACAGAGCCATTATATGCATAAGATTGGGTGATGGACTGCCTCAGAAGCAGAGGAATGCTGGAGTAGCTAGACTGCTGCAAACTGTTAGGTGATGGACTGCCTCAAAGGCAGAGGAAAGCTGGTGTAGCGGGACAGCTGCAAACCATTGGGTGATGGACTGCCTCAAAACTAGAAGAAAGCTGGAATAGTGGGACAATTGCAAACCATTGGCTGATGGACTGCCTCAAAAGCAGAGGAAAGCTGGAGTAGTGGGACAATTGCAAACCGTTGGGTGATGGACTGCCTCAAAAGCAGAGGAAAGCTGGAGTAGCGAGACAGCTGCAAACCGTTGGATGATAGACTGCCTTAAAGACAGAGGAAAGCTGGAGTAACGGGGAAGGTGCAAACAATTGGGTGATGAACTGCCTCAAAAGCAGAGGGAAGCTGGAGTAGCGGGACAATTGCCAACAGTTGGGTGATAGACTGCCTCAAAAGCAGAAGAAAGCTGGAGTTGAGGGACAGCTGCAAACCATTGGGTGATGGGCTACCTCAAAAGCAGAGGAAAGCTGGAGTAGAGGGACCACTGCCAACCGTTGGGTGATGGATTGCCTCAAAAGCAGAGGAAAGCTGGAGTAGCGAGACAGCTGCAAACCGTTGGATGATAGACTGTCTTAAAGACGGAGGAAAGCTGGAGTAACGGGGAAGGTGCAAACAATTGGGTGATGAACTGCCTCAAAAGCAGAGGAAAGCTGGAGTAGCGGGACAATTGCCAACAGTTGGGTGATAGACTGCCTGAAAAGCAGAAGAAAGCTGGAGTTGAGGGACAGCTGCAAACCATTGGGTGATGGGCTGCCTCAAAAGCAGAGGAAAGCTGGAGTAGGAGGACCGCTGCCAACCGTTGGGTGATGGATTGCCTCAAAAGCAGAGGAATGCTGGAGTAACAGGGAAGGTGCAAACAATTGGGTGATAGACTGCCTCAAAAGCAGAGGAAAGCTGGAGTAGCGGGACAGCTGCAAACCGTTGGGTGATGGATTGCCTCAAAAGCAGAGGAAAACTGGAGCAGAGGGACAGCTGCAAACCATTCGGTGATGACTACCCCAATCCATCCATCCTTCCATCCATTTATCCATCCACGTGAATCCCACAGATGGCATAATCTAATCTCAGCAGGACACACTCAGCCTTTTATCCTTTCATGTGAATAAAGAGAGCACCATCGAGTTCAGTCATGGTGACATGTACCGTTTGAGGCTACAGAGCCACGTCTCTGCGGCAGCCTGCGCTGTAGAACAAAGTGATATTATTCCTATCTTTAATTAAACAACGTCTTCATTAAGAGGAAAATGCAGTTGTCTCATCTGGTCAGGTTTGAGCTGTCAACATCTCAAGACTCTGTCACTGCATTCTTGTAGAGTTCAGCGAGTTTGAGGAGCGCACCAGAGTACAAAGACCCGCGTATGCAAAGGGTGAAGGGGCAATTTGAATTTTTCTCTTTTTAACCCATGCACTCTTTTTGAAGTGCTGGCCATGGATGGAGGCTTCTTTATTAAGCCTGGCTGGGCCCTCGTCTGTGACCCCGCACCAATCATTGTTTTCTTTGTCTTAATCGAATTTCACCTTGAATTTCCTTCCACCGCGCTTAGGACCGGTATGCTTCCGCTTTGTCCATGAATGGAGGGTCTCTTCAAAGCCCTCTTGAGATGAGTTTCCTTTGGTGTGAGCCTAATTTGAAAAAGCAGTTTGAAAGCCTTCCTTGTAGCCTAAAGAAACAGTTCTGATCAAGCTGGCGACGTTCCTGGGGAGGTTGTCTTTGCCTTGTTTTTAATGATTTTCATTCAGCTTAAAGACGTTCAGGATTTTTTTTAATCATGATTAACCTCGTGAGAGCAAGGCTCATCAAAGTAACTCATGTCACGTTCCATACAGTGACTCTTGATATCAGCTATTAAAGGGTTTTGTGTTTCTTGCGAGGCCTTTGTTCTTGCAGATGAAATGTGGTCTTGGCACCCGTGCTTTCCTTCAAGCACGATTGTGTCACTCTCAAAGTCACTGTCAAGTGGGACAGCGTCAAAACATTATTTTGTTCTCGCTGAAGAGTTGGTGATGAGTGACAGCTTATCAAAGCATGAACACATGTAAAATCGTGGTTCCCTGGCAGGAAATATATTATCGTGTGTGTTGTTTTCGCATCGTAACATCTTCAACGGTACTAGTCATATAGACAACATCGATTTTGAATGGTAGGTACCTTTCAGACCTGACCATCAGTTGGGAAAAACCCTTGGTGTTTCCATTCATTGCATTTTGGCTCCCTTATATGTATGACACACAGGGTCTGTGATAAGATTATTCAGGGAGTTGATCTCTTTTTCCGTTGGGTCCTCTTACCATTCACTTTCCTAGAGCAGAGAGTCCAAGCGGCACTCTTACTGATTACACACCTGTGTTTCAAAAGCAGATCCGTCAATCTGTTGGTATCCCTCTATGGATTCCTCATGAGGACCACGCCACGGTGGGATGGAGAGCCATAAAGCTCTAAGTAAACTGTTAGTTTTTCGTCTTTGACGCTCCCTCTCTGTTAGTCGAAACAGTGGAATGCGCATTTTGGATTTTGGCTGGAATATTTCAGTCTCACAGGGTTATCATGTTTCTTTCTGTGCATTGAAGCAGTCAACCATATCTATCTATCTTTGTTTTTTTTTTTCGTGCAGCGTTGCATACTCCTCACTGGTGATGTTCGAGGCAGACCGTCGCCTCTTCTCAATGCAGGATCCTTGGATATAGCACTCCAAGAGTTCCTAGAGAAATAAAATAACTTTATTATTTACATGAGAAAAGTTTAAAAATGCTGAGGGATGGTGTACAATTCCCATTGATTTGCGACCTCCTGGTATACCCAATGTGTTTCAGTAATGCAACGCATGAGGATCAGGCTGGTATTTCTGCATCTTTTTCAAGCTGAGCTCGTGGTTCTAAGCCAGAAATGCATCTTTCATCTAAGCTTTACAGAAATGCTGCAACCATATTTTGGCACCTCAGACTTTACCAATGTTATACAGGCACTTTTGCTAACCATATTTCATTATAGCAGTTTCCTATCCATACTTCATTGTAGCAACATGGTACACAGTGTATTTTCTTACAATCTTCTGAGCAAGATGTTGTAAATTGTGACTATGGAAAAGTACTCATACTAGGCATATATCACACTAAGAATACATTTGTTTGATATTGTCACCGCCAGCCAGAATTATTTCATTTTTCCTGTAAATTCTAATCCATGGCAACTTTCCACTGGTTACGATACCTTTGGCAAAATCACAACTTTGTGCGCCCATCTATTTTTCTAGTCTAATCTTTCCCAGGTTTTGTATTTACTCTGGACATTTAACTCTCCACAATTTGCTGACCTATAGACTGATCCCTATAGTTGAGTTCTGCACCCAGTAGAAATCCAGGAGACAATTCTTCTCTAGTTAGACAAGTGAAATGTGGGCAGCATCCTTGCCCAAACCTGGCTTGTCCTCTTCCTCATGCCTCCCAGAGCTCTTCAGGAAACAGCACATACGTCACGCGTAAGGAGCCTAGCTGGCTCACGGTTCTCAGCGGACCCACCAGAAATAAGAATCCTTCATCTCACTGCCCTCCCCTCCTAATGTGTATGACCTCTGAATACCACTAGACATACTCATTTTCTTGTGTTATATTCATTCTAGATGTGATTTAGTGTGACACCACCAAGCTTTCCTGGACTCAGAGAAGGCATCTAATTGGATAACAATAGCTACAGAGGCCCAGCATGGACAGCGCAGGATCAGAAACGAGTAGTCAATGAGGATCAGAAATTAGAGTGGTGATTGGGCTAATTCAGTGTACAGCCAACATATTGCACAGGGGGGAGGAGGAGAAACCTTACAGCCGTCTGTCTCCCTGATTAGGAGAGTGGGTTCCTGTGCAGTTGTAGTAAATGCAGCTGTGATGTTTGTGATCGAGATTACATTCTATACCGTGTACACTATAAATGAAATACTTATGTACAAATATATGAATCTGTTAAGTGTAGAGACTAAACCTTTAGTGTAATTTCCAAAGACATGTTATGTTGCAAGACATTTCACTGGTGGATTTTCTTCTGAATTAAACAGTTCTCACAAAAAGCAAGATTTTTCACTACTCCGTGCTAAATTAAGCCCCTAGAGGTTTACCTTTATAAGGTTTTCTAACTCTTCTAAGTGAAAAATACAAAGAGCATACATTTCACTGTCTACATTGATGAATTGAAACAAGTTTTTAATGAAAATTGAACATAGGCCCACATTGCGATCAAATTAATGGTGAATTGAGAAAGTGATTTCCATTTTCACTGTTTAACCTTTGGAGCAAGAATAACTTTAAATAAGGATAGAGAGAACGCAGAGAGCCCCTAGAGTAGAGTCGTGTGAGGAGCCACACAGGTGTCTCGTCAGGGCACAAGAAGCCCGCTTGGAAAGTGGTAGGAGACAGAGTGTATCCGTACGGCAGCGGCAGACTTGGAGTACTGACAAGGCTACAAGGACCAGCGTGTTCCTTCATTTCATTGAATAAAAGAGAATCCTCCAGTGGCTGCTGCCCATGCATCACTCTCTGAGCCGCACACGCCAGCTAATAATGCTTTTTATTTGTCTGCGGGATGGGTTCCATTAACATGGAGGAGATCTCTCCTGACAATTCACAAATAGTTCCTGAGATATTTGCCAGCATGTCCTCCTGTTGTGAGAGCCGAATTTTGTTTCTGAAGCGTCAATTAGTTTGTTCCCATAAATACTGCATGTTGGTCAAAGAGTGTAAATGATTCATTGGCTGATTTCCTTCTGCTTTTTTTCAGCACACTCAACAACAACAACATCAGCCGCATCCCCCTCACCAGTTTCAACCACATGCCGAAGATTCGCACCCTGTAAGTACTGAATGAATGGCTCTTGGCATCACAAACTAGGGATATGTTCCCTTAATGCAGAATCAATGAACTACAGAGTACATGTGACCAATACCACCTGTTCCCCTCCCCAGAACTGTTGATTACTTGCTTAGTCCTGGATTTCCTGCTTTCTTTACTACTTACATTGCCTTCCATTCCTATCACCAAACATTTTAAATGATTTGCTTTTCTAGCAAGATCTTCTGCACAGCACAATCATTCCTAAAGAGTTCTAAAGAGTGATGCAAGATCAAATTGGAATCCAGCTGCAAAAGGCTCCAAAATGTAGTTATCTGAAAACAAATTCAGGAAAATCCATTAGTGTTTGGTATATTGACGAAGTAGCGAGGCAAGCACACATGCATGCACTCACACCCATCTATTCACAAGCACACACACGCAAACATACTGACCCATCAATTTGCAGACACACAAGCGCACACATGTTCACACCCATCAATTCACAAGCAGACACACATGCATATACACCCATCCTTTCACAAACAGACACTCACCTGCTCATACACACATACTTCACCTGTTCACAGCACATGTGCAAATACACATTCATTCATATCTTCACAAATGCAACCAAACATTAAATAAGGCGTTTACCGGGCTGCGGGTTATGAAAGGACAAGCGAGAAGCAGGAGGGTGACGCACAAATGCCCATGGGGATCTGGAGGCTTTGTGAGGGAAAACAGAATATGAAAGACCCCCCCACCTCCTATTTTTGGATAATCTTGTCCAGGGTTAGCCAATGAGAGGAGGAACATCCCTAACTCATCACAGAGTGAAGTGGGGTCAGTGAGACTAGTTGATTGCACCCCAATCTGTGATGATTTAGGGAAGGGTGATGTGAGGCTTCACTGACAGGCAGTCATCTCAGGATACTTCAGGCTCTAAACCTGAAGTGCCCAGGGCTGATTCTATCAGTGATGCCCCCTCATCATGGGGGGGTGGGGGCATCCTCACAGGGCTTTGTTGGGCTGATGATGTCAGTACACCAGGGCTATGGGATCTTCACCACAGCCAAACTTGGAGCAGGCTGTCAGGTGCCTCCACATACCACATGTAAAGCACCTGGCTACATGACCCTGATATAGTAAGTATCTGTCAGGCTGACCCTTTCTTCAGCCTGACAAACACTCATCATCCTTTGAAAAAGGACATCTAGGGCCAGACCCCCTCGCCCGCAATGATGGGCCACGTCAGACATAATCACATAACTTTGGAATTGAATTTAATACAGGATATTGTGACAAATCTAGGAGTTTAGTAGAAATACATAGGGCCTTATTTAGTGTTTGGCAGACGGGATACTCTGTCACAAATAAGCCAGATGTCCTGTCGGTTGAATTACAAGTGCATTATAGCCTATGGCCCTTGTGATATGGCAAACAGGACATCTGTTCTGTTTTGTCAGAGTAGGTTATACACTTTCTTCCACAGTATAAAAGATTTAATGGATTGCATCAACTGCGTTAAGGTTTTTGAAATGGTTAGTAATGGAGCACCTTAAAATGAAACATAATAAAACTTGCCAAGACAAGTTTCAGTGAAGTTGTGATGGCAGCCTCCTACACGTGAAAGCGATAGATTTAGAAAAAAAACAGTTAGGCAGTTATATATTCTTGGTGCTTCAATTTGAACCATTTTATATCTGATCTGTGATCAATACATCAGAAGTGTACTAAAAACATCATGATGAGAGGAATTTCATTCCAAACTACTCACTGCCTTGATGAAGTCTCAAGAATGTCGGACTTAAATTTGTTGTTTGAGTTAAAACAAATGACATCTTGTTTGCTGAGGAAATAATCGCAAAGAAATTCCATTTAAAAATAAGCTTATGGAAAATGACTATATACGTTTTACAAGGACATTTAGTAAATTGACACCAGAATTTATATATTTCTCTCAACAAACCTTTTTAATGTTCTCCTAATAGATACAGTTTCACTTCCTCAACCGGACACCCATATAAACTCGTCTGAAGGAGTCAGACTATATACTGCATAGTTTGTTGGTAGGCCTTCAACGATGTTTAATGGAAGACTGGTCAATAAGTTGATTGGGCACATAAAGTGCCCTAAGGGCATTAATTGTGTTAAAAGTACAGTTCTGAATAATGTTTACTCATAAGGGCTGGCGAAGTGCACTCATTTGATGTAACTAGAAAAGTGTTCTGTGATGTGGATGATTTTTTATTATTATTATTATTATTATTATTAGTAGTAGTAGTAGTAGTAGTAGTAGTAGTAGTAGTAGTAGTAGTAGTAGTAGTAGTAGTATAAGTTGTAGTAGTAGTACAGAGATCTTTCTATGATCCCTGAGGGTGTTAGTGTATTCAGAATAGTCATCAAATGTTACTGATAAAGCTTTGGAACAAATTCATTGAGCAGCTGAGAATAAACAGTTAGACGTTTATTGAAGGATTAGATTTTACGTTGTTATGAAAACAAAGTGCATTTATTTGGGTTTCTGAGTCGATTGTTAAACAGTTCCAGGGGGATGAGGTTGCTCCAGAAAGTGACCTCGATGAGAACTATTGGTAATTCAACTTCCACGCTTTTAGATGATTGAAGCTTCTACTTCTTAGCACTCTATAACCTCTCGAGATAAGATGGGAAGAAGAGTGAACAAGACTCGTGGATTCTTCAAATTTAGGGTGTGGAATGTTGTTTATGCTTCTATGAAGTTCACTTTTATCTATAGATATATTTGTATCTGCCCAAGCAAAATGTAAAGGAGAATAATCAATTGGACCAAGGAACAAGATTTTGAGTCTGGTCTCCTACGATTGCCAAGGTGATGGGCCTCTGGGATGCTGGTTCATGGGACCATGTAGGTGTTGACAACAGTAGCCCCTGTGGCTGTTCAACTGAGACTTGCACATGTTCTCAAGTGATTGAGCAATACATTGCAATCAATGGGGTCCAATTCCACAGAACAGTTAGACATATTAAGAAAATGATTGCCTTTGCACTGACATACTATTATCTTATTAAGTAAATGAGCCCATGTAGAGTGCAAAAACAGGTTATTGTGCTGATGGAAAGCTAATGTGAAAAGCAACGCTATGAGACATCTTTATAAATCCTTCCATGGGGTCATCTAGAGTTCTGGGCTTGGGTATAGATACTGTACAAACCCGGTACAATAGGTCTGTGGACTGAGGACCCTTCTAGAAACCTACAGATGAGAGCTCAGTACCTCTTCTGTTTGAGAAAACAGGCACAAGTATGATTGATATGTGTATCACAAAAACTTACTTTCAAGAAGTTATAAACAAATTCATCTAGGGCATGAGTTAAAAAGGATTAGGTTCCCTCAGGCTACAGCAAGGTGGTTTGCAGCACCATAGAAATGACCCAATTTAAATAAATATAATACAATATATATTTAATATTTCAGTACGTGTCATTGACTTAGTAAATGCAATCGATAAAAAAATCCAAGTGTCTGGAGAGAGTTCCCTATTCGCTCTGTAAGCCATAAGGCATCTACTCTGTAAGCCTTATGCACTGTGTGCTGGATGCAGGCCACTATGACACAGTTCGGAGCATGGAAACAACACAAATAACCAGAACGTGCATGGCCATTGTTTGCTGCTGCAGATGTCAGTTCATTTTACCTTCATCCATTCCCCCAAAAAAGACAGTTCTCCTGACAAATAATTGTTCTGTTACCTTGCTGGCAGAGCCTTTTAACCTCATGCGCACTAGCGGAATTCCGCTCGTACGCTGAGATTTTTAAAAGCGCATGTTACGTGACGAGCTGGGCTCATCATCAGCGTGCGAGGAGGCTACGCCATGACGAGCCCAGCTCGTCATCAGCGTGGAAGGGGTTAAATCGCATTCCAGAGAGCAGGAATTTGGTTTGCATGCAGCACGCAACATATTTCTGCCCAGTTCTCCTTGCCTCCAATCTCTGCTGTCTTGTTTCAAATCTTATCTTTGGACTTCTCAGTGTGATTGGGTCAAGGGAGGTGCTTTCATGGTGTTGTAGGCAGACTTGAATGATCATCCGAATTCTGTCCTTGTGAAAGTACTAATTTGAAATCGATGGAAACTGTAATGGTTTCCATTTATCCACACACAAAAGGGCTGCAGCATCCTGATCCCAGCGGCCGGAAAGCTATTGTGGGTTCACCGCTCACATTCGTTTCAGATTCCTTCTTTACGTTTCTATGTACTGCACTCTTTGGGATACAAGCATTGGTAAAGCTAGTAGGTCTGGCCTTGGCAAGCCCTTGCTATTGTTGACTTGTTTTTTAAACTTTTATTGCAAGTACAACCCACAAAAATAACAAGCATTGGAAATGCAATAGGTCTCGCAGTAGTAAAGTTTGAGCTATAGGTGTTATTTATTTTTTTGTTTTTTATTTATGTGTTGTTTTTTCTAAATAGCTAAATTAATAGCTTTCTTCTTTACAAAGCCAATAGTTATAATTTTTGTAAATGTGACACCTCTAGCATTTGTAAAGCAACATGTTTTGTATTAACGGGACTTATATGTGACTTATATGTATTGATATAAAAAAAAGCAATGGCTTTAAAAAACAATTAATAATTAATACGTAAATAAAATGGATTTTATTTTATATTGCCAATAGCTTAAAGTTTATTAAATATATTTAGTGAAGATGCTGTGGTTGCGCTGAGTGAGGGTGAGTGAGGGTGAGGGTGAGTGAGGGTGAGGGTGAGTGAGGGGTTGAGGGTGAGTGAGGGTGAGGGGTTGAGGGTGAGTGAGGGTGGGTGAGGGGTTGAGGGTGAGTGAGGGTGGGTGAGGGTGAGTGAGGGTGAGTGAGGGTGTGTGAGGGTGAGTGAGGGTGAGTGAGGGTGAGGGGTTGAGGGTGGGTGAGGGTGAGGGTGAGTGAGGGTGAGGGGTTGAGGGTGAGTGAGGGTGAGTGAGGGTGAGTGTGAGTGAGGGTGAGGGTGAGTGAGGGTGAGGGGTTGAGGGTGAGTGAGGGTGAGTGAGGGTGAGGGTGAGTGAGGGTGAGGGGTTGAGGGTGAGGGGTTGAGGGTGAGTGAGGGTGAGGGGTTGAGGGTGAGTGAGGGTGAGGGTGGGTGAGGGTGAGGGCGAGTGAGGGTGAGGGTAAGTGAGGGTGAGTGAGGGTGAGTGAGGGCGAGTGAGGGCGAGTGAGGGCGAGTGAGGGCGAGTGAGGGTGAGTGAGGGGTTGAGGGTGAGTGAGGGTGAGGGTGGGTGAGGGTGAGGGTGAGTGAGGGTGGGTGAGGGGTTGAGGGTGAGTGAGGGTGAGGGTGAGTGAGGGTGAGGGATTGAGGGTGAGGGGTTGAGGGTGAGTGAGGGTGAGGGTGACTGAGGGTGAGGGTGAGGGGTTGAGGGTGAGTGGGGTTGAGGGTGAGTGAGGGTGAGGGTGAGTGAGGATGAGGGGTTGAGGGTGGGTGAGGGTGAGGGTGAGTGAGGGTGAGTGAGGGTGAGGGTGAGTGTGAGTGAGGGTGAGTGAGGGTGAGGGGTTGAGGGTGAGTGAGGGTGAGGGGTTGAGGGTGAGTGAGGGTGAGGGGTTGAGGGTGAGTGAGGGTGAGGGAGTTTAGCGGAGAAGCAGGACGCACTGTTTATTGTAAGCTGCGGAGTGCTAACATTTTACCCCCACCTGCAAGTGCTAGCTCCAAATTAATTTTGAGGAAAGACGCTGCGTCATTTCAACTTTTTTTAAATTAGGAATCCCGACAGAACACATTGACATCGGTGCTGATGATGTAATTAACTGCACGAAGTGTCTGAGCCAAACAGGCTTTTATGTAAGCAAAAGGTAATGAAAAAAAACTCTTACTTAGAGAGTTTTCGCAGTAGGAGACAGAGATTATGGGGGCGGGTTAGACTGCATCTTCTGGTTGCGTGTACTCTTTGCTGCAACAGTACAAAGACAACAGGGACACTTCAAGATAAGGGCCAACAACAGCCAGCAGGCCACTGTGCGTGCTATCACCAAGTAGTAGAATTGGCTGAAGGTGGGCCTGTCTGCTTCTCTGCCTGGATAGGAGCCAGGGGGAGTCGGAGCACAATAACCTGCATGAAGGCCACTGTTCAAAGTATACTTCGAGGCACTGAAAAGCATCCCCGCAGTCAGGAGCGGATCCTGTACCAGAGACACCTAGAAGGAGCATGGCAGCATCGGACCTCAATGTATGTGGCAATATACATCTGCATGGCCAAACCGCAGAGAGCTTCTTGCTCAGACTGCCCAGCGACGGGGAAGCTCTGTTATCTGAAAATACCGGAATGAGATACTCTGGCGAGCACTGAGAGCTGACGACACCCATAGCTTCCACAGTTGTGTGTACAGTTATCTCTTGAAGGAAACTATGGAGAGTTTCAAAGCTTTACATCGCGGAATAAAAGGAAGAAGTTAGTAAACAGAGTAACTGTGTCCCTAGGAATGGACTATGATGGCAAGTAATCCAGCCTGGCGGTATCTTGCAGGACTGTCTGCAACAGACAGACTTGTGTTCGCAGTTACATTTCTCTTCTGCAGAGACATCTTGCAGTCGAGGCGAGGGTCTGGTAACCGCAATCTGCTGTGAGCGAAGGTCTCCAGCACAGCTCTAACCTGGATAAAACATCTTGTGATCCGTGTGGAAGCGACAGGAATTTCCTAAAGCAAGCTCGAACAGGAGAGTAGGCTATGACGGAATATACTGGAAGCACAAATGGGCAGAGGAACACGAGCTACACGAGTCGAGATAGTGCTGAAAATCAAAAGATGTACCAGATTACTGCAAAAACAAGTATGAAAAGAAGAATATTGAGAAAAGGAGAGGGGAGGACGGAGAGATGGAAAAAGAACGGAGAGAGAGGGATAGAGAGGAGGCGGCGAGGTAGCGAGACTTGGAAGTGTAGTTAGGACACTAATGGGGGTGGGGCAGTGGGGAGATTAAGTGACAGCAGCCTGGCGGCAGTGAAAGAAGTGTAATTAGGGGGAGGAGAAGTGAAGCCGGGTGTGCTGGAGAAGCAAGACAGAGGGAAGAGAGAGATGAGGAGGGGGCAGGGGAGGGGGCGGAGCGGGGAGAGGGAACAGACGGAGGGAAGGCAGATAAGGGGAGGGGGGAGGAGAAATGCGACACGGCGGGCAGTGGAGGGGGCGGAGCGGGGAGGTGTGAAAGCAGCAGGGGCCTGGAGTGGCTGAGGGAACTGATGTGCACGCGCTTTTAAGCTCAATGCGCATGCGCATTGAGCTTAAAAGTCACGGGCACTGCAAGGAATCGCCACGATTCCTTGCAAGTTGGACAAAGAGTGGATAAGCCCCCATAGTCTCGCTTGCTCGATGCGCATGCGCATCGACAGGCGAGAACTAAAAATGAGTAGAAAACCAAGTAGATATGCCACCACCAACATGTAAGGGCCATATTATTTCAATAACTAATTTTTAAACTAAAAAAAAAAATAATTTCAGATAATTTAACAGAACAGTAGGGTATAATTTAAAGCACTTGCAGTTATGACAGGTATTGAAACTCTTTATACTTATAATACTTATCAGAGAAAAAAAATATGTTTACTGTTTCAAAAGAAAAAGAACTAATTGACCTTGAAGTTCTGGAATCTGAAGACATAGGTTAAACACACAATGATGACTTGAAAAAGGATAAATAAAAAAAGCATTGGCAAAGTAAAATATTTCCTATTCATCTTGTATACTTATTTTAAGGCAGATGTGCACATCGGATTGGGTAAGATGCCATCAGCCAATAGCTTAAGTGAGCTGACCCATTGCTCCATGTTGTATCTTGTGGTAGACAGATACAAACCATGAAGGACAGAGAACAGACTATTGGATGAAATTGACTTGCGTGTGTGTGTGTGTGTGTGCCCGTATCTGTTCATGTTAAAATAGAGAAAGCTGTCTCTCGGCCACCCCTAATAAAACAAGCATTGGCAATGCCTATAGGTCTGGCTTTAAAGGTATTTTGTACGGTAATATGAAGCGTTACAAGTAAACAGCATGGGAATAGATATGTATTTTTATGAAGCATTGATCTGTAGAATTATATTGGTGTAGGTTAAAATGTCAGGTGACAGTTGCTCTGTCAAACCATACCTTAATATACATGTAGGTTAATGACTGCCCTCCTCCCGTCTGTGCTGTTGCGTCCAGAGAAAAACACCATCCATGATCTAGCTAGCTAAAACACTTTAATAACATTCCAATGTTATGTGTGTGCCTATGAAATTTCAGGCTGATGCAGCTGTATAAATAAACAAAATAATCTCAGGTAGCAGAGGGAAAGCACTTTTTTGCTGAAGCACACAGATTCTGCCCAATCAAAACATGGGCGCATGTCTCCCAACATGTGAATGGGGTCAAAGCCCCTCTCTAGTAATGCTCAATTGTCTGACAACAGCTGAGCTATCAAGCCAGACCATAATGAACTGAGAAACTTGAAGAGAGTATTTTGTATGTCTTCTTTACTGTTTAATTTGAGTCAGTGGTTAACGGTGGGGCCAGCACCACTCATTTTAAGGGACCAGCACTTAATTTTCCTCATTAAACTTATACCCAGAACAAGAAACTAAAAAACACCCATACGTTATTGATGGAGGAAGAGAAAGACTGAAAAAACATCAAAAAGGAAGAAAGCAAGAACTTGCACGAGTGAGATAAAGGTGCATGGAGTGGCTGGTAGTGAATTAAAAAGGCAGGAGGTGGCTTTAGATCAGACAACTTTGACATTCAGTCTTCTAACATTTAAAAGCACCTGTTGCCGGCTTCTGAGCGGAGCTTTGGGCCCCAGCATGTATTCTTTTACAAATTAAGCACTGGCTCTTCTTCCAATACACACAATTTACTTTTTGGCAGCCTGGGTAAAATAAGTGTGTAAAATAAGTGAGTCAAACCCGTAAGCATGAGGACACACTTCTCCTAACTTTGGTTCCTAATCAACTGTACTAAGTTGCCACTAATAGGGAAGGACCCTCGTTGTTGCTTCCTCATCATCTCTCCAAAATAAATATTAGTTTAGTTTCATGACTAAAGAATGTAAAACACATTCTGGACCTCTCTTTCTCCCCAGTTTCATTTGCCTCTGTCATATTGTTAAAGAGAAGATCTCAGTTATAGTTAAGCTGAAGAAATTCATTTTGCCTTTTTGACCAATGAGGGAGTCCAGGCTCATGTGCTTAGGAGCAGCTGCAGCAGAGGTGGGTGATGCACATGACCCTTGTATCAGAACTGTTGTCCTCTTTTCAACTGCACCAATGAATGACACACCGCATGAGTCATCCCTTCATCATGCTTATGTGTCCTCATTGTATACACATTTATGAATACGAATATTCTCACAAGTTACAAATATTGCATTCATTTGTCAGCTAATAAATCCCTGCAACAAAATTTCTGCTTTGCTTAAATGGAAAAATGTCCAGGTAAAGTATTCGGCCTCCTCCGCTCACACCAACCACTGTTAATGGCAACTGCTAAACACTGCGAATTGCACAAGAAATGCGGCACAAAACTGTACATTTCCTCTTAAGTGTGTCACAATGAATAGCATATTTCCGATATACTCTGGAAATAATACCGGCAATTGCGTTTTTGATGAGGAGCGGGGAGTGAGTGGGTTTGGCACTTTTGTGTATTTGGTGAGTCTGATCAAATCTCAAAAACGACCCTACTTCTAAACAACGACGGATCACTAAAAGTCACAAGCACACAGGGAAAAGGACAGACTTACCCCCATAAGGAATGTGGACCCCAAATATGCCCCGAATGGGAAAGGAGGAAAGGATCGACAAAAGAAACCTTCTCCGAGGAAATGCAGAAGTTCCCAGTGGCAGACAAACACTTCCTTTTTAACAAATTTTGATCCATTTTTTTTTACTACTATAAAAAATGAAGCCCTTCTCTTAAAATGTTCTTAACTTTTTATTGCTGCCGGTTTTTGTAATGGTTTTTATTAACTGTACAATAAAGTTACTATCTATCTACCCTTGGTTTTTAAAAATTAAAATTTTCATTTTCTGAAGGAGGCATCCTTGGTCTGTTAGAATCTGGAAACCACTACCCCATTTTGACTCTGAAAAAAGATCAAAATAAATGGGTCCCCTAGAGGCCAGGCTTAGAAGAGATTACTTTCTGTCAAGTAGAGAAAGATTTTCTCCACAGCAAGTTAATCAGACCATGCTAGTTTAGAAAAAATCTGGCTTAAACCCAATTGTTGTTTTGGACTAATGCCAGATTCAATGGAGATTACCCCCCTTAAGGAGCTGCCTTTTAACACCACCTGACAAAGTTGTCAACGGTTTCTGCTCTGCAGTAAACCGAGGGCCCTACCAAACGCATTTTTACTTAGACACACAGTGGCTAAACCCCTTTGATATATCAGGCTCTAAGGGCTTAGAATACAAAAGGGATGCAAGAGGGGATGACTGCACGATGCGTCAGGGGGTACATGGGCTGTGGAAGGAGGAAGAGGAAGGTGAATCACACAGCATTAACATCCGGGCTGGACTGGCTGTAGCGGGCACCGGGCGTTTTGCTGGTGGTCCGTAAGGGTTGGGGCCGGTTTTTGACAAGTCGGGCACGTTTTGTTGCTGGAGGCCGGTTTTGCAGCAGTGCTGCAATATCAGCCCCTGTAACAAAAGCGGCAGCGGTGCTTGACACTAGCAACCCTCCCCGCCAGGACCACGGTTTCTCAGTAGCACACACACCCCACACCACCCCTTTTCCCCAGGGCCGGTCGGGCAGAATGCCAGAGGTGGTTTCTGTTCCCAGTCCAGCCAGTACTAAAAAGCACCACTTGTAGGAGAATGATCTGGATTGGATGATACATAAGTAGGGATGAGCTAGTAGATGTGTCTATTAGTAAAAATTTCTGGTGCCACCGGCCACCTCAAACCCATTCCCATGCGCAACAATTAAGGTACAGTTATATATATCATCCTGTATTAACAGCCAGCCCAGCTTATAGGGGAAGGTTACCTACAGCACTCCAGGTGTTTACATATGTTTATCTGAAACAACTGCAGAAATGTAATTTGAGCTAAGAATTGGACGGCTGCCATTTAGTGAGTGAAAACATCTTTTTTTTGGAAACAAATAATTTTGAACTTTAAAGGCTGGAGAAAAACAAAACCTGTAGCTGAACAACACCAGAACTTTCAGGTTGCATGGTAGGATATAGAGAAAAGATCATCAGAATGCTCAATTTAGAAATATTCTGTGCAGTATACCATACAGTCTGTGTTACAGTCCTATAATTCCTGCCAAAATGAGTACTGCTTGTTTTGAAGATGAGGCACCTATACTGACCCACTAATTCAATGGCACATCTGTAAAATCTCCCCAGGGAGTATGTCAGTTTGACAGAACCACCTATGTCCAAGCTCCACGATCTTTGACGTGACATGTTTTCATTGGATACCTTGGGTCGCTGTCTGCCTCTAAGTATAGTGTGTTGACATTGATATAGGTGGCATCTTCTGAACATTGATGAAAGATGGAGGTCCTGCATTCAACGTGACATTGCTGTTTTATGATTTGTTCCTTGTTAGGTCATGATAGTCGACTCATATGAATCTGCGAGAGTTGCTCAAAAAGGGAGACACAGTTACATCCTACCCTGCCCACGCCCCGTTTTGCTGCTGTCTGCATATATCTGTATTTCTTTGCTGGAAGTTACATATGCAAGTCCCTCGGAGTGCCCCCCATAGACATAAGCCTGCCTTTGTTTCCCTGGTCCATGGGGATCACAGGTGATTCATGCCCCCTTTTTTTATTTATCCAGTTTTTTTCATGTGGATATTTTGCCCATTCTCCAGAGGGGAGCTGTAGACGCATAACAATAGAATCAAGAGGATCCAGCGCCTTGAGACCCTCATGGGTGATTTGCTGTGCTTCATAAATCCTGACTGATTGATTGAAATACACCTGTATTATAGCTTCTTATGAACGAATCATAAACGTATTGCGTTGATAGCGATGCTGGCAGGAAACAAATAGGGTGTCAGTGGTCTCTGGAATCCTTGTCTTTGTATTAATGGGCCTCCACCATTTCTCAATAAAGATCTTCTAATTGTTAATGATCTCTTTTGTGCAGAAATTGCACAACTACTCACGTGTTATTCTTGCTTGGCAGAACGGTTTACATCAGTGCATAAGCTAAATGTTCAAAGAGCCCATTGTCAACAGGTTGAGGTCAGCACAGCTGCTTGACACCCTGCGGTGGTTGCGGATTACAGGGCAGCCCTCATCCTCGACTGAACGGACATGGCATCTATTGCGCTGTGAACCATGATGGTCCTTGTGGGATATGTGATACACTGATAATGGTGAGCCTCTGCCAGCCGCAAATTGTACCCAATTCACAGACCCTTCGTATGCCACGCGGCAGTCATCCTGATTTTCAGTCAAGCCAGACTGAAAGTGAAGCATGCAGCCCATTGAACAACACAGAAAGCAGTAGAGCACGGTGCACGCCTATTCAACAGCAAACAAGCCCATTCAGAGAAGAAATATGCTCCTCACCTGCCAAAACTGGCAGCTTGGATCCAATACGACAGTGGCCACTGATTTATTAGCGATTCCTTCTCTTTTTTTTCACTTCCCCTTATTAGGATGACATTAATAGAAGTCAGCATTAATTTAACTGATTAGGTAGAAGGCTATTTTTTCCTCCTCATTAATGACTCACAATATTCGTCTGGTTCCCGCCAATCGATCAATCAGCCCGCCTGTTGCCAGGGCTGAGCGCAGCCGCGCGGCCCTGCTGCCTTCAGTTTCATTTCGGATATTGCTTTGTGTATGGCTCCCTGGAGACGCGTCCTCACTAACCCCCCTCTCGGTAATTAAAGAAGAAGAAACACAGAGGGGAAGGAAGTCATCAATGGAACTGGAAAAGGGAAGCTTTCATGTTGAATTCCGAGATGTGCATTTTATCAAAGGAGAACGCTGAACCCTTTCTAAAAGGATCTACTGGAAATGTCATTTGGAGTCTGTGTATAGAAGGGCACTTGTAAGAAATGGGCATTTTTGATCCTTATTCTGCGCTCTACAAGGCGGCTGGCTCGATGGCGGGCGCCATGATGCCTTCTCCGAAAGGTTGCCACAGAGTCGAAGCGCACTGTTCAGGGGACCTTTTGTTGAAGGTTCCTCTAACCTGCCTGTTGTCTTTCTGCTCTGCATCCCCAGCTCTTCTCTCAAGGATTCCCAAAGCACACATCTGCTCAAAAGGTCATTCTGCAACCATTTTAGATGAATGCGTATATGAAACAGAACTGATATCTGAACTGGAAAGATTTCAGACAATAGTTGACTTTTGCGCTTACCAGGAAGTGTAAGCTGGCGGAAGAAGGAAGCTTGAGGTGGAGCAATGACTGCACACCCTTGGTGTTCAGCAACGCTGACATTCAACAGAAACACAGCAGGCTCCTAAAAAACATTTTGGGCCCATTTAGGGGCTTTCAGTGTGAACATGAGAATAAAATGGCGTCCATGCACTTTTAATAAATACAGATACCCTCGTCTTTGGTAATCCCAGATGCTGTAATACTTCATGACTATTCCCATCCCAGTTAATATGAGGCCCTAGCGTGGGATTCAATAATTAATTTATTTCCACGGCTGGTGAGAGGATTGTTGCCACACTAAAAAAAAGTGTAATGAAGCCATTGTTCATCTCATAGCAACTGGGACACGTGTTATTTAAAGGCATCCTAATGCTTATTTGCTTGCACTGCCAAATGTCTTCCTTGCCATCCCCATCATTGTCAATTGCAGTTTTTCTCCAGGGAAGCCTAATTTTCACTCTGCCTAAGGAAAAATCAGCACATAGCTGGAAAATAAACCATCTTAGGTCTAGAAGCACTGCACAAGACTGAAAGAACATGTATAACAAGCACAGAGCATTGCATAGAAGGACTAGTGGTGAAAGTCTGGAATTGCAAGCAGGGGAGGTGGCCAAAGCAGTAAAGGAACATTCTAAAACATGGGATTATTACAGGAGATTTGTAATAATGTGCGAAGCGGAGTGGAGCCCAATAAGCAACCTCATTCATGGTCACCAAGGCAGCGGATGCTCTGCATATCCCCGAGATCCTGCTGCCTACACATGCAGCGGCCATCGGATACCGCGCCGGGCAGACTCACTATAAAAGGAAGTGATCACAGCCCCGAGTTTAGCATAAATAAAGCTGTTCCAACAAAAGGGAAAGCAGATCAATGCTAACTAATTCCTGTCAGTTCTAATCAAGGGCAAGGGATCAATAAAGACTTTAACCATAGATAATGGAATGAGCACAGGCCTGCAGTACAGCTGATTCGGAAGAAAAGAGATTTCCTGAGGTCAGCAGTTGAATTACAATTTGCTTCCCCTAAGCCCGTCGCGTGGCACAATTGTACTTGGTGTTGCAGCACAGTCTGTTTGCCTTACCTCATTCCAGCAGCAGCATGCCAGAAGCGGTCAGGTATATTGAACTGCCGTGCCTGGAGTAGGGGCAGCCACCAATCTGTTTTTTCATTGTTCACCCATGTGTGTCATGGCAATGTTAATGTAATTTCCTTACATGTTTTATGCCACGCAGAAGATACTGTCGCGTCCGGAATTCTATATGAACCTCCTGCTCAGAAATTACATTAAAACTATGATTCTGCCTCTCACTCTTCATAAAATTTGTCAGACACTGTAACCAGATTACCAAACAGGTAGATGCTCTCGCTTGAAAACACCCACTCGGGAGTAGAAAATATGTCTGACACCAAACCAAAGTTAGCACTGACTGAACGGTGTGGAATATGAGGCTGACACTGGGCAACAGGGGACACCAGGGTTATCTAGTATTTCCAAAAGCAAGCCTCCTGTCACGCTCGTCATACTGCACTCCACCATTGGGTAGTGACAATCTGATATGCCAACAGAATTCAGGAGGGCAAATTTGCCCCAAAGTGCTGTTCAAAAACCTACGATTTGTGTCCTTTCCTTATATATAATGGGATCACCCATGTTTTTTTCTGGATCTAGCCAAATATTCTCTTCATGAATATCACAATAATTATTCAATCTTTTGAGAAGGATGCCTCATTCTCTCATGCAACAGCACCCACATGCTGAAGACCTAACTGTTGTTTTGCTCATACCTCGGAAATTATGTCAGAATCACCAACGTGCTCTGTGGGGTGACCCTATTGATGAATAACACGCAGGGACACAACAGTGGCAGACCAGTCTCTCGCTTCCGCAATGGGGCTCTACTGATAAACAACACGAGGTCAAAAGACAGTGGCAGACCAGGCTTTGGCCTTGATGAGGTGAATCTATTGATGACAAATACCGAACAACATATGGTAGCATACCTGGCTCAGCCTCAGCGAGGTGACTCTGCGGGTGAAAACACTAGGGCAGAAGACTGCTGTAGACAGTGCTCTAGCCCCCATGAGGTGACTCTAACTATGAACAATACCATTACAAAAAACAGTGATAAGCCGAGCTCTAGACTCCATGAGGTGACTCTAAAAATTAACTATGTGCTGGCAAACCAGAGTGGCATACATGGTCCGGGTGTCTGCAAGGTGACTCTCTTGATTAACAAAATCCAGAAAAAAGACAATAACAGACCAGGCTCAGCGTCAACGAGGTGACTCTTTTGATGAAAAACCCCAGGACAAAAAAAACAATGTTAGACTAGGCTCTGTCCTCCACTAGGTGGCTCTTCTGAGAAACAACACCTGAACAAAGGCAGTGACAAACTGGGATATGCCTTCATGAGGTGGCTCTACTGATGGCCCTACTATACAAAACGCAGTAACAGACCTGGCTTGGCTTCAACAAGGCGACTCTACTGATAAACATACTGATAAGACACATATTTAACAAGTAATGTAAACACATATATATATATATATATATATATATATATATATATATATATATATATATATATATATATATATATATATATATATATATATATATCTCAACAAAGTGATCCTTTGCTCAAAAAGCGCTCAACAGCGGGTGCTCTGCAAAGGGGCCAGATACTGGCCCAAAAACAATCTTACATCACAAAGGATGTGGCACTCCTGGATGGTTTTTAGCTTATTTTTTTAAGAGTTTTCACCCCAAAAGCGTTTGGGGTGAAAACATATATAAATATATTTATATATATTTGGTGCCAATGGATGAATCTTCACAAAGTCTTCCCAATAAGTGTCAAGTTGGGTGTAGTTGTACTTCATAAGTTTCAGGGTGATCTATGAAGCAGGGGCAGAGAAAAGGGGGGTAATAAAAGAATGCTTTGCATGTTAATTCCTATAGGGATTTTAGACACAACTACAGCCTGAACTACTGGATGGAATTACACCAAATTTGGCAGAAAAGTAGCTCCTGGTATGGAAAGTGCCCTTTCTGTTATTTGATGTAAATCCATTCAGTAGTTTGAGAGTTATTAAAATAAATCCACATTTTTATATATAGGGTCACAGATCCTTCAAAAACCCTCCAGATCTTGTGCAGAGATCTGTTTGGCTGCCAACACTTCAAGCAGGAAGTGTTGGTAACCATCTTGGGACTCTGCTTCAGCCGATTAAGAAATAAAGAAAATAGTGCAGAGTAGGAATACCCTGACGGCATAGACCTTGTCCTTGGGTCCCCTTGGTATTCCAGAAGGGCAAAAAAGCTTTTTTTCTTTTTTAAAGAAAAATGCCACAAAATTGTGACCAAGTAGCAGATCTGTGGCAAAAAAACAAATATGTGCAACCTCTTGTGCTTGTTTACAGTATAGCCCCCAGGTGGGCCGGGTTGTAATAAGGAAAAAAGGAGGGAGCACATGGAGCCCACCTGCTAAGGCTCTTTTGAGCCCCGGGGACCACCACCTCCTTGGGGCTTATTTCATACATTGGAGGCGAGCCAGGCGGTCCCTCCATCATGAGCTCATTTAAGCACCGGGAATCACCTCCTCCCCATGGCTTTAGTATTTTGAATGGAGGGGGCCACGTGGACTCTCCTCCTGGGGCTATTTGAAGCCCTGGGGACCACAACCTCTGCAGGGCTAAATTGAAATATTTGCAGGGGGCCACGCAGACCCTCCAGGCCCCGGGGACCACCACATCCCCAGGACCTGAAATATATTTAACACTGGGAGAGGGGCCACGCAGCCTCCCTTCCAAACCTTTTATGGCCCTGGGGACCACCACCTCTCTGGAGCAGGCTCATGCAAACTAAAGGAGGCTCTCCTCCTGGAACCAGTTATGGCCCTGGGGACTGCCACCCCCAGGACCAGCTCCTATTATCTTCTGGGGATGGCCAACTCTCAGGAGATAGCAGTTTGCTTTTGATTGGTGGGAGCTTTGACAGCCCCTGCCAAGCGAGAACAAATACTAACTCCACTCCCAGCAAGCAGCAGCTGTCTAAATGCTCTCATTTTCTGGGAGCAGAGTTTTCATCTGTTTCCGTGCCCGCTGTAATACAGGCAGGGAAACAGGAGAAAGATTGGTCCTGCACACAGGGAGCTGCATATTTGGCAGCTCCCTGCATGCGGGAGCAATGGTGGTTCCTGCATGAGGCAGGGATTTGCCAGGGACAGCGGAGGCATTGAGGATTCCCCCCACAGTCCCCATCATAGCACACTGGGTGCCCTGGGTGGGCTATGGAGCACCAAGGTAAACATGGCTGGGACCTGTGGGATGGGATCCCCGGGGCCGAAATCAGTCCGGGGAAGGGGTCAACGTGGACCAATACCGAATTGCCCAAAAGGCAAAATAGAAGGTCAAAAAATGGTCAGCAAAGGCAAAACAGAGCAGAAAAGGCAAAACAGAGGGAGAAAAACCGGCAGAAAAGTTAAAACAGAGGGCATAGAAATGAGCAGAAAAGGCAAAACGGAGGGCAGAAAAAAGAGATGAAAAGGCAAAACAGGGCAGAAAAACATGCAAAAAAAGGCAAAATAGAGGGCAGAAAAATCATCAGAAAAGGCAAAACAGAGCAGAAGAGGGAAATACAGAAGGCAGAAAATCAGCAGAAAAGGCAAAATGGAGCAGATGAAGGCAAGAGGGCACTCAGACACTCGCACACCCACTCACAGACCCATTGAGATACTCATGCACCAACTCAGAAGACCCACTCAGAAGACCCACTCAAAGACCAATGCACCCACTCACAGACTCACTCACTCATGCATCTGCTCACAGACCCACTCAGACATTCAGGCACCCACGCACAGACTCCTGTATACCCACTCTGAGAACCACTCAGAGACTCACACACCCACTCACAGACCCACTCAGAGACTCATGCTCTCCCTCAAAGACCTAATCAGAGACTCATGTACTCACTCACAGACCCACTAAAAGACATATGCCCACTCACAGACCCACTCAGAGACTCACACACTGACTTACAGGTCCACTCAGACACTCATGCACTCACTCAAAACGGACTCACACACTCATGAAGGCACCAGCAAACTCAATCAGGTACTCTGATTCCCACTCATGGACCCACTGAGACACTCAAGCACCCACACAGACACCCACTTAGATGCTCATGCACCTACTCACAGGCCCACATAGACACTGAGGTGCCCACTAAAACACCCAGTGAGACACTAATGCAGGTGCTCTCAGACCCATTCAAACACTCATACACCCACTCACACACCCTCTGAGAAACTCATGCCTCACTCACACACTCACTCTCAAAGATTGCAGGTTGCAGTTATAAAATACAATTTAAAAAACATTAGAATGTTGCATAAAAAGCCAAAGGTCACTGGGACGTTTTAGTTAGGCGACAACATTAAAAAACTGTAGAAA
Organism: Lissotriton vulgaris; assembly: GCF_964263255.1. Lineage (NCBI taxonomy): Eukaryota > Metazoa > Chordata > Amphibia > Caudata > Salamandridae > Lissotriton > Lissotriton vulgaris. The sequence continues at coordinate 998,060,729 of NC_141695.1, read as the reverse complement.
TTTGCTAAAATAAATAAAGGCTAAAGGTACGTTATAGTTAGGAAATAGAATTTTAAAAAACCTTTGAAATTCACTGAAAATAACAAAGGTTATGGGGGCGCTATAGTTAGGAAATAACATCAAACAAGCAGGTGCAATGCAATAGGTCTTGCATTACTGATAGTTTGAGGTATTAGAGTTGCAAATAATAATGCAATGCAAATAGCTCATACTTTCAGTAATACGAGACCTAGTGCATTGCAAATGCTTATGTAGTGAGCCAGGAACCAGCATTGTATGTCACAGTGCAGGACCGCAAGCTTCTCCTAGAGGTCCCTAGTGAGCAAGGCACCAGCACTGCATGTCTAGGTGCAGTACTGCAAGCTGCTCCTAGAGGTCCCTAGTGAGTAAGGCACCAGCACTGCTTGTCAAGTTGCAGTACCAGAAGCTGCTCCTAGAGGTCCCTAGTGAGTAAGGCACCCGCCGGCATGTCTAGGTGCAGTTATACAGAAAATAACCAAGTTTTATTTACACATATTAATCATTCAATGGCAGAATCAGTGGTCTTGTGGAAGTTCATTCTTTACTAAATCTTTATTTAAAAGTCTGTAGCCATAGCCAATGCGTTTCATCCTTCACGGACTTCTTCAGGGCGAAATGAGTCTGTATCATAGAGTGGTCATAAGCCACTTTCAGTGTGTCCTCTATCAAGGACAGTTATATATCATAGGTCTCAAAAAAGGTTTTTAGTCCTCCTTATGATAGTGTTTTCTTTAAATTGATGGTAACTAGCTTTCAACCGGCTCCATGGCGTAGCGTCCTCCGTGATGCCATCACTGAGGACGCCACGCCATGGAGCCGGTTGATATCTAAACCAGAACGACCTACTAAAGGATTTACTGTTTTTTGAAGTTATTTACCAACGTGAAAGCGAATTACCATACATTTAGAGAAAACATCCCTGTAACCTTTGTTTTTTTCAGTGAATACCCAGGTCGTGTTTACACAGTGACATGCTTTCTCAGAAAGACATGAGCCTTTAAGCCGTTTTTTATGTTGTTAATACGTTATTTTTTTGATTTTGTGTTATCACTGTGTAACTTCGACCCGTGACCAAACGGCAAAATGCGTTCAGTGTTATTTGGGTTTATGATTATGCTGAATAAATTGACAAACGAAATGGATGCCTAGTGGTTCTTTCTGCACTGGAATGTACTTCTCCACGACTTTTGGAAAGAGATTGCAAGGGCCCCCCACCCCAACATGCACTGGGGCCGTAGGATCCCATCCCAGAGGATTGGGAACTGTGTGTGTGTGTGTGTGTGCGTGTGTGTGTGTGTGTGTGTATATATATATATATATATATATATATATATATATATATATATATATATATATATATATATATATGGAGAGAGAGAGATAGAGAAAGAAAGAATTACTTTAAAACATAAAATATATTTAAGCTAGTATAAACAAACATTACATTAAATATGTTAACTATCATTTTAACAGTCAAAATGTATTAAAATATGGATAACCAAAAATATGTAGCCTAATTTAATAATCTAAATCAATGTAAAACATGTTTTAAATAATACTATCAGATACATCAATAAATACATTTATATTTTAAAGTAATTAATTAAGAAACATATCAATTGTATTAACAATAGCTTTAAAATAAGCAAACACATTTTAACAACACATTGTGCAATTAATTAAAACATTTAAATACAAATGAAAATTAAGTTAAAAAACGTATTTTTAAAAATGTTATACACATTAAAACCAGTATTAAAAATAACAGTAATCAAAAATAACACTGGAAAAAAGTGGTGGACTTCATATGAGTCAGATTAGGTAACTAAAACAAATATAAGAAAATGTAGGAAAACCGTTGGAGTTTGGAGGAGTTAAATATACTATTACTAATCAAATGTAAGCAAAAGCATGGAAAATGTTGGGTTTGGGGGGGTGGGGTGGTGTGGTGATTTACTATTCCCACACTAACATCATAAAAACCAGGGAAGGTATTGGACTTTAGAGGAGTTAGAGTTACTATTCCCACTCTAATTTAGGCAAAAGCAGGGAAAATGTTAGACTTTGGAGGGGTATAAATTTACTATTCCCACTCTATGCAACAGTAGGGAAAGTGTTGGTCTTTGAAATGGTTATATTCACTATCACCGCACCAATGTCTTGAAAAGCAAGGAAAGTGATGGACTTTTATGGGATTGCTTATACTTACCACTTCAACCTAACAAAAGAAGGGAAAGTGTTAGACTTTGGATTAGTTTGATTTACCATTTCCACTACAACATAAGCAAAAGCAGGGAACATGTTTGGACTTTGAAGGGGTTATATTTACTACTCCCACTCCAGTCTAGACAACAGTATGGAAAATGTAGGAGTTAGCTAGGGTTACAGATATCATTCCAATAGTTTTCAAACTAATATTTAACCCCTTAAGTGCTGCTGACGGCCAATGGTCGTCAGCAGCGCTACCTCCCCAGTGCTGCGCACGACCATTGAACGTCCATTCAGCACTAGTTCTAATGGACAGCGCAGCACTGGGGAGAAATGTTTACACGCAGCTAAGGTGTTAAATACCCAACAGAAAAGTATTATAACAAAATAAAAATATATACCATACAAGTAGAATTAATGTAACAAAAGCAATTAATAATACAAGAATAATGTAAGAAATCATAAAAAATCGCTTCTAATAAATTATGAATAATATAATAATAACATTAACATATTAATTGAATTAAATAAAAACCGTTCCAACAAAGAATAAATGTAACATATATTTGACAAACTGCATAACAAAATACCCTAATTAAACAGTCAACAATGAATTATAAACAACAAACACTTTACATAAGGCATAGTCTATTAAAATCAACATAGTTAAATAACAATTGATTACGTAATGAAAATAAAAAATAATGCCCAAATATAATTTATGTAACATTCCACTCTGCTCCCCTTTAAACTTAACACCTGCTACAAGAATATAAATTACTAATTAAATATTAAAAAAATGTAATTACACATTAAACAAAATTACAAATGATACTTTATTTAAAACAATAACATTACATATCAAATCAACTAAAACAATATTTAATTTGACAATATTAAAATAGGCAATATTATATGCAACAATATTTTAAGTATGATATATATAAATACAACAATTTTCTTACCTTTTTTGTCACTCAATATTTTTGTAGTGGAAATATTTTTGACAATATTCATGTCACTTGATATTTTTGAATTTATATTGTTCACCGACTCTACTGATGAATAACGCCCGACAAAAGACAGTGGCTGAATGAGTGCTATTATCAAAGAATATATATCTGCAGTGAGACTTTATATGTATAGAAGACAATTGAAGGCGATATTAAGACTCCGTTCCCGGCTTGAAAGATATAAAGCAGTTGAGGTTATGTGGTATGCGATCAATAGGTTCATCTGAGTTTCATGTGCGACAGCTGGAAGCACGAAGACGACATATTTGATAACCTCTCACACATCTAGGGTGGAAGGATGGTGTGGAGAAGTACTGGACACCATGGCAACAGAAAGGGAAACGTGCTCAAAGATGGATAACCAAAGAAAATGTGACAACGCGAGGGGATGTATGCAAAATACAACCTGGGAAGATTAAACTGGGCTCCGGGAGTACGTATCTGGTGCTTGACAGTGCTCTCAAATTGCCTATTTAATTAGTCGGTTTTCTTGGCTTTTGCTATTTTCACAATAATGATCCATTATTTAGGCAAAGTTGATTAGACAGTAAATATACTGAACTGCTGATTAAAGGACGCGTTTTCTATTCTAATCACTGTTGGAAGTATATACATTAGTCTCTCTCTCGCTCGCTCCATTGTGTGCTGTCTTACTCTGTTTCTCACTCTTGTTCTTTCTTTCTCCCTAGTCTTTTCATTTAATTCTCTTCCCCTTCTCCTTCTCTATGTCTGCATCATCGCATTCTATCTTTCCCTCTCCTTCACTCTTGTCTTCTCCCCCTCTTCGCCTGTCTCTTTCTCCTCTTCAACCTACTCTCGCTCTCCGGTACCTTCTTCATCCCCTCTTCCTCCATTTCTCTCTCTCTCTCTCGCTTTTCGTCACCTCATTATACCCCTCCATATCTGTCTTCATCCCCACCTTCCCTTTCACTTTCTCTGCTTCATCCTATTTCATCTTTCAAGGCTCTTCTTTATACCCTTTATTCACCCTCCCTCTTGCCCTCATTCCATCTATTCGTCATCTCATCTTTCTTCTCTTCCTCTTGTCTTCATTACAGTCTTTCCGTTTCTCTCTCTCTTTCTTTTCCTTCCTTCTCCAATCCTTTCTTTAGTAACGAGGGAGTTGCACAAACTGAATGAAAGCTGCCTTCAGTTGTCATATCAGACACTTACACAGTAAAGAAAGTGACTACAGGTCCACATTTATGGTCGTCAGAAATTATAAAGGCAATTATATGGTCTCTGATAAGACAGAAGACTAAATGAATGGTCTTCCGTGGATTTGTTGAGATAGGCAAGAGCATAATTTTTACGTGTGTGTAAATGCTCTGCACAAGCACTATACAATGTAAACCCGGAACTTTTCATGTATTTAGGCCAATTCAGTGATGTGAGAGAGACAGATAACGAGAGAGAGAGAGAGACAGAGACAGAGATAAAGAGAGAGTGTGGCTCAGCTTTTCAACCTTCTCAGGCCATGGCTTGTGAACAATGTCTGTAAAATATGGTATCAAGGTTCCTAAACACATTTATTATTTTATTTTTATTGTATCTAGCAACGCTAGGTTTGCTTTTGAATTTGTGGGCAACAGAAATCAACGTCTGTTTTACATTGCTGTCAGCAAAATCCACTGAATTTACCGGTTTTCTATCACCCTCTTCCTCGTATTTTATTTTAATTTTGTGTAAATAATCTCGTGCTTTACAAGTGAAGGATTCTGTTACAGTTGACTATAGTTTGTGGTGCGTTATTGTTGGAGTGTAGAAAGACCCGTAAATTCCTTGATGAAACTTCCCAATTTGTAAGCATGTGTCAGAGTTTGTGGGCTGAATGTTTTCTTATTGTGAAGCAATAATGTATATTTTCAAAGCACACCTACTTGAGTCAAAATAAATCAGCTGCTCGCATTGCAAGACTAACTGTTTTGAAGATGTAATCAGCCTGTAGTTGCTAGAAATAAAACAATCTGGTCCTGAACTTGTTTTAAAAAAATGGGAAATTATGTTTCTACTTAGGAAGGTGACAAGAATCAGCAGACGGACAAGCGTTCCACGTCTTCATGGCTTTCCTGCAGTGTCCAGTGTGCTCTGGGCAAAATCATTACATGAAGTTTCAGAGTAGCGGGCTAACTGCCTACTTGGACACTGCTACAGACTTATCAAATGATTGCTAAATAAAAGTTATGCTCACCTTTACACATTTTTACTTGGGGAACCGAAAACATCTCCAAACAGGTGTTCAGGCGTTTCAGTTTACTGAGACATATACTAGTCTAGATATGTTACTTGTATACAAAATAGTTTCGTTTTTAGATTGGAGAGAGGGTTTAAGAAGACTACATTTTGGCAAAGTATGTACATATCATTCTAGGTGTTTGTTTATGTACTATGACAGAAGTTAAGAAACAAGTTTTTACTATCTTTCCTAGTATATTCCTAGTATTGATATGATCTAAACTTCTCCCACACATTGAGCCGCAGGGATCAGATTTCAAACCTACTGGCGCAAGGCCTTTGTCAATGCACAATTATGAATTTAAAAAACTAGCTGGACTGCAAATCAGGCACAACCCAAATGAACAATACTGTGCATGAAGTGTTTACTAGTAATGATACGTACCACAAGATAAATTCAGAGACACAGTGGAACTCCAAACCCTCTTTTAAAATTGAATTACACAAAGGACATGTATTTTAAATGATTGATTATAAAATCCTAATCAAGTGCATACAATACTAATTTTACCACATAAAATACTAAAATGCATGAAACCATATTACGGTCAGCAAAACCTGTAGAAACATTTTTGAATTTTTATCATCCTAACACCTTCAGGCTATTCCTTAGTACTATGCTATCCTTTAGCTAAAGCAGTAAGCAACAAGCCCGTGCTTGAGTTTCTGAGATTGATCACACAACATACCTGTGTTTTTTTTATATGAAATAGCAAGTCAGCTATTCTCTGTCACTACTTGCTCAGGGCTGTAAAATTAACAGCGACAGATTGAAAGCCACATCTTCTCACTGCCCCCAATATTGCATTGTTGGTTGGCTCTGTAAACTGGGGCTACCTCTGACATGATAGTCCTAGCACGATGTCTCTCTATGATTCAAAACTTGAATTTTTATAGTATCTGATTAACAGTTTTATCTTTGCTTCTACAAAAGCATGCAGGACTTGCAGACACTAAAGCATCAATAAGACGACAGTCTTCGCGACATGCATCATATCTTATTGATTATAGGTAACCAGCTATAGAAACAACCAAGTAGAAGTATTAGAATCTGATACAACCAAAGAAAAGCTGGAATGGGAACTGTCACAGTGTGCATGGCAGTGTTGTAGAGTGCTGCTTGATCACCCCCACCAAACACAAAGGACATGGTCTCTTTTTCTAAAGTTAGATTATTTGAATTGATGAGAATGTCACTATCATAGGGACTTCAGTGAATTGGGAGCCACCCTGCTTATCCTCAGATTTTTACAAAAAATAGATCTGGATATTGTGAGCACCGGAATTGCTCTAAAGGGCAAAGCAAATTGCATTAAAAAGGACAAGAACAGGCCAAGAGTTTGAAATGTTTTGCGTGGACTGAATTACTTCTATGACTGCACACTTTTAACTTAATTTCACACCTCCTGAAATAACATAGTGAATCTTTGCTCAGTGTGTGGTAAACTCTAGTTCAACTTAACTACACATGCATATATGTGAATTTAATTTGGATGACTAACAGAAAAAATATTCAAATTGGGTGAAGTTAAGAGAAGAGCAATACTTTCTCATACTTCAGAAGATGAGATTGGTAATTTGTCAACTCCGATAGTGTGTCTAACTGCAAACTCCTTTCTATTGAGCCTTAATGGCAATCTTTGGTGAGGTATTCGCAGTTTTGGATTTAAAAATTAGGAAAAGCTCATTGTTTCTACATTATAGCACCTCACACTACCATCTGGTTCAGGGCCAACCGGTTATGTGCCTGGAACAAAAGCAAAGGAAGCAACAGGACTGTTAATTGATAGGGTTTCTATGTGACTCTATCTCAGTCTGCATTGGAACATATTGATATCACACTATGATACATTAATCTGTGTTGCTATACAAAGACTTAAGAAACCCATCAGATGCGAATATGTGTACTAGAGGATCATTAGGAGCTGAATAAAATTCACTCAGGTGAACTATTAAAGTTCGCACAAGGTTGCTTTGTGGTGTGAGCAGAAAGAAGGACAGAGATCGCGAAGAGAAGCTACACTGTTTCGTCTCCCCATTCTCCAATCTGCTTATTACAAAAAATGGAAACCTGCTACATTACAGCTGCTCCACTAGCCCCCAAGATCCTGCTCATGTGGAATGAGGCACTTTGAAGATGATCTCTTTCTCTCTCTTTTTTCTCACTCTCTCTTTGACTAAGACACAGCAGTCTTCTGGTGCCTATCCTGACTATGTTCTTCACCTGTATGAGCTTTGTAGATGGTACCTTTGTATCTGAAGATATTCAAGGGATGGCGATATGATGGTTGTGTCCTCCCATTTGGGTCTGGGTCGGGCCATTTCTGGATATTTAAGCCTGTGCATGTGTATTAGATAATATGTGTGGACATGTCTGGCCATTTCACGTTAGGTATGCTCATATGAATTATGTGCCTGTGAACATGTGCCTTTGTCTGAGCTTTTTGCAGTTTGGCTATTTCTGGGCTTATTGGGGTTGTGCCTGGAGTTTTGAGTTTGTACTAGGATATCTGAGGCTGTGTCTGTCCATACAGGCAAACAAGAGGGGTGCCTGAGCAACTGAGGTCGAGAATAGGCGTGTAGTAATGCCATTGGATATCTGAAACTATATTTAGACATCTGAATCTGTGACTAGGTATGTGAGGCCCTGCTTTGCACATGAGCACGGTATCGTTGTATATGATGCCTGCTTTGTCATACAATGGATGTACTTTTGGATGCGAGCCTCAAAGGAGGAACTTAAGGCCTTTATCGAGCCCACTATTGCGAATGGAGGCAAGAGATGCCTGTGTCTGAGTATGTGATAGCTGTGCCATTGTAATGTGGTGACTGCATGCTTTTTTTAAAACAGCACCATGGCGGCGCCCTAGTTAATGTGAGTTTTCGCTTAGACTTTTTACTATGGCTTATTTACTAATCATACAATTTGATGCAATTGTGTTTTCATTTCAGTCTTATCACTTTCTGTGATGTCATAAGGGTCTAGGATCCTGTGTTATCACTTCTTGTGAGGTGACTGGGAATGCCTTGTTATTTCACTCTTTTATGCCATTTGAGAGAAAGGGCATACAAAGTCACCTCTGACACCCCTGCTATATCGGTGAATCGCTATCCAAGAAGTTGCACTGTCTGCCAAAACTTGACATGGGATTCTTAATAAACTAGTTCTGTTTATTGTTTTTGTTTCTTTTTTTTTTATTCCTACACCATTCTTCAATTGAAAGTCAGTAATTGAAAAGGTCCGCCAAAAGGTGGTCCGGTTATGTTACGATACAGATCATGTATTTTTCCCCATCTACCCTCCTGGTTTGATTGCTGTTTGCCTAGTTACCTCTTCATTTAAATGAAGTTTGTTTGTGCCCATTATACCCAAAACAATGAAGCATGCACCATTCGAAAACTCACTGTTAAAACACGTTCGGAAAGCTACCGAATTAAAATCAGAGCCAAACTTGAATATTTTGCACTTGAATTTCTTCTTAGTTCAGAAGTACAGCCTAAATGAAACCTAATCAGAATCTTGCACTTTGTTTTGCTTTAGTTGTTTGTACGATGTGTTTAGTTGTCAAATCTCCAGATCAAGTCTTCATTGCGTTTCTGTTATTTATTTTAGGCGACTACATTCCAATTACCTTTACTGTGATTGCCACTTGGCTTGGCTTTCCGACTGGTTGCGTCAGAGGAAGACCATTGGTCAGTTCACGTTCTGCATGGCACCCATACACCTGAGGGGTTTCAACGTTGCTGATATTCAGAAAAAAGAGTTTGTCTGCACTGGTAAGTGGTGCATACTATTCATCCCCCTTGTCTTTGCAATTTCTGTAATAAAAGAGCATTTGTCTTTGCATGAAAGAGAATAATTACAGAGCCCTGTTCCGCCCTATTTCGTTCTTTGCCAACACATTTAATTTTAACATTGTTCAACAGTTAGGCGTTTTAATGATATTTTAAGCTCTCATTTGTCTAAAAAATGGGTTCAACATGAGTGAGTCTTATTTTAATATGTTTTCAGATTGGGTAATACAAAATTAAGTTAAGTGTTGATGGTATTTCACTGACATTTTGACAACTAAAAAAATAGTCTAAGGCTTTCATTTTGACTGGTGATTAACTGTGAACTTTAGTAAATAAAAATAATGGTAAATGAGCGCATTATAAACAGAACATACGATAGGTAGTTGTGAGTCACTTATTAGCAGTAGAACGTGTTAGCAAGCACTACTTTGGGAGTGGAAGGTAAAGGAATAGAGACAGAGGGACAGTGACTGAATTAAAGAGAAAGATGTGTTAAACCAGTGCAAATACACAGATTTCCAAGTCCTTGTGAAAATCCAAAATGAATGCAATATTATTAACAACCCACCAGCTAGATTGATCTAACAACTGCACCTATGCCCACAACACCAAGACTAAACAAGAACATTTCTGTTCTCTCTTCATGTATTTTCCCCTTCAATGCACATCTCACAATGATCTCTTTGGGGATCCTTTCTGGCAAAAGTATGTAATCACTCTGTCCTGACAGCTGTCGGTTCCTACAGTTCTGAACCTCTGCTGATAAATCAAGATATTGCTGTATGCCTTTGTCTGAAAGACATGTCTACACAAGTTCCCCTGTATTTGTAATCTGAGTGGTATTGCAGCTAAAGACCTTTCCAGTTCATACTTAATTTTGTTGAATAAATGCAACTATTGTTGATTTCAACTCGTTAATATCTGGACTGTCCCTACTCTTCCTGACTTCAATCTGTTTATGACCTAATTTGTTAAGTAGAGAATGTCGCTGCTCTCATGATATTTTGCTGTCATGGTGTAGGATAACTTCACAAAGGGTGGAGCCTTCTCCCGTGACCTGCTTCTCTATCAAAAGGATCTTCAGCCCTGGGGATGATTGATGGTTTAAACAAAACAACATTGACTATTCTTGGTAACTTCCTTTGTATCCCTAACACATGCCCATACCCAATACTACGCTTCTCTTTTGGTGGTGTTTTTGCTGCTAATACAAATGTGAAAAAACATTAGGCTGCAGCATAAAAGTCACTTGAGGAATCCAAAATAACTTTTAACGGGTGCACATTGTCTGAAACTGAAGTATGAAGACCGAAGTGATTGTATCACTGGTTCATGATGAAATGCAGACCTTTGATCTCTGGCCAAGAGGTTCATACCCTACTCCTGCCCATCAAAGAAGAACCTATACATTGTCATAGACAATACACTGGGGTAATGCCCACTAGTTAGAGAGCACCTGAATGCAGTTTCTCTTGGTCACTATATGTTAGAAAAATATCCCTCTAAAGCCACTGTTCCAAATGTGGAAATAAATTCCAATCACTCCACAAACAGTAGTTTGCAAAGTGGATCAGACTTCTGAGTTCTGCAATGCTTATTGTACCCCTGCTGTTCTCCCCCAACACATTTAGGTAGATCAGATACGTAAAAATGTGTTCCAAAATGTACAACAAAAGTCATAATATGTAACTCAGGGTTTTATACACCAAATCTGCATGTTGTGCTGCATTTGCCCCTCCAAAACCCAGGACAGAAGCTATTTGCAGCTCTCCGTAAAAACCTCATCCTGGGCTAATGCATGTTTACTGATTATGATAAATTACAACCTCTTCTATGACCTACTGGGAATCGGTGCCTTATCATGCATCCATTCCTATGAAATAACCAATCTCTTGTACATTGCGTGCCATATTATGACATAATTAATCTTATGCTTCTTATGTGTGTGGAAGAGTGAAACAAATGAGCCATTTACTGTCTCTAGTGGTATGGATGTGACCTTAAAGCGATCTTCATCACTTTTAAAGGAAAACGTATTAAAAGTGGAAGATTGTTCATTACTGTTTCCCCACCCCCTTGACTGTCCAAAGAATATATGATCTTTTGATTTAAATTACTGGCTTTGTCTTTGTCACTTCTACTGGCTGTCACATTCAGAAAATTATTTAGGAAGGGGATTTTAAATGAAACTATATAGCCAATATTGGTATTGGTAATATTTTTTTCAGTGGGGTTGCTACTGTGCATCTCATAGAGGCACACATGAATAAAACAGAAATGGAGAAAGCGTTTGGCCCAAGAAAGGAAAAACAACCAGGCTAGTCAGTCATGCTACTGTCAATCTGACTGTATAAAGATAAACTTCAGATTACTCCGAATACATTGCCATACTAAATTCTGACAAGAACATCACTTCTTCACTTGCTGAGGAAGGTTGGCATAAGAATGATCCCGGAGGGTCATGCCTTTTGCTGGTTTTGTGCCCTTGTGATATGCGATGCTTTGGAGTATTGTATTAGTATGACAGTGAGGCAATGTTCAGAGCTAGAATAACAGTGCACAAGTTCCTAAGAAACTGAAGGAAAACAATGTAAATATAAGTGCATACATGTTTAATTGTACAGCTGTGTATGCTCAAAACTAACCCATATTCATTATGTCTAAGCGAAAGTCCTTGTTTATTATCGAATAATATTAACATTGTTTGTGTATTTGTTTTCTATAGTCCTTTGTATATCATTGTTATTTTGTAGTTTGAGTTTTTAAATGCTTGTGGTGTAATCTAAAGCAAATCACATTTCCCTTACTCTTGACAATTGAGGAGAAAGTCAAAAGTAAAACATAAATAGACTTTGTGAATCAGCTCAATTTAGATTTGCGAAGTTCCTACTGTGCAAATAAGTTTCTGTGGAAATAATTTAGGGATGTTTATGAAAGTGCACAGAAGTAAAAGGCATTTCTCTAAAATTGCAGCATGCAAATGATATACTATGTTACTGATAAATAAAAGCGAGAAACGAGATACGTGGCACGAAAATATAATCGTACATATATATTTTGATTTGGTTTTCTTACATTATAGACAAACAAACAAAAACTCTAACCCATAAGGCTCACTATTTGATTGCTTATAAAAAGAAAAAGTTACCTTAATTCACTTTTGAAGAGATTATAGTCTTTGCTGACAATATACAAGAACAATTATTCACTTATGCACTCGAAAATAAGAGCATCGCTGCGCTAGAACAATATTCTTGACATAAGAAGAATCGTGCACCTATACTGTCATTCTAATCCTAGCATATGACAAGAAGAAAGGTGCTGGTGCAAGAATAACATAAGGACTAAAGGCCTAATGTAGAGTTTGTGAAGGTGATTTTATCTATATAATGTTCTCTGGACACCCTGGCATGCTAACTATATCAGCATGTAAGCATGCACAACGAGACAGGCACGGCGTGGTGCCTGCCACCTTGTGCATGCCAATGTAGGGTCCTTCTGTCCGCTGCCATACCTCCCGCCATTGTAATATGGCAGTGGGTAATTGAAGGGCGAGCAGAGAAAGATGTCGGGCGGATCGCCACTGCCAGTGGCGATCCGCTCATCATCATAATGGCCCCCTAACATTCCATCTCTGAGGGAACAGTGATCCCCTGTAGACAGGTGCAGTATGTTACTGCAGTCACCCGCAAGGAGATGTTTGGGGGTTTCTGGGATCCCTGTGTCACCCGCCTATAGGGCACCCATAGGGCCACGCTGGCCGTCCACTGTTTCATTTTTCTAACAATCAGTTCCAGCAGTGAGTGTGCTCTGGCAATCACGTCTGTAATGTAGTGTGGCGGCACAAACAACGCCATTCCCTCATTTATATGGGGCCATGTACGCAAATAAATGATGGAGTGGCCTCCCTGGGATTAACCGAGTGCAACATATGTGCCCACACAATTCCTATAACAGAACTGACCATACAAGCATCTACAGCCCCTTCTATAATTCCAACGTTCCCTAGTGGTATGAACATGTGTAAATGTATGTTCAACCGCAGTACATTGTCTTTAACACAGCCCCAGGTGTTCCACCATAGATACCTGTATTGTCGACAACACAAAAAAGGTCATTCTTAAAAGCAGAGACAAACGAGAGCTTTACTGAAGGAATAAAAGGCACTCTCAAGGCTATTACTTTACACCTAAAGCCTTCCCAAATAAGAAGAGATTTGTTCATATCTCAGTTAAATACACTTTTAGCTCTTCTTGCACAATGATGACATAGTAGCTTCTTTAACTGCAATAACATCAATACATCAGTTGCAAACAATGTCCTTCGAGACAATGTGCTGGAATTTCCGAAGATTGCTTTTAGTTGAGAAATGGGCATACTTCATTTCTCAGTGATCAATAACTTTACAGGAACCTGGGCGACGTGGAAGAGAGAACTCATAAGTTCAATTTAATAAAAAAAGATTACTGCTGCCTTACTAAACTTAACAATTGAGGTGTTGTTAGTGTTATGGCGTTTCAAAAAGAGTGTGCTGTCGAAGATGTACCCTGGGGATTCTAACAGAAGAACATTTTAAAGGACATCTGCACTTGCCCCCACTCACCACACCGAAACAGGTACAAGCAGGGGGACCCCACTGTTTCCTTAATTCAGCAATTACAGGTCTGAAACATAAGCTTGTGTAAAGACAATCTGAATTTCAAAATCATGTCATTTCTGGGTGAAGCTGTTTGAGCAGCTGTCTGCATTGCACTAAGAGACTATAACTATTAAACCAATCATTCTTGTTTGTAATGCGTATTGTTGGTGACGTCGTGTAAGCAACAAATAGGCTATTTACCGTTTTCCCAATGTAAAGAACATATTGAGGGCAAATAATCTTACGATGTTTACAATTTCCCTGGTGAAGTACTCTGATGTAATAGGCTGAGATATAGAAGAGTCCCATGTAATGACTCTTTAATACTAATCACCATTACTCAGTCAGTTATGTATTGTGACTCGCACTGGCTACGTGGTTGTGCGCATGCTTATGAACTGTTTCTCTTTAGTAAATAAAAATACTTAAAAAACTATAGAAGGACATACAAGATAGATCTCACTTCCATCAGCTCCCTGATATTTTAAAGACGTCAACTACATTTCAAATGCTTATAGAATTACTTTAGAAAAGTGGATATTTTAAATTTCAATTACGATAGTTTCACCATAAGGTAATTGTTAAACACAGCAGTTTCGGGCTGGCTGAGATGCATCAAAGCCAACCAGAAACCACAGTTCCAGATAGAATGAGCACAATATACTTATCCTATAACCTGGGATTACCCTCTGGTAGCCCGGCACCGAGCAGTCAGGCTTATTCTCAGGGCTTGAGTGTAAAGTACTGGTACAACAACCCCCCTCTCAACACTGCATTCGCCACAAAAGACTCCACATCATATGTTTAAAATACACTTGTAATTATGTTACACACAGACACACTGAAAACAAAACGAGATACACATTGTATATACACTCTACAGTTATATGCAATTGTCAAACTTCTCTATTGAAATCAATAAGAAACACACACAGGGTATACACTTTACAGTTATTTGTTATTGTCAGGCTTTCCCATTTCAGAAAGGTCAAACCAGTCTCTGACTATGCCTCATGACCTAGCCCCTCAGTCTCTCAACTCCACCAGCCAATGATACACGTTGCCCCGGCTTGCGCCCTGTTGACTAGACAGTCAGAACCACCTAACACAGAAAGAAACAGTTATTTAGTTTTGTCCATCTGGATTAGACCTCCAGGAACCCGAAGGTACCTTCACGGGTGCAGGAATGCTATCCCCCCCCCGTAGAAAAAGGATTGTGACCCAGGAAGCTGGTGCGTTTCCACATCTGGAGAAATGTTTTCTCCTTCAGCGAAGGTGTGACCTGCCGTAGACCTCTGACAGTCAGCTACAGATGCCCACAAGGCACACACAGCCCCTCGGGTCTGTACTGTGTTTTTTTCACAACAAAGCACCCCTGTGGTGTGGTTGAAGTTCCTCCTGCCCCAATGATTCCTTGTATCAATGTCCTAGTATCGAACCAGCGTGGTATGGTTCCAAATCCCAAGGTGTCTCTAATTTGAGAGGCCGAAGCCTCAAGTTATTCCCACCATGTCCTTTGAAGATACGATTAGGTCAAAATGCCACCTTTGAAATGCATAGGTCCCTCTAAATTGAGTGCTGTCTGCCCTCCTACCCCAGGATATTTTATCTCAATCTTTAGTGAGGCCAAGACCCTGCCCCTTCGGAATGCAGGTACCAATTCCACCCACACGTAATTGACCCAGAAAGCCCCATCAAAGGTCCGCAGTTTCCTTTGAACCTCTACTTTATGGCCATCTATCAGAAATGCACAGATGTGGCTGTCCCCCTGACACCAAGTTGTGAAGTAGGAGACAGGCTGCTAGGCAAACATCCAAATGCCACTTTCCCAAAGTGACATTTCCATCACTGCAATGTCGAGCCCACTCGTACTACTGAGAGGATGCACCATTACAAACTCAATGATACCAAACATATACTGTTACTATTCTGCCCATAGGAACTAATGCTCAACAGCCTTTGCCTACACCCCCAAATACTAATCCTATGCGAGAAGCAGGCCCAGTCGTACCGAATATACCACCCAGTTCCATTTACGACACTTGCATGTAACGCACACCCGCTCACGTCCAACCTCTTCTCAACACTGCACCCTGTCACCGGGGAGAACTTCGAAATAGCAGGAGACCTGCAGAACCTTGGCACGTAGCTTTTTAAATGCCAAACCTCGTAACAGTTACCCGTGCACACAAGCCCCACCACAGCAAACATGTGGCACAATCGATGAGCTACCTCAGTGGATGCACAACCAGTGCAGCAGGCCCTCAGAGGCGCTTTCAAGGTACATGCCCCTGGCATAGGTCTTATCCCATGACAAGGGATTTACAGCTAACTCGAATCAGCCCATCATATATACACCAATCCACAGTATGTATATGATGAGCACAGTGTTTTGACACTTCACTGCATTGCCAAAAGCTCTTGCGTCCTAAGGTTAGCATCAAGAACAGCATAGAACTGGGAAGGAGAAAAGCAGAAAGTTGAGGGAAAGCACCCTAGAAAGGGCCATGTCCAAAATTAATTATTTGGGAAGTAAAACTGTGTTTGGAAAAAGTGGAAAATAGTTCCAGGCTAAAATTTATAAATTAATTAAAGATCTAAAAATAAGCCCTTTAAATTTGAACTGTAGCGCTTCAGCATTTTTTCTCTTCTGCACACATTCCTGTGTTTAATATTTTAATCAGTTACTGATAAAGTGGCTAGTGCACTTATTTCTTTATTTGCTCCTAATCTCTCTACTGGCTATGGGGGCTTTATATATTTTTTGAGGGTATTGATCTTATCTTTTGTTGTCAAATCCCTATTTATTTTTTTGGCAACATTATACAGAATTGCTAATACTGGATATGAACATTTACGTAACCTTTATAAAGTGGCTGGGACTTTATCCCACATTTAGCATTTTGTGATAACACCTAATCCTCCAATTTCCAGGAAAATTGTTACATGAGGAGTAAAATCCACAGACTCACAGTAGGCATCGCATGCCAAGTTCTTCTCAAGATTTATCACTTTCACAATAAATTGAGTACCAAATACCAAACACTAAATCAAGGCCCAGTGAAATGGTTTTGGATTATTGATTTATTATACAATTCAGTATAAAATCTCGAAAATAGATTTTACTTTAGCTATGGTAATATTCATGACTAGGGCAGGATCACTGCCATATTTAAGCACTATGGCCCCGATTCACAAAGGCAATCTGACACAAAAGTCTAACTTTATGACTTTTGGTATTCACAGAGGTCATTTATGAGTCATATCTTTACGTAAGTAGTCAAGCCGGAATCTCCGCACCTGGGCCGTACTCTCCGCACTCGGGCCGTACTCTCTGGCTCCAGCCGTACTCTCTGGCTCCATCCGTACTCTCTGGCTCAGGCCGGATGAAGTGTAATCAATGGGCTGGAATACAATTTTTTACAAAAAGTAACATTAGGAACATGTGATAAATGGTAAAGTGGGTCAAGAAAATCAGTGTGGTGTGGCCAGACACTACATCATATCCCAGAAAAGTTTATTCCTTTGCATCATGGTACATGTAGTTTATGATTTGTGCTCCCGTCAGTGTTGAGCAGTCCATTATTTGCGCTCCCCTTAGTGTTGACTGTAGTGTGACACTACAGTAAACACTGAGGGAGCGCAAATATGGACTGCCTGTACCATGATGCAAAGGATCAAACTCTTCTGAGCTATGATGTAGTGGGCCTATGTTTTTTGGTTGTCATTTAATTTTCCACCTATGCTTGCTCTTTGAAGCCGTGTGGACACATAATTTTTAGAAGACATGTGTTTGATTGGAGACGTTCTGTTTTCATCTCTTGCTTAGTGCATACTTGATTTATGCCTTTGGTACAGAAATGAAAATTAACATCTCCTTGAATGTAATAGTTCCTTGTAGAGTATTGTAGCTATGGCTTCATAAAGCTGATTTTGTTCTTAAGGTAGAAGGACGAGTAGCCATTTTGTAAAACATTGTAGGTTTGTATGTTTGGTATTTAACCCGTTTACCGTGGTGGTGCGGACGTTCGACACAATGGGCGGGGCTGCGTCAGCCGTGTGCAACACCTGGAAGGTAGCCGGCAGATGTGAGCACGGAACGGTTTAAAAGTGATCTTGTTTGTGTAAATGGTGTGGTAGTCCAGTCACGTTAACAAGAAACAAGTATGTAAAAGGAATAAAGTTTCCTGTACGAGAATTACTTTTTGAAAATATAATTTTTAAATGTGTTGAAAAAAATATCTGAAAATGTTCTGGCATCAAGGATCTTTGTTCAAAGGCTTCCCATCTGATTAACAAATCAGTTTTCAGTATGATGAACAACCTACATCCTGAATTGCCCAAAAACCCAACTTAAGGGGCGTGGCCAAGATGGCGGGGTGAGCGGACGCTTCCTCCCGTAGCTCCCCCGGCCCAGCTCAGCTCGAGCCCCGATTCCTGCGCTTCTCTCCCCCCGCGGCTGCACTGCGGGCGAGAGAACTGTGCCGGAGTTCTTGGGGCACATTTTGATACCACTTTGACTTCTGTAGCCCCGAGGGAAGTCCCCGAAAGGTCTACTCAGCGATCGCTCCGAGGAGTGGAGCCCGGGTCGCCCCGAGGAGAAGAGCCTGGAGGCGGAGCATACTGCGGCGCTGTCCGCGCGCCTCGGCTGGGCCGAGTGCTGAAAAGCTGAAAGCCGGTGATCCCGAGGGAGCGGACTAGACGGACTCCGCGAAGTGTGGAGGCTTCCTGGCCGGTGCCCTGGTGGCGAGCACCATTGCTGGGTGATAAACCCCGGCCCTCCATCGGCGATTCCCCCCTACCCTGAGTGTCGGGAGGTAACGACTTGCGAACTCCGCGCCTGGAGGCGCCGGACGACGGAGTCCGAGCAGTGCCTGAGCCGGGCACATCAACTGGAGGTGATGGGAGACATTGGTTTCGCACATTTCGGACCCATTGCTGTTTGAGGGTCGCCCATGGACTTGCTGGCCTAGGATGCCTTCTTGGGTTCCGCCCTCCCGCCATCTTGTCTTTGTGGAGCTGATACTGGGGACCCTCGCCTGCGCCCTTATCATACGGGTGCCTCGGTTCATCCCGGTGCCCACACATCTGTTGTCCTCCCTGGGGGCACAGGGCTGAAAGCCTCCAATTTGGACATTGCTGGCCGCCCTACTGGCTCGAGGGCCGTCTCGTCCAGACCCGGGCCGACATTTTGTCGCCTGTGACGCACTACCCTTGTCCTCGGCGAGGACCTCACGTCTGGCACCCACGGGCGGCGGGGCTTGCTTACAGCGCCTGGTCCTGAGCTTCACCGGGGGTCAGGATGACTGGGAGACGTGGCGCAGCACGAGGAGATCGCACCTTGCCGGAAATGCTCAACAGGACCCAGCAACTACGCGACACGGCGCAGCCATCCCCGGGGGCCTCCCGGGCATCGACGGACGCCACCGTGGGCGAACCACCAGTCACGAGGTCCTTCATGGAGGACTTATTCAGCTCCCTCAAGGAGGAATTCCAAACTCTTAAGACCGAAGTGGCCGGAGAGGTCCGTGAAGTGCGTAGGGAAGTCGAAGGCCTGGGCGAGCGGGTTGACACTGTGGAAACAGCGGCCCAACGTCGCGATGAGGAGATAGTTCATCTCCAGCAAGACGTCCTCCGCCTACGGGAGCAGTGTGTCGAGCTCCAGGCCCACTCGGAGGGCTTAGAGAACAGGTCCAGGCGGAATAACATCCGGGTGCGAGGCGTACCATCCGCAGATGAGGGTGCGGACCTGGTGGCCTATCTACAGGACCTGTTCCGCGACATCTTGGAGGAAGGAGCGGATTTTCCGATCCGCATTGACAGAGCACACAGGGTGGGCCGCCAGCGCCAGTCATCGGCACCCCCGCCTGATATCCTGGCATTCCTGCCGGATTTCCCCCTAAAAGAGCGCATCATGACGGAGGCCCGCAGGAAGCAACCGCTGACCTTCCGAGAAAAACCTGTCGCGCTCTACCAAGACCTGTCCGCCATCACACTGCAGAAGCGCAGGTCTTTCCGCATCGCTACGGACTTTCTGCGAGAGCATGAGACAGCCTATTCCTGGGGTCACCCCTTCCGTCTTATCTTTCGATGGAATGGGGTGCTGCATCAGCTGCGCTCTTTACAAGATGTCTGTGGAGTATTGGGCCTCACTGCTGCGGAGGAGGAAGGAGCTACACCCGCATGGCGGCGCCCCGAGCGACGGGGACGAAGGAGATCGAGGAGGCGCCAATCGTCAGCGACAGCGAATCGCCCTGACTCACCCACCATCAGGGCAGATATGGCGGAGGCCCTGAGGACAGCGGCCAGGGATTTGCCTGAGTCTACTGGCGTGGCCCTGACGGCCTAACTTTACTCCGGGGGGAGAGATTCTTAGCTTGAACGATGCTGGGCTGGGGCTGGGAGTTGGGGGGGTGAGGGGGGAGGTGTGTGGCTGAACGTCCACTTGACTATTTTTCTGCAGACTCGCCCACTTGGGCTGGACTGAGACAATGGGGTGTTTTTTCTGGTTTTTTGTTTTGGCTGGTTGCCATGGGTGGGTTCTGGGGGGATCTAAATGTTGGTTTGGTGTTGGGGGGGTCCCGTCCGATGCTGTCCGAACATGTGCGAAGCCGTCTCTGGCCTTCCCTGCGCCCCTGCCCTGTGAGCCCCTCCCACTGATCCCCCGCTTGCTGCATAGCGCGCTGTTTCCCTGGGAGCGATGCCACCCCTGAAAGTAGTGACCCTTAACGTTAAGGGTCTGAATAACCCCGTGAAGCGTAGGGCGATCCTTTCCCTGCTAGAGGGGTCGCAGGCGGATATCTGCCTCCTGCAGGAAACCCATTTACTTTCTAAAGATTGCCATAGGTTGCGCTCTGCCAAGTTCCCCACGCAATTCTTTTCCTCTGCTGTGACCAAGACTGCAGGGGTAGCCATTCTTCTAGCCAGCTCCTTCAGGGGGGAGGTGTTGTATAAACATGCTGAGCAGAAGGGGAGGCTTCTAGTGTATCGCATGCGTCTGGGAGGTGTTGCCTTTACGGTTGGTTCCGTATACAGCCCAAACGACCACCAGGACCGCTTCCTGGAATCTGTGTTGGTGGACGTCACTGCCTCGCCCGATCGCCATATCATCCTGGGGGGAGACCTGAATATGGTCTTCGATTCCGCCCTGGATAGGTCGGCCCAGCGCTTTCCGCAGACGGGGGAGCTGTCTAGGGCGGTACAGGACCGGATCGCGGAGATGGACCTGCATGACCTCTGGCGCACCATGCACCCCGCCGATAGGGACTACTCATACTTTTCCCACGCGCACCGCACTTATTCGCGGTTGGACTACCTCTTGGTGAGCGGACCGCTTTGTTCGGCCGCCACGGCGGCAGACATCGGGGTCTTGTCCCTGTCCGACCACGCCCCGGTTTCCGGAGTCTTTGCTTGGCCGGCGGCCCCCCCCTCTAGAGGGATGTGGCGGCTTCGGGACACGCTTCTCCATAAGAAATCGGTGGTGAAGCGAGTGGAGGAGGTCATCCGGGAATACCAGACCCACAATGACAACTCTGACACGTCCCTGGCAACGCAGTGGGCAGCTTTGAAAGCGGTCATCAGAGGGGAGTTTATCTCCATTTCCTCGGCGGAAAACAGGGAACGCCAGCGCAAGAGGGAAGAACTAACGGCGCAGGTTAGGGAACTTGAACAGGTTCACCGCCGAACGGGGGCCCCTCGTGTCTGGAAGCAGCGGAAGGTGGCACGGAAACTCCTCTCTGCGTTGGATCTAGACCGGGCGGAGTACGCAGCGCTACGCCTGAAGCATGCCTTTTACACCGGCGGAGATAGGTGCGGTAAGCTCCTGGCCCATAGGCTCAGGGCTGCGCAGCAACGCAATGTAGTAAAAGAACTAGTGGGAATGGATGGGATCCCGGTTTCCGGTGACGCGGAGGTGGCGGATTCCTTTAGTTCCTTTTACGAGGCGCTGTACGCTGCGGAGCCTTCCCCACCGGGAGAGGCTGAGGCCTATTTGGAATCCGTGACCCTCCCGGCCCTGGATCCCGCCCAGGCGGCCCACCTGGAGAGGGACATTCACGTGGAAGAGGTCATCTCCGCGATTGCACGACTAAAGCACGGTAAAGCCCCGGGCCCGGATGGCTATACGGCCTTGTTTTACAAGACCTTCTGTCCCACAGTCGCGCCCCTCCTGGCCCGCTTGTTCAATTCTTTCTCCGAGCCGGGAGCCATCCCACCGGACCTTCTTTCGGCGACTGTGTCGGTTATCCCGAAACCGGGGAAGGATCGGACTCTGTGCGGCTCGTACCGGCCCATTTCGCTCCTAAATGTGGACCTCAAGCTTTACACGGGGATCTTGGCGGCTAGACTGGGTCTACACCTACCAGGTTTGGTGGAGGCGGATCAGGCCGGGTTTGTACCCGGTAGGCAGACGGTCGACAATACCAAGAGGGTGACACACATGCTGGAGAAGGCCTCACGCGTCCCGGGGGAGCGGATGCTACTATCGGTCGACGCGGAGAAGGCCTTTGATAGGGTTCATTGGCCATACCTCGAGCTGGTCCTTGGGAAACTGGGGATCGGCGAGAAGTTCCGCACTATGATCTTTAATTGTTATAGGAGACCATCAGGGTCAGTGCGTGTCAATGGACACAGCTCCAGCAGTTTTGCCATTGAGCGCGGCACGAGACAGGGTTGCCCCCTATCGCCGCTCCTGTTTGCCCTCTATATGGAGCCGTTTGCACAGAGGATTCGCGATAACCCAGACGCTATTGGGGTGAAGATGGGGCAATACACGCATACTGTCAGCTTATACGCAGATGATGTCTTGCTGACCCTGGATGACCCCAGGCGGTCGCTCCCTGCCTGCGTCCAGGAACTGAACGCTTTTGCCCGCGTGGCGGGCTTTAAAATGAATATGACTAAATCGGCTGCACTGGACGTGTCGCTCTCTGTCGACACCAGGCGAGACCTCCAGCGTCTCTTTCCTCTGCAATGGTCCTCCTCCACGGTGCCTTACTTGGGGATTTTACTTGCCCCCTCCCTGCCTGCAATGGTCGCAGCTAACTATTCCTCTCTGGGCAAAAAGATCAAAGAGGAACTTGGCCGATGGAACAAAGGCCTGCTATCGTGGCTGGGCCGGATCGCGGCAGTAAAGATGACGATACTGCCTTAAATCCTGTATCTCTTTCGCGCTCTACCTCTCCAGCCCCCTGTGGGTTGGATACGGCAGACGCAGGCGGACATCTCTCGCTTTGTGTGGCAGGGCCGCAAGCCTCGGATGAAGCGGGTCCTCTCCATGCTTGCCCCGGAGGCCGGGGGTCTCGGGGTCCCAGACCTTCGGAAGTACTTTCAGGCGGCGCAGCTCCGGTACTTGGTGGAGTGGAGCAGGTGGGAATCGGACAAACATTGGCTCTTTCAAGACCAGGCAGTGGCGGGTCGTACCCTCCAAGAGATCCCGTTCCTGCGGCGCACTCACCGCCCGCCTAATCTCTACGCCTCCTTTGTCACCCGGGTTCCGCTAAGAGTGTGGGACGTGGTGTGTGAGCTTCGTGAGCTCACTACCTTTCCATCGCCGTTCACCCCCATTGTTGGCAATCCCGACTTTACTCCTGGTCTGGAACCGGGAGCCTTCTCCCACTGGGTGAGCGCGGGTTGCAGGGCGCTTTTCCAGATCTACGGGCCGGAGGGCGTGCTCCCCTTCCAGCAGCTCCGACAGGAGTTTGGCCTAACGGAAGGGGATAGACTGCGTTACATGCAAGTCCGCCATTGGGCTCTTCAACCCCCAGTGCGCGACGTCGCTGCCCGTTCGATTACGCCCTATGAGCGATGGTTGGTAACCCGAACCTCGGATGCCAAGCTAATTACTGACTTGTATAAGTTTCTCCAGCCCCTGCCGTTTCATTACTATAACCCAGGGAGGGAGCGCTGGCACAGGGAATTGGGCAGGACCCTGAGCCACAAGGAATGGGACAGGATTGCGTACCGGGCGAGGCATTCTGCGTACCACACTGGGCTGACGGAGACCTTCACTAAGGTGTCCACCTATTGGTATTATACCCCGGAGCGGCTCTATGAGATGCGCAAAATCGGCGATAAAGGCTGCTGGCGCGGCTGCGGACAGGAGGGCACCCTCACGCACATTCTCTGGGAGTGCCCGGTGCTGTCGGCCTATTGGAAGGAAGTCTTAGATGAGGTGGATAGGCATTTTGAGATCGAGCTTCCGCGCTTCCCTGCGTATGTCTTGCTAGGCCTCCCCAATGACTTGATGTACCCGCTGAAATCCCGCAGGGGAAGGCAGATTGCGATTGCGCTAGGCTCCGCGGTTCAGAACATTCTTGTGCTCTGGCGCACCCCCACTGCCCCCTCTATCACTGGTTGGCTGCACAGGCTCTGGCAGGTACTGGGCATGGAGAAAATGTCGCTAACGGTGGCTGGGAATGTTGACCAGTTTGAAGAGCTTTGGCACCCCTTCTTGGCACTGCTGTCCACGGAATTTCGCGAGCTCACGTGTCCACGGTACTTGCGCCTCCTTAGGCTGACACCGCCGGCGGCGCCAGCGGAGTGAAAGTGCGGGTTCAGGGGCCTGGGGTTGGGGGTGGGAAGAGGGGTTATACGCTTCTAACGCTGACTTTCGGACGGGGATGTTGGGGTATTGTTTGCTTTTTTTTTCCTCCTTTGCTTTTCTTTCTTCTTCCTTTCTGGGGTTGGGGGGTTGGAGGAATGGTGTGCTTCTCTCTTACTGTGTTGCGGGGTGCTAGTCTGCTCAGCCTTGATTAGGGGAGTGGCGGCCTACAGGGGGGTCATCCACAGTGCCTTATTGCCTTATGTCTTATGCCTTGTTACCCTCTGGGGCTTCCAGCCTCCCTACTTCTCTTCTGACCTGCTGCAACGTTACGCTTTTTGTACTGTATGTTCACTTGACCCCCTGCTCCCTTCCCCTTGTTTTTTGTGCCTTAATAAAATACTTTAAACCTAAAAACCCAACTTAATACATGAGGTTCAGGAAACTTTTAAGAAATATACTCTTGCATTTGACTTCAACTGAATCCAGTGAAGAACAGAGGTTGCAACACGAGAACAGCGGATACAGTTACTTGCCTCATCTAATTAGACTACACCTTCTTTTTTCAACCAATAAACTGGATTTCCATTCATGCCAGCTCTCCGAAGTAACCAAAAGGTGGCATGCAATGGTTTATAACACTCTTAATAAATAACAAATTATTAAACACCATTTGCTTAGTTTCTTTTCTATTTCTTAGTTGTGTTTTGGCCCCTCCTACACTCTGGCTATAATAGGCAACCATTCTGGAAATAAGCCAAATGCACAGTGGACTGTTGTGGATTTTCGCTGTTGGAGAGTATCTCTTGGGTATCGGAGTGATAGGGCAGAGACAAACCCAACCAACCAATCAGAGATACTGTCTTGTCTGATAATCTCCTGCCCCTAGCGACCTGCATGCTTCTCATTCTGAATAAATATATATCTGATCACAACTGTGTGCCTGCCTTTTTTGTGTTAACCATTTTCTTCTTCAATTTCACAGGAAGTCACACAGATGCTCAGCTCTGCAATGCCAACGCAGTCAGCTGTCCTCCTTCCTGTGCCTGCAGCAACAACATTGTGGACTGTCGAGGGAAAGGCCTGACTGACATTCCTGCCAATCTACCAGAAGGGATTGTGGAGATGTAAGTGAAGATTCTGTTGCACACATCCTCTAGGGGGCGTGGACAATCTCTTGTCATCCATGGCATCTCTACGGGTGCAGTATATGCTTCTCTGTCAGAACCTGCGACCAGTTAGCTTTACACAGCTCGAAGTAAGCAAATTATGAGTATGTTAATTCAGCCAAGTGTAAAATACTGGAAATTATCACACTGACGTACACCCAGCACAGCAACTCTATAGTTCTATTTAATTTCTGGGAGCACTGGTTTTGCTCTCAATGGAGGTTGAAATATAATATGAGGGAATTGTGTAGTGTCAAGTAGTAGCTTAAACCAAGAAGATGCTCCAAACCACAATTACACTGAAAATAGCGGCGGTACAAACTTGAGGCCCTAAAGTGCTCAAATTGTGACACTTTAAGCCATCATGATGTGCTAACATCCATGTGGCATCCATGTGGCACATGTATTTCACAATGTTGCTTGTATAAGCACTTCAGCATTGACTCCCGGTTAAGCTAATGTACTCATTAGCCAATCAAGACCAATGCAAAAACCACACTGTGTGGTTGAAGTGTACACCATTGGATGTAACACACATAATAAGAAAGCACTTTTAATAGTAAGAGTATTTTAGGAGTTGTGGTGATGGAAGAAGGGCTTGGCCTTGCCAGGGTTTGGTGGGGGACTGAGAGGTTGGTTGATTGTCCAGCCTTTTCTTCTTGAGGAATGACTTCAGGACCATTGTTAGTTAACATTCACCCGTATGGAAGCAGAAAACAATAGAAACCAGAAACCAACCGATCCTTTATCAAGAAGTGCTTCATGGGAGAGAACATTCTGATAATGGTAGAGGCATTCTTTGCACAAGTACATGTATACACCCTTACTATAAGAAGTGATTTCTAAAGCCAACAGGCACAGCGAGGGAATCCCACAGGCATGCACAATTATTGATTCTAGGCGCCAATCCATGATGCATGGTTTTTAGAATATTTCAATCACAAGTAACAATGAAACGCCCATTGAAAGCCCCAGAAGGTCGCATTTGATGCAGTTAACTAGAAATATTTGCACACCTACAAAGATGGGGGGGGGGGCATACTGTTCACATTATCCACAGCGATTCAAAAACTGAACTTTTCCAGGTGGTTGGCAAGCTTATGCAAGAAAGAATGCCTTTCACCACTTGTGCCCTGAACTGGTCCAGAGGGAAGCAGTGGGGTGCTTTTTAGAAATACAGCCATATTCTAAATGAGGCTTCACACGGTCACTCTGCGGCCTGCATCATTTTATATAAAAACCAAAATGTGTGACATGTTACTATTGGGAGTGAATTTCCCTGTAAATGGAATGCCATTCCAGGAAAATGTATGGTTTGTGTGGTTTTAGTGTTTGTGGCTTAATGCCTACCAGTAGTGGTGAAGAGGAATGCTGTCCATTAAAACAAAGTAAGTTATCCGAATCGAGCAAAACAAAAATATCTGCAAACAACCCATCATTAGCAATCCAATATAGATAGTATAATGCACCATTGTAGAATACATACTACATTCAGCTGTCAATCATATTTCATCGAGGATCCTCAAACATAATAACTCTTTTAAAATTGTTCACAAATGAGTTTGGTATCTGCCTTGAATTTCTCTCTAATGGTAAAAACAATTGCAGAAAATACCCTTCCAAGTGACTCGGATTATCTATGGTCATTGCAAGAAAAAACAGTTACACGTCAATATAGTGACGAAGGCACGGCGCAGACTTTAAAATTTTGAGCAAAATAATACTGCCTATTTTGTGTAATGGAAGTTCCAATTTTAATATATAACATCAACGCAAGAATGGATCTGTTATGTATTACAGTGATATGAAACTATCATATTTTTTAAAATTTTGTAGATAGTGGAAGCAAGCAAACGTTTTGTCATAGTTTTAATTATCCTTTGAGTACATTTATATATTGTAAATAATGATTTTTTAAATAATAGTAATTTAACATCGTTTGATGTAAAACTCAATTAAAATAACGCAATACCAGTAATCTGAAACTCACAGGTTACTGTCAATCCAACAGTAGATTCCATACAGTTCAACTTCAACCATGTCCACTTCAAAATAGTTGCAATAGTTTTCATTGTAGCTTAAATGCTATTGACCATATAGACTTCTTTCAACTTAAGTGTTGTTATGGTGCTATGTTTTTCCACCTTTTTCCTTAGATAGCTTCTCGGATACCTCCTATTGTATATATTGCGCCTCGCCCACTGAAAGTTTATAATTGATTTGTGGTTGTGTCGTGGAGGTAGGCACTATTTGTTTACATGCATGTGGTTTACTCAGGAAAGGATACAGATTCCATAGCTGTCTCTGAAAACTGGGCTACTGTATTGTGGAATAGTCCTTGGAGTAACAGATACATAAAAAATAAATTCAAGGTTAGTTGATTATATCTGGTATTCTACAAGGATCCACTGATTATATGCTCTGCTTGCTCAAATCAAACATAATTCTAACACATTTTACATATATTAAAAAAGAATAATAGTTGTTGCAATCATAAGGTACAGTGAGGTGAAGCAAATATTACCTACATTTTGGGAAGCTTGTTCAGTGTGATGGGTATTGTGAGTGTTTGAAGCTATAAAGGTTAATAGCAGTTCACAGGCAGACTCTTAGAAAGGAAAGGTAATTAAGATGTTCTATGCAGAGTAAACATGCTCGAGACTTAAATGTGTTTAAGAAGAAAGTTCCAGCCTCAGCATTTTCCATAATCAGTATGTTGCGCATTAGTGAGAAGCTCATAAGTGCAATAAAATATGCAATTTTAATTCACAGAGGCAAAGCAGGTTGCAAGAAGAGTGGGGAGCCAATCAAAATGCTTAAGTGGAAGGTTGTTGATCAAAGCAGAGCTGATGTAAAAAGGCTTCCAAAACAATTTGATGTCCACATGCAATCATGGAGAATATGGAACCTGATATGAGGTCACATTTAGTGCTTCTGAGAGAAGCAATATTAGCAGGTTTTCAAACAACCTGTTTCCTTTTGTGGTGAATTATCAGAGATGCTATATATATAGTACATAGAGCACAAGAAAGATAAGACACAAATGGAGATTTAATTAAGTATTTGTGTTAGATGGGAACGTTTGAGGGACGAGTCAGTGAAGTTTGATTTCTTAAACTGGAGTGGACATTGATGCTTGAAATCTACCAATCTGGGCACCAAGCTTAAACCAATGACACTTGGGTTTTGTACTCGGGTTTAAGAATGTTTCCTTTGATTTCTGTCAAATATAACTAGTACAACTTGTAATTAATATCCTGATGGCAGGGGATTTTAATGACAAGGAAAGAGTCCCTATCAGAGTGCAGAAAATTCACATCAATTCATAGCCGTATAGGAAAACACATGTTAAAGCATTGCTGGCGATTAGTAGGGCACATGGACATATATTAAATCTTAAAGGACAGATATGCATTGGTGCATTAAGCAGACGTTTTGCAGGTGAGTATGGAAAGGAATACATCCAGCACAGAAAGCCTTTATAAACACACAAATGCCAGTGAAAGTGGCTCTGAAAGTACTATATTCAGTGGTAAGTGCTATGAGTCAGGCTGAGGGCACAATTTAATATTATAGAATAAATGGCCTGATCTTTTTAGAAACGAAAGAGCTATCAAAATTGCATGCAATGGGAATAAGGACACGTACTCGCTAAGATTCTTAGAGAAATGTGATATAAGGAATGCAAATTTGAACAGAAACTTTGCATTGATTTCTATTTAGACAGTTTTTTCCTCCATAAAGGGCCATTTGTTTTCTTGTAGTTATGAATGTGCTAATATTGCAAGTAGTACATTTATAAAAAAAAATATTTTGAGATGGGATGTTTAAAGTGCTACTACCATGTTTTTAAAAAGCATTGTGCACATAGGCAACAAATTCTCTGCCCATTATTGAGGTTTAGCGTCTCAAACGTGTGGATATTGTAAAAGCTATCCATAGTCTATGCCCCAATTTGATCAATTCTAATAAGGAATAGTGCACCCTGAGCCATATTCAAAGCAATCGTCGATAATCTGACAATGATCAATGATAGCTTTGGAGCACAAATGTTGTAGAAGGGTGCCCTTACCTCTCTGCGATACCCTCTCCTACTGGTTAGTGAAACAAAAAGTCTATTTTATTGAAGGGAGAGCCTCCTGGAAAAGAATTATTCTTGCAGGTGGCTTAACACACAGCCAGCAGCAAGTATCTGTTAGTTTTAACCGGATTTACATGTTGGTGTTCCTCATGCAAATCCAATCCATCCACCGGTATTCCCTTCTGCCAATGTCAAACTGGTGTAGGTACCTGTCAGACACAGGGGAAAAACAAATCCAGCATTGGATAAGATTTCTGTGCTCCAATCTTGGATGATGATTGTGCGGAGCACCTGTGGCCGAGGGACTTGAGACCCTACAGCAAGTACAGGTTCTTGAGTGTACCCCCTTCAGCTCAAACGAGGAGGCCGTAGACACCACCACCTGCACTGTGCCGAGACTTTTTTGCGTGGCAGTTCAGGATACCACCAAATGGTAATATTCTTGCACGCAAAAGCACTGGTTGCTCAATATGTACTTCCAGTGATCAGGTCAGAGAGCGATAACTTGGCGGGAGGTATTTAATATATAGTGAGGACCTATATCTCTTTAAAAGGACATAGCCGTCCTCTTTTTAGCCCCGTTTCTGTGACAGCCAGCAATTATCAGTACTGATGCTTCACTTTTGTCTTTCCACAGCAGCGATTTGTCGATGATGCTGTTAGGCTTGACAGACTATTACACATTAGCATCCGAGATGTTGTTTGAAACACGAAAATTGCTTGCAAACGGTTCCCATTAGTGTGCAGATCTACACATGCTTTTTTCTCCCAGCGGTGGGGAAGGGATAGCTATGGCTCAGATTAATACGGCTGTCACTCCTGGGCAGAATTAGGCATCACTCTTTAAGAAAAATCGTGGCATTTTTTCCCTACAGAGGATATGGCGGCTTTCCATTTTTCAGTTCTCCTCTGCTTTGTGCTCTTCTCACCGGGGGTTAAAAGAGAATGGGTACCAGGTGAGGAGTGATGGGAGGTTGAGATTAATTACAATGGCATTTCAAGTGCTTAATCAATGTTCAAAAACAGTTTTACCTCTGAAAGGCCAGCATTACTGCTGCTCAGTTATCGCTTTAGCCTAGTTGTGTTCTTCAGTCATCAAAAGCAGACACTCACCTACTGCAGGGTCTTTTGTGAATGGCTGGGCACTATCCTACCAGAGCTGGAGTCACTGGTGCAGAGCACTGCTTCTTAGCACGTCTGGAAAATGGTGGCAAAATAACTGCAAGTGGCTACAGATTAGAAACAAAAAATGTCTTTGCTGTATTCTGCAGAAGAGATTGGCCAATACATGAGACAGGCTGCCAGTGACGTATTGTTTCTCTTTTGGAATCCATTCCCGGGAAATCATTCAAATATTCACTTCCATTATTATATGGGAACCCTTCAGGGTCCTTTATAACAGGCTTACAAGTATTAACTTCATTCAAATTCCACCAACAAATGGCTTTAAAATGAATGACCAATGAGAGATCTCGATACCCGGCAGAACGTTCTAGGTTCGTTGTTCAGAGGGGACGGTGAGTCCATGTGGGCAAGAGCTGGTATTAGCACATGAATAAAATAATCAGCGATCAAAGAATAGAAATGCATCGCTTTGCATTTCCTTTAATGATCAACGGAGATGGGCATGCAGAACTAATTAGAAACCAGTGCACGTGAAAAGTTCGAAAGAATGTGCAGTAAAATGTATCAGTAGAGCACATAGATGCATCACTTTTAAAAGTCAAATGTTATAGTTTGCCGTTTCTTTGAGTTGCCTGGGCAGGCGCCGTCCCAGCTCCTTGGCTGTGCATTGCATCTTTCCTCAACTCAACCACGTAGCTGGTTTCTCCACAATTGTGAAAAGCAGGTATGCTTGGTTTTTATTCAGAAAGGAAAGTCATTGTTGCCCTTTTTGGGAAGCGAGGTACTGATAGGAATGTAATAATAAAAGCCATATAAGAATATTTTTGTGGACTGGAGAATATATTTATATTAAAGTAGTGTTGGAACAACTTTATGAAATTTGAAGGTTTACTGTTGCCTTCTTTTTGTAACAATATGTCTAGTTGCTGTTGGTATAACCGAACCCATACAATGTTGCCCTCTTGCTCTTTGCATGTCAAAAGCCTGCTTCTGGCCCAGCAATCCTAGCATGGCTTTTAGATGGTGCATCCTTAAGTGTGTGATGCAGGAAGCATGCCTTTCCGGTGGACACGCTCTTGTTCTGGGCGTGTGACGTGATTGATATTTGTCACTCCAACCATAGCTTTTATCTGTAGGGTCACATCATGGTACTGAACTACTTCTAAGCATATTGAGGCCAAAAGAATTTGCACGCCAACTTCAAAGAACATTATGAATTGGATGTCCCTTATTACCTCTTAGAACAGCTCTGATGGTACAACTAAACCCGAAAGTAGGCCTCAAGAACAGAAACCGTTCTTTAGCTGTGTCCAAGAAGAAGAAATAAATGATGCTTTGCCCTCTACTTCATTAGAGTTAGGAGACCGACTTTTGCATTTAAGAAACCCTAGTGAGTAGAAGATGATGAAATGGGTGCCTCGACCGCCCCTCACCAGAAACAATTAAAAGTTGACACATGTATTGTCCTCATACTTTGCATAGTGAAAAGGCTGCTGCTGGGCAAAAGGGAGATTTGCACGGAGAACAGGAAGACACATAATGATCAGGAAGGAACAAGAGTGTTCTCATCCCTGTAACCACCACCGAGCACTCACCGGGAGGAATGTATCACATTTCACTAAAAACACTAGATATGAGACAAATGAGAGAGGTGCTGAAGTGGAGCAACCTCTACAACATACTGTCTATAAAGAAAGCTCCAATGTCATAAAAATATTTAGTGAGGTCTAAGTAAAGGCAGATGTGCCTGAGCTCTTGGAAAATACAACAGAGTTCAGGAATTGTAAGCATAGATGTTGTAGATAAGGGTTTATGTGATAGACTGACCACACCTAAATATGATTTAGCCAGCGCATGTGTAGATCTGATGACATCAGGGCCCATACATTCTACCCATATTTTTATGGTGTGACATGCATAAAACAAAATAAATAAATACATGCAGTTAGCATTTTGCTCGCTCTATCAAAAATTCAAAAATGGCGATGAGTCTACCTGTGGCCCAACTACAATACATGTCATTGGTTTGTTCCGCTACTACTCAGACTTAAATTGTACTTTACTGCAATGCCTTGTTGATTGCTTTGATCGCAATAAATACGTTTCAAAAAAATATATGTCATTGGGGCTGTGCAGCTCGTTTTAAATCTACCTCGAAGTTAACTAGCAATATTGAATATAGTGCATGCTTAAAACTGAAGGACGCTGTGTGTTTTCGGGTTACAAAACGTACGTTTTACAACTGTAAAAGGCATTTTTTTTTCTTGCATCTAATTACTGTTTTTCCGAACACATCACTTCGCTGAAAAAGAAAGCAATTAGAAAAGCTCGGAATGATTTTGGAATATGGATTGCAATTTTCTTCTAATTACAGAGATAAACTGCTTTGTCCATATGCATGGCAACCTAATTGTGTATTTCATTAATCCTGCAGAACGTTTTCACTGCAGAAAGGATGTGTGCATCAGTATATCAACAAAAACATATCACCGTGTATGCAATGTAATTACTAAACAATTTCAATGTTTTGATGAGAACAAAAAGTGAGGGAAAAACAAAACTGTGCGCAGTAGAAGGAGAATAGTCACCATGTCATGTTACCCTTAGTGTAGAATATACAGTATGTGGCATTGGCTATGCTAATGTACTATTTTTTTATATTAATAACGGCCTGGGAGGGTGGTTCAACTTTTCAGCAATTGATAAAACTGCACTTTATACATAGATTTCTTAAGAATAACAGGAACGTCACTAACCCCATGTTTAAGATTGTGCCCAATTGCAATCTATATGTGCCCAACATAGAAGACAAAAATGTGCTTTTATAACGCACTGTTTTGTGTACTTTAAATATACAATTGGGGTCACTCCATCTTGGTAGTTGATGCCCATTCCTTGATGTACAAAGGGGCTCCCCCTAAGCTCTGCACACATAAGCCCCTGACCCCAGTCCAGTCTGCAATGAAGGAGAAAAGAGCGATGCTCTGTACTCGTGCAGCGAGGCCAGAATTCATTGGTTGCTCACCGTGGTTACATACCTACCAACTTACAAAATCACTTCATCTTGTGAGGAGGGGGTGGGTCCTGGTGCATGGAGCTATCTAATAGGCACTCTGCCCCTCACCAAGCCAACCCGTCTCCCAAAACCCCCCAAAATAAAGGGTCACGGAGGCTGTCACAAATATCCTGGGTGTTTTCACCCCTTTCAATTGACATCAGCTGCTTACAGCCTCCGAAAACGAGCTGCCACCGTGTGATGTTGGCTGCTCACTGGGTGACCCTGTGAAGGGAGCCGCAATCGTGTAACACACAGTGGCTCTGTGTGAGTTGGCAGGTATGCGGTTGTCCTCAGTGCCTTGTAATTTTTCCTTCAGGTGCCACTGTGCTGCTTTGAGGCATCCTCTCTTTGTGATATGCTCTGAGGTCGTCCTTGGCAGGGCTGTGGTGTAACATATTCTTTCTAATCTGGATTCCCCCCAGGGACATCCTCTTCAGCCACACCTTCATTTTCCTATTGGCTAAGGGAATAACCCAATGACCTCAAGCTCAAGCTCACCTCCATTATTCTTGGTGCTGGCCTGTCTGATTCCTTTATCTGCCATGGCGCTGCTTCAGTGGATTCAGTCGCTGCCTCTTTTCCATGATTATGCATGGTGCTACCCTAGTCCTTCCGTAGACACCTTTAATCCTAGAAGTTCCATGGCGATGTAGTCATGCTCAGTGCCGCACCTCTAATATTTAGCGTGTTGTACACTGAATGCATTGACTGTGCTGTGCTCTGTTTTCAGTCCTTGGCACTCCATGGTTTGGACCCTAGTGCCCCCTCCCCCCCCATTACCTGACGAGCCACATAAGTCTCTGCCACCAACCTGGTTCAACAAAATGCCCTGGAAGCTGTAGCAATGCTTTTTAAGTAGAAGGAAATTGACAGGCTGATTGCATCACTGGGTTTACTTGGGCCTCATTTGTGCTTTTCCACTAAAGTAAATAACAGCATTTACTGGGATTCATTCTGAGACATGTGATGTTTCTAAGAGGTATATCTCCACGAGGAATACCAAACCTCATGTTGCCCTTTTCTCCAATGATGTTTTACCTTCCCATTCTGAATTCATGATGTTTAGAAAGAGGGTTATTCCGGTGGATCAGTTTTACCACACAGTCTACCTCTTGCCAAACTGCTGATCTCAGTATCAGGATATTTTTTCAGGCTTAAATTATTCTAGGTAAAAACACAGGGGAAATATTGTGGGAAAACTGGGTTCAATTAAAAATTATTGCACCCTTGAAAATACACATTGGCGCCCAAAGCAACTTCTGAGTCGCCATGTTTTAGGACACTTAGGATGCAGACAGTGATGTTTGGGGGTATACCACACGACAAGTCCCCTTCTGCCCTCCAAATCCAAATTCAGACCTGTAGACATCAACAGACATATGGAGAGTTTTTCTAGACCTGCACATCGGCACTTCCTGTGAATTGTGATTAGCCAACCGAGTGCATAGTTCAGGAACTAGGGATATTTTATTTATTGTTGGGAATTGTCCACCATCCTCCTCTTGATACATTCTCTCTTATTCATAAGAATTAGAATTGCTGCTGGCTTGTGGGTGCCGACGAATGTATGACGGAATTTCATGCATGCCTTAGGAAATCCGTCATTTGAACGAATGTGTCCTTAACATGCATTTGTTTTGTACGCAAGTCATTGTAATGACGTGCCTTAGGGGTGCGCTGGATATTGGAATAGTTTAATTTACTATTCCAACTCTAGTCTGCGCAATGGTGGGGAAGGTGTTGGACTTTATTTCCAACACCACTCCATCATTGAGCCCCCCTAAAGCAAGTAGTTGTAATGACTTGCAAGCTGAACGATTGCGTGCTAAAGACGCATTCCTTCTGTTGCCAGCGCTGTGAAGGCACAGCGTGATTCCGGCTTTATCCTAAAGTAGTTTACCCCCACTTTTCATAAGTCAGTGGACTCTGTGCATAAAGACTATCAAAGGACAGCAGCTCAGGCACCACAGGGCTGTAGGTTTACCTTATCCATCCATTTAAAATGGGGCCATCTGGTGTACGTGCGTCAGCGTCTTACTTCGCCTCCAATAATTCCATATATTCTGCGTTTGTTGACGTTATTATTATGTCAGAGGTAGGCTGCGCCAGAATGCAATAACTCTTTTGCACATAAAGCTTTGATATTTATGAAATTGCTCTCTTAATGTTGCTGCACAGACTGCCTAATTCTGAGCATAATGCTTTTTCCAGAACACCACTGTCCTCTGCAAGGTATTTCATATAATGTGCCCTATCTGGGGCGACTCAGAAGGCAAGTTCATTGCCTCCTCTGCACCGAGTATTTCCCAGAAGCGCAATTCAATGCAAAATTATTTTCCCTTGTGCTCCTTGGTAATGCTATGATTCATCACTTCGATGAAGTGTAATTTGCCTGCTAGACAGACATTTGTTCCGCTGTAATGTGTTCCCAGCAAGAAAGCAGGTCCCAAACCTGCAAGACCTGTTTAAAAATGGCTGCCCCTGCTGTCATTGTTGGTGATGGTTCTATTCTGGTTATTTGCTTTCAGCCGCTTGGAACAGAACTCTATCAAAAGCATCCCGGCAGGAGCGTTCTCCCAGTACAAGAAGCTGAAAAGGATGTAAGTATTGACAGACAGTGAAACCTTCTGTGGCTTTGGTTGTGGTTTTTGTGAGAGAGAGTTGGGAAAGCATTCAAAGTTGGCTATGGACCTCTTGCACATATTTCTACAATTGTGATTCAGGGGCGCTTGAAATCTTGTTTTTCCCCTACACCAAATCTTCTCATCTTTCCCATGTGCTTCTTCAGGAAGCATCAGCAGTCTTCTAGCACGCGTGTAACCCTGTATCATAAGTCGTCTGTGGCAGAAAGGAGGGATGCAGTGACCTCCAATGGTCTGATCCAGGGACAGATAAACTGCTTCTTCAGCTGCAAATTAAAACTCCTTTCAGAGTACTAAATCAAGGCTCTCAACCAAGCCTAAAGCCTCCTTGCCACCTACACAGCCCCCTTCCTTCCTGTTATGTGCTTTCTATCTTTCTATGACCCCTTCAGAGCAGCCAGGTATTGTGAACATGTTCCGTACATCTTACGCACTATTGATCAAGGAGGCGGAGGGATGCCGAGTGCCGCCAGAGTACTATAGTATGTACCAGACCAAGACTCAGAACAAGAATTTTGTCTGGCACTAGATTGATTTGGCCTGCATGAAGTGGGGGTTGTCTGATCCCTGAAGCAGTGGTGGCCAGTAATTTGAGCAGGCAGGGGGGCGGGCAGGCCACACCTAATTACTTGCACACTCACCCATCTATATGCATGCTCACTTACAAGCATACATTTACAAGCAAGCACACATACACCCACCATTCACAGGCACATACACATGCACATGCTTATTCAAGCACATACGCACTAATACACATATTTTCTCACATACACACACACACACACACACACACACACTAAATATTACAATAAAAAAAGACAAACTTACCAGGCTGAAGCGGTGATTTGGGAGGTGGGAGGGAAGCCACCGATGGTCTTGGAGGATAGGGACTGCTTTTTACAGACCTTATTATGGGTCAGTCGCTAAGAGGAGGCGGTGGTCCCTTAGTCATCACAGGGTGGGATGGCGTCAGTGAGACTGATGACCCTTCCCCACTCTGTGATGAAGTGTCACTGACTGAAACTCGGCCCTGGGCACTTCAGGACTTAAAACTATAGTGCTCAGGTCTGATCCTATCTGTGACACGCACCCTCGTCATGAGGAGGAGGACTTCAAGGCACTGTTCAGGGCCTATAAGGTCACATCAATAGGACTGTGAAATCCTCATCCTGGCAAAGTTCAGCTGAGGCAGTCAGGTACCTATGCATTTAGACCATTTAATGTTCCCGTCTGCCAGACCCGAACATAAATAGTGTTAGTCAGGCTGACCTTTGCACAGCATGATAGACACTCTTTATGTCTGCAAAAGATGCGGAGGTAAGGCCCCTCCACTCTGAAGGACAGAAGGAAGGTGCAGTGGGTGATGAAGGTTGAGGGGTAGCACGCCTGGTTGAGGGGCAGCACCTGCCTGCACCTTTAGAGCAAACTTTAATTAACACCACTGTTCTCAGACTGCCAGGACGCTTCATAGCCCATACAAAGCCCATGGTAACCTCAAACTGCACTGTGTTGAACCACATACAATAAAACAAATTCTGCGGGTCAAATGTAGGAAGGTGGAATTCTCACAGTACAGGGATAGATTGTACTGCAAATGCAGCTTTATTTTCCACAGGTTCTTCTTTAGGGCTTAAATTAGCGCTTACAGGATGCATACACATCAATGCTTTGTCAATAGGAATAGGGCGGGTGGCACATTGGTTGCTTTTTTGGCATATGTCCCATATCCGCCTTGCTCTAACTCGTGCCGTCAGTGCTTTTTCATTTACTGTTTGATTGTTATTATGGTCCTCCAATGGAGAATTTTATTTTTTTTGATTGCTTAATTTTTCTGTGTTATTTCCGATTTTGTTTTGTGGTTTTAATTTCCCAGTGATTGTCGGTAGTTGCCTGTACACAGTCACTGTAACAAATAACGCTTTTGCAGATGCCCAAAACAAATAACTTGACAGAGTGTATTGATTTAGGAGTAGTGACAAGAAGGAATAGTCGTAGGGTCGACACCACACTAACAATCCCTAGCTTTCCTTTTACAAGTCATTGTTTTCATTTTTTTTACTCCAATTGCTTCTGTCAAAACACCATGCCTGCAGATCAAGGATTGCAATAATTTGTTAAACAGAATTCTCGTCCTGCTAAAGTTTTGCCGGGGCAACGTGAGCTGATCTAGTAACATAAGCGAGCATAGATGCCTTATGAAAGTTCATCAACGAAAGTAAGGTAATACACATATTCTACACGGTAGTCTACCACGCTTACATCCACTAGAAAACCACCTATCAGAAATCAGATTCAAAACAATAAATGGAATATTCCAATGTAAAAATAAGTAACGATAAAACAATCACTTTTACATAGGCCACTCTGAGGGGTTGAGGTCTACCCCAGCGAGAAATGTTCAAAAGTTAAAGAATCAACAAAATGTTGCGCCCTGCTTCATTTGTGCTAATGGTCGCAAGTGGCGTGGAAGACACTCATTCTTGAGCACCGGTACTTATCTTCCAGTCATTATGCGATTGCCAATAGCTGTAGAAAGCGAGAGAGGCATAACAGGGAGGAATCAGGAAGGGAAATATAGGAAAACAGGGAGAAAGCAGGGATTCAAAAGAACTTGAATGAGTGAGGTAAAGGGACAGGAATTCTAGAGCTATGGAAGACCGAGGGTCAGGTGGATCAGAATCAGCCAGCCATGTTATCGGCAACACCAACATTTGGCAGCGGCAGTCTGCTAAGAAAAACATGAATTTTCAATAGAAATAGTTATGCAAACTGTATAAAAGACGAAACACTGACAGCATTTCCACTGCTGCGCCCATGGTTTCATCTGGAAGCAAGCGCTGATGGTTTACTGCTGTGTATCACCTGGGTGCAGGACACACCTATGACATGACAGGCAATGGAAATCGGCCTCTATTGCTGGATTCCACCCGGTTTCAGCATCCCTGGCTTCACATGGATTCCCACACCAAGGAGCTCACTGTTTACTTTGTCTCTGTGCCCTCTTGGGGCCTGCATTGCAGTCCAGTCAGCTGTACAGTTCCACCAGTCTTGCCGCATTACTGCCACAGGGAGGTGATTCCATTCACAAAGAGAATGGACATGAGGACATTTGCACAATAAAGCACCTCTCCTTCCTGCAGCCTCCTGGCTCCAGCGCTTATATAAGGCTTAACTGTTTTAATAGAGATGAGACTAAGGCTCTACTCATCATTAATTAAGAATCTTGTTAGGGAGCCTGTCACATTTAGAAGCAGTTTCTAAGCACTCTTTATTCCCAGTAGACAAGTGAATGCATCACTTGATCAATAATAGGCTTTATATCCATGAGCCTATTTTATGACTGTATTTGCCATTTTGCCGCAAAGCTAGAAGGTCTGTGGACATCTCTGCATATACAGGGGACCCCGAAGACTGAACGAGAAGCCTGTCCTAGCGAAAGAGAGACCTGAGGTTGGTGCAGAGTAAGAGAAAAGTCCTGGCCCCCTGACAGCCCTGTTTGTAGCAGCAACATCAGAGCAGAATTAAGAGGCACTGCACCTGGTTCTGAGCCTGATCCACTATGCAACTGAGATCCCAGTGCGAAGGTCAGGACTGCACCAGTGCAAATTCATGCACAAACAAGACGGTTTCGAAGGCCCTGCCTGCCTAGGAACCAAGAGTGTTTCAGACCAGCACTACCACATTTGCTGATGTTGGTATGTTTGTTGTTGCACAGCTGTGCACGTTCATTCTCCTTATTGAGCTTGGATTTCGCTGGGTAATGTTCAGTTTTTGTTGAGGATCGGTGTACCTGTTACTCATGTTGATCAAAGTTTGGGTTCAATCAGATAGTAAAGGTTTGGAGATATGTACTTTGTGTGAAACACTTTCACAGCAAGATTTGATGCATCACCTGCACAATATGGAGTGTAGTCATAATGGAATGTTGTGCATTTTGTAGTGAAAATTCAAGAAAAATGATTTTCTGTGTCTTATAATACACTACGAAAACGTTAAACTATTCACTGAAAATAATTTCACTTATTTATCGTGTAAACTTGGCAGATGTTACAATTAAGTTAATTGATAAAAATGTTAAATACTAGTAGTGAATACATTCAGTATTTATATTGTGCATTTAGGTGTGGATAAGCAGGTGTTTAAGCATCCCCAGCCTTGTAGGATACCAGAAATGGCTCTTATTGAAGAGAGTAATTTGAGCTGGAGCAAGCATTGTGACCAACTTTCGAATACAATATGTGAAATCAGGCCTCTGGTTCCAGTCCCAGTGGTGTAGCTACCAAAGCTCGTCTATTCTATTCCATGTTGCCGTCAGTAGCTCACTTTTCAACAGATCATGGCCGGCACCATGTGCCTTTGGGATGAGTTTAAATAGTGTAAATACACAAAGGTCCACCTTCCTTAACTTTTTGAGACCTTCTAGTTGTTTTGGAATCTCCACTTCTCACCTACTCAAGGTTCTGATGTTTTGTATATTAATATATATCTATGTGAAGATCACTGCACACCAGCGGCTGGTGCCACACTATATCACTTCAATATATAAATGAATATGCTTTGCTATCTGGAACACATTTAGGTCCAACCTGTGAACAATATAAATGTGCCTCTTGGCCACTGGTTTGCTAGTCGCTGCATCACTAGGGTCTGAGAAACTCAAATCCTTTAAGGTTTACGCGGACAGGTGAGTATGTTTTTTAGTTTTGAATAAGACCAAATGACTGAAACAATTCCTTGTAGATTTTTTTTCACTGAATGTTGCTATGAGCAATCAAAAAAGGCATCTTGGGCCATACTACTGGAAGTGTTCTTGGTTGCTATGTGCATGTGCTACACATACAGTAGTATTGCATCGGATCAAGCAAGCACGCATTTTGTGCCGGTGTGATCAGAAGAGGCATTCCTTCATTTGCATGCATGCGTAACCCCATGCATAGGAGGAAACACTTTGCTTCTGCACCTATACTGTATTATTGATGCACATGAAAAGATAGAGAGACTGTCAGAAGGATAATGATTGTGCACAACATAGAAGTGGCACACAGTCCATGCCCCCCTCTTTCCCGCTGCATATTAGAAGGGGGTGGAGGCTGATGGACTCCCCAGACATCCCTCTGCAGGCAGGTGCAGTCACTCATTGCTCCACCTATAGGAGGGTCTCTGACATTCTTTGAAATACAGGCTGGGTTTCCACTAAGCATGAGTGAATTTTGCGGATCTCGCGTTCGCGAATTTTGCGGATTTGCGGATTCGCAATCCGCAAAATCCGCGAATTCCCGCGAATTTGCGGATTTTTTTTTTTGTGTTCGCCCGTGTTTCTGCCAGTTCGCGAGGGTTTTGTACACTTTCGCAAATTGCGAACTTACCTGTCGGGTCGCAAGTTTCGCGAACTTGTTGTTTCTACGTGTCCAGCCTGTTTGGGACACTCTTCTTCATCACTGCCACTCTCTGTCACCACTGCCACTCTCTGACTACTCATGCCACCCTCTGGCCCACCCATGCCACCCTCTGTTTCATCACCACACCCTCTGGTTGTCCAGTGTACATTATTTTCGGCAAAGCAAAGCACACCTTCCCTGCCTGAATTAATTTGGGGCTGATTAATGTGTCACAGAATATTTTTTTAGCTGGCACCTGCTTCCTTAGTGCGCCCTGATTAGTGATCTTTTGCACTTGCTAAGTGCTTTCATTGTTGCAAAATTAGTTACAACACCTGCCCTGCCCCAACTGACAATAATGAATTAGGGGCTGATTAATGGATTTTAACTTCCAGCCTGGCTCCTGCTTGTCTCCCTTAGCTGTAATTCAGGACCTTTGTGGCATATGTATAACTATTCTGAGGTTCAGAGCAGGGTCACATAATAGTTTCAACTGGCAACTGAACTCTGGAGGGGCCCCTCAGGAAGCACTACAGGAAATGGCTACTAATGATGAGCCTGAACTTTTGAACCTGGTAAGTAGTTACTTTCAGTTTTGCTAAAATCGTATTTCTGCAATTTTGCACTTATTCGCGGGGCGCGAACTCACGCGAACAGTGCGAGCAGTGCGAGCAAAATCCGCTGCTCGCGGATTTGCGGATTTTGCGGGAGATTCGCAAATCTCGCGGATTGCGGATTTCCCGAAAATCCGCAAAATCCGCGAGCGGAACGGATTTTCCGCCCATGCCTAGTTTCCACCCATTGCAGACAGGTGACTTCAAATAGCCAGTCCACCTTTCTCTAATGTGTTATATTCCTAGTGGAGGCATGAGTTAATGTCTGCAATGGGAACAGCACATGCAGTGTAATAGAATGTACTGTCTCAGTTTGTGCTGGACACGCACCAAGTTAAAACTGTGCCATAGCGTAGACAGGGCAGCGCACCCTATGTGTCATAAGGGCCCTGGCCTCAATTCATCACTTCATTACACCATTGAAAAGTCAGTTTCACACAATTTACTTCAATGTCTAATTTATTATTAAACCTGATTTGTTTAATGCTGGCGGTGGTGTCTAGATTGTCCAGTTTACCAATATTTTTTTTCTTTTATTCCCAAACTATAGAGATATAAGCAAGAACCAGGTGTCTGAAATTGCCCCAGATGCATTCCAGGGTCTGAAATATCTTACCTCACTGTAAGTAGAGAATATGCATCGCAGTGTTTAATAAGACCAATTTTCTTTCTTCCACCTCCCCTTCTTTCAGTCCATTCATCCATGTACCCACCAAATCCATCCACCCATCTATGTATCATTTCTTACCTTCACTTAGTATACTTACTTCTTGTCACTTCTATTCTATTTATTGTCCCATCATCCTCCATGACTTATTTTCTGCCCTCCCTTCATTCCTTTCTAGCTCTCTGGACCTCCTTTCCTCTCTTTCTTTTAGTCACCTAACCCTCTTCTCTGTTTCCTTTCTTGTGACCCTCACAAGATCCTCCATCTCTCTGAGAACCTTCTGCCATCTCCAGCTTTATGTGGCCATTGTCTCCTGCTTCCATTGTTCTCTCACTTCTCGTATGTCTTGCATCCCTTATTTCCTCTATCAATCCTGCTCCCACTCATTCATTACTCAGGCTCCTCAGTGTTTCATCCAAACCGACTTCCCTCTATTTTTTATCGTATTTCAATTAGACTTGCTTTCCTCCTTCCAATATTTATTTTCCTTTTGTATTCTTATATGTTTTTGAATATCTGCTTATATTTCACTTCTTCATTCGTTTTATCCTTCATTAGCCCCCTTACCTCTTTCATCCTTTCATCTCACTTTCCATCTGTGCTTCTCTTTCCCATCCTGTGTTCTCACTTTAAAGATATTTTTCTCTGCTGCCTTTGTTTCTTCTTTCTCTTTTCAGTTTTTCATCCATAAGTCCTGAAACATACAATTCTCGTAGATAATGTTGGAGTCTTCAGTAGCCCTTACAAATGTTTACATTTAAGAAATCATGTCTGTGTTTTTAGTGAACTA
Source organism: Lissotriton vulgaris (assembly GCF_964263255.1). NCBI lineage: Eukaryota > Metazoa > Chordata > Amphibia > Caudata > Salamandridae > Lissotriton > Lissotriton vulgaris. The sequence goes on along the minus strand of NC_141695.1, from coordinate 998,016,751 downwards.
AAAAGGCAGACCTTGAACGATGCAAGCACCCTTCCCCAAACCCGTGCCACAGATTCAGTGACCCTTGGAGTATACAACAAACTCTTTTTATTCACAACAGGAACGGTTTACATATACAATGAGATCTGCTTTGTGTTTCTCCTTATATTTAAGCAGGAAAACTGTCTTTCTTCCAATGTAGTGTTTGCTGCTACAACAGGGCTAATCACAGTAAATGCACTATTGGCCTACGAGAGATCACCTCTCACAACGTGAGAATAATTTTCTGCAAATGAAAATCACTGTGTGTACATAAAAAAAGCACACACTATTAGGAGAATCAGAAAGGGGCCGTAGACTCTGGGACATCCCCATCTAAAGACGTAAAATACTCGGGCATCCTTCCGAATGGACCATGAAGGAAGCCTGCTGGAGGACTACCACCCCTACTGTTATTTACAGACATTCATTTTGCTTTTACTGGGAAAGTAAACACTTGCTGGTGTCGGGGAAGTCCATTTTGAAATTGAGATTCCCTTTAGGGAATTAATTAGTCTTATAAAACATAGCACAGTGAAAATGAGTGAATTCTTGGAGTCAGATTTTCAAGAATGCACTGCAAGATGAGCCTGCTAATTAAAGCATCCAAACTGGTCTGCTTTCCAAGAGGAATAGCTAGCCATCGCCCATTTGAACTCCAGTTTCTGATCCACGGCTCTTTTTCTGCTCAATTTGTAAGCTTTGTGTTTCTCATTTTATGTGTGGTGGTTTGCCAGGCCACAGGACAGCTTTGCAACTTTGTTCGTTCCATCCTTGGCGCCTCTCCCGCTGTGGCCAACCAGTGTACATAGTGCCAAACGCTGTGCTCTTTTAATAATGTGCGATCACGTCTCCTGGGAGAAAAAATGGATTCAGCCCAACTTGTTTTCAGAGAAGCCAAGGAGCCTCCATTAGACAGTAATGGCGCACAGTTACTCAGCCCCGCGCAGAGCGGCATTTAAAGAGCCAATCTAGCCTAGTTGTTAATGGACTTGTGTCCCTGAGCCAGTCCACTGTAACAGCCAGCCCATTACTGCCAGGCTGTGCTGAAAACAGTTTTACTGGTTCAATAACAGACTTTCTAGTTTGAGACCAAAGTGACTTTAAATGTGTTCCGTCCTCATGGAAGAGGAGTCAATTTCCAAGTCCTCGAGCACAGACCTCCTCATGGCGTCAAGCATTTTTACGATCTGCTCTTGTTTTGATCAGATTTTCCACGTCTGTGTCCAGCCTCGTTAAAGGGCTACACTCAGATACTCCCCATACCGGACCCAGAATGTAGGAGATGTGGGTACAGAACGTGTTCCAATCACTTCTCTTGTGACAAATTCTCCCATACACCTACTTTCTTTGAAAGCGTGACCCCATCATCTGAATGTATGCAGAGATGTTCCATTGCCATAGAAATACCCTTAGCATGTCCTTGAGCCATTCACAGTCACACCCTTGAATTCGCCAAAAGTCAGACTCCGCCCTCGGGGAGGAACAGAACGCCATCCTCTGACTTCCACGCCCAGCAACTGACACGCTATTCTTTTAGGGTAACGATGATAGCTGCAGCTAGTACCAGCTATAAAACAAATATGAAACTTTTGCTAAAGAACTGAAAAAGAACAATCATTAAAGCTTGATAGAGGAGAAGATGTTTAGAAAGACAGTGCATGAAGGAGGCTTCAAGGGAATAAAACAGAGCCCCACATTTCCCGCAGTGAGGAGCGCTTGGCAACCTTGTGCTTTGGGGACCCTCTGAGCCAACTGGCATCTTCTCCATGAAAGTCTGTCTCTGTCAGACGGGGGCTCTCCACATACTTCACATGGTCTCCCTCAGGTTTTCTTACCTCACTGGGAGGCTTTGTTGCTGAGTTCTAAACTGCCCCCCCCAAGCCCCTCACACCATGATATTTTTCACTACTGTGCTTTCGTAGATTACTGTGACCTTGACTAAGCGCTTAGAATCTTCTGTAGTATAATCTAACCTCCAGTAGTCAGTCCGTAGACTTTCCTCTTTTTCAGACTTCAGTCCTTCCTCTGGTGAAGATCTGCTACTTGCGCTATGCAACCTGGTGCGGCCCAAATTAGTGCTTCTATGCGCATTTGTAACTTGAAGCCTCTTACTGTTTTTTGCAGTTGGTATGGATTGGGCCTCTGAAATGGAAGCACAGTGATAGTGCATGCACAGTTGTAAACATTCAGCCTACCTCTTAGGTTGTGTAAAGGTGATAAGCGGGTGCCACAGGAGCAGCATTCTTCAGAGATGTTATTAGTAATGTACTCCTACGAAACATTTCATTGTTGGACTTACCTGTTTGTTCCCTTAGCCATAGCCAAACGAGAGATCACCTCTCAAAACATCAGCATAATCTCTGCAAATGCAAACCACTTTGTATACATTAAATAACACACTGTACTTTGAGAATTAGAACGGGGTTTAGACTCTGGGACATAACCTTCTAAAGACATAAAATACTCGGACATCCTTCCGAATGGACCATGAAGGAAGCGTGCTGGAAATCCTGCTACCCCTACTGTTATTTACAGATCTTAATATTGCTTTAGTAGAAAAATAAAGACTTGCCGGTGTTAGAGAAGATTGTCATGATTTTGGGAGTACGCCTTACCGATCCCAAGTAGCCCTTCTCCTAGTGGTCTGTCAGTTTTCAAAGAACGGTAATACCGAAAACTGTAAACTATGGGTCAGTCTGTGGTCTGTGTCTATAATTATGCTTGTTTTTCTTCCCTGGGCCAGACCCACTTAAAGTGGGTGTGATAATGATCCAGTCTGCTGTTTTCCTTTTACCCATTACAGGTAAGGGGTAACCCGTTACAAGTTTGTGGACCTCGGTAGCATTCAATATAGAAGAACAATGGTCCTCAAACCAAACATTCACAATCTCTGAATTAATCCTAAAATCATAATTAAGGCTCCCGGTTGTATGGTATTTATTTTTTTGCCATTTCCGTCTGTATTTATCCATATTTATTTTTTGGGCATTTATCTGTATTTATCCACATTTATTTTCCCACAAGAAAAAGACGACACTGCAGCTCTGTATTTGTAAGGGGGAGGGGCAAATTTTACTATTTTCGGTGCATTGAAAACTACTTTTCTTGAGAAGCTATCGCCAACAGGTGTGTGTGTGTGGGGGGGGGGCAGTTCATGGGACTTTATTTCTTGTTTACTTATTTAAAAATGTATCTATTTAAAAATTATATAGACCTTATAATTGTAATTTTAAGTTTTTTTGCCATGTCAGCATAATATCCAACTTCATTAACTAAACTGAAACTGCACGCTCAATAAAACATTCATAAATCCTGCTGTAGTGTGGAAAAACAACTAGGGAAAACATATTGGCTTTTCTAGACAAAGTATATATGAGATAAATAATTGTATGCAATGGTTCAGTGTGCATTTGAGATGTAATACCGTCCTGCATTGCAATGCAAGTGATCTATAGGAGGTGGAATGATACACTTCTGTGAGCAGCCAGACCCCACCCTGTCTAGATTTTAAATATTTGGTAACAATAGGTGTATAATTGGGGTTGTGTTAAGCCGGGCCTAAAAAGAGCATATCTGGGTTTACTAACTGCATAATGTCTTCTGCACTTAGGTAAGGGCGTCATAGCATAAGCACCTACACCTACAGGGATCAGCGTTCATACTTGGGACCAGGGCCGGCTTTAGCGCTGGTGGCTCTCTGTGCGACAATGTTTGTTGGCGCCCCCAATGACCACCTCCACCACGGATTCTCTCACTAGCACCCTTTAACAGTGACCAAGTCTCCATAACCAGTCTCTCAGATGCATTGAATTTGTTATATAGCGCTACTCATACCAGTAAAGTATGTCAGACCACTTTGCACCACACACACATTACACAGACAATCAATCATACTTGTGTAAATCAGTGTATAGGAAATGTTACATACGCCAAATCAATCAATCAATCAATCAAAGACATTTATAGAGAGCACTACTTACCCGGAGGGTCTCAAGGCGCTTGGGGGGGGGCGGAGGGGGGTGCTGCTACTGCTCGAACAGCCAGGTCTTGAGCTTCTTCCTGAAGGAGAGGTGGTCTTGGGTCAGGCGCAGGTCGGGAGGGAGGGAGTTCCAAAGGATTAAAAGTGTAGGGGTCACATGTCATCCATACTGGTAGGCAGTATAGTTTAGGAGCGCTTGGTGTGGAGAAGCACAAACTCAGAGTTGGAAAAGAAGCCGCATAGTTGGGAATTTTCTTTAATAATAAAATCCATTTCTACCCAAAGTAACCCTTTTTGCAACATGAATCAGTGTTCTATACTTTGCAGAGTGTATGCAGTTCTATGATGTAAGGTAATACCTCACTATTCTATGTTAGGATTCTAAGTTATAAATTGCAAGTAACAAAAGGATGGCTCTTTTAAAAGTAGTAATCTGCTGATCTATTTATATTAAATGCACTCTGTAATCTACTTGGTACAAGTTCTTTGCAGTAGTCATATTAACCCTCTGTGCTACCTTCACATAAGTCAAAAACTTCAACAACACAAAACTCTGATCTCTGGCCAGGAAGGACATTAATCACAGGAGTTATCTTGACATTCTTGGTAGGCCCCGTAATTTCAAGCGGAAAGGAAGCGGCAGCAGGTTCTTTAAAAATATAATAAAGTTGCAAACATGGCACGGCGCCCCCAGGAAGCCGCATCGGTCACACCGCCCTAGAGCCGGCCCTGCTTGGGACAAGTACTGAGAACAGAATTATAATGATAGTAAGGGATGTCCTTCCCTCAGAACACCTCATCACAGTGGAAACAAGAGACTTCTGTACTAATCCCGGCTTCCCAACTAGGCAGTATTTCCGTGCTCCTGGGCAAGTCACTTCGTCTCCATACCACCACTGACGAAACTCCGTTAATCTATTGTAAAGGGCACTTAAAAAAATCGTTTCCCTTTGGATTTGGGAACTGGAGTACGGAGGAAAAGAACGCTATGCCTGTCATGATGTCACCCGGCCTGTAACTAACTAAACATCTGCTTTTTCAAAACTCCCCATGAGGTTGAATGCATGCTTCCCAGGCCGTTTTAGGCGACCTCTCTCTTTCACAATACCTCCCCCACCTACGTGGTGTGTGGCAGCGGGGCTGAAATACCCAGGCACACACGGAGTTTTTGTGCTGCCAGCCGCCGCACCAGAGTACTTCACAGGTCTTTAAAAGACCACATGTTAACGAGTCTTAAATACTGATAACACCAGAGCATACCATCCTGTTTTTCAACTCTCTGCTGAGCGCGGCAGCGCCGCAAAATGTGCTAGTGTTTTCCCGTTTTTACATATAAATACAGACAAAGGAAAACTTGTTTTCCGTCTGTATTTATATGTAAAAATCAGTTTAAACGGAAAACCGGGAGCCCTAATCATAATTAATGAGCCAAAAATAAATTTGCAATTGTAATCATCTGTGGCACGTGTCAACGATAATGAGAATGGGTCCAGGTACATGAATATATAGTTGTCGACTTTTCGACTCGACTTGTGGCATGTGGGATGTTTAAACCTTGCCTGGACCCATTCTCATTATCGTTGACACGTGCCACAGATGATTACAATCTGTGATTGTACCAATCATTGTAAATAGACCCTGTAAAATAGCATTGGGACAGAAGACCTAGATTGATACGTCTGATCAATCTCACCAAAAACCTCTACTCTTTTACTGTTTTTTCTTCACCTTGGGAATACATTTTCCCCACTCACTTACTTTCGAGCACCACTTCCTTTGCACGTTCCCCCTGGAGCAACAACCAAATGTATAGTGATTTAAATCCTTTGATGTAAATACATTTTTTTTGTTACATATGAAGCTCATATCTTTGCACATCCTTTCATGCATATCGTAAGAAATGATTATAGTGAAGTACTTTAACTCATGATGAGCGCGAATTTATTTTTTGCTCATTAATTATGATTTTAGGATTAATTCCGAGATCGTGAATGTCTGGTTTGAGGACCATTGTTCTTCTATATTGTTTTCCTTTTAACAGCAAACCCCTATAGTTACTGGGAATTGTCTCGGATTTAGTTTGCATCAGTGAGATAACGGTGCGCTTCCCTGCATCAGCCCATTCATTCTTTGGTTGCTGTCCGATGCTGGTGTCTCAAGATAGCTGCATGAATGAAAAGCAGGCTCATGGAACAATATGTGCTCCGAGCTGGAATAGCAATCAGGGTCTTCCCTGTAGGAGGGCAAAGCTCTATTGCGGAGACCAAGTGATAGTATGTAAGCAAAAGGAAATCACTTGTTAAGTGTAGGATGTATTTAGGGAAGCCTCTAGTTAAGTGAAGGAATTCTTGGCCGGAGGATGTACAGTCCTGCAGTGGGACTACCCACCTGAAAGCATGCTGTATAAATTCCAGCCTTTAGGTAGCTAAGTACCAATCGCCAGAATAGCGCTTCAACACCCATCAGGGGTAACAAGTGCTATATGAACGCAAACCTTTCTTCCCCTTTTTTCCCTCTGCAATCCTTCTCACTCCAAATTACTGACTAAATAGCCACCACTGAAATTACTTCATATTTCACCATGTTAATTCACCACTAATCCTTTATGGGCTTCCTAAATGACGTGCGTCAACAAGCGCTATATAAATACAAACCTTTTTCCTCCTCTAACCTTCTGCTATCATTCCAAATCCAAATAACTGACTAACCTATCCACCACTTAAAATGTACTTGCTTGTTTCACTATACTAATTCAACACTAATCCTCTATTGGTCCCGGAGTATCGTGCTACTCACCGAAAAAGCGTTTTGACGCCTCGTCAGGGGTAGTAAGCGCTATATAAATGCAATTACAATACAATACAATTACAATACAATTGAAAGTTTTTATCTGTTGCATGACCTGAGTGGAATAGGTTAGTGTTCTTCCTCCATTCCCCAGCTGGGGGTTTTCAGCATATAGAAAACAACGGATCTAAAGCATTTGTTGTTTTGGAAGCTAAACATTCCATCCACCTAAGGAAGGTAGATGGGGCACTGAGGTAAACTCTTCCCTGTAACCAGGGGTGTAGCTTGGTCAGTAAGGTTGGGGCGGTGTGAGCTTCAGATTTCCAAACAATCCCGCTGGCATATAATGTTAAATTACATTATAGGAGAAGCAGGGTGGTGGAGAGGGACCTACGGGACAGTAGAAAGGGAGAGGAATGCGGATTAATAGGAGTACTAACTGAGAGAAGCACAATATTTTGTTAATAAATCGAAATATTTTAGGGGTCCTAAAACAGAGATGAGAGAGTGTGTGTGTATTTTGTCAGTGTGTGCAAGAAAAAGTCCCAGGTGAAATCCAACAGACACCTCACCATACCGGACTCAAGTACCTGTACCCAACTATTCATCAGAAAATACATTTATTAGGGGGTGTAACACCCCAAACACCCTGCCTGAAGCTACGCCCCTGTACGTAAATGCATGCAGAGATTGTTCTCAGCAAACAAGTGGAGGGCCTCGGTCCCAGGACCGACATCTGGTGTCACTCCCAAACAGGACACACTTAACCCAGGGCTTTCATATCTCCACCGGTGGCAGGGAGTCCTCGAGAATAACAGCATGTAGCCCCCCACCTACCCCCATTCCCCAACACTCAATAAGCAAAAGGGGGAAGTAACTTTTGACGCCCAGCAAGATATGAACATTGCTTCTCCTTTCAAACACAACGCCCATTCTTTAGACACAAACTCTGGAAATAATCTGAAATGGCGTACGCGGAGAATGCCCCGGTGTTGAACCTTCAACACTGAGGGAGGGCCCAAACCTATACAATGTTGCTGATTCCAGAACCAGGAAGAACAGTCTCCTGGGTACGTGTGGTCCCAGATGTCCAGTGTGAAAATGGCTGCCCTTATGTGCCGCATGTTACAAAGATCCATCAAAGATAGCATACCGCGGCTGTGCAGCATAATGAGCAGTGCTAAAATAGGATGTGTGTGCTGAACCACCGCACGCTGTTAAAGAACTTATCCATGAGCTTATGAAACATCTGCCTTCAATAGCATCAGGCTGGCTGAGATTAGCATCACTCTCACTGCCCTGAATGTTCAAGAGGCTAGGCTCCATCAGGAAGCTATTGACTTTTTCTGCACATTTGCTTCGACTCAGTGAATGATCAGGAGACCTACTCCAGACAGTCTGGAAGCTCTTTATGTGATGTGACAGACCAGGGTGAGATACAGCTCACTTGCGTTAGAGGCCATTTCACGGCCGCCGCGGACTGCAATGGCGAAATGAATTTTTACATTTATGATTATTAGCATTGCAGAAACTGAAAAGGTGATAACATAAAGTATGCTCTATTTTTTCTGGGACAGGGTAAGATGCCAGTGTATTTTTATGAATACATTTGTGTGTTTTTATATGTGAAGGAGTGACTGTATGTTTATGTGTTTGCGTGTTGGTGCATTGTGTGTGTTTATGTGCGTGTGTGTTTGTATATGCATATGTGTGTTTGTATGTGCGAATGAATGTGTGTGTGTGGGCGCACTTTTGTTACCACTGAATCTTGGTGGGGTTTTTAGACTCTACTTTAACTCTTGTGCAGTAGATTATGATATTGGCAATGTTTACTGTAAGGGCAGATGTGCCAGAATAATTTATTAACCCCTTCCATGCTGGTGACGAACCCCAGCCGTCATGCACTACGGTGCTCGTGTGCTGATGACGGCTGGGGTTCGTCATGGCCCGCCCGTGTTCGGCCGGCGGCCGCACACGGGAAAAAAAGCGGCCGCATCGAAGGGGTTAATATTAGGTACATCAACAATTCATTGTGACTCGTGATATCAAACACAGCTTTTGTGTCAAGAGGACCTTCCCATGCAATATCGCATGGCACAAACATTCTAGCTGTACATAAGTGTGCCCACTGCCCAGTAATATAGTAATTCTTATGGTATTACATGTCTTACTACCCCCATTCGCAAAACATTTGTTTCTGATGCCAGATTATGGATCTGATTTCGTATTTGATGGATGAAGCAGGGTCGGTTGCAACAGCGGAGTCCACCATACTGAATGTACTCTGCCTTTAGAGATGGCCGCTGCCCTGAAGTAATCTCTGAACCTTGAAAGGAACCACCCTCTTGGCGGTTTCCTTCAAGGTTCAAAAACTTGGGTAGCTTGCTGTCATCGGTTTAGAATTAAATCAGTTTTTTTTAGCAGAACACATAGCATGAAAATACTGTGCCTCGTTGCCTACAACCCGACGGACTGTCATCAGTTGAAACAAGCTTTTACTAAACATGTAACTTTTTTTGATTTTCAGAACAAACTCACAAAGAATTTTTTTCTAAAAAAACAACTAATCACCCCTACACAAGTGGAGATGTCTCCCAGGGTTTGACTGTCATTATATTTTTCTTTCAGTCACGAACAGGCTTTTACTGGTGGTGATGTACATAAAAAAACATCACACTGCGCCCTGTTCATAATGAGGGTGGTGTGATGGGTTTACTCCAATTACCCTTATTCCTTTGAGCCATCAAAGTAAGCTTTCCATCGACAGAGCCAATGTGGGCTCCGCCAATGGAAAGCTTACAGTACACCGGTCTCTAAATAAGGTGGATGGACCGAGAGTCTGGCGGGCAGGATACTCCATTGCGGTTGCAACAGATTACTTTGTCCACCAAACTCTAGAACAGCCTCCAAGTCATTTCAAGATATACAGCCTCCCCATTGCCTGCATACAGCCTCTTGTCTGGCCTTTTATGTATGCAGACTGACACTCTGAGACTAGGGGTTTGTTGGACACCCATTGTGAGACCGATACACTTAGACAGGAGTTTGTTGGGCACACATTCTCCATTGTGGCCGGGCAACTGCAGGTGTTCTACGCCCCCTACACTCAAGATTAACTAACAGTACCTGCAGTCTCCGAATGAAAGTTAATACATGAAATGCCATCACTGCTTACTAGGGTTCGCTGCTTCATCAGTCTTCAAACACCCAGGAAGTAGGCTTGTAAATTACATCCACGTCCTGTTCCCCCATCCTAGACAACAGATGAATTAAACCTGAAATCAGGGCCTCTGGAATTATGGGGTAGGGCAGGGCCAAATTTTGCAGCAGGGTTCACTTAATTATGTGGTCACAAAAGCAAATTATAAGGCATAATCCAGATAGTATCGAGATAGTATCCCTTCATTATTTTTCATTTTTACACATGTAAACCCTGTCTCTGCAAAGTTCAATCTCCTTAGTGCCAATTTAAAACACAAATAACGCAATAAGCAACAAAAAGGTAACCAGTCAACCTTTGCAAATGACTTCCACTGTGCAGCAAGACACATTGGCGTGTTTTAGTAACTTTTGATCCAATTGAGATAGAATTTTTTTTTGTTAAAATCTGAATATTATCCACCAGCTGATGGTTTATATGACAAATGTGGTAAATCCATAAATATGTCGCAAATTACATAATTCCATTTTCCCTGCCTACGACCTACAAAGGGGCACATTATTTTTCTCATTTCATTACGTGACATGGGGGATTATATTGAGGTCAAAATTGTCTGACTCTGGCCACCGTCAACATACAAGTTTCTCTTCACTCTGGTTGGCTGTACTTCTGACACTTAAAAGCATTATTTGTTTTCAATGGCAGTTTCCATTGTGAATGATAAATCTCAGGAGTTGGGGGGGGGGGGGTGGATTCCAGGAGAGCTCTCCTTTAATGTCCAGTGTAATTAGCAGTTTGAGTGCTGCAGGCCTCGCTCGATCAGGGCCTCCGTGCAGCTCAGCCTTTAATGGTGTCTGAGCGGCTGGGCACATCTGCCAGGTGTGTGGCCGGATGTCCTGCCCTGGGGCGTGGTGATGCTGAGGGGAGCACGCGCTGCGCGGGTGAATCAATGGCTCTGAAGTTGACGCCTCGGGGCCTCGGCGGATTTCATGAACATGCACACAGAATGGAAAGACGAGGGAAGGTGCTGTCGCGGTGTAATCTCACTTTCTCTTTCCCACTAACATTTGGTCATGTACTTTTTCTTTATCTCTTTCTGTCTCCTTTCTTTCTGACACTCTCTCCGTCTAACATTTTCTGTCCTTCCCTCATCCCCTGCACACGGAGTCAAAGTGATTAGCTCAGCTCGGATGCACCTCTCAAGCCACCACTAGACATGGATTGCCCATGAAATGCTTTCTCTAGGCTGCTTTCACTTTGGTTCTACTGTCTCTAGAGACATCAGTCGGAGTCTTTAGAAAAGGCAGCAATAGCAGTCCTTTCTTGGAGGTCGTCTTCCATGACCATGGGCTTCATTCATTTAGGGGGCCAGAGGCTGCCGCCGCGATCCCTGGCAGCAGGAACTTTTAATCTAGCTTAACACCAAACAGGAAGCTGGGGGAGGTTAAAGGTGACACGTCCGGCCTTACCTGTGAAATGACCACAAGAGGACGTCATTTGAGTTACTCCTGTTGGTTGTCGTGAATTGGCATGGAAGCCAATAGGGTTGCCCAAGACTCACTCACTGGCCAGGAGGGGGAGGACCTCTCAATTTATGTCTTGTCTCTGTGCAGCTGTTGCCTCGGCGCCTGCCCGCTGCCCTTCAAAGCGCTGCAGGATTCTGTGAAAACAACCCCCAAGCACCATCCAGATTTCCCGAGCTCTGCACATGGGAAGCTTGCCTTGGAATGTACAGGTTCACCTCCATGGTTACTGCAGATGCCCTGGCCATGGTTTCCTACTTCCAAATCCACTCCTAACGTGTTTTTCATAGGACAGCTAAGTGTTTGTAGAAGTAGTCTCACTATAATACAGTAACTTAGAGGGCCAGAGAGGCATTTCGGAGGTAGAGAATGGACGTGTTTGGAATCTAGATGAGTAGGGTGGATGATGGATGGATGAATAAATGAAGGATGTGTTTGGAGTCTGGATGATTAGGATGGATGTATGAATGGATACATGTATGTATGGATGTGTTTGTAGTCTGGATGGATGTATTGAATGATGCATGGATGAATAAATGTATGGCTGAGTAGATGGATGGATGTGTTTGGAGTCCGGATGGGTAGGCTGGATGGATGTATGGATGGATAAATCAACAAACGGATAGATGGATATGTAGATGGTGGATGGAGAGCTAGCTTTCAGTTTTCAGAGCACTAGTTTCTAATACCATGTGCACTACTGACCACTCATAGTCATGTTTGCAACAGCATGGACGAAGGAACTGCATCCTATTATTTGAATCTTTTTAACTCGTGTTTTTATCTGCATCATTGCTAAATAAAATAGCCTTGTTCAATTTAATGATCAATTGAAATAAAATAAAAACTGCAAGAAGTATTTGGACTACGCAGCTCAACTTTGCAACTTGACTTCACATACTATTTTCGCAGCCAGATTAATTCAATCAGACCCATATATATACACATTGAATCGTGAAACAATCCACCCCTCAGTGCCACATCCACTTCTTTCATTTCTTGGGCTGAAGTGCATTTGAGGTCCCCGCACATAAAGGAAGGTGGAGACCTAGTCTGAGAGTCAGCAACTCGCAACGATTAGTAGGGCTGGGAAGAGGGTCTATCAACAGGAAACCGTTTCAGTGAAACAATAGGTTTTCTCTATTAAAATTAATTGTGCGGCTTGCTAGAGCAGTTTGAATAATGCTGCAAGGTTATATTCAACAAGTACATTTGTTAATATTGACCAATTGTTCTTGACGCGGCTAGCAGTGCTAACAACAAAAAAAGTCAGCTATTTTGTAGAGACAGGGGAATATTTGTGAGGATTTTTATTTCAAAGTGGACATGATGGAATTTCTGTGTGTTATGTTGTGTGAAATGGTATAGTGTAGCACTATAAATCTAAAGGGGCATCATAGCCCGTTGAGAGGGTGGGCTATCAGTCTGTGCTTAGATGACGGGCAGAAGGTGAGACTGAAGTCAAGTGGGTTAGATACATTAGGACGTCTATTCCACTGGGCTTGAAGCATGCAGCATAGTTACAAGGCAATGGAGCCCCTGGAACGTCACTTTTACCGACGTTCTTGTGGCACAGTGCCCTGCTCCGTATTTACAAAGTGGTGTTAAGCTACTTTCTGTGGCCTAACGCCGCTTTGTAAATATGAAGGGGGCGTGCAATGGGTGTTGCTCTGGGCGTTCCACAGCCACACCCATGGCTTTTTGATGCTGCCCCAGATTTACAGGAAGGTGTAAATCTGAGGCAACATCCAAAACTAACGCCACGCAAGGGCAGGTGTTAGAATGGCAAAACGAGGATAAATACTTTGATTTATCGTTTTTGCGTTTTCTATGTGTGCTGCATCCTACAGCACACATAGAAAGAGCAAAACGCCTTGAATGATTGTTTGTGCTGGAAGGTGTCCCTTCCTGCACATATAAAATCATCCCCCGCAACGCAGGCACCCTGCAAGGGGCCCTGATTTGGCGCTAGCCAGCTAATTTTAGTGCCAGCACTAGGGAAAACAGTGTGATGCACTGTATTTTTGTAAATGCGTCACATCCCTGTGCTTTGGAAATGCTGGAGAGCAGCGCTGCCAAATTTGGCGCAGCTCCACGCTCCGACATTTCCTTGTACATATGCCCTCATGTGTCCGGGTCGTTCGGAGTGAGTGTGGGCACCACACATGGACTTTGGCCCAGCAGAGGCACACTTATATAACTCTTACGCCAATAGATCAAACGTCGATATGAACAACAAGAGCTCTGGGTGTTTTTGGCCACAGAGCGAACTTTCAGGAGGTGCACTGAGGGTGTTGAATTGCCAATTTGTAAACACTTAGCAACGGACAACAGAGAGGACAGAATGAATAATCTTGTGCATGGAAGTCGTGGACGCTGTCCAACTCCTCCCTTGAACAGTGATGTGACAGCGGTCTCATACCATCTCCTTTACAGATGCGCTCCATCGCAGAGTGCAGTGCGATCAGGAGCTCTGCTCTGTGCACTGCAGCTTGGAGACATCTGTCACACTGGAACCCACGTGCTGCAATAATGACCCGCCGCGGGGAGGGGCGCGCGCGAGTTGACACTGTTTGCCATTTCTTTCTTTTGTTTTACAGAGTGCTCTATGGAAACAAGATTGCGGAGATTCCCAAAGGGCTCTTTGATGGACTTTCCTCCCTGCAGCTGCTGTGAGTCTGATATTCGTTTTATTGCGCAGGTCTAACCAGATTTATGGCGGGTTACAGGGAAATACAAGAAGACACATAAAAGAGGGATGTTCTCTGGGCCCAGGGCCATGTGTGCAGGCGGGATGCCCAATCACGTCTGTCTTTGTGGGAGCGGGACCTGTGTGTCCGTGGTGGAGGGTTCTGGAGCAGGGAATGGGCCGACTTTACAGCTCCAAATACATTACACACCTGATGCATCATGTCCTCGCGGCGAGGATAACAAGAATCAGGGACACAGAGAGATGCTTTGTTCAAAGCGCAGGAAACACTGTAGGATATGTGCCATAGATGGCTGAATGAAGAGGATGTGGTCTAACGGCTAGCGCGGTCGACCTCGAATCAGGAGAACCAGGTTCAAGTCTCGGCAATGATACTGAACATCCTGTGCCAATCCCTTAATCTCCCCGTGCCTAACAAAAATGATTGTGTCCTTGAGTAACGCAACTGGTGCTCATGTAAACCGCTCTGATACCTTTGGGTCAAGTGTGCGCTATATAAAACTCCGCAAAAAAAAAGTTCTTAAACATAATCACATTGTCCTTTTCTTGGTGTTCTTAATTTTACATTCAGACAGGTAGTGACAGTAAACGTGTGCACAACAAGGCAAAGGGTCTCTAATAACATGACATGTATTTGTAAAGCACACCTTCACCCTTAGGTCCCTTGACGCTGAATGACAGATGTTTATTGTTACCCAACTCAATGGCACTCATTTTATCGACCTAAGGAGGATGAAGTAGGAGTGGAACCGCTGAAATTTGAACCTGGGATCAAGGGGTCAAACACAGGCCCTTAGAGTGGACGCACCAGTCCACTAAGCCACCAGACCCAGCTCTGATGACCTGGAGAGCCCAAGGTAAAATGACTGGATGCCATTAGAAAATTCCTGAATGTTCTAAATTAAACAGGGAGAGAGACAAACATTGAAATGCTGGAGCTGTGATAGATATTACTTGTGGTCCCCTGCCAGTCCCTTTCTGTCAATGACGCACCCAACATTTCAAACATTTACTTTTAGATTCTCAATGAAATTGCTCGTACCCAAGTTCCATTGGGACATTCCTGAACAGTTGAGCATGGCAATACCAAACAGATTCTTCATAAATGGCCCTGGACCTTCGGGGATGGACAGCTCTGACTCCCGCTCACACCACTGCTCCTTTTAAGCTTTAGCAATAAGCAAGAGACTGGTTTTGAAGGGAGAGAGGGATAAGTTGGGAGTGGAAATGGACTGACTGTGCTGCTCTGCTTGTTTGTAGGCTAAAAGTGTTAAAATCTAATCAAATAGATAATGTTATTGTCCTTTAGGGTCCTTGCGTCCTCACGTCAGTGGGTCTGAACATTGGTCCTTGTCAGAACTAATAACTAGCATTTCTGACCATCTCCAGGATCAATAAAGCTACATTAATTAAACCTGCTGTTTCTGGAAGCAGCTGGAAACAAAGGGCCTCATTTATGAGTTTTTTTGCTGTAGGACAGCACCGCAGGCCTTCCTCCTGCGCTGCCCAATGGCAAAAGAAAAGGGCAGGAATGTGCCGTACCTATCAGATACGGCGACCTCCTGTCCTTTTCCCCTATGCTGGTGCAGGGGAAAAGCAGAAAACTGCGTTAAAGGGAACAATATTTACAAGCCAGCATTAAGCCAAAAAAAGTGGCTTAGTGTTGCATGGTAAATATGGAGCAGGCTCCTGCACCACCGGAGCTTCACAAAATATTTGTATTCATTGAGATGGCTTTTGTGCAAAAATATATCACTGCACCTTGTTTTTTCAGAATTTTTAGGTCTCGCCTGTCGATGCGCATGCGCATCGAGCAAGCGAGACTATAGGGGCTCATCGACTCTTTATCTAACTGCAAGGAATCGTGGCGATTCCTTGCAGTGCCCGTGACTTTTAAGGTCAATGCGCATGCGCATTAAGCTTATGCGCATGCGCATTGACCTTAAAAGTCACGGGCGCGTGCACGTCCGTGTTTGTTTACCCTTGCCTACTCTCTCTCTCCCCTCTCCGCCCCCGTTCCGCCCCCTCCCCTTCCCGCCGTGTCGCATTTCTCCTCCCCCCTCCCCTCTCTTCCCTCCGGCTTTTTTTTTTTTGTTTATTTTACCCGCCGTGTCTCCGATCCTTTCGCTCTCCTCCCCCCTCCTCCTCCCCTCCTCCTCCCCTCCCATGCCTGCCTGCCTGCCTCAACTCTCTGCCTCCCGATCCTAGCTCCTGATCTTCTCCTGCCGGGGTTCCGATTTCCCTTGCACCCCCGATCGTCCCCTGATTTCCTCTTGTTTATTTAAGTTTGAATTTATTTCCACGAATTTCTGATAGGGACCCCAAAGAGTTTCCAAGCAGATCTTCCAATGTGCGCGAGTTTCCTGGACTATATGTCGCCGTCCACTGTGCAAGATTTAAACCTTAGTGCAATTGTTTCCATAGAGATCTCTCTGATCCAACGACCGTGCAAGGGAAGTCTTTCTTCACAGAGATCCGGAAGGGTCGCGACGGTGCCTCGGTTTCCGGTCCCGGGGGCTCGAGCGCCTGCAGCCTCTGCTCCTCGCACTCTCCCCGCCCGTGCGCGCGCTTATAGGGAGCTCGCGGCGGCCAGGCGTGACTCAGCGCGCGCAGACACCCACACGCTCCGCCGCGGCCCCTGAGGAACGGGATCGGAATGCACCCCTTAACCCCTTCGTGACACAAAGACTTTCATCCGCAACACCAGCTTTCACTATCGAAGACCAAGGGGTGTACGGTGGAAAAGGAGGTTTACTTGAAAAAACATACTTTACTTAATGTTTTTCGCACTCAGCGAGATCTCAGATTACCCAAAGCAGCTGGATACCTCAGCGGGGTAATGCGCCAGCTACATATACGTTCGGTTTGAGTGTGATCTGCAGGTCAAAGGTTCAAGTTCGAGCGTGACAGCTAGGGAAAGAACACCTGCATGTCCAAGGTCATGATCCAAGCTAGGCAGCTCCTCAGTGAGGTACCGTGCAGCTATATGGTTCTGTTTCCGGTTAGCTAGCTCACTGTTGCAGTAACCTGCAGTTAACTTGCGAGTCCATGTTCCAAAATCGGTGAGATAGCTCAGTAGACTAATGTGTATGCTGCGGAAATCTTTTTCTAACCTGTCAGAGCTGGGTTTGCATCTAGTGACGTAGCTCAGGGGTGACAAGCTCAGTGGATTTATGGACTTGCCGCAGAGATCTGCACACAACTGAAGTTCTACGGTTAAAATCTAAGTAAAACCGCACAATAAGGACGTAAGTTAGGTGCAGAGAATTTTGTAGTATGCAGGTTTAATGTTTCAATCTCAGTGACATTAACGTATAATTAATTGTATCAAGCAGCCAAGGAATTCGAAGTCGCACCACCTAAACAGGGTGAAACGCATTGGCTGCGCATGTATTGAATCCACACATTAAAAGAAGGATGCTGCTTCAACAATGAAGGCTTAAGAAATCCTTTGACTCCACTGTTTTTGTTATTATTGATGCCTCTGTGTCCGCATATTTACAATAAAATACAAAATAGCCCTTCCCTGCCCTCCGTTTTGTTTCAGCCCTTCCCTGCCCTCAGTGTTGCTTCAGCCCTTCCCTGCCCTCCCTGTTGCTTCCGCCCTTCCCTGCCCTCCCTGTTTCCGCTCTTCCCTGCCCTCCCTGTTGCTTCCGCCCTTCCCTGCCCTCCCTGTTGCTTCTGCCCTTCCCTACCCTCCCTGTTGCTTCCGCCCTTCCCTGCCCTCCCTGTTGCTTCCGCCCTTCCCTGCCCTCTGTGCTGCTTCCGCCCTCCGTGCTGCTTCCGCCCTTCCCTGCCCTCCGTGCTGCTTCCGCACTCCCCCTCACCCTCACTCACCCTCAACCCCTCACTCACCCTCACTCACCCTCAACCCCTCAACATCAACCCCTCACTCACCCTCACCCACCCTCACCCTCCCTCACTCACCCTCACTCACCCTCACTCACCCTCACTCACCCTCACTCACCCTCACCCACCCTCACCCTCCCTCACTCACCCTCACTCACTCACCCTCACTCACTCACCCTCACTCACCCTCACTCACCCTCACTCACCCTCACTCACCCTCACTCACCCTCACTCACCCTCACTCACCCTCACTCACCCTCACCCTCACTCACCCTCACTCTCACTCTCCCTCACCCTCACTCTCACTCTCACTCTCACTCTCACTCTCACTCACCCTCACTCTCACTCTCACTCACCCTCACCCTCACTCTCACTCTCACTCACCCTCACTCTCACTCTCACTCACCCTCACCCTCACTCTCACTCACCCTCACTCTCACTCACCCTCACTCACCCTCACTCACCCTCACTCACCCTCACTCACCCTCACCCACCCTCACCCTCCCTCACCCACCCTCACCCTCCCTCACTCACCCTCACTCACCCTCACTCACCCTCACTCACCCTCACTCACCCTCACTCACCCTCACTCTCACTCACCCTCACCCTCACTCACCTTCACCCTCACTCACCCTCAACCCCTCACCCTCACTCACCCACACTCACCCTCAACCCCTCACCCTCAACCCCTCACCCTCCCTCACCCTCACTCACCCTCAACCCCTCACCCTCCCTCACCCTCACTCACCCTCAACCCCTCACCCTCACTCACCCTCAACCCCTCACCCTCAATCCCTCACCCACAATCCCTCACCCACACTCACCCTCACTCACCCCCACTCACCCTCACTCACACACACTCACCCTCACTCACCCTCACTCACCCTCACTCACCCTCACTCACCCTCACTCACCCTCACTCACTCACCCTCACTCACCCTCAACCCCTCACCCTCACTCACCCTCAACCCCTCACCCACCCTCAATCCCTCACCCTCACTCACCCTCAACCCCTCACCCTCCCTCACTCACCCTCACCCTCAACCCCTCAGCCTCACCCTCACTCACCCTCAACCCCTCACCCTCACTCACCCTCAACCTCATGCTAAAGATTTACAAAAAAAAACCATAAACAATTCTAAAAGCACTAACTCTAATGCTGCGAGACCTATTGCATTTCTAATGCTTGTTTTTACAGTGAACGGTAATGTGAAATGCTGCATTCACCTGTTCTCAAAAAACGTTATTTGTGTTGCTCCTTTACTCAGTTGGTATATATCACCGACAAAGAGTACAAAGCCTGCCTTGCACTGTTTTGGGTCTCCGGATGCTCCAATCAGAGTGAAGGCTCACACAGCGCAGCGCCCTTGTCGGTGTCTGCCTTCAGAAGGCTCTCATGAATATCCTGTCAGTCATCACTGGACCCGGATGGGACCCTGACCTCTCCAGGATGAGAGAACTGCGCCGCTTTGTGCGGTGGGACGAAGTCGCCCCTTCAGCTTGTTGGTATTCACGGAGCAGCCTTTATCCATGTACACATTCTAGGCTATTTCCCCCGGGACGTTAGTGAATTCCATCTGAGTTTATCATTTTTGTTGATTTATTTGCTCATATATATTAGTCAATTGTTTACTTGATATACTAGTAAACCATACTTGAGTACCAGAGGCATATGTTTGTATCTCTGATCGTAAACAGAACCAGGTAATTTTGGAAATCGAGAAAGGCAATATTATAGACTCGTAAAAGGCTTATAAAAACAACAAGTGACTTTCAGCTATAAAACTACAATGCCTGGAATTCAACCCTGATGTTTATAATAAGCACTTTCAAACACATCTGCTGATGTCCTTGGGCAACTGCGCTCAAGGGCACATTCTCGGTGCAGTGTTCTATATGCGCCTGTGTAGAGATCTGGGTGCAATCTGAGGGTCACAGGCTTGAATCCCTACAAGGTGAGTCAGACTTTCATCCTTCTGAGATTGATAAAATGAGCACAAGGAATTGGGTAATAATTTACGGCTGTTTGCAGTAGCCACAGACCAGACAAGTGGCCGAGTGTGCTATATACACTTGTAGTAATTATTATTAATACAAGATTTCATTTTAATAGGCCGTCGTAAATTGCCACAAAAGTACTGTTCCATGATCGGAGCGGTTCTAGTAGATGGTAGGTTGGTTCATGTATGACTAAAGTAGGTGACATTTTGAGAGCATATAACCAAGAGAAGATTAAATTTCATTTCTGTAAAGAGTGCGATAAAGGGGGCATGATCACCATACCCTTTGCACTTCAAAGGCTCCTCCTCGAAGTGAGACCTAAAGCTGTAAATTTTGATCCCACACTCCGGGGAAGCTTTGATGTACATAAACAATCAGCTTTATTTTTCCACTTAGTATTCCATGTTTGGGTTTCTTAACTGTACCCTAAGTGTATTCAGCCATCATTATGCCCAGAATACTAAGGGCAACACATTTCATTCAGTTAAAAATAATTTGCCCTGTCTGTGCAAGTGAGCATGCAAAGATGAAATATAATGTTTGTGTTCTATGGTGCAATTTTATTCTAAAGGTCACACTCAAATATTTCAATGCATGGAGTTTAAGCGTTTCCTATTGAAACAGTACAGTCTTCCAGCAACTGCAATATAGCACTGCGGCATAACTCACTCGCACGTACCCTCCAAGAACTACCACGAACCATTGAGAAATATCTGTATTAACACATATCATATAAGTTTTAGCAATGCATTCTGGGGTTTCCTGCTGCAACCACTATACCTGTAACTTGTTTGGGATCTCTATTTCAGTTGTAGAAATTAAAAAGTTAAATGGCTTGCATCAACCCTATGTTGCAGCACAGAAAAGTTCATTTTCGGGGAAGATTGGAAACTTGTAGGTAAAATTTCCCTGTACCCTTTGTAAGGATTACGGTAGGTCAGGGTTGGAAGTGGGTCGGGTGCAGCCGGTGTTCAGAGCGAGCAGTTCTAAAAGGCAGGTGCTGAGACTGGTGCTTATAGAGCTATCCATTTTTGACCTGACCCTGAGGGTGACATTGTTTTTCTTTCTGCAGCAATACCACCCTTCCCTGTCTTTGATGTAACTTCACAGAGACTCATTTCAGTTTTCAGTTTCATCATTTAATAACAAGCATGTTCAATATTATACACAACATAGCCATAGTTGTTACTTATTTATCATTATCTTATGCAACTAACAGCCATTGACAAAGCAAATAGCCCTGGCTTGGTGTAGATGTAATGTTACTTGTTGCATTATATATCTAGATGTAATGACAGAGCAACAAAGTACCAGTGGGGCGACACACTATGCTAAGCACAGATTTTTAGCTTACGCGTGTTTAAGACACACCATTAATTACATTGGCCATGCCCCTCATAGGGACCCTTCCCCCCACCCAAGTTTTTTCATCGTATTTAAAGCCCTGCAGTAGATCCAACTAATTAAGAGGTGACTACTCAAAACATCATACTTACTTATTGACTATGCAGTGAGGAAATATCAGATATAGACCAAATGGCGTAAATTAGTGGTTGTGGGCATGTGTAGGGTGTCATAATATTGTTATGTGTCTTCATAACAACCTTAGAACTTCGATGACGAGCTAGGTAAAAAGGGAAAGCTAACTATTAGATGGAAGTCTAGTTACATCTCACTCCTCCTTCACCTATGTGGCTAATTGTTTGCTTCTTGTGGGTGATAGGATAGCCAACATTCATCTTTCTTGAGTAATAATCCGCTCAGGTTGAAGTGATATTTGTAGTTAATGACGAAGTGTAACACCCAGGTGTATTTTAGTAGAAAATATCCTTTGCAAAAAGTGACTGCTCAGCCTGATGCTATGAAACCCACGCGCTTAAACTGCCACTGGTCATGCAAACATCTATAATACTTCTTGATTTAAATATATTTTTAGACTACCCGAACTATAAGGGATCCTGTCTCAAGGGTGTAAGGAAGAGAGTGTTGACTATAAAAGTGCATTGAAGGAACTTTGAAATCTTAGACGAATTGAGAGAATAACAGAATTCTCTTACACTTTTATGAAAGGCAGTTGTTTCTAGGAGATTTTTCCAATATATTGAGAACTCATAACTGACAAAGCCATGGGTCCCCTTGATTTATAACATGACTACTGGGGCTTTATGCCATGCTTCCTAGGGTTGTATGGAACCTCCTGAAGCTTTCTGGACACGCCTTTCAAGAGTTTTATGACGTATCCCATGATTTAATGACATAACTTCCAGAGTTTTATGCTATGCCTTCTGAGTTGTTAATCATGCCTTCCAAGGGTATACTGGATGGTTGAGGAGGCTTTGTAAGGTTGGATTGAATCATATCAGCTATTCCACAATTAAGCAGACCTGCATCCCCTATGTGATTCTGTTCTTGTCATACTGGAACACTCGAGAAAAAGATAGAACCAAACATTTTGGGTGTGAGCTGCACTCATCTTCGCCCATAGAGTAAAATGTTGGCAATGTAATTACCTTAAATCTCAACCATGGCAGTGTGGAATGAATCTGTTAGTGGCACAAGGAATTAGACATAAACCTCCTATTAAGTAGTTAAAACGTGTGCACCCTGTCATTGCTCTTTCCGGAGCCTTATAGTGAACAGCTAGGTAAACAATGGGCCCGATTCACAGAATGAACTTAAGACTCAATCCTATCTTGCTACTATTTTGGTATTCTCGGAATGCACTTACTACTTTTGGCATTCACAGAATGAATTTACTACTTTTGGTATTCACAGAAGTTAGGATTTTGTCTTAAGTCTGTCTTAAGTTTGTCTTAAGACAAACTTAAGACAAAGTCCTAACTTTTGTGAATGCCAAAAGTAGTAAGTGCATTCTGTGAATACCAAAATAGTAGTAAGTTTAGGATTGAGTCTTAAGTTCATTCTGTGAATCGGGCCCCTAATTATTATTAGTATTATTATTATTAATTGGGTCTTGTTAAGTGCAGCCATATCACCCTGGGAGCGTCTCAAGGCGCTGTTGTGAGATTTCCAACAGATATTGACAGTGGCATTGCAATTGACTAGAACACCCAGGTTTTTAAACCTTTTTTAATGTGTCTGTGTTTAGCATCTGAAATGGAAGCTGCAAGAAGTGCTAACTTGTTCTTATTGCTTCCAGACTCCTCAATGCCAACAAGATCAACTGCCTGAGAGTGAACACGTTCCAGGATCTGCAGAATCTCAACCTGCTGTCCCTCTATGACAACAAGCTGCAAACCATCAGCAAGGGGCTCTTTGTGCCTCTTCAATCCATCCAGACGTTGTGAGTATGGCGCCCTATTCTTTGTTTCTGGGAACGATTCTTATGCTCCCTTCCCATTTGATCTGCTTTCCAAATTCTTTTCTTTCCTCCAATATCAATTAATTGACTTCACTGCCCACACAGTGGTCACCTATCCCTTTAGAGGCTGCATATGTGATGTGAATGACAGTTGCTTTGTTTTATGCACTACTTTTTTTACGAAAAGAAGGAGACAGCATCGATCAGAAAGTGTTGTGTAAATACATGTAATTTTGTGTTAACCCATGCACCATATTTTACCTTATCAACATTTGTGTTGCCATGCCCATACGAGTCAATTGTACTGATGTATACACATATGTATATTTTATTTATAACCGTTCTATATAGTGGTGATCAACCTAGGCAGGCTTAAGGATATATCAGAAAGGACCTTGAGGACAAATATAAGTTGGGGTTTAGTTAAGGTTCACAGAGACTAACACTGAGCCCAACACAACACCTAAAAATATGGAACATTCACCTTTAAAGATAGCAACTTACCATGTGGCACAGTCAAAAGTGGTTCACAGGGTGTTCTGTTTTTTTTATTACGGAAACACCATATTGGTAAAAAATGTGAACATTCGCAATACCTGGGGATGTTGGGTGGAATAGATATTAAAGAAGAAAAAACACAGAAAGAGAGGCAAATTTACATGATTCAAAAATTTGCATACCCATTTATGCACAATCTTTCTCCCTGTCCAGTCGAAAGGGCCAGTGAGAGATAAAACAGATTTAGACTCCCCCAAATTGGCCCAGACTAGGTTTCCCGCCTTAATGTTTGCGGATGATACCCTGCTGCTGTCTAAGTCAGCTCGGGGTATGCAGCGCGTCCTAAACCAGTTCGCACAGTTCTACCAAAAAAGGAATCTTGTGATTAACATTAAAAAAACGAAATACATGGTTTTTAATCCAAAATCTACCAATTGCCCACATCCGCAATTAGAACATGGAGTACTTGAAAGGGTCCCTACCTTCGATTACCTTGGACTTACACTGACTGAAAAAATGGGGTGGGGCCCCCAGCTGGTTAAGGCCAACATAAAACTTACCCAGGCAGTTGGGGATATCCTAAAAGTTCATAGGAGTTGCGTTGTTAAAAATCTAAGCCCTCCACTGGAAATCTACAGGGTGCAAGCGAGTTCAGCATCTCTCTATGGAGCAGAACTGTGGGGGCATAAGCCACGGAACGCCCTCACAGTCACGGAAAATAATTTACTTAGACACATTCTGACCTTACCTAAAAGTACTCTGCTTGTCCCGCTAAGGATGGATTTAAATAGTGTTCCTGTAGCGGACATTATCTCCATCCGACCACTATTGCATTGGCGGAGGCTATGGAGCACCCCAGAGCTGGCTAGTTACAAGAACGAGCTAAATGTTGTGTTGTGTACGCTTGGGGCGGGTAGTTTACCTTGGTTTTCATACGTTAGACATTCTTTTAGGACAATCGGCCTGGAAAGTCTGTGGTCAGATCCTGAAGTCTCTTGCCTAGCTATTTCCAAGAAATTGTTGGCAAATGTACTGAAGGGGCACAAATAAGCCCAATTCTTCCAGTCAGTGAACCTTTCTAGTCTGACCTATAGATTTTTTGATTTTAAGAGCCACTATGAATTCGAAAAAGGCTCTGGACATCATCCATCCTACCCTAGCTAAGAAGCTATTTTTACAGTTTAGATTTGGTACTCTCCCGCTATTTGCAATCACCAACACGTGGGCGGGAGACTCCACTTATCTCTGCCCTGGGTGTCAGACCGAGGAAGAAACTTTAATCCATGTTACGCTTTTCTGTGGTGCATACAAATATCTTAGGCGTAAATGGATTATCCAGCTATGTAGGAACATGGGTGTCAGGAACTACCTAGACTTCTTTAGGATCTTAAAGTCGAATACCGACCCGGTCTGTGTGGTTTCTGTATCTAAGCTCCTGTTTTCTATGTGGTTAATCCGTAGAAATTTGCTAAAAATGGAATAGCAAAGCTATTAAATAGCACTCCAATCCCTCATAAACTGACTACTTGGTTATATAGTTGGAGTCCGTATATGGAGGGGCTGAGGAGGGACACCGGGGGGGGGAAGCTCTGGGACTCAAGTGAAATAGACGGCCATTATCCTTCCTTTTTAAAGTTTTTAGCGTTTTTAAATTCTTAATTAACTGACCCGTAATTTATATTTTAATAACTGTATTTTACAACCACGTAGTCCCATAATGACGATTTCATTGACTGTTATTTTTTATCATGCCCAAACGCCTTTGTATATCATGTATTGTTCATTTTAGGTTTAAGTATTTTATTAAGGAAGTACAGTGGTACAGCAATGTAAAACAAGAAGAAAAAAAAAAAAAAAAAAATTCTTTTTATGCAATAATAGACAGTTCCCAGCTTGAAAAATCAATGCTTTCTCCAGAGCTCACCGCCACCTACCGAGTACTACAGTCTGTGCTAGGTAAGAGCCGCCCTGGGCGGCGTCCTCGAGCGTTGCATTCGAATGTCAATCAGAAAGCAAATAACAATCCCTCTGTACCTCATATTCAATGTAACAAACTACCCCAACTGTCCCTCATACCCACCCTCTCCCCCATCCCCCAACTCCCCGTCCGGTGTTCTGCAAGAAAGATCTCAGAAACTCACAAGCCCTCTCCTATTATTTACTCAGCATGCGTACCCGACCCTCCCGATCCCTATTGGCCGTTCAAGTGATCGGCGGTGTAAGCCTAAGGAGTCTCAGGTATCTGGGGCACGTAAGCTCCCTGAATTCAGTAGCTAGTAGAGCATGGAATGGTTGCCACAACTCAGTGAATTGGTCTGCCTCCCCAGCCAGTGTAAGCGAAAGTTTCTCCATGCCCAGTACGTGCCACAGCCTGTGCAGCCAGCCCGTGATCGAGGGAACAGTGGAAGTGCGCCAGTGTATCAGAATGTTCTGCACAGCTGAGCCCAAAGCGATGGCTATGTGTCTCCCTCTCCGGGATTTCAACGGGAACATTAAGGCATTAGGCAGGCCCAGTAACGTATAGGCCGGGAAACGAGGCAACTCTATCCCAAAACATGTATCAATTTCATCGATCACTTCCTTCCAATAGTCCTGTATCAGCGGGCAATCCCATAAGATATGCGTCAGTGTCCCATTGTGCCCACAAGCGCGCCAACATGTAGTGTCTATGAGCCTGTTCATTTCGTGCAAACGTTCGGGAGTGCGATACCAGTACGTTGACACCTTGGTGAAGGTTTCTGTGAGCCCCACGTGATATGCAGAGTGTCGTGCTCAGTATGAGATTTGTTCCCACTCCTTGTGGCTGAGCGTTCTCCCCAGTTCCCTGTTCCATCTCTCCCTACCAGGATTATAGATGTGTGTGGGCGGAGGCTGTAGCATTTTATACAGATCCGATATGAGTTTTACATCCGATGTACGCGTCGCCATCCATCGCTCATAAGGGAGCAGGTCCCTGTCCGCCGCGTCCCGCACCTGCGGTTGTAGTGCCCAATGTCTGACTTGCCAATATCGCATCCTATCCGCCTCGGCCAGCTGGTAATTCTCTTTAAGGTCCTCAAAGGGGAGGATCCCATCCCTCCCGTACACATGAAAAAGCGCTCTGCAGCCTTTCTCACGCCAGTGCGCAAAGGCACCCGGTTCCATCCCAGGCGTGAAGTCCGGATTGTTCACAATAGGAGTGAACGGAGAAGGGAACGAAGTAAGCTCGAATAGTTCGCTAGTGGCATCCCACACCCTCAGCGGCACCCTAGTAACATAGGAGGCGTAGAGATTTGGGGGTCTGTGTTGTCTGCGTAGGAACGGTATTTCTTGCAATGGCCGGCCCGCCACTGCCTGATCCTGGAAGAGCCAGTGCTTGTCCGACTCCCATCTGCTCCATTCCACTAAGTACCTCAACTGTGACGCCTGGAAGTATTTTTGAAGGTCAGGGACTCCCAGTCCACCCGCCTCCGGCGCTAGAGTCGTCAGTGCTCTCTTCATTCGGGGTTTACGGCCTTGCCAGACGAATTGGGATAGAGCAGTCTGCATCATCCGTATCCAGCCCTTAGGGGGCTGCAGCGGAAGAGCCCGGAAGAGATATAGGATCTGTGGTAGCACTGTCATCTTCAGCGCCGCTATCCTGCCTAGCCACGATATCGTCCCCTTATTCCACCTCCCTAGTTCCTCTTTCACCTTCTGGCCTAATGTCTCGTAATTAACCGCCACTATCGCTGACAGTGTGGGAGCCAGCAGGATACCTAAATACGGCACGTGTTCCCGTGACCATCTTAGTGGGTAACGCCTCTGCAAATCTTGTCTCGTCTCAGGTGTCAGGGAGATATCTAATGCCGTGGATTTCCCCAGATTCATCTTAAATCCGGCCGTTCTCGCGAAGGCCCCAAGCTCTCCCATACACGCGGGTAAAGCCCTCTGCGGATCCTCCAGCGCAAAGATGACATCGTCTGCATATAAGCTGACCGTGTGGGTATAACCTCCCATCCGCACTCCCGTAGCATCTGGATTTTGTCTCACTCTCTGGGCAAAAGGCTCCATGTAGAGAGCGAAGAGTAAAGGAGACAGCGGGCATCCCTGCCTCGTGCCGCGTTCAATATAAAAGCGCTTCGATCCACAGCCATTGACACGCACCGTCGCCGACGGGAACTTATAACAATTAAAGACCATGCACCTAAATTTCTCCCCTATGCCCATCCGAGCCATCACCCGCTCGAGATACGGCCAGTGCACCCGGTCAAACGCTTTCTCGGCGTCGACTGAGAGGAGCATCCTTTCCCCAGGGACCCGCGAAGCCTTCTCCAGTACGTGCACCAACCGCTTGGTATTATCCACCGTTTGCCTACCTGGTACAAAGCCGGACTGGTCCGGTTCAATCAGCCCAGGGAGATACTGTGCCAGCCTCGCAGCCAGGATCCCCGTATAGATTTTAAGGTCAACGTTTAGGAGGGAAATCGGCCTGTACGAGCCACATTGAGCCCTGTCCTTCCCTGGTTTCGGTATGACTGATACCGTGGCGCGCAGAAGATCCGGCGGGATAGCACCGGGGCAGTCGAAAGAATTAAACAGCTTGGTCAGTATTGGAGCCAAGGTAGTGCAGAACGTCCTATAGAAGAGGGTGGTGTATCCGTCTGGTCCCGGAGCCTTCCCGAGTTTCAGCCTAGCGATCGCCGTAACAACCTCTTCTATCCTAATCTCTCGATCTAGGTAGTCAGTTTGAATTTGAGCTAGGGACGGGAGAGTCACTGAGTCCAGATATTCATCAGGGTCCCCAGTCGTTGCGCCGTCCTCCGCATAGAGCTCCGAGTAGAACTGTCGAAAAGCTTCGGCTATTTCGACGTCTTCAGTGACTGTGCGCTCACCTGGCACCGCAAGTTCCTTGACTCGACGGCATTGGTGTGCGATTCTGAGCTTAGCTGCTAATAACCTGCCACAGCGATCCCCTCCCGTGTAGTATGCGTGTTTCAGACGAAGAGCCGCATATTCAGCCCTGTCGAGGTCCAGAGAGAGGACAGGAGTTTCCTCGCCGCCTTTAGCTGTTTCCAAATCCTAGGGGCCCCCGTTCGTCGGTGCACCTGTTCTAATTCCCTGACCTTGTGCGTAAGTTCTTCCCGTTTAACTTTCCTCTCCTTATTTTCGGCTGCCGATATTGTTATGAATTCTCCCCTCAGAACCGCCTTAAGTGCTCCCCATTGAGTCGCCAATGTGGTGTCGGGGTTAGAGTTATGCAGTTGAAATTCAGTCACTGCCTCAGTAATACGCTGCACCACCACTTTTTTGTGTAGAAGGGTGTCTCGCAGACGCCAGACTCCGCGCCGAACCGGGGTCGACGGGGCCAGAAAGGTCCCCGAGACCGGTGCGTGATCTGATAGAGAGATGACCCCCACCTCAGAGGCAGAGGCCATGTCCCGAACCGGGCCAGAGACGAGCAGATAATCCAGCCGTGCATATGTTTTATGTGCGTGTGAGAAATAAGAATAGTCCCTATCTGTGGGGTGAAATCCTCTCCAGAGATCGTGCATATCGAGGTCAGCTAAATGTGTTTTCATAGTGGGCGACAATTCCCCGGTCTGTGGAAAGCGCTGCGCTGATCTATCTAGTGAGGAGTCAAACACCAGGTTCAGGTCCCCCCCCAGAATGAGGTGCCTGTCGGGAGATGCTGTGACATCCACCAGTGTATTGTGGAGGAAATGTTCCTGACGCTCGTTTGGGCAGTAAACCGACCCCACCGTGAAGTGCAAAGGCCCCAACTTAAATCTGTATGCCAGCAGTCTCCCCCTTTGCTCAGCTAACTTGTGTAGCACCTCCCCCCTAAAGGAATTAGAGACCAATATAGCCACTCCTGCCGTTTTAGTGGTGTTGGAGGAGAAGAACTGTGGGGAAGGAACGGGACCGTAACCTATGACAGTCACCAACCAGCAAGTGCGTCTCTTGCAGCAGACAAATGTCTGCCCGCGAGGCTTCCAACAAGGAGAGAACCGCCCTACGTTTCGTGGGATTGTTTAGCCCTTTCACATTCAAGGTCACAACCTTCAATCCTGCCATACCAGATTAATGCAACCTTCCAGCACCTGACAAGCAAAGGCAGCAAGTGCCAATTCTGCCTTCGGATCGGCCCATGAGGTTTGGCTAAGCTGAGCGAACATAACAGCAGCACCGGACAGCGCTTCCCCGAACTCCCCCCCCCTCGGATCCCAAGGCCCCCGAACCCCAACTCCCGGATCCCCGCAGTCCCCCCCCCCAACCCCAACTTGAACCTCCCAACCCATCCTTACCAACCGGTCGTAGTCCAATTAGTCCCAGGCCTGCCCCTCTCGGACAAGTCTGTGGTGAATTACCTTCGTGGGCGACTTGCCTCCAGCACCCCTCCCTCGCCTTCCCGCGTCCACCCCCCCCCCCAAAGCCAGCTTCATCAGTAATGCAGTGTCAATCTCCCCCCGGAGACATGTTATGCGGTTAGTGCCACTTCTCCCTCAACCGCCGAGGACTCGGCTGCTGATCGAATCGCGTCCGCCATCCCAGATCTGATTGTGGGCGAAGCCGGTCTCTGCGAGGCTCTCTGTGTCCTGTGTCTCGAGACTCTCCGCCAGCCTCCATCAGTAGAATCCCTCCTCCTCCGTGGAGTGGACGATTCCTCCTCCTCTGCTGTGATCCCTAGCACTTCGCAGACATCTTGAAGAGACCGCAGCTGGTGGGACTCTCCATTCCAACGGAATATGAGGCGAAAAGGGTGCCCCCAGGAGTAGGGCGTGTCGTGTTGCCTCAGGAAGTCCGTTGCAATCTTGAACGCCCTGCGCTTCTGGAGCGTGGTCGCAGCGAGGTCTTGATACAGCGCGACTTGATGACCTCTAAATGCTATCGTCTGTTTCTTTCTCGCCTCGTACATAATCCGCTCTTTCAGCGGGAAGTCAGGAAGGTAAGCCAGCACGTCCGGTGGGGGTCCATTTGCACGCCGCTGCGGGCCTACTCTGTGGGCCCTATCAATCTTAACGGGGAAATCCGCAGGTTCGCCAAGGACAGTGCGGAACAGTTCCTGCAGATAGGCCACTATGCCGGAGGTCTCTTCTGTGGATGGCACTCCCCGGACCCTGATGTTGTTCCGTCTTGATCTGTTTTCCAGATCCTCATTATGCAGTTGAAGGTCTATGTGTTGGTCCCGGAGGCGGAGTACCTCCTGCTGCAAGTGCGTAATCTCCTCGTCCTGTCTTTGCGTTGAGCTCTCAACCGCTTCCACCCTCTCTCCGAGACCATCCACCTCTCTGCGCAGTTCTCGTACCTCACCTGCCACTTCCTTTTTCAACTCTTGGAAGTCGTCTCTCAGTGTCCCGAAGAGGGATTCTAAAAAGGATCTGGTGACCGGGGGTTCTCCGCTGCTCCCCCCCTGAGATCCGCAAGCGCCTCCCGACTGCGTTGAGGTCTTGTCCCCTTTGCCTGGTGGTTTATTGAGCAAGTCCGTGAGCGTGCGGTTGCTGCCCTTGCCTCCCTTCTGCCCAGCCATCCTCCTCTTTGCTCTGCAGCTCGTGAATAAACTGTAGCAGGCCCCGGCCAATTCTGCCCCCGATCAGGCTCCAATCCCCGGCGTGAGCCCTCGAGAGCCCCCGCTACATAGGCCTGTCCCTGATGGCTTCCTGGACTCAAGGTCGGGCCCCCGGCTTTCGTCCACTCCTTCGGAGCCCAGTGTCACTCAGTTGCTGTCCCCAGGGCACTCCCCCTTCCCTGACGTGCACCGGGTCTCGGGTGCTGTCGTGTCTCCAGGCCACCCTGGTGCGGACTTCGCGCTCTACTTAGGGCAGTCTGTAGCTCCTCTGGGGGCTCCGCTTCCCAATGCACTCACCCAGCCCACACCTCACCTCGTCCGTCGAATCCGCGGGGAAAGGGGGAAAGCTCTGTCCAGGGCCTGGCTCCAAGCAGCCCGATTCCAATGCTCCAACCTGCACCCCTCCGGCCCCCAGGCGTGACCCGCTGGGCGCCGAGGATCCCCTGCTGCCGGCAGCCGACCACACGAGAGGGGCCTGTCCCAGCTCCGCACTGCTCTCCTGCACAGCGCCCCTGTTCAGGCTCGGTCTTTAGGCCCAGTGTCACAGCGGTGCCAGCTCCATGCCGGTGTCGTGCTCCGTAAGCCCTGGTTCCTCTTGCGGGCTATCCGCAATGCCCCTGGTCGCTTTGTACTCCCCTTGTCACCTCGGGGCGCTTCTGCTAGATTGCGGGGGGTGGGAACTCCTGGGGGGTAAGCCTCGTTGCCCCCGGCCAGGACCACTGCAGTGCTCGGGGCAGGCCGTCGTTTGTCGGTGATTAGCCCGACAGGAATCGCTACTCCGCTGGCGCCCTCCGCCTTCGGGCGTCTCCTGCTAGGCCGCAGCCGCGGCCTCGCGTAGTTCCCGGGCCGGTGCCGAGCCTCCCTCACCACTGGGGGGCCGGTCAGCGATCTTGTCCAGGCACACTGCGGGTCGCCAAAGTTCCCCGGCGCCCCCTCCGAGCATCCGCCAGCGCCCGCAGTTGTGCCGTCTCACCAGTGGTCCCGGCCTGTGTCTTCTCCCGGTCCGGCCGCAGCTGCGGCCTCGATTAGCCCTGGGGGCGTGTCCGGAGCCCGCCTCACCGTCCACGGACCGCTCCGATCACCGCGGTCCTGGGCCACCGGCACCTTCGGGTCCTCCGCGGGCGACACCGTCGCAGTAGATCTCCCTCCGCTGCCCCCAGGGTTTGCGGTGCCAACAGCCGGGTCTCCAGGCGGGGCCGCTCCGTCACCGCTGCTCGGGGCACCCGCAGTCGGGTCCCCCGCATCCGACTCCGCGATCGGCAAAGGAATCGGAGCACCACACAGCTGCGCTCCAACGCTCTCCCGATCGCACCCGGACCTCCGGGCCGAGCAGGGGGGAGAAAGGCGTAAATTCAGGGCTCAGGGCCTAGGCGGACGCGGGAGCTCAGGAGGAACACGTCCGTTCACTCCTCCATCTTGGCCACGCCCCCGTATTGTTCATTTTAAACCTTGATCTGTATCGATATTTGTTGAATATGATTGTGCTTTTATGGCTATATCTAGCCGCAATAAAGTTTTGATCTGAACTGAACTGTTAAAACAGAAGATGCCTTTGACTTCCATGCACCTGGGATGTTTTCACCACTGTCTTGCCAAAGGAACAGGATTTAATAAATGATAAACGCCTCTCCCCCAATTTAATACCAACATGGAGTGATGATTTATTGATTAAACTATAATAGGTCCCAATCACTGATATGATTGATCACTAGATGTCTACTTTTAAATTGTGATCTTTCAAGATCTCCAGTTCTTAAACATGGTAGCACTCAGGACTTGGAGTTTTAAAAAGCGATTTCTTAAAATATCTAAATTTAATAGCTCACAATATTTCATGAACGCACAAGATATCCAGATGTGAAATTTGAAACCTCAGAACATCTCCAATTTTGCAACTTTACCACCCAAGTAATGTCCAGTTTTGAAACATAATAGTTGTTATGAACAGTTCTGAATCAAATAACATAATGACCAGTTTGGGAATAGTTTAATTGCCAAGTTCCACCCTGAAAATATGATGCCTTTGAAGGCGTCCAATGTTTTTAACATGACAACTCCTTTATATTGAGTTTTGACGCATGAACACTAAAACAAAATTTTTAGTTGTTGTCAAGATAGCTTACAAGAACTAAGTGTTCTCTTCTTTGATGCTTCGATTTAATATTTTGCTGCTTGCTTATCTGTGTCAATGTGATTTTAAGTTTTAGAAACAAGGATGAGGCTTGATGTCATCTGTAACCATTTTACCTAACCCATATCCCTCTTGTAGGCATTTGGCCCAGAATCCCTTTGTCTGCGACTGCCATCTGAAATGGCTGGCTGATTACCTACAGGACAACCCGATTGAAACGAGTGGGGCCCGGTGCAGTAGCCCCCGCCGCCTGGCCAACAAAAGAATCAGTCAGATCAAAAGCAAGAAGTTTCGCTGCTCAGGTAATTCATTTATCCCCGCCATACTAGGCCTTCCATTCAGAAACAAGTGGCTCCAGCGGGCCAGCTAATCAGATCTGCAGGACAAGGCTGCTGTAATGGACATCATGCAGCATCTTTGGAAATTACATTTTGGAAATTGGGTTAGACGTTTTCAGAAAACCAATTATGTTATGGATTGAGACAGGAGAGCGGAGTCTGTGCTTTGTCCTTATCCTGGTGCTCCCGTTTAAATGTTAGACTTGATTGCTCGATTATTCTATTTTCCAAGGCCTTGCCGAGCCGGGTCAAAGGGTCTGCTCAGTTTTGAAGAGCAGAGATCTAGCAAAAGTCAAAATCCAATAGTTTTTCAATGTAGATGACTCATATCTTAAAAGAGATGGAAAACTGACATCTGCCTCCACAAATCATCATAAGAAAGGCCTGATTGTATAATGAGGAATCCATTTGGGATTGACATGGCTGCTCAGCAGGGAGTGGCACTCGGTGTAGGACAAATGGAGGGCGGATGCAAGAGAGAAAGAATGTGTGTGTGAAAGAGAACTTAGCTGTGTGTGTGTCTATCTTTGTAAGTATACTTCAATACCTCTATACATCTATGAATGAACATGTGTTAAACATACGTTTATACCTGCATATGAGTGTTTGTGGGTTTGTTCTGAAGAGAGGGTGTGCCTTTGTACATATGTGCATCCCTGTAAGGGGTTAGCAAAGTATGTGTTTGTATACCTACGTGTGTAAATACATGAGTTAACCTCTCTCTTTGCCTTAATTTGAGTGAATACTTTTGCCTAAGTGTGAGTACCAGTGTGCAAGTATGTGTGAATACCAGTATATATGTATATGATGTTTGAGAGAGTAATTTAACATCTTTTCAAGGTACAGCACAGCTTATCCTTATGAAGAAAGTTTAAAAACCTGCTGTTTGCTCCCCTCCCTCCCTGGTGCCCAAACAACAAGAACACATTTTAACAGACCCTGGTGTGCCCTGGAGGTTGATGTGCTGCTTATGGTACTCAGTGAAAGCTGATTCTCCTGGGGTTGGAATGTCAAGCGCGATAAATGAAACCCATTGCAAGTCTTCCAGTAACAATGGAGATTAACATGTGGATTTTGGCGTTTTTTGCACCCCAATCCTCCTGTCCCTGCATTTACCCCTCCTTTTTTATACACAAAATGTTGGAAGTTGTAACTTGCTAAAATTTACCAGAGTTAAGCTCTGAGTGGTGAGATGTTGTTGCATCCTGTAAACTCTGCACAACTTGAAACTGTGACACCTGTGGAAACCGGTCTGCGCTCGGATCGCAATCCAATAGTAGTAATCAAGGCCATTGACCCCCAGAAGCCCATGCAGCAGTATATTCTATTGCCCCGTTTGTATCTTGATTAAGCTGCAGGTTTCCAATGTTTCCTTCAGCTCCGTGCTCCCCACTGTACCCCCAGCTCTTCATTCTGCGAGAACCTCGCATCAGATTGTAGTGCTTGCTCATTCATGGCGCCGTCTGCTGGGATTATGCCTCACCCTCGAAGCCATGTGGCTGTGGGCACGTGCACCATCAGTAAACACCATCCTGCTTTCAGCTACTAATGTATTATTTACACACACCTGCTTGCATTGGTTAGGCTAACACGGGCATGTTTGTTTGCCGCCATATTTATTGGTTGTGTAAAGTAATGTACTCTGCTGGAAGCATTTCCCAA
This sequence comes from Lissotriton vulgaris, assembly GCF_964263255.1. Taxonomy (NCBI): domain Eukaryota; kingdom Metazoa; phylum Chordata; class Amphibia; order Caudata; family Salamandridae; genus Lissotriton; species Lissotriton vulgaris. Next base: position 997,981,242 of record NC_141695.1, on the reverse strand, counting down.
TGCAGGGTTCATCTGGGGCCAGGGAAATCATCCAACACAACTAAGACGGGTCATACACAATTTTTCACAAGGAAAGCGCTGCTCAAGTTCCAGCCCCCGTTTCATTGCCACACAAGTCCTTGCGCCATGTTCCCAAGTTTTAGAAATGATAGTATGGCAGAGTATAAATTGATGAAAGGAACAACTATTTACTGTCTCTACCACAGCCTGATAGCAAGCGAGGGCGGGGTGCTTGCGAATGTGAGAAATGCAGCGCAATATCCGGAGAAAGTCTAATCCCTGCCACGACAGACCAAAAATACAGTAACTGAAAAAGTTTCATTTCAATGCCCAGAGACAGCCCTCTTTTCTTCATCGCTTCATATTTGTAAATTCTATTTCTTACAATAAAACAGGGATAGTCGATTACTACATATACTTATAATCATGGGCACGGGGTTCCAGGCCCAGCTTGCATTATGATGTTAAATAGAAGGCCAGGCGTATGACAAGGTGGCATAATAATTATTTAGTAACGCTTCTCGCTGGTGGAAATGGGTTAAATTGTATTATTTTTTTAATAATAAAATGCTTGCAACATGGCCTATGCCTCTCCTCATATGTTAAGCCCAATTCGTGTGTAACATCATTAACATCATGAGTGTAATACAAGCCCCAGCTGCTCAGTGGAACCGGCAGGGGCCCCAACCCTTCCGGGTACCCTACTAAGCCCAAAACCTGCGAATATTTCTAAGAGGTTGGAGACTTCCCGCATTCCGCAGGCCCCATCATTTTGGACCCAAAAACACTGCACTCCAGCCGGCACCACGAACAAACTCTATTCTCAAGCAGGGAAAGCTTTTAGTATGCATTAGGAAGAAAAATGGCTGCGGATGATGGAAGACCTTACTGAATGTTTTAATACAAATGCATTCCAAATTTTGCCGTTCTCCGCTGAAAATTGTGAGGAGTTGTGCTCCCGGAGGGGGGAGGGGGGGGGGGGGGGGGGGTGGAAGATTGATGGCCGCGGACCCGGAAGGAGCTTAGGCCGGGAGGGCAGCGAGGCAAACGGATGCCACGCGCTCGGCTCTTGTTCCTGAAGCAGCAGTCTATCCCGGGTTTTATATCCTTCTACCCTCACAAAGTAATAGGCCGCGTTTGTTTGATCATGAAAAAGATAAGCCCCAGTTATTTAAAGAGACCAAACTCATGAGCGCGTGACTGCAGCCGCAAGTCATCAGATTAATAAAGAAGCCTGCCGCGACATACAGATTCTGCGTTTATTTATTTTTACTTATTTGAGGTTTCTGCACCTCGGTGGGGGCACTTCCGTACTACAAATCTCTTGAAAGACAGTGATGTATGAATTCACTTCTGATTATATACAATAAATGTTATAGAACATGGTGCGGTCATTTACTACGACAGTCTCCCGATGAAGGGGTAGATTTTCAAAAATTTTGCGCTGGGTTACAAATGACGCCAACCAGCACAAAATGTATGTTTTACCAATTTACTTTCCAGCGCAAAACTTGCTTTGCGTTGGAAAATACAGTACTAGTAACTCAAAGCAGCGCAGAGCATTGCTTTGCGTTACTTAGAGCCAAGGGGGCGTTACATGCGTGGTACATATGCGTTTCCATGCAACCACCCATCCTTTTTGACACAAAGCCCTACCTACAAACAATTGTAGAAAGGGCTTAGCATCAAAAGTTAACGCCATCTGATAAGAGGTGTAATGATTTAACCCCCTGCGTGTGCATGACGAAACCACGCCGTCATGACAGGGCCGGCTCTAGGCTCATGGTGGCCCTGGGCAGGGAGTGTAGGTAGGGGGCCCGGAAGAGGGGGTCCGGGTGGGGCGGAGCGCGCAGGCCAGTAAAGAGGGGAGGGGGTCAGGGAGTTTAGAAGTGGAACAGATCCAGAGGCCGCCAAATCCCTGCCAGGGGCCTCCACGCAAATATGTATCCATCCTCAGAGGATTAATATATTAAGGATATATATTGGCGTGGTGGCCCCTGGGGTTTGGTGGCCCTGTGCAGGTGCACAGCTTGCACATGCCTAGAGCCGGCCCTGGTCATGAGCACAGGCCACCCGTGACTCATGAAGGCGTGGTTCCGTCACGAGCACAGCGGCGCCGCGCTCACCCCCCCTTGCGCCGCGGCGGAATTCGTGCCATGGCTAAGGGGTTAATTTCTCCTTTCATTTCCTACTTTACATGTGTGATGCACTGTGCAGCACACATACAAAGTGAGACATGTGTTTGAACTTGTCTAGGCATAGTATTTTCATAGTATTTTGTATTGGAAGGGTAAACTTCTTGTACAAAACCTTTGCAAGACTCAGACATGCACCTTAGCACTATTGCGCTAAGGTGTGTTCCTGGCGCATAGCAGCTTAAATCAGCGCCGGTGCAAGGGAGAGGGCAGGAGAGAGCCATATCTCTGTAGAAATGGCGCTCTCCTTTTCCCTCCCTGTCACGCTACGCAGCGCAGCATTGCGTGACTTCTTTGAAAATCTACCCCAATCTCTTCAGGTACCGTTAGTATGTGAAAAAAATTGATTGCTACAACTACAACACACATAGGGTCTGATACACAAATCCGAATTGTGATCGTAAAAGCAAATTTACGAGTGAAAAAGTGAAGTCAGGCTCTATGCCTCAAAATGTGACCTTGAAGGGCTATATCTATGTACTGCCCCTTATCGCACGGTTGTGTAATACTTAATGGTGGCAGATCCTCAACAAGGAGGACCGAATGGGCAGGTCAGGAAAATATTTGCCTTGTAAGTTTCTGACAGTCTATAAAATACTTATTTTTGTGAGCATTCACAAGTTCTGCCAACCTATTTATACCTTTGAATTGTTTGTAATTTTACACCATTCAAGGGCAACATTCAATTAATTTCAAGGATGGTATAAGGGAATTGAACACAAACAAATGTTATGGGGTGCAGGTGAATACATTTCCCAACTCAGAATTTTTTTTTCCCCGTGAGAGAAAAAGAAACAAAAATGTGTTTAAACACAGCGGTGCTGCCTTTCTTCAAGCAAAGTTGTACTACACGCACAGTTTTGCATTGTTGGAATGTTTATAAAAAGTAATACACCTTAACCAGGCACCCATTTGGAAAACTGCAACTGGCAAGTTTTGTGACGTGAAAAAATTGCATATTTATAGAGTGCTTGAGAGTATATGTTTAGGGAGCGTTTTACAGAAAGTGCCCCTTTGGTGCAGTGGATATGTACATTCCCTTTGTGCCCCCCAGGGCACTTTGATATTACAGAAGGGGCCGCAGACGCTTCTGCAGACCTTTCTGTCATACAGATAGCACTGGCGCACATGTAGCACCAGCACTACCTCAAGAGGGTGTTGTCTCACTTGCAAATGAGGGAACCTCTACACCTCTCCGCCCGCACCACATTATGGACGCAAACGCAAAGGCTAAGAAGCTGTCAGGAAGCGTGCTGAAAGGGCGCCACAAAAAGGGGGCGCACTTTCAAGTGGCCCCCGATGGCAACACTCTCAAGAGGGGAAAAGGGGTCCTATGAACCCACCCACCCCCAGACATCCCTTGCAGGCGGGTGCAGTCAATCACTGAACCTGCCTGCAAAGTGATCTGTAATCCCTCTTTAAAGTGCAGGTGGATTGCCACCTTCAGTGTGAAACGCAGAGCAAATTTGATTAAGCAGTTCCATATTTCATTTGAATGTGCTGCTGCCCTGGGGCAGGGCATTCACTCTAATGGGGCGAACTTCACCTGTTTGCGCACAACACACCTATCAAAAGGTGTGTCATGGCGCAAACAGGAAAGGAACGCCCTATGTGTAGTAGGTTCTCTGGTGTACCTTTGTGAGTCTTCTTTGGAAATAGGTCCCTCTACAAATGTGAACAGCCCAAACTTGTACATGGTCACAGGACATCGTTTTAAAGGTGGGGGCGATGCACCTGCAAATTAGATTGGAACTGCTAAACATGAACAGTGGTTATTAAGGATGCCTCACTATACTCAAAGGATTAATATATCCCCATGTTAGTAAAGGAAAGCTGCAGAATCCCTCATACTCTTTTAATCTGTTGTCTAACCATTGACACAGTGGTAAGGATAGCAGTATAATTATACCAGTCTGCTGGTGAAAGTGAGCTGCCTGGATATCCGTGCGCCATCTGGTTTTCAGATGAGGCGTGCTCCATTTTCTAGCAGCTGTACTATATAGGAATTTGGTCTGGTAACCTTTGATGAATTCTGACAGGCAGGCCTCATTTTTTACATAAGTTACACCTAATCCTACCAATCTGTTTCCTACTTCCCCAAAGCATGCAGCCCTGGCTGCTCCGCTTGCACATGGCACCTGTAAAGAACATAACTGACAGATCATTAACCTATCTTGGTTCTCTCAAGAAAAGTGAATCAAGATGATATAATCCGTGGAATGCACATTGCGAAGCATGACATCCAGATGTACCCAAAAGTTCACACAGTGAAGGGGGACTCCTTTTAGGCTCTATCCCTTTCTTTCTCCAATCTTGCCCATTTTATTCAGTGGTCAGATGGGCACATATAGAACAAATTACATTCTACAGAACAAGTAAATCCTCAATAACAGCACATTATTGAACAGCCCATGAACATTTCCAGCTCACAGATGAAAACATCAAGTTATAAACAACATATTGATATCTCCAAAATCATGTCCATGCCTATATACCTAATTTCCATTTTAACAGATTGGCTTTTTAATTTGATCAGCTCCCCACTTTGTTCAAGTGGCGTCCTGTGCCCACTTTCTCTCACCAATCCCAAGGTCTTAATGGATTGTGTACTGAGGAGAGAGACACATATTTCAGTTTTTATGTACTGAGACGTAAAAGAAACCACAAAGACGCTTGAGGTAACAAGGTCTGTCCTGCTATTTTAAATAGATAAAGTTGTAAACATGACCATTAATATTGGCATGGCCACTTGTATATACAAAGTGAAAAATCCCATATAAAAGCCACACACACAATGACAAGGTGCAAGAAGTGATACCTGGGCTCAATACACACCCGCATCATCACATACAGGACAGCTGGGCCCATATACTCACCGTTTTTTACTGTCCATACTGAAACTTACTTTGAAAACTGTACAACAGTAATTCCCTCTGAATCACTTGCTAGTAAATAACATTTACTTAATATTAAAGAATTAAGGACATTTTATGCATTTTTATCCGTGATGTGTCATTCTATAAGTAATCCACAGCTCACACAGACCTTGTAATAGAACGATGTGATCACAATGATTTAAATGATTATAAAACAATCCATGACATGTAAATAATGATCATTGTTCTAAACAAGTTACTACATATTCTATGTCAGGGCGTAGTGCATGTCAGCAAGTGCAAAAGTGCACAAAACATACTGAAGCGTACATGTTTCTGCCTGTTTTATATTATTTGAGCTATCAATAATGATATTCTACAAAAGAGCCACAAACTATGGCCAAAACTTTTTTTCTTGATGTTTTGACTTCTTATGGTACTAATTTGCAAGGAATCTACATCAGGACAGGTAACTACATAAAACCCTCGATCGGAAGTGATCAGGCATGATGAGTAGTGTATACTGTAAAAAGTTCTGTGAAATTTCTAGAACAAAAACGTTTCACGTGGTTTAAAAGTCACCGCTAATAGTGCACTCAAATCCTTCTGCTAATGTAATCAGGCTCTGGACCAGGTTCAGCACTGTGCTCCTAAATGCAGTTTCTGAAGCAGTTGCTGACTGTGAATAATTTTTCAGGAAAATAACAGAAATCACTCAGTTTGTTAAAATATATATATAAGTCATCATCAAATATATTTTGCTACAAAGATTTTTTAACCCTTTGCGTGCGTCGGACGGCCCCCAGCCGTCCGACGTCACGGTGGGCGTGTGCGGAGGGATCCGTAGCTTTCCCTGTCTTCAGGGATTACTTCGCTGAACATTCAGTCATTTTCTGTGAATTTAAGGGTACTGTTATTCTGGTGTCTCGTTAGCACATTGCAGGAGTTCGGTAGAGAGGGCAGGAAGGAATCTATCTGCGTACACCCACACATTGTAAATCACAAAGCTAGTTCTGTAGTAGAATTTGGCCTAATGGCCAGAGCTGCTGACTTTGGACTTGGACAACCAGGTTTCATTCGGGCTTTAGTTCAACATCCTGTGATTCTGGGCAAATGACTTAATCTCCCTACGCTTTAAAACAGAAATGTAATATAATCTAGTGCTCATGCAAAGCACTTTAAGGACCTTGGGCTACATTTGCGCTATAAAAAATTAAATAAATCCGATGTTTGGTCTAACCGTAGTCTAAAGCCAGCAGAAGTAACAGGAAGTATACCGGGCTGTTGCAACACTGTTTCCTAACTGTTCCTGCTGCTGGCTTAATGCCCCTATGTAAAGGCCATCAGGTTAGCTGAGTTTAATATTTAATGATGAAACATGCCGTGATCTCCAAGTCATGAGTTCGAATCTTGGCAAGGCTGGCTCTGACTTTCACTCTTCTGAAGGACGGTAAATTAAGTATCATTAAAGTGGGTGATAGTCAAATCTATTGTTTACAGTATTTAAAAATAGAAGGAGCGTGGTATGAAGCGTTATATTAAGATTAATGTATTATGTCATGCGCCTTGGAGCTAAGCATAGAAGAAAATATGAAACGCCGTTGGCACTCAAAGGTTGCATGTCATGGCTTAATTTATTCGAAGTGTTTTGGTGAATTTATGGCACTTATAATAGCCTTTAAATCTAGCTGATGAGGCTACTGTAATTTGCATAGTAACAAGATGACAACGTTTATGACCCTTAAAAAAATCAGTGCCTTGAAGCCGGGAACAATGTCTAAAACTCTATTGGAATGCACATTTGTCATTGGCTTAATTTATATATTAGGGTGTTTTGCATTAAAGGGTAAGGCAGACCATCAAAGGCTGAAGTCTTCATCGCCTACATTTGCTTCTCTTCATTTGTCGTTAACTGATGTCACAACTCTGTGATCCTAATGAGAAAGTTGTGACGTCGCAAGTAGAATTAAACTTGAAGACGTGAAAAGGATATTATTGCCAAGTGGTGGCGGTGGTATATATCCCACTCCTTCGCAGAACAAGCAGTGTTTTGTTGTGAAACGCTATGTGGCTAAATTAGTCGTTTTAAAACCCTAAAAGTGGCCTCGGTCTCTGAGGAAGCCCAGATGAGCACACATGCCCTGTCCCTGCAGGAGAAGGTCTCTTCTCGCAGAGGCTTAGTTGAACGTATCTGGTTTTCCCTTCCATTATCCTGTCTGTCTGCTGTCTCTCCAAGTCCCACCGCCTCGTGTTCATGTAGTGCCTTGCATAGAAGTACAGCTGCTTCGGGGCCTTTGGAGGATGCCTAGCGGTGGGGTGAGGGTGGACTAAATGGAAACGTTACAAGTGCTTCACAAACATACAAAAATGATGTCTCGGTGTGCTGCTTCCGGTAGAGTGAGAAATGCCGAAACAATACACCAAATGAAAGTTACTGTGCTGCAAAGTGAGAGGTGAGTCCTAGTTGAGAGAGGGTTTCGGGTGAAAGGCTTTGAATTTCCTGAAAGTAACGTTTATATTCTGATATTGAATAGTGGATGCTGGAAACATTCTAAGCATTACCCATGACAGAGAAAAGACAGATGGCGACTGCACGCGTTCACGCGCACATGCACGCAGGCTTGAGACCAGCGGCTGGCAGCAATTTGAAAATCCCCTTACTAAAAGTCGAGCAACAGCGCTTGCGCTGTTCTAGGCTCGACCTAAAAAGCAACCGTCATAATCTAATGAACAATATCTAAAAATATAAACCATATCCAAGCTCGCCTTTTTTATCCAATGTGTTCCTACCCATGCCTATGTTCTGCTTCAATAGTTTTAGAGTCAACTTGCAGTGTACACTGTTATCCTATGAAGCTTCCTTGTACTTAGCATGGCAAAAACATCCACCTGGCATGAGAAGAGAGTGAATTAAATGTTTATTAGGCACTAAAAATTGATAGATCTGTACTTCAGAGTAATCACATTTTTACCATATTCATAAATAGAAGGCTGGCAGTTATATTTTTACCTTTTTGTGGAAGGTGGTGCCACAGGTTCTGAGCCAGATCGGTCAAAGATCTGCCTCCCAATCTCGTTAAGTTTATACAAGGTACTTGGAGAAGCTTCTTTGATCATGATCTAAGCAAATGGGAGGGAAGGTGTTCAGCAACTTTGGCCTGAAGAAAAGATGGGCCAGATTTGTTTTTGGAACAGTTTGCAACACACTGGAAACCTTATCGACCTGTCAAATGTTTGGGTATATGCTCCTTTGCTGGCGACAGCAGTAGCTAACACCCTGCTGCATTTTCCACCACCTAAAGTCAAAAGATTGGATATTTGTGTAGTCACTTATGAAAATCTCATAGTCAAGTTTGATGATATTGTGGTATTTACAACTGATTTTGAGAATGCTTCATTAGTTTGGCAGTAACAATAGTTAGAAACTGCATTCCAAGCAAACTAAATGTCCTGATTTCAACATAACAATGAATGTGTTAATGCTAGTTAGACTTTACTAATAATCTTCTTAAAATATCAGACCATCATTTATTGATATCATTGTGTTGCTGTGAAGCTACTGCTATGCAAACTCTACAATACAAATATATGCCATCCCATTGTTCACACCTGACACACAAATAATGGAAATACGTTGGCAAAAATATTCCTTTTATATAACCATGGTGCCAAGAATACATCAATTTAATACATATAACAGGTTGTTATAGAAGATAATGTTCTTGTAATTCATCTGCTCCCGTTTTAACATGATGGTTATATTTAACACAGTTCTTTAAGTTATCTGTATCAACTATTGTTTGGGCAGTTTGTGTAGTATTATTTAGTACCTTAAACAATGAATACAGAGAAATAAACAGGATATATAATCTATGTGGCTTTCCATGGCACACTTTGGGTTGCTAATGATTCCCTGTCATACCCTTTAAACAGAAAAAAAATCCTTATTATTTTGTACTAGGAACTTTGATGTGTGTGTTTTCTAGAATCCTTGAGTTCTTAATTGCTTGAATATTTACAGATTGTAATTTGAACATGGCCTTTGAGTGTGTTACAAAAACATACTTTCAGGCCTCATAGTGGGTGGATATGGTCTGTATAAGAGGAGGCAAGGCATCGGTCGAAGATAGGCTAGAAAAAAAGGTGTATGACTTCAATTTTGAGAGGATATGTTTCCTTCTGGCCTCAGTTTGCTTATTATGCCTGGATTTGAGATTAATGTATTATATGTGAGATGCATCCCATGCGATAAATTAGTCTTAATTCAATCTAGTTTACGGAATCATTGCGAAAGATTTGCATCTACCTACCACATGTTGTTGATGTCACAGTTTTTCATGCATTACATTAACGTTTTCTATTGCTTGCTTAGAAATGATTAGGACATTTAAGCACAATACTGATGCCACAGACACAGAAAATAGAATATTATTTTTCTAAAATATTTTTGTTTTTTAAATACATTTATGAGTGATATTCTATGATTTAAATGCACGTTTTACTCACCAGATGGCATTATAGCAAAGAAACAAATTTTCATTTACGCTTAAATGTACATTTCCTTCTTTCTAGGAATTGAGCACAATTCCTTTATTACCTTTCCATTAAGGCATGCGTACTCTCTTCATGTTATTTAGTTCTATGAATTGTTAACTGTCATTTTATGAACAAAGGTATCACTTTGTTATGATTATTCTTAATTAAGATAATTACCATTTAAATCAATTCAATATTATTATATGGCTTTACACATATAAACACCATATTAATATTTAATTAGTATATTTAACATCTCACATGATAAATGGAAGTGAAACATTGCCACCAAAGGTATATAAACCCTTAGAAACATATAGATAACCTGTAGCAAAGATTCTGACCACTAGCATGACAACATACATAGATGACTCATTTTGTAAAAAGTGCAAAAACTTCATTTATAGACTGTTTAGTTTATGGTGAATCCAAATAGAAAGGTTTCTGTTGTTCCCTTCTTTTTTTCTTAGGTCAACATTCTACGTGTTACAAGACTTTATATGGAATTTAATATACTTTGTTGCATGCATTTCAAAACTATCCATATAGCGAATTAAAATGCAAAGTTTCTCGTATTGCAGAGGTGTCCTGTGTTGGTCCATGGTAATGTGTGGCTTCAGTCTGGATGCCATAAAAACTTGGGGTGGATTCGGTCCCCATTGACAAAAAAGTGGACACCCATGATATAGTTCTTTAATTAATATCATCTACCCAGTCCAGTGTGGCTAGAGAGGAGATTGAGCATACCAGATAAAATTACTTACCTAAGGTCATTTACTGTGGGTATGCGTTGTCTTGTGGTTCTAAAATCCACATTTTAGCTTCTCAAATACATCTTCTCTCTTTGTGCTTTACCCAGGAAGACCAACTAGGGAATCCAAAATGAGGCAGAAAAAACTCTACTGCAGGATTTGTTGTGCCTCACTATTTCTGGATGTTTTTTTTCTGGAGCACCTTTTGGTGTTTTTATGTTCGCTCCTAAAACATTTAAATTAAAGTCTTTTTTTGCTTCCTTAGTTTCATATTGTTCACCTTCACTTCAGAAGCATCAGGTTGTTTATTTCTTAGACTACAACAAGAAAACTAAAAAATATATATATGTTTTCTTTCTGTGCTGCCTGCATTGTCAAATGAAACGTCTGATCTTCTGCTAATACACCTGCAATGTTAGTCCTTAGAATCCACACTTTAATTTCTGTTTTAATAACTACTTTTTTCACCATTTATTTCATACATGAGTGATTGACAAAAGTACGTCACACATTAAAAGTTGCTGTTCCAAAAGATTGTAACATAAGACATGGCAACATAGCCAATCTTGCTGCCTGCTGTTAACAAAATATGCTTTTTTCCAGATTCAGAGATAATGGGTGAAATATAAAATGTTTTTTCTAGCGTTATACATGTATTGAATGTGTTGAAGAGACTAACCGAGACAGTGATCCACCAGAAAGCACGAGCGCGTGCTCTGTATGCTTGTACCTTTATTTGTCTATGGCTATTGCATCCCGCACAAGACATTCCACCGTACACTAACAGACTGTGCTGCACAGGTCCAAGAGCCCTTGAAGCAGGAACTGCAAATGGTGGCCGTCTCCAGCACCTCCTTGCATGGGTGAAGTGGGCTGCAGCTGTCTGAACCTGCCAGCTTGGGCTTCTCCGTGCTTCCTTTCTTCACGCTTGTCTCTTTGGCACTGCCTAACCCTGCCGCTGGCTCTTGGTGAGGTTTTCCTTTGTGCTTGATCTAACCATGTGGTAGAACAATACAAATTGAACATGGTTCTGTCAAGCACCACGGAAGGCTGCATACTTTCCTGCCGCATGGCATGCTGGGATGCTACCACTGTTCTGAGACGCACCACAAGGTGAGGTACTCTCATTTTGATAGCAAATATTCTATAAGATCCCATATATTAATGTCAATAAATGGAAATACTCATTAAGTGGTCAGCAGAGATATTTTGGAAGGTATTTTTCTAACATATCAAGAAAGATCAAATTTGAAAATATAATTTTTTTGTGTATCAATAAATTCCTGAAATGGTGTATTTAATGTTATCTGTTACAGCAAAGAAGTCAAAATCATATCGATCAGTTGCTCAAAAATAAAGTGACATGCAGTTCCCTTCACAGTGATGGATATTTTCATTTAATGCATCAGGTGGTTCTACATCCAGGGCAATGGTTGCTTTGCCATTTGTCAAGCATGGTCACATCTCAAACAAGTCTCTGCCCACATGCATGTGCTAATGTCTTAATGCCTGTAACTCGAATGCACATGGTTCCCTCTGAATTATTTTGCAGGCTTGGGGCAAAATCAGCTTTTTATGTTTCCAAATGTTTCCCAATTTAGAATATTTCGCATATAGCCATTGCAGCATGTTTTCCAAGCCCCTTTCTGTTTGTATACTGCATTGAATCTATAAAAAAGGGCTAATGAATGACATCTCGGTGCGTATGTGAAAATGCAGGTTTTTTGATCAAATTAAGAGGCTCACGCCTTTATATAAAACTGTGAAGGTAGGGGCCATCTTATGGTCAACACTATACTCAGAGTCAACATAGAATGACGTTTATTCTTCTTCCGGGGTGTTACTGCTACTATAATGTGAGCCCTTGGCTAAATATCTATTTCCCCTGTATATGATGTTGAACAGGATGCGTGAGTCATATCTCAAGTGTGCATAAAATAGTTTTTATACACGAAGATTCTTGGGCCATTATTGCTGCTGATTGTGCTGTTTTCCCTTCCTCCATGAGGACTGATTTTGTGATGGAGGAATAAAATATTCCCATAAACTTAACTTCTGGTCCTTGCTTAATACGAAGTGCTTAATGTGGGGCTGTGAAACCGAGATGAAATATTACGTGGGGTAAGGGAGGTGCGCAATTCACAAATTCTTGCAGCAGATGGCTGGATCCTGAATTCATTCCCCTGATGGGAATAAGTTAATAGAGCAGCCACCTGCCCAAGTGTTTGCAAGGCTCATATTCAGATGGCAATTTTGATCTTCTTTTTGGCAGCTGGTTCTTGCTGTTTTTCAGATACATGTATCACTTTGGATCCTCAATGAGGATATTTTTGGGTGTTATAGCCACACTTCTGCTAAGTGTGAGTAGTGCACAATGGGTTCCAAGCAAATTGATTTCCTGTCAGTATGTTTCATCCTCAAGGTTCTTCATCTAATACTTAACCACGTAGCCATGGTTTCCTTGTATAGTGCAGCAGCAGTAGACTGAAGACTTTTTCTCAAAATAGGTTGCACTGAGTGGCAGCACTGGATAAAAAGGTTGTTTTGTTAATGTAAAAATATGAAATATGCACAGTGTAGTAGAGCCAGTAGATTAAAAGAGCATTTTGTGCTAGTAGGGAATTCATTTAAAATTGAATGTGCTATTTAAAAGCAAAATATTTAGTAGATTATGACTTGATTTCTCTCAGTGAAATGGGTGTCAATTGAATATCGCTGGCCTACGATATTCTACTAAATGAGATGGCCCGGAATGTGTCTTGATTCTTGAATCACTATTAAGTGAGACGGAGATGAAATTGTTGATAAACAAGGGTCATGGATTTGCTAGGTGCTAAAAGGCACCTTATCAATTTTTTGCAAGACAAGACATGGACGAATATTCTATGTGATGTTGTTGAGATGCAGTTGAATTCACGGTACAATATTCACAATACAATGTTTGGAGCTCAACCCACTACCTAGTGTGGTTTGACTGAACTCAGGCAATTACAAATATGGCGGCCTCACAGTGGCTCAGCAGTGGCTGTCCTGTGACTGCCCTTTTCTGATGCAGCCATTTAGACCATCCACAGATGTGCCAGCTGCACCACGGAACCACCGTAATCTGGCGGGGCGCAGCAGACAGGGATAGCAAATATGCAAGGCAGGACCGCTGCCGTCCACTGAGCATATTTTGAGTTTCCCGACCGCCAGCCGTTTCATGGGGTTGAGACCACCATGAAAAGGCTGGTGGTGGGGAAACAAAGGGGGCCCGCCACCATGGGCATGCATTTAGGGCGGGACAATATGTGCCCCTCTGTTTGCATGCACCCTAAGTTCCAGCAGGACTTCGCAGTCCATGCCGTGCTAGAACTCCATTTGCATTCCTATTGTGATGTCCATTTTCAGGGGACTGCAGTGGGAACAGCAAAAAAAACTCCCACCCAACAAGAGTTGTACTTGTAATCTGGCTGGCGGGCCATGCATTTGTTTGGCGGTGCTTTGCTGGCGCAAAGCCGTCACAGCACCACCAAACTCAAAATCCCCGCTCAGATTTATCGAGCAGACTGACATCATGTTTAAACAGAAAGATGGATAAACCATGAGTTAAGTTATTGGTAATTTCCAACATGGGTGCAGCTATATTTTCAATTGTATTGCAGCTCACTATTCAGTTTGATATGCTTTTTTGTATTTTCATATTTTTATTAAGGTGTAGGAAGCTGGCTCTTTATATAGTGGACCAAAATGAGGTTCACTGTGTAAAGAGTCCAGGAAGCCCTCATTGGTTTACAGAGGCAAAAATGATAATGTAAAATTCTCTCTTTTGTGATAGTGTGAGTGAACAATGTAGGCTTATCAGAGGGTAGTGCTAAGCATTACTTGTACTCACAGAGGCAATAAATGAACACACACTGAAGAATAAATCCAAGACCAATTTAGAAAAATGTCAAATTTGTATGTACTTTTTGATACCAAGAACTTTGTTATCAAGTAAGTTCATTTTTAAATATGAAGTTTTATAGGTAAGTAAAATGGTCACTTAAATGCGTCATTACAAAGCAATGCTTTCCTATGGAGAGAAAAGGCATATGTTGCATACAGTTAATTATGGTCAGTTTCTGGAGGTCTCCTTCAGGACTTAAAGTCAAAGGGGCCAAGGTCAAAAGTACCAGCAGCAGTTACGCGTTACCTGGCCTGGGGCATCCGGATGCCGAGGTGCTGTTCGGGGTAGTAGCTTTGTACATAACGTCAGTGGAAAGGAGGCAAGACACCTGGAACCTGAAGCAGAGGGGAGCTCCCTATGGGGGTCTCAGGTCACAGGACTCCTGGTGTCAAGGGGGCACTGCCGGTTCATTGGTACTCAGGCTGTGGCGCCCGTGTTGGGTTTTGAAGTGGAAAGGTCAGATGGACTCTGTGCATCCTAAGGGCCTGCAGTTGTCACCCTCGCCAGTGGAGGATGCAAAAATCAGGACTGCTGAGCCACTCTGAAAACGGGTCTCTGAGGTACTGATGTCCCTTGACGGCTGCTCAGTTTTGGTGCTGTTAGAGTCCCAACTAGACTTAAATAGTCCTTGGCTGCTGCAAGGGGTCCACTACCCCAGGAATTGGTCCTGTGTGGCTCATGTTGGTCCTGGTGTCCTCTCACTCGTGAAGGCAGATCTGGCACTAAGGAGCACATGTGCCACGTAATTAAGGGCTGCTTCCTTGGGTTGGCTGGGAAGTGGCAACTCAGTGAACTGGACTTTGCTTCTTCAGTGCCTTCAGACTGCAGGGGGGAAGCTCCCGTACTCCAAGGGATATTGCTTGCAATTTATGAAGGGGCTGGCGGTCTATCGGCCATCACTCAATAGCAGTAGATGGCAGCTTTAGGGGTTGTGTGTATTTTGACTTCCGGATACCATTTGCAGGGGGAGGGAGAGAAAGGGGGAAGGCATTAAGCACAGCATTTAAGCCCTTGCTATGTCTGTCCCTTAATTGTAGATCTCTTAGTAAACACAGCCTAGAAATACACAACCTACTTACTGACCAGAAACCAGTGGGGTTGTTTATGTTGGAAACCTGGCTCAATGAGCAATCGGCTCCGGATGATTTGGAAGCACTGCCTGAAGGCATTGCTCTTCTGAGGGTTAATAGACCCGGGCAGATGTGGGGGAGGGGTGGTCTCGCCATGATATTCAGGAAAGAATTTCAGGTGAGGATGTCTAAACTAACGCTTCCTAGCTGCGAAGCAGCCTTCTTCAATATGACTATTAATAGTGTTAGCTCCATTGTAGGGCTTCTATTGTATAGACCCCCTGGCCCTGCGAGAGCCTTCCTTGATGTCCTTGCTGAGACAGTGTCCCTCTATAATATCCGCTACCCCAACTTTATTCTGTTGGGGATTTTAATCTTCATTTGGAAGACATAGAAAATAGAGAAACCAAGGAGTTGATTCAAAGGCTACAGGTGATGGGTCTAACACACTTGGTCAACACCCCCACACACAATAAAGGCCACACGCTGGACAACATTTTTACCAACAGTGCTCAGGTAGAAGCCTTGATGCCTGTGCCTGTAGAGTGGTCTGACCATTTTATCCTACCTTTCAGGGTCGCTAACACCAGAAAGGCTCCTTGTAATTCCAGAAAGCGTTCTGTGCCCCTAATGGTTTGGAAATGGGATGCGTTGAGCACTGATGCCTTTGGAGATAAGCTTGCTTCAAGTATTCCAGTTTAGGGACTGACGTTCAAACTGCAGAGGGGCAAGTCTCTCTTTGGATTAAGGAGGCAGTGGATTCCATAACACCCCGTAACCCGGTAAAAGTACTCACATCACTCCTTCCGCGAGATGGTTCTCTGAGGAACTGGCTCTCCTAAAAACTGGTTGTAAGCTCCTTGAACGCCAATGGAGGGGGAACTATTCAAATGAAAATTAGGTGGTATACGTAAATGCTCTCAAGTTGTATCACCAACAAATTAGGAGAGTATGGAGGGAGTTTTATTCTGAGAATATTGAAGCAGCAAAGAGGTCCACTAAGAATATTTTTAACAAAGTGAAACAACTGTCCTCTCTAGATCGGGTGACAGCCACTGTGCCTGCCTCTACTGGTCACTGCAATAGGGTTGCAGATTTTTTCATGGGTAAGATTGATAGAATGTACGCCTCCTTCCTTGAAAGTAGCAGGAATTATACCCCGACTCCTGTCACAGATGCTTTCAGAAGTGAGGACAGTTTTGTTTTTCCCCGCCTGGAGTAAGCAATGTTCTTAAACTCATGGAAGCAGTCAAAATCCGGATCGCTGTTGGATCCGATCCCCCCAATATTTGTGCGGCTAGGGAAAGAAGCAATTGCTCCAGTTCTCACCAAGCTTCTGAACCCTTCTTTTAGTTCGGGTCAGGTTCCCAGCAATTGGAAGCATGCTATATTGACACCACTGTTAAAAAAAACCTTCCTTAGATCCCGCTCTCCCAGAAAACCTGAGACCTATTTCTCTGCTACCCTATGCTGCTAAAATCGCTGAAAAACATTTAAACAGTCAACTGTCCATATTTCTGGAAGAGAGACAGGTGCTCCATGAAACTCAGTCGGGGTTTAGACCACGACACAGCACCAAGTCGGCCCTTCTTCTTGCTTCAGATGCTCTGAAAACTGCTGCAGATGAAGGTAGAACTGTTTCTCTGATCCTTATAGACCTGAGTGCTGCTTTTGACACAGTCTTTTGACCCAAGGGCTGCTGCAGGGTTCGGCTCAGCCCTACGCTATTTAATATCTATATGCGCCCTTTGGCAGATATTCTGCTGAGATATGGGATAAAACTGGTGTCATATGCTGATGACACACATTTGATTGTTACCCTGGAGCAAAAAGAGGCATGAATGGCATCTGACTACAATGTATGCCTGGGGGCACTTGCCAATTTGTTGAAGCTCTGTTGTTTGCAGCTGAAATTGGGAAAGACGTAGGTTAGGTAGTTGGTAAACAGTCCTCTTTATGATTTATGGTGGCCGGAGGAGCTGGGACTGACTCCGATCCCCAAGGCGAAGGTCAAGAATTTGGGAGTATGGTTCAACGACACCCTCTCTTACTCAGAGCAGATATCAGCTGTGGCTGGTGCCTGCTTTGGTATCCTTAAAATGTTGTGTAAAATCCTGGATCTACTCCCATTAGATGCCAGACACACCATTGTACAGGCCCTTGTTACGTACCGTCTAGATTATTGCAACATCCTGTACCTAGGGGTGACCCAAAAAACTCTGAACTTCCTGCAGAAGGTTCAGAATGCTACAGCTCTGCTAATTCTGAATATTCCTAGGTGGGCTTCGATGGGGGAGGTCTTGAGGAAATTACACTGGCTCCCCATATAGGCAAGAGTTACCTTTAAGGCCTTGTGTTTTAGCCATAGGATCTTTAACAAGAAAGGTCCTGACTTCCTGCACCCCCTTCTCACTGCCTATAGACCTGCTTGTTGCCTAAGAATCCTTGGCACGGCAAAGCTGACTGTGCCTAAGGTTCGGAAGGTACAGGCTGTTGGGAGCTTTTTTGGCTTACTTGCAGCTAAGGCCTAGAATGCCCTTCCGGTTGAGTTAAAGACGTGCCCGTCTGAGTCTCTGTTCCGGGAAGAACTTAAGACGTGGCTCTTCCAGCATCCCCCTGGTGGCCGGAAATAGGCCTTCGTAGCGGGTCCCGTGGGGTCCTAGGCTGTAGGGCGGGTGGGAGACTCTGGCCAGCTGTCAGGTACTATTGGTGTTCTAGCGCGGGGACACAGTGTTGGAGTAACCAGGTGCTTTATAAGCTGTATAATAATAATAATATTGAGTTGGTAGTTGCTCAGCGGCAGGATGAGTCTCTCAGTCATGAGTGTAACTGGTGCAGGCAGACAGGGTTTCACACCAAATGTCCACAGCAGTCTTGAGTTCTCGTTGTTTCCTGGCTCTTCTTTGTCCTTTGCCTTTGGATCCATCAAATCTGAGTTCAGAGGTGCCTCCTAAATACTCAATTTAGGGTCATTAAGAATGAGTGACAGGTAGCAGCCAGTAGGCTACTTACTTTTAGGATGTCTACACTCTCTATATGACCACTTTCTGGGGGAAATGGGCATAATCCTAGCCCAGGAAGCCAGGTGCCACCAAAACTAAGATGGTGGAATTCTAAGTTTCGTGTTCGCATCAGGTATCCCACTTTAGGGGTGGAACTAGCCTGACTAGCTAATTTTCCAGCCTGTCATGGTGCCAAAGTGCCTGGGCAGGGAGTGGCATTTCCCCTGTCTGTGGAAGCCTTGGGTCACATATCAAAGGCAGCAGAGCACTTAATATGCTGATCACTTAGCCATCCTGCTTGGAGTAGGTGACAACATCTTCAGCCAGTGCAGGCATTGTTTCTGCCCTAAGAGAGGGCAGGCTCTCAGGGGATCAGAAACCTGTCTGTGGCGGCAGGATTCGTCTACACCAGTTAGCAAGTACACTTGTAGTGAGTAGGTTTTCAGGGTGCAGCTTAGAGGTGCATGTATACATCCATCACTGGAATCAGTGTCGGTTTATTAACACAAGATGTTTGATACCATGCAGATATGTCCGTACATGTAGTGTAGTGTATCCTGCCTTAGGGCTGGAAGACCTGTTGTAGTGGTGTCTTACCTATACTGCATTCAGTGTCTGCGGGCACACATCTGGTGTGTCATGTTGTGTCTTCACTTTTCTCTGCACCATGGCACACAGCCTATCCATTTTGACTTGTTAACCTGCACAGAATAGAAAAATAACACACATACAATTTTCAAACGTGTTCACTGGTAGCTGTTTGTGCCCTACCTAGCAGCTGATGTTATACTTCGAAGTCAGGTTCAGTAATAATCATGTGTAGTATATTTGCAATGTCATCCCGAAAAGGCAATGGCATCATAAGCTAATGGCTGATGGTCAGCTTTATAGGTATTACATCAAAGTTCAATTCAGAGAGCGCAAGAGAGGCTGTCTATGATGGTCTAGCTGACTTACGCACATAGGTTCACATTGAGTGAAATGCAACACTGGTGCTTGGGAAAGAAGAAAACAAGCCTAGGTTGTATGTTGAACATGATAAAGAGGCTGCCTCTACACTAATGCTCTGCTAAAACTGTTGACAAATGGTCGATATTCACGTTGATACTACAGACAATTGCACTGACACAGTTATTCAGCTTTTAAGTCTTGTACGCCATGCTGATGACTATTGGGTGACTTAATGTGGCAGTGTGCACATCCGTTTCAGAACACCTTTTCACAAACTAAATTAAATCATTACCCTCTCAATTATACGGGTAGTGGGTTATACACAGCACTTCATACATATTATTTAAATTAAGGTTGGCCGTAAGGTGAATGTGTAGTGTTTGGAATGGGGCATTTGTAGAATCCTAGCCGGAAGTATGCGCTATCGCCTAGAGACGTTTCTCAAAGGCGATTGAGCTTGAGCACTTTTGGTGCTAAATAAGTATATACCAAGGTTCTGTGTAAAACATGCAGACATGTATGTTTCCCAGTTAATGTATGTCTGATAATTACATTTTCAAACAGTGAAATTCCTCAAAAGAGATTGGTAGTGGTGTTTCAAGTTGGGACTTTTTGCCGCGACAAAGTGTTCTGTTATGTGCATAGAAAATGGCTGTAAAATGTAATCTTGCCAAGAACAATCCCGCCTACAGATCCTATCTTAGAGTTGTGATGCAAATATATAAATATCATGGCTCGTATTCCACGGGGCATAATTGGCTCTTTGGGTAATGTCTTTAGCATGAATGAACATTTTCTCTCTATGCAGAAAAAACTCTGTGCACAGGCAAATACCAAAGAAAACTAAGAGGCTCAGGCTCTTTCCACACCCCTAATTTTCTAGTATTTCCTTGCGTTTCTTCACTCAGTACTGGTATATTTAAAACATTGAGGTGTCTTTGTGTGGTCTTGGTGGCTTTATGCGGTCCTGGTGTGCTTGCCCTCTTCTGGGATCGTTTCACAGTGAGCAGTGGAGTCACCCCGTCTCATTGCCTTCACACAATCCCAGCATTTTAAATCATCCTTGTGGCTTGTAGGCTTTACACAACTCAGTGGCCTTTCACAGTCCCGACTCTTTATACATTCCAGCATCTTTACACAATGTTGTGATAATAGTAAGGGATTCTCTTTCTACCTATTATTTCGTGAATAACATGGCAGCCAGCTTCTCTTATGGCACAACTCATTACCTTACAAAGCAGACATTACCTTAATGCAAAAAATGTGGTTAAGAAATTTCCTGCTGGTTATTGCCCACTTATGGGTGGGAAGCACTTTGCGGGTAATACTGCACCTCTCAACTTATCTCGGGCATTGGCACATTATTGTTAAACATGCATTGCGTTCAAAGTAAAGGCCTGAGTGTCAATGACTCGCAGGAAAAAAATACATAAAAATT
This sequence comes from Lissotriton vulgaris, assembly GCF_964263255.1. Lineage (NCBI taxonomy): Eukaryota > Metazoa > Chordata > Amphibia > Caudata > Salamandridae > Lissotriton > Lissotriton vulgaris. The sequence continues at coordinate 997,960,494 of NC_141695.1, read as the reverse complement.
GCAAATTATTGAGTGCTGATCAATACACAATTTTCCTCAACCTTTAACTACTGCTCTGAATATTGTTTCTCGTCTGATAGTTACAAATTTAATTTTTCAGCCAGCCAACCTTTTACCTTTTTTGTCGTATTTACACTTGGCATTTCAGTTAAGCAATGAAGCAAATTCTACGTCGGCTTGTTTTTTTTGTTATTTTAATCTAATGGTTGGAAATTATATAGCAAGGCAACGAATTGGCGTACTGCCCTTTCGGACACCTTTCTAATTTAGTTCCTGTGCGCAATTTTATTTAGGAAAAAACTTTTAGCAAAGTTAAAGCCTGGAAGAGTCCTCAACCAATAGATTTGGCACAAATATGTGGTCAAATAGTGGAGACAGATAAGATCAAATGCAAATGTACCAGGGTACAAATGTCTTTTGTGCCAGGAATCTGTACTGTTCTATACTCAGTTTACTTATTCGAGCAAATCTAAGGCTGTGGAAATTTTTCATCCCATTTATCCATTTTCGTTCGAGCATTTTACCACCAGCTGAAACCTAATTGCAAGTGTGTGGGAAACCATGAGAAACATTTGTGCTCTGATCAACACTTAATCGCATTAGTGCTAAAACGTGTTCGAATGCCATTTGTTCCATTTAACATCTTACGAAATTTCCCTCTATAGACTGTTCATCAAGCTCATAGGAAGGAAAAAAATGATGTGCATTTAAAAATATACAGTCAGAATGTAAGACATTTTCAAATTGTATGTGTAAGAGTAGGTTTTGCAATGAAGCCAAATGTCTTCATTCTCGCCCGGGTCACAGCAACCTGTAAAGCGTGCAGACATGTGCTATATATCTGCCAGTTACTCAAGAAAGACTGGAATAATGCTAAGCGTAATCTGATGTGTCTGAAAGTGAACATTTCTTAATATCTGACTTGCCCATTGGTTAGCTCGCTTATCTATTAAGTCTGAGCATCCTTCAATTGACACGGTGCAAGTCGATAACATTGTTTTGTAAAAATGGGTACGTGTGTGCATTCTGCATCAAAATGCATTACAATTTTGAAAGCAGTAATCTAAAAAAATAATATTGCAAAAGCAACCATACAAAGCTCTGGATTTGAGCTCATTAGAAGGGTGTAATAACAAAAATAATAAGCCCTTGGAAAAACTCACTCGACTTTGAAGTTGTGAGTGTAATACATAAAAAGCATGGTAGTGGTCCACATGTGTAATTTTTATTATAGAATCTGCCACCCAAGCATGACCATGGATATCTGAGTTACTTATGATCAAATTGTAAGTGTGCTCAGGGTCCTCCCTCAGTGTGCGTTATAGCTTGCTGCATCCGCAATCATGACAGAAACCTTTAAATCACAAGTAAGCACCAGGCCAGAATGAGATGCCTATAAATATTGTCACTTAGGATAGTTTAACAATGGTGCATGTTGAGCCGTGTGGATGAGGGTCAAATCGAAGCCACATTGGACGCAAGTATACCAGCGTATAAGTATATAAAATATGAGCTTGAACTGAGAATGCAGAATCCTATAGCTTTTTTTTCATAAATGTTTGATATTTGTCCATTGAGTTTAACATTGTTCCAAATTCCAGCATTTATCTAGTGGTGAGTCACAGGACAGGAAATGGACTTCAACGTCTGCCATTTTTGTTCCAAAGAAATCAAACAAAACATTCCCTATTGTTCCTAACCCACTGAACTCTGTAAAGCCCGTCCTAATCTGTGTAGAAGAAGAAGCACTATGCACCACGCAAGTGGGATGGTTCTCCAAAACGTATCCAATGATGTCTTGAAAATATTGAAAAAGTCTGCAAGTTCACATCTAAAGGAAGAAATGTCCATTATGTATGTGCCTGCATTATAAAAATATTTCCTGTGTGTATGTAAGTGGATTATTATTTGGGTGGGCAGTCACCCACCTCCTGGAATAATAACTGTACCATATCAGGATGAGTCCAAATGTCAATAAATGAATCTGAGTTCAACCCCCTAGTAGCTATCACTCAGAGTAGACAATGTTAAGAAAGTATTAAAGTCAAAACATCAAACATCGGAGGCTTTCCGACCAAGATCGTAATCGGCCACTAAGTGTTTATGTAGCATGTCAGTTTTGTATAACAATTGCCATCAAGTTTAAAGTCTTTAATGAGATGGCTACCCTGGAACAAATTGAATCTGTGGAATTTCTTAATGCAAGTGACTACCGCCATATAATAAAGGGACCATCCAGTAAAGAAAAAGAAATTCATTCTTTACCCATTTCTGCATCTATACCAGTCACCTACTAAAAGAATGATCAAATGTTTATTTGTTTAATGATGTCACCTTGGATTGAGAAAAATGATGACATAACTCCACAGATGACTCTATTAAAGTTAGCTCCTGGGAAGGACTAATTGAAGAAACCTGTTTAGCTGAAGGAACCTTAGGGTGCAATGGAAGGTAAAACCACAGTCTGTGTATTGTGGGCTCCTTTAGACAAAAAGGAATAGATAAGTGCCGCTGTGACTAATTTATTGATACAACATTTGCTTATTCCCCACAGGTTCTGAAGATTACAGAAGTAAGTTCAGCGGTGACTGCTTCATGGACCTTGTGTGTCCAGAAAAGTGTCGTTGTGAGGGAACCATCATTGACTGTTCCAATCAGAAGCTCATACGAATACCAAACCACCTTCCAGAATACACCACTGATCTGTACGTTTTTAGCATCTTAATGGATTTTTAGTTTTTCATTAAGTACACATGAAATGTATTATTTTGTCACTTTGATGTTGGGATTGTTGTGATAAATGTCAACGTTCATAATTACCTTTTGTTCTCGGAAATATATATATATTATTTCCCAAATAGTCTAATAAAACCGCACACTCAAATGAACTCTGCAAGTGCACAAAGAAATATAATCCTCAGTTGCTACGCGTTGCGGACAGAATGCCTTGATCACACACTGAGTAAAGTTTTGAAAGTGCATCCACAGACAAACAAAGGACTATTGCTCTTGATCGCAAGGATGGCTGTGTAACAAAGTCGGCCATTTTTTTATGTGTATTTTTACATGGTAAACCAAGGAAAAAACAGTTAAGTAACATGTACACAGACTTAATGCGATTGCAACTATTTCGGGTCCCAATGAAAAAGTAAATAAAGTCCAATTGTTATGATGTTACTGTGTCGAAAACATGTTCAAGTGCACATTGATATATCAGACAATTGTACTAGGTAATGGCGAGGCACAAACATACAGCGGCCATCATGAAGTGTCTGATTAGTATTTGATTCTTTCTTGCGTAGTCCCTCCCCTTTGCAGTTTGAATTTTGGAGTAATACTTTAACCATCATGCACTGCCATATGCACACCCGACGGCCGTTGTACTAATCAGACACTCCATGTGATGTGATGTGATGGGGGATAGCCGACAGACGACGCAATAGGTAATATGTATTTAATTATACCTATTCCGTAGTCTCCGCCTCACCTCCGCCTCCCCCACCCATTGCATATACCTGTGCTGACCGCTGTTGGGGCATGCTGAGCTTTAAAAAAAAATGGAGGAGTGAGCACTGGGCCACCATCTAGGGCTTAATTAGGCCCCAGGGACCACCACCTTCCAGGTGCTTTTGTTTATGTTAACGCGGGGCTGTGTGGCCCCCTTCGGGCTCACCACCTCCCAAGTGCTACAATTTAAAAAATACATAGGGGGGACCACGCGGACCCCCCTCCGGGCCCCATGGACCACCACCTATCCGGATCTACAATGGTGAAAATAGATGAAGGGGGCAGCACAGACCCCAGGGACCACCACCATTTTTAAAAAGAGATAGAACTGCCCCTCTCCTAGGCCATATACAGCCTCAGGGACCACCATCTTTAGGTGCCAATTATATTTTTTTAAAGGAGGAAAGGAGGACGCGCAGCCCCTCTCCCAGGCCATACACAGCCCCGGGAACCACCACCTCCGGGCAGTTCAGATCAAAGGAGAATAATGCCTATATATGACACTAATTAACAAGATGCAGGATAGCCTGCAGGGACTCTGACATATAGCGGGTCCTGGGTAGTCTCGAAGACATTGACTGGCAGTAGGCCTTGAAGCAACCTAGAGAGGGAGCAACCTAGAGAGGGGGTCATTAGGGCAAGGTCCTTCTGATACAGTTCAATGTCCTGCACAGGGCTTACTAGGGTGGAGCTAAACTCAGTAAAATGGGATTTTCCCGAGGTTCCTCCTGTGGAAAGTGCAATTGAAAGGAGTGCAATTTCTTCTATACAATCTGGGGATTTCCTTTACCGCAACACTATAGGAAAATGATGCTGCAGGAGATGGGCGATATTTTATAAAGTGACATTCCTTCCACCCCCAATATGTACTCTTGGGTAGTCTGAGTGACATTGATCTACGAAAGGGGCCATTCTAATTCTGCATGCTTGATTTAGTTGTTGTCAGATGAGATATTGCACGGTTTTGATGTGCACTGATGCTGACCAGAGAGTAATGGCTTGCAAGCATGGATTAGTGCATAGCAGCCAAAAGACGGTCTATGCGAGGAGAGGCTGGCCCAACAAATATAAGAAGATCTAGGGACTTTGGCAAAAGTTTATGGACTGAGAACCAATGGGGCCAGTACACTTATGCAATAGAGGGCAATGTTGTCGGGGTAACGCCAGCAACGGGGTGGGTGATACTTGTAAAACTGCATAAATATTTTACCAGGGTAGCCAACCAATCAATGGAGTAAACTCTATATGAGACATGTCCCAGACGACGGGGCCGAAGGTCCTTTGGATTTCATACTACAGATGTGCTTGTAATGTCTCTGTATATGATACTGATTCATGGTTGTTTTACGTATGAACTGTAATTTGCTTGCTGTTTTGATTTGTTTTACTCTGAAAAAGTAAATAAAAAGCAGATGTAAATCATTAGGAAATATTTGGTTGGCCTTTTCCACACAAATCTCAAATATATGGACTGATAGGGTGTACGAAGCGGAACCTACTGATTTTGCTCAGTACTGTGAACAAATGCACCACTGCAAACTATCACATTTGATACTGAGACCATTTACTGAAGTTCTTAACACACTTCCATATGTTTGAAACGGAGGAAGGGCAGATGTAACAACCCATTTACATAAGTTAGGTAATTGCCTCAGGTGCTAAACTAATACACCTGTCACCATATCAAAATTAGTAATGATAAAATAAATTGACGTTATTATTTTACCAATTTCACATTATTCCAGTGTTATTAATTATATCACAGATTATATGGTTTAATTGCATATAGTAGGTTCATTTAGTATATTTAAAACATTATAGGTTTAATCAACCTGGAGGATTCAATGTCAAGTATATTTCTTTAACTTGTATCTATTCAAACTTTTTATACCTAATTATTCAATGATCCCATCAATCACAGAGAAAACAGTCAATTTATTAAAGCAGCAACACCTGTTTGGGAAATGTTTATTTCTTATGTCAAAAAGAGATGAAGACAAATGATCCCATCTGCCTCTAGTTCTAGATTGACTTTTCGAGCTCTAGGACTATCCAGTTGGACTTAAACCAGATTGTAGGTCTAACACAGACGGTGTTGCAGCAATTTAATGCGTTGTGTACATTGGTAGAATCCATTCCTACATAGATAGAAAAAAATAATTCTTTCTTTTACCAGAGATACTGTCAATGAAAGCCATTCTGTAATCTCTGGGGGTCAAATAAAGCTAGACTCCTATCAATGTTGCCGTTTTCTTAGCGATACATTGGGTAACGACACCTGCTTATTCCCTTGATTCCAGAAAATTTGCTGCAATTGAATAATACAGAGAAAAACTAAAAAAAAGTGATTGAAATATTTGAATACATCTCAGCAACTGTTAATTGCTCTGGTCTCATTCAAATCCATTATTGTTTTGCTACAGAGATGACCGATTTTATGCAATCTAGCCTTTACCCTTCTCTCAGCGAGGCATAATCCTGCCCAGATGGTTCCATCTGAATCTGCATACTTACAACCCTGTGATCAATCCCTAGTTTTTTCAGAGGTTCACATCCTGCAAAGGGTGATTTTTGATGGAAGATATATATATCTTACAATCATAGTATTCTAGGCCATACCCATAACAGAATTTCTGAAATGGTGCATGTTAAGGGGCACGTTATCGCTAAAAGCCTCACTATATTGTAGATGTATGGAAACTCCAGGTAAGTAATTGGGCTTAATGAAATACATTTTTGATCTTTTTCCTTTAAAATATAGCTGGTATGGGCGCTGTGTGCTTAATAGTACTGTAAACTGACCACATTAACTTGTTTTAAAGTTCAAGGTGGGGCACTCTGTCCTAGCCTATTCTGGGAAGCCATAGAAATTTGAGATTTGACAATGTCTGTGAGGATGAGTGACTCAAAGAGGTAGCTTAAGAAGAGTCTGAGTGGACAAGCTCAGCCAAATAAGCATAACCCCTACCTTACCTTACTGACTCCTAAGCGTAATAATATTTCCCTGCAGCTCAAAAAAAATCTCATTTATTTAAATGTTTTTTTTTTGTGATTGGCGCTATTTACCGGATTTTTATTAGTCTCAGTTCTTAGAAAAGACTCTTTCCTGTCATTAGACCATTCTCTGTATTTTTGTTGCACACAGCTGCCAATAGTTTGGCTGTGTAGAAGGATAGTCTTATCTGGAAAGAGCATGATGGCACTGTCTTCTTATGTGGAGAGAGGTATCATGGTATCGAGGATGTGAGGGTTACAGACATGTTCTGGTTGTGACAAAAGGCAAGTGGAATAATTAGCAAGAAGAGCTGAGGAGCAAGTATGCTGACCAGCATGCAGAGCACGGTTATTGATGTGGGAGATTGGTGCCTCTTGCAAGGAGGCGGTGGAAAGAGCAAACTGTATATGTAGGGGCTGAGCATGAGGTCCAGAAAATATGCTCCTATTGCAGCCAGTGAGATATGGTAGTTTGACGGATGTATGACGTTACTCCGCATACCGTTACAACTACCTACCATTACAACGCGACCATTACAACGCATACCATTACAACGCATAGCGCTTTGGGGTGCTGGATAGTGGTAAGTATAATTTACTATTCTAACTCCAGTCCCCGTGGACCCTAGGGAAGGTGTTGGATAGTAAATTATACTTATTCCCTATCCTATAGCGCCCCCCAGCGCAATGCGTTGTAATGGTATGCGTTATAAAAGTCGCGTTGTAATGGTAGTGCGGAGTAACGAATGCGTTGTAACAGGTGCATACCAGTTTGACTGAGAGAAGGGTTGGGTCACACCTTGATATTTACCAGCATTAAGGGATACTTGTAAGTGCCTCCAGTCTGAATGCTCTGTTTTAGAATGGTGTGGAGCACTAAGGGGAGGCTCCCAGTCTTAGACAGTGACTCCAGTCTTAGCCTGGTGAGCTAAATTTAACAGCTGTGTAGGTGGCGCAAAATATCGGGGAAATGCTTTAGGCTATATCTACACATATGAAACCTCTGTTGCTAGAAATCAGTTTTTTTTCCTATCAGTTTTTTGTCTTCACTCCTACAGAGTTTAATGATCTACCTTTTTTATAGAAAGGTTGTACTTTTTAAAACATTTAAGGGAATCTTGAAAACCTGACATCATTTCACACTTAAAGTATATAATAACTGTTTTCTCTTCAAATTTCCACCTGTGATTGTTTGACTTTATTATTTTGGATCACTTGTTACTAGGGCGTTTTCTTGCTAATATATCATTCGAGGCTTGAATTATCATGGAATGTACAATAAGACAAACTTAATGAAAAAAGATTCTGTAGCTCAGAAATGTGGTAGACATGCAGAGGAAGTAGGCATCTTGCACATGTGAGCGTTCATAATTAAATTGGTTATTGGAAGGTACATGTCTCATTTTTTATTAACTCTTTCATTTTACCCAATCAGCCGTTTGAATGACAATGAGATCTCTGTTCTGGAAGCCACTGGAGTGTTCAAGAAAATGCCAAATCTGCGTAAAATGTAAGTTCAATTTGTTCACCCTTCTTCTCTGTGTAAGGTATTTCACTCATAAGTATTTTGTGTTGGGAAAGGTTTCTTACAGGACCTTGGGTCGCTTATTGGATACTAAACAAATAGCACTAGCTACGTTTGGGCTGCTTATTGCTAATATTCCGAACCTTTGACAATAATAACTTCACGCATTGCTAGAGACTAGAGGATAGAAATAATTCTTGATTGTATTAACATTGTCACCAGTACACTACCATGTATGCTGATAACTCCTCTTGTAATGATTAGCTGATAAAAAAATATCATTTTGGCACCAGCACTAACTGTATCTCGGTCAGCCTTTGCGACTTGCAGAAACAACAAAAATTGGGCAGTAGGTCTCGCAATGGCTATGTTTTTATTTCATGTTACAAGTTGGCTTAGTAAATTAAATACAAATTATAGCAGAAAAGCCTTTGGTGTGGGTTGGCAGGGTGTTGGGGAGCAGCACTCCATGCACTGGCACTCTTTCTTTATCAAATTTAGTCCATCCCTGGTTTTGTCCCTAATGTCCCACGGCATGGTTTTTATGACAAACTGTAGGGGCGACACTTTCAGTCCAATGGGGCGAAATGTTATGTTGTACAAGCGCTAGACACTAAGACATCGATCCAGCACACAGACACAACCAGCATGCATCTAGGGTGTCATTCAAGCTGACTAGTGTAGTTTTCCTCTGCTCGAGCAGGACCTGCTAATTACTGATGGGCATGTCAGGTGTTTTATTGCTGGCCTGCAAAGCATGCACTCCCCCACCCTCCTCCGAACACTAACTCCTCTTAAAATGTACTGGTACGATCCATCCAGGAGGAAGAAGTGTGTATATCAGATAGAGAGGATTACTATTTTGTGAGCCCCTATCTCCTGGTGCAGGGGGGAGAGAGGCGCCCACACACAATGAGTTGTGTATTGCCCACTTATATGACTTATGCCGAAATAAAGTTATTGGAATGACTGAATGTCCAACCTGCCTACCATGCCCATGTCTGGCACACTCAGGCCACACATGATTCCGTGGCAAAGTGAGCAAGGGACCCATGTCTGGGCATACCCTGTCAACTTTGGGCAAACAAAGCAAACTCAAGGAGATGATGGACAGAGCACTGAAACTTTTCAGAAACTAACCCCCAGTCACTATTAGATCTGGGTATAATCCATCATCGTTATTTAGCTCACTTCGCCACCCCAGTTCTGACCCAGCTATAAGCAAATCAGTCTTGACCCTGTTCCTTATGGGAACAGCCCAGCCCGAACTGCCAAGCCATATTTTCCCTAAACCAGTAACACCTGCATCAGCCAGGCTAGCTTGATTCTTGTGACAAAGTGAGAAAGGGACCCAAGTATGGGCATACCCTGCCAACTTAGGGCAAAAAAAGCAAACACAAGGAGATGATGGACGGAGTGCTGAAACTTTTCAGACACTCACCCCCAGTCACTATTAGATCTGGGTCGAATCCATCATCGTTCTTGAGCTCACTTCACCACCGCAGTTCAGACCCAGTCATATGGAAACCGTCTTGACCCTGTTCCTCATGGAAACAGTCCAGCCCGAACTGCCAGACGAGGGTCCCTTGCTCACTTTGGCTCTGGATTCTGCGGCGTACCCCAGGGCTCGTCCCTCAGCCCGATGCTGTTCAATGTCTACATGCCCCCCCTTGCACTAGTGGCCCGCCATCACAACCTCAACATCATCTCCCACGCCGAAGACACACAGCTCATCCTCTCCCTCGCCAAGGACCCACACACCGCCAAAACCAACCTCCACGAGGGAATGAAGGCCGTCACCGACTGGATGAGGAGCAGCCGTCTGAAGCTGAACTCGGACAAGACGGAGGTCCTCATCCTCGGATCCACCCTCTCAGCCTGGAATGACCCCTGGTGGCCGACCACACTGGGAACAGCACCAAAACCCACCAACCATGCACTCAATCTAGGATTCATCCTCGACTCCTCCTTCTCCATGTCTAAGCAGGTCAACGCCATCTCCTCCTCCTGCTACAACACCCTCAACATGCTCTGCAGGATCTACAAGTGGATCCCGACCGAAACAAGAAGAACGGTGACACAGGCCCTCGTCAGCAGCAGACTGGACTACAGCAATGCACTCTACGCAGGAATCCCAGCCAAACACCTACGACGACTACAGTGCATCCAAAACGCCTCCGCCCGACTGATCGTCAACGTCCCCCGCCGCAGCCACATCACCCCCCACCTGAGAGACCTACACTGGCTCCCCGTCGACAAGAGGATCACCTCAAGCTCCTCACACATGCACACAAAGCACTCCACAACGCCGGACCAGCCTACTGAACAGCAGACTCAGCTTCCACACCCCCACCCGCCAGCTCCGTTCCGCCAGCCTCGCCCTCGCCGTTGTCCCCCGCATCCAACGAACAACCTCCGGCTGCAGATCCTTCTCCTACCTCGTCGCCAAGACCTGGAACACCCTCCCTACCCACATGCGGCAGACCCAAGACCTACTCACCTTCAGAAGACTCCTCAAGACCTGGCTCTTCGAGCTGTAGCAGCACCCCCCCCCCCCTCCCCTCAGCACCTTGGGACCCTCACGGGTTAGTAGAGAGCTCTACAAGTACTCTGATTGATTGATTGATTTAAGCTAGCCTAGCTCATGAGAGGTGTTACCCTGAAACTGGTCCTAAGATGCTTGTTTCCAGTCCAGGGAAGACCTGACTTTAACAAGTGTGAGACCATTGCATTGCAAATGCTTGTTTCTTTTGTTTTCATTTTCTGGATATGGGGGACTGAATCCCCTTGTTCTGTTATGGCAGCTGCAACATCTCTGTTTTTGAGATTTCCTGTATAATGGGGCTTGTCTGGTCACATGGTACTGAGACGGCTGATGGGAAAAAAATGGCTCTCGGCCAATCAGAATGCTCTATCTTTTTAATTTGCGGTACCAACTGTCAATATATCACTAACTTTTGAACCATAATTTCTCAAAAATGGAAAAATAGACTTACATCAAATGCCAAAAAGCACAATATCTGAGTACAAAATAAGGCTTTCTGCCATAATGAGTGTGATTCTGTTTTGCCAATATTTTCTAAAATGCTTCCTAAAATCCCTATAAGATATTGCACTGGGGAAACACATTTTGGGACCCGACTTTTTTTCCATCCCTCCTTGAGGGATCCCTTTGAAACTTTCAGGAAGGAGCTTGTAGTAGGAGAACCTTTATTTTGGAAACTTTTCTAAAGTTTAGCCAAATGGCGCACAAGTTATAAGCAAAACAAAAAACACTCTTCTTATGGAAACTCTGACTTAACTTTAAAGTATAAATTATACATTACTAACAATTAGAAGGATATGGCTGTCCTGAATAAACAAAACTATAATGTCTGGAACACCAGTTATGTTAGTTAAAATTATGTATATCAAAAATGGTCACGTATTACTGAGATTTACCATTCTGTTTAGAGCTCAATGACATAACCAATTTTTATCTTGGTTTTATATCAAATAGTTTCAATCTCATCAAGATTATAAATATTTTTTTTTTTAAAACACCACCATCTTTGTTGGTTTCTTTCGATTTGGATCAGGACATTGCAATCTAGTTGCCTGCAGAAATACCGAAAGAATGTGGTATTTACAGTCACTTGTTCCTACTTGTGTGAAGTACTGAAAAAGTAGTAGCATTTTTATTTTTAAATTTTCTTTCAAAGTCTTCCTACATTTAACACTTTCTAATTATTTACCCTCTAAAATCTCACCATTGGGTTAAGCGTGGGCAATAAACAACTGACCAATTGCATCTCACTATGAAGAGTAAGGTTGCGATTTGTTCGAATTGCACCGACTATTACATGCCATATTTCACATTGAATATATATGTTATGTAATAAGTGTTTAAAAAAACAAAAACAGCAAGGGCTCTTTAATGAAGTAATTTGTTGAACAAGAAAAGTAACAGTGTATATGGTCGCTTGTCCGGAGTACATATTCAAACAAGGTTCCTTATGTTACAGCATTAGTGACTACATGATACCATTCTTGCATTACCGACAAAATAGACCCCCAAGCGACAGGCATTAATGTCCTCTTCTTTTCCCTTCTCCCTCCTAGAAATCTGAGCAACAATAAGATTAAAGATATCCGGGAAGGAACCTTTGATGGAGCCACAGGGGTGCAAGAACTTATGCTCACTGGCAATCAGATGGAATCGGTTCAAGGCAGGATGTTCAGAGGCCTGACGGGGCTGAAGACCTTGTAAGTGTAAAACCTGTGACATGCTTGTGTCCCCTGACTGTGAGCTGGGGGCGGTCTGTGGGATGAGACAAGAGAACCTGCTTCATGACAGAGCCACCAATCAGAGCTAACAATCCTGCTTATTCATTACAGACGAGGTATACAAATAACACATACATGGGATTATCTTGTGTGTAATGTGTCACAATGTAAAGGCATGCAAGGCTAAATTACACAGCACATGCGTGCAAGGCTACTTTAGGGGCTCTGCATCTTTGTAGTAAAACATCCAGTGCTTCACTAGAGATACAATGCCAGCAGGTGAATAAAGAAAAGAAGAGGGAAGCTCCCTTGCCTCTTGCTGCATAGACTTGCAAGAACTCTTGAGGTGCATGTCTTTATACTGCACAGACATGCAGTACAAATGCACTATCTCATTCTACATGGACACCCAACACCACTTCGGGGGCAGAGCTGTATCACACTGTACACAAGCAGTGCCATTCCAGAGTCACAGTATCATGATGCACTGACAGGCAATATTTGTAGCACACTGTGGAGAATTGCAAGACCACTTCAAATGCACTATTTTACACCTCGCTCACACACAAAACTACTTTAGGTCCTAAATACCACACAGCTAAGGAAATGCTATGCAAAGTCAGGAGCACCATCTCTCACTGTTCTGATCGGCAAGGCAACCTAGCTGTAGTGCATCACACTGCACAACCATGCACGACTACTTCAGGTGCACTCTATCTCACTGCTTTGTATTCACAAAATCATGAGGCACTGACATGCAAGACTATTTCAGGGGCACTTGTATCATAATTCAAAGAAATACAATATTTCTTCAGGGGCACTTGTAGCACACAGCAAAGGAACTCTAGACTACTTTGGGGGCCTTTATAGCACACTTTAAACACATGCAAGACTACTTGCCGTGCACTTGTAGCACTCCACAATGAAATGCAAGATTACTTCATGTGCACTTGTAGCACAACTAAAGGAAAACAAATATTTCTTCAGGGGCACTTCTAGCACACTGCACAGAAATGCAAGACTACTCTGGGTCTATTAGTAGCACACTTTAAACAAGTGCAAGACTACTTCAGATGCACTTATAACACTCTACAATGAAATGCAAGATTAATTCAGGTGTACTTGTAGCACACTGCAATGAAATGCAAGACTAGTTCAGGTGCACCTGATTCAGTGTGCAAAGAAATGCATAAATACTTCAAATGCACTGCAACATACTGTCCTGATCTGCACGACCCCTTAAAGTGCACCGTATCACTGCGCATACTCAAGGTCATGTAAGACCACTTTAGGGAGCTTGTACCAAAAATACAAGCCCCTTTCTTTACATGTGAGGCATTTCTGTTGTTAGCAGGGCAAGTTTGTTTGATAGATTGTGTCTTTGGTTATTGTTTGTAGCTGACCCAGGAACAACACAGTAGCGCTTTAGCACATTTTTACTCTATTCACAGTACTAAAACTTCTGTGGCAAGAGGTTATTTTTCTACTTCAATCAGATGTGGTTTTATTTTCAGAGAATTTATGGTTACCATAACAACCACTAGCAATATTCACTCTGTTCCAACCCACAGTGCTGCACCATCTGGTACATATGCAGAGAGAGAAAGACCTTCAAGAGGACGTTATTGCTTTCTCTCTAAATGTTTTCAAGCTGGTGATGGTTATAATGACATTTCAGATAATAGCTTTACCTTGGAAACCTGACGTTTCTATAAAGTATCTTAGCGATTCCTGTCCATTGTCTCTTTTCATGACATTCCAACTATCATCAGTTCCTGCATTATTATTCATCAGTACTAATAAGAATGTGGCTTTTATAGTACATTAATGCATTTAATGTAACTGAATAATGTCCCTTTGGATTGAGAAGAAAGGTAGCATTTGAAGGTGTGGGTGGTGCTAGGGGAAATCTGCATGCACACCAGAGGTTTTTATGAACATCTGTGATGGTTTGTTTGTGATTTGCATTCTTATGCTGATGCACGTCCGTTTATGTTAAGAATGGTGTGAAAGGTTTTCATTCAAATGTATCCGTACTGTGATACTTTTAATGTTTCATAATCTCAATCAAGTTATACTGTTTTAATTCTACAACTCAATGGAATTGAATTTCATTTGGGGATCTGAATGTGTTTGAATGTACTGCATAACTTATACATTCCATAAGCTCTTTTGCATCTGAAACACTTGAGGCCTCATTGGGATGGCGGGCGGGCAAACGGGACCGCCCGCCTTAAGGGCGGGGGTCCCGGGGGTGCCATTAGGATGTGCCTGCCACAGTGGCGGGCCCATCCTGTATTGTCAGCATTGTGGCTGGCGGTGCTCACCGCCCGCCACAATGCTGACAATACATCACAGCATTTTCATTTGCAAAGCGGCAAGCACCGCGTGGTGCCTGCCGCTTTGGAAATATAAATGAAGGGGGGGTACCACAGGTACCCCCCGTGTGCACCCCCCTACTCACCTTCCCTCTGGGGGCCCGCAGGGGGCCCCCAGAGTGAAGACCGCCTGCCTTGCCGCCACGGAAAGGCATTGCACTCTTGCCATCGTAATATGGCTGGCGGTGTCTAATAGACACCGCCACCATATTAAACATTTTCCGCCCCGGCCGCAAGGCGAAAAAGTGGCGGGTGGTGTTTTCTTCCCCCGTGGTCCCCCTCGCCATACTAATATGGCGTGGGAGAATACAGGGAAGGATGGCGGGCATATTGCCCCCGACAGACTGGCGGTGGCTACCGCCAGCCTGGCGAGGGCAATCCGCTCGCCATCCTAATGGACCCCTGTGTGTGCATCTGCAAAATATTTAGCTTAAGCCTTTTTAATTGTCCATGTAAATATAGGTTCGGTTACTCTAGTAACAAACTGCCACAATCATGAATGTGTTTTTGCCTATATAGTGATGCCTCTTAAGGTGCAGGCAAGTGCTCTTTGGTTTTCACTCCTCAGGCTGGACAGATACAGCCACACGTGGGTGTTATCCGTGGCATGGGAAAGTTCTCTCCAGAATATGGGCCCTGTTCTTACAGTCACAGCTTATACTCTATAGGCACCTTCAAAATTCCAGTTACAGCCTGTACTCCATATGCCCCTTTATAGTTCCAGTTACAGCCTGTACTCCATAGGCACCTTTATAGTTCCAGTTACAGCCTGTACTCCATAGGCACCTTTATAATTCCAATTACAGCCTGTACTCCATAGGCACCTTTATAATTCCAATTACAGCCTGTGCTTCATAGGCACCTTTATAATTCCAGTTACAGCCTGTACTCCATAGGCACCTTTTTAAATCCAGTTACAGCCTGTACTCCATAGGCACCTTTATAGTTCCAGTTACAGCCTGTACTCCATAGGCACCTTTATAATTCCAATTACAGCCTGTGCTTCATAGGCACCTTTATAATTCCAGTTACAGCCTGTACTCCATACGCACCTTTTTAATAACCGTTACAGCCTATACTCCATAGGCACCTTTTTAAATCCAGTTACAGCCTGTACTCCATACGCACCTTTTTAATAACAGTTACAGCCTGTACTCCAGAGGCACCGTTTTACTTCAAGTCGCCACCTGTTTTCCAAGGGCACCCTTCTACTTACTGTGAGCTCCATCCCTTACTCCATAGCCACCCTTGCACTGATTGTCATAGCATTTACTCCATGGGCACGGTTTCAGCGGCCACTCCCCTGCTTACTGCAAATTCCAGCCTTTACTCCTGGGACACCATTTTACTGATAGTCGGAGTCTGTACTCCACAGACAGCCTTCTCCTTCTAGTCACAGTTTGTACTCCTTGTGCACTCCTTGTGCACCCTTCTCGGGAGAGTTACAATCACAGCCTCAAAACCAAAATCACCCTTATACTTCCAGTTATAGCCTTTACTCTGTGGGCACCCTCCTACTCCTAGACACAGCTGGTGTTCTATGAGCATCTTTCTATTTTCAGTCGCAGCCTAGACTCCAAGGGCAGCCTCCCACTTAGAATGTCCCTTGAATGTATACAAATATTGGGGACAAAATAACAAATTCAAAAATATCAAAAGGTGAGTATAGATTTTCTAACCGTAACTACACATTTATGTACTTTGGCAATAAATATATATATCTCCAAGATACATAGATGTAGAGTTAGAAATATTAAATCTATACTTCCTCTACATGCTATTATGTTTAGATAGTTTGGTCTTCGGTATTCTTTCCCCAAAATTCTTGCATCTTGAAATGTATAGCCTTTATATTAAGTATCACAGACTTCTACTTCTAGTCACAGCCTGTTCTGCACATGCAGTTTCTACTTCCAGCAGCAGCCTTTGCTCAAATGACACCATTCACAACCTGTGTTCTTCAGGCACCCTTCTACTGACATTCAGACCTCTTCTGAATTTTGTTTCAGTTATTGCTAGATATGGCAGAATGAGGTGGGAAGCATTCCCTGTATTTGTGCCAGCATCAAAAGTTGTCAGAGGTTAAACCAAGTTCCTGCTAATTGTAGGTTTGTTATTGATTGGAATGTCGTTAATGGACATTTCTTCCTTTGCAATCCTTTGCTATGTTGTCCATTCGTTAGCAGTATTTACCCACGAACTGTGCTATATGGATAAAGTGTAAAAACAAATGCAAAAAGAAAAAATTATGGATGGAATTCCAGTTTGGACCCAGCCATATGCAAATCGGTCTTGACCCTGCTCCCCATGGGAACAGTCCAGCCAGAGCTGCCATACAGGGTCCTCCCTGAACCAGAAACAAGCATACTAAGACCAGTTTCAGAGTATAGCCCTCCTCAGCCAGGATAACTTGACTCCAGTAGCCTTGTGAGCACAGGACCCACGTCTGGGAATACCTGTCCCACTTTTGCAGTTCAGGCTGGACTGTTCTCATGGGGAGCAGGGTCAGGACTAATTTGCATATGGATTGGTCCAAACTGGGGTGGTGTGGTGAGCAAAGAAAATAGATTAAACCCAGATCTGGGACTGGGGGTGAATGTTTGATTTGTTCAGCATTCTGTGCATCATTTGTTCCTGTTGTTTTTGTCACCCAACATGCGAAGGAAATGCCCAGACATGGCTCCCATGCTTACTGTGCCACTGGATTCATGGTGATACCCCAAAACCAGTTCTAGGATGTTTGTTTACGATCCAGGGAAGACCTGGTCTGGCAGTTCGGGCTGGACTGTTTCCATGGGGAGCTGGGTCAAGACTCATTTGCATATGGCTGGGTCCAAACTGGGGTGGTGTGGTGAGCAAGAAAACAATGGATTAAACCCAGATCTGCCATTGGGATTGAATGTTTGATTTGTTCATCATTCCTTCCATCATTTGTTAATTTTTATATTGATAAAGAGTGGCATGAATATCAATGAAGACTGCTTTAATCCTCTTTAATTTTGTTGCAGGATGCTGAGGAGTAACCTGATGAGCTGTGTAAACAATGACACCTTCACAGGGCTCAGTTCCGTCCGACTGCTCTCGCTGTATGACAACCGCATCACAACCATCACCCCAGGGGCCTTCAATACTTTGGTTTCTTTATCCACCATGTGAGTACAATGAACATTTAGTTTTCATAGATCTTATCCTTTCATCAAATGCAGCTTATTAATTGTCCGCATTTTGATTTCAGGTCTTGAATAATCTTGTAGTTCTATTAGATACCATAGTAATATCCACTCAGAAATCTAGATGAAAATATATTTGCTGCCCTCCAGTGCAATCAGTTCAGTGAACATAGACGAATGTGAATGTTATATTGCTATTTTGCAGCAGGATACTTGCCCATGGTGGTGTCAGTATAAAATGTCCATATTATTTACAGGTTTGTGACGTACATAATATTCTATAGTGTAGTATTCGCTGTAAGACCACTTGTAAGAAAATATTAATGAAGCATCTTAGAATTCCTAATTAGCTATGCCCTCCCTCCGACAGTCTGGTTTGAAATACATTGGAGATTAGGTTGTTCATGTACGTGCTATCCTAGCATAAGAACAAAAAAGCTTGAAGCATTTGATGACCTTTTTACTGTGGGTGAAGTAAGAAGGCTGCTTAAGGAAGATGTGAACTCAACTTTATTAATAGAAATTTGATTATTATTAGTAATATCTGAACCGCAATAGTCTCCTTAAATTAGGTCCATGCAGTGCCCTGTCAGATGTTCTGTCTCCATACAGACTAGCGTTAGGCAGATGTTTTAGAATCCACAGAGGAGGCACTTCATTCACAATAAACAGAATTTAGGAAAACTGATTCACATAGTTTTAATACGGGTGTGCTACCTACAGGGATTATTTACTCTGTAGATTGAAGTAGAAACATTACCACCATCACAAGTCATTCACAATATTAGTAAGCAAGCAGCATCAACCGCTAAACCAGCACCAAGACATAACAACCATCACTGCCTTCTAATTTTGTGACTACTACCTAAGCAGCAAAAGCTTCTAAAACCACCACCATGAAACGCCGACAAAGCAACCAACTACAACACTTATCAACACTACCACTTAATATCAACACATCTATACACACTAGACTATCAACGCAAGAAACCTCACCATCAACATATTCATCTAATATTCAGTAAATATCAATGCCCCAACACTGAAACCTAATCCCAGCGTTCCTTCACTCCTTAAACGACAATATTACTAGTGTCTCTATTTAGATTGCTCCATTGCAATTGAACACAAACAAACCCTTTGGAAATGTGAGTAGATCTTAAAGGAAAGTGTCACTGTCTGGAAGAGAATGAAGTCAGAAAATGAGGAAAATGAGAAACCAGGAGGAAGACGTTGACACCCTAGCATTAGAACTAATTTCTGATTAACACATTTCTTCTTCTTGAATCAGGCCTAAAACATGCAACTTAAACTCCACTACATATAAATATCAATCTAGCCTCCAGAGCAAAACTGAGGAGGATGCAGTAGCATCACTATTCCAATTTGGCCTACCATCAGAAATAATTATCCATGACTACCAGTCTGGTTTTAAGTTAATACGGTTTGCCCTCTCAGCAGTATACAATTAATATAGTGGACCATGTCATTCTACTTAACCTCCTGGAAATCGACCTTGCCCCTTAGGCACACCAGTATTGTTGTTTCACAACTTCCACCACACAATACTGCTTCAGCTCGGTAAGTAAATCAACATCCCACTGTGTTTTCCTTTTCATCCTTACATCTATATGCAACAATGATAGCCTTCATCTTCCTTCACCATAGCATTTCTAAACAGAGACAAAAATCATTATTTTCCATAGCCATATTCAAGTATTAGTTCAACCTTTTTTAACAGCACTATTTCCCATGACCAACAGCACTGGTAGTCCTGGCGGCTGCATCATAAAACCCCCAAAGTGGGTATCAGTTTCCAGGTTTTTTATAACTAATGCCATCATCAGGCTACTAGTTATCGACCATTCAGAATGTAATACGTGTGGTAGATACTGCTGCAAAGTTCCACCACTGTGAATGGCATATAAGGAGAAACCCTCAATTGGACAGTGACTACAACAACATACTGACAAGCGCCAGGAAAGCTGAGAGGGTGTGCAGAAAGGCAGAGATGCTTCTTGCTCAATCATTGGGAACCCCATCTTCTTCTACACTCTAAAACAGGCAGAGAAATTCAGAAGTGATACCAATGGCCTGTCTTCACCACCTCGCTCTGCTAGTATCATTCTAAAAAAAGATCTATTGGTTTCAATCAAGAGGTGAGTTTCTAATTAGGTAGATAACATTCGTTGTTGCTACTCTGTGGGATGTAATTCAGCAAATCCATTCAGACCTGGCCAATTCCACAATATGGGCACTATGGGCAACTGCCTTACTGCACTTCCAAATGAGATCATAAGAGGGCACCTGATTTATAAAGATTGCCTTTATGCTGGGGGTGCTAGGGGATGGGAACGAATGGTATGTCTTCGGTTTGTTGGGTTCCGAAAATTATTGCGCGCCAGAGCTGCATGCAGGAAGTTACATCCAGAGGGAATTTTCACCCAAAGACAAACTTTATGGTTCATAGTTGTGACTTTCTGTATCATGGTATTTATATAAATATATACATGTGGCACTCTTTTCAGTGTGAGAATCATGATGTTGTGGAATGGCACCACATTTCATTTTGTGTCATTTTGATACCTATTCAGGTGCACAATTTTTCTTCGGGGCTACATGCTACATCTGCCGAGGCATGATAGATAGGAAAATCGTGCACAGTGTATGTTAGTGGCTTCCTCATTGATTCCTAAAATGCTTACTTTCCAGAAAATTATGGGTTTACCCTTTTCCCCTCTCTAAAATACTACCCAGGTGAAAAGCATCAAACACGACTCATGGAAGTTGATAAAAACATAATACATCTCTAAATCAACGTAGACTATGACTATAGTAGGGAGCTCCATCCCTGATATTCTGGTTGCCTTTTTAATATTTATAATTTTCTCAGGATTTCTGTAAGACGAACATAGATAACATACATTTATTGCACCTAAAACTATAATAATAGGCTGGTGAGTGTCCTGTCCACGAACTGACGATCCTGTTTGCATTTCAGAAATGCGTTCCCTTGGTTGAAAACCTATTATTTTCCCAAAGTCAAATGAAGGATTGCATGTAAGAAGTGATAGGGCAACGGGATGACTTCCTTGTTATAATCTGTTTGTAATGTGTGTATATCAGAAAACTAAAAACAATGGCCATTTTTAGAGAGGTATCAGGGAACCTCACACGCCATTCAATAATATTGTATATTTTTGTTCTCGCTTTAAAAATGCAAAGATGTTTTTTTTTACCAGTTCATTCATAAATGTATCACTCAGCAATATCAAGCCTGAGCAATTAATGAAAATATGTTAATCTGTTAAATAAGCAGTGAATACGTATCTTGCTCCATTTGTAAAAATCTCATATGATACATATTTTACAGAAGTTATCTTTTTGATGGTCATGTTCCCAAACAATTCACTTCTTTCTTCATATTGAGTAAAACTATTTTTATGTATCATTTTGAACTCCGTTTTGGGACAAAAATACCATTCACTTTGATTCTGTTTCCTTAGCCAAACCACAAAAGTTTTAGAATCAAGAAGCAAAAACACCAGATGAAGGGCCAGAAGTACGAAAGATTTTTGCATGCGCAAATGGGTTTTAGACCCGTTTGTGCATGCAAAAATCCTGTGGACCATGTACTAACTCTATTCTGCGAGTCGCAAATAATTTGCTACTCGCAAAATAGAGTTTAGCGACTCGCTATTTGGAAGGAGCGTTCCCTTCCTAATAGCGACCCTAACAGCTATGTAATGATTTCAAATGTATGTTGTGTGCCCACTTGCGGGTGAGTGTGTTCGTGAGAACAAGTGTTTTATATGCGTAAATGTGTGTGAGTGAACGCAAAGGTTAAATGCCATGTGATGTCACTTCCACTACCCATGGCATTTTAGTGAATTGACGTTCATGGGCGGGACCACAGTTTTTTTCCCCACAGCACCTTGAGGCATATCTGTATTCCCGGCTGTGTCCCCTCAGATGCTCGCTTCTCTCCTTCTTCAAGGTGATATATTCTCTGCTCCGGATCATCTAGCGCCAGGACACCTCTGTTAGCACCGGGACACCTCTGTTAGAGGTAGCTGTTGCACTTTATAAATGCACTTATTATTATGTAAGAATGTTTTGCGACCGCAATTGCAGTCGCAAAAGGGTGGGTGGTAAAGTACTCACAAATGGGATGGGCTCCCCAGAAGACCCCTTCCCCTTTGGGAATGCTTACGCAAACATTTTTTGAGGGCAGGCAGTAGTCCCAGGGACCCCTGCCTGCCCTTAAAAAATGAAAAGTAAAATCTTTTTGTTTTTTAATGCAATCCGTTTTTATTTAGGAAAAATGGGCTGCATTAAAAAAAATATAAACTGCTTTATTTAAAAGCAGTCCCAGACATGGCGGTCTGCTGACCCTAGCAGGCCACCATCCCTGCGAGTGCCCGCCATTCCCAATGGGTCGCAAATTGCGACAGCCTCATTAATATTCATGAGGCCTGCAATTTGCGACCCATTTGGGAATCGCAAACAGTGTCTCAGACACTGTTGTGCATTTCAATTAGCGAGTCGCAAATTGCAAGTAGCAAATGCGATGCAATTTGTGACTCGCTAATTGGCAAGTCATACATCTGGCCTGTAGTGCTTAAAAGTGGGGCTAAGAAGCATTTATAGTTTTCAGAAGAGTAAGAAGGTTTAACATCTATGTTGCTCCCTTGGCCAATCTCCTGAGGACGCATGGGATTATTCCCATATCCTATGCCATCGATACTCAGTTGCTCTTTCCATTTGACAAATTTACTCCATCTGTACAGTTGTCCTTCTCTTCTGGTATGAGAGCTATTTCACACTGGATGAAAAGTAATTTCCTCCAGTGCAATGTAGGGAAAACAGAGATTCTGCTCTTTGGAGAAGCCCCTTCTCTATGGACGCCTGAATGGTGGCTGATTGACTTAGTTCCCCATCCTGCACCCAAATACTGTAAGATCTTAGGGTATCCGTTTGGATCAAGCCCTTACTTTGAAGGAGTATGCTCCTCAGACAGCTGGCTCCTGTTTCCATACAATGGGCCTGCTGCATCGAGTCTTCCCTCTGCTTCCTGACTCAACCCGGAAAACTCTGACTCAGGCACTTATATTAAGCCGTCTGGACTGTAACGGTCTGCTGATCTTCGCTAATGAGGCCTCGCTCAGTAGACTGCAGGTAGTCCAGAACACGGTGGCGCAACTGGTCCTCAATGCTCCCCCTAGGACTGCTTCCCGCCCTCTTTTGCAACTTCATTGCCTTCCCATCCGCCTACGGGTAAGATTTAAAATTTGCTGCATCGTCCACAAGGCGTTGTTTAATCTAGGCCCCATCTATCTCTCAGAGAAATTAACACCATACCTACAGTCCAGATCCCTTCGCTCGGGCTCCAAACATCATCTTGTGGTCCTTCGAGTAAAGAAGGCTCGATTGGGAGGAAAGGCCCTCTCTCATCTTGCCCCCCGTTATTGGAACAAGCTCCCCATACTCTTGAGACAATGCACTAGTCATTTGCAATTCAGGAAGCTGCTCAAGACTACTCTTTTCTGTTCCTGATCCAGTTGTAGCTGCAACATATTCTCGCGGTCTGTCCCAAGTGCAGAGATACCCCTTTGGGGGTTAATTCAGGCGCTATACAAGTAAAAAAATAATAAAAATAAGCGACTTTGAGTCTTTTCTAAACGCCCTGATTAATTTCCTAAATCAAGCTTTTTACAAGAGAAGCAGATTCCATCTGGGCGCCGTACTAACTGTTTCAGCAGATTGTTTTGGGCAATAGCACAAACCAACAACTAAGCTAGTACTTGAGCCAATCTGTTTATAGCATATGCCTCTACGGTATTTACAAAGAACGCAGAACACTATGAGAAAACAGAGCAAGAAACATTCAAACTTGTGAGAGCAGCAATATGTGGGATAAAGTTTGGACCCCACAGACCTACTATGGTTGATTTATCAAAACAATCTTTTTTGTTGACTAAGATAAGTGTACTAGTGGTTAACCAGCTCAGAAGGTCACTGTGGAGAGGAAGGCGTCTTCCATTCTACACTTCACTTATTAGTAAACCACATTTTTCTGTGTAAGCAAAAGAGCATTCCCATCTCACTATAAAAAGCTAATGCCAATTTTCAGCTTGGCCATCTTGTCAATCTGTGCTACAGTTTCTCCCACAGAAAAGATAAGAGCGGCTAAATATTATATTATATTTCTACATTGTGTTATTAACCTTATGACTAAACTTATGTTTATTGATGAACACCGGGGATTTCTCTGTTATACTTCCATAGGCTGTACTTGTGCTGATTTAACAAGCAATGCCACATCTTTTCTCCAGAGCTGTTCTTCTTTGTCATAGTTCAAGTGGTAAAACAATTAAAACTTAAATGTATTGTTTTGGAATTAACAGCGAAAAAAAAGTGCTACAAGGTATGCAACCAGACGGGATTGGGGCAAGCATTAGCACACGGATTAAGGTGGATGTATGCTGTCTTCTGAATAGACAGGGACATGCAACGGTGCAGAAAATTGATGGCACGGAGCTATAGACTGAGACATCAGACAAATGGCAAAAAGAGATAAAAAGACGCAACTAGTGCTGAATGGATCATCTCACACAGGCTATATGGGATGAAGGCACTTCAGATTGGAAAGGTACTAGTCTAATTTTCAGTGATCTATTTATATTTAACTTTCTTGCGAGCATCCATATAGTAAGTCAAGGACTATTCTCAACACCAGTGGTGTTCCGGAGTAGCTGCAGGTTTGATACCTGGTTCTGTTGGAGGTTAATGTTAAGGGAATGGTACTTACATGCACTGCTGATGCTCAAACTCTAATTACTTCTTGTATGTCAGGTTACTTGAAGCAAAAGTAGCTGTAACGACTGACTTTTTGTGGGGTTAAACATCACCTCCAGAACAACTCTGTGCAGCTAACTGAGGCAAATAAAGCTTTTAGTGTGATAAGCACAACCCAAACCTGTTTAACTTGGAAAGCCGTGGGGGAGCCAAGATGAAAAGGCGGACTAAGGTCATTAATTAACTAAGACCATTTTCATTTCTAACTCTGCGTCCATTTGACTAATTATGTTTGACTCTGTGGCATCACAAATTGAATACTTTCAGGGCAGCACAAAATGTTCTGCACAAATATATGTCTGGTACATTCTTCATCAGGAATTAAGAGTCAAGCCAACAACATGCTTATGCTTCGTGTGTACCACACAGATGGATATGTTCAAGGACATATCACTTGTGAATGTATGGACAAAATAGTGATGAAATGTGTCATGTTTTTAGAGCCCAAGCTAATTGTTTTGCTGATAGTTGATGCTTTGAGACCTGTCAGACTACTATTTACTTCACTGTACATTATTCATAAAATGGGGACAATTTTGTACACCTGAAATAATTCCAGCCTTCGCCACTTTGATGTGACCAGCAAAGAGCAGGTGCTTGGCCATATGATAGCTTGCTTCTCTTTTGAACATTCTCTTCAATAAGCATTGGTTATCAAAGGCCACAAATGAGCTTTTCTAGGTGCCAACTGGAGCAACTGAGAAATGTTTGCTCTGCAACATACCACCCGACACACTATTATGAAGGCGATCCCAATTTCCCCAACCTATCAACTTACTCTGTCATTTTCACTTCCCAATCTAGATTTATAGAGATAAGGCTCTAAGTGTGTACATACACTACTGTTTGTGAAAACTGTATAGAATATATCTCCGCAAATGCATTATATGTCAAGCACAGAAGTTTACCCAAAAATATGCCTTAAGACACATAGGGGCCGATTCCGATCCGGTAAAAAGCGCTCCGAATAGCCGTTCCCTCGTACGTATGATGAAGCACGATTCGTACCAGAAACTAGACTCCGTACGAATCGTACAGAGACCGTATGACTCTAATCTCCGTACGAGTCTCACTCGGAACCCGCTGTACGCGACATCTGTACGGTTCGCGGCTGGTTTATACGACCCAGCAAGTACGATACGTGTCAGGTACGCACCGTACGACCCTTTTTGTACGGGAGCTGAACACAGCCGTAAAAGCAGAGTTTGCGACGGAACAGGTACGGAACGGCCCCCCATGGGTACGGCGCGTACCCCCCATGATCGGAGGGGTACGGCGCGTACCCCTGCGATCATGGGGGGTACGCACCGTACACCCAGCGTACATGGGGTATGCACCGTACTCCATGTACGCTGGGTGTACGGCGCGTACCCCATGTTCGCTGGGTGTACGGCACGTACCCCCCATGATCACAGGGGTATGCGCCGTACCCCTGCGATCATGGGGGGTACGCGCAGTACGGTGTGTATGTGATTGTGCGCTTTTCCGTACGAATCGCCCTTACCTGACGTGGACCGTATGACTCGTGTCCTGATACCCCAGTCCGGATCGTACTCGTCGGGCCGTACGTCGTGTGTACGAGTCGTACGGAGACGGCTCAAGATGCGAATCTTACGGACGGTAATTTTACCAGATCAGAATCGGCCCCATAATGTGTCTGCTGTAATGTTTTTGGAGATTTTCATATTTTGAACACAGTGGAGAAGGTAATGTGAAAATATGGGGCATGTAAATATTATTTGGCACCCACCCAAAATTGCTTATCCAGCAGGAAATGTGAACATTGGTGAAACAAACTCACTGATTACCTACTTAATTCTCGTAGGTAACATAGTCCAAAGGTCTCTGGTATATTTAAATTACCAGAATCGCACATAGTAATTCATCACAGATAGTGAATTTACCCGTCCCCTTATCATGAACAGGTCTAATCTGTGACAAATGCTTTAACTATGTTTCGTGCTTGTTATGTAACCACTTTGAAAGGACTGGAATGATCAGCGTAATGGAGTAATGGTGTTATAATAAAGAGGTGGCTATTAATATACCTAGAACTCTAAAAGTTTCAGGTTCAACCGGTTCTGGCATGCTAAAATCAAAAACAGAATCAGATGTTTGACTTCCAAAAGTAGGGCTTGCTAGAAAAGGTTGTAATTAATGTTTTCAATGTCATTCATTAAAGATGTTTGGATTTTTTGTCCCTAGTCTTTTCTAGCCGTTTTGTGAAGTTATTCATTCATAGGCAACTGCCTGATGGTTTTTAGTTGTTACATGATTAAAAGATAAGGTGTTTTACATATGTTTGCTTTTCTAAATGTTAACACTGACGTTCAACTTTACAATTCTTTCTCAGCAACCTATTATCCAATCCGTTCAACTGTAACTGCCACCTGGCATGGCTAGGAAAATGGCTGAGGAAGAAGAGGATTGTCAGCGGAAACCCACGCTGCCAGAAACCATTTTTTCTGAAAGAGATCCCAGTACAGGATGTGGCCATTCAAGACTTCACTTGTGATGGTAAGTTAGAATTCCTCAGGGATAATTTACTCATCTTTTTGATCAGATATCTGATTGGATTACAATTTTTTTTTTATTGTATAAAGTTTTATATAGCGCGAACTTGACCCAAGAGGGTATCAGAACGCTTTACATTTAGGATCATTGCGTTAAAAGTTGCATCAGTTACAAGAGCATAGTAAGATACAGTACACATAAAACATGAGCACCAGTTGTGTTTACAGACGGGCACATTCATTTTCTTGGGGAGATTTCATGGGGAGATTAATTGATTTGCCCAGAATCACAGAATGTTGAGATTCCCTGCCGCGAACCTGGATCCCCTGCTTTGAGGTTGATCGGAAGACAAGAGTATGAAAACCATGTGCACAAAGCTGTAGCGGGAGCATTGATTCTTGCGTGACCACTCCTGATAAACAACTCCTAAAGTTGTGTTGGTGATTTCCAATGAGGATTAAAAAGTGGTAGACTCGGATTACTAATGAGGAGTTGTTGAACTTGTTCACACTGCTCACTATAAGCCACACGTATTATCTGCAAACAAATGTGGTCTGATCTCTGTTCATAGAATATTTTAGTTTACATCTATGAGTAGGTCTTAGTGCAGCATAATTCCTCAGAGCCAGGCATATACAGAACTCCCAACATACTCCAGCAATATGTGTTAAATTAATGTCCTTTTTGCAGAGAGTGCTATTTTGTTTGAACTCTGTTTAGGTCACAAATGTTAAGTATCATTGTTGCAAATGGTGTTAATATGTACATGTCATGTGGTGGGTATGAATTACTGTTTAATGGTTCCTAAATTATAAAAGCCATGGAACCTCATCAAAATATTAACATGATCTGCTGCTCAATACTTTTTTTGTAGGAGTGTAGCTTCACCAGATTCAGGACACAATGTCCCATCCCTCTTCTGTATACGGGTCACCAGGGCCGGACTGGCCATAGCGGGCACCGGGCGTTTCCCCGGTGGGCCGCTAGGGTGGGGGCCGATTTTGGACCCCTGGGGCAGTTTTTTTGTTATGGGGGTCGGCAATATCGACCCCCAGTAACAAAATCGGCCTAAACCGGCCCTCGCACACTGCTTTGCTGCACTCCCCCTCACCCCAGGGGGTGATGGCTGAGCAGTGTGCCAGGGCCGGTTTCTGTTCCCAGTCCGGCCCTGCGGGTCACACAGCTAATCTCCGCCCCATTCTGATAGTCAGGGTGATGCATGGGTACATTATGCCTTTGATATGTTGTGAAACCACCCCTTTGCTATCTGAAAAGCATTGATCCATCCAGCCTTCAGTAAATATATGGATCGAAGGAAAATAAAGCCAACCAGTCATCATGCATTTATTAATTTCCCAATCCCAGATTCCTGTTGCATTCTTGATAAATTGAAATTAAATTAAAAATACCACCAGGAAAATCTTTTACCTGTTTAAATGAAACCTGTTTCTGTTTTTCTGCTGTGGGTTGCAATATATGGTTCTTTATGATAAGGTGCACGGTCATTTAAAAAATTGGCCTATTTTTACTCAAAGCAAAAGTATTAGTGGATGTAGGAATTTTAACTAAATTTGGCAAAATGGAAAGGTAGCCTAGTCTAACCCTAAAAAGGATTGAGCAGGGCCAAGAAACTGACTGTATTATTTTTTAATGACTTTTGCACCCTGGCTGCTGTGAAGAAAATATGCACAATCAGCTGTAACCATGAGTACATCGTAACTAGTTGGTAACACAGTTATTGCCAACTGCTCAGGGTCTCAAATTCTTGCTTTAGTACAGAAGTGGAAGGAATGGAATTAGAGTTGGAACTGTCAGTGGAACTGACTACATCATGCACACAAATTGTAGCCTTCCTTGCAAGTGGTCGTCAGCCAAGCGCCTTGTCCCTGGACTTGGTAAAAACATCCTTTGAGCTGCAGATTATCACTAAGGAAAGAAGCTCCGCGAGGGAAGGTCATTATTTTGTCGTTTTTTGGCAGAATGCGTACAGTTGAAAATTATCCATTTCCATTACGGTGAAAGTCAATTTTGGTTCATTGCTGTTTGGTTAGGAAGTGGTCCAGAGACCGAGATAGATCAGTAAGTTTACTTTTCCAAGATGATTTCTCAGTGGCCACCGAATTATAGAAATACCTTGGAACAGAACCTAAGAACTGTCGCCATCTCCTGTAATACAGGACTATGGAAGCCGTGGATCAGGCTCTATGCATTTAGCAGTAAACTCCTTCAGGGTTGAAGGCCCATAAGAAAAGGGGGTGCAAAGTGGTCATTATTTCCTTGGCCACGTGGTTTTCTGGGCCTCTTCCTGTGCTGCAACATTTATTCTTGAATGTGTACCACTGTATGGCACAAGACACTGGATCTGCTATGGTTTTTTTCCCCTCAGCACTTTTTATCTCAAGCTTTGAAAGAGGCGAGGGTCTTGTTTGAGTTTAGTGACCCAGCCATGCAAAAACATCTGGCCTGTCTGAGGGAAGGTGGATAGAAAACACTGCACATACCCTAACATCGATGCACTTCTGCAATTGTGAGATGAAGTTAAGGGTGAAATTTGGGCCTGCGGTATATTAGACACTTTATTCTACTGTCTGTAGTCCTATCCCTAAAGGTTGATGCTGATTTTAAGCCCATACAAGAGATCAACCATCCCCTCTGGCTACTGTGAGTAGCAATATATTTGCCTCAAACACCCTGTCCCACCATCAGACATCTATCTATAAGGAGTGTGTGCTCCAGATATATTTGTTTAGGTTCATGCATCTAAGCTCTGAGATACACAGGAACTCTTGGAGGGTGCCACCATCCTTCAATACTCAAGGAGAACAATAATACAGTGATACCTCGAAGACAGACACATACAAATATGGATGATCACTACTTCTAGGCTTCTTCTAATTATTCAATTCTTGGCCTAGCTGCTACCCAATGGCGTCTCAGATACAGCAATTAAATATTTCTATCCTGGGAGCCGGGGGTGTAGTTAAGGTCAGTAAGACTGGGGGGAGGAGAGGAGCCTCAGATTTTACGACAATCACACTTGAATGTCATGTTAATAATTATTTGAGAAGCTGTGCATGAGAAGAGTTTAAGGGTCAATAGAAAGGGAAAGTAGTGAGGATTGTGAGATGGTCCGTAAAACACAGTATTTTGTAAAATAGCCACGTTTTTAGACCTACAAAACGGAGATGAGAGTGAGGGCGTGTTTAAGTCTGAGTGAGTATTTAAGAATACCAGGTGAAATCTGACAAACACCTTACCATACCGAATTCCCAAATAAAAGCTCCTGTATGTTCTTATTTATTAAAAAATACATTTATTAGGGGGGCGTAACACCTCAAACACCCACTCCGAAGCTAAGTCTCTTCTTGGGACATGCAGTGAAAATGATGGTGATGATGGTGTAGAAAAAATGCCACTGTAAGGTCACAGCATCTTACACTAGCCTTCTAACAGACTGTTCTTGAAAATCTCAAAGGGTGAGGGAGTGAGGGGATGCAATGCATGTACTGAGTGAGGTGACAAAACATTGTAGTGCTTTATTTGTCAAGGAGACTGAGTTACAGTATACAAGTGCAGAACTGGTGGGATGCCTCTGCTAAAGATTTGTAACATATATTGTCGAATTATAAAATGAAAGAGCTTAAATAAAGAAAGAAAATTAGGTACAAGTGCAGCAGTGGTCATAGCTACCACAAAGTGATTAGCTTCAGCAATTACATAATGGTCACCAGGACTAAGAGGTGTTTTCCATAAGATGACACCATGTGACTCCCCCATATGAGAAGGCCTCTATGTGCATTTATGTGTGCCTCTTGAAAATGGGCATTTACTTCCTTACACCAGCTGCTGGGAATACCAGTTTGGTATTGTTGAGCGAATGACTAAAGGCTATATTTCGCTTGAAAATATTTGTTGATGATGGGTGCAAGGGCAAGAGACCTGTGACTCTGAGACCCATTGTGGAGTGGGATAAGAATTTTGCGTGGTCACACAGAACCCCATTCACCTGGCTAATACCTTTCTGTGCAAATCAGAAGTGATGCCCTATTCAGAGTTGTCTCTTAATTCCGATGAGACTGTTAGCTGGAATCTCCAGCCCCATCTTATTTATGAGCTCCACAGGCAGACTGCAAATATTTCTGGCTGCTGAAAACAGTTAACATCGTTGGGCCCGATTACGATGTGGGCAGGAAGGGCTCTGACCGTCGGTCGGAACCCTTCTGCCCGCATCGTAATCTGCTGTTCGGATTCCTTTCTGCAAGCCATTTTGATGGGCTCGTTAGAAGGGAACCCGACTTGGATTTCCAAATGGCTTATAATGGGCTCAGAGAGCCCGTCCTCCATCCGGAAACCCTGCAGTAATCCCCCAGCCAGCTCTTTCCGGCTGAGAGATTACAAAGGCAGTTTCCCACTGCCTTTTTGTGCCGGCCTTCCCGGCACAGAAAGGCATGTGCAGGCCTTCCCGGCACAGAAAGGCACTGGGAAACAGCTTTGGGGGCCCCCAGCAGGGCCCCCATGGGTGCAAGGCCACCGGATGGTGGCCTAGGGGGCACCTATGGTACCCCACAGGTTGATCCCTGCATCCGGTAGCAGGCACCTCAAGGTGCCTGCCACTGTGTGCAGGGATGAACTGCACCCCTGTTCTTTGCTATGGGAGCATACATTCCGTTAGGAATGCATGCTATCATAGCAAAGTATAGGATTCGGTCGAATCCTAATTCCTGGGCTGGAACTGATGACTGGAGGTCGTTTGGTTCCAGTTCCAGAACAATGTCGGGCAGACTCTGGTCCTTCCGGCATCGTAATTGGACCCTTTTTGCGAAAGTCTTGAAGAAATGAGAAATTGCCACAGGAATTAGACCCAGAATTTCAGATTTCCTCAGTGCTTTGTCATTTTTTAGCAGGCCCTCAGAGTGAACTCATAATAGACCCAATTATTCCCACCTCTAGTATTATGAGTACCTCCAGTATCAACAACTCCAAGACCATGGAAATGTCCGCTCATTTTCGGAACCACCAACAATGAGGGCCTAAGTCAGATCACAAAATATAGTTATGGGCCGTAACAGGGAAAGTGCTTCAAAATAGTTAAATATTTGCTCAATAAAATGTTATCATACCTTAAACACTCTAGTTCTTTAAGGGTTCTTGAAGGCCACCTTTCTTATGTATGAAATGATCATTCAACCTAAAAGTAGAAGGACTAGATATTTAAGATGCAAATACAGAGTGTTTGGCTTGAAGGCAGCACTTGTATGAAAGTGCACAATCAAAAAACATAAGTGCAAAACAATAGTTCCAATGGATGGATTAATTGGAAAACAAAAATGGTCAACAGTAGAACGCTGCCTGTCTCAGGTTCGTCTAGGAAACTAACCAGTTAAATTGCACAGTTCATCAGTTTAAAATAGAAAGAAATTTTCACCACAAAGAAGGAGAGAATTTGGTTACATATTATTATACATTTATTTCACAAAATACTTTTTTGGTAAAAAAAAAAGCAGGCTATAAATATGGTAACATGCAATGAAACTACGCTCCTGTGTGTCACAATCTGAAAAAACGGAAAAGTGGAGGATTATATATTCTAAAAAAATATCGAAATAGGCTATGGCTGTATGTAATTTGGTTTCGCTGAAGTGATAATTAGTAAGATAATAATGCTCGTGATCATCCAGTGATCAATTGATGGGAGCTAAAATACCACTGTTGAACAATCACTAGGGTGGCCAATTAACAAGGAAAATACAAAAGATGCAGTGAAAATCATCGCTGTGTTACTGATTTAATATGCAAAAGGTGGAAGCAGGGACTTCCCGACGTATATGGATGATGTGTTGTATATGGATGTATGACGTTACAACGCATACTTTTACAACGCCTACCTTTACAACGCATTTTTTACAACGCAAAAACCATTACAACGCATGCATTTACAACGAATTTTTAAAAACTTCCATTACATCGCATACTACCTTTACAACGCATACCATTACAACGCATAACATTACATTGCATATAAGGTAAGTATTGGATAGTGTAGAGTTAAAAAATACTATTTTAACTCCAGGGGGGTGCAACAGTAGGGTAAGTGTTGGATAGTGTAGGGGTAAAAAATACTATTCTAACTCCAGGGGGTGCAACAGTAGGGTAAGTGTTGGAAAGGGTAGGGGTAAAACTTACTATTCTAACTCCAGGGTGTGCAACAATAGGGTAAGTGTTGGATAGTGTAGGGGTAAAAATTACTATTCTAACTCCAGGGTGTGCAACAGTAGGGTAAGTGTTGGATAGTGTAGGGGTAAAAACGTAATATTCTAACTCCATGGGGTGCAACAGTAGGGTAAGTGTTGGATAGTGTAGGGGTACTATGTGTTGTAATGCTATGCGTTGTAATGGTATGCGTTGTAATGACTGCGTTGTAATGACATGCGTTGTAGTGGTGTGCGTTGTAGTGTCATGCGTTGTAATGGTTGTGTTGTAAATTCATGCGTTGTAATGGATGTTGCGTTGTAAAAGTTTTGTTGTAATGGTAGTACGTTGTAAAAGTTGCGTTGTAAAGGTTGTTTCCCGTTGTATATCCATATGTTGTCTGTATATAGCATACAAATATTGTGAAGAAAACAGGCTGACCCTGTTGTGTTGAATATAAAGTGCACAATCAGAATTGAGCATTTGTATGATCTGAGTTCAAATTGAGAAGATATTTTCACACCAGGTGTGTGAATGGTCTGTGTGCGCTTAATGTGTCTTCAGTGAGAAGTTCAAAATTCAAATGCTTTAGCAGGAATATAATAACTTTCTTAGTGTAGTCACTTCTCTGTTATTTGTTTACACCCATTTTGTAAGTGCAGTGTATGACCTGGACTAAAAATAAACATTCCTCAGTTGATATACACTCTTTATGGAAAGATATGAAAACATGCCAGCGTGAGCAAAAGTATGATGGATTTAACCCAGATCTCTTGACTGGGGGTGAATGTTTTGATTTGTTCTGCATTCCGTCCATCAATTGTGTGTCTTTTGCTTTCTCGCCCTAATTGTGCCAGGTATGCCCAGGAGTGGGTCCTGGGCTCACGGTGCCACTGGAATCAAGCTATCCTGGCTGAAGAGGGGTGAAACCCCGAAACCGGTCCTAGGATGCTTGTTTCCAGTCCAGGGAGGACCTGACTTAGCAGTTCAGACTGGGCTGTTCCCATGAGGCAAAGGGTCAAGACTGATTTGCATATGGCCAGATCTAAACTGGGGTGGCATGGTGAGCAAAAGAATGATGGATTTAACCCAGATCTCTTGACTGGGAGTGAATGTTTTGATTTGTTCTGCATTCTGTCCATCATTTGTGTGTCTTTTGCTAGCGTAGCAATCAACAGTGCTAATTTGTGATCCATTTGCTCACACAACAAGGGATGGAAGCACAGGGCAGCTCCCAACAGCTGTAGAAGAGTGAGTTATACTCTGCATAGGACTAGTAGTGAGAAAGCATTGGTTAAACAGAAGCTAAAGTAGGGTTTGTGGTTTGGCGGCGGCAATAAACTAAGCAGTTGTGTCTCCAAGCATTTATCAGCCATCAGTTTCTTTGCGATTAGGGGAACGGCTCAAATGTGGGTAGCAAGGCAGGATATCAGGTTACTGCAAGTGATTTATTTAGCAAGGTTGAAACACATTTTAGATGCCATTGCCCTCTGACATAAACCCATCTCCGGTTCAGGCAGCTCCCCCATCATAAATTGTTATGGAAACCAATGGACCATTTTAGCATTTAATGCACTCCGCATGTCTCTATCCATAAAATGTGTAGTCCTTATCACTCTCATCTAGAAGCATAACCACAGGATATTTCCTTCCTCGTGTCTTTTGTCTTTCCGAGGGAGATTGTTGTTTTCTTAAAACTTATGAAGTCAATTGTTCACTTTGGGGAAAATCCAAACCCTAATGCTTAAAACTTCTAACGACTCTATTTCCTTGATCTGAGCCCTTCTCGTCTCAAATTGCAAGATCTAATCTGATGCTTATAAAAAAAATGTAAGTACATTTCAGGATGATTAGATTTTGCGAGCATGCTTGCAGCGGTGCTTTACAAGCAAACCAGATCTTTTTATTTCTTTCGATTTAGTGGAGCCATAAATAATACAGCATTTCAATCTAAAGCACAAATGACCCATGTTATTGATTTTTAAAATCTGACTTTGTGGTATTCAAGCTCTCCCATGTAGGGCAAATGAAATGTGAGGCTGCTGGACACTGTCTCAGGGCAGGGGCCCCTTCTGCAGCCGTGTAATGTGTGCCATTACCTTGAAGCAAAGATGTGTGGTCACTCTGTAATGCAATTTGTGATTTATGAATAGTGCTGCCAAGTCATACCAACAGTAGAATTCATAGCATATAAATACGTATAACATAACATAAAATAACGAATTGCCATGTCTACCTTCAATATCGTAGCGGGTGAATTACAACGGAGTACTGATGATCAGTGCTGATGATAAGATGTTCCCACCCAGGGACATGAGGAGAGTGTAATGTTTTGTGCAAATGTCAAAGTCCATAATAGTTATACATCAAAATTGTGGCTATGTCCAAACATTATGGATAATATAAGGACCATAGCTATTTCAGATGCATGTTTTGAGGAATTTTCATTTGCCCAAGATGTTTTCCTCTAAATTCTGTCCTAAGCACCCACACAAATGAATAATGTAGTGCAGTCTGGGATATTTTCGATTATTTGTTTTAAGCATACCTTACAAATCGGGTCCACTCAGCCTTTCATCCATTTGAGGTCGATAAAATGAGTACCATTGAGTTGGGTAAAAATATGCATCTGTTATTTCAACGCCAAGATGCCCCGTTGCTGAGGTGAACGTGCGCTTTACAAATACACGTGTTATGTTATGTTATGTTACAAATCAAATCTATCTATAGCTGTCTATATCAAATAGGAAGAATATTGATGGTAGTGCAAGTGTGTGTTTGCGTGATGGAATGTATGCTATTAAAGTTTCACACGTGTGGTGAAAGGCCAAGGCACCTATGACACGGGGTTATGATGGGTTTTTTAGCTCAGTGGACTAATATATCCACTACTGGAATCTGTGTACGACCTCATGGTCACAGGTTTGAATCCTGGTGGGTCCACTCAGCTTTTGTCCTTCCAAGGTTAAATGATAGCACAATTAAATTTGTTAACAAAAACGCCTTTAATTCCACACTAGGGTACCCCAAATGCTAAAGGCATGCCTTTATACATACATTCTTATGCTGTTTCTTGATAACATTGTTATATACATTTTCTTCCCTGCAAAACTGTTTTAGGTATTGCTCCAGTGAGTTACAAAGCGGTCTCAAAAGCATGAGCTCTTTCTGTCTTTAATCTTATATCTCCCAAGCACGTAAAAAAGCTTCAGAGGTGTCGCAGCAGTCTCTTTGGTGGACCCAAGACCTCAACACACTTCTTTTGATCGAGAAACAACAAAAAAAGCTCATCTCTTCTACCTATTTCTGAAATAAGTTTAGATTTTCCTTTTTGTTAAATCTGTCCCAAAGTTTCTGACCTTTATATCCTGCTTTGTTGCGATGTAGCCTTCGAGACTAGCATTTTTTTGCTTTCTGAAGAGAGCCCAAATAGTCATGTTGTACAAGACTGCAAAATAAATCCTGCAGCGCATTTCACTGCATTGTTTTGGTAGTTCTTTAGGAAACAAAACACATTAGTAGTGAGGGTTGGTTGTTCTCAAACTGCAGTTAACATTCCATCCACTGCCTCTCATCACAGAGCTGTACATGTGTCCATTCCTTTAACAGAAAAATTAGTTTGGTTACTGATCTCCCAAAGCTAACAAAACATACAAGACGATTGATAGCTTTTGCCCTCACTGTAGGAAACATTTGTATATTAAGACATTGGAGAACACCACAATGTCCTGCACATCATGAATGGCTTATTGAAATGTATAAAATGGCATCATATGAAAAACTCATTTATAGATTGCAGGAGAATGTTGGAATTTTGATCCAAATTTGGAACCCCTTTCTCGCTAGAACATATTCTATTTCTGGTCATATTTCAGATTTTTCCTTCTAATTAGGAACTACAATAAGGGAATCACTTCCTTTATCATATCCTTATTAATTCATTATCATCATTATTTATATTCATGCTGTTGCTGTTATCTTTAGGACTGTTGATTCTTTAGCCATTAACACTGTTATTTGAATTAGAACTTACGGTTCACCTATTGGAAATTGTTGAGTTAGTAGGAATAACTCCACTTGAAATATTATATTTGTATGATATTATTGCTACTATCTTCTAACTATGTATAATATATGGTTTACTACATATTGTATACTATCTACATCATCTCCTCCCTTGTCCACCTTTCCTATTTCAGATATTGGCTCTTTTGATATCTGTATTACCTTTTTTGTGTTTAGAAATTTGCGAAGATAACATTTCATAGCAATTTATAGTGTGGCCATAATTTGATTCATTCATTATTCTATATTTTTATGTATTGTTTATAAACTGACATGGAATTCTCAAAATAAATATACATTTAGAAAAAAACACTCCATCCCTATCTACCACACCGACTTAAACTTATTCCAGCAACTGCTATAAAAAGAAGAGGATTAAACATATGGCAAAGCATTGGGGCAGGAATATAGAAGCAACAACATATTAAGCAGAACGACATGAATAACAATGTCATGGGACAAACTTAAATGCAGAGCAGTAATACAAGTGCCGCAAAATGTCTTGTCTGGTTTGCGTGAATTGTCCCCTCTCATAAGCCTGAAATCAACGCAGCACCATGAGCAGTCCTAAAATATCCTGACCTATCAATTGATTATCCAGTACACTTAGTTTTGTACCATTGTGGTAGCTTACAGCACAAGAGACTTTCTTACCTGATGCAAACAGCTTGCATACAGATGATGAAGTACTTAGTGTCTCATACTTCATCCTAATAAGCCCCAATGTTGGCATGTTTATATGTGCATTGTGAAACGTATGCATGGCCACACGCATATATATTCATCCCACAATATATGCCTTTGTCATTTGCAAAGGCTGAATGATGAATGTAGGCCCCCTTCATGTGCAACCTTGTTAGCCCGTCATACCATAATATTAGTCAAATACACAAATAAGTGTGTCTCATGCAGGGAAGTGTTCCACTGTTTTAAGGTACTAATGTGGATGACATATTTCCGGGGACTTCTTCACTTCGCACAAATCTCACTTAAGCAAATATTTTCAATAAAGAACAGCAAAATGCTGGAGGGGTGCACCCTTTAGACATGTAGTATGGAAAAAGTGGGAAAAGTGTCTGCCCTAGCATTCTTCACCCTTCAACACACCAGAGGTACTTATTGGTTCACCTTGCAGATGGTAGTCAAGGGGAGTGTGTGAATTATTTATGTAGGCCATTGGAGAGTTCTGGTTAATGGTTAGTAATTCTATCCTTGCCAACGATAATAGTTTAATGACAGGTTAATGAGTGAGAATTGAATGGTTGATTCCACAGTATAACTTCTTTATCCAAACCTGGAGGACACTAAATCAAGTGGCGGGCTCATTCTCACAGAACTATATTCTACCATGGAAAGCACAACCTGTGTGATTTCTTTTGTAGTCATGCAAGTCTCACTAAGTGACAGGAGGTCATAGTACATTAATGAGTTGGGGATATACCACATTGGTACCTGTTTCATGCTTTGTATTCTATTTTATATTGTATGATGCATATTTATCAATGTGAAAAGATTACCAAAGTATGACAATTGTCATTTCTACATTATGATACCCTCATTTCAACCATGCTTTGTTCCCTGTTTTCCATCTAGGCAATGATGAGACTAGCTGCCTGCCATCCCTTCGCTGCCCTGAGCAGTGCACTTGTGTTGATGCGGTGGTGCGTTGCAGCAACAAAGGGCTTCGAATCCT
Organism: Lissotriton vulgaris; assembly: GCF_964263255.1. Taxonomy (NCBI): domain Eukaryota; kingdom Metazoa; phylum Chordata; class Amphibia; order Caudata; family Salamandridae; genus Lissotriton; species Lissotriton vulgaris. Next base: position 997,921,335 of record NC_141695.1, on the reverse strand, counting down.
CCCCAAAGGCATTCCGAAGGATGTGACTGAGCTGTAAGTATGATGTCATCACTGGCAGACCTACATTGCTTCTAAAGTGTTCCTGGGCATCTTCCAGTCTGTTACTGCTGCAGCTCTACCTAAAGCAGAAGGGAACTCTGCACTGTGCTGGCGTTGGAACATAGCTACTATATAGAAGTATTACCAGATTCATATTGTCCATTTCCTAATATTGAATCTCAATTGTGGAAAAGCTCCTACCATAAACGTATGCAAGTCTCCATCTATCCATCATAGTCTCTCTCATAATTAATTTCATATTGTCACAGGATAGAGTAATCAGGGCCGGACCGGCTACCGGGCGCTTTGGCATGCTGCTGAGCTGGGGGCTGATTTCGTTGATGGGGACCTGCGTGTGCTGAATGAATTTGTTTTGCTTTGTTTATTTCGAAGCACACGCAGGTCTCCATCAACAAAATTAGCCCCCACCGCAGTGACATCAGCCCCCAGCTCGGCAGCATGCCAAAATGCCCGGCAGCCAGCCCAGCCCTGAGAGTAATGCACTTCTCAATTTTCCCCCTATTGTAAATTTCACTAAGCTCAAAGCAAAATCCTCCATTTGGTATCCTTTTGGAAAAAGTGAAATACAAATTATATTTTTATGCTAATTTCCAATAAGTCACTAGTCTGTATGACAGGTCACCCAGGTTTTTCGGAAGGGTTGTTTTTGTATTGTAGTCTATCATGCTAATTTCCTACAGAAACCTATAGAGTTATTTAGTACATTAGGGGCCGGAGGTACAAACCTTTTTTGCATTTGCAAACGGAGATTGGCCCGTTTGCGTCTGCAAAAAATGGTCATGGCATGTACAACCGCTGTTTTGCGAGTCACTGACTCCCAAAATAGTGTTTGCGACTCTCGCTATTAGGAAGGGGCGCCCCTTCCTAATAGCGAGACTCCCTGCCATGTACTATTGTTTTCTAACCTCATTTGCGGCTGCAAAACACTTGCAGTTTACCACCTACTTCAAGCAGGTGGTAAATCACTTGCAAATGGGAAGAGATCCCCAGGGGACCCCTTCCCTTTTGTGAGTGTGTGAGAAAATATTTTTTAAGAGCAGGCAGTGGTCGCAGGGAATACTGCCTGTCCTTCAAATATGAAACTGAAAAGTTTAATTTTTCATTTTTAGATGCATCCCGTTATCTTTTAAGGAAAATGGGCTGTATTTAAAAAAATAAAACTGCTTTATTTAAAAAGCAGTCCCAGACATGGTAGTGTGCTATAATGTTGGCAGGGAGGGAACTCCGTTGCTTCATCTCTTCTTAGACTAGTGGCATAATTTAAAGGACCGTTTGGAAACAAACCCTCAAAATAACTCTTGGGTTCACACTTTACTCACATTACAGTCCGTGTACCCCCAACCCTGCCTCATACAGGCATCGGTGCGGGCTTTGTTTACACATCAGACCATACGTTTGGGCCTGTGGGAAAATGTTTGTGAGTAACCAGCTTCTAATTTTGCTAAGTGGCCACAGGATGCGCACTCTAGAAGTTTATTCAGTAGGTGGCATGCTTCAGCAATCGCCCTGGTAAACACTTTTATTTAATCAATTAGAGAGTAAAAAGCTTGCTTCGTAAGAACAATTTGGTGCACAGCGGACATTATGATCTAGTACGGGATCATAGAGCCCCCGGATCATAGCTGTGACTATTCAAAGATACATTTCATTCAATCCTTTTACATGGGACATTACTCAGTTGCCCTTTTGATATGCTATTAGGACCATTAGGGGCATTCATGGGATGCAATGGTACATTCATGCCTGCATTAAATCATTGTCTGGTTTTGGTACTGTTTACAGTGCCTTGCGGTTCAGTTCAATTTGATCTGTAGTTTTAGTTTTGATTTTGTTTAGGTTTATGGGTTTGGCCTTTCTCTTCTCCCAATTTGATCTAGTTTCAAAGACATTTTTGTTGAGTATTTTCTTTTAATTATCAGTACCCTCTTTCCTATGTAACATACTCTATCTATGCTTATTTCTAATGCTGGAGTGCTCTTTGTTCATTACTCGCGAGGTGCACTGTTGTTTTCATTTGTTGAGACTTCTAAATGCCAGAATCATTCTGCTTTTAAAGAGTCATAATACCACAAACTATTTTGGAAATAGTCCACAAGATGAATGCTGTATGGATCTAATTTTGGCCTTCACAGAAACATTTGTAGTATTTATGTTGAGTAATTGGAACAATTTACTGGTTATACTGGTTATATTTGCTTAAATTCCAAAGCAGCTTGACCCCTGACTGTAGTAGCTTGCGTCCATATTCAACAGTACATGCACAATTCCAGAACCTATATCTATTATGTATGCCAAATGTTTTGTCAGGTTTTACTTTGTCAGGCTGCATTAAATGTTCGGATCCCTGGTGTGCACTTGTGGTAGCGAGGGATGATAAAGTAGAACAGAAAGAGTGATGTGGGAAGTATGACAAAACAAATATGATCAGCCAGGACTAGGATGCTGCTAACTAGTAAACTGTTTAATAAGCAAAGTGGTGTATATATAAACAGCTAATCCTGCTGCTTAGTAAATAATGCCGCCCTCTTAGAGAATTAAATAATCTTTGAAAGAGGTTTAAACCTGGTTGCAGCTGATGTCACTACAATATCACATTCTGGTGGAGTAGTTTCTTTACCCCAGAAACTATGCACAAAGGAGCACATGTAGATAAGCCCGTGAACACTGAAAACAAAAATACTTCTATAACATTTCTTCAGAGCTTTGGCTCATTTCATGGCTTACTGGCCCATTGGCCTTCCCTGAAGATGAGCACCGGAGCGATGAAGGCTCTCCATTTGTTGTCCCTGGTTACTAACTCAGTAAGACGGTTGCCTGTTTTGAGCTGAGATACACACAGGGAGCATTATTTTCATGTTTTCCTTCTCTTGATCTTGTGTCCCATCGGGAAGGAGCACTGGTGACTTGTGTTTATCCCAGTTTGCATCCAGAAGAGTTCTTGTCTACATCTAGAGGGTGAGGCTTAACAGCAGGTGTGTTACCTAGCTATACTGTAGTGTCTTCAATATGCTACTAGTGCCAAGGAGTTTAAGGATACATCATTATCACTGTCATCTAACAGACACTGTGGCTACCTTGGAAGAATGGTAATTTTATTAATTTTTCTAGATTAAACAAATATTTAAAAGTACAAAAATCCGAGCACAAAAGAAAGCTTTAGTTAATCTGGTCTAAACGAAGACGTGAACGGAGGGCCATGACAATAATGTTTATGTTGGCAAAAATGAAGACTCCAAATGAAGCACGTTTTCTAAATCCAGCAGGGGCGGCTCTAGGCTCATAGCAGCCCTGGGCAGAGAGCATAGGTAGGGAGCCCCGGAAGAGGGCCTTGGAAGAGGAGGCCCCAGAATAGGCACGGAGGCCAGTGAAGAGGGGGGGGGTCAGGGTGTTTGGAAGTGGAACAGAGCCGGAGGTCGCCAAATCCCTGCCACTGGGGCCACCACGCAATCCTCAGAGGATTATTATATTAAGGATATATATTAGCGTGTTGGCCCCTGGGGTTTGGTGGCCCTCTGCAGGTGCACAGCTTGCACATGCCTATGGCCCGCCCTGAATCCAGTGTCTAAAACATTCATTTTCCCATCTACTACTGCTCATGAGCACCTGTAAGTGAAAGTATGTCCAAGCTTTATATACATTGTTCCAATTAGCAGAACTGTTTGACCGAGGAGACTGTTGTTTCTAAGGCAAAGGGGCATGCACCCCATTTTAAAAAATCTGAAATTAGAAATAGATTCCTGTCTCTTGCGGCCATAACCTTCAACTTGTACTAGCATTGAAGACTCCCATATGAGTGGGCTTCATGCGTGAAGTGTGTGCTCACACCAGCAGGAGCACTTTCTTTAGGTGGAACTTGTGATGTGCACTACTAAAGAACTTTTCATTGTTGCTCTATTGCCTTCTAGATCAATAGAGCAAAATACTATATTTTTTTGGGCTAAACTGGCATTAGATGGTATGCATTTAGGCATATAGATTCAGCATATTCCCTTTGTGCTATGCATAGTTGAACTGCTCAGCAGAATCCTGTAACACAGTACGAATCACAAACTTTCAATGGCTTTTTTTATCGCTTTCACTTGAATTCTCTAAGAGAAATTACAGTGAAATGAAAAGTGTGGACCAAAAAAGAACATCTTGTTTAGAGGTTACTGTGAGGGCTGGAGAGTATAAAGGTTATGACAGTTAGCCTGATACATATGCTAATAATTTCATGCTGAAAGGACCATGTGGGAAAGCACTCAACTCGGGGCTTAACTGAGATGGCCCGCTTGTCAAGATCAGATGGATCTCGAGAGGGAAGGCTGTATTAGTATAATGTGAAAAGGAAATAGTCCTTAATAGTGAAGCAGATCCACAGTTGCAAGGGCCTGGTGGAGTGAGTAATGAGGTATTACACCATGCTTCTGAAAGACATCAGAAGTGTACATACCACAGGATAACATTGACTACGTGGCCAACTCCTTTTTCCCACTGGGTCTGAATTTCTGCATCTCGTTATAATTGAAGTTTCTTTATCTTCTTTCTCCCATGGCACTCATCCACAGTGGTAACATAAAGTCAACTCACTGTCAAATCCCAGAGTCTGTGGTTTCCTTAATGATCTTAATTTACAGAGTAACATTAAGTTAATGGAAATTATCATGACGGATTGCCATAATGAAGAAACTCAGCTCGATAAAATCTGGCTGACGAAATTCCATTAAAGAGAAGAGTCAAATTGACGGAATACCTTTTTCAAGAAAAAAAAATATTTTTATGAAAAAAAATATACGTCTGTTTTAAATTAAAAAAGGGGGGAAGGAGAGGGCAGCACTAAGTACATACAAATGGGGAAAATAAACTAAAGTTGGGGAGGGGAGAGAAAGCGGATGCAAGGTGGGACTCCCCCTCCAAAAATCGAGTGTTAAGGATGGGAGCCCCTCTTTAAAACAGTTGAAGAGAAAAACAAACATGAGGAAACCAATGTTTCTTCAAGAATGGTTTTCACTAGGTTGGTTTTCATCAACCCAGTAAAAACCATTCTGAATTTTTTTGGGTCAAAAATGGTTTGACAGAATACGTTCCTCAGAACCACTTTTTCATATTTGCTTTTCATTTAAAACACATAAAATCCTTTTAATGTCGGAACCAGATAGTGCCTAGTGAATTAATCTTTACTCGACAGCTGGGTGACTACCACCAATAGTTATTGATGGTTTTCAGCCTATTAAATATCGTACCGCTCAAAAATCTCTTTTAAGTCCTCATATGTCTGTAAGTATCAGCTGCTCAGAATTGAGTTGGTACCTAAAGATGTCCAGTAGTGGCATGATTGAGACTGTCAATGTGAGCTCCATCTAAGGACTACCCTCATGAGTTCTTCGCCGACTCATAGTGACAAAGTAATTGATGTTAGTCTGAGTACACCCTCTCTTTTAAAATTCTGATTTGGTCTGTTTGTGTTCCCTATTACTCATGCTTGGGATAGGCAAAGGTATTCTATTGGTTGTATCGCTGTGGTTCATCACTGATATTATATTTTAAACTTCCGGCCACAACTTCTGTCTTTGGGTTCAATGTTTATAAACAAAGGTTTATAGGTTTTACTAGGGCTATGCACTAAACTAGAGCATGGACAGCAGATCTACTCTTTAATTGAAAGATGCAATGAAGTGGGGCTTTGTCTATTTTTCGTAGGGATCAATAATTGTGAACATTCCGTTCAGCATCCACTGTGATTGACGGAGAGTCGCACCACATGTCCCACCAGAAGTCTGCCTCTAAACCTCCTCTCTTGGTAACCAATGCACTTCAGAATGAGTAGAGATGCTTAAGTGAGGAGAACGATTTAAATGATCTAAAACAATTGGAAGAACTGATCATACATGTTTATGGTGGTGTTGTAATGCCATCTAGAAAGATGCAGGGCTAAAGTGAATGACTTATATTTTAATATTTTGTTCAGGAAATTATTTATCTTATTTTTATTGTTTAGGTTTCTTTAGAGTCATGCATTCACCCACTAGGGGTATCTTGGCTCTCGAAAGACACAAAAATAAAAATAGATAAAAGACAGCTGCTACAAAAGTCACTTGCTGCAAAAATCAGTTGAGAATAACCCTGTTTTTAACGATTTGCTGAATTTCATCATTGTGTAAGTTAAACTGCAGCTGCTTCCAACACATAGCTGCAGCCACTGATAAGACCTGCCCCCTGTTGTCTTTCAATTTATATTGGGAATAATTAGTAAATGTTTGTCCTTAGAGTAGAGATCTCTAGTTGGATGATACCATTGAAAGCTCTTAGTTAGCGAAGAACAGTGGAGGTCAAATATTACCTAGTTAATTAAGAACACAGACTTGAAAAGTATGTGTTTTCTTACAGGCCAATCATGTAAACAAAGCAAAGCTGAGGTAGCATGACTTTTTGGACGTAGCCCCAAAGCCACTCTGGCCTCAAAGTTCTTGATTAGCTGCAGTGTTTAAATGATAAAGTCCGGAAAGTCAAGGTAGATATTGTTGCAGCAGATCATACAAGATGATACGAATGCATTAAGCAATTGACTCCAGAGGAAGGTCAAAATTACATGGTCAGGCAGAAGATGAAGGGGTGGAAGTATAATCTGAAAAGGTCTGTCAGATAAGTAGTTTCTAACCACTATAACAGAGAATATCTTAACTCCCAGATCCAACATCCCACTTAATACTGCTGTATGGCACTTTGTGTCAAAAGCTGCTGAAAGGTCCAAAAGGATCAGAGTGGAAGAGATGTGATTAACCACACATCTGCGTAAATCAACCAGACGTAAGAGAGCATTTTGTTGAATAAAAGTGAAAAGCTGGTTAAAATTAGCCTTCTTTACCAGATGTGCCAAATAAGGCAGCTGTGAGATGGACAAGGGTGGGACAGAATATGTACAGCCAGTGGATTTTTTTTTAATCAAGGGTGTCACATAAGCTGGTTTGAAACTTTAAGATGCAAGGCCAGAAGATAAAGATGCCTTTAAAATGGCCCTTGCCAAAACAAATTTAGGCTGCAATATAAAATGTGCTGCTTCAAGGGTAAAGGGTCATACAAGGATCCTATGAATTTACTTCTTTTCACTATTATTAAATCATCTGAGTCCATAGGACAAACTCAGTTAAAAGTCTGTGGTGCAGGTTTAAATAATGTCTGGTGGAAGCTTCAATGGTGCACAACATGGCCTTCTGTGCTTGCATTGTTAAAATCATTTTATTATTGTTAAACCTACATCCTTTGGGGGATTGAAAAGTTCTTTATTCAGCATAAAACCCTGTTAGGATAGAAAACTGGTTTCGTTTTCCAATTTGCTTTCTTGTAGACATGGTTTGCTTTTTGCTACTTTAATTTCATGATAGAATCTTAGCGTTGTTCCCAAAAAAGCTCCAATTCACATATGTATCGCGTGAACTCAAAAATCTCCTCGATGAACCAAGTCGCCAATTGACAAGACATTATGCTGGGTTTATTGACTATTGGAGCAATTTCACTTGCCATCATAACCATCCTTAATCAGCACAGAATGCTAATTTGTTGCTGACGGCCTATTCTCAACCATAAAGGATGTAAGAGGATTTGCAGCTCCAGCTGGAAATAGTTGCTGGTGGAAATTGGACTGTGTTCAATATAGAAGCATGTTTAAGGGGACTTGAAAAGGGTATTCCACAGTAATCTGACCTAAGGACTTCAATAGGTGTAAAGGTCTGATGTAATGGCGAGTCTCAACAGATTACTTCTAACCTATATCCCTTCATATGAGTAGGAACTTTGAGGTTAAACTTTAAATTGCAAAGAGGGTATGGATCTTTAATCTTGATTGATAAAATATAATCTGGCTGATTGAAATTAATATTTAAATTGACAAGCAACTGTGTAATACGTTTGAATATAATCCTATGTGTATAACTAAAGCTAAATGTTCAGGGACTGGACTTGTTCTATCACAACATTTTCCAAATACATTTCTGTGTGACCTTAGCAAGTTTAGAACGAGATTCCAGCACACAAAGCCCAGCAACACTCCTACCACGGGCCGCTACTGGTAGTTACTTACTGTGGCGTGACTCCCTTCGCTGAATAAGTTGAAACAAAAAAGTACTCTGTGTCTCAATGACGATATGCAAAATATAATTGCATTTTCCTTGTTTTTGACACTGCAAATTACATCTTGGAAGACTTTGTGCATAGCTACCTAATGAGGTAAACTCTGCGGACATTGTTAAACCAGCCTTATGCATTGTACCTATTGCTTTCTTTCCATCCATGTTTGTCTCATGTTTTAAGACTGCACTTCTCACAATTCCTGTTTTCTTACTGTCAAACTCTCTGTTTTTCAGATACTTGGAAGGAAACCACCTCACAGCTGTGCCGAAGGAACTCTCTGGCTTCAAGCACCTAACACTCATGTAAGATATTTTTTTTTTCTGTGTTCGTAAATTAAATGACCCACATGCTTTTGACTTCTCTGTACATATGCAGTCCAGGCAACAACTCAGAAAGGTGTTTTCAATTCTATTTCCCTCCACGAACCTTGGTAGACAGACGCCCTGGAATATTTAGTTGGGCTCTGGTGCCAAAAGAAAGTCTCAGGAGTCCAATTGCTACTAACAGAAGCTCACTAAGGTTACAAAAATGTGTGTTTTGAAGTCAATCATGTACATCAAATATGAATGGGTTTAGGAGCACCTTAGCAAATTCAAGTCATGGATGGTAGGTTCCTGGGTTGATATCAGGATACATGAGACAAGTCCATCATTAGGGCTCACTACCACCACATCTAAAACCCTGTGTTACCACAACACAAATTCTTTAACATTGCTACCTAAATCTAGTATTCAGGCCGATATGGCTATTGGGATTGCCTTTGCAAAATAGATGCTAATCATTAGTAAGCTGCTTGGCCAAACAAACATGTTAATGACTGCCAATATGAAGTTTCATTCTTTGCTAGAGCGGTCGACCTTGAATCTGGGGAACCGAGTTTAAGTCTCAGCAGGGACGCTCAATATCCTGTGATTCTAGGCAAATCACTTAATCTCCCCTGCCTAATAAAATGAATGTGTCCATCTGTAACACATGTAAACCGCTTTGATACCTTCGGGTAAACCGCTCTGATACCTTCGGGACAAGTTCGCACTATATAAAACTCAGAAAGAAAAAAAGTGAAAAATTATCTCGCTAATAATTAGCTTATTTGTTAGGGATGTTTTTTGTTGACGAACTGAGTACATCAGGTTGAATTTGTATTGTAAATGTGCAGAGCATGCAATCTTCACTTGCTTTGAGCATGCATGTTTGTTGAATAACCTACTCTCTACATAAGATTGGGTTATTCCTATCACACCATTTCTCCCATGCCTTACACTATGGATTTCAAGAGTGAGAGCCGACAGGTGCCAAACTAATCAGGCTTGTTAGGCAGATGGCATTGCCAGACTGAATGTAATCAATGTGACCTCTAAAATGTCTCCCTTTACTAGAAAAGCGATAGAATTTTTAAGTAAATTGTAAATACTTGCCCTAAGCCCCTTGGCACTGTGTCAATATTAACCAGGTTAATGCTAACCAATTTGAACTTAGAAAGATGGAATGCGCAGTTGATGTTGGAAGAATTCGAACCCAGTACCTGCAGTCACAGTAGATATTAGCAGTAAGCATTTAACTCAATTAGTCTCCGTGCCAGCTATAATAGATGATGAAATGTCAAGAATTATAAAAAAAATAGCAGAACCATAATATCAATTAAAAAAATAAAGAGTTTTAAACCATAAAACTCCAGTGGAATTGATTATACGGGAACAAGCTTCCTTGAGTGTGTATTGGTGAAGAAGGCGGTTGATAAAGAAACTTCGCAAAGGGACATGAAGTATTGCCACATGTCACCCTAGTAGTTAAAATTAATGTATTCTATTTTTGTGTTTGCGTTTTCCTTGCAGTAAAATGGATTTGAATGTATACAACATATGATTTCTTCAACAATGAACAAATGCACCATCAATGAGAATCTCTGAGCACAACTACTTTCATCTGTGCACAAAACGTTCACGTTTTTAACTTTCTCTTGGGAGTTTGAGAATTAATTTTTATTATTTTTGTATTATATTATCTGTCATTTGTTTCTTTTAGCACTGAGTAGTTATAGAGTAAAGTGTATATCCACTCTCAAAGTATCAGCCTGATCACCAAATGTTTCAGAAGTCTGAAATCTACTCCTCTAGATGTTTGGAGTACATATTCGACTTTTCTTGGATTTACAAATAGTCTCAGCAGTACTCCCAAAAACCTATGATGGTGGTCATTTTTAATCATTCTTGAAAGCTCATGATTTGCTTGGGTAAATGTTGACCTAGTTGAAAAATATGCATTTGTGAACCAAGCAGAAAAGACCCTTTTTTTCTCCACATTAAAAGTATGTTTCCCTGTGGAGAAATCCATTCACTCTAAGTACCATGAAATATGGTTTCCTTTCTTAATTCAACCTCAAAAGGCAATTTTTCATTTCTTCCTTTGCACCAAACTAAACGTGTGTATGTTTCGAAGGTGTGTATCTACCTGCAAGTGTTACGCTATTAGCTACAGAGGTGCTTATTTACAAGCCCATTTTGCTGCCGGTGCGTCACTTTTATTGATGCACTGACATATCAATGGGCGTCCCCCTAGGCCCGGACTGGCCGTTGAGGGCACCGGGCAATTCCCCGGTGGGCCGCATGGTTGGGGGCCGGTTTTGGGCCCCTGGGGCCGTTTTTGTTACAGGGCCGTTATGCTGCAAAAATGGCCCTGTAGCAAAAACGGCCGAAAACCGGCCCTGTCACAGAGCGCGGTCGCACCTCTCCCCCCTCCCCTCTTCTCCCGGAGGGGGGGGAAGGGGGGACGGCCAAGCACTTTGCCAGGGCCGGTTCTGGTTCCCAGTCCGGCCCTGGCTATCCCAAATTTACAAAGCCATGTAAAGTCACCATGCATGCCCTTTCATGGCCTTGTAAATATGTTTCCCTTTCACGCATGACCCTGCATGAAAGGTGTTGCAGTGGGTGTTCCCATGCAGCATCCATGGAACTTTATGCATTCCCAGATTTACAACATTTTATAAACCTGGGAATACGTGAGAATCCTACGCCTCCCAGGGGAGGCATAAGGATTTTGTACGAGTAGAAAAACTGTTATTTCTCTTCGTTTTTTCTTTTTCTATGCATATAGTAAGAGGAAAATGCCTTAAATGATTGTTTTTGTGCAGGAAAGTGGCCCTTCCTGCTAAGAAGCAATCATATTTGCAGTGCAGGCACCCTTGCAACATGATGCAAGGATGTCTGCATTGGCACACGACTGCTGTTTGTGCGCTGAAGCAGAGGAGAATGACCAGAATGTGCGGTATCTTTTAGATACGGCACATTCCTGCCCTTTTATTTTGACACACGGATGTGCAGCAGGAAGGCTTCCTGCGCTGCCATGCGCCAAAATATTGAAAATGAGACCCAGAGTGTTTTTTGGTGTTCATCTACTTCCGCAGTGTAGTGTACTAAAAAGAATCCCCCTATTCTGCTTTACTATAATAGCATATTTTACTACACTTAAATTCAGTTTGCAATCATAAAATTCAACATATATTGATTCTGTGAATTGGAACGTTTGAATTCACCACTGAAAAAACATTTCTGTACCCCTAATTACCAGTTAGATGCACAAATACCTCACTGACCCCCTTCCTGCAAACGCTGTAAAAGACTTTACGCCTTTGCTCCTCCCACTCTGGACTAAAATCATCAATAGCTCTCTTCAACAAGGATCCATCCCTGATGCCCTCAAAGTCGGACAAGTCACACCTCTACTAAAAAAAACAACAGCAGACCCCACTGATCTAAACAACTACTGCCCTATTACAAATATTCCCACCCTCGCCAAACTGTTGGAAAAATGCGTACAGCTACAACTGACTAAACACATAGACAAGTTTGATCTCCTCAACGCTCATCAATCAGGCTTCCGTGCAGGGCACAGTACCAAAACAGCCATGACGCACATAGTGGACGACGCCCTCCAAATCCTAGACCAAAACGAAACCTGCCTCTTCATCCTTCTGGATCTCTCCTCAGCATTCGACACAGTTAAACATGAGAACTTACTCGAACTGTTAAACACAAGAATGGGCATATCAGGGACTGTTCTCAAGTGGTTCACCTCCTTTCTACACAACCGTTCACAAAGATTCAAAAGCAACAACCTGATGTCCTCTCTGGTACCTGTACCACTAGGCGTCCCCCAAGGATCCTCCCTCTCCCCTACACTGTTCAACCTAGTTATGGAACCTCTCACTACTTTGCTACAGACATCCAATGTTCACTTTCACATGTATGCCGACGACACCCAACTCTATCTCAAAATACAATCCCCCAAGGACATCATGCTTCTGAACACCACGATCAGAAACACCCAATCCTGGCTTGCAGAGAATCACCTCAAACTCAATGCCCTGAAGACTGAGTTCCTCCTGATCTCACCTCCCGCTAAAATCTCCACGGCTCAAACATGGCTTAAGCAGTTAACAGCTTTAAATGTACAACCTACAGTCGTAGACTCAGCAAAATCCTTAGGCATAACACTTGACGCCAATCTCAACATGCAGCAGCACATCAGCAAGGCAACCAAAGGAGCGAACTTCCAAATCAATACCTTGAGAAAACTTAAAGCCTTCCTTCCAGCCAAAGACTTCCAAACTGCAGTACAATCTATAGTCATCCCGCACATAGAATACGGAAGCACCGCCCTCTGCGGGCTCCCCCTAACAACAACGGCACCCCTTAGAGCGTCCCTTAACGCTGCAGCGAGACTCATCACTGGCTCAAAAAAGCACTCGCATTTTTCCCCTGACTTTAAATCCCTGAACTGGCTGCCTTTTGAAGCCAGAATACATCTGAAAATCGCCTGCATGACTCACAAGGCTGTACACCACAACTCGCCCAGCTACCTCACTCAAAAGCTGACAATCTCGGGTGGCTCTAGAACCACTAGAAGCACAAACAATCTTCTGCTGAAACCTCGAAGATTCAGGAAGGAAAAAACCCATAAACGCTCCTTTTCAGGAATGGCACCCAGGATCTGGAACTCACTCCCTCCTGAAACCAGGCTCATCTCCTCCAACAAACTGTTTAAGAAAGAAGTAAAAGCGATCCTCATGGCTAAATACACATGATCTATTATCCTGTAGCTCTCATGAATCCGCTCCGTAATACCTGCCTGACCCCTTGGTCTACTTGTACTACTTGTATTATGACTTATTTGATTGTATATGTTCCCTATCTGTACTACTTGTACTACTGGTATTATGACTTATTTGATTGTATATGTTCCCTCTTTGTATTTTGATGTATTGTTGACGCACCTGTCTGACTTTGCAAACTGTACCTACACCACCTCAACCATCCCTACTTTTGTACTACTGATGCACCTGTGTGACTATACATTCTGCACGCATCAACCTCAACTATGCCCACCTTTATGTTATCTCCAAAAACACTTGCAGCACGCTTAAATAAGTATATGCTTACTTTTGTACTTTATATTATTGGCGCAACTGTTTGACTATGCACCTTGTACTGACACTACCTCACCCATGTTCTACCTCCTGTTTTCTGACCTAACTATGTAACTATGCACCTTGTACCTAACTACCTCAACTATTACATTCTATTACTCCATCTCCCCCGTGCCCTTGTAAAGCGCTCTGATATCTGCAAAGATCTTGTTCGCGCTATATAAAACTTTCAAAATAAATAAAATAAATAAATACGTTCCCGCTAAGACTACTGTGTAGTGACAGCATCCAGCTGCCTTGAATGTTAAAAATCTCTCCCTTCTGGAAAGTGGTAAGAAGACACTGGAAAGCGTCACAAAGCTTTTATGCCAAAATCATAGGTATTTTATTGAGATTCTCAATAACAGTCCCTTAGTCAACTCTTGGCATAAAACTCTGGCACTTTAGAGAACCCATTACATTTTGTACACTATACAATATTTCTGTCCTTGTTCATAAAATAATTAATTACATATATTTGTACTTATTATTTTAGTGACCTGAGCAATAACAGCATCAGCATACTGGCCAATCACACTTTCAGCAACATGACTCAACTCTCAACACTGTAAGTAAACCAGTGAATCTATTTCTAATGTCCATTAATGATACTAATGTGTGCTAGCTGCTTAACCGTGGCGCAAATTCCGTGGTTTATTTAAGTGGGCGGGGACGCATCAGCCATCGGACGTGCGCGCACTACGGAGGTAGTACTCGCGACGGCCGTTGGCCGACAGAAGCAGCGAACGGGCTAAATTACTTCTCCGTGATACCTTTTTAATATGTTGCATATTCCACCCTATTGTTTCTTTGCCAAAAGTCTTGATGTTATTGATTTAGAGCACATTGGCATATTTACCAAAAAACACAAATCACTTTGGCACATGCAGTATTTCAGTTCGTTCAAATTTCCAAGCGGTTCATTTGCATTTACAGTGAGCACGTCCCCTGCAGGCCTCCAACAGCAGGTCTCCAGCGGCCCTGCCATCACTTATTTTTTCTTTCTCCACTGCAAAGTTAGCCAGTAGCATTCATTGTCCACCTGAAGTCTCGCTCCTTTTGTCAGAAATTTAGATGGTAAAGCACTGATTTTAAGCAGTGCAAATAAAGGAAACATAAAATGCTATGCCCACTCCTAAGTGCACATGACTGTTTGCCTGACCCTCTGGGACCGTCAACCAGGACACTTCAATCAGCACACTCCAAACAGCGCACTTACTTGTTCTCCACGCAGGCTGCATCACCGCCTGCGTGGAGAACATGCCCAGGCCCCCATTCCCTGGCTGAGCGTCGACCCACGACGCTCAGACCAATCACAATGCTGCATTGCAGTGTTGCGATTAGTCAGAAGAGCCTGGCTGCTTACCAATCACAATATGTATTGCAGCATTGTGATTGGTCAGGGGAGCCTGGCTGTGCTTCATGTTCCTGGATTCGATGGATGAGAGCAGGAGCAGAAATGCTGGACTCAATGGCAAGGTAAGTGTTTAGTTTTTTTAACAAAAGGTTTTACATTTCGCCCCGCCACCCACAAGCTGTGCCGCTGCCACTGGATAGATCTTCAGTATTTCTTCACTTCTACTCATAATACTGGGGAGCCATGTATTTGAACAGGAAAAAATGGTAACCATTCTCTGTAGGCTGATGGTCCACCATTCACAGACAGGACAACAGGCTACAGGAGCATTTTTTGAACTTCATCAGGCTTTAGGAAGAGCTAGATACCCCGACCTCTCCAAACTTTGCAAACACATTCAAAACATTTAACCCCAACCCCTGAATCATGCCCATGAATATGTGATAGAATATGTTTTCAGTGCTAATTTCTATATCTGATAGAGACATCTAGCCGCAGATTCCTTAACTTAGAATATCCCCTGGTGTCAGACTAAATCTGGAAACCTTTCCGCAGCAGCACCTCTGTGCGCCGGCGGTGGCGCCGCACAGCTCTGCCATGACGCCGTCCACGGACATGACTTCAGTGGAGCCATATATGCCCCTCCTGGTGCGCTGTTGTCAGTTTTCTTCTTTTCCGCGTCCCAACGCGGATCCTGGAAAATCAGCGGTTCATTGGCTTGTTTTTCAGGCCTTCTCGACGCCTCCGGTGTCATGGAACAGTGTGCAATGCCTTCAGGCTTTAAGGCATGTGAGACCTGTGCTTGTCATGTCTGTCACAGACCCGCACGCCATCTGTATGGTGCCTAGGAGTGCACCTCGACTCCAAAGAGTGCGACACCTGTCAACAAATGAAACCTAAGTCCTTGAGGGAGCGTAGTATGAAATTTATGGCTGCACGGCTGTCCGGTCCTGCACCTTTGCGTCGCCGCTCTCCCTCTCGGGATCTGGCCCGTTCCTGAGGTCGTTCCCGCGGGCATCGTTCAGAAGCGGGTAAGCACAAGCGGAGGTCTTCCTCCCATACGTGTGACGCTGGCGCACGTTCCTCTTGCTTTCTGCCAGGCACGTGCGTTTGGCAGTCGTCTCCTCCGTACCCTCCCTTTCCCGGAGTTGGAGCGACGCAGGCCCAAATGGAGGCTTATTCCAAAGCACTCCACTTATACTTTAGGTCATCCCATTTTCCTAGTCTGCCTTCGGGTCCCACATAGGTGGAAGGCACTCATGTCGTGTCCTCGCCAGCGGATTCGTCCTTGCCGCCGGCTGTGTGCATCGACTCCGGTTCCCTAGCCTATACAACGCTGACAAGACACGGCCCAGAGCGCCCTCCCAGTCATCCGTCCAGCCCACCCCTTCAGTCATCGCATTGCCCTGCCCTGCTACCTGTGCTCATGTAGGAGGTGGCCCCAGGCTCGACGCCTTGTTGGCATCTTTCCTTCCACACACATTGCAGTGGGATCGATGTTGTGAAGCGCCCAGGCCAAGTCCCCTCTGAAGGTCATCGACGTCGACACGACTCCGACCCCACACCGCCTCTTTTGCATGAGACTGGTGTTCCTCCTGACTCCTCGGATGTCGATGCGACTCCCACATGGCATCAGTCGATGCCGGTGCCGGCACCTACGCATCCTCTTTTGCAAGATGTTGACGTTCCTCTGGATCCCCAGATCTGAGGTTGTTTCAGTCCCTGGTGCAGGTACCTAGTGTTGCGTGGCTTTTGGATCAGCCTACGGCTCCTCCATTTTTGCCATCTAGTGGACGGGTTAGTCTCCAATCGTCTCCTACCAACGGTTTATTGTCGCCTCCCTGAAGGCGACTAAGGCTAGCGCTGCTTACGCACGGGCTATTCACAGGGCGGCAGTTATTCTTCTGTTTCAGCCCACTGTGGCTTCCCTGCCTCCTAATCCTTTACTGGATCTTCTCCACATGGAGCCTGTTGAGGTGGAACATTTGCTGTCCCTTGGGGTATTTTTATTTGACATCATGCTTGGCTCATGGGCAAGGCCCTCCTCTGGTGACCCTGTTCATCGGGCGATTACTCGTCGACACCGTCCTGCCGCGGGTGATCCACTCTGCCTGTCCCTTCACCCAAGAGCTCAGGACCTAGTTGCTCAGGCGGCTTTTGACTTGCAGTCTTCCTCCGCCTTGCCATTTAACCTCCCACCTGGGAGTCTAGGTGGTTGGACACATGTGGTTGCCAGCTTTTTGCTTCTGCCAGTGCTGCCATCCGCAGATTAAATACGGCTTGCGTGTTCACATGCGCATCCTCTGCCCTTTGGGAGTTGGTCGAGAACCTTCTTCCTTCTATTCTAGAAGGGCCGCCGCGGGCAGAATTACTTTGCCTTCTGCTTGATGGCAGGGGAATGGCGCAATTTTCAGTCTGATCTTCCCTTGATGCAACTGACTCAGTGGGACGGGCTCTTGCTCGGTCTGTGGCATTGCGCCGCCATGCATGATTGTGCAACACTTTTTTCCCAGACAATGTTCGGGATGCTCTTAGAGATCTGCCAATCAGTGGTGTGGACCTTTTTGACTGCCACGCAGATTCGGTGGTCTTCCGCCACTTGTCTGGGCTACCGTAAATCTGGCGGCATGACTTTCTGCCTTGTGATATATATTTTTCTTCTGCATAGACAATGTTGCCTTATTGGTTTGATTTCTCAAAAAAAAAAAACGGGTTCTTGCATAGTGCCAGGATAGTATAGGCAGCTGTTCCGCCATTTCAGTATTCATTCAGTACAGCTGAATGGTCCGTTCTGTCTTCCTTCCAGTCCTCTGAATGTATGTTTTGCCAAGAGGACCCCCTCATAGGGGTTGAGACTTACCTTATGTGAGGTATTTGCTGGGTATTGCATAACTGCCATAGCCTTGTACGCTCCTCACACTTCCTCACGGACATCCTTCTGGGGGTCAGGCTGTCCTATTTTTCTGCTGCAATCCTAACGTTAGCATCGCTCTATTGCACTTCGGTTGCAATTGGATTCAGTTGTCTGTAGTGCTTCTAGGCCTCGGCATGGGTTCCTTGCCGTGCAGACTCTACTTCGCCTGCCTTGTCGAGGTCTTTTTTTTTGTCAGCATTGCAGTGATCCTCTTATCTATAATGACTGCTTTTCTTTTCCGGCCACTGTGTCTCGGGCCCTTGTTCCCTTCTGTTCAGGCGCAGTTCTTTCACCGCTGGCGCCCTGTCCTCCTTTTGCGCCAGGGACAAAAGCCACTGTGCTGCCCGCTTATTACTTTTGGCGCGAACGTGGGTGAACCTTGCTATGTCTGTTATCATATGGTGTTTGCGTTGTTTCTTCTATGGTTAGCCCTTACTGGGCTGTCTTTCAAGGTAGTGGATTACCATGTACGTCTCTGCTTTACATTGTCTTATGGCCTTGTTTTCTGGCCACTTTCTCAACAGGAGTTTTTTCCACATTCCCAGCTGCTTCCGCACAGTTGTTCTCCACGCTTCTGCTTTGGGCTCATGCTGTACAAAAGGGGGTGGTGATGGATGGAGCATCTGAACCAATCAAACACTCACATCCAGTCAACAGATCTGGGTTTAATCCATCACCATTCTTTAGCCCACACTGCCACCCCAGTTCAGACATGGCCATATGCAAATCAGTCTGACCCTGTGCCTCATGGGAACAGTCCAGCCCGAACTGCCCAGCATGGGTTCATTCTGTAACACTCTCAAGGAGAGTGTTCTCTTCAGGATACTCGCTTGTTGGGTCCCGGGACCATTACATTGGTCCTGACTGTTTCCCCTATTGTGCCTAGCTCCATCTCCTCATCTGTCTTGCGGGGGACCGTTGCTACTCCCGGGCGAGGGGTGAATGCCGCTTACAGCCCTGGACATTGTCCTGTCCAGTTCTGCTTCTACATGACTATTGGTACTTTTCACGTGCCCTTGTCTATTATTGTGTTACGCTTCATTTTGGAGCGCATTTCTTCCTACTCTATATCTGTTCTGTGCTCTTATATGGTGGAATCATGCAGGCATCAATCCTTCATGTGGTGTCCATGGTCCTTGACCCGATCTGCTAGTACTACAAGCTCTTATGTAAGTGTCCGGCTTGTCTGGTGCCCCTTTTTGACGGTTGCCTTCTTGCTTTTGCTTCTCTTGCATCTGGGCGGCTCCTGCTACCCTACAGGAGGGTTTTTGCATACTTTGCGTGCTTCTAGCATCCACACAGTAGGCTTATGTACATTCCAGTCTTCCGCTTGTCTATCTCTCTTATGGTAGCCCTGTTTTGGGCGTTTCTGCTGGTTACCATCGGCCCTTTCACATGTTTGTGACTGACCAAGCATTAACTGGCGTATCTTCTATCTCTGGTACTACCGGCACTTTCTGGCCATGGGTTGGCATCCTGCCAATGGTGTCGCTCGTATTAGCTGGTGCAGGTCTCAACAGTGCTTCTTTCCGCTTTTGTGCATACTGGACGGGTATGCGTTAACTCTGTCATACCAGTTGCCATCTCTCTGGGTTTTACTTGCGGTCGGCACGCCACATCCTGTGGATCTATCAAACCCAAGGTTCAGTTCTACTTCTTTGCGAGTCATGAACTCTCTTTTTCACACCAACATATCTAGTATGGGTTTTCTTTCTCTCACCCGGTATACATACGGGGGTTTTCATGCTGTTCTTGGATGGCTTGTGGTGCCTTTGCCTCCCACTGTCTTCCGCTCTGTTCTGAGCTTCATGGTCTGGTGCGGCTGCGCTGGCTTTCGGTCCCCACCGTGTTTCGTCACCTTGTTGGCGACTACGTTCCCTCAGGAACTTGATGGGGTTCAGTCGCAGATCCACCTCCTCTATGGGTATGGCTTTGGTATCTATTCTAAGTTAAAGAATCTGTGGCTAGATGTCTCTATCAGATGAACGAGTTACTTACCTTCAGTAACGATGTATCTGGTAGAGACACAGTCTAGCCGCAGATTCCTTAACGCCCCCTCGTCCTCCCTGTTCTGCGAGCACCTTCTCAGGTTGGGCTTTCTATACACGCCTCCCTCCGGGTGGCTTGACCCTTCTACAGAGTTATATTTTCTCTTCACTCCGACACAGTGCTCTTTTCTGTGTTCATTGCTATACTCCGCCCATTCTCCATATTCTGCGGTATGCTCATATATCATGTGTCCTTTCCATCCTATGCCTGGATTGTACGGTGTGCAGTCTAACTCCAAAGGTGGTTTGGCCTTCACTTTTGTGGGGTTGCTTTTCAGAGCGGTGCTCTGCCCTTTCCTTTTTCTACTTTTCAAAATACAGTGCCTGACACTGTCCTTTATGGTGTTGTTTTTCACCTTTCAATTTCTTTCCCTTTTTTCATTATTTTTGCACACTGTTCCCATATTCTCACAGTTTTTGGTGGTGGCTCCGCGTTGTGACGCGGAAAAGTTTCTCCAATAAAAACTGATGTCAGCGCGCCGGGAGGGGCATATATGGCTCTGCTGGCGTCATGTCTGTGAACAACGTCATTGCCGAGCCGTGCGGCGGCGCCCCCGGCGTGCAGAGGTGCTGCTGCAGAAAGTTTTCTGGATCCAGTCTGACACCTGGGGATATTCTATGTTAAGTAATCTGTTACTAGACTGTGTCTCTACCAGATACATCTTTACCGAAGGTAAGTAACTCATTAGTTAGGATCGTCATAACATTTATATAGAAAATATTGTGTCATTGTATCATTTCAAAGAACTTGCAACTGTGTTGGTGACTTGGTTCCGAGGTTTGCATCACTGACCATAGTCTGATTTGGATTGTATTAATGTTATATGAGTATTGTGCAGGGGTCCATTTTTTGCTGGCCACGTCCCTGTGTCTTATTCTTCAAAATGTAGGTGAATGTCTTTGGTGTTTGTGGACTGAGTTCAGAGGACCTTTCTTTTCTTTCCACAACTTCTAGATCAGTAGGTATGTCATTACCCTGCATGCGGAGATTTGTTTGCTATTTGCTGAGTGCTGCTGTGCAATCAGATAACCAACTAAGGGGCATGTTTTCAAGGGAATTACACCACAGAAATGTTACTTATAACAACATTCCTGTGGCGTTAAGCCACTTTTTGTGGCGTATCAGTGCTTTGTAAATATGGTACTATTTCATGCAGGTATCTGCATGAAAGGGGCATTCAGTGGGTGTTACACTGCAACACCCTTTGCTTTTTGTATCGTATTTGTAAATCCGAGGCAGTCCCAACAAGCATTGGAAATGCAATAGGTCTCGCATTAGAAAAGTTGGAGCTATTGGTCTTGTAAATGACAAATATTTTATTTATTTGTTGCTTTTTAAAATAGCTAAATTGATAGCTTTGTCATTTACAATGCCAATAGTTATAACTTTCGCGAATGTGACACCTATAGCATTTGGAATGCAACATGTTTTGTATTTACGTGACTTAGATGGCAGCTCTGGTCGTTAGGCCACATCTCTAGAGAGCAGGAGAGTGCAGCAGGGGAGAGAAGCACAACAATGCAATAGGTCTCGCATTAGGAAAGTTTGAGCTATTGGTATTGTAAAGGACACTTTTTTTATTTATGTGCTTGTTTTGAAAATAGCGAAATTAATAGCTTTGTTATTTACAATGCCAATAGTTTTATCTTTCGCAAATGTGACACCTATTGTAACACAATATGTGTTGTAGCACTGAGTGGTGTGAGGGTGAGGGGTGTGAGGGTGAGAGGTGTGAGGGTGAGGGAGGGTGAGGGTGAGTGGGTGTGTGAGGGTGTGAGGGTGAGTGAGGGGGTGTGAGGATGAGGGTGTGTGAGGGTGTGTGAGGGTGAGTGAGGTGTATGAGGGTGTGTGAGGGGGTGAGGGGGTGAGGGACAAATATTTTATTTATTTGTTGCTTTTTAAAATAGCTAAATTGATAGCTTTGTCATTTACAATGCCAATAGTTATAACTTTCGCGAATGTGACACCTATAGCATTTGGAATGCAACATGTTTTGTATTTACGTGACTTAGATGGCAGCTCTGGTCGTTAGGCCACATCTCTAGAGAGCAGGAGAGTGCAGCAGGGGAGATAACACAGCAATGCAATAGGTCTCGGATTAGGAAAGTTTGAGCTATTGGTATTGTAAAGGACACTTTTTTTATTTATGTGCTTGCTTTCAAAATAGCGAAATTAATAGCTTTGTTATTTACAATGCCAATAGTTTTATCTTTCGCAAATGTGACACCTATTGTAACACAATATGTGTTGTAGCACTGAGTGGTGTGGGGGTGAGGGGTGTGAGGGTGAGGGGTGTGAGGGTGAGGAGGGTGAGGGTGAGTGGGTGTGTGAGGGTGTGAGTGTGAGTGAGGGGGTGTGAGGGTGAGGGTGTGTGAGGGTGTGTGAGGGTGAGTGAGGGTGTGTGAGGGGGTAAGGGTGAGGGTGAGGGGGTGAGGGTTAGGGGGTGTGAGGGTGACTGAGGGTGTGTGAGGGTGAGAAGAAGAGAGTAAGGGTGTGTGAGGTGAGGGGAGGATGGTGAGAGGGTGCGAGGGTGGGTGAGGGTGTGTGAGGGTGAGGGTTGTGAGGGTGTGTGAGGGTGAGTGAGGGTGTGTGAGGGTGAGGATGAGTGAGGGTGTTAGGGCGAGGGTGGGTGAGGGTGTGAGGGTGGGTGAGAGTTTGTGAGGGTGAGAGGATGTGAGGGTGTGTGATGGTGAGGAAGTGTGAGGGTGACTGAGGGTGTGTAAGGGTGAGGGGGTGAGGGTAAGGGTGTGTGAGGGTGTGGGTGTGTGAGGGGGTGTGAAGGTGTATTAGGATGAGTGAGGGGGTGTGAGGGTGAGTGAGGGGTGTGAGGGTGAGAGGGTTAGGGGTGAGGGGTGTGAGGGTGACAGGGTGTGTCAGGGTGAGGGTAAGGGTGTGTGAGGGTGAGGGGTCTGAGGGTGAGGGGTGTGAGGGTAAGTGAGGGTGAGAGGGTTGTGAGGGGGGTTGAGGGTGTGAGGGTGAGTGAGGGTGTGTGAGGATGAGTGGGTGAGGGGGTGAAATGGCCTTGGTACTGTGTGAAGCAACATCTAGGTCCCTTTGGCTGTATGCCTGTATGAAAAAAATAACACCTCAAATGGCTGGGCTCCGCGGTTGCAATGGACTGTGCTTACGACACAATTCAACAAGCACTGGCAAAGGCAGTGAAGAAAGTTTGAGCTATTGGCATTGTAAATGACACTTTTTTATGTGTTGGTTTTGAAAACATACATTAATAGCATTGTCATTTACAATGCCAATAGCTTTTCCTTTCGCAAATGTGACACCTATTGCATTTGTAGTGCAATATGTGTTGAGAGTGAGTGAGCGGGAGAGTCAGTGAGTGAGTGGGAGAGTCAGTGAGTGAGTAGGAGAGTCAGTGAGTGAGTGAGTGGGAGAGTCAGTGAGTGAGTGAGTGAGAGAGTCAGTGCTCTGTGTGCTTTCATATTGCAGTGACTCAGTCATTTAGTATGGAAATGCAATTCCTGGTACAGGAATTGTGATATTAAGTTGAGTGTTGCATTATGGGTTGAATGCCTTATTGGCATATGTCTTGATTTTAAATTCTGGGTTCTGTAAACTAAGGCCGAGGGTAAACACATTTTCATTGTCTTTTTAGGACGTTGTTTAGTTGTAAACAGTACAGAGAGGACTTGTGTGTAGGCGCGCTAATTGCTGCTCCGTGTGCTTTCGGGCTCCATTCACTTCCAATCTCATTTGATGTGTTTACGTTTTGTGTTATTCTTTTTAGTGAGGAGAGCTCTGATACATATCACAGGGTTGTTTTGGCGAAACGCGGTTATTAACTCAGATAAATGCACATCACAGCTACAGGACACAGTGGGCTGGTCATGCAAGCCATATGATGTCATTTGTATAATCTGCAAAAAAAAAAAGCATGGCAGCGGCATGCATGATGAAAAGCAGTGACCTGTGCAATCACTTGGGGGAGGGACAGATGTTTCACCATGAGCCCCCCACAGCCCGCAGGTGCCGTGCCCTTTCCGAAAAGAGGTGTGAAGTGTCTGCCAGTGCACAGACAATGGCCAGGAAGGGGGCCAATTAATGGCCCGTGCAGGGGTCCCTCCGTGGCTACAGCAGAGGATAAAGGTCACGAGCGAAGAAAAGTCACCGCAGGGGTTGGAACAGGCCTTCGCACCTTGAACAATACACAGGCACAGCCGGTCCCTGCAAGCGCAGCTCTTTTGCACTAGTGAAATTATGTATTTGTCTCGGTGAACGGTTGCATTGAACATGTTACGTGCAGTTTCACGGTACTTGTGCAAGAAAGCCCAAAACTGGAAAAAAAATGAGCGCAGCAAGCCTGAAACCTCTGCTGCCTATAGTGCTCCGAAGCCACAAAACTGTGCCAAGAACTCTTGCAGTTGCATTTGATTTTCCCTTATTGCCCCTCTCCTGTGTATTCTATGTGGGTGAATGCCCTCGGTGAAGTCACCCTGTGACCCCCAAGATGTCTGCAAATGTGTAGTCCCACTTCTATGTTGGTGCAATGTCCCCTTTCTGGCTTCCAAATCCCGGCCAGCCTAGTTCTTCCAGGTTAATCATGATGAGCAAACAGAGAATTTAAAAAAAAATGCATAAATGTGGCCGATTTCTATTTATACAGCGTTGGCTTGTGTATTGGGCAAATTCATAAATTCAGCAAGCACACACAAGACTTAACCTCGAAGAACTTGTTTTGGGCGACGGTTTCTTCCATTTTCTCTCAACGTTACTTTTTATGAACCTGAGCGTAATTGACCAATTGCTGTCTTGGGCAACTTCAGCCATTTCCAGAGTTAATATTTGTATACCTTTCGCTGGATACTGTGGGTCATCTCTGAGAGGACCGTCACAGTAAAAAAACGAAGTAGTCTTGAGCAGTGCGTTCTAAAAAAAGAATTGCTTGGGTCGCCTACCGATGGCTGAGAAAAGCAATCTCATACAGAGTTTATGGCACGGTAATGTCCTCTCACCGCTCCGAGAGGCATACATTATCTCTTGAATAAGATACGATAACAACGCTGACGGGTCAAATGTTTTTCGTCATTGTGCTGAGAGCTGCCGGCTCCCTGAAAATGTAATGTTCTCTAGGAGTGGCTGTACTTATTTAAAAAGATCGACTGTTCTGCTGGGAAGCTAAGCTGCCTGTTCAAAAAAATTCAGGCCCATGGATGGCTCTGTGGCTCTGGGAGTGTAGGCGACAGCCCCAGCCCTGCCAGCAGAGACAGCAACACCAAAGCAGTCATGTTAGGGCATTTCTCTAACGCCAGTCACGCTAGTGACCTCAGCTTGCTGAACTCAGTTGGTCATGACACGACGGGGTCGAAGGAGCATCGAATCAACAACAAGCGCTGCACTCTCTCCCAGGACGCCAGACGAAGGGGCGAGTTCAATTCTAAATAAAACATTTCACAAAGGCACACACGAGAGATGAGTCATGGGGTACTTACAATTTTTAGCCTGATAGTCTGGCACAAACTGCTCGTCATTGTCAGGTACCTGAGCTGAAGAGAGAGAGAGAGAGAAACAAGACGGAGGGCATTGCTGTGGGGAGAGGGGAGGAGAAATGGGACACGGCCGGCCGGCCGTGAAACTGAAAGCACGGCCGGCCGACCGTGAAAGCCTTTGATGCCGCAGGGGGTGGAGCGGCACCAAGCTGGGCAACAGATGGCTGACAATTTGATGCTGTGCACGCGCATTTTAGGTCAATGCGCACGGGCACAGCACCAAATCGCCAGTTAGTTAAAGTCTGTTTAAAGCCCTATAGTCTCGCTCCGCTCAATGCGCATGCGCATTGATAGGTCACGAGACCTAAAAACTAACACCATACAAGAGCTGCCATTAGAACGGCAAAACTAGGAGAAATGCTTTTATTCCTCCACATTTTGCTTTTTATATGGGTGTTCATTGTGCAGCACACATAGAAAGAGCAAAACGCTAGTTTATGTAAATAATGATGATTTGCTTCTTCTATGTGTGATGCATTCTGCAGCACACATAGAAGTAACAAATCATCATTATTGATTATGTGCAGGAAGGGCCACCTTCCCTTCCTGCACATAAACAATCATTTCCTGTAATGCAGGCACCCTTGCACTATGGTGCAAGGGTGCCTCCGATGGCTCTAGGCAGCTCATTTTAGTGCCAGCGAAAGGGAAAACACAGGGGTGTACGCATTGTTGTAAACACAGCGAATCCCTGCGTTTTGGAAATGTCGGAGCGCGGCACTGCCAAATGTGGTGCTCTTCCGTGCTCTGACATTTCCTTGTACATATACCCCTATATGTCAAACCAGAATGTATTTGATGGTTGGTAGGAGTTCGGTCTCATGTGTTTTATTGGATATTATTATGTGACATATCAGGTGGACTGTGAGCACAGTGGCATAACTATACTGTGTTGTCCTTGGGTGCACGAAAGAGCTGTGTTTCCTTATATTCCCTACATTAATGTGAGCTTCTATAAAGTGAAGAAGGAGGAAAATGCATTTATGGATTGATGTCTTGACAGGAACATAACCTGTCATTCTTTATTGCTGGATTATTTTTCATATTCCCACATCAATCCTACTCAGTTCATAACATTGGCCTCAGTAATATTGGGTCTTGCTAGCAGGTCTTGTGTGAATCCCCGTGATTGATTTAATGGCAGTCTCTCGACACCTCTCGACTTAAATTGATAATGTCTACTGAACAGAATATGCATTTGAATAAAAAACAACCTTGTCATATAATCTTCTGCTTCTTGTAGGATCTTGAGTTACAACCGGCTACGGTGCATCCCAGTCCATGCCTTTAATGGTCTGAAATCTCTCAGAGTGCTGTAAGTATTACTTGTTTCATTTATCCGCCGTGTTCTTAATTAAGACATTGAGCTGACAGCCGGCCCTTTAATGAGCAGATGGCTTCCAGACGGGTTGAAACACTAGGCATTGTTTTGAGCAATTACTTTCAATGTACATGTAGTTAGAGGACATCCTGTATCCAAGGAAGCAGGTAAAATATTCTCCTTATGCACCTGTGCAATACTGAGACGGAAATGTGGAATTTACAGGAAAATAGATGATATTTATCTCTGTGGCTTATTAACGTTACAGAGTACTCTGCACTCTTAGGGGCTTTATGCATACTGTGGCGTCCTTCATTCTGTGCATCCCACTTCAGATGTACCCACTTATTGACATATGCAGCAGAAAAGTTGAATGAGGATGTCTATTTTTACTGCAGCAGTATCATAGGGATTCAGTGGGGTTCAAGTTAAAAGGCATGTACTTCACTTTTCGAATCAGCTGCCACCAACTGTTAGTGGAGTCAGATCCTGGGGAGGGGAACATTGGTCACCCCCACTAAAAGAAGTCCCAAAATAACCTTAATAACTAAGGTGGAAGGGCGTCACCCCACTGCTTGAAAGCTGTACAAAGTAAAAATTAAATGTCAATAACGGACCGTCCATTAATATAATTTTATTTTTATTATTGCAGTTGCACTGCAGTGCAGCCTGGTTGTTAGGGCGGGATGAGGTGGGGCGGGGCTGGTTTCCCCTGACATCGAGGCCAGACGAGGAGTGGTGGCTGACCTTAAGTGCGCATGCCGGCCAAACCGTCATGCGCACTTTGCACGTTCTCCACAGGCTATATTTAACACCTGGGTGGTCAGCATGCGAACATGCCAGCCTCCCAGTCTCTCTCTGAGTGCTGAACCACGGTGCTCAGACCAATCACAATGCTGCTGTTAGGCAGCATTGCGATTGGTCAGGGGATTCTGGGAGACTGTGTGCTTCCTGGTTCTTGCTGGAGGAGAGGCGTCTGCTGTCGACCACCAGGTAAGGTTTGTTTTCTTTTTTATCATTTCTTTTTTCCTAACCCTCCCCCCCACCACCACCTTCACCCGCCACCATTTCCTACCAGCCACCACTGCTTAACAGTCTATCTGTCATTGGCAACATGCCATAATCACATAGAGCACAGGGCTGCAGAGATTTTTCTCACTGGTCTCTTGTACCACAAAAACTCCTTGATCTGTCATAATGCAGAGCAGGTTACTTACTGTACAGTTTGTCTGGGATTTTTAACCCTATAGAGACCGAGTAGCAAGGTACTTTAAGATAACTCGGTAAGATAGGAGAGCAGTCAGGTAATGGTATTATTTAAGGCACAGATGTAAGTCTGCAAATAGTCTAAGTGATCAGGGGTAATATTTATTTTCTAGATTACTGTTGTGAAATATTTCATAATCTGTTGGGATTGTAGGGTTTAACACGTATTTAGGACTGATGTAGCCAAGACCTTTTGATTTTACAAAAATGATATAGATAATTGACTTACTTATGGGGGCTTTCACCAAGTCCTCTTCATCAATTGTTCTGTTATTGTGTCAATCACAATTTTCTTTCTTCCACTCACTATGGCATACATCCTGTGAAAATGGGTGAGCCAACTTCTGTCATTAGCTATTTTCATAGTAACACTGACCATTGCAGTACATTTTAAATTCTGAGTTTGTGCTTCTCCAGAGCAAACTCTCTTTAAGTATACTGCCTACTAGTATAGTGACATGTGACTCCTACACCTTAAAACCCTCACTATCTTACATAACATTTCCTATAGACAGAATTACACATGTATGAATGATTGGCTCTGCATAATGTGTGTGATGTAAAGTGCTCTGACACCATGCCCTGGTATGAGTAGTGCCAGAAAACAAAAAGCATGTGAGAGAAGGCCTATCGAGCAATAAGGGGCACTGGCAGAGCGTGATACTGAGGGACCTCATGGAAAAAGAGTTGTTTTTTGTGTTGGGGTGACATAAAAAATGATTGCGATGGGTGCAGCCAGCGCTAAAGCCAGTCCTATTGCAGGTGATGGCATTTGTTTCTTTCACAAGGAGCACGTCTTCACAGAAAGTACTTCCCCTAAGTGCCCAGTACACATATGGCAAGTCATGCTTTTTGAGACAAAAAAATATTTTTACTTTTAGTTTTTTTTTTATATTGGTGAGGGCACAGTAGTGTACCCAAATATACCACAACAAAACAAGTATTGACAAAGCCAACTGTCCAATATCTGACATATTGGCTTCGCCATTGTTTCTTAATTAAAGTTACCAGTCTATAATCAAATAGCCTTGTACATGAAATCTGATCAGTGATCAAGCAAATCAGTAAGATTCCAGGCAAAATCAATATTTTGCTTGGTTTGTGAGTCATAGTAAGATTCTATTCAAAATCAATGTTTTGGTGAGTGTGAAACGATTGGTGTGGCCTAACAAACACACTGGACCTGATCAAGCAAGGCCAGCTTAAAGCATCCAGGCCCCAAAAAAGTCACAAATACCCTTTGACCATTTTATGTTGTGTAGGTGTTGTACCTACATATGGATCTGTTATTCAGGTGGTTTGTGCCATTTTCCCATCACTAAATTTACACTTCATTCTATGAGGCCGGTGTAGACAGGCCAGTGAGGTGGGAACTGCTAGCCTTAGTGGTGAAGATTGTATAACTTTCAGCTGCTGGTCTGTTTCCTTGACGTGTTCCTCACTTTCAGTTGACAAGCATGTAAAATATCAGACATGTTACCTCCATTCTCACTTTCTTGGTTCATTAGTCTTTCCTCAGTCTGCTCCACGAGCTTTAATTGCAAAATATTGCCAGATATGTTTTTGCTACTCTATGTCAATGTGATGGGATCAACAATGTGAGGTGTTCTGTCTTTGTGTATCACAGACTCCTGACCAGCACTCCCATACTGCCTTATTTCAATGTTTTTTCTTACATTTTCAGAGGACAGATTTGATAAAATTACCAAAGTAACCTCCTGACAAGAGCTGGAGTGCAGTGAACCCTCTCAAGAACTGAAATATTATTAGCAAGATTTATGCAGCCTTGAGTACTGGCCCACGCTGCCTGGTTTTGTTCCTCCAGATTGGAATGATTTTTAATGCCCTGCGAGACTGCGGTGCCAATGACAGCTCGCACCCCCTGTCATCTCCTCAGTTATTAAAAGCCAAATCTCCAGCAGTGGGAATGGTTTAAGAGTGACAGCAGGAAATATGTTAGTGTCACTTATTCATTACCCCCTGGCCTCCAGGGAGAGCCCCCCAAAAAATACGACAGCAGAGCAATTTCCACACTCTCAATGGAAAAATACGTACAAGCTGTGTGTGGGCGGGTTGAGTGTTGAAAAATATGTCATGGCACTATTTCCCCAAACGGCTCAGTCACCCTGTATCTCACACTGTGCAACGTTAAGAAACACAGTAGTGGGGATGTGTGACTAATGAAATTGTAATACAGTGATATAGAATTTTTGTATGTATATTTATTGTCTTTGTTTATCTGGTGCTTCCATGATTTTTCTCTAAGATAGAATAAAGAAGAGTTGAAAGGAAAATGAGTCTACAATGTAAGGATAGGCATAGCAAGAACACGATTCTGCAGCTGCTACGTTTTCCTCACAATTATAGATTTGCCATATTGCCACATTATGATTATCTGCTGGATAATCTGCAGCTTTTAGCAAAAATATTGTTTCTAGCTCATCTGGATCATAAGTTATTGAAATGATGGTGACCCATGTTGCCACACAGTGGAAGGCCCTTTGCAAAGATTGACTGGGCATCTTTCAGTTGCTTATTACTGTATTTGGATGTTAAACTGGTACTAATGAGGTGAAACTAGTGTTAACGTGAAAACAATTACATAATAAATGCCAACCATGCCACATAATTTCCTCCTCCCCAGCTGCATAATTTCAGTAGCCATGGGAATAACTAATACTGACTGTATAATCATCACACACCACACAATGTACTGAATTTTGGTCGGACATAGTGACAGTTTTTACTCAACGTTCTTACTCTCGGTTTATTGACCAATGATGGAATACTACGCCTCTGAAGCCATAATTTGAATGAGTGACCTTCAGATTACATGTAGATGTCCGCGGGCGGCACTCACAACTAGTTTAGTGACCTCCATGCAGCGCAACAGATCCATTGGGGCTGAGGGGCCACGTTCCCCACCTTGTGCCCCTCATAACAGTGTCTGTCGGGCTGAACAAAGGTCAGCCTGACAGACACTGTTCATTTTCAGGAAAGGCAGCCAGGAGTCAGACATGAGCTAAATGCACAGGCTCCTGACTGCCTGAGCTGAACTTTGCTGGGCTGAGGAAGTACCTGCTCTTGTGGACGTAACCTCGTCAGCGCCACAAAGGTCCCTGAGGCCCTCCCCTCCGTGATGAGGGGTAGTGTCACTGACTGCCTTGCACCTGGGTGCTTCAGTTTTAAGCCTTGAAGCACCCAGGGTAGAGTGTCAATCAGTGACACTTAATCACAGAATGTTTGGTAGGTGCATGTGTGAATGTTTGGTAATGAGTGTTGTGAGTGGATGTGTTTGTGTGCGCGCTTGTGTAAATGCATGTCTGTGAATGTGTATGTGTGCGTGCATGTCCAATCCGCCCCCTCCCTCCTAAACTTATCGGCCGCCACTGCCGCCTTGGTTTATGGAATACTATTAAGAGACGTCAACCAAAGGGCACAGAAAAGGATGTCTTTGGTGGGTCACAGCCTTTTCATTATAGTCAGCGCTTAAAATGGAATTATCGAAGTGTATGTACTCCTTGTCCTGGAATACCTGTTTCCTGCTGAGAAGTGCCTGTACTATCCCAGTAAAAGCACTGGAGCAGTGCTGGGAAGTGCAGGCACTATCCCTTCCGAATGAAGGAAGTGCAGGTACCGAGTACCTGGTATTACCTGCCCATTTAAAGCACTGGTTATAGTGAAATAGTCTGAAATTGTCAAAGGCCATTGTCTGTGCTATGATTTTTGGAAGACGCAAATTATACAGTTACCAATGCAAAGGTATTAGAACGCTGTTCCTAAACAACTTTATTGAACCACACACATAAGCCCCAAGCATAAGATTGCACAGACCAGGCAACGCCATTTGCAACTTGTTTCTGTCTCTTGTTACTATTCAACGTGTCGTGATGAGTACGCTATGATATGCACTCCTCATCTCGGTTCATAAAATACATTTGTTCCATCAGTCGCATTACAGAAGTGTTGTATTGTTGAAAAACATAGTAAATCCTTTGGCACCAGTTTTGCTCTTAGTCTAGTACGGAACTGAGCAGACTGACTTGTACCTGGACCCTCATGGCACAAACTGAACTCACATGTTTTGCTGTATCCAAACAAAAATAGAACTACATTTTATCCTCTTTTCAAATTTTAGTTATGTTTCATCAAAACTAGGTCAGTTCTTCTCATTTCATATATGTAAAGATAAGACAAAACTGTTTTCTGTTCTTTTTTATACAGATATTAATGGGCATTGGGCCATATGTATCATAGTTCCGTTTTGCGATTTCTAAATAGCGATTTTTAAGGAATCGCTATTTAGAAATCGCAAAATGGTATGTATGTAGAAATCTGCTTCTTTTTAGCGATTTCTTAAAATTCCTTAATTGCGATTAGCAAATTGATAATCGCAATTAAGGAATAATTTCCCATTCATTTCTATGGGCCAGGAGGCCCATAGGAATGAAGGGGAAATGTGCGATTAGCAATTAGCTAATCGCAAATTGAGAATATTTTCAAGGGTGCAGGGGTGTCCAAAGGACACCCTGCTGCACCCCTGAAAATGACAAGTGTTTGCATATGGCGCACATACATGCCCTAAGGGCATGTATGAGCATCACATGGCACCTTTTGTTTTTATAAAAATTGCTTTTTGAAAGGAATTCGCAACTTACCACTAACTTGAAGTTGGTGGTAATTTGTGATTCCTTAGGGACAATTAGCAATATTTTTTTGCATGATACATTGCATTTAAGGAATTGCAAATTGTGCGATTCCTTAAATGCAATCGCAAAATAAGGAATCGCAAATTGTGCGATTCCTTATTTTGAACCACATTTGCTTAATACATACCATATTGCGAATTTCGGCCTTTCAGAATGCGAATTACAATGATACATATGGCCCTATATCTCTTACTATTCATTTAAAGCGATATTGTAGCAATGTGCTACATATCGTTTTACAACCTGTTCCCTTCATTTATGCCTTGGTAAAAAAAAACTTCTGTCGCAAAAGGTCAACTTGGAATGCTGCCAAACTGCTGGATGCTCCCAGATGGACTCAAGAGAGTGTGGTATGTTTGCACGCAGGCACGAGAGAGAAAGCATTATTTTCACAAGTCTCTCCTTTTGGGTGACAAAAAGCTGTGTCACGATCATGCTGTGCACGGACGCCACTGGCTAGTAGCGTAGAATGCTGGGCTCCTTGCCATCAAAGGAAGTCACCGCTCTGAGGCTGAGAAACACATGTCCCTTTTAATATGTAACAATATTTTGCAGGACAGCTCCCTCTTTTTCGAACATATTGCTCTGTAAACCGATATTCTCAGGTTTAAATTAGCCTGTATATTCTTACAGCAGCAAGCACGTCTCCAGAAGGGCAGTGTGTGTTACCTGTAAGCATCACCATTTTCATGCTATTTGGCTTGCTAATGCTGCAAGGAATGAGCAGAGAGATGAGTTTCTTTGGGTATTTTCTCTCAGGGCGAGCAATCAGATTCCACTTTCTAACATATCCTTTCTTCTTTCCCCTAGTACGCTTCATGGCAATGACATCTCCAGCGTTCCAGAAGGCTCCTTCAATGACCTCACTTCCCTCTCCCATCTGTAAGTAACCTGTACCTCTTGCCACTGGAGAACCCCCTTTATAGTGTTACAAAGTGACAGATAGAACCATTGCTTCATTTCTCTTTCTTATTCTACAAAAAGAGATAAGTGACCAAAGACAGTGTGCATCTGTGGCATGCATTTAATTGATGTGTTATATATGGGTGGCGGTGGCCTTGCTTCTCTTGGTGCTAGAACTCGGCAAGTGGGATTGACCCGCTCTGGCAATTAGAAGATTCTGATGTCAAACGTTTACAATGATCGAGAATCCCTGAGATTGTTATGCTTCTGTTATTATTGTTTTGTATTTTCCAGTTGTATAAGCAATAATAATATCAGCAGCAGCAGTATTAGTATCATCAATAAATATTATTGTTTTTGGTGGTGGTGGTGGCGGCAGTGACAAAATCAATGCAGCTACTATTGCTACCACTATGTCTACGACTACTACTTTTACTACAATTGTTAAAACTACTGCTGTGTTGCTACCACTAATACCACTTCTTCAACAACTACTAATTCTATTACTACTGCCACTATTACATCTACTACTACTGTTTTTTCAATACGTCGTTATTAGCATTTTAGGAAACGTATACATGTGACACAGATTGGCAATATACCACAGCATAAAATCAGGTACATTGCACAACACGATCAAATATGGCACACGTAACAGTGAAAATGTGGGTGAATTGCCTCTGCTTCATGCATCACACTCTCCAGTCTGCACAGGCCATTATGTGCTGCTAAATACTGACAAGACTAAGGTTTAAAGGAAACAAGAGTATCAAGCTCTCATAATTGAAGGTAGGCAACAGTGGGCCAGAATCGTGGTATGGGGCATCCCCTGCCACCCCCTCACCACCCTCCAAGAGGGGAGACCCCAGCACCAGGTAGTGGAGTCTCACAGGGCAGAGGACGAGGAGGGCAAATAGCGAGGAAGGTGGGGCAGGGAGGAGCCACAAGAATGCATTGCCAGGGCGACAAAGGCAGGATCCCTGGGTGGTGCCGGAGTGCCACGGAAAGGAAGGGGGAACACCCCTAGGACTCACAGTCACCACAAAAAAAACTGATATATACATACTGTGCATCCAGGAGTTCAGAGCAGGCTCTCATCCGATTTGGCCACTATTGTGGTGAGGTATCTTCCCCAGTCAGGAGGTGAGGCAGGCTCATCATGACCTTTACCGAGTCTGCGCAGCGTGTCCTTTTCAACCAATATCCCAGCACGTAAATATGTGAGTCACAGCTGTAAGGGAGGGGAGAGGTTCAACTTTCAGCATATGGCTCTCTGCCACTTAGAAAGAATTAGTGCCAGATTGAATAACTTGCTGGGGAATTTACATTTACTACTACCGCAGTAGGACCTAATAAACAATGTGTTGCATCTTTTGCGAGGTAGTAGCTCAGTGCATCCAAGATGTTAGTAAATATCTGGTAGCAGTAGGCGCCTTTTAGAGGGGGAAATCCCTCATCATGTGGGCAAAGTCTGCAGTGTCAGATGAGCCACGGGGCAGGCATCCTTGGTGCCTGCATACATTTGGGCTATTCATGTGGAATTGAATTGGTTATATGTAAGAGTAGAGTTGGTGGAGACCCTATGCATTGTGCCCATTGCTTATCTGCAAGCATCACATCCAGCACAGACTCCCAGTAAGCCCTTAGAGGCGGGAGCGATGCGCCCATATCACTGCTTATAGTACTATAAAGGCAGGTAATAGCCCATCTGGCCCCACCATGTATGAGTAATACCTGCAGAATATGAGAAGTCTCTCGTTAATCACGTGTCCTATGCCACAAATGGGTTGTGAGGGCAGCATAAAGTAGACATCCATCAGGCCCTCAAAGGTGTATAGAACCTAGAAATTGTCTTCCCATGTGGTGAGGCCCATTGGGCTAAAATTGTTTCGCAACCCAAGTGCAGAGCAGCCAGGCATCGCACAGAGTGGCAGGCCCTGTCTGTTGGGAGTCTGTGTACAACGCTTAGTGGTATAGGCGCCTCAGCAGGATCTGGCCACCCACTTAAGGTTGTTCTCGCCCTCTTTAGGGACAGCCAAGTAACCATCTCAACACCTCAGCTGGGGATTATATTATTAATCAATGTCCTAGTTCTGACATGCCTTCTCCAGCAGCTAGAGCATCTGCAATTCAATTGGGCCACTGCATAGTAATACTTGTAGATCTGAAAGAGAGAATTCTTTATAGATTCCTTACCTTGTAAATTACCCCCAGGCGTCAGACTGGATCCGGAGAATTTTTTTGTTGGCAGTACCCCTGCGCGTCGAAAGGTGGCTTCGCGTTCGTTGTTGGTGTCGTGGTTGCCAGGATGACGACGCAGCAGCTACTTAGACTTTGCCTTCGCACGCTGACGTCAGTTCGTCCTTTTTCCACTCCAGCCAGCGCAGATCCGGAGAGAGCAGTACCTCCAGTACATCTAACGCAGCAGCAAGAATACATGTTTAGGCATCACTTAAAATTACAGTACTTATCATAGCTGATAACAGTTATAATGCATTGCAATTAAAGCCCCTAAAAGGCATCACAGTTATAATCACATGATTAAGCATATTCAGCCACGCACCCTAGCAGGAATGTCCTGCAACATAACTCCAATTTGCTTATAACTTCACATTACACATGTGACTTTCAGTCCCTCAAAAGAATTAACCTTAGGTAAATGCACTTCTTGTGCGACGGAATCTCTTCACCTCCAGGGAATGCCCTTCTCCAGACATCCCCAGCCCAGCCTTTCACACCTTTGTGCAGTCCATAACGCACCCCCAGCTGAAGAACAAATGTTCCAGCCACAGGATACTGTTGACGCATCACTGAGCCCTTAAGAGGTTGTTTCTTTCAAGTCCCCCAGAGACTTAGGGGGCGACTTCACCTCTTTGTGGTGGGGGAGACTGCATTGCTCCTTCAGCTCCCTCTGCACCTTTGCACATCAACAGTGGTGGCCCCATCGTCCTGGGGCTACCACAGGCCGAGATAGCCAGGTTTCCTGCAGGCCTTCCCAGGCCCTGCAAAGCATTATTGGGCATGTTTGCTTAATTGCTGCATAACTTAGCAGCGGCTCTGGGATAGCTGCACTGCCATCGGTGGTGGCCTCTGCTTCTCTCCTCTTCTCAGGTGCCTGACCCCACCCGGCAAACTCACATTTCAGGATTAGTGGGGAGGTGATAGCAACTTGGGGAGCGGAACCCCGGTCTCTCCAGCTGGCTCCCCGCCTGCCCCGCATCGTCGTATGTGGCCACGCCTCTATTCTGATCTGCCCGCTCCTGCGGGAAGACCCGGAGATGGCTCCTTGTTGGCGGGTCCTCGGGGGAGTGCTGTCTTACTCCCTCACCTTCCTCCTACCACTTGGGAGTGCTGCGGCACTCCCCCTCCTCTCGGTGTCACTGGGGCCCAGTGTTGAAGGTCCTGGGCCTCCTCCAGGAGGTCTTCACAAGGGGCGCAACAGCGCTACCTGACTTCGACCTGACTCGCCGTGTGGGAGTGCGTCTGCACTTCCCCTTCCACCCTGCTGCCACTAGGGGCCCAGGGTTGGGATTCCCGGGCCCCAGAATTCTTCATGGGGAGCGTGACAGTGCTTCCCGGCTTCAACTTCGGCGGGCCTGAAGTTGGAGGTCCCAGGCCCCTTGAGCTCATCACGGAGAGCGCGATGGCGCTCCCCGACTTTTTCTTTTTTCTGGAGCAGCCCACGGGACCTGACCCACCCCGGGGGTACATCAAGGACCAGTGGAGGAGCCCCCGCACTTCGTTGTCGGTCCTCTCAGAGGTCAAAGGTGGCCTACCTTCTGGGGGGGAATATCTGGGCCCCAAGCGGCTGATTTGCACAATTTTCTTCTTGCTCCTGATGGCTAGCTCTAGCCATCTGTAGCCCTTTCGTTCACCCTCCTAGCCTCCAAGAGGGTGAACTCAGCAGGTAGCTGTCTTCACTGGCTCCCTGTGCCAGCCTTTCACCTGGCTCTCCTCCTGGGCCACTCTTCTCCTTGCGCAGAGGCCCAGGCTTCTCCTCACTGGTCCTGGACTCCCCCACAGGTGCAATCCAGGTTCCTGGGACAGTCAGGGGGGTCTTCCTTCCAACTCCCTCTGGCGCCAGGCTCCAGCACCAGTCTTCCTCAGAAGACTTCACCCCAGAAAGCGCTCGTCTTCCTGTCCAAGACCTTTCAAAAGAATTTGGAGGGGGCTGGCAGGAAGGCTCTATCCTGCAGCGATATATCACCTCTCGGCCCCTGCTCCCTCCTTCCTACATAGGCCTCTGGGATAGTTCAAAATGTCATTGTCCAGGGGTCTCATGCCACATGGTCTTTGAAAAGCTCCCTTCCCCCCATTGCTGCCTTCTTTCCAGAGCAGCTTGATACCTGGCACCAGGTGACATCTGCTGGTGGATAACCTGCAGCTCCAGCCACCATCTCTCCTTCTTGGAGAGGAGACCTTCGCCCTTGGAATGCCTGCAGTGAAGGGCTAGGCCTCTGATGCTACAGCTTGGGGAGGAAGGTCATTAATTCAGCCTGGCAGAGTCAGACCCAGCCGGGCTCTGGCTATGAGCTGTGTCAGAGGAATATGACATTTCTGGATGACCCATAAGCAGTACAGACATGGCTTTGGACTCAGCAGAATATTTCTTTTCACACAACTTACAGTGTACTTTGGTGCGTGTATGGAATTTGTAGGACCTGGGGAAGTGAAACTACCCCATGTGGTCCCATCTTCATAGGAGGATAATGGAGTGTTCCTTCAGTGAAAACAGTAAAGCACACTGACTTTCCCTTACATATGTCTTCCCATAGTATAAAACCTATTCCATGTCACCACCCAACTCTGCCTAATTCCTGCCACACCATTCTACCGGTATCTGCTCCTGGGCTGTGTACTCCAGGAATCTCCCAGCGCAGCCCCTACACATGTGCACACGCATGTACACACGTGTCTGGATGTAACCAGCCCAGTGCCCTTTACTCTGGTTGCAGCGCAACTATCATCATGGGGACACCGGTAATATCCACATACAGTCTCTTTCATCATGAGTTCACTTTGGGTGAGATCCAACTTATGAGGTTCCCCAACAGTAAAAGCTCATTAATAAGGTGTTCAAAAAGCAAAAAATTTGGGCTGCTCAGATGGTCAGAAGCACCTTCTAACAGCGATATAATCTTACCTCTTGATATTTTGTTCAGTGATGTTTTTGATGCGGTATTATGACATTATTAAAAATGTAATGTTCTGAGATACAAGCAAGGTTGACGTCCTGTGGATAATGCACAATAGTAATGACATTTTGATGTTTGGTCCTCGCAGTGCTCTTGGCACCAATCCGTTGCATTGTGATTGCAATCTACGCTGGCTGTCTGAATGGGTGAAGGCTGGGTACAAGGAGCCTGGCATTGCCCGGTGCAGTGGGCCAGAAGATATGACCGACAGACTACTTCTCACAACTCCAGCCCACCGTTTCCAGTGCAAAGGTTGGTATACACAAGCATTGTCTGCATGTTTGGGCTTAAATCTCTGAGAGGATGTTGGACACTTTGTGCAACCTGCACAGCGACTCAGTTACAGTTCATGTGCTTTCAGTGATTACATTCTGTGTCAATTTTAATGTATTTATTTCTGCCCTGCCTCTTTTTTCTTGAATAAACAGTTAAATGTATGCAAACTACTTTTGCATTCTTAATAAAATTACACCTTCTAAACAAAGTTTAGTGAGTTTGGATTCATAGACTATTTTTGTCATGCTTGTACGGCACCAGATTATGGTGGCCAAAACATTATTTTACAAAAATATTCTGCCTTAAACATCATTTACCTAAACAGTATCCAATTGGAGTTAGTAATATAAATGTTATACCCAATGGGATGATATTTTTCTGAATCATATTTAAGAAACAATATTTATGTAAGATGATATTTCTGTAAATGTTAGTCGTCACGCACCCATTATACGGTTGTTGACAATCCCCTGTGGTGCTAACCCTCCTGTCTTAGTAGTAAGGGAGGGGTTAGGCATCTCCTGTCATGACTGTCCGTGGAGAATTCACAGACTATAATCCAGAAGTATTTATTTAAACTTCCCAGCCTGTCACTCTTTATTTCCAATGAGAATCAACATTAATGTTCCCGAAAAAATGCAATGTCCCAATATATTTAAGTAATGTAATTGGAAAATAGTTCTTTCATGTCTGTAGTGGGGCAGGGACGTGGTTGTTCCACTAAAATATGCACTTACATTTAAGGTAAAAACAAATGGGTACATGTTGGCCTACATATAACAGGCTACCGTCTACCATGCCTATTTATTTACACATTTTCGGGTATTCACAATACACAGTAGGAGTGTGATTGGAAAAGGATTTACAGAGCTATATTTCCTGTCCACCATCCTGGGTACATTGAAACACTGGGAAAGAGGACAGACAATTGGAGTCTGAATAGTGAAATGTGGGAAGGTAAACATTTTTCATTTTTGTCCATGAAAATGACCATGTTCTACTTAAAAAAGTAGTATCCATACAAACCCATAAAAGTATATCATTTACAGTCTAGGGCTGGGATGACACTTGTTCCAGTCAGTGGTGTAATGAAACTTGAGGGGGTCACCCTACAAAGTAGATGGAGGAGGCCGACCAAGCTCCCAGTCAGGAGCTCTCGAGCCAGGGACCTGCCTCCTCTGCATAGTGCCGGAATGGCCCCCCTTGAGCTCGAGGCCCATCAGCACCTGGTAGATATGCTTATTCCCCTGGTTCCAGCTTTTTATAAGATTACATTTCCACGTATTTGTATGGATGGAAAGGTACTGCAGACTGTTTCTGAATACCCACAAATGTACGTCTAGAGCTGTTCATTGCATTTTACATGACTGTCCCTAGAATGTGTGACGTCACTTCCCCTTTTTTGCACCTGTAAGTCAGTGGCAGCTGGCAGGGAATGGGGGTGGTGAGGTAACAAAATATTTTTTTTAAAACACTTACCTCCTCACGGCTGCCTCCATTTCTCCACCGTCGTTGCTTCGCTGATGAGTCCTGGAAACACACAGGCTCCCCTAAGCAAATCACAACACCGCAATGCAGCATTGTGATTGGTGTGAGCGCTGTAGTTTGGCACTCAGACGGGGACTGGGAGCCTGGGCATGTTCTCCATCCAGGCTGTGTATTAAGGCCTGATAGAGAAAATGCTAAGTGCCCATGACTGTCTGGCCGGCCCCAGACGGCGGGCCAAATCATCATGCGCACTCGAGTGCATCAACTGCTCCTACCCCTGTGGCACCAGCCCCGCCCTGCCCTACCTCAGCCCCATAGCTCGGAAAAATAAAATGATAATAACGATATTATCATTTTAAATTTCCTTTTTCTTGCCCTGAGAGCAGTGGGGCGATGCTTCTCTCCCTTAGCGGAGGAGCAGCCCCTGCTGTAAATTCAGTTCAGGTGAACACACGATTTAGCAGTCAGTCCTGAAAGTGTGGTGCATAGTCATTGTCAAATTATTTTAATACACCCATATCTGAAAGGGAAACTGTTAAAACACATGAATAGATCACTTCAGAAATATAGATACATGCATGCACACAAACACACCGAACGTACCTCTCCCATGAAGTACAATATCAATAAGTGAACTGCATTTGTTATCAAGAGAGGCGTTTCTGTCCTGGATTCATCGCTCGTAAAATTAACAATGTTACTAAAGTTAGAAGGGCAACAGAAGGCAATTTTATGCCAGTGTTTCTGCCAATGTATTATGTTGATCTAGAGTATCACTTGAACATTAGATTGGAAGTGGGTGGATAATCAATCACTGTTCAGGCCCCTCGCAGACAGCTGGCAATGCAGTCTGTGCCTGATAACTGTCCAGACCTGCTGGTTAGCACATTCCTCACATTAATGTCACAGCATTGTGCTAATATGCTTTATCATATAATGCCAGATGTTTGATTTCGGGGATTGGTTCACTAGGTTACATCGCATCTGTGCTATTTAGGTGAGTGCAACAGTACCAGGCTTATAGCATGTGCTAGGGATTTCCACCAAACTATTTTAAAAAGACCTGTGTATTGGATAGTTAATTCACATGTTTACAATGTTAACTGTTTTGTTCGATTTTAGTTCTTCGAGTTGGTTTTAGAATCAGCACGTTATGTTTCTGCTGCACGTTGACAAGGCACCTGGAGCTTCACTTACCACACAAGCAGGACAGGTTCTACCACAACGACATCATGATGTTTAATACAAAATGTTAACAAGCATTCGAAGTACAATAGGTCTCGCATTTATGAAACTCACGTAAATGCGATACCTATTGCATTGCAAATGCTTGTTTGTTAAACCGCCCCATTCCTTAGATAATCCACCATTAAAGTGAAAACCCGGTACGGAGCTCTTTTACCAAAAAAAGCATTTATTTGTGAAGTGTGTGAATTTTGTGTAAAAGCGCCCATGCTACAATATCACATTACTGTCGACTGTGCCCCTTTCCTTAGATGCGCTCATCTAAGGAAAGGGGTGCATCCGCCATTAAAGTGTGGAATGGGGACGTTTAAAAAATAAAAGTTTATAAATAGTAAAAAAAAATACATGCGACCAGGCACGGCCACCACTGAATGACCGTGTTGTGTTGTGCTATGAAAAAAACAATTTGTAGCGTTGCAGGAGTGCGTCTCCTGCCTGCAACAGCAAGCAGGAGAACCCCATTTAAGCAAATAGTGTTCGGGGGCTGTAATTAAAGCCTACTGAGTAATACCAAATGTAACAGGGGGTGTCCACAAGGGAGGTTACAAAATGAGACGAGGGACTACTAAGCCTATTGACCATTAAACATCTACAGTTTCCAAAGGACAATTACACAAGCCAATA
Organism: Lissotriton vulgaris; assembly: GCF_964263255.1. NCBI lineage: Eukaryota > Metazoa > Chordata > Amphibia > Caudata > Salamandridae > Lissotriton > Lissotriton vulgaris. The sequence goes on along the minus strand of NC_141695.1, from coordinate 997,878,857 downwards.
AAAAATATGGGCAGAGAGTGGGTGGAGCTCCAAGTCCATACCTTAATACAGCATGTCTCGCCTGGCAGTGCATGCTCTGCCCAGGCTCGACCTAAAAACACAGATGGAGCAAAAACAGGTGAATAGGATCACAAAATAGAAAAACATGTACGATCTGTAAACATGTTACATAAAGAATCTCAAAAGTGTTAATCAGGCCCTTACCAAACCCTGAATATAATGTTCTTGAATTTCATAGCAGTAGCAGGCGGCGCCATTGCGATTCACCGTGCATACGGGCTCGGACCCACTTGACTCAGCCAGCAAATCAGTGATACATCATTGAGCACTTCCACTTTGAATGGCATTAACCTCATGCGCGCTAGCGTTATTTTGCTCGCATGCTGGGATTTTGGGAATCGCACTTTACATGACGAGCTGGGCTCGGCATCAGCGTGCGAGGAGGCTACGCCATGTGTGGAAGGGGTTAAAATAGACTTCAGTGTTAATCATTACTATTAAAGCAGACATGATTGCTGCTCAGCAATCAGAATTACGGTACACTGGGTGGGGGAAGCCAGCCTAGTCAGCTAGCTCTGCCCTGAGATACCAGGATTCTCTTGAACCATGTCCTCTGCAGGTAAAGTCAATAAAGCCGACTCCCACCTAGGTATTCATGGGTGTTGCTTGAAAGCCACTGCAGCTGTTCCAGGCTCAGCATGTTATGAGTAGAAGTCAGAGAGACCATCCAGAGGAAGTCAAAGGACTGTCCTGCTTGTGTTTGCCAAATTGTTCCTGTCCAGGTTCTTCTGGCTTAAGTACAACAAATACAGAAAAATAAGGTTCCAAAATCGAGATAGGAAGGTGACAATCTGTCAGAAACAGGAGCACCTGCTCCCTGTGCTATTAGAAGAGGTATGCTGCAACCATACCTCATAAACCCCTATATCTGTGACATGAGAAAGAGTGGAGCGAAGAGGGACAGACACACCACTTCCAGCTTTGCTGAAAGGAGACCACCAAACATGAAGAGTGAAGCCCCACACATGCTGACATTAGGCAGTGGGAGGGGGGCACGTGCCACTTACACCACCTTGCACCTCCAAAAGTGTACAAAGCTTCCCAGGCGGCCAAGACACCCACCAGAGTACTCTCCATGTGCCTGGATCCAGAGGGCCACTTTGTGACCATCTGATTTGAGGAAGATGCATTCTACCTCATAATACTGTGCCTGTGGGTGCTGGATACCAGGTTGTGCAGCATCCTGCCATTCACTTTAGCATCTATCAAGGCACTGAGTCCCGGCTGAAGGTTAAATGAATGTGGAAGTTGGCATGCATGCGGTATGTTAGCCCTGCTTCCACAATCCCCATTGATTAATGCTAATGGCTTTTAGTGAAAGCCGGTGCTGATTGCACGCGGTTATCTTTTGCTACATAACAGGATCTAGAAGGGGCAGATAAGGAGCTCCATTCAGCGGCCTCCTTGAATGTGTTCTCAGGTGAAGCCAATCAAGACTTACACGGTCACCCAGGATGTGACCGGGAAAGGATAGTTTATTTTTGGAAATATTTCAAAATAGAAAGAAGCTTGTAAATTCTCAATTAAAGCTAAAGAGGAAGAAGCGTGACATATTTGGCATGCTTCAAACAACTTCATACACTCTAATTTTGAAAAAGTGGAATTATTTGTGACTTAAATATTATTTAAATGTTAGCTTTTTCGTTGTGCTTAGAACAGAATTTAGGAAAAAAGTGGCTTTATAGCTCCAGCTTGCTATTTTGAACTCCTAGCTTGCTTCAGAGAAGCTCAAGCTTGCTCCTTCAGCTAACTCACAACACCAGTAGTTCCCTGACGAGAATTATGGCTCACCAATAAAATGTTGTCCAATGCACCACTTACACTGATAAAAAAAATGAGTCATTTTGTTTCTGTCCTTTTCGAAAAAGCAGAAAATTGACCTGAAAAGCATATGTAACTCATGTTTTAGAAGCAATATAACTAATTAGAAAATATCCGAAATTTGTATATTTTTACTTTGCTTTAATTACCTCCCTAGCACCCTGTAAGACCCATATAACGGCAATGTGTCTGGATGTTCATGACAATTAGATTGCCGTCCTACACTTTCATTTCCTTTGCTTTGGCCTTACTGGTTAACTACGCTCCTGGAAGAGCAGCAACTACATTGGAAGCAATCACAGTGAGGCTTGAAACACAGCTAGAGAGTTGCTTGAGCATAAAAGCCCTGCAGAAGGCCAGGAGAAGCAGAAGGTATTTAAAGCGAGCTTTTCCCATTTTAAGTATTTTGTCCAACACATTCATTAAACCCTTGTACCTTACATCCCTATTTCAGGTCCCATGATAGAGCAGCTTCAAATAAGCACTAGGCAGAAAACAATTTTCCTGAACAGAGGTATAGATTAAAGAAAGTCTTTATGGGTCAAAAATGTATATCTTTGAGATTGATCAAAGCTCAAGAAAGACAAGACACCACACACACACACACACACACACTTACTTGAGCACATACCTGCCATGGTCTTAGAATGGCACACCAGCTTTAATGCTTTTAGGAGTTGGGCAAGGGGGTTAATATGGGAAATGCCTTTTACAAACAGCGGTATTTTGTATTTCTGGCAATGACCGTGGCTCGATTAGTTATAGCTTCTGAGTGGCTCGCCCCAGAACCTCCAAGGTTTGATTCTTGGCGCATTAAAATGTCTTAGCAAATTTAGAAACAAGCCTATATGCGATAAAAGGTACTAGGAAACGAAAATTAGGAGAATCTATATGGGGAGCACTTGCACTTTAAAACTGGTCAGCAGTAGTAAAGTGCCAGCAAAATCGAAACCCAGCACACAGTCAAAAACCGGAAGTCAGAGGCAAAAAGACAGGACTACTGCTGACCAGTTTTAAAGTGCAAGTGCTCCCTATCTAAAATATATTGGTAATTGGTTTCTCCATGATTGACCTATTTGATTTACTAGTAAGTCCGTAGTACAGAGCTCCAGGTGTGCCCAGGGCCTGTAAATCAAATGCTACTAGTGGGCCAGCAGCACTGATTGCGCCACCCAGATAAGTAGACCTGCAAATATGAATCAGGCCTGTCAATGCAGTGCCTGTGTGTACAGTGTTAAACTGCCATTTCGACTCAGCAAGTGCACCCACTTGCCAGGCCCAAACCTTCCCTTTTATTACATGTACGGCACCCCAAAGGAAGGCACTAGGTAGCCCTATGGGCAAGGTGCAATGTATTTAAAAGGTAGGACATTTACTATTGTGTTTTACATGTTCTGGTAATGAAATAATGCAAATTTTGTTTTTCACTACAGCAAGGCCTATCTCTCCCAGAGGTTAGCATTCAAGCTGCCTGGTAACATCTTGCAAGGGTATTTTTCAAGTTGGAACTGATAGGAAATTGGAGTTTGGTGTCCCTGGGCTTACAATCTAAAAATACATATTTTAGTTAAATTGCTGGTCTGAAAATGCCACTTTTAGAAAGTTGGCATTTTCTAACAGAGTCCATTTTGGAGTAACCCAGAAAGGGAACCCCTGGGGCTTACAGGTACAGACATTCAACTTACCCTGAGTCTCTCAGCCTGGAAGGCCTTATATTAGTGGCACAGGAAGGCCTCTAGCTAGTGACAGAGATCATTTGTTTTGGGGGGGGTTTGATCAGTTTCATTGTTGGGTTATTAGCAAATGTTCTTTTCACTACATCTGAGGTAATCAAAGTGAAATCCCTTCCCACACCATTCCTCAGGCCCATGTGAAATATCAAAGATGCTTTGTGGTGAAAATTGTTTTAAAAAATGAAAGGTGATTCTCCCAAAACCCCAACTTGGAACAGGAGCAAGGCCTTCATTCTAATCTGACACTAATTGTTTCATTATTCTGTGGGCTAGTGTCTGGATATCTTCAGTGTAACCAGATTTGATCGCAGATTAATCAACATCATGTGAAAATCGCATTGTTTGTCAGGGGCTGAAATGAAATTGTGCAGCATTTGTGGGAGATGTATTCTGGCACTCACCATGTGACTTTCGGGATTCGCAGGCCCTGTTGACATCAGCATTGCGGCGAAGTGTAACCCCTGCCTGTCCAGCCCGTGCAGAAACAACGGAACGTGCAATAATGACCCCGTGGAATTCTATCGCTGCACTTGTCCCTATGGCTTCAAGGTAGAAACTTGTGTAGTATGCATGCACTTTTTTTAATATTAATCTTTATTATGTGCAAATATTTAGTGTCACAACAAATGCTATTTATTCCAAAGTCTTCCTTGTTACCAACAAAGTACAACACAATCGCTTGTGATGCAAGCAGTCATTTCCTGCTAATCAACAAGTGGAAAGGAAACTCACGTCTGCACCCATTCCTTTCTTGGCCTCTTTGAAGTCACTGCTTACTGTTATGTGAATAATTACAATTGTGCCAGACAGTTTAATAATGAAGAAATAACAGATTTGAAGTTGCATCCTCCAGGTGTGGAACCCAACTATCATAGGTAGATTATAGCCAGTTATAAATATTGTTTCCTAAACATCACCTACAAAAATAATGTCCTTTTAGAGTAAATAATGGTAATTCTACACCCCACTGGACAGCATTTTTGTAAACGATATTTAGGACACAAAATGATGTTAGAATATATTTCTGTATATGATTGACAACTTTTCTACTACTGAATGCCTCCTCAACTTTGTATCCAATCTGAAGCCTCATTTTCAGCTTCTGAACTCATGTTCCTAAGAACCTCATGGTGATTTTGACCAGAAAACAAGGACATTGTTTCTGCTCGTTAAGACTCCACCACACACAGTTTAGTATCCTTAAATCAACAGGCTTAACACGGCTACTTTCCGATACATGTTCCCCACCGAAATTAGAAACCTTTATTCTTTTCAGTGCATAATTACAGAAGAGCAAACTGCTGTGCATGGGAGCAAATGTCACATCCATGTTCACACGAGCTGCAGATGAGAGGGCTGATAGTGAACTGCAGGAGCACCTGGCTACAATGCCTTTGCCTTTGCTCTTGGGGCACAGTTCACCCCAGGTTATCAGGTGCCATATGAAAATGCAGACTTGGAAACAGTTTGCTGGAAAAATGAAATACAGGCATAACGCTACATAAACTGTGACCTGCACTATATTCCAGCCGCGGTCGGTAATGGGAGTACCTGCAGGGCGTTGACATGGGGAGGGGCAGGGTGGGGGTTAGTAATGTATGGATTACGGAGCTTTACAGGTAAGTAAACATTTACATAAATAAAACGAATTTCGTTGCGGGCACTGCGTCGCATTTGGGGATGCAGTGCACACAACGAAATTTGTTTTATTTATTTAAATGTTTACTTACCTGTAAAAGCTCCGTAATCCATATATTACTACCCCCCAACTGCCCCTCCCCCTCCCTACGTCACCACCCTGCAGGTACTCCCATTACCGACCGCAGCTGCTATATTCCACGCTCTGCCTACCAGGGTTAAACACTCCCTTTCTACCTGTCTCCATATCTGGGCTCGATTAATGGCTTGTTTATTTAAGGCTTTACCAATACCTACGCAGGTCTTGGTCTCTCAGTCTTATTAAACTTGCAAAACATCTTCTTTTTAATGATTGTTTATGTGCAGAAAGGGACACCTTCCTCCACATTAACAATCAATGGCGTTTGGTGTTTCTATGTGTGCTGCACCCACAGGGGAACAGCAAAAACGAGGAAACAATCAACATTTCTCCCCATTGCATCTTTTTAAACTAGGTTTATCTGGCATTGAGCCACGTTAAGTGGCTTAATGCTGCCTTGTAAATAAGGCGAAGCCCCTATCGCCACAGGAACGTCACTAAAAGTGACATTCCAGTGGCGATTGGGGCTTGTAAATATGCCTCTCTTCTTTTCTTTTTTAAGCCTTTTCTGTGTTACGTTTCCTCTTTCTTTCTGTGTGTGTTTGTGTAGGTCTCTCGCTCTCACATATAATTCATCACAAACACCTTCCCTTTCTCTCTTTCTGTCTCTCAGCAGCCCTTTCTTCAGTTCACTTTGTGTCATTATCTGCATAAGCTTCACTGACTCTCTCACTTGTCTATTTTTCTCTCTCTCTCCCTCTCCTTCTCACTGTCCCTCTCCTCAATGGATCTCCTGCCCTCTGTCACCTCTCTCTATCTCTCTCTCCTTTCTTCCCTGTCTTGTCTTCTCCCCCCATTTTCACTCTCTCCCATCATGTCTCTGTTTCTCTCTCTCTCTGCCTCAGTACTCTCATTCTCTACCTCAGTACTCTCTCTCTCTGCCTCAGTACACTCTATCGCTCCCCCTCCCCCCCCCCAGTTATCTTTCTTAAGGTTCTAGGATATCAAAAATTTCAAAATACATATAACCCGATTCTCTCGCCGCTCCCTGCGCCTGACTGGTATTAGGTGTCTAAGGCAGGGTCTCCACGTCTAGAGGCCGCGTGCAGCGCCTGGCCTACGCAGTCATTTGTGACTTATAAAAATGCCGATCCCACACCTGAATTTTTAAAGTACCAATGAATGTTTCATGTTTACGCTCATCGGATATTCATGCGGCAGCTCGCGCCCGGTGCTGTAGTACAGCGGGTTTAAAGATTAGTAGATATTTAAGAGCCGTCACGGGACCTGGCAGGGGCCGCGTGCGCGGAATACGAACCCGTTCGGGCAGAGTCGTGACAGGCGATAGATTGAGACAGGCCTGGTTGTTAATGGGGTGGAGGGCCGAGAGGGGAGGCAGGCCAGGGCCAGTTTGATCCCAATCGATGATGGCAGGCCCAAATTTACACCAGATGGAGGGAAAGCGCTATCTGTTCTTGAGAGTGCGCTCACATTAATTCAAAAACAATACCCTGCTTCCTTCTCACCGAGCGGCCCTCCCTCCCCCTAACCTCCACATCTGGAAGCAATCCCGGCGAACTTGATAAATTGTTCTAAATCCACCCTCTTGGCGTTTGTTGTTCCTTGTTTGATGTAAACTTGCAGAGGGCCTTTTATCAGTGAAAGCGTGTTTGGCGAGTGGGAGGGGTGAAGAGCCTAGGCGAGCACTGGGAAGTAAGCAAAACAACTCACTTCCAACATATAACCCCTGTCCGTGAACCAGATGGGCTTTCAGCATCCCTGGCTTTATTGGCCTCTAAGTGAATGAGTGGAGAGTTGAGGGCTGACTGGCACTGCCATGTACAAGACAGCTGACAAGCATGGAACCTGGTTCACAAAACATTGACTTTGAGTAATTAATTGTTGGAGGTCGGCGAGTCAACAAATGAACAGGAAAAACCAAACCGGAGCCGAGGCAAGGGTCGGCTATGGCTCTAAGAGCCAGTGCATGAGCGGGAAAATATTTGGCATGTAAATCAAGCAACAAACAGCATGTTAGATTACTTCAAGATGTCTTCCAAATTTTAAAAAAAAGCATACTTTAATACACCAAAGCGTTGTATCGAGATGTATTTTTTTAAGTGATAGTTTTAAACAGAAACTGAGAAGTATTCCTTGCCGTTCCATGATGACAATGCTTTTAGTGAACTTAAAAACAAGTACATTTTCATATGTTTCCTATATGTGGCCTAGATTCTTATTATACATAGAGTCACATTATCGTCTGTTAAACACGCAAGCGTTTTGTACAGCGTTCATTCTGAACTCATGTGTCTGAAGGTGCTCTTTTAAAAAAAAAATGTTTTTATTGATTTATTGGCAGTGGAAAATTGCACAATAGCATATAAAATATAAACAATAGCTGCAAATAATATATTGCCATAATACATCGAAAAAGCAGAAGACACATAAAAAAATGAAAACTCCTATATCCAATTAGTAATTGGTAACCATAGTTTTTGGCCGAAGGCCTTTCTATTCCGACCCTTGAGTTTGTACACAGCATTTTCCAACTGATATATATTTAACAATTTAGATAGCCACTGATGGAACACCAGTGGTTCAGCATCAAGCCAGCGAGAAGTTATGCAGTATCGGTAAGATGACATCGCAATGAATAAAAATCCTTCTTCTGCAACCGTCTAAAGGTGCTCTGATGAATAAAAATGAGGTTTGGTAACACAGGACTTTCCTAGGATGCCATAATTTGGTCAAGCAGGCAAGCTGGGATTGATCACATATTTTCAATTTTCACGCTTTGCCATTCATCTAGTAGATGACATGAAAAAGTTTAATGTTTGTCCTTAATCTTAGAAGAGATTAGCACTTTAGTGACAGACAGAAACCCCATTTTATTTTTGGTAGTTTCACGTAGTGTCAACCTTGCCCAAGGGCATAGAGGCGCTGCACAACAGACACAGTCCACCTTACAAGTTTTTGCTATGACACACAGAGATTCACCGGGATTTACTAGATGGGGGACCCATGGTGGGATTCAGACCTTGTTCCCCATGTTACACGGTCAGCAATTGTAAGCTTCACGTCGCATGACCTTTCTTGAAAACTCAACGTATTTTGGGTTTGAGATTCCAAGAGGACCTCGAGCTGAGCCAGAGTCAAGCATCCGGCTCGAGCTTTCAGGTGCCACACACCTCTAGTGATTGTCTCTTACTCCAAGCTTAAGTATGGCTTATTCGTGTATGTGTGTAAATGTTATTTGTAAAGCCCAAACCTGTCCAAAAGGCAGCAGAGCACGATACAGTGTCAATAGCAAAGACACAGTCAACAATGAGTGATTGGCGCAGAAACCTTTCAGTATCAGTGATTCCACAAGATTGGCCTGAGATACTCAGACAGTGGCAATTTGAACATGACTCTCCTGCCAAATACAAATACTTTTCAAGTTTGTTCAACAGTCACATGTTATTGTTTTCCTGATTACGACTGGGCATGTGATGTATTTAGAGTGATTTGAAAGTAATTAAGCTTGTATGATTGTTATTAAGAACAAACATTAACAGCAACTCCTCTTTACTTTGTAGTTCTTAATTGAATGCACAAATTTAAGGATCTTGCTTTTGGAAGTTTTTTGTGGTACAAGGCATGTTGCGAATCATCCCGCTTGAAATTTAGACGTGTCACAAGTGGAGTAAAATAGTGACTTGTTTAAACTAGCAATATGGGATAAAAACTACAGAAGTAATTGCGATTGTGCCTGCTGCTGAGTCTGACGGGCACTGTGCTTGGTACATACAAATGAGACATGTGGAAGACTTCTAGCTGTCAAAGACCCGGTTAACGGGGTTAGCTCCATGGTACAACGGCACCACCTACTGGAGTGACTAGGTTAGGCGAAGGGTATAGGGGGTTTACAGACTTCAGACCAGCCATGGCCTTATTTTGCCCTGCTTTTCTCACTAAGTAATAAGAGCTGTTTTCCATGTTCTGCATCATCACTCAATAAAAACTCACAATGGATGTACTGTGACTGTTGCAAGTTCGGTACAGGTGGAACGGACTGGTGTGCTACGTTGGTTTAGACAACCTATATTTTGTATTTATTAGTATAAGCTTTTTTAGCCGCCCATGGTAGAAAGTTAGAGGCCGCTATCTCCAAGCAGAATGTACAAGGTGATGTTTGGCTTGGCTGGACTTCAGAAGCAGAATTGAAAAAATTGCAGTAAAAGCCTTTGCCTTCCTCTTCCTGAATGTTTTTCTTAACCGAAGAACAGAAAAGAAGGGCTACCTTCCAGCACCTAATACCTTTGGGAATCTGATCCTCTTTTTGAACAGGCAGGGATGGGCGTCCATTTACAAGTGGCCTCTTAATTCAGATGGAACAGCAACTGCCCGGCCAGTTGGAATTAAAACTTTTTTACTATCACGTAGAGAAAACTGCTGCAATACCTACGTGAAAGTCTGCTGGAAAAATGTGGGAATATCCTGGAAATCAGATTGTAATTATGGTGTCCTCAGTTATTTCTCATTCTCTAGTGAATGAGAAACTACAACTTCTACTCTAATGGGTCTAATTTTCCAATTCCCTGGAGTTACCAGTACCTCAGGTATTGGTAACTCTGGGGGTAGAACAAATCTAGCCCATTTTCAAGGTCACTCGCGAAGAGATCCGTAGTACTTACAGTCTCCACCCAAGCATCAGGGTGTGTCCCCAAAATATCGAATCAACACTATCAATGTGACTGAATATTGAGGACAGAATATAAAAAATAAAATATCAAAAGATAAGCACGTCTAGCTTTGATGTATCTAACTCATCATGTGTGTGCCTATGCTTTACATATATACCTTAAAGGTATGTAGCTGTGGAATTAGGAATGGTACCTCTATACTTCCCAATATGCACTTAGCTTTCGAAATTGTGTCCCTCAGTATTCTGTCCTCAGTACAGGTATGCCACGATATTGTTGGTGTCAGTATTCAGAAGCACAATCATCATCAGTCTCTCTTCTTGGGATGCTGCACAGGTACTGAGCATTTACATTGTATGTGTGTTAAAGGAGCTTGATGTTGATTCTAAAGTTAAACAACACATAAAGGATTGGTGGAGATGGATACCTGGGTAGGATATCACCCTGCTTAAATGATAAGATAGCTGATGTACCAACACCCATATTAAATGTGTTCATGAATACCCAGTGCTGAATTGTGAACCAGTGGTTGCAGGTGAGGGTCAACAAAGCAAACACAAGGAGATGATAGACGGAGCGCTGAAACTTTTCAGACACTCGTCCCCAGTCACAGATCTTGGTTGAATCCATCATCATTCTTTAGCTCACTTCGCCATCCCAGTTCAGACTTGCTATGTGCAAATCAGTCTTGACGACCAGCACTATTATTTTAGGGACCATGACATATTTTTCATCAACAGCCTTTGACCCAGACCAAGAGTGAGAAAGGCAGGAAAAGGGGAAAGGAGGAGAAAGAGAATGATGGAAAAAACAGTGACAAAGGGAGAAAAAAGGGATGGGACTGAGATAAGTGGGCATTGAGAGTCTGATGGTGGGTGAAAGACTTATGTGGTGAAATTAAGACTAAAAACTCTTGGGATTTGGCAACTTCAACGCTCGGCCATGCAACAGGCGGGCATCCAAGGAAAATCTAGGGACTTATTATTTTACATTTTAAACACAAGACCTGATTTAACCAGCCAGGAAATCTGGTGAGTAAAATCACTCTGGGAACTGCTACAAGTCCAATTCTGCGCTCCTCTCTCTTGCTGGGAAACACCCTCTTATTCCTCAGCTGCGGCCCGTGAAGGGAGTTCTGGTGGAGCAGAAAGGCGGGGCAGGGGAGGGGCAGGGCGGGGGGTGCTAAAAGCATCAATATGGATAATTAGAGGTAAGTACAAAATTTAATGAATAAAACGAATTTCGTAGCGCGCGCTGCATCGCATTTTGCCATGCAGGGCGCCTTTCTGCCCCACCGGAACTCCCCCCAAGGGCCGTGGCTGTTATTCCTTCAGTCACCTTCTCGACCCCATCTTCTCCCCACTCACATTTAGCACCTGCTCAGATGAGGTGCAAAGTGAGAAATGTGGCCATTAATCCTTACAAAACTGTGAATTCTATGAGCAATTCTGACTGGAAATAGATAGATATTCCCCATTCCGTAGGGATTGTCTAGTGATAAATAATAATTATCCATATTTGTAAAGCACAAACATATTTCACCCCTTAAGGTTTTAAGGTCCTAGGGGCCATCTGAGAGATTAAGTGAGCTATTGCCCAGAGTCACATGACGCTAAGCTGAGCTTAGCTGCCGACGGGTATCGAACCGTGAGCCCCGGGCTCTACAGTCAGCTGCTCTGGCAGCTGTGCCACACCTCTCCCTAGTGATAGTTGTTGTTAGGTGCAATAATATTGTACAGAATCATTCACTCTCCCACCTGTTATCTCTTCACCTAACTACGCCTAATTCATAATCAGGGAAGATATTTTAGTTTAAACTTTACATAGTATGAGTTCAATTTGTCAGGTGTTGTTGTTGGTGCACCATTTCTGTATGATATTTCTAATTCAAAATGCAAGATACTGCTGCACATTCACTCCTAACAAGTGTAGCATCTTTGGATGGAGTGGACTGAGATGAAAAGCATTGATTAAACCCTTTTAAAGTAAGTACATAAACTGAACGCAATCTTCCAAAGAAAGGGTAAGGGTGTTATTAAGCTACACCCCATTTTGAGTTTCTGACTTTCACAATATTGTAGGTCCCGCCACAGGGCAGTTATTGTTCAACCCAAGCGGAAGTTTCTTTAATAGTGGAAGCACTCTTAAATGAGAACCTTTTGCTGGCCTGTTGCATTTAAACAGCTGAGTAGATAGGTTCTGTGACCCTAAAATATTTGTATTGATAAATGCTTTGGTAATTGACCATTTCCCAGAATTCCCACTGCCAGGAGGCTGCCAGTTGCAAATAATAGGGAGAGCCTTACAGGGATTCTAACCTAAGATCTATAGGAAATATGCATTTGCAATGCAATAGGTCTTGCATTTATGCGAGTTTGAGCTATTGACATTGCAAATAAGGCTTAACATTCTGTGATTCTGGGCAAATCACTCAATATCCCTGTGCCAACAAAAAACGAATATGTCCTTGTGTAATGTGACTGGTGCTCATGTAAAGCGCTCCTATACCATGGGGTCAAGTTTGCGCTATATAAAATTGTAAAAAAACAATGAAAAATGGTAGCCAAGGTAAACAAGCACTGGCGTTGCCAATAGGTCTCGCATTAGGAAAGTTGGAGCTATTGGTTTTGTAAATGACAAAGCCCTTTATGTTTTAAAAATGATAAAAAAATAAAAGGCATTGTTATTTGCAATAGTAATGGCTCCAACTTTCCTACTGCGATACCTATTGGGAACGTGAGTGGTGTAGCGTGTGTGAGTGGCGTTGCGTGTGTAATTGGCGTTGCATGTGTGATTGGCGTTGCGTGTGTGAGTGGCGTTGCCTGTGTGTGTGGCGTTGCCTGTGTGAGTGGTGTTGCGTGTGTGAGTGGTGTAGCATTTGTTATTGTTGTTGCATGTGTGAGTTCCGTGTCATGTGTGAGTGGCGTTGCATTTGTGTGTTGCGTGCGTGTACGAGTGGCGTTGCATGTGTGAGTGGCGTTGCATGTGTGAGTGGCGTTGCATGTGTGAGTGGCGTTGCATGTGTGAGTGGCGTTGCGTGGGTGAGTGGCGTTGCGTGGGTGAGTGGCGTTGCGTGGGTGAGTGGCGTTGCGTGGTTGAGTGGCGTTGCGTAGTTGAGTGGCGTTGCGTGGTTGAGTGGTGTTGCGTGGTTGAGTGGCGTTGTGTGGTTGAGTGGCGTTGGGTTGTTGAGTGGCGTTGCATGGTTGAGTGGCGTTGCATGGTGGAGTGGCGTTGCATGTGTGAGTGGCGTTGCATGTGTGAGTGGCATTGCATGTGTGACTGGCGTTACATGTGCGAGTGGCGTTGCATGTGTGTGTGGCGTTGCGTTGTTGAGTGGCGTATAATAAAAAAAAACGGAGGGAGAAATGAAGGGAAAAAAATAAAAAAGGCTAATGGAAATTAAGGATATACATTAAAAAACGTGGTATCCATTTGAAATCAGATGAAAGGTTTAGTGTCTGATAAATATTAGTCTTCAGGCGCATAGAGAAAGACCACACGAATGTTAATATTAATACCACACGAATGAAATCTGTAAAGATGAACAAACTGGTTGTCTGCAGCATTGAGCGTGCCCGACAGCGCTTTAAGACCCTTTAAAAGATATCCAGGCACAGTGCAGTGATTTTTTAATCTGCTCGACCCCGGCACGTGGTGAATCTGGCTGTCGGGATTTGCCGGGATGCCAGTCCAGTCTATGAAGCGTTTCCAGGAACCACGAGAGAGGAGGGAGATTTTGGAAGCTGAGGGCAAGCAGCAGAGAGCAGTCACCAGGAAGAGGCTTGAGGTGGGCCGAGGGGAGCATGGAGTGGAGGGGGTGAGAATACTGGGTAAGTTGAGGGCGAGAGAGGAGAGGAGTGAATGCGGGAGTCGGCTTGATAGAGGGCAGAAGGGGACTGAAGAGGATGAGGGGAAAAAAGGAAATAGGTTTGGCAGGACAGAGGAGAGTAAGACATTAAAAAACAAGGCAGAGAAGGGGAGGGGGGAGGAGAAATCCGACACGGCGGGCATGGGAGGGGGCCAACGGCAATGAGAGTGTGAAGCAGCAGGGGCCTGGGGGAAGCTGGCTGGGGAGGGGGAGGAGAAGTGAACAGATGTCCGTGAGGTGTGGGAGGAGTGCCTGATGCCGGATGGGGGTGGGAGAGCCTGGGAATGCGAGAGGCTGGGCTTGCATGCGATGCCTGGGGGAAGACGTCAATAATTCAATCGCAAAATTGAATGTTGTAACAAAAACAGACCAGGGTAGAATTACAGAAGGGATTAACACCCCCTCTGAAAATGGTAGGTGAGAAGGGGATGCTGCTTAATGAACATGACTGTACGATCTTGCATTAAGGTCAGAGCTTGGTGGAACTGACTGTAAAGTGAGCACACACACCAGAAATCACTACGGATGCAGATATGAAACAGATCAAGCTTAACAGGAAACGGCCAACACTGTGGAGGAATAATGAAAGAGTGCTTTTTTTGCACTGGCTCAAGGCGGTGCTGACATTCTGTAACACATGCAACAGAATCAAAACACGCTTCTGAGATAAAAAAATAATACAGGAAGATACAAACGTGTAAGGAATGACGAGGTGCCTGAATATTTAGATACAGCGCACTCAAACTTACCACATCACATGGTGGACATGATTTAGCAGTTTGGATCGATAACATCGGCCATGATGAGCAGAAATGAGCATGTTATAAAGAGCACCACCCTGAAAGACAACCAAGTACCGAAACAGGCCTGCACAACGTGCTGAGGCCGAGTAAAATATAAACACGAGTGGAAGGGTTGAGGAGAGCGAAAGTGAGCAAAGCAGAAGCCATGTGACGGAGCTGGGTTGTGTTGTTGGGACAGGCTCGGCAGTGCGGCAAGGCTGTGATTGCGTGGAGAGAGAGGGGAGGTGCTGGTGTGGGAGGGGGGAGGTGCTGGTGTGGGAGGGGGAGGCTGTGATTGCGTGGAGAGAGAGGGGAGGTGCTGGTGTGGGAGGGGGGAGGTGCTGGTGTGGGAGGGGGAGGCTGTGATTGCGTGGAGAGAGAGGGGAGGTGCTGGTGTGGGAGGGGGGAGGTGCAGGTGTGGGAGGGGGAGGCTGTGATTGCGTGGAGAGAGAGGGGAGGTGCTGGTGTGGGAGGGGGGAGTTGCTGGTGTGGGAGGAGTGCTGCTAGGGGAGGAGAAGCCTGATGCCGGATGGGGGCGGGAGAGGCTGGGCTTGCATGCGATGCGCGTGCATGTTCACGTGAACTTCATGAAAACCGCGGGGCTGAAAGCCCTTTGGTTTGAAGATGTTTTCGCCACATGAATTCTCGCTCCGCTCGATGCGCAGTGCTGGTGTGGGAGGGGGGAGGTGCTGGTGTGGGAGGGGGAGGCTGTGATTGCGTGGAGAGAGAGGGGAGGTGCTGGTGTGGGAGGGGGGAGTTGCTGGTGTGGGAGGAGTGCTGCTAGGGGAGGAGAAGCCTGATGCCGGATGGGGGCGGGAGAGGCTGGGCTTGCATGCGATGCGCGTGCATTTTCACGTGAACTTCATGAAAACCGCGGGGCTGAAAGCCCTTTGGTTTGAAGATGTTTTCGCCACATGAATTCTCGCTCTGCTCGATGCGCAGTGCTGGTGTGGGAGGGGGGAGGTGCTGGTGTGGGAGGGGGAGGCTGTGATTGCGTGGAGAGAGAGGGGAGGTGCTGGTGTGGGAGGGGCGAGTTGCTGGTGTGGGAGGAGTGCTGCTAGGGGAGGAGAAGCCTGATGCCGGATGGGGGCGGGAGAGGCTGGGCTTGCATGCGATGCGCGTGCATGTTCACGTGAACTTCATGAAAACCGCGGGGCTGAAAGCCCTTTGGTTTGAAGATGTTTTCGCCACATGAATTCTCGCTCCACTCGATGCGCTTGCGCACATCGATAGGTCGCGAGACCTAAAAAAGAATCAAATGACACATGTGCAGTCATAGATGCATATTTGATGTGGTTCCTTCTGCAGGCGCTCTTTCAAACTTTCGCAGGACTTCAACACTGTTCATTGATGAAAAAGTGCAACCACAGGAATATTAAATACATGGCGCCTGTGCAGCCACTGTAGTAAGCAGTGCCTGTGCAGAACAGGAGATAGCGGGACCTGAACAGACTAAATAATAATATTACGGAAGCGGTGCCTCTAAAGCCGCTGTGCTAGTAAGCGGCTCCCCGGTAAAATGTGATGTTAGAGCAGCCGGGTAGTAAGCAGCCGCACAATAGCAAGGGGCGCCCGAGCTACAGTAATAAGGACAAAGCGGCGCTCGAGCAGTCTAGTCACAGAATTAGGTCTAGGCGGCACCCAACCAGCCCCAGTTAAAAGAAAACAAGCATCCTCTGTGAAGCCCCAGTTAGAAGAAAACAAGCAGCGCCTGTGCAGAACGGGAGATAGCTGGTCCTGAACAGACGCCATAATAATATTACGGAAGCAATGCCTCTACAGAATGAGCGGGTTGGGTGGGAGGAGAAAAGTAACTGGCACAGACTTGTTGGTGAGAAGGGGGATAAACAGAAAAAAATACCCAACTTCAAAAGCGCTCACACAAAAAGGCGATGTGTCCGTAACTTATTGTTAAACTTGCTGACGCTGCACACAGCCAATGTAATTAAGAACGGAAGTCTGCTGGTAGTGTTATAGGCTGATGCACATTTTGTTACACACTGTGAAAGTGTGTGGGGGGAGTTTACGAAAACATTAACACCGCTTAACTTTAACGATCTCTTACGGTTAAATAGACCCTGCATTCCGCTTTATTTTACACTATCAGATTATTAGAATATGTAGAAAAGTGGCATGGTAGCGTGTCCCCGAGTTGTACGTTTAATCAACACACGGCTGCCTGGAATCCCTTGTCCTCCCCATGACCCTGTGCGCCTCTGAGCTCTGTGCCTGCTAAACAAGCAGATAAGAAAAGTCTTCACAACAGCCATGAAGCAGGCGAGCCAGTCTGGGTGGGCCTGCCAAAAAAGCGAAAAGGAGGCACCCCGGAAACCTTATTTCCAATGGCAGCCCACTGTTTAACATAAACAGTGACTCAAGCCAATGGGAATAAGGTGCAGGGCTTCAAGCCCTTTTCTGAAAGTACTCATCTGCAATAAATCTCACCGAGCGAGCTGCGCATGTGCGCAGCAAATCTAGTTGAGACCTAAAAAGTTGAGCCCTGCAACAGGAGCGCAACCCCTTGAGCACTCCAAGCACATGCTTGAGGTTCATGGTGATAAATGGAGATGAACAAACTGAGGGGCTTATTTACAAGCCCCTTGCACCACTGGGTACGTTTTCCCCATGTTAAAAGGGGCCCTGATTTTTTAATAGTCTTAATCAACACTCTCCACTCCAGCTTTTCATGTTCTCCTTGGCAGAAAACAACATGTAATGTGATCATGGCAACCAGTATCATTTTTCCTTGAAATGTTGTACTGCCTGCAGGAATCTTTTCTTTGTTTACAGGACCCCCCCACCCTGGGTCTGGTAATATTAGGTGCCTAATCTTTTCATTCTGAGATAGCCTTGCTTGTGGGTATCTATGGTCCTTGCCCTTCAGTTGATTGGGATTAGCAGCATCCCTCCTTTGTAGATCTATCCCCTAAGTGTATTAGAGCAGAATCAAGCTACTATGCCATGCTTTTGTATGAAAACATCACAAGGACCTAACATTGTCCAGCAGGGACAAAATATGTACCTGGGCACAAAAATAAAAGTGCCCCCATAAAGAATCAGTGGCCAGAGTTTTAATGGCTGTTCTGAACTTGTACAGACACGCTGTATAGGTATTCCGCAGGGAATGGGTGACAGCATGTACTTGCGCTTGCTCAAGTCAATATTTGTGGCAATATCAGGAAAATCAACAATAAAAACTGGGCCTCAAGACAATAAAACGGTATACAGACAAAATATCGAATCAAAAATATAGAATAGCACTAATATCGAAGTGAAAATATAGAATGGACAAAATATCGAATGGACAGAATATAGTCAACAAAAATATCGAATTTAAGGTAAGTAATTTAATATCGATTTTCATAAATATAGAAAGTCAAAATATTGAAGTGTATATTATAGGTATTAAATATATCGAATTTTTAATAATATCACATTTTTTAAAGTGTTTTGTATGTTAGTATATGTGTGAAAAGTGTGTATTTATTTTATAATTTATTATGAGTAATGAATTTTATGTTATTTAATTTTGGCGTAATTTATTGCTGTAGCGGGTTGTGGGTTTATAGGGGAATAGGTGGGAAGTAATTTAATTATAATTAATTAAATATTTAAATTTATTTATTGGTATTTATTTTGCATTAATTGTTATTTAAATTTTTAACTGGTAATTAATTACATTTTAATTGGCAATTATTTTACTTAATTGATTAATTGATAATTATGTTACTTTTATTAATTTATTTTCCGTAGTGGTTGTGGGTTTATAGTGGAATAGGGTGGGAAATAATTTAATTATAATTAATTAAATATTTTAATTTATTTATTGGTATTTATCTTGAATTAATTGTTAAATAATTTTTCATTGGTAATTAATTACATTTTAATTGGTAATTAATTTTTATTAATTAATTAATTGATAATTATGTTAATTTTATAAATGTACTTCCCGTAGCGGGTTGTGAGTTTATAGGGGCATAGGGTGGGAAGTAATTTAATTGTAATTAATTACATCTTTTAATTTATTTATTGGTCTTTATTTTGAATTAATTGTTAATGAATTTTTATTTGCTAATTAATTAATTGGTAATTAATTTGTATTAATAGGTAATGAATTTGAATAATGTATTTTTATTTGTATTTTTATTTGATTAATTATTATATTATATTACATTGGCAATTACTTTTAATTAATTTTTTATTTGTATTAATATTTAATTAATTTGTATTAATATATGAAGTATTTACCTTCCCTACTGTTGCACTCACTGGAGTGGGAATAGCAATTTTTACCCCTACGCTATCCAACGCTTTCCGTACTGTTGCACTCTCTGGAGTGAAAATAGAAATGTTTACCCCTACGCTATCCAACGCTTTCCCTACTGTTGCACCCTCTGGAGTGGGAATAGTAATTTTTACCCCTACGCTATCCAACGCTTTCCCTACTGTTCCACTCTCTGGAATGGGAATAGTAATTTTTACCCCTACGCTATCCAACGCTTTCCCTACTGTTGCACTCTCTGGAGTGGGAATAGTAATTTTTACCTTCCCGTTATCCAATGCTTTCCCTACTGCTGCACTCTCAGGAGTGGGAATAGTAATTTTTACCCTTACGCTATCCAACGCTTTCCCTACTGTTGCACTCTCTGGAGTGGGAATAGTAATTTTTACCCCTACGCTATCCAACGTTTTCCCTACTGTTGTACTCTCTGGAGTGGGAATAGTAATTTTTACCCCTACGCTATCTAACGCTTTCCCTACTGTTCACTGTCTGAAGTGTGAATAGTAATTTTTACCCCAACGCTATCCAATGCTTTCCCTACTGTTGCACTCTCTGGAGCGGGAATAGTAATTTTTACCCCTACTCTATCCAACGCTTTCCCTACTGTTGCACTCACTGGAGTGGGAATATTAATTTTTAACCCATACGTTATTCAACGCTTTCCCTACTGTTGCACTCACTGGAGTGGGAATAGTAATTTTTACCCCTACGCTATCCAACGTTTACCCTACTGTTACAGTTGCCGGAGTGGTAATAGTAAATTTTACCCTCCCGCTATCCTACAGTAAAAATCTTGTATATTATGAATTAATATTAGGTTAATATATTTATATATGTGTGTTAAAAAATTAAATTTTATGCTTTTTTAACTTAAATAAATTTTTTAATACTTTTAAAGTTATTAAGTATTTTTAAGTATGTTTTCGTTAATGATAGTTATTATTTCATTAATTTTAAATTACTTTTAAGACATTTAAAAAACTGGATATTTTGACTTACTATGTTTTTTTTCTTCGATATTTTTGTACCTACGTGTTTGTAGATAGGACTTCGATATTTTTGCTTTCTATATTTTTACTTCAATATTTTAGTATTCTATATTTTTGTATTCTATATTTTGTCAGTGATCCCAATAAAACACACCCACAAATTGCCATAAAGCCTACCACACGCTCATCTGTCATACCTTTTGGCACTGCCGGATTGCCCTATGGGCCAGTCTGATCCTGGGACCCAAATAGAATTGCATGTCCCTAAAATGCCACAAGATAATGATTGCATAGAGCCCATCAGAATGCGCCATGTTCTTTGCATTTATATCTGTTTCAGCAGACTGTAGATTATCAGTGGATGTGCTTCAAGAATCTGCTTTTCATGAATTTCTCTTGCAGCAAAGGGTAATTGAAATATAGGATCAGCTGCAACGACAGGAAGAGCTGACTATCCTTAATAGCAGTAAAGGTTATTTGAAAATTGGATGGCAAAAAGCAATCTGTAGGATGCTGGTGACTGTTCCGTGAATATCTCTTTACTGGATTTAAAAAGCTTTGTAATAGAAGTATGACTTACCTCAAGAATGTATGCGACGCAGACACAGTCGAGTATAATCCGAATCCAGCCAATGATATGTTGGCATCAGTTCTACATAAAGTGTTCAGATACCTGTTTATTATTTGTTATTTTCTGTGTAACTTCTGCACCAAGGAGCTGGAGTGTTTGTTAAAAATTTACATTTGAAGAAAGAAATCTCGAGTTTTTATTTAATCTTGTTAATGGCAATATTTACAGATCCGCATCATACCTCATAATTTTTACCAAACTTGACATACACAAACTCCTCCATGGTGCACTTGAGGAATTATGCCAATTTATCCAGCTAGTCTTGCAACAAAAACACCTTAAACTAGTTTATATGTATCTCTTAATTTGAGCTGGCAATGACGACATTATAATCGGGGTAATATCCATGAAAGAAGACATGCGTGGTATTGTTGTAAGCCTCAGCAAATGTAAATATACCCAATATTTGGATCACTACACATAAAAACAATGTGGCAATATCTGAATAAATTGCTGTAATTTTGAGTACATTATGAGATTATAATTCCAAGAATTACTATGGAATTTAATAAATGTCACATGCTAAATATTAAAACTAACTACACACAAGCAAAATGAAACAATTAATTTTTATACACAGAACAATGGTCACATACATTCTCGCAATCCAACACAGAGGAACAAATATAAATCTGTGCAGACTGACTTCCAACACACGGCACAAATCCAACAGACGGAAAATGAATATGTATCCGAACAAAATAGACACACATGTTCATAATGTTCTCATTATGTAACTGAATATAATATGATCATATTGAGTTTGTGACGGGAATACAATGCATACAATTTAACTAAATATCCACATGAATCATACACAAATACACAGAAACACACACAATTCAGCAAAGAATCAACTACTATACATACAGAGAACAAGCAACTCCATACACAGACTACCACATGCAGTCACAAAATGCAAAGCATCACTCGGAATCAAGTTGAACACCTGTTAAAATGCATGATGCAACCATAAAAATAATATGTAGAATTTACAGGTAATCCTATTAGTCTGATTCTTACTGCATTATTTCAAGCCTTTACTTATTGGGAGGTCTCATATATTTAAAACCTGACAAAGCAGGACAACCCAGTGCACATTTTGCTTCTTATAGACCCTATAAAAGCACAACACATATTCCTCATTTTCAACTGTATAATATTTCATTGGGCACACCTTTGTTTCATGGTTGCTATTTGTCCAAGAACTAGTAAACTAGGTGTCTAACCTGAACTTTATGTATAAGGCTATTAAGCCCGAGTTGAGGAGGGACCAATAGGGTCGAAAATCTTCCTCCTCAAGCTTTAAATCAGATTTAAAAGATTTAAAAAATGGTATATTTATTGTGTGTGTGTATCTTATGCTCTGCGGTGGTGCGTGACCCCTCGGCCGAGCCCAGCCGTAATGCATTCAACACTGTTTTCCGGTTAGAAAAGAAATGGCTCACACTCTTGGAAGATTATAAATTCTTTTCACTTCATAAACAAATCAAGAAGCAATACATGGAAACACCAGAACCAACACGTTTCTGTCTCGCTGAAACCTTGATCATCTGATATATATATATATATATATATATATATATATATATATATATATATATATATATATATATATATATATATATATATATATATATCTGTAATTTTCTTCCTGTTGAGGAACAAAGGTGAGCCGCACACGAAACTTCAATGCAAACGCATTTATTGAGCAGGTTGCAGGCGGTCTTCCTGACGCGTTTCGTTCAGTGACTCTGAACTTCTTCTGAGGTACACCCACAAGCGGAAATGTTCGTTAGTCCCAGGTGTGCCTTATTAGTACTTGCCGACCTCTAGTGGATTTTCACGGTGGTGATTATCGCGGCATGATGGTACCTGTAGTCTGCGAGCCCCGTGATGCTTTGCTGGTGAACTGAGTCTCTCCGTGCATTTCCTTAGTTTCACCTGCAAGCGGAACTGTTCGTGGCTACAGGTATTTTTCGTGTTATGTTGCCGGCCTCTAGTGGTTTGTCACACTGGTGAGTGGGGCGGCATAATCTTCCCTGTGGTGCAGCATTGGGTGTTCTTTTTCCCGCTGGGTTGTGCCTGCATTTTCTTCTTGTCTCACTGGAATGTGTCCATCCAGAAATGTTTCTCCGTCACAATCTTTAAATTTGGATCGTGGGGAACCATACCAGGCTCTGGTGTCTGGTGGTGCCGAGCACCCTAGATTGCTCGTGTGACCGAGTTGGAAGTTCTGGATCCAAGGCGGGTGCTTCAGTCGGCACTCTGACTGGCGGTGCGGTAGCTCTGCGACTGAATCCACAATCGCTTTATATGTCTGTAATTTTCTTCCTGTTGAGGAACAAAGGTGAGCCGCACACGAAACTTCAATGCAAACGCATTTATTGAGCAGGTTGCAGGCGGTCTTCCTGACGCGTTTCGTTCAGTGACTCCGAACTTCTTCTGAGGTACACCCACAAGCGGAAATGTTCGTTAGTCCCAGGTGTGCCTTATTAGTACTTGCCGACCTCTAGTGGACTTTCACGGTGGTGATTATCGCGGCATGATGGTACCTGTAGTCTGCGAGCCCTGTGATGCTTTGCTGGTGAACTGAGTCTCTCCGTGCATTTCCTTAGTTTCACCTGCAAGCGGAACTGTTCGTGGCTACAGGTATTTTTCGTGTTATGTTGCCGGCCTCTAGTGGTTTGTCACACTGGTGAGTGGGGCGGCATAATCTTCCCTGTGGTGCAGCATTGGGTGTTCTTTTTCCCGCTGGGTTGTGCCTGCATTTTCTTCTTGTCTCACTATATATATATACGAGCACATCGGTTCAGGCTTCCCGTGAATTGCAGCCAGCCGCGGCCAGTGGAGGGTGTTTCGGTGGGGCAGAGAGGTGGGGTGGGGGAGGGGCAGGGTGGGGGGGTTCTAAAAACCGGAGTATGGATAATTGAAGACAAGTAAACAATTTAATTAATAAAACGAATTTCGTAGCGCACCCTGCATCACATTTTGCGATGCAGGGCGCGCTACGAAATTCGTTTTGGTAATTACATTGTTTACTTACATTCAATTATCCATTCTCCGGTTTTTAGCACCCCCCACCCTGCCCCTCCCCCTCCCCGCCTCTCCGCCCCACCGAAACTCCCTCCACGGGACGTGGCTGATTGCAGTGCTCATCATGGGTCCCTCCCCCTATGGCGGAACCACGCCGTTTTTAATATTTAAAGGCACTCCTTCTCTTGAAAGAAATTGGGGCGCATGACCAAGGTGTCAGGGGCACCGAAACGAGTAGATCTCTCGCTTTTATCCTGTACAATGGAATGATCCAGAATTAAATTACGTTGCTGTGGAAAACTTAAGGTGTGCGCCCCAATTTCTTTCAAGAGAAGGAGTGCGTTTAAATATATATGCATACGTTGCAGGCTGAAGAAGAAACGCAAATAAAATCTGTATCTTGCCTGACTTGCTGTGGTGGTTTGAGTTCCTTCCTCGCCGCGCGCCGGAAGTGGTGGGAATTGTTTGGTGTATATATATATATATATATATATATATATATATATATATATATATATATATATATATATATATATATATATATATATACATATCAAAGAAGAAAGGTTGCCCCCAGAGGAAAGGTCACTCAGTGAGGAGTTACCGCACTCGCATCCCCGGCGGTGACAAAGTTGCTGCATTGGCTCATTCCCCTCGATTCACCAGAATCGCTTGCGAGGTGATGTGCAGCAACCCCCTCTGTGCGTGGCGTTCTTATTGAGGGCAACTTTGGTTTGGTGTTACAGTGGTTGGTCCAGCCGCAAGAATGCCCTGACTGCAATTATCGGTTCCTGTGTGCTCGTAACCACGAGTGCGCGCAGGACAGAGGAAGCCTCACCCGCTTGGAGACTTGACAGTTGGAAGGCAGTGCTGGCGTTGCTCTCCTACCCTACAGGGATTATTAATTTACGTGAAGTGGGAACAGCATCCACTTGGTCAAAGAACATTGAAGTCCAATCAGCATTATATGGGACTACCTTTACCAGCATGCCTGTGCGCCCACAAGGGCGGGACTTCTCATTTAAATAAATTCAGCTGTTCTTACACTGCCTGTGTCCTGCTTCATGCTGCCAGTGATCAAGAGCTCGAGGGAGCTCGAAACGCGTATGGCCACAAAGAAGACAAGCAGCCTGCCAACTTGCTGCCGCTTGCGAGGTGATGTGCAGCAACCCCCTCTGTGCGTGGCGTTCTTATTGAGGGCAACTTTGGTTTGGTGTTACAGCGGTTGGTCCAGCCGCAAGAATGCCCTTACTGCAATTATCGGTTCCTGTGTGCTCGTAACCACGAGTGCGCGCAGGACAGAGGAAGCCTCACCCGCTTGGAGACTTGACAGTTGGAAGGCAGTGCTGGCGTTGCTCTCCTACCCTACAGGGATTATTAATTTACGTGAAGTAGGAACAGCATCCACTTGGTCAAAGAACATTGAAGTCCAATCAGCATTATATGGGACTACCTTTACCAGCATGCCTGTGCGCCCACAAGGGCGGGACTTCTCATTTAAATAAATTCAGCTGTTCTTACACTGCCTGTGTCCTGCTTCATGCCGCCAGTGATCAAGAGCTCGAGGGAGCTCGAAACGTGTATGGCCACAAAGAAGACAAGCAGCCTGCCAACTTGCTGCCGCTTGCGAGGTGATGTGCAGCAACCCCCTCTGTGCGATATATATATATATATATATATATATATATATATATATATATATATATATATATATATATATATATATATATATATATATATATATATATATATTTACATATATATATTTCTCCAAGGAAAGCCCTGTCGCACTCCCAGAAGCGCGAACACCATCTGATTACCACATAACAATCTTTTATTGCACTGGAGAGTCCATAATCATGACGCTTTTCGATCCCGCTCCAGGTCTTGATCACATGATAATACAGAGTGGTCAGTTGCTCTTCTTTTACAATCTAAAAAAAGAGTAAACATTAAAGAAGGACTTAAAGTGAATTTATATGGATAGAACCAATTGATAGTAATTGCACTTAAATAGCACATTTAAACAAATATCATGGTAAATAGTGAAAAATTCAGTCCTTTATCCTAATTGATCAGTAAACTATACTTCCAAACTCTGCTTTTAACACTAGCACTTTTAAAAGTCATTTTCACATTTCAAAACTGGTTCAGAGACCACAGTATCCATGATGAACTGCGAACATACTTGTTATTCCATCCACTGAGTCCTTTAATCTTAACATTTTACAGAACCTTTTCATGCCTCTTAATTATTCTACAAACACACATCCTCTTTTCAGCTCAAAGAAGTAAATTTCGTATCGGACAGGGTGATATTGATATCCTGTGCAATATGTAGGGCAATTGTCCTGTTACTCCATAGTCAAGTTATTTAACAAGGCTTTCCACCACTTGAGGACAATCTCCATTGTGATCCTCCATTGTTTCCATTCAACTCGGCATTGTCTTAAGGGAATATTGCTGCAAGTTCTGGCTGTGGTAGAAATGTTTTACAAATTACCAACAAGCTTGCTGAGCTAACCACAACTTGCCCCCCATAATGCACTGTAATGTGTATGACACTGGTGGTAGGCACAACTCCAAGAGACATTGGGGCTGTGATTGGACTACTCCTGTGTATTTTATATGGTGGCCAGACCCTTATTGTTGCAATAATTATATCCCTACATGACCCCTAGAGACTAAAGGTCATCATTCAAAAATGTTTTTGTAATTGTCAGGTTGCAATGTCAACCTGACAAAGAGACAGAGGTGCACAAGACAGCAAAGGAACTTATTTGTTGGTAATGGACAACAGAGTCCTGCATGGACTTGTTTTTCCACAATAACTGGTCTGCTCAAAGTAGGCAACCATTTACAAATTCATATGGTAGGCAGAGTTCCTTTAGGGAATAATCAAATCTGTTCCAAAGAGAGCAACGACACAGTATATTTAGAATAGTAAAGAGTCTTGCACTTTTTCTAGAGTTCCCTTTGCAATCTCCCACAACTTTCATATCTATGATGTATTCTGAGGAGAAACAATTTATGTTCACCTGAGTATTGTTCCTAGAGAAGATCTATGAACAGTGAGTCTGAGTAAAGCAAACATGTCTAACGTTCAGTCCAAAAGCGTATAATTTCGAGAAACAAAATAGTTTTAAATGCTAAATCTGGTTAAAACGATGTGAACCCTTGTTTAGTATTTTACATAGTACTGCTACTGTTATTAATTATCGTCCCCACTCCACCCAGCTGTCATCAGATGTGTCTTCCATAATGCAGGGTTAAAAAGACAAGAAATGTCCAATATCGCATGCACTTGGAAGTGAAAAACTGTAGTGCTGCTGAAAACAGACTAAGCCACAGGAAATAATAGCACTTGTGTGCATCAAATTGGTAGTGATGGCTCTCTAATGTTGTCCATGTGTTCTGGTGCAGCCGAATCATTAAGGCCTGGTAACCTTCGTTAAATATGTATAATTCTATATACAGTTCTTGAAAGTAGGAAAATGGTCCTATAACAACTTTAAAATGTACTTAGAACCTCAAGAGATAACATCGGACTGCGTCATCTAACCCTGTTAAGTCTTTCATAACGTGATATGGATTTAGCCCCCTCAGCCAATCTGTTAAAAATTGCATTTCCGCTGTCCAGAGCATTTTCTAGTGATAAGAGGAATATCTCGATCTCTGCTTGGGCAAGAATAGGATGCAAATTATCAGCCTGGTAGTTGATTTGCTCTGGACGCTCAACCGGGTTTGGCTGTAGATGCATGTTCAAATTCAGAGGGATCTTATTTGGTCCCAGCTGCAGTGTTAACACAGTTCTTGCTAAGACTGGCATGCAAGTTGTCTCCGGTGACATGAGTGAACTTCAGAGACATCTGAATAATTGCATCTTCTTTTATTTCTGACAATTGTTTTTCGTTCTGTTCTAATGACCCTAATGGTTGAGACATCTGTCACGAGTGGTCCAAGGTTGAATGAGTAAAATCAGATAAACTTGGAAGCATTGGTCTCAGTTGTACCTGACATACAGTCTTTGCATGTTTGTCTTGGGTCCCCTTAATCATATGTCACCTCCACCCCGACGTTCAGGATTGCCTTGACTGCTTCCGATGGAATGTGAGTGAATGCGTGTTTGTATTTTGTGCATCCAGTGGACTGTTGTAAAATGGAAAACAGTTTAAAGTTTTATTGAGATATATAATGTCTTCTTACGCCAAATAAGATGCCATTCAGACATGAAACCTGAACCCTGTATATCATCCATAAAATCCAAAATTGTAGCATCGTTCAGGGGTTTGAACTTAAACATTGGTTCTTAATCATTTGTGAAATCCAGGGACCTCCACTGAAATATTATTGGAATTTGGTGACTCCGACCTATGCAATTCTGATGATTTCTACCCTAAAACAATACACAAAACTAAGGAAACATGCACTAATCAAATAAATACACAAATGCTTAAATTTTAATGGGAAGGTTGGGTTTTTCTAATTTCTATTGAGGCCACCCATTATCCGTGCTATGTTCTGTTTGGTGCCCTTGCATTGCTCCTAGGAATCAGTTTGCGGATACTAAGTTACATTTTAGCCTCCAATTTCAAATTCATTCACAGTTACAGAATGTTTTACAAGTTTCAAGTTTACACTTTGCTCCTTTACTTACTGTATTAACCTGTTAATGTTATTACATTTTCTAATTAGTGGTGGGCACCCTTAGTAGCTGTCCCCCGACCACAAGTCAAAAACCATTGATCTAGAATACGGCACTCGTGAATGAAAGGAATCAGTATGCTCGATGAAAACAAGTACCCTTATACTGTTTCTCACAAGAAAGATTCCACTGCTCCACCGTCTTAGTTTTAACAAACTATATATACTTCCTGCAGAGCTCCTCATGGGGAAGGAGGAATTGAAATTTTGAACACAACAGGTGCATTCTGGTTAAATGCTTTTCACATGAGTCTAGACGCAAAGGAAATGTTAGAAAGATTTTAATAGCAATTTTTGCACCACACACGAAAATAAAAGATAGACAAGCCCTTAAAGAACACAGGTTTAACATATTATTAGACTACAAAAACTAATTGTGGACAGCTGTATTATGGACAATCTGTGCTACCTTGATTTCTGTACTTTTGTCTGTGCATGAGACAAACTATGTGGGTGCACCACAAACTGTAATTTATTTGATCTTGCAGTGATCAAGCTGACAAGTTACTCTGTATTATTATCCAGATGTGCAGGACGCTGCATATATTCTGATGCTAAATATAGAAGGGTCTGCTGTGCTCCTGAATATGCTCCCGGTGCTACCAAGTGCTCTTTTCTGCAAGTGCCAATCAGCTCGTCTTTGAAATATTGCATCAGACACATTCAATTGTGATCAGGGTTTTATTGAGATGTGGGCATCCTTGTTGGCAACCTCGTGAAGACCCCCAGCTCTTTTCACAAGTGGAGAATGAAAAGTTGCAGGATAACATATTCTTTGGGTATCTCCCAGGCCTTCTTTGAATACATGCTCTTGAAGTGAAAGTCTTAATAGCATTATAACTAACCACTGAACCTTCCAAGAGCTTAGTGGTTTTGCATTTCTGAATGTTTGTGCAAGTACTATGTACCCTTGACAGGCCAGGCAATAAATATTAACAAGTAGAAATCCAATGCATATGCCACCTGTGCTGTACTGTACATAAGGGACGGCCAAAAAGTGTCTATGTGTGTCGATGTGGATATGGCTGTGTGCTCCGAGATTAATGTTATCATTTGTGATATTTTATTTATTTATTTTATGTAATTTATTTTAGTGTTTTATAGAGCGCGAACTTGACCCGTTAGGGTATCAGAGCGCTTTACAGAGTCAAAGAGTCATACAATAGGCAGGATATCACAAGAGTACTGTAAATTAGGGAGGAGGGGGTGCTGGATACAAGAGGGATGGGAGTATACAAAGATAGTCATTACAGTTGCTGAGGACAGACCCCCGATTTCTTGGTGGGGCGAGGTCGCAGGATTAAGGCAATAGTCTCTGAGGTGGTTGTGGAACGGGTTTAGCCTAGGAATTTACCCATGAGGAAGGATTTAGCCTCCTTTTTGAAGCGTGCCAGAGAGGGGATTCTTTTGATGGCGGGTGGGAAGGAGTTCCATATTCTTTGTGCAGCCCCAGCAAGTGCACGATTATAGTTTTATTTTTCCGAAAGCGTGCAGGCTGGAGTAGGAGGGCATTGGCCGATCGTGAATTTCTGCTTCCTCCAGATATCACAAGTTTCTGTGCCAGATATGCTGGGGAGTTTGAGTGTAGGGCCTTGTGCGTGATGCATGCCAGCTTGAGATGAATCCTAGCCTCGAGAGGAAGCCAGTTCAATGCTTTCAGATGAGGAGTGATGTGATCAAATTTCCTTGTGCCGGTAAGTAGTCTGGTGGCTGCATTGAGGCAGGCTTTTAAGGGTGCTAGTGAGATCTTGGGTAAACCAGAGAGGGTGGAGCAGCCATATTCCAGCCTAGAAATAACTAGTGATTGGACTTCAAGTTTTAGGTCGGGACCGTCAAGAAAGGGTTTCAGTTTCCATAGGTAGCTCAGGTGGAATCTGGCAGATTTGGCCATTGAGTTGATGTGGTCTAGCATGTTTAGGTTGTAATCCAAGGTAATTCCCAGAGATTTGGCTGAGTCCACAATAGTCGGAGGACAGTTTAAGGCTGTGATAGCTTTAATCCATGTCTGGATCTCCGAGTTGCTTTTAGACGGGAAATTTGGAGGAACTCAGTTTTCTTTGCATTGAGTTTAAGTTGGTTGGAGGAGAGCCATTGGACTGTCAGCTTCAGAGCCTCATTTAAGGTGAGCATCTCCTCAAGAGATGAGATTTTTATGTAGATCTGAGTGTCACCAGCGTACATATGGTAGGAGATATTTGCAGAGCGAAGGACTTCGGCAAGGGGTTCTAAATAGAGGTTGAAAAGGATGGGGGACAACGTTGATCCTTGAGTGACTCCCACCGTGACTAAGGAGGTAGCGGACAGGTTGCCATTGATTAGGAATCTCTGAGATCGATTTTGGAGGTAGGAACTAAACCAGTCAAGGGCAAGGCCATCTAATCCCATCCTAAGTTTGAGGCCTTCAAGTAGCATCTTGTGGTTGACCATGTCGAAGGCCGAGGATAGATCTAGGAGGATTAGGAGACAGGTTTTGTCTTGGTCAAGGGCTTGTAGGGCATCATCGACGATGTGGAGCATGGTGGTTTCAGTGCTGTGTCCAGGTCGGAAACCAGATTGGCAGTCATCGAGTAGATGGAAGTTGTTGATGTGGTGACTTAGCTGCAGTTACACACACTTCTCCAGCACTTTATCCAGGAATGGAATGTTGGAAATCGGTCTAAAATTGTCTGGGGAGGCTGGATCCAGCGACAGCTTTTTCAGAATGGGAAGCACTTGGCCCGCTTTCAGAGAGTCCGGGATTGATCCCTGCTGGAGAGAGGCGTTGAGTATCGCAGTCCAGCTAGGAATAATGGATCGGGCGGCGGTCGCAAGACAGTTTGAAGCGAGCGGTTGTTGAAATGGTTGTTCGGGTTTAAGGTGGAAAGGATTTTGGCGACAGAGTCTTCGTCGTAGAGTGGTAAGTCGGTCCAGTGTGCTAGAATCTTAGGTGAGGACTGTGGAGGCAGGGGGGAAGGAGGCAGAAGGTCAGGGGTCGGTAGAGAGAGCGAGGCAGCGCTAAGTTCGTTACCTAAGGTTTATATTTTGTTTACAAAAAACGAGGAAAATTACTCGGATGAGATGAGAGACTTGTCAACTCACTGCCACAATATCTCATTTATGTAAAGTAATTCACCATGCCATGCATCTGCTACATTGATCCACCAGCAATGTTGTGCTTGTTAGGATAAAGGAGCAGAGTCAGGTAAAAAAACATTCGAATTAGGACCATCACTTTTTTTGTTATCTAGGGAGGTATCTTTAGGAGGCTCCGATGAGCTCCATTTATCTTGACCTTGTCTCATAGGACCTGCGAGGAGTACCCTGACCCCAGGTGAGGTGGAGTCATTTACCTGTGTTCTCCACCAGCATTCCACTAGAGCTTTGGAAGGACTCACCCTATGAGACAGGCCCAAAAGCTCATGTTAACACCTCTCACGACAGTGAGGCATTCTTTTGTTTAATTTCTCTTCACCTGAGCTGAAGTTTTAACTTATATTGATTGGTGGAGTCAATTGTTATGTCATTGTTTGCACTGTGTGGGGTTAATGTAATAATGCATCAATTTTAATGGTGTTCAGTTAAATACACTTTTACATTTAGTCCCATTCGCTTTCAAAGTAGACATACATTGAAGAAATTCAGAATTGCTTATGGATTTGCATGATGCAATGCCATATGCTAGTGAGAGCACACTGTCCTAAAGAAATCAGAAGTCACATCAGAAACCAATGAGAGGAGATACCTTATCATGGGTCTAGAAAGTGAAAGGTCATAATGGGAGAAATCTGAGGTGAGAGATCACATCATCTGGGGACTAAGGAGAAGTGGGGAGCAAGTCCTTAAGACCCAAGATATAACACACCACATAGGAGGGCATAAGGTGATGGACATCCGATCTGAGGAACTGAGAAACACTTGTGGAATCTTGCGAAACAAATAGCAACATCGAAGTTGCAGTCAGCGATAACATGCACTGCTAAGTACCAACAATGCCTAAGTCACGTGGGACAGCATGGGAAATTGGGTAACACATTGGGGCAAAGTTATCTGCAGACCACATTGTGGGACTCTGGTACTTGAAGAACAGTTTAGTGGACAAACGGTGAGAAGCAATATCACAGTTCATGGGAAGAACAAGTTCGCACCACATTTCATGGAGCACAAAATGCAACATTTTAGATATGAAAGGCATGAAACTTTAACTTATGGGAGGTCACAAAGGGAAATATGTGAGTGGGAGACCATAAAGAGCACATGAGGACATAACCTTTAAATTAAACTGCATGAAACATTATGGGCTAGTGGCCACTTAGGAGCATTACACCAAGGACGGTAGAAATTAATAATCCAGTCAGCTCACTATGAGGCATGGAATGACACATTGAGTTAATTTGAGGTGGTAGATAGAGCTCATTTAAAGATACTGCAATGGATGACTTCTGTGTCGTGCATCACTAAGGCAATAAGGGCCACCAGCTCTTTCATGGATGTGGGATTGTTTACAAGGCTGTGTGTGACCTTTACCAAATATATTGTGATTATGCCACCTCTGCTTCTGTTTGCAATGTTTATTACACTTTCGGACGAGAGCCCTGCCATGTTTCATGTGTGTAAATTGGATTTCATGCTATGATTTCTCCGCATACCTCATAATTATGTCTGTGGCTGCAAAGCTGAACTCCATCTGTTCCCTGAGTTACTTATCGAGATTTGTCATCCTGCCCAACTGTTTCCATGTACTGCAACTGGGCTCAGAAATTAGAAATGTCTGGTTTTAAAGCATTTATTGCTGCACGCCTATTCTGAAGCAATGAGCCTGTAGTACAGTATGTCTCTATTACGGCTAATTTCCTCTCGAACATTTAAGGGTCTCCAGTGAGAGAGGGCCTTTTTAAGATGATGATATGTGTTGCCTGATTACATTTACACCACAGCAGTAATATAAAATTAGTTTGCTCTGCAAGTAGACACTGAGAGCTCATATGCTTGTCTTTAAAGAGGAAAAGTGATGTACCCTGTGTGGGAACCTGACATGGTGTTATCTTACATTACTTTGACACAAAGACTTGGTGCACGAGAAGAGGTTTGATCTCTAGCAAGCCTACAGTAGAAGCCTGGTCACTTTATTTTCCTTCCTTCCTTTCCTTTTTACTTTCCTTTCTTACTCCTTTCCTTCATTGCTTCTATTCTTACTCGCTTCCTTCCTCCATCTGTCACTTACTCCCTCTCCTTCATCTCATCTCTTTCATCCTTCTGTATATTTCTAGACCTTTCCTGATTAATGGCTCTCCCTAGTGTATTCATCTGTTTCTAAAAGTGGAAGACCAGAACTAAATGCACTCTCCCTTGAAC
This sequence comes from Lissotriton vulgaris, assembly GCF_964263255.1. NCBI lineage: Eukaryota > Metazoa > Chordata > Amphibia > Caudata > Salamandridae > Lissotriton > Lissotriton vulgaris. The sequence goes on along the minus strand of NC_141695.1, from coordinate 997,845,215 downwards.
TCAGAAGACGGGGCAAAGACATGCAACCGAGAGCACTGTCTTTTGGACTTTTAATTGAAACAGTTCACATTAATATGGTGTTCAATGAGTTGCCTTGTCAACTTATCAAAAATATAGTGTGTCGCCGGAGCCCATAATGCAATACATTGTCCTAGGCAGGTTCACCTACAGTCTGCTCCTTAGGATAGAATCAGTAGCACTCCTTTGCTGCACTGAATGTGCATTACAGTGCACTACATGCCACCCCATGATGTCCTGCTACTAATGAAGTTCTTAATTGTCCCCCAATATGTTATGTAGTTAAGCAACTAAACAGGTTGTGGCCCATGGTGCCATTATCCTTACTGGGCTGAACACCTGGCCATTAATCATTACAGTGTGAATGACAACTTCACCTTTACACTGGGATCATGCTTGGACAGTGCAGCAACGATGGGGAGTTTACTCACACTGACACGCTGCCATCCTCTGATGTACTAGTGATTTGTGATTTATTTATTATGCATGATTAATTAAAACCGTTGCATTTAATACATTTAACAATAAAATCAGTTGCATTGCATTAATACGATTAAATAAGTTAAAAAGTTTTAAAATAAAGCGTTTTTATATATATGTGAAACTTTTGAGATAGTATCAAAAAAGTGCATGTGCCCCTAACACAGACAGCACTGAGTCTATTAGATGGCAGCACAGTAGGGAATATCATTTTTAACTGGCAAAATGTTACCTTGCCGCAAATAGGTAACCTGTAGCAGCTGATGTACTAGTGGTTGTTTATTTGAACTGACCCCCAATTAGTTGGGGAATAATCTTGATGAACCCTCCTGCAAAGCTGTGTTTCCCCAAGTGTACTGATGCACAGCCGTTGGTGCAGCTTTCGTTGTCTTGGGACATGTAGCCCGAAATTGTAAAAATTGATAAGCCATACACGCTGGGTTCCTAAAAGAGGTGCGATCGAAGGATTATCTACTAAAACAATATTATGAAATTCTCTGTTTCGCCAATAATTATTGGATGACCGGTGACTTCTGTTTCTCTTATTCATGAGCTCAGTATGTCCTTCGTCAGATGTGCGCCTGCTTGTGATGTATTGTTTGTCCTGCTCAATAGAAGACCACATGTATATGCATGCATGCAGGATTTCTTCCCCGTATGACCACTACCAACACCACAGACATATCAGATATCACAGATTAGGTCATTGCCTTAAACACTCGTTATCATGACTTCTATGTAGCTCATGCTGCTTGCCTCACTGGAATAGTTGTAACCAAGGATCTAGCATGTGTCACCCCAAGCTCCTCAGAACATACCACAAAAACCTCAATGTTAAACTGAAGCAAGGAAGTACAAAGAAAAATGTTGGCCCAACATGGTTATGCCGGAACACATCTAAGCCTCACTATGCACCTGATGTTGTACTGGCTTATGAACACTCTGACACTGTCAGGTGGGCCAGCTTGAACGGGGAAGTACGTGGGCTGCTTTTTGTTTGGTCCTGTGGGCTATTATGGGCCGCCACAAAAAACAGCTCACACACTTGCCCTTTCAGGCTGAACCAACAGGTGGTGGCACACTGATCAAGGGCATTACAGCAGTGCGTGGTCAACACAAATTACAAACCATATTTCCCACAAGTCCCACACGAACACACACACATTACATATTTCTCATGTATCAACCCATCCATGCTAGTACTGGCAACAATACAATAAGATTCATCTTCGTGTGCACAACCAAGGTGCCCAAACGAAACCAAGCATTGAAAACCAAAGCTAGTGTGTACATTAACAAGGAGGATTAGGCTTAGAGCAGAGTTCGGCATAACCAACTCAACGCTTCTGAAGTTAAGGACTTATTGCTCTGGTTTCTTAGAGAAGATGCATCTCACCGGGGCTCCTGTTCATACTGGTTGTTGCTGAGGGACATGTTAGATGCATGCAAAAGTTGAAGTCAGAAGTCAGGTATCAGGAAGCTCCCCAGGGGAGCACCGGGTTGACCTTTTTGGGTAAACGCGCATTCATTAATCCAGGGATGTTCGGCTATGACAGATGTTGAGATAAAATAATGCTAAAACATCATATTTCTTAATGAATAATACCATAATTGGTGTCAACAGTGCATCATCATAATGGCAGACTTGCATAGCCATATCGTGCATGAATTCAGGCATCTCAGCACTCAACTAATAGGCTATATTCTATCTGCAACAACATGTTCCGTTCTGATAGTAGTGGGAAATGACAAATTTGGGGACCGGGGTTTGTTTTTCAGCATCAGACTTTGGCCCAGTGGAAAATGCGGCAAGCATTTGCAAAGCAATAGGTCTCGCATTAGGAAAGTTTGATCTATTGGTATTGTAAATGACACATTTTTTTATTTATGTTTTGTTTTTGAAAATAACGAAATTAATAGTTTTGTCATTTACAATGCCAATAGTTATAACTTTTGCAAATGTGACACCTTTAGCATTTGTAATGCAATATGTGTTGTATTTACGTGACTTACATGTATTGATATTACAAATAACAATGGCTTTTATTTTTTTTAATAATTAATACTTAAATAAAAGTTATTGTAATTTATAATGGCAATAGCTTAAACTTTTGTAAATAACTTTTGTGAAGATTATGTTCAGTGTATTTTATTGTGATGAAAATCCAAAAACAGAAATAAAATATTAACATCTTTTTGTTACATTTGTAATAAAGCTTGAAACATTGAGAGAACATATTTGAACCAGTTGTTGAATGGTTGCACAGCTTGATGCTGTGGTAGCGCTGAGTGATGTTGTGGTGGCGAACGAGTGATGCTGTGGCGATCAGTAATGCTGTGGTAGCTCATAGTGATGTTGTGGTGCCCCTAAGTGATGCTGTGGTGGTGCTGAGTGATGCTGTGTGCTATGCTATGTTTTGTTTTGCTATCCTATGTTTTGTTTTGTTATGCTATGCTATGTTTTGCTATCCTGTGTTTTGATTTGTTATGCTATGCTGTGTTTTGTTATGATATACTATGTTTTGTTATGGTATGCTATGTTTTGCTATGCTATGCTTTGCTATGTTTTGTTGTGTTTTATTATGCTATGCTTTGTTTTGCTATGCTATGTTTTGTTATGCTATGCTATGTTTTGTTGTGTTTGGTATGCTATGCTATGTTTTGCTATGCTATTATATGTTGTGTTTTGCTATGCTATGTTTTGTTGTATTTTGTTAAGCTATGCTATGTTTTGTTGTGTTTTGCTATGTTTTGTTATGCTATGTTGTATGTTATGCTATGTTTTGTTATGCTAGGCTATGTTTTGTTATGCTATGCTATATTTTGTTTTGCTATCCTATGCTTTGTTTTGTTATGCTATGCTATGTTTAGTTTTGCTGTCCTATGCTTTGTTTTGTTAGCTATGCTATGTTTTGTTGTGTTTTGTTATGCTATGCTATGTTTTGTTGTGTTATGCTATGTTATGCTTTGTTATGCTATGCTATGTTTTGTTGTGTTGTGTTATGCTATGCTATGCTTTGCTATGCTATGTTTTGTTATGTATGCTATGTTTTGTTGTGTTTTGTTATGCTATGCTATGTTTTGTTATGTTTTGTTATGCTATGTTTTGTTATGCTATGGTTTGTTTTGTGATGTTGTGCTATGTTTTGTTAGGTTATGCTATGTGTTGTTAGGTTATGCTATGTTTTGTGATGCTATGCCATGTTTTGTTATACTATGCTATGTTTTGTTTTGCTATGCTTTGTTATGTTATGCTATGCTTTGTTTTGTTATGCTATGTTTTGTTATGCTATGCTATGTTTTGTTGTGTTTTGTTATGCTATGCTAAGCTGTGTTGTGTTTTGCTATGCTGTGTTTTGTTTTGTTATGCTATGCTATGTTTTGCTATCTTTTTCTTTTTTTGTTATGCTATGCTATGCTTTGTTATGCTATGCTGGTGAGGGTGTGTGAGGGTGTGTGAGGGTGAGTGAGGGTGTGTGAGGGGGTGTGAGGGTGGGTGAGGGGGGTGAGGGTGAGGGTGTGTGAGGGCGAGTGAGGGTGTGTGAGGGTGAGAGGATTGTGAGGGGGTGAGGGTGTGAGGGTGAGTGAGGGTGTGGTAGGGTGTAAAGGGGTGTTGAGGGTGAGAGCGTGTGAGGGTGAGGGGGTGTGAGGGGATATAAGGGTGAGGGGGTGTGAGGGTGAGGGGATGTGAGGGTGAGGGGGTGTAAGAGTGTGAAGGAGAGGGTGTGAGGGTGAGGGGGTGTGAGGGTGAGGGGGTGTGAGGGTGAGGGAGTGTGTGATGGTGAGGGAGTGTAAGGGCGAAGGTGTGTGAGGGTGAGGGGCAATGAGGGTGAGGGTGAGGGGGTGTGAGGGTGAGCTGCAATCTGCACCAGGGACAGCATGGTAAAAAAGAATTGATGTGCCGCTGCTTGAAGTACACAACAATATTCTGGCGGTTCTCAAGTCAAGAGTGACGTCATCTCCCGACCACCACCGATCTCACAAGGAGTGATGGACAGAGAATTACACGGCCACTGTGGCAGAAGAAAACCTGCATGAGGCTGGTAGAGAGCACACGCGTCATCTGTACACATGGCATGCTAGAGAGAATACAAATAAAACACTGCGCACCATCTGTTGTTACAGTGCAGTGCACCCATCTCTGGTGCAAGTTCACGCTGCCGGAAATCATAGGTCTCCGATAGACTGTCTGCAATGTAAACGGCGTCCAATGATCGCACACATCAAAGGTCTTGCTGTCAGAAGCAAATAACACATTTCTATACTACCCACCTCAGGCGGCTGTTGAAAATACACATCTCCAAGGCACAGCAATGCAGGCAGGCGGGACACACATTGACAATGCAGAGCTCACTACGTCCCATATAATGTGCATCACTGATTTGCACAGCGAGAAGCCATAAAGGACAAACATTACTGATGCACAAACAACCCAGGCTACTAGAAAGAACATGCAGCCTCCTTGCAGTCGCTGTCAGAAAATGTGCACACATGAGTAGGCTGAGAGAGACGGGAAGCAGGGGAACAAAAAAAACAGAGAGAAAAAGAGACAGAGAAAAGGAGGCAACGAAAGAGGGGAAAAAGCGGAAAAAGAAGGAGACGGAAAATCAGTATCGCGGTAGCAGGACTTCAAAAGGAGGGTGAAAATGATATACTGGTCTTTTAAGAGAGAAACGAGGAAACAAAAAATATGCGCGGCAGCAAAGGGAAAGATTAGCGGTAGGTGAGAGGGTGAAAACAAAGCCAGTAGGAAATCTGTCGCCAGGAGAAGGGTCTCGCAAAACAGCCCAGTAAACCATGTGTCTGTTTATCTGGGATATACACAAAACGTCTGCTGGGTACGAGCACAGCGTGCAACGTACTTTGAGCCTGAGGCTGCTCTCTGGTGGGGGAGAAGGAGGGGCAGGTGTGAGAGGCAGAAAAAGCAGATGGCCACAAAGGAATGCAGGCAAAGCAGAAGTGCTGTTTTAGCTCAACCTAAAAAAAAAAGCTCTCGGCATTGCTTTGGCGGGGGGGTGCATTCCTTTCAAGTCTGATGCGGGGGCGGGGGAGCGACAGCCTTTGAAGTCTGATGCCGAGGCACAGACAAATGGTGATGTGTGATGTGGCTGGCGATTATGTGCACGCGCCTGGCTCACATGAACTGTACGCGATCCGCAGCTAGGTAGACTTTTCGGACCGCTCACTATAATCTCACCTATTCAAACCCTGCGGGATAGAATAGGCGAGACCTAAAAAGGGAGACTGAAAGAGGAAACCGAACGAGAGTTAAATAGTGATAAAAGGAGGCAGCAGGAATGAACAAGAATCTGTAAGTGTAAGGTAGAAAGAGAGGAAGTGCTGGATGCAGACGAAAGCGACATGAGGATGAATTAGTAGTAGACAATCTTGGTATGCAGCACCACTGACATTCAGCACTGCTCCAACTTTGGTGAGGTTTGACTACATTTAATGAACACAGGAAGCATTGCATTCACAGCCTCTTGTGGAAGATCTACTCTATTTAATTTGCTCTGAACAGGAAAGTGGCTACCTCTTGGCAGTGTACTAAAGTCATTTCTCTTTCGTGTTGGGCTCTTTAAATTTACTCTACACTCTAATTAGTGTAGAGGAAAATCGGTCTCTAGCAAAATTTCCCCTGCTAACGTCTGCAGTAGGATGGTTATGTTTGCTAATATGTTTTAATCTTTCTTATTTCAAAATGTAGAAATTAAAAATGCTACTGAACAAACACGGGCTTAGCAACTGTAGCTGTTGTGTGGTGCTGCTGGAGGTCAGGGAAAGGGCAACCATTTTGTGAAACGTCTGTCACATAACTCTCTAATGAATTACAGTACGTAGAGCAATGAATTTAAATCGCTTTTGGGATTACTACCAGCTCCTCGATTTTTGAAAGCATGTGCTCGGAGTTTCCAATAAAAATAAAACAGCTTGTCATCCAACTGGGTTTGTCTTGCACTTTCTGCTCTGATGTCCTTGCCAGCCACAGGATTAATGATCTGCCACAGTGCCCAATTTACAAATCCTCTTTTAACACTGTGGGCAATAATCAAATGAGAATGGAGAGTCTGCGACACAACAAGATTGATGGCTGGGCACAGATGCCCATTTAAGTTTACCCTTTTAGTTTCATGTGAAGCAGTATGCAAGCCACACTGACCTCTTTTTGAGGTAAACATTTTTGCTAGGTTCATCTGGAAAACAATCGCTCAAGCTAATAGCCAAGGGGTAAAGGGCAACGTAGAGTATTGAGGTTGCATTCGTCTTCCATATCAACATTAACTTTCATTTGAACCTATTTAGCAACCATAGCTTAAAAGCATGGGAACATTTACTTCTTCCAGTACTTCATAACTCGCTAAATTAGAGCATATGTCGCTGCAAATACCAATCTTGTTCCTCTCACAACACTCACTTTTTAGATACAAGCATCTGAGCCAGTGCTTAATTTGAGCCAATGGTTTCCGGTGCGCGGCACCAGCACTTATGACAGTCTGCCACATGGTGGAGCTGTTTGTCTAATTTAGAGACGAGCACAACAACTAGTGTTTATTAATTCAGTATACTTTTATAACTGCCGCCAAAGTCATTAGTCATAGTTTTGGGGCCTGGAATAGTCAAAATTGTCAACCTTGTAGGACTGTGATGTTACTGTAATTGGCAGTGCGGTCATTGGCAATGGCCAAAGCAGGTGGAAGTGGCCTGCTAACGAGTGTCCTGGCACTTATATTTTTACAAATTAAGTATTAATTTAGGTGTAACTCGTTTTCTAGATATAGTCTTCATGCAAATGTCTAATGATAGACATTGATGTAGAATATTTGGGTTAAATAAAGCAGATAGGTTTTTTCTCACATATCACACATAATGCTCAGGAGTACTGTAGGTTTTATATGTGCTACATTTCAAAATATGATCCCTATTTTCACAATCTGCACATTTAAAGTATCTTGCATATATATAAATTGTATTGAGACATTTCTGCTAAAACCAACTTTCCCACAAGAAAGAACTAAGTGACCATATATGTAAAAGATAAATGTTTGGGAGTTGTTAGTTCCGATAATAGGGATCCATATGCATAACTCTCATTTGGAGGGAAAATAGCTGGTGCTAAAACGTAGTAAGTGGGTTTGTCCAGCTCCCACAATCAGAGTGCAAATACTATTAGGTCTAACAACTCAAAGCACTCTTTCTAATGTGTCACTTCTTCCAGTGTATTTTAGTGTGTCAAGAAATGTGTAGATATTAACCACATGGCTGCTGCCATTATTTTTCCCGTATGCTGGAAATTGCTCTTTTGCTGCAGTTATGACGAGCTCAGCTCGTCATCAGCACACGACACCCTTGGGTGATGACGAGCTGAGCTCGTCATCAGCAGCGAAAGGGTTAAGGCTATCACACTGACTCATGCACATGATGACTCTAAAGCTAGTGAGGAGTTTTGGAGAACTTCCCTTTCAATTTTGAAAACTAAGCAAATTTTTCTACAGATCTAGGGACTGCAGAGATTACTCTAGTGTGGGAGGCATTTAAAACTGTTTTTACAGGGTTTGTAACTTCAGAATAGATTAGGGCAAAATAAAGAAGTGACACTCCCTATTATATAGGATACATGAAGAACTTTTCTGAAAATTCCCTGTAATGCGCAATATGAGTATGTGAATTAACAACCTGAATCTTCCCTAAAACACTAGGTAATATTAAAATATAGAAGACATAAGCAAAGAAACTACGGAGAGAGTAATGAGATAAGAAAACTCTTGGTATGACAGAGCAGGAAGAGAAAGATGGTCAATGAAATCAATAGTCAAAGAATTTATGACTAGAGCTATGTTAGAAGAAGAGACATTTGGGCACCTTTATAAAACCCACTGTAAATACAAATGAGAGCCAAATCTGGAGAAAAAAAAGTTTTTTAAAAAGAATGAAGCTGCCTAAATTTCCAACTAGCACACATAATCGCTTCATTTTGGAAAGTTTACATTCGGCTCTACGCGCCTCTTTGTCTGGTTTGCCACTTGAGCCAGACTCTTTCGCTCCACTCTCTATGATCATTGAGAGTAAGGGAGGGGTACACCTCATATCTAAGCTGTACAAGGCATGTTCAGGCAATATACCGGTCAATGATGACAAGATTCGCAAAGACTGGGAAAACGACTTAGGCCGTCCTATTTCAGATGACCAATGGACCAATTGTTGTGCAGTAACGAAAGAAGACTCTTTAAACAGCCGACATAAACTACTCCATTTTAAATTCCTGCGTAGAATGTACATCACCCCCACCAGTTCTCACAGGCTTGATCCGTCCAGACCTCATAACTGTCGTAAATGTGACTCTCCACATGCTGATTTTGCCCATCTCACGTGGACTTGTCTAAAACTACAGTCATACTGGGAGGCGGTACACAAAACGCTAGGAGACATAACTGCACTGACCCTTGTCCCCACACCCGAAGTGGCATTATTATGTTATGTGGTAAACTTCCCTACAGGAGTTCGGAGATTTGTCTCCCTTAGTTTGCTGCTGGCCAAAAGGGAAATCGCTCTTCATTGGGGCCGCAAGACAGTTCCCACATTACCCACTTGTCTAGCATTCTGTAACACTAACAGCAAAGTCTATTCCAGTACACTACCTCGGTCCTCCCGTCCCAAAGATATTTGGTGGCCCTTTAGGACTTATGTGGACTCTCAGCTAGAACAAAGCATAGTCCTGGCTGAGGTGGGGTAACTTGTTTATTGATCACAATTGCATGTTGCAGAGGTTGTGTTTTGGTTCCATGTCTGTGCTGATGGGGGCAGACATTTTTCATTTTGGGAAGTTGGCGGGCCTCCGGGACTGTATTCTCAAAATGTAATTGGTTTCTTCTTTCCCCACTGTTTCTTAATATAAAGGATGGAATAGCAACAATATGTTGCAAACCAATAGAAAGTTCCCCATTTCTAGTAATACTGTTAAATTCCATTTTTAAAGGGGAAGAGTCTAAGGCTACCATCTTTAAAAAGGGCATCCTCACATTTTTTTTACAGGCTGAAAAAGATCCTTTGGAATGTAGTTCATATCATTTAATAGCCCTCCTCAACTGTGAATAAGATTTTCATGACAGTCATGGTGGGTTGACTTGGTAAAGTAATAGGAAAGTCTGTTCATGATGATCAGTTAGGACTCTTACATGGACGAGTATAAGCCACAAATATGTATCAGTAGAGAGAAGCCATAGAGAGGGCCTCAACAGAAAACAGCTCAATGCCGCCATTTTCTTAAATGCCGTAAAGGTGTCTGATCTGTTGAACTTGATATTTAATTTTTATGGGAGGCGATGGATAGTTTTGATATACCAGTCCAGTTTACAACATAAATTTGCAAGACAACATGTGAGCACGTCTGAGGCACTCTATGTGAATAGATTATTTCGGAGGAAATTTGAATTGCAAGATGTACTAGGCAGGTCTGCCCTCTTTCGATTACTTTATTTGCTCTATTAATTGAGACTCTATAAGTTATGATACGAGAGAGGGCAGTTATACTTCCATAAAAAACCTTTCAGAGGATTCTTAAACCTCCATTGCACTTGCATTCAATTGACCCTATTTGTTCCTACGCCTTTACCAAGGGGCTGAAAGTGCTGCAAATAACCTCTGTTATGCATATTGCTGAATTTATTGGAAATCAACCACAAGCCCTAATGTGTAAGCAGCTAAATAGCCTTTTGTGTGTATCCTTATTATATGACTGTGAACAATGAAAACATTCCATGGTACAGACACATGTAGTAGTTGCGATTACTCACTGCTGAACCTCTTTCCTCAGGGTCGAGATTGCGAAGTGCCCATTAATGCCTGCATTAAGAACCCCTGCCAGAGCGGTGGAACCTGTCACATCAGCGAGACGGATAAGGACGGATTCAGGTAGGCACTCGGCGAATTACATAAAAGAATGTTAATGCAGTAAAACGTGAAGTACCACTGGTCAGTGTACCTTTCAAAAATGTCTAAGCTTTTTTTAAAGCAGGTACGAGAGCAGCATAGTTCTGTGCGACAAAGGGGGGAATTGTCCATCCGGCTTACTGCTAGATTCCTGCTATCCATGAAACAGACTCACAAACCTCTATTTCAGAACAACAATGTTATGAAACGTTATCTTCAAAAATTACTCTCTGTGCTTTGAATCATGCAGGGATTTGGGGGGATCCGGGCTGTGCTCATAATGAACAGACTTGCTTTCAGTGGGGCGCAATTGCCCGGTGGACCCGACAGGGGGTAAAGTCTGTTCTCAGCCCTATAAGAAGCTCTGACTCTAGTCGTTCTTATGAACCTCTAGGGGAGCGAGCAGCAGGTTAAATTTAATCATATGCTGGGGCAGTCATTAAAAGAAAACAGGTCTTATTTAAAAAGAGTGACCACGTGCAGAGATGTGGGAAAAGGGTCTTGTGAGGAAGTGCCCCTCTCGCAGTTCAAGGTCGTCAGGAAAGGAACTAGATGTCAAAGGCATGTAATGAGAGGCCCCTCGGAGTCTAGGTTGTGGGGTCTGGGAAGAAAATTATGTCTTCCACATTCTCCATGGGAAAATACCTCAGTAAAATATTTGACTGCACAGTTCATGTACTCTTTCAAGCTGAGTTTCCACACCCTCAAATTCCAAGTTCAAGTATGTATTAGGGTTGAATACATAGCAATGCTGTCCGGTACTTTGTTGATCAAATTCTCTTGCTTATTGCTGCCTTGATCTTGGAAAAAGAAGAGCAAAATTAGTAATTTACAATCCTGCAAGTCTTACAGAAACACAACTAAAACAGATAAACAGATGTATAGTTAATGCATTCAGTGATCTATTATACAAGGTATTGAAGAGATATTAGCTCGTCAATACCATTTTGCACATGAGTTCATTATAATTTACAAAAATATTTTTACAAATTATGAAATCTTTATTTATGCTTTTCTTCAGAAGGCAGTTGTTATGACTATGGTCTCTGTAAAAATCTTCATTCTTATTATGTAATATTTGCCACTTACAAAATCCCATCCACAGCTCAATAAAGCACGGGTTAAGAGTGATTACATTATGAGAATCATTTCCTCCGAGCTAGGATGTAAAAAGTGCAGAGGATGGGTATGCTGCCCACTCATCCATCCATTTGAACCCAGCAGTCACCTTGACACTGAATGAAAACCTGCTGCTTGTGAGGAAAGTATAGAGTAGTGTATTTTTATTGGAAATTGCCTAAAGCCACATCTCCAGTGATAGTTGGGGCCCACTGGAATGAGCACATTCTCACAAAAGTACCCAATGGGGGTTCAGAAATATGGTCCAACGCCAGACTCAGATTTTTTGCTGGTCCTTGCACTGAAATCACCATAGTAACAGAATTGTATTCAGTGCCAGAATTGTGAGGGAACAAAACAATTGAGGCCCTCCTACCTCTCCACTGGTAGCTAAGGGTGGGGACTGCTGCAGGGGGAGTATTCCTGCAGGTGGATAACCCTGTGTCTGTGCTTGAGTTGGTTTAAAGGCCAGCCTAGATGGTGTCCACCACTGTGCATGGGGCTTCTGTTCTTTATTTAGGCCTCATTTTCAACTCTGCCTGATGAGAGAGAGTTTATACATGTCTGCTAACAGTTGCATTACTTTCCAAAAGACACAAGAAACACTTGTGAGGATCCATTCACCTTTGTTGTCCTTCAGTACAGCTACAATTGTGTTGACCTGACACTGATATAAGAAAAGTATCTTTTCATAACCTGTGCTCTATAGTGCGTTTTAGCTGTGTGATGGCAGATTTTGCCATTAGGAAAATGTACAAATCAGCTGAGCAGATGCTACACTTTATCAGCAATTGTGCGAGGGAAAAGCACCGTAGTCAACATAATGATATTGAAATGAGAGGTGAAGAAATGTATTTTCCTTGGTTCATCCCTTACAGTTGTTCCTGCCCTTTGGGATTTGAGGGGGAGAAATGTGAGATTAATCCAGATGACTGTGAAGATAATGACTGCGAAAATAATGCTACCTGCGTTGATGGGATCAACAACTATGTCTGTCTCTGCCCACCAAATTACACAGGCAAGTACTTGTATCAAGAAGCTCATAACACAATGATGAGTGCTATTGTTCCGATTATAAGATATTGTGTGAGCAACTATTGTCTAGGACTGCATGGCACAATGGAGATGAGTACTGTCTGGGCCAAACAGTATGACTGAGAGTACAGCTGCTCTAGACTGCATGGTATGAAGATTACATTTGACCGAAAGCACACAGTGGATTACCGGTGACCTTGTCATGTCATCGAATGCTAATTACTATTGCTATTCATCATATAGTACATATAGTGCAAATACACATTGCTTTTGTTGTAAACCATGTATGCCATAAGGGGAGGCTTCCTATACTTTTTTTTACACAATTGGCATTCATTAATGAGCTTCAAAGTCCTATAAAGTATAGTGATCCCTATCTGTTTAAGAAGAAACACTATATATGCATTGCACCACACATATATAATTAGAATAATTAGTCATCATTAGCTGGTCAGTATTCAGCTTTGAGTAGTTTCAAAATATGTATAGTAGGTTTCATTATGAAAGCCTTTGTGTTTTTTGTAGCCTTGTAGGTGAAGATTCTAACCTCATAACCACATTTGTGGTTACCCCTTTAAGTCAAGCCACATGGAATGCCACTACAAATCAACTGACATTGGGCCAGTTTCACAAAGCTGTTTTTCTGTGGGGACATTTGTCTGCCTCCAGTAAACCAATGATTAAGTCACATCTAAGTCTAAGAAGGACACATTTCCACAAACACAATTCACTCTGAGTAAGAGTGTTAGTGTTGTTTACATTTAGGGTCATATTCCTACATATCCATTTGTGGCATCTGACTACATTATTTGATTATTGTGGCCCTCAGCCTAGAACTCGGCTTTGAATCATGATGTGTGTTAAAACAGATGGGTGCACTGACCAGCTGCCTTTTTTGTGTAAGATGTCTTCAATCAGCATTGAATTGTATCTTATGGTTTTGTGTTGCATTGAAATTACATTTGAATATATAACCCTGATGAGGTTTTAAGGCACTTTGATTCACAGGTAGCTTGCTATGTTGTAGGTTCTACTTGTTTCGCAGGACGTGGGTTTTTAATGTGGTCTAGGTGGAAAGTGTTTTAATGTCATGCATGATGGCCAGAATGATCTTTTACTTTATCATCTCTTACTTAAATGTGTAGTTGAGTGAAGAGGAGTGAGATATAGAATGCGTACGCTTCATATCATAATGGTTTCTGTGTACAAAGGTGTGGGTTGTGCATGCGCAAGTGTTTTGCTGTTGCACACGAAGAACAGGTTTCATCTTCTGTTGTAGCTGTGATGGTGCAGGTTTGCATGAAATAACGCAGGGTAAGAGACTAGCTTTAGCAATCATTTCTGCCAACCTTGTGGTGGAGATTTGTTTTTATTTTTTGGGTAGATATTGTGCTCAGGCTTCTATTGTCTATGCCCTCCTTGAATAGAAGATTCGTTCAGTCTCTTTGATCTTTGAGGGAAGAGTGATGAATTATCAGCTAATGAATTGCAAGTGGTCTTGAAAGTTTCTCATCTTTGTTTTCTAGTCCAGTAGGGGAGATCTGAGTCTAGTTCTTGGGTGATTATTGAGATGTCTTTTGTCTTTGCCCTCTTTGCGTGGGAGATTGTGCAACCGCTTGGTTGGTTCAAATACGACCTTATCCATTGGGAAAGGCCTGGCCTTCACATCTTCCTGATTTACAAATAGTCCTGGATGTTTCTTGTCTTTGACCAAGTGAAGCCCATAATTTTAATACCTTGATTGAGAAGAATGTATTAAAGAGATGAACACCTTCCTATTAATTTGGATAAATAAAGTTTTATTTTTACTTAAGAGCCACTTTAAACAAAATAGGTTTAATTTACATTATTTTCATGCTATTTCTGCACTTTAAGGCAGTTCTGCCTCTTTAGCAGAGATCATGCAGTTTATTTTCTTTGAGAAACAAAAGCAGTTGAAAGGTATATATATTTTGGCAGAGCCCTGGGAAATAGTCCAACCTTAATTTCAGAGAAAACCTGCCAGTGGAGAAATACAAGCCACTTTTCACAGAATTATAGTGTGCAGTAAAGCTTTCAAAAGCCTGACTGACAGCCCACACAAATGTAACCTATGGTTTCGTGCCAATCATGGGGAAGACTCAAAGTTCCAGGCTGCAAATGAACAATTGATTGAATGTGTCTGAAGAATAGCAAGGGACAAGTGTTGAACTGTATCACCTGATTAAAGAAGTAGACAGGCAGATAGTGATCCGAGCCACCGCAGTATCTAGAAGATTCAATAGGTCAACACTCCATAGGAAACCCGTACATTCAATAGACTAAAGGCATCATGTAGAGTCTGGCGGATAGGATACTCTGATATGAGAGATAACCCATCGTGTCTAATGCAAATGCTATGGGCTATAATGCACTTTGAATACAGTGGATGGGCATTCCCCACGTTTGTGATAGAGCATCCTGTCTACAAACTCTAAAATAGGTCCTAAGACAATTACAGCTAAATAATTAAATACATGCATAGCAACACACTCGGAATTGAAGGCCAGCAGGATGAATGAGGTCCTGTATGTGTTCTCTTTACCTTCACTCCACAGGCAGTGTCTTATCCTGCTGGGACAAACCAGAACCAGAGTAGTTCTTGGACTCCCAGAGGGCCCTTCCTGTCAATGCTTTTTTTCAGGTCACTGACAAAGCACATTTACAAACAGTTGGAAATCAGAATCTGGAACAGCTTTTTTTCTGCGACTGGCGACCCAGGTAGCAATTCTAATTCGTCTTGAAAAAAATGTTCGGCCATTCCTGCTGTGAAATGCTGAAAACAATCATGTTCTGTGCGCTGCTGAAGCACATCCCTCACCTTCCTGCCTGATCACTCCCCTCGCGTTGAACTTTAGTTAGAAAAACTACACTAGAAACTCCTTTAAGCTTATTAGTCAGTGCAGTCTTTTCATGTATGTCGTTATCATATCAGTGCACAATTTTTTCTTGTAACCTATATTTCCTTACATTACAAGTTATGGTCACCAAATTTTTTAACAACGGTTCCTCCTAATGACTATGTATTATATAATTGAGACAAATACATCACAAAAGTAAGAAAGCATTAATGCGCAAACTTTTAAAAATAAACCGAACTCTTGTTGATAAAGTTGGTTACAATAATGTACTTGTATATAATCAATATTTTCTTTATCACTTTTGCACATTAAATTTTCTGCTATTAAATCATTCTTAAGGAGTTTGCCCTTTGTAAATTGCTTTACGTCTCTTTATTATTTGTATTTCATTATTCCATTTTGAGGTATCTATCACAACAAACAATATGGTATCTTTCCTATAAAATATAAAACTGGCACAACTGAAAAGGTGAATGTGGCAAAAGTTAATGTTCCTCTGTTATGAGATTAGCCATATTTATTATAATTATTACAAAGTTTGATTCCACTGATTTAAAATTAGCTTTTATATATTTTTTATTAAAAGTAGCATTTATGAGGATGATTCTGCTGTTTAATTTTTTATCTCAGTGGTTTATCCCCAGCAACGGAAGCACATCAACCCTATTTCCAAAGTGGTTTTAGTATTCAAACTAGTGACATTCGTATTGTCAGAAATGCAATAACAGTGAGCTATCTCATAAAGAAGTTTCTAGAACACTTCCTGATTTTGTGTAGACACTAATAATAGTTGTTTTCTTTTAACGCTTCTGACCACACTTCTGTTTTTTTTTTAAGTACAGTAAATGATAGCTGTTAATACAAAGAATTTACGGTACACAATTTCATAAATGTCAGCTCACTGCATGTGCTGATGCTAAATGTTCTGCTCATTGAGTTGAGATTGATAACAACACTATGTGGCCTGCTATTTCTTGCAGGTTAACAGTGTCTTTTTTAATCCAATCGAGCCTACATAGTCCTACTTTGTATAAATATTAGGACAGCTTCGCAGATGGTGTTTTGAAAATTGTCAATTAGTCAAAAATAAAAGGGGGGCCCACTTCAAATCCTCAAACACTGCATGAATGCAAACATTTTAATGTACTTTTTAATTGATTGTCAAAGTGACATAGAATAGGAAACAAATATTGCTTAAAATCACTAAAAAGTCATTTTCATTTGGATAGCTATTGATGTCATACAGCATTGGCTTTCCAAATTACAATTACAATTTGCACATAAACATTTCCATCTTGTGTCATTTTATTGCTAACCGCATTTGCTATATCCGCTTCAGGTGAGCTCTGCGATGAAGTGATTGACCACTGCGTTTTGGACCTTGATCCCTGCAAGTTCGAATCCAAATGTATCTCTGAAGACAAAGGATATAGGTAATTTCATACAATATCTACACATTTGAGATTAACTGGCACAAAGCACGAATGCAGATTTAGAGAAAAGATAGAAACGTGGATCACAAAGTAAAATAAGAAAGAGTGAAAGTGAGACATAAAGGAGGATTACTGAATTGTTGGATGGATTAACTAATTTTGAATGAAGGAACTGACATAATAAGCTATGGACCAGAAGGAATGATGATTTAGACAACATTATTTTTGTTAGGATTTTGATAGAATAAATAAAATCGAAAAGAACAATAGAAAGATAGGGGTAGAAGGAAGGAAAGACATAACAGAAATGAACGGTGTTCATCTTGCATCCAAAATAAGAGTGTGAGTCCCAGAAAAGGGTTATATTCAGCTTGAGCCAGAATTTCTGGGTCGAAAAATGTCTATTTCCACTCACCTGGAAAGATTTTCACTCACAATTTCCATCTGCTCTGAGCTGGAGGTATGTGCCCACAATAAATCGCTCTGTATGGTCCAATTGGGTTGGTAGATGGTGAATTCTAGGCACCAGGGATGGATGGGGGCTGGGCAGTGTCTGTGCTATTGGTTGTCTGTCCCAGAGCACCAGCAGCTCTGCAGGATGTAGATTCATACCTGGAAACGTAGGCCTGGTGTTCCCACTAATCTCAGGTGCAGGGACTTGGGGACCCTCAAAACTAGCCAGAGAAGTATACTATTCAACCGTGACAATCTTCTTCCACCCGTGGATACCGGTCCTGTGTCCCAGGTTTTTTCATCTTTATAACTAAACAAATACACATATACAGACACACACACACACTGTATGCATGTGATTCACACAATCATACATGGACACAAATTTGTGTGGGCAAGCAAGTTTGTATTTTGTGTGTGTGTGTTTGTGTTACTTGTGCATTTGCTATTATTCTAAATTGAATTATTACTTACAATCATTTTAGCCATTGTGCCTATGATTGTTTATGTACATAAGCAGCCCTGAAAAAACAACGTTCAGGTCTCCCTTAAATTAAATTAAAAATTACATTAAATATATTAACTGTTGCTTTCTGATGAGGAGCGATACAGACTTATCCTCATCCATCCATCCATCAGAGCCTTCCTTGTGAGGGAATACAGTTATTCAGTAGCACCTAGGAGAGAAAAGACCATCTCGATCAGACTTGGCCGATCTGAATGCCTGCTTTTTGGCAATTGCGAATTTAAGAAAATGCATTGTTCCTTCCCTCAAAGCTGAAAACACCGAAGCAATTATGAATGAGCTGTGAAGTATGAGTTCCTCTACGGACATCTGGAAGCAACTTTACCGATGTCTTTTTCCGCAGCAATGGGTTTTCCAGGGCATGTGTTAATGCAAGCCTGTGGCGTGGTATTTTGTTGGCAGAAACAGCTCCCTTCTAACTCATAGTGTCATTCCAGTAAGTGCTAGTTGAAATGGTTCACGCAATGGCCCGTACAGATGAAGTACAACGAAAAAGGAAGCTGACAGTGATGTTTCAGAAGACCATTACTTGAATTTAAAAAGTCAGGCTTTTGTTGATATATTTGTTTTTGGTATGATCAGCTACAGAGCGAGGTCAAGAGCACAGCAAAGTAATCTAGATACCGTAGGTCAGAGAAATTCACAACCCTAGGCTTTCTCAGTGCTTTTGTTTCATCAATGGTCCCTTAAGTGGATATTTGTTAATGGAAAATGCAGTAAGATAAAGGAGTAAATACAGCTTCAACAGAAGTCAAAGGATAGTGAGGCAGACAGGAAGACTGCGAAAGGTTTTGTTTGAACTACAATAAGAATGTGTTTGATTCCTAACTCCTCGTATAGCCTGCTCTTTTTGTTTTGAAGAGATGTTGTTCCTGTTCTACTGTTTTATTCACATTGCTGCAGCACTAAATGGTGACACTAAATATGCTGAGTGAACCGGATTGTTTTAGCAATCGACCTTTGGCCTTACTAAGTATACGTAGGCATTTGTGTTTATGTGTTTGCATTATTATGTACTGCAGATTGCCCACAATGTAGTTAAGTTAATAACTATCTATCGAAAAACAAAAACAATTTTTAAAAAAAAAATATAGAATTGTTTTTATTCCTCTTACTTGGGTTGCAACTTCTCAGTCACTGTTTTGCTTACTGCAGTAGTCTTAGATCCTTGCCTTATAGTCACATTTCCGACAGCCATGTTTATACTCCTCAGGATGCATCAATGTATCCCTGGGTAGACATGTTGAGTGACACAGGCATGCCCTCTGGAGGTTTTTTCAAGCATTTTGACAGTGTCAGAAGGGAATATGTTGTTTCAATCCTCCAAAATAAATCCATGAAGTTAACATAGGGTTACTGTCTTTAGTTAGCATGTAGTGTGATCTTTCGGTGACCATTGTTTCGTTGTACAAAGTCATATTTTGAAGGAAAGTTGTGAGTATTTTTAGTGGATCTCTTCCAGTGGTACGTTATCTTTCAGAGCTGTGTGGGTAGCCATATTTGCACTGCATGCAGTAACAACCTTATACTGGTTTATGATGACCAGGACTTAGTAGCTTACCTTCCGATTACTACTATCAGAAGCTCCTATAGATATGACAATGCAATACATGTTTCAGGTCTTCCAGCAAAATGACATAAAATACGTTTAATTTTCAGTCTATTATCTCATGGAAGGCCACTGTCTTGGATGGCATGTGATAATAATAATATTTATTGTATAGTTAGTAAAAACCATTACAAAATGTAAATGCAGCAATATTAAAACACACAAACATTTGCACTGCTGAGTGAGTAAAAAATGTTATAAAAATGAGAGCGTCTTTCGGGTTAATAAAGTAAATGTGTTCAGGGCTCAAGACTTCGCCAGTTTTTTTGCTTTTTCTCGAAATTGTCAATGAATTTGATTGCCCTGCAAATGAGTTGCGGATCTACTGAGCACAGGATTAGCATGATCGCAGACCGGCAGGTGCGTGTTCCATATTCCTTAAACTTGGTCTTCAACCAACTCCGACGTTCCTGGTTCAGGGCCGGGCAAATACAGATCAGGTGGATGAAGTCTTGTCTTCCTGCGCCACATAAACAGCATCCATCACGTTCTTGGGGCTTCCATTTTGGTAACTCGGCATTTGTTGGTAAGCTGCCCAGTCTTAAATTGAGGTATTTCCGTTTGATGAATGTCGAGAAAGCAAGGTCTAGGTAGGTTGCTGGTGCTAGTTTTTTATAAGATTGAATTGTCATCCAGGCGTGGGACCGATGACTAAAAGTTATTTTGTCATTTAGCAACGAATGCCTATTGGCAGCCTTTTTTGTCAACTGTTTAAAGGAAAGCACTGGAAGCTTGGATTCCCAAAGTGCAGCCAAGTTAGTTGATTCAAGTGATGATTTTAGGTACTTGGCATAGTACGAGTTGGGACTTTTGCTGATTGTTTCCCACATGGTACGGTACAGCGCAATTTCTTGATTCATCCACACATCGTACCAGAATTTTATGGTCTCGTACTTTTTCAGCAGGACTTGAGATTTCAAACCGAATTCGAGTCTGACTTGTGCGGGTGATGCATTCGTTGGTAACATAAATACACGCTTGTAGATTTTCATTTGGAGTTTGTCCAAGAGTTGTGCACTCTTGCCATGATGTAATATGCTCCCATAAGCTATTGTTGGAAGTAGCTTGGCTTTCATTATTGTTAGCAGGGGAGAGACCAGGGGGCCTCTGAGTTCGGACGCCAAGCTACTGAAAGCGTGCAATAGGACCATGCTCCTCTTTTCCATGCTGTTTAGATGCGTAGCAAAGTTAAGACGCTTGTCCAGTAGTATCCCGAGATAATTATAACTTTCAACCGCTTCCAGTTTGACATTGTCTATAGTGAAGGTTGGTTGCACTTTATGGCGTCGGGTTATGACCATAATCTTGGTTTTTGTACTGTTTATTGCTAGCAAATTCTGTTTGGTGTAGCGGGTCAATTCCTGTAATAGACGTTGCAGGCCTATTCTTGTCTGGCTTAGTAGGACCACATTGTCGGCATAGGATAGGTGTGTTATACAGAGATTACCTAGCCGCGGTGGGTGAGCATTGATTTGATCAAGGCTTGCTGTTAAGTCCGCCATGAATAAATTGAAAAGGTGTGGGGCCAGGACACAACCTTGCTTTAAGCCATCGAAGGTATTGATCTTCCGGGTTAGCCTCTGTCCATTGTCGATCTTTACCTGCATCCAGGTGTTACTATACAGGTCAATGATCGGCGTTGGGATTGAGTCTGGCAGGCCCTGCTGCTTCAATTTGGCCCATAGTAATGTCCTGTTGACACGGTCGAAGGCCGCCTTAAAGTCAACGAGGCAGGTATAAAGTTCCTGGTGGTTTTGTAGGCTTTTTTCACCAATTAAGCATAACGCCATTGCGTTTGCCATGGTGCCTGTTACTCGACGAAACCCTGTCTGGTTTAACGGGATTTTGCTGTGCATGTCCGACCATTGAGCTAGATCTGCTAGCACCAGAGATGTTTAGTATTTGGCTTCCGCATCGATCAGGGCTATTAAGTGGTAGTTAGTTGGATTTTTGCGGTCTCCGCCTTTGTAGATGGGGTTGATAATGGCACCCCTCCAGCTTTCCGGGACCCGACCTGAGTTGCTAATTGACCAAAACAGAATGTTGAATTTGCATGCCCAGAACTTGGGGTCCTCTTTGTAGATTGCCTGCGGAATGCCATTCGGCCCCGGCGCACTCTCTTGTTTGCCTTTCTTAATTATTTTTAGTATTCGGCAATCGTCGTCTGTCCATATTGATTGATCCATGTCTTCCTGGCCGATGATCGAGCCATTAGTGCTGGTAATAGTCGTTCTTTCCTGGTTCATAGCTCTTGGCATTTCAGATTCAGTTGTTGATGTTGTGATCTGGTTCGCCGTTAGGTTTATTGAGAATGTATCAACTATGTGTTTGGCCCAATCGCTTTCGGTGATTCATGTCATATTTACAGGTTGAGCTGCTCTGTTAATGGAGTTGACTTGTATCCAGAACGCCCTGGAGTCTGATTTTTTTATGTTGTGCAGCAATTTGACCCAGAAGTCGTTAGCTTTGTTCCTTTTTTCCATCCAAACCAGCTTCTTGTATTGCCTCCTTGTCGATCGGACTTCTTGCCAGATACTTGGGTTTGTCCTTAATCCTTGTGCCCGTCTTGTGAGCTTCTGAAGTTGTTTCCTCATAGACAGTGCTGTTTTTGTGAGTTTTATATCAGTCTTCCGATAGGTCTTCTTTTTTGCGTTGCTATTGGACCTTGGTAGCCTTTCCAGGAAGTCAGACCAGGTTTCTGAACATAAGTCCTTTTCTGCAGTTGTTTGTTTGAACAGTTTCTTAGCGTCTGACGCTATTTGTGGTAGGGTGATACTTGACCACCTTAACCGCTTCAGGTTGATTGTTGAGGTTATGCCTGGGATAGTTGGTGCCTTTACGTGCCTGGAGGGACTCAGTTTCATCTCGATGTGTTGCATTCAGTGATCGCTGTCTAATGAGCAGAGTATTTGGAATTTTTTTATTAGACTTAGCAGGGGTAGTGTAACTAATGTATAATCCAAGGTGGAGCTTGCATTGTGGCCTATAAAGGTAACGGCAGGGGGTTTGTCATGAAAGGTTCTTCCGTTTAATACCCGTAGGCCAAGGCGTTCAAAGTCCCACATCAGTTGCCTACCCACTTTGTCTGTCTTCTTAACAGGTATAATCTCCTGGGGTTCAACTTCCCACAGTTCGTTTGCTACAGAGATGTTGACCTCATCTTCTGGTGGATGTAGAAGGTTGATGTTAAAATCGCTCGTGACAATAATCTCCCAACTTGGATGTTCAAGGCGGGTGTTGGTTACTACATTGACTACACAGTCGAAGAGGTCCTTTTTAGCTGATTTTTTCGGGTGGGCGTATAAATTGATCAAGATGATTGTTCTGCCATTGTTTTTTGATGTGCTTTCCAGTTTAATAATTTGTATATCTGATGCTGATGTGGCCATTTGTGAGGCTCTGATCTTCAGTGCTGTGGATATATATATTGAAAGACCCCCCCTTGCGCGTCCGTAGCACTGGAGACGTGTCACGCTTTCATGGAAGCATACTCTTCCCGGTACATCGATTGGCTCCGTTGTCCACGTTTCTTGCAGTGCTATGATGTCATATTGGTCCCAGGTTACTGTTTTTCTACTATTGTTTAAGATGTTTTTAGCTCCTGCGATGTTCCAGGAGAGCAGCTTTATTAGTGTTCCTTTGCTCTCTTCCGCTTCCCAGTGGGTTCAATTGTCACTAGTGCCCAATGTCTGTCTCCAGTGATGATGTTATCTTCTCTTCTTTACACAGTGACAGTTATGGCGCTGTGTTTCATAAATATGTTAAAATGTCTGAGGGAGGAAATCACTGGCAGACAGTCGCGGCCCGTGGAGGGAGTTCCGTGGGGTGGAAAGGCGGGGCAGGGGAGGGGCAGGGTGGGGTGTAGTAAACACCGGAATATGGATGATTGGAGGTAAGATAACAATGAAATAAGTCAAATGAATTTCGTTGTGCGCCCTGCATCGCATTGCAAAATGACAGTGAGGCTTGATCTCAAAATGGTTCAGTCAAGTGACTCAAAGTCTGCTGCAACAACCATATATTTTGGCACTTCTGTCCCAGGGTTAATTCTAAGCCTTTGCTCCCGTCTTCAATGTGTCCAGGCCCTAAATTCCCAGGGACGATGCTTCCTTCATAAATGCTTCAACCATCTCTTCCCTGCTTATAGCTACAGGGCAGATTCACCAAGTAACATTTGTTTGTAAACAAAGCAAAAAAGTTTCCCAGCAAATTTCATTCTTTTACTCCTTTTAGAAATCCACAAAGGGATTCTAGCTTCTTGCAAATACATTTATCAGTGTGTATTTCTCCACCACCAGTGTGTACAAATCCACACTTGTAATTTCCATTAAAGAGCAGTCACGGCCCGCGCCGGGCGTTATACTGGGTCTATGACGTCAGGCAGGGGAGGGTCAGGGTGGGGGGTTGTAAATGCGGGATATGAACCATTAGAGGTAAGTACCGAAAAAAAAAAACGAACTTCGTTGCCCACGCTGCATTGCCAAATGTGATGCAGCGTGGGCAACGAAATTTGTTTTATTTTATTTTTTCGGTAATTACCTCTAATGAGCCATATCCTGCATTTTACAACCACCCACCCTGACCCTCCCCTGCCTGACATCACCGCCCCAGTATAACGCCTGGCACGGGCCGTGCCTGTTCAAGAGTGGAAAATGGGTGTTCCAAGGCACAGTTCAAAAATGTCAAATGTTTGGGAATATCCACTGACATGTACGGTTTATGCCATTGCCAACCTGTGAGCCAATCCCTTTCCACTCTTACGGTGGTCAGAGATTTATTCGAGGGCTTGAGTAACTCCTCTTCCAGAATGGAAAGCGGAAAAAAAATTCTCGAAAAGAAAAAACAAAGGTGTGCATTTTCACAGGGAGCTCCTGTGCCCCTTTGTACGCTGCGGCATTATAGATAACTCCATACAGGTGAATAAGAGTCCTTGGGAAAAGTCACATGACATTCCCACAAATATGCCTGGTAAACTATGCCTGGCATGTATTTGCAGGTGTACTTCTGGGAATATTTGTGAATCACAAAAAGTAGTAAATGTGGTCCTTTACATAGACTAAAATCTTTGAGACCAGATGTCCCACATTTCCTGTGAAATAAGCCCCTAAATGTTTATGCTCTGCAAGGAATTTTCCAAATTTCAGGCATAACCAGTACGTGTATGCACAGTTTAGTGGTCAGGGCCGACTTTAGGATGATGTGACTAGTTTGCCTGCAAGGGCACTCACCTCATGGGGGCTGTGTTTAGCAATAAAGTACGATATAAGTGCACCCGCTGCAGAGTTTCAGGCAGCAATAAAAATGTTATGATAACTCTTGTGATTAATGTTTCTGCTAATGAGAGAGAGATCGGAGTTTTGTCTAGTGACAGTTTTGACTCACCATAAAGTAGCACAAAGGGTTAATATCTCTGCTGCAGATAACAGATCTGTATTTTATGTGAATAGCTGAGTGGAATATTTAAAGCCAGCCTTTATCAGCTCTTTAAAACAAATGAAATGTATGGGAGAGAGGGGCTATAAAGAGATGAGGGGCACATTTGCCTGGGTGGGAGTGAGGGAATCCGAGGAGGAGATCATTAGGTGGATTGGGCACCAGAAAAGTTTGTTACAGCAGGCACCACTAGCTCTACAGCCGGCCCTGAGTATAGTAGTTGGGAGCTTATAATTACTCTAATTAACGTAAAATAATTATTAGCTACAATTGGATTAACATAGAAAGGGCCTTACATGTATGGACAGTTAATACATGATAAAACTGTGCTCTTGGTGGAACAGCAGAGGCATGCCTTTGTAACATTTCTCAGTTGGGAAGTTACAAATTACTCTGACTGGTTCTACTTATGACTGCTGGTTTCAGTAAGAAATATATCTTACTATGCTAACATAGAATCACACCTTTAATTGAGGCCAGAAATAAGGTACAGAAAAACAATATTCTCTGAATAAGGGGTCTCCCATGTTCTACTTAGAGCTTTATTTAAAATTGAAATGAAGGTTCTCAAATCTGCTAGAACAGAAAAACAAGCTAATTGACACTTGCTTCTTTGAGTCTGCATTATTTATGTTTCATGTATTATCTTCACAGGTGTGAGTGCTTGCCGGGATACAGCGGTAGACATTGCGACACTGACGATGATGACTGTGCAAGCCACAAGTGTCGCCATGGGGCACAGTGTGCCGATGCAGTGAATGGTTACACCTGTATCTGTCCCCAGGGTTTCAGGTGAGATATGCTATTGACAAATGCCAGACAATGCAGATACCTCTCTGTGTTCCATGGCCTACTCTGTCCAATTTATCCAAACATTAATACAGGGAGAATTATGCACCTTGAGGAAGTATGGAACATTGCTGAGCTGTAATACTCCTCGTGTAGGGTGGAACACATTAAGGCACTCACTCTACTTCTAATAAAAGAATGACATCTGTGTGTAACAAGGGGGTAAATTAACCTCATTTAAGTGTTGCGCAGCTTACCGTGATTCCATAGAGTGTCTGGAATATCGGTGTACCACCTGCCACGTATACAAAAACGAGAATTATTGTACCTAAACATGGTGTTTAAGGGCTAGAGGATCTAGTTTGGTCTAGTGATATAACACATATGTTTTCCTTGATGCCACCTACTCTTGTTTAAATCATGTTATCTCTCTGTTCCTGATATTTAACAGTTTTTGTGGATGCTGTACTGTCCCTGCTATGTCAAAGGATTCATTTTGCCAAAACTTTCAATAGAGTTTCTGAAAGAAATATCTAGAATTGTAATAGGATTAAAGTGGTGTGTTTTTAGTAGAGATGCATATATCAATGTCAACAATATGTGGGGTAATAACCTTCTCTGCTCAATGGTTAGCTTCAGAAAAATGTTACATTTTGGTAATTAAACATGGTAATTAATATGCACCTTCCAAGTTTCTCCTATTTAGCCTCAAACTATTACTGCCCCCTGCGTCTGTATCATTCTTTATGTGGCAGTCCATATTGTCCTTTGAACACTTTAGTGAAATGTCTTTTGTTGGGTATCCTGGAGAATGCTAGTCCAACTCTCTGTGTATGTGTTGGCCAGTCAAAACATCTATCATTCCGGCTTGTGGAAAATCCCTTTTATTAAATTTAAAAATTGCTAGTAAATGATTTTAGAAAACGAATGTCTACTGATATGTGTATGTGTTCAGAACTTCATCAATTATGAATCTACAGGAATGTCTAAGAAGCATTTATTTATCCATCTGTAGGTTTGCGAACCCATTGTTGCCCATAAGTATCAACAGTGTGAAAAGCCAATGAGTAAGAACTAGCCTTCTACTGGGTGTCCTTATAGTCAACAGCTTAAGCACCTCTTTAGGCTGGTTATCCTCGACAATTAGTGTAAATCCTCATGCTGATTTCTGTCTTAAGTTTCTTATACCTTCTTTTTTTATAAATAATGTCTATTTTTACTGATTTTTATATATAAATACAGACAGAAAATAATATGCTTTCTGTCTGTATTTATTTTTAAAAGTGGAATAATACAGAAAATTGCCCTCCTTGTGAGTGACTCTCCATGCTGTCCTTCAGGAATTTAAGGCCAACAGCTGAGCAGATAGAAAGAATGGGGAGTTAAAACAAAAACAGGTTGAGATTTCCTTAAATACAGGCATTAGTTAACATATATTTGCATATAATGTAATATTTAAATGTGGGTGTAGTGTTTTGTTATATTTGGCTGCTTAATTTGTTAAACCTTGACAGGCATCGAAGTATGAATGCATGTTTATCAGTTGAATGACTCCATTTATTCTCAAAACACAAAATAAATATGGATAAATGCAAATAAGATGGACAAAAAATAAATATGGATAAATACAGACGGAAATGTTAAAATAATAAATATCATGAAACCGGGGGCCTTATTTATAAATTAAATTAATGTTTTGTGACAAAAACCTTGGGAATAAACAGACCTCCAGGTCATTTAAGTATATTTAATGAATCTCTTAAACAACTGGTTGTATCACAGCTATTCGGTATCAGCAAACCTTTGACTATCAGATTTTTAATGTCTGGATTGACTGCCCCATGGATTCCTATGCGAGATCTTTTCTCAGAACCACCATACTGTGATGAAGAAGAGGAAAAGTCCAATAAAAACAAGGTAGAATTTAGATTTTTATTTGGGGAAACGCAGCAACACTTGCCGAAGTAAACTGTACTCAACAATTTCAAACCAAAAACTCTACATTCTCAAAAGAGTGACAGAAAAGGAAAGGGGATAGTGGAGAGCAGGAGAAAGGAGGTGCCAAATATGATATACAAGAAAGTAAAACGCAAAGATGTACTTAGCTTATCTCTCCAGAAATAATGTGGTTACTCACCAGATGCTGCAAAAATAGAACCCACATACAAGGCAAAAATATAACCTGCATCACTATTTTCTTGTTTCCCTTTTCACTATGATTTTAAAATTGCTGATGTACCAAAGCAGTCCAACATGGCCACATTTATGCTGATTGCTTCTTTTGTACAAATGATATTAAGAAACATCATTCTGGAAGCTTCTTAGATTTATTATGTAATGTAATATACAAAATTGCTTAATTGGGCTGAACTACACTTAGCCACTGCGTAACTCTCAGGGCTGCCATAGAAATCAACAGCCAAGACCTGTGAATAACTAGTCGAGTGCTTTAGCTTGTTGTATTTACATTTTGTCTACCCCTGTAGAGTCTCCAGTTTCTGCAGTTTTGCACCTCAGTTGCTCTGCTTCTCCCTTCAAGAAAATGTTCTCTTACAAAAGGCTTTTTTAGCAATTCACATAATAGCTGTGGTATTTTGACCATTGTCACTCAAGCGAGGAACATCGTCTATTACGGTAAAACCTGTTATTTCATTCTTCTGTGGCGTAAATGCTTCTGAGCTCCCTGTGGAGTTTCCACGCTGCAGGAGACTCAGCAGTGATTATTTAAATAACAGGGATTATATATTATTGCAGAGGATGAGGCATTGCATTCTTGTGTGTTCGTGCGGCATGAGCGCCGCATGGCAGCCATGCTAGCGAAGATAGATAATACCACCATATCACCGACAGCAGGTCTCAGGTGTATAATTAACAAGTTGTATGTCTTGTCTTACCGATTTCACTGGTAGGTCATGCTTGTGCCTCGTACCTTGTGAATATGTGCAATATTCACTTATTCTATCTCACTTTACGCTCTCAGAGGATGCCAGGGCAATGTCAAATCCTGGAGTTTGAAAGGAACACTTTGGTCAATCTTTTAAGTGACAATAATGTTCAATACAACTATGTATACATTACTAATGCATTTAAAGAAGTGCTGGGATATAACATATCTCTCAATAGCAGCAGCTTCTCACTGTGCTAATTCATTCATGACATTAAGGAGATGGGCAGATTTCTGCACATTTGTCCGAATGTTTCTGAAATTACAAACACATGATTTTTTAATAATAGGCAGAAAATGGTTACAAATGGTAAAAACGGCTTAATGGGGCGTTTTCATTTGCTTTGGCTCTGTAAAATATACATTTTTGTTTCTCATATAAACAAATTATGTTCCCGGAGCATTGTCTCATTCTCAGCTCTCTGACTAAGAGCCTGATTATGAGTTTGGTGGTCCTTCTGTCGGCCCCCCACCACTGTGCTGACAGGAGGACCACCAAACCCGTATTGCACCTGCAAACCGGATTACAAGTGTAATTTATGGCGGGCAGTGCTACGACGGTCCCTCTGCAGTGGTGTGTTAGGCTCATAGGAAAGCCTTAACAGCATACTACCGCCATGACAGGGCCTGAAGCACATTCCTCCACGGTGTGGTATGCACCATGTTGTGTATGCCATACCGTGCAGGAACAGGGGTGCGATTCTGGGGGGGGGCACAACTTGTGCACCACTGCAAACACCCCCTGGCCCAGAAGTGTAGGGGGGCCCTGTTAGGGCCCCTCTTACTTCCATGTCCTCCACCCTTTTCATGGCGGGCTCACCACCATGAAAAGGGCGGAGGATATTAAAAACCAGAATATGCCTGGCTGTGCTGCAGCAGCACTGCCAGCATATTGCTGCCTTTTTCCAGACTGCCCACACATCAGGATCCTCGATCCCAGCAAAGCCAGCGGTCTCCTGGCGGTCCGACCACCACACTCATAATACAGCAGGTGGACTGCCACAGTGATCGGACCACCACCACGAGGCTGACAACCCTGTGGACCGCCATACTTGAATTACGGTCTCAAGATGTTTATTGCTACGGCAGCTACCAAAGTGACAAAAAATATATACCACTTGTATTTTGATGTATTACAAACACTCTCCATAATCAGTCACACACCTCTTCCACTCTTGCCTCCAGAATAAGGATTTCCACATAAGAATCTAAAATTTTTAACGATCCGAACTACAATTCAGGTCTGCATTTCACATTGTGCTGTCACATGCACCACAATCACAAAAATACTTTTTAATGGATGCATGTTTTTCTTCATACCAGTTCTGCCTTGTATCCTGTGTCCAGCTCTAGGATGTACAAAAAAGACTTCCCTCACTCTCTGTTGCATTTTGGGGGAAATGCTGTAATAATGGGGATTCTGTTCCTTCCTTCTCCTGCAGCGGTCTCTTCTGTGAACATCCACCACCAATGGTTCTGCTCCAGACCAGCCCGTGTGACAACTATGACTGTCAGAATGGAGCCCAATGCATTGTGGTGCAGCAAGAACCCGTTTGCCGCTGCCTCGCTGGATTTGCAGGCCAGAAATGTGAGAAACTCATCACAGTCAACTTTGTTGGGAAAGACTCCTACGTAGAGCTCTCATCTACCAAATTCCGTCCTCAAGGAAATATCTCCCTTCAGGTATGCAACAAAGAGACGCAAGTAATATCCATCAGAATGGTCACAATTCAATGGTAAGCCACACTGAATAAAGGTCAAGACTTAGGGCCTCATTATCGTGTTGGGCAACACAGAATCAATCATGGGACGGACTGACACCTGGTCAGGAGTCACGACCACCTCATTAGGATGCAGCAGAACACTGTTCGGTCACATTCCTACATCTTACTATGGTAGCATGCATTCCGTCCGTAAATCGGCCATAATGCATGCTCCCATAGTAAAATGGGAGGTGCGGTTTATCCCTGGATCCTTTGGCAGGCACCTCAAGGTGTAGGTATCAACAGCGGGGCACCAGAGGTGCCCCCTCGTCCTCCAACCGGAAGCTGTGCACTCAAGGGTGCCCTACTAGGGGCCCCCAAAGGCACTTTCCGACATGGTTTCCATGTCATACAGACCGGCATGGAAACCATTTTGGAAACCGTCATCATAATCTCAAGAGCGGAAAGGCCCGCCCTTGAGATTACTTGCCGTATTCTCACTAACAGGCTCTCCTACCCCTTCGGAAGCTAGCCGGAATGACCAGTTGGATTACTTTCCGACCGCCTTGATCAAAATGAGGCTGTCGGAAAGGAATCCGACTGGCACATTACAATGTGGTCCGGAAGGCTTCGGCCAACGCCGAGCCGCATCACATTGTGAAACTGTAACCCCACCAAATAAAACAAAGCAGTGTGTGATTCCATAGATTTTGAGCAAGTGATATTTTTTGTAGTATAAATGTTTCTATATTGTGTTGCGTTGGGATTTAAAAAATGCGGGTAAGGACAGGGCAGCGGTGGGCACAGATAGATGTTATGAACATCCTCAAATTTGGAATTTGTGGGTATTCAAAACCTTTATGTGTAGTTTTTCATAAAAAATACACATTGACAAGTAACATGTAAAGAAAAACTCCTCTATTTAAATTTCTGAATTTGTTTGTGAATCTGCACCAGTGTTCCTACTGAGATTATTTCCTTCCTTGAAGTCTTGAACGTGCCGATCTGCTCTCTGGACTTTGCTTTCCT
Source organism: Lissotriton vulgaris (assembly GCF_964263255.1). NCBI lineage: Eukaryota > Metazoa > Chordata > Amphibia > Caudata > Salamandridae > Lissotriton > Lissotriton vulgaris. Next base: position 997,813,838 of record NC_141695.1, on the reverse strand, counting down.
CACTTCCACTTTCCCTTTTCAGGTGGCCACAGATAAAGACAACGGGCTCCTTCTGTACAAGGGAGACAATGATCCCTTGGCTTTGGAACTGTACCAGGGACATGTGAGGCTTATCTCCCCTCCAACCACTGTGTACAGGTAAGGTTACTGAAAGTATCCTTTGGCATTTGTGGCGCATTCTTACCTTCCTATTGAACATGCAAGTCTGCCACAGGGTGCTTACTGTGTTAGCCTCTATCACTGTGTCGTGGGAGATGCTTATATCGAGGCGACACAAGTGGTCTTGGAGGATCACTTTTGATCAATCATCCCGTCGCTGTGCCTCCATTTGCATGAACATACTTTGCCAATATCTTCGATAGCTTCTCCAAAAGCATAGGCTCGAGTCATCTGACTGGTCATTACTCCTACACTTTGATAATACCAATTAAAAACGGTTGTAAATAATGATTGCATAAACATAAACATGCACACATCATTGGTGAAACGGTATAAGAACAGTGATGTATTGAGAAAGAGATATCGGCATTATTGGATCTAGGGCGGCATTACAAATAGTGTTAGCATTCTTATCATTGCAGATTTTGGTTTGTCAGCAGAGCCATCTCAATAGGTTCTTTCAACCCACATCCACCATGATGGCGTGGTCTTCCACCCTCCCCTATGATCCATCATGCCATGAACTGGGGGGCCCTCGTCATCTAGCATGTGAATTGAGACACACTCGCATGTTATGCATACACAATGGAAAGTCTGACTGTGAAAAGCTTTGATGATCCCTGCAAAGGACAATTTGAAACCAGTGCTCAGAAGTGTCATATTATATTAATGAAACAAGTGGCACTTTTTTATGCGTAGTATCTCATACTTGGGTCAGAGGGAAGTCTACATTCAAAGTAGATTATTTGTAGGTGATAAATCCTAACATAACCTATTTCAGAGTTGTCCAGTGTAGGACCAGGGGACCGGATCCAGGTCAGATGTTTAGGATTTCCATATATAATACATTTATCAATCACCGCACCTGGAATACAATTCAATGATGTCCTCAGTATTATTTTGAGTTAATTGCATCTAAACTGTTCTTCAAATGCTTTCCAGGGACATATTAGTCTACGCTTCATTTAGTATTATGACTCCCACTGTAATATTAGTGTTACCCCTTGCAGAATTTCTGCATGTGACTCAATGAACAACTGCCCTCGTTCAATGCTGTTTGAATGTGGTCCACCAAAGAGGCACAGAATCTGGAACACCATGCAGAAATCAGTGTGCTAACACTGATTTCCACGTTATCCTCCATTAATAGTGCACCCATAATGTTTATGTATAACTCATAAATCTTCGGTAATAGATCCCCTTGAAATTACAAAAAACCTTTAGCAGTTTTACTGGCAGGAGTATTACCACACTAGAAACACCCTGCAACTCCCTCGCCCTCCAATTGAAATGTGATCTTAGTGTTCACTTTTCAATCGAGACACAAATTGTCCCAGGCAATTAATCTTTGCGATGGGACGTGTGAAAGATAACACACACATTGAACAATAGTCAGACAATATAGTACCTGACTCCAATGATTTCTGTGAAGATTTGACTTATGGCCGGGATTGAATCAATGAAATTTGTGAATCTACTTCCCAAAGAATGAAATGAAGAAACAATACTGCACTCCTGGTGCACGACTCTGGCAGCTCAACCAGTCTCACTCCACTTTTTTTCATGATATACCTCATATTAGCCTCAATTAGGCTCTGTCTTGTTCCACTGAATAAATATGATCCCAGTGGCATGGGTAAATGGGGAAACCGCTTACACGCTTCAGTAAGTAGCATGAAGTAGATGAAAACCCTAAGCAGATATGGGAAATTTACACGAGAGACGAGTTTAATTAAATACTGATCTAATATTAAAACAGAACATCAGGCAACTTCTGCGACAAAGGAAGTAGCAACTCTGCTTGATAAAGATTGGATCCAAACGTGGAAAAGCTGATTTCTATTATCACTTGAACTCATTCCTATCGGTGGAAAGTATTACTTCATTATGCAGGCAAACAATAATACTTGTTAATTCAGGGCCATGGTATGCACATTTCAATAATTAGGATGCAAGAGAAGGCTTATGTATTACAAAGACTTCAGAGGTGGTTGACTGTAATGCCGCTCTCATCGAACATTGATTACAAAGTGTTGCCCTGATGGCCGCTCTTTGTGGCCGTCTCCTCCTCGGCCCTGCACACTCGTAGGCCTCTGCTGGTGGCGCCATTTTAATTACTCTCCTGCCCTTCAGATTGATCAAGCAGGAGGTCTCCACTGGAAATGACACCTCATTATCGCGAGATTAATGGCCTGCCTGCTGCCCCTGTCCTCCTCCACCGTTTGACAAGGGGAAGCCGCCTCCCTCCTGGGACTTGGCCGAAGCCCCTACTAATGTCCCACCTGATGAAAATGCTTATGTTTCTTCCCAGGAGCTTTAATGAGATAGCCTTTCTCTAAATGTCATGCTAATGTTTTATTAGTTTAAGGAGCGAGCACAAATGGAATCAGTATGAACCTCGCAGGGAAAAGATCAGGGAGGCTATAAAAAAAAATACGATATAGAAGTAATGTCTTGGAAATGACTGCTGAATAAATCTGCACGCGCAAAGGTGAGAAATGTATGCCCCAGCGACATAAAAATAATATGCAAGTGTCACTCTTGCTACAAACTGGCATTTTATTGAATATTAAGTATAAAGGGAGTGTAATAATTTTCTGTATATTACTTTGAGAATTTGGAGGCCATTTTACTCTTGTCCATTGTCTTTCCTGGCTTATGACAGCACACTAGAAATCTGGAATTCCTAACCCTGCACTCATTATTTGTAATAAAGTGCAGCCCACAGGTAATGCTGCCACGGGCAATAGTTTCACCTGAACTGTTCAATTCCTCATCTCTCTGATTCAAAGGACACCATACTGAAAGAAAACAAGCATTTGCAATGCAATAAGTCTTGCATTTGCGAGAGTTTAAGCTGTGGGCATTGTGAATGACAATTCCTGTTATTTATCTGTTATGATATTTAACACTTGCATAAAAGGCATTGTTATTTACAATCCCAATAGATCAAACTCTTGTAAATGCGAGACCTATTTCATTTCAAAGAAGTGGCTGCAATTGTCCCAGGCTGCTGGGAATGGAAAGCGCGCATGGCTCACTGAATGCTGCAGGAGACCATGTCATGCCTGCAGTAGGAGAAACTCATTAAAGAAAATAGTGCTTAAAGATTAATTAATACAAAAAACAGTGGTCCTAGACCAATCAATCAGAAATGTATTAAATAAAAGGTGATGATTATTGAACCTATTCTGAGCTCGCAATATGTTAGCTCACAAACGTATATCAATCATAAGTTTCATCAACATAACATGAAGTGCTGCACAGCAATATTTTATATTACAATGTATTTATTCGAAATTGAGAACTAAGGTTAAGCAAACCTTCCAGGATCATCAAAGGGGAAACAGAAATAAGTTCAAGGAACGAGTAGAAAGGGGTGCTCAAAAAATTTGGAGTCAAGGGGACTCAGAGTTTGTCAAACAGAAGGTAAGAGACATATATTTACTTAACTGTACAAAAACGGATAATATATGTACAGTTCAATGAAACCTGGCCATATTCAACAACAATCATTTTTAAACTATATTTTATAGAATGCGAAATAAATTGCTCTAAGCAGGGACAAGGGTAGTGGAAAAGATGGCCCAGGTGCCAAAGGGGATACCGTCGACGTTTCAATCCGACTTATCCCCCTCAAAGGTTTGTTTAACCTTAGTTCTCAATTTCAAATAAATATATTGTAATATAAAATATTGTTGTGCTGCACTTCATGTTCTGTTGATGAAACCTACGATTGATATACGTGTGTGAGCTACCAGATTGCAAGCTCGGAATAGGTTCAATAATCATGACCTTTTATTCAATAATTTTCTGATTGATTGGTCTAGGACCACTGTTTCGTGTAACAATTTACACCTGTGGACTATTTTAGGTTACCTCATTGGTTATAATGGTTACAGACTAATCAAGGAGGACCTCAGGTGGACTATCATTGAGAAACCAGACCTCTGGGGGCCGGATGCGAATAGGGCTCTATTCGTGCGTGAGCAGAAATGGGTGTTCCGGCTTAGGAGCCACCTGCATGGCCTCAATGACGACATCCCATGGTATTCATTAAGTAGATGAACACTTTAATTTGTCTGGATATAACTTGGGTTCTAAATTTATGATTGTTATTGGGCACGATAACAATACTCGTATAACAGCGGGATTCAATTTTTTATAATTTGTTGGAAGCCTCCTGTGAGGTCTCGCCCCCAAATGTATTGTTGTATGGGTGACTGCAGTCTCGAACTCACCTACGGACACACTTGTACTCGGGGCTGCCGATTACTACATTTCCCAGCAGGCCTGCCTAGGATAGGGACGTGCTGACGTGTCGGCGTGTTTTGCAATTTCCCGATCACGTGACACGCGCGGCCTCTACTTCAACACGGAAGTGCTCGGCGGTCTGGTATCGTCGCGGCACATGTAAGAAGAGTGATTAAGGAAGGATTTCCCTCCAGAACAGTAAGGGGCCCACTTGGGTCAACGGTATTGCATTATTGTATTCTATGAGCAGATTTGTATGTCTCCCAGATAAAATACGATCTCTCCCTGCAGGCGCTGACATGGCGTACGGGGGATATGACCATGGGGGAATTAATACCTTGAGCATGCCGAGCAAACGATACCGGGATGAATGTATACCCGTACTGTACTTCATGATACAGTTTTGGCATATTGGCTATTTAACGCCTTTTTCTTAAACTTAGTGCTCTGTATTAAATTCCCTATCGGAGGTGGGTCATAAGCATATTGTTTATAACTTTAATGGCTTGTCCCAACATGTAGGGTGTGCAAGAAGGCATGGCTTACTGTTCCAATAAGGGGCCAATGATACCTTCACACAAGGATAATTGAATCCACGAGTTCATAACATACTGGCATATACTTTGTTCTTTGTTACTTTGAAACACAGGTTGTGTTCTTTGGGACTCCTCCCGTCATGTGCCAGGTCAAATGATCTCTGTCGGTAAACTCAGTGAGTTGGACCATTGACACATTCGAGCTAAATACATGATGCCTACCAGAACGTTCTCATATGAGAAATAATGCTAGAAGTAATTTGATTGAGTAAGCAGGGCGATTTTTTTGCATACCTATATTTTTACAGTATTCTATCTAGTAAGTGGGAATACTCATTTCACTTTCGGGGAACTTCTTAATACAATGAGCATTGGAATATGGATGTGTTAGGGCCAGCATAAAGGTTGGTCTCTGACTTGGTTGTGACACAAATATTATTCCTTTCACAGTTATGTTACTGTGTTGGTGGAATTTCCTCCACATAGCCTAATAGTGATTGGTGAGAGTGAATGATACCCTTCCCTACACCTAATTGAGGTAAGAGGAGTAGCATGTAGGACTGGGACAATAAGACGTCCTTACGAAGACCCAGGGGACCCATCTATTAAGGGCAAATTGGGGGTCGAAACATGTTGACGAAAGCAGTGAAGGTGGGGTGGTAGTGGGCCTTAATAGCCGCCCTAGCACCACCACATCTCAATTCTTTTAACCCTGGCCTTGGAACCTGATAATAAAATTGACTTTGGTATCTAAGAGTCAGTTTTAATCGTTACCTACTGCACTAATATTTGTCTGTCGTTGTACCCGGTCTTGAATTGTTTTTTGTGGACTTTGTGGTCACGTTCAACGTTGTGTTACACTTTGTCTGTGTCTATTTTTCGTTTCCCCTCCCTATGCTCTGTCCGCTGTGTGGCTACGCACGGACGTTGTAGCAGACCCTATGATGAAGCATGTCACACACATTGTGTGTGAGTGAGGGCAGTTTTTCACCACTCTCAAGTGTGCCATTGCTTGCACGCTGGTGTTGAGTTTGTGTTTTTGTCATTCTTATCTCCACCCCTATTTTGTGTGTATACTATTGAAAATTAAGGGGGTTTGGGGTGGTGGATATACACATATACCCTCTCCCCACCTTGTGTGTGAGATGATACAGACTAATCAAGGCATACCATGTAACAACAGAGGTAAAATGGCCAGTCCTCATGGGAGATTACACATGAAGACAAGGCGGTAATAAGGAGAGACTAATAATCCTATTAACAATTCAGAGGCCAGCATTTACGAAGGACAATGGCGCAAGCCAATAACAAATATGAGCGGAGAGTTGGCAGGGCTTCAAGTCTATACTTGAATAGAGCATGGCCCGCAGAGTAGCACATTCGCTGCCCAGGCTTGACCTAAAAACAATTTTACTCCAAATGTCAGTTTTTTTATTTATTTGAGAATGAGATAAGGACGAAGGAAGGAAAGAAAGCAGGAAAGTGAGAATGAAAGGGGGGATTAAACCAAGAAAGGATGAATGAAAGAAAGAAAGAAGAAATAAAAAGAAGAACGAAGGACAGAAGGAATTAATGCAAGAAAAAAGGAAAGAAAGAATGCCAGAGGGACAGTAAGCAAAAAAGAAAAGAAGGAACAAGAAGGCAAGAAAGAAAGAATGAAAAAAGGAAAAGCAAGAAAGAATGGAAAAAGGAATGTAAGAAAAATGGAAAGAAAGAAAGATTAAACAAAGGACCATAAGAGTGAAAGAAAAAAGTAAAGAAGGAATGAAAGAATATAGAAAAGCAAGAAAAAAGAAAGAAGGATTGAAAGAAGGAATTGCTGGATGGAAAGAAGGGATGAAAGGAATTAAAAGGAAAGGAATGAAAGAAAGCAAGAGAGAAGGATGGAAAGAAAGAAGAAAGAGGAGAGAAACAAAGAAGAAAAGAAAGAAGGCAAGAAAAAACGATACAAGTGCTGCCAATTGAACATGATATAGGCTGGTTTTTCTTCCAGAGCAAAGTTTAATAAAGAACCATGGGTGAAATTGAGTCTAGAATAAATGTGTTCTGAAGAATTGTCCTCCTATGAATTCTCATGTATAATATTGAAACTTTGCAAAACAGTTTCAAATGGATGCAGTCTGTTATGATGTGAAATACCAAAAGTCAAACAGTAAACAAAGGGCACTCCAAAAGGAATTTACAACAGCATTAGCAGAAGACAGGAACGTATAAAGTGTGTAATGTGGCCTGTGCTGACATCTGGTATGGTGTCCTAGTGTCACATCAGACTCTAAACACAAAGGTAACATCAAAGTACTACATAAAACAAGCATTTGCAATCCAATAGGTCTTGCATTAGTTAACTGTTAAGCTATTGCTTTGCAATTGTAAAAGAAATGTGGGGTCCTCTTGCCTTTGGTTTTTATTTATTGACTTTTGTAGCAATGGCAGCACGCTGTGCTTTAGCTTTAGATGTTTAAAGCTAAAGCGCTGCGTGCCGCCATTGCTACAAAAGTCAATAAATAGATATAAAAGTTGTGCAGCCCCCTTATTTTCCTATTGTTTACTATTGTAGCAATTGCGGCACACCGTGACTTAAGCTTTAGATGTTTAAAGCTAAAACGGTGTGCCATTGCTGATACAAAAGTCAATTAATAGAAAACAAAGTTTGCTGCTGCCTTTTTTTTCTTTCTGCTTATTTTCTATTGTAGCAATGACGGCACGCCACACTTTAGCTATTCATGTTTAAAGATAAAGCGCGGCGTGCCACCATTGCTATAAAAGTAAATAAATGGAAAAGAAATGTGGCGTCTGGCCGACTACTTTCTTTATTTATTGTCTTTTGAAGCAATGGCGACATGCGCCCTTCATCTGTAGATATTTAAAGCTAAAGCATGGCATGCTGCCATTGCCGCGAAAGTCAATGCAGTGTTGTGCATAGGTGTAGGGGATGCCACAGGAAGAACAGCAGCAATGATGGGAGGAGGGTGTGAGCGAGGAGGCAACAAATGGCCAGAGATGGCAAACCAAATAAGAAAATTGATGATGTCAGCTGGGAGGGAACCAAGCAAACAAAGGCAGAACAGATTGACAGTATTGACCAACACGAGTAAAGTAATTTAGAAAGGCAGGCCAACTAACCAACCAGAAGCGATGGCCATGTTGAATGCCCATATCCTGATACAGCATGTCTCGAAGAGCTGCCTACATCAGACCTAAAAAAAGCATTCGCACAGATGGGAACTAGTTTGTATGCATATGTGCTCCTTGCGAAAGAGCGAAATGCAGTCACTCAAAGTGAAGTTAACAAGTGGCAGAAGAGGGCTGACTGCCCTGCCTCATGCTGAATGCTACAGTGGGCAGAAGCAAAACGTGAATGACACACCAACAGATCAGTGGATGAAGAAAGCTGGCTCAAAGCCCTTTTAAATAAGTAGATGGTATATATATATATATTTTTTATTAAAAGGTTTTGGCTAACTGCAGACCTAAAAAGGGATTGTTTTTTCTATACAATGCACAGATGAGATAAAAAGGTAAATGTGAAATGATGGAGTGTACTTTTTAGATGTGAAATAAAAAATAAGGCAATTGTAAATTACTCAACTGAGCACATCCAAGATGTGATTGACAGTGCCTCAAGCCAGTGGCTAAAGGTTGCAGAACCAATGCCTGAAGGAGCTCAAACAAAGCCACTAAAGTGGGTATTAAATACAATATATTTGCCATGAATAGTTCAAGAACCATTGCACGTTATACCTAAAAAGCTGTGAGAAGATGTCTAAGGAAACTTCTACATCCAAGGATTATTTACCATCAGTGCTATTATTCCAGGTGCTGAAGAGGACTAATAATTGCAGTTCTTAAAGTATGTTGTAATTTAGCCCTCTTGCCAGGACCCCGCTAGAGTGAGGTGATCTTGGACTAAGAAACAGTAGCCGAGACTACTGTGGGGTACCTTACGGCTTAAGAGAGGTAAACTTTATCCCTCCGTCAGATGAAGACGGTGTACTAGCAACCCACTTTTTTTTCACGGCTCTATACACTAACGGCTAGTATAATCGTCTGATGTGTTTTACTACCTAATGCAGAGTGACTTATTTGTTTATTGGTCCTGATGAATGCCCATGAACTCCGGCTAGAGTCGAGTAAGGGCCGACACATGTTGACCTGTAGTAGGGGTATATTTATTGCTAACCGCTAGTCCTCTTTTCTTTTAACCCTGTACTAGGGTACCATTGAATAAAGTTATTGGGTTCCATGGGACAGTTTTAACCATTTCACCTATTTTCCTTTGCACTCTATCTCTTACTCACTCATCTCATTGGCCTACCCCATTGAAAAAACCTCAGCTCCTCTCCACTAATTCCCCTCAGTGGAGAGTTGCAGCCCACACCTGGGAACTTACAGGCCCGGTGTGAGGAGGGAGCCCCATGATGAAGCATGGCACCTTCGGGTCCTTAAATAAATGTTTTTCTTTTAATAATATCTGTTTGGGAGTTTAATAGTTCTGTTCTTGTCAGCTCGCGTTTCTGCATCACCTACCTACCAAATTCTAGCTCACATTAAAGAAAAATGATAATTAGTGCCTTCTGAATACACAGATAAGCAGGTTGAAATAGTTGTGCTGGCACACTAAACGCACTGTTGACTATGTCACCAATCTGATTTATTTGAACAAGTGGGTGGGTGTATGCTAAATATAGCTAAACCAATCCTATGGCCCCCAGCTTTAAAATAGGAACAGAATAGTTTGCAATACATTAAATAATTTATATAGCTTTGAAACCATAGGCATTACCAACCAGTATGGGAAAAATATACATGACATTTTACTATTTCAGACAATTAACTAACTTAGAAGAAAACAAATTGTAGCTTTCACTTTCATTGGCCATATGAAAAGACTCAATGTGGTAGTACTACTAAAATGGTTATTCTTGTTCCCTACATGATAAGTTCATATAACCAACTTGCGGTTTTCAAGACCTGCCTATAATTCTACTCAGACAACATTTTTATACTTGCTCCATACATTATCCGTTCATATAATAAGCTTGTGTTTTTCAACTCCTGAATATAACTCTATGTAGGTTATATTATTTGACTGCTACGGGGAAATAGCTTTATACATTGCAAAATTCACTACCTGGATCTTATATTTCTAAATAATCAAAAGAATATGTTTCAAAGCTAAATGATGTGCGATTTTTCTACAAAGTTAAATTTAGGCCAGCTGAGGCAATTATCTGAGCTCGGAATTATATTTCAAAATAATGTAATTTACCTCACCATCCCTTGGGACACCTGAAACCTGCCTGCACTCCCAAGGAAGCAAAGTGAGTGATCTTAGGCAGAAGGAGTGGTGTAGAATTGTAGACACTTTTGATGCACAGTTCCAAACTCTTGGAATGGCTGAAAATGATTAGAAGAACGTGCATTTGGGGCAGTGGTCGAAGTGCATGAAAAAAAGTATGGGAACTGTGATGCTGCGTGCAAGGGGTGGGATGAGGTGGAGTGAGTGAGCATGTGGGTGTGGCTAAAAAATGAAATATTCTGTAACTTTTTTCAGTCTTTTGCCTTCCAGTAACTACATATAAAACAACACACACATTAAATAAAAATTAATATGTTAATCAGTGGGAAATGCACTATTGTACATTATGAAACCTCTGTTAGTTCATGCACCACACCAAGTCCTGGTTGGTGCAGTGGAGAATCGTGACTTTTGTATGTTTAGTGCTACAAGGTCTCAGTCTGTGACAGAAAGCACTTTGAACATGTAAGTCATTATTATTTAAGAATGAGTACCACTAAAATCACACACAAAGCTCTGCACGAGAATAGTCCATGTCAATGCTTCAAAGCCAATGACAGGGAGTGAATCCCACTTACAGGGTGATTGAAAGCACAGGGCCTGTAATTCAGTCGATCTCCATGCATGTAAAGCTGTTTAAATGGCCCAGTGCTGTACTGTACTTTTGTGTGCAAGACCTGCCATGTGGTTCGAACTGGCACCGGAAGGGCATAATCCACATTAAAGACACAACCAGAATGAGACGCATGGCAGCAGTGTAAGTGTAGAAAAGTCATGATTGCGGGTACACATGCATGCATGTGTTTCCGCTTGTGTCGATATGTGTCTGCGAGTGTATATAGTTGTGTGCTGTACTGACCTCTGCGTGGTATAAGGATGGCCCCAGGGCTGGCTTTAGGGTGGTGCGACCTGGAGGGGGGCACTGACCTCAGTGTTTAGGAATAACATACGAGTTAAAAGCCCCTGCTGCAGCAGAGTTCCTTGTGTGTCCAGCTTTCAGGCAGTAATAAAAATGTCATGATAACTCTTGTGATTAATGTTCCTGCTAGAGAGGGAGATGGGGTATTATCTAGCGACAGGTTTGATTCGCCATAAGGTAGAGCAGGGGGTTAATGTGCCTGCTGCAAAGAGCAGATCTGGTAGACAGTTGAGTGGATTAGTGAAGCCAGCCTTTACCAGCGCTTTAAAACAAATGAAATATATTTGAGAGAGGGTCAATAGAGAGATGAGGGGCCCTTTTGCCGGTTGGTAGTGAGGGAATCCGAGGAGGAGGTCATATTCGGTGGGGTTGGAGGGGGGCAAAAAAGATTGTCGCACCGTGGCGTAACAAGGTGGGGCAGGGGGCGGTCTGCCCCGGGCGACACCAGTTTTGGGGGCGGCCGTCACAGGAATTGCCAGCATCCTCCCTCCTAAATGTGGCCCCCGGGCGGTAAACACAGTGACCACCATGTGCGGCACAACGTCTAGCTATGCCACTGTTGTCGGCCCAGGCGCCACCAGGGCCAAAGCCGGCCATGGATGGCACCTGTTTTATGGAAGTGATTCTTTGCAATGTGTTAGCACCCACGGCATAGAAGTGCCCAGCTGTTGTCCTGGCATAAGAGAGGCAAAATCTTGGAACGCAGTGGCATCTCTGATGCGAGTCGTGGCTTTGCGTGAACCCCCAAAGCCCCGAAATCACAAAACAGAGGGCAGTATTTTGCGTTGGTTTAATGAAAGCAGAATGGAAATACACAGGCCTTCTCTTCTTCGCTAACATGGGACACAGGTTCAAATCCGAGCGGGCCCACTGGGCATTTCATCGGTTCTGATTGATAACATGATCAGCATAGGTGTGGAAAAAGCACAGTGTTATAAAGCTATAATCTGTTGGCCGTACAACCATTAATCTAAATGTTGTCAAGGGCATTTCCCAAATAATTGGGTGCCTCGTGCATTTGCTTTGTGGGTGGTAAAATCTCTTCTTTCTTGGTGGAAATTGTTTAAATGAAGGAAAGTGAAAGTAATTTCAGCCAGATTTGTGCCAAGCAGAAAAAGCGTACGGCTGTGTTTTATGACCAGTGGTACTGCACTGCCACCTACCGTTTAAACATCGGAAACAGACTACCCCATTCTATTTTTGAAGCCGCTGAACATCATAATGTATATTATATTTCATTCTTGCCCTGGGTCGGATTCCTCTAACAGATCCAGCAAATGTTTACACCTTACCTCTGCTGTGGAATTAGTGTACATATGAAAATAGCAGCTACTGTTTAGTCTGCCTGCTGCGGCGCTACCGCCGTAAATATGGCGGGCTCATCTCTGCTTCCATCAAATCAAAGTCACATGTGGAAAGGGCCACCATGTCACTGTGCCGAAGAGCAGGCCCATTCAAATGTAATAAAGCGAGGCTCCCAGGTGGTTATTTGTGTAGGGGATGTTTCAGGGGCAGATTTGGTAACGTAAACCCCCCTAAATCTGATGTCAAAATTAAATTACAGTCTGTAATGCGGATCTTACAAGGAGTCAGGCCGGGGTGAGGCTGGAGAGGGCTGGGAGCAGCAGGCTTTTCTGTGCCTCTCGCATCATCTGCGGCTTTGCGTCCTCGTCGCTGGCCAAGCCACTGTCTCGTTCAGTCTGGGGCAGCGGCTGTTTCTGCGAAGACCCAGGCGAAATACTTCTTTTCTAGGAAAGATTCTGCCTTTGCCCTCTCCGCTCTCTCATTTTTGTGTAACCTCACTCCGCTTACAGCTCCTTCGGGACATCAAAATGTAATCGTCTTTGACAGTATCATATTTAGGGCCTGTGGCCTGCGCAGGGATTTAAGCACTCTGCGTTGTCAGCTCAGCTCTACCTTTTAATCGAGAGATGGAGTCTTTTTTCGGGCTTTGCGATCTGAGCCTTAGTTATTTGACATCTTCGGAACATTTTCCGCGATATTGTCAAATTCGAAATGCACAAAAGTAAAGTTAAAAGAAAAGAATTGCCTTCGGGCACAAGTAAAGCCCGAGTGGCGGAGGCTGTCGGTCATGGCGGCCAAACATGAGCCGGATTCACTGCACACAGCTGTCCTTTAAAGGACCCCTGATTCTGTGGTGGAGCGCACACCGCATAGACCTCCACCTGACATAAACAAGTGCCAACCATCCCACATTTCTAGATCACTAGGGGAAACGAAATGTTGGCTCTGTTGCTTGTGATCTGTGACACACCAGTTTGAGTTCGGCCTGGGATTCACAATAGGTCCTGGATATTTGATATTGTACCAGTATAAATATACTGATTCATTTAAGTCATTACCAAAAATAAAAGATCATGATCGCATGCCCTAACAAACCACAAGTTAAAAACTAAAACATCAACCCACTCTACATGAGTCAGGGAATTCTTACATGAACAAAGATGTAATAACACCAGCAATCTTCCAAGGCACATAAAGTCACTTGTAGCAACGCTGTTCTTCCTGCTCTTTCTAAGATGCGAGCTCCAAATGGTCTCTGAGTATCTGACAATACACTGAGTTCATTTTCCAGGGATATGCAGTGAGCATTCACTACATTACGTTATAGCATGTATTGTGCCTGTGCCTTCGTTTCATTGGACCTGTGATGTTACATTGGGCCCTGCATGTGTATAATTTCAGTGTGCTGTATGTGTTTTGGTATTGGGGTGTTTACTGGATATGTAATATATTGTCTACTGTTCTGTGATAATGCGGTATTCACAGGGTATGTAATACTGTTGCATGTGCATTCAGGTGCCTTACATTTTTGAGTGTATCATGATTGCCAAATTATTTGTTAGTATCTGTGTAATTTTGTAATATGCATTGATTTTGTGATTTTTTTAGGGTGCCAATCGACTGCGGTTTCATATTTGATGGTGCTTCGTCATGTTGTACTTAGGTGTGGATGAGCCATATTATAATGGGTGCTGGACTGTAGTCTTTTAATGGGAGTTTAATTTTCACATTGGGTGTGTCATGAGACCCTTCCCTGTGATTGGCTGTACTTGTATCAATGAGTGGATATAAACAGTAAAATTGTATTTTTCATGAATGTTCATATTGTACTTTGAACATTGTAGTGGTTTTTAGGTTTCGCCTAGCGGAAGCTGCGCTCTGCGCAGCTTTTCCGCGCAGGCGAAATCCTGTTGAGTTCCATAGTGTGGCTTTGGTTCGGCCCTCGTCCGTGATTGGCTGGCTCCGTAAACGGAGCCTTGCCATTGGACGAGGGGCCTGTCCGTCAATGCCGGACCAGACACGGGGGCGTTCCCGACATTCTTTGGCTTTTGCCGACGTCACGGGACGCCGGGAACGCCCCCGTGTCTGGTCCGGCCGGCCGTGCTTGCTGCTGTCCTCCCTCCTCCCGCCGTCCCCACGTTTCCCTCCTCCCTCCCGACGTCCGTGTCCTTTCCCGCCCCCCTCGTCCTCTCCCGCCCCCCTCGTCCTCTCCCGCCCGCCCCCCTCGTCCTCTCCCGCCCATCGAACATTGATTATTGCATTTATTTCGGTGTTTTCACTTCTCTCATTTATTTGACAAAATTGTTCTGGTGGCCATTCGTCATTATAATAAGCCCCATGTAGATCCTCACAAGTTTCAGCTTTAAATTTTATTTCTCTGTTTAGTCCTCGGAGAAAGTGAGCTGCGGCGCTTGCATCCTTTGTTATAACACAACCATGCTCTGGCAGCCGTTCTGCGTTCAAGCCCGAAATTGCTCTTCCACTCGCACCCTGGAATTGGAACTTTAACCTCCCGGAAACCTTCGCGCAGTTTGCTTTCGCTTCTCCGGCCGCCGCCCAAACCCCTGGTATGTGATTTGCTCTCGCCTTCCCGGACACCGCAACCCCTCTCTCACCCGGTCTGCCGCAGCTGCCGCTTTCTTCTAAACGGTAAATTAACATGCTTTTCGACACCAATGCCCGACTCAGTTTAGTTACGATTCTTCGTTTTTCCTTTTCATATTCGGTGCAGTTTCCTTTAGATACGGTTATAGGTTGTTACTCCATGCTGAGAGAGCCTGAACCCGGAGCTCTCCGGCCGTGCGTCCTACCCGGCCGCCATCTTCCCCCCCCGGCATTCAGTTTTACCACGCTCCTTGCCCCGACAACTGCACATGGTTTATTTTTCTTGGTATGTGAAGTTTTTGTAGCCAGTAAGCGTGCAGTACATTCAGTTGTCTTTTTTTTCTTGGTGGTCTTGCAATCTGTATTGTCCCAGAAGTACCATTTCTTAGTCTATTACAAAATGTGCCTGTCGGGTGTGTGAAAGCAACTGTTCATTTGATGCTATACTTTGTAAAATACTCCTCCTGTTGCACCCAAACGAATTTTGTATTGTTTAATATACTTATATTTTTAAAATGCTTAGGGGGAGTTTCCTAGATCAAGGATGACTTTGAGCAAGCAGATCGGAGTCCAAACAGTGATAATGTTTAGGTTTCGTCTGCACAGCGCTTGGGATGGGCTTGTGAAATCTATTATTTTTAATATAAATCTTAAAAGGAGCTTACTTCCTGCCCCCTCGCTTTCCTGGCATTTTATTGGTTCCTGTGTTGCTGCTTACGTTTCCTCCATTTCTATTGGCTGTAGCATATTGTACTGCATGTACCAATGCTTTTTACTTGTTTACTTCTCTTATCAATTTCCTGTAGCCGAAATACGGTTACCTTCCTCTTTAGTGGAACTATTTTTTCATAGTGTTTTGCCTCTTACTGCTTTTTCGTCTTGCAGCAGATTTATATAGCACAATCTATCACCTGGGCAGATAATGTTTGCCATGTCAAATTATTTTACACTTTGCCCTACCTATTTTCAATACCACATGCCTGCCATGGAGTCAACATTTACCATGTTTCTATCCTTAGCTTTATTGCTTCTTTAAAAAATGGTCTCCTTCAGACAGCTTCTTTGATTTGTTAGCCTTTCTTAGACTCTATATACAGGGCGTTAGTATAACCGTAGGTCACCGGGGAGTAGTCTTGCATGCCTCCTTAGGTTTACATATGAAAGTAATTTTCTATCTCGTTTAAAAAAAAAAAAATCTATCTATCCGTAGTTCCACTCTTAATTGTGGGGCTCTTTGCATGTGTGTGGGGCTCTTTGCGTGTGTGTGGTGCTCTTTGCGTGTGTGTGGTGCTCTTTGCGTGTGTTTGGGGCTCTTTGCGCGTGTGTGGGGCTCTTTGCGTGTGTGTGTGGGGGGGGCTCTTGCGTGTGTGTGGGGGCTCTTGCGTATGTGTGTGAGGGGCTCTTGCGTGTGTGTGTGTGGGGGGCTCTTGCGTGTGTGTGTGTGGGGGGCTCTTGCGTGTGTGTGTGTGGGGGGCTCTTGTGTGGTGTGTGTGGGGGGCTCTTGTGTGGTGTGTGTGGGGGGCTCTTGTGTGGTGTGTGTGGGGGGCTCTTGTGTGGTGTGTGTGGGGGGCTCTTGTGTGGTGTGTGGGGGGGGCTCTTGTGTGTGTGTGTGGGGGGGGCTCTTGTGTGTGTGTGTGGGGGGCTCTTGTGTGGTGTGTGTGGGGGGCTCTTGTGTGTGTGTGTGTGGGGGGGGCTCTTGTGTGGGTGTGTGTATTGGCATTGTAAATGAGAATGCCATTTATTTATCTGTTTTCAAAACCAACACATAAATAAAAAGTTTGCCATTTAGAATGCCAATGGCTCAAACTTTTCCGAAGGCGAAACCGTTGCATTGTAAATGCTTGTTTGTATAGCCAAAAGAACTCTGGTACATAACCTACTGGCAGTCACCAGTAGGTAGTTATAGTTAGGACCTAGTTTACATAGGAAAAGCGTTTTTTGTTTTCCCAATAACTTTGGCGCCGTATGAAGAATCTTCACAAAATTTTCAAAACTAGTGGGGCACTCCGGTCAGCTCCTAACCTAGGAAACTTTAGACACGGCCACAGCCCGAACTGCTGAATGGAATTACACCAAATTTAGCAAAAAGGTAGCCCTTGTTTCAGAAAGAACTCTTTTTGTTAAATGGTGTAATCAGTTCAGAAGTTGCTGAGAAAAAAAAAAATTAAAAGTTTTGATATAGAGAAGCGCGTTGGATCCGCTGACCCTCCCGACCACGAGCTTTTTTCTAATTGGCTGTCAACACTCCAAACCAGGAAGTTTTGGCAGCAATCTTGTGCCTCGGTAACCGAGGCTCAAGAAAACAGGGAAACAAAGGTAAAAAAAAGAAAAAGGGGCAAGGTAAAAACACCCTGACCCCCTAGGCCTGCTCAAGGGGTCCCGCAAGGACCCCCAAGGACAAAAAAGCATGAAAAAAACAAAAATCAGCAAGATTCGCGCACCCAGCACGAATTTCGGCTGAAAAAGAAAACACGAAGTGCAGGCTCCCGCGCTTTGTTATTATGTAGCCCCCGGGTAGGCCAAGTGCCTTGGGCATGCGGTAATGAAATTGCAGGGGCCAAGGGAAGAGCCCCGGGGACCCCCACCGCTGGGGCTTTTAGTAAAGATTTTGCGGGGGCACAGGGCCCCTCCGCTGCCCCGGGTACCGCCACCCCTGGGGCCTTTATTTTTTTCAAATACACCTGTGTGGGGGAACTCAAGCCCCCCTACAAGCCTCGGGGACTGCCACCTCCGCGGGGCTGCGCAATAACTGGGAGGGGGGCTGCGCGACCCCCCTCCTGGAGCCCTCGATGGCCCTGGGGACCGCCACCCCCAGGGCCAGCTCCTGCAGTGTCCGAGGGTGCCCACCCCGGGATAATGCTGTTTGCAATGATAGGGCGGGAGCCGCGCAGCTCCCGCCCTGTCATTGCAAACTGCTTTGCTTCATTGAAGCGAGAGTCAGGAAAACCTGCTCTTGCTTCAATGAAGCAAAGCAGGATTGCTTTTCCACAAGGGGAACTGTATGTCAGCAACTCCCCATGTGGAAAAGCAATGCCGGCTCCACAATGCCAGGATCGTGGGGGAATTGGGGCTACCCCCACGGTCCCCAGCGAATAGGGTCTGCTACGGGGGATGGAATCGCTGGGGCTAGAAGTGGCCCTGGAGGGGGGCCACACAGCCCCCCTCTCCTACAAATGTTTTTTTTTTAAAGGAAACTAAGTAGCATACAAGCAAATGAGATTAATAAGACAGCTAACCACTGGCAAGCAGTGGTCTGACATAAAATCCACTGTAAATACTGGTATTGCCCACAACACTTCTTCAACAAGAGACCGCAAACAGCTCTCTGGAGGTGAAATCTAAAAATAAAAAAGCGTTTGAAGCTGCATTTACCTTGTGGTACTGGCTCTTCACCTGGTTATTGGGTGAAGTGATCAGATATCATGTGGCAAACTGTGTTAGATGAAACGCCCGTTGGTAACGATGCAGGATAGGGTCAGGGAAATGTTCTCCTCTTCTCTGGATGGCTTCACAAGCAATTAGCCTTGTTTTTCTTTATGGAACAAATCCACCAATGTCATTGTAAAAATGGTGGACCTTTTCAAACTAAACAGACTCCCCATATGTATGTTGCTGGCCACAGGCTCCAGTGGCCATCTCTAGTTCTGGCACTCTCCTTGGACACAGGCAGAAAGGGAGGGACTTCCTCCCTTGTGCCAGGCGAATGCAACCAATCCTGAAGATGCAGTGCATGACAGATTGGTCGGCTGTAGACAGCCGGCCAATCTTTCATGCGCACTGGGAGAGGGCTGACGTAAGTGCAATTGCTCTAATCAGCCCGCCCCCTGCCCTCAGCCTGAAGCAACGCAAGCCTGCCACACATAATAAAATACTCTCCTTGAATATCATACGTCTCACTGGAATTATGCAATTGCCCAGTCGCTGCGTTGTTTGCATATAGATTTGATGCATTTGCCACATAATCCATCATCTGTTGGCATAATCTGCAGATTTTAACCAGAAATATGTTGGGCCTTATTATGATGGCGGTCGGATGAGCGTTCGACCTCCATCGCAGTAGAATTGGGACCGCTTGACATGTATTTGGCGATCCTGCCCACCATATAATGATATGACTGCCATGTAGGCAGTTGGAAACATGCCTTTTTTATTGTGGCTTGTGCTGCTGCGTGGAGAAGTGCCACAGCACACAACCGCAGTAGATAAATGAATGTTTGTAAACATCCATGCACCATGTGCGAGTCACCCTGGGGTGCCTGGCACATGGATGTTTGAGCGGGCACCACATGTGCCCCCTTGACCACCACATATAAGTGGCCCACAGGGGACAGGGGGCCAAATTCCCTGTCCGACAGCCTCTTCAGGGCAGTGGGACTGCCATGAAAAGGATGTCAGAAATGTGCATCGTAATCCTTACAATGATGCCTGCACAGGCACCACTTTCATTATAGGGATTACTGTCCGACCGCTGCCTCAACGGACTCCTTGAGCCTGTCGGAGGCAGGGATCTTTCCCCATGCCCTATGTACTCTGACCATCGGTATTGTAATCCAGCAGTTGGATCACTGCCCTAGATGTCTGTCTGTGGCGGTCTGCGTGACATTGTAATGAGGGCCTTTGTTTCCAGCTGAAATGTTTCCAATGTTACTAAAAACACAGCAACACTTGCTGCTGCACAGTGGAAAGCCCTTTGCAAAGGTTGACGGCTCACACTTTTTTTGCTTATTGGCTTTAGTTGGGTCTTGAACTTGTATTAATGAAGTGTGCAAGCAATGCCCAGGCAGTGTTAAGAGGTGTAAAAGTGAGAAAATAATGAAGTAAAACTATCACAAAATGTGCCCCATTATGCCACATAATTTACCTTTTTCGACACATAATTTGCTGAACCCAGCCACATACTTTTGCCCTCACTTGCCGCATAATTCCAGTGGTCTGAACATCATCTTTCGTGAAACTGCTCGCACCCCTGCTTTTATCCTTTACATAATATGCCACTTGGTGTCACAAGATACTTCTGCCCATGCAGGGTACCACAAGGATCTGTTCTTATTATGCTTTGTATAAAGTGCCCTGCCCAAGAATACAAGGTTTCCAGAACAGACATGATGGCGGATACCAGAGCCTTAAGGTGGAGTCAAACCTGTTCTGTTGACATATCAGGGTCTAGCTGCAGACACTCCTGCTGCTGATGCCCAGAGGTTGCTTTTTAAACAGTTTCACAACTTTTTACAACCACCACATGTCAGAAGTATGCAAGCTTTGGAAATTATAACTGTTACTAATATGCAAGACATTATTACAGGTAAGTAAACTTTTCGTTTGACATTATTTGCTGTGCGCCTACTAATTCAGCACTATGCGTAGTGAAAGAGATCCAGCAATTGCTGATTTAGCTTGTTCCTCGATGACGCTACTAAGCCTATCTACACATTTGCAGAAAAAGCCCCTGTGTCTGAAACCTCCCGAGTAGCTGCTACCATATTGGAGGGAGGCTGCCATCATATTGCAGTCCTGTGATCACACTGTGATGCTTTGTAAACAATTGCTATTCGTTTAGAACTGACGATCTGCAGATTATATGTGGTTATGGACAGTTTTTCCCTGTAACATATGTAAGCAGCCTCCATGATTAATACCAATGCTTATTCTTGTTTGGACGAGTACATTATTGCACATCTGTTACGAACCCAAAAGGGTAACAGGAAGCAGCAGTTTACTTCATCATAATTAAGGCTCCCAGTTTTCCGCTTTTATTGATTTTTACAGATAAATACAGACAGAAAACAATGTCTTTCCTGTCTGTATTTACTTTAAAAAGCAGAAAAATATAGAAAATATTGTTTTTTGTGTGACTTTCGTTGCTGTCCCTCATGAAATTCAAGCCAACATCTGAGCAGATAAGGAGCTTGGGAAGTTAAGAAACAGGATGTGATTTCCTTAAATACATATTGAGTACATTTAGGTGTATATATTGCTAATATTTACATGTGGGTGTAGTGTTTTGCTATATTGGCTACTTCATTTACTAAAACGCAACAGGTCTTAAAGTATGCATGCTTATTTATCAGTTAATTAAATGTGGAAATATATCATGTTACCACTTCACTTACTCTTAAAACACAAAATAAAATACTAATAAGATGACACAAAAATAAATATGAATAAGTACAGACAGAAGTGTTAAAAAAAATAAATACCTTAAAACCAAGAGCCCTAATCATAATGTTCTGACAAATTTCTTTGCCTTCTTTAGCGTGGAAACCATAAATGATGGGCTGTTCCACACGGTGGAGCTGGTGATGGTGAACCAAACTCTGACCCTGGTGGTGGACAAAGGAACTCCCAAGAGCCTTGGGAAGATGCACAAGCAGCCCTCGATCAGCCTCAGCAGCCCGCTCTACATCGGAGGTAGGCACCTCTATGGTTTAGGTTATATTGGTTACCAGCGATGTTGTGAGCGGCCAAAGCTTTAGAGCAGCATGCCGTTGGGTCTACCTAATGGGAGGGTTGCTGAATGTCAAGACCACCTGGTTTGTCATCCACATCATGCATTTCTCATCCTATCGCTCTTTCTCACTTTTACATTTTTTTCATCCCTGCTTTTCTCTCGTGGGATGTCTTTTATCATGTTTTTCTTCCCCCTTCCCACTTACTTGTTTTCTTTTGCCTTGCTTTGGTTTAAAGTCTGGCCATTAAAATATGTCCCAAACTCGAATAATTAAACACTGGTATAAAGATATATATATATATATATATCCCTCAATCACAGACGCGTAATGGTCCATCTCAAAATTCTTTAATTTCTCAAGAAACTCCTTTTCTCAAAAAATCCTGAAGGTTAGGCTAGTGTTAGCCTCATGCAGGGTTCTCAATTTCCCTAAATCCAGATCTATCTATTTTGTCTAGATTAATGTTTCATTCGTATATCCTTCCTTGGAAACTGCGCAATTCACTGGATTAACCACTAGATGGTGATACAGTCAGGATCCCTTTTCGATGTTCATTTCGTGTGATAAAAATCTAACTTGGATTTGAAGATTTCACAAATGTTTAGAGATAGACATTTCAAGCCTAACTGAAATGATGTATGTGTATTTGTGTTTAGAATGCAGAGGCATATGTACAAGGAAATGGTGCAGCACTCCACTAGAGCAAATTTTGTCTTGATGTGCCATTTCCAAAACGCAGGGATGCGCCATATTTTCAAGAATATGGTACACCCATGTGTTTTCCCTAGCGGTGGCACTAAAAGTAGCTGCCTAGCACAAACACAGACACCCTTGCACTGCGTTGGAGGGATGATTGTTCATGTACAAGAAGGTGTCCCTACCTGCACATACACAATCAATAATGGCTATTTCCTACTTATATGTGTGCTGCATCCACACATAGAATTATCTCGACTATTGAATAATTGTTTTTGTGCTTGAAGGGACACCTTCATGCACCAAAAAAATAATTAATGGCATTTTTCTCTTTCTATGTGTGCTGTATTTTGCAGCACACCTAGAAAAAGCAAAAATTAGGAAAAATAAAATATTTCTCCTCATTGTGCCAGCACCTGCTTCAGTGGCATTAGTTATTGCCGCTGCCTCAGATTTACAGATCCTTGTATATCTGGGCCAAGGTAAAAAAGTAATGGGTGTTGCAGTAGAAAGCTCACAGCAACACCCATTGCACGCCTCGTAAAAGGATACCATATTTACAAAGCCGCGTTAAGCCAAAAAAGTGGCTTAATGACACTTTGTAAATATGGAGCAGGGCATTGTGCCACAGGAATGCCTTTAAAAGGGATATTCTTATGGAGCAATCCCCTTGTACATATGCCACGTAGTCTTTTAAATACGTCCAAACAGTACGCAAAATGATGTTCTGGTATTGTACAGATCCATGCATACAATATGAAAACATTACATTCAAATGTAACCCTTTAGACAACAATTCTTGAGATGTACATTAACCTAATGAGCTTGCCGATCAAATGCAAGTTTGAAAGTCAAGTTCTTAGGTATAATAATTTCAGCTCTTTTTATATATTTTATGGACTTTTGTAGGGCGCACTGTAAAATGGTCTGTTAGAGGGGTAATATAGTGGAGTGTACCTGACAATCAGACCTCTTTTTATGAAGCATAAGTGATATACCGCAGACTCGAGTGGTGCAACAGCGCACAATATTTATTGAATTATCTCCTAGTGATAATAAAAAATGTTAGTGAACGCAAACTCAGTGGTAATCTTTTTAACAACAGTAGGTCATATTTAACTTTTGCTTGGATGCCTACGACCAGGTATTCAAAACAATTCCTAATCTAATACCATACAGTAAAAATGAATGAGAATATATTCATTTTTCTTGGTGGGAATTTCTTGCAGAATTAGGCCCTGCTCCCACGTCCACCTCTTGTGCTACAGAAAGTCATTCCTATGCACTGGTGGTAGAAGTCTTAGACACAACGTTAGGTAAGTTTACTAATTCAACGTAGAAATGAAACCTTCGTAGTAATGTCCACATTTTACTTTCAGGCGTCCCAACAGCCACATCCACTGGCGCTTCGTCCCTTCGTCAAGGCAGCGAGAGACTGCTCATTGGTTTCCATGGCTGTATCCATGATGTCCGTATTAACGACGAACTGCAGGATTTCAAATCTCTTCCGCCACAGGCGATTGGAGTGTTTCCGGGGTGCAGGTCCTGTAACATATGTAAGCACGGAATCTGCCGCTCGATTGAGAAGACCAGTGTCATCTGTGATTGCCACCCTGGGTGGACGGGACCGCTGTGTGACCAAGAAGTGGGAGACGTGTGTCTTCATAACAAGTATGTCGTTTGTATGACCTGTTCATGTTATGTTATGTTAAGGTGTTGCCCAGCACATGTACATGTGTCAGAGGACCTAGTGCTCCAATGCATGGAACAGTATTTCCAATAGTATGTATGCTTTTGTATGCATACGTTTTCATATAGCCCTTTATAGTTGGGGAGCAAAACAGCACTGTATTAATAAAGCACAGAGGCAATTCGTGATCACCCATGAACTCAATGGTACTGGCAGCCTTTCTCCCTGGTCAAGGGGGTTAAAAAGATTACTGTCGCCCAGCTGTCTCTACATCGTTTCACAAGTTCAATGAAAGCATTGGTGTGTTGGTGTAGGTGTTATCAAGATGAGGCACTTGTATGTCTGTATAGTCTTCTTGTTTTCAGCTTGGCAGTGTAGCTGTTTGCAATACCTACTGCTACATACTCCTTAAAATAAAGATAGCTCAGGCTCCCCCAAGAGGAGTATTACTGTCTTGCCTTATGTTTTTGTATTAATCATTTCACCTCCAATAGAGTGGTCGCATTATGTGCAACCAAGAGTGATACTTTACATCTCAAAAGTACACTAAATGATCGCACATTAAATTTGTTACCCTGTCAAACTTCCGCCTCAGTTTGTTTTCAGTTTGGACCATATACAGAGCAGCCAGAGAGGACCGGTATGCATCAGCAGGTATAAGTTCTTTCTCCAGAGTGCTTCATGCCTCTATACCGCCTCTGTGCAGCACTCTAATATCCAGTGTGCAGACGTGAGATATTTAGCTTTTAAAAGTTGGGTGTCCATAACATATTGTGTAATTAATTAGTGAACTTTATTAGAAAGGTGAACAATATCTGTAGCTAAATTAGGTTAATTCCGTATTAATTAAATTAACCTAAATTCCACTGAGCACATCTGGCATAAGGTGTCAAACACATTTGCTGTTCAGCGTAGGCTGCGTATTTTGCCAGCTACCTCCAAGCAATTGTGAATGGCCTGCTCACCTTTCTGTACTTTATTTAGCATTGTGCACCGCTTTCACAATGTGTCTGTCACCGACAGAGGAAGTGACACGTGCAGGGGTGTAACGCATGCCGCTCCAGCCCTTGTGGCGACGAGGGCCCCAGTCCCTCAGGGAAACCCTCTGCCTGAGTCCAGTGAATACCTGTTAGATATGGGCGACTTAGAGGTTCGCATAGATGGTTTTCCACACACCTATTGTAGTCAAAATCATTATATTTATTTCGAAATGTTCAACAGCAAAGCTTTTAGGGTGCTATCCTGGTATCTGCTCCCGCCCATTGCACTTGAAAATACTCCATTACAATTCTGATGCATATACATGCACCTGTCCCAGGATGCGACAAGCTTCAGAACCAATTTGAAATAATCATCAATGTAAACCAATGTGTTCACCAAACTTTATCCATTTTTGAAATCCATGTTTAAAAATCAATAAACTGCATGGAGTACACTTCCTAAATGCTAAAGTTTGAGTTTATTCACACATACATCATTTGAGCATTTGAGCATGCCATTCATTGTAGATTTCAGTTACTTGGGGTTTTAATTGTGTAATTTTAATATGATTTACCACTTTAGTAAGACTCATCTTTTTGGTATGGATGTACAGCATGATGTTCCTTTGCAGGTTAATTACACGAGCGTTTAACATATTTACCTTCACTTATCTTGTATGATATGTTGTACATTCACTGGTTTATAATTGTGCAATTCAGCTATCTAGTTTTCAGCAACACAGCATGATCATGTATTTTTTTCCATGACAACCCACTTTCAAATGGGTCTCACACACTTTGTTTATGTCTATGCTTACACGTGGGCTATGGATCACGTGGTTTGAAACAGCGTCATGCTACAATAAAAAGGGCATTTTTTGTACTCGATTTTCACTTATAAAGGATTAATTTAGAGGCTGCTTGTTCAGATCAGCCTGCATGCTGGAGTCACTGATGTTTTAAAGGTTGGTGATTCTCACTTTAAGATGTACAATATGGGAGTGATGTGTTACAGCAGGGGCACAGTACAGTTAGAAGCTTATGGCAGTGGGTTTTTAATTGGGTTGTGGACACAGGTTTACTTTCATTTTTCACCTTTCAGTTTATTGTTTTGCATGAGGCAGTTTCCATGCTTGACGGACATATTATTCAACAAGGTTACACCACTTAGCAAGTTTGAATTCTAATTGGCATGATGCGTCAGTCTAATCAACGATTCAGTGTGTATTAATGTGAGATTTGGCTTCTACCGGTCCTGAGGTGGTCTTTTTTTAATACCGCAGTAACCCCCGGGGAAGGGCTAAAGGCCTGAAATGTATTGGATTTAAAATATCATGTTAATTGACGAACTGTGAATTTCGATATGCTGTAGAAAGCGCCTGGATGGGCACTTTACATGCATCTGAATATCGGGATCACAATGTTTGGATACGAATCGGAGAAGAATGAAGACAAACTAATGAATAAAATGGATTAAAATGGATAACGTTTGGTGAATACATTGGTTTACATTGATTATTTCATCTTGGTTCTGACGGTCGTCACATCTAAGGACTGGTGCATGTAGGTGCACAGGGCTTTAAGTGGGATGAAAAAACTGGGGGGTCTCTAAAGGGGCGTGTCCAGTGTAATTAGGGGCGTGGCTTTAATAAACTTACACTAAAAATCTGTGTTTAGCATAGTGCACCGCCCGACTTGTATTTTGCTGTTTCTGTCATTGCATCCAGATATGTGAGACAACAAGTCTCACGTATCTACAACAAGTAAGGACTATTGGCTTTGTCAATGATTATTAGTTGCATAAGATAAATAAGCTGCAACTATGGCTTGTTACAAATAATATTGAAAAAGCTTCAACTTAAAGCCCTGGTGACCCTACCACAATGTTGCTGCTCTTGCGTTTTAGAAAGAGAAGGGAAATCCAGAAAGAAAATGACTCTAAAGGATTTCCCTTCCCCCACAAAGTTCACCTGGCATGACGATCATGCCGTAACTTCTTCACTAGTGAAGAGTGAGGGCAGCGCACATCGATGTGCCTGCTGTCTCAAAACGGGTCTCTATCGGGCTGTTTTGCGCCCTGGCACTTTTTTCCGGACTGCAGTGACAGCAAACTGCTGTCACTGCAGTCTGGAAAAAAATGGACTGCCTGAGCCAGGGCTCAAAATAGGGCCCGATAGAGACCCGTTTCGAGGCCCCCTTTAAAAAACTGCCGGTGCTCAGACCCCTTGAGACCCGGCCCACTTAAAGCCCTGTAGGTGCATGAGCTTTGAAATGGAGACTCAGAGATTCCTCGTCACATTCTGCGTGAGAAGGGTCATCATTATGTGTTAATCCACTGGCAGCAGGGAGTCAACCTTTCTTTCCGGCTCCTAGATACAGTTCACACCCAGACAGCATTCCTTCCTAGGCTAGTAGTCACCACTGATAAACGACCTGTAAATCACCCAGGTCATCACCGCTCCCTGTAATTAATGTGTGTTTAGAACTAGAAGTTATTCCCGGGAACATGTCAGGTTGTGGGTGGTAAACACTTCCTGTGGTGCAGCTTTGTCAATATTTACAAATAGCTGGATACCTTTTACACACCTCACAGCACTTCTAAATTTACACCTGAATGAGCCAAGCATAACTCGTTCAGAAAATACAGGAAAGAAAAGATATTTCACAAATAACCTAAGTCTCTGCATGATGATTATCTGCACAATAAAGAATATGCACATGTTGAGTTTGAAACGGAAGTAACAAAGGGCTATATGTATGAGCATTTGGTTGCAAAATACTGCAACCAATGTTTTTGTGACCAGTAAAGATTTTTACGAACCGTACTATGTACTTGTAGGTCGATTTTTATAAATACAAGTTTTAGTGGGTTTACCCATCTCATGACTATTAGTGAAGTAGTTCGCAAAGTCCAACTCATTATGATCAGGCCCTCTCTTACAACTCTGTTCTCACTCCCTTGAAACTGAGACAGTGACTGACTGTTGGAAAAAAGCTATAGTGAAGCTGCTGTTGAATAAAGCCTCGGCTGACCCATCACATCTAGCTCATTTTAGACCTATTTCCCTTCTACCCTTCCCAATAAAAATCCTAGAGCGTTATGTCAGTACAATCCTGTAGCAATTCCTAGAGGACTACACATGGCTAGAAGAAGAGCAATTTGGCTTTCGTCCCTGTCATGGAACCAAGACTGCACTGATCTGTGCTACTGACGAAATACTTAGGATAACAGACAATGGGCAACCAGTTTTACTGGTCCTCCTCGATTTGTCAGCCGCATTTGACATGGTTAACCACTGCACTCTTCTGTCCAGACTTATTTCAGTGGGTCTCGGTGGCCCGATGATAAACTGGCTAAAATCCAATCTGACTAGTTGCTGTCAGGTTGTATCTGTGCCCCCATTTCTTTTTTAAATTCAGAACGACTTCAAGTGGCGTCCCCCACGGCTCTTCTCTTAGCCTAATTTTATTCAATATTTATATAAAACCTTTAATCTTCCTTATTAAGTCCCACAAGATGAAGCTGGTTAATTATGCAGCCGACACCCAGTTGATTTTATCATTAAACAAAGATCAGGCTGACATTCATTGCAACTTTCAGGCTTGTATTCTGGATATATTTAATTGGATGAACGCAAACTCACTTAAGATGAACGGAAGTAAAACGGAGCTCCTTTGCTGTCCTTCTAGCAAAATTCCTACATCCTTACCCCCTAATTTCTGGCCTTTGCCCATGGAAACCCAGTTGGGCAACTCAACTGCGGTACGAAACCTGGGGGTAGTTATAGATGAAGGCCTCTCTATGGAAAAGCAAGTGAATGGAATTACTGGGACCTGCTTCACACTGATTCTCTCCCTCAGGTAGCTATTCCCACTGCTTGATCTCCCAGCTAGATCATTGCTTTCTAGAGGTGTCATATTAAGTAGGTTGGACTATTGTACCGCCCTCTTATTTGGAGCTTCCAGCTTTTTACTAAAGAAGTTGGAACTCATCCAGATAGTCATAGCAAAGCTAACACTAAACAGACCCCAACACTCTTCTGCTACAAATGCCCTGTGCGATCTTCATTGGCTGCCTATTAAACAGAGGATAATATTCAAATCACTCTGTATTATGCACAAGGCACTACACAATAAAAGACCAAAACCTTTCCAAGCCAGACTAAGAAAATACACACCTGGTGGACCCCACCGATCAGTTACATGTAGATATGTCCAAGAATATAGATTCAAACAAGTCCGACAAGGAGGACGTGCCTTTACGGCAAAAGCAGCTCATATATGGAATAACCTGCCAGCTCCACTAAGATCTCAAACTGACCTGCTGAAGTTCAGAAAGTCTTTTAAAACCTGGCTCTTTCCTCACTACCAGTCAGTCTTAGCTCCTCAGATTCACCTCAGCCGATTCCCTCACATAGTGGTCTAGTGAGCGGCTGGGTACCATTGTGGTCACAGTGTGCTTTACAAATACTTAATACATACATACATGATTGTAGTCCATCACAAGGATGTTGCCCTGAAGACCATCATGTCTGTGATTGCATTTCAATAAAGTTAACGTTTGTTTTAAATGCAGCCCGTTTTCCTTAAAGGAAATGGGACTGCGTATAACAAGTCTTAAACACACTTTTTTTTATATTTATAATGCCGATGGGAGCCCCAAAGAGATCCCTTCTCTTTTGCGAATGCATTAACACCTGGTGTCGATAAAATATCAATGTTTTGTGACCAGCTTTCATTTGCAAAACATTTGGTCATTACATTTCAATCCGTATTTGGAAAGGACACCTTCAAATGCCCCTTTCAGATACTGAATTGGTTTCTATTCTAATTCCCATTTTAAGAGTTGTAAAAACTTTTCTGACTCATAAAATGGTAGTACATAGGAAAAAGCATTTTAGCTGTCGCAAATGCCTAATTAGAGCATTGTCTCCTCATAAAATTTGAAAAAAAAAGAAAACTTTATTTAAACTGTTTTAAGGCAAATATGCTATACAAAAGTTTTCTTTATTTAAAGGCATTCACAGACATAACTGCGATGGTCTCCAATTGCAGTGAGTCACAATTTGTGACCTACCTTGTTATTATATTCATGAGGTAGGTTGGATTGTGATCCGCTACGATTCAGAGTTTTAAGAACCGTCATTGGTTGCTTCATTAAAATCCTAGGACTTATTCTCAAAGGTAAACTTGCACTTTTGGTGTATGTGTATTCTTTTTTGCTCTTCACAAACTACAAGTGTATTTTTACTTTTAATATTTTAATGATTGTTGGGAACTCTACACATTAAACGATTAGGTACTCTCTGCAGTCATAAAATACTACAAGTAACACTACACCTGAAGTTTTTGAACAACAAAAAATAGGAAACTTACACCAAAAGTGTATGTTTACCTTTGTGAATAAGGCCCCTTCAATGGCAGCAAAAATATTGATCCGAATTTGCAACCAGTATTTTGCAAACCGATATTCATACATAGCAGCTTCTATTAAACACCTTTCTCACTTTTGACATTTTAGAGTCTAGGCTGCTCATGGAAGAATTTGTATTTACTTACCACTTAATGTTTTTTCTATAGGAAGGTATTTCATTTTCTTTTTAGCATGGACAAGTAGCTCTGTTCCTTTGATATGTCAACTCACACAAGTGCCTGGGTTTTAGAATCAATCAATGTATGTAAGTCCCCACATGGCTAGAGAGAGCATCAGTGTTGTGTTCCATAAGGCAGGCAAACCAACTTGACAACTTGGCAAAGCAATCCCTTGACAATAATATCATAAGGATGAAGGAGTGTCAAAATATTACCATCTGGAAAGTAGGGCATCAAGCTGTACATGAAGACAACATATCTTCTTAGTGTCACTATCGCTTAATTCTGCTGATGAATATCAAAGGTATTCGTATGGCTCATCATGTTAAGGCACTGGCCAAGGCAGCATTATATAATATAGAGCATTTAAGAGAATGTTTAATGTGGCTTATAAATCCTTTCAAATAATACCAACCTACTGTGGTCCCGTAATTTATGTGACTACTTGGCAACATATCTGTGGGCAACCTTTAACAAGGTATCATGATGTTCTAATCCAACACTGCTATGAGATTCAAAGGGGTTTATTTACAAGCCCCTTGCACCTCCTTATGCCACTATTTCCCATTTTATATGTGACGCACCAGCAGCACAAGTGGCTTGTAAATAACCCCAAAGTTTTTTGGGTCAGAAATGTGGGCCTTTCACCAACAGCTGCAACAATAGTTCATATCCTTATAGACAACGGTGAAAAATAAAATAATTTCTTTAGGAAAATTAAAATATCTCCTTATTTATTTGTGTAATTTAGTAACTAAATGAAATTGACAAGCATAGCAGCCCCTTGAAGTTTAATACTTTTCTCATTTCAGGTGTGTTCATGGGAAGTGTGCGGCTGACAAGATTGCATATGTTTGCAAGTGTACGGAGGGATACAGTGGCAAGTATTGTGAAAACAGGAACAGCACCTTCACTGCTTGCCAACATATGAAATGTGTCCATGGGCAGTGTAAACTTTCAGACCGGGGTGAGCCGTACTGTGAATGTGATCCCAGCTTCAGAGGAGAGCACTGCGACCAAGGTGAGTGCACCATAGTTCCTATAGCTGATTGCTT
The DNA here is from genome assembly GCF_964263255.1 of Lissotriton vulgaris. Taxonomy (NCBI): domain Eukaryota; kingdom Metazoa; phylum Chordata; class Amphibia; order Caudata; family Salamandridae; genus Lissotriton; species Lissotriton vulgaris. The sequence goes on along the minus strand of NC_141695.1, from coordinate 997,782,300 downwards.
AGGTGTTTGTCTGAAAAATCAAAAAATCATTATACAAACCTACATGATCTAAAGGCTCACTTGTTCCGCTGGAAAGTAGCAATATTCTTTCAGGTCATTACACCTGGCCAAGAGAAAACTTTAGCTGTCCTATAAGCATCATAAACTCATAATAAAAAGACATGCACACACACACCCACTTACCTATCTTTCAATTTAGGATGTATTTAACTATTTTAAACAAAAATAAATGGAGTGGCCTGTGGGTTTATCAACACACGCCTCAGAGCAAAGAATTTTAAATGTTATAAATTAAATCGACATTGGTGTGAAAAGGTTGAAGGCAAAGAGCATTATAATCGAGCACTGGCAAGGCCAATAGGTCTTGCCTATGCAAGAGCTATTGGCTTTGCTAATATGTTTTAGACATGTTGAACACCAGCGTGAATGCTGTTGAGCATGGCTAACAGTTTTTGGAGTAAGGGAGAGTGGTGTGGAATGGAATGTCATAAAGTGGAGTAGAGTGTAGTGTTATAGAGTGGCGAGGAGTGGCATAGAGTGGTGTGACTTGGTGTAGAGTTGAGTTTAGTAGCGTAAAGTGAAGTGTTGTGGAGTGTCGTGGATGGAGTAGAGTGGAAAGGAATAGAATGGAGCAGAGTCGAGTGACGTAGAATAGAGTGGCATAAAGTGTTGTGGAGTGGTGTAGATTAGAGTTCAGGGTTTTGCATAGAGCAGAGTAGATTGTTGTAGAATAGAGTGGCATAGAGTGGAGTAGTGTAGGAGATGGGAATGCCAGAGTTGAGTAGAGTGTTGTAGAGTGTAGTGGCGTAGAGTGGAATGGCATAGAGTGGAGTAGAGTAGTGTGTCCTAGAGTAGAGTGGAGTAGCATGGCACAGAGTTGTGTAGAGCGTTGTAGAGTAGTGTTTTAGAGTGGAGCAGAGTGTTGTAGAGTTGAGTGACTTAGCACAGAGTAAAGTTTAATGGAGTAGAGCATCATAGAATGGAGTATCGTAGAGTGCAGTGTTGTAAAATGGCCTAGAGTAAAGTGGCATGAAGTGCAGTGGTGCAGAGTAGATTGGTGTAGATTGCATTGGTTTTGCGTAAAGTGATGTAGAGTGCATTGGATAGAGTGCAGTGATGTAGACTAAAGTGGCATAGAGTGTACTACCGTAGGCTTGACTGGTGCAGAGTAGAGTGTAGTGGCATAGAGTAGATTGTTTTAGAGTAGAGAAATGTTGATACCAATAGGTTAGGGGATCAGTCTTTGATAGCTCTAACATTATAATAACACGATAAACCGGGGGTCTCAAGAAAGCCATTAAATTGGCTCAATGGCTTAGACTCCTAACTAAGTGAGTCAGGACTCAAGTTCCTTTCAAGCCTAAAAAACTGTGGGAAACAACAGAAGAGAAGAGCATAAAGACAAGTGATTACCAATGAGATCCACATACAGCTGAATGGATTCCCATCAATATATTGTAATGATCAATCTTCTCATTTGGTCATGATGGTCTGTCTCTTGATCACAGAGATTTATTACCATACCCACGATATCAGGCTGAAATGGATCAAACCCACAATCACTTTTCGACCATAAGTGATAGATCATATGAGAATATGGGCTAGATGCAGGTAATTCCCATTTATAGACTCTTAAATACCGAATTTTACCAAATCGGTATTTAAGAGTCTGTAAATGGGAAGGGGGCAGATTTAGGTAATTCCGTATTTAGGAATACCGAATCAGTAAGATTCGGTATTTACCGATTCGCTAAATACCGAATCGGTATTGCCCATTGATTCCTATGGGCCTTGAAGCCCTTAGGAATCAATGGGAAATACTGATTCGGTATTTACCGAATCGGTAAATACCGAATCCTGCAAGGGTGCAGGGGGTGTCACTTTGACACCCTCTAGCACCCCAAGTACAGGCTTGTGTGACATGTGGCACACATACAGGCCCTAAGGGCATGTCTGTGTGTCACATGGCACAGGTGTGCATGCACAGATGTGCATGCACACCTGAATTCGGTATTTTACCACACAATAGGATTGTGTGGTAAAATACCGACTCTTAAGAGCCTGTGGTACTCTTAGGAGTGTCAGCTACATATGGATTTACCGATTCGGTAAATATACCGATTCGGTAGGCCCCCTACATCTGAAAAGCCTAATACCGGTCGGAAACGGCCGAAATCGGCCGTTTCCGACCGGTATTAGGGCTCCTACATCTGGCCCTATGTGCAGTGCAAAAAGGTGGAGAATAAAATAGGGTGAAGAGGCGAAAAAACACTTTTTATTAGAATATCGCCTCAACCCCTAGTTAAAAACAAGAACAGTGCACAACAGCAGTTTCAACAAATAAGTGCAGACGGCCCAACATGTTTCAGCCAGTAGGGAAACAAATCCCACAGCTTTCTTCAGGGCCTCTGCTCTCTAACTTTTGCTACTGCAAAAAAGTGAAAAACGTATATACAAAAAGGATTTAAGTGAACATACAGGGAGACGTTACAACCTGCTTGTACTAATCCTCCGCATCAAGGGATGTGGGTATCATCTAAAAAGCAAAGAAGTTAAAAAACAAGTTACTGTCAATACGCTCTTTACTCTACTATATTCCTCTAGCAAGTCTATGCAAATTCAAGAACAATTTATTTGTGCTCACCCAGCTTGACCGGGCACCATGGTGCTTTGGCATTTGTAGCCATTGGAGTGTACAGAATTTTGTGGTCTACATACATAAAATCTGTTCCACTCTTTACACATTTGGGATCCCGACACTCCCATCATGTCCTCACAACACCCATTTTTTTTTATAAAAGGGTGTTGACCTGCCATGGCCACTTTGGCAGCGTGCTTGTATTTGTTCAGTTTATTCGTGTTGGAAATTTTTTGCATCAACATCACACCCAAGCCAGGAAATACCTTTCTGTTAAATCACCTTCTAATTGCGGACATTGTTTTCACTGCCAAATATAGTGTCTGTTCATAAGCAGTGCTCATTTACATAATGTAACTGAGGCCATGCCTTCTGCTTTTGGTAGCAGCACAGGTTTTGTTGTCACATTGTTCACACAAGCTTGGACTTCTAAAAATGACCTCTTAACAGGCCCTGCTGAACAGTGAGTGTGCCTGCTAGACCGGAAATGCAAATGCACTGTTCGTTTCTTCATGATGCTAATCTGTGTTCTTCTCTGACTCAAATCATCTGCTCTATATTACTTATGACAATAATTGTGTATTTAGAAGGGTCTATGGTAGTCTCTCCCTCTACACTACTCCTTGTAGCATCATTACTTTAGCATCATTATCTTAGACATTTGAACATCATTTCCTCAGCATCATGTTTTTTAGAGACAAACTTTCTTTTCAATCTTCTTGTGACTTACAAGGGGATCACTAAACAAAAACCCTATCTAGCTTCTTATACAGACACTTCCCGAAGTCAAAGCCAATGTAGGTAGTGTAGGTGGCCCATGTGGTCTCTGCCTGTGCTCTTCACCTCACTGTGAGCCACAGGTCTTTGTGCAAGGATGAATCTATACACAGTTGTGTTCTGCAACAGATGAATCCCATAGGCTGAAAATCTTCCCAAAAGAACCACAACCTTGGTAACGTGACCTTGAACAAATACATAGCAACAAGAGATTGAGGCACTTTAATTTTAACTCGCAAAATAGTGTTGTAAACTCGCTCACTCGAAGTCCTGATCCACAGTGTGCCAAGACACTACGTCTTCTGTCCCGACTGCCTATGTATACGTCACCATTACACAAATTTTTTTTAAAGGAGGGTCCAAGGGCAAGTTTAATGACCCCAACTAAGTACTTGCCCCACTTTGAATTACCATTTACACATAGAGTACCTAGAGGTCAACAGCAAAACATGAAACTCTACTGCGGCAACAAGAACTTACACTATATCATAAGTTAGTAGAGTTTCATGTTTTGCTGTTGACCTCTAGGTACTCTATGTGTAAATATGTATACGTCACTCCCAAATTCACTAGCTACCTGCCTCCCACTTCTTAAACCAACCCATCACCTATGCAGTCACAAACATACCCTGTACGCAGACCGGAAAAGATCCAAATCTCTTACAATAACACTAAAATCAATGTAATAGAAAACTACACCCAAAGTGTCCTATTGTCTTAATATATGGGTAAGTGTGTCTGTATATAGAGTCAAGTAGTTAATGTGTATCCGTGCATCACACAATTTGATACAATAAATGAGAACTTCAAATATTTCATCATGGTAATCGCATAGCAAAGTGGATCGCATCTGTGTGGAAGACAGGCCAGTGTATTTTGTTATTTTTGCAGTCCTATTTTGTGCAATCAAGGCACGAAGTCATCAGATCTGTGTACAAGCAAGAATAGGATAATCAGAAGTAAAAATATGCATGTACATATCGTATTGATTTTAAATAGAGCATACATAACAGCAAGTGCCCAACGGAAGACAGTACATGTAGTAGGAAAGGGCATAGGCCTAGAGAAAGGAAACAGGAGTATATTATCTCTGTACAGAGGCATCCATTTAGATGACATTCTGTAGGACTAGAGTTCTAAACTCTCATATCCTGATCATTATTGAGTCACAGTTCACTGTTTGTTTTTTAAATCTAAAGTCTCCAGCCACACTTCCCTAATGCTGTGGAGAGAATGCTGCTCTCCCAACCTGGTCAGCTTCTGAACAAGACATTGAGGGGAGTGTGAGTACTGGCTCTTGTAAACCAGGTAATTAAAGAGATGCCTCGGTTATACACGGAGTTCATGAAGAAAGGATATGTCTGAGGGTGATATTGTCAAATCAAAATGATCCCTAACCAATATGCAGCAATTAGTGGCAGGAACTATACCTAGGTGATGCCCAAGAGCATTCCCGCAAACTGGTACAGTCAAGACGGGGGCCTGAGTCGTGGTCTTGAAGTTAGATGGTGAAGTTAGATTTTTTGTATGGCCTTCAGTGCACCAGCATTTGCTGCTTATGTTTGGCATATTTCCAATATAAAGTAGTCTGTGATTTAGAGTAAAACATCAACATATAGCAGGGCTTACCAAATTATGCAGTAAGAAAAGGCAAATTATGCGGGATAATGTGGCATTTTGATAGTATTATTCATTATTTTGTCATTTTTCCACATGGTAAAACTGTCTAGGCAAATATTTTACCTCATTAGTACTAGTGTAACTACCAAACACAGAAGTAAGTGACTGAAAGTTGACCAGTTAACCGTTGTGAATGGCCTTCCACTGCATGGGAAGATATGTCACCGCGTTTTTAATAAGATTGGATCCGTTTGAGCTATAGAACAACTTTCATTTTGTTAAAATCAGAAGATTATGCAACAGGTGATGGATTATGTGGCAAATGCAACAATTCCATAATTATGTGAAAAAGCTACAGCCGCAGAATCACATAATTCCTGTGACCTTGGTTATAGGCCAGTATAGCTAAACACAACAAGCGCACTTGTAAAATGGCTCATTTTCAATATTATCTTTGTGCTGTCGTTCACATAAAATATTATTTCTTTATTACATTATATTTTCTTTCACCCACTGTGTAGCAGAGGATCTTTGCCAAGGTGAAGTCATCCGCGAAATCATCCGCAAGCAGCAAGGATACACCTCCTGCGCAACAACATCCAAGGTGCCGCGGATGGAATGCCGGGGCAGCTGCAGCAACGACCTGTGCTGTACGCCTGTAAGGAGTAAGCGGCGGAAATACATGTTTCAATGCCTGGACGGCTCCTCCTTTACAGAAGAACTGGAAAGATTTGTGGAATGTGGCTGCTCAAAATGCTTATAATCATTCTGCTACCAACCATCACTTCAAGAAGCTCCAGAGTACTCACAGTATCAATATGGGACCTGTTTTCTTTCAGAGTGAAGAGCAAGAAGATAAGAATATTAAGTATATTGTAAAATAAACAAAAAATAGAACCTATTTTTATTATGGAAAGTGACTATTTTCATCTTTTATTATATAAAGTATCACACCGTTTGGGTATATGTATCATATAGTGAGTTATTTTTACCGTGAACATTTTTTAACAGTTGTAAAAATAATAATTAAAAAATTATAATAAATTGCATCCCTCTCAAGGTCTAGATTCTGAAAACTTAGATGTGCTTTGAGGCCCTTAGGGACAACCCCAGAATGAGATTTCCTAATTTTGGGTAGGAAATATGGCACCTTAATCATTAGTTATTGGCTGTACTTCTCTTTGGTGGAGAAGGTGGCTTGAGTTGATACACTAAGCTTGTAGAAGGCAAGAGCAGTCAACAATCCTTTTTCTCCACATCTGCATTCCAATGGGCCCATCTCACAAGCCTCTGCGGCCTCTGGTCTCCCACAAGCAACTGCATTAGCCTGGCACGTAAAGCTGAGTTGGCCTTCAAAAGGTACTCCCAAGACATGCTGTTTGTCGGCAGAAAACGGCCAAAGGGGCTTTAGGTTAAATGTTTATGCTCCCATGATAGTTTATTGTGAATTCAAAGAAACATCCCAGATATATTTACAGAGACATGATTGTTCCTTTCTTTACTTTTTCATTTTTTTATTAAGTTGTCATTATACTATTTGGTATATTTTGTTACCACCCATCTTTTAAAATTGCCAAACATGCTTAAAATGGCATACACAACAGTCACACTAAGAACAGTTTCCTCCATTTTAACATCAAACGGACTCATTGTGATTTTCATTGTGCTCTGCTCAGTAGCTTTTCTCATTACTGTGAAATCAAAATGTGCAATTAAAAATCTCCAATACATATTTTGTAAAAGAAGAACCCTAAAACCAATGAAAATATATCGTCAAGTTGTGGGCCGGCCATTGAATTGGAAGGCAATGTTGTTTCGAATTATGTGAAGGACAAAGTTTGTGTGATTCCTCTCAATAGAAAAAGAATTTGCGTAAACACTCATAAAACGGCTTCGTGTTTTTTCACTGCTAATGGGCAAAATGACCAGTAGCGAGGGGCAGATTGATTTGAGGCAGTTTTATGTCTGATTCCTGGAGGCTGTAAATGTATCTCCTGTTCCTGAATGAGAATACACAGTACTGCTATAAGCTTGTTTCATTTCACTATGATCCAATGTTAAATTCTTGATTCACGTGCCCTAGTTTACCTGCAACAAATGTCAAATGATACGTTTTATAATTTTGTTTATTTGTGCAGTGTAGGTTATCTTGGTCACTTTAAAACTCAGTTTTTACTGACTACAGAGATTTGTTACAATTGAGGTCTCAAAGTAAGGGGCTTATTTATAAGCCCCTTGTGCCGCTGGTGCGTTACTTTTTGTGACGCACTGGTGGCACATCTTGCTGCCCCATATTTAAAGGGACACGTAAAGCAACCCTGCTTGACTTTTCGTGTCCTTGTAAATACAGCACCTTTACATGCAGTACTTTGCATGAAAGGGGCATGCCATGGGTGTTCCCATGCAACACCAATGGCTTCTGCCACATTCCCAGATTTACGAAAAATCATAAACTTGGAAATGCGTCAGAATTCTACACCTCCCCATGGGAGGCGTAGGGAGGCACAACAAGGAGAATTTTTTCATTTTTCCTCGTTTTTTCCTCTTTCTATGCTTGCTGCATTCTGCAGCACTCATAGAAAGAGGAAATCACCTCTCCTGATTGTTTTTGTGCAGTGTCCCTTCTTGCACAAAAACAATCATCCCCGCAATGCAGGCACCCTTGCACCATTGTGCGAGGGTGCCTGCATCGGTGCATGGCAGCTCATTGTGCGCCAGTGAAGGGATAGCAAAGGGATCCGTCATATCGTTGTAGATATGACGCATACCTTTGCTTCGAAAGTAACGCAGCGCCGCAAAGCCAAAAGGCTTGTGGCAATGCGCTGAGTTACTTTGTTGTAGATAAGGCCCATAATTCATATTGCAGTGCCAATAGATTCATCCAAGAGCATACACTTGTCTGCCTAGTCCTCCTCCTTATGTCGTGTCCCATGTAGAGCTGATAACATTTGTTTGCATCTCTTAAAGCCAAGTTGACTACAAATCTCTTCCTCGTTATTATTAGAAAATTTCAAAAGTTGATGATGCCATAATTTTTGCTGCATTTGATGCCTTCAGAGAGCAGAACTTTGAGAAGATATGTCATTGAAAATTGTAATTATATATCCATCATTTGGGCAATGACATATATCAAATGGGCAGGAAATGCGAATTATGAATGTCATGGTGTTTTTTTTTAAATATGGCTCTTGTGCATGTTGTATTTAAAAGAAAATGAAAAAGATTGCAGAATGTATTAGGCTACTGTATCATAAATGTGAGGTTAGTAAAGCCAAACAGGATATCCTTTATTTACTGAAATCAGCCTCCTTGTGTCTTGCAAATCCACTACTCACTCGATAGTGACTGGTCAGCCAAGTATGGAAACACACAGTGCTTGATTGTTTTTTCTACAATATGTGCCTATGGCCACCAGTTATAATAGATGGGACTCTATGATCATTATGAGTGGCCTGGTGGGAAACAGCTATTTATCTGTATCATAAAAAAACAATACCCCAGGGTTCCGTATTCATTAGGTCCGATAAATAGCTACTATCTCAAGTTTTCATCATCCAAATGGAGAATAACATGCATATTCTGGAGCTTTCTGAACCAAAATCCACATGTACCTGGATTTATATGGCATCTTCCTGTGTACATTTTTCCAGCACTTGTGATTTCGATCCTGCGCTATCACATGTTTGTGCAAGGATCAGAAATAATCTGCCACTCATAATGAATATCTAATAGTGAGTTCTGGCTTTGTTGGTCAGCATAAGCATTTCATTTTTCAACAAGGATATAGCATAAATGTTGCTATGAGATGTTCCATTTTGGTAATGTCCAACTAACTTCAACATTTAGTGAACTCAAAGTATCTGAACAGTGAGGACATACCCATTCTGGATTTCTTTGAGGTCTCTGATCATTGACACATACTATTATTCCTGTACAGACATTCAGTCAGCCTTGTCGCGTTGTTACCACACGCGCTCTTTAGCATGCATGTCATTATCCTTTGTGTGTCTTATTGGCCCTCCTTCTCACAAGCTAAGAACTTTACAGTTGTTAATGGCATTAATATTTTAATTTGTAATGGTCTATTTTTGTATTATGTTCTCTGTCATCTATACCTGTATAGCATTAACAATGATGTCTTCTATTTCTACTGTAAAGAGAAAAACTATTCAGTTTGTTTGTTGGTTTATAGTATAGAAACGAGCACTAACAAAATGTAACATCTTATTAATTGCAAGCTTATTTATTTTACTTTTTATCCGTAGCTTTGTTGTAGGCCCTGGCACCTGTAAAATGCCTTCTAGCTCATATGCTAGAAATGTTCTCCCATTTGTGCAAAAGCATAGAAATCCCCAAAACAATGGGTGTCTGCTCTACATTTTGAATAACTTACTTTGGGTGAATTGGTATGGTATGGTGAATTAATACAGCCAGACTTCAACTATCTACAAACACTTTGGTACAAGAATTAATACCTACATTCTTGAGCTATGTCTGATTTATTCACCATTTTGTGAAACACTGCTAAACCAAAATGTACCTTGAGCTTAGTCCATTGGTAGGAGGGGAGCATGTTAAGCAACTGGAGTCAACATCCCACATCAATAAATGGCATCAAAAAAATATTACTATCTAGGAATACTTGCGAGGTATTGGAGACAGAGGTGATACCACACGTCCTGTTTGAGTTATAAAAACTGCTGGCATAATGCTGGCCTTTACTTGCACACCGATTATAATAATCATACATCAAATGAGCTAACAGTCCAGCAGAACAGGCTTTACTCTAGAAAAGCCATATGGGTAAAGCACTATTCAGACAGATACCTAACGTAGTGTTAGAGTCACACACATGTTCCATAATATTACAGAACGGGCAGATGATGTTGTTCATGATTTGGGCATAGATGTCTACAGCGAAGAGTTTAGTATTTCACAGGGAAATCCCACAAGCTATGTATGAGAATGTGCCATGCTCTTACACCATGCTATCCCATATTTCAAAGCCCTGGAAAGTTGGTGAGACACATATTGATATTGCTAATGGAGATCACATTTCCCGTGTACCCATGCATTTTCCATTTGCTTATCTTTGCTCCTACGCCACAAAGGGAGAACCTGTACTGAATCTGGAAAAGGCTCTTAGAACTTTAGCTTCCATGAATACTTGCATCTTCTACTTATGTTAAATGTGCCTTCCTGAACATTTATAAAGGCCATCTTCTGCTGTGGTACCATGCCCAAACTAGGGGGCATATTACCAAGCAATAGCGATAATTATCGCTATTGCTTGGTTAGAGACAAAAATTTACTGCTGAGCTGCGGTGATTTTTATCGCAAATAAACCTTCGTATTACCAAGGTTTATCGCAAATGCGATAAAAATCGGCCGCAATGCATGAATATCGCTGAAAAGTCAGCGATATTCATGCAATACCGAGCTAATGCTCTTAGCCATGTTATCCACCTCCCATTGGATAACATGGTTAAGAACTGCTCAGGGCAGGTGTTAGCTTTTGCAGATATTCGCGCTTAGCGCGAATATCTCCAAAAGTTGGTAATAGGAGATAGCGATGTTAGCGACTGTTTCCAGTCGCTAACATCTTGGCACGCCCACTTTGCATGTCATTAGTGATAAATATCACTGACATGCAAAGTGGGGCCCAAGATGGTCGCTATCTCCTACTAGCTGTCGCTAACTGGTGTTAGCGACAGCTAGGCAATAGGGAGATAATTTTATCTCCGCTTTCTTGGCTTTTAAAGCCAAAAAAGCGGAGATAAACCCCCTTGATAATATGCCCCTAGGTCCTTCTTACCGAAATCTGCTAGTACCACAGATAAAAAAGCTTTCGAGAAAAGCCTAAATGGAAATGTATTTTTACGCATGCTCCATGCTGTGCTTACCATCAAACATTCTGCACCAACGAAAGGCAATAGATGTTAACCAGCTTTGAGCTGAATCCCTATACCAAGCAGTGAAACACAGCACTAAAGTTATTGTGGTTCCTGCTAGCCCCAACATTCGGCCGATTTTCTGTGTTAGAGTTGATGTGTTTCTGTCTGTCCTATTTTACTTGTAAAAATACAGTGAAAGGAAGTAACATGTCCTGTTTTATTAGCCAAACCAGAACAAGTGTCACATTGAAACAATATGTTATGAATCTAAGATCCACGTTGTGAACAAGGGCAGGAAGGTCTAAGAATCTGCTCATGTTGCATTATTAATTTGTACATTATTCCCAGGAAAATCTAAAGGTGACTACACCTCTCTTCCCCTACCCATGCTCAGTTCACTTCTCACAACTCTGAGATCTTAAGGTACCTGCATATTGCGTGGTCTTATCAGTGCCAAATGTGCCATAGACGCAATCGATTAATTATTAAAAATAGACAAAGTCTGGCAGAAGCAATCTAATAATCTAGTCAATGAAAACCAAAGACATTAATGCTCCTACACACTGCTACCACTGACTGCCCACCAAAAAACATGCAGCTTCCATGCTGGTTCCAGGACAACCGATTGTGCCTCAACGTAGTCCACCCATTCATGAAAAGTGAGAATCCCTCCAGCATCACTTCAATGTGAACACTTTATAAATGAATAAACCACATCAGATTGCAATATCAGCATGCTGCATCTTGCAGTGCACATTGTGCTGTAATGGCCTGCACTATAGCAAACAATTTGCTCTAGCTTTAAGCTGCTTCATTTTTATAAATTAACATTTTTGAGGATTTTATCCCTCCGCAACTGCCAAAATTGGATTTTTATTAACATACTAGCAGCCCGCCCTGGCGTTGCCCGGGGCAGAAGGGGGCTGGGGGCAGCATCGCAGCAGGAGAGGCGCAGCAGAGCGGCAGGGAGCAGCAGAGTGTACTTACAGTGTTTCCTTGCTCCGGTTTTGTTGGTCCTGGCCGCTTCTGCCCACGCTCCTGTCCGCTGTTTCCCCCGACGTCCCGACTTTGAGGAAAAGGCTTCCGAGCACTCATGGCCCCCACCGGTCCCTCCTCCCGTCCCTCGGTGCGCACCCGTGGCTGCTTCACTTACCTCAGCCGCCGCTCCTCCACGCGCTGCTGAGTTTACCGCTCCACTGCTCCTCCGCTTCTCGCCGCTCCTCACCGCTTGTCCGCCGCTCGCCGCTCCTCCCCGCCTGTCCGCAGCCCCTCCCCACGCTAATGTCTGCCGCTCTTCCTCTTGCTCCTGAAAGCCGCTCCTCCCCGCGCTCCCGATGTCATCACGCACGTCGCGGCCGGCGCTACTTGCAAGGGACTACTTTTTTTTATTCCTAAATTTTTTAAAGAACATATATTTTTTCTTTTTATATAGCCTATGTCCTTCTGCTTGCCCTGAGGTTTTCAAAGATGTCTTGGGTGTTTGGATTGGTGGTGTACTTTTCGAGTTTACCTGGCTCAAAGGACACAGTTCTCTCTTTATAATAGTAGTATAGATACTGTTCTCGGCTAGACAGGGTGTTTCACGTTCCTCAATCTAGGACCCTCTGAAGTAAGTAGCCTTCCTCCAGTTATTCGAGTCGCATTGTAAGCACCTAATTCTCCTTTAGTGTATCCCCATGGTCAGAATATTTAGACTTTGTAAGTGTCATTTGTGTACATTCAGTGTTTTATTGTGCCTTAATCCTTCAGACACTAGGTTGCTCAAAGAGCACTCATTTAATTAGAATCGTGTGCCTTCAAATGCATTTTCACCAGACATTGCCCTATGGATAGATAATTTCATACTCTTAACAACCCTGCGTATGCACCTTTTTAATATAAATACTGCATACAAAACCTAAGGAAGTTTAACCAATATATTTCATCCAACACGTTGTGTACCTCGTACAAATCAAAACTTTGTGGCCCAAAACTTTTAAAATGTGAACTGGCCTTATAAGTCCATAGTTAAACCAAAGTAAAATGATTCACATGTGCCTTCCCAGGCTCATGTTGTTTTCCTAACCATGAGCAAACATTCACAGGGTTTGAAAAGCCCCCTTCCCATCTGTAAAGCAGATAGAGCATGGTGGTGGTGCTTTATTTGTGCATCAGCCAAGTTAATATGCGTGTAGAACTTCAGGCTTCATGCCCAAAGACGGTGACAGTCGATACATTCGGAAAGTGGTCAGGATAACATATGACCAATGTAGCTTCCAAAATAGTTAAAAAACAGAAAAGGAATGTTTTCTAATGCAATAAAAAGGCTGGTGATTTATAGTCTAAGTTGAGGAATCACAGATAACACATTTTTGGTATGACTATTTATAGTTGCCTTTAAAGTCTGATGCTGTAGAAAAACAACATGGCTGTGATGAAATAGAATCAGGCCCCTGTGGGGCATTTCACTGAAACGAAAGGTAGGGTACAGCTCAATAGGTGTCTGTAGTGGAAGCCCAGCTGTGCTCCTGGCTCCGACATAACTTGCTCTTGCAAAGCAAAATCAGCAATGTTTTCTCTGGGTGCCCTTTGGCCGCTTCCTCTCCACTCTTGTTCTCTGCATGCGTAATGTCACCTTGGACAAATCAACAAAGAACAATCTTAGTTATCAATGCAAAATGCATGTCTTTTGGCGTAATACCAAACGTCAACATAGTTCAGCCTCTCACTATGGGTCAAAAGTACAGATCTTCATTGGGCAGATTGCACAAGTGCTATCGAAGTCCAACCGTGTAGAGGATTTATCAGGTAATTTAGGTCATGTTGCTTAGATTATTCTGTGATAGTGGTACTTTGCTGAGTAGGCCACTTTAGAAATACTATTCCCTTTCAAAGGAGCTCTTCTGCTTTTGCAACTCTTAACTTTTCTTCTGCGTGTTTCACTTTAAAGTTGAACGCCCAGCGTACAGACAATCTAACGCTACTACACTAATAAAACACTACCAAAGAAGTACATTATTGGCATCAGCAGTAGAACAAAGGGGGTTAACATCGACACAGTTTCATAATTTCATAAAAAATATCTCTCCCAGTCAAAACGTATTACTGACATCCCTTGATTCAATCTATATATAACTACAGACAATGATTATTATATAATCTTCAGTTTCTAGAGCTTGGATAATTTCATTGTTACCATTTATTTCAGAACATGTTAATATCTTTTCCGAGATAAAAAAATACAAAGATCATGATATTTAATGAACGATTCATACTTCAAAAAACAGCACTCCTCTAGCCTTCTGTTTTCACTTTTCGATTTTTTTTAAAGGAAATCATGACACCAAAAGAAACTTTCATACAGAAACAATGATAGATGTTATCAAAAAAGTGTGTGTTTTATTTCCTGACAATTGACAGTAGAATATAACTTAGCAAAACACCTTTATTATACAAAACAACCTATCAACACTATTCTAATGGACTTGACTTTAAGAGGTCTAAATATGTGAAGATGGTATGCCATTATTAAACATGTGCACTATTTGTTATGTAAATGAGGAGTTTCCATAGTACCAAGTTACACCTAGTATGTGACTAACTGTGCCCCGAACCTACTAGTTTTTAAGATACTCTGACATGCCAGACTGATTCAAAGTTATGTTGGTTAGCTAGTGACCCTATCTTCTCCTCACCTCTCATTTTTCTCTTGTGTAAAAGTTCATGATTGTTTAAGACCGTAATTTAACAAGACACTTCCATGTCACAAAACCACAAGAACTATGCCTAAATGCAAGATTTTCTTGTGTTTGGAACATAAAACTATTGTTTAAAATGTTCCTTGGACACTCCTGTGACTTCTAAATGTCCAGTCATGTGGTTTCTTCGTGATAGTAGTCATCTATCTTTGGAAGTAAACATCATGAGCAGACTTGCCATAGCTGTGTTGTGTCTATTTCTAGCTCATCCATAAACCTTTGGTTTGCAATAATAACCAATTTGTGTCAGATATATCATCTCCAGGTGGCCGGCAGCAATTTCCTTTATGAAGTTATTGGTACTGTTGTAGCACGTCTTGTTACATGATCACTTTGGAAAAGAAAATGGAAGTTTACACGTGGTCCACCCTGTATGAATGAGACTCTTCAGGAGCTCAAGGCCATTCAAGCTCCTCTACTATGTCGTTGTTACCTGGGATTTACTCAACTTGTGTAAGGCACGCAGGAGTTTCATACTTATGCCCCCAGGAAAGCAGTATCAAATACTACTGCCAAGCCTTACAGTAAGTATCTTTGGATACATTTCTTATCTGCTTTTAAATTATCAATTAGCCTGAATATAAAAATACAACGGGTAGAGCCTCCATATATGAGAAGTTTTAACATTAACACCATTAACATCAGAAAATAAGCATATGATTTCTCATTAAATGTAAGTTGCATTAGTAGCTGCCAAACAAAAGGATCTATCTGATTTATACCACTCAAAATAAATAGTATTCTTTCATTTCTTTACTAGTGTACACGATGAAAAGAAATTTAGGAAAAAACATGGCCTCAGCCAAACCTTCAGTCATGCGTTGATTTGTCCTAGTGTTTTTTTTTTCAGATATAGTGTTATAGTTAGAAAAGCCATTTAAATGGATTATGATAGCTGCAGGTGCTAGACAATGTTTTTCAGGCAAACAAATAATTACTAGGTGAAATCAGTATCAAGTTCACTCATGACTAAAATGTCTGTGGCTAGGTTTGAGCTAAAGCATTTAACCATGTGGATAGCTAGTATGCAATTTATGTGCAGACAATCAAAGTCTTACCTCATACACGCTATTTCAAAAGAATGGTATTTCATTGCGGAATGGCGTTGAAGATCCTCCAATAATGATTACCCCACAGCTGATGCACTCTAGCAAGAGGAGACAGAATTTACCTTTCACCCCTGTGTCCTTACACACATCTCCAATTCAACCAAATCAATCCTCTGCAGAATTATTATCCTATGGTGCAAATGTCCTCTGTAGAGATTTCTGAAATAGTTTACTTATAGGTCAGAAAAACTGTAAGGAAAACAGTCTAATATTACGTACCATTTACGTTGAGCTACAGAGCCCATGAGTGATGAGCCAGCGAAAAATAAAATAACACTGTATGATTTTTCATAGAAACTCTAAGGTAAATTGATTATCTGGCACACAGTGAATGACTTACAGGGGTTTAGACATAAAACCATAGACAAAATGCACTCGTAAATAGGTTCACTGATTTCTACGATATTCCATTAACATTTATGTACAGGTACTCTTAGATGTGTAGAAAACACAAAATGTATATTTAATTTATCCTATATTAAAATTTATATGGCACATGTACCTTATTTGTTTGTCTGCACAGTGCTCCTGTTAGCAGGAGGTGTGATTCTAAATAGTTAAATGGAAGTTTCAGGGGTGGTACCGTTTAATCTGATCTGTTGAACAATAGTTTTTAGCATTTGTGTTGCGCTTAGAGGTGATTGTTATAGGCTTAAGGAGGGGAGCCCTGAGTGGCTTAATATTGTATTAGTGGCTTTAAGCGTGCTTTGTGTACAAGTGAGTGGCTGCTAGGAAAATGCCAATTCTTCTGTGAACCAGATCTGTAAGACAAAAAAGCACTTTTATTTCGACTGCTAGAGATTGTGTGTGTCCCCTTTAACTTAATCTATACAGACGAATTAGGTGACTAAGTAGGGGAAGGTGTATAACGCTTCTCCAGTTTCTTTAGAGCCACTTTGAAATAAATGGACACAGAAGTAGATTACATGTTTGCTTCTTTGTATGGGTTATATACCAGAGCTTTCACATACAGACAACTCTTTCCCCCTCGGTCACCAATTGCGAGATGCACTCCAGTCATGCATTGCTCACTTATGCCACAATTTAATAAGGTGATTTAAAAAACAAATGAGTGCAAGCTAGCTTTGCCATTCGCCGTTAGAAAATGTATCCATTGTCAGTGCAGTGTCAAGTATACTACACTCCACTGACAATAGTGATGGGGATGATGACGCCAGTGCTGCATAGACCGGAATATTAGATAAAGCTGCTGCTTGCACTTATCTGCAACAACTAATGTGATATTACAGTGTCCACTCGTGAAAATTAAGTTTAGATCACTTAATCTGATGAGATGCAAAAGTGTACTGGTGCAGACATTTGCAGTATTGTTTTTTTTGTGCATAAAAACGACTCTGGAATTCATCAACATCATTTATGGCAGGACATTTGTCCACACAGTCCTTTTGCAGTGTTTGCACTGCAGGAACTCCAAACAATATGTATCGCTGGTAAAGACAATGCTGCCATGTCGATGGATTGGAAGAGCAAAAGCAGTCATAAACTTAAGCACAAGGCACTCTGTGACCTATACGTGATGTCACCAACAAATAGTTCTGGATTTGTGAAGTGCCTTGTGAGCAGAACCAAGCTGGCCCTTCCTAAGTGCTCCAGAAAACTGTTTAATGCATTAAAAAGTATGGGAACATCCTAATGTCAGAACAATTTTATCCCTTGCTTTATTACAGTCTTGTGTTTAAAGTATACACTAACAAGAGGCTCTCATACTAGTTCAGTTTTGAAGTATTTTCATATTAATCACAGAAAATGTAGGAATCATATGTTGTATTTTAATTGTTGGCTTCATTCTCACTCATAGATTTAAAACCGTGACTACAGCGTATTATTTTATAATATCAATTCTCCTATAAAATGTTTTTTTGTACAGACTGCAAAACATATTTTGCGAAATGTTAAACAAAAGAAAAAACATGAACATTCAGAAATTGTTGTTATGATGTCCTGTGTGCTCCTGGAATGCTCTGCTAATTTCTTACATGACAGTGGATCCTTTTGCAATAACGTGATGTGTTTTGCTAAATGTTTTTTTTTATTTTTTACAAAGAACGTATATGAAGAGACCACAAGCCAGCAGTAGCAACGTGTCATGTTCCGTTTAGTGGTGTGAAATGATGTGTTTTATTAACAGACTGTATCATATTGTGTCGTGAATTAAAATAAATATTGTTATAGATGACTTAAACCAACGGTGTGTGATTTCTTTGCATTCAGATCAGTGCTTTAAATGGGCTGCTACTTACTGGTGGTAAGTACCGACACTTTTACATTTTCTTCCCTGGAGAGGCAGAACTTCTTCAGACAGAACAAGTGCCAGTACTGAAATGGACCCAGCAGCCAGGATCTCAAACTACAGCTCAACCCAGCGGCTCCAAGAAATGTTCTGTGCTTCCTCCCCCACACCAAGCTGAACTACACATTTTCTAGGATGTGGTGTTAAGGTCACAGTTGCCTACTTTGGAATTGGGGAATCAGAGGGGTCTAAGAGTCTGCAGCAACCAGCCAATCTTAGAGCAGTTTATACATTGCCCACTGCAGTGCCTCTCCAATATCGCCTTTGACGCAGGTCTACCCGTAATAACCACTTCCCATAGTCTGATTATGTTAGTTGGGGAAGGCCATGGGACATGTAGGCTGTTGGGGAAGAGGGGGAGCAGCACAGACCACTGACACCAGTTTTGTATGAAAAAGCCACGTTATTGAAACAGGTGCACATAACAAAACAACCTAGGCCATCTGTGTTAAGCTACCCCTAAAATCTCCCTCCCCTCACAACAAGTTAATACAGTAATAACCTACCCACTCCAGAGCTGCTGAAATGCAACTGTGACCCTTGAACTCCTCAACCCTTTCACTACAACTAATATCTCCTACTCAACTAAGCTTCCTACAGAACCTTTATCTTCCTGGCTCATCCAGGAATTAACTTATCTACCTGGTTCCTTTGAATCTGAATTGCCGCTGTCATCAAGAATAAACCTTGATAAACAATGACAACTTCTCTGCCAACCACCACCCAGAAAAAGGAAGGTACCTGCACCTTTTTCTGTCCTCCCAACTCCTTCGGTCTAACGTATGTTTAAAACTTTAGTCAATTCCAACTTCAGCTTTAGAAGGTATCACTGCATGCCCATGAAGAAAGAAATGCATCTCCTTATTGAGCTTTCTCCTGGCTTTGTCGATAGCTGTCAGGCGATGTGCCCCTCACCAAACTCTCCTAGGTATAAACTCTGTCCAAAGAACAAGACAACCTACCCCTCTGTTGATCTCCTTCAAGTCCTCTTTCATGTCTTTCAACTTCCTTCCAGTTAATGGTAGAAATGGGCACGAAAGCAATAATGGATCCTGGGAAGCTATACAATTTAGAAAAGTAAACAAAATTCTGAATTCAGCAAGGGGTAAATTGTGTAGATCCTTTAAGGTTTCTTTATAGAAACTAAGTTAAATATAGGAAAAATAGAAAATTAGAAAAAAAACAGCCATTTATTTCAACGTTTTCACCTGTAACTTCTTCTAATTATGACAGTTGTTTGAAAGCAGTATACCGACCTATCTGCTGGACCTTTCTGGTTTTGGGGGATATATAGGACTTGTAGGTTAACCAAGAACCTGATAAACCCAGAGCCAATAACTGAGCAGCGTCTTGCAATGATTTTTTATCATGTACTGGGTATATAGCAAGTATTCTGGGAAAATGTATACATGGAAAAATGGTATGAAAGGCATCTATATATTTCTGAAATGGGAACAAAATATAGAGTTTAGAAACAGTAGATATTTGTACATTACCGAAATTGAGAGACCCAGTACTAGCATAAGAATTATAGGTCATTTTTCAAAATGAATACTTTGTTACACATTGTCTTTCATTTGGAAGGCAGAAATGCATCGAAAGTCAATAGATAATAAGAGTTGCTCTACAATTCCGTGTTACCCTAAGTCTCCCGATAAACATTATACCTCACTTGTGTGGGTAGGACTAGTGCCTACGACAGGAAACAGCTCAAAACACAATGTGGATACACCACATTTTTACAATGAAAAATTAGTCTTTTTTTGCAAAGTGCCTAGCTGTAGTTTTTAAACCCTAGCTCTGAGGGCACCTAGGGAAACCTAGCAAACCTATACATTTTTGATAAGTAGACACGCAGGAGAATCCAGGGTGGGGTGACTTGACTGGCTCTCACCAAGTTCTGTTATCCAGAATCACTTCCAAACCTAAATAATTGACCAAAAAAAACAATTTTTTTTTACATTTCTGTGGTGAAGAGTTCAGGAACCTGCAGGGATCCACAACATTCCACCCATCCAGCGTTCCCCAAAGTCTTCCGAGTAAAATGGTACCTCACTTGTGTGGGTAGGCCTAGTGCCCGCAATAGGAAACAGCACAAAATGCAACGTGGACACACCGCATTTTCACAGTGAAAAATGACCCTTTTTTTGCAGTGTCTAGCTGTAGTTTTTAACCCTAACTCTGCCGGCACCTAGGGAATCCTAGCAAACCTATACATTTTTGAAACGTAGACACCTGGGGGAATCCAGGATGGGGTGACCTGACTGGCTCGCAACAGGTTCTGTTACCCAGAATCCCTTGCAAACCTAAAACATTGACAAAAAAACAAATTTTCTTCACATTTCTGTAGTGGAAAGTTCTGAAATCTGCGTGGATCCACAGCATTCCACCCACCCTGCATTCCCCAAAGTCTTCAGAGAAAAATTGCACCTCACTTGTGTGGGTAGGCCTAGTGCCTGCGATAGGTAACGGTGCAAAACGCAACGTGGACACACCACATTTTCACAGTGAAAAATGACCCTTTTTTTGCAAAGTGCCTAGCTGTAGTTTTTGAACCATAGCTCTGCCGGCACCTAGGGAAACCTAGCAAACCTATACATTTTTTAAAAGTAGACACCCAAGGTAATCCAGGATGGGGTGACTTGATAGGCTCTCACCAGGTTCTGTACCAAGAATCCCTTGCAAACCTACAACATTGGGAAAAAATACATTTTCACATTTCTGTGGTATCATTTTACTCAGGACACTAAGGAGAACGCTGTGGGGTAGGACATTTGTGCCGCCACGACGAATCCACCCAAAAATAAGTGGAAAATGTGTTTTTTTTAGAAAAAGTTATGGTTTGCATGGCATTCTGGGTAGGAAAAAGTTGGGGGATCCACGCAAGCCATACCTCATTGGACTCCCCGGGTGGCTAGTTTTCAGAAATGTTTGGGTTTTGTACTTTCCCAATATGGTGCCGAGCCCGGGGCCAAAACCCCAGGTGCCCCCCCAAAAAACAGGTAGTTTTGTTATAGGTAATTTTGAAGTCTCCACAGTACGATTTGGGCCATTTCCTGTTGCAGCCAGTATGCCTATCCAGACAAGTGAGGTACCATTTTTATTGGGAGACCTGGGGGATCGCTGGGTGGGAGGAAATTCATGGCTCCACGCCGATTCCAGAACTTACCCACACAGAAATTTGAGAAAAAAGTGATTTTTTGCAGCAGAATTTGAGGTTTGCAGGTGATTCTGAGTAGGAGAATGTTGGGGGACCCATGCATGCCATACCTCGCTGGACTCGCCCGGGTGTCTAGTTTCCAGAAATGTGTGGGTATGGTAGGTTTCTCTAAATGGCCGCCGAGCCCTGGGCCAAAAACTCATAGGACCCCCTTGCAAAATCAGGTTGGTTTGTGATAGGTAATTTTGATGTCGCCTCAATAGGTTTTGGGCCCTTCCCTGTCAAGGGTTCTATGGCCGACCCACAAAAGTGAAGTACCATTTATTTTGGGATACTTGGAGAAATGCTGGGGGGGTTGGAAATTTGTTGTTACTTTCTGCAGCGTGAAAATTTGAGCACAATAATGCAAGGAAAATGTGACAGTCACGTTTTTAGGTTTGCAGGACATTATGGGTAAGATAACTTGTTGGGATCCACAACAGAGACATCACCATGTATTCCCATGGGTGTTTAGTTTACAACAATATCTACAGTTGTTAGGTTTTTCTTAGATGAAATGTACACCTTGGCAGAGAGATAAAAAAAGACAAAGATTACTGCACAGCCATCTATTCCTCAAGCACACACACATACTGGTTGAATTTGGCATGAGAGCGAGTGATGGTTCAGTATATAAAATTTTATTAACAAGAGATTTCACAAAAATGAAATGCACTGTCAATAATTCAAAGGACAAAAACGTAACCAGTGACTCGCTGATTGTAAGCTGTAAAGCCATGACAAGGCACCAACTGCTTTACCGGCCATTCACACACCTTTCATACATGATACGCACAAGACCATTCACACCACCAGGCACGAAACCAACACATTACAACATTCACAAAAAGGGACAAGGTACACCCTGCTTGACAAAAACAGAAAAGACAAATATTTCTGCAAAAGCAACCACACCAGCTCACGGATTGCATGGAATGGCGTTTGGCTAGCAGTGTGTGTAGTGACCAGCAGCAAGTCACTACTCACATACGCCAGCCAAGAGCCAGTCCACCCACACTGCCAGCCAAGCGCAAGTCCACGCACACCGCCAGCCAAGCGTCAGTCCACGCACACCACCAGCCAAGCGCCAGTCAATTCACACCACCAGCCAAGCGCAAGTCCACCCACACCGCCAGCCAAGCACCAGTCCACACACACCGCCAGCCAAGCACCAGTCCACGCACACCGCCAGCCAAGCGCCAGTCCACGCACACCGCCAGCCAAGTGCCAGCCCACGCATACCATCAGCCAAGTGCCAGTCCAATCACACTGCAAGCCAAACGCAAGTTTACCCACACCACCAGCCAGCGCCAGTCCACGCACACCACCAGCCAAATGCCAGCCTACACACACACACCACCATCACATTTAGGATTTTTTTATACAAAAAAAAAACACCAATTGCAAATAGATACAAATCTACTAACACAAAATCTGAAACTAAATATATTGCACAAATGCCAACCTTGAAATTGAACAAAAAAATATAAAACAATAGAGACCAGGCAGTTCACTTTACCACTCATTAATGCTCCCAAAAATAATTTTGCGTGCAGTACATTCTAAAACAAGCAGGCACACACAGCCCAGGGTTAGATGGACACTCGGGCAGTATATCCGAGTCTTCTTCTGCGTACCTCTTCGCCAACAGACTCTACTTCTCCTACTGGGAAAGTCTTTTGAGGGTGTGGGAGGAATGTGATAAGGAAAGTGGCGATCTTTCAATCTAGCCAAATCCTCCACCACTCCAACTCTAGGAACACTTGCCTGTTCCACTACAACAAGGCTGCCTAATACAGACTCCTGAAACTTAGCAAAAGTCATTGTTGACTGAAGACAAGAATCCTTGAATACAACAAAAGCATTAAAGGTTGCTAAGTGGAAAAAGATAGGTAGCCAACTTCTTATACCAAATGTAAACTGTACGAAGAGCAGCGTAAGGTTCCAACCTCTGATCTATCAACACCACCCATGTGCCTATTATAGTCTAAAATGCTCACGGGTATGCGCGCTTCAGCACCCTAACCCCAAAGAGTCACAGGTGCAGTGCTTTCATCATGGATGGTAGTCAGCATGTAGACATCTCTCCTGTCTGAAAACTTCACAGCTAGAAGCTTCTCGCAATGCAACACACTGCACTGTCCCTGCACAAGCTTTTGACAAACAAGTTCTTTTTGGAAACCTTTACGGTTAGAGCGGATCGTGCCACAAGCAACAGTGGCCACTTTTGCCAATGCCCTGAACAACCGCACACCAGTGTAGAAGTTATATACATATAAATAGTGGCCTTTGTTAAAAAGTCCTCTACCATGTTCCCACACAATTTTCTCAGTCACTCCAAAAGTGGACGGACAACTAGGGGGGTAAATCCTGGATTCCTTACCGGTATACACCCTAAAATAAAGACATATCCAGTCCTACTGTCACACAGCATATACAGCTTAATTCCATAGCATGCCCTCTTACTAGGAATGTATTGCCTAAAAACCAAGCAGCCCTTGAACAAGACCAAAGACATATCCATTGCTTTTCTTTCCCTGGAGCATAGATCTCAGAAAATCGATCAACTTAGTGATCAATGACAGGCCGAATCTTAAAAAGACGGTCACAATCAGGGTGATCTCATGCCAACGCTTAACCATTAGCAGCAAAATGCAGCATCTGAAGCAAAAGCAAATACCTATAACGACTCATGACAGCCGGAAATGTAGCCGTTGCCATCAAGGGACTAGTAGACCAATATGAAGAAATTGATGGCTTCCTTAGCAAGCCCATCAAAAAAGTTAAACCCAAGAACTTCTTCATCTCTTCCAGATTTGTGGGAGTCCACCGTGTAACTCTAGAGTGGGGCCTAAGGCTGGCACTGTTGTTCCTCAAAAACTGTTTGGCATACAAATTAGTCTGCTCAACAATCTTTGCCAAAAACACATCGTCCATAAACAACTGGAAAAATTGCATTGGCAAAACATTTTCTGTAGTCACTCTACAACCTGGAACACCAGTAAAGTCAGGCAATGCTGGCTGCACCATGCCTGGGGCAACCCAGAGGTCATCACTTCCAACTGGAAGCCTTCCAGCCCCAGGATGCAGCCCAGATGTCTCTTGCTGCACTATCGGCACATCAATGTCCTCCTCTAAAACTGGCACTTCATCCGCACTAAGAGTAGCTTCATCCGAACTGAAAGTAGCTTCATCATCCGACAATTCAATGTGGAGAGGAAACTCACTGCCTGAATCTTCCCCTCCCTCCTCTGCCTCAGATGCAGAGTCAGTCTCTGAACCATGGTCAGAGGAAAACTCAAAAAGCATACCAACAACCTGCTGAGCTGTAATCGTGCAGCTAGCCATTATCCTTACTAAGAAAGTAGACTGCACAAACAGTCAACAACAACCAACACTGTACAAAATAAGTAATAAACAAAGTTTGGCTTTAGCACAAAGATCTATATACTCAAAAACAATATAACTCTCTTGCCAAAGATAGCTAGACTCACCAGCACCTACTCTGCAGAGTCACAGCAAAAAGCAACAATATCCCACTAGAAAGAAAAAACAAAACCAATTACTCATAAGACAACAAAGAACACATCGAACAGTAATGCAAAAGATTTTAACACTCAAAAAACAGAAGCCAAACATACTGCTATTATTACACCATTTGCAAAAAACACATTCATGTAGGGAAAGTAAACTAATGTAGAGTAAATAGTACAAAAAGATTCTCTTACCAAACACATGCAACTACACAAGCTGCAGAACCACCAGTACCAAAACCACAACATGGAACAAACTAAAGAACAAAAGCCTTGAACTAGAATAAAACAGAGAAATAAAAAAGTTCACAAAAATTATACAATTAAAATTATAACAGACAATGTCACTTCCCAAATGGTCAATCTGCCAGATGGGCCTTCAAATAGGGCTGAGAAAAATGGGGATTAGGTGGGGTTTTCTACCAAGCCACTCTGCCGCCCAGGTGGGGCAGAAAACAACAGACAGATATTTGCAACCCTTTGCAAAATAAAATAGATCCCTGGTGCCTAGTAGGGTTTTCTGCCTTCCCCTCCCACCTAGGGCAGAAAGACCAAAAAAGGGGCAGATCTATAAGGGGCAGAAAATACACAAACATAATTTAACACCCTCTGAAGCGACCCTTGGCCAAGGGGTTGCTTCCATTATCTATAAAAGAAAACCCCTGGTGTCTAATGGGGTTTTCTGCCCCCCCCCATACCCGGGGGCAGTAGGGCCAAAAAAAGGGCCGACTGCCACCAGAGGGGGCAGGCAGAAAAAACATCCACAAATGATAACCCCCTCTGGGATTGATACTTGCCCAAGGGGTCGCTTCCATCTAAAAATTGATGGCCCTATAAGAAACCCTGGTGGCTAGAGGGGTTTTATGCCCCCCCCCCCCCCGGGGGCAAAACGGCTGAAAAATTGGGCCGATTTGCCGCCATGGGGGCAGAAAAGCATCCAGAAAAAATTGCTCCCCTTTGGAAGTGACCCTTGCCCAAGGAGTCGCTTCCATCTAAATATTCATGGCCCTATAAGAAACCCTGGTGGGCTAGTGGGGTTTTCTGAACCCCCTCAGGGGCAAAACGGCTAAAAAACAGGTCGATTTGCCCCCAGGGGAGGCAGAAAAGCATGAAGAAGAAAAAATGCTCCCCTTTGGAAGCGACCCTTGCCCAAGGTGTCGCTTCCATTTAAATAAAATGAATCCCTGGTGCCAGTGGGGGCATTTCCGCTGCACGGTCGCGATGCTGTGAGCGATCGTGAAGCAGAAATGCCCTGCAAAGAGACAACAGGGCAGAGGAAAATCTCTTTCCTCTCCCCAGATGCCTCGATGTATTGTGAAAACCCCCCCAGGAACAAGGAAACCTACCTTGTTCTCTCTGACGCCTGGAAGCAAATAGCTTCCAGAGCATCTGGGACTTCCTGATGACATCAGCGTGCGCTGTGCACGCTGATGTCATCAGATTCCCATGGGGGGTGGTCCCATTTGTGGGGGCGAAATCAGACACCCATGGGGGAAGAACCACCGCTCCCCAGAAGGGTGGGTACCATGACGGAGCAGTTCCGTCATGAGCACATGCCAACTGTGGCTCATGACGGAACCGCTCCGTCACCAGGATCAAAGGGGTTAAATACCTTTGCTTCAGCGGGCCTCCCCGCTGCCTAAAGGCTCCTTTGCCTCTACACCCACTGATGCCAAGTGGGCCTCCAATCTGCTTAGGTGCTCCACTGCCTCTACACGCACTGATGCAAAGCGGGCCTCCCCGCTGACTCGAAGCTCCTTTGCCTCTACACTCTTCTGATGCCAAAAGATTCTCTCTGCTGACTCGAGGTTCCTTTGCCTATACTCGCACTATGAAGCGGGCATCCCCACTGGCTTGAGGCCCCTTAACCTCTACAGCTGTGTCCTTGACGTACGGACCTTTCCTCAAGCGGGCCTCCCAACATTCTTGACGCTCCTTAGCCTCTACACCCACAGATACCATCATAGTTGGGTTTGCCCCACTTGCGTTGCCTTACCTGGTATTAAAGCCGGTACCCGCATGCTGTCTCGCTATATCTTCCCTCCACATTCTTCCACCAGTTACGTCTTGAATGTCCTGGGAGCCTACAGCCTGCAAAATACTATAACCAGATTGATTAGCAGTAAACACCACCCCTCTTGCTGCTGTCTCCCCTCCCACTGTATGAGCAGCACGTCATCCTCCTCTTCAACTTCATCTTCCTCCAAACTCTCTTGTTCATAATCAAGCGTGCTGACATCGTTCTGCACAGTCACGTTTTGAACCCACATATGCTGGCACGAGTACTCTGCCCTACCAGCCTGTCTGCAAAAGCTGAACAACTCATTCCAAGAACACACCCGTCAGGGGTTGCACTCCACCCTCCTGCCCATTGTACTGCCTAGACCACACCAGACCTTCTTGAGGTGATGATTGTGTTGTCCCTCCCCGCAGCCAAGCTAGCCGCATGGGGCTGCACCTTCTCTTTTCCTTGGGGCCAATGAGCCATACTAACCCTCCCGAGTCTACGACTAACGTAACAGTGACAACCTGTGGGAGATAAGGTGGGCTCGGTGTTCTGGTACAACCAGAGACTGAGAACTTCCCAAATCTCCTGAGCTCCACACGCTAGCAGCAGGTCTAACCTGAGCTACATCACCCATTCCTGACTGTGCCCATTAACTCAAGCCTTCCAACTCGCCTGTGCCCAACCCCATCCCTTTACCCCTCCCACCGGCTGTACCGTCCACTTTCCGGGGAGGGGCTGGCCTCAGTACCCCTAGCGATGTAACATGCCCAGACTAATCCCCTATGACGTCCCCTGATCCTCATCTTCACGCCAACTCAATTTTGCTGCTGCAACTCCTAGCGATACCCCCAAATTAAGTATTTGCTTCCCTACCCCAAAATCCATTCCACAGGACATCCCCCCATGAACTCAGGGTCCAGCATGTTTCCCTGTTGCTGGTCCCTGAGGGGAAATTTTGCCCTCACCCCTGCAGGTGCTCTGCTTATCCACCCACCCCGTCCCAAACTATGAAATTCCATCTGCCCAGATCTCTCCACTCGTTCCTACTCTTACCTCCACAACCGGGCCATGTACTTGAATATCCACATTCTCCCATATGAACCACTAATAAACCTACCTGAAATCCACTATTTGTGTCCCCTTCTCTTAGCCTACAGGATTTGAACTCACAGCACGTTTCTTGTGTAGGAGAGTAGGATCTGCTTACTATGGTTACCCCCACTTTTTGCTGTGTTTCACTGATTTATCGACTTTAGTATGGCTGGGGCCCTGCTAACGAGGACCCCATCCTAGCTGCTTCCTCTCTAAACTGATTGCATGTACATTAGGTACACTCCAGATTGGTTACTGGGTTACCCTTGTGAGTCCCTAGTATATGGTACCTTAGGTACCAAGGGCATAGGTACCACAGAGGCCTACCAGGGGCTGAAGCATGTATTTTGCCACCCCTGGGAAGCCTTCCAAAATGACATCACAGGTCTGCTACTGCAGCCTGGGTAAGGTGGTACTTGTACCCCTTACTTAGATATAGTATACCTATATCTACATTTTAAAACAGACACATATGAACCTAAAAGTCACTCCTATGGCAGGCCTTGACAATCATGAAGACAGAGTGCTTGGTTTTGTGTGAGAGGGTGCCAAGCATGAGCTGAGCCCCTCTGCAGCTTTTGGAATCCCTTCCTTATAGCTGTTATGTGATTCAGCTATACCATATACTCTTAAGTGCACTATAACCTCACGGTTAATGCCAACTTTGGAATGACTGCATCAAAACATGTTGTGTTTGGTGTCAAACACTTTGGAATACTAGCCCCCCCCCCGCCAGTCCTGTGGGAAGGGGTAGCATTCCACCCTTCTAGAGGGAGAAGACATGTACACACTGGTCTAACCGGTAAAAGTTAAAACAGAGCCCCAGCATCACAAAATGGATGCTGCTGCCACAAACACAAGTCTGACCTCCTGCTGTTGGATGAAACTCCGGAATGGGAGGCCTGTACAATAGGTTTCCTGGCACAGGGAGGTGTAACCACCTCACCAGACAGACTTTGGTGTATTGGGGCAGGGTGTGTGTATTCAGTGAATGCTTTTCAGACAGTGCCTGGGGCACACAAAGTGTCCCTGTGCATTTCCCAGTTCAAACTGGTTGCTGGGACACTCAGCCCCAGCTCTGGCGCGAAACTGGACAAAGGACACCCCCTCCCCAGGTCCTCCCATAGGTGGGACCTTAGAGTTAGTCCATCCCCTAAACTTAATATAAGTATAGGAACCCAGTCCCTAGGACTTTAGATTACCGTAGACGAAACTCTGCAACATATATCTTGGACCTTGGACATTCTATTTCGACTAGAAGACTGAAGAAATCTCCCTGGGGGTCAAGGAGTGACTCCCTGTTCAAACAAGCACCAAAGAAGCATCTTGCCGGTCTGCATTTTCGAGGCTCCCGCTAGATCCTGAAGAATCTGCGACACAAGATCCGAACACAAACTTCCAGACATCTCTGAGGCCGACGCAAGCCCCCAGCAAAGCTGAAACCGGTAGCCATCACGAGAGACGTGGGACCGGAACTCCTGGACATCCAGCACATTTGCTAGTGCATCAACTTCCAGAGCTTTCCCAAAGTTGTGCATGGGGCTACTTGTAGTCCATGCCCTGAGCACCTTTTGCACCGAAGCTTGTGGGCCTACACTCCACGAGTGTTACGTGGGCCCACTTCCTGAATTTCTGCTCGAGGCCCCTTTGCAATCCTTGGTCCGTCGACTGGTGGGTCTTCACGAAAGAATCGCTTTTGTTTCTTGGGCTTTCCTGGTTGCTCCAGATGTGCCCTGACTCCCCTCCAAAGGGTGAGTCCCTCAGACCTTGCTGGTCTGCACTGAAGCCAATCTTTCCATTCTGCGTGGGTTGCTGTTGCCAAGGCTTCTTGGGTCCAATCTGTATACTGACACTGCAGCACTCGACATCCGACATGGGACAGCTCGAATCCATGTCCTAGTTGTCGTCGATGCCTCCTGGTCCTGGTGGCTGAAGAGTCAAGCTTCACCTGTATCACCTGAAATCACCCGACATCGCTGGCATCTTCTTGTCGCCTCACTGGTCACTGGCTAGTGACCCAGACTCTGTCCCCTCTGCTTTCAGGTTCTCCAGATCTTTGATCCACCCGTGGATCCATCCGAACACTTTTCATCTGGTCGCCTGCTGCACTACTTTGCAGCTCTCCATAGGAAACAACGATGAAACCCGACACGAAAAGACACCTATGCACCTGGCTTGCCTGGGTGAGGTACCACGAGTACTTCGGTGCACCCATGGGTCTTGACTCTCGAAGTGTCCAGTGCTGAAGGGGTTTGTTCCTAGTCCACTCCTAAGTGTCCTTAATCTTTAAAAATCTAAACACAACTTTCTACATAGAAGTCAATGGTGATTCGCCGCTGTGTTTAGACACTGCACGCGTCCCCCGTGGATCTCCTGTGTCCCTACCTTGGGTGGTTCCTGGTTGCCCCAGCGGATCTACAGGCCCCAGGCCTTGTCTCTATGCTCCTCGTGATTCTTATTCTACTTTCTTAGTATATGGTTTGTGTGGCCCCTAGGGCAAAACGTATACTGTGTGCTATTTAAGTAATTGTATTGTACTTTTACCTCTAGCCTCATGAAGAGACTAGAGGGGTGTGTTTAGAATAAATACATATATTTTATATGTGTACCTGGTGTGGTTCTTCTTTCATTTGCTCACTCATGAGAGTATAGACTGGTAAAACAAGCTGCTTTACATGCCTTCAAGTCTTAGCCTGAAGGCTGCTCTCCACAGCTAATACTAGGAAGCTTTCTATAAAGGTTGTCTTGAACCTACCATCAATAAGGGTCGTTTGTACTGGTGCAAGGTGCCAACTAGAATAGAGGCCAGCATATGCCAGGCCAACTTCTCACATCTTGCTTCCCCAGTCCCTCCCTCCTCCCCAGTGCATCTCAATGAGCCAGAATGGCCTCTTCGGCCAGCCTGCGATGCACTAGCCCTCCCCTGAGGCGTCCAATGCCGCCCTTCCCCTTATGAGAACTGTGTGGCCTCATCTGCAGGTGGAAAGGCCTCACACATTGAGCCCATAGATCTCCAGCTGGGTAGGGCTTCAGCATTCCCCAGCTACTCTCTCACCAGCACATGGGCTGCAATGAACCACCCACCTCCTCTTGCGATGACTCTATCAGGGAAAGGGCTGATTTCCGAGTCTGGGAGCAACCTCTCCTGCTTACCTATTGTACATCATGCTACGGTGTCCATCGCTAGGGCCACGACCCCCCTTTGTTGCCTCCTCCTTGAGTGACAGCTACGCTGCGTTGCTCCTCCGCAACAAGATCTAAGGGCCTTATTTATGAAGGACTTGCGCTGCCGGTGCGTCACTTTTAACATGGGAAAAAGTGACGCACCGGCGGCGCAAGTCCTTCATAAATAAGGCCCTAAGTGCGCTGCTACCTACAGGAGCTGCAAGGTTCTTAGACAATAATAACGCCATGCCGATAAGCCTGAATATAAGCTGCAATAACGACAGACTAATTACTCTTCATGCTACTGCAATGAAAATTACCTAACCTACCTGACTAACTGCCACACACAAAAACTCCCACTAGCAAGGTACCAGCACCGTGTCACCAAGACAAAATGGTGGCTGTTACCACAAAATGCCCGCTTATAAACCCCTTAGGCTACAAAAGTAGCAGAAAAATAGCACAAACCCCCAAGCAGTTGTTAGACTGCTCCACTTCCCCCAAATTACCCGGTAAGCAGACCTCCCTACGTTCGGCTGGCCCCAAATCCCCACTGTGCGCACAATTTCTGCTTGTTTGTGTCCAGATGATTTTTGTACCTTCATGAAGGGGGTGCAGACTGGCTTGGGACCTAGAGTAACACAGCAACCAGGGACGTAGCTTCTTGGTGGGGGGAAAGGGTTGTGGTGTTACACCCCACTAATAAACGTATTATTTAATAAATAGTTGGATACAGGAGTTTTCATTTGGATATGTTAAAGTCTCTGTCGGTTTTCACCTGGGATTTTTAAATACTTACTCAGACAAAAATACACACAAGCACTCATCTCTCTTTTGAAGGTTTTAAAACATGTCTATCTTAAAAAAGTACTTTGCTTCAAGTACCATGCACAATCCGCTCTACTTTCCCTTTTGACTGACCCCGTAAGCCTGTACTGCTTTGTATATAATGATTAACAACATATGTCAGAGTGATTGTTGGGAAATCTGAAGCTCAGACACCCTCGTCTTACTGACCTACCTACACCCCTGCCAGCAACCTCAGGTAATCTAGCTAAATCCCTGATCACCATACTGATGTGATTAGCATGAAATCAAGACCCTTGTGTTCTGAGTTGTGAAGGTCAGTTGCAGACCTGGCGAAGCCCAAGACCGGACCTTGTGGGCCCAGTAAAGGTCAGATGCAGATCTGACGAAGCCCAAGACCGGACCTTGTGGGCCCAGCCAGTCACAGAGATACACCCACGTCCGAAGCCTAGCTCTTTCTTTTGTGTGCTCAAATGCACAGTGGATGGCCATCGGAGCTAATGACATTGGTTTCAATGGGTGTTTTTAGCAATATTGTACATGTTTTTTTTCTGTGTTCTAGTTTTAAAGAAAGTCTCTTTTTCTGTTCATAATTTTTCTGCCTGGTTTTTCCTTGATGTGTGTGTGGACAGATTTCAGCATGTTGTAAACTATAAACTGCTCGCATTTTATTTTCTCCATACTGGGTATTGTTACTTCCACAAGTGAGTGTGGCTGTGCGTGCAGTCAATCCAACTGTAAGAGCACAACCGTGCTCTATAATTTGTAGGGATGCATTATAATCATGAGTAGTTCGCACCTACGTATAAATCTTTTGTTGTGTTAACATTTGGTTAATAGAATGCGTAATGTAATAACATGTAAAGTGAAGTGATAGAGACATTTTGTGCAATGTGGAGAAAGTAATGTTGTAATTGTGTTCTACATGATGAAGTTAATGTTCAAATTGAATATGACTAATGAGAAATTAAATTGCTAACAGGTAACAGCCTGATTTAAATATGCACAGTAATAATGTTCATGTATACATGTGCTTAATGAAGTTTCATATTGATTTTTATGTTAGCCGAATTTGTAGGCTGCATGTCTATTTTCCCCATGCTCTCTAAAACACGTAGTTCATAGTATTCAAGTGTATGCAGAATCTTTTCTTTCTCATGTTTCTGTTGCAGGTAGAGAAATTAATCTTTGTTAGTTAGAATAATGCTTTTGTTTTAGGAGTTAGGCTTAGGAAGGAGAGGATTCATTTGAACAAGTGGTGCTGATAATGTGGGACCGTGTTCTTTCTCACTGGAGAAGGCCTGGGAATCAAGGTAATCGAGCCAGTACTGGAAACATCGCAAGTACATGGAAATTTACCTACGAGTAAATGTCCAGCTGGATGGGACGCTCGCGTGATGTGATGATGGGTGTGTTTTAAGATTTGCGTGCTGGGATTAGGGACAGTGCCCCGGTGAATTAAGTTAGGAGAGGAGACTTTATGGAGAGAGAAGGAGTATCTTAAAATGAGCTCCGTAGCTTTATGCTACTTGACCTATTCAACGTGAGTGCACTTTTTTTAGGAAGTCTTCACATGCTGATACCTTTTCTTGAACTTGCCTGGGAAATGGTAAATAAGGATGTCGCTTTAGTTGTAGTGTAGGGACAAACTAATGCTTTTACTTACGAACTTCCAATGAAGAAGACTCTTGATGTCGGCGCAGTTATCTTCTGGGTCTTGATTCTAGAACTGGGTATCCTTTGTATGCTTCACAGATTGAATTTCGCCTGTAGGTTTGGACGTATTTCTACACCCTCATCTTGAGGTGTTTGTATGTCCAAATATTCTTGGCTTTGTAATTAACTAACTAAACTTAGAACATGAACTCAGTGATTCTTCTGAGTCATGGTTTATTGGAATTGAAAAATCTGATTGGACAAGATATTTCTCCCATCTACACTTCTTTAAGCAGGAATCAACGATCCACCGACCAGGGGTTCCGAGTAAATCTAGAACGTGGAACCCGGCCACATCAGTTGATATGATTGTTTCCTCTTGAAGGGAGGGGAGAACCTATAAAATTCTAGAAAGATTTAGACCCATAGAGCCAAAGAATGAGAGCCCAAAAGATCGAGAGTGGAGAACAACGGACTTTAGCGGGGACCAACGGCGAATGACGGGGTGGTGAGGACAGCGGTGAATGGTGGCGTGAGTATGAATAGGAATGTTGTGTGTTAAGTTCCGATGATGAATTGATTGTGTGATGACTTGCGGAGTTGGGAATGAGAGTCGAGTGAATGTGGTTTCGGACTGTACGTGCACGGTCCATGAGTGTTTGTTATGATTTCATGTCAGGCTCAAGAGTAAGATTCCAGAATAGATTTGTGGTTTAGAAGACACTGATTTGTTGTAATTGTCTGACCATTGGTTTGTTGGGAGGTCATGAAGCACTATCAACAATCCGCCTGAGACAGGGAACTTTGTGTGAGTGGATTTGATAGAGTTGTGTGGGAAGCATTGTGTAAATGGGTGGGCTACCGCAATTTGAGTGGCCAGCACAGGTCAAGGGAGGTCTGGTGCATGAATGTTGTTAAGTGATTTAATTCTATCGATCTTGAAAAAAGGCAGACAATTACTTGTTTATGCAACTGTCCGGTCATTTGGTAGGCAGACAGTTACTTGTTTCAGTGACTGAGAGTGTGAATGTGTAAAGAGAGATTGCGAAGGAGCGTGAACCGCTGTGAGGAGGAAGAGTGACATCGGAGGGTGCCGCACTGCGACAGGTCAGTTGTAACGCCACGCTGGGATTCGTTGGTTGACATCAGGAAGTGAAAAAGAGGGATACAGTGGGAGAAAGAATTGGCTTAATCATGCGATGCTTTACGGTATTACGAGACCTTTGTAGGGGAGATAGAGTAGTGGTAACTTGAGTGGGTGAGGAAGCACCACCCGAAGATATGCCTGCACATTACATGCAATGAATGTAGGACTCTATACTATATTTTGGCTTCAAAATTGGCATTCGATTACTGAAAAGGGGGGAGATATGACTTTTCCACACCATGGGTCATTTCGATCGGAAATGCCATATCAGTTGAGGGGAGTGATGTCTTCATTACGACCTCCTCCTAGACCAACCCAGTTTGAAGCTTTAGATGCTTGGATGCGAGCAGCGCAGGCGAAGAGCAGGGAAAGAAGTCAAGGGGGGATGAAAAAAGCGATGAAGGCATCCCAGCATGCGCAATGGGACGCACAGTTGAAGAGGTGGAGAGTGGACACCATTGAGGGAGAGAGGTTATACCCACTATTGGTGAAAGAGACGCTCGAAACAGAAAGGAAGATGATGATAGTGACACCGATTACAGTTTGTTAGATAGATTACAAACAAGTGGATCATTTTGTGAAAATTTCTAAGGTGTTATGGATTGATTTGAACACTCTATTTGACATTGTGGTACCTAGTGATTTGTGGTCTGCTTGTAAAATATCTGTTAATGTGTCATCTGCAACACCAGATAGAGACCCAATAGCACATGGTCCTTCACCCTTGGTCATGAAAATGTTTGAGCAGGTAATCACATGGTTAAAGTCCAAGATCTTGCCAGAAGATATTGATTGAGTTAAGATAGATCAAACCACCCAAGAGCCCAAGGAAACCATACATGCTTATTGCAAGCCGTTAAGCACAATTCGTTTCCAAGTTCATTTTAGGATTCAGACCAGAAATTAGCTTTATGATCCAACAGCATTTGATTTGCTGGCAGAACAAGTCCATGGACGAGATTCTGCAGTATGCCAGATATTGTAGTGACAAAGTGGATTCTAAGCATAAGAAAATAAAGGATAAACTAATGCTAGTCCAGATGAGGAATGCAGATAGAGTAGACCAAGCGAAAGACGAACGGAGGAACATTGGGTTTGAAGCAGGAAAACAATCATGGAGGGACTCAGAGCGCCCCGACTCATGCGGGTCAGGGAAGAGGAACAGATCCTAAGACAAGTATCGAGGTCAGTACTCTAAAGAAAACCATTGCATGTCATTATTGTCACAAAACCTGGCATAGGATGTGCGAGTGTCAATTAAATCCAGTGAATCAGCTTCAAGACGAGGAGAGGAGTGCAGATACCTGAGGTTGTAAACACAGTAACGAGACCCAGGTCCATGAATGGAAGGGGTCAGAGTCAGCAAATGCAGGTTCCCCAATCTCAGAGAATTCCACAAGGGAATCCAGTATACCAGCAGATGCCCTTTATTGAAACACCAGATGAGTTTGATCCAGATCTGTTGCAATGATGGTGCCTGAGGGAGAGGAAAACTGCACACTTGGAGCAGTCGTGGAGGTAGACCAGAGAGGACCATATGTGGAGGCAGATGTAGACGGTCATCCTATTACATTCTTGGTTGATACTGGTGCTACACGTTCTACTGTGAGGTCGGCAGTAGTCAGAAACAGGACATTCAATCCAAGGTGTAGGAGTAGCCAATAAGAGAATGACAAATCCAATTAAAAGACAAGATACCTGTGAGAATAGGAACATTTCAGAATCAATTTGTGGTGTGCGATTAGAGTCCAGTTTGTTGGGGACCTTTTGTGTAAATTGAACTATACCATCTATTGCAAGCCCAAATGAGTAGAGCTACAGACTAATGATGATGACATTGCATTCAAATCGGCGAATTAGAATCTCTGCATAGAAATGTTCCCAGTGCTGACGATGGAAGACTGACCATCTGATTTGAGGGACTCTGGGGCATATTATCAAGGGGTTTATCTCCGCTTTTTTGGCTTTAAAAGCCAAGAAAGCGGAGATAAAATTATCTCCCTATTACCTAGCTGTCGCTAACACCAGTTAGCGACAGCTAGTAGGAGATAGCGACCATCTTGGGCCCCACTTTGCATGTCAGTGATATTTATCACTAATGACATGCAAAGTGGGTGTGCCAAGATGTTAGCGACTGAAAACAGTCGCTAACATCGCTATCTCCTATATAGCGCGAATATCTCCAAAAGCTAACACCTGCCCTGAGCAGTTCTTAGCCATGTTATCCAATGGGAGGTGGATACCATGGCTAAGAGCATTAGCTCGGTAATGCATGAATATCGCTGACTTTTCACCGATATTCATGCATTGCGGCGATTTTTATCGCATTTGCGATAAACCTTGGTAATACCAAGGTTTATTTGCGGTAAAAATCGCCGCAGCTCAGCGGTAAATTTTTGTCTCTAACCAAGCAATAGCGATAATTATCGCTATTGCTTGGTAATATATGCCCCTCTGTTTTTCCAGTTGTGTGGGATTTCACTGGAGAAGAGATAGGATTGATTTGAGGGATTGAGCCAGTTAAGATACAGATCAATCTGAATGCAGAGTTTTCAAGAACACCCCAGTACAACCTGACTCCAGAAACGGTGGCAGGAATTACCCCTGGTATTGAGTCGATGATTGAGCAGGGCGTTCTTGAGGAAATCATGGGGAGCCCATGCAATTTACCCACAATGGGGCTGCAGAAGCCGAGTGGGATGTACAGGATGGTGCAGGACCTTTGAAAGGTCAACACTATCGTAGTTTCTTGTTGTCCTGTGGTACCGAATCCATCTGTGATCTTGTTCCAAATTCCTTGTGAGGCTGAATGGTTTACTGTAATTGATCTATGTCAGGCGTTATTCTCAATACCCTTATGAGGAAAGTCCATTTTTATTCACTTTCTGTCTGGAAAATCGTGTGTTAATGTGGTATTGCATTCCACAAGGTTATACTGAGAGTCTATCGATCTTTAATCAGATTATGAAAAAGAAACTTGAAAGTCTAGTACTGCTGCAGAATTCAGTACTTGTGCAGTATATTGATGACCACCTGATTGCATCGGAGACTGAGGAGGCTTGTAGG
The DNA here is from genome assembly GCF_964263255.1 of Lissotriton vulgaris. Taxonomy (NCBI): domain Eukaryota; kingdom Metazoa; phylum Chordata; class Amphibia; order Caudata; family Salamandridae; genus Lissotriton; species Lissotriton vulgaris. The sequence continues at coordinate 997,744,541 of NC_141695.1, read as the reverse complement.
GTCGATACGGTTGCACTGTTAAACCACCTGGCAGGAAATAGACACAAGATGTCCCACAAGCAAACTTCAGTACTGTTTGCCTGAAGTTCAGTATTTGGGTCATTGCATTGAGAAAGGCAGGCCGAAGGTGTCACCAGACCGCATTGATGTGATCATGAAAATGAATGCACCTACTTCACAGAGGGAGGTCAGGATGTTCTTGGGAATGGTTGGCTACTGTCATCAGTGGATTCCCAATTTCTCATTGAAAGCAAAACCTTTGCAGAGGTTGACGCACAAGGATGTGGTGATCTGGTACCATGGGATAACAACTGTTTGGTTGCCTTCTTGGAGCTGACAGAAAGCCTGTGTCATGCTCTGGCTCTAGGAATGCCTGATTACAACAAAGCATTCTCATTATTTTGTTGTGAGCGGGAAGGTTGTGCACTGTCTGTACTCACCCAGACACAGTGGGGTGACCGCACACCTGTTGGTTACTTTTCAGCTACATTAGCTTCAGCAATGCCTGGATGTCTCAGATCCATTGCTGCAACAGGTGTCAGCATTGAAATGTGCGAAAGCATTGTGATGGGGCATCCTCTTACTGTCTATGTTTCACACTCGGTTAAGCTCCTAATGACGAGAACCAAAACAAAGCATTTGACGAATAACCGGCTCACATGCTACGAGCAGGTTATTCTTGCCTCTGAAAATGTAACTTTGAAAAGATGTTCTGTGTTGAATCCTGCTACTTTAATGCCTATTCCAAACACTGAAGGAGAAGATTGTGAGGACCATGACTGTCTCAATGTGACTGAACTGTGCACCAAACCGAGGTCCGACATTGTTGATGAACCTTTGCCTAAGTCAGACCAAGTCCTTTTTATTGATGGTCCATGTCTAAAAGACAATGCAGGTTGTTTGAGAGCAGCATTTGTTGCACCATTTCTGGAGTTGTGGAAGCTGCTTGTCTACAGGGAGTACACTACCCACAGGTAGCTGAAATGATTGCTTTGACACGTGCATGTCTTGTTTCTGAATAAATCCGAGTCACCATCTATACCGATAGCCAATATGAGTTTGGTGTAGTTCATGACTTTGGAAAACTATGGTAACAGAGGGGGTTCTTAACATCATCAGGATCTCCCATCAGGAATGGGGAATATGTGAGACAATTGTTGGATGCTTTGCAACGACCAAAGGAAATAGCTGTGGCCAAGTGTGCCGCCCAAGGGAGGGGGGAGGATTTAGTTACACTGGGCATTAGGTTGCAGTTTTTAATGGGGGTTATACCAGAGAAAGTACAGAAAGAACCGAGCTCAACATGATGTTAGCCATAGTGGACACTTGGGGTGAGGTCAAGCGACAGCAGGAAGAAGTGTCCGACCAAGAAGGAGCTGATTGGATTAAAGCAGGTTGTGCGAAAAGAAATGATGATATTTGGTGGTTGAGCAGTGTTGTCAGATTGTTTACTAAGCCCTATGGTGAGGCAGATTCATGGAGCAGTTCATATTGGGAGAGGTGCCATGGTCCAAGTTCTTAGACAAAAGTTGTTCAATCCACGGTTCTGTGTGTTTGCTGAAGCGTTGTGTCACAGATGTGTTACTTGTCAACAGATGAACTGTGGTTACACTGAGTCACATGGGAAAGTATGGGAGTCCTTTCAACACAATCCAACTTGACTTTATTGAGATGCCCAGGTGCATTGGATTGAGGTACATTCTGGTTGTGATCTGTGTTTTTTCATGGTGGGTGGAAGCATATCCAACAAGAAGGTGTGATAGTCTCACAGTAGCAAAGTTGTTGCTCAGGGAACTCATACCGCGCTTTGGATTTCCGACTTCATTGGAGTCGGATAGAGGGACGCATTTCCACAGTGAGATTATGAAGCTGTTGTGTACTGCCTTACAAGTTGATCAGAGATTGCACTGTAGTTACAGGCCAGAGGTCTGGTCTTGTGGAGCAGATTAATGGGACTCTCAAAGCTAGGATGGCAAAAGTGTGCTCTTCAACGTGTTCGAAATGGCCTGATGCATTGCCTTTGGTGTTAATGAGGGGCATAGAATTCCTGATAGGAGGACAAGACTTTTGCCCCATGAAATATTGATGGGGAGGGCAATTTGCTTGCCAGCAGTGCCATCTGCATCATTGATAAATATCACAGATGATTTATTCCTTGATTATTGCAAAGGACTGGCTGCTGTGGTCCGTTCTGTGTCTCACCAGGTTGAAGCTGAGACTGCACCAACTTCAAAGGACCTCTGTCATGACTTGTGTCCAGGTGACTGGATACTTGTTCAGAAGCATGTGAGGAAGAACTTTCTTGATGCTCACTGGAGAGGTCTGTATCAAGTAATTTTGGTGACAATTACAACTGTGAAGTGTGGAGGCTTGCAGAATTGGATTCAAACCGCCCACACCCGCAGAGTTTCAGGACCCTCAGAAGAAACAGCTCCTCTACCTGAAGAAAATCCAGCCAAGGTTGAGAGGCTACCGGAGGGGACCAGCCAAGCTGTGGGTGTTCCTGATGAGGCTGGTTACCCACCAGAGCAAGCTTAAGGGGGTCACGCTACACAAGGCCCAGGTATCGACTCTGAGGGAGATGGTAACATTGCAAGTCGTACAGAGTCAGACTCACACTGGTGTGGAAAGTGGTCGGTGCAGAGAAGGAGAGCAGAAATTGCAAGAGAGTCAAGGCCTGTGAGACAGAAGACATAGAACCTGAGACTTGCTCCTGAAAGAGACCTTGCTCCTGTATCTGAAATGTTTGAGTCAGAGCTAAGAGACTCAGAGCAAGGACAGGAGGGCTTAAGGAGATCAAGAAGAGCAGGACTGCCATGCCAGTGATACGCTGCACCGGAGTAGACTTATCTGATTACAGATGCCAGGAACAGTGGGGACCAGGAGGCTGAGGTCTGCACAAGTGACTCGCAGAGCTTCAGAACTGATAATAGAGATATTGGTCCCTGGAATAGAAGCCAATGGAGTGTTGACAGTGACTGTACCAAATCCTTGGATATTGAGAGGCTTGAAGGTTTTAATTCTGCGAGATCTGTTGTTTCCAACCTTTGGGTATCAGCCATCAGCCCAGTAAGTTGCTGCAGTACGTCTTGAAATTCTACAGAGTGTCATTGATGAAGTTGGCTCTGCTCTTGTGAGGGACTGTTGGTTGAACTGTGAACTATAAATAAAACACTTTGGTTTAAAGAAGATAACCTAGGCCCGTAGAAGAAGAAACAGGGCTAAGGAAGTCTTTTGAACTGTGTAAACAACTGTACAAAAACTGTGAAGTTGCTTTTCTGGGACTCCAAAGAACTGTGCATGAACTTTGCTGATCGGCAGTAAGAGGCATAAAAAGAGACTTTGTGTTGGTTCTCTTGTGAATAACCCAAACTCAGTCAAGGATGGAGTCTGGAAATTCGAACCATATAGCAAAGTGTATAATAGGTACACTTATAGTAGGAGTAACAGTAGTTATAGCAATAGTTAATATTATGTCTGTAAAATGTTGACACTAAGCAGACGTTGATGGGGTGGGAATACAAGGGACATCCACACCTACCACTTCTAGCACAAAAGAGGGTACATTAGGAGCTGATAACACTATGATAGATCAAACGTGTTGCATATGGATTTTTCTAAGGGTGTTTATCTGTTGAATGCTTATGTGAAGCTGTTGTATGAGTATGTGAACAATGTCAGGACTGAGCGTTTCTATCCTAAGATGAGGAAAATTCTCCCCTATTCTTTAAGCAGGGGACTTCATTCAGGAAATCTCCCTTCAAGTCGAGCAAACTGGTAGCGAAGCGGTTTCTGCGTCTTCGCCGGAATTCCAAGAAGGCGGTCGCATTTGGAATAGAAGTTAGCATTCTAGTGTTCTCTCCTGTTTGAGGTTTGTTACGGTTATCATGCTTGTGCACCTAGTGCGCTTCACACTTTAACCGCCCTTCTGAAGTGGAAGCAGCTATCTGAGTCAGTGCTTCATATTTTGACAGGAAATTTCAGGAAAGATCTTTTCACTCGCATTCTTATATCAGCCTGTCTCAACTTCGAGTCCTAGAGGTCTGTACTGTCGCATGCATCTACTGAAGTCTTTGTTGGAACTAACAGGTATTTCTTGGGGCTTTGAGAGTTTCCTCACTTCTGGGGAGGTTCTCGGAGCCTGTGTTTGTTTTTGACAAATAACTTCTATTTGGACGAGTGAGAAACTCAGCTTACTGGGGCAATACATCAGAGTCTTGCTTCGGTTCTCTTCATCTCGACTCGAGCACTTGGAAGAGAAGAATTGTTAGTTTGCTTTAGGAATTTTGAATACCTTTGAAAAGCCTAACTTGAAGTGCGCTGTCACAAACCTTTTCTTACTGCTGCGCAACAACAATTGCTAAAGAGACTAATCCCCAAGAACGAATGTGCACAGTGACAGCCCTCTACTACTGCTGTGCAACTAATGCTATTCACCTACTAACTGTACCAGACTCATTGTAACGTTACATAGTAACTATAAATATATATATATATACTTGTACTTACCACCTTTAACCTTTGCAACTAGTCTACTGAGTCTGGCCGCATCATCAATGTGAGAAGAACAAGATTGATTAAATTGCAAAGCATAAATATATTAAAGCACGTATTTCAGGACATTATTTCAACCCACAATAGGAGAGAAGCTAATCCCTTGTGTAATTCAGGTATTAAATAATAGAGAAAATTAAGTTGTTTCAAGAAGGTATTTACTGCAGGTAGGGCCAGTATATGGAGTAATTTTGTGCTTTGTGGTTTCAGGTGCAAGGAAGCCCCATCCTGGGATATTCTGCAAGAAGAGGCACCACAGTGGCAGTCTATCTTTTCTTTCCATTCCCCTTTCCCCCTCTTTACAGTGGGCAGATTTATATCTAGCTCGCAGTGGTGTTGGGAAATTGAGAAAAGCTCATCCGCTGCAGTGAAGTTCAGCTCTTCTGCTCCTGTGTAAGTCCAAGCTCTGGTACGTGGTTCTGACAGATAGAAGTGCCTCTACCAAAACCTTCCACCTAGGCAGAATGGCTGAAGGCATAAATGTCAAGGCCTTAGCGTAAGTTTTAGAGGGGTTGCAGAAGCAATTAAGTGAGACCAGGGAAGAGGTTAGGAAGTCTAGCCTGGAAGCTAGTTTCCGTCATCAAACGTTTGACAAGTTTGCTGCGAGTTCCAGTCCTCGCACTATGAAGCAAAAGTCCTAACCTTTCTCTCCTTCTCCTTCGGCAGGGGAGTTAACCACACAAGTGACGCAATGTTCATTACACTTCTTATGTAGGCCCATTATTTTCAAAGAAGACCAATCCAAGGTGGCCTTTATACTGTCTTACCTGAGTGGAGATGCTGCAGCTTGGTCCATGCCTTTGGTTAATTCTAATGATAGCATCCTTTACAATTTTGAGGTGTTCATGTTGGAGTTCCTACTGTATTTTTGACTGAAGAACCATCTCGCAGACCACCGATAACGAACTCTTAGATTTGAAGCAAGGGAACTGTGAGTCAGTAGCATACTTAGCGCAATTTAACAAATTAATTGTGGAAACAAATTGGCTGGAAGCTAAGAGAGCAGCAATTTTTTATAGAGGTTTAAAGGACGAATTAAAAGATGGTTTAGCGCAAATCCCGAAGAGACCTACAGAGTTATCTGAATTAATCGACCTGGTTCTGCAAATAGTCCAACGTCAATTTGAAAGAAGAAATGAACGTCGGAAGGAAGTAAGACAGTTTCTGCCCCGATTTGATAGGATCAAATCTGATGTAGTTAAGTCTAGTGAAGCAGGGACTAGTGAGGAGCCTATGCAAATTGGCCCAGTACGTGGTCCGTTGACTAAGGAAGAGAGAGAGAAGAGAAGGAGTGGCAAACTGTGTATGTATTGTGGAAGCCCGGGTCATTTTGTTAAAAAGTGTCCCAAGAAACTAGAGAACAATACATGGGTAAAAGACAGGCCCCAACAGTAGAAGGAGTTGTTCTGGTGGGAGCTGCTTAGGAGACAAACTCAAACACGCAGTTATTAGTGAATACCTTGCAGTCTTCAGCCCCCTTTGATACTTTCCAGTCTGATCAAATTTCGAGATATTGATGTGGAATAAGTATCGGTAATGATCGATTCTGGGGGCACCTGAAATTTTTGAACATTAAATTTGCTAAGTGTTAGGGAATTCGATTTGTCAAGAAAGAGAAGCCGGAACCAGTTCGAGAGTTTGATGGCACCAACTTATCCTCCGGTTCCATTACCTATGACACTGAAGAGATCACGTTGATTGGACCCGGAAAGCATTGACGTTTTTTTTAGATTTAGCCTTATCGATGCCCCCAAATTTCAATTGATTTTGGGGCTGCCATGGCTTACGGAACACAATACGAAGATTGACTGGGCAAAGATAACAATTGAATTGAATTCAGAATATTGTTTGGAACATTGTTTCAACTCTATTACTTTTGATCCTCATAGACTTGTCAATTTGTTGCGGAACCTAGAACTAGTTGCAATACAATTTCTGTGAGTGGATTGTTATTGAAATTTTTCCGTAGAAAACGATGGTGAAAAGTCTACCACTCTATCATGACAAGTTAATCCAATATTGCGGATTTGGCTGCCATTATTTGAGATATAGGGTATAACTGTTTATATGCCCATGTGTGGTATCATTTTATATGTTTTTAGGGACGGGAAAGTCAAAAATAACACCAACATTTTTTTTTGATGACCATAATATCAAATAATAGCGGATTATGTCAGATAGACAAAGTTTGCATAATTTGTTCATTGACTTATATGACAAAGGGTGAAGGAACGTAAATATTACAATTAACTTTTGAAATAAAAAGTTTGCTTTTGTTTGTGTTTTGTTTTGTAACTTTGTTGTTATTGTTTGGTTTTTTGTTAATTAAAATTGTTTCATTTATGTGTTACAGGTTCTTGCGAGTTGCTGTGAGATACAGTGAAAATGGAAGTAGAAAAGTGTTTCATTTGTGATGTGGTGTTTCAAGAAGATGACGATGTATCTGTACTCACTGAAAGAGGAGTGACTGGAATTCAAAAAACATGCAAGGAGAGAAAAATATCTAAGTTTCACGTTTGTGTTGGGCAGAAAGTTCACAAGAAATGTAGAGCGCATTTGTTAACTTGAAAACTCCGTTCCAGGAGAAAGAATCAGATCCCACAACTTCATGTGAAACCCCCTTTGATTTTAGAAAAATATTTTTTTCTGTGGTACTGAGTTCAGTTTATACTTCAGGGAGAGGAAAAAAAATGAGTGGTTTAATGGACGAACAGTTGAATTCAAATCATCAGTTTTACAATAATGCAACGAATGCAATGATGAATGAGCAGACAAAGTTAAGAGACATATCCAAAATCTTTCTGATTTACATGCTGTAGATGCATGCTACCACAAACAGTGTTACGTCAATTTTTATACTGGAAAATTCATTTCAGGGCACTTCACTGATAGCCCTCCAATATCTTCAGGTCGACCAGAGGACTCAGTTCACCAGGACACTTTTCTTCAAGTAGTTAAATACATGGAGGAAAATGATGAAGAACAAACTACTGTTAAAGAACTTGTTATTACAATGCGAGAATTACTGCCAGAAGATAGCAAACCATACAGTTCGAAGTATATGAAACAAAAACTCAAAGAGCATTTTGAAGATGAAATCTTCATAGGAACAGTTGCAGGAATTGCTGATGTTGTTACCTTTAAAAGTACAGCTGCTCATGTATTGCAAGAGTACCACAGTCATAGCCATCAGGATGTTGAAGAGGATCGAAACAATCTCCTTATGGCAGCAAAACTCATCATACAGCCATTGTTGGCGAGGACACCAATCTTCTCATACTACTCCTTCATAATTTTCAAGAAAACCAATTTGATATTTTTCTTTTCCCAGAACCTAAGAAATCTTCCAAAACCATAACTGGGTATGATATCAGGAAATTTGCAAAATCTTTAGGTAATGACGTCTGCTCTCACATCTTATTTGCTCACGCCGTATTAGGATGTGATACCACCTCCAAACCATTTGGATTAGGAAAACGTGACTCCATAAAGTTGCTAAGAAAATCAGGCATCTTCAAAGAAAGTGCTGCCGTATTCCAAACTTCACAAAAATCAACAGAAGTAATTAAAAATGCAGGTCTTAATGCTATTATATTGTTGTATGGAGGAATAACAGGAGCCAGCACACTACATGATATGAGACTTCGACCTTTCACTTCAAAGGCAACAAAATCAACAATACATGTGAAACCGGAAGTCGAGCCCCCTATAGAGGATGCCTGGAAATTTCATTCGCTTAGTGTATATCATCAGGTTCAGCAGTGGATAGGTTTTCATATGGATCCATTACAGTGAGGATTTAAAGTGAAAGATGGAAGATTGGCTCCCATTAGAATGAGTCAAGCACCAGTACCAGATAATTTATTAAAATTTGTGAAATGTGGCTGTATCAAGATTCAATGCGCGACTCTGCAATGTACATGCAAAAGACAGGGAATAGTGTGCACAGATGCGTGCACGGATTGTCTAGAAATAAGCTGTTACAATTCCATGGATGTGATCATGGAAAATGATTGACATCATACTATTCTTATACGAAGGAGTGCTGTTTGAATTTATCACTTTAACAATTTATATTTGTCAGTGTCATATTGAGAAGTGCTATATTATCTAGTTGAAATTTGTTTATCCTTTTCAAATGATGTTAAAAAAATGTAAATAAAAAATAATGTCAAAACTATGTTTGGCATATTAACATATAAATATCGTTGTTTATTGTATTAATCCCAATTTGATGTTATAGTCATCAGAAACAATTTTTGATGTTATTTTTGACTTTCCCGTCCCTAAAAACATATAAAATGATACCACACATAGGCATATAAACAGTTATACCCTATATCTCAAATAATGGGCAGCCATTTTGAAAAATCCGCCATATTGGATTAACGCGTCATGATAGAGTGGTAGACTTTTCACCATAGTTTTTTACAGAAAATTTTCAATAAGAATCCACTCACAGAAATTGTATTGCAATTAGTTCTAGGTTAGCCCATTTTTTGAACTAATTTGACTATACTATCAGCCATTTCCATCACCCCTTTTGGCTGAACAGACATGTATAATTTGTGCAGTGGAAATTCAAAATATACCAGAGGAATATCATAATTTGACCCCACTCTTTGACGAGAAGGAAGCAAAGAAGACGTTATCCCCTCACAGGGAGTACGATTGTAAGATCGAACTTGAACCTGGTGCGTCTTTCCCATGTAGTCATATTTACGCTATGTCCGAGATTTAGAACAGACACTTAAAGGAATATTAGGACCAATGTTTAGCCAACTAGTTAATTCGACCATCACAGTCCCCGGTTCCCTCTCCATTGTTCTTTATCCCAAAGAAAGATGGAAAACTTAGAGTGTGTATTGATTATCGTGCCCTGAATCAGGTCACCAAAAAGAATCATTACCCCTTGCCTTTAATTTCTGAACTTTTGGATCAGGTCAAGGAAGCCCATATCTACACAACATTAGACATGAGAAGGGCCTACCACTTGGTTCACATGGCTGAAGGTGACGAGTGGAAGACTGCATTTCGAACTCGTTTTGGCTTGTCCGAGTCCCAGGTCTTGCCATTTGGCCTGTGTAATGCTCCTGCTGCGTTTCAGCATTTTGTCAATGACATTTGACGAGAATCTCTGGATCAATTCGCCGTTGTTTATATCAACAACATTCTCATCTTTTCTGCTAACTTGTAAGATCACGTCAGGCATGTTCGTGCAATTTTGAAACGATTGCTGGTAAATCCACTCTATGTTAAGTTGGAGAAGTGTGTTTTTCATACTAGTTGAGTGGAGTTTTGGGCTTCATTCTATCTCCTGAAGGTGTGTCAATGGATGATTCCAAAGTGAGAGCAATTAAAGATTGGCTTACTCCACTAGCCGTCAAAGAAATACAAAGTTTCCTTGGCTTTGCCAATTTTTCAGGCGTTTTATCCATAATTTCTCTGAAAATGTTGGTCCCATTGATGGAGCATGGACTCGTAGAAAAGAGACTTGCTCAAAAGCAATCCGCTCTTTTAACTCACTAACATGTTATTAATTACGTTTTGTGTAAAACTAATGCACACCACATGAACACTCTAGTTAGTGAAGCTTGCCTATGTGTTGGCTAACACTAATAACACGAACAAAGGACTAAACAGCTTTTAAAAAGGAAATCTATACTGCACATGCATCAACTGTATCTACACAATGTGAAGAAATAATGCTTGAAGGAATATTCTTACGCATGAGCAGAAGGCACTAAAAAGGAGTCTTAAAGACTCGCATGCATGACATCTGCTTAGCTGAAGCGAAAACAAGCTATTTTACTAATGATAATGCAGGGAAAGTATAAATAAATAAAGGGGAATAGAATCAAGATGGGTGATATACAGTGAAACCATTTATTTTTTAAAGTAACATTTGTTTTTCTGACTATATCACTAGTGAGCATTTGGGCCTCTTGTGTATAACTGAAGTAAGCTGAGCCATGTGATGACTGTGCATGACTACTGAGAGTGAACCCGGAAGGATGACACGGAGTTTGAATAAAAGTCGAGGTCGTTAAGTGTCCCAGTCTGAGAAAGGATCGAGAAAAGTTCAATTGAATGGACCTAAATATTAGATTTTTAACAAATGTTGCAAATCAAATGTGAATGCGGGTGGGAAAATAGAGCAAGAATAAAAATTAAGGGGATGCCTTTGTAAACAATGGTTTAACTGAATAAAGTGACATGTAAGTATGGTGTGATGATCTTCCTCCCCTTGCCTGACCAATTAGATTTCAAATTTTTACGATAATGGAACTTTAGTGGTTGGTACATGAAGAACGAAAGGTATACATGAGATAGCATTAGTTAGTTACTCAGACAGAGATTTGCTGAATGCTGCAGAGCTCGGGATGCTGTCGGTTTAGCGGGTGATGGTGATGCTGATGCTGGGGAGAGATGCTGATGAAGAAGCCAAATGCAGAACCTTCTATCCTAATTTAATTGGGTTAGACAAGAAGATAGTGGAAGAATTTCCCAGGGACCCTTACCATCCCTTTGGCCAGGGGGTTGGTCTTCACACCATTCTTGGTATTTATATTTTCATGTTATTTGCAGATATTCTTTTCTCTCTGTCCTCTCCCTTTCTGTGCATTTATCATTGCGTGAGTCCATAGTATGAGTTTGATGATTAATTAATTGAATTTTCTCACCTAAGAATGATGGTGACTGAACTGTGTATTTGAGATGGTTCATATGAATTTAATTTAGATAAAGGTTTTAAAACGTCCTGAGTCTGTGGTTATTTACTTTAAATGAATATGATAGAGTCCGTGTACATTTTCACCATCAACTAGTTCAACTAATGGTCCATCGACCAGAGGAAAGAACTTTTTGATCAGTGAAAGGTTAGTTAGGAATAAGGAATAACTAATCATGAATTGTGAAAATCATTAACTTTGACTCCAGGGGTTTACTCAATTGTAAGTGTGTTTATAGGCCCAGGTGAGTATATGGTATTGGAGTATTTGTTGTTGGTACGCCGCTGGATCACCATCACTCATTTGCTCAGGAAGAAATAAATATTTGTCTGGAGTACAGAAACAGTGGAGGGGTTCCATTTACTAAAAGAAACCTTCACCACAGCCCCGGTCCTGTTACATCCAAATCCAGGAGAACCCTTCTATGTGGAAGCGGATGCTTCATATTTGGCCATAGGCGGAATCCTGTCACACAGGCATAAAGAGACTGGCCAGCTCTATCCTGTAGCGCATCGCCCCCGTAAATTAACTACTGCAGACGTCAACTACTCAATTGCTGACAAGGAATTATTAGCAGTAATAGTTGCATTCCAAGAATGGAGGCATTCTTTACTGGGAGCAAGACATGAAATCACTGTTTTTACGGCTCATCGAAACTTGCAGTTCCTTACTTCAGCAAGAACGGTTACCCCAAGACAACTGAGATGGTCACACTTTTTTGCAGATTATAACTTTGTCTTGACCTACAAGCCAGATTCAGGGAATGGGAATGGTGACGGCCTATCCCGTTTGAATACTGGAGAAGGAAAATAAATCTCAAAAGAAGGCCATACTATCCCAGAAGAAAAGATAATTGGAAAGTACTTGTATTCTGAGCTGGAAGACAAGGTAACAGATTCCCTTACTAAAGCTGAAAAGCGTGATTGGGGTCAGGAAGGGCCTGAGAGAGAAATCAAAGATGGAAAACTCCTCTACCAAGGAAAACTCTACGTACCAAATGAAGAATTACAGAGTGAAGTCATTCAATTGTTCCATGGCAATCCATTGGCAGGTCACAAGAGAGTTAAAAAGACTCTGGAACTTACGAAACAAACATGTTGGTGGCGAAGCATGGAAGCTCAGGTGAAACAGTATGTGGCATCTTGTGAACAGTGTGTCAAGGGAAAGGTAATTAGACAAGCCCCGCAAGGGCTTCTGATGCCTCTACCCTTAGACCCTTATCGGTGGCATGCTGTCTCCATGGATTTCATTGTAGATGTGCCTTCAAGCCAGGGCTATTCGACAATTTGGGTTGTAGTTGACCATTTTACTAAAATGAGCCATTTCATTCCGTTAGAATCAATTCCAAATGCAGCGCAGTTAGTTTCCTTGTTCACTCAACATATAGTAAAGTCTCATGGAATCCCATAGGTTGTGATTTCTGATCGAGATCCACAGTTTGTTTCTCATTTTTGGATTTTTTTTTTAAAAGCTTAGGAGTGGATACCCGTTTTTCCACCAGTTTCCACCCCGAGACTGACAGATGAACAGAGAGAGTGAATCAAGATCTCGAGCAATATCTGTGTCTGTATCTGATGGATCAAGAGGGAGATTGGCCAACCTTGATCTGGACAGCATCATTAGCTTATAATAACTCTGTACACTCCTCCACAGGTTATTCTCCATTCTTTTGAATTCAGGCAGGCATCCCAACATGTTAGTTGGCAAGATCGAAAGCGATGTACCAGCTGTTGTGGTGGTAGTACATGAATTGCAAAAGGCCTATCAGTTAGCCACAAAAAACGTAATAAAAGCTAAAGACTCTTGCAAGAAACAAGCGGACAAAAGTAGGAGAGAAAATCTAGTTTTCGAGCCTGGAGATAAGGTCTGGATCTCAACTTGAAATATGCAATTAAAATTAAATTTCAACCTAGATTTGTAGGTCCTTATACTGTAGATAGAATGGTAAATCCAGTCAGAGTAAAGGTCAAACTTCCTAGTAAGCTTAAAATACACCCAGTGTTCCATGTCTCCTTGATCAAAAGAATTCCACCTGATCTAAGAAAAGGATTGCCTCCACCCCAGTTCAAGTGCAATCTGAAGAAGAATTTGAAGTGAAAAGAGGAATAGATTTGAAGGTTAAGAAAGGGAGGGTATTTTATTTAATAGACTGGAAGGGTTTTAGTCCTGAGGAAAGATCGTGGGAGCCCAGTTCTAATGTTCATGCCCCTAGATTGGTTAAGGAAATTCACAAGACTCATTCACAGAAGCCATGAGAGAGAAAAGGAGGGCTCTTTGTGAGGGGTACTGTCAGGACTGTCTACCCTAAGTTGAGGCAAATTCTCCCCTATTCTAGACTGAAGCAGGGGATTTCATTCAGGAAATCTCCATTCAAGTGAAGCCAACAGGTAGCAAAGCGGTTTCTTCCGTCTTCGGCGGAATTCCAAGATGGGGGCCGCAGATGGAATAGAAGTTAGCTTTCCAGTGTTCCCTCCTGGTTGAGGTTTGTTACAGTTATCGTGCTCGTGCACCTGGTGCTCTTCACACTTCAACTGTCTTTCTAAAGTGTAAGCAGCTATCTGAGTCAGTATGTTTTAGATCTGGGGGTCTCTCGTTGTCAATGGTATTCACCTTTGTCCAAATAGGGACCCTTACTTCTAAGTCAGGATAAGCAGATTACACTCCTAAATAACCCCTGCTCACCCCCTTGGTAGCTTGGCATGAACAGACAGGCTTATCTCAGAGGCAGTGTGTTAAGCATTTGTGAATATACACACTAATACAGTGAAAACACTACAGATGGACACAACACAGGTTTTATAAAAATAAGTATTCATTATATAGACTTAACAAAGCACCACAAATGACAAAAATCCACAATACTACACTTAAGATTGCTTAAAGATGATAAAACTTCGCTTAGTTCAAGTTGATGATCAATGCGACAAAGTTCTCACCAAAGTACCTGGATGCTTAACCCAAAGTAAACAAAAGGCTCGCAAAAGGGGAGATGATGCGTCGGGCCTCAATGCTTGCACAGAGTAGGGGATGTGTTGTGATCCTTACCGGTGCGGAAGTGATGAGTAGATTCTCGGCCTGCAGGCCTGTTGCGGTGCGCAAGATGGTGCCTTGATTTGATGCGATGAGCCGGTTGCGATGCGAGAAGATGGCGCCCTTGAAGCCGCGATGCAACCTATATGTCCACCAATTTGACTAGGATCATATTCTCAACCATAGCAACCCATATTTTCATCAAGTGGTGCTATGGAAGAGATACATTGATGATATCCTGTTGGTTTGGCGAGGCTCCCCTTCAGAGATTCAATCATTCCATAAATGGCTTAATGACCAAAACCAATATTTTAAGTTTACTGTTGAGTTCAGCCATGAGAGACTCCCCTTCCTGGATGTGTTAATCTTTCCAGAAGCAGGGGGATTACAATGTGAACTGTATACCAAACCCATGGCCAGGAACTCCTTACTTGTGTTTAACAGTCATCATCCACGGGCGTTACAGGAGAATCTCCCCGTAGGTCAGTTCCTTCGGCTCAGAAGAAACTGCTCCTCCAGAGAACTGTTTGACAAACATGCAACAAAACTTTCTTCCCAACTACAGGAACGACAATATCCCAAACATCTTGTTAAAAAGGCGTGGAAACGTGCATCGAACAACCATCGGGAGGCGTGGTTGGACAGGCGGTATGAAAAACCTTCACTGGACAGGCTCACATTTGTCAGCACATTTAGTGTGCTCTCTAACAAGATCCAAAAAACAGTACGAAAACATTGGGGTATACTGAACATAACAGACACCAACATTCCACTATTCTCCTTCAAGAGAGCACCCAGCTTGCGTGATATCCTGGTCCATACAAGACCGAGATTACAAAATATGGACAGGACCCCTACGCTTTGGGATCTACCACCGGTCCAGGGCCACTACCCTTGTGGCTCTTGTAGTGCCTGTCTACAAACGTACAAAACAGATAGGGTGGATCTAGGAACAGGTAAAATTTGGCTCCTCAAAAAACACACAAATTGTAATACAGAGAGAGTCATTTACATGATAACTTGCCCCTGCTCCCTAAGGTATATCGGATACATCACCCGTAAAATAAAATTGAGGATTTGCGAACACAAAAGCACAATCCGGTGTCACAAGCAATCTACAAGGCTGACCAATCATTTTCTGTCCCTCAAACATATGGCAGAAGACATGAGGTGGGTGATCTTGGAACATCCTTTTATCCCACCCCATATCAGCGATATATCTAGATTCTTATTTGTTAAGGAGCAAAAATGGATTTTTCAACTTAAGAGTGACAGTAAGGGACTGAACGACGATATACCTTGGACATCATTGTAGCCATGTTCTGTATATACATGCGTCTGTATACTACACTAGTCTGTCTATATCTGAATGACAGTAAGGGACTGCACGATGGCACCACTTGGACATCATTGTGGTCACGTTCTGTCCATTGGTGTGTTTGTATATTACATCAGCCTATCTATATCTGATAGAGCGCGCAGTTCACCCTGGTCACCGAATTCACCAATTACTTACACGCACTGGGCCCTGGCGTGCACAAGATTTAATATACCTTTGACATTTGGGGTGAACTGGGTGATGGCTTCTGTTGCACGCTTCTATGAGCAATTAAGGTTTGGGTTTACACCTCTGCTTACCATGTACCTGACTTACCCCAGGCACAAATACATATGACAGATCTGGAGCTAACAGGGAAAATAGTAGACAGGGAACCTAGGAAAAATACTCTTTATACTTCAGTACATACTTATCCACAATTTCTGTAAAATGACCACAGACACCTGAGGATGTTCAAAACTTTATATAGAATATTTAAAGAAAGTATGACAAGGCAATAAGTGATATGCAGAATAATGCGTCAACCATCAAAATCAAAAACACCAGGTAACTATGTATTAACACTAGGACCATTGAGTATATGGGAAGACTAAAGGTAGGAATTTTAGAACAGAGCTAGTCACTGCAATTTTATACTAGAACATAGAACAGAGATGGGATCTAGAACATGTACTTAACCTAAAATCTTTAAACTATTCTTGCTAAGTTCACCGCAATCATGCTAAAGGAAAGGGAAAAATTGGAACATGCTAAAATATAACAGTTTTGCAATTCCCTAAAGGTGGGGAGAGAAGTGGAACAAATTCTAACGACTAATGGAATATAACTTGCTTTTCAAGATGATAGAACGATATCACAGGCAAAAGTGCTTTAATAAGAAAAATGGAGAGAGAGAGAGAGAGAGAGAAAGAGTAAGAGAGACGCAAACCCACAGACTGATATTTACCTAGTTCAGAATGAAGACCAACCCTGGCCACGGGTCAGTTGGGAGGACAGGGACAAGGACCCTCAGGAAGGAATGCCAAAGTGCGAGCAGGTACAGCTCACGGGCAGTCAGGACAGGATACCCCTCAGGTTCAGGGTCAAGACTGGGCCACCCAGGGTACGACCAAACACCCACAGCTTCGGACAGCAACGCCTGCGTTACCCCCTCTCCTGCAAGTAAACCGCCAGTAACCCCGATTGGGTTTTCGAATTTCCCAGCAAAGTGCTTCGCCAGCACTTAGGATTATTTCCACCCCTTAGGAGTTTGTGGAAAGTATGGACAGAGTGCTCCGCAGCACTTGCAGATTGAGCACCTATAGAGTTCGTAGGGTCAGTGACAGGTCTGCTACTCGGACAAGTCGGACAATTTTCCTAAGCTAAACTAGGGCAATTATACTATTTGGGGACCCTTAGACCACCCACCAATGTTGCAAGTGACAGTTTCTCACAATATGATTGGTCAGGAGAGGTGGTGCGGTCATTACCACCTCCTAGAATTCAACTTTCTCATCCCAATTATTAAAATTTTCCTACCCGCCCCTTGGGTTCACGTTCCCATGCATGGAATACAGCAGTACAGTAAAAGTTCACAATAGGTAGCAATAGAGTTGCATCGTCCAAGGTAAGATTCTGTCTTCCCAGGGAAGTTCTCAGGCGCATTGTGCTTCAGGAGCCAGCTGGCTTGTTTCAGCTTCTGCGCAATGGAGTTTTCCTCCGGTCATGTGATATGGCCCATCAGAGCCTCAAGTATGGCTCCGCTCCCGATTTCCCAGCCCCAGAGACGCGGTACATGAAAAGTAAGCGAGAACAAATTAAAATCACATATAAAATGATCACACTGTATACCATGATGAAATTCTAACCATCCCTTACTTTATAATAACTATAGCATTACTGTTTAGTGCGAAAAGACAGATAGGCTAAAGCAGCAGCGGCAAGCAGAAAGCGTGGTGAGAGACAAGCGGCCATGTTTGCAACAGTGCGCATGAGCACAGATTCCCTCCAGAATGCGAGTGCGTCACATCACATGGGTATGACTGACGCATGCGCAGACTGAATTTCAGCAAAGCAGCCGATTCTTTAGTGCAAGCTTCGTTAATATAGAAAAGACATATGAGCAAGCATCCTGGGGACACCCGCGTGTTTGGGAAAACGTATAATAAATGACGAACAACTAGTTTAATAGGATTATACATTAGGCGAGGTTCTTGCACTGGAGCAAGGCGCTTTACGTGCGAATCCTTGCTCCATCAATCCCCTCTTTGATGATATTTACTATCATCACCACATAAAGGAAACAGATGCCAACTTCTCATTCATCCACATCACTAATTTGAATTTTAACAAATTTATTGTTGAGTTTTCTTTCAGCTTCCCTATGAGAGTGGTGATTTTTCACCTTCTTGTAGACTTCATTTCTTAATTCTTCTAATTCTAGTTCATCAATATTTCTCTTCACCCCCCTCTTATGCTCTAGAGACTTCTTTTTGCATTTTTGGCATTTGCAACAGATAAAGATAATCAATACAACCACACCTATCACAACTATTGGCATCAGTATTTTCCACAAAATATTTCTACCTAGGTTAGAAAACCAACTACCTATAGAGGAGAGACCTCCAGTCAGTCTCGTCCAGGCACTGTCAACCTCCAATGGTTTGAGTTCTTTTTCCAAAGTAGTTATGTTCTTCACATATTGTTTTAATTCGATACTTTTATCAGGAATGTAAGTGCAACAATGTTGCGCTTTCAGCATTCTACAGACTCCGCCCTCTTTTGCTAATAGGGTGTCAAGGGCAAGACGGTTTTGTAAAACCATTGATCTGATCGCAACCATTTCAGTATTGACCATCAGGAATCCAGCAGCAGTGTCCGTTGATAGCCGGTCCACTACTGTAGACAATTTGCAGATTCTATGCGTGTTTAGAACTACCCCCATTCCAGGTATCAGTGCACTAAAAATATCACCTATAATTTCACCTACACTTTCACGTTTACTACGCACTAAGCCATTAGTTTCCTCATCGCTTCCAGCAGCATTATTCACATGGTATATTTTCGGGAAAACAATGCCAAAGTAGCAGCTTCCATACCAGTGATCCGGCAATTTGAAATAAGCCTTGTTCCCACATATATAATATATTCCGGGAAACACAGGTTCTGACCCATTTTTGAAACCCCAACCTCCAATTACCTTGTAATTATGTTCACACTCGCTGGAACCGATGAATACATTGTTATAGTACTCTGTCCTTTCCCTATGGATACAAAGTTTCCCTTTTCGTTCAAAATCCAGCAACAAGGCAGGATTAGCTTCGCCTTGCGAGGTGTTATCCATGTGCTCAGCCCATTTAGGGACTCTATCCTTTTCGTCATTTGCCTTCTTTTGAAACTTCTCTCTCCTTCTGTCTGCCATCTTAATGAACATCTTTTCCTGCTCTTGCAGAGAACAGGTCAGATTATCTTGTCTTGCTTCATCTAAATCTATGTTGCCTATAGTCAGAAAATATTCTCCCATATAACGGGTCACGTCACTTTTGGTATGTACAAGGTTCAGGTGTCCTCTAATAGGAAGTTCAGAAAATACTACGTCAGCATTTGAATAATAGTACTGTAAAGTGCTCCTATAAAACAAGCTAGCTAAAATACTGCAGGAAATTCCATAGGTTAAAGGTAGATGGTGATATGTCACGCCTTCAGCCACTGAGGTAGGTAGCTTCATGCAGACATAACAGTCCTCTATTTCCATAGCTTCTACGTAATGCACCAACAAGTTAGCAAAAACATTTAAATGTGTCCTGTTTCTCATTTTGTGAAAGTGTAGTCCATCCTCATCTGATGCTTCTAAATTAGGTCGTGTGTGTGTCAAGCCTACTTGTTTGTCGCGTCTTTCTAAGTTTCGTGGTGTTTCTACAGTCTGTACAGCCCCTACGTCTACTGCTTCTGGTTCAGTAGGGGACAAGTTAGGATTTTTACTTATCATAAAAGGTAGGAAAACTGTTAGTCCTATCCACATTACTATAAGCATTGCTATACTACACAAGCATATTTTACAGCAAGTTTTAAGACACCCACAACGGGATCTTCCAGAGACATTCGGATCAGACATTTTTATCTTACAGGTGGCTTTTGCTACTCCTCTTTTTTTTTCTTTGTATCAGTGGTTCACTTTGGGGCTTTCTCAAGGAGGGTCTTCGTCAGAACTCCGACCAGCGATGGACTCTTCGTCACTGTTGCCACTGTGGTGGGGCTCGTCAATTTCTTCCAACACAAAGTAAGTCCATTCAGGGCTCCGATACAGTCGGTTCTGTTTGTTTACTCTGTCGCTCTTTCTTAGCGATTTGCCTTGGGCTGCCTTTCTTTCACTTTCAGCCCTTTTTCGGTCTTTCAGTTTTTCTTCGACTGTCTTTAGTCTGAGTCTCAGTCTTTTGACGTATCGGGGGGCACTTCTGCCTCCGTGCCTCCCAGTGGTTGAAGAAACTTGCCCTTCTTCGTGCACTCTCTTTACTTTTTGTTGTGGTACTTCTGTTTCCCTGCCTGTCTGACTAGTTCCAGGTCTTTCATCTATGTCTTCTGCCTGGTCCCTAATCTGACCCTGCTCAGATTCAAATCGTACTTGCTTTTTATTTCTCGTTGGTTTTATTTCGGTTGTCTGAGCACGTTGATCTATTTCTATCTGTTCCTGTTCATGCTCTTCAATCTCTTCGTCTTCTTCTGCATGAACGTCAGCTCTAATTACTATCTGTCCCTCTCCAGTCTCCGGAGTTTCAAGAGGAGTTTCGAGGTTTTGATCTGACCCTACTTGGCCTACTTCCTGATCAGGTGTGATGTGATTCTCGTTGACCTGATCTTCTTCTTCTATTTCTAGCTCACCTGGACTATCCCACTCACTGTCTAAGTAGGAATATTTCCTGGTTCGTATTGGATCATGAACCTGGTCGTCGGCAGGGAACCATTCAACGTCTCGACTTGTGCTCGGCAGTTCGATGTCAGCTAGCTCCGGACTTTCCTCCTCGGGAGCTTCTTCAGCTGCGCTGCCTTCAGCTCCAGTCGCGTCTTCTCCAGTTACCCGCTTTGTGTGGCTGGCGTGGATCCACTTCGGTACACCAGCACACTTTACAGCAGTTGTAGTGACGAGGATCACTTGTCGTGGCTTTCCCCACCTTGGTTTCAGGCAACTGCTCCGGGTGTGTTTCTTTAACGCCACCCAATCTCCTGGTTGCAGTTTGTGTGCTGGAGTCTTTGGCCACTCGTCTTCTGTCTCTCCAATCTGCTGAGAGAGAGAACACACTTGGTCACCCAGCTGCTTGCAGTATTCTAGTACCATATCATCAGAAATGCTTAGCAGTTTGTGTCCGGGTACCCATGCCTGTCGCATCACTCTTCCCATCAACACTTCATGGGGACTTAGGCCAGTTTTTCTGTTCGGGATACTTCTCAAACTCATCAGCACAAGGGGTAAAGCCTCTATCCAGTTCATTTTTGTGGAATCACACATCTTTGCCAATCTGGATTTCAAGGTGCCATTTATCTGTTCCACTACCCCAGAAGCCTCTGGACGGTAGGCACAATGCAGTCTTTGCTTCATTTTGAATGCTTTACAGAGCTCTTCTAGGACATCGTTGGCAAAATGCCCACCTTGGTCCGTTTCGATTGTCTCGGGAATCCCGTACCTAGGTATCAACTCCCTGAGCAACAATTTGGCAGTAGTTAGGGCATCATTTTTCTTAGCGGGATAAGCTTCCACCCACCGGGAGAATAGGCAAACTATGACTAAGATGTATCTATACCCTTTGCACCTAGGCATTGTTACAAAGTCTGCCTGCATTCTGACAAAGGGACCTACTGCCTTTCCAACCGTACTTTGTTCTACCACAGTCTTTTTCCCTGCATTGAACTGCTGACACACTAGGCACCTCTGGCAAAGCCTTTCCGCCTGGTTCCTGAACTTTGAATTACAGAACACCTTGTCAAACACTCGACACATTGCGTCTCTTCCCATATGTGTTGGTTCATGTATCATTCTGATCATGGGGTCGATCAAGCTATCAGGCAGTACAGGCACCCCAGTCGAGTTTACCACCACACCATCATCTCTCAATTTGCATCCATCTGCTGCCCACCTGCCTTTTTCTTGCCTGTCTGTTGCCTGTTGCAAATCCTTTAATTCTTCCCACGTTGACACATTCTCAAACAACATAAGTTGGCAGCTGATTCCACCCCACAACGCAATTTGGAGGGACATTTGGTATCGGGCACAAAACTGTGCAATTTGGTCAGCGTACCTATTACCGGCGGTCACATCGTCATTCCCAGATTTGTGAGCCGCACACTTGACCACAGCCAATTCTTTGGGCAATTGGATAGCTTCCAGTAAGTTATGCACCATCTTTCCATTTCTGATAGGGGTGCCTGAGGAAGTCATGAATTCTCTTTGCAGCCATAATTGGCCGAAGTCATGAACAACCCCGAAACAATACTGGCTGTCGGTGTAAACAGTTATTCTTTTGTTCTTACCCCTCTTACATGCTCTGGTTAACGCGATGAGCTCTGCCACTTGTGCAGATTTCACCTCGCTCAGGTAAGATGCTTCTATGGTTTCTGTCAATGTAACCACAGCATAGGCAGCACTCAGACTCCCACTCTCATGTCTCAAACATGAGCCATCCACGAACATTGTCTTATCCCCATCAAGTAACGCTATTTCACGGATGTCCGGACGGGGCTTTGTACTGAACTCAGTTAAATCGATGCAATTATGTTCCCCTCCCTCTTCTATTTCTACATCCAGAGGGACAGGTAACAACGTCGCAGGGTTTAGGACATCGCACCGGGAAATGGTTACATTTTCAGCACCAATCAGGATTCTCTCATACTTAGTCAGCCGACTAGGTGTGAGGTACTGGGTCTTAGTTCTGGTCAGTAGGATTACAACAGAATGAGGAACATATACAGTGACGTGATGGCATCAGTATTTTCCACAAAATATTTCTACCTAGGTTAGAAAACCAACTACCTATAGAGGAGAGACCTCCAGTCAGTCTCGTCCAGGCACTGTCAACCTCCAATGGTTTGAGTTCTTTTTCCAAATTAGTTATGTTCTTCACATATTGTTTTAATTCGATACTTTTATCAGGAATGTAAGTGCAACAATGTTGCGCTTTCAGCATTCTACAGACTCCGCCCTCTTTTGCTAATAGGGTGTCAAGGGCAAGACGGTTTTGTAAAACCATTGATCTGATCGCAACCATTTCAGTATTGACCATCAGGAATCCAGCAGCAGTGTCCGTTGATAGCCGGTCCACTACTGTAGACAATTTGCAGATTCTATGCGTGTTTAGAACTACCCCCATTCCAGGTATCAGTGCACTAAAAATATCACCTATAATTTCACCTACACTTTCACGTTTACTACGCACTAAGCCATTAGTTTCCTCATCGCTTCCAGCAGCATTATTCACATGGTATATTTTCGGGAAAACAATGCCAAAGTAGCAGCTTCCATACCAGTGATCCGGCAATTTGAAATAAGCCTTGTTCCCACATATATAATATATTCCGGGAAACACAGGTTCTGACCCATTTTTGAAACCCCAACCTCCAATTACCTTGTAATTATGTTCACACTCGCTGGAACCGATGAATACATTGTTATAGTACTCTGTCCTTTCCCTATGGATACAAAGTTTCCCTTTTCGTTCAAAATCCAGCAACAAGGCAGGATTAGCTTCGCCTTGCGAGGTGTTATCCATGTGCTCAGCCCATTTAGGGACTCTATCCTTTTCGTCATTTGCCTTCTTTTGAAACTTCTCTCTCCTTCTGTCTGCCATCTTAATGAACATCTTTTCCTGCTCTTGCAGAGAACAGGTCAGATTATCTTGTCTTGCTTCATCTAAATCTATGTTGCCTATAGTCAGAAAATATTCTCCCATATAACGGGTCACGTCACTTTTGGTATGTACAAGGTTCAGGTGTCCTCTAATAGGAAGTTCAGAAAATACTACGTCAGCATTTGAATAATAGTACTGTAAAGTGCTCCTATAAAACAAGCTAGCTAAAATACTGCAGGAAATTCCATAGGTTAAAGGTAGATGGTGATATGTCACGCCTTCAGCCACTGAGGTAGGTAGCTTCATGCAGACATAACAGTCCTCTATTTCCATAGCTTCTACGTAATGCACCAACAAGTTAGCAAAAACATTTAAATGTGTCCTGTTTCTCATTTTGTGAAAGTGTAGTCCATCCTCATCTGATGCTTCTAAATTAGGTCGTGTGTGTGTCAAGCCTACTTGTTTGTCGCGTCTTTCTAAGTTTCGTGGTGTTTCTACAGTCTGTACAGCCCCTACGTCTACTGCTTCTGGTTCAGTAGGGGACAAGTTAGGATTTTTACTTATCATAAAAGGTAGGAAAACTGTTAGTCCTATCCACATTACTATAAGCATTGCTATACTACACAAGCATATTTTACAGCAAGTTTTAAGACACCCACAACGGGATCTTCCAGAGACATTCGGATCAGACATTTTTATCTTACAGGTGGCTTTTGCTACTCCTCTTTTTTTTTCTTTGTATCAGTGGTTCACTTTGGGGCTTTCTCAAGGAGGGTCTTCGTCAGAACTCCGACCAGCGATGGACTCTTCGTCACTGTTGCCACTGTGGTGGGGCTCGTCAATTTCTTCCAACACAAAGTAAGTCCATTCAGGGCTCCGATACAGTCGGTTCTGTTTGTTTACTCTGTCGCTCTTTCTTAGCGATTTGCCTTGGGCTGCCTTTCTTTCACTTTCAGCCCTTTTTCGGTCTTTCAGTTTTTCTTCGACTGTCTTTAGTCTGAGTCTCAGTCTTTTGACGTATCGGGGGGCACTTCTGCCTCCGTGCCTCCCAGTGGTTGAAGAAACTTGCCCTTCTTCGTGCACTCTCTTTACTTTTTGTTGTGGTACTTCTGTTTCCCTGCCTGTCTGACTAGTTCCAGGTCTTTCATCTATGTCTTCTGCCTGGTCCCTAATCTGACCCTGCTCAGATTCAAATCGTACTTGCTTTTTATTTCTCGTTGGTTTTATTTCGGTTGTCTGAGCACGTTGATCTATTTCTATCTGTTCCTGTTCATGCTCTTCAATCTCTTCGTCTTCTTCTGCATGAACGTCAGCTCTAATTACTATCTGTCCCTCTCCAGTCTCCGGAGTTTCAAGAGGAGTTTCGAGGTTTTGATCTGACCCTACTTGGCCTACTTCCTGATCAGGTGTGATGTGATTCTCGTTGACCTGATCTTCTTCTTCTATTTCTAGCTCACCTGGACTATCCCACTCACTGTCTAAGTAGGAATATTTCCTGGTTCGTATTGGATCATGAACCTGGTCGTCGGCAGGGAACCATTCAACGTCTCGACTTGTGCTCGGCAGTTCGATGTCAGCTAGCTCCGGACTTTCCTCCTCGGGAGCTTCTTCAGCTGCGCTGCCTTCAGCTCCAGTCGCGTCTTCTCCAGTTACCCGCTTTGTGTGGCTGGCGTGGATCCACTTCGGTACACCAGCACACTTTACAGCAGTTGTAGTGACGAGGATCACTTGTCGTGGCTTTCCCCACCTTGGTTTCAGGCAACTGCTCCGGGTGTGTTTCTTTAACGCCACCCAATCTCCTGGTTGCAGTTTGTGTGCTGGAGTCTTTGGCCACTCGTCTTCTGTCTCTCCAATCTGCTGAGAGAGAGAACACACTTGGTCACCCAGCTGCTTGCAGTATTCTAGTACCATATCATCAGAAATGCTTAGCAGTTTGTGTCCGGGTACCCATGCCTGTCGCATCACTCTTCCCATCAACACTTCATGGGGACTTAGGCCAGTTTTTCTGTTCGGGATACTTCTCAAACTCATCAGCACAAGGGGTAAAGCCTCTATCCAGTTCATTTTTGTGGAATCACACATCTTTGCCAATCTGGATTTCAAGGTGCCATTTATCTGTTCCACTACCCCAGAAGCCTCTGGACGGTAGGCACAATGCAGTCTTTGCTTCATTTTGAATGCTTTACAGAGCTCTTCTAGGACATCGTTGGCAAAATGCCCACCTTGGTCCGTTTCGATTGTCTCGGGAATCCCGTACCTAGGTATCAACTCCCTGAGCAACAATTTGGCAGTAGTTAGGGCATCATTTTTCTTAGCGGGATAAGCTTCCACCCACCGGGAGAATAGGCAAACTATGACTAAGATGTATCTATACCCTTTGCACCTAGGCATTGTTACAAAGTCTGCCTGCATTCTGACAAAGGGACCTACTGCCTTTCCAACCGTACTTTGTTCTACCACAGTCTTTTTCCCTGCATTGAACTGCTGACACACTAGGCACCTCTGGCAAAGCCTTTCCGCCTGGTTCCTGAACTTTGAATTACAGAACACCTTGTCAAACACTCGACACATTGCGTCTCTTCCCATATGTGTTGGTTCATGTATCATTCTGATCATGGGGTCGATCAAGCTATCAGGCAGTACAGGCACCCCAGTCGAGTTTACCACCACACCATCATCTCTCAATTTGCATCCATCTGCTGCCCACCTGCCTTTTTCTTGCCTGTCTGTTGCCTGTTGCAAATCCTTTAATTCTTCCCACGTTGACACATTCTCAAACAACATAAGTTGGCAGCTGATTCCACCCCACAACGCAATTTGGAGGGACATTTGGTATCGGGCACAAAACTGTGCAATTTGGTCAGCGTACCTATTACCGGCGGTCACATCGTCATTCCCAGATTTGTGAGCCGCACACTTGACCACAGCCAATTCTTTGGGCAATTGGATAGCTTCCAGTAAGTTATGCACCATCTTTCCATTTCTGATAGGGGTGCCTGAGGAAGTCATGAATTCTCTTTGCAGCCATAATTGGCCGAAGTCATGAACAACCCCGAAACAATACTGGCTGTCGGTGTAAACAGTTATTCTTTTGTTCTTACCCCTCTTACATGCTCTGGTTAACGCGATGAGCTCTGCCACTTGTGCAGATTTCACCTCGCTCAGGTAAGATGCTTCTATGGTTTCTGTCAATGTAACCACAGCATAGGCAGCACTCAGACTCCCACTCTCATGTCTCAAACATGAGCCATCCACGAACATTGTCTTATCCCCATCAAGTAACGCTATTTCACGGATGTCCGGACGGGGCTTTGTACTGAACTCAGTTAAATCGATGCAATTATGTTCCCCTCCCTCTTCTATTTCTACATCCAGAGGGACAGGTAACAACGTCGCAGGGTTTAGGACATCGCACCGGGAAATGGTTACATTTTCAGCACCAATCAGGATTCTCTCATACTTAGTCAGCCGACTAGGTGTGAGGTACTGGGTCTTAGTTCTGGTCAGTAGGATTACAACAGAATGAGGAACATATACAGTGACGTGATGTCCCATGACAATGTTCTCACTCTGTTCCAGACTGACGCAAGTAGCAGCAACTGCTTTCAAGCATCCAGGTAATCCAGCAGCCACCGGATCTAGGGTGGCCGAAAAATAGGCCACTGGTCTTCTGACTAGCCCGTGTTCCTGGGTCAGGACTGAAAGAGCACAATTCTCTCTTGTGTCACAGAATAGCTCAAAGGGCTTGGTGTAATCAGGCATGCCCAATGCAGGAGCGGTACACAAACAGTTTCTCAAAGTTACCCAAGCGTTCATGCTTTCGCTGTCCCAACTGACTGGGTCTTCTACTCCTTTCTTTGTCATTTTTATCAGGGGTCTGGCTAGAGCCGCAAATCCTACAATCCACTGTCTGCAGTAACCCACAACTCCTAAGAACATTCTCACTTCTTTCTGAGTTCTGGGCAGTTCCATTGCTTTAATTATTTTGATTCTTTCTGTAGTAACTTTCCTGATTCCTTTTTGCTATCTGGTGCCCCAGATACTTCACTGAGTTTTTGCAAAATTGTAACTTGTCAGGTGACACTTTATGTCCTCCTTTTCCTAAGTGATTCAACAAGGCAATTGTGTCGGTGACACAGTCCGTTTGGGTTTTAGATGCCACCAATAGGTCATCTATGTACTGCACCAAAACAGACTCTCTTGGCAGTACTAGAGTTTCAAGGCACTTCTTTAGTATCTGGTTGAAAATCGATGGACTTTCAGTGTACCCCTGGGGACACGATTCCAGACATAGATATGACTGTCAAATTCAAAACTGAAAAGGAACTTGCTTTCTGGATGCAATGGGATGGAAAAGAATGCATGGCACAGGTCGATGACAGTGAACCATTCTGCATTCCAGGGAATCTGATACAGTATCACGGCAGGGTTAGGCACAACAGGACAGCAAGGCACAACAATTTGGTTTACCTTGCGCAAATCTTGCACCACCCGGTATTTTCCACTAGGCTTTTTAATTCCAATGATTGGCGAATTACAGGGACTGCTCAGCACTTCTTCTATTATTTCCGCTTCGAGCAGCCTGGTAATTTCAGTCGCTACTCCTGCCTTTACTTCTGCACTCATTTTGTACTGTCTGGTTTTGGGGTATACAGCATTTGCTTTTATTGCTATTTTAACTGGGTCCACATTTGCCATTAAGCCTACATCTTTTCCTGTGAAATCCCACACTTCTGGAACTACTCTTAACTGGAGTTCTTCAGGTAAATCCTCAACTGTTAAAGGTTTGATATCAGAATCTTGTCTGACCAACATCAGTTTGTACAGACCATCTTCATCAGGGGTCTGTATTTCGACGCCTTTTGGTGTGCAGTAGATGGTACAATGCATCTTGCACAACAAATCACGTCCTAACAGGTTCACGGGACTGGAATCACAGACTACAAATCTGTGCATTTCCTTGAAATTTCCTATAGAAATTTCCATTGGTTCAGTTACTGGGGTACTTATTATTTGATTGGAGACGCCCACTACTTGGATCGCTTCTCCCGAGAGGGGTAGGTTAGGAACATCCACTGTTCTTACAGTAGATCTGGTAGCACCAGTGTCCAACAGAAAGGTGACGTCTTTTCCCTCAACCTTTCCTTCAATGTATGGTCCAGTCTGGTCTACCGGTAAGGAGGCGCCAAGCACGCACTCCTCGTCCTCCCCTCTCAGGCCCCGTCAATCTTGATTTTCATAGAGGAAGGTGTCATTTAACAAGTACTGTGGTATGACTGCATCGCTTTCATTCTCGACTTCCCATACTTCCGCCCTCTCATTCTGCTGACCCTGATTCTTAAAATTCTGTCTAGGAGCGCGAGGTACTGGAGGTAATTTTACCTGTTGCTGGTTCTTCCTTGTCCCCTCTTTCTGCACCTGTGGAGTTAAACCATTTACAGGGGCATTACCGGCCTGCAGGTGTGGACACTCGTCTCTCCAATGCCCTATCTGGCCGCACCCGTGGCACAGAAACTTCTTCATAGCCTCTTCTCTACTCATTTTAGTTCGGGGCTTTCCTCCTCCCCCAGCAGTGGCATTCTGAGTATTGTTATTAGAAGTCAATTTACTTAACTGTTTCTCCTGTTGTTCAGCTAATTTCACCTGTGCCCACATGACCTTCTCCTTGAGAGCCTTCTTTTTATTTTCAATTTCATCTTCGCAATATTTTGCGTATTTCAAGACATCATCTATAGGTTTTCCCTGCCAACTGATTTTATTATCTCGAATCCATTGTGATATTTCAGGCCTTAGTCCTAGGACAAATCGGTAACTGAAATGGGTCATGTCTTTCATGTCTACATTATCGATTCCACTGTAAGTCTTAAACACTTGCAGCAACCTTTCATAAAAGGAATGTACAGTTTCATCACGTTCTTGGGTTGTTCTATCTATTCGGGTCCAGTCTGTTTCTTTTGCGGGCACCTTTTTCTTGAGGTATTGTATGACCTGGTCATATTTCCTCATTACATCAGGTGAGGGAGCTCCGGTTTTCTCATCTCTGGGGTATTCATCATTAGGCCAATCAATTTCTATTTTACATTCGGTCCATAGATCTACAGGGACTACAATGTCGAAAAACCCATCCAGGTCTTTCAGAAGACATTTCGGAACTTTTATAAAGCGTTCAACCTGCCTGTACCAATCAACAGGTTTCTCCCGTAATTTCGGAAAGTCATTTGTAAATGACACAATATCTTGTCGAGACCAAGGGACATGGACATACTTTCCTCCCGGGACCTCTCTCATGGGACACAATTTTTCTGCGGGAGTTACTTCTTTCAGCATATATTCTGACGCTTGTGATTTTGCTCTACTGTCTTCCTTTTTCTTTGCCCACCGGGTTCTCCATTTTCCCACTTCTCCCCACTTCTGCAAGAGCTTCAACAATTCCTTTATTTGGATCTGTTTTCCTCCCACATTCAAGTTTTCTAAATCTTTGTCTGAAAAGTCTACTCTATAAGGTTTCTGAAGGATTTTGGAACGACTAACATCAATTCCCATTTCTGTGGCTGTATCCATTATCCTTTCATGGAGCAACCTAGCACTCCGGGTAAGATTTTTGCTGATAAACAGTAACTCTTCTTCACTGTACGAGCTTAGGCGTTCAACTCCTACATTTCCAGCCATCATTTCTTCTATTTCTATCCTTAATTTATATATTTCTAATGCTTTGGGTTGGGGAGTGGTCTCCTTCTCCAGCTCCTTTGTCTATCGGTCTAATTCTTCTGGGGATACTACGGTGGCACTCCTAACCCCCGAGGCACCTTCGATCATCACCTCTTTTGGTCTAGTCTGACTTCTGGCCCCCGACGTACTAGTCCTAGGCTCTCTAATGGGCAAATCCATCAGAACCACAGATTCACACTCACTCTCTTGATCTTCATCTATGAATACTTCCTTCCTCGGAGAAGGGACACTAGGAGTAGGCAATATTGGGGTGATAACAGGAGGACGGGGACTAGCCAGGTCATTTCTATACAGTGGAATAGCTGGACCAATAGTTACTGGAATAGTCAGGGAATCAGGATGGGGATGTATCTGGGCAATAGTTCGAACTAAATCCTCTCGCTGTCTAGCCAGGGCTTCCATTTCCTTTTCTCGTAAGGCCTTTTCTGCAGAATTGTCATGCAATACCTGAGGTACTAAGGGAGGATAAATACTTGGAGCAGTCGGAGTGATCAATCGGGTGGATTTTCTCCGAACGGCTGATAATTTGGGACCGTGGATTTAGGTCTACAAAACCCATCCCCGTCACTTGTTTTACTGTCTGTACCCGTTCCATCTGTATCACTATCCCTCCTACATCTGGGATATTTTGAAAAGGGGTTTGGAGAATGCACAGGTTCTGACTCTGCAACATAGGGAGGTGGGTTTTTCATTAACAAATCTTCCAGGTGCTCATCTTCTGAGTCCCCCACAGGCATTAGATGATGGGTCTTCTCTTTACATTTTCCTTTCTTCTCTTCTAATACCCCCATCATAGGAAATAGTCCTTCAGTCAACATAGATTGCCTCCACTGTTTCATTTTCTGCTCTTTGGTCTGCGCTTGAACCCTTGGATACCATTTACTCACTCCCTTATCCATCCGGGGTCTATCTCGCTCTACAGCCTCAATCTCCCATTCCTCCAGGGCTTCATACTGGGTCAACCTAGGTCTAGGGTGTAATTCATTCATGCGGGTCCTTAAGTTAAACAGAATCCGACCATTAAATGTACCTTCAACAGGGAATGCTAGGACTCCGTCATCTGCAGTATACTTTGCCCAATTTTCTAACCAGACACAAGTATGGTACCCTTTATCAAACAGCATGAAAGAGGCAGGGGTATTTGGCGGGGGAATGAGCACGCCTTCCCTCGTCCTAATGGGCTTGTCAGTCTTGAAAAAATTCTTTATTTTATCCGAAAATGACATTTTCCTCTTTATTCCATACATCATGTGCGGTCTACCTCGTATAAGCTGATCCTTATGAAATCCTAGGTACTTTGGATTTGGTATGAAGTCTGGATACCACATGCAACTCTCCAGACTCGCTTCTAACTCGGCCTGATTAATTTTGTTTACCTTTGTGCTTCCAATACCAGCGCGACTTTTTATTTCGCACTACCCAATCAGCACAGAGAACACAAAAGATCCTTAACCAATGGGTGCGCGGCCTTTCCGCAAGACAGAGTCTCACGCTTCGGCACTCACCCCTCCTTCACAAATTCAGCTCCACTATGCACCCGCTGTTTTGACCAATACCAGCGCGGCACGGAGTGACGTCAGAGCAGTCTTCCGACCGACTCCCTCCTTTACAAGGTAACGGAAACTTTTTACTCTCTCTAAAGTGCGAATGCAAATCTTAGTCAACAACACGCAACGTCTGCCACTATGTCTGAGTGTTCTAAACAGATAAAAGAACTTTCTTTCGCTGCTAGTAAACCACTTCTGTCTACTTTTCATTCACTCTAGGTAGACTTCTTTGCCTACCCTCACACACGAGTAATATAGAACCCGTTATTCTTCCGACTCATCCACTTTTGTCAGGGATATGTACTGAGCCGGGATTTCACCAGTGAACTATTTTACTTACCAAACAAGCCTCGAAGACCCTACTACTCCTTCCGTATGCGACCCTTACTAGGTGATATCGCAATGAAAGTTTTATAACGGACTCGTAGCTATCATTTATTCAGATGCAAACAAAGGTCCTAATTAGTGCTTCCAGTTATTCCTAACCCTGCACTAATGGCTCAAACCAGTGACTTCAACAGCTAACCGGATTCTGCTCACCGATAGCTAAATACTTCCCCGGGGATTTGAACTACACTGAACATTCACAAACAATTTTCCGGTTAATATAACATTTATAGCAGCAATGCAAAATCATATACATTTACATATAAATCCTTAAAACATTTCAAAATATTTGAACCAATACAGTAGAAAATCAGCAGCACATTTTATTTTCACGGTTTGTTTATCAATTACCCTGTCTACCTAATCTAACTAGTCCAAACCATCCTCTGGTTACCAGAAAATTACTGATAGAGCGCGCAGTTCACCCTGGTCACCGAATTCACCAATTACTTACACGCACTGGGCCCTGGCGTGCACAAGATTTAATATACCTTTGACATTTGGGGTGAACTGGGTGATGGCTTCTGTTGCACGCTTCTATGAGCAATTAAGGTTTGGGTTTACACCTCTGCTTACCATGTACCTGACTTACCCCAGGCACAAATACATATGACAGATCTGGAGCTAACAGGGAAAATAGTAGACAGGGAACCTAGGAAAAATACTCTTTATACTTCAGTACATACTTATCCACAATTTCTGTAAAATGACCACAGACACATGAGGATGTTCAAAACTTTATATAGAATATTTAAAGAAAGTATGACAAGGCAATAAGTGATATGCAGAATAATGCGTCAACCATCAAAATCAAAAACACCAGGTAACTATGTATTAACACTAGGACCATTGAGTATATGGGAAGACTAAAGGTAGGAATTTTAGAACAGAGCTAGTCACTGCAATTTTATACTAGAACATAGAACAGAGATGGGATCTAGAACATGTACTTAACCTAAAATCTTTAAACTATTCTTGCTAAGTTCACCGCAATCATGCTAAAGGAAAGGGAAAAATTGGAACATGCTAAAATATAACAGTTTTGCAATTCCCTAAAGGTGGGGAGAGAAGTGGAACAAATTCTAACGACTAATGGAATATAACTTGCTTTTCAAGATGATAGAACGATATCACAGGCAAAAGTGCTTTAATAAGAAAAATGGAGAGAGAGAGAGAGAGAGAGAAAGAGTAAGAGAGACGCAAACCCACAGACTGATATTTACCTAGTTCAGAATGAAGACCAACCCTGGCCACGGGTCAGTTGGGAGGACAGGGACAAGGACCCTCAGGAAGGAATGCCAAAGTGCGAGCAGGTACAGCTCACGGGCAGTCAGGACAGGATACCCCTCAGGTTCAGGGTCAAGACTGGGCCACCCAGGGTACGACCAAACACCCACAGCTTCGGACAGCAACGCCTGCGTTACCCCCTCTCCTGCAAGTAATCCGCCAGTAACCCCGATTGGGTTTTCGAATTTCCCAGCAAAGTGCTTCGCCAGCACTTAGGATTATTTCCACCCCTTAGGAGTTTGTGGAAAGTATGGACAGAGTGCTCCGCAGCACTTTCAGATTGAGCACCTATAGAGTTCGTAGGGTCAGTGACAGGTCTGCTACTCGGACAAGTCGGACAATTTTCCTAAGCTAAACTAGGGCAATTATACTATTTGGGGACCCTTAGACGACCCACCAATGTTGCAAGTGACAGTTTCTCACAATATGATTGGTCAGGAGAGGTGGTGCGGTCATTACCACCTCCTAGAATTCAACTTTCTCATCCCAATTATTAGAATTTTCCTACCCGCCCCTTGGGTTCACGTTCCCATGCATGGAATACAGCAGTACAGTAAAAGTTCACAATAGGTAGCAACAGAGTTGCATCGTCCAAGGTAAGATTCTGTCTTCCCAGGGAAGTTCTCAGGCGCATTGTGCTTCAGGAGCCAGCTGGCTTGTTTCAGCTTCTGCGCAATGGAGTTTTCCTCCGGTCATGTGATGGTGCCCAGCAGAGCCTCAAGTATGGCTCCGCTCCCGATTTCCCAGCCCCAGAGACGCGGTACATGAAAAGTAAGCGAGAACAAATTAAAATCACATATAAAATGATCACACTGTACACCATGATGAAATTCTAACCATCCCTTACTTTATAATAACTATAGCATTACTGTTTAGTGCGAAAAGACAGATAGGCTAAAGCAGCAGCGGCAAGCAGAAAGCGTGGTGAGAGACAAGCGGCCATGTTTGCAACAGTGCGCATGAGCACAGATTCCCTCCAGAATGCGAGTGCGTCACATAACATGGGTATGACTGACGCATGCGCAGACTGAATTTCAGCAAAGCAGCCGATTCTTTAGTGCAAGCTTCGTTAATATAGAAAAGACATATGAGCAAGCATCCTGGGGACACCCGCGTGTTTGGGAAAACGTATAATAAATGACGAACAACTAGTTTAATAGGATTATACATTAGGCGAGGTTCTTGCACTGGAGCAAGGCGCTTTACGTGCGAATCCTTGCTCCATCATATCTGTATCATATATTCACCATGTATGATAATCTTAAGGCATAGATCCATTTATCGATCTTCTCCTATATGCCTTTCAATTATATGGTCACGTTCTGTCCATTGGTGTGTCTGTATATTACATCAGTCTATCTATATCTGTATCATATATTCACCATGTATAATAATCTTAAGGCATAGATCCCTTTATTGATCTTCTTCTATATGCCTTTCAATTATATGACACTACCTGTACCCTCTTTCAACCTCATCGTGTTGCTGCCCTTGACTCCTCACAATCCGGCTTCCGAGCAAAATACAGCACGGAGACCGCCCTCATCGCAGCAACAGACGACATTCGAACTCTACTGGACAATGGAGACACAGTCGCCCTCATACTCCTCGACCTCTCCGCAGCCTTCGACACAGTCTGCCATAGCACCCTTCTACAGCGCCTCAAAAACATCGGAATCCAAGGAAAATCACTAGAATGGATCACCTCGTTCCTCACCGGAAGAACCCAGAAAGTCCGCCTACCACCATTCAAGTCAGAGGCCACTGAAGTCATCTGCGGCGTACCACAAGGGTCTTCACTCAGCCCCACCCTTTTCAACGTGTACATGAGCCCCCTCTCGGCCATCGCACGCCAACACAACCTCAACATCATCGCCTACGCGGATGACACTCAACTGATCCTATCACTCACCAATGACCCCAGCACCGCCAAAACTAACCTACACGAAGGAATGAAAGAAGTAGCCGAATGGATGAAACACAGCCGTCTGAAACTGAACTCCGATAAAACAGAAGTCCTCATCTTAGGTACCTCCCCCTCTGCATGGGACGACTCCTGGTGGCCAGAAGCCCTTGGAAAAGCACCCATACCGACAGACCACGCACGGAACCTGGGCGTCATCCTGGATTCCTCACTTTCGATGAACAGACAAGTCAACGCAGTCTCTTCATCATGCTTCAACATTCTTCGCATGCTCAAAAAAACATTTCGTTGGATCCCCACCGAAACTAGGAAAACGGTCACCCACGCTCTGGTCACGAGCCGACTGGACTATGGAAACACCCTCTACGCTGGTTCCACCGCTAAACTTCAGAAAAAACTCCAACGAATCCAAAACGCCTCAGCCAGGCTCATATTAGACATCCCACGGAAAGAACATATCTCTGGTCACCTGAAAAACCTCCACTGGCTTCCCGTCAATAAGAGGATCACCTTCCGACTCCTAACCCACGCACACAAAGCACTCTACGAAATCGGGCCAGAATGCCTCAACACACGATTGTCCTTCTACACGCCCTCCCGCCAGCTACGATCATCCAACCAAGCCCTTGCCACTGTACCCCGCATCAACAAAACCACCATGGGAGGCAGATCCTTCTCCTACCTGGCAGCTAAAACCTGGAACTCACTTCCCACTTACCTTCGCCTTACCCAAAACCACCTAGCATTCAGAAAGCAACTTAAAACGTGGATATTTGACAAGTAAACCCCCCACCCCTTCTCTAGCGCCTTGAGACCCTCTGGGTATGTAGCGCGCTATATAAATTCTGTGACTTGACTTGACTTGACTCCGACATTTTGCACACTGTAATATGATCGTATGTTTCATACGAGGTCTCAATATCCTCGATTTTATTTACAAATGAATGGCTCAGCCATCCTTAATTATAAGATGAAGCGCCCCAACAGCCACATCATATACTCACTACCGCAAGACGCGTTCACATTCAATCGTGCCTATGCGCATGGGTCAATGAGAAGCGCTGGTCATAGCCTACTACATCACTGCGCATGCGCGGTTGGACTGTGAGGCAGCGCATGTACAATTAGATCAGCGGCCCGACTACTACTCGATCGCAGCAAGAATTAGCGGCCGTCACTTTGCCAGCTAATCAGTGCATAATTGGAGTCATTATTCAATTCAGCACGGTACAAAAAGGCGTGTTGACGCTCTTTCCGGTACCTCCACTCCCTCTCGGACGCCGGAGAGAGGTACTGATGGTCAGGTAGGCTGCTGATGACTATTGGTAGTGTGTTCGAGATGTAGTATTTGGCATCTAGAAAGCTGTTTATATTGGGCACTCTTTGGACGCTGTACATCTCAGTCTATTAATATTTAAAACTGAGATTTTCAGTACTTTTAATTTTTACATTTATTATTGTTTCTGGTTCATTATTTTAATGATTCCTTCCTATGTTTGGATTTTTTGATCATTTGTGAGGCAGATCCTCGTTTGCCACACGCTGAGTCCTGGCCATGTGGTCTGGGGAGGGAGTGTCTTTTTGTAAACAACTGGGTTGTGTTAACATCACATAGAAATGATGGAGCAAGCTAGCTGGACACCCCAAATATTACTTTGACTGTGCCCCTATATTTTTTCATTTCTATATAACAGAGCTGGGCCTCATTTTCCCGAGCGGTTGCCGGACGAGGTGAGGTTACTTCCCACACAATGCTGGGTGAGTACGATATTCTAAAATTATCATTTTGAATAAAATCAAAATAATCAGGAGGACTGCAGCCTTCTGTAAAGCGTTGAGACTCCTCTTCGTTGCTTATGTGTTGTCTGCACTGTTTTCTTTTAGTTCATTTTGGGATCACTGTATACAACTTCATCATATATTCTGTGCACTGTTTTCCTCTTTTATAGGAAAGGATAATTAATTCAATCCCACCAGTTTACATTGGGGATCCAAGTTCCTGGTAGGAGTAATTCAATAAGTATTGCACAGTATTATTATTATTATTATTACGTTTATTTCACTTGCACTTCTTGCAGTAGCTATTATATCTGGGTCCAGAAGAAAGCTGGACAGTTTGTTCCACATAGCTGAAACATGTTGACCTCACTGCACAGCGCCATAATATAGTCATATTTTTCAGACTATTTGGCGTTATTTTAATTTTGACACTAGGACAATCCCTATTAAACATATTTTCTGCCCTAGTGGCCAATTTTACATTTTCACTCACTTTTTCACAGCACTGCACACCATCAGCATCATCTGAATCACACTGTGGCTAGCGTTTTACCTCAGAAATCCATCTCTGTACCATCAATAGATAGTTGGGCGAGGTTTGGATCCACCATCTGTATCCCACATGATGATATTCCGCCATAAGGGTGGGCTGATGGGAATTTCTCAGCCCTGTGTTATTTCATGTTGTTGCTACATGATCCCTTTTTGTCTTTAGTTTCAGAACAGCACACATTTTCACTGTGACCAGACATCTCTTGTCGTTTTCATTATATATGTATTGGGGTATCGAGATGTCGGGGTCAGTAAATCAACCCCTGTAGACCCCCCTTATCTTCCTTTTTCTAATAAAGAAACCACTGCAGGCCAACC
Organism: Lissotriton vulgaris; assembly: GCF_964263255.1. Lineage (NCBI taxonomy): Eukaryota > Metazoa > Chordata > Amphibia > Caudata > Salamandridae > Lissotriton > Lissotriton vulgaris. Next base: position 997,706,550 of record NC_141695.1, on the reverse strand, counting down.
CAGCAAACAGCACACTGGTAGAGGCGCAGTCCAAACTCCTTCAGCTTCCTTGGTTCTTCTCCTTGGTAAAAGTTTTCTTGTTCCCAGAAGTAATCTAAAGTCCTTGGGTCTGAGTCCCAATATTTATACCACAAAATCCTTTGTTCTCTGAAGGCAGAGAGGCCTCTGCCTAGTCCAAACCAGTTCCTGAGCACTCTGTTTGCAGGACTCCTTCTTTCTTTTCACAGTGCAGGGGAGAGACATCAGCCGCAGAACAGGGGGTGGAGCCAGCATTGTGGAGGGAAGGCCCAGCCATTTTCAGATCCCAGGTGCAACTCCTACCTCCCATCTAGATGCATATCTCCCTATTCACCACTGGGCTGACTCATTCTGTCTCTTGGAATCCCCCAGACCTGTCACTCAAACTCCAGACAAGGAATACACAACCTAGCAGAGGCAGGCTTTGGATAGTTAGACAAGAAAATACCTACTTTCTAAAAGTGGTATTTTCAAACATAGAATGTTAAAACCAACTTCACTAAAAGATGCATTTTATCATTCTGAGTTTGGGCATACTAAATTCGAATTTCTACCATGTTCCTTGAGTCAGTTAGGATTATAAAATGTAATCGTCAAATGCCCATTGTGGCCTATGGAGAACATATAGCCTTGCAATAGTGAAAAACGAAAATGGCTGTAATTCCCTATTAGGACATGCTACACACACCAGAGCATGCCCTACCTAATACTTACAATGCACCCTGCCCTTGGGCCTACCATAGGGGTGTCTGATATAAAGCAAAGGGAAGATTTAGGGACTGGCAAGTGGGTGCACTGGCCAAGTCGACATGGCAGTCACAGACTGCACATAGGCCTTGCAATGGAAAGCCTGAGACACACTTTACAAGCTGCTTCTGTGGGTGGCACAACCAGTGCTGCAAGCCCACCAGCAGCATTTGATTTACAAGCCTTGGGCACACATGGTGCACTGTACTAGGGTCTGACAAGTTAATCAAATAACCCAATCATGGAATCACTAATTAGTACATCAATTTAACATAGAGAGCACCTGCACTGTGGCACTGAACAGCAGTGGTACAGTGCCCAAAGCATAAAACCAGCAAAAACATATGAAAAAAAAGGAGGCAATCCGTGAAAAATGGAAGGGAGACTCACGCCAATGATGCCAGGTCTAACAGTGCGTGTCGTATTTTATCAGGAAATTTCCGCAAGGATATTTTTGCTCACATTTTTGTGTTGCAGCCTGTCTCAACTTCGAGCCCTGGAGGTCTGTAATGCTGCATTCATCTACTGAAGTCTTCGTTGGAACCAACAGGTATTTCTTGGGGCGTTGAGAGTTTCCTTGCTTCTGGGGAGATTCTCGGAGCCTGTGTTTGTCTTTGACAAATAACTTCTATTTGGACTAGTGAGAAACTTAGCTTCCTGGGGCAATACGTCAGAGTCTTGCTTCGGTTCTCTTCATCTCGACTCGAGCACTTGGAAGAGAGGAATTGTTAGTTTGCTCTTGGAACTTTGAATACCTTTGATAAAAATTGAATAGCCTAACTTGAAGTGCGCTGTCACAAACCATTTCTTACTACTGCGCAACAACAATTTCTTAAAGAGACTAATCCGCAAGAACTAATGTGCGCAGTGACAGCCCTCTACTACTGCCGTGCACCTAATTCTATTCACCTATTAACTGTAACAGACTCATTGTAACATTACATAGTAACTATATATATATATATATATATATATATATATATTTGTACTTACCACCTTTAACCTTTGCAACTAGTCTATTGAGTCAGGCTGCATCATCAATGTAAGAAGAACAAGACTGTAAGACTGTTTAAATTGCAAAGCATAAATATATTAAAGCGCGTATTTCAGGACATTGTTTCAACCCACAATAGTAGAGAAGCTAATCTGCTGTGTATTTCAGGTATTGAATAATAGAGAGAATTATGTTGTTTCAAGAAGGTATTTACTGCAGGAAGGGCCAGTATACAGAGTAATTTTGTGCTTTGTGGTTTCAGGTGCAGGGAAGCCCCGTCTTGGGATATTCTGCAAAAAGAGGCACCGCAGTGGCAGTCACTCTCTCTTCCCATTCGCCCTCTTTATTGTGGGCAGATTTATATCTAGCTTGCAGCGGCATTGAGGAGTTTGAAAAAGCTCATCCGCTGCAGTGAAGTTCAGCTCTTCTGCTCCTGTGAAAGTCCATGCTCTGGTACGTGGTTCTGACAAAGACGATGGATGTGAGAGACTGTTATGTGTGTATGCAGTTGCCTGCGTCAGTTGAGGAGGGGATTCATTATCATCACATGCCTCTGATGTATGGTATCACATGTAGCTTATATGCTTAGCATGTTTTATGGTAAAGGTTATTATGAATATAATTTCTCTAACTATGATGTGGTGCTTTTAGAGGTTCCAGCTTACAAGCACCTGAATTAGTATGACTATTATAAGCAGGAAGAGAGGATAGGGAAGTACTTCATACCTACAGATACATTAGAGACAGCTTATGCGCACCGCCAAAATTTGACCTGTATATAGACTGATATAGAGAACTTTGTAGATCAACTAGAGGATAGACAATGGCAATTAACAGTTCAGTTTAATGGACCAAGGAGGAATTAGCACATGAGGTTAAAGGGAGTTATGGTTCAATAGCTTTAGATTTTGAACAGCGAGGAAAACATTGCATTCAGTAGGTACAAGCCTACTATGTTAAGATTTTTGTTGGACAGATTGTAAGTGATCTTATTTTCACAATGGAAGCCACTGCAAAGAATATTTTGCAAGAAGAGGTACAAGTGTTGCAGAAAGTGTATTTTGTGTGTGGGATAATGTGTATGTTTGTTTGCCACTGAATTAGTATGGCACGTGTTATGTGGCTTTTGTGTTTCCCAAGATATCCCACATTGAAGATTTGGGACCCTTGGATGGGGAGTCATACATAGAGAGAAGCGAGGTAAAAGTGAAGGAGAGATCGTTGGAGATGTATTTGGAGCAATGATACCAAGTTTGGGAGTGGTTTTGAACGACATATTAGAAGGTTGTCAACTATTGTGGATAAGTTGTCGGCGAACAGAGCTCAGTCTTTGTTACTAGTAGATGAGAGGTGGTGTTGATAAGAGCTTTGGTGATACAGAACCGTCTTGCTTTAGATGTGTTATTAGCAAAAGAGGGCGGAGTCTGTAAAATGCTGAGGGTTCAACAGTGTTGCATGTATATCCATGACCATAGCAAGGATCTGAGAAAATATATAAGTAACATTACGGAGCTACACCATGAAATATATGACCTGGCAAAATAAGGTGTTTGGGACAAACTTGGCAATGGATTTAGAAAGATTGGAAGTTGGTTTGCAGATCTTGGGAAGGGATTTCTTGGTTACATCTTGAAGCCAATCATACTAGCTGTGATTACTGTGATTCTTTTGCTTGGAGCAAATAGGTGGCATAAGGCAAGACGGGTTGAGAATTCTCTTAGGCAATGTGAGAGGAAAATGGAGAGACTGCAGGACAGTCACTATGAGAATCTCAAGAACCTAGAAAAGCTTTGACAGGGAAGACTGGCTACAACTTCTGTTTAGGTTGGTTCTTTCTACAGGGAGATGTAATGGATTGTGATGACACTTGTCATCAAAGAGAGGGACTGATAGAGTGCGACTGTGCTCTCTAATTTGTAAGAATGCATTATAATAACGAGCTGTTTGCACCTATATATATGTCTTTTGTTGTGTTAACATTTGGTTATTAGAATGTGTAATGTAATAACATGTAAACTGAAGTGATAGAGACATTTTGTGCAATGTGGTAAAAGTAACATTGTAATTGCGTTCTACATGGTAAAGTTAATGTTTGTTTTTACATATGACTAATGAGAAATTAATTTGCTTACGTATAACACCCTGATTTAAACATGCACAGTAATAATGTTCATGTACACTTGTGCTTAATGAAGTTTCATATTGATTCTTATGTTAGCCACATTTGTAGGCCTCATGTGTATTTTCCCCTGACTCTCTTAAAACTGTTGTTCATAATATTCATGTTTATGCAGAATCTTTTCTTTCTCACATTTCTGTTTCAGGTGGACAAATTCATCTTTGTTAGTTAGAACAACTTAGGGAGGATAGGATACATTTGAACAAGTGGTGCTGATAATGTGAGATGGTATTCTTTCTCACTTGAGATGGCCTGGGAATCAAGGTCATCAAGCCTTCGCTGGAAACATTACAACTACATGGAAATTCACCTACAAGGAGGTATCTAGCTGGATGGGACGATCGTTATGTGATGATGGGTGTGTCTTAAGATTTTGGTTTTGGGACCAAGGACAGTGCCCTGGGGAATGAAATTAGGAGAGGAGACTTGATGGAGAGAGAAGAAGCATCTTAAAATGAATTCCATAGCTTTAAGCTACAGGACCCATTCAATGTGAGTGCACTTCTTTTAGGAAGTCTTCACATGCTGACACCTTTTCTTGAACTTGTCTGGGAAATGCTAAACAAGGATGTCACTTTAGTTGTAGTGTAGGGACAGAGTAATTCTTTTACTTACGAACCTCCAATGAAGAAGACTCTTGATGTGGGCGCAATTATCTTCTGGGTCTTCATTCTAGAACTGGGTATCCATTGTATGCTTCACAGATTGAATTTCGCCTGTAGGTTTGGATGTATTTCTACACCCTCATCTTGAGGTGTTTGTATGTCCAAATATTCTTGACTTTGTAATAAACTAACTAAACTTAGAACCTGGAGTCAGTGATTCTTCTGAGTCATGGTTTATTGGAATTTAAAAAATCTGATTGGACAAGAAATTTCTCTCTTCTACACTTTTTTAAGTAGAAACCAACGATCCATCGACCCGGGGTTCCGAGTAAATCTAGAACGTGGAACCAGGCCCCATCAGTTGGTAGCAGTGTCAGATGGTTTCCTCTTGAAGTGAGGGGAGAATCTATAAAATTCTGGAGAGATTTAGACCCATAGAGCCAAAGAATGAGAGCCCAAAAGATCGAGAGCGGAGAACAACGGACTTTAGCAGAGACCGACGGATAATGACAGTGTGGCGTGGACAGCGGTGAACGGTGGCGTGAGTATGAATAGGGATGTTGTGTGTTAGGTTGCGGTGATGAATTGATAGTGTGATGACTTGCGGAGTTGGGATGAGAGTCGAGTGAATGTGGTTTTCGGACTGTACACGCACGGTCTATGAGTTTTGGTTTTGATTTGATGTCAGGCTCAAGAGTAGACTAAGATTCCAGGATAGATTTGTGGTGTAGAAGACACTGATTTGTTGTAATTGTCTGACCATTGGTTTGTTGGGAAGTCATGAAGCACTATTGATGATCTGCCTGAGATAGGGAACTTTGTGTGAGTGGATTTGATTGAGATGTGTGGGAAGTATTGTGTACAGGGGTGGGCTACCGCAATTTGAGTGGCCAGCGTAGGTCAAGGGTCCTGGTGCATGAATGTTCTTGGGTGATTGAATTCTATCGATCTTGAAGAAAGGCAGACAATTACTTGTTTATGCAACTGTCCGGTCATTTGGTAGGCAGACAGTTACTTGTTTATGTGGCTGTCCGGTCATTTAGTAGGCAGACCGTTAATTGTTTCAGTGACTGAGAGTGTGAATTTAATGTGAGCGCACTTCTTAGGAAGTCTTCATGCACTGACACCTTTTCTTGAACTTGCCAGGGGAATGCTAAATAGGGATGTCACATTAGTTGTAGTGTAGGAACAAACTAATGCTTTTACTTATAACCCTCCAATGAAGAAGACTGTTGATGTTGGCGCAGTTATCTTCTGCATCTTGATTCTAAAACTGGTTATCCTTTGTATGCTTTACAGATTGTATTTCGACCATAGGTTTGGTTTTGTATTAGTTCCAATGTATTTCTGCACCCTAACCTAGAGGTGTTTGTATGTCCAATTATTCTTGACTTTGTAACAAGCTAACTAAACTTGGACCTGCAGCCGGTGATTCTTTGGAGTCACTGGTTATTGGAATTGAAAAATCTGATTGGACAAGATATTTCTCCCCTCTACACTTTTAAGCAAGAACTAACGATCCATGGACCTGGGGTCTGAGTAAATCTAGAACGTGGAACCCGGTACTATCAGTTGGTAGCAGTATTGGATGGTTTCCTCTTGGGTTTAAAGAGAATTGTGTTCCTTCTCTCCACCCACAGCCTCTAATGGAAACAACTTTGAGACCAGGAAGGAGGAGTGCAGATGAATCAAGCTAGAGGTAGGTTAGCACCATACACATTGCACAGCCTGTGTGGGGGTGGTAGGCCAATTTAATGCACGTGTGGTGATACCAACCATTGGTAACACCACTAGATATGTACAGAAAGTCAGCTGTGACCATCAAAGCCCAGGATGAAGAGCCACCTCACCTCTTGCTGTCAGCAAACTTATACCCATGTTGAGTTCACACTCAGTGCCAGGCCTTTGGTGTCTGAAGATGGTGCTACTAAATCACAGAGTGCCCGTTGGGGCTGGGAGGAAAGGGGCAGGAGGAGCAGCCTTTCTTCGCTCCCTACTCACTCTATTACTTTTTCCCTTGGCATACTATGGAGAGTTTGTGAGATGTCTATCTACAGCAGAAAAGAAAAAGCTGTCGAACCTACTAATGGTGCCCCAGTGAGTGTCCGTCAAGGAGAGCAGGTAGCATCTCTTTCAAGATAGAGGGACAGAGATATCAGTCCATGCCAGTGAGCTTCCCATGTATTGTCATGTTCTAGGCACTGGTCTCTAGTACCTTTCTCGACCTTGAGTGACATTTCTGCCTTTATCTTCCAATTACCATGTATAGTGCCACCTCTGCTTCTAGTCATGCTCTTACCCCCCTGGTGCCACGCCCTCCTCTAATCTCTACCTCGTCACCCCTGGAGTCACATTTGCTACTACTCTCCTCACTGCCCTCTAGTGCCATCTCTGCTTCCATAGTCTCCCAAAATATCCACCAGTGCCATCTGTTCTTCTTCAGTCTCTGGATTGCTCTTTAGTGTAATCTCTGCCTCTATAGTGTCCTCACTGCCCACACCCCTGATCCAGCGCCAAAATCAGGGGGTCGATAATACAACACAACAATCACGGGGCCAAGTCATACACTTACCCCACATAACCCTCTGTACTTGACACTGTATATTTTTTCTCAGTTATCAAGACTAAATGAACACTAATGAAAATCAGCTGTTCATTATACAGGCTTGTATCCAACACACTAAATAATTAACTGAGCCTGCATATCAAACTTCTTTCCTCTGGTGATGGACCAAAAGTTGAGAAGTTGATGGTAATAATAGTACTATTTATCTAACCATGACACTAAATAACCACAAAGTCAGTGAAAGGTTAACAGTGTTTATCTTCAAATAATGTAAAGTAAGAGCTCAAAAATGTACAGAATCACAGGAGATCCATGTATTGAACACAGAGAGAGAGAACATATATCAATGCAAACAGTGTCAAACTCATATTGAAATGAATAAATGCATCACATGAAGGAGTGGATAGGTAAAGAGACAAAAGTTTCAGAAACAAAAAACATTTGCAAATTATTGTGCAAAGTACTGTTCATTTAGCTAATACTAATGAAATAGAGGAAATACCACCCCCTGGCCACAGAGATGATAATGGGTCCCCTGAGACAGGTTCAGGGAACAAAGATTAGATTGGGATACAAGATAACAGGAACAGGTAGGCCTCTATCAGCAAACCGACAGACAGCGACGATCTCCCTCTATTCTCGAACAAAGTCTTCTCCCACACACACCCCCGGAGCGCCCCAGTTATACCCTAAAACTTACATGTCCAACCCACAGTAGTCAAAACATTCTCAGAAACTCAGTCGTTTATTGGTTGATTTAGGGGTGTTTGATCACACCACCATAGTCTCATTCATATGCTTTATAGAGTTCTTTGTTTAATGCGACTTCCCAGAACATTACTACATCGACTGAGTTCCTTTTTCTTTAACATGCAACAAATTGGTAAGTTTTTACTCTCTTGCAGGTCAGTATCTGCCGCATTTGACAGAACAAATTGTACATCTTCTTTCATTTCCCATGGACATCTTTCTGTTCTTTGGCAGTCATGTAACATTCATTTCCGAAGGTCATTAACACTAGCCTCTGCCACGTCTCTCCTCTCTCTGTCAGAGCTCGATTTTATTAAATTTAGAAGCAAAATGGAAAATGCTGCCTTGTCTTTCATGCATTAGTCTTAGCATTAGTGCACGCATGTGCACAGCATTTCCTAATGTTTTTCGTGTTGGTGCATATTATTTTCAAATCACACTATTAGTAAACGTTACTTGGGGCGTTAATTCGAGCAGGTTTTCATTTCGCAAAACCCTGCTCCCATCAATTCCACCCTTTGATGGTATTTTTGAGCCATCATAAAATAGCCATCATCCCATTTGCCACTTTTATTTTCATCTATAGGTCTGTACTCTTTTCTCCTTCTTCATTCTCTCATCTAAGTATTTCATCGTTTCATAATATTTTCCTCTCAATTTTATTTCTTCTCTCTTTCTGTTTCAGGTTTTACATTTATTGCTGACTCTATCTTCTTTTTTCCACACCTACACTTACAACATTTATATGTCATCATTATTAATATTACTTCAGCTATTGAAATAATTGGTATTATTATTTTCCCTGATAAGCTACTTCCAAAAGTAGAAAACCATTTACTTACGGAGAAAACATTCTTACCAAGTTTCTCCCAAACACCATCGACCTCTAGTTGGGTCAAATCCTCAAGTAATTTTGTAATATTCTTTATATACCCCTCTAGATTTTTGCTTTTGTCAGGGATATAAGCCAGCAGTGTTAGGTTTTCAACATGCCACAGACTTCACCCTCTTTTGCCAATAAAATATCAAGAGCAAGTCAATTTTGCAAAACCATTGATCTAATAGCAACCATTTCAGTATCAATCATTAAGAACCCACCAGCGGTATCTGTCGATAAACGATCAATCACTGTAGACAATTTTCAAATTTTATGTGACTTTAGAACGACTCCAACTGAAGGTATCAGTGCACCAAAAATATCACCAACTATTTCAGAAAAAACTTGCATATTAGTCCATGCTTTATTTCGTTTAATTTGTTATTTCTAGCAGGCAACTTGTAATAGGCACTTTTACCACACACATAGTATACTCCTGGGAAAACAGGATCATTCCCTCCTTTCAATCCCCATCCGCAGTTATAAAGAAAGTATGTTCACATTCACTAGTACCAATGAAATAGTTATTATAGTCAGTTTTTAGTCTAAGCAAGCAAAGTCTCCCTTTATGATACCAATCTAGAGACATTGCAGCATAAGTCTCACCCTTTTTATAATGTCCTTCTCTAAAAGCCCATGGTGGTACATGTGACTTCTTTTTGGCAGCTTTTGTATGAAAATCTTGTCTTCTATCTTTTACCATAATAATAAAATCCTTTTCCACACATTTCAAACTACATGTAAGGTTATTTCTATGTGCATATACTATATCCAAAGTCTGAGTAATGTGGACCAAGTCTCTCATAAATTCTGCTTTTCTACCACTATACACCTTATTCATGTATTTTCTAATGGGAATTTATAACATAGTAAATCCATGTCAGAATAATAGAATTCCACCTTCCCCATCACGTAGAACAGGCTTGTTAGTACACTACATGACACACCATACGTTAAGGGTAAGTGATGGTAGGTTACACCCTCTGAGACAGATGAAGGTAACTGCATGCAGATGTAACAGTCACTCACATCCATCGTATCGACATACTCATAAAGTATTTTTGTTAAAACATTTAACGAGAAAGCAGTAATCGATTTATCCTGATGATAAATACTTTCATCTATCTGATCTATATTAGTATTTGGTGTTTCTTTAGTAACAGCATGTTAGAACTGGGGGCCTCTAGTTGACAGAGGTAGGTACCTTTGACCAAATAGGGAACCTTGCTTCTATTCAGGGTAAGGGGCTACAATTCTAAAATAACCTCTGCTCATCCCCTTGGTATCTTGACACGAGCAGACAGGTTTATCTCAGAGGCAGTGTGCAAAGCATTTGTGAACACATACAGTAATACAGCGAAGACGCTACAAATGGACACCACACCAGTTTAGAAAAATTGGTAATCTTTGCTAGACTTAACACAAGCCCAAACGACAAAAATCCACAATACTGTAATCAAAAATAGACTTTAAAATTGTAGATATAGCTTAGTTCAATGTAGATGGTAAATGCGACACTTTACTCTCAAAATACCTTAGATGCGTCACGCAAAACAAGCAAAAGGGTCGCAGGGAAGTTGATGTGTCACTCCTTACACCCCGGGGAGTGGATGCGTCGGTTCCTTACTGCTGCCTAGGGGAGTTGATGCTCGCTTGCTTACTGTGTGGGGAGTTGATGCGTCGTTTCTTACTGTGGCCTGGTGACGATGCAAAAGATGGCGCTTCCATGCGATGCGATGATCCGGTGCGATGCGACAAAATGCATCTTTGATGCGATGCAACAACGTTGATGCAATGCGTGCACGCCCGATGGCCATGCGGCCATCTTCACTAAGGCGGAAAAATCTGGACAGACCATCAACATTGTCGTGTTCTGTACCAGGTCGGTGTTCCACCCTGAAGTCCTTCCCCTTTAGGGAAATGGACCACCTCAACAGCTTTGGATTCTAACCCCTCTTCTGCATCAGCCATCTGAGGGGCATGTGGTCTGTCTGAACCTGGAAGTGAGTCCCAAACAAGTATGGTCTCAACTTCTTCAGTGCCCAGACCACACCAATGCCTCACGCTCAATTGCATTCCTCCTCTGTTCCCGTGGAAGTAGCCTCCTACTGATGAAATCTGCAGGTTGGTCTAGGCCCTCCTCATTTATCTGTGAAAGAACAGCACCCACACCATGCTCTGAAGCGTTGGTCTGTACAAGGAACTCTTTAGAGAAGTTGGGATCCAGAAGCACGGGCGTCGTGCACATGGCAGTCTTCAGGGCATCAAAAGCTTTCTGACAGGTGTCAGTCCAGTTCACTTTCTTGATATTTACAACAAGGGGTGGTGAGGGACAGAGTCTCTGAATTAAGCAGAAAACTCTAACCCAGTCAAGAGATCAGGGCTAGATCCAACACCGTTTTTTAGCTCACTGCACCATCCCAGTTTCAGAACCTGGCTGTATGCAAATTAGTCTGTTCCTGTCCCAGTGCATGATGGGAACAGGGCAAACCAAACTACAAAAGCCAATTCTTACACTGGGAAGGAAACAAGCTCCCGGGGACCGGTTTCTGGCATTACAGCCGTCTTCGGCCCGGTTTGCTTGAATCCTGATGGTGCAATGAGCAGTTCACTTTCTTGGGCTACTTCCTGGAAGTCAGCTCTGTCAAGGATGCAAAAATGCTGCCATACCCCTTGACAAACCTCCTGTAGTACCCAGTGAGTCCTAAAAAGGCTCTCACTTCTGTCTGGGTCTTGGGGGGTACCCAAGCCAGGATGGTCTTAATCTTGGGCTGTAGGGGCGCCACCTGGCCGCTCCCAACTTGGTGTCCCAAGTACACCACTGAACCCTTCCCAATCTGGCACTTACTCGCCTTGATCGTGAGGCCTGCTCTCTCTAGCGCCATCAGCACTTGCCAGGGGTGGCGCAGATGTTCTTCCCAACTGGCGCTGAACACTGCAATGTCATTCAGGTAGGCGGCACTGAAATCTTCCAGTCCAGCCAACACCAGGTTGACCAACCGCTGAAAGGTGGCATGGGCATTCTTTATCTCAAAGGGCATAACCCGGAATTGGTAGTGCCCATCTGGTGTGGAGAATGCTGACCACTCTTTTGCCCCATCAGTTAAGGCGATCTGCCAGTATCCAGACATGAAATCAAAAGTACTGAGGTACCGGGCAGCCCCTAACCGATCAATGAACTCATCAGCTCTGGGGATGGGGTGCGCTTCAGTCCTGGTGACTGAATTGAGCCCTCAGTAGTCCACACAGAACCGGAGTTCTGGCGTGGCATCCGGTGCGGCAGCCTTTGGGACCAAGACTACTGGGCTGGCCCAAGGACAGTTAGAGGACTCAATCACCCATAACGCAAGCACCTGGGAGACCTCTTACTTGATTCAAGCTCTCACCCTGTCAGTCACTCTGTAAGTTTTATGCTTTTTTAAAAAAATCTTTATTTTCAGTTTTACACATACATGGCAATACGTAATGCTCACAGCGGTACATAGTGAGTGCGTCTTCATACCCCAGTGGAACGCAATATATGTTACACGTTATATCCATGGCATCAGAAAGCAATTGAATAAGAATGCGAGACAAGTTCTGTCATCACCCCGCCTGTAGGCCTTTGCCAGCATCTATCACAGTCCTGCCAACCCACACCCAACCCCGCCCGCCATCATGGCGGCCGAAACACAGAGAGCAGAGGAACAATCATATCGTACAAATATAATTTGGTACATCCCGTCCTAACCAACCCCTTCGGGGACATTTAATTTGTGACCTGTGTGCTCATCTCACTACGTTTCTTGGCAATGTATGCTCTGTGCGGGGCCCATATATCCACCGGTCGTGAGGAACTGGGTACTAGAGTAGCATATTCCTCGCAGTTCACATTACAAAACGCTAAGCTGCGAAGCCATGCCTGTAGCGTAGGGACTCTCTTACTGCCCCATTGTAATGCCACCTCCTGCTTGGCCAACAGGAATCCAAGAGCTGCGAACTTCCTGACCTTTTTGGGGAAATTAACCGTGCATCCCAACAGTGCAATTTCCGGTGTAGAAACCAATGTCATAGAAAGCATGTCACTCAAAGGGATGTGTATCAGAACCCAGTAATGTTGCAATTTTGGACAGGTCCATGAGAGATTAGCAAAGTCAGCATGTGGAGACGAGCATTTCTGGCATTGGTGAGGCCTAGCAGGATCAATCTTGTGGGGCCATGCCTGAGTGTGGTACGTCCTGCGAAGAAATTTAAAATGTAGCAGCTTATGTCTACTATTCAGGAATACCTCCCTCGTGACCCTGCAGCAGTGCTCCCATTGGTAATCAATTATAGGTCGACCCAAGTCTTGTTCCCATGCAGTGTGAATTTTGATGCCAGAGACCACACATTGTCTATACAATTTGGAAATCAAATGTGCGCCAGTTTGACTCTCTATAACTAGTGTCAGAGGAGTAGCCGGTTCAGGAGCTACCAGAAAAGAAGGGAAGGTAGCCCGTAACATAAAAAGCATGCGATGCAGCACAAAGACATCCATAAAGGAGCAATCTTGGAATCGCGCCTCCTCCGAGACTGAGAAAATATGGTTGTCAGGGAAAAGATCACCTATCATGCAAATGTGAAATTTCGCCAGTGTGCGCTGCACTAAAATCTCACCAGTGATGGGGAGCAACGCGGGATTTGGAAGTGGCAATGCTGGGGAATACAATAGGTCTAAACCCAACAGTCTACTTAACTTCTCCCAAGCCCAGCACGTGGTATATACCATCTGAATATCCTGTGGGTCCCTCTGGACCTCTTTAGGTAAAACTGAGGAAAAATTCTGCGGAAGCACCAAATCCGCCTCTGGCTTCAAATAGGGGACACGTGCGTCTGGTTGGTACCAGGTGTAGGAATAACAACACTGCGCCATCAAATAATATAGATACATGTCATGAACTCCAAACCCGCCCGCTCATACGGCAGTGTCAAAGTCTGCCAGCTCACCTGTGGTCTTTTGTCACCCCATACAAGCCGTAACAAAAGTTGCCGCAGCTGCAAAAAAAAGGCCTGGGTGAGAGGGATAGGAATGCTGTTGAAAAAATATAAAAACCTTGGGAGGACCACCATTTTGATAATGGCCACTCTACCCGCCATTGACAAAGGCAGCCGGAACCAGCTCTCGACCTGTGATTCAAGCGAGCTGATTGCGCAACCATAGTTCAATCTAATGATAGTGGCTTCATCCAAGTGTATATACACCCCGAGATATTTAACAGCATTGCTGCACCACTCCAGAGGAAATTCACAGTCCCATGCAGCTGTGCTGGTTGTTAACGGAAAAATCACATATTTGTGCCAGTTAACACTCAGACCTGAGAACCTGCCAAATAGAATAACTTCCCTAATGAGGGGTTCCAAGTTAATTTGGGGCTGCCGAACGTACAGAATAGTATCATCAGCATACAGAGATACCATAATAGGGCCGGTACAAAACTGCAATCCACAATGCAAATGCTTCTCTTGAAAATGTCGAACCAATGGGTCCATTGCTATTATGGAAAGCAATGGGGACAGGGGGCAACCCTGACGGGTGACACGGGACAGACAAAATGGCAGGGAAATAGTACCATTCAGGCGCAGTCTGGCTATGGGTACCGTATACAGCAGAGCGGCTGTAGAGACTAAACACTCAGGCATTCCCATGCGGCGCATCACTGAGAGAAAAAAGGGCCACTCAAGGGAATCAAACGCCTTCTCAGCTTCAAGAAGTACAGCGGCAGTGGGTGTGTTGGGGTCAATCCCCGTTGAAATAATATATTCCATCAATAAAGACAACCGGATAGCGATCAATTTGGCTAATATTTTGTAATCAAGGTTAAGCAGGGACAATGGCCAGTAGGAGCTGCAAAGTGTATGGTCCTTACCAGGCTTAGGGAGAAGGATAATAACAGCCTCTCTGAAAGTTGGAGGAAGGATACCAAATTCAAGAGCCTCCGCATATACCTCTATTAACCGTGGAACCAGTAAATTCTTATAAGCTTTGTAAAAATCAGCGGAAAACCTGTCAAGGCAGGGCACTGAGGAACCTTTAAGTGCGTCAATCGCCTCCAATACGCTATCCGGAGATATGGGAAGAGCAAAGAATTCCTGCATATGCTTTTCAAGGTAAACCAGTGCGATTTCCGCGAGGTGCTCTCCTTGCTCCCGGAGGTCCCCAGTGAGTTTAGACGTGTACAGAGTTTTAAAATGCGAAAGGAAGGTGTCACAGATATCCGGAGTGGAATGGAACACCTGGTTATTCGGGCCTTTGATTTTGGTGATATAGGCTTTGTCGTGTGGAGGGCGGAGCGTTTGCGCTGAAATCTTACCGGGCCGTTCACTCTCTCCGTATCTTCTGGTGATGTATTGCTTACCGAGGAACAATAGTTCTCGCTCAGCAGCCTCCCGAAATTTCCAACATCAAGGCTAATCACCGAGCCTTGCTGGTCTCCGACCCCCTCTCTAGCAATTCAACATCTAGGGCTGAAATTTATTGCTCAATGCGGCTTAAAGTGGATCGCAGAGCTCTCAGGACCCCTGCATTCTTAGCTATGCACACCCCCTGATGTAGGCCTTAAAACCCTCCCAAAGCACCGCCCAGGTATCCACCGATCCCGTATCAATGTCAAAATATTCCTCAATGGCCTCCCTCACTTCCTCAAGAAACACCTGATCCTGAAGTGGCCTCCCAGGGAAGCGCCATTGCCTCTCATAACCCCCGGGTCTCGGAATGTTGAGTCGTAACAGGACCAGTGAATGTTCAGAGAATGTTTGTGGTAGCATCTCCAACTGAACCAATCAGCCACCCCCGGTGAGACCAATCAGTAGTCTATTCTAGTCCAAGTGTTGTGAAACCCTGAATAATGTGTATAGGATGTGAGGTGCGGGTGATGTGTACGTTCAATGTCCACCAGTGAAAAGTGTCTACAGATGTCCTGTAACGCAATGCGTGAACGGTGATTGGAGTCTGGTAAGGAGGAGGTACTGTCCCTAGCGGGTTCTAACAACAAATTTAAATCAGTTCCCATTATCAATAAACAAGGATCCAATGCCAGAAGGCGTACTTGCAGCGCGTGATAGAATTCAGGCGAGTCCACATTCGGACCATATATGCCCACCAGAGCCACATTATGTTCCATCAAGAAGCCAACTAGTATCAACAGGCGGACCTCTGCCTCAGTTACCACTTTGTGCAGCGAGAAAGGAACCCTCTTATGAATGAATATTGCCACCCCTCTTGCGTAACTGCTGTAGTTAGAGAGATATCTGTGGGATCCCCAGCTTACCGCCATGGGTGGTGCATCGGATTTAGACAAGTGAGTCTCCTGCATGCAAACTATGTCAATGCTATGTCTAGCAACGTAATTGAGGACCTGTTGTCTTTTGTGCATGTTATTCAACCCCCTGACATTCCAAGACATCAGAGAGAGCCCGGAAGGACTCGGCTGCCAGCCAAAGTTTGCCATTCAGTGAGCATTACAACAATCATGAAATTTGCAAATCCAACCCAACGCCATGTACCATTAACCTGTGTAAAAAGTTCTGAAAATCTGGGGAAAAAACGCAAGTGTCCCCCCCCCTCCCACTACCTAGCCTCACCCTACCCCTGGCGAGGCAAATCCCATCCCTGCAAACCAACTGACGGTGCAATTCAAACAAGCTTCGTAATACAGTTATCGCATATACACACCGCAAACTTGGCATTTTTAGCAAACAAACCTCGGTGTTCACCATGAGGCGCAGCAACGCCATGCCAGCCGGGCAAAACTGAATACTATAATGACAAATGGAAGAAATTACAACTATGGTAATTAAATAACAGAGCCTTCAAATACAAAAAATTAATCAACCAGTCCCAGGATTGGAGAAGAGTTCCATACTGGCATCAGATCCGCTATGCGGGGTTGATGTGGCACGTGTAGCTGCCGCCGCTACATTGTTGTTCTTCTTGTACTCTTGGCAAAAATCCTGCACCTCGGTTGGAGTTTCAAAGATGCAGGATCTGCCATCCACATCCACCTTTAGCCTTAGCTGGATAAAGCATACCATACCTCATGCCCAAGTTCTTTAAAGTGGCTTTCACTCTGATGAATTTGCGTCGTGCATTTTGAACGATGACAGTGAAGTTTGGGGAAAAAAGATAGATTACTCCCCTGCCATTGGACCTTCCCCCGCTCATGGGCCGAACGAAGTGTTGTGTCCCTGTCGATAAAGTTCATAAGCCTGGCGATGATGGGACTCGGAGGCTGCCAGGGGAGAGGTCCTAACGACCTGTGTGCACGTTCCACCACAAACCCCTGTGTGAAAGTTTCTCTGCCAAAGAGATCCGATAGTAGTTGTTTCACAAATATATCCATGCGACCAGAGGTGGCAGTTTTCAGGCACGCCAATAATGCATACGTTGTTCCGTCGACTACGGGATTCTAAATCTTCGTTCTTTATTGCAACTTCTTTCAGAATTCTTTCCACTCTTTCTAGTCGTTTCTGAGATTGCACCGCTCCGTCTTCTATACCTGCTACCCTAGCCTCCACGACATCGGAGCGACGGTCATGAGCTTGTACCTTCATACCCATATCTGCCAGTCTTTTATCCAATGCGTCAAATCTGCCGTCAAGGGCCCTGAAGCCAGCCCGCATCTCCTTGAGCATTGCCGCAGTGAGTGAGGTAGAGTCTTCAGCATCATCCTCGCCCTGCGCCCCATCAGCCGAGTCTATATGGTCGCTAGAAGTGGCGTCAGGGACCCTGTCGACCTGCAGCGTCCGCTGTTTAGGATCCTTCCGTCCCATTGTTGCATGAGGCTGGCTGCGTCCAAAAACACAGGAGGAGAAATGGACAGTCGCGCCTCAGATAGTAAGCGTGCAAGCAGAACCTCAAAATGGCGGATATCTGTGTCTTAATGAACTGCAGGGTCTATACCTGCAACACAGCCCAGAGCAAAGGGGGGCTTTATTCCGAGACAGTCATTTACTCACAGCAGCCAGTGTTTCAGAGGGACAGCCAAATAGATGTGGCACCAGGATAGAACTGCGCCGGTCAACGGCCAAAGAAGATGTCAGGCGATAGGAGTGAGCTGCGCCTCACACATACGCAGCGGACAATGTGGAGAATACGCTCAATGTGGCACGATCCAATTCCCAAGCACCAGCGCAGGAGCTCCAGGTCTCTACTTGTCAATCCAGCTCAGACTCAGCAGGAGACAACCTGACCAGAAAAAAGAGGACCTCCGCGTTGTGTCGCCACAGCTGTAGCTCAGGGGCTAATAGCGACACTTCTCCACACGCCAGGAAGCCCTTAATCGAGACCAGAGTCTGTAGGCGTCAGCGTGGGTAAAATCACAAGGCAGCCATCATGATAGCAGCCACCACTGACGTAGGTCGTCGTCTTGAGACACCTCCAGGGCCATGCATGGAAGGAGGAGGGAGCAAGCACACCCGATCAGGCCCAGCGCCTCGCGACCCACGTAGCGGTAACTGGTAGTTTCCTCTCGCTAACCGGCCACACCCCCAGCCGCCGCACAGCGCCAGCGGCCCAGCGCAACTGCAAGGCCGTCAAAGCCCCGAAGCCACCGAGTCAGCAAAGGTGCCACCGCACCGCAACAACAGGGGGGGCAGAGGGAGGGTCACCACGGTAGTGGGGGGGCCGACTCCGGCACAGGGCTCTGATGAGGGGCCTCCGCTCACCTCAATGGTCGGCCGTAGCGCTCTTCTCCTCAGCGCCGCTCGCAGTCAGGCCTCCAGCCCGAGCTCGGAGCTCAGCGACGCAGGGACATGAAAATGGCCATTCTGCTCATCGGATCCACCCGTCGCCGGTACCGATCAGCTCCGCATCTCCTCCTGGGCATAAAGGGAAGGCGTTCGCGATGTTACAGGCAGTCTGCATCGATGGAATCGCGTTAATTCAGTGCAAGGCCGGCAGAGCTTCAAGAGCAGGTGGCCATCTTGGTCGCCTGCGTGGCCACGACCCTGTACGTTTTATGCTTAACAGGAGAACTGTCCCCAGTGTCAACATCATGGACACACCAATCAGTGACACTGGGAGTCAGGGAGAACAAATCAGAAAACTGGCCCAACAACTGGCGAAAGTCATTCTGCTGCTCAGGGGTCAGGGTGGAAGAGAGGTTTACACCATCCACTGACCCATATTGCTCTGTTGCAGACAGGAGGTCAGGAAGAGGCTCAGTCTCCTCCTCCATTCCATCATCTGTCGTTAGGAGCATGCCCCCTTTGGACCTCTTTAAGTGGGGCTTCAGGCAGCAGACGTGTAGGACCTGCAAAGGGTTCCTGGGAGACCGCAAGTCCACCAAGTAGGTGACATCAGTTTTGTGCTCCACCACCTCAAATGGTCTGGTCCACTTATCCTGGAGAGCACAAGGCTCCACGGGGGCCATGACCCAAACTTTCTGACCAGGCTGAAGCTCAATCAGAGTGGCATTCTGATCGTACCACCGCTTCATTTCCTCCTGTCTGGCTTCCAGATTCACCTGAGCGAGTTGCCTGAAACACTGGGTTTGGTTTCTGAAGGCCAGCATGTAGCTATATACATCCTGGGGAGGTTTCCTGGGAGCTTTCTTTCAGCCTTCCTTTACCAAACTCAGAGGCCCTCTTACAGGGTGTCCATACAGCAGTTCAATGGGGCTGAACCCTAAGGACTTCTGTGGCACCTCTCTGTAAGCATAGAGAAGGCATGACAAGAGAACGTCCCACTTATGCCTCATAGGTTCCTCAAGACCCAAAATCCTGCCTTTGAGGGTCCGGTTGAATCTCTCAACCAGCCCATTACCTTGGGGATGATAAGGAGTAGTAAACTTATAAGTTACCCCACACTCATGCCAAAGGGACTTCATATACTTAGAAATGAAGTTTGTACCACCGCCTGACACCACCTCTCTGGGGAACCCCACATGGGAGAAAATACCCATCAACGCACAACCCACCACGGGGGCCGTCATAGTCCGTAGACGGGTGGCTTCTGAGGACGGGGTGGCATGGTCCACCAAGATCTAGATGAACTTGTTGCCCATGGCTGTCTTGGGATCCAGAGGCCCCACAATGTCAACGCCCACCTGTTCAAAGGGGGTGCTGACCACAGGGAATGGCTGGAGAGGAGCCTTGTGCTTCCTCCCACTCTTTCCACGTGCCTGGCAAGTCTGACATGTCCTGCAATGAGTATCTGAACTTTTGTGCATTTGGGGGCAAGACAAGTGGGTAACAAGCCTTTCAAAGGTCTTGTCCTGCCCCCAAATGTCATGCTAAAGGCACATCATTAGCCAGCCCCAGTAGGAAGGCTCTAAAGCGCTGGGGCACCACCAGCACACGGCCTGACACAGGCTCAGCAACCTTAGGCTCACTATACAGGAAACTATTCTCCCAGTAGATCCAATGCGATCCAGATTGATCACCTGCTGCCTGGTTTGTGGCCTGTTGCTGCAAACACACAAGAGATGGGAACTTCTGCTCCTCACAGAACTCTTCCCTGGAGGGTCTTCCTTCCTGCTGCCAATGGGTCAGCTCAGGCAGCTCCCCCAGTTCAGCTGCCTGCTCCTCTTTAGGTTCCAGGGCATCCCCCTCAAGGTCTGCCTCCTCTTGGACCGTTGGAACTGTGGGGGTGGGTTTCCTGCACCCCCGGCCTCTTCTCTTTAAGGCAGGCACCTGGGCTACTCTTTCAGGCTCCAGGTCCTCTTGAACACCCTTACTGGCTGCAATGGACCGGGTGGTCACAAACGCCGACTCAGGCAGACCCAACATCTTCAAATGAGCACTTCGCTCCACCTTAGCCCAAGGGGAGCTCTCCAAATCGTTACTCAACAGATAGTCAACAGGCATGGCTGGCCTCACATCTACTTTAAGATTACCAGAGACCCCCCACTCAAAAGGATCCTGAGCCACATTGCATTGGCTCTCTGTGTTGTCAGCGGCAACTACTGGGTAAAATGCATCGGGGACCACATGCTCTTCAGACACCAGCCGATAACTGACAGCTGTCACACTGGCTCCGGTGTCTCTAAGAGCCTCCACTCTATGGCCATTGATGGTCACCCACTGCCTGTACTTTTCAGTGTTATCAAGCAGCTGGATCCTGGGGACCACCTCTATGGGACCTCACCTACCTTGGGCACCCATCTCCTCCCCCAGGGCTACACTAGCTATCTGCTGGGGTGGTGAACCAGTGAGTGCTGCTTTATCTCTCTATGGGCACTGGGGATCATTGTACCAGTGGCCCACCTCACCACATGTAAAACATTTCATGGGTCCCCTATGAACAGGTTTAACTGTTGGGCCCCTGACTTCTTCTCTGGGGGAGGCTGGGAGCCTTTCCATTGGTTCCCTTGGGAATTACTTTGGGGCCCTTTCTGTAACTAACTCTGTTTACCTTTGTCTCCCCCACTCTTCTGCTGGGGACCCTGTCCACCTTTGGCGAAGTCTCCCACATGACCCTTGAGGACCCGGGCACTCACCCAGCGGTCTGCCTCCTCAGCAAGCTTCCTAGGGTTAGTCAGCTTGCTATCAATAAGGTGCTGGTGTAGCACTTGGAAACAATTACTAGACAAGTGCTCCCATGCCAACAAATCATAGAACCCCTGATAATCATTCACTTTGCTACCCTTCACCCAACCGTCCAATGCTCTGCAAAAAAAGTCACATATTCTACCCAAGTGCTAGACTCCAGTTTCTTACAATTCCTAAACTTTTGTCTGTAAAGCTCAGGGGTCAACCCATACCTGGTCATTAAGGCTCCCTTCATTTGTACATAAGAATTCTGATCCTCAGAAGGTAATTCTAATAAGGTTTCCCATCCATCACTGAGGAACCGCCCCCACAACCCCGCTCCCCAATCCTTCTCAGGGACCCGGTGGGAGGTCATAGCTACCTCATAGACCTTAAACCATTGCCCAATATCTTCACCCTTATGAAATTCCTTAATGACATCCTTGGGAATAATCACTCTTGTTTCTACAGGCACGGAATGTACGCTGCCACTAGAGGGTGTAATTTCTAAGCTCTTAGCCTTGGGATCCAATTCCCTAAACATTCTCTCATGCTCTAAATGCATTCTTTTTTCCTCCAATGCCAACTTCTTATTTTCTAACTCCATCTGACCACCTAGTTTGAGCTTGGCTAGCTCCATCTTATGCATTCTATCTCTCTCCCTGTCCTGAAACTCTCTTGGGGACAGATCCTTTGAAGAAACACTGATGCCTGCTCTGGAAGACACTTTCCTCCCATCCAGGCCCACTGGCCCCTCTGGCTGCCCAACTAAATTCTCTTCCTCCTCCCCTAGTCTCTTCATAATGCTAACTGGCATTCCTAAATTCTACCCAGGCCTTCAGCGCCTTCTGGTATTCCTCTTTCTTGGTGAGGCCTTTCATAGAGACTTTAAATGTCCTGCAAGCAGCTTTGAGGTAAAGCACGGTGTAAGTGTCAGTCCTATCTTCTTCGAAATCAATGTCAACAGATCCAATGGATGCTTCTTTGCTCATGGTGAAAAACAGTTGGCAGTTATCAAAAAGCAAAAAGAAGTTCAAAGGAAAATTCTACCAAAAAGTATGTGGTCACGTTATGGTCTGCACTCACTAGTAGTGTACACAAATCACTGTATATGTGTCAAAAATACAAGTCCAAATCCTCACCACTGAACACCAATGTTAGAACTGAGGGTCTCTAGTTGGCAGAGGTAGGTACATTTGACCAAATAGGGACCCTTGCTTCTAGTCAGGGTAAGGGGCTACACTTCTAAATTAACCCCTGCTCACCTCCTTGGTAGCTTGGCACGAGAAGACAGGCTTATCTCAGAGGCAGTGTGCAAAGCATTTGTGAACACATACAGTAATACAGTGAAGACACCACAAATTGATACCACACCTGTTTAGAAAAATAGGTTATCTTTACTAGACTTAATACAAGACCAAACGTCAAGAATCCACAATACTGTAATCAAAAATAGACTTTAAAATGGTAGAAATAGCTTTGTTCAATTTAGATGGTAAATGCAACACTTTACTCTCAAACTACCTTAGATGAGTCACGCAAAACAATCAAAAGGGTCACAGAGAAGTTGATGTGCCATTCCTTGATGCGATTTCCGTCCACCACCTGACAAGTGGAGGCCGCCTGGGACCTTCCTCCCCCTTCAGGCCCAGATAGTTTTATTCATCCCTATCTTATGGAGCGGCATCCACTCATGGTGATCTATCACTCAAACTAAAAGTAAAGGATCCACATTAGGAACAGACAAACCTGACAGGGCAACAGGTTTATCCTTCTGGTAGAAAAGTAGAAAATGTTTTATTGTTAGATTAATTAAACGCTTTAAAGTGCATTGAAATAATCAGGGTGATTATAATTGAACATGAATTTAGTTAAGACAGAGCTGATAATACTTTTCTGAAAATAACTTCAGTTGAGTATAGCTGTATGTTTATTTAAGAAGCCATAGGTTTAGGATTTGAGCATTTATGTGGAATTGCAACTAGGGTTCAAAAGGATTTTCAGTATAAAAAAGGCTAGTGATATCTGTGCAGATAGGAAAGAGAAGAGTGTATATCTTTCTGAGTTCCTCTCACCATTTACTCAGAACTAGCAACACAAAATACATCTGCAACAGTAATATTTGAGGTTTTTCGTACAAGCTAAGCTATTAGAGAACATATGCAAAATAACAGTAGCATATATCGCACAGTGGTAATAGAATATAGGAAGAAAGTAAATACTATGGGCATAACAAGGGGTTACTGATAAATTCTTTTCCTACTGAATCTCTGCGAACTAAAAATACAATATAAAATGTCAGACATGATGAGAGTTATACAGTGGCATTGCATGTATGTTTGCCAAGGGGGGCTGTCCTATGCGGGCATGCCGCAGACTGTTGAGGCAAGAATGTGCACCTACCTCTCTGTCTCAGCCAGCTAACTGCATGCTATTTGTACAGTTTTGCTGAAAAGTGGGACGTTGGACCTATGGTAACATTTTGAAAAGCAAAATTGTAATTGTAGGATGACTGAGTTGCTAAAGAAATCCCATTGTTTAGTGCTGATTGTTAGAAGGTGGTTCTGACCATTTGAGCCTCCCGGATTTTTCGCTTTTTGAACACCTAATTGTTGAGCTTTTACTGTAGGAGAGCCTCATAGATTAGAACTCACCCACAGTGAATTCATGATGACAGAGACTGCATGCGGATTTTACCGGTGTCCCCCTCATGAGGGTAGGCCGCTGCACTGCAGCTGGAGTAAGGGGCACCGGGCTGGTTACATGCGAACACGTGTGTACATGCGTGTGCACACATGTACGGGCTGCGCGGGGGGATATGCCTGGTGTGCACAGCCCAGGAGCAGGTACAGATAGAATGGTGTGGCAGGAATTATGCAGAGTTGGGTGGTAACATTAAATAGGCTTTATACTATGGGAAGACACATGTAAGTGAAAGTTAGTATGCTTTACTGTTTTCTTTGAAGGAATACTCCATTATTCTCCTATGAAAATAGGGGGCTACATGGGGTAGTTTCACTTCCCCAGGGCCTACAAATTCCAGACACACACCAACGTACACTGTAGGTTGAGTGAGAAGAAGCATTCTGCTGAGTCCAAAGCCATATCTGTACTGCTTATGGGTCATCCAGAAATGTCATATTCCTCTGACTCAGCTCATAACCAGAGCATGGCTGGATCTGACCTTGCCAGGCTGGATTATTGACCTTCCTCCCCAGGCTGTAGCATCAGAGGCCTAGCTCTTCACTGCAAGCATTCCAAGGGCGAAGGTCTCCTCTCCAAGAGGGAGAGATGGTGGGTGGAGCTGGAGGTTATCCATCAGCAGCTGTCACCTGGTGCCAGGCACCAATCTGCTCTGGAGAGAAGGTATAAAGGGGGGGGTGGGGTGGGGGGGGCAGGACTTTTCATAGACCATGTGGCATGAGAACCCTGGACAATGCCATTTTGAACTATCCCTGAGGCCTGGGCAGGAAGGAGGTGGCAGGGGCAGATAGGTGATGTGTCACTGCCGGATAGGGCAGAGGACCCTTCCTGCCAGCCCCCTCCAAATTCTTTTAAAAGGTATTGGACAGGAGGAGGAGCTCTCTCTGGGGTGTGTTCTGCTGAGGAAGACTGGTGCTAGAGCCTGGCGCCATCAGCAGTTGGAAGGAAGAACCCCCTGACCGTCCCAGAACCCTCAATTGCGCCAAAAGGGAAGTCCAGGGCCAGTGAGCAGAAGCCTGGATCGCCGCGCAAGAAGAAGAGAGGCCCAGGAGAAGAGCCAGGTAAAAGGCTGGCGCAGGTAGCAAGTGAAGACAGTTGCCTGATGAGTTCACCCTCTTGGAGGCCAGGAGGGTGAAAGAAAGTGCTCCAGATGGTGAGAGCTGGTCTTCTGGAGCAAGAAAGGGCCTACATGGTGAAAATCGGCCACCTGAGGGCCAAGATTCACCCCCCAGAAGGTAGGCGGCCTTTGACCTCTAATTGGACCGACAACGAAGCGCATGGGGATCTGCCGCCGGTCTCAAATATGCTCCCGGGGTGGGTCAGGTCCCGGGGGCTGCCCCCAGAAGAAGAAAAGTCAGGGAGCGCTGTCGCGCTGCCCGTGAAATTGCCCAGGAGGATTGTCAGGAGCCCACCCTAGCCCCCGAAGACATTGCAGGAGAGGGAGAGCTGTTGCGCCCCCCCTCAAAGAGAGCTCTGGGGACAGGGACCCCCAACTCCAGGCCTCGGGACCCTCAACTTCAGGCCCTGGTGATGGTGGTGAGGAGTGCGTGCCGTAGCACCCTTCCCCCTTCATGGAGGAAGACGAGCCGGGGAGCGTGAAGAATTTCCAGGGGGCCGTGACCCCCAACTCCGGGCCCTGAAGCCAGGAAGACAAGTGGGGCACTAACATCGCGCGCCCCACCAAAGAAGGTCTGGGGTCCTGGGACCCAAACTCCGGGCCCCGAAGAATAGGAGGAAGTCAGGGAGCGTCGTCGCACTCCCCGTGAAGATGACCCAAACTCCGTGCCCCGGTGTGCGGACCAAGGGGGGAGTGCAGCTGCACTCCTCCACAGACGCGGGAAGGTGAGGAGGAAGAATCAGCCTCCGTGTCTGCCCGCCGAAGCGGAAAGACCAAAATGGACACTCCGGCACTCACGGCCGCACATGAGGGTGTGGGCCAGATGGGGAGCCAGCAGGAGGAGCAAGGAACCTCACCTGTGGAGACAAGGGGTACGCACCAAAGAAGGTCTGGGGTCCTGGGACCCAAACTCCGGGCCCGAAGAATAGGAGGAAGTCAGGGAGCGTCGTCGCACTCCCCGTGAAGATGACCCAAACTCCGTGCCCCGGTGTGCGGACAGAGGGGGGAGTGCAGCTGCACTCCTCTACAGACGCAGGAAGGTGGGGAGGAAGAATCAGCCTCCATGTCTGCCCGCCGGAGCGGAAAGACCAAAATGGACACTCCGGCACTCATGGCCGCACATGAGGGTGCGGGCCAGATGGAGAGCTGGCAGGAGGAGCAAGGAACCTCACCTGTGGAGACAAGGGGTACGCAGACTCCCACAGCACGACGTGAGGATAGTCGCTCCCTAAGTCTCTGGGGGACTTGCCAGAAATAACCCCTCAAGGGCTCAGCCATGCGCCAACAGCATCCTGAGGCTGGAACTTTTGATCTTTCTCTGGGGTGCGTTTGGGACTGCACCAAGAGGTGAAGGGCTGAACTGGGGATGTCTGGAGAAGGGCATCCCCTGGAGGTGAAAGGTGCAATTGCATGAGAAGTGCTCTGAATGGGACTGGGCCCAAAGACATTCGTTCACTCGTGTCCCAATGCCCCCGGTAGGGCTCTCCGCTCCTCCAACAAAAATCTGCTGGTTGTCCCCCGAGTATCCAAGAGCAGATGGGGCGGAAGGGCCTTCCGCTTCCTCGCACCCAGACTCTGGAACACGCTCCCTGATGACCTTAAGGGCCTTGCTTCCCATGCCCTTTTCCGCAAAGCACTCAAGACCTGGCTCTTTCAAGAAGCATACCTGTAACCTGCCCCTTGCCCTCCTCTGATCAGACAGCTGTACCATCTCTCAGCACCTTGATGCCTATGGATTTAGTTGTGCTCTATAAATCCAAATTTCATTCATTCATTAATTCATCTACCTGATGTTATTTTGTTTGATGTGAATTCATAAGCAACTTGGGGTTATGCGCTGGACATTCCTGCTAGGTTGTCTGGCTGTATATGCTTAATCCAGTGATTATAACTGTGATGTCTTATAGGGGCTTTAATTGCAGTGAAATATAACTGTTATCAGCTAAGATAAATAGTGTCATTTTAAATGATGCCTAATCATTTATTCTTGCTGCTGCATTTGGTGAAGAACAACCCAGACTGTTTGCCACTAAGATGTAGAGGTGTATACTGTATGGTCAGTATGAGATGTTTAGTCATGGTTATGTGTCACTATGGCAGTTCTGCCCATTTTACATGCTTGTTGAGATAATGGGGTGGGTCGCCCCTGGAATGGAGCCAGTGGGCAAGGCCCTCCCTCCAGGTTATGTTCAACCGACTGCATTAGGGGGCAAGATGATGTGCATACATGGGAGTTGTGGTACTAGACCCCACACCCTCTGCGGGAGGGGTGGAAATGTGATACATTTGCATGAAGCAAGTCCAACAGCTTATGTATATTTGTAAATTGTTGCATACTATTGAGTAGTGTGTGTGTTTAATAAATGTACTCTTTCTTTTATAAAGCAAAGTACAGACTAAACAATCAATTATTGAGTGTTATTTCTGCGTACTGGTAGATGGCGATTATTAGCCCACACCACCTCCCTTGAGTAAGCCTTAGACTTCTCTGCAACGCTACCCTCTGAGAGTCAAGCCCTAAAATGGGGTGTCAGGTTCCAGTGAAGGACAAATGTACTCATGTTATTTGTGCCTCTTTTTCCAACACTGATACATTCACGTAATAGGGATACATAATAATCATTCACTCCACTGACCACCCATCTCTACAAACTGAATCAGACTGCTGTCTGTTGTTGTATGCAGACTTTTGGTGGGTGAGCATGTGTATGCTTTACTAGCTGAGACGCGTGCAAGAGCTCCTTCAAGCGGCATGTTCCACTGTGCTTGTTTAAGTGAATGTGGATTGGGTCAGTTAGCAGTTTCTCATTGGTGCTCTGTAAGAGTTACATGGTCAGGCACAGTTTTCCAGGACTTAATAAATTCAGTTACCAGAATCTGCAGTGTTGGATCTTTCTTTTCAATTTAATCAATCAATCAATCAATCAATCAATCAATCATGGCATTTATATAGCGCACTACTCACCCTGAGTGTCTCAAGGCGCTAGGGGAGGGGAGGTGACCGCCTTCCTGGTCTCGGTGGGGATCCACAGAAGATCTTACGTAGCATGCGCAGGATGTTGAAGCACGACGAGGAGACAGTGTTGACTTGTCTGGTCATGGAGAGGGAGGAGTCCAGGATGAAGCCCAGGTTGCGTGCGTGGTCTGTTGGTTTGGGTGCGCTGCCTAGGGCGGGGGGCCACCAGGAGTCGTCCCAGGCGGAGGGTGAAGATCCCAGGATGAGGACTTCCGTCTTGTCCGAGTTCAGTTTCAGGCGGCTGTTCTTCATCCATTCGGCTACCTCTTTCATCCCTTCGTGAAGGTTGGCTCTGGCGGTGGTGGGGTCGTTGGTGAGGGAGAGGATCAGCTGGGTGTCGTTGGCGTAGGAGATGTTGTTGAGGTTGTGCTGGCGTGCGATGTTTGCGAGGGGGCTCATGTAGACGTTGAAGAGGGTTGGACTGAGCGAGGAGCCTTGAGGAACGCCGCAGATGACTTTGGTGTCTTCCGATCTGAACGGAGGGAGGCGGACTCTCTGTGTCCTTCGGGAGAGGAAGTAGATGATCCACTCTAGTGCCTTCTCCTGGATTCCGACGTTGCTGAGGCGCTGCACTGGTGTACGGTGGCAGACAGTGTCGAAGGCCGCGGAGAGGTCTAGGAGGATGAGGGCTGCTGTTTCCCCGTTGTCGAGCAGGGCTCGGATGTCATCGGTTGCTGCGATCAGGGCAGTCTTCCAGCTCTCCGGGAAGGTGGCAGTGTCGAAGGAGGTGTTGATGATGTCCCCCAGGTGGGGTGCGATGACAGCGTCGGCCTTGTTGAAGACGTGGTGAGGGCAGGGGTCGGTCGGAGATCCGGAGTGGATGGAGTTCATCGTGAGGACGGTGTCTTCGGTGCTGATCGGGGTCCAGGCGCGGAGGGTGGTGGTGGGGGGCGGTGGTTCGGTCGTGGCATGCGTCGGTTGAGTGCTGAAGCTGTTGTGTATGTCAGCGATCTTGTTGTGGAAGTAGGCGGCAAGGGAGTTGCAGAGGTCTTGCGAAGGGGTGATGTTGTTGTTTCCGGCGTTGGGGTTGGAGAGCTCTTTAACGATGTTGAAAAGTTCCTTGCTGTTGTGTGTGTTGTTGTCCAGTCGTTCCTTGAATGCAGTTTTCTTGGTGGCGTGGATCAGTTGGTGGTGTTTTTGGGTGGCGAGCTTGAGGGCAGTCATGTTGTCCGGTGTTGGGTCTCTGCGCCAGGCTCTCTCGAGGGCTCGGCAGTTCTTCTTGGAGCTCTTGAGTTCGTCGGTGAACCATGGGGCTCTCTTGCTGCCCGGTCTGCTGGGCGGGGTCCTCAGGGGGGCGAGGTCGTCTGCGCAGTCGCTGATCCACTTCGTGAGGTTGGTGGCCGCTTGGCTGGGGTTCGTTGTGCTGGTGGGTGGGTTCTTGCTCAGGGAAGTCGCGAGCCGGTCAGTTGTGATCTTGTTCCAGCTTCTGCGTGCAACCTGTTGCTGGTGGTGGTGGTTCGTGGTCCTTCTGAAACTGAAGTGGACGCAGCTGTGGTCCGTCCAGTGGAGTCCGGTGGCGTGGCTGAAGGCGATGTCCTTGCTGAAAGAGAAGACGGGGTCGAGTGTGTGTCCGGCGTAGTGGGTGGGGGTGGTCACCAGCTGCTTGAGTCTGAGGTTTGCTAGGTTGTCCAGCAGGGTGGTGGTGTTGCGGTCGTTGTTGTTCTCCAGGTGGAAGTTGAGGTCCCCGAGGAGGATGTAGTCAGCGGAGGGGAGGGCGTGCGGGCTGACGAAGTCGGCAATGTCCTCGCTGAATTGTGTGCATGGTCCCGGGGGTCTGTGGATGAGGGTGCCTCTGAGGGAGGTCTTGGGGTTGATGTGGACCTGGAAGTGCAGGTGCTCGGCGGGTGCGAGGGTGTCGTCGGTGTTCGTCGTGATGCGGATGGTGTTCCTGTGGATGATGGCGATGCCTCCTCCAGTCTGGTTGATGCGGTCCCTCCGGATGATCTTGTAGTTGTCTGGGATGGCGATGGCGATGTTGGGCGCTGAGGAGGCGTTCATCCAGGTTTCAGTGAGGAAGGCGACGTCTGGTGATGTTGTGTCGAGCAGGTTCCAGAGCTCGACGGCGTGTCTGTGGACGGAGCGGGTGTTGAATAGGATGCATTTCAGGTGGTTGCTGCTGTTGCTCGTCTTGGTCTTGGTCGGTGCAGGAGTAGTGCAGGTCCGGATGCAGGTGAACTTGCAGGAGTGGCAGCAGAAGGGTCCGTGAGTGTGTCTCGGGGTGGCTCGATAGCATCCCGGGATTCGGCCGGCGTTGAGTGCGTAGAGTTCAGTGGCGTCGTAGGTCCGGCGGGTGGGCTGGGATCTGCGGGGGCCAGGGGTCCTGGCACTGGGCGCGGTCCAGGCACGGACGGGTGCAGACGGGCTTACCTTTGGCGCACCTTCGGCGCTCAATCGGCGCTCCCGCTGCACGCGTCCGCTGCGCGGTCGCTCTGGGGGCGTCATTAGAGTCGAGCCTGGAGGGCGGGTCAGCTGGGTGGCGGGAGCGGGGCGTCCAATGTGCAGGGGGGGCGGGGTCGGCGGCGGAGGTCTGTGGCGGGAAGGGGCTCACAGGGCGTCTCTGCGGCGACTGGGTCGTCCGGCGGAGGAGACCCAAGCAGGAAGGGAGAAGGAAAGCGAGGAGGCAGCAGGGGGAAGAACGAGGTAGGCAGCAGCGGGGCAGCAGGAGGGGAGAAGTGCCGAGGGCAGCAGCGAGGCGGCGGAGCAAGGCACAGGAAAACGAGGAGGCAGCAGGGGGAAGAACGAGGAAGGCAGAAGCGGAGCAAGGCACAGGCAGGCGGCAGGCAGGATCGAGGCTCAGGCAGGCGGCAGGCAGGAGCGAGGCTCAGGCAGGCGGCAGGCGGCAGGCGGCAGGCAGGAGCAGCTGAGTGGGGGCGACCTCGCCTTGGAGAAGGCTCAGCTGTCGCGACGAGGATAGAATCTGAACCCACACTTGCAAAGCACAATGGATTAGGTTCAGGGGTGAAGTGAATATTGTTTTCTGACAAGTTGGCTTGCGAGGAGATGGACATGAAGGTGGCTAGACAAAGAGTGACATCAAAGCAAGAGATGAGTTCAGTGTGCACCAAACGGCTATGTGTAGAACCGGGTGCTATGGGTGAGGTCAAACATCCTAGGCTAGTGAAGAAAGGTAGGTCGAAATTTTAATTTGGCTGTGAAAATGGTTAGAGTGTCTAAAGCTGCAGATGGAGGATGGCTGGTGGGGGAGTTAAAGAAATATACTTTTTGTGATAAAAGGAGGAGTGCGAGAGGGCAGGGATATTAAGGTTGTGTGTCTGCACACCCTGTCATGCCTGGTACTGATGTCTGTGGTGATTTTCTTCACGTGTGTAATATTCTAGTCCAAAATGCTCTGGTGAAAGAGACTGAGGCACGGTTGGTTGATGAAATGTTGTTTAACAGTCAGAGTGATGAATCGAGTTCTTCGGTGGAGGGTTGCAACAGCTTGGATGGTCTTTCGGGAGGGTTTCTAAGCTCTAATGGTAGTAAAGGTGTCCTCTCAGTGGCGATGATGGGGTAGTCCCTTTGAGCTCAAAGTCAACCCGACTTAAAGGGGCGCCAATAAATCTCGGTGTTTTTTATTTGTTAATAAGGTTTTCCTTTTGTACATTTTACAGTTTCCTTATGAGAATTGAAGGAGTAGTGTTGTATGTGGACTTCTGGTGGGTATACATGGAGAGTGTTTAGCCGGTGAGACAGGAGTGTGAGAGCTCCCTGGACCACCATGATCCACTGTGTTTGCATTGCTTGACTGAGCATCAGGGCCAGACTGGGAACCAAAACCGGCCCTGGCAAAGTGCTTGGCCGGTCCCCCGGGGGTTGGGGGTGCGGCCAAGCTGTATGCCAGGGCCGGTTTCGGACGATTTTGTTACAGGGGCGATACTGCAGCTATGCTGCAAA
Source organism: Lissotriton vulgaris (assembly GCF_964263255.1). NCBI lineage: Eukaryota > Metazoa > Chordata > Amphibia > Caudata > Salamandridae > Lissotriton > Lissotriton vulgaris. Next base: position 997,674,595 of record NC_141695.1, on the reverse strand, counting down.
AACAGCCCTGTAACAATCTGTCCCCCAGCGTCCACTCTGGCGCCCCCACATGGAAATGCCCTGGTGCCCGGTACAGTCCGACCCTGCTAAGCATGGATGTTCCAACAGTGCATCTAGCAGCTTCTCAGTGGTGTTCTGTCAGAGGTACTGTACACACTCAGACTATGGTCTTCAGTGCTCAATAGTTACAAGAACCTGCTGTGGTGGATCTGTTTTCTTTAAATTTAACAGACAAAGCCGGACGAGGAAACGTCACTTTTATTTTGACTGTTCTAGCTTGTATTCGAGAACTTTCAAATATTTTAGGAGACACAATCAGGTTGGTGGGAACAGGTTCTCCAGTAACAGTAATATCGCCCCTGGCAGTAACCGCTTTAAAATCACGTTGTTTCCAGTTAAGGAAAAGAGCAAAACATTTCTTTAATTGGTATTTTAGAGTACCTACGTCAGCAAGCTACTGCACCAGTGGTTTGTGAAATACAACACCATGCAAGCGGGCGACGCCTGCCGCTTTAAGAGTAAGGCTTTGTTAGGCCAAGGCTCGCTATTCCTGTTTTTCCAGGTAGAGTAAATCGATCCGAAACCTGATATACCACTTGCGTGCACGGATTAGCTGCAGGTATGTCAGAACCCAGACACTGCTGGATCCTCCCCTTTGTGACTGGAGTTAGCAAAGGTTGCTGATTTCGTTCTTCGTGAAAACGTGGTAAATAAAACACTAAAAACAGGTTTCCATGCTCAGTCGTAAGGGAATTGTTTAGTCTCATCGATCAAAACCACTGAAATCACTGGAGTGCAAAGTAAATCTGCAAGTGTGTTTCCTGCTTCCCATTGCTCTGCCTGGGCAAGACAGCAATGAAAAGTTCAAATCTGCAAGGTGCCCAGAGACCCAAAACCTAAATGCCGGCCTCAGCAACGAAGCGCTATAAGGAGCATTTCAGGAGCGCTTTAGCTAGCCAGAATCCGCGCAGCCTGATTTAATGGTCTGCTGTAAGCTCACATCTTCCATACCATGCAAAACACTTATACGGCGTGGGTCGTATTTATAATTACTGGCACATCCCTGCAAATTAGCAGGGATGCGCCAGTAATTGTGCGCCATGCCTCCGCCACCCATGATGCGCCGCATTTACAATGCGGCGCACCATGGGGCGAAAACGGCACAGATGCATCTGTGCCGTAAAGGTGTCGCATTGCTGGAGTTGCGTTGCATGCGTGATGCAGCTCCAGATATGCTCTGGGGGGCCCATTCTACTAATGCTGCGTCAAGCCTTACGCCTGCTTCAAGCAGGCGCAGGGTTTTGACGTAGCATTTGCCTAAAAGTGACTGAGTGAAATCTTGTAGATTTCACTCAGCCACTTTTAGGAGGCGTTCCTGCCCCGGAACGCCCCCCCCTCCTTGCACCGGAACGCCTCCTTAAGGCGCAGGGTTTTACAACGTGACGCATCTCGCAGATGCGTCACGTCGTAAATAGCCCGCACCATGGCGCTTCTTTTACGCCGCCGCTGTGTCACAAAAGTGACGCAACAGCGACGCAAAAGAGGTGCAAGGGGCTTGTAAATCTGCCCCCGTGTCTTTACATGTTTAAAACAGCCCCAATTTGCAAACGTGAAACATTAGCATTCTAATTCACTAATTGGGGGGGAGGCACTTTTATTTTGGTGCTCAGTCCTACATTCTGTCAGACCAGGGGCTGCTCCTACGCTACGGAGGTGCGTAGCTTCACTGGGATTAAGCAGTGAGAAACATAAAATGATAATAACTTATCCCGCGCCCGCGACCCCTGTTCCCGCACTGCCACCTGCGAGCCATGCAATCTGCTGCTAATGTCTATCACAGTCCGACCCTAGAGAGGACAGCTTGATGTAGTCTTCACAGTTCATGTTTGGAGATACCCGCCCCCTGCCACCAAGGCTATTTCAATCGCGCTGAGACCTCGCGCGCTAGCCAGATCTTTTAGACGCTTCCTGAGGCACAGCCGAGAAAGCTAGGAGTGTGTCACAAATTTTTAAAAATTGACTGCTAATTTTTTTAAAGTGCTCGCTTTAATAATTGTATTATATTGTATTCTTGTGTCATCCCTGTACTTGCCCCACGCAGTGCTTCTCTCTTCCGCACTGCTACCGCAAACCTAGGCGCCATACTTGGACCAGTTGGGGGTGACGGTCTAGTTGTTTGGAGATACCCGCCCCCTCTCTCCCCTATATATGACTACCATCAGTCGTCCGCGCTGCGGGCGGGCGCAGCGGTTGTGCCGGCGGCGCGCCGAAGACGTGCCAAAGGCAAGCCCATCTGCGCCCGTCATCGCCACGACATCGCCTCTCGCCAGGACTCCTGGTTGAGTTCTACCAGACTCCCCTGTCTACGAGAGAGAGGTACTTCTATCCTTGAACTTAGGGGGGGGGGGAGGTGTACAAGACTGCCAAAGCAGCTGGGGGACACTTGCTTGAATTGTACCACCTGCCAGTTTACAGCCCCCGCACCTGGCCGAGTGAGACAAGACAGAAAATTAGAAAATCAGGCATTGATTACGGTCCTCCAGCTAAATGTTAGATCACTTGCCAAACACTACCTAGAAGTACAGACGCTCATTGCTGAGGAATCTCCTGAGGTGTTTTTCATATGTGAAACATGGTTACGAGATGATGATATGACAGGGATAATTAATCTCACTATTCTGGCAGGATACTTAATAGAGACACTAAATAGGGACTCTAGAGGCGGTGATATTACGGTAATCTACAAAGCTCAATACCCCTGCTCCTTCATTAAGGAAGAGATATGTGGAGGTGAATGTGCACGTTTTAAGATTACTATCAGTGCACACTTCACACTCTCAGGATTAGACATCTACAGCCCACCAGGGCCTGCCTCAAAGTTCATCCAAGCTATGTTAGATACAGCCAACTCGCTTGTGGTAGGATCGGCTAATTTCACAATTCATGGGGACCTGAATCTGCATTTTGATCAGACCCAGGATCCTACTATCCATAGTCTACTGGCGGACCTAGCAGCGTTACAGTTAGACCCGCTGGTGAGAGGTGCTACGCACCTTGCTGGTCATACCCTAGACCCAGTGTTCTCTAACATCCCAGAAATGACCTTAGCTATACCGAAACCTATGGGCTGGACTGACCACTCTCTGATAAGAGCCAGCCTGGAGATTTCGGTGCCTTTCAGGGTGGAGGAGGTGAGCAGGGTCCTGAAAAGACCTTGGCATAAGCTCAAACTAAAGGACTTCCACGCTTTCCTTGGAGGGCTCTCCCTGGAAGACATGGTAGATCCGGACATGGCGTACACTGCCTTTTGTGAGTGGATTACAGAAGGCTTGGACGCCTGTATGCCGATGAAATGGACAAAGGGGCGTAGGTCCACTTCCAATCCATGGTACGGCGACGCTCTGAGAGCATTGAGGAAGGAATGCAAGAAAGCCGAGCGGTCATGGAGGAGAGACTACAAAGAGGGGAATAAAGCTATTTACCTGGCGAAAATAAATCTCTATCACAAAGCAATCTGCTCTGCTCGGGCCTCATTTTACGCGGAGGAAATACAAACTAGCTCTAACACTACGAAATGTATCTTTAGAATTTTTCAGGAACTAAAGAACCCCAGAACTGGAGTATCTAAATTATCTTCGACACAGCAGTGTGAGGAATTAGCCACTTTCTTTATTGAAAAAGTGCAAAAGATCTATAAGACCTTTCCACAGCATCTACCAGGCCCTCAAGTCTCCGCAGAGGTTAGGGCGGTTGGCCCCATCTTGAAAGTCATTCCAGAGATCTCTGATGATGAGCTAGTTAAACTATGTAGGAAGGTGAAATCTGGCTCCCCAGCGGACCATATGAGGCCGGCTCAATTTATGGAGTCCCTGGTGCACTTCCAACAGCTGCGTGGCGATATAATTAACCTATCCTTCTCCTCTGCTAAAGTACCAAGAGCTTGGAAACAGGCTTGGGTCTCCCCCATCATTAAGAAGCCCCCTCTGGATCCATCTAAGCCAGAAAATTTTAGACCCATTTCCCTTCTCCCATGGGCGGCCAAGATTGCGGAGGCCCATGTGAATGATGTGCTATCCCGCTATTTGAGCCACAATGACATCCTGGATCCGTCTCAGAACGGGTTCAGGCCGGGTCACATCACTGAGTCCGCCCTACTTGCCACAGCTGAACATCTTAGGATGATTCTTTACGCTGGTCGGAGTGCAGCACTGATTCTGCTAGATCTCAGTGCTGCCTTTGACACGGTATCTCATGGCATTCTCCTGTCCTGGCTGGAGGCAATAGGGATCACGGGATCCGCCCTAGAGTGGTTTCGATCATTCCTTGAAGAGAGATCCTTTTGGGTTTTGGCACCACCGTACATCTCTAAGCCTTACCTTATCGGTCAGGGGGTCCCACAAGGCTCTGCACTTAGTCCATCTTTGTTCAATCTTTACGTGCAACCTCTGGACGATGTAGCAAAAAAGTGGGGCCTTACACTGGTATCATATGCGGATGATACCCAGCTGGTCATCACTCTATCTGAAGGCCCATCTGCTTCGGCTACTAGGTTTAGAGATGGAATGACAGCTGTTGCCCAGTGGATGACAGACAATTGCCTGCAGCTCAATACCAGCAAAACAGAGGTTTTGCTGGCAGTGAAGAGCACCGCCCTCTGGACTGAGCATTGGTGGCGGCATTGCTGGGCGAAATGCCAACACCAAAGGCCCTTGATAAGAACCTAGGAGTCTGGATGGACTCCTCACTAAACTTCCAGATCCACACCAAGAGAGTGGCAGCTACGTGTGTGGGCCTGATGAGAGGCTTTAAACCCATCCTGAAATATTTTTAACCAGCGGTACGTCAGCTCATCATACAAGCCATGGTCACCTCACGTTTGGACTACGCCAGCGTGTTTTTCCTGGGCGCTAATAAAGCTGAGATCCTGCGACTCCAAAGGGTTCAAAACATGGCCGTGAGAACCCTGATCGGTCTCCCGCTGTGGTGCCCGGTCAGAGCAACAATGGAAAAACTACATTGGCTCCCGATTGCATCTCGGATTCCGTTCAAAGCTCTGGTTATGGCGTTTAAGATTCTTAAAACCGAGAGTCCGGCCTTACTATGCCCTTTGTTGACCTGGTATGTTCCGGGGCGCAGCTTGCGCTCGCTGGGCCAATATCTGGTGAACGTGCCACGTATCAAACTATGCCGCATGGGTGGCCGCTCTTTTCGGGTTTTGGCGGCCAAACTGTGGAAATCCCTGCCGATCCACATTCGTGGCATGGAGAACATGTTGGTCTTCGGAAGGCCATTAAAACCTTTCTGTTTCCATCGTTATAGTTTTCTCCTGCTAATTTCTGGCTAGCCTCTGTTTTTTGTCTCTTGATCTGGTAGCGCCGGGACGCCTCTTTGCTGGGGCAGCTGTTGCGCTTAAAAAATCTCTTAACATAACATAACATGAGAAGCATAGTGTCTTTAGGTGATGCCTTCCAGCAGTTCGCAGTAGCACAAAGGAGACAGATAGAGCTGACAGTAACACAAACAGGTCTGGCTGGTGAGAAAAGTAGGTGAAATTTAAGGGAAAAGTTGTGGAGATTAGCAGGTGAGATTCAGAGACATTTGTAGTGCACCCATATACCAACAAGCATTTGCAATGCAATCGGTCTCGCATTTATGAAACTTGGAGCTATTTGCGCTGTAATCGGGTGGATGTATGGTGTTTCGAGTGGATTTATGTGTTTTGAATTGGAATTCTTAATTGTGGAATTGAGTGGTGTGCAGTGTATTTATGTATTGGAAATATGCAGTATAGTGAATAGATAGGGACAAGAGCTGTATAAAATAGATAAAAAGTAAGGTTGAGAGTGATAGGTAGTTTGTGCATGAAGTGGTGAATGAACTCTAGGTAGAGTAGTAGAAAGAGTGCATGATGCAGGGCAATTGAGTGCCGAGATGTGAGGCAATATACGCCCACCCTCTTTCTGAATGAAAAGGTAATGACACACTTCACCGACACATTTTAAGACAAAACAAAAACCTCACTGTGCTGCAGTAGCAATTAAATTCCCGTTTCATCTGAAATGATTTTAGCCACTGCTGACCTTTTAGCCAATGCCTCTTTCCAAAACCAAGAGCACTGAGACTGTACTTGCAATGTTAATGGTAAAACTACAGTAAGCTTTGTGCCAGGGCTGACAGAAAGCGATAATTATAACGCAGCCTTTTGGCAGCTGTGCACTTCTGCGACGTCAATTACACACATTTCTTGTGCATGAAACCTTTTGATTTATACATAAACAAAAAAGTGTCCTGTGACTGTTTTTAGAGTCAATATCACAACATTACAAACACCGAATTGTGTTTATCACTTTGTGTAATAATTACCTTTGTCAAAGGCCATGTGTCTTACCTCAGTCAGAGCAGCTGTTAACAGGATTGATAAGGGAAATGAAAGCTTTAGATGGCGCTAATAGCTTTGTTCATAAAGTATTGTTTGTAAGAATTATCAGGCAAGTCGTGTTGACCCATCGCAGCAGGGACCAGGGCATACATGCAATATTTGCGCAGTTTACTGCCGTCCACGAGATAGCTTGCGGATGGGCTTCACAAACTCTGAGATATACTCTCGTCCTGACCCGGTGAACCCTACAAGGCCTTCAGAGGTACCCGAAGGCATGCTTGGGCTTTCAATGACACCACAAAGAATCTCATGACATTGTGAGGCCTCCCTGCACAGGTACTTTCAGTTTACTTTTGCTTGCATATAAATAGTAAGCGCTTGGAAGGCCTCTGTATTTGACTGTCTGGTTTATGGTGTGTATTTGTCATCTGTAAAACAAAAGGAAGGATACATCAATGATTCAAAACTTGCCTGGTGGTTTATGCATGAGACAGCAGAGTGAACATGAAGGTTCATTATTTACTTGGTCTGAAAACAACACAAATAATACAAACGGAGCCTGTCTTTATGTACACGAAACTGCTTAAGAAGTAACTGAAATTTACATTTTGCAATAATTATAATTTCATGATGTTTATCCTTCCAGTCCGTCATACAACGTGCATTAAAACAACTGCATGATTCTCGAAATCGAGGTGTGCCACTTGAGAGTTGTAGTTTGTGTTATCCTACAGGTGACAGAATAGTGCTTGGCCGTGGGACTCCATCGATAAATTCCTGCACAGGGGCACCCGCTGGAAGCTGCCCAGTAGCTACCTGCCTCAGTAGCCCAGACAAGGCCTTGCAGCGTAATAACAAAATACGGGAAGCAGCTGAGGGTAGTCCAAAGGTGAAAACATTTCTTCCTGCCAGTCATTGTATTAGTACCATGCTCCTACCTGTCCCAATACCATCTCGTCTCTATCAGACCTGTCCTCTCTCTTCTGCAATGGGCACTGTTGCAGCCACAAGCCCCTTGAAGAACATCTCCTATCCCTGCCACTGTGTCTGTGCCCCACCGCTACCTCTGACAGCGCCCCTCTCTCCACAGTAGCCTTCTCCCACTATCCCAGTGCCCGTCTCTCCACAGTGCCTTTCTCACATGTATCTCAGTGCCCCTCTGCTTACAGTCCCCTTCCCCTCTGTATCACAATGCCCCTCCCTGCAAAACACTTTCTCACTCCTGTTATAGTACCCCTTGACTCCCTCCCTCACTCTCAGAGCACCCCTCCCCACCATCGCTTTGTATTAAAGCATGCACTGGGCCCTGAGTATCCATACTTTGAGTTAGTGCGTGAGACCGCAAAGCCCCTCTCAGTCTTGGCCGCTCGAACCAGGAGGCTTTCCCATTTACCCCCTAACCAGAGAGAGGATACACAGTTAATTTCTCAGCTTTGACCTGGAGAATAATAGCATTGATTCAAAACGTGCTAACAGAGGAGCTAGACTGTGTTGGGCGCTCTGTATCTCCCCCCACCCCCACACGCCTGCTGAGATCTATCGCCCCACACCTTCTATTCACCTCCAAAGACCCATGTCCCGTAAACCCCTGCTGCATACTTGCAGCCATATGTCCCTGTTGGAGAGAGAGAGATCAGAGTTTTGTCTAGTGGAAGTTTTGGCTGTAGCACAGAGGGGTAATGTAGAACATGTACCATGCAGATGACAGAACTATATTATGTGGATAGCTCAGTGGGTTTCTGTTTTTTGTCACAGATGTCCTTTTGTTACACACTGATCATAAATTACAATCCTAATATAGCACAGGTGGCAGACTCAGTTTTGTGCTTTATTAGTTCAAAGTATGTGTGGAAGCCTGTCGGAATGGAGTTGAATGTCTGACTTCATTTGAAAATAGGTGGCAGTGGGATTTTGCGACTTATAGTCTGTGATAGAACTATTTGTTTGAAACATGTGGTTCTCCATCAAGGTTTAATCTCAATGGTATAACTCAGTGGTTCCCAAACTTTTTTGACCCGTGGCCCCCTTTCACATATTGGCCATTGGCCGCGGCTCCCCATTAATTTACTTTTTTAGCAGGTGGAGGGGGTTGTACGCCCAGCCTTGGGGGTACTTCAATTTTTCTCCCTGAAAATAATTGGGATGAAACCAATGAAGGTTTTATACTCATAGATGTAACAAAAATATATATATCAGTTTTTAAATATAAAACTTTTGTTGCTTAAGTAAGACAGAAACAATACTCTTAAGCACTGGAGTATGCATATGGATTTTTTAAAACTATTTTTTATTTTAAATAATTGCATCTAGCTAAAGATGTGGCACAACCTTGTTCAAAGGTAGCATGGAAAAAAATAAGATGCTACCCTAAATATTTGCTTTCCACTGATCACTTTCTCTTTCTCGAAAAATATACCAGAAAAACTAAAAGTTAACTCAAATTTTCCTTGATTAAACTGGTGTTGTTACAAATGCCCTGTGATCTGCCTTTCATCTTGGCTGCAGGAATTCGCAGTAGGCCTCGTGATTTCAGAAATCAGCTGTAAAAATGTATTCACGTTAAGAAGTTCACAGGTGACTAGAGATGTCACCAGTTAACTGTAATTAGGAAGTTAAGAGGCTGGCCTTAATAAAGGGATTGCAGGATGTTATATATTTTGAAGATTTATGGTGACTAAAGGACGTTTAAGGCAATTAAGCCGAGCACAGGAGTAATATAACCCTTGCACCTTGAAGTAAAAATTGGGATGGGCTGCAGGAGTCTTTCGTGCACAGGTGTTTGCAAAGGTGGGCCAGTGATACTCACTGCTGCTGTCCTAGCACTACTCTAATTCTGTGATGCTAATCCTTGGGGTGGCGCTATCTTGCACACACTCCTATCCCCTCGTCTTCCCTGCTTCCTGCTACTGATGCCTCCTTGAATTGCTAGGTTGAAAATTACTAAAAACACGCACAGCCCTTTTGAAAAGAGGCCCAAAGAAGCCCAAGCCCGACAATATCAAAAAGCCTTAGCACAGGTAGTATGCACTGGCAATGTACAGACACATTTCAGAAATACCTTCTGTACACTGCATGACCAATTAGCATGAATGTATTCTGCTAGAATACAGTAACTTACACAGGACGTTTAGGGCACAGAGTTATGGTATGCAGAACACATGTATTCACGTTACAGGGCAATGCAAAGAGATTACTGTGTGCACGTATTTTGTGCACTTTATGCACGTGGGAGAGCATAGTCACAGGATGACCAAATAATATCAACCGTAGTCTAAAATGATAAAAATATTTTAGGCAAAAATAGTCACCACTCTCCCCCGTATAAAGTCTACATAGGGTCGGTGACAAAAATATACACATTCCCACCCCCTTCTCCTGGCAACTTGTATTGACGTCTGGCCCCTGTTGGGTGATGGTAGAGATTGCAGGCCTGTTCTATGCTCAAGGTACGAGACATACTCAAGTTAAATGCAAGAAAAGCTGTGAATATTAACAATCAGGACAATTGGAAAACGTCGTACATGTGTAAAGATATAACACAAATCAGTAGCCTGCAGACTCTGTGACTACCACCAGGAATCCTGGTATCATTTGTTGTGTTGCTGCCCAAAGTTAGCCAGAGAGAGGCAACGGTTGGTCATCCCAATTTGCAGAGCTCAGGGCCTCAACCGATGCCGCGAAAATTGTGTTTTTTGTCTACAGCAAGTCAAACAGTAGCACGGCTGGGGAAATTTACAGACCTAATTCGCGCTGAACTGTCCGCAAACGCTGACCTGCAAAAAGGAAACTGAAGGTCTGGATGGAGGAGAGAGGCGGATACACCTCCAATTTAAAAACACTAATGCACTTTGATTTTAAACTGCACAGTCAGAACATGACATTTTATGAAGGTTTTACGTTTAACTGACTGGAGGAAAAAGTTTAGGGAATATAACTTACGATTCTTTTTTAGATAACTATTTTTATACAGTTAGCATATTGTAACGATTTTAAATAATCGAACAATAAAAGCTTTTTCACTTTAAAAAATAACACAAATGTCTAGAGTAGAGAACACGATGATGCACAAAATGCCGGTCACACAGAATGAGCAATGATATTTAATAATAAAAACGGAAATGGCCACAAAGCCATGTGTTTTGTAGGTCACATCTCAAGCATACACTCGCACTCAAACATGTACCATGCACACGTGCACACGTTCAGCACATAAATTATGCAATATTTCGTGACAGACTTAGCCCCACTCATTAACTGTGTGCATGTAGCATGCAAATTCTGGAATACTCCGTGAACATGAGGCCGTACGCATGGACATGCATAAGCTGATGTCCTGTGTGCAACGAATGCTGCATGCGCACTCACCATATATGCTTGGAGCACTGGGGTCCTCTTGTTTTCCAAACAAGTGACCCAGTGGCTATGTCCACGAGTCTGCCCTTCGCCCTCCGGGACAGCAGCACAGACAGTGCAGGGGTAGCCTGCGCCCTCCTCCTGGGAGCAATTTTTTCCTGAACCCGTCCCATCCCCCAGTAAAAGCGCATCCTCGAGGTCGGCCTCTCTCTAGCCACGGGAGCAGTATAAAGGACCGCTGTCAATCAGTCCGACGGATGAAATGATTCGCTGCGTGCAGACTGAAGGTATGAATGCAGGCACCGACCACTAACACAAGCTTGCAGTCCTAACGAACGAAAGACTGCACAGTTGTAGAGTGAGTTGATGCATGGTTAGGCGAGCCCTTAAACTGGACTGGATGACCAGGCAACCGACCCCAGTCTACAAAACTCAAGCCACAGCGTTTGCGGCGCCCCTGCCTAGTTTTCAAGGCGCACCGGATCGCCGCGGCGCACAGATTGGAACTGCTGGTATAACTGGCACTTTATTATGTTTTATCAGGAATACCTATTGTGACATAACAAAACATCTTTTTATGGCATAAAACTTAACACAGTTAAAGAATCGCTATTGTGTGTCTTGGACAACACTGCTGTGCATTGAAGAGACAGGCCAAGAAGGGTACACTCCTGTCACCTCTCAACTTTACATAATTAATGACTGTATATTTAATAAAGCAGAGGTGTACACTTAGCTTGCTCTATCTCAGTATCTGCTTTTCTTCCTCCCCTTCCACCTCACTCATTCACTTCTCTCCAATCTTACTTCACTTTCTGCCCTACATCTGCGTTTTCTCTTAATCGCCACCTCCCCTCATTAAATGCTTTTCATTGTTCACCTTTCAATCTTTCCCTTCCACTCTACTCTCACACGCTTCCCACTGTTCGCTTTTCTTCCCTTGCCTTTCTCCTCTTTTCACTTATCCTTCTCATCACGTTCCACTCCAATCTTGCAATCCCAATCTCTGCTTTCCACATTTCTCTTCACATTGTCTACTGCATCATTCTGTGCCTTTAGACCTCTCCTCCTCACTCACTCTCCCTTTTTAGGGCTCGGCCTACGTCACCACTGCGTAGCAGTGGGCGGAGCTTCGAGCCGTATTGTTCTGGGGCTCAGATTCGTGTAGCAAAAATTCTTCAGTGCGCGAGATTGTTGTAATTTTTTTTGTCAGCTGCACTGTAATTGGTGCGATAGGCCATATATAATTTTCGTCCGCCATTTTTGGCATTTTCTGTGCGGTTATGCGCACGGCCGTCCATAAATATCAATTAGGATGTGTTAGGGAGGTGCTGTAATGGAATCCAGATGCTGTGTGCGCGTTCGTTCACCATTCAGCAGTGTGTTTGTTGGGCGCGCGTTCGCCTGCATTACAGTTCAAACTTGTTGCACCTTTATCGGCTCAGTTTGTTTTTCACGACTAGTTTACATTTGCAGTTGAATGTCCATCAGTCAATTCCCGTTTAATGTTTTAGGTGACGCGATCGAAACACCGCTGCTGTCAGATGCTCTTAGCTGTGTGCCAAGGCTGCAGAACGGGCTCTTTAAATGCGCTGCTCTGCATGGGGACTGAAAAAACCCGTAGTAACACGAGGCCGTCCTTCGAGTGCCGAGCTTCCATTTTCATAGGTTTAATCCCTGCATGTGATATACAACGCCCAGAGTTAAACAAGGGCCTGTGGTCGTTTGGAAAACTAACATTGCTTCAATATTGTTTTGGAAATGTCTTTGTGTGTTGTTATAAAATTATATTTTCTGTAATTGATCCACGATCGAGGCCTTCGTTGTCAGATTTAGAGCACACACACAAGGCCAGTGCTGTAGCATTTGTCTCGCTGCCTATTCTGAGCCGCTGCTTTGAGACTGTTGTATCATATTGCACGTGCATGCAGGCTTTCCATCCTGCAATATTCTGATAGGGTGTGTCCTTGCACAATGGAAAGAGAATGTTTAACTTATATAACCGGCTCCCAGGGTGATGGTGCTGTTCAAGTGTCAAAGTAGATAAAATAATTTCTAGAGGTCTTCAGCACAGCAAACAATGCTAGCCTGTTCCAATCAGAAATGTCCTAGACTACTGCTGTTAACGAACCAGCAATAAGTACTGTAGGATAAAACCCTTACATGCGTCTGAAACATAATCCTCCTCTTTGATATTCACAGCTTGATGAACTTGAAGTGAAAGCTACACCACATTTAACATTCTTGTTGCGGATATAAGATGTCCATTTGAAGCGTAGCAGTAAAGATAATCAGACTCATTTCTGTATAGTGACAATCTGATCCTCATTGTGTGACTGGTATTAACAGTATCCATGTTGATGATAACTTCACGAGAATCAACTGAAATGTAATGAAGTGCAGGATTAGTAACACATTTTGGTAAAGTTTTCTGGGAAGCAACGATGAGTGATTAAAAACGAGTAAATGTGATTTTTTTAAAGTTATTTTGCATGCATTGCTGACCGACTGCACGTTTTTGTGAACTTTTCCCCTGATGTTCACCAGAGATTAATGTTCCCTGCCTATTAACACACATTCTACACCGCATGTAATTCTTAAATATCTTTAATAAGATTTGTAGTTCTTTTTAGGGCTCGGCCTACGTCACTACTGCGTAGCAGTGGGGCGGAGCTTCGAAATATCCTCTAGTACGTCAACGATCTCTTCAATATTGCTGACGGCCGTGTAGCCCTAGAACGTGAATTAAATCAGCTGACGTCTGCGAGCATTTCTGGGACTTGTCATATTGGAGTAATTTAAATTTCGTGTTCCTAGACAATTTCAAGACCAATTAAAAAACCTGTAGACATTCCTTATCGGTGAATTGTCTAGACAGATCTATTTCTCGTAGTTCCTTAATATTTCAAGAATTCTGATCTGTTCAGCTATAGCGCAATATAAATTATATTGTAGTGTCCATCATTCAGTTTCCTTGTGTCAGTACCCCTGGCATTGTTTTAATGAACTCCCGTCTTGGCAGTGCCGCATTTCTAGACGTTTTCAAAAGCTAGAGGACCATATGTCAGAAATTGGCCTGCTGGTAGGTTAAATCCCTGACTAGCTCTTCAATGGACAATGAAGTGTGTGCAGCGTACTTGTCTTCGAGGTTGATTATGCCAGCTCTTTTCCGGGTTTCCGGGTTTGTTTGCACTCTAATTTTCTTGAGTTCTGAACAGAGCTGCATCACTGGTTATGCTGCATCCCGCAGTGCCCCACTCAATTTTTGGGTCCAAGATTTGTGAGGTAAATCGAGGCTGCTCGCCGTTCAGCCGCGCCATGGCCACTCTCCCCTGTGTAGGACACCTTTGCACCTTAAGCGGCTCAGTTTGTTTTTCAAGACTAGGCAAGAGGCATTGTCTAAGTCGTAATGCAGTACTCGGGTGTAATATCATCTAGTACGTCAACGACCTCTTCAATATTGCTGAAGGCCGTGTAGCCCTAGAACCTGAATTAAATCAGCTGACGTCTGCGAGCATTTCTGGGACTTGTCATATTGGACTATTTCTCGTAGTCCCTTAGTATTTCAAGAATTCTGATCTGTTCAGCTATAGCGCTATATAAATTATATCGTAGTGTCCATCATTCACTTTCCTTGTGTCAATACCCCTGGCATTGTTTTAATGAACTCCCGGCTTGGCAGTGCCGCATTTTTGAGTGCAGAGTGCAGCGTGACAGTGAGTGCAGAGTGACAGCAAGTGACAGTGAGTGCAGAGTGACAGCAAGTGACAGTGAGTGCAGAGTGACAGCAAGTGACAGTGAGTGCAGAGTGAGTGCAGAGTGACAGTGAGTGCAGAGTGAGTGCAGAGTGACAGTGAGTTCCGAGTGAGTGCAGAGTGACAGTGAGTGCAGACTGAGTGCAGAGTGACTGTGAGTGCAGACTGAGTGCAGAGTGACAGTGAGTGCAGACTGAGTGCAGAGTGACAGTGAGTGCAGAGTGACAGTGAGTGCAGAGTGACAGTAAGTGCAGAGTGACAGTGATTGCAGAGTGACAGTGAGTGCAGAGTGACAGTGAGTGACAGTGAGTGTAGAGTGACAGTGAGTGCAGAGTGACAGAGTGCAGAGTGATTGCAGAGTGACAGTGATTGCAGAGTGACAGTGAGTGCAGAGTGACAGTAAGTGCAGAGTGACAGTTATTGCAGAGTGACAGTGAGTGCAGAGTGACAGTGAGTGACAGTGAGTGTAGAGTGACAGTGAATGCAGAGTGACAGAGTGCAGAGTGATTGCAGAGTGGCAGTGATTGCAGAGTGACAGTGAGTGCAAAGTGACAGCGAGTGACAGTGAGTGTAGAGTGACAATGAGTGTAGAGTGACAGTGAGTGTAGAGTGACAGTGAGTGCAGAGTGACAGTGAGTGTAGAGTGACAATGAGTGTAGAGTGACTGTGAGTGTAGAGTGACAGTGAGTGCAGAGTGACAGTGAGTGTGGACTGAGTGCTGAGTGACAGTGAGTGCAGTCTGAGTGCAGAGTGACAGTGAGTGCAGACTGAGTGCAGAGTGACAGTGCCTGCAGACTGAGTGCAGAGTGACAGTGAGTGCAGAGTGACAGTGGGTGCAGACTGAGTGCAGAGTGACAGTGAGTGCAGACTGAGTGCAGAGTGACTGTGAGTGCAGACTGAGTGCAGAGTGACAGTGAGTGCAGACTGAGTGCAGAGTGACAGTGAGTGCAGAGTGACAGTGAGTGCAGAGTGATAGTAAGTGCAGAGTGACAGTGATTGCAGAGTGACAGTGAGTGCAGAGTGACAGTGAGTGACAGTGAGTGTAGAGTGACAGTGAGTGCAGAGTGACAGAGTGCACAATGATTGCAGAGTGACAGTGATTGCAGAGTGACAGTGAGTGCAGAGTGACAGTAAGTGCAGAGTGACAGTGATTGCAGAGTGACAGTGAGTGCAGAGTGACAGTGAGTGACAGTGAGTGTAGAGTGACAGTGAATGCAGAGTGACAGAGTGCAGAGTGATTGCAGAGTGACAGTGATTGCAGAGTGACAGTGAGTGCAGAGTGACAACGAGTGACAGTGAGTGTAGAGTGACAATGAGTGTAGAGTGACAGTGAGTGTAGAGTGACAGTGAGTGCAGAGTGACAGTGAGTGTAGAGTGACAATTGTGTAGAGTGACTGTGAGTGTAGAGTGACAGTGAGTGCAGAGTGACAGTGAGTGTAGACTGAGTGCTGAGTGACAGTGAGTGCAGTCTGAGTGCAGAGTGACAGTGAGTGCAGACTGAGTGCAGAGTGACAGTGCCTGCAGACTGAGTGCAGAGTGACAGTGAGTGCAGAGTGACAGTGAGTGCACAGTGACAGTGAGTGCAGAGTGACAGTGAGTGCAGACTGAGTGCAGAGTGACAGTGAGTGCAGAGTGACAGTGAGTGCAGAGTGACAGTGAGTGCAGACTGAGTGCAGAGTGACAGTGAGTGTAGAGTGGCAGTGAGTGCAGAGTGATAGTGAGTGCAGAGTGAGTGCAGAGTGACAGTGAGTGCAGACTGAGTGCAGAGTGACAGTGAGTGCAGACTGAGTGCAGAGTGACAGTGAGTGCTGAGTGACAGTGAGTGCAGAGTGACAGTGAGTGCAGAGTGACAGTGAGTGCAGAGTGAAGGCAGAGTGACAGTGAGTGCCGAGTGAGTGCAGAGTGACAGTGAGTGCAGAGTGACAGTGAGTGCAGACTGAGTGCAGAGTGACAGTGAGTGCAGAGATAGTGAGTGCAGAGTGACAGAGAGTGCCGAGTGAGTGCAGAGTGACAGTGAGTGCAGACTGAGGGCAGAGTGACAGTGAGTGCAGAGTGACAGTGAGCGCAGAGTGACAGTGAGTGCAGACATAGTGAGTGCAGAGTGACAGTGAGTGCAGACTGAGTGCAGAGTGACACTGAGTGCAGACTGAGTGCAGAGTGACAGTGATTGCAGAGTGACAGTGAGTGCAGACTGTCAGGGAGTGCAGACTGAGTGCAGAGTGACAGTGAGTGCAGATTGACAGTGAGTGCAGAGTGACAGTGAGTGCAGAGTAACAGTGAGTGCAGACTGCGTGCAGAGTGACAGTGAGTGCAGAGTGACAGTGAGTGCAGAGTGAGTGCAAAGTGACAGTGAGTGCAGACTGAGTGCAGAGTGACAGTGAGTGCAGAGTGACAGTGAGTGCAGAGTGACAGTGAGTGCAGAGTGAGTGCAGAGTAACAGTGAGTGCAGAGTGAGTGCAGAGTGACAGTGAGTGAAGACTGAGTGCAGAGTGACAGTGAGTGCAGAGTGACAGTGAGTGCAGAGTGACATTGAGCGCAGAGTGACATTGAGTGCAGAGTGACATTGAGTGCAGAGTGACATTGAGTGCAGAGTGACAGTGAGTGACAGTGAGTGTAGAGTGACAGCGAGTGCAGAGTGACAGCGAGTGCAGAGTGACAGCGAGTGCAGAGTGACAGTAAGTGCAGAGTGACAGTGAGTGCAGACTGACAGGGAGTGCAGACTGAGTGCAGAGTGACAGTGAGTGCAGATTGACAGTGAGTGCAGAGTGACAGTGAGTGCAGACTGAGTGCAGAGTGACAGTGAGTGCAGAGTGAGTGCAGAGTGACAGTGAGTGCAGACTGAGTGCAGAGTGACAGTGAGTGCAGAGTGACAGTGAGTGCAGAGTGAGTGCAGAGTGACAGTGAGTGCAGAGTGAGTGCAGAGTGACAGTGAGTGCAGACTGAGTGCAGAGTGACAGTGAGTGCAGACTGAGTGCAGAGTGACAGTGAGTGCAGAGTTACAGTGAGTGCAGAGTGACAGTGAGTGCAGAGTGACAGTGAGTGCAGAGTGACATTGAGTGCAGAGTGACATTGAGTGCAGAGTGACAGTGAGTGACAGTGAGTGTAGAGTGACAGTGAGTGTAGAGTGACAGCGAGTGCAGAGTGACAGCGAGTGCAGAGTGACAGCGAGTGCAGAGTGAAAGCAAGTGACAGTGAGTGCAGAGTGAACACCAACAGCTGACAGTACACCAGGCACTCTTTCAATTGGCACAATCATCAGCTGCTGTCAGTGCACATTACCATTTACAATGCCATTATCTCAAACTCAAACAAACCCGAGCCCTAATGCATTCCTAATGCTTGGTATTTTTTCCTTCTTGCACATATGTTAATATCTACTCCAGGAATCTGTGTTCTATCTTAGGGTCATAAATTAAAATCTTGGTGTGGCCACTCAGTCTTTCATCTTTAGATACAATTAGTGCAATTAAGCAGGATAACAACATTTTTAATTTGGTGTCAAGGGCCCCTCTAGTGAATATGTGCTTTTCAAACATACATGGTGTGTTTCTCCCTCTATCCCTTAATGTCTTCCTTTCACATTCTTTTCTTATTTCCTCCTTCTTTCATTCATTACTTATTTATTTCCTTACTCCAGTGCTCCTCTTCCTGCCTGCATTTGTTACTGCCTTCTTTAATGTATTACTTCCTTCATTCTTTGCTTTCATTTAAACAGCGCAGTGCAAGCACATTTTCTTTTGTTTACAAAGCTGCCTTAAGTCTTCAAATAACCTTTCTCTAATTTGAGTTCACTTTTAAGTTTTGGTCATAGGCTTCCAATATGTTATATTATGTTATATTGATTTGCATAGCGCACTAACCACCCAGGAGAGTATCCAGTGATTTGGGCAGGTGTGTAGGTGTGAGGTGCCTGAGCTGCTTTTGTGAAGAGCCAGCCCTTCATCTTCTTGCGGAACTCAATAAGGGGGGAGGTGACTCTGATGTGTTGAGGCTTGTGGATCTGGGTGGAGCCTATAAAGGGAAGTGGGTAGGGCCACTGGAGGAAGTGGGGGGAGCTCGGGAAGTGGGTGTGGCCTGGTTAAAGACTGTGAGCACCTGCACTTCATATTTTACAAATTAAGCACTGGCGATAGATAGATAGAGGGAGGGTGATAGATAGATAGATAGATAGATAGATAGATAGATAGATAGATAGATAGATAGATAGATAGATAGATAGATAGATAGATAGATAGATAGATAGCGATAGATAGATAGATAGATAGATAGATAGATAGATAGATAGATAGATATATAGATAGATAGATAGATAGATAGATAGATAGATAGATAGATAGACAGATAGATAGATAGAGTGAGGGGCGATAGATAGATAGAGTGAGGGCGATAGATCGATAGAGTGAGGGTAATAGATAGATAGATAGATAGATAGATAGATAGATAGATAGATAGATAGATAGATAGATAGATAGATAGAGTGAGGGCGATAGATATATAGAGTGAGGGCGATAGATAGATAGAGTGAGGGCGTTAGATAGATAGATAGAGTGAGGGCGATAGATAGAGTGAGGGCGACAGATAGATAGAGTGATAGATAGATAGATAGCTAGATAGACAGATAGATAGATAGATAGATAGATAGATAGATAGATAGATAGATAGATAGATAGATAGATAGATAGAGTGAGGGCAATAAATAGATAGATAGAGTGAGGGCGATAGATAGAGTGAGGGCGACAGATAGATAGAGTGATAGATAGATAGATAGATAGATAGATAGATAGATAGATAGATAGATAGATAGATAGATAGATAGATAGATAGATAGATAGATAGATAGATAGATAGATATAGTGAGGGCAATAAATAGATAGAGTGAGGGCGATAGATAGAGTGAGGGCGACAGATAGTTGGAGTGATAGATAGATAGATAGATAGATAGATAGATAGATAGATAGATAGATAGATAGATAGATAGATAGATAGATAGAGGGCGATAGAGAGAGTGAGGGCGATAAATAGATAGATAGAGTGAGGGCGATAGATAGAGTGAGGGCGACAGATAGATAGAGTGAGGGCGACAGATAGATAGAGGGCGATAAATAGATAGAGTGAGGGCGAAAGATAGATAGAGTGAGGGCGATAGATAGATAGAGTGAGGGTGATAGATAGAGTGAGGGCGATAGATAGAGTGAGGGCGATAGATAGATAGAGTGAGGGGCGCTATAATGGCAGCGTTGTGATTGGTGAGGACAGCGCCCAGAGTGAGGGCAATAGATAGATAAACTACACTGGCTGCCGCTGAGACAAAGAGTTCAATCTAAATCTCATTGCCTAGTGTTTAAGGCCCTCAATGGGATGGGTCGGTCTCCTTTCAAAAGAAATTTTCCTGGTATGTGCCCACGAGAACCCTGCGCTCCTCACGGACAAAGCTAGTGAAGGTACCGAAATTCATAAAGGTGAGGACAGGTGGCAGATCATTTGAGGTGGCAGCTGCTAGGCTCTGGAATGCCTTGCCTCTGGAACTGAGACAAGTCAATGAGATTTTGCCTTTTAGAAAAAGGCTAAAAACCTGGTACTCCCAGAAGAGTTAGTTACCTGCTGTAGTGTGGCCTCTTGACTGCGTTTCTTTGTAAGGCCTAGCGCCAGGATGCCTGCAAGGTGACAGTTGCTCTATAGAAGTACAATAAATAAAATAAATAAATAAATAGATAGAGTGAGGGCGATAGATAGATAGATAGATAGATAGATAGATAGATAGATAGATAGATAGATAGATAGATAGATAGATAGATAGATAGATAGATAGATAGATAGATAGATAGATAGATAGATAGAGTGATGGCGATAGATAGATAGATAGATAGATAGATAGATAGATAGATAGATAGATAGATAGATAGATAGATAGATAGATAGATAGATAGATCGATAGATAGATAGATAGATAGATAGAGTGATGGCGATAGATAGAGTGAGGGCGATAGATAGATAGATAGATAGATAGATAGATAGATAGATAGATAGATAGATAGATAGATAGATAGATAGATAGATAGATAGATAGATAGATAGATAGATAGATAGATAGATAGATAGAGTGATGGCGATAGATAGATAGATAGATAGATAGATAGATAGATAGATAGATAGATAGATAGATAGATAGATAGATAGATAGATAGATAGAGTGATGGCGATAGATAGATAGATAGAGTTAGGGCGATAGATAGATAAAGTGAGGGCGATAGATAGATAGAGTGAGGGCGGTAGATAGATAGAGTGAGGGGCGCTATAATGGCAGCGTTGTGATTGGTGAGTACAGCGCCCAGAGTGAGGGCGATAGATGAATAGAGTGAGTGCAACAGGTAGAGTGAGGGCGATAGATTGATAGAGTGAGGGGCGCTATAATGGCAGCGTTGTGATTGTTGAGGACAGCGCCTAGCCGGGGAGCCTATGGGGAGGCCATTTTCTCTTTGTAGGCTGCATGCAATCTACATAGAGAAAGTGCAGAGTGCACATGACTGGTTTGGTCGGCCCCAGAGAGCCTAACAAACAGTGAGGGCCCACATCATTGGGCAAGCCTTTCCTCCCCGACCCACCCGCCCCCAAACAGGCATAGCCTTCTGCTTTCTCACAGCGTGAGAAGCAGAAACATAAAATGGTATTTAAAATACCATTGTATGTTTCTGCTTCTCGCACTGCGAGAAAGCAGTAGCGACGGTCCTGCTCAAAGGCATACTTTTGATGATGCTACCCAGAGTCGAAGAGAGATGTTAAATAGGAAGAGGGATATTGAGAAACTCTGGCTGATAATACACTTCACCATATCTTTGCCAAATAAAAGTTGTTTTCTTGCGCCTAGGCACATGGAAACTATAAACCAACTCATGGAATAAGCGCTCTGTGCCTAGGCGAGTTAAACTGCTCTGGAACAGTTCATGTGATTGGTCATGTGTTTACATGATAAGCTTCTCCTATAGTCTTGCTGCTCAAACCATGCACCATTTTAATTACCCATCCCTGAAATGTCTCCAATCTGTCTTTGTTGCTTGGGAGACATGGTCTCTGGATGATGCATGGTATAAATATTTGGTCCATATTAGGATGTCTCTTGCCCTTTCTTGAGTGACTGCCTAGGCAAAATAAAGGAAGGCCCTGTCAATAAATGTGTCCGTTCTGCTTATGGGAATTTTCTTGCTGTACTGGGACTCTGAGTTCAGCCAAATCCTAGGATTCTAGAGAAATGGCAGGGTCTAAGAAGCCCCTTGACATAGGCAATGGGTGTTTATAGGAAAGATTATCTTGCACTATTGCACTAATTCAGCCTTCATTTCAACTGCCCCAACTTTCTATCTTTGGCTTGGTATATGTGTTATAATACACATATTATTGTTATTGTTAAATAGCACTTGCATAACACACTATGCATCATTAGTAAGGGTTTGCAGTACTTTCCAGGGTGTATCAAATATTTCCAACACAAACATTTGATTACAGTGGTAAAGCTTCGCTTCCGCTATCAGCTGGTCTCTAAACGTATCTTTTAGGAAGAGAGCAAGAAAAACATGTCCTGCTTTAAGTGACAACCAGCTCTCAAAGGGGGAAAATGCCAATATTGAGACAACACAAATATGCATGCACACACACACCCACCCCATACTATACTTAAATTGGTTTGGTGGAAGGTCACAAGAGCCAATACACCTATGGGACCCCTCTACTGGTATAACCATTCTGCATTCCAGCAACAAGCAGCTAGTCGCCTGTATACGGAGGCATCCAACGGCACAAAAAGCCAGGGGATGGCTTACTCTGCATTGTACAAAAAGCACACGCCATAGCATCCTCTGGGGAAAATTGCCTGTCAGCCACTATAACCATGCTGGCTTGGTCTTTCCAAGCAGATAAAAGTGATCAGAACGTGGAGCCGAAATCTTCATACCACCTGAATTAACATTGGGTTGACTCCTGTTGGAAAACATGGCCTTTTTCAGTTTCTCAGAAGGCCTAGTGTAAACAATGAGGCATTGTGGGCCGGGGGTGGGAGGACCTCCGGTGCGCAGCCCTCTGTGAGTGAAAGGCAGCGCTGTGACCCCACTCTTTCACCTGTGCTGGAGGTGTGTGCTTTGAACCCGTACAATAAACCTGACAAAGAAACCTTCGAGTTTTATTGATTAAATGCTTTGCAAGGCAGCAGAGTGGGTGGGACTGACTATGTTTGCACTTGGCTGCCGAAGAAATTCATGTTGATAAAATGCTCGTTCAGTTTTAGCCTTCTCATAACCTGTATTTAGCCAAGAAAGATAGATTACTTTTTTTTAAATATATTTTGTTCTCCATGTTCTTTTGACGTAACATTTATATTATTTTAAATATTTTATATAGCGCAGGGGACATTTGGTAGCAGGACCCTCTCAAACATGTAGGGCTGCATGCAGATGGTTGTTATAGGCCACGCTGAGACCAGATTATATGATATTTTGGGGGAATAATGTGATGGAATATTTGCACACTTGCACGTCTTTATTATGTTAGGTTTATTTACAAGCTGAGACATATTTTCAGTAAGTTGACTGCTAGATCACAATTCTTCCCTGGGATATGTAGCTTCAAATGTGCATTGAAATAAGGGTCCCCTGACTCCAGATTGCTGGTCCAGTTTGAACTTTACGCTGAAAGACTTCGGACTAGAGATATTTTGAAGGTTTACAGCAGAAAATTAGTCACTTTGCTTTTGAATAACAAGCAGGAAATGGGATAAGGGAGGGGGTGGCAAATGGGGAGCACTTTCGCAGCCGCTTTGATGTTCTCAGTGGCCATGCGGCTCACTGAGAACATCAAAGCGGCAGCGAAAGTCCTCCCAAAGGCTGCAGGCGGGCAAATGATGCGCGTGCCCAGCGCACATGCACTGTACCCGATCCGCCTGCAGACTTTGGGAGCATTTTTGAAAGCCCTTACTTAACTCTTGCAGAGCAACGCATGTGTGTTGGCTCAGCGAGACCTAAAAAGAGGCTAACAGGCAGGAGGTAGGAGGAGGCAGCTGCAAACCGGAGCTGGAGCGAAGAGCATCTGTTCAGAATAAAAACAAGCTGTGAGGGGCGGTCATTTAAGAGCTGCTACGATGCATTCAACTGTATTTTTGGCAACAGCGTAGAGCTTACCTAACAATACCAAAGCTTCAAGGCACTTACTGCATGGTCGATGTTAGACCTGGCATCATTAGGGTGGGTTTCCCCTGTATTCTTTGCGTTTCTTCCTGTTATTTTGCTGTGTGTTGGACTTCGTTTTTGCTGGTGTAGATGCTCTGGGCACTTTGCCACTGCTGTTCAGTGCCAAAGTGCAAATCCTCCCTGTAAATGGTGTTTATCAATTGGTAAATCCATGATTGGCATATTTAATTTACTAGTCAGTCCCTAGTACAGTGTACTGTGTGTACCCAGGGCCTGTAAATCAAATTCTACTACTGGGCTTGCAGCACTGATTGTGCTACCCACAAAAGCAGCCTGTAAATGTAACTCAGACCTGCCACTGCAGTGTCTGTGCACAGTTTGGTACATGTTGACCTTGCAAGTGCACCCAACCTTCCATTTTCTTGCATCTGAGTCACCCCTAAGGTAGAACCTTTGGGCAGGGTACAGTGTATGTGAAAGGTAGGACATCCCCTGTGTGTGGCATGACCTGATAGGGAAATACTGCCAATTTTGTTTTTCACTATTGAAAGACTACCTGTCCCATAGGATAGAATGGGAGTTCATTTACAACATCTTGTAAATATAACTTCCCACTGGGACAAGATAGGAAGATAAAGTGTGTAGTATGCCTGAACCCAGAATATATACATACATCTTTTAGTGAAGATGATTTTTACATTCTATGTTTGAAAATACCACTTTTAGAAAGTAGGTCTTTTAGCCATCCTGTGTGCCTCAGGTAGGTGTGTGTATTGACTGTCTGGCTGGGCATGTGCATTCTGTTCAGACACCAACTTGAGGGTTGAGGTGAGCCAGGGCCTGGCTGTATAGACCTATGCTGAATTTAGAGTAGAGGGAGGAGATTTATTTTACAACTGAATGGGCCTGGTCTGCCTTTGACAATGCTGTCTCCACCTCCTGTCAGGAAGCTGCACCAGAGAGGACAGAACTGGTTTGGACTGGGTAAAAAGCTTCTCCGTCACAGAGAACAAAGATAAATGCACTATAAATGTTGGGCCCCAGACCCCTGAACTCTAGACTACTTTTGGATGCAAGAGGAACCTTTGCCAAGGAGAAGAGCTGGAGAAACTGAGGAGAAGTATTTCCCCTTTGCTGTGTGCTGTCTGGGGTTGGCCTGCAGTGGCAGTTTCTGCCAAGGAAAGGACAAGGACTTTGCTGTGTGCTGTGTCCCCTGCTTGAGGAAGATCTCCAAGGGCTTTAAGTAGGGCTTGCCTCCTGTTTTTGAAGTCTTAGGGATTCAAAGACTTCATCCCCAGCTCCCCTGAATGTCCTTGCTGGGAGTTCTGACCTTCCAGGATGTGCCTGCTGCAGTTCTGGGCTTCTGGATGTTGTTCCTGCTGTTGGGAGCTGGAAAAGCAACGCAACAATGAGAAGAACAATGCATCTGTACCTGTTTCTGATGCATCGCCGTAGAAACCGACACAGCACCTGGACACGAGAAATTGCAGCACGCCACATCGAGTGCACTGATCTACGGAGTCCAAGATCACCGTACTGATTCCAACGCAGGCCCGGCTGTGAGGGTGCAAGAACCAACGCATCGGGGGACCCAGGCTGCAGGAACCGATGCATCCCCAATCCTCACGCACCGCACCTGGGCACCATGCCCACAAAAACACCAGGGCCACAGTAAGAAACAGCCGCTTCACCCCCTCACACAGTAAGAAACGATACAGCACCTCCCCGCACAGTAAGAGACCGACGCATCACCTCCCCTTCAGTAAGGAATCGGCACATTACCGCCTATGCGTAACAGTAAGGCATCAACTCATCACCCCCCCTGAAGTAAGGAATTGACGCATCACCTTCCCTGCGACAGTTTTTGTTTGTGCGGGTGACGCATCCAAGGTACTTTGTGTAAAAAGTGTTGCATCTGCAATTTGCTTGGAACAGAACTGTTTCTACCTTTTGAAAGTCATATTTTTATCACTGTATTGTGGATTTTTAGTCTTGTTTGGTTTAGATAAAGTTATGTATTTCACTAAACTGGTGTGATGTCCATTTGTAGTGTTTTCACTGTATTACTGTGCTTGTGCACAAATACTTTACACACTGCCTCTGAGATAAGTCTGTCTGCTCGTGCCAAGCTACCAAGGGGTAAGATAGTGGTTATTTTAGTAGTGTATCCCCCTTACCCTGACTAGAAAGAAGGGTCCCTATTTGGACAAAGGTGCAAGCCATTGCCAACTAGAGACCCCCATTTCTAACATTGGTAGTCAACGGTGAGGATCCAGACTTGCGTTTGTGCCTTACATACAGTGATTGCTGTACACTACTAGTATAGTGTAGGCCTTTATGCAACCACATACAATTGGTGGAGCTTTTTCTTCTTGGAATTTTTTGCAACTTGAGAGCTGCCAATTTTCACCATGACAAAACTAGCATTAATTGCATCTGTGGATATTGAATTTGAGGAGCATAGGGTTGAAACCTACACTGTGCAACAATTGAAAGCTGTCTGAAAGAAATTTAAAATCTCAGTTAAAGGCCCCACCAGAAATTAGGAATACCAAAAGGCACTGAGGGCCTGGTTGGAATCAAGGAATGCCAGTGAGCACACCGAGCAGCCTATGGTGGAGGCTGAGAATTTAGATGGGCAGCAGGATGGACTATTGGGTCTGCCTGGAGGGAAGTTACCGTCCAGGGGGGCAGCAGTGTGTCTTCAAAGAGGCTGCCTCCAGAGGAGTTGTAGGACAGAGAGAGAAGCAGAGTGCATGAACTGGAGCTCACAAAGCTCAGGGTGGGGAAGGAGGATAGGAATTGGAGTTTCAGAAGCAGAAATTAATCCTGGAAGAAAAGAGGATGCTCTTAGGGCATGAGAGAGGTTTGAAAGAACTGGACATAAAAGCCAAGAGTATGGCGCCCAGTTCCAATGGTGGCAGCTTGTTGGCAGTGCCTGGAGAAGGGAAGGTATACATCCCCAAGGACATGATTAATGATTTTGTAAAGAGTGAGGATATTGGCCAGTGGTTTAAGGCATATGAGATAGCAATGTGGTCACACAGAATCCTTGAGAAAGACTGGGGAGTGGGGTTGTGGAGCCGCTGTGTGACAGAGGGGAGGGAAACTTTGTTAGCCTTACCAAGCGAGGAGCAAATGTCTTATGCCCACATGGAAGAAGCCTTGATCAGAAGGTATGGGTTGACCCCAGAACTCTATAGGCAGCAGTTGAGGGCCTGTAAGAAGCTGGAGTGAAGCACTTGGGTGGAGTATGTGTCCTATTTTTGCAGAGCACTGGATGGTTGGGTGAAGGGTAGCAAGGTAAATTATTTTCAGGAACTCTATGATTTGGTTGCATGGGAGCACTTGTCTGGTAGTTGTTTTCCAGAGCTACACCAGCATTTAATTGACAGTAAACTGACCAGCCCCAGGAAGCTTGCTGGGGAGGCAGACCGCTGGGTCAGTACCAGGGTCCACAAAGGTCATGTGGGAGACTCCACTAAAGGTGGGCAGGTTCCCCAGCAGAAGAGTGGGGAGGACAACGGTAAACAGAAGGAGTTCCAAAAAGGACCCCAAAGTAATTCCCAAGGGAAAGGTTCTCAGCCCCCCAGTGAGAGAAGCCATGGGTCCCTGTAGGTAAGCCTGCCCAGAAAGGCCCCTGGGAATGTTATGGTTGTGGTCAGGTGGGCCACTTCATAGGGGATCATAGGTGCCCCAGGAAGGCCACCACTTCACCCACAGGTGCACCACCCGTGATTTACCTTGTGTAGCCTTGGGGGAGGAGTTGGGTTCCCAGGAAGGGTGGGACTCGTGTAAAAGCTCAATTTGCACACTGTATGACAGAAATTGCTAACTGGATGGCCACAAATTGCCTCCAACTCAATAGTGCAAAAACAAGATTCTGCTTTTCGGCAGAGCCCAAGACCTATGGTCAGCCGACTGGTGGCCCTCTGATCTTGGCACAGCCCCTTTGTCTATGCAAGTGGTGAAGAATTCTGGAGTAAAGATCAAACACACTCTGTCTATTATTTACCTCCACATGTGGCATGTGTTTCACCACAGTCAGGCTTCTAAAGAAAGTTTTCGCCTGGCTACTTTAGTCTTGTAGGAAAAGTCTAGCCCAGGCTCTCCTAATTAGCCGCCTTGACTATGAGTATGCCTTATAGGTCGCTGCAAATGACACCTTGCTGACCAAGCTGCATGTTGTGCAGAACACAGCCGCCCAGCTTATCTGCAACTTTCCTTCTCAGAATCCATCAGTGCCCACTCTGGAAAAACTTAAATTGCTGCCTATTAGAAAATGCACTGTTTTCAAATTGTGCTGACTGATGCATACGTTTTTTATATACAATTTCACTTGCCATACTTTCGTCAAGACTCAGACACTACAAGCTGTCTAGGCAGCTAGGGTCCTCCAGCAAGCCTTTGCTACAGATTCCACGCATTCGACGGCCAGATTTGGTGGCAGGTACGTTTCCTATTTAGCCCCATTTCACTGGAACAAATCGCTTCTCAATATATCCACACATGCTCCGATTTTCTGACCTTTAAGATGACACTGAAAACATAGTTGTTCTGAATGCACCTGCCGTTGCCTGCTCTGCAGTGGTGAGATACTCTTTGGGAGTGATTCGTGCGCTTCACCAAGTTCATAAATAAAACATTTTAAAAACAGTGTCGGACTGGGAAAGAAAATAGGCCCAGGCACAGAAATAAAAGTGGCTCCTATCAGCGAAAAAGATACCTAACAAGCATTTACAATGCAATGGTTTTGCCTTTGTTAAAGTTAGAGCTATTGGCATTGCTCTTGACATTATTTTTATTTATGTTTTTTTAACATAAATAAATGGCATTGTCATTTACAATGCCACTAGCTTTATCTATCGCAAATGACACACACAAACACACACAGAGCCGCCCCACACACACCCCCACACAGAGCCCCGCACACACAGCCCCCACACACACAGCCACACAGAGCCCCCCACACACACAGCCACACAGAGCCCTCCACACACACAGCCACACAAAGCTTCCTACACACACAGCCACACAGAGCCCTCCACACACACCAACACAGCACAAGCAGGCAACAGGGGCAGACAGAGGCACAAGCAGGCAACAGGGGCAGACGGAGGCACAAGCAGGCAACAGGGGCACACAGAGGCACAAGCAGGCAACAGGGGCCCACATGTCAGCTGTTGGTTTATATAGCTGGATGCAAGAACAGAAAGCACAGCAAAAACCAAAATACTGGTTGGGTGATACAACCCCCCGCCCCCCAACCTCCAACTTTTTTTTCATGCCACTTAAAACTTTGAGCTGCAGATACAGGAAAGCCTGAACACACTGACTGCAAAGGGGCATCTTCAGAAAGTGCGGGTAAATGACAACATGAACTACGAGCTTAGCAGGCCACCCAGGGAGATGGCATATAGAGATGAACTACAGAGAGCTTAGAGGTCACCTACAGACTCTGCGTGCAGCATAGGAATTGAAACAAACAAATCAGAAGGTAATCTCGAGACCAGCTGCAGAAGAATCACAACCACCTAGCCCGCAGGAGTCATGATTAGAGACTGTTAGAAGAAGGTGGTGCCGTGGTACCCGTAGCTTAGTTCACCTCCAGAGACTGCAGCCAGAGTAGGAGGAGGATATTCCACCCATACAGCTGGAGGTCATCTCTAAAGATGGCCTGCAATGAAGGCGCTGAAACCCACATAGTGACAATGAATCAACCTCAGGGAGAAAACTAACTTCCAGAGGCTAGAAAGCTACCTCAAAAGACTGCTAGCAGAAAAGGGGCAGAACTCGCCTACAGCTCAGAATATTAGCTTCAAAGGCTATCTGAGGAAGAGGTACCAATTGCTGCAAGCTGCTTGGGATCCCATCTATACATGCCCAGCACATAAAGAAGTTACCCTTGGGGTCACCTCTAGAGATCACAGAAAACTAAGAATGAAGTACACCAGAACGCCACCTTGTTACAGTAGCAGTCATAATTTCCAGAACTCAGAAGGGAAGTGCAGAGGAGGAATCCGAGATCAGGCACTAGTCAAAGAGGAAGTGAAAAAGTTGTACAAGAGCAGAAGTTCCAGCCAGGACCAGACATCCAAACTATTGGCCACATCCACGGGGTTCAGCGTGTACAAAAGTAATGCATGCAGACATCCAGCTCCTCCCACATCATACATTTAAAACTGGAGGGGCTCGATGTTTCATTGCTTGCCTGTAAGTTATTTAAAAGGCTACCGTCTGGATTACGAAAAAAAAATACTTGGAATCGAAGTTTACATAAGAAACTTTAGTCTATTATTTGAAGTTAAAATCACAGGACACCAGGCATGAACCCACACTGAAGAGCATTTAGATGAGCAGCACCTAGAGGCCCCCATTCCTTGGTAAACACATGCAGTTTGGCAGAAACAGTAACTGGAAGCCACACCCTCCTGTGATCACATGCCCAATACTAATCAGACCTTACAGACAATCATAGGACACCAACTCCATTCATTCGTATGAGGGAACCCGACGTACTATCAGACGTAGGGACATCAGATGTCTAGCTCATATTAAAGCCACAAGAAGGAGCCAACTGTTAATGCTCACCCACATGCCATCACCCGAGACCCAGGTTTCTAACCCTGCCCCAAGTTAGGTCTTCAGTCCACAGAGGTCATTCAAAGGTCCCTCTATATACAGCGGTCCACAACTTCGTCGCTGTTCCACTATCCACTGTATCTAATCCACAACTCCCCTCCCGTCGATTCCACGGACCTCTCACACGTCTTCCCCTCCTCCACAACTCACCACTGGCCTTCCACTCACCCACAGGTCGCCCCACGGAGGTCATGTCACAGCTCCATCCATACAACAGGAAACAGTCCACTCCCTCGCGTTTCCTTACTTCTAATTCCAGACTTATTTGAAGCACTTACTTCAGGGCTCTCATTCCTCAGGACTTAAAGGGCGTTATCACCAGGGCTCTCAAGTTTTCCAGTTCCATGCCAGATTGTCTCTTCTACTGGAGTTGTTGCTTTGCTTTCAATGGCTTACAGCCCTAAATTCGTCATGGGCTACACCGGACTGAAAATGACAGACTAGTGCCCTGCCCAGCCAGCATATTAAGGTCTTGCTGTGCCACTTAAAGGTGGAAACCGCAGAACCCTGCATCTGCGCGCTGACCTCACCTCATATGCCTTTCACCCTGCATCTGCGCGCTGACCTCACCTCATATGCCTTTCACCCCAAGCTCCTGTACAGCACATCCCTCAGCTTCAAGAAGCCTTCTTTTCAGGGTTGACAAGGTACAGCTCCCTCTGCAGTGCTCCCCAATGATGCAATTCAACAGCTCTGTCGCTGGTCTACCCCTGTGGCCCCTAACCCAAACCATCCCCGAAACAACACATCCAACAGCCTCCACACGCCCCCTTCCAGAGACACGGAGGAAAGGTCATTCCAACGCCACCCCCCCCCCCAGCTCGTACCCCCATCCTCCCCCACTCACCAGCATGATGACCCCCCAAATACTGAGCACGATCCCGCAGGCCGCCATCTTCGGCCCGCAGCACAGGAGGGACACCATCGGGGCGCAGAGGTGAGAGCGCGGGCGCTTGTGGTGTGGGTGGACGGACAGCTGGACACACCGGGCAGTGGGGCAAGGGATCAGCGCCGGCACAGAAGGGATGAAAAGCTCGCAGTGTCAGAGCTGAATCGCTTCTAATTACAACACCGCTGGCCAACTGCTGAGAGCAGCACTCAGGGAGAACCGACCCCCACCGCTGGAAATGCCAGGACAGCCCTCGATCCGCTCACAGGCTGCAGCACGAGGTTTCACCAGTCTCGAGCTGGCGAGAACGTGAGGAGAAGAGGTGGGGGCAGAGGCCAGCTGGGGCCGCCCTACCTCCACTCCCGCCCATGTGCCGCTCTCCGGCACCAACAGCAGCCGCACGGAGCCCTCCCCAGCCCTTCAGACTCACCGGGCTCTCTTGGGCGGGCTCCTCCGGGCGGCGGCCTCTCTGCTGGGCGGCGGCGGCTCGGCGGCGGGTCTCCTCCTCAAAATGAAGCACCGCCTTCTCCTTCCGCCGTCGTCCTCCCGAGTGGAGCCGCCAGGCTCCCGATCCACTTCTCCTCCGGGGCGCCGGGAGCCCCCAGCAGCGGCGACGCGACCTCTCCTCTTCCCCGGTCTCCCTCTGGGCACGGGAGACCGGCAACTCCCGCAAAGGCTTCCCCCAGGCAGGGGGAAGCGGAACAACACGTCCTCCCGGCCCCGCCCACAACCAGGCGGCGGGCCGGACCTCTCCTTCCGGGGAACAGCCAATGGCTGCGCGGCAACTCTCCCTGGGCCACCCAATGGCAGCGCGGCCCTCCTGACGAGCCCACTGGCTCTGGTCGCGCTGTCGAAGCCACGGCGGCGGTTTCAGCGATTGAAAGAATGGGGAAAGGGTTTCCCAATACTAAGGACTAGTGGACTCGCCATAAATCCTCATTAGTGCGCAAGAGGGCAAAGTGGTAGGATGCAGTAGTGCCGGCAATGCCGGACCAGACACGGGGGCGTTCCCGGCGTCCCGTGACGTCGGAAAAAGCCAAAGAATGTCGGGAACGCCCCCGTGTCTGGTCCGGCATTGACGGACAGGCCCCTCGTCCAATGGCAAGGCTCCGTTTACGGAGCCAGCCAATCAACGACGAGGGCCGAACCAAGCCACACTATTATTCTCATCAGGTTTTCGCCTGCGCCGAAAAGATGCGCAGAGCGCATCTTCGGCGAGGCAAAACCTAAAAAGGTGTCCAACATTTGCAAATTGGAGCAGTTTTAACTTTAAAGACTCACTGTATAGCTGTTTTACAAATTATGGACAACACAAATGCATTTGTGCTAGTGGCAGGCAATGTTCGTGGTAATTTCAGGGAAATCAACAGTGCAAATCGGCCCAGCAGACAATGAAACAAGCCCACAAATAGCCACAAAATGGTCGAAACACTGACCCATCAGACCAGCCGATTGGGCACTGCCGGTTGCCCTATAGGCCAGTCTAACCCAGTGCACAACCCTTCAAACCTTCAAAACCTGCGGACCATTGAGCTTCAAAAAATGTAACACATGCCTCTTTTGAGATGGTATTTAGGTGATTCTATAGCTAATGGTCTCCTCTCACACAGATTGAATCTGAATGTTCTGCACTTGTTCAGATCAATAATAACAGGATGAGTATAGCTCTATAAGCTGCTTCCAATTGTTTCACCAGGGCAGATGCTCTTTTCAAACAACATCTATGACCCATAAAACCCACCAAAGCCACTGAAGGCATAGCCTGATGATATAATTGCAGGAAATGGTTTCTATCACATTCCAACCAAAAGCAAAACTGTGAGCCATTGCAAAGAATGTAAGCTTTACCGATAGCATCACATGCATTTTCAATAATAGGGTTAACATTTGGTCCCATCGGTCCCTATCCGCCACCAGAGAGTCACAGGGCAGCGGGCAGATCCATGTTACAATAGGCTAGCAGAAGGACTGGTTCAAATAGCTGTGCTTGCCAGAAGTGGGCTATTGGTCTTAAGTATTTCTGTTTTCCATAACAAACCACTGTGTCCTGGTGTTTTGCAGGTCTAGGGAGGGTGGTGCGATAGATCTTTTCTAAAAACCAAAGACACAAAACAGTTTGTCAAACTCTTTATTAGAGGAGTTACAAGTCCTGGACATGATCTGCAGTCCAACTAAAGAATACAACAAAGTGTTCCTTGTTACGAGTATTAGACCCATCCAGATCCTTTTGCAAACACTTGCTTGACTCACAGTTACAACCAGAGGCAGACCTGCACACTTACCCAGCATGAGTGGTTGCATGTAATGAAGAACGCTGGAGACACTCAACGGAGAATATCATTTGATTAAATGACAGCCTGCCGGATGTGTGGCTTCCCTCCTGCCAGCTGCAATCCAACTGCCATGGATAGATTCCAGGCATCCCAACACTCTTGGAGACATAGCATTGGAACACACGAGTGGTAGAACTTAAGGTCATAACATTGCACAACTGGGATGTGGGGTTGATGAGTAGGTTCCTTCTTTTGTTGGGCTCTTTAGGCTACCCATATTCTACTTTAGGGAGCAGCCACCTCTAAGTACAATTGTAACAATCCTGTATAGCAGTAACAGGCAGTGTAGGTCTATGGGTGTTCGTGAGTGAACAAGACCTCATTATCATTTCTACAGAAACCAACAAAGGGTTAAGACTACCCAAAATGTCAAGTCTTAAACAAAGTAGGATTACATGTTACAGAACATAAGATAAGTGGACGGCAACCATTCTAAACAGATAGCATGGACTAGGCCATTGCCCTAACCCACCTACTGGATTGAATGCCCAGGTGGTGACTAAAATCTCTGGCCAAATGGCCTTCATCCTCCCAGGGATCTAGTCATTGCACTGTCTTCTAGGACTGAGAAATGTTATTCTTCTGGAATCGTTTGAGGATAAGGCCACCCCAATGTTTCGCCTATGTACTATGTGCTTCCTTCTGCGGTTCTGTACAAAAACTGATATGAGCTTCAGAGCCCAAGGTTTTTTGCAAGAAAAGAACAACACAAGAGTACCCGAGGGTCTGAAAGAGAGAGTGGGTTTGTAGTGTGCGAAAATCAAACAGACAACAAAAAACCCTTTCACTAACCTATAAAAATGGTATTCAATGACATCATAGTAGATGGTCAGAGAATACCCATCAGTCACAGATGTGTTTTTTTCAAGCAGAAGGAGACCGAGATGTAGAATAGATCTCTTCCACTGAAAAAACAGTAGTATGGGTACCACTTTTCGAGACCAATAAGTGGTGGGGTGCGATGTGACCTGGTTCTACCTCTAGACAGCGCATTTCTTAAACTGTCCAAACAAATTTTTAATATTGGAGGAGTGAGTATCACCTGAATAAAGTCTGTTCTATACTCCCTCATCCAATTTTAAATACATTTTTCCATCTTATTTTTTCACACACTATTTTCTGCACTGCACTCCTCCAGTCACACCGCACCCCACCACTTATTGGTCTCGAAAACTAGTCTCTACCCTAGTTTGGCTGGTAGAGATAAGAAGTGGGTTGTGGACATGGTTTCAGTTGTGAATCTAATTCAGGAAGTAGCATTTGAATGCTGTGAACTGCACTGTTTTCAACAATTATCCTCAATGTTAACTGTCTTTCTCTTTTCCTCCTACGTCTCGCAAACACCCTCGTTTTGTATAAAATTTGTTTGGCGTCTTCATGAAGAGTGCTCTTCACAGGATTCTTGTTTACTAAAACTCGCTGTTCTACATGCCAGGATACCTTAACATGAAATACTGCGCATAGAGATAAATGTTAAGAAAACGAAATTCAAGGCACTCAACCATTCTAAGAAGGTTAAAAGAAAGCTATCTCTTGGCAGTGATTTATTGGAACAAGTGGACTCAGTTACATACTTGGGCATCACACTTGCACCTCATCTATCATTGGGCCAGCTAATTGGTGTAACAATCATAAAACATAGGCAGAGAACTGGAGTTATCCTAAAAGAACATTGTGCTTCTCACACAAGGCCTGTTGCACCTGCTTTGAAAATCTACGAAGTGAAATCTTTGGGAGCTACCATTAATGGCGGCGAGCTCTGAGGGTTAGGCGACATCACAGGTCTTATAAAATCAGAGAACAAACTTATTAGAGAACTGGTCTTGTTTCCAATTAGCACTCCCTTGCATTCTTTATTTATGGATTTGGGCATGAAAAAGGTAATCTTAAAAGGTCATTTACTGCCCCTCTTATATTGGCATAGAATCTGGGTCACCCCAGAACTGGGGCATCATGCAGCCACCTTAGTGGAGATAATCAAGTTCAATAGAGCTAATAAAGTTATTTGGCTGTCCTCAGTGAGGCACCTTTTGAAGGCCATTGGTCTCAGTTTCCTGGGCCTTTGTCCTGAGGTTGTGAAGATCCCTTCGAAAGATATGCTGAAAAAATATTATTGGACCAACACCTTCAAGCAAGAAGAGCGTGAGGTGGGGGAACCAATGTGACACATGATTTCTTTTATATTAAGTCTACATTTGCACTAGAACTGTATTGGATTTAGTCACTACTCCTCTTGATAGAAAGCTCTACCATCATTTTAAAATGAGTACACTCCCTGTTAAAGTGTTTTCAGCTGAATGGAAACGTTTATCCAGTGAGGAGTACCCATTCTGTGTAGGCCAAAAAGAAACCATCCCACAAGTGCTATTTGTGTGTTCAGCATACACTAGATTTCGTTCCTTTTGGATTGAACCAGTGTGTAGGTTTTTGTGTATCTCTAGCCATATGATTGCCCTAAGAATACTACGTACTGATGCAACTCCCTTTTATGACTGTTCAGTTGTAAATTGTTGGGGTTGATGTGGGCAAACAGGAAGGCTTTCATTGCTGCTAGGGGACTTTAGGGGGTGATTAGTGTACTATTTTTCTAATATTTTTACATTTTTACTTCATTGTATGTGAATTTTGTATAAAAAATGTTAATGTCTACTTTTAACTACTTTCCGTGTTGTTTCCGACTTTCCTACAGTAGCGACTTTCTTATTTTCCAATTATGGACGCGGATAGCCGGTTATTGACAATCCTGATAACTTTATTGTGCTTAAGTATGATCTGTATTCATTTATTTAATTTGTTCCCTTTTATGGCTTAAGCCAAAATAAAGTTATTTGAAATGCAATACTGCGCTTTTTAAATTCAACCAACAAATCTGTTCACCACCAGTCAAAGTCAAATGACTGAAGAGCATTTATTTTTCATATGTCAAAATAACAATCAAGTACGATCGTCGCTTATCTAATTTCCTATTCTAAAATTGTGCTGGCAAGGAAATAAATATGGTGGACAGATTAAATATAGTCTTTCACACAAAGAAAAACACCCTCCAACTACCGAAATTCCAAGTCAAGAGGAATGGGTAATGCACACTGTTTACCAACGCAAACATACTCCTAAACTCCAGCAACAACACATCCATACATTCAACATTGGGAAAGCACAAAAAGGGAGGTTTAAAAAATAATCAGGGATATTTTCCCATGTTGACTTGCATTGAAATGGGCAACAACAAAAAGGCGAGCTGAAGAGGGAAACAGAAAACAATGGATCACTCTCCATTCACAACAAAGCAAAACACATACCACCCCTTTCGCCAAAGCCCCATGTTGTGGCATCTTTCATACAGCAGATTGCCAGTACTGCAGGTGACTCGACACTGCCATTTTCGTGTAGCAAGCGAATACACAAACTACTGGCATGATTTCACCTGATGGTAATGTGGTATGGTGAACTGCTGGGTGACAGTCAAATCCGCCAGCCCTGATAAGATTGCTAACACTTTTTTCTGCCAATGAGGTGTCGGCTGTTCGTTACTTTATGGTCTGAGCATGCAACTTTTTTTAAAGTATGTGCCAATGGCCTTTACATTAAAAAGTAATTCAGTGCCCTTTTGGACACATTTTTTAAATTGGGAAAGAGAGGTTCACACTTTCTGTTCTTTTCACTGGGCACCTTATCACATGAAGCAGCAAGTGGGTAGCGTATAAAGTCTTTTCTATATAACTCAGTCTACACATCTCTATCATAGGCTTATCTGGGCCGGGTAGGATCCCCTGTCTGAATAGGAAAGTGCAGGTGACGACAAACTAAGCCAGTTGTTAGCACTATCCAATAGGCTCAAATGGCTGCTACCGTGAGGCACTTACTATTTTCTGAATCTTCCCCAAGCTAGTCTCAAGGACTAGGACATGTGGAAGTTCTAATGACATGTACAACATTCCACGCAGCAGAGACAGCATTATAATATGTACACTAATCAATAGTACAGGATACCACAGTCTTGTTACTTGGAATTAGGCACCACACTTACCGGTACACTACACACTTATATCCCCAGTGTCACAGCCCCTTCGTTCAGAGGGAAAGGGCCCTTACAGCTTAATAGATCCCTTAGGAGTCTTATTACATGATAATTGTCAGTAGGTGGGAATGGTCCGAGAATGGGTTATTATACGTTTTGCTTGTATTGAAATAAGTACAATTTCAGGAGAGGGAAGGCTGAATTGAAGCCATTTTCAGCAATAAAAAGTCAGGAGTCTCCCGTTTGAAATTGGTCTGTTGCATATGATGGAGCAAGGTGGAAACAAAATTTTTTGTATACCCCTTGTGAGATTAACTTTCCTTAACAGAAATAAGTACTAAATGTGTGGTTTTAAAATTAACCAACATAGAGTAAAATGCACACACAAATACACGTGGGATAGTAATTTGCATGGATTTGCAAAGCATAACTTACTCATTTGTCGTGTATTATGTCATAAAGAGTACGCATTTATTATAATCTAATTGAGGATTGCATGAATGTGCTTTTGTCCATTTATTTGTGGCATATATCATGAAGATTGGTAAGTCGAACCACGCATATATGTTGCTCAAAGCTAGGTAAATACTAACTGGGTTATCCTTAGAAAGGGGAAGGTAAACAGAAAGGGCTTTATTTCGTAAATTTACACTTATTTGTGTTTGTTTTTGTAATAGTTCCTAAATTGAGGCCTATGCGAGTTTAAGAAAAATGGACGCTGACTGAAATTCCGAGATGCGATAGAAGTGCGCAAGCCGTATGGGTCAAGGACAGTGTGGCCATTTTGTGGGGCCTAAGTCAAAAGACAGTGAAGTCAGCATGTTGTCCGTGGGAAAAGAACGACAAATAACAATTTAAAGGACACTTCCATAGTTTGCTGCAATGTGAAGATGACTAGGCACAAACTTATAATGAAAGACGATGAGGTGATGCTCATCCAACTCTAAATTGACCAATCACGGACATTCAAGAACTTAAGAGTTACAAATTTAGATAGATAAGTTAGTGAAAAAGGGTAAAAAGAGGACATTTGGGACATTGAGGAGAGCTCGCCTTTTGATTTGATTTTTGCACCCCGAGATGCTGTCGGTCTGCGCAATTTTTCTGTGGCGCAGGGACTTTGACATTTTTCTCGACTTTAACTTTTGAATGGGTGCGAAGTCCAGAGAGAGAGAGAGAGAGAGAGAGAGGGAGAAAGACAGAGAGGTTTTCGTTTGGAATTATTACATTCTATTCGCGTCTATGTTTGGGTAATATGCCTTTTATTTCTTTAAAGTCTGTCATGCTGATAAATGAATGCTATTGAAAATTTAAATTTTCAGGACTTATTGCATAATTGAATCATTTCCATTTTAATAAAATGTAGAGGTCATGCTAGGAGACTAAGGGGGTCATTAGGATGGTGGGCGGACTTAGTCCGCCTACCATCCTATCGGCCTTTAGGACCGCCCGCCATAAGGGCGGGGGTCCCGTGGGTGGCATTAGGATGCGCATGGCACTATGGCGGGCGCATCCTGCATGTTTAGCATTGTGATGGGTGGGGCTCTCAGCACCGCCCGCCACAATGCTAAACATGCACGAATGCATTTGCATTAACAAAGCAGCAGGCACCGCGCGGTGCCTGCCGCTTTGGTAATACAAATGCAGGGTACCCCCCTGTGCACCCCCCACCTCTCCTTCACTCCGGGGGCCCGCAGTGGACCCCCGAAGCGAAGACCGCATGCCTTTCTGTGGCGGCATTGCCACCACAGAAAGGCATCTATCCTGGGCCATCCTAATATGGCTGGCGGTGTCAAATAGACACCGCCACCATGTTAGACCTTTTCCGCCCTGGTCCGCGGCGGATGGTCTTTCCGTCCGGCACGATCACCCCCGCCATACTTATATGGCGGGGGGCATTTAGCTGAGGATGGCGGGCGGATTGCCCCAGCCAGGCCGGCTGTGGCTACCGCCAGCCTGGCGGGGGCAATCCACCCGCCATCCTAATGGGCCCTATAATCTTTAAATTCAAATTAAATAAATGGAGAATTAAGCTGGTCTTGTTATCCATAGTTAAATTTTACTAGCAGATCAAATAAAATAAATGAATAGTGGGGTGTTTCTAAAATTTACTCTTACAGAAACCATGGTATTAGAAATAAAACTGCAGTTGTAAATAATGTATAAACTTAGTCTAGGCACTCAGCTATACCACCCCGACTCCTCTTTTGGATCATTTACTGAATCCATGGAGCAGATTAGATGAGTAAATGAATGCAAGGTAAGAATGATGGGCCCAGTTGTAAGAAAATAGTGGGTAGCTCCGTGGGTAAGGTGATGGTTTTATGAAGAATATTTGGTGCCACGCTGCTCCAGTAATACTTGGTAGCAGAGCATAGGTTGCTATAGGTTAACTAGGATATATGATGTGTAAAATAGAATATATAGAATCGTGATTTACAGAATTTTGAACTAACATCTGTTGAGTTTGTATCGCGTTATGTGTAGTCAAGAAAAGGCTTCTGGATAGTGTGGGAAGCTGGTCACTCTGTCTGCAGGCAGAGGAAGTGTGGCAAGTGAAGTCGCACATCACATAGTCTGTTTCAAAGTGGTGACATCGTCATATGTTACAAGTTTAGGGATCTTTACGTGTAAAAGTGGGGAATGTATAGCGAGGGTAACCTGTGAAATCTTGGTCTGAGCACAGGAATTATTAAGAATCCTGCATAAAACTCTACCCGGAGAGAGTAATAAAGTTTAACCTTAAGCTTGAAAGAAGGGTAAGGTAGAGGGAAGTGCTACTTTATTGGCAAAAGTAAAAATTCTGTGGTAGAGAAGAGGTAAGCACTGTCTACTGGAAATACAGAATTCGTGTATAATTGAGGAAACTATCCTTTTGGTTTTAGCGAAACAGATCAATGGAGTTGTTTTATGTAGGTTCTAACTGATTTTGCTGTATAGAAGTGTAAATACAGTGTGCCGGTAAATTTTGTAAAGGAGGGTTCAGTCGAAGCTGCAGAAGCCGGAGCAGGGCTGAAGTCAAAAGTGTCGCGCTCGGATTGGTCCATGTGACCAAGACAGAGTAAGGTCTGATTGGTGCATAAGCGAAAGCAGCGAAATAATTGGTTGAGCACTAACGAAACGTATCTTGTTCTAATTGGTGTGATAGTGTGAACCGCGCTGTGATAGGTTGGTGTTACGAAGCAGTTTACGGAAGAGAGAGCGATCTTTTGAAAGTGCAGGGGAATTATAACAAGATTGAATTTTATTACGGAATGGAGAAAGAGAAATCCTTCATGGTTCCAAAAATTGAAAAATGTATTAAAAAAGAACAAAGTAATTGAAACTAGACAGGGAAAAATAATTCCTCCGCCGAAAACGACTGCATCATACATGATGACAAAACATGTATATGGTTGGAAAATTGGGCGATATATACCAGAAATGATGGTGCGTTAGCTTTCCCAGATAAAGGATCTTTTAGTCTTGCAATATTAAAAAACTTGAGAGACAAAATGATGAAGCTTGAACCAAGACCTAGGCCAACACAGTTTGAAGATTTGGCTGGGGGGGAAGATGAAATGCATGATTTAGAGCAAGAAAGGTTCAGAGACTACCTAGGACCAAGGAATAGAGGTCGTAGATTTTGGAGAGAGACACATGAGACTAGAATGCGAAGATGGAAAAATGCTGCTATGTGTGATGGGATGTATCCAGTTAGATTGGTAGATGAGGAAAAAGGGCGGAAATGTACAGAAAATAGGAATCATATAGAAACAGTGAAAAGGGAGTTATGAAGATTGTGGGTCTGAGGGTGCAGTATTGGAAGAGATCCTAAATAGGAGACCACCGCCATATCAAGCAAATTCTATGGGTACAACCCCAAGTGCTTCTCAGTTGGAGGATA
Source organism: Lissotriton vulgaris (assembly GCF_964263255.1). NCBI lineage: Eukaryota > Metazoa > Chordata > Amphibia > Caudata > Salamandridae > Lissotriton > Lissotriton vulgaris. Next base: position 997,633,167 of record NC_141695.1, on the reverse strand, counting down.
GACTAGCAGAAACTCCGAAAAGATTCTCAAATTTTAGAGATCTCCCAGAAAGAGTAGCAATGAAATATGAACCAGATGTTCCATTAATCGGAACAAGATATACAAGGACGCCTAAAAAAGGAAATGGAATAGAAAATATGGGAAATAGAGTAGAGCAACAAGCTGAAGCACAACAGAGTACTGCTGAATATATACATTCAACAAATGAATTAGCTGAAAAGATACAGGAGCTTACTAAGAATATAGAAGCTGTAACTGTTCTGGTAACAATAGGTCCTGTAATCCCAGTGTTTGAAAACCAGAAAATAAAAGAGCCATCTTTAACTATTCCTTTAAATCATAGTTTACAGAAAGTAAAATAAAAGGTTTTTCAGATTTGTCAGAAATTAAACCTATTAACCAAATGACACCGCCAGAACTGACTTTTAATCAGAGTCTTCCGTATAAATTCCCAACAGGAGCAGAGTCACATTCGGTAACTCCTGAGAAGAATGTAGAGAAAATCAATTTAACACAAACTCCAGTAGGGCCAACAGAGCAAGAATTCAGCGATTGGATCAAAACCTTAAAACTGAAAGAGACAGAATCAAAATTGCTAGATGTAGCTAGGTTAAAGGTTGATATGGAAGAACTAATAATTGGAACAATTGGTACAGATAGATTGAAAAATTATCAAGATGATGAGATCACATTTATGTGTAAAAGTAATACGTGGAAAATAAAAAGCATGCATGACAGGTTTGAAAAACTAGCAAGTGAGATGGATGTGGATTTTACAAAATATAACATTTTGCAAAAACCGTATAGAGTGGATTTTACTGACAAAGATATAGAAAACATGAATAGCAGGAAGAATTACTCAAATAAAATAATTAATTGTGTTATTGAGAAAATGGGGAGATATGGATAAGTGGAAAATGATTTGGACAAAGAAAAGAGAGGAAAGCAATGACAAATCAACATTAGCATTCCCAGTAAGAGAAAAGGAAGAAGTGGTAAAAGAATTTCCTATGAGAGAAATACCTGGAGGAGGATATGTACATGTACCTTGGAGCAGACAAGACATTTTCTCATTCACAAATGATTTTCCTCGATTGAGAGAGAAACTAGTAGAATGGTATAGACAAGTAGATCGATTTGTGAAGGTTTCAAAAGTCTTATAGGAGGATTTAGATGGGTTGTTTGACATAGAAGTACCAGCAGATTTATGGTCAGAGTGTACGATTACAGTGGATTGGCCCAAAGAGGAATATCCACGAGATAAAGTGACAGGTGCTCCTGGACCTGAAGTGATGCGAAAATATAAACAAGTTATAGTGTTTTTGAAAAATAAAATTCCACCAAAAGAAACAGATTGGGTAAAAATAGAAAGGACAATACAGGGGGCAAAAGAGTCAGTTCATGCATTTTATGAAAGACTGTTGGTATTTAATCAGTATAGTTGATATGAGGAATTGAATGAAAAAGATATGAGTAATTTTGTATATCGCTTTGTGATATGGATTGAGACCAGAGATAGGGGATATGATTAAACATAATTTAATGGGATGGCAGTCATGTTCCGTGAACGAAGTCCTGAGACATGCAAAATATTGTAGTGATGAAATTGAGGTAAAACAGAGAAAACGCAAGGAGAAAGCAATGTGGGCACATGTAAAGGTTGCAGAACATCAAGTAGGTCAGTTAGAAAATAAGAATGCAGAAGGTAACCAAAATAGAGTGAAAGGAAATTCTATCAAACCAAAGTTAGCTGGAAATATAGAAGAATTAAAGAAGAAGTATCCGTGTCATAATTGCGGTAGGATGGGACATTGGAAAAAAGAGTTTAAGGGGCCCATTAGGATAGCGGGCGGATTGCCCCCGCCAGGCTGGCGGTAGCCACCGCCGACCTGGCGGGGGTGATCCACCTGCCATCCTTGCCCTGAAAACCCCCCGCCATATTAGGATGGCAGGGGGGACCGGGGTGGACGGTAAGACCGCCAGCTGCTTTTCTGGCCCGGTCGCAAGGCGACCGGGGCGGAAAAGGTATAATATGGTGACACCGCCAGCCATATTATGATGGGCCAATTGGAATGCCTTTCAGTGGCGGCATTGTCGCCACAGAAAGGCATGCAGAGAATCCCTGCGGGGGCCCGTTGCGGGCCCCCAGGGACTCCCGGGGGGGTGGGGGTGCACATGGGGGGTACCTATGGTGCCCCCCGCATTTCAAAGTACAACATGGCAGGCACCGCGCGGTGCCTGTCATGTTGTGCTTTGAAATGCACGACATGCATTTTTACCATTGCGGCGGGCGGTGCTTTGAGCACCGCCCGCCGTAATGATAAAAATACAGGATGCGCCCACCACTGTGGCGGGCGCATCTTAATGCCACCATCGGGAACCCTGCCCTTATGGCGGGCAGTCCCTTTTTCCGATGGGATGGAGGGCAGACAAAGTCCGTCCGTCATCCTAATGGGGGCCTAAGTATCCACCGAAAGTTAATTCGGAAAATACATCATTGAATCCACAGGTGCAGAATTAGATAATTCAGCAACCATCGCCACCGCAACAGGTAGTTAATTCACTGTGTCAGGTGCCACAACCTCCACTTCCTCACAATGTATACTTACATAGATACAATACAGAGACAGGATTCTGCACAGTAGACCAGGTAACGAGAAATAATAGAGTGCATGTGAGTCCGCAATATTGGCTGAAAAAGGACGGAAGCGAGTCGGATGATAGTTTCTGACGGTGCCTGAGAGAGGGAGAAGAGTGCGTGCTTGGCGCTACTCTAGAGGTAGATCAGTCTGGTCCATATGTGAATGGAAAGGTGAATGATGTAGATGTGACTTTCCTAGTGGACACAGGTGCTACCTGTTCTACTGTTAGATCGGTGGAAATTCAAAATCTTCCTCTCTCAGGTGAACACATTCAAGTGGTAGGTGTAGCAAATCAGCAGATTAAAACATCTTTAACAAAACCAATTAAAATAGAGATTGGAAATTTCAAAGACATGCATCGATTTGTTGTGTGTGACAGTAGTCCTGTAAATCTCCATGGAAGGGACATACTGTGTAAAATGAACTGTGCCATTTATTGCTCACCAGATGGCATAGAGCTCCAAACTCCAGATGAGGATAGTCTGTATAAAATGACAATGACACTAATTGAAGCAGAAAATAATAAAATGTTTCTTGTGTTTAATCGAGAAAAAATACCAAAAGAACTGAAAGAGGCAGTAAAAGAGCAAGTGTGGAATTTTACAGGAGAAGATATTGGTTTGATGAAAAATGTAGATCCTTTAAAAGTTTCTATAAAAGAAGGAGTAAGCTATCCGAATACACCTCAATACAAAAATTACAGTTGAGACAATTGAAGGAATAACACCATTGATTGAAAAAAAGATTGAGCAAGGGATTTTGAGAGAAATAGAAAGCAGTCCTTGCAATTCACCGATAATGGGATTGAAAAAGCCAAATGGAACGTTCAGAATAGTACAGGACCTGAGAAAGGTAAATAAGATCGTCATTCCATGTTGTCCAATTGTGCCAAACCCAGCAGTAATTTTATATCAGTTTCAGCATGATTCAGAATGGTATACAGTCATTGATCTATGTAATGCGTTCTTCACGGTATACAGACAAAATATTGGGTAAAAAATATTGAATTACATAAATATCGACTTCAAAATATAGAATGGACAAAATATCAAATGGACAGTACATAGTCAGCAAAAATATCGAATTTAAGGTTAGTAATGTAATATCGATTTTTATAAATATAGAAAGTCAAAATATCGAAGTATATAACATAGGTTATTAAAATATATCGAATTTTTAATAATTTCGAATTTTTAAAGTGTTTTGTATGTTAGTATATGTGTGAAAAGTGTATCTTTTTTTGTAATTTATTTTAAGTAATGAATTTTATGTTATTTAATTTTGCGTAATTTAATTCTGTAGCGGGTTGTGGGTTTATAGGGGAATAGGGTGGGAAGTAATTTAATTATATCAAATAAAATATACATTTTTTGAAATTATTAATTATTTTTAATTTAATTTTGCATTTTAGTTATGTAGCGGGTTGTGGGGTTATAGGGGAATAGGGTGGGAAGTAATTTAATTGTAATTAATTAAATATTTTAATTTATTTATTGGTATTTATTTTGAATAAATTGTTAATTAATTTTTAAATGGTAATTAATTAATTTTAATTGGTAATTATTTTTTATTTATTGATTAATTGATAATTATGTGAATTTTATTAATTTGTTTTCTGTAGCAGGTTGTGGGTTTATAGGGGAATAGGGTGGAAAGTAATTGTATTATAATTAATTAAATATTTTAATTTATATATTGGTATTTATTTTGAATAAATTGTTAATTTTTAATTGGTAAGTAATTCATTTTTAATTGGTAATTAATTTTTATTAATTGATTAATTGATAATTATGTGAATTTTATTAATTTATTTTCCGTAACGGGTTGTGAGTTTATAGGAGAATAGGGTGGGAAGTTACTTAATTGTAATTAATTAAATGTTTTTATTTATTTATTGGTATTTATTTTGAATTAATTGGTAATTACATTTTATTTGTTAATTAATTAATTGTAAATTGGTAATTAATTTGTATTAATAGTTAATGAATGTTAATAATTAATATTTATTAATTGATTAGTTATTATATTATATTAAATTGGTATTTACTTTTAATTAATTTTAATTGGTATTGGTATTTAATTTATTTTTATTAATAAATTAAATATTTACTTTCCCTACTGTTAAGCTCACTAGAGTGGGAATAGTAATTTTTAACCCTACGCTATCCAACTCTTTCCCTACTGTTGCATTCTCTGGAGTGGGAATCATAATTTTTACCCCTACGCTATCCAACGCTTTCCCTATTGTTGCACTCTCTGGAGCAGGAATAGTAATTTTTACCCTCCCGCTAGCCAACACTTTCCCTACTGTTGCACTCACTGGAGTGGGAATAGTAATTTTTACCCCTACGCTATCCAACGCTTTCCCTACTGTTGCACTCTCAGGAGTGGTAATAGTAATTTTTACTCCTACGCTATCCAACGCTTTCCCTACTTTTGCACTCTCTGGAATGGGAATAGTACTTTTTACCCCTACGCTATCCAACGCTTTCCCTACTGTTGCACTCACTGGAGTGGTAATAGTAAATGTTACCCTCCAGCTATCCTATGGTAAAAATATTGTATGTTTTTTATTAATATCATGTGAATATATATATATATATATATATATATATATATATATATATATATATATATATATGTTTGTTTAGTTTAAATTAATTATTTTATAATTTTAAGGTTATTTAAGTATTTTTAAGTATTTTTAATTCATTATTTTTAATATTTCGTTTATTTTAAATTACTTTTAAGACATTTACAAAAATTCGATATTTTGACTACCTATATTATTTTTAAACGATATTTTTGATTCAATATTTTTGTACTTACCTGTTTGTAGATAGGATTTCGATATTTTTTTGTAGTTAATATTTTATCCTCGATATTTTTGTATGTCTATATTTTTGTACTCAATATTATTTCAGTGATCCGTTCTTCACAGTTACATTACCCCCGGAAAGCCAGACAATATTTGCGCTCCAATTTAAAAACCGTATTTTAGCATGGTGTCAAATTCCTCAGGGGTCTACTGAAAGTCCCTCAATCGTTAATCAATTGTTAAAGAAATCATTAGAAGATCTGAGTTTACCAGGAGAATCAGTTCTAGTGCAGTACATTGACGATCTATTAGTGGCATCAAAAACAAAAGAAGCATGTGTTACAGACACTGTTACATTGTTAAATCATCTGGCAGATGATGGACATAAAGTGTCACCGTCAAAACTACAGTTTTGTCAAAAAGAAGTACAATATTTGGGACACAAGATTGCTAAGGGAATCAGACAGGTCACTTTAGAAAGGATTAACATGATACAGGGAATGAAACCCCCAAAGACACAAAGACAGGTGAGAATGTTTTTTGGAATGGTTGGATATTGTCGACAATGGATTAGTGGATTTTCACTAATAGCTAAACCTTTGCAAAGATTGACAAAAGCAGATATAAAAGACCCAATAACTTTGAATAAGGCAGAACTAGAAGCTTTTGAGCAACTAAAAACAAGTCTATGTGAAGCACCAGCTTTAGGAATGCCAGATTATCAAAAAGAGTTTGGGCTATATTGCAGTGAGAGAGAAGGATGTGCTTTGTCAGTCTTAATACAGAGACACGGAAAGCTAAGAAAGCCAATTGCATACTTTTCTGCTGTTCTGGATCCCGTTGCATAGGCATTGTTGGGATGTTTAAAGGCAGTAGATGCTACAAGTATGAGTTTTGAACAAAGTGAAGGTATAGTGATGGGATTTCCGTTGAGAGTGTATGTACCTCACTCGGTAGAGATTCTCCTCACTAGAAGTCAAACACAGGGGCCCATTAGGAAGTCGGGCGGTGGCACCACCGCAGTGGTAGCATGGCGGAAAAACAGCTTTTTCCGCCCGCGAGCAGCGGAACTCACGTCTGCCACATTAGGATAGCAAAACATAGGTCATTTCCCGTCCACCGCGGAGCGCCGCACACCGTGGCTGTGTGATCCAATCAAGACTCTCCGCCGTGCGGAATGACGTCCGCCCGTTCAACAAATTAGGATTGCCCAAACAAGTCGACGCACCGCAGCGGAGACACGTCCAGTTTAAGCAGGTGGAAACTCGACAGCAGAGCAAGATAACCGAGACCCGAACCCGAACGCCGTGAACCCAGCCCTCCATGTGCACCCGGTGATGTTCCTCCTACAACACTATCGTCAGATGGGCCACGCGGATGCCGCCGCAGGTACGCAACTACACAAATACAACACACAACACACAGGCCGACACAGGGTCTGATCACCACACAGACACCCTGCTAAGGTTCACAACACATCCACAAGGGCACCCACACATCACCCACCTGACAACATGGCACCCCTCAGCATCTGGGACACACATCGTCCGCCAACCAGCAGCAACCTCCCGCTCCCGGTCACGTCGCCGCCGCGGTCGACACATGCGCACTATGCAGAAGGCAGGGCCACTCCTAGGCATGGGCAGGGCACAAACACCACAGGGCCACACCACCACAAACCACACTGCAACACACCCCATCAAGTCACAGGCCAGGTGCCCATTCCGTGCACTCCCATGCACACCAACAAGCACTGAAACAACCAAGCCCAATACACACCCTGCACCACACAACACACAACCAGGGAGACAGCCACTGCAGCAGTGGCTGACAAGAAACACACAATACTAGTGCCACACACACTAAAGGCTCACAATCCATTCCAGAACATACACAGACAAACAAACACACACCCTGGGTGTAGTCACAAACACAACACACACACAGGGATGCCTCAACAAATGCCTGCACAAGAACAACACACAAACACTACAGGAACACATACTGAACTCCAACAGAAACAGACATACCCTGTACTCCCAACTGGGGAAAAGCAATGGCAGCACAGACACAACAGGAGTACACAACATCATCACTCAGGAACAAAACACACACCCCATAACACAAATCACACAAGAAGTGCATCTGGACAAACACACACTGCCACCTCAAACCTAGCACAGATGCACATCAAACACCAATCAATCAACAAACACCACAAGGCATCAGGGGATGCACATCAGGCAATGCCCAGGCCACATACACACAGCACTGCATGCTCAACAAGCAGTGTGCAGAACAAGCACAACAGCCACACACACACATGATCAACACACCCACATCACACACACCACAATTCACCATTACACAAATACTACAGCACACCCAGAAAATGAACCAATACCACATCCAACACCAACACATCCAACACAACAACTACACATGCACCACTCCGGGACACAAGAGCTAATCCACCCCCACCAGAGCACTGGGCAGCACACACAGCTGAAGTGCACATGACCACCACGGAATGACTAATAGCACAAGGACAGCACACATACATCATTGTGGCAATGTCCAGAGTGGAACAACACTTATGGCCCAAGAACTGCACCACAAACCACAAGCTCACGAATGAAGTGATGGGGAGGCACATACACATGGAAACCATGGGGACAGCTGACATCAAAGTGAAATACCCTGCATGTCGGTAGCAGACATGTAATGGATGTCCCACACACAAATAGAGGGAGGGAAGAGACACAATGGTAATGCACAAGTGACACACATAGAGGATGGCGTAACACCACACACACCATGCCATACAGGAGGAGAAAAACCACCATGTGCCTGCAATGCATCACAAACACAAACACAATGCCAGTGTGGAGCAGCAGGGCCACACAGTCTACACAAACACACCTAAGACACATTGAGAATCACTCAAACACAACACTGATGTACAACTCACACACTTTGCATACTTCAAACTTACAAAAACAACTAGGAAGAGTCACACACAACTGCATGGACACACCAACACACAACACAGTGCACTACAAACAGCTCACACAAGTGCACACAACCTTCTACACAGGGCAAGACAAAACAAACAACAGGCATACAACTCCTGGGTGACACATGTGTGTCTCTCACAATACAGGGGCACACATACATCCACTACAAACGTACACCCTTCACACTGCACACCTCTGCTACACCCAAGACCACGCATCTCATGTAGGCCATGGTACCAGGACTAAGGGCCAACACAAGATGACCATACACATACACGGCTGTGCACTCATAAAGGAATCCACACACATACATCATGACATATCCCAACCTGCTCCAAAACCTTAGCACAGCATCACACCCTGTGCTGGCAGTGTCCCACAACCTGACATGTGAACAGTGTATCAACAATAGCAAATCACTAAGAAGATAACTGCATGGCAGGTAAAATAACCATCACAGATTACACCATAATCAGGGTCAGAATGGACTGAAGACCCTGTCACCCCTGTATAAAAATCTGATGCCCGCAAAGAGCCTTGCAATGTAGAAGTCATACACAGAGCATGGGGCACAGCCAATCAAATGCAAACTCAAAAAGAACTTTAATCAGCAAGGACACTGACAAAACACACAACAGAAGTAACTGTATTTATTCACATATTGCACAGATGTAGCAGTAGAACAATAGTAGACAACAGAAAGGCACAAAATGATGTACACAGTCAAGATAACATGCACAGGTGTAACACAAACAGGAAGGCCAGTGTCCATAGCACAGGTCAGAGGCCAACACAGCAGAGCAACAGGGCTAGTGTCCATGGCAGGTGAGAGGCCAACACAGCAGAGCAACAGTGCCAGTGGCCATGGCAGGTGAGCCAGCAAGTACATGTGAGGCTGCACAGTGGAGAGGCCAACACAGCAGAGCAACAGGGCCAGTGTCCATGGCAGGTGCCAGCAAGTACATGAGAGGCTGCATAGGAGAGAGTACAGCACAGCAGAGCAACATGGCCAGTGTCTATGGCAGGGGAGAGGCCAACACAGCAGAGCAACAGGGCCAGTGTCCATGGCAGGTGAGAGGCCAACACAGTAGAGCAACAGGGCCAGTGTCCATGGCAGAGGAGAGTACAGCACAGCAGAGCAACAGGGCCAGTTTCCATGGCAGGGAAGAGGCCAACACAGCAGAGAAACAGGGCCAGTGTCCATGGCAGGTGAGAGGCCAACACAGCAGAGCAACAGGGCCAGTGTCCATGGCAGGGGAGAGTACAGCACAGAAGAGCAACAGGGCCAGTGTCCATGGCAGATGAGAGGCCAACACAGCAGAGCAACAGGGACAGCAACACACCCATATACAAAACAATGTTCAGGACTAGCACACCTGCATGAGACACAGGCGTATGAAGGGGATGTCAACTCACTCCTAGCTGTCATGCGGACTTATACCTGGCTGTGTGTTGGGGACAGCAGGCCCACTTGACTGTGTTGACAGAGCCCCAGGTGATGTTGTGCTAACAGTGGCTTTGCAAGCTGGAGGGTTGTGAGGACCAGGTGGCATAGAGGCACGTGGAGGTGGAGTCATGCAGACCTCTGACACAGTGTGGGTGGGAGGGGTGCCCTTCCACTTTTTGGGAATATGAAATGGCTTCCCTGTCTTGGGGTTGATCGGAAGTGGTGATGACACAACTGGCACACACCCCAACTGTCCCACATCAGGTGCAGATACTGGCACCACCTCTGGAGATGTGCTGGATCCCGCGGAACACTTGGTCTGGCTACGCCTCTGGAACACCTTCACCTCTTTGCCAGGTGTACCCCTTACAGTGCCTACCTTTGACTTCTTGCCAGGGCTGGTCACTACAGTGCCCTCCTTTGCCTTCTTGCTAGGTGTATCCCCTACAGTGCCCTCCTTTGCCTTCTTGCTAGGTGTATCCCCTACAGTGCCCTCATCTGCCTTTTTGCCAGGTGTACCCCCTACAGTGCCCTCCTTTGATTTCTTGCCAGGGGTGGTCTCCACAGTGCCCTCCACCACCTGCAGCAATGGTCGTGGAATTGGGGTAGATGTGGTGGGTGGATGTGTGCCTGTGCTCTTCCTAGGTGTACCCCTGATATGCAACACCTCCTCAGTGGGCACAGACACTGCACGGGTAGGTTTGTGTGAAGTTCTAGTGACAGGAGAGACTATTGCTGGTGATGGCTCTCCGGCATGTGAGCCTGATGTCTGCCTGATTGCTCTTCTGGTCTTGCTCTTCCCTGACTGGCTCTTGTCTGTGAATTCTGGGGTGGACATGCTCTTCAGTGGGGATGGTGTCTGTGGGCGGGAGTGTTTGGCTTGTGTCTGTTGTGTGCTCCTTGTGCTGTACCTTTTCGTTGACGCAGTCGAAACGTGGTCACTGTCATCTGATGTGGCCACTGACTGGGGGGTGGTCAACGGCACCTGAGCTGCAATGGGAGCAGGTGCCTGTTGAAGGGCTGACGTGACTGTGGATGACAACGCCTGGACTGTTCGGTGTAGCCCACCCACGTCAGAGTGTATGACCTCCATGTATGCAACCACCTGGCCTAATTTCTTGTCATGGTCACTGAAGGCATTGAGCAGGGCGGTCTGGCCCACACAAAGCTGGCGCAGGAGCTCAACACACTCTGCACTGAGTGCAGCAGGGGGGACAGGTGCAGGGGCAGCGGTGCCAGGTGTGAATGTGACTCGTCCCCTCTTAGTGACACGGATACGGGCCGCCGCAGAGGAAGTGGATGGGAGGCTGGGCACTGGCCGCTGGGTGGTAGATGATGATGCAGACTCCACATCCCCTGTGCCTGCCGACATGGATGCATCCCCGCTGGCATCAGATGATGTGCTACTCTGTGTCTTAGCCACGGATTCCTCCTGCATACTTCGGTCCCCCTCAGATGCGCTGGTGGGCTCTGTGTTACTTGACTCCGCTGCAGCTGTAGTGCTACTCTCGCCACCACTGGTTTATGGCTCATGTTCCTCTGTGGTATCTTGTGAATCTGCATGAGAGAGAGATACAGGGTTGTGTAAGTGTCATCATCTGGTCATACAAATTCTAATCAATGCAGTACAGGAGAGGCCCAAATCTACATGGTGACCACCTCTCCCTGCAATCACTGTGCAGCAACACACAACATAAACGACAACAGTGCCTGTAACACTGAATAACTTTCAGGAGTGAGGCATGTTGATGCCACACAGCACTACACCCTTCCCGTAGATGGAATGCCACCCCCAACTTGACCTGCCCTAGGGACATGATGTAGGTACAATACTTATTACCACTGACAGACCTCCAGGGAACAAGAGTGGACAACACACACACCTATTATGACATTACATGCCACAATGCCAAGTAGGCCGTAGCAAGCACCATGTGGTAATCTCGGTCACATTGTTGTCAGATGTGTTGGCCTCAACCATCATGGTGCATGCAGAGTAGGCATACATGAAGTCACACTCATGAAGTTGACACTGTAGTTCACCACAATATAGATTCCCCACACTATCCCAATGATGAATGGCCATGTGGAGCCTAACACATCTGGCAATGCGAAATAACAGCAGGGAGGATCAGCTCAGTAAGGCTAACGTGGGCCAATGCCTCATACAAGCACACATCACAGTAGCCACTCACATCACACAGCACAGCATAGCAACACACGCACATCAAATGGGTCACCGCTGCCACAGGCCCTGTACACATGCATGCACTCCCAGCTAAAGTCACCCTCCCCAGATACTCACCACCCCTGCCTTGCTGCTGATTCTCCTTCAGACGTGTTTCCAGGTCTGGATAAGTCACTGCCAGTGGAAACATGCTGCGCCGTGCCAATCGCCCTGTGCGTGGTAGCATCCCCAAGGTCATCTCTGCCACTTGCTTTGCCAGCTGGCTGATGTCGTCCCACCTCTTGTGACAGTGGGTGCGTCGTCTATTTGAAACCCCCAGGGCTTGCACCTTTACTGCAATGGCCCTCCACAGGGCCTTACGCTGGTGCACTTTGAGCTGCAGGTATGAGAGAAAAGAAGGGTAAACGAACAGTCACACAATGTGAGATAACAACATCTATCAGTACAGAGGCAAGACCCAGAGTCAGGACTCATTGTAACCTCCCTCCCTCCAAAACTGGGTGACCCCTCACAATGGCACTCTGCATGGCCAAAACATTTGTGATTGCAGGCACACATTTGGGCAGTTAGGCTCCATGGTAATCTCACAAATGCAGAATGCCTCAACAGAATATGCATCGACAGAAGTGTTTAAGTCTGGAATTATACAGGGCACAGATGGGGCATATCTACTATTCAGTGTGAAGGAACAGGAGCATGGTGATGTTTTATCGTTTGGGTGGGCAGCCACTGAACCTACTCTGTGGGTCACTCTGACTCAGACTACAGGGACACACTGAAACATTCACACAAGCAATTACTGTCCTGGCACCTACATGGCTAACATCCAGTGGCTCTGTATGGCTGCCAATGTAACACACCCCACTTACACATACAAGTACAGGCATGGAAAAGAGTGACATTGGGACACACACACACTCCCTCTCCCTGGAGACAGCTAGTCTGTCGGTGTCGTACACAACCCCACACCCTCAGGCATATACTGCAGCTGCACAACTACACGTCTGACACCCCCCTGCCCTACAGCTACCTTCATGGAGGCTTACCACTACATTGGGACAACCAAACAGCCTTTGGTACTGTGCCATCACCTCGACCACAAGGACCTCCAGCTCCTCACTCGTAAATGGACTGGCACGGATCTTCTCTGTCCTTGCCATCCCTGTGGACATGGATCACCTGTGGTAGAAGTGAGTGGTGAGGGGTCCCAGGCAGCAGGCTCTTCAGGCAGGAGCAGGAGAGGGTCCCAGGCAGCAGGCACTTCAGGCAGCAGCAGGAGAGGGTCCCAGGCAGCAGGCTCTTCAGGCAGGAGAGGGTCCCAGGCTGCAGGCTCTGTGAGAAGTGGAAATGTGAGGCTCACTCCCACAGATTTATAGCCCCCTGGGGTCGTTTGGAAGCTGAAAAGCTGCTACAATTGGTTGTCCAGGTCTGCCACTTTCAAAAGCATCCAATGACCGCCTCCGCTGTGGCCGGGCACACCTTCCGCGATTTTAAAATCTGCATCATACCACCGCGATCATCGCTGCCATTGGCTGTAGGCAATGCTCCATGGCGGAGACGCACCGCGGGTACCCGGGGTGTGCTACCCCGCTGGTGCATCATTCAAATGTATCCAATGACCGCCTCCGCGGTGGAGGTGCACACCTTCTGCGATTTTCAAATCTGCATCATGCCACTGCGATCATCGCTGCCATTGGCTGTAGGCAATGCTCCATGGCGGAGACGCACCGTGGGTGCCCGGAGTGCGCTACCGCGATGGTGCATTATTCAAATGTATCCAATGACCGCTTCCGCGGTGGCAGTGCATGCACACCACCATCTACACATGTCTCCATGCCAATGGCAACCGCACTTGGGAAGGGGGTGGTGCTGGAGTCACACCACCGGGGCCAGGCGGTAGATACCGCGATTCATGAGGCAGAGCATGCCCACCGCAATCTACACATGTCTCCATGCCAATGGCTACCGCACTTGTGAAGGGGGTGGTGCTGGTGTCACACCGCCGGGGCCAGGCGGTAGCTACCGCCATTTTCGTTACTTTAAATGACTATGTCCATCATGAACACTGTATCAGTACCCAGCAGCAACATGGTGAAGGGCACATCCTTGTACACACAATGCCATTCTTCCATGTCATCCACAGGTGGACGCACGTTCTGGGTGACACACTTTGGTCTGTGTTCCCTGCCATGTTAGTTATGCATTCGATGGTTGATGATGCTTGACACTCTTTAGCTGGTGTCAATGATGGTGAAGAAATCAATGTATTGTGGGTCAGTGCTGGCCTTGACAAGGCTTGTGTCACTGTATGGTTTCGTACCAGACTGGTGCTTTCACATCAGCTCATGCACACAACTGTAAGTTTTCCTGCTACTGTGATGAATGTGTCGATGGATCTGTGTAAACTTTACATGAGGTATTGAGGTGTGACAGGTACAGCATATGGGTATGATACAGTCATGGTAGTTTCAGACACATTAACGGACGTCACAGCACCTGGCGTGCACAAGTGACATGTGTGGTTCAGTATGTGTGCATTCACATTCACCAATGTGTTTGTGGCACTTGTGTATTGTTAGTGGAGAGGTGTGCCCTCTGTGTGTATCAAAAGGCCACCCATGTAACCTGGTGTGCTATGCATCTCTCAGGCAGTCGTTGTATTTCCATGACATTGCTGATGGTATGTGCTGTGGCCATCTCATGATGGCTGTCACTGACCATTTCAATTTTACATCTCAACTAGGAGGAGGCCAAATCTCCGACGTCACCTGACAGTGCTGGAGGACATGGAGAATGTTGCAATAATTTGGAAATTCCGCCTGGACAGACCAACACTGAAGATCCTGTGTGATCTTTTGGAGCCCCACCTGCAGCCTCGCCGTCACTATCTAACTGCATTCACACCCACATACAAGGTGATGGCAGCCCTCCACTTTTTTGCAACTGATTCCTTCCAGGAGACCGTGGCCAGTGCTGGAGGGATGTTGCAGCCCATGTTCAGCCAGGTGCTGAGGGATGTTCTTGCAGCCATGATGCTCCATAGGAATCGCTACATTCTGTTTTCCTAGGGGAGCTGAATTGGCCGGTGTAAAGGGTGACTTCTATCCCCTTGGGCGCATCCCACATGTTGTTGGTGCCATCAATTGCATCCATGTAGGTCTGGTGCCACCACAGGCAACAGAGCACATTTATAGAAATCATAAACATTATCATTCTATCAATGTGCAGGTGGTGTGCCTTGCGGACTTGACCATTTCCCATGTGTGTGCAAGATTTCCTGGCTCTGCACATGATTCGTACGTCATGAGGAACAGCATGGTGCCCCCGATGATGGACAATCTGCATCCCGAGCGTGCTTAGATTGTGGGTGAGTATGTCTACTGATGTTGCGTGCTGTGTGTTACCTGCTGCACTCTGTCTGGGCAACATTGCAATGGGTGTTTGTCATTCACAGGTGACTCTGCATATCCCAGTAGGCCATGGCTGTTGAGACCGCTGAGGAATCCCAGGACCCCGGCTGACATCCGGTACAATGAGGCCCATGGCAGGACCCTACGTGTAATTGAGCGGACTTTTGGCATGCTGAAGTCAAGATTCCGCTGCCTTGACAGGACAGGAGGTGCATTGGCATACTCGCCTGGGAAGGTACACAAGATCGTTGTGACATGCTGTATGCTGCACAAGCTGGCCATCCACAAGGGGATCCCCCTGCTCCTGGACGATGATGAGGAACCAAGGCCACCACCTGCTCAAGGACCTGAGTCCAGTGATGAGGACAGTGGAGAGGAGGAAGGAGTTTACCTGCGCCAACAGCTCATCGACCGCTACTTCACTTGAAGGTGGGTGAGGACGTATGACGTGTACATTGTCTGGTGTGGTAGCTGTTGTTGTGAATGGCTATGCGCAGATGTAACAGGCAGGCACATGTACAGTCACCTGTGTGGGGTTAATGTGACAGTGACGTTCCATATGGGGACGTATGCTGGCCACTAAATGTTCACAGCTGCAGCCCATTGTCTTGTATGCCAGTAGTGTCTTGTGTATGTTTTGTGTAGTGTTCTGTCTGTGATGCCACAATGACACCAGTGACTGTGGTTCTGTTGTGTCTCCCTAGATGCTTCTGAATAATCCTGCCCTACACACAGTACATCATTTTGACACATCATGGACATTGTCAGCACTGAAAATGTTGTACTAAAAAAGATACTGCACAAAATCTGGTGCGTCAGGTATTTTATTAGTAAAGCGGACATGTGATTTGTGCATGAATATTTACATGAAGGTGGGGAATGAGCAGCGAGCTGACAGTCATGGTCGATGAGATGCAAGAGTAGACACCACATGAATGTGGTGACCCAGTCCAGCAGACAAGTTCCATTGCCAAGGAAATATGGGGAAAGACAGACCAAACAGTCAATGCAGTGGGGAAGAGGATTGCCATCAGGGCTGGCTCTGTGACTGGCGTGTGGCAGGTGCTTTGCCTCCGGAGACTTCCAGGCTCTTCTTTGGACGCCCCCTTGATCTTTTTGGCGGTGGGGGGTCTGCTGACTGGCCAGCGGCGTCAGGGGACTTGTCCCTCTCTGTTGGCGCAGGGGAGGATGGTGCACTGTCATCCTGCGGCACAACAGGAGGGGGCTGTGGTGTTACTTGGGACACAGGCCTGTCCCTCTGCAATGCCACTTGCTGGCCCATGAGGTCGACCATCTGTCCAAGGCGGTTGTCGATGGACCTCACAGCAGGATGAGCTCCCTTAATAGTTCATCGGACCGGCCACTTTGTCCCTGGACCTCTTGGTATGCCTCCACAACTCTGGTAAAGTGATCCAGGGATGGTGTCCACTCCTCCCGAGGTCTGGTGTTGACCCTAGCCCTCCCAACTGCCCTGCTGCCACGGTCCTGTTGCCTCACCACTCTGGGTCCATGCACACTTTCCCTGCTCTCCACAGTTGCTGGTGTGGCCTGGTCATCCCCTGGGACAGGGGGGTGCTGCAGGTGGTACTGGTGGTACTGGTGGTGGTGGTGGTGGTGGTGGTAGTGGCGGTGGTGGTGGAGGCAGAGGCCGTGACTGCAGGGGTCTGCTGAGCTGTTGTTGGTGCAGCAGACATGGTGGTGGGTAGGATGGGGTCCTCTGACCTCTGGGTCTGTGACACACCAGATGGGCCGGGCCGGAGCTCATCATCCAAACTGTTCTGGGAGTCAACATCTGAGAGTCCATGTACCGGGGGTGGAGACTGGCTCTGCTGGTCAATGTTCTGGTCCTCAGCAGTGAGTTCTTCATCACCCGTGGATTAGATGGGGAATCATCAGTGTTGTGTACTGTGCAAGTATTGTATCATCTTTGTTTCATTGACTGTCTGTACACTACACAATTATGAAGTCTCCAATAGTATTATTGATGGCAACACTGTGTGTAATTTCATAGTGCAGAGGAACATCATTTACTCATACATGTCAGGTGTCGATGCATTGCATGAAATTGTTGCTTGGTGTAGGGATGCAGGTCTCACACACACACCTGTAAGTCTGTTTGTTGAACAGTGCAATGGCTGTGGCATGCTCCTGGGTGGGGGAGGCCTCCATGCTGCTGGAGTGTGGGACAGGGGGCATGCTGGGAGTAGTGATACAGGCCCCCCACCCCCAAACAGTGCTCCAATACAAGATGGCTACCTACCTGTAAGTCTGTTTGTTGAACAGTGCAATGGCTGACACGTGCTCCTGGGTGGGGAGGCCTCCATGCTGCTGGAGTGTGGGACAGGGGGCATGCTGGGAGTAGTGATACAGGCCTCCCACCCCCAAACAGTGCTCCAATACAAGATGGCTACCTACCTGTAAGTCTGTTTGTTGAACAGTGCAATGGCTGACACATGTTCCTGGGTGGGGGAGGCCTCCATGCTGCTGGAGTATGGGACAGGGGACATGCTGGGAGTAGTGATACAGGCCTCCCACCCCCAAACAGTGCTCCAATACAAGATGGCTCCTTACCTGTAAGTCTGTTTGTTGAACAGTGGAATGGCTGACACATGCTTCTGGGTGGTGTTTGGGGGGTTATACATCTTGGTAGGCTGTGGTAGAGGGGGTATGGTGTGAGTTGTTGTACAGACCTCCCTCCCCCATACAGGCCTCCTATGAAAGATGGCTAGCTACCTGTTGGGTGTGGGTGGACAGTGTAATGGGGTTTGGGTTGTGAAAGGGAGTAGTTCTCAGTGTGTTGGTTGCCATTTGTTTGTACTTACCAGCCTCTGTTCCCCCGGCTACTCCTGTGAGACTCTCAGGGTGCAGTAAGGCAAGCACCTTCTCCTCCCATGGTGTGAATGTTTTCGGGGGGATGGGAGGGCCACTGCCAGTCACGTTCGCCAGATGCCAGTTTTTGCTCCTCTTCTCTTTGACCACCCTCTTGAGATCATGCCACCCCTTCATGATCTCCTTCTTGGATCTTGGGGTGGTCCCTACAGCATTGACCCTTTCGACTATCCTTTCCCACATTTGTGTCCTCGTGGCTAATGGTGTCTGTTGGACCAGGCTACCAAACAGTTGTGGCTCTACTCTCACAATCTCATTGACCATGACTGTCAACTCACTCTCAGTGAATTGGGGCATTTTCTGTGATGTCATGGTATGTGATGGTTGAAGTGTTTGTGGGTGCAGGTGTGTGGGTGGAGGTTGTGGTGTTGGTGTGTGAGGTGTGTTGTGTGCTGGGGGATTGTTGGTGCTGGTGTGATGGTGGTAGTGATAGTGGTGGTGGATGTGTGTGTGTGCTGTGCTCTTTTGCCTCTCCTGTCAAATGTGGTGTATGACCTTCTCTTCTGGAGTGTTGCAAAGGATTGTGGTCAGTGAAAGAGGTGGTTTTATACTCAGATGTCTGGGTGTGTCCAAGTAGAATTTGGCTGTCAGGTGTGTTGTGGGACTGGTCCTGTGCTTTTATTTTTTAATTTGCATTATTTATTTTTATTTGTATGTGGGTTTTTTGGGGGGGGGGGCTGGCTACTTGATTTGTGCAATGTTTGGCATCACTGCGGTGTTTTGGAATCGTCCGCCATGGTTTTCATGTTCAGTCCGCTGCGGTGGCTATGCTGCCGCTCTTCAGCTATCTATCCCTTTCACTCCTGTGTGCAACTGCGGCGGTCGGGAACAGCGGTACCGACAGCGTGACACTTGGGGATTTCCTAATTTCCCGTGCGGTGTCTCCGCTTTCCTTGCGGCGGGTTGTTGATTTTCCCCTGCTTTTCCCACCGCCGGGGTCGGTATTTTAGACCTCACCACCCACGTCGGGCAGTTTTGGTAAGGTCGCTACCGCCGCGGTCGATCTTTTGTGGCGGTTTATCATAATTTGGCCGCCGGATTATCCGCGGACCTGGCGGGTGGTTGTTTTCCGCCTCCATGCTGGTTGGGGTGATTTTCCGCCCGCTTTCCTAATGATGCCCATAGTATCTTACCAATAACAGAATGATACCCATAGTGCGGACGAATTAGCACCCCTGAAAAAGCACCAGATGAAATCAGCCAGCAAAAAGGCTCCCTGGTTCAATGATGAACTTAAAACATCCAAGAAGCTATGCCGCACCCTGGAGAAGAATTGGAGAAAAAACCCAACCTCAGACAACATGGCCTCCCTCAAGACAGCCACCCGCAAACACCACCAAGTGATTCGATCCGCCAAGAAATCAGCATTCAAGGATCGTCTCGACAACAACACTCACAACAGCAAGGAACTCTTCAATATCGGCAAAGAATTCACCAACCCCACCGCAGCATCCAACGACATCACTCCCTCCCAAGACCTCTGCGACGCGCTATCCTCCTTCTTCTACAACAAAATTGCTGACATCCACAACAGCTTCGAGAATTCTCCCAGCGATCAACCCGCCCCACCCCCTTCAGATCCTACTCCTCCAACTAACAACCTCAGCGCCTGGAACCCAATCTCCACTGATGACACCATTCGCCTCATGAACTCAATCCACTCTGGCTCGCCCTCTGACCCCTGTCCCCACCACATCTTCAACAAAGCTGACTCCATCATCGCACCCCAACTCCGCGATGTCATCAACTGCTCTTTCAACTCTGCCACCTTTCCAGAAAGCTGGAAACACGCCGAACTCAGCGCCCTCCTGAAGAAACCCACAGCAGACCCCTCAGAACTGAAAAACTACCGACCCATATCCCTCCTCCCTTTCCCGGCCAAAGTCATCGAGAAAGCCGTCAACAGCCACCTCGCCGCCTTTCTTGAATCCAACAACTCCCTTGATCCATCTCAATCCGGGTTCCGAGCCAAACACAGCACCGAAACCGCCCTTATTGCAGCGACCGACGACATCCGAGCACTCCTGGACAACGGAGAAACAGTGGCCCTCATCCTACTCGACCTCTCCGCCGCTTTCGACACAGTCTGCCACAGCACCCTTTTACATCGCCTCAGTAACATCGGCATACAAGGAAAAGCCTTGGACTGGATCATCTCATTTCTCGCTGGGAGAACTCAAAGAGTCCGACTTCCCCCATTCTACTCAGAGACCACCGAAGTCATCCGCGGCGTACCTCAAGGATCCTCACTCAGTCCCACCCTCTTCAACGTCTACATGAGTCCTCTCGCCTCCATCGCACGTCAACACAAACTCAACATCATCTCTTACGCCGACGATACCCAGCTAATCCTTTCCCTCACCAAAGACCCCAACACCGCCAAAACTAATCTTCACGAAGGCATGAAAGAAGTTGCCGAATGGATGAAACAGAGCCGCCTAAAACTCAACTCAGACAAAACGGAGGTGCTCATCCTAGGATCTTCCCCCTCAGCCTGGGACGACTCTTGGTGGCCCTCCGCTCTGGGCACAGCACCCACACCCACAGACCATGCACGCAACCTTGGCTTTATCCTAGACTCCTCTCTCTCGATGTCCAGACAAGTCAACGCCGTCTCGTCCTCCTGCTTCAACGTACTTCGCATTCTCAAAAAGATCTTCCGCTGGATCCCCCTTGAGACAAGAAAAACTGTCACCCACGCACTGGTCACGAGTCGGCTGGATTATGGTAACACACTTTATGCCGGAATCACAACAAAATTAAAGAAAAAAATCCAGCGCATCCAAAACGCATCAGCGAGACTCATATTAGACATCCCACGCCAAGATCACATCACCGGACATCTAAAAGACCTCCACTGGCTTCCCGTCAACAAAAGAATAACTTTCCGCCTTCTTACCCACGCACACAAGGCCCTCTACAATCTAGGACCCGAATGCCTCAACACTCGACTGCCATTCTACAAACCTACCCGCCAACTAAGATCGTCCAATCAAGCCCTCGCCGCAGTCCCGCGCATCCGAAAATCCACCATGGGTGGCAGATCCTTCTCCTTCCTGGCTGCCAAGACTTGGAACTCACTCCCCACCCACCTCCGCCTCACTCAGAACCACATCTCCTTCAGAAAAGAACTGAAAACCTGGCTATTCGACAAATAATATACCCCTTCCCCTAGCACCTTGAGACCCTCTCGGTGAGCAGTGCGCGATACAAATGTCTGAACTTGAACTTGAACTTGGAAGCATCTGTCTGAAAGGAATCTGTTCAGCTCAAATTGCAGAATTGATTGCTTTGATTCGAGCATGTGAGTTGGGAAAATCAGGATCACCATAGTGACTGACAGTCAATATGGATTTGGGGTTGTCCATGATTATGGCCAACTGTGTTTCCAAAGAGGTTATATGACTTCGTCAGGATCCCCCATCAGAAATGCTGAATTTGTGAAAATGTTGATTGATGCCATACAATTGCCAGATAAGCTAGCAGTGGTTAAGTGTGCAGCCCATAAAATAAGGAGATGATTATGTAACAAGAGGTAATAAATATGCTGATTCAATTGCAAAATACTGTGCCAAAAATCAAGCATCCATTAATCGGGATAGACAAACTGAACATGTTTCAAGTCCTTTAATGCTAACAACTGTAGTAGAGACATGGCAGGAGGGAAAACAAATGCAGGAAGAAGCTAGTGAAGAAGAAAAGGATAACTGGTTAAAGGCAGGATGTAGACAAAGAGAAGAGGATGAAATCTGAGTTTATAAAAATGAAAGACCAGTAATGCCAGATAACATGATTTCAAATATGGCCCGAATGTATCATGGTCAGCCCATATTGGAAGAGACGCTATGATCAGATTGTTTAGACAGACATGGTACAATCAAAAGTTTAGGATGATTGCTGAAAGCCTTTGTCAAAGATGCCTTGTTTGTCAACAACTAACCCCAAGAAGAAAAACTGTTGTGACTCTGGGAACCATATGATGGGAGGGAGGTCCGTTCACTAGAATGCAATTGGATTTCATTGAGCTTCCTCCATGTAATAGACTTAGGTGTGTGCTCGTGATTATTTGTTTATTCTCACGATGGGTTGAAGCATTCCCCACTAGGAGAAATGATGGAGTAACTGTTGCCAAACTCCTGTTACGCTAAGGTTTCCCAGTAACTATTGAAACAGATCGTGGAACTCACTTCCACAATGAACTAATGCAAATGATTTGTGAAGCACTGGAAATTCATCAAAAGTTGCATTGGGCTTACAGACCAGAAGCTTCAGGGGTGGTTGAGCAAGTAAATGGAACAATAAAAAACAGAATCGCTAAAATGTGTTTGGCCACAGGACTAAAATGGCCAGATGCCCTGCCACTTGTTCTAATGACCCTGAGGAGTACTCCTGACAAGAAAACAGGATTAAGCCCACATGAAATTTTGATGGGAAGAGTAATGAGACAAGCATTTGTACCAGTTGATAAACTGTTGAGCATAAATGATGATATCATACTGGATTACTGCAAAAATCTGTCTGACGTAGTAACTTCTGTGTTCCATCAGGTGGGAACTGAGTCACAAAAGAAAGATAAACATTCATGATCTAATTCCTGGAGATTGGGTACGGATAAAAGTTCACAGGAGGAGAAATTGTTTGGTGCCTCGATGGCAAAGACCACGGCAAGTCATTCTTGTTAGTACAACTGCAGTTAAGTGTGCTGGACTCAAAAGATGGGTGCGCGCTAGTCACACTATGCGTGTGCCAGAGCCTGAAAATCTGCATGAAGAAAGTGAAAGCACCACTGATTCAGATATTGAAGGTAAACCAGAAAGAGATCCAGATAGTGAAGCTCGACCTGTACGTCGACATCTGGAGATATCAGATACTAGTTCTGCATCAGAAGGAGAAAATGAAATTGTTGAAATACCAAATATAGAAGATCGACCTGTAAGTCGAGATTTGTTAGAGACTGATACCAGCAAGGACACTGAGCAAAGTGGAATACAAGCTGGTAATTCGGAAAATACTGAAGGACAGTCTAAAAGCTCTGAAAGCAGGAACCGAAATCTCGAAACTGGTGAAAAGGAAATAACTCACGATGAGGATGATATGGAGAAGTTCCTAACAGAGTGAAAGAACTGACCAAAGACAGTTTAGAATCCGAAAAAGAATCAGACATTGGGCAATTCATTATAAATGAAACTGTAGAAAGATCTGAAACAGAGACAGATGACAGTGATGATGAAACTGAATTGAGAAGAAGCTTGAGAAAACAAACTTGGAGAGTGGAGCGAAAGACTTCTGAACCTGAAATTAAAAGAGTAAGAACAGGAGATAATTGCCCTAAAGAAATTGATGAACTGAAAATTAAACTGGTTAATAAAGGAAAAGAGCAAGAAGATCAAGTAAATGAAATAACCAGTCAAAGGGAGACGTTGGGGAAGAAAATAGAAGTTGTTCAAAAGCCAAAAAGAGTGAGAAGACCAAATCAAAAATACAAATCACCTAAGTGGACCTACATGGTGCTGCCTCCAATAAGGGTAGTAAACAGCAGCCAAGAGAACTTATATAGCCAGGGTCTTGAAAAAGAAAGTGAGTAAACTGTAAGGATTTTCTAAATGTAACAGTGAAAAGAAGGGGATATAAATAGCTGAGTGAAAGCTGTAATTTAATTTGAAGGAACATTGTAAGTGGAATAAGATTGTAAAGAGACAATTGAAAAGTAAAGAGATTGAAATTTTTGCTGTGTAATTTTTTTTTTAAATGGCTACCAATGAAGTGACTAAATCTAAATGTTCTATTTTTAGAAAATGGTGTAGAATGTGGTTCATTTGTACTGCAATATTTATGTTGATATGGTTAGTTCTTGCTATTTTTATTCCTTTTACTCCTGACATTGAAAGACTGAAAACAAATGAGATTCTGAAAGGTAAAAATAATGTTTTGAAGCATGAGAAATTACATGTATATAGGCCTGAAATCCATCAAGATAATTTGATTAGCGAGTTCTCTAAAAATACCTTTTCAAAATTATTACCTGAATATGTGAGAACCATGGATGCCAACGACTGCTATGTCTGAGTAAAGTTGCCTGCATCTGTGTCGGAAGGTGTTACCTATCACCATTTGCCATTGACATATGGTGTGACTTGTAGTGTTTTATCACGTCTATTTTATAGATCTGGAAAATTAGAATACTACTATTCTGATTCAGATGATGTATTTGCAAAAATTGAAAATTGTAGCGGAACTAAACAAAATTAAGCCTGCTAAGGTTTTTGGTGAATATTTTTGGAAATCCAAGAATTGACTCAGGATTAGGCTTTTAAACATAATTTGACTTATAAAATGAGAAATGAAGAAAAAGCTTTTTTGAATATGGTAGAAGAAAGGAGACAACAATATAGGAGATGAGAAAAAGTAAAACAGACTAAATCTACAAAATGGGTATTCTCAGATGATAATATTAAAGGACATAATGTAAATGTGGCTATAAGTATAGATGCACCAATGTTAGGGACATTTTGTATTCAAAGAGATAACACTGTGTATGACAATTATTTTGTGTGTGCAAGTCAATGGGAAGATACATATATTATCAAAAGGGGATGGGGATTTAAAGGTGGAAATGACCCAGCTTTCCCAGGAATTTACTTCCTGTGTGGGAACAAAGCTTATTACAGGTTACCTGATCACTGGTATGGCTCATGCTATATTGGATTGATTTTTCCCAAAATTTTCCATGTTGACAGAGGTACGAATGGAATTTGTGACAGTCATAGAAAAAGAGAAAGTGTAATTGAAATAATAGATGATGTTTTTGGAGCACTGATACTAGCAGTAGGCATATCATTTAATGCAAATCGAATTTGAAAATTGTCAAAGATAGCAGATAGACTATCAACAGATACAGCTGGAGGATTTTTGATGGTTAACACTGAAATGTTTGCTATGAGAAGTATGGTAATGCAAAATCGACTTGCTTTAGATATAATATTGGCAAAAGAGGGAGGAGTCTATGGAATTCTAAAGGTACAACACTGCTGCACAAACATTCCCGATAAAAGTCAGAACATTGATAGATATATTACAAATATTACACAATTGCATAAAGAAATAGAACTATTAGAAGTAGAATGTGTTCTTGAGAAACTTGGTAGAAGTTAATCAGCAGTTAGAAATTGGTTTTATGAAACAAGTAGATCGTTAATAGGTAAAATACTAATCCCAGTAACTATAGTAATAGTGGTGATCTTAGTTTTGAGACTAAGTTGTCAATGTAGGCAGAGAAGAAATATTAAAAGGTCTTTGAAGAAAAACAAGAAAGGGAAAGAGGATAAGGTGATATTAAGATGGAGCAATATAAAGAAAAGATTTATCAAGATACAAAGAAATTAGAAGAGACAGAATTGTAACAAGTACTAATTAAAACAATTTGAAACATGTTGAGTTAAAAAAATTCTAAATTTAGGGAAATATTTGGTGATAAAATCATCAAAGGGGGAAGTTGATGGAGCAAATTGGAAACAAAAATGTTTGTATACCCCTTGTGAGATTAACTTTCCATAACAGTAATAAGCACTAAGGAGGTCATTAGGATAGCGGGCGGAAAACCACCCCGACCACCATAGAGGCGGAAGCCAACCGCCCGCCTGCACCGCGGAAACACCGGCGTGCACATTAGGATCAACCGCCACAAAAGTCCGACCGCAGTGGTAGCGGGCCAAGCAAAACCGTCCAACGCGGTCGGTGATGGCTAAAAACTACAAGTACAGCGGACACACCGCATGGGAAATGAAGTTATCACCAAGGGTGTCGCGGTCGGAACCGCTGATACCGACCGCCGCGGTCGCACACAGGAGTGAATGGGAAAAATAGTGGAAGAGCCGCAGCATAGACACCGCAGAGGACGGGACATGGAAAACATGGCGGACGATGGCAAAACACCGCAGTGATGCCAAACATTGCACAAAGCAAATCATCCATGCCTCCCAAATACATAACACACATACAAATAAAACAAATAAAGCAAAAAAAAAACAGGACAACTCACACAACACACCTGACACCCAAATTCCACTTGGACACACCCACACTGCTGAGTATAAAGCCACCCCCTTCACTAACCACAATCCTTTCCAACACTCCAGAATAGAAGGCCATACCCCACATTTAACAGGAGAGGCAAAAGAGCACAGCACACACACACATCCACCACCACCATCACCACCACCTTTACACCAGCACAAATAATAAATAATCCCCCCGCACACAACACACCTCACACCTCAACACCATACCCCTACACCCACACCCCTGCACCCACAAACACCTCAACCACCACACACCATGACAACACAAAAAATGCCCAAATTCACCGAGAGTGAGTTGACAGTCATGGTCAATGAGATTGTAAGAGTAGAGCCACAACTGTTTGGTAGCCTGGTCCAACAGAAACCATTAGCCACGAGGACACAAATGTGGGAAAGGATAGTCCAAAGGGTGAATGCAGTAGGGACCACCCCAAGATCCAAGAAGGAGATCATAAAGCGGTGGCATGATCTCAAGAGGGTCATCAAGGAGATGAGGAGTAAGAACTGGACGCTGGCGAACGTGACTGGCAGTGGCCCTCCCATCCCAAAGAAAACATTCACACCATGGGAGGAGAAGGTGCTTGCCATACTGCTACCTGAGAGTCTCACAGGAGTAGGAGTGGAGGCTGGTAAGTACAAACAAATGCCAAACAACACACTGAGAAGTACTTCCTTGCAATACCAAAACACCATTACACTGTCCACCCTCACACAACAGGTAGCTAGCCATCTTGCTTAGGAGGCCTGTATGGGGAAGGGAGGCCTGCACTACCACTCCCACCATGCCTCTGTCCCACAGCTGAGCATAATACAGGCCTCTCCCACCCAGGAGCATGTGTCAGCCATTGCACTTTTCAACAAACAGACTTACAGGTAGGTAGCCATCTTGTATTTGGAACACTGTTTGGGGGTGGGAGGCTTTGTATCACCACTCCCAGCATGCCCCCTGGCCCACACTCCAGCAGCATGGACGCCTCCCCCACCCAGGAGCAAGTGTCAGCCATTGCAATGTTCACCAAACAGACTTACAGGTCGGTATCCATCTTGTATTGGAGCACTGTTTGGGGGTGGGAGGCCCTGTATCACCACTCCCAGCATGTTACCTGGCCCACACTCCAGCAGCATGGAAGCCTCCCCCACCCAGGAGCAAGTGTCAGCCATTACAATGTTCACCCTCACCTAACAGGTAGGTATCCATCTTGTATTGGGGCACTGTTTGGGGGTGGGAGTCCTGCACTACCACTCCCAGCATGCCCCCTGGCTTGCCACTGAGCAGGATACAGGCCTCCCCCACCCAGGAGCAAGTGTCAGCCATTGCACAGTTCACCAAACAGACTTACAGGTCGGTATCCATCTTATAGTGGAGTACTGTTTGGGGGTGGGAGGGCCTGTATCACCACTCCCAGCATGTCCCCTGGACCACACTCCAGGAGCATGGAAGCCTCCCCCACCCTGGAGCAAGTGTCAGCCATTGCACTGTTCACCCTCAACTAACAGGTATGTATCCATCTTGTATTGGAGCACTGTTTGGGGGTGGGAGTCCTGCACTACCACTCCCAGCATGCCCACTGGCCCACAGCTGAGCAGGATACAGGCCTCCCCCACCCAGGAGCAAGTGTCAGCCATTGCACTGTTCTCCCTCACTTAACAGGTAGGTAGCTATCTTAACTCTTCCTGATGTGTTTGTGGGAAACCTGCATCCCAAAACGCTGCAACAATTGCATGCAATTCATTGACATCCAACATGTATGAGTAAATGATGTTCCTCTGCACTATGAAAATACACAGTGTTGCCATGAATTGTACTACTACTGACTTCATATTTGTGTAGTGTACAGACAGTCCATTACAGGCAGCTGAGACAATACTTGCACAGTACCCAACACTGACCATTCCCCATCTACTCCACAGGTGATGAAGAACTCACTGCTGAGGACCACACCAACGACAAGCAGAGCCAGTCTCCACCCCCGGCACATGGACTCTCGGACAGTTTGGACGAGGAGCTTCAGGCCGGCCCATCTGGTGTGCCACAGACCCAGAGGTCCGAGACCCCCATCCTTCCCACCACATCCCGTGCTGCAACAACAGCGCAGCAGACCCCTGCTGTCACGGCCTCTGCCTCCACCGCAGCTACCACCGTCACCACTGCCACCGCCACTACCACTAATACCACCACTACCACCTGCAGCACCCTCCCTGTCCCAGAGGATGACCAGCCCACAGCAACAACTGTGGAGGGCAGGGAGGGAGTGTGTGGACCCACAGTGGCGAGGCAAGAGGTCCGTAGCAGCAGAGCAGGTGGGAGGGCCAGGGTCACCACCAGACCTTGGGAGGAGTGGACACCATCCCTGGACCACTTCACCAGAGTAGTGGAGGCATACCAAGAGGTCCAGGGACAAAGTGGCCGGTTGGATGACCTTTTAGGAGAACTCATCCTGCTAATGAGGTCCATCGACAACCGCCTTGGACAGATGGTGGACCTCATGGGCCAGCAAGTAGCGTTGCAGAGGGACAGGCCTGTGTCCCAACCACCACCTCAGTCCCCTCCTGTTGTGCCGCAGGATGACAGTGCACCATCCTCCCTTGCGCCAACAGAGAGGGACGAGTCCCATCATACCGCTGGCCATTCAGCAGGCCCCCCACCTCCAAAAAGGATACTTCGCACACACATGAGAAATGGTCATCTCCGCAAGGCACACCACCTGCACATTGATGGAATGATAATGTTTGCGGTTCCTATATATGTGTTCCATCGCCTGTGGTGCCACCAGACCTACATGGGTGCAATCGATGGCACCAACAACATGTGGTATGCGCCCAAGGGGATAGAAGTCACCCTTCACGGCAGCCAATTCTCCTCCCCTAGGGAAATGGATGTAGCGATTCTGATAGAGCATCATGGCTGCAAGAACATCCCTCAGCACCATGCTGAACATGGGCTGTGACATCCCTCCAGGGTTAGCCAAGGTCTCCTGGAAGGAACCTGTCGCAAAATAGTGGAGTGCTGCCATCACCTTGTATATGGGTGTGAATGCCGTTCTATAGTGACGGCGAGGCTGCAGGTGGGGCTCCAATAGATCACACAGGATCTTCAGTGTTTGTCTATCCAGGCGGAATTTCCGGATTATTGCCTCATTCCATGTCCTCAAGCACTGTCAGGTGACGTCGGAGATTCGGCCTCCTCCTAGTTGAGATGTAAATTAGAAAATGCCAGTGACAACCATCATGAGATGGACACAGCATGTACCATCAATGATGTCATGGAAAAACATCGACTGCCTGAGAGATGCATGGCACACCAGGTTACATGGCTGGCCTTTTGATACACACAGAGGGCACACCTCTCCACTGACAATACACAAGTGCCACAAGCACATTGGGGAATGTGAATGCGCACATACTGGAAAACACAATTCACATGTGCAGGCAAGGTGCTGCAACATCCGCCAATGTTTTTGAAATTACCATGTCTGTATCATACCCATCTGCTGTACCTGTCACACCTCAATGAATCATGTAAACTCTGCACACATCCATCAACACAATGGTCACAGCAGCAGGAGAACGCTCAATTGTGTGCATAAGCTGTTGTGAAGGCACCATTCTTGTACGATACAATGCAGTGACACAAGCCTTGTCAAGGTCAGCACTGACCCATGACAAATTGATTTGTACCACTTCATTGACACCAGCTCAAGAGTGTCAAGCATCATTAGCCATCATATGCATAACTAACATGGCAGGGACCACAGACCAAAGTGTGTCACACAGAATGTGCGTACACCTGTGGATGACATGGAAGTATGGCATTGTGTGTACAATGATGTGCCCTTCACCATGTTGCTGCTGGTTACTGATACAGTGTTCTTGATTGACATCGCCATTAATAGTTACGAAAATAGTGGTACCGGCGGTGTGACACCAGCACCACCCCTCTCACAAGTGCGGAAGCCATTGGCATATGGACATGTGTAGATGGTGGTGGGCATGCTCCGCTGCATGAATCGCGGTACCTACCGCCTGTCCACGGCGGTGTGACACCAGCACCACCCCCCTCACAAGTACGGAAGCCATTGGCATATGGACATGTGTAGATGGCGGTGGGCATGCTGTGCCGCATGAATCGCGATACCTACCGCCTGTCCCCGGCGGTGTGACACCAGCACCACCCCATTCACAAGTGTGGAAGCCATTGGCATATGGACATGTGTAGATGGTGGTGGGCATGCTCCTCTGCATGAATCGTGGAACCTACCGCCTGTCCCCGGCGGTGTGACACCAGCACCACCCCCTTCACAAGTGCGGAAGCCATTGGCATATGGACATGTGTAGATGGTGGTGGGCATGCTCGGCCAGTGAGTGGCAGTCATTGGATGCATTTGAATGATGCACCATCGCGGTAGTGCACCCCGGGCACCCGCGGTGAATCACCGCCATGGAGCATTGCCTACAGCCAATGGGATTGATGATCGCTGTGGCATGATGCAGATTTGAAAAACGCGGAAGGTGTGCTCCGCCACCGCGAAGGCAGTCATTGGATGCATTTGAATGATGCACCATCGCGGTAGGGCACCCCGGGCACCTACGGTGCGTCACCGTCATGGAGCATAGCCTACAGCCAATGGGATCGATGATCGCGGTGGCATGATGCACATTTGAAAAACGTGGAAGGTGTGCTCCGCCACCGCGTTGGCGGTCATTGGATGATTTTGAAAGAGGCAGACCTGGACAACCAATTGGTGCAGCTTTGCAGCTTACAGACGACCCCAGGGGGCTATAAGTTTGTGGGAGTGAGCCTCACATTTCCACTGCTCATAGAGCCTTGTGCTTGGGACCCTCTCCTGCTGCTGCCTCCTGAGCCTGCTGCCTGGGACCCTCTCCTGCTGCTGCCTCCTGAGACTGCTGCCTGGGGCCCTCTCCTGTTGCTGCCTCCTGAGACTGCTGCCTGGGACCCCTCACCACTCACGTCCACCACAGGTGCACAGGGATGGCAAGGACAGAGAAGATCTGTGCCAGTCCATTCACCAGCGAGGAGCTAGAGGTCCTTGTGGACGAGGTGCTGGCACAGTACCCAAGGCTGTTTTGGTGGTCCCAATGTCGTGGTAAGTCACCATGAAGGTAGCTGTCGGGCAGGGGGGTGTCAGACGTGTAGTTGTGCTGCTTCAGTATGTGCCTGAGGGTGTGGGGTTGTGTCAAACACTGACAGACAAGCTGTCTCCAGGGCGAGGGAGTGTGTGTGTACAATGTCACTCATCCAGACCTGGATGCACGTCTGAAGGAGCATCGCCAGCAAGGCATGGGTGGGATCCTTCCAGAGGCGGTCGCTCCCCCACGCAGCTCCCCACTCCGACTGCAGTGGTATCGTAGCGCCTCGCATTTGATCTGATTGCTGCCTCCTCGCATTGCTCCTCTTATTGAACTGTGCTGCTCTTATTTATCCGCGCTGCCAAATTGATTTTATTTAATTAATTAAGACTCGCACACGCTCATTTGTGACTGTTTGCTGCCAGATATTAGAAAGCTACAATTTTGAAGCGCGCAGTCAGCGAGTCCGCACTGTGCCTTAAATTAATTTATTTCACTTGACTGTATGATTGCATAGCATAGCGTAGTATTGCCCCAATCCAGTTTGGTTTGTTGCCAGCAGCCATCTTTACGTTTGTTGTTGTGCCTCCCTGCCCGGACCTACACCCCGCCCTCGGCCTCCCAGCTGACCCTCCCTCCCACTGAATCTCCTGGCCCGACACTCCGACATCTCCTCTGTGACCGTCCTGATCCTTCCAGAGGCGGTCGCTCCCCCACTCAGCTCCCCACCCCGACTGCAGTGGTATCGTAGCGCCTCGCATTTGATCTGATTGCTGCCTCCTCGCATTGCTCCTCTTATTGAACTTTGCTGCTCTTATTTATCCGCGCTGCCAAATCGATTTTATTTAATTAATTAAGACTCGCACACGCTCATTTGTGACTGTTTGCTGCAGGATATTAGAAAGCTACAATTTTGAAACGCGCAGTCAGCGAGTCCGCATTGTGCCTTAAATTAATTTATTTCACTTGACTGTATGATTGCATAGCATAGCGTAGTATTGCCCCAATCCAGTTTGGTTTGTTGCCAGCAGCCATCTTTACGTTTGTTGTTGTGCCTCCCTGCCCGGACCTACACCCCGCCCTCAGCCTCCCAGCTGACCCTCCCTCGTCCCCGCCCCCTCCACCATCCATATATGACAGATGCTTTTGCGTGCAGCGTTTACGCGCAGCGGTCGCGCCCCATGCGTGCCAAAGGTGCGCCAAAGGTAAGCCCGTCTACGCCCGTCCGCGCCCGGACCGCGCCCAGCTCCAGACCCCCTGGCCCCCGCCGTACCCAGCCCACTATATTCACATATGATGCCGCAACTCTCCTCGCCCTCAACCCCGGACGCACACCACAATGCTGCGAAGCCACCCCAGGACGTACCCACGGTCCATTCGCCTGCCACACCTGCAAGTTCACCTGCCTCAGGACCCACACCAATTCTACTTCCTCCAAACACAGCTCCGACTCTAACCACCTGAAGTGCATCCTGCTGAACACCCGCTCGGTCCACAGACACGCAACTGAACTCTGGGACCTACTCAACACTGCGTCACCGGACATCGCCTTCCTTACAGAAACATGGATGAACACATCATCAGCACCCGACATCGCCATAGCCATACCGGACGCTTACAAGATCATCAGAAAAGACCGCACCAATCAAACAGGAGGAGGCATCGCCATCATCCATAGGAACACCATCAAAATCACGACCATCTCCGACGATAATCTTGCAACCGCCGAACATCTCCACTTCCAGGTCCACACCGACCCTAGGACCACACTTAGAGGCACCCTCATCTACAGGCCTCCAGGAACCCGTACTCAATTCAGCGATAACATCACTGACTTCGTCAGCCCACATGCCCTCGCCTCCGAGAACTGCATTCTATTAGGAGACCTCAACTTCCACCTTGAAAACAAACACGACAGCAACACCACCTCCCTTCTGGACAACCTGGCCAATCTCGGACTGAAACAACTTGTTGACACCCCCACCCATGTAGCCGGACACACGCTCGACCCTATCTTCACCTCCAGCAAGCACATTTCCTTCGATCGCAGCACAGCTCTCCATTGGACGGACCACAGTTGTGTTCACTTCAGCTACAAAACCACCTTGACCCACAACCCCCCACAACCTATTCCTCAGAGAAACTGAAACACTATCACCTCCGACCAACTCCTCACATCACTCAACCAAAACCCTCCCACCCTCTCATTGGACCCAAACCAAGCGGCCACCAAACTCAAGCAATGGATCACCCACAGCGCTGATGAATTAGCACCCCTGAAAAAAGCACCAGATCAAATCAGGCAGCAAAAAGGCTCCCTGGTTCAATGATGACCTTAAAAAATCCAAGAAGCTATGCCGCCCCCTTGAGAAAACATGGAGAAAAAACCCAACCACCGACAACATGGCCACCCTCAAGGCAGCCACCCGCAAACACCACCAACTGATTCAATCCACCAAGAAATCAGCATTCAAGGATCGTCTCGGCAACAACGCCCACAACAGCAAGGAACTTTTCAACATCGTCAAAGAATTCACCAACCCCACCGCAGCATCTAACGACATCACTCCCTCCCAAGACCTCTGCGATGCGTCATCCTCCTTCTTCTACAACAAAATTGCCGACATTCACAACAGCTTCGAGAACACTCCCTGCGAACAACCCTCCCCACCCCCCTCAGATCCTACACCGCCAACTAACAAACTCAGCGCCTGGAACCCAATCAATTTTGAAGACACCATCCGCCTAATGAACTCAATCCACTCTGGCTCGCCAACCGACCCCTGCCCCCACCACATCTTCAACAAAGCTGACTCCATCATCGCACCCCATCTCCGTGATGTCATCAACTGCTCGTTCAACTCTGCCACCTTCCCAGAAAGCTGGAAACACGCCGAACTCAGTGCCCTCTTGAAGAAACCCACAGCAGGCCCCTCTGAACTTAAAAACTACCAGCCCATATCCCTCTTCCCTTTCCCCACCAAAGTCATTGAGAAAGCCGTCAACAGCCAGCTCGCCGCCTTCCTTGAATCCAACAACTCGCTCGATCCCTCTCAGTCCGGATTTCGAGCCAAACACAGCACCGAAACCGCCCTCATTGCAGCGACAGACGACATACGAACAAAACTGGATAACGGAGAAACAACGGCCCTCATTCTACTCGACCTCTCCGCCGCTTTCGACACAGTCTGCCACAGCACCCTTATACAACGCCTCAGCAACATCGGCATACAAGGAAAAGCCTTGGACTGGATCATCTCATTTCTCGCCGGGAGAACTCAAAGAGTCCGACTTCCCCTATTCAACTCAGAGGCCACTGAAGTCATCTGTGGTGTACCACAAGGATCATCACTCAGTCCCACCCTCTTCAACGTTTACATGAGCCCACTCGCATCCATCGTGCGCCAACACAACCTTAACATCATCTCTTATGCCGACGATACCCAGTTAATCCTTTCCCTCACCAAAGACCCTAACACCGCCAAAACCAATCTTCACGAAGGCATGAAAGAAGTAGCCGAATGGATGAAACATAGCCGCCTAAAACTCAACTCAGACAAAACGGAGGTGCTCATCCTAGGATCTTCCCCCTCTGCCTGGGACGACTCTTGGTGGCCTTCCGCTCTGGGCACAGCACCCATACCCACAGACCACGCACGTAACCTTGGCTTCATCCTAGACTCCTCTCTCTCAATGTACAGACAAGTCAACGCAGTCTCATCCTCCTGCTTGAACGTACTTCGTATTCTCAAAAAGATCTTCCGCTGGATCCCCCTCGATACAAGAAAGACTGTCACCCACGCACTGGTCACGAGTCGACTGGATTATGCTAACACACTATACGCCGGAATCACAGCAAAATTACAGAAAAAACTCCAACGCATCCAAAACACAACAGCGAGACTCATATTGGACATCCCTCGCCAAGATCACATCACCGGACACCTAAAAGACCTCCACTGGCTTCCCCTCAGCAAGAGAATTACGTTCCGTCTTCTCACCCACGCACACAAGGCCCTCTACAAACTAGGACCCGAGTGCCTCAACACTCGACTGTCCTTCTACACACCCACCCGCCAACTAAGATCGTCCAATCAAGCCCTCACCGCAGTCTCGCACATCCGAAAATCCACCATGGGTGGCAGATCCTTCTCCTTCCTGGCGGCCAAGACCTGGAACTCACTCCCCACTCACCTCCGCCTTACTCAAAACCACATCTCCTTCAGAAAAGAACTTAAAACCTGGCTATTCGACAAAAAATGAACCCCCCTCCCCAAGCGCCTTGAGACCCTTTGGGTGAGTAGTGCGCTATATAAATTCCTGAACTTGAACTTGAGTATCTAGGGAGCTTGACTTTTGCTTGGAGTGGATGCATGTGTACAGGGCCTGTGGCAGCGGTGAGCCATGTGATGTGCGTGTGTTGCTGTGCTGGGCTGTGTCATTTGAGTGGATGCTGTGATGTGTGCTTGTATCAGGTATTGTGCCACCCTGGCCTTACTGAGCAGATACTCCCTACTGTACTTTCCCATTGCCAGATGTGTTGTGCTCCACATGGTCCTTCAGCGTTGGGATGGTGTGGGTAACCTATTATGGGGTATACAGCAGTGCCACTTGCTGAGTGTGAATTCATGTATGCCTACTTTGCCTGCACCATGATCGTTGGTACCCCAACATCTGCAAATAATGTGCCCCAGCTTACCACATGGTGCTTGCTATGGCCTATTTGGCATTGGGGACTGTGATGTCCTAATAGGCGTGTGTGTTGTCCCCTCCTGTTCCCTGAAGGTCTGTTAGTGGTAACAAGTGTTGTAACCTCATCATGTCCAAAGGTGTGGGCAGACCAAGTTGCGTGTGGGGTACACTTCATGCACGGGCAGGGTGTAGTGCTGTGTGGCATCAACATGGCTCACTCATGGCAGATATTCAGCGTTACAGACACTGTTGTGGTCTATGTTGTGTGTAGCTGCACAGTGATTGCAGGGTGTGGTGGTTATGGTTACCATGTAGATTTGGGCCTCTCCTGTAGTGCATTGTTTTGAATTAGTTTGACCAGATGATAACACTTCCACAACCCTGTATCTCTCTCTCATGCAGATTCGCAAGGACCACGGAGGAACATGAGCTAGAACCCAGTGGTGGCGAGAGTAGCCCTACAGCTGCAGCGGAGCCCAGTGACACAGACCCCTCCAGCGCATCTGAGGGGGACAGACGTATGCAGGAGGAATCTGTGGCTGAGACACAGAGTACCACATCATCTGATGCCAGCGGGGATGCATCCATGTTGGCAGGCACAGGGGATGGGGAGTCTGCATCATCATCTAACACCCAGCGTCCAGTGCCCAGCCTCCCATCCACTTCCTCTAGTGCTGCCCGTATCCGTGTCACTAAGAGGAGATGAGTCACATTCACACCTGGCACCACTGCACCTGCACCTGTCCCCCCTGCTGCCATCAGTGCAGAGTGTGTAGAGCTCCTGCGCCACCTCTGTGTGGGCCAGACCGCCCTGCTCAATGCCTTCAGTGACCATGACAATAAATTAGGCCAGGTGGTTACATACATCAAGGGCATACACTCTGACGTGGGTGGGCTACACCCTACAGTCCAGGCATTGTCATCCACAGTGACGTCAGCCCTTCAACAGGCACATGCTCCCATTGCAGCTCAGGTGCCTTTGTCCACCCCCCCAGTCAGTGGCCACATCAGGTGACAGTGACCACGGTTCGCCTGCGTCACCAAAAAGATACAGCACAAGGAGCACACAACAGACACAACCGAGGCACTCCCGCCCACAGACACCATCCCCACTGAATAGCAGGGCCACCCCACAATGCACAGACAAGAGCTAGTCAGGGACGATCAAGGCCAGGAGATTAATGAGGCAGACATCAGGCTCACATGCCGCAGAGGCATCACCAGCAAAAGACTCTCCTGTCACTAAAACTTCACACAGACCTACCCATGCAGTGTCTGTGTCCACTGAGGGGGTGTTGCATATAAGGGGTACACATAGGAAGAGCACAGGGACACATCCACCGACCACATCTACCCCAATTCTGAGTCCATTGAAGCAGGTATAGGAGGGCACTGTAGAGACCACCCCTGGCAAGAAGGCAAAGGAGGGCACTGTAGAGACCACCCCTGGCAAAAAGGCAAAGCAGGGCACTGTAGGGGGTACACCAGGCAAAGAGGGGAAGGAGGTCCAGAGGCGTAGCCAGACCAAGCGTTCTGCAGGATCCAGCACATCACCAGAGGTAGTGCCAGTGTCTGCACCTGATGTGGGACAGTTGGTGTATGTGCCTGTTGTGTCATCAACACTTCCCATCAACCCCAAGACAGGGAAGCCAATTCATATTCCCAAAAAGTGGAAGGGCACCCCTCCAACCTCTCCCACCCACACTGTGTCAGAAGTCTGCATAACTCCACCTCCACGTGCCACTATGCCACCTGGTCCACACAGCCCTCCAGCTTGCCAAGCCACTGTTAGCCCCACATCACCTGGGGCTCTGTCACCCCAGTCAAGTGGGCCAGCTGTCCCGACACACAGCCAGGTCCAAGTCTGCATGACTGCCAGGAGTGAGTTGACATCCCCCTCATGCGCATGTGCCTCATACAGGTGTGTTAGTCCTGACCATTGATTACAAGCATGGACACTGGCCCTGTTGCTCTGCTGTGTTGGCCTCCCCCCTGTGCCTTGGTCACTGGCCCTGTTGCTCTGCTGTGTCATGCTCTCACCTGTGCCTTGGACACTGGCCCTGTTGCTCTGCTGTGTTTGCCTCCCCCTGTGCCTTGGACACCTGCCCTGTTGCTCTGCTGTGTCATGCTCTCACCTGTGCCTTGGACACTGGCCCTGTTGCTCTGCTGTGTCGTGCTCTCCCCTGTGCCATGGACACTGGCCTTCCTGTTTGTGTTTCACCTGTGCATGGTATGTAGCATTTTTACATCATTTTGAGCCTTGCTGTTGTCTACTATTGTTGTACCGCTGCATCTGTGCAATATGTGAATAAATACAGTTACTTCTGGTGTGTGTTTTGTCGGTGTCCTTGCTGATTAAAGTTCTGTTTCTGTTCACATTTGATTGCCTGTGCACCATGCTCCATGTATCACTTCAACATTGCAAGGCTCTTTGCAGCTATCATATTTTTGGGCAGGGTTGAAAGGGTCTTAAGTCCATTCTGAGCCTGCAAATTGTGTGATCTATGATGGCTATTTTACCTGGCATGCAGCCATCTTGTTGGTGATTTGCTGTTGTTGCCTACACTGTTCACATGTCTGGTTGGGGGACACTGCCAGCACAGGGTGTGATGCTGTGCAAATGTTTCGGAGCTGGCTGGGATATGTAATGAAGTATGTGTGTGGAATGCTTTCTGTGTGGCCAGCCTTGTATGTGTATGGTCATCTTGTGTTGGCCCTTGGTCCTGGTGGCATGGCCTACATGAGATGTGTGGTGTTGGGTGTAGCAGAGGTGTGCAGTGTGAAGGGTGTCTGTTTGTAGTGGATGTGTGTGTGCCCCTGTATTGTGTGGGACACACATGTGTCACCCAGGAGTTGTATGCCTGTTGTTTGTTTTGTCTTGCCCTGGGTAGAGGATTGTATGCACTTGTGTGAGCTGTTTGTAGTGCACTGTGCTGTGTGTTGGTGTGTCCATGGTGTTGTGTGTGACTCCTCCTTGTTGTGTTTGTACGTTTGAAGTGTACAAAGTGTGTGAGTTGCACATCAGTGTTGTGTTTGATTGATCCTCAATGTGTCTTGGGTGTTTTTGTGTGAACTGTGTGGCCCTGCTGCTCCACACTGACATTGTGTTTGTGTTTGTCATGCATTGCAGGCATATGGTAGTTTTTCGACTCCTGTCGGGCCTGGTGTGTGTGGTTTTAGGCCATCCCCTATGTGTGCCACTTGTGCCTGGCCATTGTGGGTGTTCAGTCCCTCTATTTGTGTGTGGTACACCCCTTACATGTCTGCTACTGACATGCAGGCTGTTTAACTTGGT
Source organism: Lissotriton vulgaris (assembly GCF_964263255.1). NCBI lineage: Eukaryota > Metazoa > Chordata > Amphibia > Caudata > Salamandridae > Lissotriton > Lissotriton vulgaris. The sequence goes on along the minus strand of NC_141695.1, from coordinate 997,593,603 downwards.
GTCAGCTTTCCCCTTGGTTTCCATGTGTGTGTGTGCCTCCCCATCACTTCATATGTGGGCTTGTGCTTTGTGGTGCAGTTCTTGGGCCACTCTGGACATTGCCCCAATGGTTTATGTGTGCTTTCCTTGTGCTATTTGTCATTCTGTAGTGGTCATGTGCACTTCAGCTGTATGTGCTGGCCAGTGCTCTGGTGGAGGTGGCTGTGCTCTTGTATCCCAGAGTCGTGCATGTGTAGTTGTTGTGTTGGATGTGTGGATGTAGGGTGTGGTATTGCTTCAATTCCTGGGTGTAGTGTTGTATTTGTGCAGTGCTGATTTGTGGTGTGTGTGATGCGGTTGTGTCAATCATGGCTGTTATGCAGACACTGCTTGTTGTGCATGCAGTGGTGTGTGTATGTGGCCTTGGCATTGCCTGATGTGTATCCCCTGATGTCTTGTGGTGTTTGTTGATTGAGGTTTCATGTGCATCTGTGGTGGGTATGATGTGGCAGTGTGTGTTTGTCCAGATGCACTTCTGTGTGATTTGTGTTATGGTGTGTGTGTTTTGTTCTTGAGTGATGTTGTTGTGTACTCCTGTTGTGTCTGTGCTCCCATTGATTTTCCCCAGTTTGGCTGACAGGGTATGTGTGTTTGTGTTAGAGTTCAGTATGGGTTCCTGTAGTGTTTGTGTGTTGTTCTTGTGCAGGCATCTGTTGAGGCATCCCTGTGTGTGTATTGTGTTTGTGGCTGCACCCAGGGTGTGTGTTTGTGTGTGTGTGTGTATGTGCTGGCAAGGATTGTGAGCCTTGAGTGTGTGTGGCAGTGGTGTTGTGTGTTCCTAGTCAGCCAATCCTGCAGTGGCTGTCTCCCTGGTTGTGTGTTGTGTGGTGCAGAGAGTGTGTATTGTGCTTGTTGTTGCAGTGCTTGTTGGTGTGCATGGAGGGGCACGGGGTTGGCACCTGGCCTGTGGGTTGATGGGGTGTGTTGCTGTGGGGTTGGGGGTGGTGTGTCCCTGTGGTGTTTGTGCCCTGCCCATGCCTTGGAGTGGCCCTGCCTTCTGCATAGTGCGCATATGTTGACTGCGGAGGTGACGTGACCGGGACGTTGCTGCTGGTTGGCGGTCGATGTGTGTTCCGGATGCTGAGGGGGGCATAGTTGTGAGGTGGGTGATGTGTGGGTGCCCTTGTGGATGTGTTGTGACCTCAGCAGGGTGTCTTTGTGGTGATTGGACCCTGTGTCGGCCTGTATGTTGTGTGTTGCTTTTGTGTATTTGCGTACCTGCGACATTGTCCGCGGCGGCCAATCTTACGATAGTGTTGTAGGAGGAACATCACCCGATGCATATGGAGGGCTGGGTTCATGGCGTTCAGGACCGGGTCTCGGCTGTCTTAGTCCGCTGTCGAGTTTCCGCCTGCTCAGGCTGGGTGGCGTCTCCGCTGCGGTGCGTCTGCTTGTTTGAGCCATACTGATTTGTCGTGCGGGGCGGATGTCACCCGGCACGGCGGAGAGTCTCAATTGGCTACCTCCGCCGCGGTGGCGGGCGCACTTTGATGGCGGTCCACAGCGCGCCGCGGCGGACAGGATTTGACCTATGTTTACCTATCCTGATGTGGCGGACGTGAGTTCCGATGCTCGCGGGCGGAAAAAGCTGTTTTCTGCCCCGCCACCACCGCGGTGGTGCCACCACCCGACATCATAATGGACCCCTAAATGTGTGGTTTTGAAATTAACCAACATAGAGTAAAATGCACACACAAATACACGTGGGATACTAATTTGCATGGATTTGCAAAGCATAATTTACTAATTTGTCGTGTATTATGTCATAAAGAGTACGTATTTATTATAATCTAATTGAGAATTGCATGAATGTGATTTTGTCCGTTTATTTGTGGATGATTTCATGAAGATTGGTAAGTCGAACAACGCATATATGTTGCTTAAAGCTAGGTAAATACTAACTAGGTTATCATTAGAAAGGGGAAGTTAAACAGAAAGGGCTTTATTTTGTAAATTTACACTTATTTGTGTTTGTTTTTGTAATAGTTCCTAATTTGAGTAAAAGAAAAATGGACGCTAACTAAAATTCCGAAATGGCGATGGAAGTGCGCAAGCTCCAAATCGAGATGTGAGCTGCCTGTGACTTATCAGTATGGGTCGAGGACAGTGTGGCCATTTTGTGGGGCCTAAGCCAAAAGACAGTGAAGTCAGCATGTTGTCCGTGGGAAAAGAACAACAAATGACAATTTAAAGGACACTTCGAAGGAAGTTAATGTTTGGACAATAACACCATAGTTTGCTGCAATGTGAAGATGACTATGCACAAAATTATAATGAAAGACGATGAGGTGATGCTCATCCGACTCTAAATTGACCAATCACGGACTTAATAGTTAAATATTTAGATAGATAGGTTAGTGAAAATGGGTAGAAAAGAGGACGTTTGGGACATTGAGGAGAGCTCGCCTTTTGATTTGATCTGTGCACCCCGAGATGCTGTCTGTCTGCGCGATTTTTCTACGGCGCTGGGACTTTGACATTTTTCTCGACTTTAACTTTTGAATGGGGGCGAAGTCCAGAGAGAGAGAGAGGGAGAAAGACAGAGAGGTTTTCGTTTGGAATTATTGCATTCTATAGTGATGTCTTCGCCTCTATGTTTGGGTAATATGCCTTTTATTTCTTTAAAGTCTGTTATACTAATAAATGAATGCTATTGAAAATTTAACTTTTCTTTCAGGACTTATTGCATAATTGAATCATTTCCATTTTAATAAAACGTAGAGGTCATGCTAGGAGACTAAATCTTTAAATACAAATTAAATAAATGGAGAATTAAGCTGGTCTTGTTATCCATAGTTAACTTTTACTAGCAGATCAAATAAAATAAATGAATAGTGGGGTGTTTCTAAAATTTCCTCTTACAGAAACCATGATATTAGAAATAAAACTGCAGTTGTAAATAATGTATAAACTAAGTCTAGACACTCCACTATAGCACTGCGACTTCTTGTTTGGATCATTTACTGAATCCACGGAGCAGATTAGATGAGTGAATGAATGCAAGGTAAGAATGATGGGCCCAGTTGTAAGAAAATAGTGGGTAGCTCTGTGGGTAAGGTGATGGTTTTATGAAGAATTTTTGGAGCCGCGCTGCGACACATACCTGCCAACTTACAAAATAATTTCACAGTGAAGCGGGTCGGGTCTTCGAGGGCCAGGCCATGTGCCAAGAGCTACCTTAGAGGCACTCAGCCCCTCACACCCCTCGCAAAAAAGGGTCCCTGGAACAGTCGCTGATGTCCTGGGGTGTTTTCACACCTCTTGTTGGATGCTTACTGCCTCTGATAACAAAGTGGAAATTTACTGTTTTCATCTTGTTTTCCCCGAATCGTACACGTGTCAACACAGTATAATGTGACCAGGCGTTCCAGATTTGTCAGGATAGTCCCAGTTTTTCAACTTCTGTACAGTGTAATTTTAACAAATTTAGTGAGTTTTCCTGATTCCTAATGCAGAATGATTTGGAAGCCCCTAGACGAAATCAATGAAAATTCGACATGATACTGTGTGTAAAAGTAGCATTCAATTCATAATGCCTCAATTTCTGCATTCCTACTGTGGTTAATGGCATTTAAGGCATTCCGTGCCTCCCAGCCGATGAAACCTTTTACTCCTGTGGAACGTCTCGGATCTGTTTTTTGGAGGTTTTCAAAATCTGGCTACTCTACTTATTTAGCACAACAAATGAAAGAAAAGCAACATGCGTCGAACACAACTGAAACCCCATTGTCTTCCATGGGCAGGCTGAGCATCAGTGAAGTGGAAGCACATTTCGATAGAGTTGTCTGTCAGGCTCCCACAAGCATGACGTGCCAGCAGTGTCGGCATGGCTTATGGCAATCAGAAAGTGCCTGATGGGCTGATCTGACAGGTCAGCTTGAGGGCTGTGTTTTTTTTACTGTTTGTGGGCCTATTTTATGGTCTACTAGGCCGGTTTTAATGTTGATTTCCATTACATAAAAACAAACATTGCCTGCGCAAGCTCACATACAGCGTCTTCCATACCTTGCAAAAAACACTTGTGACCATGTTTACTGTTGATTTCCCGGATATAAAAGCAAACATTGCCAGCAGCAAGCTCAAAGTCAATGTATTCCATACCTTGTAAAACACTTGTGCAACGTAGCTTTACAAGTTTAAAACTGTTCTAATTTGCAGACATGGGACAAATTATCAGATCTTTAATTCACTAATGAGTGTCACTTTGAGTTTGGTGCACAAGCCTATTTGCTGTCCACATCCGACACTGCGTGCCAGTGTCCAATTTCATTGCTCACTCCAACCAACTCTTCTTTCTCTACTTATTTTTGCGGGCGCTACCCTAGTGGCACCTTCCTATTTCCCCCACCACCCTCCTCCTCATTTACCTGACATGGCAACCACTCAAGTTAAGTCTGGAGTTAACTGTTTCAAAATAATTTATCCGCCTAACTTGTCTAAAGCTTCAGCAAAATGGTTCAAGCATTACACCATTGAACAATTTCCCGATTCCCTCTTTGTTTAACAATTCCATAATGGTCGTTATTGAAGGCTCAAAAATGACTTCATTTTTTCACTCACAACATCCCATACTGGTCCAACAGCTTCTATAACTCCTTCAATGTCACCTCCTCCTCATCTATCCCACATGGGCAGCAGCTAAAAATCTCCCCCTCTACTTGTTTTAATGGCTCACTCACTATTTCACTATACAACAATGGTACAGTCTTGCTTCAAGCTAAAGACACTTATTTCTCTCTCTTTGACCACCTCTTCCCTTCCCTACTCCCCACCCCTGCAACTGTGATCTCACCTGATTGTTCATCAAGCTCCTCCCTTTACTTCCTATCTCCTACCCTGACCACCTTATTCTCCAATAGGCCGCTCTCCCTGGAGGCACAGGCCGATCCTTTGCCCCCTCCTTCCCCTGCTTCCACATTGCTCATTCTTCCCCCTCCAAATGTGAACTTCCACTAAACACATTAGCCACACCTCTGGCTAACACTCTCCTTTTCCACTCTGCACCATCCTGGTATTCCAAAGTAACCTCCCCCCAGTCCTGCTCACCACTCCCATATTTAATTCACCTTTCCTAAAGCCTGATCTCCCGGTTAACTTTCCATACTTTCCCCCTTCCCCCTTCTCTTCCTTCCTACCAGCTCTCCCCCTCTCGTTGTTCCCTGAATTCTGCACAAACCCCTTTCTTCTCACTTCATCCTCCCATTCCTCCAGTAATGCTTCTCAACCCTTTATTGCCCCTTGGCATTCCCTTCTTTTCCCTCTGCCGGACCTAGCAGAACCATATTCTTTCTTCAACTACCCTCTATCCCAATCCCCCCACTCTGCTTCATGCCTGTCCCCATACATTGGGTGCTGCAGCAAATGCGCCTAGAGAAATCTTTAGGATAGCTAAGTCCCTAATTTCAGCTCCGGCTGAGCGTCCTTCTGTTGAAGGGGCACAAGACCGCTGTAATGAGCTAGCTGCCTTTTTTTCCAAGAAAATCTCGACCATATATTCATCTTTTAGTAATCCTACAGTCAATGTCCCCTCCGTCCCTCCTAGGCCAGCTGACTCCTCGGTTCCCTGCAAACTGGACACAATTCCGCTTCTTGATGCCGCCAGCCTGGATAGATTAATCTCCAAAGTTTCTTCTGGCTCCCCCAATGACCCGGCACGCCCCCCGGATCCTTGTCAAGGCACTGGACGTTATTCGTCCTGTGATCCTGGAAGCTTTAAACACCTCCATTGTGTCCAGGTCGGTCCCACTCGCTTGGAAGTGTGCCATGGTGAGGGCGCTTCTCAAGAAACCCTCCCTGGACCAGAACAACCTGTCCAACTACCGCCCCATTTCGTTGCTTCCCTGGTTGAGTAAACTGCTGGAAAGGCATACCAACAATATCTTAACAGACTATCTGGAGTCCAACTGTCTGTTGCGTGCCTCCCAGACAGGTTTTCGCCCTCAACATGGCACAGAAACTGCCATGTTGGTGGTCACAGAGGAAGCAAGAACGACTTTGGATCGGGGAGGAAAGGTGGCCATTATCCTGTTAGACCTTAGTGCCGCGTTCGACACGGTGAACCATGCCACGCTAGTATACCGACTGGCGGGCATGGGCGTGTCGGGCGCAGCTCTGGACTGGCTTACCTCCTTTTTGAGTGAGCGCTTTTTCCGGGTCTTTGAGGGCGAGACAGTCTCTCCTAAACATCCTCTCAGGTGTGGGGTCCCTCAGGGCTCCTCCCTGAGCCCGACCCTCTTTAACGCCTACATGGAACCTCTGGACAGGATAGTCCATCCCTTTGGTGTGCGTATAGTCACCTACGTGGATGATACGCAGCTGGTGGTCTCGTTAGACCACGCAGATGGATCATCCAACACCTTAGGCCCCTGTCTAGAGGCTGTTGCCAGCTGGATGCAAGCTTCCTGTCTCAAGCTTAATGGGGAGAAGACAGGCATCATTCTCCTTGGAAATCCCTCCCCGTCTGCTCTTGCACCCGTCTGGCCACCATGTCTTGGCGCTCCTCCTGCGCCCAAGTCCCAGATAAAGAGCCTCGGGATCTGGCTTGACACTGCCCTTGATTTCTCTGTCCAGGCTACTAAGACTGCTGCCACTTGCTTCGGACTAATGAGGATGCTCCGGCGGGTGCTCCCTTTGCTCCCTTTCCAGGCGAGGAGGATCATGGTCCAGGCCCTCATTCTCTCTCGCCTGGATTACGGGAACGCTCTCTACCTGGGAGCACCGGCTTCGGTCCTTCAGAGTCTCCAGGTCACACAAAACAGTGCGGCCCGCCTATTGTTCAATCTGTCCCATCGGCAGTCGGCGAGGAAGGCTCTGAAGGACCTTCATTGGCTCCCAATGGCTGCCAGAGTGCAGTTTAAAGCTCTGTGTATCATGCACAAATCCTTCCACCGTGTAGGCCCAGCGATTCTGCACCCTCTGGTTACGCCTTATGTTCCAACACGCCCCCTTCGGTCTGGTACCCTGCAGCTGGCCACCTCCTCTAAAATTAACAAAGCCCGTTGGGGTGGCCACTCTTTTTCCCATTCGGCGACCAGACTCTGGAATGCCCTCCCCTTTGCCATCCGGGGTAACAGCAACCTCCTCTCGTTCAGAAAGGCCCTAAAAACGCATTTGTTTGCGAAATCTCTCTGATCTGCCCCGAGCCTGCGCTAAAACCATTTTATCTTCAAGCACTGCGAGGCCCCAGGGCGGTTATGCGCTATACAAATGCAATTTTTCATTTCATTTCATTTCACATTCACCTTTCCAGGCCTACGGGACCTTTCCAGCCCCTTCTCCTCTCTTCTACGTAAACCTCCTGCCATTCTATGCCCTCCCCGTATTCTGCCCTCCCTCCTTGTTCCTCACCTATCTCCTTCTAAATGTGATCTCAATTCTTCTCCTCTGTTCAACATCAGCAAAGATAACTCTCTTTCCACCTCAGATGCACCAATAACCTCTCTCAACCACCATCTATCTCCACCTTTTACTCTTGCACCCCAATACTCACCCCGCACCCCCACCTCTCCCTGCCCTCCCTCGCCAATTGCACTCCCTCCTGTATCCATCAAGCCACCTAACATTCCGTGCTGAGCCCTACTCTCTCTCTTATGCACTAAGAGAGAGACCTTTCCAAACAACCCAATTCCCTTGGCAAATACTCACTTCTCCAAACTCCTGAGGAGTACCTTGCGCCTGCGCCCCAAAAAAGCCATTCACAATCAGTCTTTTTCAGACATTGTTAACTTACTGGCTAGTTACAAGACTTCTCATGCCACCCCCTTTCACTCTGCTCTTCAAGTAAGTCTACTCTGTGCACTATTTGGACCATCTCTTCTGTCAGACCTAAACATCAGCCTTATTCTACCCTGGCACCCTCTTAAAAGAACATTATCCCTATCACCCCTAAAAGCCCAAACGCCCCGTCTCCAAAACAACCTCATCAGAGTTGCGCTGTTTGCTCCTCAACTTGAGATCTGCAATTAAACACATACTGAACATTTCTGAAACCATCATTCTCCACAGTCTTGATACTCTCTTCCTCACTGAGACCTGGTCCAATCACACCTCTCATACTATTTTTGATCTTTTGTTACCCACCGCCTATTCTATTAATTAGAAATGACAGAACAGACAAAGTGGGGGGAGGTGTTGCTATCATCTTCAGAAGCTCCCTTCAATTGAAGGCTTTTCCTAACAGCTCCTTCCATACCTCGAATGCCTGTCTCTGGAGCTCCAAGTGCAAAACTGCTCCCCCTTCAGATTTCATGCCATTTATCACCCGCCTGGTGACTGCCCTTCTTTTTTGGAGTAACTCACTAACTTCATCAGTGACCAATACTCTCAAAGTGACAGACAGATTTTCCTGGGAGACTTTAATCTTCAGTGGGGCTCTTTGGAAGACTCAGCTACCAATAGGCTTGCCACTTTTCTCCCAGCAAATGATCTTATCCAACACTGCAGTGAAACAACACACTCTAAAGGCTCAATTCTGGACCTTTTTATAGCCAAAGCAGACATGATTACTATTGCTATCCCTATTCAAGTATACTGGTCTGACCACTTCCTCATCCCCTTGTCTCTTCACCTATCACACCCTATAACTCTTGGTCAACCTAAAGGGACTACTACCTGGTTCTGTAACACCAAAAACATTGGCCTTGACACTCTTTGTGATGCTGCTATCACTTCCAAGGTTAGACACTAATGGGGATGTTAACGATCCTACCTCCCAATGCCTCTCTGTCCTTGCAGTCAAAATTCATAATGTCGCTCCACTTCAAAGCAAAAGGAAAAGGCCTATTCCTTCAGCACCATGGTTGATTAAATCCCTTTATGAAGAAAGGAAGAACCTGAGAATCCTGGAGAAAAAATGGCGACAATCTCCATCCACCACTAATCTTTCTATTCTACTTTCAGTAAGATTAAAATACCACAAACACATTTTCCATGAAAAAGTGTCAAACTTCAGAACCCTCCACGACTCAGCCAAAAACAGACCCAAAACACTATTTGACCTCATCAAAAATCCAAACTTCTCTCCCTCAACCATCGAGCCTGATGATTCTCCAAAGAAAGTTGAAGACTTATTTTGATGAAAAAGTTAAATCACTGGTGGAGCAGGTCATTCAGTCTACCCCCCTAGAGGAGCACAAATCCTTAGTCATTTGACAGGACTTTTACATCTTCTCTGAAGATACCCTCCTCAAATGCATCCTCGAAACAAAGCCCTCTAACCATACTTTTGACCCCATCCCTAGTGACATTGCCATTGATTTCTACACTGTTAGATCTGGCATCGTTGGCGTGAGTCTCCCTTCCATTTTTACTGATTGCCTCCTCTGCTTTTTATATGTTTTGCAGGTTATATGCTTTGGGCACTGTGCCACTGCTATTCAGTGCTACAGTGCAAGTGCTCCCTATGTTAAATTGATGTATTAATTAGTGATTCCATGATTGGGTTATTTGATTTACTTGTCAGACCCGTGTATTGGGGCTGAGTCTTGCATTTCTACAGTGTTAAGTTAGCATGAGCTTATTAAAAGTTTAAACACCATTTTACCTTTTTGCTTTCTGTTGCACACCACACACACGTTAGTTATGGTTTCACTTTAGGCTGAGAGTTTTGCTTCACATGAGAATAACTTGTTTTTCTACATTGCTAGACTTGCCTCGTAAGTATAGTCTGAACAGTGAGTGCTGAGGCCTTCAAGGTTATCAACACTGTTGCTTTTGTTCAAACTGATCAGCGCAGTTCTAGACATAACATATATGCAGCTGGGGACAGCTCAGATACTGGCGCCTTTGATAATACACTTTGTAGGCATGATTGAACACACTTGGAGAACTTTTGTATGCTGAGAGCTTGGGCAGAATTTGATTTGATTCACTCCTGCTAAACTCTGAGGTATGGGGTTGCCTATGCAAGCCTAAGAGACCTTCTGTACTTATAAAATAACCTACTAGCAAGGGAGGGTGAAATATAGGTATATATTTAACCTGTTTCCATTTAGCATTATAACATGCTTTATCCCTTTGTATTTTATGGAATAGTAACTATGCTGACAATCTTATTTCTTATCATATGTCTGCTTGTATTAGCTAAAATGCTGCATTTGGGATCACAGCGTTAAAATAAACATTTTAAACTTGCTCGTGTCTCCCTTTACTCCCTGTTCTGGACTGGTATGAGAGTATAACGAAAGAGTGCTCATGTTTCCCACCTTACCTGAGGTATCCTAAGTCGCATGTTCTGGGTTGTCTAATCATTGGTGACTTTGCTATAGGACGAAGAGCTAAGGTGACACTGATGCTAGTCTGGTAGGGGATTTTGGGTACTAAGGTGAGTTTTGGCACGCCCCAATTCACTGAGGTCCTGAGTCTCTGGGCACATTTCTGTGACTGAGCAGAATCTCTGGAAAATGGTGCCCATACGTTGGTGGCCTTATTTCATGACGCTTGAGTAGTGCTTATATCAGTCCTTAACCCCCTCAATATTGTTTCCGGTTAACGGTGGTGACGGATAAACCTACCTATAGTTATATATGTCTTTTCAAGTTTGAATCTTTCAAAACGGTTTCCTTTTGAATTACTACCCAGTTGTGCTACATTGTTTTGCATTGTATCTTTCTTCACTGTGTCGTTATGGCTGACGTTGACATACCACAGCATAGTCACGTTGCGGTCCGCAATCATTTGCAGGCTTATAACGTTGGCTTGGAGGGCATGGCAGTTATTCTGGTGGTGAGTGCTGAGGTAGCTTACCGGTTTGAGATCTTCTACTCATGGGTGACATTTCCAGCAGTGGATGAGGCTACTCAGGTGTTTAACACTTACACTCACACAGTCGTGCCCGTGGAATATGTTCCATATAGGACACAGGAAATTCTGATTTCTGCATGGCAGCACCGTGTTTGGTTTAATGGCACCCTTCCCCACAGTTTAACAGCAATTAGATTAGGTCCTTTGTCCATTCCAGGCGCTTCTTGGCCTGTTTTGGTGGAATTTACCCTGCATCCTCGTGCGGGGACAGCCCCCGTTGCTGATTTGAGTCCCCGATACACCTCCGCAATTGGAGTTATTAGGGCTTTGGTTCAATATATTACCCGCAATTTCCAAGGAGGGCCCCTGGTGTTGAGGCGCTCCCAGCTGGACCGAGCGGGATGAAACTTAGTCCCGTCATGGTTAATGCGGCTATGTGCAAGCGTCCCCAGGATAAGGATGATATGCCTTTCTGGCTTGCCGAGAAATTCGACAAGCTGGAAGCAGTTTTTCCTAATTTGAGTCCTGTAGAAAAACACAGAATTCTTACAATTAGTTTGCCCAAGGACTTGGTGCCCGACGCTGGTGACTGCGAGTCATGGGGTAGAATTTTTGCAGCGGTGCACACAAGGTGCTTTGGCACTCTGTCAATGGCTGTCCTGCCGACTGTCATCAAACGCGTTCAGGATGAACACGGACCTGAGGCTGCGGTTGAATTGGGGATGAGACTCGTTTGCTCCTTTGATTTACTTTCCGATCTCGTCCTTTCTAATATTAAGGGAGATGCGGTAAACTTCCAAGTGTCTAATGCCTTGCGCGAGGTCCTCGATGGAGATAAACCCCCTCAGTTACCGAGAATTATTACCGCAGCTTATAAGACCATAGGCCATAATAGTTTAGGTGTCAAGCCCTTTTCTGCTAAAGATAAAAAACAGACTCAGGGGTCGAAGTCTGACAAAGACGATCAACCCAAAGCTCCAAAACAAAATTGGAACAAAAACAAAAAACAGGTAAAACAACAACAACAGAAACAGAAGTCCCGTCCTGCGTCACCAGTGCATGTGTCTACTGAGCGCTCTTATGACTTGCGCGACCGCGCTATGATTAAGTGTGAAAGGGCCACTTCCCCTACCTCATCAAAGCATCTTCTTCCCGCAAGGCCCCGGACCTATCCATCCGATCCTGTGGCGTCCCTAGCAAACCGGACTCCACCCCTCTCTCCTTTGCAGGAACCAATCGCGACGAGCGGAAACCTGGAAGGACTCTCCAGTAACCCCGGAAGTCCCTCCCCCAACCTGGAGGCGGAGTGTGGAAAAGCCGGAACCAAAGACAGCAGTTCGTTCAATGCGGTGGACTCGTGGCAGGAGGCAGCGTGCGGCAAACCTGAGGAGAAGAGCGGTAAAGTGGAAGGAGAAGAAGAAGTCTGGACCGAGGACTGGTGGAGTCCGGTGGAGGAGGTTGGAGAGCGGCCGCAACTCGCGGGAGAGTTGCGGCGGGCCAAGTGAGTACCGATCCCCTTGTATCGAGAGTGTAAATAGCAGTGTATAAAGCAATCACGCCCACACCTTGCACCCAGCACTGTATATTGTATATAGTACCCGTTTTTCAGTCACGCGCACAACTGTATATAAGACCCCCGCACTTGCCCGTCACTCCATCACCCTTCTGCCCTCCTAATCTTCCTCTTTCACCCTCTAGACCCGTCCCCTACCTTCCTCACGCTCACTTCAAGTCCTGCACCCCGGGTGAAGGTATAAGGCACTGGCCTATCCTAGCTAGTCGAACTAACGGCCCTTTTCTCTCTCTCTCCTCCCATACCTCAGAGGAACCATCATCCCGGTGACCAGCCGACTAGACCACTTCGAAAGAAGCCATAAACCCGACTTCCGGCCAAGCCCCATCTCTTCGCGAGGAACCATCGTCTCGACGTCTGGCCAAGCACAACATCGGGACCCTTCCTTCCTGTATTGCGCTGTTCATTCCCCCCCTTGACCTATTACTGAAAGCTGTGTACTGACAATAAAACCGGCTCAGAGATAGCCCACTATATACGGCCTCCACGCCTGTTATTCCGGTCCGCCTACACCCCATGATCACAGGTGGTGTCAGAAGTGGGATCGTCCGGAAGCATGGAGGCCGCTGTAAAAAAACTGGTGGAGACACAGGAGTAGTTGGGGAAGCTGATGGAACAGTTCCTCAGGAGGGCCGAGGACGACCAGGGACAGTTACACGATGTCCTGAAAGGCCAGGGAGCAGCCCAGGACCAAGCGTTGGGCAAGCTCACCGACGTACTAGGCCAACAAAGACCAGTCACTTCCCTTCCCTCAGTGGTCCTCCAAAAGTATGTACCTGGAGAAGACCCGGACTTCTTCTTTACCAATTTTGAGCGTCTGGCTCAAGCCGCTGCCTGGCCCCCAGACCGTTGGGGTCACTATTTGAGTCCTCTACTGACCATCGAGTTACAAGCAGCATACCAACAAGCCAATATCCAGGGACAGACCCCTTATGTTGACATCAAAACGTGCATCCTGGAACGCCTGAGTATAGACGACAAAACCTATAGGGTGAGGCTGCGCCAGGCCAGAGAAGGGCAACAAGAAACCCCTCGGGCTCTGTCTTTTCGCATCAAAGATCTGGCCGATCGCTGGCTGCGACCCGCCACGGCCACAAAAGAAGACATTCTCTCCAAAATATACCTGGAGCAGTTTTTGGCATCTCTACATCCTTCCACACAAAAATGAGTTTGCCAACACACCCGCCTCACACTGGAGAACGCGATAGAGATCGCCAGTGCCTACCGGTGGGGCACAGGACTTCCAGAAGCTGAAAGATGAAAACACCCATCGACCCCAAACCCTTAACCACAACCAGGCCTGAGACCTCCCTTACCCAGGAAACCGGAACCCGCTCCTCTTTTCCCCTACCCTGTTATGCCTCGACCACCCCACCCTGACCTCAGTGTTACCACTGCGGGGGATATGGGCACATTGCCCGAGTGCGCCCCCAGAAAGAAGAACCGATGGAGGTAGGTCTCACCCGGATCTTTGTCTGCCTCACTGCGGAAACCACCCCTCCCAAATTCCACTGCTCAGTGAGAATTGATGGACACCCAGTTCTAGCCCTTGCTGATTCGGGTTGCAGACAGAGCGTACTCCGACCCCAAGAGCTGCCAACCCCGGTGGGACCAGTTACCGGTACGGTAGCCTTCCAGTGCGTACACAGCGATACAAAATTGTACCCTACTGCCCGGATTCGGGTTCAACACCCCACGGACCACGGAAGCATGCTGACTGTTGGTCTTGTACCCAACCTCCCGGAGCAAGTAATACTGGGCATTGACTACTCAGGTCTACCCCGTCTTCTCCATGATACCACAGACTCCTTGGAGAAATGGTGGTCGGAAGCCCTGTTTCCCCACAGCCATCCATCCACAGAAACGTCAACCAGACCCTACAAAACAAAAACCCAAAAGAAGAAAGAGAAGAGGAACTACGCTACAGCTTTTCCCATTCGATTGGAAGAACACCCCTGGGAAACAGACAGGGAATTCCGCGCTGCACAACAGGAGAATCCCGTCCTACAGGATGCGTGGGGGCGTGCCCTGGACAATGAAGACCCCCTACAAGTAGGTCCCTACTTCTATAAAAAGAACGGCCCTTTGTATAGAAAAGGGGGGGGGCCCGACAACCACCACAATTGATAATCAAGGGGCCCTTCCGCGATAAGGTGTTGTTTCTCGCCCACAGTCACTTACTCAGGGGCCACTTTAGCAATGAGAAGACAGGGCAGGCGATCCTGGAAAAATTGCATTGGCCAGGCGTCTACCAGCAGATAAAACAGTACTGCCGTGAATGCCCGATCTGCAAAAAGAACAGTAGATATCGGCCCCCCAGAGTACCTCTTCAACCCCTCCCCCTTATTGACATTTTCTTCAGCAGGGTAGGGATGGACATAATAGGCCCCATGTTACCCTCCAGAAGCGGGTGTCGGTATGCTTTAGTCCTGGTCGACTATGCCACCCGTTTTCCTGAAGCCATACCCCTACGGCAACCCACCACCCAGAATATAGCCAAAGCACTGATCTCGATCTTCTCCAGGGTAGGCTTCCCTAGGGAAATCCTGACGGACCAAGGGACCCCCTTTGTGTCCACCCTCATGAAACAGGTGTGTTCCCAGCTAGGTATTAAGCAGATAAGGACCTCCGCTTACCATCTCCAAATGGGTGTGCTTGTTGAGCGCTACAACGCCACACTAAAGACCACCTTGAAGAAATTGTTGGCCCTTGAGAGCAAGAGGTGGGAGGAGATGCTACCCCTAGCACTGTTTGCGATCCGCTGCAAGGTACAGAGCAGCACAGGGTTTTCACCTTATGAGCTTTTATATGGGCGTCCCCCGCGAACTCTGTTAGACATGGCCAGAGAGGCCTGGGAGGACGAACCCGAACAAACCTGAGCCCTCCCTGAGTACGTGGTGAACCTCAGAACCCATCTGGGACAAATACAGGACATTGTGAGGCAGAACATGGTGACCGCTCAAGCAACCCAGAAACAACAATATGATAAGGGCACAAAACCACGGTCCTTTCACCCTGGAGACCTGGTACTTTTCCTGATGTCATCCTCAGACCACAAACTGCTGGGTCAATGGCAGGGCCCTTTTTCGGTCCTACGACAGGTGACGCCGGTTACTTATGAGATAGAAACAGACCCTACCCGGCTAATCTCCCAGATTTACCATGTAAATCTATTAAAAGAATGGGTAGGCCCTCGCCCCATTCTGTCCGGCACAGAACCAGAAACCGTCCTATCCTATGAGGTCTGTATGGATCCAGACTTGACGGAAAGTCAGAAACAAGAACTCCGTAAAACCTTGAGGCCTCTACAACAGGTTTTCTCCTCTATCCCTGGCCACAATTCTGTTATTGAGCATGCCATCCTAACAGAACCCGGTAAAACGGTACGCCAACGACCCTATCGGGTCCCTGAGGCCCGCAGAGCCGTTATTAAGGATGAGATAGCCCAGATGCTGCGTATGGGGATCATAGAACCTTCTATCAGCAGTTGGAACTCGCCCATTGTGTTGGTGCCAAAACCTGACAGATCGATCAGATTTTGCATTGACTTCCGCGAGGTTAATAGGATCTCGTCCTTTGATACCTACCCTTTGCCTCGTGTTGATGAGATGATTGAACTTATAGGGAAGGCCAAATACATCAGCACGCTCGACCTATGCAAGGGTTATTGGCAGATCCCATTTAAGCATGGGCGAATTTTGCGAATCTGGCGTTCGTGAATTTTGCGAATTTGCGAACTCGCAATCCGCAAAATCAGTGAATTCTCGCGAATTTGCGGTTTTTGTTTTTTTTGTGTTCGCAAGGATTTCTGCCAGCTCGCAAGGATTTCTGCCAGTTCGCGAGGGTTTTGTACCAGTTCGCAATTGCGAACTTACATGTCGGCTCGCAACGGTCACGATTATGTTGTTTCTACGTCTGGTTCATCATCACAGGTTCCCAGCACCCTCTGTTTCACCCCTGCCACCCTCTGTTTCACCCATGCCACCCTCTGGTACATCAATGCCACCCTCTGGTTCATCATCACTGTAAATTATGGGGGGAAAAAGCAAGCACACCTGCCTGCTTCAACTGACATGAATTAATTTGGGGTTGATTTATTAATGTGTCACTGTTTTAAAATTCCAGTCTGGCACCTGCTTCCTTATCTGTAATTTGCTTTCTGTTGCAGTGCAATTTTTTTTTCCAGGACCTTTGTGGCCTACTTGTAGCTATTCTATGAGCCTGCTGTGAGGGTCAGAGCAGGGTCATACAATTGTTGCAACTAGCAACTGAACTCTGGAGGGGCCCTTGTCAGGAAGCACTACAGGGAATGGTTACTAATGATGAGTTTGAACTTTTGAACCTGCTGAATGCTTTCACTATTGCAAAACTCGTTTTTCTGCAGAACAGCATTACAGCAACTGTAATGTCCCAAACAAGCTTATATGAGAAAGTTGATTTCTAATCCAAAAGTTATCCAAAGAAAATCAAAAGGCCTGAAATCCAAAAAAGTGCAGGCAAATGTCAACCTGAGGAGTTATTCTGATAAAAATCATCATTTTCAGAAGGTCTATGCTGCTTGCTAGTAGATTTCTTGTGCAGAATTGCAATTTTTGTAATTTCGCGAGTGCAAGATTGTTGCTGCCCGCCGCACCTACATGTTCGCAATTGCGAACTTACACCGCAAAATTGTATCACCAAGAAAAAAAAATCCGCTGCGTGCGAATTTGCGGATTTTCGGTAAATTCGCGAGCGTTCGCGGATTGCGAATTTACCGAAAATCCGCAAAATCCGCGAGCGGAACGGATTTTCCGCCCATGCTTAATCCCATTGAGAGATGAGGACAAAAAGAAAACAGCATTTTCTACGCCCGAAGGACTGTATCAGTTCACTGTGTTGCCCTTCGGCCTTCACGGCGCCCCGCCACTTTTCAGAGGGCCATGAATCAGGTGTTACGGCCATATTCCCGATACGCGGGGGCCTATTTGGATGACATAACCATCTACAGTGACGACTAAGGCCAACACCTATGCCACCTACAAGAAGTCGTCTCCTCCCTGGGTTCTTTTGGGTTCACCATTAACCTCTCAAAGACCACCATAGCTGCCCAATCAGTCAAGTACCTGGGTTATCTTTTAGGCGAGGGAGTTATCCGACCCCAAAACAATAAAATCACCGCCATACAGTCAATCCCCTTCTCCCAAACACGAAAAGAGCTCCGCCCATTTTTAGGTCTCTTGGGGTACTATAGGAGATTCATCCCTAACTTTTCCCAGACCGCAGCACCCCTAACCGATCTCTTGAAAAAGTCTACAAAGACAGAAGAGGCTCTGAGGCACTCTGATCCCTTTGTGCTACAAGCATTAAACAACTTTAAACGGTCCCTGATGTCTGGTCCTGTGCTCATCAGCCCGGACTATTCTCTACCCTTTATTCTCCAGACTGATGCATCAGAACAGGGCTTGGGGTCTATCTCAGAAAGACCACAACGGGGAGGAACGACCCATCCTCTTTTTGAGCAGGAAGTTGTTTCCCAGGGAGATGAACTACGCCGTAGTAGAAAAAGAGGCTCTGGCCATCAAATGGGCAATGTAAAGCCTCCGCTACTACCTGGACGGACGAGACTTTGTCCTGTATACCGACCATGCCCCGTTGGAATGGATGGCCCGTAACAAGGGACACAATGACCGCGTCCTTCATTGGTTCTTATCCCTACAGCCCTATAGGTTCAGGACTTTACACCGGAAAGGCGTTGATCAGGGAAATGCCGATTACCTCTCCCGATGCCCTCTCCCTCCAACCCGATCAAGAAGGACAGCTAGGGGAAGGGGATGTGAAAGGGCCACGTCCCCTACCTAGTCAAAGCAGCATCTTCCCGCAAGGTCCCGGACCTATCCATCCGATCCTGTGGCGTCCCTAGGAACCCGGACTACACCCCTCTCTCCTTCTTTACAGGAGCCAATCGTGACCCGGAAGGGCTCTCCAGTAACCCCGGAAGTCCCTCCCCCAACCTGGAGGTGGAGTGTGGAAAAGCCAGGACCAAAGACAGCAGTTCGTTCAATGCGGTGGACTTGTGGCAGGAGGCAGCGTGCGGCAAACCTGAGGAGAAGAGCGGTGAAGTGGAAGGAGAAGAAGAAGTCTGGACCGAGGACTGGTGGAGTCCGGTGGAGGAGGTTGGAGAGCGGCCGCAACTCGCGGGAGAGTTGCGGCGGGCCAAGTGAGTACCGATCCCCTTGTATCGAGAGTGTAAATAGCAGTGTATAAAGCAATCACGCCCACACCTTGCACCCAGCACTGTATATTGTGTATAGTACCCGTTTTTCAGTCACGCGCATAACTGTATATCAGACCCCCACACTTGCCCGTCACTCCGTCACCCTTCTGCCCTCCTAATCTTCTTCTTTCCCCCTCTAGACTCGTCCCCTACCTTCCTCACGCTCACTTCAAGTCCCGCACCCCGAGTGAAGGTATAAGGCACCAGCCTATCCTAGCTAGTCGGACTAACGTCCCTTTTCTCTCTCTCCCTCCCATACCTCCGAGGAACCATCATCCCGGTGACCAGCCGACTAGACCACTTCGAAAGAAGCCATCAACCCGACTTCCGGCCAAGCCCCATCTCTTCGCGAGGAACCATCGTCTCGACGTCTGGGCAAGCACAACATCGGGACCCTTCCTTCCTGTATTGCGCTGTTCTTCCCCCCCCCCTGACCTATTACTGAAAGCTGTGTATTGACAATAAAACTGGCTCAGAGATAGCCCACTATATACGGCCTCCACGCCTGTTATTCCGGTCCGCCTACACCCCACGATCACATTAAGTCACCTAATCGATTTCAGGTTCCTGATCAACCTTCTCCTCGTTCTTTACAGGACACATCTGCCTCAGTGTCTGGTGTGGAAGGCGGCGGCAGAGGAAGGGCCGGCCAGCAGAGTTGCGACCAGCCCCACCCGAAAGATGGAAAAGGCAAGCAGGACGATTCTTCACAGAAAAAACCCCAGTTTCAGAAAAAGAAAGTTGCCGCTTTAACAGCGAGATATGCCACAGATAGTGAGAACGCAGCTTCGGAATCAGACGTGGGCGCTGACGCTGTTGGACAGCGTGGCGGAGATTACCATAGTGCGAGAGGCCCTGCATCCACTACTGAAGGTGATAGAGACTGACAAATGTATTTGTTGTTGTTGAGACAGCTGATGGTAGAGTAGCTCCTCCTGATAGGTTATTTGAAATTGGCCTTTTAATTGAAGGTGACATTGAACGTGCCATAAAAGGGGTATTTTGGGAAAATCTTACAACTACATGCGATATTTTGTTAGCGGAGGCTGACTGTCCCCCACCTTTTGTTCTCACAGCTCCTAGAGGAGAGGAGGTGATCCTCCCTAATTTTGCGCACACAGTGTCGAAGGAGCATGCGCTGAATTTTGCAGAAAAGTGGGCTATGGCCCTTGCGCCTGCATTGTACCGCACTCACTGTGGTTGGGATAAATTCTTCCCCAGCATGATATTCCCTTGCGTTCTATGCCACAGCCTCAACCTCCGTATCCTGCCTTGGAGGCAGTGATGAAAGCCAGTGTACCGAATTCTAAAGCTTTGTGGATACAATGGGCGACATCATTGACGTCTCCGGATGTCACGTTTATTTTTTATGCCTTCTTACGGTCACAGGAGTATTTTCAGTATGAATTTGTTCATCCTGCCCCTTTGACTAAGCGCCCTTTGGAAGATTTCCATTGTATCATTTACACTGATGGTTCTGTGCGAGTTTGGCATGGGTCTAAGCACGCATACGTCTCAGCTTGCGCTATTGTGGTTGGTACCATGGTGGATGGGGAATTTAAGTCCGATGTCGTGCATACACAGACATTAGGGGCCTGTACTGCCCAGTTAGCGGAGCTCCGTGCTCTGATGCTTGCATTGGAGTACGCAGACATTGGTGTGACTACTCTTATTGTGAGTGACTCTTACTACTGTGTCCAGTCTTATAATGACAATCTGTTCTTTTGGACTCAAAACGACTATTGTGACTCCAAAGGTAGCACAATAAAACACAAAAATGATCTGGGTTTGAGTGGCTGAACTTAAAGAGCACCTGCCACTTGTGTATGTAATTCATACTCTTGGTCATCAGCGTGTGGAAGTTCAAGCTGTTGGCAATAGTTTGGCCGATGAGGCCGCGTAGACAGCAGTTTCGGCATATTTGGTTGCAGCAGTTACACGTTCCAAAAGTAAGATTGATGATGACATCTTGGCAGGAATTGCCGCTACTGAGAAGGGAAGTAAATATCCTAAGGGGTTTCCTTCTAAGTATTCTTATCACTTACGTGCTGATAAAGATCCTTATGTGAAAATATAAAGATCCTTATGTGAAAATACCAGACGTTGGTGACAGACTGATTCCCAATGCGGACCACAGGTCAGCACTGATTACAGCTGCCCAGGAGGGTGTTGCGTCCGCACATGCAGGCTTTTCAGCTTCTGTATCTCAGCTACAACTTCGCTTTTGGCGGCGGGGACTGTACAAACAGACGCTTGATTATGTCCTTCAATGTGACATTTGTCAGCAGATCAAGCCTTCATCTGCTGCATGTCTGCCCCAAACACAGTTGTACATTTCCAATAAACCGCTTGGTTGTGTTTATTTGGATCACTGTGGTCCTTTCTCCTCTCATACTGCGTATAAGTACATCTTAATTCCAGTTGATTCTTGCACACGCTTTGTATGGGTGTGGCCCCACCGGAGTGCTGATTCACAAACTGTCATTAGAGATGTGCGTGTCTTTGTGGGAATTTTTGCGTGTTGCACCTTCCATTCAGACCAGGGTCCAGCGTTCACCTCTAAGGCATACAAGGATGCCATGAGTTCATTGAGGGTCCAAGTCAAATTTTCGTCTCCATACCGACCTGAGGGTAATAGTGTTGTGGAGCGAATGAACCGTGATTTAAAGCAATCATTGACAGCTAGGGTTATAGGTACCGGCAGGAACTGGCTGGCCCATCTCAATAGCATACAGCGTGCACTTAATAATCTCCCTGGAAGGTCTCTGGGTGGGCGGAACCCATACGAGATGCTCTTTGGTATCAAAATGTTCATTCCGGAGATTGAAGGTCTAGACCAGGCGGCGGCTGCTTCCCCCTTTGACGTAGATGAACATTGTGATGTTTTACAGAAACTACAATAGAGTAGAGACAGTCTTGCAAAGGAACACTTGCCCTGCACATCTGATGTTGTGTTGCAGATTCCGGTAGTTGGCTGGCTATCAGGAGTTGGAGAACTGGTCCGAGAGAAGATCGAGAACAAGAAAGAATTTGGTCCCTCATATCGAGCTCCAGTTCCTGTGCTTGGCATGCAGGGCACAAGAACAGCCATTTTACCACCATTTCCAGGTCGAAAGGAAAAAAGGTTCATCTCCATTGACAATCTCAAATTACACAGAGTGGCCGATTCTTCTTAGTATGACACCTGCGGTCTCCTGTCCATCAATAATGAGAAATTCTGTTTTGGCTCCTGCCCCTAACAACAGGCCTTACGTCGCATTTCAGATGCCTGCAATTTCAAGTACTTTGTTGAGTACCCCACCTGATGCTCAACTTGATGAGACTGAGTATACTTAGCGGTACAAAAGGGGGTGGTGATGGACGGAGCATCCGAATCAATCAAACACTCACACCCAGTCAAAAGATCTGGCTTTAATCCATCACTGTTCTTTAGCCCACTCTGCCACCCCAGTTCAGACATGGCTATATGCAAATCAGTCTGACCCTGTGCCTCATGGGAACAGTCCAGCCCGAACTGCCAAGCCATGTCTTCCCTGGACCGGAAACAAGCTTCTGAGGACCGGTTTCTGGCATTCCAGCCGTCTTCAGCCCGGCCTGCTTGAATCCAGTGGCAAAGTGAGCAAGGGACTCACGTCTGAGCATTCCCTGCCACACTCATGGCGGCCAAAAGCGGTAAAAAAGGGGGTGGTGATGGACGGAGCATCCGAATCAATCAAACACTCACACCCAGTCAAAAGATCTGGGTTTAATCCATCACCGTTCTTTAGCCCACTCTGCCACCCCAGTTCAGACATGGCTATATGCAAATCAGTCTGACCCTGTGACTCACGTCTGAGCATACCCTGCCACACTCTTTTGTATCACTTTTGGCCGCCATAAGTGTGGCAGGGTATGCTCAGACGTGAGTCCCTTGCTCACTTTGCCACTGGATTCAAGCAAGCCGCGCTGAAGACGGCTGGAATGCCAGAAACCGGTCCTCGGAAGCTTGTTTCCGGTCCAGGGAAGGCATGGCTTGGCAGTTCGGGCTGGACTGTTCCCATGAGGCACAGGGTCAGACTGATTTACATATAGCCATGTCTGAACTGGGGTGGCAGAGTGGGCTAAAGAACGGTGATGGATTAAACCCAGATCTTTTGACTGGGTGTGAGTGTTTGATTGGTTCAGATGCTCCGTCCATTACCACCCCCTTTTGTACGACTTTTGGCCACCATAAGTGTGGCAGGGTATGCTCAGATGTGAGTCCCTTGCTCACTTTGCCACTGGATTCAAGCAAGCCGGGCTGAAGACGGCTGGAATGCCAGAAACCGGTCCTCAGAAGCTTGTTTCCGGTCCAGGGAAGGCATGGCTTGGCAGTTCGGGCTGGACTGTTCCCATGAGAGACAGAGTCAGACTGATTTGCATATAGCCATGTCTGACCTGGTGTGGCAGAGTGGGCTAAAGAACAGTGATGGATTAAACCCACATCTTTTGACAGGGTGTAAATGTTTGATTGGTTCAGATGCTCCGTCCATTACCACCCCCTTTTGTACGACTTTTGGCCACCATAAGTGTGGCAGGGTATGCTCAGATGTGAGTCCCTTGCTCACTTTGCCACTGGATTCAAGCAAGCCGGGCTGAAGACGGCTGGAATGCCAGAAACCGGTCCTCAGAAGCTTGTTTCCGGTCCAGGGAAGGCATGGCTTGGCAGTTCGGGCTGGACTGTTCCCATGAGAGACAGAGTCAGACTGATTTGCATATAGCCATGTCTGACCTGGTGTGGCAGAGTGGGCTAAAGAACAGTGATGGATTAAACCCACATCTTTTGACAGGGTGTAAATGTTTGATTGGTTCAGATGCTCCGTCCATTACCACCCCCTTTTGTCCTGCTTTTGGCCGCCATAAGTGTGGCAGGGTATGCTCAGACGTGAGTCCCTTGCTCACTTTGCCACTGGATTCAAGCAAGCTGAGCTGAAGACGGCTGGAATGCCAGAAACCGGTCTTCGGAAGCTTGTTTCCGGTCCAGGGAAGGCGTGGCTTGGCAGTTCGGGCTGGACTGTTCCCATGAGGCACAGGGTCAGACTGATTTGCATATAGCCATGTCTGAACTGGGGTGGCAGAGTGGGCTAAAGAACGGTGATGGATTAAACCCAGATCTTTTAACTGGGTGTGAGTGTTTGAATGGTTCAGATGCTCCGTCTATTACCACCCCCTTTTGTACCACTGAGTATACTTACCCCACAGACTTATCGATGCCCAATTTTCAAACCTGTTTGGCCCTGAGTCCAGATTTTCATTTGACACTAACTCTACCATCTCGAAGTCTCCTTCAAAACTTTCTGTTTTTGCAACATGGTTTAAAAACAATTTTTGATTCCTCCTTGGACTTACATTTGGTTAGTTCTTTTTTCAATTTTTTTGTTCATGTCAATTGGATTTGTGGTGTATTTTTTTCGTCTTGTGAATGGACACTACGTTGAAGAGAGGACTGGTATTCAACATATTAATGGAACATTGGCACCCCATTCCTCATCACACAGATTGAAGAGGGATATGACTTTTGTTAACATAACTGCTTGGCCCTTCTTAGATGGTATTGTCTGGGATGCTGTTAAGTTTCAAATCCATGGCCTCACAGAGGTTATAAATGTATCAAATGTCCAAAGAGTTTCTATGGGGGGATGTGATAAAACAAAATAGACGTTCTGATGATTGGGATGTTCAAGCCGTAGAGACTGTGTTTTCAGATTTGAAATATTATGCTGCCTTTGATGCTGAGGATTTGTACTTAGATTCTGCTAATTATGGTGATCTGTTCTGTTATCAACACTATGGCAATCACTACCTGCATAAGCAAACACAAGGAGGAATATGGTTAATTATACACAATGGGAACATTGTCCCGCTCCTATGGAAGGCAGCTCAAATTCTCTTTTTAAAACAATTCACTTATTTTACTGATTTACTGATGGGCAGAATCAATTGCGTTCCATTATGCAGTTTGCATGGACTTTACAAATGTTAAAGGCTGGGAAAATGCCTTGGGACTACATGAACACGTCCTCATTATTTGCCCCTTTTAATTTGACTGACAAACAGCAGTTTATGTCTATGAAAGATGCAACTTTTTCTATGTTACATTTTGAGAAGTTAGAACCTTTTCCGTTTTCTGTGGCCGAGACAAATTCTGCTGTGTGGCTCGTACATGGGTTAATAACATAACCTTTCCCTCTGTTCAAGTTCGAAGCTTGCATGAAGTATTATGCAATTGGCAGGTATGAACCTCTGGGTACCGTTTATCTCCATGAAGCTTGGTCTCTTCCATTTATCTATAGGTGCCTGAGGGAGGGAAAAGAGGTTTATTTGAATGGTGAAGATTGCACAACAACACCGGACAACTCGTTAGTGTGTGGGAATATCCAATTGCATGGTTCGTGCAACCAGAATGCGCCTAATTTAGCCTGTGTTTTGAAAGGTACACCAACGCCTGCTATCACACCCACATTCACATTACTAGCAAACGGTAGTTATATACTTTTAAATAATGAAGATTGTTGTGGGATGTTAGCTGGAATTCCTTACATCATTACGGTATCCCAACGTGTAGTCTGTTGTAAAAACATAATGTTTCCTCCTCCACATGGGAAGCTGGATGTTTCCATCTGGCCGTCGATTCCGACCTTGAAGGCAGAGTTCAACAAGATGAGTCGAATAAGAGCTCTTTTGTCCCAGAAAGAAGTCGCCCTTACTTCGGCCCGTTAAACATTTGTCCTTCAAGTGGCAAACACCCACACAGAAGTGCATGCCTTATTAAATACCGACCTGCCTCTGCATTTCGAGGAGTTAATTCACACTATCTTTAACGCCTCCTCGACAACAGGGCTGCCTCACTTTTTAGGGCTCGCCTGCTAATGTGCTTGCGCATTGCTGGCAAGAGATATTGGGGCTTAACCAGAGCTTAACTATTGGGCGATTTCATGCAGTGCCTGTGAAAAGCACGTGCACATCAAAGCCACCAGCCTTACTCCCACAGGCATCTGAAGCTTCCCCCAGTGTGCGCTCGGCCTCAGGCAGATATTTCTCCTCCCCTAAATATTCACTTCACTTTCACGGCCGCCAGGCTGTGCCTCGCATTTCTCCTCCCTCCCTCCCCACAGCAATGCCAAGAGCTTGTTTAACTTTTCAGCATGCACTCTTAGAAGAGTGAATGCGTCGGCAGTCCCTCTCCTTCAACCCCGCATAACCATGCCATCACTCTTCTTCTCCTCTTGCTTTCTCTGGCATTCTCGTCCCTTATTTTTTGTAACGAGTATTCAACCAGTTTTCAGTAATTGGAAAACATCTCTGTAACGAACATCAAAGCTCGGTGTTTTTTTGTGAAATAGCCAATTGGATTTCATTTAACTGTCCCTGAAAACAGTAACGGCGTTGTTGTCGATTGGGCCTGGTTTTATTTGAAAATTAGAATTGGACTTGGTTCTTAGATCACACACAAAAAAAACAGAAAGCCAACAGAAAAACGCAAACGCCCGCTGTGAGCGTATGAATTTCCTTTGTGAACTAATTCTTCTTGTTGGTTTTGGTATAGATTAAAGATGTGTCCTGTTAATTAAACTGTTACATGTAAATCAAGAACGGCATGCAAAAGACACTTAAACATGCTCTCTCGCAGTGGTCTTTTCGACATCCCGGACACAGAACGGGTTACTCTCTCTCACTCAGGCGCAGGGCTGCCCACTGCATTTTAGACGCAGAGACGACCCCTTTCTCCGTTCCATCTTAGGCGTACGACATCCCGATGTGCTGCAAAAGAAATTTGCATCCAAGACGGAATCCCAGCTGTGGTGCACTAAGGGTTTCTACTTGTTGATTGTAACAAGTATTCAACCAGTTTTCAGTAATTGGAAAACAACTCTGTAGCGAACATCAAAGCTCAGTGTTGTGCATGTGTATGTGTGCGCATCTGTGTGTGTGTGCATCAGTGTGTGTGTGCATCAGTGTGTGTGTGTGCGTGCCTGGGTGTGTGTGTGCATCTGTGTGTGTTTGCCTGTGTATGTGAAAGCATCTGTGTGTGTGTATGTGTGTGTGTGTGTGTTTGCCTGTGTATGTGAAAGCATCTGTGTCTGGGGATGTGTGCGTCCCTATGTGTGTGTGCCTGTATATGTGTGCGCATCTACGGGTCAATCTAGTGCTATATAAAACTTTAACAATAAAATAAAATAAAAATCTGTGTGTGTGTGCGTACCTTGGCCTGTGTGTGCATGCCTGGGCGTGTATGCGCATCTGTGTCTGTGTGCGTGCCTGGGCGTGTGTATCTGTGTGTGCATGCTTGTGTATGTTTGCCTGTGTTTGTGAAAGCATCTGTGTGTGTGTTTGCCTGTGTATGTCAAAGCGTGTGTGTGTGTGCGTGCGTGTGCCTTTACTTTTCACTTTCGTGGCCACCAATCCCCCCCCCACCGCCACCCCCGAAGTTTCTCCGCTTTCTTCTTCTGCCGCCTGTGTGTTAATCTCCCCTCCGACCGTAAACACTGGCCCCCCATCAGTTTATCTGTGGCCTCATAGGAGCCCCTGTAAAATTCGAGAGCGAGAGGCCTTTTCCACTCGATGCGTCTGTATTTTGTTACCATCTCTCCAGCACCTATTTTGTTCCACAGCAAATACGGAGCCTTTTAAGTTGTTCTCCACATATTCATCTGCGAAGCAGCCATCATGTCAGAAAGCTATACGCGGGTGAGCATAATAGCATTGTAGTATGCAGTTAAATACATAGCACAAGTGCTGAATCGGGAATTCTTTTTAAAAGAGTTTGCGCTTTATGTGGAGTATTTCCAATGCACTCGACTTGCAAATTCAACAACAAATCAATGCAGTCCACAGGAAGTGGGGTTAGCTTTCATGCTGACTGCAGGCATTTTTTTATGTTCATTGGCACATCTGTGCCTTATTGAAAAATAAATGCTCCACAAAGTGCTATCATTCTGCGTGCAAGTGGGATAAAGATGCTAAGACCTAGGAAATGGGACTTCTGAAAAACGGTTGCTTGTACCACTCAGCGAAATAAGTGCAGAGTTGTGCGTTAACATGCTTTGAATAATAACTGGTACAAAGGAGGGCAACTTTCGAGAAAGAAACCGACCGGGTGAGATTATAGCAAAAATACATTCTGTTCATGGGTTCTTGTTTCCTCAAAGAAAGTCATACATCTGCACCTACAGGTCGACAGCCTCGAATGGGAGCATATTTACGACTTTCAGGACTTCACAATATTTTCCAGAAGCACCCAAGAAACCTCCAACAGTCCCAAATGTAATGCACTCCTAGAAACTGGCTACCATTTTTTTTTCGTAGGGTCGGCATCCTTATTTATTTTAATTTTATTTAGAGTGTTTCAGAAAGCGTGCAAATGACCCAAGGGTACTGTTACATAAACAAAAGGAATCCTCCTCACAGTGGAAAGGGAAAAGTGTCTGCCACAGGTGTGGGGACACTCAGTGTTTTGTAAAATACCCCTCACACACCAACAGGCCCCTTGGTGTCATGCTTCATCATAGGGGTCTTCGCACCCCTCTAACGGGATGCGGCGTGCTGCGACCTACGACGCTGCCTGAAGTCCACAACTAAGATGGCAACTCACTACTTGGAAGAACAACACTGTGTGAACGATTTAAAATGGACTGTAATTGAACACATGCCATCGGAAACAAGTATTTTTCAGAAAGAACAACGATGGGTGTTCCGCCTGGGCACACACACCCAGGGTTTGAATGATGATGTCCCTTGGGGTCAACTGTCCAGTTAACCAAAATGCCCCCTACAATAAGGGTTATTTTACAAAACACTGAGTGTCCCCACACCTGTGGCAGACATTTTTCCCTTTTCCCTTTCCACTGTGAGGAGGATTCCTTTTGTTTATGTAAGAGTGCCCGTGGAGTAAAAATCCTACCTCTGTACTCTACCTCCCTCCTGTTGCTTTTTTGCATGACCCAAGGGTATCAGTGCGCTGTACAAAGGTTGAATCCATACATTATTTATAGGGTTTAAACCACTAGTTTATGCCAAACCAGCCTTGCTCCTTTTTAGGTCTCGTCCTGGCTATTGCGTTAGCAATCGCTATGCGAGACTATAGTAAAGGGGCATTTCAAAGTGCTCCCAAAAAGCGAATTGCATGGCGAGAAAGCGCCCAACCACGCGCATCGTGCCTCCATACAATCCGCTTTTTTTTTTGGTAGCGCTTCAGCCCACTGGCGCGTGCACGTCACCAGCCACATCCAATATCATTTGCTGTCTGAACCTCGGCATCAGACTTCAAAGGGTCCGCTCCGCTCCCCCGCCCCACACACAATGCCGAGAGCTTGTTCTGAATAGGTCAAGATGCCCACTTGACCGGATCGGTGCATAATAAAACTACAACAAGAAACACCGCCTTCTGTTTTTCTACACTCGTCTAAATAAAATACCCTTTCCTAGTGTGCCATCCTCCCATTCATACCCCACCACCAAACAACAAAAATCAGCTTTGCTGCGCCCAGAACATTAGAGCTGGGACAATAAATCTCTATGCATGACATCAACAAAATATCACTAGAGCATCACCCTGTATTTACAAGCTGTTCCTCCTTTGCACTTGTTTTGTTTGAGGTCACCACAGGAGCCCACGGAGTGAGCGCTCTCACCTTCTGGATTGGTGTTGAGCCCTCCCCCACCCTCCGAGCACGAATGCAATGTTTCGCTCAACCCATCCTTCCCAGCGCATAGAGTGCACAACCATCCATGTCCTTACCTAGAAGAGGGGAAACTTTTAAGCCCTTTAATGTGGCATTACTGAACGGCTTGCAACACGCACTCATTAAGCTGGACAAGACTCTTTGCAATCAAACTTTTTTAGATTAATATTTTTTTTTATTGATAAAGTACCCTGAGCAAAGTTTTATTTGCTATCTATCACTCTATTACTGCATTTGCAGCTTTTATCTCTCCTCCTCTGCGAGCTTTCCAATCATTCCTGCCCCCCTCCCCAATTTAATTTTTCCTGTCTCTTCATTGCTTGCCCGTCCCCCAACCCCTGTGCCTTGCTACGGTTTTCAGACTGCCGATTCTGCTGTGAAACCACTGTTTTGCCCTGCCTGTGTTTATGCTGCATGAGTTGTTTCTACCAACCCTGCATCACCCTTAATTGCTGGGGGTTATATACAAGGGTATGGTCGGTGCTTATGGGGCTAAATGTCTGCGGCCGGGTCACCATGATTAAAAAAAGAAATATTCTTTAAAAGGGAAATCGTGCTGACTTATTTAAGCATTGGAACAAAAAGTGCTTAATGTTTATATTAAAAACGTCTCAACTGGTTCCTTCAGTAATTTTCTGAAGAAACTCAGTCACACATTTATTAACATGCCATTCACGCAACGCGAGCAGCCACGAGAGCAGCACAGGACACTTCCCTCAGAACTCCTCTTTCTGTAAATAACCTTCCAATATGAGCTTTGCACGTAATAAGGCTATTGTTGAAGAAATTGGGCTTACACATAGTGCTTGAAATGATACTCCACGTAGAGGCACATATAATAATCTCTGCACCTACATCTAGGCTCTCATTAATTTTTTTGGGCTGTAGGGAGATTCGGAATAGGCACTACTTCTCTAGTTTCTTGTCTTGCCGTTTGCTCCCCTGATTGCCCTTGTTTTCTTGCGTTCTGCTTCCCTGATTGTACTCCTTTTTTCTTGCCTTCGGCTCCCCCATTCCATCCATCCAACCATCCCCCCCACTCCATCCATCCATCCCCCCCACTCCATCCATCCATCCCCCCACTCCATCCATCCTTCCCTGCACTACATCCATCCATTCATTCATCCATCCCACTCCATACATCCACCCCCCACTCCATCCATCCATCCATCCATCCATCCATCCATCCATTCCCCCACTCCATCCATCCCCCCCACTCCATGCATCCATCCATCCATCCATCCATCCATCCCACTCCATCCATCCATCCCCCCACTCCATCAATCCATCCCCCCACTCCATCCATCCTTCCCCCCACTCCATCCATCCATCAATCCATCCATCCATCCCACTCCATACATCCACCCCTCACTCCATCCATCCATCCATCCATCCATCCCCCCACTCCATCCATCCATTCCCCACTCCATCCATCCCCCACTCCATCCATCCATCCCCCACTCCATTCATCCATCCATCCATCCATCCATCCCACTCCATACATCCACCCCACTCCATCCATCCATCCATCCATACCCCCACTCTATCCATCCATCAATCCATCCATCCCCCACTCCATCCATCCCCCACTCCATCCATCCATCCATCCCACTCCATCCATCCATCCCCCCACTCCATCCATCCATCCCACTCCATCCATCCATCCACCCCACTCCATCCATCCATCCATCCCCCACACTCCATCCATCCACCCCCACTCCATCCATCCATCCATCCATCCCACTCCATCCATCCATCCATCCATCCATCCAAGTCCATCCATCCATCCCACTTCATCCATCCATCCACCCCACTCCATCCATCCATCTCCTTCCATCCATCCCCACACTCCATCCATCCATCCATCCATCCCACTCCATCCATCCATCCATCCATCCATCCATCCATCCATCCATCCCACTCCATCCATCCATCCATCCATCCATCCATCCATCCATCCATCCATCCATCCATCCCACTCCATCCATCCATCCATCCATCCATCCATCCATCCATCCATCCATCCACCCATCCCTCTCCATCCATCCATCCATCCATCCATCCCACTCCATCCATTCATCCATCCCACTCCCTCCATCCATCCTCCCCACTCCATCCATCCCCCCACTCCATCCATCTCCATCCAGCCATCCCCCCCACTCCATCCATCCCCCACTCCATCCATCCCCCCACTCCATCCATCCATCCCCCAACTCCATCCATCCATCCCGCACTCCATCCATCCATCCCTACACTCCATCCATCTATCCATTCCCCTGACTCTATCCAACCCTCCCCGGCGCACACTCCATCCCTCCCCCGCCCCACACTCCTTCCCTCCCCTGCCCCACACTCCATCCCTCCCCCGCCCCACACTCCATCCCTCCCCCGCCCCACACTCCATCCCTCGCCCACACTCCATCCCTCCCCCACCCCACACTCCATCCCTTGCCCGCCCCACACTCCATCCCTCGCCCACACTCCATCCCTCGCCCACACTCCATCCCTTGCCCTCTTGCCCTGCCTCTATCTCTCACCCTGCCTCTATCTCTCGCCCTCCCTCTATCTATCTTTCGCCCTCCCTCTATCTATCAATCGCCCTCACTATCCATCGCATCACCACAGCATCACTCAGGGGCACCACAACATCACTATGCGCTACCACAGAATCACTGAACGTCACAGCATTACTCGTCGCCTCCACAACAGCAATCGGAGCCACCACAGCAGCATCAATCTGTGCAACCATTCAACAACAACTGATTCAAATATGCTCTCTCAATGTTTCAAACTTTATTACAAATGTCACAATAAAATGTTAATATTTCACTTCTGTTCTTGTATTTTCATCAGAATAAAATACACTAAACATAATCTTCCAAAAAGTTATTGGCAAAAGTTTAAGCTATTGCCATTATAAATTACAATAACTTTTATTTAAGTATTAAATATTGAAAAAAATACAACCCATTGTTATTTTTAATATTAATACATCTAAGTCATGTAAATACAACACATATTGCATTACAAATGCTATAGGTGTCACGTTTGCAAAAACATAAATAAAAAAGTTGTCATTTACAATACTAATACCTCTAATTTTACTAATGCGATCCCTATTGCATTGCAAATGCTTGTTTAAAATTGTAAGTAGTGGCCTTGTAACTTCTTTCCAAACTAAGGGGTCGATTATGATGGCGGACCACCCCGAGGAGGAGGGACCGTCTGCAGCGGCATTCCCTCCATAGGAATTAGGATGTGACCGCCACCCTGGCGGTTCCATCCCATATATTTAACATTGTGGCGGGTGGTGCTTTAAGCAGCACCCGCCGCAAAGTTAAAAATGCATACTGTGCATTTACATGCACAAAGTGGCAGGCACTGCGCGGTGCCTGCCGCATTGTGCATGCAACTGCAGGGGGGTACCATAGGTACCCCCCATGTGCACCCCCCACCCCCCCTTCAACCTGCGGGCCCACAACGGGCCCCCAAAGAAAAGACCATATGCCTTTCCACAGCGGCAATACCGCTGAGGAAAGGCATTAGACCGCCAGCATCTTAATATGGTTGGCGGTGTCTCGCAGACACCGCCACCATATGTGAGCACTTTTTCCGCCTGTCGCCTTCGCGACCGGCGGAAAAGCGGCAGACGGTCTCGCCGTCCGCCGTGGACCCCCCAGCCATCCTAATGTGGTGGAGGGTCATTTCAGGGAGAATGGCGGACGGATTGCCCCCGCCAGCCCTGCGGAGGCAAATCCATCCGCCATCATAATCGACCCCTATATTCGGTGTGTTCCCAGCATTTTTTCATTCGATTTTCTCCAGCCTGTTTGGTGGATTTTCCTTGATGCTTGCTCTGGTTGGCGGAGTACTTCTACTGCTTTGCTTATTTCAGAATGGATGCACATCCTGTGCCACAAGACGATTTGCCCCGGCTGTTGCTGCTCAGCAACCAAATGCTTAATTTCCATGGAGCGCTGCCTCTTGCTACATTGAGTGCAGTTTATGGGTTATCGTTTCGATTTTCCTTTTTCACATGCGTCCAGCCTGTTTTTCATTGCCTGAGCTGCGATTTCGAATGGGTTCTGCATTTGTCTCTCTGCAGTACGGTGTCTCCCAACGCAGATTATGATCAACTAATGAGCCCCTTAGTTGCTCATGAATTGCTTTGTTCTGGCGGCGGTATTATGGCCTTTGCAGCGATGCATGGAATCCTGGGATGTTGGAATATTTTTGCAGCGGCGCATGAATTCTTGACTTGCAGTTATATTGAAGTAAATCCGAGTTGTCCTCTGATGGTACTAGAGGCTCCGGTTATTGGGGAACATGCATGTTCATTCCCGTTATTGAATAGGATGGCAGAAATGTTTTCGGATGAGAACAATGACTTCCTGTTGAAGGCTGTTGCAATGTACTGTGCATATACACTATTGGAGTGAGGTGCATTTCCTGCACTCTCTCTTTCGAAACTGGATTCACATGTTGGACATCAGATTTTTTTTGCTATTTTTTTTAAGGCCTATTGGCTTTGCTATGCCCGAAAGAGATTACTAATTTGAGGTTATTTTTTTTTCCTCAAAATTCTGAGTTTTACTCCTGTTTTTTCCATTATGGCAAATTTGAACTTGATTCTATCTCTCGAACTTGAACTCTGCGTTCCTGCTTTGCCCACATTTCTTATCCGTGCTCCAATCAAGGGAGGGTGTAGTGGGGCTGAGCCTTGCATTTCTACAGTGTTAAGTTAGCATGAGTTTATTAGAAGTTTAAATGCCATTTTACCTTTTTGCTTTCTGTTGCACACGACACACACATTAGTTATTGTTTCACGTTAGACTGAGAGTTTTGCTTCACATGAGAATAACTTGTTTTTCCACATTGCTAGACTAAGCATAGTCTAAACAGTGAGTGCCGAGGCCTTCAAGGTTATCAACACCGTTGCTTTTGTTCGAACTGATCAGCGCACGTTCTAGACATAACATATATGTAGCTGCGGGCAGCTCGGATACTGGTGCCTTTAATAATACACTGTGTAGGCATGATTGAACACACTTGGAGAACTTTTGTATGCTGAGAGCTTGTGCAGAATTCGATGTGATTCACTCCTGCTAAATTCTGAGGTATGGAGTCTCCTATGCAAGCCTAAGAGACCTTCTGTAGTTCTAAAATAACCTACTAACAAGGGAGGGTGAATTATAGGTATATATTTAACATGTTTCCATTTATCATTATAACATGCTTTCTCCCTTTGTATTTTATGGAATATTAACTATGCAGACAACATTATTTCTTTTCATATGTCTGCTTGTATTAGCTAAAATGCTGCATTTGAGATCACGGCGTTACAATAAACATTTTAAACTTGCTCGTGCCTCCCTTTACTCCCTGTTGTGGACTGGTATGAGAGTATAACGAAAGAGTGCTCTTATTTCCCACCATACCTGAAGTATCCTAAGTCACATGTTCTGGGTTGTCTAATCATTGGTGACTTTGCTATAGGATGAAGAACTAATGTGACACTGATGCTAGTCTGGTAGGGGATTGTGGGTACTAAGGTGAGTTTTGGCACACCCTAACTCACTGAGGTCCTAAGTCTCTGAGAACAGTTCTGTGACTGAGCAGAATCCCTGCAACACCCTAGTACAGTGCACCATGTGTGCCCAGGGCTTGTAATTCAGATGCTGCTGGTGGGCTTGCACCACTGGTTGGCCACCCACAGAAGCAGCTTGTAAAGTGTGTCCAGGCTTGCCATTATAAGGCCTGTGACAGTCTGTGACTGCCATGTCGACTTGGCCAGTGCACCCACTTGCTAATACCTCAACCTTCCCTTTGCTTCATATCAGACACCCCTATGGTAGGCCCAAGGGCAGGGTGCATTGTAAGCATAAGAAATGACATGCCCTGGTGTGTGTAGCATGTCCTAATAGTGAACTATAACCATTTTCGTGTTTCACTATTGCAAGGCTACCTGTTCTCAATAGGCCAGAATGGGCAGTTAGATTATTACATTTTATAATCCTAACTCACTCAGGGGACATGGTAGAAATTCGAATTGAGTATGCCTGAACTCAAAATGATAAAATACATCTTTTAGTAAAGTTGGTTTTAACATTCTGTGTTTGAAAATACCACTTTTAGAAAGTATGTATTTTCTTGTCTAACTATCCAAAGCCTGCCTCTGCTAGGCTGTGTATTCCTTGTCTGGTGTTTGAGTGACAGGGCTGGAGGATTCCAAGAGGCAGAATGAGTCAGCACAGTGGTGAATAGGCAGATCTGAATCTAGATGGGAGGGAGGAGTTGCACCTGTGACCTGAATAGGGCTGGACATTCCCTCCACAATGCTGGCTCCACCCCCTGGGTAGCGGCTGATGTCCCTGGCCTGCACTGTGAAAGAAGAGAAGGAATCATGTCAACAAAGTGCTCCAGGGCTGTGCTTTCCCTCCACAATGCTGGCTCCACCTCCTGTGGGGCGTCTGATGTTTCGGCCATGCACTGTGAAAGGAAAGGAGGAGTCCTGTAAGCAGAGTGCTCAGGAACTGTTTTGGACTAGGCAGAGGCCTCTCTGCCTTCAGAGAACAAAGGATTTTGGGGTATAAATATTAGAACTTAGACCCAAGAACTTTAGATCACTTCTGGGAACAAGAAACCTTTTACCAAGGAGAAGAACCAAGGAAGCTGCAGGAGTTTGTACTGCCCCTCTTCCAGTGTGCTGTTTGCTGGGTTGGCCTGCAGTGGTTTCTTTATTGCCAAGGGAAAGGAGAAGGAACTTTTTGAGGACTTTCATCATCTACAGAATATTCTCCAGGGGCTTGAACTTGTGCTTGCCTCCTGCGGACGTCCATGGGACAAAAGACTTCATCTCCAGCTCCCCCCTGAATTTCCTTGCTGGGAATTCTAACTGCAGAAGACTGCGTATCCCTGGGAGCTGGAAGCGTGTCGCAACGAGACGAAGCGTGACGCTGCCGCAGCTGTGATCCTTGCATCGCCGGAGAAGCGTTCCACCGCCGCGCCTCCCAGGAAGCGTGTCTTCATCGAAGCTGGCTGCTGTCGAATCACCGGAGAAGTGTGACGCCATTGAGAGAGTCACCATCGCATTACCGGAGAAGCATTTCACAGGGCCTGTCGCGGCTCCAAAGTACAGAGAAGTCGCAAGGCTACCATGGCGTCTATGCATCATTGTCGCATTGTAGCATCAAGGGCGCCATCTTCCTGCATCGCACCAGGATTGTCGCATCGCATCGAGGCACCATCTTGCGCAACTGGACCGCAAACCGAGAACCTACGCATCATCCCCCAACCGGTAAGTATCAGGACGCACCCCCTACTCTGCGTAAGCATTGAGGCGCGCCGCATCATCTCCCCTGGATCACGTAACCGATGAATCTCCCCTTTTGCAAGATTTTTGTTCATTTTGCGTTACACCAACTTGAACTAAGTAACTTTTACCATCTTTAAGTCAATCTTAAGTACAGTATTGTGGATTTTTGTTGTTTGTGGTCTTGTGTTAAGTCTATATAAAGAATACTTATTTTTATAAAACCTGTGTTGTGTCCATCAGTTGTGTTTTCACTGTATTACTGTGTATATTCACAAATGCTTAACACACTCCCTCTGAGATAAGCCTGTCTGCTCGTGCCAACCTACCAAGAGGGTGAGCAGGGGTTATCTAGGAGTGTAATCCCCTTATCCTGACTTAAAAGTAAGGGTCCCTATTTGGACAAAGGTGTATACCATTGCCAACTAGAGACCCCCAGATCTAGCATTGGTGGTCAGCGGTGAGGATTTGGACCTGTATTTGTGACTCATATACAGTAATTGGTGTACATTACTAGTGAGAGCAGACCAAACACGACCACATACTTTTTTGGTAGAATTATTTCCTTGGACTGTTATTTTTTCGTGAAAACTCCCAATTCTTACTACCATGAGTAGACCAGCATCTGTTGCATCTATGGATCTTGATTTTGAGGAAGAGAGGTTGGAAACCTAC
Organism: Lissotriton vulgaris; assembly: GCF_964263255.1. Taxonomy (NCBI): domain Eukaryota; kingdom Metazoa; phylum Chordata; class Amphibia; order Caudata; family Salamandridae; genus Lissotriton; species Lissotriton vulgaris. Next base: position 997,556,311 of record NC_141695.1, on the reverse strand, counting down.
ACTTTGAAACAGCTCAATCATCTCTGCAAGAAATTGAAAGTTGCTACACCAAGCATTTCTAAAAAGGATGACTACCAAAAGGCGCTGAGTACCTGCGTAGAAGCATAAAATGCCCCTGATCTTGTGGTGGAGCCAGTTGGGGATACAGATGGGCAACTGGATAGGCCAGTGTTTCCAGCCAGGGGAGGGGTACCGTCCCCACCTGGCAGTAGTATCTCTTCCAAAGACCTGTCCCCCAGAGAGTTGGAAGACAGAGAGAAAAATAGGGCACACAAGCTGGAGATGGCTAAGCATAAGATGGAGAGTCAGATGGAAGTAGAGGATAACTGATTGTCCTTGGAGAGAGAGAGAATGAGACTGGAACATGAGAGGATGTTGAGGGAGTTAGTGATCAAGGTGAAGGGCTTAGAGATAAATCCCTCTGGTGGCAGCGCACCATCTGTGCCTTTAGAAGGCAGGGTATATATTCCCAAGGATGTCATCAAAGATTTCCATAAGAATGAAGATATTGGGAAGTGGTTTGCAGCCTATGAAATAGCAATGTTGGCCCACTGGGTCCCTGAGAAGGATTGGGGAGCGTTGTTGTGGGGCCGCTTTGTGAGTGACGTGAGGGATACTTTGTTAGACCTGCCCAGTGAGAATGGAAAGGGGCGACCATTCGGTCCCCCCGAACGTATGGTGGAGTACCACGATCCCCCCGGGAAGCCATCTTGGGCGGGAGGCGTGTCTCGGCTGGTATGCCCGAAGCGGCGTAGCCGGGGCGCGCCTTTTTCCCGCCCTAGAGTGGGCTGGCCTAGACACCGACGCGGCCGGCCACGCCCTCGGAGGCAGGCGGGGGCGGGTTTACGCCCACCCTGAAGACGGATAAAAGGAGCGGAAGCCAAGAAAGCATCCTCTTGTTCCTGTGCTCTAAAGCTGCACCTCCCCGCTGCACGTGAGCTCGAGACGGAACGAAGAGCCAATTTTGAGCGTTGTAATCTCTCTTTTTGTCTTACAGATATCCCGTCTAAGAATGCCCAGGAAGGTCGGAAAGCGGGTCGGTACCGAGGAGATGCTCCGCATACTCATGAAGGAGATAGCCGATCTGAAGAGAAAGGTTGAGGCTAAGGACGGGGAGGGAGGACCGAAACGGCCTTTACAAGGAACAATTCCCAGTGGAAAAAGCAAGAGGCCTAGAAGGGGAGCACTTGGGGGGGAGACCCCGGTTCCCGAAGCTCTGCGAGAGGAGCCAACCCCGGCGCCGAAGGAGGGGAATCCAATCCCTGTGGTGGTCACCCCTGCGAACAGGGAGGATGTGCCCCCCGAGTTAGCGGCACAATTGGCAGCGTGGTTGGGAAACGATAGCGAGGGCGCCACGGCTGACGACGCCCGGGCAGTTATGAGGCAACTGCGGGAATCTAGGGAGGCTGCGAAGACGCCATCTCCTGTTCCCCCACAGGTCCCGGCGGTTGGAGGTACAGCAGGCCCAAGTTCGGCGACAAGCGTGGGGTCTACTTCAGGTAAGCGGCCATTGCCGATTGCGGGGGGGGACTCTGCACCTTCTCGAAAGGAGAAGATTGCTCAGCACGTCCCACTAGAAATCAAGGAATTGATTTGGGCGGATAAATATGTAAACATGTTTTCATTGCTTACTGACCATTACGAGATCGAGCATGTAAAGAGTCAAAAGGAGCTCATGCATCCGAGTGTTTGGCGCGCAAAAATGGCCGCCTTTAAGGTCGACGAGACCATTGGGACTTGGGGCAGAGCGTGGGGAATTTTTACTTCCATCATGGGGGAGCGCAGGCCTGAGTTGTTGACTGAGTTACCCATTTATCAGTCACGTATTATGGAGTATTCTGTGGCATATGGGGGCAATCAGTGGTTCTGCTATGATAATCTGTTTAGAAAAGCTAAAGAACACAACCCGTTGTTGTCTTGGGATTGTTACGACTCTGTGTCTTGGCAAAAAATGGAGAGTACAGGGATGTTGAAGGTGCCATTAGTAGGGAGTAACGGGGGGGAATCCTCCCGCCAAAACTCTGGGACGCCCTTTCGGACGGGTGCAGGGAACGAGTTCCACTCGAAGCCGAGTGGCAACACAGGTAAGAGGGGGATCTGTTGGAATTTTAACAGAGGCAAATGTACCAGGCCCCAGGGGTCATGCAAATTCAGACATGAGTGTGGGGGGTGCGGGCAGTCATCCCATCCTGAGTCCATGTGCAGAGCCAAAACGGGTGATAACGGTGGTAAGGGAGGCGCCAAACAGGTCTAACATAGTCCGAGGGGCGCCTTTACCAACCCCGATTGATACCATGGCAATGATTCCTTGGCTCAGCGAATACCCAGATCATGCTTCCGCTGGGGTGTTACGGAACGGATTTTCATATGGTTTCCGCATCCCAGTGGGGGATTTTCAGGGGGTACCGGACTGTAAGAATCAAATGTCGGTCTTACAGCACACCTATTCTAGTGGCTTTGAAAACATGGCCAGAAGGGTTTAGGGATCACTCTGTGGTGTTCTGGTCTGATAACATGACCGTGGTTGAGTGTATCAATAGTCAGGCAGCACGTTGCAAATTGATTCTGAGACTGCTAAAAGAAATTGTGTTGTTGTGCATGCAGCTGAATGTACTGTTTAGGGCGCGACACGTGCCGGTGGTGATGAACCAAGCGGTTGATGCACTCTCTCGTTTCCGTATGCAGGCCTTCTGGGGTTTTCTGCCCACAGCGGACCCGGTGGCAGCACCCTTTCCCGAAGCTCTCTGGTCTCTCGGTGCCCCGAACTACAAGACCTCGTGGGAGAGAGTTTAGCACCCAGGACGAGGAAGGCATATGAAGGGGCGTTCCGTTCCTATTGGGCCTTTTTGGGTACTGCCGGGAGGGAGCTTTGGGGTCTGGAAGAGTGTGTAGTGAGATTCCTGCTCTCTTTACGTCACGCAGGCAAGTCAGTAGCTACGGCTCAGAGGCATCGGGCCGCCATTTCCTTTATGGCAAGGGCTCATGGGATCCAGGACCCGACAGCGTCTTTCGTTGTGCAGAAAGCGCTACGTGGGTGGCAACGCCTTGAGGGTCGCAGAGTAGACGATAGGCACCCGATAGGTCTGGATAGGTTGGCCCTGTTATTATCCGTGCTACCGGTAACATGTTCAACCCAGTACGAAGCAGTGTTGTTCCGAGCCGCATTTGCATTAGCATTCCATGGGGCTATGCGGGTAAGCGAATTAGTGGCATAGAACAAGCAGGATACGATGGGGGGACTGTGCCGGGAACACATTCAGGTCAGGGAGGAAACAATGACGGTCTCGTTTGTCAGGTCCAAGTCCGATCAGGATGCAATCGGGGACTGCGTAATCATACAGAGGATTCCCGGGTCTGCTATGTGCCCTGTTAGGTGCGTGGAGGAATTTTTAGCGCAGAGGGTGGCAGCATGGGGGGGGGACCTTGTTAAGACACGCTGACGCCACCCCACTGACGAGGTTTCAGTTTCAGCGGGTGCTTGCGATGTCGATTTCTGCCGCGGGCTTGAACCCCGGCGACTTTGGGACCCATTCCTTTCGGATAGGGGCTGCGACGGAAGCTACAGCCAGGGGTCTGAATGTCGAACAAGTAAAACGTGTGGGGCGTTGGTCCTCGAACTGTTATAGGAGGTATGTGCGGTTGCACATGTTGTGAAGCTGTAATGATGTACTCACGCTTCTTGTTTTTGTTTGGTTTTCAGTTGCGCAAGCCTACGAGGCGGGGCGGACTGTGCAGTCGACCCGACACCAGGGGGCCAGCGGTCAGACATTACCGGCTGTGAAAAAGGAGGTGTGGGTCGTGGGCCACTCATACGTGAGGCGTGCCGCGGACGTATTCAAAGCAGGTGATATGAGTCACGTGGCTGGGGAATACGGGTACAGGGTGTCCTTCTACGGTAAGGGCGGGCTCTGTATTGACCAGTTTCAATTCTTTTTTGAGGGTTTGTTAGAGCGGACGAGGTCACCGCCGTCTATAATCATAGTCCATCTTGGGGGTAACGATCTCGTGGCCACTGGTAGACGACTTCTTCTTGAGGCGATGCTTTCCACGGTAAGTTGGTTGGCAAGAAGAGTTCCAGGGTGCACAATTGCATGGTCCCATATGATCCCACGGAAAGTGTGGCGGGGGGCTATTTCAGTTACTGCTTTGAATCATTCAGTAAGGAAGATAAATAACAAAGTGAGTAGATTGTTTCGTTCAAATACACTGCATTCTGTTTCGCATGGTTGTATCAAAGGGGACAGTATGTATTTGGGGGACGGTGTTCATTTGTCCCAGGTGGGGAACGAGTTACTCATAGGAGACTTCTTAGCCTGGTTAAAGGGTTTGCAGCATGACCTTTAGGTAGGAGTGTTTTGTGGGGGGTCCGGATAGCCGGTCAACTATCCGGCCTGTGGCGGTAAGGTCATGATCGGTGAGCAGTAATTCGAAGATCCCTATGAGGGGGCGTCACCCATTACGGATGGGAGCGCGCGGGGGAGGTGGCCAATTGGCCCCTCAACGGGGAGGCGGTCCTGTCTAAGGAGAGGCCGCCGGAAGGAAAGGAAAGGTGGTCAAGGCCCCTTCCTGGATAGGAGGGGCTACGGCCCCTCCTGGGGAATTTCCCGGGGCCAGGACATCTGCGACGGCAGATGGGTAAGTTGTGTGGGGTGCGGGAGGGGGTTTACGCTACCTTTTAGACACCTCACACGAGTCCTCGAACGACCGTTAAATGGCGTCGAGTTTATTGGGGCCCCCGTCAAGTACAAAGGGAAATTGGTAGATGCACTTGAGGTACGCCTCTGTGCGGTCGCTCCTCTCACAAGTGAGGGGGGTATGTCTGGTTTAGGGATCTGACACCGGTTACGACCTTGCCGTTGGCCCTTAACGTTAGGATGTACAATTTCAAGTCAAATGTTTTGTAGGATGTTAGTTCGGCTAGGAGAACCTCTGTATTAGAGATCTGTTAAGGTTAGCCAAACATCGTAATGTGGAAATGAAATTGTACATAATATGAAACTGTTATTTTAATGTTTTAATTTTGTTTCATATTTTAATAAATACGGCCGGGAAGGGTGACTCCCTTCCCGCCTTCCAAAAGTTCAAGAACTGTTTTCGGTTTCCCAATTCTTGGGGATTGTGTTGAGAGGGGTTGGCGGGTATCTCGGCCATATGGAAAGGGGCGACCATTCGGTCCCCCCGAACGTATGGTGGAGTACCACGATCCCCCCGGGAAGCCATCTTGGGCGGGAGGCGTGTCTCGGCTGGTATGCCCGAAGCGGCGTAGCCGGGGCGCGCCTTTTTCCCGCCCTAGAGTGGGCTGGCCTAGACACCGACGCGGCCGGCCACGCCCTCGGAGGCAGGCGGGGGCGGGTTTACGCCCACCCTGAAGACGGATAAAAGGAGCGGAAGCCAAGAAAGCATCCTCTTGTTCCTGTGCTCTGAAGCTGCACCTCCCCGCTGCACGTGAGCTCGAGACGGAACGAAGAGCCAATTTTGACCCACCCACCAGCCCCTGAGGACAGCTAGTTGTTTTGAATAAAGTTTTGATCTGGTAACTCTGTTTCTTGCAGGTTGTGATGATCGTCGTGAAATTTTTTGGATATGCAATAAAGAATGGTTATTTTCAGTATGTTTTGCAAATAAAGTAATTTTGCACTAATGTTGATCAGTATTCATGCTTGTAATAAGTCATGTTCGTTTTAATCTTAGTAAATTAGGTAGAATTGTCGTATTTATTTTGGTCGGGCGGTAAGGTCATGATCGGTGAGCAGTAATTCGAAGATCCCTATGAGGGGGCGTCACCCATTACGGATGGGAGCGCGTGGGGGAGGTGGCCAATTGGCCCCTCAACGGGGAGGCGGTCCTGTCTAAGGAGAGGCCGCCGGAAGGAAAGGAAAGGTGGTCAAGGCCCCTTCCTGGATAGGAGGGGCTACGGCCCCTCCTGGGGAATTTCCCGGGGCCAGGACATCTGCGACGGCAGATGGGTAAGTTGTGTGGGGTGCGGGAGGGGGTTTACGCTACCTTTTAGACACCTCACACGAGTCCTCGAACGACCGTTAAATGGCGTCGAGTTTATTGGGGCCCCCGTCAAGTACAAAGGGAAATTGGTAGATGCACTTGAGGTACGCCTCTGTGCGGTCGCTCCTCTCACAAGTGAGGGGGGTATGTCTGGTTTAGGGATCTGACACCGGTTACGACCTTGCCGTTGGCCCTTAACGTTAGGATGTACAATTTCAAGTCAAATGTTTTGTAGGATGTTAGTTCGGCTAGGAGAACCTCTGTATTAGAGATCTGTTAAGGTTAGCCAAACATCGTAATGTGGAAATGAAATTGTACATAATATGAAACTGTTATTTTAATGTTTTAATTTTGTTTCATATTTTAATAAATACGGCCGGGAAGGGTGACTCCCTTCCCGCCTTCCAAAAGTTCAAGAACTGTTTCCGGTTTCCCAATTCTTGGGGATTGTGTTGAGAGGGGGTGGCGGGTATCTCGGCCATATAGGATGTCTTATGCCCACATGAAGGAAGCACTGATGAAAAGATATGGTTTGACTCCAGAACTCTATAGACTGAGGTTCAGGAATTGTAAGAAGTTGGAGGGAACCACTTGGGCAGAATATGTATCTTACTTTTGCAGAGCTATGGATGGTTGTGTGAGGGGTAGCAAAGTGGATAATTTTCAAGCGCTCTATGATTTGATTGCCAGGGAGCACTTGTCTGCTAATTGTTTTCCAGAGCTACACCAGCACCTTATTGATAGCAAGTTAACTAACCCTAGGAATGTTGCTGAGGAGGCAGACCGCTAGGTCAGTATCAGGGTTCACAGGGTCATGTGGGAGACTCTGAAAAAGGTGGGCAGGGTCCCCAGCAGAAGAGTGGGGGGACAAGGGTAAACAGAGGGAAATCCAGAAAGGGTCCCAAAGTAAATCCCAAGGGAACAACAGTAAGGGTTCCCAGCATCCCCCAAAGACGATGTCAGAACCCCTGACAGGTAAATTTGTTCATAGGGGGCCTGTTACCTACTTTCAGTGTAAGCACGTGGGACACCGTTGGTATTATCCCCAGTGTCCCCAAAAGAGTCAGTATGTGCCACCCCGTGGACCACCCCATCAGATGGCCAGTGTAGCCCTGGGAGGGGAGAAGAAGGGTGCCCAAGGTGGTTGAGATCCCACAGAAATGTCCCTTGCCTCATTAGGAGACTTTGAGATGTCCCAAAAACTCAGCTGCCTTATAACACTAAAAGGTACATTCAGTAGGGTGACCATCAATTGCAATAGAGTGGAGGATATTAGAGACATCGGAGCCAGTGTGACAGCTATCAAGTGTCACTTGGTGTCTGAAGAGCAGGTGGTCCCCAATGCATTCTTCCCTGTTGTTGCCGCTGACAACACAGAGAGCCATTGCAATGTGGCTCAAGTTCCCTTTGAGTGGGAGGGTCTCTGGTACTCTTCAAGAAGGTGTGAGGCCAGCCATGCCTGTTAATTGTTTGTTAGGCAATGATTTACAAAGCTCCCCTTGTCTAATGTGGAAAAGAAGGCTCATTTAGAGATGTTTGGTCTGCCTGAGTGGGCGTGTGTGACCACTCGATAGATGGCAGCCAAGGGTGTTCAAGAGATCCTGGAGCCTGAAAGTATGGCCCAGGAACCTGCCTTAAAGTGAAGAGGTAGGGGGCGCAGGAAACCAGCCCCTATTGTTCTCACAGTCCAGGAGGAGGCAGACCTTGAGGGGGATGCCCTAGAACCTACAGGGGCGCAAGTTTATGAACTGGGGAACCTACCTGAGCTGACCCATTGGTAGCAAGAAGGGGGGCCCTCCAGGGAGGAATTTTGTGCAGAGCAGAAGAAGTGCCCCTCTCTTGAGGGTTTGAGGCAACAGGCCACAAAACAGGCAGCAGGTGATCAGTCTGGATCTCATTGGATCTACTGGGGGAACGGCCTCCTGTTTAGCGAGCCTAAGGTTGCTGAGCCTGGGTCAGCCCTTGTGCTGGTGGTACTCCAAAGGCTGTTGCGCCTAGTGCCACACCTGAACTCCGGTTCTGTGTGGACTACCGAGGACTCAATTCATTCACCAGGACTGACGCGCCACCCATCCCCAGAGCTGATGAACTCATTGATCGGTTAGGGGTTGCAAGGTACCTCAGCACGTTTGATTTAACGTCTGGGTACTGGCACATCGCCTTGACTGATGGGGGCCAAAGAGAGGTCAGCATTCTCCACATCAGATGGGCACTGCTAATTCTGGATTATGCCCTTTGGGATGAAGAATGCCCTGCCACCTTTCAGAGGTTGGTCAACCAAGTGTTGGCTGGACTGGAGGATTTCAGTGCCGCCTACCTGGATGACATTGCAGTGTTCAGCACCAATTGAGAAGAACATCTGCGCCATCTCTGGGAAGTGTTGATGGCACTGCGAAAGGCAAGTAAGCACCAGATCGGGCAGGGTTCCGGGGTGTACTTGGGTCACTAGGTAGGGAGCGGCCTGGTGGCGCCCCTACAACCCAAGATTGATACCATCCCGGCATGGGTACCCTCAAAGATTTAGACACAGGTGAGAGCCTTTTTAGGACTCACGGGGTACTACAAGAGGTTTGTCAAGGGGTATGGCAAAATTGTTGCACCCTTGACTGAGCTGTCTCCAAGGAAGCATCCCAAGAAAGTGAACTGGACTGACACCTGTCAGAAAGCTTTTGACGCACTGAAGACTTCCATGTGCACAGCACCCGTGCTAAGGCACCCAACTTCTCAAAAGAATTCATTGTTCAAACAGACACTTTAGAGCATGGTGTGGGGGCTGTTCTATCACAGATTAATGACAGGGCCTAGAACAACCTGTAGCCTTCATCAGTAGGAGGTTACTTCCACAGGAACAGAGGTGGAGTGCAATTGAGCGTGAGGCCCCTCAGATGGCTAATGCAGATGAGGGGTGAGAACCCAAAGTTGTTGAGGTGGTCCATTTCCCTACAGGGTATGGACTTTACCGTGGAACACCGCCCTGGTACAGAACACGCCAACGCTGATGGTCTGTTCAGATTTTTCCGCCTTAGTGAAGAGAACTCCCAAGGGGATGGGTAGCTCTTCCCACATTTTAGCTGGAGGGGACACATGTTAGACCTGGCATCATTGGCGTGAGTCTCCCTTCCATTTTTACTGATTGCCTCCTCTGTTTTTTATATCTTTTGCTAGTTACCTGCTTTGGGACTGAAGCCACTGCTATTCAGTGCCACGGTGCAAGTGCTTCCTATGTTAAATTGATGTATTAATTAGTGATTCCATGATTGGGTTATTTGATTTACTTGTCAGACCATAGTACAGTGCACCATGTACGCCCTGGGCCTGTAAATCAAATGCTGCTGGTGGGCTTGCAGCACTGGTAGTGCCACCCATAGAAGCAGCTTGTAAAGTGTGTCTCAGGCTTGCCATTGCAAGGCCTGTGTGCAGTCTGTGACTGCCATGTCGACTTGGCCAATGCACTGACTTGCCAGTCCCTAAACCTTCCCTTTGCTTCATATCAGACACCCCTATGATAGGCCCAAGGGCAGTGTGCATTGTTAGTATAAGGTAAGACATGCCCTTGTGTTTGTAGCTTGCCCTAATAGTGAATTACAGCCATTTTCATATTTCACTATTGCAAGGCTACCTGTTCTCCATAGGCCAGAATGGACAGTTAGATTATTACATTTTATAATCATAACTGACTCAGGGGACATGGTAGAAATTCGAATTTAGTATGCCTGAACTCAGAATGATAAAATACCACTTTTAGAAAGTAGGTATTTTCTTGTCTAACTATCCAACGCCTGCCTCTGCTAGGCTGTGCATTCCTTGTCTGGTGTTTGAGTGACAGGGCTGGGGGATTCCAAGAGACGGAATGAGTCAGCCCAGTGGTGAATAGGGAGATCTGCATCTAGATGGGAGGGAGGAGTTGCACCTGGGACCTGAACAGGGCTGGACATTCCCTCCACAATGCTGGCTCCACCCCATGGGTAGCGGCTGATGTCTCTGCCCTGCACTGTGAAAGAAGAGAAGGAATCATGTCAACAAAGTGCTCCAGGGCTGTGCTTTCCCTCCACAATGTTGGCTACACCTCCTGTGGGGCATCTGATGTTTCTGCCGTGCACTGTGAAAGGAAAGAAGGAGTCCTGTAAACAGAGTGCTCTGGAAATGGTTTGTACTAGGCAGAGGCCTCTCTGCCTTCAGAGAACACAGGATTTGGGTGTATAAATATTGGGACTCAGACCCAAGAACTTTAGATCACTTCTGGGAACAAGAAACCTTTTACAAAGGAGAAGAACCAAGGAAGCTGCAGGAGTATCGACTGCCGCTCTTCCAGTGTGCTGTTTGTTGGGTTGGTCTGCAGTGGTTTCTTTATTGCCAAGGGAAAGGAGAAGGAACTTTTTAAGGACGTTCATCATCTACAGAATATTGTCCAAGGGCTTGAACTTGTGCTTGCTTCCTGCTGAAGTCTGAGGAACAAAATATTTCATCTCCAGCTCCCCCTTGAATTTCCTTGCTGGGAATGCTAACTGCAGAAGACTGCGTGTCGCTTGGAGCTGGAAGCGCATCGCAATGAGACGAAGCGAGACGCCGTTGCAGCTGAGATCATCGCATCGCCATAGAAGTGTGCCACTGCCGCACCTCCCAGGAAGCGTGTCTTTGTCAAAGCTGCCTGCTGTCACAGGACCGGAGAAACGTGAAGCAGTCGAGAGAGTCGCCATCGCATTACCAGAAAAGCGTGTCGCAGGGCCTGTCTCGGCTCCAAAGTACAGAGGCTGCCAGGGCGTCTACGCATCATCGTCGCATCAAAGGCGCCATCTTCTCGCATCGCATAAGGATTGTCACATCGCATCGAGGCGCCATCCTGCGCATCGCAACTGGACCGCAAACCAAGAATCTACGCATCATCCCCGCACCGGTAAGGATCACGACGCACCCCCACCTCTGCGCAAGCATTGAGGCGCGATGCATCATCTCCCTTGGATCACGGAACCAACGCATCTCCCCTTTTGCAAGCCTTTTGATCATTTTTCGGTACGCATCCAGGTACTTTGTTGAGAACTTTCTCGCATTTATCACCAACTTGAACTAAATAACTTTTACAATCTTTAAGTCAATCTTAAGTATAGTATTGTGGATTTTTGTCATTTGAGGTCTTGTGTTAAGTCTATATAAAGAATACTTATTTTTATAAAAACCTGTGTTATGTCCATCTGTAGTGTTTTCACTGTATTACTGTGTATATTCACAAATGCTTAACACACTGCCTCTGAGATATGCCTGTCTGCTCGTGCCAAGTAACCAAGGGGGTGAGCAGGGGTTATCTAGTAGTCTAATCTCCTTATGCTGACTTAGAAGTAAGGGTCCCTATTTGGACAAAGGTGTATACAATTCCCAACTAGAGACCAACGGATATAACATGCACCCATACTCTTTCCTATTGGACCAGTCTGGTTAACCTCTTCCTCAGCCAAGGCTTCCTTCCTGTTGCCCTTAAAAGCGGACAGGTTACCTCACTTCTTAAGAAACCCTCCGCTAATGCGAACGACCTAAACAACTTCTGCCCCATCACCAACCTCCCTTTTCTTGCGAAAATCACAGAAAGATGTGGAGCGAAACAACTTTCCCTACATATTGAGGATAATAATCTCCTTGACGTTTTCCAGTCTGGTTTCATTCAAAACAGCAGCACCGAAACAGCCCTGCTGCAAGTGATCGAGGATGCGCTGCGTGTACTCGATTTGGGGGAGTCTTGTCTTCTGATTCTTCTAGACCTTTCTGCAGCCTTTGAGACTGTTAATCACAGCACTCTCCTTAACACTCTTGAACAGAGAATGTGCTTGGAAGGCACAGTACTTAAATGGTTTGCCTCATTCCTCTCGGACAGATCCCACATGATCAAAATAGCGAACAGTCTTTCGTCTTCATTGGCGGTAGTTCAAGGCATCCCTCAGGGTTCTATCCTTGCATCCGCTTTGTTCAATGTTTATTTGGAACCATTGGGATATCTAGTAAGTAAATCTGGGATCCTTTACCATCTCTTTGCGGATGACACTCAAATCTACCTTAAGATGTCTTCCCCAAACAATGTCTCAATCCTCAACTCTATTCTCAACTCTATTCAAAACTGGATGTTAGCTCATCAACTCATTCTGAATCCTTCCAAAGCTGAATTGCTCCTCCTCTGTACCTCACTCTCACCTCCTCCTGTTCAATCTTGGATGGATCAACTGAATTTACTCAACAAGAAACCTATTGTTGTCGACAGCGCTAAATCATTTGGTGTCATTCTTGACAAAAGGCTCAATCTATTCTCCCACATCAATTCCATTGCAAGGAATAAGCGATACAAACTGCGACTTCTCTGGTGGATTTGACGTTTCTTTCTGAGCAAGGCCTAAAAACCATGGTCCAATCTCTGATTCTCTCTAGATTGGACTGTCGCAATTGTCTTATTGCTGGCCTCCCCTAATCCCACCTTTCCCCCCTTAAATCCGTTCTCCATTCAGAGGCTCATTTTGTCTTTGTGGGCAAAAGAAGTGACCACATCTCACCCATTTTGTCTTCTCTTCAATGGCTTCCCATCGCGGCAAGATCAATCTACAAGACTGGCTGTGATCACCCATAAATCCTTGCACACTTCCTCCCCTTGATATCTGGCAAATAAACTTAAAATCTCTGGAGGCTGTAGACCGACTCATAATGCTGAAAATTTACTGCTTGAGCCCCCCCACCTTCAAAAGGGAAAGACCGATGGCTCAATCCTCCTCAGGTAATGCGGTTAGAATCTGGAACTCGCTTCTTCCACTACGTCAAATCACCACCTCTACCTGGACCTTTAAAATTGACCTTAAATCTTTTCTCTTCCAAAGACACTTCCAGAACTAATACATACCTTTTCATGCGCTGCTCTGGCGAGACTTACAGTAAGGGGTCTTCAAAAAGCTGACCACACGCTCGTGCTTGTGGCCTATTGTTTGCGGTTACCCGCACAGGCACCATCTGTTTTAAATTATCGTGCCCTGACGTGTGCATGATAATGCAGAACAGATGGCCTGGTTCTCGCAAGAGCGCGTGCGCACCACTTGCAGGTGCACCCCTCCGCCTCTCCCTCCCTCTCTGACGTCCCTACTGCTGCAGCCTGCACGCCTTTTTAGGGCTCGGCCTACGTCCCACGAAGTGGGCGTGGCTTAAGAGTCCTTTTCTGAGAGCTTCGAGAATTGTACCTACCGAATTCCTGAAAGCTCGTGATTTTTGCGAGTTTTTGTTGCCAGCTGCATGGCAATTGGGCCTCGCATGCCTGTCTTTTTAGAAGACAGCATGCAATAGGCCATAGGCTGTTGAGTTGCTATGCTTCCTGCATATTCCGTGCGGACACGCGCAGCAGAAGGCCATATTTCTTCAATTACCAGCTGTCAGGGGCCGCGGTAATTGAAGACAGATGCTGGGCGCACGTTTCGTTTTTTTGTAATCCATTTCACGGAGCTCTCCCTGTTTACGTTTCCCCACACATATTTGGCAGTTTCTTTCTTTGTGAGCGCCACATTATATGCAAGGAGTTCAGTTCTCGCATTCCGTAAAATTAACCAAAAAGAAGGAGAGAGACAAACAGCAACTCAAACAGTGATGCCAACAAAAAAAGTGAATCCACTAGAGTCACGCAGAGACTTGCTCTGCGCCGAGAAGCAGCCCTAGGCACCACAAGCGTTATCTAGACAGCTGAACACACGAGGCATGATTGAGCATTGATGCTGGATTTAAAAGGCCCTGTCTCGGACCTTCGCCGAGTACAGAAAGGTTCGAGTGGTCATCCTTCCTCATAACAATGGCAGCCACCCGTCGGGCCCGCACACACCCCCTCCTGTGCTGGGGAATGGAAACTCCTAATGAGATTAGTTGGTGTGCGCATACATTACTTAGCCATGACTAAACCTGCTCCCTTCCTGCGGCCAATGGAAAATTCAAGACAAGTTCTGTGGATGGAGAAACACATCAAATACCTGGTAACTAAAATACCCCCTCTTTGGAAGACGTGGCACAAAAGACATAGCCTGAGCTTTTGTGTTCCTTTAAATCAGAGATAGAGGAGTGGCATACAGGGGGTAGGTCTCTATGGACTGAGGAGAATAGAACTGTGAAAATTACAGCTTTGCCCAGACTTTTACAATTAGCATAGACTCTACCCCTTCAACCTCTGAATGTAGTGCTAAAAGAAGTTCAATGCATGCTAAACAACTTTATATTGGGAGTGAAGAAAGCTAAATTTGTGGTGCACAGAATGTTCAAGTAGACAACAGAGGGGGGTTGATTGCCCCTCATATAATATATTACAACCACGCAGCTCAACTGTGATATATGGTTGAATGGAGCAGAAAACAAAGCAAAAAGGCCTAGCGCTGCATGGGTCCGCTGGCTGCTGGGGATCATCTTTGTAAGGTCGTTTAGCTACCCAAAAAGCATAGCTCTTGGGGTTTGAATACTTTTCAGTTATGAGAGCTGTGATAGCCTATTGGGACTCAGTAGTGATTAAGAAGGGACTCTCCCATTATCCATCACCCTTGACTCCATTCATAGGCAAACCTGATTTTCGGCAGGCGTGGATTAGAGGCAGTACTTCCCCTTGGCAGAAGGTGGTTGTATAGGATTGGGAGATTTCTTTAACACTGAGGGACTTTAATCATTTGAGCAGAATAAAAGAGAATTTGGAGTTCCCTAAAGCAAAAGGCGTCAGTATTTACAGAAAAAGGCATAGGATTACCGACAGAGTCTAAGAAAACAAAGGCATGTAGACCACTGACACCTAAAGAAAGAGGGTTCCTGTCCAAATAGGATGATAAGCCTTTAATACAGAGATTTAGCAGGCTCTTACCTTGGGACAGATGTGACAGATGGGACAGAGTGCAGAGTGCAGATTCAGAGTGTAGAGTGCAGATTGTGAGTGCAGATTCAGAGTGCAGAATCAGAATGCAGAGTACAGATTCAGAGTGCAGAATCAGGGTGCAGAGTGCAGATTCAGAGCGCAGAGTGCAGATTCAGAGTGCAGAGTGCAGATTCAGAGTGCAGAGTGCAGATTCAGAGTGCAGAGTGCAGATTTAGAGTGAAGATTCAGAGTGCAGATTCAGACTGCAGAGTTCAAAGTGCAAAGTGCAGAGTGCAGAGTGCAGATTCAGAGTGCAGATTCAGAGTGCAGAGTGCAGATTCAGAGTGCAGATTCAGAGTGCAGAGTGCAGATTCAGAGTTCAGATTCTGATTTTTTAAATTTTATTAGAGCATGTTCGAAAATACAAGGTCAAACCGATGTTGAATTTCACATATTAGTAATCAAAAGAAACAGAAAAGAAGAAAAAATGACCTCTAAGATTTTCATAATATGGAATTAGCATAGGATACACATAAAATGTGGCAGTCGTATAATCAAAATAAAATTTTTCAATTCTCAGAGTTTTTATAATCATGCATCCCATAGTAAGTTTGTGAAAATAACTGATGATTTTAGTCCCTCTGTCGTTCATACCACCTAGCTACTGATGACCAAACCAAATCCCCATATATTCTAGATTTTTTCCCTCTAGCTTTGTAGATGGCCGTTTCCTGTTTATATATAGCTAGTAGCCTATTCAGCCATTCCTGAAATACTGGGGCACCAGAATCCTTCCAATGAGTTGCTAAAATAATTCTATATATGACAGTGCCTATATAAGTTGTATAGATTTCTGGGTTATTGAATTCTAAAGAACTATCATAGCCAAGTAGGAACAGGGTTGGTGTAGTTTTGATTTCGTGACCGAATATCTCTGTCCAAAATTTAATGACGCTTTCCTTAATTGGATCTAACTTAGAGCACTCACAAAACATATGTAACAGGTTTGCAGGGCTAAGTGCACATCTTGGGCATTTATCGTGTTCAATCTTACCCCAGGAAAATAATTTAGATGGTGTGTGATATAAATTGTAAACTGTTTTATAGATCTGAGCTTTGAGATTGCTGGCTAATATAGCTTTGGTAGAGAGCTGCAGAATCATGTCAATGTCCACATTTGGATTATTAAGTTTATTCGCCCAGCTGGTTTCTATTTTTTCTATATCATCTGGGTGATTATTCAAAAAGATCTCATATATGCTGCTAATTCTGGTTGATTTTTTTTGCATCAAGTCTATAAATGGTATCGTTTTTAGTTCTATGTTTGTAATATATTGTTTTAGTGATGTATATATTTGAATGAATTTCAAATATTCGGAAGGGTATACTTGATATTTAACGATCAATTCATCAAATGTTATACTTCCATCTTGGTTTAAAAAGTCACCAATGGTTACTATACCTAGATTCTCCCATCGTTTGGTTATATTATCATTGAGGTATTGAGGTATTACTGAGCTGTGCCATAGGGGTGTATATTTCGAATATTTGGGAATTTGAAGCATTTTAATACTGCAGATCCAAGTTTTAAAAGCATCAGTTATAATTTTAAATTTAATCTTTTTGAAATATGAGGGCTCAATTTGTTTTAGTAATAGTCCTCTAGCAGTGCTTCCTAGTGTTATTTCATATATAGAGGGTATCTCATGTGGTGGTCTATTTTGATCATTACATCTGGTTGTTGTTAGAAAAATCATTTGTTGTAATATAGCTGCCCACATATAGTAAGTTATATTTGGTATCGCTAGTCCTCCTCTCAGATTTGATAATGTTAATTTAGGTAATGCTCTTCTTATCTTTCCATAGCTCCAAATAAATGATGATATAGTTTGATTTATATTTTTGATGGTAGCATTATCACATAAAATAGGGATTGCCCGAAAAAGGTAAAGTATCTTTGGGAAGATTGTCATTCTGATGTAATTGCTCCGACCAATTATAGAGAGATGTAAATTATTTACTCTGAGTAGGTCAGCTTTTATCTTTGTGATTAGAGGATCATAGTTTAAAGTATTGATATCGTGAGTATTAGACGAGATGTTAACTCCTAGATATTTGGCATTTCTAACTCTAAATTGGCTTATGTATACTGTATTATCGGTGCATACTACCATTGTTTTGTCTTGGTTTAATGAGTACCCCGAATAGAGGCCGAATGTTTTAGTAATTGCTTCTATTTCG
The DNA here is from genome assembly GCF_964263255.1 of Lissotriton vulgaris. Taxonomy (NCBI): domain Eukaryota; kingdom Metazoa; phylum Chordata; class Amphibia; order Caudata; family Salamandridae; genus Lissotriton; species Lissotriton vulgaris. The sequence continues at coordinate 997,539,234 of NC_141695.1, read as the reverse complement.
GCTAAGGCCTCCGTGGGATTGGTTGTTAAAACCGCAACATCATCGGCGTATGCAAGAACTTTGGTATTATAGATGCCGGTTTTTATGGGTATTATTGCTGGCGAAGTTAGTAGTTTAATAATTAATGGGTTAATGTACAGTGCGAATAAAAGTGGGGAGCACGGACACCCTTGTCGCGTACCTCTCTGGATTTTAATATTTTCAGATTCGCAGCCCCCTGTCAGAATTCTTGCCTTTGGATCTACATAAAGGGCTTTAATTGATTTTATGTATCCCGGGCCGATGTTATTAAAGGCTAGTATTTCCCAGAGAAATTGCCATGAGACCCGATCAAAAGCCTTTTCGGCGTCTAAAAGGATTAGCGACATCTGACCTTTCTCTACTTTCATTATATCAAACAAGGCTATGACTCTACGTATATGGTCAGTGGTGCTTTTGCCTGGTATAAACCCATGTTGCCAGGGAGATACCAATCTTTCAATAATTTTACCCAAGCGATTGGCGAATATTTTGGCGTATGTTTTAGAGTCTGAATTAATCAGTGAAATCGGTCTATATGAGGTTGTTAGTTCCGGGGGTTTATCCTTCTTCTTGAAAACAGCAATATTTGTTTGTTTCCAAGATTCCGGGGGGATTCCATGCCATTGAACACCCAAAAACAAATCGTGGAGAAATGGGATTATTACTTTGCCTAATATTTTATATAAGTCTAAGGGTATCTTGTCGGGCCCAGCTGCTTTACCTGTAGCTAATTCCGATATTGCCAGCTCTACTTCTATACGTGTAATTTCTTTGTCAAGTTCTTTCTTTGTGTCATTATCAATAATCTGTGCCATATTAGTCTCATTGAGCCAGTTAGTTAAAAACCCTCTAGTTTCATCAATCGAGTGCTTATCTTCATTTTGATATAATGTTTGATAATATTCTTGAAAGCAATTGGCTATCTCTTTTTGAGTGGTATATTTATGTCCATTAACCTCAATACTTTGAATGGTGTTACGAGATTGAGTTTGACGAGTCTTTAAGGCAAGGTGTTTTCCTATTTTCTCCCCCGCTTCGTACATTTTATTTCGATTGGTTTGATAAATTTCTGCTGCTTTTTGTGTTAAATCATTGTTTATCTCTGCCTTAAGTATTAACATCCTTCTTAGCGTGTCTTCAGCCTGTTCTCCACAACGTAATTGATTGGCATGGGTAAGTTCTAATTGTGTTAGTCTATTAAGAATTTGTACGTGAGTTTTTTGTCGTTCTTTTTTCTGGCTGGCGACATAAGTGGCAGTCTCTCCCCTTAATGCCGCCTTAAAGCTGTCCCATACACTATTCCGTGACGCACTATATTGGTTTATTTCGAAGAATTATTTTGTCCATTGTGTTATATGTTCTATATATACCTGATTAGCCAATAACTTACGGTCAAATGTCCATTGTGGGTACTCTCTTTTGAATCCAGGTATTTCTACTAGAGCATAAATAGCGTTGTGATCAGATATTGTCTTGGGTTCTTTAAAGGCAAGAGAATTCTGAGCAATATCAGCAGTTGCAAAGATATAATCAATACGTACATACTTTTTGTGAGGGTACGAAAAATAAGTGTATCCTGGGTCTCTACCATTTTTAATAGCCCATATATCCAGAAGATTATGACTCTGAGTTAAGTTTGCTACTGCTCTATATATCTTTGGCTTCCGGCCGGAATACTTATAATGACCCTGATGAAACTGAAATTGGCTAAATGTTAAATTAAAATCTCCACAAAGAATTAAGTTTCTTGGCCACAATGCTAGTTCTGATTCAAGTTCTATGTATAGTGTAGGGTCGTCAATATTTGGCCCATAGACAGAGCAGATGGTTATGCCCTGAGTTAACTGAACAATGACCCATCTTCCATGATTATCGGCTTTTTTCCGTATTGGGGGACCTAATCTTATTTTTGCTAATATTGAAACCCCTCTAGTTTTTGTGGTTTGTTGAGTTGTAGCTAATAAATTATAGCCTGGTATTTTTAGCTGACTAATCTCTCCTATTGGAATGTGAGTTTCTTGTAGACAGATAATATCCCAGGAGCTGTGGGAGGCTAGTTGCGATAATTGAGCTCTCTTTCCTCTATCGTTGAGTCCTGCCACATTCCAGCTACAAATATTCAACTTCCCCATTTGTTTATTTTATGCTTTAAGTGGTGCTTATCTGACTTAGTTCCTTTAGTATTTACGAATTTGCTCATTTTGTGTTTTCTCCCTCCCTCCCCTCCCCCCCTCTCACCCAGCACCTCCTGGTTCCCACCCTGTCCCCCCACTGTCCTTCCCCCCCTACCCCGCCCCTGACCTCCCAAAAAGAGCAAAAAGACTCCATAAGAGTCTGTGATGATGGATTAGCATATTCCCACCAGAGCTAACGAGGCATGCAATCAGTGACTTATTCTAAAGTGATATAGAAGTAAGAGAAAAATAGAGAAAGAAATAATGAAAATGTGGCATAGATGAGTAAATATAGCTCCATAGAAATTATTATAAATATAGCTCCATAGATATTATTATAGATATATCTTAAGCAAATATCTTAAGGAAATAATAGAGCCAACTGAGTCAAAATAAAAAATCACATGACTTGAACAATATCACCAAATTATTGTCCAATTATGCTTTCTATGATCTTTCATAGACTCTCGAGATACTCTTTGGCCTTGATCTCGGATGTAAAAAAGTTAGTTTGACCCTTGTAAATTATTTTTAGTTTTGCTGGATTGTTCAAATATACCACAGCATTTTTCTCCTGGAAGGGCTTAATAAGTTGGCTTGAGCAAAGATGGCGGCGTCAGGCTAGACGCTGTTAGCAGCCACTCACCAGAGCTGCAGGGTAAGCCGATACACTAACCTGGAAATGAGTTATGAGAACGCCGAGATGTTTTTCTTTAGACAAGAAGTAATGCGCATTCAAATGGATTAACAAAGATGCTGTGCCTGGATTCTGCTTCACGGATGATAATAACGGAGGGAGACTGCTCGAGGAGTGTACTCACAGAGCGCCCGATCCCAGCGAAATCGACGCTCTCCCTCTTCGCCTCGGTAATCGGCTACTCGGTGCTGCGGTTGCTAGCCAGCCGCCCTGCAGCAGGAGCTCACTGGGCTTCACAGTGGCGGAACTCCGCGGATTCCGCCGGACTTTCACGCCTGATTTCAGAAGCTGAGAGTCATCCTGCTAATTCCGCCGATTCTACTAACACGCTTTGTCCGCATTGCCTAGAGGACACAATGGCCCCGAAAAACGCAGCGGCCTTTGCCTCTGCAGCTGCCAAGACAAGGGCTGCACGGCAGGCTATACGAGACCAAGAAGCTGTGGTCAGACGAGGTACTACTCGGGGTGAGCAGCATGAATGCACTGAAACAGTATCCGATAGAACACCCACCCGAAAGACCGCTTCAAGCAAATCTCTAGCTGTCCCCTTAGCTACAAAGCCTGCAACAGTGATTACTATGTTGCAACGTGCAGCCGGCCAGAAACAAGTGTCAAAATCACTCCAATTGCAACAAAACAATCAAGCTCAGCTCTCCCCTGTAACTACTGAAGATGGGACTAGCTTAATAGCTGAAAAGGTTGTGGAAGGCAATGGCAAAGGCAATGGCAAGAAAAACATGGTAAATACACCTGGAAGTAGCCTCGAGGAGTCAGACGAGGCGAGTTTAACAAAGATCAGCAATGAGCAACAAGCATCAGATTCGGCTGGGCTGCTGGAACAAACTGAAGGGCTTACATCTGACTTATTAACGAACGGATCTGTACCAGTATTAATGAAGGTAAGCCAGACACTTCATATTATACCTGCCTCTCTTGATGTACCAGCTCTTCATAATCAGGGGGCTGGCAACGCTCCTAGTGATTTGGTAGAGATTACTAATCCCTCGGTGAGTCCAATAAGCATGTCTGCTCCAACTCCCGTCATTGTGGGTAATACTGTGGATGATGGGGATGATCAAAATCATATCAATAACTCTGAGACTGTTGGGTTATCCAAAGATTCCACTTTACCTGACAACGAGAATAATATCAATAACGAAGAAATCACTAACGACCCTCGACGGAGTGTAGAAGGGACTGTTCATAGAGTTCACAGAGAGCCTGTAGAGGAAGCTGCAGAGGCTACAGAGTCGGTAGAGGCTGCAAAATGTCTAGCAACCCAAGAAATAACATCAAATGATGATGCGCTGGAAAATATCGGTCATCTAGCAAACACTAATGCGGTATTGGAAGCTGATAGAGATATAACTGATTTCTTCTCCTTCTCAGAAGACATTAGTTGGTCCGAGGACACTGATGAACTTGAGGAATTGGATGAAGGTGAAAATGATATAGACACTAACATAAGCTCTGAAACAGACCATAATCCTCCAAAAGAACGACGCGAAAGAAGAAGAACTATACTTAAAAAGAAGAAAGCTGCACATCACGGAGCTAATGAACTGTCTTGGGACTATACTCCAACTGCTCTGGCCCTTAATCACCCTCAGATCCCGGCCACAAAAGCACTATTTCCAGCTGCAGAACAGACAGAGTCTACAGAGTCTACAGAAGCTACTCTGACACAAGTGATGGAAACAGTTTTACAGGCTATAGCTTCGCATCGGGAGGAGACATCCAAAGACAGTCGTAAAGCTCGAGCTGGTCTACAGAAGGTTCAGACCGTGGTTCGCAAGCTCTCAAAGACAATGGGTGCCTTTACTGAAAGACTAAATGATATCGAAGATCGGATTGTCATAAATGAAACAGAAGCGGCTGCTGCAAATGAACGTATTGAAGCAATGAAACACAGCTTCAGGATATCAGGTGGAAGCTTGAAGATTACGAAAATCGTCTCCGTAGAAACAACTTACGCGTTTTGGGGGTACCGGAGAAAATGGAGGGCGAAGACTGTCGCTCTTTCATCATTCAACTATTCCGTGATACCCTTCCTGAACTTAGCACATGGGATTGGAGCTATGAAGTGCAGCGAGCTCATAGGATTCCTATATCTATAAAAGCGACAACCACCAAAAGCAAATATCCACGAGCAATTCTTGTATATTTTGGGAACTTTTTGTTGCGACAAGCTATATCAGAGTAGGTTACACCTGATAAGCACCGGATCAAAGATGGCATATCTTATTTTGTACGCCCTGATTTCTGTCATTGGACAGTTGAAAGAAGATGGCGTCTCAGACAACTTATTAAGCCCTTCCAGGAGAAAAATGCTGTGGTATATTTGAACAATCCAGAGTTCAGATTCTGAGTGCAGAGTGCAGATTCAGAGTGCAGATTCAGAGCGCAGACTGCAGATTCAGAGTGCAGGTTCAGAGTGCAGAGTGCAGATTCAGAATGCAGAGTGCAGATTCAGAATGCAGAGTGTGGGACACCCCCGCGCCGCACGGCCACCAGCTGCTGCGTGTGCCCCCAGTGCCTGCCTCTGCATCAGCGCCGTCCTCGCTGCTGCCCTGAGCGCTCCCCTTTGGTTTTTGGCCGTTTTGTCTATAATTTGTGCTTGTTTTTCCTGGTGTGTCCGAGATCGTGTTTCCACTGTTTTGCCCCGTTTTGTCCTGCATTAGTGCCTGCTTTCTCTGTGACGTTTCTCTTCGTTTTTTTGGCCGTTTTGTCTGTAATTGGTGCTTGTTTTTCCTTGTGTGCCCGAGATCGTGTTTCCACTGTTTTTGCCCCGTTTTGCCCTGTATTAGTGCCTGCTTTCTCTGTGACGTTTTCTCTTCGTTTTGCCTGCCTCCTTCCTCCTTGCCCGCCTACCTCGCCGCTCTCCCTCCCCGCTCCCGCTTCCCGCCACTGCCATTAGCCCCGCCCCTTTTTCTGCTGTACCCTCCCCGCTCCCGCCTCCCAGCTGCTCCGCCCACCCGCGCACTTCGCCTTAAATGGCGACCGTGCGAACGCGCAGCGGTCACGCGCAGCGGGCGCGCCGTTTGTGCGCCGAAGGCGCGCCAAAGGTAAGCCCGTCTGCGCCCGTCCGCGACCGGATCGCGACCAGCGCCAGGACCCCTGGTCCACGAAGACCCCGCCCGACCCGCCTGACGTACTCCGCCGCCACCCTCATCGCTCTCAACTCCGGCCGACTCCCTGAATGCCATCAAGCCACACCACGACACACCCACGGACCTTTCAGCTGCCACGCCTGCAAGTTCTCCTGCATCCGGACCAGCCCCGCACCAGCACCCGCCAAGTCGAACTCCAGCAGCACCCACCTCAAGTGCATCCTGCTCAACACCCGCTCCGTCCACAGACACGCCATCGAACTCTGGAACCTCCTGGATGCCACCGCCCCTGACGTTGCCTTCCTCACGGAGACCTGGATGAACGCCTCTTCGGCTCCCGACATCGCCATCGCCATCCCAGAGGGCTACAAGATCGTCCGGAGGGACCGAAACGCCAACCAGATGGGAGGAGGCATCGCCATCATCCACAGGAACACCATCCGGCTCACGACCTGCACCGACAACACCCTGTTCAGCGCCGAACACCTGCATTTCCAGATCCACACCAACCCGAACACCACCCTCAGAGGCACCCTGATCTACCGACCCCCTGGACCACGCACGCAATTCAGCGAGGACATCGCCGACTTCGTCAGCCCGCATGCCCTCCCCTCCGCTGACTACATCCTCCTGGGGGACCTGAACTTCCATCTGGAGAACAACAACGACCACAACACCAGCACCCTGCTCGACAACCTCGCCAACCTGGGACTCAAGCAACTGGTGTCCACCCCCACCCACCTCGCCGGACACACACTCGACGCCGTCTTCTCATCCAGCACAGACATCAACTTCAGCCACACCACAGAGCTTCAATGGACGGACCACAGCTGCGTCCACTTCACCTTCAAGAGAACGACGACCCACCAACACCAGCAACAGGCCGCCCGCAGAAGCTGGAACAAGATCACAGCAGACCAGCTAGCCACCTCCCTGAGCCAACACCCTCCTGCCAGCTCAGCGAACCCCAGCCAGGCCGCCGACAACATCACGAAGTGGATCAGCAACTGCGCGGACGAACTCGCCCCGCTGAGGACCCCGCCCAGCAGACCCGGCAGCAAGAAGGCCCCATGGTTCACCGACGAACTCAAGAGCTCCAAGAAGAACTGCCGAGCCCTCGAGAAAGTCTGGAAAAGGGACCCGACACCGGACAACAGGACCTCCTACAAACTGGCCACCCGGAAACACCACCAGCTGATCCGCGCCGCCAAGAGAACAGCATTCAAGGACCGGCTGGACAACAACGCACACAACAGCAAGGAACTCTTCAACATCGTGAAAGAGCTTTCCAACCCCAGCGCAGGAAACAACGACATCACCCCATCGCAAGACCTCTGCAACTCCCTCGCCTCATACTTCCACAACAAGATCACGGACATACACAGCAGTTTCAACAACCAACCAACGCACACCACGACCGACCTGCCACCCCCCCCCACCACCACCCTCCACGCCTGGACCCCGATCAGCACAGAAGACACCATCCGCACGATGAACTCCATCCACTCCGGATCACCAACCGACCCCTGCCCTCACCACGTCTTCAACAAGGCCGACGCTGTCATCGCACCCCACCTGCGAGACATCATCAACACATCCTTCGACACCGCCATCTTCCCCGAAAGCTGGAAACACGCCGAACTCAGCGCTCTACTCAAGAAACCAACAGCGGACCCCACCGACCTCAAGAACTACCGCCCCATCTCGCTTCTCCCGTTTCCAGCCAAAGTCATCGAGAAGACCGTCAACAAGCAGATGGCCGCCTTCCTCGAGACGAACGGATCCCTCGACCCCTCACAGTCCGGCTTCCGAGCCAAACACAGCACCGAGACCGCCCTCATCGCCGCCACCGATGACATCCGAGCCCTGATGGACAATGGAGAAACAGCGGCCCTCATCCTCCTAGACCTCTCCGCGGCATTCGACACGGTCTGCCACCGCACCCTAATACGGCGCCTCAGCAACATCGGAATCCGGGACAAGGCGCTGGAATGGATCATCTCCTTCCTCGACGGAAGAACACAGCGAGTCCGCCTACCACCGTACAAGTCAGAGGCCTCCGAAGTCATCTGCGGCGTCCCCCAAGGATCATCACTGAGCCCCACCCTCTTCAACGTCTACATGAGCCCCCTCGCGGCCATCGTACGCAAACACCACCTCAGCATCATCTCCTACGCCGACGACACCCAGCTGATCCTCTCCCTGACCAACAACCCCGCCGCCGCCAGAGCCAACCTGCACGAAGGGATGAAAGAGGTAGCCGAGTGGATGACGACCAGCCGCCTGAAACTGAACTCGGACAAGACGGAGGTCCTCATCCTGGGCTCTTCACCCTCCGCCTGGGACGACTCCTGGTGGCCTCCCGCCCTGGGCACCGCACCCAAACCGACAGACCATGCACGAAACCTGGGCTTCATCCTGGACTCCTCCCTCTCCATGACCAGGCAAGTCAACAGCGTCTCCTCGGCGTGCTTCAACATCCTACGCATGCTACGGAAGATCTTCTGGTGGATCCCCTCAGAGACCAGGAAGACCGTCACCCAGGCCCTCGTCACCAGCCGACTGGACTACGGCAACGCCCTCTACGCCGGGACCACCGCCAAGCTCCAGAAGAGACTCCAGCGGATCCAAAACGCCTCAGCCAGACTCATCCTCGACATCCCACGATCCAGCCACATCTCCGGACATCTGAGAGACCTTCACTGGCTCCCCATCAACAAGAGAATCACCTTCCGCCTCCTCACCCACGCACACAAAGCCCTACACGACCAAGGCCCGAGCTACCTCAACAGCCGAGTCAACTTCTACGCTCCCAAACGCCACCTCCGATCAGCCAACCACGCCCTCGCCGCCGTCCCCCGCATCCGAAGAGCGACTACAGGAGGAAGGTCCTTCTCCTACCTGGCCGCCAAGACCTGGAACTCCCTCCCGTCCGACCTGCGCCTAACCCAAGACCACCTCTCCTTCAGGAAGAAGCTGAAGACCTGGCTGTTCGAGCAGTAGCGGCACCCCCCCTCCCCAGCGCCTTGAGACCCTACGGGTATGTAGCGCGCTTTATAAGTGTCACTGATTGATTGATTGAGTCTAGATTCAGAGTACAGAGTGCAGATTCAGAGTGCAGAGTGCAGATTCAGAGTGCACAGTGCAGATTCAGAGTGCAGATTCAGAGTGCAGAGTGCAGATTCAGAGTGCAGATTCAGAGCGCAGATTCAGAGTGCCGAGTGCAGATTCAGAGTGCAGAGTGCAGATTCAGAGTGCAGATCCAGAATGCAGAGTGCAGATTCAGAATGCAGAGTGCAGATTCAGAGTGCAGAGTGCAGATTCAAAGTGCAGATTCAGAGTGCAGATTGCAGATTCAGAGTGCAGAGTGCAGATTCAGAGTGCAGATTCAGAGTGCTGATTCAGAGTGCAGAGTGCAGATTCAGAGTGCAGAGTGCAGATTCAGAGTGCAGAGTGCAGATTCAGAGTGCAGATTCAGAGTGCAGAATCAAAGTGCAGATTCAGAGTGCAGAGTGGAGATTCAGAGTGCAGATTCAGAGTGCAGAGTGCAGATTCAGAGTGCAGAGTGCAGATTCAGAATGCATATTCAGAGTGCAGATTCAGAGTGCAGAATCAAAGTGCAGATTCAGAGTGCAGAGTGCAGATTCAGAGTGCAGAGTGCAGATTCAGAGTGCAGATTCAGTGCGCAGATTGAGAGTGCAGATTCAGAGTGCAGAGTGCAGATTCAGAGTGCAGAGTGCAGATTGAGAGTGCAGAGTGCATATTCAGAGTGCAGAGTGCAGATTCAGAGTGCAGAGTGCAGATTCAGAGTGCAGAGTGCAGATTCAGAGTGCAGAGTGTAGATTCAGAGTGCAGATTCAGAGTGCAGATTCAGAGTGCAGAGTGCAGATGCAGAGTGCAGATTCAGAGTGCAGATTCAGAGTGCAGATTCAAATTGCAGAGTGCAGAGTTAGAGTGCAGAGTCAGAGTGCAGAGTCAGAGTGCAGAGTCAGAGTGTAGAATCAGAGTGCAGATTCAGAGTGCAGATTCAGAGTGCAGATGCAGATTTAGAGTGCAGATTCAGAGTGCAGATTCAGAGTGCAGAATGAGAGTGAGTGCAGAGGGCAGAGTGAGTGCAGAGTGCAAAGTGAGTGCAGAGTGCAGATTCAGAGTGCAGAATGATTGCAGAGTGAGAGTGAGTGCAGAATCAGTGCAGAGTGTGAGTGAGTGCAGAGTGTGTGCAGAGTGACAGTGAGTGCTGCAGAGTGTGGGTGAGTGCTGCAGAGTGTGAGTGAGTGCTGAAGAGTGTGAGTGAGTGCTGCAGAGTGTGAGTGAGTGCAGAGTGAGAGTGAGTGCAGAGTGAGAGTGAGTGCACAGTGAGAGTGAATGCAGAGTGTGAGTGAGTGCAGAGTGAGTGTGAGAGCAGAGTGAGAGTGAGTGCAGAGTGAGAGTGAGTGCAGAGTGAGAGTGAGTGCAGAGTGAGTGCAGAGTGAATGCAGAGTGAATGCAGAATGAGTGCAGAATGAGTGCAGAGTGAGTGCAGAGTGAGTGAAAGTGCAGAGTGTGAGTGAGTGCAGAATGAGTGCAGAATGAGTGCAAAATGAGTGCAGAATGAGACTGAGTGCAGAATGACTGCAGAGTAAGAGCGAGTGCGCAGGATAAGACCACACACATAAGACCACATACATAAGACCACACACACACACATCACTCTCACCACCACACACACCACCACACACTCACCACCACACACTCACCACCACACACACAACCACACACAAACACCACCATCCGTCAGTGCACGCTTTCACCGGGCACAAACACCATCAGCTGTCAGTGCAGGCATCCACAAGGCACACAACACCAGACATCAGTGCATGCTTTCACCAGGCACACACACCTCCAGCCTTCTGTGCACACTTTTACCAGGCACACACACCACCAGCCATCAGTGCACACTTCCACCAAGCACACACACCTCCAGTCGGCAGTGCACACTTTCACCAAACACACACACCACTAGCCATCAGTGCACAATTTCTACAGGCACACACACCACCAGCCATAAGTGCACACATCAATTGTTAACGCATCCACAATTAACTATTGTAGCAATCGCAGTATGGTGCACTTTACTTTTAAACATATTCATCTGAAGGGCAGCATGCCACCATTGCTACAATTCCAATCCAACCCACATAATTCCACTACACACCACATGCATACACTCCATAACACATGGCTAAAAGACATTGCCATTTACAATGCCATTAGCTCTAACTCAAATAAATCAGAGACCTATTGCATTTCTAATGCTTGTTTTTAACCCCTTTAGCGCGTCGAACATTCTGCCCCAGTGCGGACGTTCGATCGCGCTAACGGGATTCGGACGTCCAACGGTCGTGAGCAGCACCAGCGAGGTAGCGCGTGCGACGACCGTTGGACGTTCGAAGCACGGAAGGGGTTAAAGCATGTACGCTTGTTTACATTCCCTTCAATGCCCTCCCTCTGTCAATCATTTTCCTCGACCACCTCCTTTTCTTGCCCTGTCTTCCCTCAATTCTGTCTCCTCCCACCTCTACCTCGCCCCTTCCACTTTCCTGCCGTCTTCAATCTTGCCTTTACGTTCGCCTGAATGCGCGATTTAAGAGTTACTTCACACAAAGCTTTTTCAATTGAGAGGTATGCAGAAGTCTTATTTACGAAACACCAAACCCAATCTGCGTTTATATTGATTTCATTTAGGCTCAAGAGATAACCTTTACACTGCACACTTTCCTAAGTATCACCCATCCTACAATGTGCAGTTTAATGCCCCTATTCCAGCCCTTGGTAATTACTATTGCAAACATAAAATTTCAGACAGAGCGAGAATAAGCCAGGGACTTACTAAGGCTGCCCGGACTGCCTGTGAGACGCTGTGTCCTGTGCTACAGCATGCGAGGTAATCCAAACTAGCTGCTGTGACCCACTGTCCTAGCGTTAAAGCGCCCTAGCAGCTGCGTCCAAGGACAGTTACGATTATATATGATGTAAATACATTGTGGGATTGTCAGCTTCCCCACCCTCTTTCCTCAGGAAGGATATTGTTTGGAGAATTTCCAGATTTATATTGATAAAGGAGAATTCAGATTTCTCTATAAAAATTACATTTTACACCTTTATATTTGGGACTCTTTACTATATATGCAATATGAGAAAATATATGTAATTCATGATCTGTCACTTAAGAAACTCAACAAGAAATATATGGAATCCATCTGAGCCCTAGTTCCCTTTTTGAAAATAACAGCTATTCCACGGATATTAGCATTGTGATCCGTACTTATAAATGTATCCACCCATTTCAGTTTTTTCATTATGTCCGTAAACTCTTGTTTGTTTAGGTGAGTCTCCTGTAATGTCATGACCTGCGCGGGGGAGTCTCTAAGATATTGCATAATTTTATGTCTCCTTCCTCGCACACGCAGGCCATTAACATTCCATGATAAAAATCTAATGTTCCTCATTTTGCTTTATCATTTGGCTGTTCTGCTTCTCCCATGATACTATCTCTGCTGCTATCTGTCTATTATGATTTGTGTCAGCCAGCTTAACTCTGTGTCTCTCCCGGACTCGATAAAATTTAGTGAATTGATCTTTTGCTTATGAGGATTTTTTTGTGCTTTCACCCCCCTCCCTCCCTTAGAAAACCCCCCCTACTTACTCTGGCCAGTTGACTTGCCAGGTTGACGTCACCGACATAGCCCCCTCTGATGCCCTTATTCGTTAAATGATCAACACAATTTATTTAGGTAAATGTCATAGTTGTTGTTTTTTTGGGGAGATGAACCCAATCTCTTAACGGAAGATAGAAAAGGGAAAGAGAGGTGGTAGGGGAAAAAGAAGGGAGAAACCTTTAAAATTTTTATCCCGTGGCCCTGTGCTATTTAGTATTATACCTCTTTTATTTTGTTATATATATTTTTTCCATTTTATTTTATTTACAGCCTTATTCATGAAGCCGAAATCGGCTCGCAAAGGGCCAGATTCTGAGAATCTGGCCCTTTGCGAGTTCGATTTTGGCATTTGGGATTCATCATCCCAAATGCAAAAATCGCTAATTGCGATCTCGCAATTTTGCGAGGAATTACATTTAAGGAATCTCTATTTGAGATTCCTTAAATGCAATTCATCATCCCATTTTGTTTTGCAAATTCGCAATTTCTGGCCGCAATGGTAAATTGCGAAAACTCAGAAAAATGCTTTTAAATGCATTTTTCTGAGTTGCATGTTACACACACACATGTCCTTTGGACATGTGTGTGTGCAACACCTGTGTAAAATTTCATTTGAGGGGTGCTACAGGGTGTCCTTTGGACACCCCTGGCACCCTTCAAATAGCTATCGTATTTGTGATTAGCTAATTGCTAATCGCAAATAAGGAATACTCCCCATTCATTCCTATGGGCCTTTTGGCCCATAGGAATGAATGGCGAGTTATTCCTTATTTGCGATTAGCAATTTACTAATCGCAAATAAGGATTATGTAGGAATCGCATTTCTTTATGCAATTTCTACATGAATCCCGTTTTGCGAGTCCTTAATAGCGATTCGCTATGAATCACTATTAGGGGCTCGCAAAACGGGAGAATGATGAATCAGGCTGTTATTTCTTTATTTATCTGTTTTTTTTTTGTTTTTTTTCTCTCTCAAGGTGATTATTGATAACTCCCTTTGTTTCTAATCTTTCTATTTTCGTGCAAAGTTGAGTCATTATTCCCTTTTTTTGGGGGGATATTATCCTATTTCTTTATTTTATTAATTGAACGCATTTTTTATAATTTATTTTTTATTCTCCCTCGTTTGTTTTTTTTTTTTTTTTTTAATCTGAGGCTAAATTGAATTGGCATACTATCTCAGGTGGTTCGAGAAAACTCGCTGATGGATACCAGTAGTTCATCTGCCTCTAGAGGAGTCTTAATATTGTACATTTTGTTGTTAAACATGATCTTCAGAAATGCTGGGAACCGCATCTGTACAGTGGCCCCTAAGCTCTGAACTTTTCCATTCGTTGTCCTAGTTCCCACTGTCTTTCCTATGTGATCTTAGATAAATCTGCTCTCACATCGAAGGAGAAGTCAGAAGTCTTCAGTGACTTGGCTTTTAGTGCTAAATTGAGTATCTTTTCCTTTATCGCATATGTTAGTGTGGAGCGGGGTTTAGGGCGGGCCGGAATAACAGGCGTGGAGGCCGTATGAAGTGCGCTATGATTAGCGAAAACTTTATTGTTCATACAAAAGAAACTCGGTTCAGAGGGTGAGGAGGTTCGGGTGAAAATCCAGGTGGGTTGTAGGGACGAGGCTCCGGGAAGGGTCCGTCGGGATGTTCGCTGCTGGGCTGCGGTCGTCTTTCCGTGATGTAGGTACGGTGAGTCCCTCGGAGGAAAAAAGAGAACGAAACAGGGCGATTAGTCCAGGGGTAACAAACTAGTGTAACACTGACACCAACACCTGGGAGTGAGAGGATTTGGAAGGGACGTGACGGGTTTGGGGTTGCGGAGAGAGAGAAGGAGACGGGTAGCGGGAGGAGAACGCGTGGACGGGAGAAAGAAAGAGTGCGCAATTCTATACAGTGTCGGTGCACGTTTTTACAGTGAAAGTGGTTCGGAGGGCTATTTATACTATGTACACTGCTACAAGTGGAAACACGAAAAAAAGGTAACAAGGTACTCACGTGCCCCGCCGTAACTCTCCTGTGAGTTACGGCCGCTCTCCAGCCACCTCCTGAGGACGCCACCAGTCCTCACACCAAACGTCTTCTTCGTCTGCTTCTTCCTTCCGGTCCTTCGGTTCTTCCGCTGCTGGTTCTCCGAGGTCTGCCAACTCCTGCCACGAGTTCGCTGTTGGGAACCCCGAGTCGTTCGAGTCGTCGGCTTTTCTATTCTCCTGCCGATATCCGGTCGAATGACTTCCAGGGTTAGGTGAGATCACTTCCGGTCCTTCACTACCGACCCTACTTCCGGGGTCACGAAAGGTCGTTTCCGGTCCGTCTTGTATCGGCGTTACCGATGGTGCCTGTGGGAAGACAGAGAGAGGAGTAGTTCCCGAGGGATAAGAGTCCATATTGCTCCGCCGTTCCCTCGAGGTAGAGGTCGAGCCTTCACATTTAGAAAATTAACAAGGATCTTTCTGGGTTTGCTCCTCCCAGAATTCAATCGGAAGGGGTCTTGATGGATCCTTTGTATGTTTGATTCTAATTCTTCTGCTGACTCCTCTAGATTGAGAGTCTCCTTTAACAAAGAGACAACATATTTCTTTATTTCACTTCCTTCTTTTCCTTCCGGAATTTTTAGTAGTCTGATATTGTTCCTCCTTGAATAATTTTCCAAGGACTCGACTCTGTCTTTTACAGCGTCTCCTTCTCTGCGTAGAGACTGAATTCTGGTTTCTGCATGGTCTAGTTTGGCTTTGAGTTCGCATACAGTGCTTTCTAAACTCCCGGTCCTCTCAGAAAGCCCATCTACTTTCGTCTCTAGGTTTTCGCACATAGCACAAATCTCTGATTGATTTTGCCTAGATTCGGCAAAGCTCTTCTTGGCTTCTGCAAAACCAGTTTTGATCTCTTCTCTCATGTTAAGAAGTAAGTGTTGGAGAGTGCTCTCACCATCTCCGTTGTTGGCCCCGGGAAGTAGAATCGTGTCTCCTGCTCCACTTGAGGCTTCTGGGCTTTCTACATTAACCCGCAGGGGGTCTGATAAGGACTCTGTGACTGTGTTCAAGTCAGTACTCAGATCTCTTGTAGCAACAGCCATGTCTATCTTGTTAGCCTGTTCCATTTCACCCACTTCTGGAAGCTTGGTGTGGCTAAATATAACTTACGGGCTTAGTATACAGGAGGGTTCGTCTGGGTAGATATACTTTGTTCGGCTGTCAATTTTTGAGGGCCCAGAGGTTCTTGATAGATATTTAGGATCTGAGGTAGGGTCTTGAAGTATGACCTCAAAGAAGGCGTAATCAGCGTAGCTTTACCCTTTCTAGGTTTGCTTTTTTTTTTTAAGCACCTCTGAGGTGACTCTTTCGCGCTATTGCCCCGATCGTCAACCCCTAGTTTAGTGGTGTTAAATGGCGATTGTGCTCCTGCCTTGATAGATGCTCTATCTTGCGCTATTTGTATCGACTCTAACTTGGACACCGTCTCAGTTTCTGTATCAGAGCCTTTCCCAGGGGTCTTTTCCGTCAAAAGTTCCCGCTCAGAGTCCGGCTCCGCAGTTTTACACCCTGGAGCTGTGACCTTCTTTTTGCTCTTCTCCTTTCCCTTTCGTTTCCCCAGGTTGTCGTTGATGGATCCCTTCTTCCCTTCAGAATCCCTCCTCTTAATCGGTGTTTAGTCAGTGTTTTATTCTGATTTAAGACTACCGTAGAAAGGGCATTTAATTTGTTCTTAATACTACTCAATTTCGGGGCTGGAGCTGTTATGGGACAGGGATCTTTTGCAGGCCAACCATTTATTTCTTGATCTGGACGTATCAGAGGGCTCTTGTCTGCATCTATCTCTAATGCTGTGTAATTAAGACTACCTTTAGTGCTATCAGCTGCTGCCTTGGAGTTTACATTTATTTTTTTGATTTTCCCTGCATCAAATGTTACTGACATGCCATCCTCCTGAGAAACCCCCTTACCGCACCATTTCACAGAGCTCCCAGTCCTTGAGAATGCGCTGCGAGCAGCCGCCCTTCGACTTTTCCGCAGCTCCACGGCTGCCTCGAACCAGCGGAGTGGAGCGGGAAGCGAGACCCGCCCCCAGCACATCGGCTGCTCTGCTTGCAGTGTCCGGAGTAACTGGCCGTCTCAAAGCCGCCGCGCCACCAAGCTGCACGACCGCTGAACTGCGGGAAGACGCCGAAGAAAGGCTCCGAAGCTCGAGCCCCCGAGCCAAACCACGCCAAAAGTCAATCAGACATCAAGCCGCCACACCGCCACGCTGCCACCCTCGCATGCCTCCAGGCGCCCCGAAAGAACGCCAATTCCGCCACCGTTGATCCGTCCAGCAGGTAATTCAAGTTCAGAGCATCGGCGCCGGAGCTAGTGCCCCGTTCTTAGCTAGCGGCCGCCATGTTTTCCTCCTTTTCAAAAAGGGAACTAGGGCTCAGATAGCGGATTGGAGGACGGATTCGAGTGGAAGGTGGCTGATAGCCAATGTTCAGCTTGATTAGAGGCGATTCACCCTGGTGGGATATTATGGTCCTAACCAGTACGATCCTTCCTACTTAAACACACTACAAAACCATTTGATCACAGTTACAGACCCAATAATATGGATGTGTTAGATCCTAAATTAGATAAATCCTCTAGTTCGAGAGCTGTAGTAAATATTAAAATGACAGATACTCTTGTACACTCTATGTTTAACCTGGGGATGGTTGATTTGTGGAGACAAAGAGCCGGGAAAACTTTGGGTGTTTCTTTCCACAATCATAATGTAAGGTTTTGCACTCCGCAGGAACCACATGCAGCAACAATGCTCCACCTCCGGACAGACCGAAAACCCTGAAGTAGAAACACAGGGTGTTCAGACGATACGGCGAGGGAAAAACCTCAAAAAGGGAAAAACATGGTCAAAAGACTGCGCTGAGTCTTTTTTTGTGATAAGATGTTAGTTCCGAAATATTTTTAATCCTTATGTATTGATAAGTCGCACTTTTTACGATTATTTAAAGGGTTGTTATATTAGAAAATGCTATGATTTCTGGTGCCAGTTATTGTTGAATGTATCACTAGTTCCATTTCACTTATAGATACTCCCCCATGGGATGCTATCATTTAGTCCTTCACGGTCTGTGCCCAATCTGTGCACCCATCTTTGCTCTTTTTCGAAGAGGATGTTTTCTGCATTGTGGTCTTTTTGGGACAGGGTTTCCAAGACAACCCAGGTTAGGTCATTTACTGTGTGTCTCGCCTCCAGAAAATGTGTTGACATTTTGGTTGTTGCTTTTTTACATTTGATGTTGCTTTTGTGTTCACATAGGCGAAGCTTCACTTTCCTACAAGTCATGCCTATGTAACGTTTGTCGCAGGGGCATGTGATCATATAGATCACATGGCTTGTGTTACAGTTAGTGTGATTCCGTAGTTGCCATTTCAGATTTGGTAATAGTTGAATCTCCTTTGTTACCTTCGTTAGGTGGCAGACTGAGCAGGAACCACAGGGATAATGGCCAGCGACTGGGTTGGTATTCCAAGGTGACATCATTATTGCTGTTAGTTTTTTCGGTTGGGGCCTGGTATGTACAAGTATATCTTTTAAGTTTTTGGTCCTTTTATTTGCAAACCTGGGTTTGGGCCATTTGATATTCGCAGATGTCAAAATTCTCCAGTTTTTGTTCACACTTTTTTTAAGATTGTTGCTTCCAGGACCATACGTAGTTACACATGTCAAAGTTTCTATGTCTGGCTCATGTATGGCAGGTTCTAGGAGTCCGTCTCTGTTTTGATTACGTGCTCTCTTCTTGCATTTTTCGATAATTCTTGAGTTCATTCGCTTGTTTTTTGTATTCTGTGGTCTCGCTGCAATTCCTGCGTAACCTCAGGAATTGGCTATAGGGGAGATTTTCCCTAAGTGGTCTAGGGTGATAGCTTGAGAAGGAGAGTAAACTGTTTTTAGATGTTGGTTTATGGTAAGTTTTTGTTTGGAGAGTGGACCCTTCTGCGTAAATGGTGATATCCAGAAAATCTAGATGTTTTTTATTGGCTGTGTATGTAAACTTCAGCCACTCATCACATGCGTTTATCCAATTGTGAAAGTTTTTCAAGCTCTCCATATCTCCCTCCCAAATCAGTATGACGTCGTCAATGTAACGACGCCAAAACAGAATTTGTTTTTGGAAGGGATTTGCCGGGTTGTTGATATACTGTGCCTCAAAGCTACTCACATACAGCCCGGCTACGCTAGGCGCAAAAGAGCTGCCCATAGACGTGCCATGGCATTGCAAATACATGGTGTCATTATACAGGAAGTAGTTTTCTGTAAGAGCCATCTTGCAGCATTCTAACACAAAGTGTCTTGGAGTTTTCGAGAAGCATTGTTGTATGCCATCTCCGCCATCCACAACAATTCCACCCAAGACTCATGAGACTCCTTCGCGTAACAACGCAAATACTTTTTTAGAGTCTGATTCAGACGTTCCGTCTGTCCATCTGTTTGTGGATGGAAGCTAGTAGACAACGCTGACTCTATGCCCAATGCATGGCACCACACACTCCAAAAACAGGCGATAAATTGTGGCCCCCTATCGGACACAATAACTCTCGGAATGCCATGCAAACGAAAGACTTGCGATGCCAGTATCTGCGCTGTTTGACTAGCTGTGGGAAGGTTCACACACGGTAGAAAATGACCCATTTTCGTCAGGTTGTCCACTACCACCAACACTGCGGTGTTTCCCTGATCATTCGGGAGACCCGTAATGAAGTCCAGACTTATGTTCGACCATGGGCGGTCAGGCGTGGGCATAGTCATCAACAAGCCTTTCTTTTTTGTTGTTTCCCCCTTTGCTCTAGCGCAGACTTCACATCTACCCACCCATTGAGTAGTGTCTTTTACCAAAGATTCCCACCAGAAATGCCTCCTAAGCAAATCCACAGTCTTTGTAATCCCTGGATGTCCAGCCGCAGGAGCTTCATGACACCAACTGAATGCCTTCTTTCTAATCTCCTCATTAGGCAGAAACAAGCACTCCCCATAAAAAGGTAAACCTTGTCTAACCTTCCTGCCTGGTTTGGCCGAAGCCCAACGGACCCAAAACTCCGTAGACCTGGAGCCCTTGATGTCCTCCAGAAACTTCTCGGCCCTGATCACACACACCACTTTCGTGGAAGGGATGATAGAATGTTCCTCCACACTCTGTTTTTTGGGGATTCCCTGTCTAGAAAGAGCATCCGCTTTCCTGTTCTCCGAGCCAGGACGAAAGGTTACCACAAAGTTGTACTCGGAAAAGAAGAGCATCCACCGCATTTGCCTTTGTGTAAGGTGTCTAGCAGAGGACATGTACTGGAGATTCCGGTGATCGGTATAAACCGTCACTGCCTGACATGCCCCCCACAAATAAGGCCTCCACTCTTGGAAAGCCTTTTTTATCGCCAAGAGTTCTTTTTCCGCGATTGAATAGTTGACCTCAGCCGAGCTCAGCTTTTTCGAGAGATAGGCAACAGGATGGAGTTGACCAGTGTGTACATCTCTCTGAGACAGAACTGCCCCTATGGCTTCATCCGAAGCGTCTGCCTCGACTATGAAAGGATGTTCCAAAACAGGATGTGCCAACACTGGTGCTGTAGTGAATGCTCTTTTCAGAGCTTGGAACGCCTCCTCAGCCTCCGCTGTCCACTCAAATGACTTCCCTTTCCTTAACAGCCTAGTGATAGGGACAGCGGTTTGGGAAAAACGCAAGATAAACCGGCGATAATAATTGGCGAACGCCAAGAAGCTCTGTACCTCCTCTCGGACATCTGTAATCCATTAGGACTAAGATTCACACCCAAAAATTCCACCTCTCGCACCCCAAACTTACATTTACTCAGCTTCACATATAAACAATGTTCCCTTAATTTATCCAAAACCTTGCAGACATGATTCGTATGGCATGAAACATCCTGTGAGTAGATCAAGATGTCATCTATGTACATCACCACAAATTGATCCACGTATTCCTTCAGTACATCGTTTATAAAAAATTGAAATGCTGCAGGGGCATTACAAAGCCCAAAGGGCATCACTAAGTATTCATACAGACCAAAACGCGTCTTGAACGCCGTCTTCCACTCATCCCCTTCTCTCACTCTGACCAGGTGATATGCCCCACGTAGGTCCAAACGGGTATAAATCCGGGCCTCTCTCACCTGGTCGAGCAAAACCGAGATGAGTGGAAGAGGGTATTGATTACGGATGGTGTTTTTATTCAATACTCGATAATCCACACAAGCTCTTAAGTCCCCATTGGCCTTCGCTATAAAAAAAAGAGGGGAAGCTGCTGGAGAGCGAGAGGGTCGGATGAACCCCAAACGAGAATAGTGTTCGATGTAATCCTTCAAATGGGAGGTCTCTGGCACAGAAAAAGCATATACTCTACAAGTTGGTAATGTAGTCCCCTCCACTAAGTCGAAACGGCAGTCATATTCCCTGTGAGGGGGTAGAGCTTCCGCCTTTACCTCACTGAACACGTCACTATAAGCCGAGTATACAACAGGTAGCTTGAAATCCTTTTCCGCAGCCGTAGCTGCCAGAAACGGGGTGGCTAACACAGTGACATTAGCAGACACACATGGAGTTAAATGGTCCTTACATGTCTCTGGTACAAACTGAAAAGTCTTTGACTGCCAATCCACAACAGGGTTATGTTTATGTAACCAAGGCATGCCCAATATGATTTCGTACTGAGGAGCATCAATGATGTTTAATGACAACACTTCAGAATGCACATAACCTTGTGTCACCACTGACAACCCCAAATCACCAGTTCTCTCCGTTATCTGACCTGAGGTCAATGGCTGCCCATCAACTGCCAACACGTCCTCCGGTGTCTTCCTAGAGACATGAGGCAAAGCTAGACGTCTCACCAAACCTTCGTCTACAAAATTACCAGTCGCTCCGGAATCCAACATCACCATTACCGGACATCTTTCTAAATCGTGTTATAGCGTCATCACAACCACCAAGTGTGGTTCTGTTTCCTCATCACCCAAAGAGGACAAGGAAGTGAGTTTCCATGCCTGTCCCCCTTCTACTCCAGATGTGCTGTCTTCCTTCTGCTCACTTTCCTGTACTGTATTAGATACAGCAACTTTTTTAAACCTACTGAAAGTCCCTGATGACTTGGGTTTAGAAGGACATTCCCGAACGTAATGCCCCTTCTTTCCGCAGTACATGCACAAGCCCTGTACCCTTCTGGCTTCCCTCTCTTCTCTAGACAACGGTGCCCTAAGTGCCCCTATCTCCATAGGTTCAGGCGTATTGTCCGTACCTACTGATACTTTCCGCGGGTTTCTTTCTCCAAAATACGCTCCTTTTTCCCACCGTCTCCTGTTACTTCCCCTATCCGTAAGTCGACTATCCAACCTTAACACCAGGTTTACCATGTCCACAAAGGAAGTAGGCTGCGGATCCACCTGTGCTACCACATCCTTCAAATCATCGTGTAACCCCTGATAAAACAAGGACAATCTTTTCTGCTCTGGCCATGCCGCTTCGGCCACAAGCCTATTGAAAGCAGTGAGATATGTAATCAATTCGCCCCTGCCTTGTCTTAATGTCAGCAGCTCTTGATCGGCACTAAAAGTAGTTGCTCGTCTGTCAAAGACCCTCTCAAATTCCTTCTTAAACTCTGCCCAATTGGACAGGATGGCATCGTCTCGCTTTACCAAAGGTACTACCCAATCGGCTGCATCCCCTATCAAATAAGAAATCAAAAAGGCCACCCTTGAATGGTTTGTGGGGAACGATGACGGTTTACAAGAGAAATGCATGAGAACTTGTGTCATAAACACATGTACCTTACGGGGATCCCCTGAAAACCATTCAGGAGTAGCCAGAGGAATGGGTGGGGGTACCGTAACCTGAACATTAGAAGACGAAGTGGAAGCGTTGAACGGATTACCACTCAAACCGCTCCACTTTCTCCCGCAACGCTGCGGTCTCTGCCTTAGAGGAGGCCAGCTCCTGCTGTACCAGGACCAAAGCTTGTAACACATCCTCCATAGACGCCATTGTTGCTACACATGAATCAGGCAGAGTGTATTTCTTACGCTAGTGATTCTGTAAGGTTTTGCACTCCGCAGGATCCACATGCAGCAACAATGCTCCACCTCCGGACAGACCGAACACCCTGAAGTAGAAACACAGGGTGTTCAGACGATACAGCGAGGGAAAAACCCCAAAAGGGGAAAAAACCCAGAAAGAATAAAGAGAAGAAGGAAGGGGCAGCAGGGATAAAGAAACTGTAAGACAAAAGTACACAGGTTAATACATTTCTTAACCCTACTCTCATCAATTCTCACTAATTCTGGGAGGAGGAGCTTCGCGGGCGACCAAGATGGCCGCGTAAGCTCGGAGCTCCGTGGACCGTCCGATCCACCGCAACTATCCTGCCTGAAATCCTGGTCCACATTGGTGGCATTGTAATGCTGGTGGCCTGCTGAGGTGGGGACTGCAATCGGCTTCCGAATCGGTGGCTCCTGAACAAAGTTACGTCGAGCTGAACTTCGCTCCGTGACGGTGCCATTGTCCCTCCGGACTTCGTCACTTCGCACGATTGGACTGCGTAGTGCCCGCCTGCCGCCCTTGTTGGTGAAGCAATAGCGCTCCTGCTTGAGCCTTCTACACCCTGGTCTTGCCTTCTTGATTCATCTGCCTTTCGGCTGTGGACCCGGAACTGTTGCCACCTCGCCTTTGTTCTCTCGTACCCATCATGGCGGGCAGAGGGGACCCGGATAAGGCATCGAATAAAGGTGGTCGGGGCAAATCGCAGATGCAACATAATCGCATGGAGCGATACGTGAACCTCAAGTCGCCACCTACGTCAGGGGCTGTCTCCAAAGGGACCCCGTCGACTAGCCAACTAGACGGATCGGACCCCACCCTCGTGGACATCATGGGTGCCATCACTAGCCTTCGTGCCGACATGCAACAGCAGCACGAGACTCTGACCCACAAAGTTGATTCCATGGCGATTGATATCACCCTTATAAGGGCCGACTTGGGCAAGACCAACGAGCGTGTGAAGGCTCTCGACATCAAGACCTCCAGCCTCACCTCGGACGTTTCCGAGTTACAGACTGAGGTCCGCAATCTGCGGACGACCGCTGATCTTTTCTCGAAGCGGCTGGTAGACTTCGAGGGGCGAGCCAGGCGGCAGAACGTCCGCATAGTAGGGGTACCGGAGGGCTCCGAGAATGACGCAGCTGACCTATTTGTGGAGGACTTGGTTAAGACTCATTTGGCGCCCTCTGGACTGAGTAATTTCTTCTCAGTGGAACGTGCTCATCGTGTACCGGGAGGCCCGCCGAAGTCGGGAGCGACGCCGCGCCCGATTGTGGCGCGCCTCCTCAACTTCAGGGACCGGGATGCGATCCTTCAAGCTTCCAGATCGCATGGACCACTTCAGTATCAAAATGCGGAGGTGCATTTTTACCCTGACTTCACCAGGCTTGTGCAGCGTCAGCGCTTGAGCTACGCGGGGGTGAAGAGACGCCTCAGAGACTTGGGTCTCAAGTACTCAATGATGTTCCCCGCGAAACTCCGTATTGAGTACAAGGGACGTGCACTCTTTTTTGACTATCCTGAGAATGTCAGTGAATGGCTGGACACTGTTTCACCTGCTCGTGATGAACAGGAGGATGAAGCTGGAGGCGCCTCTGGCGGAGCGGAGCGGCAAGACTGAACTAGGGGCTGATGCTACCCCCGCCTCGAATGGCCGCCGGACTGGTGCTTTGTTTACTTAATGATCTCTCCTTTATTTACATGGTGGGTGGCGGGACGCTTTCACGGGGATTCCTTACTCCTCTGGGTCTTTCGTAGAGTAGTTAATGGGGCGACAGGCACACTGCTGGTTGGGGGGGCTTTTTAGTCTACTGCAGGGGTGCAGGGTGGGGGGTCTGTTGGGGACAGTTATTTTGTGTGTTGTCTTTTCCTCTCTTTCTCTTGTGTGGCAATGGGTCATTGGTGCTCCTGAACTGTTTTTGATGCGGGTGCATTTGGGCATTGGGTGGGGCGGGCAGTGGGGGGATGGGGGGTAGAATGTTAAGAATTCTCAGTTGGAACGTTAACGGGTTGGGTGACCGAATTAAGAGAGGGGTGGTGATACAATTGATCAAACGTCACATGCCAGATATTGTTCTTCTCCAAGAGACGCACTTGGTGGGCAACGCCTGTAAGGCTTTGAATCGCAAGGGATGCAAAATGGTGGTGCACTCGGGGTTCTCTTCCGGCTCCCGGGGGGCGGGCATCCTCGTGCGTGCGTCCCTTCCCCTAGAGATAGAGGACACCTTGATTGATGACAGGGGGCGGTACGCCGCCGTGGCTGGTAGGTGGGAAGGGCGTTTCCTTACGTTGTTTTCTGTGTACGTCCCCCCGGGGCTTCAATCTAGTACCTTCCAGGACCTTGGTGGTGCCATCTTGTCTATGCCGGCTGGCCGGTTGATAGTGGGGGGTGACTTTAACTCAGTTTGCTCTGGTCTGCTTGATCGTCAACCGCCCCGCGACCTGCGTAGTCCGCAGATGTGGCTGCCCTCCTTTCTCGAATCCATGGGTCTGGTAGACGGATGGCGACTTCTACATCCCACGCTCCGTCAATTTTCCTTTCTCTCTGGTGCACACGGGAGCCTTTCTCGCATTGATTATGTCCTCACATTGGCCTCGGACGCATTGGCTGTTTCCGAAGCCCGCTTTCTGGCGCGGGGCATTTCGGATCACTCCCCGTTATTGGTCTCCTTTGACTTTGGGGTGGTCCTGTCGGAGCGACCGGCCGCGGTCAATCCGTGGTATTTTCGTAACATCAAAACCC
The DNA here is from genome assembly GCF_964263255.1 of Lissotriton vulgaris. Taxonomy (NCBI): domain Eukaryota; kingdom Metazoa; phylum Chordata; class Amphibia; order Caudata; family Salamandridae; genus Lissotriton; species Lissotriton vulgaris. The sequence continues at coordinate 997,513,722 of NC_141695.1, read as the reverse complement.
GCTCCCTCCTGGCCAAAGCCATTGATCTCTACTTCTCCGAGAACGTGGGCTCAGTGAGGTCGGCCACTACGCTCTGGGAGGCCTTCAAGGCGGTGCTCCGGGGTGAGGCCCAGGCGCTCATCGCTGAGGCCCGCCGGACTAGGGATTCTGACATGCTGATGGTTGAGCAGGAGGTCCTGCGTCTCGAGGCCCAGCTGGGGCCCGAACCGGACCCCTCTGTCTTGCATACCCTCTCGCTGAAACAGGCGGAGTACCATGCTTTGGCCACGAATGCCGCACTTGCCCTGGCCAAGGAACAGCAGGGCCGCATCTATGATGTGGGCGATAAGGCTGGGAAGTTGCTGGCCTGGTTAGACAGGAGGGAGATGGCCAGCCGTGTGGTGCCCGAACTCCTCGGAGACGACGGCGTGGTCCTTACGGACCCTAGTGCCGTCGTTGATTCATTCGCTGGCTACTTTCGGGGGGTCTATGAGTCTGCCTCGGAATTTTCGGAGGCGGACTCATCGGCCTTCCTTTCGGATATTGACCTACCCTGCCTTTCCGAGGATGAGAGAGCGGACTTGGATAGGGACATCACCGCCGACGAGATTGACCTTGCGATCCACTCCCTACGGACCGGAAAGGCCTCCGGGCCTAACGGCATACCGGTGGAGCTGTATAAAATTCGCTCGGATGCGGTCTCCCCGCACCTCCGGAAAATGTTCTTGGAGTCTTTTGAGAGGGGCTGTCTCCCCCTGGATCAACGACTGGCCACTATCGTGGTCATTCACAAGGAGGGTAAGCCACGGGACGTCTGTCGATCGTACCGTCCTATATCTCTCCTTAACGTGGAACCCAAGGTCCTCGCCAAGCTGCTCGCCAACCGATTAATTGGCGTTATTAGCGACCTCGTGCACCCCGACCAGTCGGGATTTATCCCCCACCGGAACACCGCTCTCAATCTGCGGCGCCTTCATGGTGTCATGGCTAGGGCCCATACTCTCGAGGAGCCGGCTGTCCTCGCGTCCCTTGACGCTTCTATGGCCTTCGACTCTCTCGAGTGGCCTTACCTTTGGGCAGTGCTTGCCAAGCTCGGGTTTGGGCCGGTCTTTGTGCGCTGGGTGAAGCTATTATATGCGGACCCGATGGCCAATGTCACGGTCAATGGCCGCCTGTCGGCGTCATTCCCCCTACGTCGAGGTACTAGACAGGGCTGCCCCCTGTCGCCCCTTCTGTTTGCCTTGGCCCTTGAGCCGCTTGCGGCTTTACTGCGTGTGCATCCCGACCTGCGAGGCATTACATGGGCCCCTGGCTTCGAGGACAGGGTCTCCCTGTATGCCGATGATATCCTGCTCTATCTGACTTCCCCCTGCAGGTCCCTTATCGTGGCCTGTGATGTGCTCCGACTTTTCGGAAGGTACTCTGGCCTGGTTATCAACTGGGCCAAGTCCTCCCTATATGTCCTCAAAGGAGATACTCCGCGACTCCCTAGAGGCTGCAACATTCAGATTGCCGCATGCGGTTTCAAGTACCTGAGCATCTACATCTCTGGTAACCCCAAGTTGAGGTATGATAACAACTTACTCCCCCCTCTCCAGCGGTTGCGGCGGGATGTGGACAGCTGGCGTAAACTGCCGCTCTCCCTTCTTGGCCGTGCCGCTCTGTTCAAGATGATGTCCCTGCCCAGGTTCCTATACGCACTCCAAAACGCCCAGGACCCGGTCCCGGCGCGCTATTTTCGTGATCTTGAAGGCCTCCTTCGGACCCTCCTCTGGGATGGTCGACCCCGTGTTGCCATCCACAAACTCACACTCCCCTGGTACGACGGTGGCATCGCCCTCCCAGATGTGCGCCGCTACTATTGGTCTTCGCAACTTGCTGCCCTCAACCACGGATTTTATGGCCCTGTGGAAAGCCCCGGATATGCCATGGATAGATGGCTGATGGGCGGGGGTAACTACTACCGGGCCCTATACTCGAAGTCTTTTGACCGACGGTTGACGGGCCCTTCCCGTACGGCGATCCGCATTTGGCGGGCGGTTACTAAGGCACAAGGGTGGCAGGGCAGACTCACGAGGTTCACCCCCCTCTTTGATTCGGACATCCTGGGTAGACTATGGCACACCAAGGGGTTTGATAAGTGGGACCTTATCGGCATCAGCAGGGTTGATGATATGCTCTCCAGGGGTTCAATTAAGACCTTCCCCCAATTACAAATTGAATACCAGCTGGGCGCGACGGAGTTTTTTCGCTATGCTCAACTGAGACACGCGCTGCTTTCGGCCCTTCCGCCGGACGGCGTCATTCCTGAGAGCTCCCCTCTGGAAGACAGGATACTTGACGGGCACATGCCGGATAGTGCAATCTCCCTCTCCTATAAAAAATTGATCAATGTGCGCACGGACCTCCTCCTTAGTTTGAGAGACCAGTGGGTGGCGGATGGCCTTGAATTGGATGATGAGGATTGGCAGAGCGCAGTCTCTTCCCCTAAGGAGGCTGCCATTTCTTCCCGTCTTCGTCTCGTGCAATTTAAGATCTTGCACCGAGTGTATATGACAGGGCCCCGATTAATGCGCATGGGTTTCTCGCCTGACGGTCTCTGTCGTAGGGGTTGCGGAGCTCTTGCAACCTTTTTGCACATCCTTTGGGAATGCCCGGTAATCGCCTCCTACTGGAGGAGAGTGCACCGGGTTATGGAGGAGGTGACTGGCGTGGCTGCCCAAGCGGAGGCCCGTAGATGCCTCCTGAACGTATGGGAGCCCTCCGATCATAATGTTGCACAGACTAGATGGGTTACCCTTGGGAACATGGTGGCTAAGAGGGACATAGCCCAGAAATGGGGTGCATCCGCGGCCCCCCTGCTGGTGCAGTGGAAGGCTAACATGGACTGGTGCATGTTCAGGGAGAAGACAGTCTATGTGGCCAGAGGGAGACCTCGAACTTGGACTAAAATTTGGGGAGCGTGGAATGAGTACAGGGGAGATGTGTGCTTACCGCCTGAATCAGTCAGCCTACACGATAATGTGTCTCCCTAACCTGTGACGCCAACTGAGCTCTACTGTATTATATTATCCTTCTGCCTCCCCCCCCCCCTCCGCTTTTCCATTCTGGCAACTTCTCCTTGCTGCATATTTCCCTGCCTCTCCCCAGCCCATCTCTGACACCCAGCGTCAAACTGCTCCCGCTGCCACTTTCGCGCCTTCGGGCGCCCTCTTGTTGAACTTCATTTAAAAAAAAAAATTTTAACCTTCGATGATTATGTTTTAATTGTTTGACACTACTTCTCTCCTCGTAACCCTGCTGCCTTGCCTCCGGGATGTTAGGCTGAATAGCTGTGTGTTCTGATTTAAATAAAGGTTTTCAAAAAATTAAAAAAAAAAAAAAAAAAAACATTCTCACTAATTCCATTCCCCCATGACTTCACCTGTAAATGAATGACTCTACACCACCCTATCGCTGTATCTCCCGTCTTCCTTCCTTCCTGGTCAACACAAGAGTAAAGGCATTACCAACAAGCCATGGCTGCAAATAACTAAAAGCCTTAAACGTAGTTTTACACATACCCCATTGTGCTAACAAAGGAATTGTAATTGATTCCAAAGTAAACGTGATAATAAAGAGCACCCCTGTGCTTATGAGTTTGTCAAAGGTTCACTCCGTCACATTCTTAAAGGACAATATTTTTCCTTCCTTTCACTGTACACTCAAGATAACCAAACACGGCAGTGTGTAGTTCCTTCACTACCACACTCCGCTTTGGTATTTGTAACTCCCCAAGTTTTAGGTATAAAGAATCCCAGACCAAGGATCGTGACGGCAGTGCGGAGGTCCTAAATTCCCCCCCTGCACTCTGCCACTTGAATATCCGTATTACTGTAAAGCACTCACGCCCAGGAATCCTCCATGAACGAGTGCAATGCGCCCTCAAACAATAGCAATGTTCCCTCGCCGCCGCGAGGCAAAAACCAACACCAACGTAGTTCTTAATATCTTGCTACGAGCAAACTTGAAGTCAGCAAAAATGAACGCGCTAGCCAGCGCGCTACTGTTTACCAGAAAATACGGCTCCCGTTACAGGTACAAGGAAACCCTCGAAGTCTCTCGGACCCACAGATCAAAGGAGCAGCCGCCACCTCTGAACAACAGGAATCACTAGCACCGGTCTTCCGGCTTGGCCCGGAGATATCCTGTGATTCCCGCCGAGAATTCTGGGTAATGTAGTCCTGAGCCCGTGAGTGTTGGGAAATGTAGTACATTGGGCAGGCGCGCTGGGCTAGATCCCGACACATAAATATAAACATAAATCACGCATCGACTACGCCTTATTACGCTTCTCCATAAAAGACTCCATAGAAAACTTAACATATTTACCCCAGCACATTTCCGATCATTCCGCCATTACTTTTTCTATAACGTTAGATAAGCGGTTCACCCATGCTTCTTGGTCCTTTGACCGCTCCATTTTATTGGAAAAAGATGAAAGAGAACTTCTTATATCTGAAACCATCTCTTTTTTAGAGTGGAATATAGAGTCCGCCTCACTGGTTAATGTGTGGGAGTCTTGGAAAGCATATTTAAGGGGACATATCACCAATCGGGCATCCTACAGAAAAAAGAAATATAAAGAGGGGATATCAAAAATAGAGCAAGACTTGACCCTCTTAGAGTCAGCAGACCCAGAGCCACCGGGGAACCTAGAAAAGAAAAGGGAGCTAAGAGACAAATTAAATATATTATTGCAGGAGAGACTGAGTAAACAATGGCAGGCCAGTAAGCTCTCTCATTTTGAATACGGCGAATCGGCAGGGAAGCTCCTGGCCTGGAAAATAAAAGCCGACCAGTCCAGGAACCATATTAAAGAAGTCAGGCTAGTAGGGGAAGTCGATAGCAGAAAAACAGATCTTGAAATAGTCGAAGCCTTCAGCGTCTTCTTTCAAAATATATATACAGACGCGACCAGCGTCAATATTAGGGAAAGAACGGAGTGGCTGGATAAGGTGAATCTTCGTAAGCTGTCTATGGCACAGAGTGAAAACCTAGAGAAAGAAATTGCCGAGGCGGAGGTTGAAAAAGTCATTAAACATCTAAAATTGGGAAAGGCTGCAGGACCAGATGGTATCCCGGGCGAGATATACCGAGTGCTTAATCAAATTCTCACCCCGACACTAACTAACCTCTTTAATAACATCTTACATAGGGGGGAGGCACCACCCAGTTCCTGGGGAGAGGCAAATATCACCTTAATCCTAAAAACAGGCAAAGACCCTGCTGACTGTGGATCATACTGTCCAATCTCGCTTCTCAATAATGATTATAAGATCTTTTCAACTGTTTTGGCTGCACGTTTGGGAAGCGAGGTTGGTACAATTATCCACCAGGATCAAAAGGGGTTTATCAGAGGCCGACAACTGGTGGATTTAACCTACGATCTAGTCGGAGCGATAGATATCGCGTCAACCTTTGCCTTGCCTCTCGCCACGATAACACTGGATGCAACAAAAGCATTCGACAGGGTCAATTGGTCCTACCTAACTGCAGTTATGGAGAAGTTCCAATTTGGCCCTAAATTTTGCAGAGCAGTAGGACTACTTTACAAAAACCCGAGAGCCAGCCTACTAATAAATGGCACACGTACAAACTCATTTGAAATAAGTAGAGGGACAAGACAGGGGTGTCCTCTCTCCTCTCTTCTATTCAACATTTATGTTGAACCATTCACCCAGACTATCAGAGAGGACACCAATATTCGGCCTTTTGCCTTCTCCGGTTGGGAGAAGAAAATCAGATTATATGCCGATGATATTCTCATCTACACAACGAACCCGGCCCAGGCATTCACCATAGTAATCAAAAAAGCTGAGAAATTTGGAAAATTTTCCGGCTATGAAATAAATGCCGGAAAAACAGATATAAAGGCCTGGAACATCATAAATCTTCAGCTTCCGGTCGGACCTTCAATCCGCTATCTGGGTATAACAATCACACATGGTATAAATCTCCTGTCCCAGTCTAATCTGGACAGGATCTCCCGTGAATCTAAAGCACTCATGAAGTCCTGGTCTTTCCTCCCTCTCTCCATCTACAGGAGAACCAGTTTGGTGAAAATGACCATCCTCCCCAAATACTCATTTATTTTGAACTGTATTCCATTAACATTCGATACCAAGTCACTCTTCAAATGCCAACAAAATATTAATTCATTCATCTGGTGCGTTAAGTCAACTAGGCTGGCTTGGAAGAAGTTAAGAAGGAGGAGAGAAAAGGGCGGTCTTGCTTTACCAGACCTTGAATATTATGCATGGGCGTTCCATCTGACCCACTCTAGAATGCTATTAAAGACCCCGTTAGATAACCCAAACGGCCGCATGTTCAAAGCAATGATTTTGTGCTCCACTCTCCCATTGGACGGTTTTTTATTTAAGTTTGGACATCAGAGATTCTTCAAGAAAGTTAGATTAAAGACTTTACATAGTTCTCTGAAGGAATGGACTCAAATTAGGTCTAGATCAGGGATAGCGTACTTTTCCAATTGCGCACCAATCTGGGACTTTTCAGTGTTCTCCACGCAATACACTGACATGGTTAAAGCCGCACTGTCGGAAGCAGGAATAACACGTTGGGGAGACTTAGTGGCAGAAGGATCCTTATTGGATTGGGAATTATTCTCAGAAAAGGTAACCTCACCATTATCCTGGTATGTATATCTACAATTGACCAGCTGGTTGCGTACTCAAGTAAAGAAAAAGGCCAAATTCGGCGGAGCTAGCATATTAGAAAAAAACCTAGTTGAGAAACCCTATGGAGGGAAAGAAGTAGCTTTTTTCTACTGGAACATTATGGAAGAAGCAGACGGAGAATTTAGCCGCCCGTTAATACTGTGGGCTGGAGAGGGAGAATCTCAGGCAGAAGAGAAATGGATAGAATCTTTTAGCCTTCTCTACAAAATCATTAAACCCGCCTGGTTGAGGCGTAACCAACTATTTACACTACATCGAGCGTACTATTCCCCTAAAAAGCTCTCCAAGTTTCAACCAGGGAAGTGCTGCAGTAAATGCTCCCTCCCAGATGCCTCAGACTTACATATGTTCTGGGAGTGTCCGAATGTCAAGACATTCTGGCAAGAAATTAAGACTTCACTTGATTCAATGCTTCAAATTTTTATTTCTCTCTCCTGGTCGTTAGTCATTTTTGGGCTAACCAGTAACATCAAGGGGTTAGAAAGAGAATTTTTATATTATGCTATCCTTATAGCAAGAAGAGAACTATGCAAAAACTGGGTTAATGCAAATCCGCCGACCCATGCAGAGTGGCTGTCGTCGCTTTACGAAATATCGAAAGTAGATCTAGCTAGAGCCTGCAGCCCCCGAAGTCTGAGATTTTGGAACTTTTTAATAGATTGGAGACGGGACAACTGAAAAGCCCAGGGTTTCCCCCCGCCCCCCCCCACCCCCCACCCGGGTCCGATGATTAAGCCAAAGTTTCCATGTCCAATGGGAGGCACCCCATGCCACAATGCTACTGGACTATCGGCCAATAATGGGTTTGAATGGAGATAGTTTGTGCGGGGCTCTTCCTCACTGAGACATCAGATCTGCTCTGTAGGATGTTGTGAAGCCAATTTCTGGTTTTGTGATGGCACAGTAGCGATCGTCTTCCTGCAGCTAGAGTATCCCTGGAACGATATAGTGGCTAATGAGGACAAAAAATAAATAAAAAAAATAAAAATTAAAAAAATAAATAAAAATATATGGAATCCATTAATGGAGAAAGAATAAAAATGATTATACTTAAAACAAAAAAGTACAAATTTGTTTATATATACTTTAGTAACATTTAATTTACTCTACATTTAATAACTCAAACAAATTAATTACACAGGAAAAACATTCTTGTTCACCTTTCCAAACACTGCTTCCTTCGTTTTCACAGTTGCTCTCTCCCAGCCACTAAATAACTTGTCAGCTAGGCAAGGGGAGAATATACAGATAGTATATCCTCCTATCAATCTGGAACTCTTAAGACGTTAAGTGTAGCTATAGTGTATCATTTTGCCTTTAAAAGGGAAAGTATATCACAATCACTTCATATGGCCACAATGTGGTGCGATGTGCGTGAGGATGGAGGTTGAACTGTAATCAAAGGGGCTGACTGCCCCTTGCCTTTCCCACACAGTGTGTGCAATGATAATCATGGGGTGGATAGCTCTGTGTCCTTTGCGGTTTATAGCTTTGAACACTGGGTGGGTGGCTCAAGTGCTATGCAAGCAGGGTCAGATTGGGATCACAATTTGGCCCGGGCACTGACGGAAAAAGTGGCCCACATTCAAAGGGCGTGACCCACAATTAAGGGGCGTGGCCCACATTCAAGGGGCGTGCCCTTTTATGAAACACCATTTGGTTACACACGTCAATGTCCTGGAATATTAGATGTAAATACATTAAGAATTGACCCAAGTATGGTAGTGCACTGCCCAGTGACCAGCTGAAAGAGTGCACCACAGAGCAGAAATTGGATTATAAATTCAAATCTGTTATGAACAGGGGCCCAAAAATATGTTTGTGCCAGGGCCCCCAAAATACTTGAGTTGTTTGGCACAGACAAGGAATGAAAGTGAGAGGATACTGTTCTTGCACAGGACACAGGGCCAAGGTGACAATGGCGCCATGCTAAGCAACTAAAAAAACAGCAAGGCCCCTTTCTGTCACAAAATTATTCGAATCATCCAGGGAAGGAGCACCTAATAAGCAGGAAACCCCTGCTATTACTAACCTACTCAGCCCTCACCAGCCCTTCAGCTCAGGAGCACATGAATAGCGGTAAGGCCCCTGCAACTAGTAAATTAATCAGCCCTCCCCAACCCTCCAGGCCTCAGGGCAATGTCCTGGCAGGGGAGCACAAAACACAGCTGCTGGGTCATGTAAAGATGGTGCAAGTTGCAAAGATCACAGCGAGACCCATTCTTCCTCCCCATTATGCCCTGAAAGTGAAGGGCTGTGGGCGAGGTGTTAAAATTAACACCTTTTTATGTGCTGCGTGGGCCCCACGGGGGCCGAGGTGAAAATGGCTCAAAGGCCCCCAGGGAGGCCGATTTTTTCAATCACCCCCTCCCCAGCCACCCTCAGCGTGATTGCTTTGCAGGGCAGGGGGTGACTGCGGCCGCACAGTGAAGTTGCATTCCTTTCTCTCTCTCTGTCTCCGTGCCCTCTGTGGGCCGTTTTTTTCCTCCCCTTTCCTAGTCCACAGAGAGCACGGAGACAGAGACCGAAAAATGAAAGCAGCGTCACTGTTTGGCTGGGAAAGGGGAGAAAAAAAAACGGCCCACAGAGGGCACGGAGACACTGGCCCTTCGGCCCATGCCCGAATGCCCGCATTGCCAATCCGCCCCTATGCAAGTGGTGAGTATACATGGGTAGTGAAGTGTGGTATAAGGTGGGTATATGCGACTTACTCTTAGGCCAGGAGTTGGTAATTGCATTGTTGTCCTAGGCGTGCATAGCTTCAGGTAAACTGCTCTACAACATATTTAAACACATTGGCAAAAAGCCAATTGGTCTGGCAAAACACTTATAAGGTCCCAAAGGCGAGACCTATTGACTATGCCAATGCTTGTTGTTTTTTGTGTGACTGCCATCTATTGCTTTATTTTACTTTTTCTTCTTTCTCGTTTGTATCTATACCGTGTAAATATGTAAAAAAAATTCTCCTAATGTAACGTATGTGGTTCTATTGTGAAGCGCTTTGACACCTTTGGGTAAAGTCCGCTCTGTACGTGGGGTGCTATCCGAGCTGCCTATGCTCTCCTGCCCACTTCTTCCTCCCCTCACGAACAACAGACTCGGAAATCCTGGCTCCCCCTCCCCGAGACGGAATGTCAGCGCACTGTGTCAATAACTATCTCATTCTCATCACGAGTAAATCGTTGACTCCCAGCCCAGTCCCAGTCCCAAGCTGGGTGTTACAATACAAATGCAGGGGGCCGCCTTTGCCTCCTCAGACAGCTCGTGTGGACTCTACAACCAATCAGGACGTTTGAATTCAACGTGACGCACGAGCATTGGCTGACGTGACTCTGGTGCTCCAATCCTAGGTCACCTTGCAATTAACAGTACCTCCCACTCAGAGAGGGCTCACAGAATTTGTTCAGTGGGGAGGTATGGCTGTTATGCTTTCCGGAAGTGCTTTAATTACGGACAAATGGTGTCCGATCCGTTGAATGACCAACGAGGAATGACGGACGTTAAACTGAATTCCCTCAGTGTCGTGTAAAAATACCTGAAAAGTGGTCACCTAGTCATTGCCATTTAAGTGCCACCCATCTCACTATCAGCCAACTGGTTAAATGCACAATTAATTATTATTTTGGGAGGAGGGAGGGGCCTTAAACACGAATTGCCAATTAATCACTGAGCCTGCAGTCTATCCTCCGTCCGCTTACTCACAACATCAACAATTGAAGAGCTGCTTCTTTGAAAAGAAATATGAAGATCAAGGATGCTAAAAAACCATGTAAGTTTCTTTCTTGTCTCGAGCAGTGCCTGATAATTTTAACAAACCAAGTATAAATGTAATTATTCCCGATACCACCGGCGATTTTCTTTGCCGTAGAGTGATTTATTCCTGTACTTTCACTAATCGTTACGCTCTATTGCTTTTCAGGTCATGTAGTGGTTTATCTTTAATTTTTTTTGCATTTCGTGTTTGCTTTTGTGCGTGTGTTTTGTGAATATTTATGGCCATATTCACGTTTCCCATATCTTTACCGAATCTACATCGTTTTCTAAATTAATGCATATTTGTTGGATGATCATTGTCGTCGGTACTTCCTTGTTATGCTGTCAGTGCGCACGACACGGTGACAATCTGGTTGAAGAACACATCGCAGGCATTTTCAATACGTACTGTCTGATATGTTGCATGTGATTATGAGACACACTTTTGGTTGCTTACTTTAAATAATTTATTCCATACAAATACGATCATGTTTTATCTATTCAGCTTTTTTGTGCATCCTGTATAACCCCCAACGGGTCTCAAGTAAGAACAATTTCGTTCTGCAAAAGTTTGTATAAGAATGTTTTCATATAAGGATCGTTACGTATTGCATAATAGTTTAACTATAAACAGTTTACGTCTAAATTCACACAAGAAAATTCTCACACTGCATATCTGCATGTTACACAAGACTGTTTCACCATCAGTTTAATGGCAGTAACAGTTCAACGAGATCTTGCCAGGAATTGCCTTGCAATGACACAATACACTCATCAGCGCTACATAAAATGATTTATTAAATAACTTTTGTTTTAGATTGTCAGAAAATCGATACTTACAATGACCCGTATGATCAAACGTAAAAGTCTAGTAGTGCATACTGTGTATATAGTATTGCATTTTAAACACATGCTTGCAAATACTTTAAATTATGCGACCTGTGTACACTAATAAACTACTGAGATCGGCTGTATGTGCTGTATTTTTTCTGTAAATGACCCCCCCCCCCCCCCAACAAAAAAAAATGTTATTCATGTTTTGCTCAGTCTAAAAAAATTGTTATGTGCATAGTGCTTTCAAGTTATCACTCACACATTTTTCTGTTAGTATTTGGAACTTTAAATTAGCTGAAGACTCTAAACATGATATAAAATAAGGTGAAGATGCTGGTTTACCTCAGATCAACAGACCAGGCTCCTTTACTTTTTTGCATTTTCGGCCAAAGCTTACAAGTTTCCTTATTCGTACACTGCTGTTGACAATCCCACTCCCTAACACATCAACTCAGTTAATTTCTGGAAGTTTGACATATGCCATGATTTTGAATTGGTTGGTAGTGGTGAATTTTCAATTTCTGGAGAAAATGTGAAATTCAGCGGGAAATTCAGCAGCTTAGTTTTTCTACAAATGTAACACTTCCTCCACTTTTAAGAAGTTTTTTTCTTTATTAACCACCTGTAAGTTAAACCCTTCGCCCAGTGACGGGGTTCAGTGTGATCTCCACATTATGCTTGTTGTGGTAGAGTTTGTGTGTTGGTCCCTAACTTACTTTATCATCATACTGAGGTTCATAAAATGACTGGTTTTCATTTGGACAGTGTATTTAAGGCTCGCGTTTGTGTTTGTAAAATGTGATTGTTCACTTTTACTCGAGGTGTATTCATATTTTATAAATACTCATTTAGCATACCATAGCAAATAGCCACATGATTATTATGAATAAAAGTTACTGTTTTCAGCAATCCATCAAAGGGTGTGCACATCACCCTTCCATGAAACATTTTAAAAAATAGACTTTCAACATTGAAAGCAAATATTGCTGCAGCATTTGCTGAAGCTTACGCCCTAATATGTCTTAGGGCCTACTGGACTTTACATTATGTATAGGCTAGAATTCACAAGTTCTGCATGCTGGCATTGAAATAAGGAAAGAAGAGACATTATATGCAAGTTGTAAAATGGCCATACATTAGTGGGTCTGCATCAAATATATATGACGATGTGGCACAGAAGCTCTAGGGAATAAGAAATTAGCTGATAGGATCGCTGTGCTAAGATATAGGCTCGTTTGTTTAGTAACTAGTATCCAGCCTCCTTAGTTTCACAATAGCTACTGATGACCGGATAATATTCACACATACTTTTTTTAAAAACAGCTTTTTGTAATGCCTATTCACATACTGGTTCTGATCTTGGCAGCATAGATATTTTTATTTTGTATGATTGTAGGTGAATATAATAACAAGCAAATAGGTCTCGCTTTTGGTACCTTATAAGTGTTTAGCTATGCATCACAATATCCTTACTTCAACAACATTAACTGTTGCATGGCTAAACACTTATAAGGTCCCAAAGGCGTGACTTTTAGGCTGTGCCAATGCTTGTTTTTCAAGATCTCACAAGAGTTTGCAGAGAGAAGGACTCCCAAATGGCATTTTCGGTTTCCCAACATAACTCTTTAGAGCAGAGCTGCCACCATTAAGTAGCCAGGGCACCCGTAGGACTGAATGAAAGAAAAACAAATTTGAAGGCAAGGCTGCTGTACTCATACAGATGCACGTGATTTCTCACTTAGCAAATTGGATTATCAATAAAAAAAATTATATTGAGTAGTTGGGGGAAAAAAACAAGATGTATGTTGACAAACCAGCAGCCCACGTGTGAGATGCTAGCTGGCCATGTTGAATCAACCGCTAAAGGTTTCTGACGAGAAATAAATGTGGTAAGCTGCCTGGAAGGGAACATTTTATCGAACTAGCATGGCTGCCAATTTGCGAAAGGTACAAAGGGCGCTGACAGCACTGGAAAGAACAAGAGCGTGGTCAATAACTACAGCAGCACACTTCCAAAACGTGGAAGGCTAACTAAGGAAGTCATAGCTTCAAACAAATGGGCTACATATACGAAACGTGCTCCCTGCGCACGGAGGTGACGGAGCGCGCGCTCGGTACGCAGCAGGCCTACTGATGAAAGGATGCTGCCAAAGTGCAAATTCTTATTGCGGAGCTGTTTTTAAAAGGACCTATTGAAAACAACGCAGCTCTCCGCAGATAGTAAGATTCTGAGAAACGTGGGTCACTTGCCATTGCCCCTATTTATTGATTTATACTTGGCTAGTTCTCGCAAAATGAACCTCCTGATCAATGAACAACAATTGCAACCCGAGCTAGTCAAACATGCAGAGTCGTTTTTCTGATGAAAAGGAACTTCATTTTTATGTTTCGCTTAATTAACAGCATGAAGCGTTCTTTCAATGCCAAAGCATGATGTGGTAAATATAAATATGGGCTGTGGTGAGCGTAGTGGAACTGCTGCATTTGCAGTTGGGTAAGCTGCTCACATAATGTACTGGACATGGAGTGCTGCTTCAGTTGTATTCTTTCTACAGCATTTGCTAATATTTTATTTGGTGCTGTTCTTAAAGAAACCCAGCCTTCACCCAAGTCCGTGAAAGCAAAAGTGATGGCAGGGACGTGCTCTGTGGTGGGGGAGGGGCAGGGCAATTCGCTTGGGAGAGCAAGGCTTAATGAGCCATAAAAGCCACATGGCGGCTGCGCACGTGGCTGCAAGCTAGAGGCTGGAAAAAGATTGTGGTAGCACTTTGAAAACCCCCTTACTAAAAGTCGAGCTACAGCGTTTGCGCTGCTCTAGGCTCGACTTAAAAATGAAGGGCTTTCTAAATTATGCATCTGCCAACTTTGACCTCAGTTTCACACCACAAACATTTTGCTTCACAAAAATAGAGTCTAATAACATATACCTTTATAGGTCTCGGCCTGCGTAGGCTGCGCTTGCGCAGTCTCGCCGGCAAGATCTTATGTTTTTCAGAGTGGGGCTTGAACCTGCCCCTCTTCTCCATTGGATGGCCTCATACATGCTGGCCAGCCATTGGAGAAGACGGGCGTCTTTCCATTTAAGCCCCGTCTTTTTGGGATTCGAGGGTGTGTTTTTTCGTTTCTTTCTCTCCTCTTTCCATTGGCTGGAATTTTACATTCCAGCCAATGGGAAGAGGAGAGAAAGAAAAACACAACCCCCAGTCCGAAAATGACTGGGCGTTTCTCCGAGGTATTTCCGTTTGACCTCGGAGAAACATGGTGGTCAAGTTCAAGTAAGTGTATTATAAAGCTGATTAGCTAGTACTGCCCCTATATGTTAATAGGAGCAGTCCCCACAGAGGGCTTGCTTGTCTTAGGGCCTGTGATGTATAGCCAAAGGGCAGTGACGTCACTGAGATCAGTTCTATAGGACCAGTGCTAACGGGCACAGCGCAGGGTTAGCGCTACGATAAAGCTGCTACAGGGGCATGGTATTGTCAGTCCGCAGCCCGTGTGTATTGCTGCTGCTGCTGCTCCTCCTGCGCCTTTAAGGGGCTGCTCCCTGCACCTCCTCCGCTCTTTGTGCTGTGGCTGGAGGAGGACAGCTCCGCCGGCCCCAGGAGGCAGCAGACAGTGTGAGCAGTTTACGGGAGCACCATGGCCGCGCGGAGGCCGGGCGAGCAGCTCGAACACTGGCCGCCCAGAGAGGGACCTCCTGCCGCATCCTCCCGCCGCATCCTCCCGCCTCCCTCTCCGCCTCTCGTAGAGTTTTGAAAATGGCTGCTTAGGAGCTGGCGGAGCTTCCAGCGCAGGCTGTAACAGCCTCCCCCTGCTCTGGAGAGGTACCCCGGTCCCCTGCCTGCCGCCGCCGCGTCCTCTGCTCCTTCCGGGACCCAGGCGCCAGGAGCGGAGGCTGCATGGAAAAGAGAGAGGGGATGAATTCTATGTGTAATGGGACTTCCAGGCCGTTATCAGTGGAGGGACAGCAACTTCTCCCCGCCTCTCGCAGAGTTTTAAAAATGGCTGCTTAGGAGCTGGCGGAGCTTCTCGCGCAGGCTGTAAAAGCCTCCCCCAGCTCTGGAGAGCGGACCCCGGTCCCCTGTCTGCCGCCGCGTCCTCTGCTCCTCCAGGGACCCAGGCGCGGGGAGCGGAGGCTGCATGGAAAGGAGCGAGGGGAATTCCACCGTTCCCTGGTTGTCCTGGAAGTACCTGTCCATAGCCCTAACTATATCTTTTTTAACTAACGGTGGGGTCCCTCAGGTGCCAAGGGTTGATAGGGGCAATTTTGCCGGCAGTGACCTGGTCAAAATCCAGCTGTAGCAAGACCGGGTGTCTTTTACTATCCAGGCTAAATGCTTTTGTAACAATTTTATGGCTTACAGACTCTCGCTGTGTTATATATATATTTTTAATATCTATGTTTGACTTCTTATCGAAGTGCTAGTATTAACAACGGTTTGACACGGTCACTTGTCTTTCTGTAAAAGTATTTTGCCATTGCCAAGAAAAAAGAAAAGGGTGCTTAGGTATGAGAAAGGCCATAAGTATCTATAAGTTCCTTGAGGCATCAGGCACCTAGGCTGGTAGGGTAGTTCACAATAGATGACTTTAAAGACCCATTCATGTACTCCAGTCTTGAACTGGGTTCCCTTGATGTTTGAAAGCCATTCCTGGCAGTGTAGCTTATTTACTATATAACCACCTTAAGGTAGAGTATAGCTAGAGTGGGACAAGGTGGCTACACACATTTAGGGCCAGATGTTCGACCATTTTTGCATGCGCAAACTGGTTTGCGAACCCGTTTGCGCATGCAAAAACAGCGTGGGCAATGTATAGACCAGAGGTCTTCAATCTGTGGGGCGCGACCCCCAGGGGGGTCGTGGAGTCCTGGGAAGGGGGTCGCAGATTCTGTTGGAGCATGCAGCAGTTCCTGGCGTCAGGCTGATTGAGGCCGGGTGATCACGGTGGAGGCCTAATTCACGCCTCATTAACAAGTAAAGGTCTTCTGAAGACCTGTGAAGTACTCGGGTGTGCCTTTCTGTGTGTCCCGAAGCTGTTTCAGCCGGGCTCACTTACACGTGCTGGGGAGTGGGGGGGGGGGGGTGTCTGGGGGAGGAGGCTGTAGCACTTTGAGTTCAATCAATGGACTTAGCTGTGGGGTTTATTTTTATTTTTAACGTTTTATATAGCGCTAGCTTAACCCGTAGGTATCAGAGCGCTTTACAAACACACATAGCAAACAGCAGAAGGACATTACAGTCATTGGTTCAAGTCCCACATACCTGGCGCCTGTGCAGGAGAAATGTGCCTGAAACTGTTCTTCACCGTGAGGTGTTTATACAGCCTGTCTGCCCCCCCCTCCCCCTCCCCAAGCAGGGAAGCACAGAGATGCCCTCCCATGAGAGAGGAAGAAGGAAGAAGACACAGAGAGATACTGACCCCACCCCCATGAGAGAGGCACAGAAAAGGTGGGTGGATGAAGGATGAATGTATGTGTGGATGGAAGGATGAAGGGTGGGTGGATGGATGGATGGATGGAAGGAAGGATGAAGGATGGATGGGTGGATGTAAGGATGAATAGATGGATGTGTGAAAAGGTGGGTGGATGAATGATGAGTGGATGGATGTAAAGATGAAAGGGTAGATGGATGGATGAAGGATGAATGGATGGATGTGTGAAAAGGTGGGTGGATGAATGATGAGTGGATGGATGTAAAGATGAAAGGGTGGATGGATGGATGAAGGATGGATGGATGTGTGAAAAGGTGGGTGGATGGATGAAAGGGTGGGTGGGTGAATGATGAGTGGATGGATGTAAAGATGAAAGGGTGGATGGATGGATGAAGGATGGATGGATGTGTGAAAAGGTGGGTGGATGGATGGATGAAAGGGTGGGTGGATGAATGATGAGTGGATGGATGTAAAGATGAAAGGGTGGGTGGATGGATGGATGAAGGATGGATGGATGTGTGAAAAGGTGGGTGGATGGATGGATGAAAGGGTGGATGGATGAAGGATGTATGTATGGATGGATGTGTGAAAAGGTGGGGGATGAATGATGGGTGGATGGGGTGGATGGATGGATGGATGGATGAAAGGGTAGGTGGATGGATGAAGGATGGATGGATGAAAGGGTGGATGGATGAAGGATGTATGTATGGATGGAAGGACAAAAAGGTAGATGGATGAAGGATGGATGTATGGGTGGATGGAAGGATGAAGGGTGGGTGGATGGATGGATGGATGGAAGGAAGGATGAAGGATGGATGGGTGGATGTAAGGATGAATAGATGGATGTGTGAAAAGGTGGGTGGATGAATGATGAGTGGATGGATGTAAAGATGAAAGGGTAGATGGATGGATGAAGGATGAATGGATGGATGTGTGAAAAGGTGGGTGGATGAATGATGAGTGGATGGATGTAAAGATGAAAGGGTGGATGGATGGATGAAGGATGGATGGATGTGTGAAAAGGTGGGTGGATGGATGGATGAAAGGGTGGGTGGATGAATGATGAGTGGATGGATGTAAAGATGAAAGGGTGGATGGATGGATGGATGAAGTATGGATGGATGTGTGAAAAGGTGGGTGGATGGATGGATGAAAGGGTGGATGGATGAAGGATGTATGTATGGATGGATGTGTGAAAAGGTGGGGGATGAATGATGGGTGGATGGATGGATGGATGGATGAAAGGGTAGGTGGATGGATGAAGGATGGATGGATGAAAGGGTGGATGGATGAAGGATGTATGTATGGATGGAAGGACAAAAAGGTAGATGGATGAAGGATGGATGTATGGGTGGATAAAAGGTTGCATGGATGAATGATGGATGCATGGATGGATGTGTGAAAAGGTGGGGGGATGAATGATGGGTGGATGTATGGATGAAAGGGTGGGTGGATGAAGGATGGATGTATGGATGAAAGGATGGATGTATGGATGGAATAATGAAAGGGTGGATGGATGAAGGATGGATAGGTGAAATGGTGGATGTATGGATGGAAGGATGAAAGGGTGGATGGATGAAGGATGGATGTATGGATGGATGGGTAAAAGGTTGCATGGATGAATGATGGATGGATGGATGTGTGAAAAGGTGGGTGGATGAATAGATGGGTGGATAGGTAAAGGATGGACGTATGGATGGAAGGATGAAAGGGTGGATGGATGTGTGAAAGTGTGGGTGGATGAATGATGGATGGATGGATGTGATGAGGTCTAACAGGCGCATTTATGGTTGTCGATAGTTGTTGATGATGAGGAGTACCAGTTTCTAGAATCTTTTGTCATAAGGGGGTCCTTACGCCTAAAAAGGTTTTACAAGGGGGTCTCGGCATCAAAAAGTTTGAAGACCTCTGGTATAGACCTTATTTTGCGAGAAATTACGACTTGCAAAATAGGGTTTTGCGACTCGCTATTAGGAAGGGGCTTTCCCTTCCTAATAGCGAGCGCAACCCTATGTAAGAATGTTTTGCGTCTGCAATTGCGAGAGCAAAACACTCGCAAATTACCACCCTCTTCAGGGTGGTAATAGGGTCGCAACATGGAAGGCATCCCCATGGGACCCCGTTTTCTTTTGCAAATGCAGGGGAAATATTTTTAGGTCTCGCCTAGCGATGCAGCGCGAACGCTGTTGCCAGCGAGATCTATTGTTATTGACTTGCCTCATGCGGTACAGACCGGGGCACGCGACGATTGGGGTGTGTGGACGTGCTTTCTTCTAAAGTGTGTACAGCTTGTTGGCGGGGCGGCGCGTTAATTAGGCTCAAGGTTACTTTCACTTTCTTTTTTTGAATGCGCACACGCGCTGCAAGCGCGGCAGGCTCAGTCGTGTTTCCTTCAGCCGGGGCCCTCAGTGGGTAAAGTCCACGCTATATAATAACGCATTAAATAAATAAATCTCTCAACCTATCCCGTGGAAGTTCGTGAAACCAGGAATGCTTTCGCGTACATTTCCTCAGCGGCCACGTTGTTGCCACTGTATATCCTGTGTGGTTAAATTAAACATCTTTGCTCTTATGCTGTATGCTGTTACGCTCTACTCTCATTACAACTTTTCCTAACCTATAATTGTAACGTTTACGTTCTACTTGCGCCATAACTCCTCGCAGATTACGGCCTCATGCTATTCTGCTCTGTCTAGTTTTCGCGCCAAAAGCTTGTGCTTCATTGCTCTGCTCCCACCTTCACTTATATTATATTATTGCCTCAGTACCCTATATTGTGCTTTACCATCACTCCTATCACATTATAATCTTGTATCCCTCCGCTATACCTTACTAGTCTTTACATCAAACTACAAGTATGTACCCCTTTGCTATACTCCTGCTACACCTGCCATCAAACTGCAAAGCCAAGCGTTGCAGCTCTATCCTTACTAAGCTTTTAAGCAAAGTATAAGATCGAACTTACCATCTCTACAATTGTTGCCGTTTTTATACAGTTTGTGCTCCATGCACCATATTCTACTTACATTGATAATCTTATCAATTTGCAATAATTTAGTGCTGTTATACATGTGTGTGCAAGCTATTGTGCATTGTCCCTAAGAGCACCGCTGCCTTAACACCGTGTATATTGTGTTGCATTTAAAAACATTTTTTATCGCTACTAGTTGCTCAACAAGCTTCCATAGCTATAGTGTGCATATAGAAATCCATTCTGCTATACTCCTAATACGTTTTGCCTATAATGCAAAGTAATGCAAACGTGTTTTCGTACAAATACGCAAAACTATACTAAACAATATGCTATTTTACTTTCTATTAAGCGTCTTTTCGGCAAAGTTTTTAGCAAGTCATGTTTATATTTTATAATGTATAACATTTTTAAATTGTAGGCAAGAAAGCTTTGTGTTCTACATTCCGACATAAACTCCTTAAGTGCGGCAAACGTTCAGCGGACCTTGGGTGCACTACCTCGCTAGTGCTGCGCACGTCCGCTGAACGTTCCGATCCCGCCCGCGCAATAGATCGTCCGCACTGGGGCGGAATTTGCGGCGCGCTAAAGGGGTTAAGGGGACTGATTCTCGCTATTTACGATCACCACATGCTGTTTAGTAGCACCTACTTATCTTCACACCATCGCCATGCATTTCCTTTACCATGTGTTTGTCCATTTTATGGCTGTGCCCGATGGCTATCGTGCTAAAGGTGCTGTATTTAAACAACATGCATCGGGCATTAGCAAAAACAACGGACCTGCGCCATACACGACAAACTTGTGGCATACAAACGACAGACTACGTATTCACACTGCTATTCCTCTTTCTGCGGTAAGTTTCAGCAAAGTTTTGTTTTTTTGTGTTTGTTGCATTGATAATTCCCATTAAACTACGACTATGTGCCTCTCTTCTGCCCTTGTGTGCACTCTTATAAACATCTCATCAAACTACATGTCGGAAACTGTTTCTAACAGCAGAGCACACACCTCAGAGTCTCGTGCTTCGTTCGCCATTAAAGCTACAATTCGAAACGGGGTGGAAATGAATACTCGCATCGTAGGACTTCAGTTTCATCCTGCAGCGAAGCGGGAAGAGGCAGAGGGAGGGAGTGAGTGCATGTGACGTCAGCTCCACGCCCCTGCTGCCACACTGCAGAATGCACGCCCTATCGAGGCTCCTTGGAAGCCCTTGGTGGCACAGTTAACTCTCGCGCAGCTACTCCCGGGCGGTGCTGCTTACAGGATGCATCGAACCCTGTGCACGGTCTGCAAAAACCTGTAAATCAGGGAGCCAAACGGCAATTGAAGCCACTCTTACTGCTTGTTGAAAACGAGGTAAAAAGACGATAAGACCAGTTTCCTATTGGATGGGAGCATTTCCGGGGCGGGAGCATGGGGGGTAGCTAGTGTGCGGGTCGCGTCTCCCCCGGCCTCAGTTTCTGAGTCTATTATTGCTGTGACATGCCGGTAATTGCGATTATTCTTCTATGGGTCCATCCTTAAACCCTCTTTCCTTTGGGGGTTCATTTACCTGTGTTCTGCTCTGTGTTCCCTTGTTTGCTGCCTCAACTGCTCCGTTCTGGTGCCAGCAGAGCAGCTCCAGTGATCCGGGACTCCGAGCGGGGAGGATCGCCTGCCTGCTGCTTTCCTCTGTTTTGTTTTCCGTCAATGAGAGGTGGTGGACGCACTTTAATTCCTCCCCGTCTCGTGCGCACGCACGCACACCCTTGCAGTACAAGCTGTCAGTGTAAACCCTGGGCAGCACGAGTCTTTCTTTCACTACAAGCAGCCACAGACAGCAGACTGCACCAAGGCATTGGTGTGAGACATTTAATCTGTTTCAGTGGCACCATTTTTGTGTTTCTTGTTTGTGTGTGTCTGTGACTGTCTGATTCCTAAAGACAAACAAAGTGTATGTGTCTTTACTCTGGGGGCTCGGGCACACCTGTTAACTCATCCTCTGTTCAGTAACTTACACCTTTGCAAACCACCATCACCCTCCAAAAATGTTGCTTTCTTCACTCAATTTAATAAGATCACCCTCTTAAAGATATGGCACCCCCTCATTCAGGATGCAACATAGTATGCATGTCCATCGGGTTACCAGCACAACAGATTACCACAGGCGTGGGTTGCTATCTGAGCTGGGCTGCCTTTGGCGATGCCTCAGGCAATCTTTAGTCAATCGACTCTGTCATGATGTAAGCTATGTCGCAGATTCTCTGGCAGAAGAGTGACCACACTGAATAACTGCTGTCCCAAACAGCATACGTTCAAGCCCCTAACTCAAAAGTGGGAATAAAGTTAGGTATTTAAGAGCGTGATCTCATTAAGGCAAATGGATAATGAGCAGTATTTTGGAAGGTGATATAGATTTGAAAAGCAGGTGACTCTTTTCAAAAGCATGGAGGCATTTTGTTTGTCAGGCAAGTAAATGTAAGTAAAACAAACATTTGCAATGCAATAGGTCTCGCAGTAACTAGAGTTTAAGCTATTGGCATTGTAAATTACAATGCCTTTTATTTATGTTTTTAAAAGGCATTGTTATTTCCAATGGCGGCCTTTTTTTCTACAATACAGACGTTTATTCATTACATTCTTAAAACCCAGTTACTAAAGCAACGTGCCGTTTTCTGTAACAGCTGTCACTTTTAGCGCTGCGACATCTAAAATGTTGGAACATAGTGCTACATAAAACTATTATAAATAATGCACCACGGATGCTTTTAAAAACAAATAGATAAAAAACAATGCCATTTACTATACCAACAACTTCAAACTTTGCTAATGCGAGACCTATTTCATTGCAAATGCTTGTGTAAGGGTAGGCAGTGGTTCCAGGGACCACTACCTGCCCTTAAAAAATGAAACAAAAACTTGTCATTTTTTTTTGTTTAATGTATTCCCGTTTTCCTTTGAGGAAATCGGGCTTCATTTAAAAAAAAAAACAGCTTTATTTAAAAGCAGTCCCAGACATGGTCTGCTGAGCCCAGCAGGCCACCATATCTGGGAGGGCCTGCCATTCCCAATGGGGTCTCAAATTCGAAAGGCTCATTAATATTCATGAGCTTCTCTATTTGCGACCCCCATTTGGAATCGCTAACAATGTGAAAAACACTGTTGTACATTGGAAATAGCGCCTCGCAAAGTGTGTCGCAAAAAACTTGCAATTTGCGAGGCGCTATTTCCATGGTCATACATCTGGCCCTTCTTCTTCTCAACATATAGAGACTGGAGTGAATAAGTTTAACTGCCCAATGTGTGGTATATTTTAATGTTGTATGTGTATGCCTTCAAATCTACGCATGAAGTGCAAATTCCCAGATCTCTGTACGAATTCCAAAGGGAGTACTCTAGTCTGCGAGACAAAGTGGGAGAGTAGGGCCACCGTAACCTTCAGTAACAGTAGTTCAAAACAATCTGATTTCGAGATCCGTGGCACTGGAATATTTTACCCCTGAAAGGGCTCCTTCATTCCAGAACTGGCTGAAATCATCTAATGTAGGGAATAGAGAAGATGATTGTTGTTGTGACTCTGTGTCGTGGGCCCTACAAAGGAAACGGTAAGCAAGGCTTGGCCATTGTTTCAGTGATTACCTTTAATTACTTTGCATTGTGATTGAGTGATACCAGTCTGGACATCAAATTTAACACGTCGGGAAAAGTTGAATTCAGCCTTTTGGATGCTCCTGCATACTGAACAACTTGCTGAGACTTTGGCTTGATTGGCTAAAGCTGCCAAAACGTGAGCAAATGGATAACTTGGAAAACATTTAGACCACTTTGGTTAGTAAATATCACAATTTGGTGGTTCTGAAATTCTGATCATTAAAAGGACTTCGATGTAGTTGGGGCTTTTTCATTTCTTCAGATCCTAACCAGAAAGACACCCACATTACCTTTTTAAGCCTTCATGGGATAGTCATGAGACCCTAGCCTCCCTGAGAAATGGACATCATTAAATACGAAGTCTGATGGCAGGATTGTTCACTAGCACAAATTTCCAAGACCTACTTGTTGGTGCTGTTTCATGAATTGATTTGACTTTTGCTTTAGTCATGTAGGTAGACACAGTCATAGTTAAACATTTGTTTGTCTTTCTCATTGTTTCGCATGAGATAACAACATTAGATTACATAATCTTTGGTTAATAGTTCCTTAAGTTGACTTGGTTAGCTTATTCCCTGTTTCTGTTAACCAATTTCTTTATCCATTTTGCGGTAGTCAGCTTATGCATTTTTCCTTTTGAAACTTGGTTTATATCAGGCATCCTTAATGTCATCTGCTATGTTTTTTGAGTTGTTGAATCATTGTCCACCCACAACTCCTTACTTAGAGCAAATTTCGATCTACGGGCAAGAAAAGAATGCTTTGCAAAAGTTGTTTTGCCTTCAACTAGACTTGAGCTTTGGCACGGGCTAGTGGGTCAACTAATTGAGGTGGGGCTAACATTTCAACCAATGGGACGGAGCTACCCTTGGAGCCAATGCAAGAAAATAAGTAATTTGACAATTAAAAAGCAGGTTCTACACATTACTGTACAAAATTCAATAATCAGTTTTCCCAAACACTTATACCAACTCTCCAAAAATTCCTTCTGTGAAATGACAATGAGCTCAGTAAATATTTTTAATTCCTTCTCCAGAATGACGCTCCTGTGTGACTGTTGACCAAAGGTACTTTTTCATTCTGCTCATCAGTAAGTTGCAACATATGCTTGTTTGAGGCTGCATATGTGTACATGTCTTAGAATATTGAACGAAGTGGGCAAAATAACCTGATTTTGGGATGTGCGACTGGCAAGTCTAGAGTTTGTTCCCTAAAGTTTCTTGCATTCATCCTGAGATTGAATAAATGAGTACCAATAAGTTGGAAGCAATGTCGCCTGCCTCGTATTGAGCTGGTCTCAAATAAGATGACCGAACCATGTACAATACAGTAAGCCACCTGACCAACTGACCAAAAAGGTACTTGCCTTGAAATACCTTTGCAGTGAATGATGATCTAGCATGCAAAGGAAACAAATGTTCCTTCACGATCCAGAACACATAGAATGTGATGCACGGTGTCCTGTAAAGAGGTCACTTCAACAGAAAGAAATAGTGCTTCTTAATAGCATATGTGATCATAACAACACCCAGGCTTTCACTTCTGTTTTGAAGCACACAGTATATCAAGCACCAGATCCACTAAAATATAAATGCTGTTTTAAATCCTGCATTGGCAATGTGCATTATAAAATGCAAACTTTCTTACAAATTTCTCCAAATTTAATCTGACAAGATTGATTATATTCTGTATAATGGCTGTACCTTAATGCCTTTACTAATTCTAGAAATTAGCTTGGGTAGAGAAAGGGGTTACCCCGAAAGGGGCACATCAGAGGCTCCACGCTGAAAACCTGATAATCAGTTTGTCAGAGTAACACTGGAACAAGTTGTGCACCAACTAGTCTTTTCAGTGTACAGTGCTTTTGCATTGGTTACCTATTATACACAATGTCTGAGTTTTTGCTTTCGACACTCCAGGCTTAGCTTGACCATAGAATAAGGTTTCACAGGCATTTTTCTGCCAAACTTCACTATTCTGAAGCAGCAGGACAAAGTGGTGTAATGCCTTCATAAGGGAAGTGCAGGTGTACTGCCTTTGCACAGACGCCATCCTGGAGGGAAACGGCACCAAGCATACGCTGATGCAAATTCTACATTTGTCTTGCAGTGCACTCAGAGAAACTGATCATAGAGGCTTTTGTTTTAGGCTGCAGAAGTATGCCTCTGGGTAGCTAACTTATAAGTTCAGCCTTCACGGAGCTGAGCTATCTCGGTCTACCCATTGGGTAAAGCTTGAGCTATCTCTCAGGTGACAATCAATGCTCCATTACCAAATGAAAAGAGCCACAGTCCATCCTATCTACTCAATTTGTTCTTGAATTCCCCCCTGCCCTGTATTTTGTGTCTGGGTGCACCCATTAAATATCTGAAAATCTATATAACCAGATTGTAAGTTGAGTGAAATGTCACTTATAAAGTTCAATAAATTTGGTTCTGATCTGAAAACATCAGAAAAAAGCTAAAAATAATAAATAAGGTAGAAATTGGATATATTTTTCAGCTGTCCTTATGTTGTGCAGGGCACGACGGAGTGTATTCCAAATATCTCAAACAACAATAGAGAAACAAAATCCCTGCCTACACCCCCCCCTCTAACGGAGTCGTTCTAAATCGGGAGAATGATAGAAGGGAAGAGCCTAAAGGAAAGGATGGCTTAGAATTGGAAGCAAACACATAAGTGGCACGCGGTCTGTTTCATATGAAGCTTTCTTTGCAAAGCAGAATGCATTATAAATGGTTAGTCAGCAAATTTAAAAGCTGCTTATGAGTCAGTTTATATATTTAATGAATAAGGCAATTTGAGGCTTCATGGTGACCAAGATATATTCCTTTTGAGAAGTAAGGCAAGGGTGTTATGAACTGAAGCTTTTCGTTTTGTCCTTGTTATGGACACCTAAAAAAGGTTTGTACTAGGTACAGTCTGATTGTAGATTATTATAAATATACATTTTTAACAGACTTGTTTTATCTTCAAACAGTAAATGGGGCAGATCAACCAAAACATCGTCATGTGCAACGTTTAGAAATGCGATTTACTTTATCTCCACTAGAAAGTAGCCTAAAAGTTATGCAGTTTAATGTTGGTGATGCTTTACATCAAGGTGGCACCCTATGGATGGTACATCGCTCGTTTTTGATGCAACTAACTATGGGAGCTTGTGGCAAAAAATTAAGCGATCTCAAGGCAGACGTTAAAATGGAGATAACATTTTTTTTTTCTCCAAACTTTACACACATTGGCCGTGTGCTGCCCTGTACAGCACACATATTAGAAGTTTTAAAGCGCTCCTCTACATAGTATTTCGTATTGAAAGGGTAACCTAAGCTAGATAGCAAGCACCACGTTTGCACTATGGTGCAAAGATGTGTTTGTGGGGTGTTATGTAGTCAGTAAGTCGGAAAGGAAACTTTTTCACAGCAACCCCTCTGATTTGGTGACCAAAACATGAAAAGGCTGGGGGAGTTGGTCCCCTCCCTGAAAAGGTTTTTGAAAAAAAATATGAGTGCATCGCAGAGATAACCCAACCCTCTAGCCATAATTCCTCTGGGACCTCCCCCAGCCCAAAATAAAAACAAGCATTTACAATGCAATAGGTCTCACCTTTACGAGAGTTTTAGTTATTGGAATTATAAATGACAACGCTTTTTATTTATGTGTTGTTTTTAAAACAGAAAAGGCATTATTTACACTGCCAATAGCTACAAGTCTCGCAAATGCCAGGCCCATTTTATTGCAAATGTGTGCTATAAAGAACAAGCATTGGCATAGCCAATAGGTCTCGCTTTTGGGATCTTATACGTGTGTAGCCATGCAACACTTGAGGATATTACCTGACTGAACTGACTCCCTTGCCCGAGGCTGACCTCGCTGAGCCAGTTCCTTGTTAAGCAGCTGGTCAGAAAAAGATCAAAGGGTAGGACATGCTGAAGTTCATGGTACACTGCTCCCACCTTTCTATCTCACTTCCAATCTGTTTCTGTTCCTTCCTTTACGACCTAATCACTGATTTGGGTTGAGGGTTTTATGATGGGTTTGTCCGGCCTGAGCAAACAAGAATATTGGAATGTGCTTGGTCATTTCTGGTGGGCTGGACAACGGAAAGTGGGATTGTCGTCATACGCTACTTTCAAAATGTCACATTTCTTTTGGTCAGTTTGTATGAACCCAATGCTAATTTGGAATGTTGCCTAAGGCTTGATTTTTTGGCATAAAAGACCATGCTCCGCTCATTGAATTTGTGCAGTCTCTAGCGAACCACCCGTGTGTGCTTCGTAGACCTCTGTTCCTGGTTGCAGCCAATAAACTTTGGCCTTTGACATCATCAAGAAGTGTCCTGTGTCTCTGTTTACCAAGACAGAGGAACTCGAAGGCATTGGGCGGTTTCCCTGACACTGCTGGGTTCTAAAACCCGGTCCTTCAGTTGGCGCCCAACGTGGGGCGAATTCAGCGGTACCGGTCCAAGCCCGAAGATCGTGGAGACCTTCGTGTGAAAATTCTGGAGGAAGGCCAACCACTTCATCGACCCCCTGTATGTCGTCGTGGTCCGAAAGTCTTTGCTGCGAGGTTCCCCGCCTTCCGACGGCTACGAAGGACTGCTGCCCTGACTGTCGCCCTGTCTTGGAGCCTTAGACATTTGTAGAGCGAGACGATTGACGGGTCTTCTGGTGACGCCATCGACATTTCAGTTAAGTATTAGTGGAGCGTCTCCTAGTCCTTAGTTTGTTTTGGTATCCCTTTAGTGGATCGCTTTGATTTGGTACCTGCAGGCCCCAAAGCCAAGGGACTTGTGTATTTGCGAGATTATCGTTTTGAGATTTCCCTTGTAGTTTGAAGCTAGACTAGTGAGCAAGATGCCTGGTCTTAGCAGATTTGGAAAGATATTTGGTTGTGGTTGTTCTAAGGATTCCCGGTTAGAGGATTCGTGTCCGGTTCCTCCAATTGGAACTCCTACATATGAATTGTACGTGAAGTATGGTGTGGGCCCTATTAGCTATAATACGATCTGGGTAAAGTATACGAGAAAAGACGGTGTCCTACAGTGGCCCCGTTACAGTAGTTTTGAAGCTGAGATTTTATATAATCTCGAAGTGAAGTTATTCAAGAAGAAAGCCCGGCTGGCAATGTTTGACTCTTTCCGCATATGGCGCAAAGAAGCCAAACAGAAAGAAATTTAAATTAGCGAAGAAGAATAAACGAGAACGAGGTATGTCCATGGTACAAGCTGCTATTGCCTATAGGGATAATGAGGAAGAGCAAGAGAGCGAGCAGATGCTTAGGGTGAAGAAGTTCGCGGTAGATAGATGCTACCCAGTTTTGCCGCCTAAAGAGCAGGAAGAACAGAAAGATCTTGCGAAAGATCCTTTAATGTCGCATCTATTGAGTTTGCCACCCCCTTATGCACAGAATGCTACGGCACCACCGCCACCAGTTGTAGTTGTGCAACATCCAGTTGTTGTGCCACCTGCAATTCTTCCACAGCCAGCTCCTCTTCCGTTGGTTACTGTTCCTTTGGCACAGCCTCCTTAGGCGTCGCCAACTTTGCCTACCCCTTTGTCTGCTACTCCTACGCACGCCTGTTTATAATACTCCTTCTGTTCAGATTTTGGATTCTTCTACTATTGTTCCGTCTTCCCTTATTCTTCCATCTTCTCCTTCTACTAGACAGCGAATTACTGCTGCTGTTTCTTGTTTCTTTTCTCCTTTGTTGGGACAATTGGGTATGTCTCCTGTGAATGAGCAAAGACAATCACGTAGTCAATTGCCCGATACAGATGAACGTACAGTTTTGGATCATATGGCACGTAGATGGGTTACGTATACCTCCCAGTATGATCTTGAGGGTATTATGGATGTTTTCCGGCAATGGAAAGCACTAAAGCAACGGTACGTCTTTGAAATGATGTGTGTGTTCCTCCATGAACAATGGATTGACGAAGTAGGTAAAGCTCCTGAAGAATTGTATCGTGTACGTTCTGAGTTTGCGAAGGGGACGATTGTGAGTCTTCTCGACATTGAGAGTGCAGTTGCGACGTTGTTGTCGTTCCGTAATAACACCCCTTCTGAGCGATTGTTTGAGCCTGATTCGTCAGTTAGGAGAAAAGCGCGTCCGTATCCGATGCGTGAGGTTCCTCCGGTGTGGAAGGAAGCAGTTCAGGCTGATGCTGGGTTGGGTATTGTAATTAACAAAGAAGGTGCCAGTACTGAGTCTAATTCGACAAAACAAATCTATTAAATTCAAAACTAACAAACAGTCAATTGTTAGTCGAATGTTGAAATTAATCCATCGTTATTTATTTCTTTTTTACAGGAAAATATTTTGAAACAACAACCATAGTGAAAAACTTTTTTTATATATATATGTGTGTGGAGAACAATCAAAAATAGACAGAAAAAGAAAGATTTGGGGGTAAGACAAACACTTCATATAATAGACGATTGAAACAAATAAGTAACCTCACTCATAAACCATCCGTTATCCATCACACTTACACTCCTTCCAACTCACACAGAACCAAACATATAACACAAAAGACAGAAAGGGAAGCAAAAGAGGTCAATGACTTAATCCATCAAAATGCACAACAGCATAGAAGAAAGGCTGTTTTTTTCAATACTTAATATAAACAGTTTTTTTAAAAAAGATTGCAGATATATACAATTCTTTTGACCACAAGCCAGACAAGGTCGACGCGTTTCGACTCGGACCCTTTGTCCGATTCTCATCAGGCCCTAGCGGTATACAACGTTTAGCACGCATTTTTTACCACGCACTACCATTACAACGCAGGCATTACCACGCATACCATTACAACGCATTGCGCTGGGGGGCGCTCTAGGATAGGGAATAAGTTTAATTTTATATCCAACACCTTCCCTAGTGTCCACGGGGACTGGAGTTGGAATATAAAATTATACTTACCACTATCCAGCACCTCAAAGCGCTATGCGTTGTAACGGTATTCGTTGTAAATACCGCGTTGGAAAGGTATGCGTGGTAATAGTATGCGTGCTAACGTCATACATCCGGCCCTAGCAGCTCTATTGAATATAAGTATAGGGCTGAACACAACCTCCGCCTGGCTACCACAGGTAAACGTTTCTTCCACATGCATATTTCCTAAGCCTTGAACAAACCTTTTCTCAAACCAGTCCTTCATGAGTGGCTCGGACTTCCTTTTGTCTTTCAGCCATAATATTGATATTTCCACACCTTCGGCGAATTGCTGCTGTGCGTGAAATTAATCTTTTCCAGGAGACACGCTTTTCACTTAGACTGAGCACAGGTACTTTTGCTCATTTGTTTAAACACCCACAAGACGACCTGTTGACACTTCTGTTTACTAACTCTGTGTTAACCCTTGTTTTCAGACGTCTCTTGAGAGTACCTTTTAAAGCCTTGCTACACTCAGGTAGGAAGCGGTGCACTCTTTGTTTGGTCGCAGTTTTTCCTTCATCCAAATAGTCCCGTTTATACTAAAGGAAATGTTTTTCCTTTTTCAGATATTGTTTCTGGTCCTGATGAGAATCGGACAAAGGGTCCGATTCGAAACGCGTCGACCTTGTCTGGCTTGTGGTCAAAAGAATTGTATATATCTGCAATCTTTTTTTTAAAAACTGTTTTATATTAAGTATTGAAAAAAACAGCCTTTCTTCTATGCTATGCTGTTGTGCATTTTGATGGATTAAGCCATTGACCTCTTTTGCTTCCCTTTCTGTCTTTTGTGTTATATGTTTGGTTCTGTGTGAGTTGGAAGGAGTGTAAGTGTGATTGAATAACGGATGGTTTATAAGTGAGGTTACTTAGTTGTTTCAATCGTCTATTATATGAAGTTTGTCTTACCCCCAAATCTTTCTTTTTCTGTCTATTTTTGATTGTTCTCCACACATATATATATATATATATATATATATACAAAAAGTTTTTCACTGTGGTTGTGTTTCAAAATATTTTCCTGTAAAAAAGAAATAAATAACGATGGATTAATTTCAACATTCGACTAGCAATTGACTGTTTGTTAGTTTTGAATTTAATGAGGTATGTTTTGTCGAATTAGACTCAGTACTGGTACCTTCTTTGTTAATTTCAGTATCAGACTCTGCCTTACTGTTTGTGAGTCAAAGCCCTTGTTCGTTGTTTTGAGGGTTGGGTATTGTAGCTGCGCCTGCGCACTTTCAGCGAGTATGGGTACATGTTCCTTGGAAGCGTGTTGAAGTTTTGGCAACTAAGCAGACTTTACCTGATCCGCGCAAAAATCCGGTGGGATATTATAAAGAGCTCACTCAAACTTTGGGTTCGTGCATCATGAATTTAGCAGACATAGACATGTTGTTTGGCAACGTTGTTCCACAGCCTATCTGGAATGCGATTTGACATACGGATCATGATAATGAATTGGGTGATACATGGGTTAATATTGTTGCTGCGAATGATAGACAAGTTGGAGGTGCTAAGCCTGAAGATCTAATTGCTCAACTCCCTGGTAGGATTATTAACTATATGAAGACTTTGATGCCCGAAGTGCGTGTTAATTGGGACAAGTTGTCTGCATGTAAGCAGAAGAAAGACGAGACTGTGTCTGACTTTTTCACGCGGTTTGAAGTGAGTTTTGTAGATCCTAGTGGTCAGGATATGGCTACCGAAGGTGGCCAAAGATTGTTTGTTGATAAGTTCGTGCATAATTTGCTTCCCGAGTTGTGCACTAAGTTGAAGGATTCCGAGAGTGCTTGGGCCGTTTCCACTTCCGCGCAGATTTTAGCTACGGCCCAGTACTATGAAAATAGGCGCAAAGATGAGTTAGAGAAAGCGGATAAGAAGACTAAGGAATTGAAGACTAAAGTTCTTCTACAACAAGCTTATCCACCCCGTACTACTAGTCAGCGCGATTATCAGCAACCTCAGCAATATTCGAGAAACTCGCAAAGGAACGAGTCTTCTCAACAGCGTTTCCCGTATGGGCCTAATCGGTGTGTGTATTGCAAAGAAGAGGGCCATTACAAGAATAGTTGTCCGGTTTTGTTACAGCGTACGAATGGTGCTTCTGGTGTACGAGGTAGAGGTGCTCAACAGGCGCCTGGAGGTAGAGGTCGCGGACAGAACGTGCGTTCTTTGCCTCCACAGAACTCAATAGTTTTGATCAACAGCAAGGTTTGTCTGGTAGGACAGCACAGTACTATATGGATGATTACTATGTTGAAGGTGATGAAGCGAATGGTGACGATTGTTAGGACAGCCATGGACAAAAAGAGGGATTTGTTTCAGTTCCAGTAGATCAGAGTGGACCCTATGTTGAAGTGATTGCATCAGGTGTGTCAGAATCTTTTCTGCTAGATACTGGTGCTACAAAGAGTTCTATTATGCACTCTAAATTCCCTGGCGCACCTTTGTCTGGCTTTGATAATGTTTCTGTAGGTTTTTCTGGCGCCCCCGTTACAAATCCGATTTCTGCTCCATTGTCTCTTTCTGTTGGACCTCGTAAGTTCGAAGCACCCCTTCTTTTGACTACAGGTTGTAATGAGAATCTGTTGGGATTGGATTTATTGAAGAGATTGTATGCGACACTGTATTGTTCTCCGTCAGGAGTACATCTTACATTGGGTGAGAGAGGGATCTCTCCGATGTACATATCGAAAGATAGTCTTCCACCTGAATTGGTCTTCTTTACCAGATTCATTGTGGGCTACTGGTCCGAATGATGTGGGCCTACTGGAAATTCCCCCATATGTTTTGACACTGAAGGCGAATGCTTAGTTACAGCGCATTCCACAGTACCGTATCTCGAGTGATGGTGAGCGTGCAATTTTAGGGATTATTTATGATCTGATCGAAAAGGGTGACATTGAGGAAACAAAGGGTAATGTGTGCAATAGTCCCGTTTTGCCTGTTCTGAAGAGAACTGATTCTTCACAGCCTCCTGTATATAGGTTTTGTCATTGATCTTCGCGAAGTGAACAAGATTGTTGTTCCACAATTTCCTGTCGTGCCTGCTATCACCGCCTTGTTGACTCTGATTCCGGCTACAGCTACGTGGTTTTCGGTGATCGACTTGAAGAATGCTTTCTTCAGTATCCCGATTGCCATGGAAAGTAGGGACATCTTTGGATTCTCTTTAGAAGGACTAAGTTTCCGCTTTAAGCGCGCTCCTCAAGGCTATTGCGAGACTCCATCGATTTATAGTCGAGCTTTGAAGACACAACTTGATCTGTTGGTTTTACCTGATGGTGCAGCCCTTATTCAATATGTTGATGACTTGCTTGTTGCTGCTGATACTGAGGAGATTTGTAGGGAAGCCACTTTGTCGTTGTTACGCTACTTGTCCTATTTTCATCACAAAGTTTCTCTCTCCAAGTTGCAATATTGTCAACCAGAAGTAACCTACCTAGGTCACCTCTTATCGAAGGAGGGAAGGAAACTGAGAGAATTCAAGCTATTGCGAAAATGAGTGTGCCTACGACAGAGAGAAGTACGTTTGTTTTTGGGTATTACGTCGTACTGTAGACAGTGGATCCCCAATTTTTCTTTGTTAGTGAAGCCTTTGATAGCTCTTACTGTTAAGGATACTCCAAATCCTATTCCTTGGACTAATGAATGTCAGAAGAGCTTTTCCGAATTACGCAATGCGTTGTGTTCGGCTCCTGTGTTGGGTACTCCTGACTACAGTAAGCCTTTCACATTGTATGTCCACGAGAGAGAGGGATGTGCATTGTCAGTGTTGACTCAGCAGTTTGGCGATAAGCAGCGTCCATGTGCTTATTTTTCATCGACCTTAGATCCGGTAGCTAGAGCGTTGCCGAGTTGCTTGAGAGCTACGGCAGCAGCGGCTGTTTCAATTCGACAGTCTGCTGGTTTAGTTATGGACAACACGTTCGTGGTAATGGTTCCACATGCAGTGGATACCTTGTTGAACCGTACGAAGACACAGCATTTAACTAGTGCTCGGTTGTCGGGTTACGAGTTGACGTTGTTAGCGAGTCATGTGCACATTAAACGATGCAACACGTTGAATCCAGCCACGTTGTTGCCAATTTCAGTCGAGACAGAGAGTGAAGAACAACATGATTGTTTTCTGAGAACTGAAGAAGAAACGAAAGGGAGAGTAGATTTAAGAGATACTCCTCTTCCAGAGTGTAATGGTACTTTGTGGGTTGGTGGTTCGTGCTTTAAGGTGCTGAATGGTGATACGACTGCGGCATATGCTGTTACGACTTTGCATACGATTGTTGAAGCTGCACGTATTCCACATAATTCCGCACAAGCAGCGGAGTTGATTGCATTAACAAGAGCATGTGTATTGGCGAAAAGAAAACGAGTGAATGTGTATACTGACAGCCAGTATGCCTCTGGTGTGGCTCATAGCTTTGGGCGTTTGTGGCGTGAACGTGTGTTTTTGACTTCGCATAGAACGAAGATACAGCATGGGCAGTTGGTGAATTAACTTCTTGAATCTCTTACTTTGCCATTGCAAGTAGCGATTGTGAAACGTAGTGCCCATAAGAAAGTTACGGATGATGTTGGCCGCGGAAATGCATTTGCGGATGAAGTCGCGAAAGAAACTGCGAGGAATGTGATGAGTCGAATGTATGTTGCAGGTCTGGCGAGATGGGTTCCAGAGAAGAGTATGTATGAAGATACGATTGAGAGTGTGAAATCCATTCAAGCTGAAGCTACTGAGAAAGAGTTGAATGAATGGAGAGAAAGTAAGGGTAGGTTGGATTCGAATGGTTGTTGGACTGATTTGTCCGAACATCAGAGATGGTTGTTGCCTGATGCGTATGTGCTTCCAGTTGTTACAATGGCTCATGGCATGACACATATTAGCGTGAAAGGGATTTGTAAGTTGTTGGCTCCGGTTTGGCAGAATGCAGGAATGTGCAGAGAACTGTATGGTGTTTGATGTATAATCCTGGTAAGACAACTCCAACACCAGCTGGTCATTTTGCTCCTCCTACGTATCCGTTCGAGGCTTTTCAGCTAGATTTTATCCACATGGAGAGATGCAACAACTTGAAATATGTTTTAGTGGTTGTTTGCTCCTTTTCTAGATGGGTAGAAGCTTATCCCCTTAAGGACAATACTGCCTTGTCCACAGCGAAAGTCCTGATAAAAGAATTTTTCCCTAGATTTGGAATGCTGAGAATTATCTGGAGTGACAATGGGAGTGAATTTGTGGGTCAAGTCATGAAGAGAGTGTGTGAGGGACTAGGTATCCGGCAGAAGTTCCATGCTGCAAATCATCCCCAATTAGCTGGTTTAGTCGAGTGCTATAATGTCACTTTAAAGCTCAAGTTAGTTAAAATCCAAGCGAGCACTGGTTTACAATGGCCAGATGCTTTGCCTTTAGCGCTTTTGTCCACAAGAATGACTGTGCATTCGAGAATGGGTCTGAGTCCATATGAGGTGGTCTTTGGCCGCCCAGCGAATGTTTGGGGTGTACCAAGGCCAACCAGGTTTAGCGAAATTGAGTACCCTGTGTTGCTTGACTACTTGCGCGAACTGACGACTAAATTGCGTGTTTTACACCAACAGGTGCATGGTAGCCTACCACAAGCTTCTGAGGATCCAGGCCACGCTATTGAACCTGGAAGTTGGATGTTTGTCAAGAATTTTCAGCGGAGCAAGAACGATCAGCCCCGCTGGACGGGACCCTATCAAGTGCTACTGTCGACACGTTCTGCAGTTCGAGTGCAAGGCAAGAAGAACTGGATCCACGGCGTACATTGTAAGCGAGCACCATTGCCCTTACCGTACGATCAGTGGGTCCAGGAGGGACTTCCAGACTCTGAAACCGAAATTGTTCCACGATTTTTGCCATTCAGCGATGCTCGTCTGATTGGTACGAACTCGGAGAGACAAAGTGACGATCTTTAACAAGAAGCTGTGCCTCCTTTGAATCGATTGAACACTACAGAGCCTGAACTCTTGTTTAAAGATCAAGAATTGCCTGGAAAAAGCCGCTATAATTTGTGACCGAGAGTCATGGACAAATAAAAATAAAGTTTTTTATGATTTTTCTGTTTGCAGGTTAACTTTCCACCGAGGATCTACTCATTTTTGTTTTTCGAACCGCCATCCGGGTTCAGCTGTAGGGTTGCGGTTGCCGAAAGTCTGAGACACTAGGTCGAAGGTTCTGGTTGGCCTAAGGGAGTTGCCCTGGGTTGACAGAGGCATTCCTTAGCATAGAACACCCTACCATCGCGAGCACATATTTAGTTAGGATGTATTTCTTCGAGTTGGAGAGACCTGCAAGGACAATGGTTTTTAAAAAGAAGATATGTAGACTGATATCAAAGAAAAGTTTTTTAATACTGTGTTTATTTTTGCTATTGAGTTTAATGATATTCATAATTGGTTATGTGACATTTTCTTTTAAAGTGACGTTTGTTCCCACTGTGCAACCTACACCTCCACCTACTACTTCTTCTCATTCTTTTCATCCTTTGCCTGAACATGAGGTAGTTAGACGACTGGAATTTTCTAATAATTCCTTTATTCAACTTTTGCACCAATACCAGTTAGTGATGAACCGACAAACTGTTGGATCTGTGGTCTAATGCCCCATACGACTGATAAGGGTATTCCGTACTTAGTTTTGCCTTTTAGTTTAAATGGTTCGATTTGGGCTTACAGAACGATGTTTATTTATGCCCATAGTGTCTATCCCTAACGTTCACCGAAGGACAATCCGAAGAATAGTGCTGTTGCTAGAGGCATAGTCGACATGGTTAAAGAGACTAATGCCGTTGAAACTATTTCGATAGATGAGAAGCAACCATATAGTGGTTGGGATATTACTGGGTATGGAGTTAGTCTGAGTGTTGACCAGCGAGCGAAAAGTTCTCCACCGATTTGGATAGTGCCCCATCAGGGTCGCTATTGTCTGCAGGATATTGGCAAGAATCCGAGAGCTCAGCTAGGGAAGAGCGTTTGTACTGATATTTACGTCCCAGTCTTCCCCAGCATTTTTAGCTGCTAAGGGTACCTACTTTGTTTGCTATGACAAAGCGTATACATGGTTGCCCCCTGATTTTTCGGGCACATGTTTTGTTTCTTTCCTGTTGCCTCCCACTTTTACAGCTGCAGCAGATTACCATAAGACGAGAGTTGCTAGAGGTGTCTTGAGCCAAGAAGACACTGCAGGGCAAGAGTTGGGAGATTTCTTTAAGGGTTTTCTGCCGTTCTGGGGACCGATGGCTAACAGCAGGAATATTCGCCAGTTGACGAGAGTGGTTGAGTCCACCATAGTTGAAACTGCCGGTGCCCTTAGTAACTTGACTGCTGAGCTCCAGTCGGATAGACTTATGACACTTCAAAATAGAGTTGCCCTTGATGTCATACTAGCAGATAGAGGTGGAGTATGTAAACTGATTCAATCGAGCTGCTGCGTTTTCATTCCAGACAATGCTCCGTCAGTCTTCCAGTCCATTTCCAAGCTACATAAGATCTCCGATTCTTTCCATTTGGACAAAGGAGTTTGGTCGTTGATGGGATGGTTATGGGGATTGATATCCACTTGGGGTTGTAAGATTTTGATGGTCATTGGGATGGTCTTAGCTATCCTTTTCCTGTTCTGTCTTTGTGTACAGTGTGCTCCTGCTATTTGTGGCCTTTATGCTACTTCGTGTGCAAGGAGACCTGTCCAGAGAGAGGTACTAAGTAATAGGATGATGCTACAGCAACATATCGATGATCTGATGAATATAGATCCAGATTCAGATTGACCTGGGTTTGGGTCTGTTGCTTATGTAAGCGCAAAAGGAGGGTCTGTAGTTCCGTAGTTTGTGGGTGAGGTTCGGTGGTTCCGAACCCGTTCAATAAAGATCGTCGGAAATAGACGATTTTGGTGTCAGCAGACCGCAAATCACGAGTGTAGTGTGTACAAGTGTTTTCGCATAAACCGATCAATGAGAACACTACGTATTCGAGGATTTCGTTTGAACCTTCGGTTTCCATTTTGTGTACGGCAGCCATTTTGTGGTTGCCCTCACATAGGCCGATGACTACGGCCGAACGAGTCTTTGGGACACGTACACCTTAGCTGACTTCTGAGTGACCTGGCCGAACTGACTCCCTTGCCCGAGGCTGACCTCGCTGAGTCAGTTCCTTGTTAAGCAGCTGGTCAGATAAAGATCAAAGGGTAGGAAATGCTGAAGTTTATGGTACACTGCTCCCACCTTTCTATCTCACTTCCAATCTGTTTCTGCTCCTTCCTTTACGACATAATCACTGATTTGGGTTGAGGGTTTTATGATGGGTTTGTCCGGCCTGAGCGAACAAGAATATTGGAATGTGCTTGGTCATTTCTGGTGGGCTGGACAACGGAAAGTGTGATTGTCGTCATACACTACTTTCAAAATGTCACATTTCTTTTGGTCAGTTTGTATGAACCCAATGCTAATTTGGAATGTTGCCTAAGGCTTGATTTTTTTGGCATAAAAGACCATGCTCCGCTCATTGAATTTGTGCAGTCTCTAGCGAACCACCCGTGTGTGCTTCGTAGTCCTCTGTTCCTGGTTGCAGCCTATAAACTTTTGGTCTTTGACGTCGTCAAGAAGTGTCCCGTGTCTCTGTTTGCCAAGACAGGGGAACTCTAAGGCA
This sequence comes from Lissotriton vulgaris, assembly GCF_964263255.1. NCBI lineage: Eukaryota > Metazoa > Chordata > Amphibia > Caudata > Salamandridae > Lissotriton > Lissotriton vulgaris. Next base: position 997,474,787 of record NC_141695.1, on the reverse strand, counting down.
TCAGGCGGTTTCCCCGACGCCACTGGGTTCTAAAACCCGGTCCTTCAATATTGTGCTGGATAACTAAACACTTATAATGTCCCAAAGGCGAGACCTATCGGCTATGCATTGGGGGGCCTTATAAGTGTTTTAGGTAGAGCTATTGACTTTGCAATGTTTCTACACTGTGCAGTAGAGAAATGTGGCTGCTGTGCAGCATGGTGAGAAGTTGTAATTGAAAAGTGTAAGAAGCACTGATTGGTTCTGTGGTGTCGTTGAGTGATGCTGTGCTGGCCCTGAGTGATGCTGTGCTGGCCCTGACTGATGCTGTGCTGGCCCTGAGTGATGCTGTTCTGGCCCTGAGTGATGCTGTGCTGGCTCTGAGTGATGCTGTGCTGGCCCTGAGTGATGCTGTGCTGGCCCTGAGTGATGCTGTGCTGGCCCTGAGTAATGCTGTGCTGGCCCTGAGTGATGCTGTGCTGGTCCTGAGTGATGCTGTGCTGGTCCTGAGTGATGCTGTGGTGGTCTTGAGTGATGCGGTGCTGGCCCTGAGTGATGCTGTGGTGGTCTTGAGTGATGCTGTGCTGGCCCTGAGTGATGCTGTGCTGGCCCTGAGTGATGCTGTGCTGGCCCTGAGTGATGCTATGCTGGCCCTGAGTGATGCTGTGGTGGTCCTGAGTGATGCTGTGGTGGTCCTGAGTGATGCTGTGGTGGTCTTGAGTGATGCTGTGGTGGTCCTGGCTGATGCTGTGGCGATGCTGATTGATGCTGTAGCGCTGCAGAGTGATGCTGTGGTAGCATATAGTGATGCAGTGGCCGTACTGAGTGATGCTGGGGTGGCGCGAGTGATGCTGGGGTGGCGCGAGTGATGCTGGGGTGGCGCGAGTGATGCTGGGGTGGCGCGAGTGATGCTGGGGTGGCGCTGAGTGATGCTGGGGTGGCGCTGAGTGATGCTGGGGTGGCGCTGAGTGATGCTGGGGTGGCGCTGAGTGATGCTGGGGTGGCGCTGAGTGATGCTGGGGTGGTGCTGAGTGATGCTGGGGTGGTGCTGAGTGATGCTGGGGTGGCGTTGAGTGATGCTAGGGTGGGGCTGAGTGATGGTATTGTTGCCCTGAGTGATGGTATTGTTGCCCTGAGTGATGGTATTGTGGCCCTGAGTGATGGTATTGTGGCCCTGAGTGATGCTATTGTGGCCCTGAGTGATGCTATTGTGGCCCTGAGTGATGCTACTGTGGCCCTGAGTGATGCTACTGTGGCCCTGAGTGATGCTACTGTGGCCCTGAGTGATGCTACTGTGGCCCTGAGTGATGCTACTGTGGCCCTGAGTGATGCTACTGTGGCCCTGAGTGATGCTACTGTGGCCCTGAGTGATGCTACTGTGGCCCTGAGTGATGCTACTGTGGCCCTGAGTGATGCTACTGTGCCCCTGAGTGATGCTACTGTGGCCCTGAGTGATGCTACTGTGGCCCTGAGTGATGCTACTGTGGCCGTTAGTGATGCTGTGGTGGTATTGGACGCTGTGGTGGTGCTGACTGAGGCTTCCATGGAGCTGGCTGGCTAGTGCTCGATCTAGCATGCCAATATGTGGGTTCTTAAAACAGAGAAACGTTTCTTTTAGAAATTGTATTCAAACTTTAAATATTTCAAAGTGGGCCTCCGGGCATTTTGTTCTTAAAAAGACAGATTACTATCATAGGGCGCAAAAAGTAGACTTGTTTCATTAAAACCGGACAATCACCATAGTTTGCTTCCCTGTCTTCTTTTACTGGCCTTTCAATTTTTGAGGTTAACAGGCTTCTCTTGCAGAAAAGGGCTACGTTGTGGCATGTGATGCAAACTTCTGATTGAGGGATAATAGTAAATGGCAGACACTAGTATTTTAGGTAGATGTATACACGTTTGCCTCCTTTGAAACCGCATAATATGGTGGCGATAATAATGTAATAAAAAACCCAGAAACGTAGTCCTGTATGAATTCTTTCGTAAGTAGCTGATGCTGGAAATGTTGTGGGTCTCTTTTTGAAACCTAATATTTGAAATAGCTATAGTTCTTTACTGGTGTTGTAGTGACCAATATTGAAGTTATTTTTGTTCCTATTGTGCGTTCATGTAGATTAGGGCTTGTTATGTTTATTTAGTTTTTTAGGAGTCTTGTGGTAATCTGCACTGGGGCTAGGGATATGACGTGCTGTGCTGGACTGTAGTGTTTTATTATAACTTGTAATAAAGTATACTTTTTAAAAATGAAACCGAAGGCAGGTCTGGAAGTCTGCTTGGTAGAGCAACACTTTTGCTGCATGCAGGGGCTGAAAGGCAGGCTAAAGTATAGGAGTTTTAATAATATTTTTCTTGGCAATGTATATGCAGATGCTGTTGCTGTTATTACATAACATTTGTCCTGCCAGATGTGTGGGCTTATGATGATCACAGTTGTTTTTTGTTGCAGGACGTGGCGGGGGAGGGGGTTATGTGTGTACATACTGTAGACTAAGAGAGAATTGTTTGAGACATGAAAGGGAAAGAAACAGGACGCGCTGCCGCGAGACACGCTCTGTGGTGGGGGAGGGGAGGAGCGAGGCAAATGTGAGAGATGTGTACACGTTTGCCTGCTTTGAAACAGCATCATATGGTGGCGATAACAATGTAAGAAAAAACCCAGAAACGTAGACCTGTATGAATTCTTTTGGAAGTAGCTGATGCTGAGAATGTTGTGGGTCTCTTTTTGAAACCTAATATTTGAAATAGCTATAGTTCTTTACTGGTGTTGGAGTGACCAATATTGAAGTTATTTTTTCCCTATTGTGCTTTCATGTTGATTAGGGCTTGTTATCTTTATTTTGTTTTTAGGAGGCTTGTGGTGATCTGCACTGGGGCTATGGATATGACGTGCTGTGCTGGAATGTAGTGTTTTATTATAAGTTGTAATAAAGTATATTTTTTTTAAATAAAACCATAGGTGGGTCTGGAGACGCGCTCTCTGGTGGAGGAGGGGCGGAGCGAGGCGCTTGCAGAGATGTATACACGTTTGTCTGCTTTGAAACAGCATAAACGTACATGAAACAAGATGCGCGGCCGCGAGACACGCTCATTGGTGGGGGAGGGGCAAGCAAAACAGAGGGTCGGAACGAGGTGCGCTCGCGCTTGGAAGTGCGAGAGGAAAGAGAGATGGCGCCTCTGCTCGTGCCTGTGCGTGTAACCGCACGCAGTATGCCGCACAAAAATCTGTGGTAGGCTTTTCAAAGCCCACTCACTAAATGTCTTGTTAGTGCATGTGCTGGCTCAGCCGAGACCTAAAAAAAGTGTTAGGTGAGAGGTGTCCTTCCTGCAACAGAAGCCAGGGTAAAGCTATTTGAGACAATAGTGCTCGGAGGCTGTAATTAAAGCTTACCGAGAAACAATGTATGTAACGGGGGGTGTCGCCAGAGGAGGTTACAGAAGTATGAGACATTAAGGAACATAACAAGTATAAAACATTAATGAACAGACAGCAAACAGATAGCTTTTATTTTCTCCGGTCTATTTTCGTTCTTTTTCCAATTTGGTTTAGCTTACATTCTGTTGATGTGTATTGCAATTGTTAATTCGCCTATTGATAACCATTTTTACTTCATTATAGTCTTTATTATATTAAAGAACTTTATTTTGCATATGGTACCTTGGCAATACAACAGTGAACATGAAAAATTATCCTGATTAGTGGGATTATCAGAAATGCACAGTAACTGAGTGACGATTACAGCCCACAAGAGCAGGCAAGCTCTTTAAACACTGCTGATGCAACTTAAGATTACCGTTTCATACAGTGCAGAAGATTTCAAGGTGCCGCCTTTGGATACACCCATGTTATTACTTCCTGGGGATAACAACGGCAGGGATTTCTCGCTTGACCACTACCTCTTGAGTTCTTTTGTGTTTTTAACAATTACGTTTTGTTTATGAATATGTAAATATAATAGACTTTTTCATGAAGTGTTGCTGTGCGCTAATAATTGTTGGTAATTTCACGCATATTTACTTTCCCCTAAACATTTTTGTTGTTTTTAACACTCCATAATACTAGAATTTTGCACTCCCCTTTTGCCTTCCTATCAATATCCCTGATCTGTCAAACATGTAGGTCAGGCTGTGGGGAAAGGCGATAAAGAGACCGTAATCCCATCTGAATAAATAGTGCCTACCGCGGGGAGTCCTGCACAACTAAGGCCATGCAGTGCTAGAGAGTAGCCAAATATTGTTTTCACCACTGTGCTCGAGAAGAGTGAAAAAAGTGCATTACAGGAGACTGACTTCTTAACCTTTATATTGACATATGATAAATACATGTATACATCGTCTTCCGCTCATGGGCAGGATCTCGTACAAAGAAAATGTGGTACTGGACACAATTTACAGCTATAATTTTTCGGAAAAACCTTTTTTTTTTACTTTAGGGTTTATGTTACCCAAACTCTACATATTTGACAATCGTCTAGCACGATATGGCTTTGGGCCATTTATCCAGCAAAGGGTTGCCAGGGCAATGGAAAACACTTGTCCAGTTATAGTTACTTCGCCTATACCAACAGAACATATTAGACACATCAACTGGCACCATCATGTCAACCTCTCCACTACCCCCAATTAATTTGTGGGTGTCTGGAGTAGCTGATTTCCATTTATAGAACTGAGTGTACCTCTAAAAGTTAAGTCTCATGTGATCAAGACAGGGACGTAACCTAAAGCATACATACACAGCGTGGAAAGGTTATCGGCATATTGTGTTTAGCTGCAAGAGGCCAGAGGTTGGCACAGATGTTAAATGCAAATACAAGTACAACATGGGGACAAACATTCAGAACACCCCCCCCCCCCCAACCCACTGGTCCTTCACCTGCTCTGGACGCTGCGCCTCGTGTGACTGCTCTGCATGCTGACAGCGGGGGACGCGGGGAGCAGCTCCGCCCGCGTTTCCTGCCTTCGTTGCTGCTTTCCGTGGCTGCAGAGAGGCCACAGGGCTAGCGCAGAGGGGAGTAGGTCAACGCCGAGCAGAAGCTACGGACAATGCCGGGCCCCTGATACATGTGCGCTGCCGGACCTGCCGAGCGACAATGCGTGCTCAAGAAACGCGAGGAGTAACGACCCAGCAGACTTCGAAGCTAAACAAGCTTTACACTGTATCGTAACCCACGGGCTGATTCAGAACACCTGACCTCCGCCCTGACATCACCCGGCGCATCCATCTCCAGCAGCCTAACGCTCCGAGATTAAGGCGGCACTTTGTATCATTCTGACCCCGACGCGCGCGCGCGTGTGGGAGCCCTGCTATTAGCAGTGAACAAATGATGAAACGAGGCCGCCAGACCTACACCCAAAAAGTGAGTGTGCCGTAGCGCTGTGCCGGCACAGCAAAAGCTTGCACATCTCCTTTCCTGGCGCGTGGAGGCACGGCAAAGAGGCAACGCCAAAGAGGAGTCCAGGCGTGTGCACATGCCCTGTCCGGGCAGGCCCGCTGAAGGAAGACTGGGAGGGAACCAAACATGCTTCCCTCCCAATAGAAAGCACGGATTTAGCAAGTGTGCCAGTAAGAAGCAAAGGGCGGGGCCTCCATCCTAGCTTTGCTAGCCAAACCGACAACAATAGATCTCGCCAGGAGCGATCAGCGCATGCGCTGCATCGCTAGGCGAGACATAAAAATGGAGGTTGAGGGGTTGCCACAATCCAAAGGGACAGGAGAAAGGAATTACAAAAAATAAATGTGGTGTGGATGTCGGGGGGGGGGGGGGGAGTTTGCTGGCTACCATCCAACAGGTGATTAGAGGGCTTGGTCTCAGGCTACACCATACTCCATGCCGTGTACAGCCAATGGCCATGTGCGATGAGATTTGGCTATAGTAATAAGATCTTATTTGAACATTAATGACACCCTAGAAATTCACTGTAAAAACAAAAATTAAAGTGATCTAGTTTGGTGTGGTAATAATATCATACTTTGTATTATAAAACCTCAGAAATTCACAGAAAAAAGCAAAGGTTAACATGACAGTTTAGTTGGGTGAAAATCCCGATTAAAATGCAACATTTTAATCTAAAAAAACACTGAATTTCACCAGTTATAATTTATTGAGCGAACTAGAACTTGCACCGACGGAGCAGGGAAAATACCAATTGCCCACAATGTAGAATTATTTTTTTGGGAGGGGTTGTGAGCAGGACAGAGTACATATCATTCCTATTTATAACCTGTCTAGTATGCTACCCATTGATGGCCAATACTATGTTTCTGTGCAATGTGGCTTCACGTTTGTAATGCTCCTGCTAATGAAAAGAAATGTGCACACTGTTCGCATTAATAGCCAGATGACGCTTCGAGTGTTGTTTGGTATTGTTGAAGTAAACTCTTGGAACCTAATGAAGAATCTGTTTAATGACCGTGCTACATTATTAGTCCTGCAAAGAGAAACTCCTAAATCCTTAAGTGAACCATTTCTTTACTACCAATAAGTTTACATGTTTTCAAGAATGATGTGTATTATATGATATATATGATATGTGGAATGTTTCCTTTCTACTAAGTACCATAAAAGTTGTAGTGTAGTTTGTGTAGCAATGTGGGGGGACCCTTGGCCCAGGTATGCGGAAAGGGACTCGTAACGTGTGACCCCCCCCTCTTTTCTCCCCAGGAAACGGACGCACCTACTTGGCACCGGGTGGAAGAGCCCGACAGCTGTGACGAGGAGGAATGGGAACAGGGTCCCTTTAACTGGCCAGGTATGCTAGATGAGAAGGAGGAGCCTAGGGCGGACTTAAAAGACTCCCTGCCCCAGGACCAGGTGTGTCTATACACCGGAGGAGCGGTCAGAGTGGATTGGAGAGGCGGTGAGGCGTGGAGCAGTTGAGAAACGAGGAGCGGGAGAGCGGAGGAGGCGAGGGAGCGAGAGGACGAAGGAGAGTGCGGAGAAGAGGAGCCGAGAACGAAGGCGTCGACGGTTCCAGGACGAGGTCAAGCTTCAGCCGAGGGCAGAGAAGGAGACTACTCGAGAGGATTGCACGAGAAGCAAGCAGCGTCCGGACCAGAGGACTCACCGGCGGGGAGCGCCACAGAGAGAGAGCGGACGACGGACGGATCGAGAGGCCGGTGGTTCCCAAGGCGACAAGCGGGATCATCGGAGCCAGGAGGCCAACGACAACACGCTTCGCCCAGCCACTCCCCCGGAGGGGCGTGGCTCACAGAGGTGCGTAACAGAGTTGCGGGGTGGGTGTGGAGTAAACGCCGTGGGAGCCCCGGTACCCTTGATTAATTCCCCTGAGCACTTCACTCACTGTCCCATTTGGTAAAGGTGCACCGTGTGTTCCCCCACCCCCTTCCCTGATAACGTTTACAGTAAAAACCTGTCCTGATACTTTCCTCTGTCTTTGCTTCTCTCCTTCGGTGGAGGCTGGGACAAGACGGAGACCGACAGAAGAGGACGAAGAGGGACCAACCTTAGGCGGGAAGAAGGAGTGATAGGAAAGAGCCGAAGAGAAAGAAGTCGATCTCCTCGTCGCCCTAACACCCGACCTACTTGTACGGACAGACTGTATCATTCAATAAAGCCCTGTTTGAAACCTACCCGGACTCGTCTCCTACCTATCCCCGTCCAGCCGATTACAGTGGTGGAGAATGCAGGCAGCCCAGCCGTCTGTATAAACAAGATGGATGAAATCCTGCAACAACTAGCCAAGGGGCAAGAGCGGCTGGAATGGGTGTTGGAAAAACAGCTACAATCAGCAAAAGCCGACAGGGAAATCATGAAGGCTGCCGTGACGGCGCATGCCCTGGACCCTGTGATAACGACGGTGAATCCTACAACGGGATCAGTGCCCCACAGCATGGGAGGCGTGTCTCTCCAGAAATACATACCGGGAGAGGACCCAGACTCCTTCTTGCTCAACTTTGAGAGGGTCGCCCGGGCCTGTGGCTGGCCCGTGGCGAAATGGCCCTTCTTCCTGGCACCCTTATTGGTAGGGGAGGCCCAGGCGGCCTACCAGGTCGCCAATCCCAAGGGTGAGACATCGTATAAGGACATCAAACTTATAATCCTGGACCATTTGGGGCTTGATACAGAGGCGTATCGAATACGATTTCGGAAAGAGAGGGGTGTTCCTGGAGAAACGCCCAAGACCCTGTTTGTCAGGTTAAAGATGGCGGCGGACAAATGGCTGACCCCTGCGGTGTGCACGAAAGAGGAGATAATGGACCGAGTCTACTTGGAACAATTCTTAGAGGCCCTACCCTTTGCCACCCAAAGGTGGTTGAGACAACACCATAACCTAACCACGGCACAAGCAGTAGAAATGGCCACCACCTTCACACGGGCTCAACCAAGACCTCCTCCATCTTGGGAAGCAGAGAAGCCCAGACTACCATTAAAAACAGAAAAGAAACCTATGAGACCCCCGGATCCAGTAAGACCAAAGCCATGGAGACCGGAACCGCCCATACACAGCGGACCGCAGTGTTTTGAGTGCGGTACTTGGGGGCACATTGCTCGGATGTGTCCTAGGAGGAAGACCGGCGAGGAGCCCATGGAGGTGGGATACCTGCCACGAACCGTATTGTATTCTGCGGAGATGGGACCGGCATTCAGAGTGAGTGTTACTATGAATGGGACACCCATACAAGCACTGTTGGATTCGGGTTGCCGCCAATCGGTGGTACAATCTTTACATGTGATACCGACACAAATTATACCCCAGGATCAGGTATTCATTAGGTGTGTTCATGGGGATGTAAGGCCATATCCCGTAGCCCTACTTCCCATATGCCCCCTCGTAGGAAGTCCTCAGTCAGTAAAAGTCGGAGTGTTGCCCACCCTCCCTGAAGACCTCATTATCGGGACTGACAACCCCGCCTTTCTGGAGATGTTTCACCGAAGTCTAAGACCATCCAGAGGGAGGAAACCCAACACCCATGTAAAGCCGGCAATGGTGTCTCAGGAGCCCTGGATTCTAGACCGAAGCTTCCGTTTCTCCCAGGCTAATGATGCGACCTTACACAACGCCTGGGACAGCGCTCAAAGGAGCCAAGGACAAACCCCGGTACTCTACCCCCGATTCTTCGTTAAAAACGACCTCCTCTATAGACAGGGGGCAAAAGACGATCCTGAGCAACTGCTCGTTCCGGTGGCCTTCCGTGAACAGGTATTATTCTACTCACACGCCCACCTAGTAGCCGGCCACACAGGGGCCGAGAAAACAACACAGAACATCCTCCGTAATTTCTACTGGCCCGGGATTTATAAGGATACCATGGAATACTGTCAAACGTGTGAAACCTGTCAAAAGAAGAACATGACCCGACCTCCAGCAGTGCCTCTTCAACCCCTGCCAATCATAGGAGTCCCCTTCGAAAGGGTAGGCATGGACCTGATCGGACCCCTTCCCCCAACCCGGAAAGGACAACAGTACGTATTAGTGATGGTTGATTATGCCACGCGCTTCCCAGAGGCCTTTGCGTTATCGTCAACGACGACAAGACAGGTGGCAGATAAAATGCTGGAGCTGTTTTCCAGGGTGGGTTTCCCCAAGGAGATCCTTACGGATCAAGGGACCCCCTTTGTGACTAAATTGATGAAGGAAGTATGTCTCCTATTGAATATCCACCAGATCCGAACCGCGGTTTATCATCCCCAGACAGACGGTCTCGTAGAGAGATACAACCGGACATTGAAGACCACGCTGCGGAAAATGCTAGAGGTGAACGGTAAGGACTGGGACCAAGTTCTACCCTTGGCCTTATATGTGATCAGAGGGCAAAAACAGAGCAGCACAGGCTTTTCGTCCTTTGAACTCCTTTATAGGAGACAACCACGGTCTCTCCTAGATATGACTAAGGAGGCTTGGGAACAGGAGAACCCCGAAGAAACCCTGCACACCTTGGAGTATGCACGAAACCTGAGGTCTAAACTGGGTAAAATGAGAGACCTGGCCTACACCAATCTAGCACAAAGCCAACAGAGACAGAAAACTGTGTATGATAAGGGGAAGAGATGGAGAAGACTGCAAAAAGGAGACTGGGCCCTGGTACTGCTCCCCTCCTCAACCCAAAAATTTAAAGCAGAATGGGGAGGGCCGTATCGTGTCATCGCAACGATAGGAAATACCAGCTACAAACTGCAAATTACCCCTCGAAAGACTCAAGTATACCATATAAACTTGCTCAAAAAGTGGTTAGGCCCACCGCCTTCGGGAGTACTAACCACCGAATACTCCACTAGAGAGGACAACAATACCATATGTAACCTAGTGATCAATGATGAGCTGATAGTCCAAGAGAAGAAGGAACTAATGGCGACGCTAGGGAGGCATACTCCGATATTCACAGACCAACCTGGAAGAACATCACTGACGGAACATCAGATCCGGACCCCCCCTGGCAAGATCGTCAAGATCAAACCGTATCGCATCCCTGAAGCTCGGAGAAAAGGAATACAAAAAGAAGTTGAGGATATGTTGAAGATGAAGGTGATCCGCCCCTCCAACAGTCAATGGTCCAGCCCGATCGTGATGATCCCCAAACCGGACGGAATCCGCCGGTTCTGCATGGACTTCCGAGCCCTTAACGAAATATCTACCTTCGATGCCTACCCGATACCCCGAATTGACGAACTAATTGAAAAACTAGGGGACGCCAGATACATAAGTACCATAGACCTCACAAAAGGGTACTGGCAGGTGCCGCTAAGGGAGGAGGATCGGCATAAAACAGCGTTCTCAACGGACTCCGGTCATTATGAGTTCACGGTATTGCCATTCGGGCTGCACGGGGCGCCCGCGACATTTCAGAGACTTATGAACAATGTACTGAACCCACATAAGGAATATACGTCTGCGTATTTAGACGACATTGTGGTGTTCAGTCCGGACTGGACCACACACCTGACGCATCTGGATCAGGTGTTCAACACCCTACACCAAGCGGGCTTGACAATTAACGCCAAGAAAACGCGGTTGGCCTTCCATAAGGTAAAATATCTTGGGTACGTACTCGGACATGGGATGATCGAACCCCAAATCGAGAAGGTCAGAGCCATATCCGAAACTCCCTTTCCCAGAACTAAGAAGGAGATGCGTGCGTTTCTCGGCCTGATCGGATATTACAGGCGCTTCATACCGCAGTTCGCGCAGCTAGCTTCCCCCTTAACGGATACACTCCAATCCAAAGTTAAGCCGGCTGTACTAACGGCACCCTCGGGGGCCATGCTGTGGGCCTTTGACACCCTGAAAAGAAGGATCACGTCATCACCAATACTGACGTCTCTAGACTTCAACCGTCCCTTTGCTCTGCATACGGACGCCTCGGACTACGGAATAGGGGCTGTTCTATCTCAACCAGGGGAGGATGGAGTGGACCATCCTGTGGTTTACGTGAGCCGCAAACTGTTCCCACGGGAGCTGAAGTACCCAACTGTGGAAAAGGAGTGTTTGGCGATCAGATGGGCTGTGGGGAAGTTGGCTTATTACCTTGAGGGGCGTCCCTTCACTCTGTTCACGGACCATGCCCCCCTCCTGTGGATGGCCCGGAACAAATCAAACAATCCCCGAGTGTTGCGGTGGTTCTTGTCATTGCAGCCTTTCGCTTTTCAGGTTTGCCACAAGAAAGGGGTTGACAACACTGGGGCGGACTACCTGTCGCGTAATCCCCTTCCCAAACGGAAGAGTCCAGCGGGGGAGGTGTGTAGCAATGTGGGGGGACCCTTGGCCCAGGTATGCGGAAAGGGACTCGTAACGTGTGACCCCCCCCTCTTTTCTCCCCAGGAAACGGACGCACCTACTTGGCACCGGGTGGAAGAGCCCTACAGCTGTGACGAGAAGGAATGGGAACAGGGTCCCTTTAACTGGCCAGGTATGCTAGATGAGAAGGAGGAGCCTAGGGCGGACTTAAAAGACTCCCTGCCCCAGGACCAGGTGTGTCTATACACCGGAGGAGCGGTCAGAGTGGATTGGAGAGGCGGTGAGGCGTGGAGCAGTGGAGGAGCGGGAGAGCGGAGGAGGCAAGGGAGCGAGAGGACGAAGGAGAGTGCGGAGAAGAGGAGCCGAGAACGAAGGCGTTGACGGTTCCAGGACGAGGTCAAGCTTCAGCCGAGGGCAGAGAAGGAGACTACTCGAGAGGATTGCACGAGAAGCAAGCAGCGTCTGGACCAGAGGACTCACCGGCGGGGAGCGCCACAGAGAGAGAGCGGACGACGGACGGATCGAGACGCCGGTGGTTCCCAAGGCGACAAGCGGGATCATCGGAGCCAGGAGGCCAACGACAACACGCTTCGCCCAGCCACTCCCCCGGAGGGGCGTGGCTCACAGAGGTGCATAACAGAGTTGCGGGGTGGGTGTGGAGTAAACGCCGTGGGAGCCCCGGTACCCTTGATTAATTCCCCTGAGCACTTCACTCACTGTCCCATTTGGTAACGGTGCACCGTGTGTTCCCCCACCCCCTTCCCTGATAACGTTTACAGTAAAAACCTGTCCTGATACTTTCCTCTGTCTTTGCTTCTCTCCTTCGGTGGAGGCTGGGACAAGACGGAGACCGACAGAAGAGGACGAAGAGGGACCAACCTTAGGCGGGAAGAAGGAGTGATAGGAAAGAGCCGAAGAGAAAGAAGTCGATCTCCTCGTCGCCCTAACACCCGACCTACTTGTACGGACAGACTGTATCATTCAATAAAGCCCTGTTTGAAACCTACCCGGACTCGTCTCCTACCTATCCCCGTCCAGCCGATTACAGTTTGTTTTTAACTTCCCAGTTTATTAGTCTTAACTTTTATCATAGTGAGCTCCAAAGAGAATTAAAACTATCCGTGTTTTGGTGGCAATGCATATCTGCACATAAGTAATATTTTTGGTGAGCATAAGCCATACTGGCATTCTTCCTGCCAAAATATGGATGTGTTAGTCTTTAGGCTTTACAAAAATGGAGCGGAAGGCAACATGACTGGAGAAAACAGAGCAAAAAACAGGAGTATACGTAGGGATGTATGGAAGAAGAATACTTTCCTACACAGAAAAAGATGCAAAGTACAGAAGTGTTTTTCTCACTTGCAGTTTTCACATGGAAATGTAGTGCCTATATAAAGAACATAAATGTACTCGTTTAGCCATTTCTTTCAAAATCACTTTAAAGTAGCTGTGAATTCGAATGTTACATCCTTTAGAATTTTAGTTTCTAACTCAAAACCTACAAGGTTTGGGTGCGCTTGAGTTAATGCTTGAACTCTCATGGTCCAAAAATCCTTTGAGATATCTACATTGAGGGAGTATTTTAGATGAACAGTCATGGATAATGTTTAGTATCTAGTGAATGCTTCTCATCTAATAGAGACATCTAGCTGCATATTACCAACAATAGAATATTCCACAGATATCAGACTGAATCTGCACATTTGAGCGATCCCTCAAGCTTAGGAAGCTCGACATGCAACGTAGTGACGTTCCCGGACCTGGTTGAGAGGAAGGTCCTGGAAGCTGTCGAGCCCAAAGTTGTCGTTACATTCTATATTGTCGAGCCGTTTGGGTAAGTAGAAGTCCCACAAGAAGAAGAAGTTGAAGCAAGCTTTTACTTCACCATGTCGGTCGGCTGACAAAGGAGTGTCACCATGTGAGGCCTAGCTCCGCAGTTGAGCCAGCGTCTGTGCGGGCTCCGTGCCGACCTGAGTTTCCGAGAGACGGAGCGACCCCTGCCTAATTGAGAGAATTATATGAGGCCATGCACCTCATCTTTGGGGCCGCTGGTTCGGGAGAAGCCCCTAATGGATGCACGTCAGCGACTCCAGGCCCGGCACCAGGCAGGCCCCAAGGATCCACAGATGGATCTGTATCGGCACTGGTCGTGCTACCTTGACCTTCCCCCTACTCCGATCCCGGTGCCCGGTTCCCCTACGCCGAGCTAGTGATCCCGGTGCTGCCATCCCCCATTCTCATCTGTAGCTGGAGGGGCTTTCCCAAAGCCGGCTCTGGTGCTGACTGGAGGCAAGCCTTCCAGGCCAGAGCCTGAGCCCTATTCTTATTGAATAGGACTCAGGGAGTATTGGGAGGGGTCTCTGGGCCCCAAAGAATATCAGCCTTATAAAGAACAGCTTGATCTGGGTGAAGCCAGTGGACTGGATACTTCTCCAGATACTGGCATGTTTCTCTTCCTTCCGTGACTATGGAAGAGAAAGCTTCCTTCGCAGTGGTGGCGCTTAGCTTTCCCCTTGGTGGCAGTCAAAGCTAATGTCTTGACGGAAGTACTTCAGCCGGGAGTGTCCCCATTAAAATAGCTTCTTTCTGTACTTGCAGACCTCCGGCTTGGGACTTGGTCCAAGCACAACACATGCTCCTGTGAACAGGACCGTTTCTCGCTGCCATCGCCTCACTCTAGGGGACCCAAATTTCCTCACCCAACACCCTACCCCAGAGACCTTTTGTGGTCTAAGCCTCCACATCTCATGTAAATCCTGGTGCATTCCCTACTGCACACCCGGACAGAGAATCTGAGAGGCGGGACAATCCTGGAAAGAAGGTGTTTTCTTCTAGCAGCCTGGCACTGCGAACACTGTGCCAATAGTGCCGCTATTCCCACGCACTCTGGAATACGGTTGCACAGGTGCTGGCAACAGTTCGAAGGCTTTCCCAGGCTATTGCCGATGGGAGGGATGCAGCAAGATGTATCCTCCGTTGTGGACTTGACACTACCGACAAGCTAGGCAGAGGGGTTTTGTCGACAGTGGCCCTGCAACACTTCTCCTGGTTGAGGAGGGCTTGTTTTGTAGGGATGTCCAGTCCTCAGTCATGGATAAGCACTTTGCTGGCTCCTGTCACTCCAGAGACCAGGCGGATTCGGCGCTGTAGCGCTTTAATGGCAGGTCCATGGCCAGGTCCATGGTGCTTTCTATGGCCGTATCTTTACCAAACGAATCACTGCGGCGCGCAAGCTTTCCAGCCTCTACATGGCAGCAGCAGCCTTTCCTACCGGCCCTCTGGGTCGGGTGGCCAGCTGTCTGGGCCAGTCAACTCCCCTACAGCCTCCAAACTCTCCTAGTCTGCCCACGTATGATGATGGGACATCCAGTTGGTGGCAGGGCTCATAATCTCCTTCCCCGCTTGCAGTCCATAACATTGGACAGGTGGGTTTTGCAGAGGGCTACTCCCTCCCCTTCGAGACTACTCCTGCCTCCATGCCACCCACTTAGGACAAGCTGACGGAGGACCACCTATTTCTTATCCACAAGGAAGTGACTGCTCTTTTGTCCAAAGCGGCCATATAGAGAGTGCCAGCGCCAGAAGTAGAACAAGGTTGCTTTTCCCGCTCCTTTCTGGTGCCCATGAAGATGGTGGCGCCTTTGTCCTATCTTCGACCTAGACTCTCTCAATTTCTTCCTCAAGAAGGAGAAATTCAAGATGATCACTCTAGCTCAAGTCCTGTCTGCCCTGGACCCTGTAGATGGGATGGTAGCATTGGACTTGAAGGACGTCTACTTTCACATTCCCGTCATGCCTGCCCACTGCCATTCCTAGCGGTTCACGGTGGGCCATGAGGATTTTCAGTTCGCTCTGCACCCTTTTGGCCGCACACGTGCCCCTCTGGTGTGCACCAAGATGATGGCAGTAGTTGCAGCTCATCTGTGGAGATTAGGTGTGCCAGTCTTCCCCCTATCTCGACGACTGGCTGTCAAAGGCAGGCTCGCTCCAAGGTGTCGTCTCCCACCTCCTGACTACGGCAGACCTCATGCATTCGCTGGGGTTCACTATCAACACCCCAAAGTCACCCCGGATTACCACTCATACTCTCACTTTCAGTGGAGCTGTCCTAGACACTGCAGTTTCGGCCCTATCCTCTCCAATGGCGAGTTTAGGAAATTCGGCCTATGATACCCATGTTTCAGCCTCTATCCAGGATTTAGGTGAGATTGACTCTGAGGCTGCTGGGCCTTGTGGCCTCCCGCTTCCCTCCTAGTGACACATGCCCATAAGCATAAGCTGGCTCTGCAGTGGGATATAAAGTACCAGTGGGCGCAGTATCAGGAGAATCTCACCAACATGGTCCAGATCTCAGAATGTAGTGCAAGGGAGCTGCAGTCGTGGCACGAGCCCTGAGTTATCAGATTAGCATTGAAAGCCATTTAGAGTTATTTATTCATTTATTTATACAGTTTTATATAGCGCAAAGTGACCTAAAGGGTTTTATATATCAGGTACATGTCTTTCTTACCAGTTTCAACAAAACAAGTTTAAGAACGGTTTAGAATACAAAGGTTTACGCAGTGGTATCATGCAACATGGTTCCGATGTGTACCTTTTGAATGTTTTACATCAGTACTACAAAGATCCATTAATTGTGGTAATGAATGGTTAAAGAGGTTATCGCAGCTAACTGTAAATTTTATCTTTACATTCTTTGTTGATCTGCAGAGGTAACATCTACCTCCGCTCTAGTTGGCATCAGCCTTTGATTAGTTTTGGTGTCTTTGTGGTCATTTTGTGCAGGATGTATCCATACATGCCATGGCTATGCAACTTCTGGTTATTAACCACGGTGCAGATGATGAACAGTCTTGTCTAAGATGCAACTTGCTCATTAGGAAGATCTTCGCTTCCCTCTTGAATGTTGCCAAATTTGGAATTGTTCTAATGTTTAGAGGGAGGGAATTCCAGATTCTGGGGGCTGCTCCGGAGAATGCTCTGTCATACGTTTTCTTCTTCCTAAAGATGGGCGGTTTGAGCAACCGCTCTGGCACTCCTGGCCGGCCTGCTTCCCCCTGATAGATACATTTTCTGGGCTAAGTACATTGGTGTTTTTTAGTGGAGCGCTTTGTGGGTAATACAAGCTAGTTTAAGTTGAATTCTGGCTTTGTATGGAAGCCAGTTTAGTGCTTTCAGATGTGGTCGTATTTTCTAGAACCTGTAATAAGTTTTGCGGCCGCATTGAGACCAGCTTTTAGTGGTGCTGTGGAAATTTTTCATAGACCTGTTAGTGTTGTGCGTCCATATTCAATCCTTGAGATAACCAGGGACTGAACTGCCAATTTGAGCTCCGCCGTAGTAATGAGTGGTTTCACTTTTCTAATATAGTTCAGGTGAAACCGGGCACTATTAGCCATTGATTTGAAGTGGGCCTTCATGTCTAGGTTCATATCAAGTGTGATTCCCAGTGATTTGGTCGAGTCAACTAGTGTAAGGGTGCAGTTTAGCGCTGTCATCCACTTCGTCCATTCCTTCACATTTGTGGGATTCTTTGGCGGTGATATTAATAGGAATTCCATTTTTTGTGCATTCAATTTCAGATGATTGCTGGTTAACCATTGTAATGACCTTTTTAAGGCCTCATTCATTGTCTTGATCACTTCCAGTGACGATATCTTGATATAGATCGGAGTGTCATCTGCATTCATTTGATAGGATATGTTTGCATCTCAGAGGATTTCTGTAAGGGGTTCGACATACAGATTGAATAGTGATGGAGATAATGTTGATCCTTGTGGGACTCCAATTGAGTTCGGGCATGATGGGGATAGCATCTGGTTGACCAGGAATCTTTGTGTTCTGTTCTGTTCTGAAGGAAGGATTCAAACCATTTCAGAACATTTCCAGATAGTCCCATCCTGTCTTCAAGCCGGGCTAGCGATTTTTCATGATTTACTGTGTCTAATGCATACAACAGGTCAAGAAGAACTAGGATGAATGTTTGATTGTGATCTAGAGCCTGTAGCGTATCATCCACTATATGCAAGATTGCTGTTTCCGTACTGTGGCCTGGTCTGAATCCAGATTGGCACTCGTCCAGCAGATTAAAATTATTGATGTGGTTGCTCCAGCTGATTTTGCACACATCTTTCAATAAGTTTGGCAAGTAATGGAATATTGGTTACTGGGCGAAAGTTATTTGGGTCTGCTGTAGGTTTTTTGATGGGTAAAACTTGACCTGTTTTTAGGCACTCTTGTAGGACCCCTTGAGATAGTGAGGCAATGATTATTTCTGTCCAAATTGGGACGACAATATAGTTGATTCTTTTTGGGCATTTAGAGGGGAGGGGGTCATTGTAGTTATTTGGTTTGATATTCAAGAGAGTTTTGGCAATGGTATTCTGGTCATATAGCTTGAAGGTCGACCATTGTGCTTTATTTTCCTACCTATCATGCACGCTTTTCATGGTAGCATCGTTCTGGGGAGGTAGTTGGCTAGCGAGGTTGTCGGCTGCCATCCTCAGATCTTCGTGTTTGCCTTGTCTGTGAAGAATGTTGCGAATTCCTCGTAGCTCAGTTGAGTTTTAGTTGCTTCTTGGGCAGATTTGGCCAATTTATTGGATTGTTCTTTTAACATCTCAAAGTTTCCGTGGTCTGTTTTCGGCTTTATCCAAAACGGATCTAAAAAATTTGTTTTTGGAATTGAGCACACTTTTGTTGTATTCATTTCTGATTTTTCTGAGAGTTTTTAGCTGGGGGGATGATGGATGCTGTCTCCCTTTTACTTTCTGCCATTCCCAGCTTCCGCCTGTCTTTGTTCAGTGTCCCATTAAACCATTTTTTTTAAATCTTTTTCCGATACTCTTTTCAGTTTTAGTGGCATGGTGGTGTGGACTATACACGTCATTGATGTGGTGTAGTGATCAATGAGTTTGTTGACGTATAGCACGTTGTTAGGTGGATTTATATCCTTCTCACATCTTGCTACAAGTGGCTCATTATTAGGGTCTTTTGTGTCTCGTGTCCATTTTTTAATTTTGACAGGTTGCGTGGTCTTGTTCTTTTTTTTTTTTTTACAGTGGATATATGGAAGGTTATGGCATGGTGATCCGACCAATCGCAAGGAACAAGTCAGGTTTAGGTCTTTTAGAAAGTCTTTAAGTGCGTTGACCTGTTTGTCATTATTGTCGTCCCAGTGTAAATTAAAGTCGCCTAGGAATATGTAATTAGTGTGACTGTTAGTGTTAGTTGGGATGATGTCCATTAACTGGTCTATGAAAGAGGCATTATCGCCTGGTGGGTGATAGAGCGCATGCAAGTTGCACCTTTGATTCTCTGCAGTTCTTATACCAAGAACGTGGTATTCATAGGATTCAAGAGGGTCGGATTGTATTTGGCTGACCTTGATATCAAATCAGTGTATGCAGGCTATACCGCCTCCTGTCTTTTTTTGTCTGTCTATTCTCACAATATTGTAATGAGGAGGCACCAGCAGATCCATTACCGGAGAGGTGGATTCCGTGAGCCATGTTTCATTTAAGATTGTCACATCAACTTCCTGACTAATGATGAGGGCCGCAATGTCTGAGGCATGTTTTGCTGCGGAATGACAGTTGAGCAGTAGGCATATTAGTGGTTTCCCTGAGCTACTAGAGTTCATCTCTTGAGTATTGGTGGTTAGCTTGACTTGTTTTAGGTTGTTAAGTTTGAGGTTTTCCTTTATTAGGCCCGGACGGTCTGTTCGCATTGATTGGGATTGATCTAATTTCCTTGCCTCGGCTGATGCCTGTAGACTTATATGACCCGAGTAGGGTTTGGATTTCATCCTCCGATAAATATTTAAGATTTTTTTTGTGGTTGATTATGTCTATTTGAAAATGGCATAGTGGCCCCTTTACTCTTTTTTTGAAAATCAAGCATTGATTTTTGAATGAGTCCGACTTTGGAGTGAGTGCTTACAGTGATTTCTAGTATTTTTTCCATAGCGTGCGTTGCTCTTAGAATGTCCTGTGACATATTGCCTACTTGTATTTGAAGAGTTTCGATTTCTCTCTGCGTAGGAGGTGATATACTAGTACTTGTGCCCTGGTCTTTTAAATCTGTGACTTTTTCATTGTTCCTTTTTTGTCATTAGTAGGGGGATGTGAGTTTCGTAAGTGCAGGTGCTATTTGTACTGTTGTAGAGGGGGGTATGGAAGGGGTGTTAGCTTCCCTATCCTTTATTGCTGAATTGGGGTTCCCATTAAATGGCCTATGTGTGGGCATAATCATATCCTGGTGTAACGGGGCTGATTTTTCCCGATGTACAGACGTTGGGCGATATTGGCGTATAGTACAGATACTTCTCCAGTCTCTGTACAATTCCCGTCCAGTGAGTCACTTGTCAAAGATGAGTTTCCTAACAGAATTGTAGGTTGTGGTGTTGAGGGTCTCTAGGTATTATGACGTCTATGGTGGTTGTGTTGGTGGTAGATAGGGTGACTGCTTGTGTGGTCAGGTGTTGTTGAGACCTTGTGTTCTCTACACACTCTTTTAAGGTTGAAACAAGTTGTCAAACTTTTCTAACTCGTTGTTGGTTGCTTGTATAAGCACAATACTGTTCTTGTATATAGTTATGCTTAGTTCCGCTCTTAATCTTGGTGACAGGATGATCAATAGTTTAGTACCATGTGGGATATTGCTTATATTTTTTATGTTGAGCATCTTTGTAATAAAATATCAAGTTATTTACAATAATGCTTATGTTTAGATTAAAGGAGGGGTCCAAGATAAGCGTGTCTGGGTTTTTTCTAATTAAGGTTATGTTTTAATTTTTTGGCTGCATTCTTAGATAGGTTAGTTGGGTACTTTATGGCGTAAGAGTTATTGCCTGGTCATTTTAAATTGGTTCCGGCCATAGTTACTGATGGCGATAAATAATTATCTGGGGTGGTCCTGAAGAGGTGATCTCATTTTAATGTATCTTCTATTCCATTACCTGTCTCAAGACGTTTACAGGTCTACTGTTGTTCCTGTTGATATCTCTATTCTCCTTTTGTTTCCTTATGTCCCACTCTGGTGTATCCTTTTGCCCCCGAGTCTTTCTGTGGTTCATGCTAATGCATTAGCTGTCCTTTAGTACCTTATGTTCGTGGTCATTAGGGTATTATCTTCATTGGGAAAAGAAGTTATTTGATTAGGTAACATTTGGTTAGGATGTATGTAAAACGTATTTTCCAATGTTATTTCAAAATCCAACATTTACTTTATTGGAAGCTATAGTAGCCCATTCCAAGATGGCCACCATCTTAGTGATCATAGCTTATTGTATAGTTGAAGGCCCTTGTTTGTTTCCATTGCACAGTCCTCTTTCTATTGTTATTTCTAGACTGCTACCATTTTGGAGGAAGCTTTTTGTGTGGTACCAACCAACTAGGCTTCGGTCGAAGGGGGCAAGACTTCTGCCAGTGCCTAGAATTCGGACTTCACATTGGGGTGTTCGTGGTTTTCACTACGGAACATCCAAACTCTGGAATTCTCTTCCATCGGAGCTTAGGAACGCCAGTTGTCTAACTGGCTTTAGGAGAAACTTGAAAACCTGGTTGTTCCAGGGCTAGGTGCACAGTGGGTTTATTGCTGTCCTCAGCGCCAAGACACCATTAGGTATTCGTACGCTTCTATATAAAATAAAATTGATGCTATAGAAGGAATCATTCCTTTGTTCAAGATGTTCCAGATGGTCAAGGTAATAAAACAAAAGACACGTGTGCAAAAGGAGGATGAAAAATACACTAGACGTTGCTGCACCCTGTCAGCCGTGCCCGTATCGCACATAAGACTGAGTCAGCGGCAGCTGCCATTTTAAAATCAGGCAAGCTGCAGGCAGACTCCTGTAATGGCCGGATTTTCCGCTTAGATGGGATCAGCCCCTAGGGGCCCCTCTAACCCAGCCAGAACGTAATCACCTCCCTCCTTAGAACGTATTTACAATGGGTATGGATATATATATGTACATTTCGTACCTAAGGATGGGGAAATAGCAATAAACATGCATAGGTTTTCTACCATATCCTATTCATATCAGCTAGTCTCGCGGCCACTCAGACCCAGACTAATCTACCCTGGGGCAGATATGACACACAATCCGGCATGTCTACACACATGGGTCTGCAGCCCCAGTGCTCTCATTTACACACGGTCCGCAATCCGGCAGACCTCCACGCTGGTCTCCTCCCCAGCGCTCATTTTCACACGGCCCGCAATCCGGCAGACCTCCACGCTGGTCTCCTCCCCAGCGCTCTCATTAACGCCACTTACCAATGACGACCACTTTCCTATGAATACCTTCAGCTCTCTGTCTCTCTATGTTGGGAAGTCTCTCTCTCTATTCACTAAGGGTCTGCTACTACAATAATATTATGGGATGGCCGAATTATTTAGTGTCAACAATTCCCTAGCTCAAGGGCTCCCTGTTCTCCCTATTTATTCAGACTTACCGGATCAGGGGCAGCATCTGTTCTGGCTGTAACATCTGACTAGGAGAAAAAGGTTACCTATGCTCTGGAACAGAAGACGCTGTTTACAGGATTATGGGATGGTGTCCAAACTTTATCCCTTAGTTGCAGGTCTCCTATCTCCCTAATTATTCACTATTACTTACCTGATCAGGGGTAGCATCTGTTCAAACAGTAATACCTGACTAGGAAATGAGGTTACCTCCACTATATGGGGACAAAGGATATACACACTATGTGATTGAGTTATTCCCTGATTTAAGCGCTCCTACTCCCTTCTGATCCGTCAGTGGCTCAACAGCAACCGGTTAGAAGACAGGCTAGCTTTATCATAAAAAACTCATGCACACTAGTTCACTAAGAAATGGGGAAGTTTTTATTTTACCAATTATTAAATAAACATACACAAATCTATGGGATCTCTATAACTAGCAGTAACTTTAACACACCGCTGAAAGAAAAGGATTAGACATACAATTTATCTGCGGGGTAACAGGAACTTTTAACACACCGCTGAAAGAGAAAAGATTAGACATACAATAGCCTAGGGAATAAGGACAAGATTAAGGTGTAATTGTAAAGGGGACTAGTTCAGACTACCTCACCTATTAGAAGGAAGATTTCTCTCTGACTCTGGTGGGATCAGGGCTCTCTCTGTCTCTCCCTCCGTCACCACATCACCACGCCTCTGGTTCAATTGCTCCAGCTGACAGCCTTCTTTGATGCTCTCTGCACTGCTCTCTCTCCTCATCTTCAGCAATCGTCTGCCTTCTTTCTCCATTCCAGAACTGCACTCTATTCTGCAGCTCCAGCAGACATCCTGTTCTCTCCTCTGCAAGAACCACACTGCTCTGACTCCAAGCTGAACTGACCTCCAAGCTGGACTGCACACAAGCTGGAATGAACACTCCTCCTCTCCTGTAGTTCGCTAATATGGAAGCTTGTCCTTTCATGGAAAGTTACGGCCAGTAACCTGCCGCCCACCAAATTCTTGTACCTCCCCGTACCAAGGACACGTTCCCAGCCGGCCGGCCTGAAGTTGTGTCTTCGGAGTGGAGAAAAATACATTCCTTCGATAAGGGCCAGCCTGAGCCAGTTCTCTCCAAGCGAACAACAGCTTTAACTATAAACTTTACCTTTACTCTGCAAGCCTCTCAGCTCCATCAAGATGGAGTCCCTCTAGTTCTGGGCCTATACGCCTGAGAAGGATGAAATACCCCTTAGCTCTGTCAGAATACCTACATAAACCATACCAATGTGTAATATAAAGTCAGGACCACAGGATCCAACCTCTACTATAAGCAAAAATAACAGGCCAAAGCCAATAGGCAATAGATGGCCTCTTCTAGGTCTGGAAGAAAGGGCTTAAAAGGGCCAACACAAGCTAGGAATACCTATCCTAGATGTGAGCAAGATTAAAGTCTATATCACTGCTAAATAGAGCCAAAAACCCTGCCAAGACAACTCCACAGATCAGTGTGTTTATTCTATAAGTTTCACAACTCTTACTCCCTGAGCCATGCAATCGGGCCTCACGGGGACAGGAGATCTCCTTTCTACACTGGATCCTCAGGCGCCAGCCGTCCCTTATCCAATCGCACTAGGGATAGTGTAGACGGCGGAATGTGGATAGCGTCGCTGCAACGTTATCTCAGTCCGATTAGCATTGAAAGCCATTCTACCCTCCGTCCAGGGAAGGCTAGTGCAAGTGTTCACAGACAAACCACAGCCATGTTGTACTGCAACAAGCAGGACTGGGTAGGGGTGTGGACCCTTTGTCAAGAGACCCTGCGTCTCAGGACATGGCTAGAAGAGGGCATATACCTGATGATACAACTTCTGGTAGGTTCTCTAAATGACATAGCAGACAAATTCAGCCAAAGGTACCCAGCGATTCACAAATGGAGTTTCCACCCAGAGGTGGTGCAATGTCTCTTTCTGCAGAGGGGAGAGCCTTTGTTAGATCTATTCACGAATTCCGAAGATGCGAAATGTCACCAGTTTTGGGCGTTGGAGTCTCCAAGGAGGCGCTAGCTCGAAGCTCAAAGACACTTTTAAGTCTTGAGTCGAACTTAGGCCTCCTCAACGCCTTTCTGCCCAATACCACTCCTGCCTAGTGTTCTCAGGCTGCCCCTTGGATAGGGTTCTCAACCCGTACCTGTCAACACTCTTCCTTCTTGTGTGGAGTTTGAGCGGCGACAATTGATAGCCTTCAACCTTCCACCTGACGTCTGTAGTGTTATCTTGGCAGCGATGCGTTCCTCTGTCAAAACGGTTTATGCCTGCCGTTCAGCTGAATTTGTTGCATGCTGTTTAGAAAGACACATTGATCCCCTTTCTGCCACTGCTCCTGTTTGTTCTTGCCCAGCAGGGCTCAGTTCTGGGCAATTTTAAGGGATCGATATCCGCAATTTCTGCTTTTCTTTGGTTGCATGATCAACCTTCCCTTTTCCAATCCTCTATTGTACATATGTTTTTTAAAAAGTTTGTTCCTTCCCACTCCCCACGTTATGCCCCAGTGGGATCTCAGTCTTGTCCATGACTTCCTTATGTGTGCTCCCTACACAATTATCCACTCAAATGCCTTACCATCAAAACGGCCATTGTTGTGGTGATAACATCTGACAAGAAGGGTCCGTGAGCTCCAGGCCTTGTCATCCAAGCCTCCTTATCTCAACATCTGCCCAGACAAACTGGTTAATCATACAAGAGCTTCCTTTCTTCTGAAAGTGGTCACTCCATTTCGCATAGGCCACAACATCACTCTGTCTACTCTTTACATGGCACCTCACCCCTTTAAGCAGTTCGCCCCTTTAAGCAGAAGCAACTTCACCATCTGGACCCAAAAAGAACATTGCTGTTCTACTTTGACCCCCCAAAAGTCTTCTGGGTGGACTACCAACATTCCTTCGTGGGATATGTCAGAGCGGAGAAAGGATGGGCTGTACAGAAGCAGACTGTCTCCCGATGGATCATGCTGTGCATCAAAATCAGCTACACACTAGCCAATAACCAACCCCCCTGATGGTTTGTGTTCTCTTTCCACCAGAGCTAAAGCTGCTCATGAAGTTCCGGTCCTCGATATTTGCCAGGCAGCAATGTAGGCCTCTTTGCCCAGGTTCACCAAAGATTACTGTCTGGACCGTAGAGATGGGCATTTTGCCCTTTAGGTACGGCCGACGTGTGAAATTGGTCCTCGTACTCTCCTCTAGGTAGGTATTGCTTGAGTATCTATTCTATGGTAAGCAATCTGCAGCTAGATGTCTCTATCAAATGAACAAATTACTTGCCTTCGGTAATGCCTTATGTGGTGGAGACTCTATTTATCCGCATATGCCTTACCGACGCACCCAACCTCCCTGCTCTGCGAACAGATTTCTAGGGACAGGGTACTTCCCTTTCAGGGCCCTAGTTTTCCACACCAGTGGTCAGTGTACTTTGTGACTCTGGGATGGAAAGTCACGAAAAGTAACTGACGTCAGTGCTCCTGGGTTGCGCCTACATAGGCCCTGCGAACGTTACTTTGGCGCAGACGACGCCAACGATGCCATGTGGATACGAACGATGCTACCTATAGGGGGTACTGGTCCCTAAAAATTCCGGATCCAATCTATTGCCGGGATAGTATTCTAAGGTAAATAATCTGCAGCTAGATAAAGGGCCACATGTATTAACATTTGTAATTGCGATTACCTAATTGCGATTTACAGCAAATCGCAATTAGGTAATTGCTATTATCAATGTATGAAACTCCAAGAGTTTCATATAGTTATTCGTAGTAGGACGCAAATTGACCTACCTCATTAATACTAATGAGGTAGGTCGCAATTTGCGACCTCCTAGAAATTGTTTAAATCAAGGGGATGGTGGCCCACTGTGGTCAGCAGACCACCATGACTGAGATTGCTTTTAAATAAAGCAATCTTCTTTTTAAATGCAGCCCATTTTCCTTAAAAGAAAACGTGTTACGTTTAGATAAAAAAAAATGAATAGATCACTTGATTGTTTTAAGAGCTGGTAGTGGTCCGTGGGACCAATGCCTGCTCTTAAAAAATGTTTTTGCATTAATTTACAAAGGGGAAGGGGTCCTCTGGGGACCCCTTTCTGTTCGTGAATGGGTTACAACCAACTTGAAGGTGGTAAATGTGAATGTTTTGCGATCGCATTCACGGTCTCAAAACATTCATACATGCAGCGATACAGTATTTGGAAGGGATGCCCTAAACATGCCCCTTCCAAATTCCGAATAGCAAACCCATTTTGTGATTCAGTAACAGGTTACCGAATCGCAAAATAGGGTTTGATACATGTGAAAAACATTTTTTGCGTTCGCAAATGGGCCTATTCTGAAAATTGGCCCATTTGCAAATGCAAAAATGCTTGACACTTGTGTCCCAAAGTCTCAGTCAGATAAGGCGTTACAGAATTACAGAAAGTAAGAAAATTGTTCATTAGGTCTCTGACAAGGTAAGTAAACCTGCTTAAACGTTGTTGTAATGAAAGTGTAAGTTGCCCTTTTGGGATGGATTGTTGTGTAACATTTATTTTTTTAATTACTGCTTTAAATTGTTTCAGGCCTAATGAATTCATGCTTCTTCCCACAGCCTTTCCATGGTTTGGCATGGACATTGGAGGGACCTTGGTAAAACTAACCTACTTTGAACCTATCGACATCACAGCAGCAGAGGAACAGGAAGAAGTAGAAAGCTTGAAAAGTATACGCAAATACTTGACCTCCAATGTTGCCTATGGTTCCACTGGAATTCGGGACGTGCACCTTGAACTGAAGGATTTAACCCTGTTTGGGCGAACTGGAAATTTGCACTTCATTCGATTCCCAACCCAGGACCTGCCTACTTTTATCCATATGGGGAGAGATAAAAACTTTTCAACTTTGCACACAGTTCTTTGTGCCACAGGGGGTGGTGCATATAAATTCGAAGAAGAATTTCTTACTGTAAGTGCTTTCTGGAATTGTTTAAAATAATAAAATATAATGGACACATTTGTTGTCATAATTCTTGAGCTCTTTAGTCAGCCACATACATAGCAGACGTTTTCTCCTTTTGGCATGATGTGATCTGCATGATTCATGCTGGCACTATCTGTAAATTGATAACACGTGGTAAATTGTTGTCGGTTTTATATCACTAACAGTGAATTTCCAGTTTACAATGCACCCCGTAACAGTCTAGATAAAATGGAGAACATTGAGAAGCGTGATTAATTTGCTAATAGCTTACTAGGGGACCTTAGAGTAAAAACCATGGGCATAAATCAGATTACATTTCTCCCTGAAATTAATGGCAGAGATATAGCCCTCCTTTGTGTCCAACCCACTCAGCAGCACTGCAGTCAAAGATACCGTTTTAATTCCTAGAAGAATACACATTATTGGGCATGCTGTATCTCTTTAATCACCTGATTACCCCCTTTGCCTACAAGTTGGTATGTGGTGCCGGTGGAGCTGAGCAGGCCTTGCCTTGTTCCAGAACTGGCAAATGGGCTCAAAACATCTCCTTGCTCACACGCAGTTGTAGCAAGTACTAGAACAACTTTCCTGTATTGAAGCAGTGTGTAATTTAATTTCAGTGTCCCTTTTGAGTTTGTGGAAATTATGTAGGTCTGGGACCTTTAAAAAGCCAACTGTCATGATTAGATTCTGACCTCTTACTTATGTTTGCTTTTCATATGTTTGTCATTTGCATCTAATTTTAATAAGTATTCGGTATAATTTTACTAATCATTATGCAGTATGTCTCAGATATGTCTAGGTGATAATTTGCATTTTATCACGCACATGTCTGTCTCTATTACCTGCTTCTTAAAGGATGGTAGTGCTGGGGTACAGTCAGTCACATATGTCTTTAATAGCCCCATTTCAGGTGCTGGGCACAAAACCAGTTGTAGCTTTTAAGCATAAAGCACTTCACATGCTTTAACTTCTGAAAGAAAAAAACGAAATTAAAAATTACAAAAAGAAGTGTACTGCTGACAAAAAATCTGAACTAGCTGAAGGTGTCACACATAAAATGGGAACACTTGGCAGCTCTGTATTCACTTATCGTCAGGGCTTTAAGTGGGATGAAAAAACTGGGGGGGGGGGGGTCTCTAAAAGGGGCGTGGTCAATGTAATTAGGGGCTTGGCTTTAACACACTTACGCTAAAAATCTGTGTTTAGCATAGTGTGCCGCCCGACTTGTATTTTGCTGTTCCTGCCATTGCATCCAAATATGTGAGACAAGTCACATTACACCTACAACAAGTAAGGACTATTGGCTTTGTCAATGGTTATTAGTTGCATAAGATAAATAAGCTGCAACTATGGCTGGTTACATATAACATTGGAAAAGCTTCCAATTGAAGCCCTGGTGACCCTACCGCAATGCTGCTGCTCTAGCGTTTCAGAAATAGAAGGGAAATCCAGAAAGAAAATGACTCTTTAAAGGATTTCCCTTCCACTACACCGCTCACCTGGCATGACATCATGCCGTAGCTTCTCCCCTAGTGAGAAGTGAGCAATGTGAGCACGTACACACCGATGTGCCTGCTATCTTGAAACGGGTCTCTATCAGGCTCTGTGCGCCCTGGCACTTTTTTCTGGACTGCACTGACAGCAAACTGCTGTCACTGCAGTCCGCAAAAAAACGGAGCGCCTGTGCCAGGGCTCAAAACAGAGCCCGATAGAGACCCGTTTCGAGGCCCCCTTTAAACAAGCTTTTAAAATGCAATGGTTTTGCCTTTGTTAAAATTAGAGCTATTGGCATTGCTCTTGACATTATTTTTATTTATGTTTTTTTAAACATAAATAAATGGCATTGTCATTTACAATGCCAATAGCTTATTCTCTCGCAAATGACACACACAAACCCCACAGAGAGCCCCCCCACACACAGAGCCCCCCCACACACACACACCCACACAGAGCCCCCCCCACACACACACACACACACAGAGCCCCCCACACACACAGCCACACAGAGCCCCCCCACACACACCCACCCAGAGCCACACACACACCCAGAGCCACACACACACCCAGATCCACATACACACACCCAGATCCACACACACACACCCAGATCCACACACACCCACACACCCAGAGCCACACACACACACACCCACACACCCAGAGCCACACACACCCAGAGCCACACACACCCAGAGCCACACACACCCAAACACCCAGAACAACCAAGGTCAGCCTCTTGTGCTAAAGAAATGGTTAGAAAGGACACAATTTCAGATTCTCGCATTTGTAACTCATTTACAGAGGTCCCAGCACTTCTAGACACCTGCGTGCTTCGTGCTATGACTTTAAGTGGCCTGGTTTGAGGTGTAGGGCAACACCCGTATTCAGACAATTTTTACCAGTGTTATTAGACAGACCTTCCTAGCAGGCTGAAAGCCCCATTACAGATCTGTGATGGTCATGTTAGCGCTACACCTTGAACCATGAACCGAAGAACACAGATGCATGGCCTGAGGGTGGGAATACAGAGGACGCTGCCTACGACCTTCCAGATAAGGGGCTCTTGCAGAAAAAACATTGATTGGAAGGTCTGTAGGATGGAACTGTACAAATATAGCACATACTTCCCGGAGAAACAAAGGCCTGTACCATACAGTAAACTCGAGATTCCCTGATTAGACATTACTTCTAAGCTGGTGGTTAAGTAGTGTCAGACTCGTATGGATCAGGCATGGGAAAAGACATGCAGCGGGCTTCCTTGAAAGCAACACAATGTGATGTCCTGCACAGTAGTGCAATCCTTTGACACTGAAAGTTATTGTTTGAACCCACCTTTCATATTAAATACGACAGACTATGCCCATTCAGTTTTTGACCTCGCAGCAGTGACCGTTCTCTCGTACTTGCATTTTCACAATAAATGTACAGTAGCCGTTTTGAACATTGCTAATAATGGGCACTGCAGTCCGGAAATAGAGACCAGTGCGAAATGGTAGTATGCCCTTACTGAAAGTAATGATTATGTGCATTAAAACCATCGCTATTAGACCTAAACGCACTGGTGTTATAATTATTTCAGAAACCTAAAGCATGGATTGGAGATGTCATGATCATACACTCCTTGGCCTCCTTGGCCTCTCCCACTGAGACATCTAACAAGTAATACGAACGGCAACAAAATTATAGCAGTGTACAGTAAAAGGTTGCCCAACAGGGATACATATTTACCCCCAGAGAAAAAAATATATAGCTGAAATAGGACAATTACACATAGAAGTTGTTCATTTGAAAAAAAAATCGTTGCGTCATACGTATTTTAGCCGATGCCTGCATTTGTTTTCACTCGTCGCTCGTGGAATCTGGGCTGGAACTTAATGGAGGATGAAAATCACAATCTCTCCTTTAAACATCTCATCCCTGCAATTCGACAGTACCTAATGCCCTGTAACTCATCTATTATAACTGCAAACATGTACATGATTCCGCATACCCAGCCCCACTAAAGATCACACCTAACGTCTACAAATGTAATCTGCCAGACAGGAACAGAAGTAGATGCATCAAGTAGGTTCTTTAAGAGCACAAGACTAACCCAAATAACCACTGGAAAAACAAACAAGAATTTACAAGTGGGTAACAAAATGCTGCAGCGGGAGGGGGGGAGGGAACGGACAGCGGGAGGGGGTAGTGTCAGACTCGTATGTATCAGGCATGGGAAAAGACATGCAGCGGGCTTCCTTGAAAGCAACACAATTTGATGTCCTGCACAGTAGTGCAATCCTTTGACACTGAAAGTTATTGTTTGAACCCACCTTTCATATTAAATACGACAGACTATGCCCATTCAGTTTTTGACCTCGCAGCAGTGACCGTTATCTCGTACTTGCACTTACACATTAAATGTACAGTAGCCTTTTTGAACATACGGCGCGTGCATTTTAAACAACCCGTCATGCAGCTCCCACATGTCCTGGGAAAGAGCCAGTTATTCTGTGATTGGCTGAGGGAGGGGCAGTTCCCAGGATCGCTATAATGAATGGATGAAAGGGCTTGAAATGATAGGTTGGGGAGGGAGCAAAGTCAGGTTTACTTTAAGATCCGCACCCGCATAAGATCCAGTGGCATACCACGGGCCGTGTCCCTAGTGCAAGCAAAACATTAGCACTTACACTCACCGGGCTCTCAGGCGGATGTTCCTCTCTCTCTTTGGTGGCGGGTGCGGGACACACGGCCGGTGTGTCTCTCCAAGCAGCGTGGGGCTCTCCTGCAACTCCGGCAGCCGAGGCAGCGGTAGGGGAGCGGGAACGGGGCCAGAGACACGGAGAGCGATGCAGCGGTAGGGGGGGCGGGAACAGGGTCCAGAGACACGGAGGGCGGGAGAGGGGGTGGGAACGGGCAAAAAAAAAAAGCAAGCAAAAAAAAAAAGCAAGCACTCACCTGGACTTCTTCCGGGTGCCGTCAATGCCGGACCAGATTCGGGGGCGTTCCCGAGGGCTTTTGGCTGACGTAGCGTGACGTCGCCAAAAGAGAAAAATTCTCGGGAACGCCCTCGAATCTGGTCCGGCATTGACGGACAGAGCCCTCTCCCAATGGCTAGCCTCCATTTATGGAGCTAGTCAATGGGAGGAGGGGGCGGATACCCGACCCCACAGAGAAAAACATAAGGTTTTCCTAGCGCATGTGTACTTCGTACGCATTTGCTAGGCAAAACCTAAAAACTGCCGGTGCTCAGACCCCTTGAGACCCGGCCCACTTAAAGTCCTGCTTATCGTGTTCGTCTGTAAAAAGCAAGCAGGCTTGGTGCAGAGTTTATGAAAGCTCAGCATTACCTTGACAGACTGGCTAGAGTGAGGAATAGATAGCCACGTCATAGGAGCCCCTTAAAAAAACCAGTGGTGGTGATAACACTACAGCCACATGACAGATGTGCTTTTGAAAGAATGATATAGCTTGTTCCGGTTATTTCTTTTGTCGCTGAACAGTGAGTGGTACCAGGTAAAGTGAGTCACATGCCTGGATCATCTCCGATCATCTCAGAAAGGCTCGCTGGCTCAGGGCAAAATTTAGCATTCGAGCTGGCGTTATCTCACTGGGCCCTTTTGTTTATTCATCTTTGTTGCCAATGTGGAGGGACGGTAAATAATTCAGTAGTCTATTCCATTGCTCTATATATCCAGTTAGACAAAGCAATGACAATAGATTCTCCAGCAATGGATGAAACTCAGGCAGATCCACAGTTGTGTGTCATGTTTTTGCTGGGCAAGTCAGGACTGCTCCAGGCCGTTAAACCTCAGCCTGTTCTCCATACTACTCCTTTGCCATTCCAGCCCAGTATTTAGAGACTAAGTCCATGCAGCTTTGGTATGTCTCGGAGTACTGCAGATGAGAGTTGGTCCCTCCACTCGCATCTCGAACTCGATTACTCAATTCAAGTGTATGCACACTTGTAAGCTCTGCCCCTGACTCTTCGTCACAGAAGAAACTCATATCTTCCATTCACCAACTATAAATGAAGCACATGTACACCTTTAAGTACTGTCTTGAAAACTGTCTTGAACTGATTTGTTTTTTTGATAACTTGCAAGTTTGTATTAGTCAAATTTGTTCCTACACGTTTTATGGAATGTTCCACAGTTTTAATTTAACAGTTGTGCAACTACATCATGACGGTTTTAACAATTGTGTCTTCATGATTGATGGAAGTCCTTTAATGTTGTCAAAAGCTAGCAGAGAGTCAAGCAAACCTTTGTACCCGATTCAGAACGTTTACTATTAGCTGGACACACTACGTCGTCTGGTAAATCTTGTTGACACAATACACACAAATCGTTTACTATTAGCTGGACACACTACGTCGTCTGGTAAATCTTGTTGACACAATACACACAAATCCCAATCAATCTCAGTACCAACATTTCGTGTACTAGATATAAACTCCTTATTAATAATTACAAATTCACATCTTTTTTGGTAGACCTTTTTAATCTTTGACAGCATATAATCTCTTCACAATTTCAGAAACCTCTAACATAAATTGTACTAGGGCAGTACAGCATAGTTTTTTATTTGCATCATAAGGTAGTTACTTACTGGGTCCATTAACAATTTCTCATACTTTGTCAGGGGTCAACTGAAATGCAGAATTTGTACAACTTTTGGCATTTTTGAGGTCTATATCTTCATTTATTGTTTACCTTATTAAGCCCTGTGCAAAGTTTCATGTTAATATCACATTTTGCACGTTTCTAACAATAAGATCCCCCACTACAAGAGTAGATGATCAACATAAATGTAACTTGAACCTTTTTCTTGTATCATTTTCATACCTTAAATTGCTTTTCTAGTTGACATACCTCAACCTGGTTAATTCTGCACTTTTCTTTTACAGATTGGGAACCTGCAGTTACATAAACTAGATGAGCTGGACTGCCTTGTGAAGGGCTTGCTGTATATAGACTCTGTTAGATTTAATGGACAGGCTGAGTGCTACTACTTTGAAAATGCATCCGACCCTGACAAATGCCAGAAGATGCCTTTCAACCTAGATGATCCATATCCATTGTTAGTTGTGAACATTGGATCTGGGGTCAGTGTTTTAGCCGTTTATTCCAAAGACCACTATAAAAGAGTTAGTGGAACAAGGTAAGAATATTGGAGGGAACATGAGTTGTTGATGGTTGTGGGATTATCTTAATTACATGTCACAGTCTAGAAAGGTTAGTGCTCTTGCACATAAACATTCTGAAATGGACACAACCTAAATAGGTGCTTGACTGCCTGACGAGTGAAGACCATTCATAATCCCGGAAAACAGGAACATCAAAATGCTTCTCACACCCAGTAAAGTAATGGAAGGACATCCCTACTTTAAGATGTCATACAAATGACCTGTTCTCTAAAACTTTTAAAGGTATTGTTGCACACAAATGGTAGTTAATTTCCTTGTAACTTAACTGGTTTTATTTTTAATAGCCCCTGGGTTGGAACCTCTTTGAAGGAGAATATTCGCGGCAAATCATGATCTGCTGTTTGGGCCTCAAAACTCATGCCCTGCTCTGCTAGAAGGGCGAGTATAAGGTAGAGCAGCAAAGCCCAACTGCTGTAAAGCCAGGCATTTTATACACTTTATAAGTAGACCGGTTTAGCTGTCTCTCCACATCTTCAGTACAGTGACAGATAAGTGGCAGGCTGTAGAGATAGGCACACTGTATGTGCTTGTCTGCAGTTTACCATGTCCCTGTCATTCTATAGATGTGTCTGCTTCTTGCAGCTACATTGTCACTGTACAGACTCTGAGAAACACCTGCAACAATGCCATGCTAAAAACTGGTCTGTAGTCTTCAGTGGTCTGGGGTACCATAATACCTTACTTTATCAGTCTGAGGCAGCGGAGCTGGACACCAGATGCATCACTCCAACAGGGGTACAAAGGTTCAATCTACAAACCATTTTGCTCCTGTGCGTGCATCCTTGTGTTTGTGTGAGTGCCCTCACGTGTGTGTATAGCCTTAGGTTGTAGCTGTATTCTGCTCTGTATAGGAAGTTTCAGCCGTCCTGTACCTTACTCATCCTGACTGTCTGCAGATTCAGACACTATACATGAAATTGCTACAAGGGAGCAAACTGCTTGGCATGCTTTGAACATGAAACCTACAACAGCCCATTTCCCACTGTCTGGGCTACTTAAAACTAAGGAGACTGAACCTTGAAAAAATCTCATGTGGCAAAATACGGACCGTGAAGTGAAACATAAGTTCAATATCAAATTCTCTTGCTTCTCACCTTCAAGAGAAATTTTATGTGTTTTTTTGCGGAATTATATATTCCGCGAACTTGACCAAAAGGTATGAAAGTGCTTTACATGAGCACCAGTTGCGTTCCAGATAGACACATTCATTTTGGTAGGCACGGGGAGAGTGATTTGCCTAGAATTCCATGCTTTTTAGCGTCTTTGCCGAGACTCAAACCCGGTACCCCAGCTTCGAGGCTGTTAGGCCACACCCTCTCCCCAATATTTTCCTTGTAAGTTTTTCAGGGCTTTTAACTCTCACTTGTTCAAGCTTTTCCCTTCCCGGGAATTGAGGTCACAGCAGTTTTCAGTTAATAAAAAGACACTCCCTACCCTAATTATTTAAAATTACTTGCGAACAATTGGGATTGTTTCCTTACACCTTGGCCCTCTCTTACACTTCGTACCAACGTGCACCTTGTTATGTGTTCGGTAAACTTTGAAACCGGTTTCACTCTACAAGAGCCTGAGCTTGGCACTGGCAATGCTTCTTTTCTTTATGTTCAAGCCATTGTATCACTGAGCCAGAGATCTCAAGAGTCTATTTACTTGCTTTGACTTCTGGGAATATCTGTGCAACTCTCTTTCAATTTTCATTCTGTCATTATTGACTGCTCCCATTATGAGTTAATTACCCCTTGGTTTCACTAGCTCCTGCTCCAGAAGACCTGCTTGACACAAGAAAGGGACCACAACAGATAGAGTGTGAACCATTTCTTCTTTTGTAGTATGTTTTGATGATGAATGTAAAATCCACCTATGCTGTCTCTTTAACACAATTCAGAAAAGGGGGTGGTGATGAACAGAGTGTCTGAATTAAGCAGACCACTCTTACCCAGTCCAAAGATCAGGGCTTGATCCATCACCGTTATTTATCTCACTGCACCATCCCAGCTCAGAACCTGGCTATATGCAAATCAGTCTGTCCCTGGCCCAGTGCATCATGGGAACAGGGCAGACTAAACTACCAAGCCAATTCTTCACCAGAAAGGAGACAAGCTACCGGGGACCGGTTTCTGGCATTTCAGCCTTCTTCGGCCCGGCTTGCTTGAATCCTGATGGTGCAGTGAGAAAGGGACTCATGTCTGAGTATACCCTGCCACACCTATAGTGGCCAAAAACGATTCAGAAAAGGGGGTGGTGATGAACAGAGTGTCTGAATTAAGCAGACCACTCTTACCCAGTCCAAAGATCAGGGCTTGATCCATCACCGTTATTTATCTCACTGCACCATCCCAGCTCAGAACCTGGCTATATGCAAATCAGTCTGTCCCTGGCCCAGTGCATCATGGGAACAGGGCAGACTAAACTACCAAGCCAATTCTACCAATGATTCTTTTCTGAATCATTTTTGTCCACCATAAGCGTGGAAGAGTATACTCAGATGTGAGTCCCTTGCTCATTGCACCATCAGGATTCAAGCAAGCCGGGCCGAAGACGGCTGAAATGCCAGAAACCGGTCCCCGGAAGCTTGTTTCCTTCCCAGTATAAGAATTGGCTCGGTCGTTTGGTCTGCCCTGTTCCCATGATGCACTGGGCCAGGGTCAGACTAATTTGCATATAGCCAAGTTCTGAGCTGGGATGGTGCAGTGAGCTAAAAAACGATGATGGATCAAGCCCTGATCTTTGGACTGGGTAAGAGTGGTCTGCTTAATTCAGACACTCTGTTCATCACCACCCCCTTTTCTGAATCATTTTTGTCCACCATAAGCGTGGAAGGGTATACTCAGATGTGAGTCCCTTGCTCATT
The DNA here is from genome assembly GCF_964263255.1 of Lissotriton vulgaris. Taxonomy (NCBI): domain Eukaryota; kingdom Metazoa; phylum Chordata; class Amphibia; order Caudata; family Salamandridae; genus Lissotriton; species Lissotriton vulgaris. The sequence continues at coordinate 997,438,128 of NC_141695.1, read as the reverse complement.
GCACCATCAGGATTCAAGCAAGCCGGGCCGAAGACGGCTGAAATGCCAGAAACCAGTCCCCGGAAGCTTGTTTCCTTCCCAGTATAAGAATTGGCTCGGTAATTTGGTCTGCCCTGTTCCCATGATGCACTGGGCCAGGGTCAGACTAATTTGCATATAGCCAAGTTCTGAGCTGGGATGGTGCAGTGAGCTAAAAAATGGTGATGGATCAAGCCCTGATCTTTGGACTGGGTAAGAGTGGTCTGCTTAATTCAGACACTCTGTTCATCACCACCCCCTTTTCTGAATCGTCTCTTTAACACACGCACTCCTTTCCAGTAGCCTTAGCATGAATAAAAATGTATACGCCAAGCATGTTGCAGCATTTCATTCTTTGGCAGTGACTTGTGGAAAATAATCTGCTGAATTTTGCTAAGCGCGTTTATGTAATATGACTTTGATCAATTTTTATAATCCCAAATAATCCACTCTTGGAGCCCATATTCCGCATGATGAAAGGCGAAAACATAAGTCCGTTCCCTTCCTTCAAAAACACTTTGTCACCCAGTTGTCTCTTCCTGTATCTAGTAATTGACTGCAGCTGAAACATAATGCTTCGTGCATTAATGTTGGAAGTCAGGATTTAGGTTTTGTTCTAAACTCAGCATTTGCGTTTATTCCTGAACCGCTAATGGAAGGCATGTTGCTGACTCAGACATCTGCCTGCAGATAGATACTGTGTCCTACAACTGGCAAATCAAGAGCTAATTCTTTGGCCTCTCTCTCTGTTGGCGAGTTTTCATAATTTTAACTTGTTTCTGTTTACTTTCTTTCTATCCTAAAAGGGAGTTTGCCTTATCCTGCATATCTTGTCCTCATGTTGAGTAAGTTTATGCCTCAGGACGTACCGTTTCTACTTTTCAGTGATTGTGATGTTTAATCTCTTAACAATTACTGCCTTGGACTTTGTACACTTAATTAATGGAGTGAATGTTTAGTGGAATTCAAAACTCTTATATTCATGCTATACACGCTACTGACCCAGGCCGCAGCTGAAATCTATGTTGGTACATTATTGGAATTTTGATTCACTTTAGATTATTTATTTCCCTTTCAATACAGTAAATTAATCTTTTAAAGTAAAATTATCTATAAGCTATCTTGCAGAAACCCATAACGCAAACCCTTTTGCCATTTTCACGATGTGAGTCTTGGTTGCTTGTAACAGTGGTTCATGACTTCTGACGGCCCACTGAACCATCACTGGAATCCGGGGACTTCCTTTCTATGAAATATTTGTTCTGCATTCTGCTGGGTACTTCTAACTGCAGATTCCTCTCCTGTAGAATATTTCCAGGTGCTAGACTGGATCCGCATGTTTACACAGTAATGCTTCAGTGTACCCGTAGATGGCACCATGCATCTCCATGTTGGCGTTATTGCACCCTGGAAGTAATGATGGAGCTGCATGTAAGTGCCACCCCTGCGCACGACTACAGCCCTCCCTAAAAGTACATTGTTTAATCCTTGAAGGGGCTGTGGCAAAAAAAAGTCTGTGACAGACCCCGAAAGATGTGCTTGGAGTCCTGTGATGAGTGTACCCTTATGAACCCAAATGCAGTCTGGGAATGCCAAGCGATGCTATATGTCTGAACACTGAAAGTAGTCTTGGAAGTTCCACTCCTGCTCTTAGTTGAGGGTTCTGACCTGTTCCATTCTTGATGATGATCCCTTCACAGTTCTTTGTCATTCTCCAATTTTTCTAGTATGTTGAAGCAGAAGCACAAGAAGGCCAACCGGGATTTGTCCCAGTCCTGTCACTCCCAACCTGAGAAGTTGCAAGCAGGTAAGGGTGCCTCGCAGCCTCTCTCTCAATCCCCCACCAAGGAGTCAATACTCTCAACTAATCCCAATGCATCCAGAGCTTCCAGGTCCATTGTTGATATCCCAACTGATTGAGGTCGTTCATGAGGTTGTTGCACATTTTTGGCACTCTTCCAGCTCATTGGTATGGCTTCGGGCAGCAGGGAGGCTCTAGTCATACTGCTCCTGGAAGGGCTCTCCCAAGGCACCTTCTGTGCCTCTTGAATTCGCCTCCGATTCCGCTCTGGTGCAAGAGCCAACTTCTAACCTGGCACCAAAATCCATGCCATCACATTGACATCGACACCTGTGCCAAAGGAAGACCTCGTTCCTCTAGTCTCATCTGTCTCTGTTCCGAATAAATCCCTGCCCCGACCAAGGTCTCATCTCGAAGCCTGCCCCAGTTCAGTCTGGCTCATACAGAACTGTACCTTTGCCTTGGTGCTGCACCCCAGCGCTCCAACATATTTTAGGTTCGGGCTCTTATCGGATCCAAACAGCCTTTGAAGATGATTTTTTCCCCCTTACATGATGATAATATATGTATAGACAGTGGGCTGTGTTCTCTCCCTTGGCATCAGCAGAAGAAAGCGTCTCATTTGCTGTGATAATGATACGTACAGCAGAGGTATTGGATTTAAAACTGCCAACTATGGAAGTCAATGCTAGTGTACTAACAGTAGTTTTGCAACTGGGACAGACTTTATCGGAACTCTTCCTTCCATCAAATAAAGCTCTGACTGACGAACGCCACAACAAAGCAACAGGTAATCCTGTTTTGTTTTTTGACATCGCACCCCATACCAGAAAGTTTGGTTTTTCCAGTTTGCACAAGTAGGGTGCACCCAAATTCTTTACCCACAGAGTCAAAACGCAAAGCAGGCAAACCAGAGCCATGCCTCAGCTAGCACTAGTTGTTAATGATGCCTTTTCCAGTAACCACCATTGTAGGTCAAAGTGACTGCAAGGCTTTTAAAGCCTTTTCAGCACCTCCGTAAAATATGGTGCTGAAAGTCACGGTAGTGCAAGGGTCATCATGCTAGTTTTGCAGCACAGTGGTCTGGCAAATTGTTTCTGTTATGCCACTTAATTGAAGACATTAGCAACATTTGAATTACCAGATGGGTCTTATGTAAAACAAAATTTCATGCACATCTATTTCTCCATAAAAGCTGTAGTACTAACTGGTTTACCTAACGCTTTGCTTTTTTGGTTGAATCCAGGCGACTGCATGTGCACTGTCTTTTGCAAGGTATGTTGTGGTTTACCCAAAAAATAGAGGGGCTTGGGGCCTGCCCATTGCTTACAACTGGTTGGCTTTCCTGGTCATTCTCATTTGCCTGCTTCTTATTCAGGTCCTAACTTGTTAAACTTTTGCATTTGTGCCTCCCATGGAGCATTACCTCTTTACAATATCTTTGTTTGGCTGGCATCGCTGATTCTACAGCTTGCTTTTCAATCACTACTTTTTTCTTTCATATGAAGGACTCCATTTGAGTGTACGTGTAGTTCTCTCCCCTTGCACTACACGTTTCTCTGTTCTGGACTGCTTCTCCCCACCCTCCTCTCCCTTGTGCTCGACAATGCCCTTCTCCTCTTTGTTTACCCTGACCCGTACCATCCTTGTTTCTTTCTCCCTACCCCTCTATTGCTTTTGTGTCCCTTTCAGCCCTCTCTGCCTGTTGCTTTTCTGTTCCCTCCTGTGTTTTGCCGTTCACCCCACCCTCCTCAGTGTAGCTTTGCTCTTCCCCAAGCCTCCCTCATGCTGCTTTTACTCCCCATGTCCCCTTTAAAAAATGCTTATCTGTGTTTCATTTCTTTTTAGCGCTCGCCTGAACCATCGTGCATGGGTTGCTCTGTGGGGCATTTATTAAGGGCTTTGGACCTTTGAACACATACTTGTGGGTGTGCTTTTAAAAAAAAAAAAATTTTTTTTACTAACCCGCAATTGGCCTGTGCATGTGTCTTTCTTAAAAAGACATCATGCAATTGGTTCAAGGCGGGTGATTGCCCTACCTTCTTTATTCCCTGGCCTAGGGTGCTCGGGAGCGAGCAGCACGCGCTGCATTCCTCATGTGGATCAGGTTACTGTGGCTGTGCCTTTCACTTTCATTGGCGGGCACAATGCCAGCTGCATTCATTACAGCGCGCACATGTGCACCACTCTTTAATTACGTTTATTTATACAATGCGCCCACAGCGTGCTTCACATTCACATTCTGCCGAATTCAGCTTCTTGGTGCTTTCAGAGCTTCGAAACGGCAGAGCACAAGTATCCCCGAGATCACAATTCTCTGTCTGCTCCGAGACATCCCCCTCCCTCCCTCCAGATCGCTAGTCGATTTCAATTGCGCACCACTCGTGGGCTTGTTTTCAGATTTCGCCTCACAACTCCCCCAGCATTGCTCCTTGCCCCATTCCTTTCCCAGTGCTGCTGCTTATTTTTGCTTGCAGGGTCCACTCCTGTGACTGCATTTAAATTCTGCAGACTTCAGCTTCTTGGTGCTTTCAGAGCCTCGAAGAGGCTGAGCACAAGTATCCCCGAGATCACAATTCTTTGTCAGCTCCAAGACACCCCCCTCCCTCCAGATGGCTAGTAGATTTCAATGGCGCACCACTCGCTGGCTTGTTTTCAGATTTCGGACGCACAACTCTCCCATCATTGCTCCTTGCCCCATTCCTCTCCCAGTGTTGCTGCTTATTTTTGCTACCAGGGTCCACTTTGGTGACTGCATTCAAATTCTGCTGACGTCAGCTTCTTGGTGCTTTCGGAGCTTTGAAGTGGCAGAGCACCAGTACCCCCAGAGATCACAATTCTCTGTCTGCTCCCAGACACCCCTCCCTCCCTCCAGATCGCTAGTCGATTTCAACTAATCTCCCCTAAAAGCCTATTTTAATGTGAGGGTGTTCACCTTCGGTGCTCGGCTGTGCTGTTCCCACTCATCATTGCCTGTGTTGCAAAGCAGTAAGTGCCTGCAGTGTGTGTTCCTAAGGATGTGGTCCGTCGGCTAGATTGCCGTCTTTGGTGCAGGAAACCAGGGTTCCAGCCTCAGGGTCACGCCCACATCCTGTGATTCTGGGCAAAACACTCAATCTCCCCGTGCCTGAATGAGTCCTTGTGTAACGTAACCGGTGCTCATGTAAAGCGCTTCAATACTACCGGTAGAGTTTGCGCTATATAAATTTGCATTAAAAAAATGCTTATGCAGCTTAAGGATTGATAGAAATATCGAGCAACACAGGATAGCGACCTGACTGTCTCTGAAGCATGCTGTTTCTGTGTTGTTTTATCGATGGCCGGGGTGGGGGGGGTTCTATGGCCCGCTCTTAGACTCACCCTGTTCAGTGGCAGGGAGAAGCAATTCAACAACTGAAATGCTGTTATACATTTTTTTTTTCAATTCAATTTAGTTATTCTGATTTAGAATTCCGCAGAATTCCACATAAAGATTCATCTTAAAAACACATTTCATTCCACAAAAATTTCCAATGTAAATTCAAGTTGTCATTTCCATCTAAAAGCACGAATGAGCATAGCAGCAGCAGTCGGTCTTGGAGTTTTCAAATGCAAGAAGGGGTGAACCTTAAATAATCAAATTGTAATACATGAATTCTTACAAATGTATACGAATTTCTAATCTAATACTATCCTAAAACATTCAGTGATCAAACTTATTATAAAATACAAAAAAAATTAAAATTCGCTGTACAGTACTAGATCATTGACGTAATAAAAAGATAATTCATCTATTCACTAAACTGTACAACCAGCAGCATAATAAAAGTGCAAAGTAGTGCAATACCATAAACTCGCCTTTTTAAATGTAAAGTACACAATGGTTTAGCAGCAAAACGAGGATTTAGTAAGGTGCTTCAGATCCTAAAGGGAAGTAACTAGAAGAGAAAGAAGGATTTATAATAGTGCTCATGCTTAGTTCTAACCTAATAAATTGGGCAAAAATTGTCTAATACATGATAATTTAGCAGCAGAAAAAAATGTGCAAAGTGCTTGGAATCCTAAAGATGAGTAACTAGCAGCAGAAAACGTTTGGAAAAGTGCACATGCTTAATTGTAAACCTAATAAATCGATCATGAGGACTAGAAGGTCAAAAAAGTGCAAGTGCTCTGTACATACGTATTAAGAAGATCTTTTTTACTAATGAGTAACTAGCAGCAGAATTTTTTTTATAAAAGTGCACATACTCAATTGTAAACCTAACTAATCGGTCTTAAAGGCTGAAAGGTCAAGATAAAGTGCAAGTGCTCTAAACCTACATATTTAAGAAGATCTTTCCGACCTTAAAATGTGTTTAAAAATTGTTTAAAAGAGCAGAACATTTTAAAACACATCAATTCAGATGGGGATTGGGGAGGTGCGGGGGGGGAGGCAGCAAACATTTTCGGGCCTGTTCTGCTGTAGTCAAATTATAGTTTGAAAACCAATTCCTTAAATATCTTCGACGTATTGATTGTAATGCGGGACAAACAAATAAGACATGATTCAAATTTTGTATGCAGGAATTACATAACTGACAATACCTTTCATGTCTTGGAATACCCTCCCAAGATCATGTTACGATTCTTAGGGGGAGTAAATTCAATCTCGGTGGCAAAATCGCCCTGCGCACTCCATGTTTAAGATTTCATTAGACATAAGGTTGGGGATTTTTGATGTACAGCTCCCCACAATACAAACAATGTTTCTGTTCTCTGAACACATTTTAATATCTCTTTCACGAGAAACCCCTTTTACAAAGAACCACCCCCCCATCCATATCTAAACCAAACATTGATAATGCTTTTAAAATATCCCTAAAAATAGCACTTTTTTGCTTTATATTTACAAATATTTCTCTCTACAGCGCTACCCTTGGCAAATTCTCAGAGCTATTTATCAGTGCATTACACCATCTTAAACACGCGGCCATTGATGGAACATATGTGGAAAAAAGACCAAGTTCGAGCCTAAGCGCTGCAATCGGTGCGGCGTGATTCAAATTACATATTTGGCGCCAGATTTTTCCTTCCACTTTCTCGAATTTGTCCCACTCTGGTGCATCTATTGTTTCACTGAGGTAGCTTAGGGTTGGTGGGATCTTTATTTTACAGACCGAAATAATATGTGAGAAATTTCTTTTCCCACAGTGTCTGTACAGACGATTAATTACAAAGGCTTGTGAAATGGCTTTACCTTTGCAATGCTCCATATGTCTATTATCTGAGAACCTGTTTGAAAATATTTTTCCTAAGTATGGATAACATGTTACTACTTCCAACTTTTCTTTTCCCAGGAACCAGTTAAAAAAAATTCTGGCCTTAAAACCTTGATAACTAAAAATCATTACTTTGCTTTTTAAAATATTTATTTTTAGATAATACTCTTCCGTGTACCTAATTAACTCAGCAAGTCGTCTTTGCAGTTCAATTGGAGTTAAATCCGTTATTATTGCATCATCTGCATATAGCAGGTAGCTCAACTCTTAAGTTTCCTAATTTATTTAGGGGTATCCCCTTTACTAAGCCCCACTCTTCCTGGCAGATCATTAATGTAAATGGAAAAGAGTAAAGGGGCCAAAAGGCCCCCCTGCTTCAACCCATTATTGGTTACTATTTTCTTCGAGAGACCTTGTGTTCCCCCCAATAATACCTTAGTCCCTTTAAAAGATTCCCTGGTATCCCTATAGTGACCAATTTCCTCCACAGCTTTCCCCGATCTGCCCTATCGAATGCTGTGGAGAAATCTATAAAAGCAGAGTATAACAGCACACCAAGACTTACTGGATATTTTTCAGTTAAAGTTTGCAGAATAGAAATATTATCCAGTGTGCCAGTATTCTTACTGAATCCTGTTTGTTCCAAAGGGATATAATTATTTCCAAATGCCCACTCTTGAAGGTGAGAGAGAATACTCTTTGCAAACAGTTTCCCGGTTGCATCCAGGAGCGAAATCTGTCTAAAACTGGCTGGGGAATATTTTGGATCCTTTTAATATAATGGAACTAGTATACTTCCCTTCCAGGATTGTGGAATATCCCCATTGGTGGGTCCGGGTCCTGGGGGTCAACTTTGGGCGCCATCTTCGTTTGGGGCACTTCAGCCGGCGGCGGCCGCCATCTTGGAGCGGACTCCCGCGGTCAGGGCTGACTGGAGCGCCTATTTAAAGTCGCTCCCTCACGCGCAGCGTGACGAGTAGGTGGACGCCTTCGCTTAGCCTGAGCGTCCCGGAGGCGTCGGGGCGGCGGTGGACGCTGGTCCGCTCAGGTGTGGGAGAGGATGATTAGTTATTCCTCGGCGAGCTGCGTGCTATGCAGACCTATTCCTGCTCCTGTCGCTCGGTTTTTCCTGGGCGATTCAAGGGCAAACGGCACTGCCCGGGCTGCGGCTGGTCGCCTACTTGGACTCCGGACAGCGTCCATAGGTCTACCGGGCCTCGTGCTAAACATCTATGCCTGCTGCTTAATACAAGGTCTGTAGGTTGTCATGCCCTGCACTTGTATGATCTTCTTGTCAGGGAAAATCCCCTATGCCTTCTCCTGACCGAAACATGGTTGGGTTAGTCGTCCAATCCGGACATTTTCTCTGCCATTCCACCGGCATACAACATCTTCCGGCAGGACAGAGTTAAGGGAAGGGGTGGCGAAGTAGCTGTGGTGGTGAAGAAGAACGTTTCCTGCTCAGTTCTCCCCCTGAATTCCATCGGGGGCTCTGAGTCCCTTGCTTTTACACTCAGATTGCCCCCGGGCCAAGCGCTTAAGGGGCTGCTGGTTTACAGGCCGCCAGGCCCTACGGGTTCCTTCTTTGAGGACCTGCAGATAGCGATCTCCGAGCTGGCGCTGTCTACCCAGCATTGTGTAGTGGCAGGTGACTTCAATTTCCATCTTGATGTGACGGATGACCCGGACGCTATCAAATTGCTGGATATTACATCTCCCCTGGGCCTTGTACCGTTTGTCTCAGGCCCAACACACGAGAAAGGGCATACCCTGGATCAGGTGTTCTCGTCAGTCCCGATCGCGGAGGTCGACACCCTGCCGGTGCTCTGGACGGATCACAGGATGATTAGATTTTCCGTGCTGGAGAATGGGCGGCCGGAAAATAGCGCCCCTGTGCTGCCTAGACCAGCCTCGAGAGCGTTGCATAGAGTGACGCCCGACATGTTGGAGCAGGCGCTTGAGGACTACCCATGCCACCTTTCAGGTGATCTGGAAAGAGACACCGAGGCCCTACAGCTCTGGCTGACTGAAAGGCTGAACGATCTCGCCCCTAGGGCAGCCCACCGGTCCGCGGCGATACGGCAATCTGCGCCGTGGTTTACGGAGGCGCTTCGTGTAGCTCGTAGCCAATGTAAGGTGGCCGAGAGGACCTGGCGCCTTCTATACGACGGGGAGGCGAAACTCGCCTATAGGGCGGCTGTGAAGGCCTACCACAAGGACATCCTGGGAGCTAAGAAGGAGTACCTTGCGAGGAGGATTGAGGCATCTGCGAACTCCTGTAAGGAGATCTTCACCATTGTGAAGGAGTTTACGACCCCCAGTTCCCATTCTCCCCCACTAGTATCTTCGGACGCATGGGCATGTGATCTTGCGAGCTTTTTTACCAACAAGATCAAGGCGATTCAGGCCTCCTTTGGGGAGAGGCTGGAGGAGGAAGGTGGCGCCCCGGGGGCGGGCTGCGGACCACCGCGCACGTCTGTGGCGGTGTTGTCTGATTTTCCAGCCGTTTCCAGCGATGCGTCCAGGCTGCTGCTGGCTAATCTTAAATCTGGCTCGCCACTTGGCCCCTGCCCTGCCAAATTCCTGGCTGGGGTGGCGGCGGTGGTGAACCCGTTGGTCCACCCCATCCTCAATGCCTCTCTCAGGGAGGGAAGGGTCCCCAGCTCTTGGAAAAGAGCGATGGTGATCCCCCTTCTGAAAAAACCGGGTCTTGACGCCGAGGCTTTGGCCAATTATAGGCCAATTTCACTTCTCCCGGCTCTGGCCAAGATCACTGAAAAACACGTCCATGGCGTCCTGTCGAGCTTTTTGGAAGCTAACAATCTGCTCCACCCCTCCCAATCCGGATTCCGTCCGAACCTTAGTACGGAAACGGCTCTGTTGGAGGTCACGGAGATCATCAGGGAGACCTTGGATGCCGGCGGTAGGGCCATGCTGGTCATGTTAGATCTGTCAGCGGCCTTCGACACCGTCCCCCATGAGGCGCTTCTAGCTAGGCTTTATGACATCGGCCTCAGGGGGACGGTGCTCAAATGGTTCACATCTTTCCTTGAGGGCCGCCGCCAGACGGTCTGGGTTTCCCAGAGCTCGGCCGAGATGCCGCCATTGGGAGTCGGGGTTCCACAGGGATCTGTGTTGAGCCCCACGTTGTTCAACATCTTTATGTCCCCTTTGGCGGCTGCGGTGGAGGCACATGGGGCCCAGATCGTGTCCTACGCCGACGATACGCAACTCCTCTTCACGTGCGATAAGGACCAGGAGTTCGATGGAGAGAGTATCTGGGGTTGTCTGAGATTGGTCTTCGACTGGTTCCAGCAGAACAGTCTGAAGGCCAATTCGAGTAAGTCCGAGGTCTTATTCTTCGGGTGTGTCACCGATCCTGAGTGGCGGCACTGGTGGCCGTCCGATATGTGTCCTCCCGCACAATCATCTTTGGTTGCTAAAAATCTGGGAGTCAAGCTGGACAACCAGCTGTCGTTAAGATCGCATATTCTCGGGCTGGCGGGCACCTGTTACGGAATCCTGAAAATGCTTCGCAAATTCCTGCCCCTACTGTCTGTGGAGCACAGGCGGATTACCGTGCAGGCGCTTATTGGCTCAAGGCTTGACTACGCCAATGCCCTCTTTCTTGGCCTCCCTGACTATCTGGTCCAGCGCCTGCAGGTGGCGCAGAACTCCGCCGCTCGGGCGATTTTTGGCTTGCGAAGACGAGCTCGAGCGTCCGGCCTGCTTCAGACGCTTCATTGGCTGCCGATCCGGAAGCGGATCCTGTTCAAATCCCTGACGCTGATGCACAAAGCTTTGTTCGGCTCAGGGGCCGGATATTTGAGGCGGAGATTAGCCTTCTATCGTCCAACCCTCTCCCTGCCGTCGGAATCCCTTTTCACAGCGGTGGTCCCGCGGGTGAGGAAGGCCCGCGCAGGGGGGCGTTCGTTTAGCTGTAAAGCTCCCCAGTTGTGGAACTCGCTTCCACTTACGCTCCGCAGCACGGCCAATCTGCTTCAGTTCAGGAAGAACCTGAAGACTTGGCTTTTTAATCAGTAGGCTTTTCTTATGTTTTTTTTGTCTTTGTTTCTGTTTTAGCTTTGTTGTGTTATTTTTACTCTGAGCTGCAAGTGGAAAGCGCCGGGACACTCTTGTCGAGTAGCCGTGCGCTATATAAAAGCACTATAACATAACATAACATAGGTATAAAATGGACAAACAACGGATGCAAACATTTTGCCCATTCTTCACAATCCTGTTTTATTATGGCTACTGGTACATCTTGCTGGGCCCATTGCGCTAGAATATCTTGCCCCTTTAATGTAACCCTCAATCTCCATGCATGATGGTGCACCATAATTGCCCCTCGTAGTTGGAGTGGTTCTAACCTCTTGGGTCTGTCCAGCTATGAGATTTAAAGCATAGAGCTGGGAAATGTATATGGACCATTCTGCTTCTGCAATTAAAATGGTTTTGACTTCTCTCTCCCATCACGGATTTTTGCAATCAGTGCCCAATACTTCTTAGTATCCCCGGGAAGAGCCACCTCTCGAAGTCTAACCCATTTTACGTCGTTCAGCCCTCCTTTGGTCCGATTATATTTTTCTTTTCTGTACCTGTTTTGGCCTACTTATTTCTCTCTGCCTGTGTGTTGTGGGCTCCCTAAATTGGTCTCTAATAAAACCATTAATTTCCTGATTCAGTTTTTTTTTTCCCATGGTATTATTACTAATGGAACAGAACTAAAAACTTGCTTCTTTCTTCCGAAAGTTTTAATTGCAGCCAAGATGCTCTTGAACCTCTGAACCGGTGTTTCTTGACTGGGGATAAAGGCAGTATTCTCAAAAACACTCTTAAAATTTGGAAGCAAATTATTTGACCAGTAAGTACGACCATTATTACGATTATAAGAGACATTTTCACCCCTCTGATTCCAAAGTTCAGGCTTCTCAATTTCTATGTCCATTTTTACAATTAAAATGTTATGGTCACTCATATTTGTGGCAGATACCTTGAATTATGTACATGCAATAAATAATTGAAGAGAAACTGCCATATAATCAATTAAAGAGTGACCATGTGCCCCACGAAATGTGTAAGCTGCGGGGGAGTCCTCCAGGAATCTACTGTTTAATGTTACAAGGTCTAAACTTCAAAGATTTTGCAAAAGTAACAGGCCTTGTTTATCCGACTTTAATTGGGCCGGCCGTACAGAATCTGGGATAGCCCATACTGCCTCCAGTTCCGGATTAGAAGAAGACATAACTGTACTATTGGATAATTTGGCATTAAAGTCACCTACCTTCATTATACATGAGCATTCTTCATTGTTACCTAACCTTTGCACAAAAGTACAGATAGAGTCAACCAGTACATTTGACGCTCTCCCAGGGGGAATATACACATTTACCAGTAAAAGAAAAATTGCTTGCTCCAAGTTATCTTCCCCTATCCTCAACTTTGCACCAATGTAGCATTTTGATGGATGCGCATAGATCACAGGATCCCATACTATGTCACAGCTAAGTAAAATAGCTAAACCTCCACTTGCATGCCCTTTTACAGATTTTTTGGCTGTACTACAGTACACATAAAAATTCTCAAACTGAAACTCTTCCCCCATCCACGTTTCCTGGAGGCAGATTATTTTGGGGTCTAATTCTACTAATGATTTAAGCTTATAACTTGATTTTCCTACCCCCGCCACATTCCAGGATATGATGTTTCCCAATTGGATGTTTTTGACCCATTCAGTGTACCTGCAACCCAACTCCACTTTGCTAACTCATCCTCCCCATTAACACTAGGGGGCCATTGGACTTCAGGTGCTAAAACATTTCTCTATCTCCTAGGTTTCTTCCAACTGTTATTTCTATATCTTTAAGGTTTATGGGGATATTTACTCCCCTATTATTAGATAATCCATACCCTTGCATCTGGAATCTTTCCTAAGCTTTCTGAGGGAATTCGGCAAGGGGGTACACTAGGGATCACATCTATGCCTCTTTTCCTAAAGCAGTCCGCATTAGCTATAACCAGTGCAGACACTACCCTGATGAAAATGTAGCTCTAGAGTTTGGGGGAGGGCTCCTCCAGTCTAAGTAGACCGACTCAATATCTTTACTAGTTATGAATCCCAAATCCTTTATTTCTGTTAATATCTGTAGAAGGGCACTTCTGTTCAATAACATAGGTTCAGTTTCAAACAGTGAGACAACAATTAAGGTTCTGCTCCCTTGCATGACTCCTGGTCCAGTATTCCTTATTGGTCTAATACCAGGCTGCTCTAAGACTAAGTCTCTCTCTAATTTACCCCATTTACTGTTATGAACTGTAAACGGGTTCCCCACCCCGACTGTCCCCTGGCTGGAATAAAACCTCGCTGGGAAAATATCCTGCCCACAGGGATGGAGTGTGGCACTTCCTGAAGCTACGTATTGATCTGTTATCAGTTCACCTAAATTATCCATTATTTATTTATTTATTTTGAAAGTTTTATATAGCGCGAACAGGATCTTTGCAGATATCAGAGCGCTTTACACGGCTGGGAATGCCAGCAAGAGAGTGGGGTTACACATAAGTAGTACAGCACATCAATAATACAAATATAACAGTTAAATGTGTGCATAGATAGTCAGTAGCATCAATAATACAGGTGGGATACATAGTCATAGAGTTCGAACAGCGAGTTAAATGTGTGCGTAGATAGTTAGTAGCGACAATAATTCAGGTGAAATACATAGTCATAGAGTTCGAACAGAATAATACAGGTCGGAGTAGGGTCTTTCCAAATCCACGCTAATAGGTCAAGTGTATTTGGCCATAAAAATAGCTTTTACTTCTTTCTTAAAAAGTGTGAAGGAGGAGATGAGTCTGGTTTCAGGAGGGAGTGAGTTCCAGATCCTGGGTGCCATTCCTGAGAAAGAGCGTTTATATGTTTTTGCCTTCCGGAATCTTCGAGGTTTTAGCAGAAGATTGTCTGTGCCTCTAGTGTTTCTAGAGCCGCCAGAGATTGACAGCTTCTGGGTGAGATATCCGGGAGAGCTCAGATGTAGAGCCTTGTGTGTCATGCAGGCGATTTTCAAATGTATTCTGGCTTCAAAAGGCAGCCAGTCCAGTTTTTTCAAATCAGGGGTGATGTGCGAGTGTTTTTTTGATCCAGTGATGAGTCTGGCTGCAGCGTTTAGAGAGGCTCTCAGTGGTGCAGTGCTGGTTAACGGGAGACCGCAGAGGGCGGTGCTGCCGTATTCAATTCGTGGGATTACTAGAGCTTGTACTGCAGTTTGGAAGTCTTTGGCTGGTAGGAAGGGTTTAAGTTTCCTCAGTGTATTGATTTGGAAGTTCGCTCCCTTAGTAGCCTTGCTGATATGATGCTGCATGTTAAGGTTGGAGTCGAGGGTTATGCCTAAAGATTTCGCTGAGTCCACTATGATGGGTTGGACATTGAGTGCCGTTAACTGTTAAGGTTTGCGTGATGGGGATCTTCGCGGGAGGTGTGATCAGCAGGAATTCTGTTTTCAGAGCATTGAGTTTGAGGTGATTATCAGCAAGCCAGGATTGTGTGCTTCTAATCGTAGAGTTCAGTAGTAAAATGTCGTTGGGGGATTGTAATTTGAGATATAGTTGGGTGTCATCTGCGTACATGTGAAAAAGTACATTGGATGCTTGAAGCAAGGTGGTGAGAGGTTCCTAATATAGGGTCTCTGCTTATCTCATAGTTTATCCCACTCTCTTCCTGGCCCTCTTGACTCAGTGGGGCGATCAACACCAGGTTCGAACAGATCGACTGATTATCATTTTCTTGCCCAGTCTTTTGACCCGTATTAAATGTGAATTGCCCCAAAGTCCCTGTGTCCTTTCTACTTGGAGGAGATTTTGTACTATTTACTTCCTAACTTACTGGAAGGAACCACCATTTTTTCTGTCTTCATTTTGGGTTATTTAAATTACTTTATTTTAAAATAGAGTAAACTCGTAATGGTGGAGGTACTGGGGATACTTTTGAATTTAATGTTTCCCCTTGGCTGGTAAGCTGTGCACTCTCATGGAGTTTAACTGGGGGTTAGGGGACTACCTCTAAGCGAGACACTTTTAGATCCCACATTCATTTCTTTCATTTCCCCGTCCTCAATTTTAGCACCACTGTTTGGCATCCTGTTACATATTTGACATAAATGACAGGGTCCTTCGGGGACCTTTTCTAAATTCTTTATGGCTTGCTTGATCTGATTAATTTCTTGGACCACTATCAGTATGGGCGAGATCACTTCCAATATATGATCAGTATTTATTGTGCTGTTTTCTAACAAAGATAAAATTGCAGAGAGGGTTCTCTCTAATGCGTAAAAATCTCCAGAGTTCCCCCCCATCCGCTCATTCTTGATAGAATTCATAATGTTCTCTGCCCCCTTATCCATTGATACTACGGATATCTTTTCAACAGAAAGTTCTAATAAATCAACAGAATGGGATGAACTAGTAGGTTATACATAGCAGGCATATGTGGTTGAACAGCTATTAAAACCAGAGATAGTTCTGTATCCATCTCCAAGGCACCTGTCTTTTTTATCTTCCGTTAATTATTCCTTCTTTTACATTTGTTTAGCAATATCCGGTAGATTATAATCCTCCATTTTCACCTGCCCAGAGTTAAGGCTACGTTCTTTCTGCTGTGGCACTTTTAATGACAGTTCACTCAATTTGGTCAGCAAGAAACCAGGCTCAAATGTATTCATACTTCTTGAATAGACTTGAGAATTGTCAAAAAGGGATACCAGTCCTGCCAATGGAGATAATGGGGTGAGTCCTTTTCTTATCACATTATTCTCCGGGGGGCCTTCTACTTTGCCCACCGACAGATCAGTTTCCATTTCCAGATTGCTACCCTCCCCTCCTATTTGTAAAGCAGCAAATTCACCTGATGGCTGTACGGGGTTTCCACCAATATTGTTCTGTTGAATAATTACATCAGGGTAAAGATGTACCTTAACTTCCAAATTTGTGAACTGACTGTCCTTCTCATTCTCTGCTGATACAGGAGTGTCCATCACCTCATCTTCCTGAACCTCCTTTATTTCCTCCTTTAGTCCCTTCCCACGCTTGGAGCTCCTTACTGCTTTTGTAAACATTGACATCACCGATGGATACGTTTTCAGATAAGAAAGGTGATCCCTATTTCTCCTGCGACTAATGGTTTACTGGAGCTTAAGGGGACTCCTCTGGCTCGGATAACTTTCTGAGCCTGCTGCTGTTTTCGCTTTTACGTTTGAGTGCAAACACCTAGATGGCATTACAAAATAATTAAAGTTCTCTTAATGCTTACTAGGCTGCTTTAAGGAATGGGGCTGCTTTAAGGAATGGTACTGCTTGAAGGAATGGAAGTGAAGAATTCAGTGCACTCTGGCTCGCAGTTGACCTCAACTGTTCAGTCCTTTATTAGCCTTCACCAATCTTTACTGTAATGACCTGGGATATATCCCTTCTATGCTACTAGCCCAGGGCATAGGACTCGGAGCAATTCCTGTCGCGGGGGACTGGCACAGATACGGACACAGGTGCAAGTGCAGTGGCACTGATACAAACACTGGTACAGGAATGCGTACAGACACTCAATTCTGGAATCTGTGGGAGGTGCGGAGGCCGCAGGGGGCGTGGAGCAGGGACCCGAGAGTTCCGGTCAGTTCTACCCGACTTACAAAGATCCGCAGGAACGGGGACGGGGAACAGAAGACTCAACACCTGTCATTCCCGACTGATCTCTGCTCTACCCCTGCTCCTCTGGCCGCTTTGCACACCCTACACTGCACACCCGGGGAAAGCGGTGTTCAGCTTCCAGGGTAGCAGGTTTGGCAGTTTTTGCAGTCTAGCAGGCTATTTGCCCTTGTCTACAATAGAGACTTACTGTGAGGCAGCTCCCGTGGGTCCCTGGAGCGCACGCCGCACTCCTAACAGACTACTGTGTGGCCTCCCTGCGTGGCTCTTGGGCGCGGCACCAGCACAACCCAACTGCTGTGCACGCACCCACCCCCCTACAGAACTGGAGTGGAAATGCGAGAAGCAGGGAGCAAGGTAGGTAGATTGATGGGTTGTTGGGTGGGAGAAGCAGAAAGGCTGAGAGTCTTGCTAGAAAACCGCGAGAAAAGCGGGAAAAAGCACTCCGCAGCCGCTGTGCCTACCCTCTGCCAACACCTCTCCCTCAGGGTATGTGTCCTGCAATTGTCCTGTGGTCCTGCGACTCCTGCCCCTGCCCCTACTGCAGACCGTAACTGAGGGGGGCTCACCCACAGCTCGGCTCGGCTGGTGTTTCGGTTTTCGCTCTCACGGCATCAACGATTTTGGCAGTGAGGGCTCGATGACTCAATAGCTTGATGGCCTTGCACATACGCCGCCTGCCTTGCCTGCCTTGGGCTGCGTTCTCCTCCCGCTGCTGCTCTCAGTGCGGCTCACACACTGCCTGCAGCTTCCCCTGTGCCCTGCCTTCGGCTGCGTTCTCTTCTCGCTGCAGCGGCTCTCAGCACGGCAGGCAGCGGCGGTCTGCACTCTGATCTCCGGGCGCAACTAAGACGTGGACTGGACTCTCAAACTACTGACGGAGATACGAAACTGAAGCTGTCTGTGCAAGTGTTGAGAGAGACCCACATACCGTAGCGCATGCTCTTAGATTATATTTGTCAGCTCTGCTCCACACCACTCACTGCACCACTCACCACCTTTTTACTTGATTAATTCTGCTTTGTATTTGGCAGAAGCCAAAGCCGGACGCGGACCGGATGTCTGAAGATCAGGGCCCGTAAATTCTTGATCGTTGCTGCCCTGCTGCCGTGCAGGGATATATCTTAAATGTGATAAATAAATCCCTTGGCTTGGGTGGCTGGCTGGGTTCCCTCCTCTGGTGGTCGCTCTGAGTCATCGTCTGAGTACTTGGGAGCAGCGGAGAGTGGTCCTAACCCCACGCGGGGGTAGCGGCCCTAACCCCACGCGGGGGTAGCGGCCCCAACCCCACGCGGGGGTAGCGGCCCCAACCCCACACGGGGGTAGCGGCCCTAACCGCTCTCCCCGCGGGGAGAGCGGCCCTAACCGCTCGCGGAGGAGGGGCTCTAGCCCCTTGCTCTGCACCGCTCACCTGTTACAATGCATGGGGAGAGAACCGTCAGCGGAAAGTGAGCAAGCCGAAAGAGCTGAAAGTGGGGGGAGCAAGGAGAACTTCAGCCGCACCAACCTGCGCAGCTTGAACCAGCTCAGCCCATCAGCTCAACCCTCAGCTCAACCCTCAGCTCGACCCCAGATCCTCCAAACACCAGTCCCAGTCTCTGCTCCTCTCCACTCCACTCGGTCTACACTGGCGGCTGACTGCGCAGGACTACTCCTCTTCCCTCCCAGGTGTGCGCAATCACACTAGGTCCTGTGTTATCACATACATTGCACTTTAATTATAGGCAGTTTCACTTTCGCCTGCTTGTTTGCAGATAATGCAGTTGATCAAGGGCGAAGATTGTTGTTTCTTGTGACCATGTTGTAGCAGCACAGCATGTTTTTTGGGGAACTCATGTGACTTCTTTGGAGCAGGCAGAGGAAAGATGCATCCGGTGCTGCTGTGACTCTCACCGGCAGGGCCTGTTACCACAGAGCGATGAAGGGAGGGAGCATGCCTGTAGGTTCGAAACATGCTGCCGTTAGTTTGCAGACTTCAGGGACATACCCCCACAACTGCATGCTGGCTCCAAGCAAGACGGGGCATTGCCGTGCAGAGGGCGGTTTATAGGGCCAAGCGCAGATTTGCAGCAGCATAATTACACTCTAATCAGTGCAACATAAATGCACTCCACATAAATGCACTCTATACCACATACCACCAATCAACATAAACGCACTTCACACCATGATTCAATTTCACTAAGCATAATTTCACTCAACACCACAGTTCCAGGCCACACAATCCAACTCCACACATTTCCAATACACACCGCATAATTACATACCAAACAACATATTTCAATTCTAGAACTCCACAACATACCTCCAATCCACACCATATAGTGTCACCACCTGAGCACCAAACATCATTCACCACCGCCATTTTGCATCAGCGCACCACCTAAGCATCACATCAGTCTGCCCTTGAAATCTGGCATCTGTTGATTCTCCCCTAGTGTCCGTCCGCTGCTCATGTTCTAATTAAATTACAGTTTTCCAACCTCCCCTCCCCCTTTATTTATGTCCCGCTCCCCCATAACAAAAAAAATTATAACAAAAAAGCATGAGAACAGACAGAAAGAAGTTGCCAGCAGCGCAAGTACCAAAAAACTAGAGGACATTTTTTTATGTTAAAATCTTTTTTTAATCCAGTTTTTCAGTTGTATATATTGCCGTCTTCGTTTGTATAAAGGTAACAAAAATGCTTAACACTTTTTATTATAACTTTTCAACATCATGCACAGCAGCCACAATGCTCTACAACATAGCCAAAAGTTCTGGCTAAACACAAAAAGTCGAGACCTATTGGCTATGCCAATGCTTGTTTAGTTACTGATCAAACTTGGATTGGTATTTGAAAAGAGGTTTGTGCATGTGTGGTGCACTTGCATACAAAATGATGTGGCCTGCGGCATCAAAGACTTACGTTTTTTATTTGTTTTCTAAATTTTACTCCAGTATCACGGATGCTGTGCAACTTGTCTAGAAATCATTGGCAAAGCCAATAGGTCAAAAAGGTGAGACTTATTGGCTTTAGCAATGCTTGCTGTACATTTATATATTCTACATTTTCCAGTTGTTATATCAGTCCGGTGGGGCTCAAGAATGCTGTTAGCTGTTCCTCTAAAATGTACCTTGAAGTCAGCTTCGTTGATGAACTTGGGTTTAAAGGAACCACTGTAGTTAACTGACAAAGTTAACATTTGCTTCTCTTGGCATTTTAATACTTCTGAAAAGAAGAGTTGTCTTATGTTTCAGTCTTTTGCACAGACTGTATTTTTCGTATTTGTTGAGAATTTACAGCTACGACCTCATTTTTTCCTCTTCTATAATCTACCTATTGCTCCAAAATTGTTGATTCTCTCTTTGTGTTTGTTTTTGACTCTCTTACTGCAACTGATGTGTTCTTTTTCCCGACCACTGTATGGGTCCCTTTTTCTACCGCTTGCAGGCCACATTTTTTCTTCTATTTGTTTCCTAATTGCTCTTGTTAAGGCAACTTCCTCAGCAGTCTAGATCGTAGTCCAACAAATCTGTCACCCTGTTAATGTGATCCTACTTTACCATGACTTGCTGTAACAATTTTCCTATTGAATGATGCCACTTTCAAGTTTGAACTCTCAACCTTGTCTTGTGTTCAAGGCTTTGCACGGAGTCGGACCCATACCCTTGCAAGCCATGTTCACCTGGTACACTCCCACTAGAGCCCTCCGTTCAGCCACAGCCTACCTTGTATCAGTCCCTAAATTTAACAAGGTTAGGACTGGAGGAAGATCCTTCAGAGTTGCAGCAGCAAAACTATGGAATAGTCTGCCCCTGGATATCCGCCAAACACCGCAACTCCTTCCTTTCAGAAAACGCATCAAGACCTGGCTGTTCCCCTAAACTCGATCACTTGACTTCCCTCCCCAATTTCGCTTAAACCACTGTTTCCATCCCACTCATTCTTTCCTCTCTTCTTTCCCCCTGTGGAGCTACTCTCTGTTTCAGCGCCAGGATGCCTGCAAGGCGACAGCCGCGCTCTACAAATGTTTTAAATAAAAATAAATAAATAAATTAAATAAATAAATAACCTGTTGTGAGCCCTCTTTTTCACTCAAACTGTTCTGGCTCCTCTTTTCATCTATCTGCTGTAACCTTTTCTCTCTACATCTATCTGTTTGTAAACTTTCTTTACATCTGCATGTTGTAAGAAATTTCTATTTGTTGAATGTATATATTTTCTTTCTCTACCTCCGCCGTGACCCTGCTCTTTCCTAAAGCGATTATGAGAGTTATCTGCCACATTATTGCGGTCGAAATATCAAGTTACACAAATATTGGGACAATAATATTGACACTTGAAATATTGTTTGTATTATCGAGTTAATAAAAAATGCACACTTGCACTGAGAGTATATTGGGAATCAAAGTTCTGGCCCCATATATGTGTAGATCTATAATGTGATATACAACCTTGGACCCTCTCTTCTGCCTCTCCTGTTGTGGACCCCCTCTTCCCCTATGTATTTGGCCATTCACTTAATCTGTACTGCCTGCTTTAAACCTATGTTCCAGTCTCCTTAGACCATCTCCCTCCACCAAATGTAGATCCTTTCTTTCCGTCTATCATTTGTAGTGTATCATTTTGATATCTGGTGCGAAATCTCTCATTCCCCGTTCTGTGCAAAAAAAATGATTTCCCATCTTTTCATTCCCCTTTATTCCGTTGGTATTCCCATTGACGGTAATCCTGAAATGTGGAAGTTCTATGGATGAACATGTGCTTGTCCCATCTCTTCTCTGTGGAAGAAGAGGAAAACACTAATAGAATGCTAGGTGTGAGTGTGGATGCAAATGTGTCAACATCTCTATGGCTCGAGTCAGGAGCAAAAGAGGTCTGCTTCCTAATGAAGTAGAAAGTCAACAGTTGGGATTAAGTGGTAGCAACATCACCTCTCACTGTGAAGCTCAGATGCTGCTACATTCTACACTGTATTTTATTTTTCAGTTAGTGCAACTGCAAAAATGTACTCTAT
Organism: Lissotriton vulgaris; assembly: GCF_964263255.1. Lineage (NCBI taxonomy): Eukaryota > Metazoa > Chordata > Amphibia > Caudata > Salamandridae > Lissotriton > Lissotriton vulgaris. The sequence goes on along the minus strand of NC_141695.1, from coordinate 997,416,376 downwards.
ATGCAACCGACTAATTCTTAGTAAGTAGTCATACGTATTTGCTCAAATACTTTGTGCCGATCGAGGCACTGCTTCTTCTTTTGATCAGAGTGCTTCATATGATCAGAATGTCTGGTCAGTTCATTTAGGAAAGTTATTTATCAATCCCGTATTTTCACTATACTTTCTAAACGAAACCTCCTCAATATATTGTTTCCAAGATTGTCCCTTATGTTCCTAATCTGTATAGTAAAAAGAAAAAGTTTGAATTAATTTTATGTCTTGCAGTGGTAGGTCTTACAGATACGTTCTTTGGAATGTCTGCCTGCTGTGTATATGAGGATAGTCATTGCTCCAAGCCTTGAGCCAGAAGCTAAACACATGATTGTTCGTTAGGTAGTGATACAATCCGCATCAACAGACCCCTTGGAGTAGTTGGTGCAATGCAACTGCAATCAAATCTTGTTAAAACAATATTAAGAAGTCTGAAGCATATTGAGGAAATTTTAAATTGGTTTAATATTTTCCCAGATTAGATTAAATGTGCTCGCCTGCTTCGCTCCAGGGAACCCGCAGCGGAACTGCCGGCTGGTAAAATTTGTCACAAAGGTGGAAAAGAACACGGCAATACGGGACAGTTTGGTGCTTATCACTCCGATTACCATCCACTCTCAGGGAAGGCACTTGACTGGACTATGATTGCTGTTGGGTAGTTGCATTTTTAATGTGCATGCGGCTTATGAGAGGCACATATTGTAAGCCACACGGCTAGATTGAAGTCTCATTCTGCCATAACCCACGGACTAACTCAAAGGGTGATCATTTTAGCTAATGGGCCTCACTAACTGCTAGTGGTCCGACAGTACTATCATTTTGCACAGCATGTACTTTACTGGCACTCTAGAACCCACCCAACTTGCACTTTACTAATCTGTTTGCTTTTCAGCTGCTTGCTTTGTCTTTTTAATTTTTTATTGTGGAAAGGGATGGTTAAACGGGCTTGTGAATTGTTTGCACTTTAGTCTATGACATAGGTTTTACTAGAACTATTGTAACATGCCTACAGCTCCTATAATAACTTGCCTGCATTTTAGCCGATGAAGAGGGTTTTATTATACTCACACAAACCTGTTTGCAGCTGCCATAAACTTGTTGCATTATGTTATACCCTTTTAAATCTATGTGCACCTTGCTCTTTTGCCTCAATGGGCGTTATGGTCTCCTTGCTTCTTAACGTTTTACTGTGGATAAGGGCGGTTAACACGCTGGAATCTAGCTTGCAATCTGTTTGAGCTTCAGTTGATGATGAATATTTACTGTGCTTATTTAAAAATATCCAAAGTCCCTACAAATACTTGATGCAAGTCGTTACATTCTTTAATATTGATGTGCATTTCTTCTTTTTCATTGCTTGTTCAATATCATTGCAAGGGTTTTAAGTAACCAAGCAAATTTAATTAAACTCGAAACGTGTGTAGCTCAAGGTACTGCATCTTATTTCGACCTCGGAGTGCTTCATATGATCTGAATGTCTGTTCAGTTCATTTAGGAAAGTATATTCTGAATCCCGTATTTTTACTATACTATAATGTCTAAATGACAACTCCTCAATATCTTGTTTCCAAGATTGTCCCTTGCGTTCCTACTCTGTATAGTAAAAAGAAAAAGTTTGAATTCATTTTATGTGTTGCAGTGGTAGCTCTTACAGATACCTTCTTTGGAATGTCTGTGCTGTATAAATAGGGATTGTTTAGTTAGGTAGTGATACAATCAGCATCAAAATACCCCTTGTGGTAGTTGGTGCTATACAAATGCAGTCAAATCTTGTTAAAACTTCAGCGGTTAAAAAGTCTAAAGCATGTTGACCACAGTTTAAATTGGTTTAATAGTCCCCCAGATTAGATTAGGTCTAATTGTATGAAGTTAGCCCCAATATATAGCTTTACAGTTAGACTTTTATACGTTGCTGTTTCATTCTGATCATTATGTTATAGAAAATTGCTGTGTGTAGTAGACCCAGACATTCAGGAAGCTAAATTATATTTTCCTCCTGTCTCAGCCTCGGTGGAGGAACGTTTCTAGGGTTGGTTAGTTTGCTTACTGGATGTGAAAGTTTTGAGGAGGCTCTTGAAATGGCATCTGCTGGAGAAAGTACCCATGCTGACAAGCTCGTCCGAGATATCTATGGAGGAGACTATGAACGATTTGGATTGCCAGGGTGGGCGGTGGCATCAAGGTAAGCACACTCTACTTTAGTCTTTTTTGTCATGACACATTTTCTGTAGCAGATATTGCCAGATTATAATTTTTCCTATTTTGTAAAATAGCCATTGAGTGATGAACTTTAAATATATTTAGGGTTTGCATTAATGTTTGTAACATGAGGGAATATTGTAGGAAAATAGACTTCTTAGTCACAGTCTTCAGTTGTATAAAAAAAAAAAGTATATTGAATCAGTCGGTATGTGAGGCATGGAAAAGGGCATTAGTTCTCCTTCTTTGAAATGATTGACCTATCCTCATGCTTCGACCTGGCAATGGTTTGTTAACCATGAAAGATTAAGTCTACATATGTTTCATTTATGCAACTTCATACCTTGGTGGTGCGATGTAGCTTTCTATACCTTTAGCTGGACTTGTTTTCAATGTTCTGGCATTTCAACCTCTAGCCTGAAGTTAATTTAGTTAAGAGTGGAAGTTCGCAGATACTTTATGATAACTAAGTTTAACAATGGACCTTTAAATACAGGTGCCATTTGTACTGCTCTGAACGAATCTGATGGAAAAACATTAGAAAATCATATGCAGGCATGCTGTGGTAGTTGCGAAAGGAACTGCATTTACAAACTGTTGAAGTAGTATAGATTATTATTATACATTCTTGAACAGCGCATGGCTACCCAAAGGCGTCCCAGCGCTCTAAGCCATAACTGTATGTATCCAGTCTCACTGCCAGTGCCGGATGAACCAGGTTGCGGCCCGTTCTCGTCCTCCTAATCTTAGGGACTGTGGCTTGGAGTGATTGGAAGATCTCAAGGTCTGTGACGTACGATAGAATGACAACAGATTTTTTTGCATTTAGGGACCAGTGCCCCACAGAGATTTATGTGCTATGCATAGCGCTTTAAATTGTATTCGTTCTGTGATGGGTAGCCAGTGTAGTCCCATCGGGGCGGTTTGGCTGATAGATTACTAGGGACGTTGTATAGCAGCCTCATGATTCATAGATGATTCTTGTAATGCAGGAAAGTTGGGTACCTTAGGAACAATACTCTTTCCTTTTACTAGGGACTATTAGTTAAAGATCCCATAAAACTGCATTGGGATTCATTGCATTGCCCAAGATATCAAGAACTTGCCTCCAGTTGACATGTATAGTTTTTATTAGTCTCTCTTAATGGCTGCATCACCTTTCTGAAGTAGCAGAAAATATGTTTCCCATTGTTGTCAACTACCCACAGCCACTTAATGCCTTTATATAGTAATTTCATTACGGGTGCTAAGCTGAAGATGTGGATATACACCCACTTTGATAAAATGTGACCGTGAAATGTGGAGAAAGAGGGGGAATACAGTATTCCCCCTCTTTCTCCACATTTCACCGTCATATTTTATGTACGTCACTGGATGGAAATGTCCTCTCTAAAACCGGGAAAACATTCACCCTTTGTAGGACTCCTTGGTCTCCTATAGTTGATTTGATTTAAGAGTAAGGAAGACCTAGGGTTACTTATTAATTTATTTGAAATTACTATTCTTTTAATAAAGGGATGTACTTGGCCGTTGGTGGGATTCTCACTTGGGTGGACATCCATTAATTTTATTTGCAGTAACATTGAAATTCTTTTTGACTAAGTATTCGTTTACCATGTCCGTATCAGCAAATACTTACGTTGGAATTTTCACCATGGTAAGGCATTTGATTTATCTCTTGCTCACGTAACAAACATTTATGATTTACAGCTTTTTTTTTTAACTATAGAGGAAAGATAGCATTTATGTTTTACAGGGACCCTCTACTAATAAATACTGTTAATTTGTGAGCAATTGTTAATTTAATGAAATCTCAATTGCTTCTCCCTCCAGTTTCGGGAACATGATTTACAAAGACAAACGAGAATCTGTCAGCAAAGAAGACCTAGCTCGTGCCACCTTAGTGACTATTACTAATAATATTGGATCCATAGCCCGGATGTGTGCTGTCAATGAAGTAAGTTACTCACAATTTTGGTATTGGAAATAAGAGGCAGTCCTAGAAGAAACCCCCTTTTTTCCTTTCACCCCGTCAACATGGGTGTAAACACAATTCATTGATTATCTATTACAGATACAAGAAGCATATGTTATGTTTTAAGCATTGTGTTTGGTGGCTGGGTAATGAATGGATTTAGATTGTGCGCTAATAAGATAGAGATTCCTCAAGCCACTAGGAAGTAAATCTGTTTCCATCTTATTTGTGTGTTATTTTAGGAAAGTCTTTGTCTCAGCCATGTACAGATTGGGAATGATAGCTTAAAGTGTTACCTGTTTTTGAATTTTTGTTTTTTTGTTTTCCTTACGATGTCTGTCTCCTTTCGAATATTTGTTGGATGGTTTCACTTTTAGAATTTTGTCAAAGCAAATATAACATTGTGAAGCTGCTTATTTTTTCAGGCGCACTTTTATGCTCATAAACTAAAAAACTGTTTATTTTGTCCTTCTAACTTCTGTCGTAATTTATCCAGTAGTAATGGTTTAGTCTAAAACCCCATTCAGTCCTTTGGAATCAGCATAGCAAAAAGTACAAGTAGCAATATTGTAATTGTCTAATATGTTTTAGAGTTTACTATTAGCCGTTTTCCCCGTCTGTGTGCGTCTTTGCTCCCAAATCTATTGGATTGCAAGTCTATTGTGTATTCATTCGTCTTTCTAACCACACGTTCATATATGCATCTGGTATTTGAACTGTTTCTGTATGTACCTGTATCTGCATCTGTTTGTGTACATGGCTTGGCATCTCTCATCTGTTCGCTAGATTGCTATGTACGAGACTGTCTGGATCAAACATGTCACCATGGTTTTGAGTCCCAACAGATCACCCTAGCCTGAAACTTATTATGGAAATACCAGCATGACCTAATGGGCAGTTTGGTCCATTGCGTGCATGCCTATTTGTATGGCTGTTCTGTATGCATGCTTATAACCCACTGTCTTACATAACTTGCATACACATTACTAAAGTCAAACCCATTGACTTGCCGCTGCTTTATCTCCCTGCACGTTAAGTGATTTGACACCTTTAGCTGAATATAACACTGTGTTTCTTCTGCAAAAAATTATGAGATCCTTGAACTAAAAATTAATTTGGAAAAAGGCAGTATTTTGGTCTTTACTACAGCTAAGAGTACTTTTTTGAGGATTTATAACCGGTGTGCTGGTTGTGGAAATTGTTATCTTTTTGTGTGCTGTGTTTTGTTAATTGGTGTTGCAAAGGAAATATGCACACAATCGTCTTTTTTTCTTAACGGGTATCTGAAAATACAATGCATGTAAGAATAGATATTTCTGTTGTAGTTGGTGAAAGAGAGAATTGGTAGCAACATAAATGGGCCAGTTATCAATACTGATGCAAACATTTGGGCTCCGGGTGTAACAAGTAAAGACAACACTGTTTTTTTTATCAAGCTACCCATGCTTAATACAGTTTGGAGCTGTCCGTTTGGGAGCAATTATTCCGAGTATTTTGAACTCCTCCTTCCAAACAAGGTTGACCTACAGGCTTAGTAAGAAATGCAGTATCATTTGCATCATCTCGACTCTATGGGCGACCATAGGGCAACAAAGACCATATTAGATGCAAATAAACTATTTCAATAGTTTGTTTTGATGCTTGCATAATTACAGCACCTCCTGAGCTACGAGTAAACTTTATGGAGAATTGCCATTTTAGGGTACACAACTAGATTGTGTTAAAGTACACAATACTATTCCAGTGCGTCCCAAATTGCAGGGAGGAAAATGACTGCTGCCCATTGTCCTTAAATTGTTTACTCTAGCTGGCAAAGGAATGTGAGTGTCCACTGTTGGAGCAATAATGTCATTATATATTAGCCTGGGTGAAATTTTAATTAAACTGCAGTAATTTCACATTACTCTTGTGTTCTGAAATTACCGAAAGTTATGTGATTACTCCAACCTGCGTAATTTAAATACGTTTTAGAAAAAATGTCTAACGCAAGAGCACTTGAATTAAGTGGGACCGGCTGCAGCTGTTCCTGATCTGTTGCATTCAGCTCTGTTTTCTTTTAGTTGCAAGGGTACATTCTGCGCTAAAAAAAATAAGCTAAATGCAGGGGTAGGCTGGTGGCATACTTCTGCTACAGCAAATTATGCAAGATATGCCTACTCCTAATTATGTCGTGATGACGATTTGGTGTATTTCAGTACCTATGCCAGTGGTCTTGGATTTTATGGCCCAATCTGGCGAAATGTTCGGAGTGCAAAGTTTGAGGCCATTTTGATGGGTGTCTATGATTTTGACATGAAATCGAACTTTCTGTTTAAAAGGGTACTACTGTAAATAAATATGCATTGAGCAATTTGTTATATAATGTGTGCGTTATAGGTCTCAATTTGAGGGCTAATAGAGAAGTCGATTAATCACCATTTATTTGGAGGATAATCTGGCTCATGTAGCTATGAATATGATACCCACATTTTAGTGTACATTATTCCACATACCAGTTATTCTCCACTGTAAAGTTTTCAAAATTTAAAACTAGGATACCTCAAATGGTCTAGAAATTTCGAAAAGCAAGAATGAAGATTGGCACACTGACTTGAATAATAGTAGCGGTATATGTGCCTTATGTCTGTGGATCTTTGTTGCAGCAGGTCGTAAGTGCACCACAAACTGTGTAGAGAACATGCATGTAATAGAACATGCATGTAATAGACATGTTCTCACATAAAGATGGTAGAAAAAATCTAGCAGCATCGCCAGATGTAGTTAGTGTTGTGCAGATGGACCAATAGCTTGAATGGCTAAGGTTTGGGAAAGCACTCTGTCAATATGCCACACAATGAGCCAGTAAAACCCGACATACAGATATGCATTCTGAACTATATTCTCACATAGCAGCAGATACCAAGATCTCTATTTACTAGGTTGCACACCAAGGGCCTCATCTTTAAATATTGTAACCTAATTTTGTTGCTGAAGATGAGGCCAAAGTAGGTCATTCATTGAGGTTGACTTAAACATATGTATAATTGAGGGCAACCCAGAACTGTGCTTGATAAAACACCATCAGAAACCATGCTTCTGAGAGTGGGTGTAAATGGTGTAAATTAAACATAAATATATATCTCATACAGCCAAAGAAAGTAAATGTAACTAAGATGGACTAAAATACTAAACTGCCAATAACAGGCATCATCAAATCTACTTTCCTAAAAAATATTTCTTAAACAAATGCTCCAGTTTATATATACAGGATTATCACCAGTACATTTCGCTCCACAAGATAATGTCATTTACCTAAGAATATGTGCTGCCTTGCTCTAAGTGTTCATAATAGAATTTCAGCCGAACCACTGTGATATTGACATTGGAATTACTAAAGTTGTCGCAGTTAAAAGCGTAATTCCAGAAACTAGCGACCGCACAGGCAAACTGCAGAATTGTCCTCGGGCTTGGGGAAGAGTTGTAGTGTATGGGTGCCTGATTTGGCTGTGTATGCCAAAACAATGAAGCACAGGCTAAGTTTGATGGTCTTACTAAAATCTGTGCGCACTCAAATGTTGTTTTATTGCCTTCATTTAACCCTTTCAGCTCGGGTTTTGTTTTTGAATTACTATACGGCAGCATTCGCATGCATGAAGATGCTTTTTTATAATCTAGGCCCAGCATAAAACTGTTGAAAAAGCCCCGTCCAAAAATAAATCGCAAAACGTTTGGTTAGTACACCAGATCTGTATGTATTGTCAATTATATAGTTACAGATATGACCAACTTTCAGATCAAATTATAAAAGTCCTTGGTTCTCACCTAATTGAGTATATCGCTGTGTGATTGATATGCAGGGGACCGTTTAATGTAAATAATGTCCCAGAAGTCTCAGCAGCACTTCATAGGTGTAAGCCAATTTTGCGCTGAGCATGTCTAGAAGCTGGAAATGTAATAGCAGTGTTGAAATGCCCTGTAGATTTCCCAAATACAAGAGTGTAAGCAATGTGCGATTTGTAAATAGTAACTCGAAAAGACAACAACTTGAATAACAAGAATATTGTCCTATATTACAGGGTGCCATTGTTCAAAATGATGCTGTGGAGGGTGAGGGGAATGGGATCTCTACTCATCATTGTATTATGAAAGGTCTTTCAGACTATAGGCAAATGGAAGATGAGTAATGTGCGTGTCCTTTACCCTTTCTTAATGTACAGGAAGCTACTGATGGATACATCTGCCTGTGGATTCCTCACCTTTCGAATTACCCTTGCGCCAGCATTCCACTGAAGCTTTTTTTATAGTTTTCCCACGTTGACGACGACGACGACGCAATAGCACGGCTCTGCTTGCGACTCCGTATAACGTCATCGGAGCCATAAAAAGACCTTGTCGGCGTGCTGATGTCCGTTCCCTTTTTTCTGCGCTGTTGGCACGTAATGGTTAATCTAGAACTCTCCATTTCTTTGTAGGGTAACATTGTTATAGTACGATCTGTATTTGTAGCAGTGCGATGGCTAAGCAGAAGAAAGTCAGGGTTCAAACCTTGTAGGGAATGTGGGGGTCATATGTCCATCACTGACCCCCACAAAGATTGCCTTTGGTGCCTGTCGTCGGAATGTGACGTTGTGGGATGCTAGTCTTGTCGTCTGATGAATCCGTAGGCTCTTAATGAAAGGGAAAGTTATATATGGCCTGGACGAAGAAGAGAGGCCAGAAGAGGACCAAGTCGAGGTCGAAGTTGCCGACCCGGCACACCTAGAGGTTGTCCAAAAAACACAAGAAGAAGCGGCGTCATGGGTCCAGGCGTCGTTTTCGAAGGGCAAGTCATCAAGGTCGCTGTCCCCAGTCCAGCGGCTTTATGGGAAAGATAACATCTTGCCTTCTCTGCGGGTGACTCCGGTGCATTCTACGGCGCTAAGTGATTCTCTGGCACCCAGGGAATCAATTAATGCACCTCCAGCTTCATCAATTCTTGCTCCGGAGTGTCCGGCAACACAGCCAGAACCTGCCTTACTGCCTCTTGACTGTTCCAGACCTGACGACTCCGGAACTGTACCCACCTTTTCCACTTCCAGGTACGGATCCATCACATTTTTTTATTGTAGTGTTTTGCATGTTTGCCAGGGCGGCTAACCATCCCTCATGGGACCGCTTTCCTAAAATTTGGGCGTTCCCCAGCATTGTCCGTTTCATGCCGATGACTCCGTCATGGCCTCGCCCGACGCCGAACGTTCTCGATGCCGATCCCATCTCAGGAGCAGAGGATGGGCTTTTCTCCTGCGCCGTCTGGCTCTGAGTCAGAGCCTTCACGACTTTGTGCAGCGCTGCTGACGGCTACTGAGGGACCTCAATCGGCTCCGATGTCCCTGGTGCCGCCGACTCCAAAGATGCGATCCAGGAGGGAGGCACAGAGACTTCTGGAAGAGGAGGATTCTCAGGAGCAGGCTGAGGAGAGAGAAATTCTTGAGTCTGTGGATGACATTGAAGGTCTTCAGGAAGCCAGTGGATTGGACACTTATCCGGATGTGGGAGCTCTTTTCTCCCAAGGCTCTGCCTTCTCAGGAGGTGGCTCCACTTCACACAGTTATAAGGACGGCTGCTGACCTTTTAGATCTGCATTTGCTCCCTGCGGCACTCAGGTCTAACATTCTGACTGAGGTTTTGCACTCTGCTTCTTCAGTCATAGAGCCATTGCTCCCATCCAATGAAGCTCTGACAGAGCCAATTCTGGATGTGTGGCAAAAGCTAATGACTGCCCCAGCAGTTTCCAAGGCAGTGGTAAGACGTTATAAGGCTGCAACCTGGAGATCTAGCATTTTTAATCTCTCATCCTTCTCCAGAATGCTTGGTGGTTCAAGCTTCAGACAGTTGGCAGCATCCTTCCCCTCCATCCTGGGGGATAGGGTTTCCAAAAAGTTGCAACAGTCAGATAGGAAGGTGTTTTTATCGGCAAGCATGTCTTTGAAATCTACTAATGCCACATGCCTGTTAGGACGGTATATCCATGCTTTGATGGACACAGCCAAGGAGGTGGCTCCTAAGCTGCCTGAGGATGTTTGATGTCACTTTATGGAGGTGTTGACTGATACACAAGCAAGGTGATCTAGCCGGGTCTTGATTCAGCGGATTTAGTCACCAGGGTGATGGTGGGCTCTTTGGTGGCAACATGGAGGCACGCCTGGTTAAGAGGATCTGGATTTTCTCCGGACGTTCAAGCCACATGACTGGATATTCTCTTTGATGGCTCCAGGCTCTTTTGGGCTAAGGCAGACTCAGCTCTGCAACGTTTTAAGGCTAGCAGGGTTACTGCTAGATCCTTAGGCCTACAGTCCCAGACTAAGGGTTTTGGTTACAGGAGATTTTGTGGATTTTGGAAGGCTGCCCCATTTCGAGGCAGTCAGCAGCAGAACCCCCTGTATAAGTCGTACAGAGGAAATGAAAGAGGTCGTCTGCGAGGAGCAGCTTGCCAACAGGTCTCTTCCCCTCCTCCTCTCCTGTCTCCCCCCCCCCTCCCCCTACTGGTACTAGTTCTAGATCCCCTCCTTGGAGCATGTTAGACCCGTAGGAGGCCGGGTATTCCATTTTCTACAAAATTGAAAATCTGCTACATCAGATCTTTGGGTTTTGAATCGTGTAGAAAATGGGTGAACACTTCCTTTCCAGAAGTTTCCCCCTCCTTACCCTCCTCGTCAGGGCTGGTGTTTGGAGGACCATCTGTTGATTTGCTGCAAGAGGTCTTGTCCATGTTACAGAGAGGTGCGATAGTGGTGATTCTGAAGCAGGAAAAGGGTCAAGGATGCTACTCCCGGTATTTCCTGATCTACAAAAAGGACGGGCGATTGAGACTGATCCTGGACCTCAGGATCTTGAATTTGTACCTTAAACAGGAGGAATTCAAGATGTTGATCCCACTCGGGTTCTTCTGGCGCTGCAGCAAGAAGACTGGACGGTGTCCATCGATTTACAAGCTGTGTATTTTCACATTCCAATCCTGAAGTCGCGTTGTAAGTATCTCTGTTTTACTTTAGGGTCTCAGCACTACCAGTTTGCGGTCTTCCCATTCAGCCTTACTTCCGCACCTCAGGTCTTTACAAAGGAGATGGCGGTGGTGGCAGCTCCTCTCAGATGGTCAGGGATTCATATATTCCCCTATCTGGACGACTGGCTGCTCAAAGCAAAGTCGCCAGAGATGGTGCTGCATCATCTGCAAAAAACAGCTCAGCTGTTGTTCGACATGGGTTTTCTGATAAATGTACCCAACTCTCACCTGGTGCCCTCTCAGCGCAACCTGTTCTTAGGGGCGGTATTGGATACTACTGTGAGTCATGCTTTCCAGCCTTCTCAGAGGGTTTTAGACATCCAGAATATGATCCCAATGTTTCAAGATGGAGCTGCTATTCCAGTCCTGAAGGTTATACGCCTGCTCGGTCTGTTCGCTTCCTGCATACTGTTGGTCAACCATGCACGCTGGCACATGAGGGCACTCCAGTGGTTTCTACACAACGGGGATCTCGGGGAAGTGGTCAGAATCTCCAGAGACACTGCAGCGGACCTGTTATGGTGGAGTGTATCAGGCAACTTGTCTTGAGGGAAGCCTTTCAACCTTCGTCCCCGGTGGCCACAGTGATAATGGTTGCCTCCACTCTAGGGTGGGGTGCTCATCTGGGGGATCTGGAGATCAAGGGTCTTTGGTCTCCACTTCACATCAATCTTCTGGAATTGCGGGCGATATGTTTGACTCTCAATACCTTTCTTCCCTCCCTTTGTGGTCAGTCGGTGCTGGTCTTGACGGACAACACTACCTCGATGTGGTACATAAACAAACAGGGAGGAGTAGGGTTGTATCGTCTCTGCAGAGAGGTTCTGCGACTCTGGTCCTGGGCTCAGGACAATCAGATTTGCGTGATTGTAAATCATCTGGATAGAGTGCTGAAAGTATGTGCGGACAGTCTCAGTTGGCAGTTCTCGGTCGATCACAAGTTGCTGTCACGTCTCTAGGATATGAAGGTTTCCTCTGTTGGACCTTTTTGCCACTCACGAGAGTGCACTGCCCGTCGTTCTGCAGTCTTCTGTGTGAGTGTTGAGGGACGCGTTTCAGTTGGATTGGGGCTCACAACTAATTTATGCCCCCCCCCCCCCCCCCCTACCCTTGATTCCTCATACGGAGCCGCGAGTGGAGCCGTGCTATTGTGACATCATGTATGTGGGAGAGCTATGAAAAAAGCTTCAGTGGAATGCTGGTGCAAGGGTAATTCAAAAGATGAGGAGTCCACAGGCAGATACTGTATGCACCAGAAAAAGCATTACCCAATGTAAGTAACTTGTTCTTAAATTCTACCCATGCAGATCTTGTGCCAACGGTATATTGTTCTGATGGATTCATCTGCCTGTGGATTCCTCACCATATCAATATTCCCCTGCGCCAACATTCTGCGGAATTTTTCTTAGCCCTGCACGTCGACGAGGTCGTCGAAATGCCATGGCTTTGCACACGGCTCCGCATGACGTCACCGGAACCATAAGAGAACCAAGTCGGCGTGATGACGTCCGTTCCCTTTTTTCCGTGCTGTCGACGCTAACCCGACTCTCCATACTTTTGACTGGATATTTTGTTATTTCGATTGTATCTGTCTCTGTTTTGGCATGTCTGCTCTGAGGAAGTCTGGCTTTAAGCCCTGTAAAGAATGCAGGGGTCTTATGTTGATCACTGACCCTCATGATGACTGCCTTTGGTGTTCGTCGTCTGACCACGACGTCGAGGGTTGTTCTTCTTGTAGGAAGATGAATCCGAAGGCACTAAAGGAGCGTGATGCCAAGCTGGATATGGCTAAGGCAAGAAAAGAAAAAAGGGGTCGTAAAAGGTCTAAGTCAAAGTCATCAACGTCGCATGACTCCAAGAGAAAGCTTAAGAAGAAGAGGAGACTTGTTTCTCGGCGCCGGTCGTAGAAGGCTGTGGTGTCGAGGTCGCCTTCTCCAGCTCCTCGATGTCGAGAAAAAGATTTTGTCTCTCCTCCTCCAGTGTCTCCTCAGGCTACTCTGGTCCGTTCTCCATCTTACAAGGGGACTCCGGAGCAGTCACCAACGCCGAGATTCTCACCGACTCCAGAGGGTGTGTCGAATCCGACTGATGCTGAGATTCCTTCGGCTCCTGCTGCTCTGCCTGTGGCTCCAGTGGCTCCGACTCCAGAGGTGCCTTGTTTGGATCTCGAACCGGCTCAGTATCTACAAATTCCGCCACCAAGTTAGGAATTTTCTGAATGTAATGTGTGGCGTGTTTGCCAGGGCCTTTGGTCCCATGGGTCCTATGGCATTTAATTCTGGTGTCCCTCACCAGTACCACAGGCCCACTTTGTGCCATTCATGCCAGCGACGCAGTCCTGGCACTTTCCGGCTCCGAGGATGTCGACGCCGTATGGGCAGACCACGGCTCCATCCCGTGAAGCTTCTCGAATTCGATCGGCGACGGTTACAACAGTGGATCCTCCTTCGACGCTGCTCCCGGAGCCATCGACACCGCGTGTGGCGCCGCCGCAGCCGTAGATGCGCTCGAGAAGAGAAGCGCAGAGATTATTGGAGGAGGAACAGTACCAGGCAGAAGAGAGGGAGGAAGGAGAAGTGTATGACACAGAAGATGTGTTTGAGGATTTTTGTGAAGCAAGTGGACTTGATACTGCTCCAGAGTGGGACTTTGCTTCTCAGAAGGCTTCCCCTCGAAAGAGGTTGCTCCTTACCATTCTGTAATTAGGAAGGCTGCGGAATTTTTGGATTTGCAACTCCCTATGGCTGAGTATAAGCCTAATCTATTTACAGAGGTGCTACATTCTTTGTCCTCTGTGCTTGAACAACTCTTACCCTTTAATGATTCACTGACTGAGCCAATCCTCTGTGTGGCTCAACCCTCTTTCTGCTCCTGCGGTTTCAAGGTCTGTGTCCAGAAGATATAGACCTGCTCCTGGGGATCTGGTGTTCCTTTCATCTAACCCGTCTCCTGAGAGCTTAGTGGTGCAGGCTTCTTGTTCCAAGCAGTTCACAGGGACTTTTCTGCAGGCTCCTGCTGACAGGGATTGCAAGAAGCTGGAACAGTCTGCAAAAAAGGTCTTTTCATAAGCTAGCATGGCACTGAAATCTACCAACGCGACTTGTCTGTTGGGTAGATACATTCATGCAGCTTTTTCCTTAATTGTCTGAGGACGATGGGGGAAATCTGAGTGAGGTGTTGGCGGACTCTCGGACTGCGGCTCGCCAAGTCATCCAGTCTGGCCTGGACACAGCGGATTCTGTTGCCAGGGTGATGGGTTCATCCATTGCAACAAGAAGACATGCGTGGTTGAGGTCTTCTGGTTTCTCTCCGGATGTGCAAGCTGACCTTCTTGATCTGCCTTTTGATGGGTTTAGACTTTTTGGAGAAAAGGCTGACTCTGCCCTGCAAAGATTTTTGAAGTCTTTGGGTCTGCAGACTCAGGCGAGAGGTTATGGTTATAAACGATACAGTGTCTTCGGGAAGTCTTCCTTTCGAAGTTTCAGACAGCCACAGCAGTAGCAACAAAACCCCTTGTACAAGTCCTTTGTGGAGCCGGGCGTCAACCTTCCTCCTCCTCCTCTACTTCCCCAAGCCCTCCTGGTAATGCAGGAAAGCAGCCCTAGATCCGCCATCCTGGATCATGTAGGTCCAGTGGGAGGCCGGCTTACCCATTTTCTACAGGATTGGGAATGAATATGGAGATCAAGGGTCTTTGATCTCCAGAGGAGAGATTGCTTCATATCAAACTTCTGGAATTGCGGGCGATTTGTTTGGCGCTCAAGGCGTTTTCTCCCTTCCCTTCGTGGTCAGTCGGTTCAAGTCCTGACGGACAACACTGCCGCGATGTGGTACGTCAACAAACAGAGAGGAGTATGGTCATACCGTCTTTGCAGAGAGGCGTTGCGGCTCTGGTCCTGGGCTCAGGACAATCCGATTTGTTTGATGGTTAATGTAATGTAATTTGTACTTGTAAAGCGCACTAGCCGGGTTACTGAACGTGCGTGCGGACAGTCTGTCGGCAGGTCTCCGCCGACCCCGAGCGGAGGCTTTATTCGGAGGCAGTTCAACACATCTTCCAGATGTGGGGCGCTCCTCGGGTGGACCGGTTTGCCACTCTCGAGGACACGCACTGCCCGTCATTCTGCAGTCTCTAGTTTCCGATGCAGGGCGTGTTGGGGGACGCGTTTCAGTTGAGTTGGAGCTCACAACTCCTTTACGCGTTTCCTCCCATACCCTTGATTCCTCGGGTTCTGAGGAAGATTCGCCAAGATCGGGCCCAAGTTATATTGATTGACCCGGATTGGCCAAGAATGATATAGTACACAGACCTCCTTCACCTTTTGGTGCACCTTCCGCTCCGTCTCCCTCTCAGGGTAGATCTCTCGCAGTCGGAGGGGCAGGTTCTACACCCCCACCTCCAGAGCCTGCGCCTTCATTCCTGGAGATTGAACGTGGCAACCTGAATTCTAAGTCTCCGATAGTTTTAAGGTTCATTGAGGGGCTTACTAACATGTTTCCGCATACTCCTTTTATTATGCCCCAGTGGGATTTAAATTTAGTTTTAACTTTCTAATGAGTTCCCCATTTGAACCTATGCATAGTTCCCCTTTGAGACTGCTGTCTTTCAAGACTGTCTTCCTTGTGGTTATCACCTCGGCCAGGAGGGTGAGTGAGCTTCAGGCTTTGAGTTCAAAGCCGCTTTTTCTGACTATACATGCTGAAAGGGTGGTCCTCAGGACCAGGTCTGCTTTTCTGCCTAAGGTGGTGACTCACTTCCATCTAGGGCAGTCCATTACTCTTCCTGTATTCTACCCTCCCCCTCACCCTTCCAAGGAGGAGGAGAGAGTTCACCGCCTGGATCCTAAGAGGGCGATTAATTTCTATCTGTATAGAACGAAGGACTTGCGACAGAAGATGAACTCTTTGTGGGCTATGTTGGACGCATGAAGGGCAAGGCGATGCACAAGCGCACTTTATCCAGGTGGATCATCTTGTGCATTAGGATCTGCTACGCTCTTGCTGGTAAAGAGCCTCCTGAAGACATTAGAGCTCATTCCACCAGGGCTAAATCGTCTACATCTGCCTTGTCTAGGGGTGTTACTGTGGACATGTGTAAGGGCGCAACTTGGGCCTCCCTCAACACTTTTGTGAAGCATTACTGCTTAGATTCCGAAGTGAGGAGTGACGGCCACTTTGCATGCTCTGTTTTGCAAGACTTTTTTAGTATAGAAGGGTGGACACCCTCCTCCGGGAGTGGGACTGCTGTGGGATTCTATTCATAAGGTGAGGAATCCACAGGAAGCTGTATCCATCAGAAGAACAAGTTACTTAGGTTCGGTAACTCTTTTTCTGGTGGATACATTATCTGCATGTGGATTCCTCACTGGCCCACCCGCCACCCTCTTATACTTTAAAAAGAGGTATTGGTTAAAATGGTTGTTTCACATTTCAAATTGCCTCTATTTGCCTTTGTGTAGGTTTATAGGAAATGTGTGCTTTCTTTGTTTTCACATTTCACTTTACACTGTGTGTATTTTTTGTGAAAACTGTGTACTATGTAGACATTGTCTCTATGGTCGGTCCACCCGTTTGCCTCAGTGGCACGGAAAAAATGTGTGGAACTGACGTCATCACGCTGACGTATTTCTCTTATGGCTCCGGTACGTCATGTGGAGCCGCCTGCGGAGCCATGGCATTGTGACAACCTCGTCGGCGTGGAGGACTAGGAAAAATTCAGCAGAATGCCTGCGCAGGGGGATATTCATAAGCAGAGTAATCCACAGGCAGATATTGTATCCACCAGAAAAAGCGCTACAGAAGGTAAGTATCTTGTTCTTCATGCTGACCTTTTCCTTTGATCAAGACACAATTATCCTTAAGATATTCATTAAAATGTCATTGAAACTCTGGATGGAAGATGATGATTAGTTAATTTTTCTTGTTTTTTTAATTTATTTATTAAATTAATTAATTTGGAGGTAAAATATCGTGCCAGTCTCCAAATGTGTCTTCTTGCTCACATTATTTTTTTAAACATTTAAAACTGAACCAGTCAACATAGCCGTTCAGTATCATTACTTTGAATATTAATTGTTTTGGGATAGGGACCTAGTTTGATAGGAGCAGTTGAGGGAGTTAGGGAAGCAATTTACATTAAATATGTTTAAATCATTTTTAAGAAAGTTTTATTTTTATAATTGGCCAGTTACTTGACCTATAACTAGGGGATGATCATCAAATGCTCAAGAAGATCTCCTTGTATGCTTGCCCTTATTTGCCTTGATGCAGGGTAATAAAATAATTTAGCCAAGACTGCAAACATTAATAGAGCATTCAGTACTTGGCATGTGACTAAACCCTAGATATTTGGCATTGCATTGTTTTTGTTGTGTAAACTTCTTTTGAAAACTCATGTATATTTGAAAATAATTATTTTCTTCAGATGGCTCGCATCTCTTGCTCAAAACGTTAGAACATTGTTATTATTTTCATTTCTGAGAGAGACTTCTAACTGCAGATTACTCTCCTTTTGCTTATTCCCTAAGCATCAGACTGGATCCCGAAATGTTTGAACAGTACCTCTGCGCGCTGAGAGTTGGTGCTGGGCAGATCCGCCCTGATGCCGTTCTGATCCGAAAATGACTTGCTTGGCCCATATAGGCACCACTTCTTTGTCTGATGTCAGTTCCTTTTTTTCCACACCACCAGACGTGGATCCAGAGCTACCTTTCGACTCTTTGAGACCGTTTTTCTATCCAAATTTTGTTGTATGCATGGAAAATGTTACTTCCCAAGCCAACGTGGTTAAACCCTGTAAGGACTGTTGCTAGCAAATGTCGGTGACAGCTCCTTAACCGGTCTGCCTGTGGTGCCTTGGACCATTGGAGACCACAAAGTTATACGCTGCCAAGACTCCACATCATGACCAGTCTAAGTCCAAGAGTCCGTTTTGGTCCTCTCCTGGTCTAGAAGTCAGATGAGTCAATCTGCAGATTGTTGATTATTGCGCTCCAAATCTTCGGTTTAGTTGAAAAAAAATCCAAGTGGGCTTCCTCACCTTCCCGCTACTCTTGTATTCCTCAGTAGGTGCATGAGCGTCTCCATGCCTCTTGATCACTCTTCTGAAGTCAGTTGGCATTAGAGCTCCTCCCCCTACTTATCCTGTCACCTCCAGACTTTCCAGGGCTTCCTGCAACACAGATGCGGATCCAAGAGTTCAACAGTGCCATTCTCCAACTCTTTAGGTCCCTCTCAACTCCCTCTGGCACTCCTGTGGACTTCTGGAAGCCAGGAGGCCCTCCACCTCTGATACCTCCAGCGAGTTTGCCCTCGGCGCCTTTAAGACCCTCTGAACCCATTACCTGGCCTTCTCTAGCACCCGTGCTTACTCCGGTCCCACGACCTACGCCGGTTCCCGGAACATCGATGCCAGCTACATCAACATTGAAGGATGAGATGCCTTTGTGCTCTCTGACTCCGAATCGGCGCAGCAATGACCAAGGCTGTGATTGGTTAGTTCTGAATTGCAGTCTTCCACCTCAGACCCTCTTAATGTCCCTACTCTGCTGGCAGGCCCCATACCTTACATTCTGTGTTCGTAAAGGATTCCGATAAGGAGTATGATGCAGGTGATTAAATTGCCCAATCCTATCTGAAGGAAAACTGTCATGACTTTCAGGATGCCAGTGGCCTTTTACACCTTTCCTAATTCCGGACTTATCCCATGGTGCTGCCACTGAGGAAAGTGCCGAAGTACATGACCCCTAGTTCCCCACCTTAGAGGTCAAATCTAATGTTCTAATAGAAGTCCTCTAGTCTTGAGAGACCAAAATTGAGCCTTTGCTGACTTTCTATGATGCACTGATTGACATCTTTTCAGGGACCTGGTCGAAATCTTGTTCTGGCCCCCTAATAAATCGCAAGATTGCAAAACTTCACCACCATACTCTAGGTGACCCTCATTTGTGTTTCAGTGCTCCTCTCCTGAAAACCTGGCGGTGCAATCCTCTGCGAGTCTACAAACCCTAACAATATTCCCAACTACTCCCCCGGATTCAGAGTCCAAGAGAATGGGGATCTTCTGAAAAAAGCTATTTTCCTCTACCAGTTTGGCCTTCTAGTCCATTATTGTTAGTTACATGCTGGGTTGATTTTCCCATGCCCTCTGGGATTCGATTGCTAAAATTCTACTAGATATACTGGAAGACCTTCGTCCTATACTGATCAGGACAATTCGGGATGGCTGTGATGCTGCCACATTTATGTTCCGCTGTGGGCTGGACATCATAGATTCCATCAAGCGAGCCGTTTGCTATTCGTCGTTATGCCTGGTTGCCATCGTCCAGCTTTTTCGGCAGTGTCCAATCATCCCTTATGGACATGGTTTTTGGGGGACAAGGCAGACTTTGCTCGGTTTTTGGGGGACAAGGCAGACTTTGCTCTTGAGTGCTTCAAAGAGATCAGGGTCACAGCACGCTCCTTGGGCCTTCCGTGACACGAACCCCATCAAACGTTTTGCGCGGTTTGGTAGAGGTTGATGTTCCTACAGCTGCTGCTGCTGCTTAAACATCAGCAGGGTACCCAAGTTATTCACTGGCCCGGCGGGCAGGGACATTCCCTTTCATGCCTTTCCCAAGAAAAAGGGAGTTCAACAACCTATGATCCTGATCTTTCAGCCTCTGTCCTGGATTTCATTGACATTGACAGGCTGCTGAGACTAATGGCATCCTGCTGGTAAAGCATGCCAGGTGACGTATGGTTCCTCTGGAGTGGCATCCGAAGTCAAAGTGCGCCCAACATCAAGGGACTTCTCCGACCACTCACAGCTTTCAGAAGAAACTGTAAAAAAGCTGCAGTTGTGGTTGCTGGGCTGCAGTTGAGTCAGCGGCAGACCCCTCTCCCTACTCCATGCAGAGCTGACAGTGATGACCAATGCCTCACTTCTGGGCTGGGGCTGCCACCCGGGAGAGGTGGGGGATGAAAGATCTCTGCTAGATGTCAGTCCCAGCTCCATATCGATCTCCTGGAGCGGAGGGTTATCCGCTTGGCATTCAAAGGGAAGGCTGATACAGGTGAAGACAACACTACCACAATGTGGTATTGCTGCAAGCAGCGCAGAGTAGGGTCCTGGGCCATGTGTCAATAAGCACTGCGACTCTGGAAATGGCTGACCCAACAATGGGTTTCCCTGGTGGTGAACCACTTGGCAGGATCTTAAAATGATAGGATGGATGAACGGAGCCCCTGGCACTTAGTGGATCACAAGTGACAGTTGCACCTGAGATGGTGCAAGATCTCTCCCGCACATTGGGAGAACCTTGACTCAGCCTGTTTGCCAGTGCTGAGAAAGCACAATGTGGCAGTTCCGCTTGTTGGAGTTTCAAAAGCGTCTCTCTAGGAGACTTGTTTAGTCTTGGGTGAAACTCTGAATTCCTGTATGCCTTTCTGTAAGTACCTCTCCTGAGTTCTGAAGAAGATGAGGACCTTCCAGGCCCAAGTCATTCTGATGACCCCAGACACAGACATAATGGTATCCAGAGCTCCAGGGCTTGAGCATCTGTCTTCCAATCAGGCTGCCCCTCCGGTAGGCCCTGCTGTCACTGCAACAGGGCAGGGTTCTGCACCCCTGGCCTTCGCAGTCTCCACCTATTTGCTTGCAGATTGAACGGCGACAGCTGATCAGCCTTATCCTTCCTTCGGAGATGGTTGATATAATCTTAGCAGTTAGGTGACTTACAACAAAAGCTGTATACTCCTGTTGTTGGGACAAGTGTGTGGATTAGTGTAGTACACACAAGATTGACCCTCCCCAGGCTAAGGTATCTAATGTTTTGATATTTTTCTCTCTATCCTGGCAAGTGTTTCCTCAGGTCAAAGTTAGATGGAAACTTTAATCTCTGCCTTTTTACGGTTGCTGGATCAGCTCTTATTATTTAATTCACCAGTTGTGATGTATTTTTGTAAGACCTGTAAGATGTTTCCTCCCTCTTTTTTTTGTCTTGCTGCAGTGCGAGCTTAACTTGGTCCCATATATTTGATGTACACTCCCTTTGAGCTGCTCCACAACTGTCCTTTGCGCCATCACATCTGTGCAGTAACTGAGTGAGCTTTCGACTTTCTCTGTTAACCCACTGAACATCGCCTTCTTCTTAGTCAGGTTGGTTCTGCAGACATGAATATTCTTTTTGCAGAAAGTTGTGGCACCGTTCCACATTGGTCATACCATCACCCTGCCTTCGTTCTGTGCTCCGTCTCACCCCTCTAAGGAGAAGTGACTCCATCTCTTGGAGCCACAAAGAGCACTGAGCTTTTACATTGATCATACCGGAGAATACCAATTGAAAGATCCTCCCTTTGTGGGGTTCGCCGGAGCAAAAAAAAAGGCAAGACCTTACTGAAGCGAAACCATCTCCCGCTGGGTGATGTTCTGCATCAAGATTACTACGCAATGACCAAACAGCAACCTCCATAATGGCTACTTGCTCATTGTGCCAGGGCTAATGCTGCTACCATCGCATTTGCCCACCGAGTTCTGTCCTGGAGTCTTCCAGGTGGCTATGTGGGTGTCACTCCATACTTTAGAGAAGCACTATTGTCTGGACAGTCAGGTTCGCAGAGAGGGGCATTCCGCCTGTATGTTTCCTGCAGGACTTTTTTTAGTTTGAACCAATTTACTGTACCACCTCCTAATAGGAACCTCTCAGGTATCTCTTTGAAAGAATAAGAATCTGCTCTTAGAAGTCTCTTTCAGAAGAATAGTTTATTTCACTTTGGTAGTGCTCTTTCTGATAGAGATTCCTGTCTTACCACCTATTCCTTATGCCCACTTCATCCTCGTTTGTGAATTGGATGATAGATCCCAAGTCTAAGAAACTGCAGACAGATCAAAGCCAACTTGTAGTAGGAGGGGGGCATGAACTGCCTCGAAAGCAACTGATGTCAGTGTGCGGAAGTGGCACCTATATGGGCTGCACATGTCATTTCCGGAGCAAGCCGCTGTCAGTGCAGGACTGCTCAATAGTTTCAAGATCCAGTGTAGGGAATACTCAAAATGTGAGGAATCTGCAGTTAGAAGTCTCTATCGGAAAGTATGTTACAAAAGTAGGCAGATTGTGAAATATCCCAATAATTTTTAAATTGACTATTAAATGTATTATTGATACAACGTGTGTGTGTGTGTGCGTGTGTGTGTGTGTGTGTGTGTGTGTGTGTGTGTGTGTGTATATATATATATATATATGACTGGAACTTCGATACTCAGTATGCGCCAAATAACGAAGACGGACCCAATGAGGATATTTCAAAGCGTCTTTATTTACATCTGTGCACCCTCATGACTGCCATGACGCGTTTCGGGCCCTGGAGCCCTTGATCACATTATATATATATATATATACTCATCTATATTCAATATATTCATTTTTCGGTCATATATATTCAATATATTCATTTTTCGGTGTACATAAGTGTATGGTTTGTTACTAAAAAGTTGACTTGGAAGTTTAATACAAGAGACAGCAATTATAATGAATGGCAGAGATTCTTTTACTTGCGTTGAAACTTTTAACTTTTTACTATTGTTGATCGCTGACCCACTTTAATATGTTCGCCGCTGCAATCCAACAGAAAAACATGGACATGTATTGCTTTTGCACAATGTGTTACCGATAATTTGCAAACAGTTGGATTACTTCTCATTGCTTTCGGCTTCTTTACAGTGCTGTCTTGTTAGGTATTGCTCAAGCAGCATTGTACAGGGCTATGAATGAGATGAGTTTTATCGACTGCAGACACGTTTTACCTCGGAAGTGTTTCACCGTAAGTTAGTTGCTCCATCAACAACTGTAAAATATTTAGAGTGGTTCAAATGACCATCATGTTATGGATTAGTCACATATTGAATTAGCAATTTGATTTAAATGTGTATGTTATTAATGAAAAAAATGATGAGAAGTGTGGGTAAGGACTATTCAGCAAGGCCTAGGTAAATAAACAAAATAACATAACATGATCTTTGCAACCCTTTTTGTGCTTCTGTGGTCTGAATGAGTTAAGAATCTAGTACAGACCTTACAATTATTTCACAGTTGACTTGTGATCAGGATATTGGTGTATCATTAATTATATATTATAGCCTTTGCCCACTGATTACACTTTTGGTCTCAATCTAATTTCCTCAGTCCTCTCCCCAAAACAATGTGAGCTCCTTTTTTGGGAGCAAACGCAGATTTTAAAAACCTCCTTGCAATAGTCAGGCCCTTGTTACGTCTGCATTGCACCCAGTGGGATTGCATTAACTGGACTACTCTATTTATGATGGATTTCTCTTGAAACCTTGTTACATAAAGATCTTAATGTAATCTCATGCTACACAGAAGTTTGTGAGATACATCTCCTCGAAGCTATCATTTAATTTGTTTAATAATCAATATGGAAGCATTTGATAGAAATTATTTGTTGGTGGTGTTGCATGTCTGCAATTGTTTTAAAACCTCTATTTTATTCTTATTGTACTGTAATTCTAACTGTTAAACTACAATCTAATGTAAACCTATAAATGTATATGTATCTTTTTCAGCGCTTTAACAGCTAATATTGGCATCGTAGGACAAGGTATCAATATTCATATTCATATCAATAAAGGAAAGGAAGAACCAATAGGAAGCAACTTCCAAGCGCCTCTCTATCCCTTCCAACCCTGCCCTCCTTTACTACTTTTTATAATGGGTATTATATCTTTCCTAAGCTTGTCTTCAGTAACATTTTTCTTCAAATGTATAATTAAATGGGAACCAAAATAATCTTTTGCAGCAGAAAAGCTGTTCAGTTCATTTTTCGGTTTTGCTTACTAGATAGCACTTTCTTTTCCTGCTTCTTGTCCAATTAATTGCCTTCCTCCTATTTGTTTGTCCCTCCCCTGACGCAAAGCCTCTACGTTTCTTTTGATTAGTTTGCTTGTTTGCTTCCAAAGCTCACATTTAGGGAAATGCTTTTTTCTTTTTCATTCAAGATTCTATGAGAGTGCATATTTTTTCAAGCTCTTTTTCGAAAATCTTCCCCCAAAGTACTTGTCCCCTACATGCTGTTTCGCCTTGCCTCTCCGATCTTGTCTATAAAAACACAGGAGCATGGATATTCTTGCTGGGGGATAACTGAATAGCAGACTTTATGGGTTGTTTTATCTCCAGCTTTACACACATTTCATGAAAGCACACAGCGGCCAGAAATGCTTTTATGGTGTTGGGGAGTAGGGACAGCTGCTGCACTTACTCAGCTGGAGTATGAACCCGTAGGTGTACGTAGCATGTCACTTCTCCCGGAGGCCCATAAATCTGCTCCCTTGGGTATGGCAGATGACCAAATGACTGAATTGGGTGGAAAGTACAGTAAACCTTAACAAGCATTTCCCCTTATATTTGAGCACTTCCTTATTCTTTTTAAAATCTGTTGAGAGTTTCCAGAGTGAAAAGTATATGAAAATATACCATGTCATTTAATGAGATGGAAAACATTTAATCCAATCTGTGGTTTGGAGATACAATAAGAAATATGTTTGCTTTTCTACCATTATTTTGAAATGTGTTTTTCTTTTGCTTTTTGTAAACCATACTTTGCAGAAAAACGCTCAGTACATACCTTGGAAAGCGAGGCATATTGGCTACGCAAAAACTTGAAACATGGGCACCGGTCTCCTTGTAAAACAACACATCTGAAAGAGACACGTTAGTGATAGATTCCTTACCTTAGAATATCCCCAGGCGTCAGACTGGATCCGGAAATTTTTTGCGTAGCAATACCCCTGCACGTCCGTAGGGGTCTTCTGCGGCTCCGCGTCCGTCGTCAGCGTCGTTAGCGCCGGAATGACGTCGTCGGAGTACTTAGACGCCGCCCATGCGCGCTGACGTCAGTTCTTTTTTCCGCGCCAGCTAGCGCAGATCCGGAGAAGCTCTACCCCTAGTCATTTTTTGACTAAACTTTTGATCTTTTTGATCATTCTTTTTCTTCGAGTCTTGGACTCTATCGGTGCAGGTAGGGATGCCCGGGTTCAAACCCTGCTCGAAGTGCGACCAACTGATGTCGGTCACGGACCCCCATCGCCTGTGCCTAGGCCTCTATCACGACGACCGCACCTGCTCCGACTGCCGGGCCCTGACGTCAAAAGCTAGGCGGGAGTGGTCCCGCAAGCGGCTCGAGCTCCAGCAGTCGGCCCCGCGCCACTCCAGGTCCCGGCCCCGGTCCCACGGGAGGTCGAGGGACAGGTCGTGAGGTCGGAGTCATCGCAGCTCCGGTAGTGGACACCGTTCGTCAGGCTCCAAGTCCTCAGGTAAGAGGCATGAGAGGTCGGAGAGACGTCATCGTTCCTCCGACCCACCCCGACGCTCGCACGGTGCAGCCGGGGGCTTGGGCGAAACCGCCCACGCGGCTCCGCGGGAGTTGCAAGCGTCGCCGTCTGCCCCACACCTTCGGGTCCCTGGGCACGGCGCGACGCCGAAGGAGATTGAGCGGTACCTCATGGCCATGAGGTCCTTCCCTCCTCAGTCGGGTTCTGTGGCGCCTTTGGGCCCAACGGTCATGACTGGAGGCCCTAGCGGGTCGGGTGCTTCGGCACGACGCCGCCGGGTGCTTCGGCGCCGGCGACTTTGGTCCTGGCGCCGCAGGACCTCACTGGATCCGCTTCCGGATCCGGGTCGTCGCCGGGCGACCTCACCGGCACCGGCCCCACCGGTGTCGCCCCGGGCGCCCGCTGTGGATGCCGCCCCCAATGTTCCCTACGGTCCGACTCTGGCGCCGCTGGGCGCCGCTTCTGACGGCCTTTGGAGATTTTTATTTCCACGAGGAGGCCCAGTCTACTAATCCTGTTTTCAGGTAACGGGTGACGAGGAAGATTGGGAGGGGTCTGAGGGCCCTCTGGCACTTGAGTGCCAGTCTCAGCAGGACTGGACATATGACCTTGGGGAGGCCAGTGGTCTTGACACATCGCCAGACACTGGATTTGCCTCCCCTCCGACTGTGGCTTCGGAGGAGGGGTCTACATATAGTGTAGTGTTGATGAAGCCAGCCAAGGCCTTACACCTTGAGCTCCCCGTCGCGACCATGAGGACTAACCTCTTCACTGAGGTCCTCAAACCGCAGTCAAGCTCCAGCGAACCTCTGCTGCCGTTCAATGAGGCCGTATGTGACGTTCTTGTGGGCACTTGGTCCAAGCCCGCCACAAGCCCGCCTGTGGATAGGAACGTGTCCAGACGCTACCGCCCGGCCCCGGGCGACCCATGCTTTTTGTCCACCCATCCCACCCCGAGAGCCTGGTCATCCAGGCCTCCAATTCCCAGACCGCATTCCCGTCGGCCCCACCCGACCGGGAATCCAAGAGATACGAACAGTTCGGGAAGAAGGTGTTCTCGTCTGCAAACTTATGGCTGCGGGCTGTAAATACCGCCTGTCTCTTGGGCCGCTACACCCACACTCTGTGGGACACGGTTGCAGAGGTGCTGCCACAATGCCCGGAGGAGGTCCGGGCTAAACTCGCCCAAACCCTTGAGGAGGGCCGAGATGCAGCGCGTTATTCCATCCGGTGTGGGCTGGATACAACAGACTCACTGGGCAGGGTAATGGCAACGACGGTGGCGGTTCGACGCCAAGCCTGGTTGAGGTCCGCCAACTTCTCGGCCAATGTCCAGGCCACACTTCTGTACATGCCGTTCGATGGCCGTCGCCTCTTCGGCGACAAGGCAGACCATGCGCTGGAACGTTTTAAAGACTCCAGGGCTACGGCCAAGCCCTTGGGTCTCGTGGCTCCACGCCAGCAAACGGGTGCCTTTCGCTTCTTTCGTGGCCACGGAAGGGGCGCCCTGCACGTGCTGCCAGCCACCCGCCGCAGAATGTTCAACAGCGCGGTGGCAGCCGTGGAAACCGCTGTGGCGGCGCTCGGGTACCACGGCGAGGCCAGTCCACCCGCCTCAAAACTTCCTAGTCCGAGTTTTCAGGCCCATGTGACGCCTGTGGGAGGCAGGGTTCGCCATCACCTCTCCCACTGGCTCACTATCACGTCGGACAGGTGGGTGCTGCAGATCGTCCGAAGGGGCTACTCCCTCCCCTTCGAGGCGACCCCGCCATCCATGCCACCGGGTGTCGGGGGATCACTTGCAACTTCTGCAAGAGGAAGTCACGGCCCTTTTGGCCAAGGGGGCCATCAAGCGCGTTCCTGGGCCAGAAGTAGGGTGTGGATGTTACTCCCACTACTTTCTGGTACCCAAGAAGGGCAAAGGGGGCCTACGCCCTATCTTGGACCGGCGGAAAGTCAACGGCTTCCTCCGGAAGGAGAAGTTCAAGATACTGACTTTGGCTCAGGTGCTAGCTGCCCTGGACCCGGAAGACTGGCTGGTAGCGTTAGACTTGCAGGACTCTAATTTCCACATCCCCGTCCTGCCGGCCCACCGGCGTTACCTGCGGTTCATGGTAGGCCAAGAGCACTTTCAGTTTACCGTGCTCCCCTTCGGCCTTACCAGCGCCCCACGGGTGTTCACGAAGGTGATGCTGGTGGTCGCAGCTCATCTGCGCAGGTTAGGGGTGTCAGTCTTCCCCTACCTAGACGACTGGTTGTTGAAGGCGGGCTCGCCCCAGACAGTCGTCAGCCACCTCCAGACTACGGCCGACCACCTGCATTTGCTGGGGTTCTCCTCAATGTGCCGAAGTCGCACCTCGGTCCCTCTCAGATGCTCCTCTTCATTGGAGCGGTTCTCGACTCGGCGCAGTTTCGGGTTTACCCTCCCGAACAGCGGGTTCGTATATACAGGCTCTGATTCCCATCTTTCAGCCTTTATCTCGAGTCTCGGTCAGGTTTTCGCTGCGGCTTCTGGGGCTGATGGCCTCCTGCATCCTTCTGGTGCATCACGCCAGGTGGCGGATGCGGGCTCTGCAGTGGGACCTGAAGTTTTAGTGGGCCCAGCATCAGGGCAACCTGTCCGATCATGTCTTGATCTCGGAGGGCACTGCGAGACAACTGCAGTGGTGGCTCACGGACCGAGACTGGGTCAGTGGCAGATCCCTCTCCCTACCCCACCCGGAGCACGTGGTTGTGACGGACGCGTCCCTCCAGGGCTGGGGAGGCCACATGGGAGAGGCGGAGATCAGAGGCCTCTGGTCTCCGACAGAGTCCCGGCTCCATATCAACCTGTTGGAGCTGCGGGCGATTCGTCTAGCACTGAAGGCATTCCTCCCCTCTGTCCGGGGCAGTGTAGTGCAGGTGTTCATGGACAACACCACCGCCATGTGGTACTGCAACAAACAAGGCGGGGTGGGGTCGTGGACCCTATGCCAGGAGGCTCTGCGCCTCTGGGAGTGGCTGGAACATCAGGGCGTGACCCTGGTGGTTCAAAACCTGGCAGGCTCTCTGAATGCCAGGGCATACAAACTCAGCCGTCTGTGCATGATGGATCACGAATGGCGTCTGAACTCTGACGTGGCGCAAGGCCTCTTTCAGCAATGGGGAGAGCCTTGGTTAGATCTATTCGCCACAGAAGAGAACGTGCAATGTCATCAGTTCTGCACGTTGGAATTTCCAAGGCGGCACTCGCTCGGCGACGCTTTTCGTCGCGAGTGGAGTTGCGGTCTATTGTACGCCTTTCCGCCTATACCACTTCTGCCCAGAGTGCTGAAGAAGATCAGGCGCGACCGGGCCCAGGTTATCCTGGTGGCTCCGGGCTGGGCACGAAGATACTGGTATCCCGAGCTACTCAGCATGTCAGTCGATCCCCCGATTCGTCTGCCTCTTCGGGAGGACCTTCTGTCGCAGCAGCAAGGGACGGTCCTGCACCCGAACCTGTCCAGTCTCCACCTACAAGCTTGGAGATTGAGCGGCGGCACTTGCGGCCATTTGACTTGCCTCCCGAAGTCTGTGATATCATTCTGGCAGCCAGGCGTCCCCCCACAAAGTCGATATACGCCTGCAGGTGGAACAGATTTGTGGCATGGTGCACAGCAAAGGCTGTGGACCCTCTCTCTGCACGCCTTTCTGAAGTTCTACTCTTCCTTCTTTCCCTTGCCCAGCAGGGCTCTGCTCTGGGCACTCTTAAGGGGTACCTTTCTGCTCTTTCCGCCTTCTTACGGCTACCTGATCAGCCTTCCTTATTCAAGTCCCCCATTATAAATAGATTTCTGAAGGGCATCACACGCATGTTCCCTCCTGTTCCCTTCGTGCTGCCCCAGTGGGACTTGAATCTTGTACTCACGTATCTAATGTGTGCTCCCTTTGAGCCGCTCCATAACTGTCCTCTCCGTCTTCTTACCCTGAAGACTGCTTTCCTGGTTGCCATCACCTCTGCCAGGAGAGTGAGTGAGCTCCAGGCTCTTTCTTCTACTCCACCTTTCCTCTCTGTTCATCCGGACAAGGTTGTGTTGCGGACAAGACCTTCCTTTCTGCCCAAGGTTGTCACGGCCTTCCACATCGGGCAGTCCATTACCTTGCCCACCTTCTTTCCGCCTCCGCATCCCTCGAAAGAGGAAGAGAGGCTCCACCGTCTGGACCCAAAACGTGCGCTCTCTTATTACCTAGATCGCACACGCCAGTTCCGGGTGGATGACCAACTCTTTGTTGGTTACGTGGGCGCGAAGAAGGGAAAGGCGGTACACAAGAGGACCATTTCGCGGTGGACATGGCCAAAAAGGAGCCCCATGCTGGATTGCGGGCTCATTCCACTCGAGCCACGGCAACAACAACTGCCTTGGGCCGAGGAGTCCTCTTAAAGGACATTTGCCAGGCAGCTACGTGGGCCTCGCTGCACATGTTCGCAAGGCACTACTGCCTGGATAGTCAAGTCCGGAGGGATGGCTTCTTTGGCCGTTCCGTCCTCCAGGACTTTCTGGTGTGATTATTGGTTCACAGACCCACCACTGGGGTTGGTATTGCTGGTTTATCTATTCTAAGGTAAGAAATCTATCACTATTTATTTATTTTTATTTTATTTTGCGGGTTTGTAGAGCGCTTGAATAGACTCCCGAGGGAGTATCTCCGCGCTATTTGACTGCTGAACCTGCAGGAGATCGAATTCCAAGGCTCCAATCTAGACTAACGTGTCTCTTTCAGATGCACAATTTACTACTTGTGTAACAATATATCTGTAAGAGACATTAGTTAGTTATAGATTCCTTACCGACCCACCCATCCTCCCCGTTCTGCGAACCGATATCTAGGGTTAAGGTCATCCCCGTTCAGGGCCCTAGTTTCATGGCACCAGTGTTGGTTCTATCATGGCTCTGTGTATCTGGCACGGAAAAGCTGTGTATCAGAACTAACGTCAGCGCGCATGGGCGGCGTCTACGTACTCCGACGACGTCATTCCGGCGCTAACGATGCCAACGGCGGACGCGGAGCCACAGACGACGCCTACCGACGCGCAGGGGTATTGCTACGCAAAAAATTTCTGGATCCAGTCTGACGCCTGGGGATATTCTAAGGTAAGGAATGTATCACTAACTAATGTCTCTTACAGATATATCGTTACACAAGTAGTAACTTGTGCAATTGTGTCAGCCTCATCTAGAGTAAAAGAATTACTTGTCTTAACGGGGACTCTCTCCGTTTATTTTTGGTTCAATGCAAACTGAGATTGCTCATTGTTTGTGTTTTTCTTTGTAGAGCACAATGTTTAAGGTCAATTTTCTTTTTTTTTTTTTTAGGTCTGTCGCCTTTTTAAAATAAAAATATTATGCACCACTTCCTTCCTTACAGGGTTTTTTAGTCTGCCCGCTTCATTAATTAATTTATCTACTGTTATTTACATTTTCCTTGTGCCCACAGTACAGCATTGAACAAAGCGTCAGTCCACGTAAGCCATTGACTTACCTCACTGTCTGTAATGGCATTCTGCTCTTGCACACTGTGATTGGCTTGACTATAAAAAGTGCCTTTCAGTGCCAGTGAGTAATAGTGCAATGTGTGCTTTTACTTTAGAAATATGCCCCTTGTGTGATTTTTTTGATTTTTTTTTTCTGCAAAACCTATTTACAAAGTAATCATTGGCAAAGCGTAAAGGTCAGCAGCCAATGCCGGAACTATTTGGCACATGCCTTGGTCTTAATCATGTTATACTAGTAGAACCTATTTTATGTGTGTATCATAATTGATGAATCTCATGTTCAGATTGAAACTAGTAGAATGTTTTGGGATACATCTTTTCTTTCACAGAAGTATCCCATGTCATGGTAGTATTTCAATCCTACAAATTCATAATGAGTGAAAACCATCAGAAAAAAGATCATGTATTACTGCAGTTTATTCGACGAAGCAGTGCCCCTTAGAATTATAAAGTTGAACTCTCATAATTTGTGCACTATGCAAGTCTCTTGTCATGTGGCATCCTTTTGGAACTGCACTGCACTGAACGTCTGATTCAAATACAACTTACTGTTGATTTATGAAACTCACTGTACTCCATGACCATCTACAACTTTACATTAAATCTTTTTTTTTCTCTTTAGAAAATCAGTCGTGTCGTTTTTGTGGGCAACTTTCTGCGAATCAATACATTGTCCATGAAGCTATTGGCGTATGCACTGGATTATTGGTCAAAGGGTCAGCTGAAGGCATTGTTCCTAGAACATGAGGTATGATATGACCGGAAGCACCCTTCAGATGCTGTTTTAAATGTCTAGGGATTAGACAGTAGTCCTAGTTAAGTATTATCTAAAATATCCAACCACTTACACTTGAATAAGTCTGCAAATGACTGATTTTTCATGACAATTTGAGTGGAAAAGTGGTGCTTCAAGTGATTAAATTAAGTCTCTTAGTCACTTACTGACCAGAATTCTCATACTGCTTTCCCTATTAGACTAAAAATGTGAACTTGAGAAGATTTGTGCCTCAGCTACCAAATAACAAAACAGTGACTTCCAGATTTGTATGCTTCTACGTGTGATTTTAATAAACAAACTGTTTATTGGTATTCATAGAGCCTGAACGTGGAAATCTAGAAAACTCAGATTTACATGCACTCACCTAATTGTAAATCTGCATATTTTCTCTAGTGGAAATTCAGAAGTTCCTAAGTCTCCCTCACCCCATATTTAAACAAGCAAACAAATAGAAAAATCTTTTCCCTACACTGTAATGATGTAGCAGTTTGCGATTCTCACCTTGCACACTAGCTGGATTTGTGTTTTTGCACCACAAATAATTAATTGCACAAATTGTGTATGAAACCCCAATATGTGGCTTCAGTTTATTCTCAGTAGATCAGTTCTTCCCCTTTATAGCCCCACCCGGATACTAGCCTACAACCATTACTGATAAAATATGCCCTGATCACAAATGTTCTAAAGTACAAAGTTTAAACAAAATACATACATTCCTATAGATTCTCGTTCAATGGCTTAAAATCTGCCATTTCTCCATTAATATTGATTTGCATGATTTGCTCTGTTCTTCTGATTCATATGTTTGGTCTGCTTTTAGACCTTTGATAGTGGCTTTGATGGATAAAAATAAATATCTGTTCCATGTGGGATTGGCTTTTGCAATAAAATTATATCTTCATTTTGTTTTTTTTCTTAATTACAGGGCTACTTTGGAGCTGTAGGTGCTCTGCTCGGGTTGCCAAACTTCTCCTAGAGCACCAGATGTCCTTGGCAGAATAATTGCATATCCCTGATAGAAATATCCTTGTGTATGTTAAAGGGAACCAAAGAGGATCGCCAGCTTTTAAATGCTGTAAATTCTTCTCTTATGAAAATTGTGGTTAAACTCATGAAAATTGCCGTGCTTGAAAACTTGGAGGTCTACTATTCTCCTAATGAGACCGCCGACTAGAGAAAACGTATACCCTACACTTTCTCCTGAAATATGTCATCTGCAGAATGCCCTTGATTCTTTCAATGCTTTAACGCTTCTGGAGGAAATTGTACTTAATTAAAAAATAGTATTAAGGGGCAAGGTATTATTCCTGTTTAGTCGTACAAAATTTTTGGGAAAACACCAGCGCTAAATATCCCCTCTAGTTTTATGTTTATTCTGGGTAGTCAAATGATATACTTCAGGCTTGTTTGGAGCGCATCTAGTATATTTTCTTTTAAAGCTGGACTGTAAAGGAAAATTGCACAGCATTTAAATAGGACTAGTGTTTAAAGATGTGTTTTAGCGAGTGGAATGTTGAAGATGTGTTAGTTGTACTACTTTCATCCTTAATACAATTAGTACGCCAGTCCAACCTATACAGGATTTAACTTGAAGCTGTTGAGGTTTCCTCAGCAAAGGAATTCATTGTATTCTCTCACCGGTGCTCATCTCTACTTTTCCTAGCTATTAATTAGTTTATGGATATCATTAGTTGAGTTCCATATGCAGTGTTGCACAACAGTATTTTTAACACCGACTGTGCCCTTCAGATTAAAGTATTGGGGTATATATTTAATGGAATTTGTACAATGTAATGTTCATAATATTGCAAATGCATTAAAATATTTGAGATGCTGCATGAAAGAAGACACCTGTGAAGCCAAAGTAAGAAGCTGGACAGTATCTTCATCTTTGAGCACCTTAAGCATTAACTGGAAGTTGAGCTTGGAGAAACCGTCCAAAACCACATAGCTTTCTTTGCAATGCTCTACTGAGGTGTTGATTGTTATTTCATGGTGGAACATTTTTGTAATGTTGCTCTTTGGAGTTTAACTGTGCTGTTGCTGAACTATTCCGAAACAGTTTACTTATTCTCATGCTTTGTCTTGTGAAAAGGTTTTGGAAACTGCCTTCCACAACTTGCATTGGGCATCGCATGTCCCCAAGTAAAGATCTATTTCCTCTATTTATTTACTGCAAGATGCCTCATTTTGGCACCACTCTGCAACTGATCTAAACCTGAGCAATTCGGCCTTCTCCTGGCAGCATTTTGAAACTGACTTTTTATCTTGAATAACAATAGCGGTTGCTATTCTTCAGCTTGGAAGCCACAATCGCAGGTGTACTGTGGTACTACAAAAGGTATTTCTTACCTTTGCCTATACTTCAAGTTATTGTTAGGCTAACATAACAATACCTGAACATATGTTTACTGTGATGTCACTGTATTTTTTTTTATTGTTTAGATAGCAAACTATGTAATAATACATGTCTTATCTGTATATTGAAACACACTGTACTTGCACATCGAT
The DNA here is from genome assembly GCF_964263255.1 of Lissotriton vulgaris. Taxonomy (NCBI): domain Eukaryota; kingdom Metazoa; phylum Chordata; class Amphibia; order Caudata; family Salamandridae; genus Lissotriton; species Lissotriton vulgaris. Next base: position 997,382,024 of record NC_141695.1, on the reverse strand, counting down.
TATGCCTTTATAATTGTAAGCACCCTATATCTTTTAGTTCACAAACTGGTAATGTAACACCTCTATTACATGAAAGAACAACCCCCCCCCCCAACCCCCCGGATAAATACTTTGTTCATGTATTTTTGTGTCGCTGCTGAAGGCTTTTTTTTTAAGGCATTGGACATAACACTATCAAGAATACATCTCTTTTAGTATTCCTATCCAGCTAGCACACAAGTACACTTCGAAGTTTCATCTGTTCTAACTATCCTGTTTGTGCTGCATTGAAATTATGTAGGGACAAACTAACACTTATAAAACTCGTTGTTTGGTTTATGAAGAAACCAAGGAGTAACGTACAGAAGGGGAAAAGGAAACATTTGAGGCAACTTCATACAGAATTTGGACTGGAGATGCAGTGCCACATAGGAGTTTAAACCCAATAACTAATTTTAATACTTCATAGGCACATTTTGAGCCACATCTGGGACAAACCACAAGTCATATTTTGCCTCAGTTTTCTCTTGTCCGGTTTGGAAAGGCAGGTTGTATGGTGTATTTTACATCTGCTTCTACTAAGTGATAGAACTTCGCTTATGTTAAGTGGTTAACCTGGAGGCTAAAGTATAAATGGAACTGAGGTAAGCTTTCAAAGCTTACCGACAGTATAATTGGAAGGCTATTCAAAGTTTTCTGTGCCTGTATATTCTTATAACTAAATATTGCTTTCCGAAGACACATGCAAATATCTCCAATGTTAAGTCCTCAAAACTGCTTGCTAAGACATATTTGCAATAACTTTTAATATCAGATATACATTTTCACACATTGATTTCGGATCAGGAGTTTTAGCTTACTGATCATTATTGTGTAAATGAGCATCTGAAGTCCAGAGTATTTTTTTGTTGGATGTCATTCCTTGAATATTTACTTGAGTCTTTTTCTTCAGCTTATTAAAAAGGGTGCTTCCTAATCTTATACACCCAGAGTGGAGTTTTAGATAGATTATAAACCAAGATTTGTGTAGAAGTAGGTATCTCCTGCTATTGTGGCCATTCATTTTACATTACGTAATTTGTCAGATTATAATTTAAGGACCTTTTCATTTCAAAGGTTTCCCAAAATGGGGATTTTTCTATTCAGTAACAAACAGTAATATAGAATGAACATGATTGTTTAAAAATGATCATGCAGATAATTTGAAAGTAAAAATTAAAGTAATGTCAGTAAACATTCATACATTTCTTGCATCTCATAACCATATAATAACCACTAAAAATTCTTTGTCTAACCTAAACATCATTTGTATCCTAGAGACCTGCTAATGGAACATCTGTCAAACAATGAACCTGTTCATTTTCTAATGTATCGCCTCCAAGTTAAAACTCAGAAGTCTATCTGTAAAGCAAGCTAAAGCCTTTTTTACATTTTAATAGGTTAAATGGTCAATGGATCCTAGATTTTATGTATTTGGTTTTTCATCTGTTAATACTCTTAAGATTTCTTAGGCACCATTTTAGGTAACACAATAATAATCAATGCAATATCATTTCAAAGTATGATATATGTAATATCGTTTTCACAGTTTCGTTTAGACTTAAGTGCTACGTTTGGTCAAAGTTCTTTATCAAAAATTTACATTTGATACATCAAGTTAAAGGACTCAAAATGGGGTTTGAGTACATGCTTTATATAGAATACGATATCCAATTTTATGTTTTAACTATTGGCATTCTGAAACAGGTTTGCAGCTCTCATTGGAAGTGACCTGTTTTAATCTACTTGGAATACATTGAAATGTAATCCCATTAATCTATAAACTACATTTTTATTGTGCCTTATTTTTTAGCTTGGACTTTAAGATGTTTTTTTCGCATTTTACTTCACAAATGCAGATGGTACACGTGCATTGGTAAATTATTCAAAAAATCTAAAATATTCTTTGCCTGGAATTATGTTTTTTCTTTGCTGTAATTTATATGGAAAGATGGAATGTTGAAAACCCGTTCAAAGGCATAGAATGTACATCTTCAAATGGTAATACAACTGTAAGGGGTCACAGAAACACTTGAGTAGCTGCTTTTTGTATATACACAAAGAAATTTGCAGTGCAGTACTATCATTGCATGAGAGGCAAAGAAAAGGGGAAATGCTATCCTACACCTTTAATCTGCTTTTGTCATTTTTGCTTGCATTTTGATTGCATAAGTGCAATCAAATTGCAGTATTGTTGTATTTGTGTTGCATGTTCTCCACAGTATGTATTTATCTATATCCCCTCTGTAATGTAATTTAAGGTAGAATATATTGTACATAAATATGGAATATAAAATAGATACAACTCGATGATTAAACAATTTTCATATATTTATTTGTTGCAATTTTGTCACACCTGGAAAGAAAGTACAGTGTCTCCAGAGCCTGCACTTATTTTTATACCTGATTGCTAACTGTGAAATAAACCTCATTTTTTTTTAGTGATCCTAAAATATTAAACGAAGATCGTTAGTCTGCAGGAACAGGGTTTATGTTAAGGGAAATAACTGATGTGTTAATGATGCATTTGTAGACAGTAAAATAAAACGTGCCAATAGCTGTAAATTCGAACTTTATAATTCACTGAGCCATTTGTTAATGAATTTGAATAATTTGCCCAACCAAGTCTAATCCGGTGTTATAATTCAGTATCTCCCTTAATAGATAAGTTAAACCAAACACTGTTTTGCTTCAACTGCAGTTTTTGGACTTCAGTAAAATGTAGTATGTACAAATGTGGAAATTAAAAGCTACAGTGAGTGTTAAGTGCTCCCTAACTTATTGTATTTGTTGCAAGACAAAAGGAACTAGAAGCTGCAGTTAGTGTAAGTCACACGCAGAGTTTTCAAATTTCGCATGCAATGGATCACAAAAAATATTCCAATTAAACTGCTACTTCCTAAATGAGACATGCTAACTAAATAAATACAACTCTGGATTATTGAATTCTCCTTTCATTGCTCTCTTAGGTTAAGAGTTCCTCCTTTCATTTGGTAAACTGAGTTCTTGTATTGACAAGTGTTGTGCACAACTAAATTTTCTAAAACAATTATTCTGAAGCAGATTTTTTGTGAGTTTCAAACCTCACCTAACAATGTATTCTAGTATAAATATTTCTTGACAAAATTTCATAAACCGTTTCCCATGTGTCGATAGACACTATGAAACTGTTGGTTTTTAATGGGAATATGTGGCTGCCTTTGCACCTGTTTGTCACAGTTAATTATCTATATTTCCTTAATTTATTTTCTAAATGTATCAACTGAAGGTTTAGATGCTATATTCTGGAAAATATATTTTTTTCATCTGTGGGTTGCCATGCCAAAAACACAACAGGGTATTACTTTTTTCTTGGTTGTGGTTTATTTAAATGTTTATGCTGTAGCTCATTCTATTTAAGCCTTCTTAGTTAAACAATTCCATAGTCAATAAAGCTAAATGTGTGCCTATTTTTCTTAAATCAAAGTAATTGAGAATGTTATTACTCACCATTTTCGATTTTTCATTAGTCTCATTGAGGGTCTAGAAATTAAAAGGGTGAAGAAAAAGTTAGCCTGTCAGCGTCCTTAATAGATCCTGCTTACAAATGCCTACATGTGTTTTCTACTCTCTCTGCTAGATGGTTGACAGCTCACTGAAAGAGAAACGTCTGTGTTTCAGATGTTTTTATTGTCCATTTGAAGGATGCTTTGTACTTAAAAAGGTAAGGAGTGCCTACAAGGGAATTTATTTTCACAAATAACTTGGAGTGATTTAAAGAAACTTAAAAGGACAATTCAATGGTCCTCTGATGGAATCAATCCCAAATGTAACTTTGTACTGATTATATGAAAGGTACACACTGTTATACAGCATAAAACAAACACAAAAGAACAAACACTAGGCGGGTGTAAAGAAAAATATTGAATTTATCGTTCAGTTAAAAGGTAATCAATTTGAAATACAAATATATATATATGCAGGCCTACAGGTACATTGAAAATAAACAAATATATGACTCTGTAGGTCCAGATGACACCTTTCCTAATTCTCAATTTGATGGACAGATAAGGAAAAGGCGTATTTCAAATTGATTACCTTTTAACTGAACGATAAATTCAATATTTTTCTATACACCCGCCTAGTGTTTGTTCTTTTGTGTTTGTTTTATGTTGTATAACAGTGTGTACCTTTTATATAATCAGTACAAAGTTACATTTGGGATTAATTCCATCAGAGGACCATTGATTACGTTTCTTTAAATCACTTCCAAGTTATCTGTGAAAATAAATTCCCTTGAAGGCACTCCTTACCTTTCCATATATTTACCCAAGCCCTCAAGAGTATTTTGGGTTGCTCACTGATATAAATCTAGCTTTGTACTTGAGACACCTTGTAAGTTTCTAAAGTCATATTTTTCTAGTCTACGCATCATTACTTGAGCAATATGCTGCCCTCTTTTTTTTTTTGCCTGATGATGTGGTGACTGTAGACTTCCTCCAATACGTCCTGTTACTTGTATCCTTACCATCAAACCATAACAAAGGATGGCCTATTCAGTTTTCCTTTTCATCTAGTCTTAGACTTCAGAATGTTAGACTATACCTTTTTTTTAAAATGTTGTGAAAACTTTTCTTTTAGAACGATTAGTACTGTTTGTCGCAATTTAAATACATTTCATGTAGCCAACCACCCTTGTCCAAGGAGACAGCTGTGCTTAGTTTTTGATTCGGGGAGGGGACATATCCATTCATGTTGTTTGCCCTCTTCTTCGCTCTGACTTTATGTGCAGTAGTAATGCTGATGGGAACAAGTGGGTTACAGGTTAAAATGACAAGAAACTTTGATATTGAAGTCGGACACCAGTAGGAAGTCTGTCCCTCGCCCAGTGTGTCCAAAAATGGTTTCACCTACTATTCTTGTGATGCGAAACAACCACTCAGTATTGTAGAACTTGAAGTATCCGAAGTTCAAAGAACTTAGATGTGCAAATTTCTGTCACATGTTTTATCTTCTAAGCCATGTTCAGTTCAAGTGAACCCCTTAAGTCGAAGTCCTATTTGTTCAGTTGGTTTCATCACCAACCGTTTTTCAGAGTTGTACCTTGAGTGAGAGTTGTAGCATGAATCTGGTGGCTTCTTGCTTTTTATTTTTAGTGTTGTTCCAGATCATATGAACCTTCTCAGAATCTCCTACTTTCCTACTTTAGAGTTCCGACTGCCTCCGAAGTGATGTGCAATTTAATGTAACTATATGTGTAGCATTATTACACAAAGTATTCGATTCTCTGGATATTCGATGGAGAAAATGCTAATCAGCATTTTCGTCTGAGTCGCTTTTTTGAGTTTCGATGCGTTGGTGCTTGCAATATTAATTTTTTCTATATATTTCTGCAATAATTTTATAGACCTTGTGTTGTTATCTTTCATTTCAGGAGAAGGAAGTCTGCACCCTAGCCAGATTTTAGCAGTATGTTGTTTAGGCTTATTAATCCTTTTACGCTTGACTCTTAGCTTGCACAATGTTTAATGTTGTTGATGCTTAGAGTGGACTACTTTCTGATGCACCTGCACAAAGCATCCAGAAGATGCCAGACTTTACAGCTAGAAAATTAATTTTGTGTAAGCATTCTGCAAGCAGAATGTTCTGGGTAACAATTCTAGTTCTAACACAGTAGTTGGAATGATTTCTGTCCATTTTTAAAGAAGCCTCTTTCCATGTTTTACTTCCATCATCTTGTAATTTCATTATTCACTGTAATATCATCTCGACATGTCAGGGACCTGTGTAGTTCTAGGATTTCAGCATAGAATTAGCAATTTGTTAATAATAACACACAGTCATAAAATCGCTGGAGGTGCTGATTACTTTTTGTAATCCAGTACCTAGAAACAGTTGTCATTTGATAAAGTACCTAATTACAGCATTGCCTATCGAATGGACTCTCAAAAACTAAAACTAAATGTGAAAACAGATTTTCGAAATGTAAGTTTTTGAATTGGAAAATACTGGTTGTTGGATAGATGGTATCAAGAGCACACAAAAGTTGAATGATCTCATGAGATATGAACCGTTTGTGGCAACCTGTATTAGGTTACAATTAGGAATACTCTTTTTTTTTTATTGGGTTGCCTATCAGAATATTGTTCACAAAAATATTGTGGCCTAAACTAAATCTCATTTACAAAAATATCACCCCATTCTGTGTTCATTTTTTTATTATTAAGTCAAATTTAGCAATCTTTTTGTTAAATGATGTTTAGGCAGAGTTATTCTGGTACCAGACTGTTTTGTTCACATTAGAGAGAGAGACCAAACATCTGTTATTGAGGGGTGTTAGGGAAAACATATTTATTTGAAAGAAGTAATTACACTAATATGCCTTATTTAATTTATTTGTACTGCAGTACCTCTTGTTTTGTCTTTTGATCATCTTCAGGGTCTCTCCAAGACAATGTTTTATGCATAAAAATGAAAGATTGAAAGAGGTTCTTATATATAATATAATTATATATTATATATTATATATTAATATAATCTGTAATGCATCGTTTGTAAATTGGTTAATTTATTTGTTTTTACTCGTTTTCATGATACTGAATGTATTAATTGTGTTATCTACAGAAGCTCACTGTTCTAATTTCAGTCAAAACTATTCTGGCACGTGCTTTAACCATTCCATTTTAGTGCTACTTGTACATATTTCATACCTCTTGTTTGTACAAATTGAAGATGATTTTCATTCTTTCAGTTTTTTCTTGTATTGCCTTTAATCCTACAATAAAAATCCAGCTACTATTTAGTAGCTTTAATTACATCCTGCATGAGTCTTTTTTGAGAGCATTATTGATAACTAGAACCAGGTTCAAAGGCAACAGAGGTTGATTTTGCTGCGTGTAATTCAATGTTGAGTGTGAAAAATGACAGTTCTGTTTAAAGTTTGGAATTGTGTTGTACTGAACACCAAACTGTAAATAGTAATAACAGAAAAAGGACTTGTAACTGAGAACAACAAATAAGTTTGATAAATCTCAGTTTACATTTCGCATGCGAATGTTTACATAACCATCATTTTTCAAATATTGAAATGACAACAATGGTACGTTCTCAGTTTGGACAGGCTGAAATGTGACTAATATCAACAACAGAAGACCTGTCCCTATATTAGCGTTCTCTGCATGTCAATTTTCCATTTATTGTACCAGGTAGCAGCTGTATGCTTATGTACCAGCGCCCCCGTAGAAAAATCAGCACAAACTGGTGCCTGTAGCCTTGTTGCAGGTACCGAACAACTGCCCTCGGCCAGTGCGGTATTTGTGCAGGTAATTGGCCTCCGCTCAACCCCTGTGTCGGGGTTGAGCGGATGCCAATTACCTGCACAAATACCGCACTGACCGAGGGCAGTTGTTCAGTACCTGCATACAGCTGCTACCTGGTACAATAAATAGAGAATTGACGTGCAGAGAACGCGGAGACCCAAAACCCTGATGAAATTGCTGGCAAATCTATCACGGCAATTAAACATGTGCGTTTAGTTTGAATAGAGCGGGCACACAGCACTGAATAAAAGTAATTTAGCTAGTGGAGCTCTGCCCTTTTTAAACGGTGGTGGTGTCACACTTTGAGATCAGAGTGGTCGCACCGCATTGGGTCACTTACACAGAGCACAGATTTGGTTTATGTTGTCTGCACTGTTTGTTATCCCTTCCTTTGTTATAGTTGGCAGATGCTGATGATAACGTGAGGACACAGACGAGTATCAGTCTGTTTATTCCTCCGTGGGTGTTGCTCCCGTGAGGCAGTGCCAACTCCCACTCCCCCTTTTTTTTTAAAGTTGTTTCTTTCGAATTGGTGATGAGTGCCTAGTTGTTAGCAGTACCACACACAGTTATAGACAATTTTTAGATTTGAGCTCATGACTATAATGGCATAATTAAGCAGGAGGGTAATATTTACTCACTGTTGACTGACACTTTACGAAAGGGGTCTGTTAAGATATATGGGAAACAGTTGTTTCTACATAATATAGGGACAGGTCTTCTGTTGTTGATATGGTATAGAGTGGGGGCGACCTGCACATATCCCTTTACTCCCCCTTGGGCTCCTAATTGTTTAAGAGTGAAATGTGACTAAACCATAGTGCTTCTTGGTTGTTTTGTGTGTTTAAATCTGGGTCAGTGGCCAACAACGTTAGACCCATTGACAAGCTTGTTTTACTAAGGATCTAATGCATCAATAGTGTTTGTAGATGAATGTTTCTCACTGTGGCCAGTCATGCTAAAGTCCTACAAGTTTATTATAGAAACACACCAACATATTCTGATAATATGGGGACTGTAAACTCCAAAACGCATTGTCATATAATGTCTGATACACTTGTAGTAACCAATACATTTAACTTCTGAAAGTTACTATCTAGGTTTATATATGCTGTCCCATAAATCACTCTGGATTTCAAAATAAGTTTGCATTACAAAGCTATAAAACTGATTTTTATCATGTCATTTGCAGAACACATGTAATTAGAATTGTACCATGTTCTATTCTTTATAAAATAATGATTGAATCATCATTTCACATTCTAGGAACTTTGGTTATTATTAGGGAGGCTGGTTCGACTTTACCTTGTAATAATCTCACAATGCCCCCTTTAGGTCCTTTGGATTAACACAAATAAATCCCTAGCTCAGTCCTGGTAGCGTGGCACAGAGCAGTCCTGTTTTACTTAAGGAACATTTGTTTAGCATTTCAGAGCGCCAACATGGACAATAAGTAATTGACAGGACTCAAAAGAAATCCGACACCAATTTATAAATATTAAAACAGATTTTTATATAATTTTGTCACCAAAACAAAGACAAACTGATAAATATATCTAGAGATATGGAGTTTTAAATGAAGAAAAAAACAGTGCATTTCAATCTTGCAAAATGAGAATGTTGCTGTCAATGGGAGTCCCACTAGTGACATTCGGTCTCTTGCAGGACAAGTTCAGGCACTTTACTACACACGTGCTTTTACAGTTGAACTCAATGTAGATTTCTACACCTTTGGCAATAGGTATAAACATCTCTATTTGATAGAGATTTCCAGCTGCAGATTTCTTATCTTTGATTTCCCACGCATCACACTGGATCCAGAAACTTTTGTGTGAGCAGTACTCCTGCGTGCCGTCCATTTGGCTCCACGTGACGTCTGACGTCTGTTGTGATGTCGCAGTCACCTATGAAGGCACCACTCAGACGCGGTAATGTCTGTTCTTTTCTTTCCGCACCAGTTGAGTTCTGATTCGGAGAAGAGCTACCCCTCAGTCTCTTTTTGACAGACTGGTTTCAACATTTTGTCAAGAGATTTTTCTTGTTGTCACGGATGACCTCTAGACAGGTAAGTTTCAAGCTGTTTTGCCTCCCACACGGAGTTGTGCTCGGTCTGTCGGGCCATGGAGCCAAAGGCCCTGCGGGACCTTTCCATGAAGCTCCTTGAGGCCCGGCAGTTGACACAGTTAAGCATGACTCCTCTGAGGTCCCGATCAAGGGAGAGAAGTTTGTGGAACCGCACCAGGAGCCCAAAGACCTCTTCTTAACATTCGAGGTCCTCTGAACACTTGGGGGGGGCATAAGAAGAAGTCCAAATGGACAACTCTGAGTCGGATCAACGTCCATCAGCAGTGTCAGGAGCCCAGAGGTTCTATGTTGTTGCCTGTTAATTTTCAAGACGTTTCACGCATGGGAGGGGTCCTTGGATCCTTTGTAAAACCAGTTGAATGCCCCATGTGAACAGTTGGACTGGTATGAGGACCTTGGAGAAGCCAGTGCACTTGACACATCTCCAGATCCTGGCATGCTCTCTACTCCTAGTGTGCCTATGGAGGAGGCGGCGGCATCTTATGCCATGGTGGTGAGGAGTGCAGCAGAGGTCCTCAACTTTGAGCTCCCATCGGTGCAGGTCAAGACTAATCTCTTGACCGAAGTGGTTCAACCTGGCGATCATCATTCAAACTTCTTTTGTCTTTTAATGAAGCTCTGACTGATGTCCTTCTAGGCACATTGTCCAAGCCTAGAACAAGGGCTCCTGTTAACAGGACAATAGCATACCAACAGCGGAAGAGTAGGTTTTCTTCCACCAGCTTTGCATTGTAGTCGGTAAAGACCGCATGCTTATTGAGCGCACACCTAAAGGGAAACGAATGCTTAAGTGTTACCACAGATCCCAGGTGAGGCCCGGGCCGTGCTCTCTCAGGCAGTCAAAGATGGGAGAGATGCAGCAAAGTTGACCATTAGGTGTGGTTTAGAAACGACTGACTTGATGGGTAGAGCATTTTCGTCTATGGTGACCTTATGGCATCACGCCTGGCTGAGAACATCTGGGTTCTCATGTGATGTCCAGGCTAACCTCATGGACATGCTTTTTGACTAGGCTCTTCTCTTTGGTGAGAAGGTGGATTCAGCTTTGGAGCACTTCAAGGAATCTTGGCCTGATCCTTGGGCCTCTAAATTACACCTTGTGGCCAGTCTACTTTTTGCCCCTTTTGTGGCAATGGAAGGGGTTATCAACAGTGTCATATCCCAGCTCCCATCCTGCACAGACACCCCAAGTTGTTTGGGGACGTGGGCGCAGTGCATTTTGGCCTAGTGGGAATGGTAGCCAGAAGTTGTCTGCCACCCAGCCCCCCTCACCCCTGGTAGCTGCAGGGTCCAAGCATTCCTAGGGGCCGATTATGATCGCGGACGGACTTGAGTCCGTCCGCGATCACCAAGGATGAGGGAACGTCTGCATGGGCTGCGGCGTTCCCTCCTGTGGAATTAGGATGTGACCGCTACCCTGGCGGTCACATCCTCTATTTTTAACATTGCGGCGGGTGCGGCTTCAAGCTGCACCTGCAGCAATGTTAAAAATGCACGCATTGCATTTGTATGTAGAAAGTGGCAGGCACCGCGCGGTGCCTGCCGCTTTCTGCATACAATTGCAGGGGGTACCATAGGTACCCCCCATGTGCACTCCCCACCCCCCTTCACCTAGGAGGCCCGCAACGGGCCTCCGCAGTGAAGATCCATATGCTTTTCTACGGCGGAAAACCCGCAGCGGAAAAGCATATCTTGGCAGCAATCCTAATATGGCTGGCGGTGTCTGGAAGACACCGCCACCATATTAGGGCTTTTCCGCCGCGGTTGTAAGCCGACCGCGGCGGAAAAGCTGCGGACTGAAACCATGACCCACCAGCCATCCTAATGTGGTGGTGGGTCCGCTGCGGAATTTCCGCATCCTCCGGGCCGGCGGTGGCTTCTGCCGGCCCGGAGGATGCGGAAATTCCGCAATCATAATAGGCCCCCTAGTTTGGTTCTGCAAGACCATGCCACTCCAGTTGGAGGGAGAATGCAAAAACATCTTTGGAGATCCATAACATCTGACAAGGGGTCTTGCAGATCATTCAGGATGGCTATTATCTTCCCTTTCTTTCTTTTTCTCCCCCTTTACCACCAACTCAAGAACGGCTAGCAGAGGATCATCTGTTATTACTCTGAGAGGGAAATTCAGCTCCCCTGGAGAAGGGAGCTATAGAGAAGGTTCCAATTTCAGAAATAGGTAGTCGTCTCCCGCTACTTCCTTATACCGAAAAAGAACTAAGGTCTAGATCCTATTCTGGAACTCCAGAATGTCCGTCTCTTCCTAAAAAAGGAGAAGTTCAAGATGCTCACGTTCGCTCTGGGTGTGTATTTTAACATCCCCATCATGCCGGGCCACAGGCGCTACTCACTTTTCAAGGTAGGTCACTAGCACTTTCAGTTCCCCGTGCTTTCCCTCTAGCCTTACCAGTGCCCCTTGGGTGTTTACCAAAGTGATAGCGGTGGTCACAGCTAACCTGCACAGGTTAGGGGTATCAGTCTTACCCTACCTCGACGACTAGCTGTTAAAGGCACCTTCACCCTCGGTTGGCGTCTCCCAACTCCAGACTGTGGTGGACTTCCTGCATTTGCAAGGGTTCTCTATAAACGTGGCAAAATCACACCAGACTCCTTTTTAGACGCTACCTGTTATCTGAGCTGTGCTGAACACATTGCAGTTTCAGGCTTATCCTCCCAAACAGCAAGTCCTGGATATTCAGGTTATGATACCGGTGTTTCAGCCTCTATCCTGGATTTTTGTGAGAATGATTTTGGGGCTCATGGCTGCCTGCATCCTGTTGGTAAATCATCCTAGATGGCGTAGGTGGGCTCTGCAGTGGAATCTGAAGTTCCAGTGGGATCAGCATCAGGGGAATCTCAAATGTGGTTCAGATCTCCGAGGGTAATGCAAATGACCAGCAGTGGTAGTTGATGAACCGCAAGTGGGTCAGAGGCAAACCGGTCTCCCTTTTTCAACCAGATCTCACATTAGTGATATATACATCACTCCTGGGATGGGGTGGCCATCTGGGAAAAGTGGAAATCAGGTGACACTGGTCTCCGACGTAGTCGGGGCTCCACATAAACTTAGTGTTTCAAGGATGTGGCTAGCATTTAAAGCATTTCTTCCCTCTGCCAAGGGAAAGCTAGAACACAAAAAAAAGCTGGTGCAGGTGTTCATGGGCAACACTACCACCATGTGGTACTGCAGCAAGCAAGGCAGAATGGGGTCATGGACCCTTTGTCAAGAGGCCCTAGGCCTCTGGCTATGGCTGGAACAGCAGGGCATGACCCTGGTGGTTCAACACCTGGCAGATTCTCTGAACGCCAGGGCGGACGATCTCAGCTGTCTATACCTAGCGGATCACGAATGGTGTCTCCAGTCAGAGTTAGCACAAGGTCTCTTTTAGCACTAGAGAGAGCTTTGGTTAGATCTGTACGCCGCCGAAGAAGAACATGCAATGTCAGCAGTATTGCGCTCTGGAGTTTCCAAGGCGGCTATCTCGACGTCGCTTTTCTCACAAGTGGAGCTCAGGCCATCTGTATGCCTTTCAGCCCATACCACTTCTGCCCAGAGTTCTCAAGTAGAGTTATTCTTGCGGCTCCAGACTGGGCACAGAGTGTCTGGTATCCAGAGCTTATTCATCAGGAGGTTACCTCTTCAGGAGGATCATCTGTCGTCGCAGCAGGGGAGGGTCCTCCACCAAAACCTTTGAACTCTACTCTTCTTGCGTGGCGTGAGCGGTGATAGTTGATAGCATTCGACCTTCCTCCCGAAGTATGTCATGTAATCTTGACTGCCGAGTGGCCCTCCACTAAGAAGATATACGCCTGCCATTACCAAAAGTTTGTAAATTATTGTACTGCAAGGTCTATTGACTCTGTTTCTGCTTTTTTGTCTAATATTATTTTTATACTTAAACTTGCCCAGCAGGGCTCTGCTTTGGGTACTCCTAATGGTTATCTTTCTGCTCTCTCTGCTGTCTTGGAACTGCCGGACCAACCCTCCTTGTTCAAATCCCCTATTGTAAATGGGCTCTTAAATGGGCTTGTGCATGTTTCCACTTACACCTGTAACATGCCACAATGGGAGCTCAGTCTGGTTTTCACATATCTTATCTGTGCTCCCTTTGAGCCTTTACATAATTGTCCCCTCTGGATTCTTACCATCAAGACAGCCTTTCTAGTGGCAGTAACATCTGCCCGGATGGTGAGTAAATTGCAGACTTTGTCATCCAAGTCTCCCTACTGTATGACGCTCTTGGATAAGGTGGTGCCACGCACCCGTGCCTCATTCCTTCCAAAAGTGGTGACTCCATTCTACCTGGGTCAATTGATCACGTTGCCCACCTTTTTTGCTCCCCCGCATCTCTCTAAGGAAGAGGAAGAGGCGCATCTCCATGGTCTGGACCCAAAAAGAGTGTTGACGTTCTACCTTGACTGCACAAAAGAGTTCTGGGGGGACAACCAAGTCTTTGTGGAAGCGTAAAAAGGTCAGGCAGCGGAGAAGCAAACCATTTCGCACTGGGTCGTTATCTGCATTAACATCTGCTTCGCTGTGTCTAGAAAACAGCTTCCAGATGGCTTACAAGCCCATTCTACGTGGGAAGGCTGCAACCACGGAGTTGGATCTGGGAGTATCAATACTGGAAATTTGCCATGCTGCAACGTGGGCTTCATTGCACTTTTTTGCAAAGCACTACTGCCTGCACAGTCAGGTTGGTAGGGATGGGCATTTCGCTGGTTCGGTCCTACAGGACTTTTAGTCTAGAAATTCTGTCCGCAGCCCACTGCTAGGATGTATGGCTTGGGTATCTATTCAAAGGTAAGGAATCTGGAGCTAGACGTCTGTCAGATGAACAAGTTACTTACCTTCCGTAACACATTATCTTGTGGAGACAAGATCTAGCTACAGATTCCTTACAGACCCATTTATGCCTCCCCGCTATAAGGACTCATTTATAGGGGTAGTTTTGTTCCCTTTTTCAGGGCCCTATTTTCGACACACCACAAGTCAATTTGCGTCATGGTTCTGCTCTTCTGGCATTGGAAAGTGATAAGTAACAGACGTCCGCATGCCTGGGAGGCACCTATATAGATGACTGCAGCATCACAACTGATGCCGGTGATGTCACGTGAAACTGAACCGAGCTACCAGACGGTGCACATACATTTTTGGATCCAGTCTGATGCCTGGAAAATTCAAAGTTAAAGAATCTGCAGCTAGATATTGTCTCTACCAGATAATGCGTTACTGAGGTAATTTGTTCATTCATTTTTATTTTGATTGGATCCTATAGTATTTAGTGTGTTAGAGACAGCTATCCCCTGGCGGATCTCTCAGATCCTCCAATCAGGCGTTGAGAAGATGGCGTCAGTGTGAGCAGACGTGTCGGTGATTGCTCCGTGAGCCCGGGCCCTGGTCAGAGTCAAAGGTGGAAAAAAAAACCCTGTGGCAATGTTTGCATCGTCGGATCTAAGACTATGACTGCTAGTTAAACAGCAGAAGACGATTTTTGATGCCGTGAAGAGAAAACAAAACTGGCAAGAAGTACTGTGGTAGTTGGCAACTGCCTGTCGGTCTCAGCAACAAACTGGGTTACATTTGAGACCGATTGCGCGTTTGGAGCAGCAGTTCAGCAGCCTGGAGCCTGGAGCATTACAGCGGCTCGGAAAATCGGAAAAGGCACGGGGGAAGCAGTGAAAGCGCGGGGGATTGTGTGTGTGCTCCGGAGTTCGAACTTGGACTCGGACTCAAGATCGGAGAGCCCAGGGGGGGCTGGAGAGACAGGGGGCGATAGGTAGCGCAATCATGAGTAAACTGTGAGTACGGCTTTTTGCGCTCATCTTCTCGTAATTTCTGCTCGTGGTTCACTTCTCTCCCCTGCCAGCCCTATAGCGAGCCTGCTTCACTATATCTTCGCTATATGTGCTACATCTGCTCCAACTCCAGCGCCACCACACATCCCTAAGAAAAGAACGAGACAACAAGAGCCCTAAGAGAGTAATAGTGATTTGTAACAAGGATTGAACTAACCTCTCTAGTACCGCTCAACCACGCTTTCTCTGTCATCCGTCTCTCCGCTCCTGTACTGCCCTGCGCTGACGGCGGCCGAGACAGGCAAACAGTCAATCACTCAGCCGACTTTCTCTGGGCTCACTCTCAAGGGCCTAATCTCGGGGCTCATAGCTAATCAGCACCTTGACATCCGCATACGCGCTGCCTGTTGTTAAAAAACCCTCCTTAAACACCAGATTACAAGAACAGAAATAATATAATTGTACGGAGTGGCACAGGACTTTCAGACAGTGCAGGTTAGTCACAGAATTACGGTGTCCGGAACACGGCGAAAACACAGTGATACACGAGCTAAACCAAGTATTTTTTCTGACAGCCCTTGAAAAGCCTGAGGAACGGAATAGTGCAAGAAGGCAAGAGCGCAAGAGTGTGTTTTTAAAGAAAAGGGGGGCCGCAGTAGGGCTGGGGGAGCCGGTAAATCCGCCTACAGGCGGGACTCAGGGGTATGCAACAATAGAGCCCCGGGCAGCCTGGTCTAAGGCCTTATCAATAAAAGCCCTGCCAAATCTAGGCTACAACTACTCTGGGAAAGTAGTGAAAATAGAGCAGGTGAAAGTGATAGTAGTGAGCGAAGTATTAGTAGCTGCAAAAGGAACTCGAGTGGCAAAAGCAAAGGCATCTACAGCTACTACAGCTACAACTAAAACTAAAGGTGTTGCCGCATCACCTGCAGCAAAACTAAAAAGGCCACAGACACATACATGTGCACAAGTATACGTGCAGATCACAGTACAGGCACGGTCTCAACCATACGAAATGGCTGGCTTTTGTGGGGCTGCAGGACAAATACCTGAGCAAATTAGAGAACAAACATCTGATCAAACATTAGAGTCAGCTGGGCATCCAGCTGTGCATCCAGCCGTGCATGTCACGGATCAGGATCAGGAAACACAACAAGAACACCGAGAACCTCCAGGAGAAGCCTCGGAAAAACAAAACTCAAACAATATGCGGAAAGTAAAAGACCTATAGCATCGGCCTGAAACCAGAGGGTCCAAAGCAAAAGAAAGCAACGAAGAGAGAAATAACGGAAGCTGCAATGATAAGACTAAAGCCAAGGACAAGGACACAAATAAAAATAAAAACACTGAGAAAGAGACAGACCAAAACCTGGATCACAAACTGGGAAAAGTGGTGGACAAAGATATTGATCAAGACAAAGGTAAAGGCAAAGAGAAAGCAAGGGAAAGGAACAAGGCGACGGAGGACTTCGATAACGATAATGACAATCTCGAACTATTGGCCAAAAAAGCAAAGAGGCTACAGACTATAAAAAAAAACCTGAAAGCGACAGCAAAAAACACTGGTCAACAGGCAGACTTTCAACCCCGGATATCGAATATATTCAGCCCAATTCCCAAGGACGATCAGGGAAAAGCTCTAAAAAAACATCAACAGGTTACATCAGATGCCAAAAAAGGCCATAATGATCAACTGGAAATGCAAAGCCCCGGCACCAAGCAAATTCTCGCCCTCACTTTCAAACGATCCCCCGAGCCCCAAACGTACCTCACATATGGTGCAAACATCCTCCCCGGGAAATAACCAACCTCCAGAGACCGAAATATCCTCTGAGGAGTCTGACTCGGACATCTATGAGACAGGGGTTTCCATCTCTAGCGTGGCAAGTGAGACAGATGAGGCGGCAGATGCAGGTGAGGGTAGTGAAATAAATACAAGCCATAAACCAGTAGTAACAACCCTGGAGGTATCTGACAGTACAGTTTTGGGGACGCAGGGGCACCTGCTCAAAATACCACTCCTAAGAAAAGACAGGAGAAAAAAAGAATAACGCATAGAAGGCACTGCCAAACATCCTTTGATGAAACCACATACCCCGGAAGTAACACGGATCATGCTAAAGCAAGGCTTAACCACACACTTAATGGTTCAACCCCAAAAACCACAAGAGATCCGGAATCGTCCAGTCACCATATGGGGGATCTGGAAGAAAATACCACACTGCTAAATGAAGATAGCGGTGGAACGGGAAAATCAAGGGAGCCATCACTGAGCTCCATCAAGCATTTTCACAAAGATGTTAAGAATGACAGCAACAGGAACCTCGCTGCCATACAAAAACTCCAAGGAGCTATCCAAAAAGTAGACCAAACATGCTCTGAAATATCGAACAGAATGGCGTCTGTGGAAACTCGCGCAGAAGACCTAGAGACTGACGTCTGCAAACTTCAAACGCAAGGAGAAGAGCATGAAGGAATCATCAAAGATTTGATGCAAAAAGTGGAAGATCTAGAAAATAGAGGCAGGAGAAATAATCTTCGCTTTCTTGGCATCCCCGAAGGCGCTGAGGGAAATGATCCAAGGCTCTTCATGACCAATTTGTTAAAAACATTTTTTCCCGAACTTGAAACTTGGGACATGAATAGCGAAATTCAACGAGTACATCGCTTCCCCTTGGCACTCCCTAAACACACCCATAAGACACCCCAATATCCAAGAGCAATGCTGGTCAACTTTGGGAATTTTAGACTAAGAGAGGCTATCTACAATATCGCTAGACCTTCAAATAAAAAAGAATTCAAAGGCTTTTCCTTCTTCGTGCGCCCGGACTTCGCACACGCTACAGTAGAACGGAGGTGGAGGATGAGGCAATTGATTACCCCATTTGAGCAAATCGGAGCAACTGTATTCCTACAAAACCCGGCACGCCTGAAAGTAATACACATGGGCACTACTAGAAGCTTTATTAGCGAAATCCAAGCCGAGTCTAACCTGAAAGACATCTCGGAGAGAACTAAGCAAAACATTGGAAAACTATAAAAAAATCTTGAAAACGAACAATCGAAGATACAGGGACAAATGCATGAAAGAACAATCTGATCAAATCAACTAGGTCTTGAGTGTCAAACAAAGGGGGAAAATATACTTTAGCATAAAGGATGACTCACTTTCAAAGAGTAATAGGGTATCAGTATTCTATTTACCCTAGATGTACTTACTCAAAAACCGAGCCACGGGGCATGACTGAGGCGCACTACCCTAACTGACACACACACCTGGGTGCCCTATGGCCCAGGACGTCTCAACAGGTGGGGGCGAGGGGGGAGCAATTGGAGGGCGGGGCGCGAGGGCAAGGGAGGGGGGCAGCAGGGGGGAAGAGGGAGATATGGGGGTGCATGGGGGGCACACAGCACAAGCAGCACGGCATATGTTTTTTTCTTGGTTTAGCATTAGAGATAGACGGGTACACAGAGGAACATTTCGTTGTATTCTAGATCAGTTGTAGAATAGCCTCAATTAATGTCTGCGCTTTGAATGATCCTCAGAAAAGGATTCGGGTGACCGCAGTGCTTAAAACAATGAAGCTAGATATGATATGCTTGCAGGAAACTCATGTCGAGGGAGGGAGGACGTTCCTGTTAGACAAGTTGGGCTTCAATCTCCTGGCATGCACAAGGCAGGGGTCTAAGACAAGGGGTGTTGCGATACTGGCCAAAGGGAGGGATAGCGTAGTGGTTAAGAAACTTGAAGACCAGTGGGGCAGGTGGGTGATAGTTGAAATAATGCATAAGGGTGTGAAGTTCACAATTGCCTCGGTTTATTGCTCCACCGAGGGTGACCCAGAGATATTTGAATACCTTGACGCAGAACTAGCGCACTGGCCAGAACCAATTATATGCTGTGGGGATTTGAATATTAGCATGCCCTCTGGCAGTGGATTACAACTAGGGCAGGGATATGCTGGCAGGAAAATCAATCAATCAATCAATCAAAGACATTTATAGAGCGCACTACCTACCCGTAGGGTCTCAAGGCGCTTGGGGGGGGGGGGTGCCGCTACTGCTCGAACAGCCAGGTCTTGGGTCAGGCGCAGGTCGGCCGGGAGGGAGTTCCAGGTCTTGGCGGCCAGGTAGGGGAAGGACCTTCCTCCTGTAGTGGCTCTGCGGATGCGTGGGACGGCGGCGAGGGCGTGGCTGGCAGATCGGAGGTGGGGTTTGGGAGCGTAGAAGTTGATGCGGTTGTTGAGGTAGCTCGGGCCTTGATCGTGGAGAGCTTTGTGTGCGTGGGTAAGGAGTGGGTAAGGAGGCGGAAGGTGATTCTCTTGTTGACCGGGAGCCAGTGCAGGTCTCTTAGGTGTCCGGAGATGTGGCTGTGTCGTGGGATGTCGAGGATGAGTCTGGCTGAGGCGTTCTGGATGCGCTGGAGTCTCTTCTGGATCTTGGCGGTGGTTCCGGCGTAGAGTGCGTTGCCGTAGTCCAGTCGGCTGGTGACGAGGGCCTGGGTGACGGTCTTCCTGGTCTCTGTGGGGATCCACCAGAAGATCTTCCGAAGCATGCGCAGGATGTTGAAGCACGACGAGGAGACGGCGTTGACTTGCCTGGTCATGGAGAGGGAGGAGTCCAAGATGAAACCCAGGTTGCGTGCGCGGTCCGTCGGTCTGGGTGCGGAGCCCAGGGCGGGGGGCCACCAGGAGTCGTCCCAGGCGGAGGGCGAGGAGCCCAGGATGAGGACCTCCGTCTTATCTGTGTTCAGCTTCAGGCGGCTCGTCGTCATCCACTCGGCTACCTCTTTCATCCCTTCGTGCAGGTTGGCTCTGGCGGCGGCGGGGTCGTTGGTCAGGGAGAGGATCAGCTGGGTGTCGTCGGCGTAGGAGATTATGTTGAGGTTGTGTTGGCGTGCGATGGCCGCGAGGGGACTCATGTAGACGTTGAAGAGAGTCGGGCTCAGTGAGGATCCTTGAGGGACGCCGCAGATGACTTTGGTGGCCTCTGACTTGTACGGTGGTAGGCGGACTCTTTGTGTTCTTCCGTCGAGAAAGGAGACGATCCATTCCAGCGCCTTCTCCTGGATTCCGACGTTGCTGAGGCGCTGCACTAGGGTGCGGTGGCAGACCGTGTCGAAGGCCGCAGAGAGGTCTAGGAGGATGAGGGCCGCTGTTTCCCCGTTGTCCATCAGGGCTCGGATGTCGTCGGTGGCGGCGATGAGGGCGGTCTCGGTGCTGTGGTTGGCACGGAATCCGGACTGCGATGGGTCGAGGGATCCATTCGTCTCGAGGAAGGTGGCCAGCTGTTTGTTGAGTACTTCGAGCTGTCACAGCCATGACACAAAATAACTCACTCTGCGATGTGTGGGCAGGGCTTCACCCGTCGGTAGATGGCACCACGTTTTACTCCGCACCACATAGGATCTTAATTTCAAACTCCCTGGTGGCAAGATCTAGAATCCAGAAATATCCAAGGATTATATCAGACCATAGTCCTCTGGTCCTGGCGGTAAACTTGGAGGGGGTGGCAGGCAGAGATAATGCCTGGACATTTGAAAGAGCACTCCTGAAGGATACAGAATTTCTGTAGTAGGGGATCTCTGTGTATAGTCATAATCTAGTGAATAGTCCCGCCCATGTGCGCGGACCCCGGAGCAATCAAAAATAATCTCTTAAGCTGTCAAAACATGCAGACCTGCATAGACACTTAAGAGAGAATTTAAAGACAGATAATGCAGCCTATATCCACAGGCTACACTGTCCAATACTTCAACTAGAAATTCCACCAAAAACCACAACAGCACAGCCTGTCCAGGGTTTTCCACAGAGAAAACCTTGCCTTTAACAGCAAAACCCTCTGGAATGATAGAGAGGAAGGAGTGGACAGACAAGCCCCATAGGCTGCCATTATGTGGCTCAAAACAGGATACTGTGCCTTTAAGAGAACTTTCCAGAAGCCTCACAGTATCCCAGAATGCAGTGCAGGTCTCTTTCACCTTCAGTTCTTTTTTCCGGCTCCTGCTAGCAGGACCCTGGAGCATTAGCTCTTCTTTTTTGAGTTTTTTCTATACAATTTTTGTGATATTTTTGGATTTTTGTAGCTTCACTCGACGTCTTTGGCCTTTATCTGCATTCTGCTGTGTTTTTTGGCAGAATTTCTGTAGTCTTCTTGTCTTTAGACTATTTCTAGTCTGACAAGTGCTTTGTCTGCAGCTGAACTGAAGGCCAAAGCTGAAGCTCACAGGGTTTGTACTCTGTGCTTGCCTGTGTCTTTTGACACCTGTCTTCTCTGTACCTTCTTTTCCAGGGGGCTTCGGCTTCCAGGTTTCAAACAGAGGAGTTTGAAGGCATCTTCAGCCTCTGGGTGAGGAGAGGGTAGGTCCTCTACCGAGTCTCATGCTGTGATCTCTGGGGTTATCCCCAGTAAGGGCACGTCTGAGCTATGACGCGGTTCCGGGCTGCGTCTGGGCCGTCAAGGGCCTCGAGTGCCTCAACGTTGTGGGGTGCCTCGACGTCATGGGGGTGCCTTGATGTCATGGGGGTGCCTCGAAGTCATGGAGTTCCTCGACGTCATGGAGTGCCTCGACGTCATGGAGTGCCTCGACGTCATGGAGTGCCTCGACGTCATGGAGTGCCTCGACGTCATGGAGTGCCTCGACGTCATGGAGTGCCTCGACGTCATGGAATGCCTTGACGTCATGGAGTGCCTCGACGTCGACGTCATGGAGTGCCTCGACGTCGACGTCATGGAGTGCCTCGACGTCGACGTCATGGAGTGCCCCGATGTCGACGTCATGGAGTGCCTCGACGTCATGGAGTGCCTCGACGTCATGGAGTGCCTCGACATCATGGAGTGCCTCGACGTCATGGAGTTCCTCGACGTCATGGAGTTCCTCGACGTCATGGAGTGCCTCGGCCTCGACGTCATGGAGTGCCTCGACGTCATGGGGTGCCTCGACGTCATGGGGTGCCTCAACGTCATGGGGTGCCTCGACGTCATGGAGTGCATCGACGTCATGGAGCAGCGATGCTCGACGTCATGGAGCAGCGATGCTCGACGTCATGGAGCAGCGATGCTCGACGTCATGCAGCAGGGATGCTCGACGTCATGGAGCAGGGATGCTCGACGTCATGGAGCAGGGATGCTCGACGTCATGGAGCAGTGATGCTCGACGTCATGGAGCAGTGATGTTCGACGTCATGGAGCAGGGATGCTCGACGTCATGGGGCAGTGATGCTCGACGTCATGGGCTTGGGCTGCTCTCTTCCGTTGGGTCCGGACGTCACCATTAGGGATGGCTCGGCGTCTCCGTGTTTGACACCGTAGTGACATTTTGACGTCTGAGTGTTGGTTGTCGTAGAGACAGTCACTGTCTTAGTGATGGTGATGTCGTTGTGAGGTCGACGTCATGAGTTACAGCCGCAGAATACTGCCGGCTCTTGACGCCTGGGTCTTGTTCCAGGCCTCGCTCCGTGGTGAGCCTCTCTTCGTAGGAGGGGACTTTGTGTCCCGGCACCTTCCACTCACGTCGCAGAGCAGTTGATCAGCATCGAGGAACCCTTCTGATGGGGAGTTTGTGGTTACTCACCACGTGTAAGCGAGGGACGTTGGTCCTTTTGCTTAGTTTTGAGTACTTGCATACCTACTCATCTGCTAGGTTGCCTCCTGCTCAACCACCACTGGTGAGACCACCGGGGATGTTCAGAATCCTCTCGGTTCCCTCTCCCGCCTACCACCCCAGGGGCCTTTGGCCCCTCAGTCTGCGAACCTCCGTGCCTTGATGCCAGGGAAGCGTCTTCCAGGAGTACGGGGTGTCTCTCTCCGAATCTTTACTGGTTGGCGGGTCTTAACTTTCGTCCACTACCACTGACAGGAGGTTCTGGCTCCGACCGTGCTCTTGACTTGGTCGCAGGGGGGGCGGCATGTAGACCTCGTGCTGTGGCCCGCTGTTGCTGGACCGTTGTGGTGAGATCCCTCTGTGGGGGTGTTTTCTTTACCGATTTGTGGTTCCTCTGCCGAGAGACAGGAGGGAAGCCTTACAAGAGGTGGTCTAATGGACCTGATTGTTTCGGATCTAAGCATCGGTGTCGGAGTGGAGTTTTCTCTCCTGCCGACCCCCAGGTATTGTGGGTTTGTCCTACGTTGCCATACTTTTATTCGCCTGCCGTCTCTGCAGCCTGCGGCTACGCAGTGTGCTTCTACTCTCCCGTTCTTTGGGCAACCCTTGGGCTGCCATGGGAGTAGTGAGTGGCTCGCATGAAGTCTGAATCGGAGACTTTTGGACGGCAGTAGGTTTGGGGCATGGAGAACAGCTTGAGGCATTCTGCCCTTTCTAGCGGCGTTTTTCCTCCCAGGATTTGCCGGTGGTCCCGGGCCGCTATTTAATGCTTTACAAGTATATTGTGCGCATACGCGGGAGAGCTTGTTGCTCCTCGGCGAACAAAGGCCGGCTGGGTCTAAGTCGGTCTTCGGTTCATCGGCCCTCCTCCAGCGATTCCTCCGGTCGGCTCGCGGTTTCAGCTGCGCGAGCTCCAAGCAGAGGCCGATCTCCTGTTTAGGAAAAGGGCGATAGAGGACATACCTCTGTTTCAAAGGGGAAGAGGTCTGTACTCCCGGTTCTTTCTGGTTCTCAAGAAGGACAAGAACGAGTCAGGCCCATTCTGGATTTGCGACAAGCAAACAAGTGGATTCGCAGAAGAGGAATTTCGCATGCTGTTGTTGCATCAGGTTTATACTCAGCTGCAACAGGGAGATTGGCTCGGTGCCATAGAGCTACAGGATGCATACTCCCATGTGCTCATTGCACACAAACACAGGAAGTTCCTGCGATTCCAAGTCGGCGCCCATCATTATCAGTACACAGTACTGCCTGTCGGGCTGAAGTCTACGCCCAGACCATTCTCGAAGTGCATGGCAGTGGTGGCTGCACGCCTGAGGAAAAACGAGGTGGTTTCTCTACCCGTACCTGGATGATTGGTTGATCAAGGCCTCCTCCTTCTCGGAAGCTCAGGCACACTTCCAGAGGACGTGCGCTCTCTTGAACGAGCTGGGGTTGCACATCAGCATGTCCAAGTCTGTCCCGATTCCGGTCCAGTGCATACAGTACTTGGGGGCCTCCGTCAATACGCTGTCAGCAAGAGTGTCTCCTTCGGAGGAGAGACGATTATCTCTCCTTAGGAAGGCTCAGGCTCTTGTGACCGCCCCATCTACAACAGTGAAGACGGTGTCTTCTCTACTGGGGTCGATGGCCTCTTGTGTCTTCCTCACACCACACGCACGGCTGCTCATGAGACCTTTGCAGGAGTGCTTGGAGGATCAGTGGGATTAGAGGAAAGGATCTTTGGACGACAAGATACGACTGTCTCTGCGTGCTCTTCAGTCTCTGAAGTGGTAGTGTTCAGTGGAGAATCTCCTAAGAGGGGTTCCCTTTCACAAGGACATTTCCACACAGACTGTCGTGACGGGTGCGTCTCCCCACGGCTGGGGGGGCGCTTTCCGGAGACTTGCAGATACAAGGAACATGGTCCCCGATGGAGTCCACGTATCACATCATTTTCCGGGAACTCAGAGCTGTTCACTTGGCACTGAAGGCGTTCCTTCTGTCCTTTCAGACCAACTCTCTGCTTGTACAGACGGACAATACGACCACATTGTATTACCTCAACAAGCGGGGGGGTTCAAGATCGCGCACTCTGTCGCAGGAGGCGCGGGCGATCTGGCGCTGGTTTTTAGCGAGAGGACTGACGCTAACGGCTACCCATCTGCCAGGTGTGCAGAATGTTCAGGCAGAAGTGCTGAGCAGACGGATTCAGGAAAACCACGAATGGGTCATAAACGACGAAGTACTAGGAGAAGTCTTCAGCAAATGCAGAGACTTCGCCTCCAGGTACTGCCTGCGGGGAAGCTGGGGAATGAGTTCTGGATTAACTGGTCGAACAGCTTTCTGTACGCTTTTCCACCCTTTCCCTTGATTCCGGCGGTGTTCATCAAGCTGTCCCAGTCCAGGGCGCGGATGATCCTGATTGCCCCGGAATGGCCCAGACAGTGGTGGTTCACGGACCTGCTTCACCGGTCTCTCCGTCCTCGCATACGGCGGCCTTGCAGGCCGGACCTTCTCACAAAATTCAGGGGGCAGATGTTGCACCCCAACCTCTCGTCTTTGAGTTTGGCTGCATGGCTCCTGAGATAGTGTAATATGGCCATTTGAATCTACCAGAAGTTTGTATGGACATACTGAAGGAGGCTAAGCATCCTTCCACTAGGACTTCTTATGCTTACAAGTGGAAGAGGTTTTGCATCTGGTGCAAGTCCAAGGACCATGACCTGACGACGTGTAAGGAAGATGTCTTCCTTCCGTATCTTCTACACCTGGCGCAGTCGGGCCTTAATGTCCAATCCATTACGGTTCATCTTGCTGCGCTGACTGCCTACAGGAAATGCCCTTCAGGCTTCCTTCTTCCAGATCCCTGTGATCAAAGACTTTTTGGAAGGCTGGAAGAAAGCATTCCCTCCTGTCTGGCTTCCTTCGCCTTCATGGGAATTGAATGTGGTGCTGTCCAGATTGATGAAGGAGCCTTTTTTTAACCTTTTCATAAGGCTTCGTTGCAGCACCTGTCCTGGAAGGCGGCGTTCCTCGTGGCCATCACATCGGCCCGCAGGGGGAGTGATATTCAGGCGTTGTGTTGCCAAGAACCTTATACTGTATTTCATGCTACTAAGGTTGTTACGCATACTCACCCTAAATTTCTTCTAAAGGTTATTTCTGGTTTTCATGTCAACCATACGATAACTTTGCCTACGTTTGTTCAGCATCCTGCATCTCCAGCGGAAAGGTCCCTACATTCCCTGGATGTTAGGAGGGTGTTGGAATTTTATCTGGATAAAACCAGAGATATTCGTGGTTCAGATCAATTGTTTGTCAAATATGGATCAGTCAGGACCGGTCTTGCTACCTTAAAACAGTCCATCTCTAGGTGGATTGTGTCCTGTATACAATTGTGTTACCAAAAGGCTAATACGACCTTAGGAGGTAAACCTAAGGCTCATTCCACCAGGGGCAAAGCTGCCACGACTGCTTTGCTACTTAATGTTCCGATTGCAGAAATCTGCAAGGCCGCCACTTGGAAGTCGGTCCGTACCTTTACTAAGCATTACTGTCTGGACAATGATGCCAGGGCAGATGCTCAGGTTGGGCAGGCTTCGCTGCGAAATCTGTTCGCACAGTAGTGGTGTTATTTCTCGGTTCTCCACCGCCACTTTGGTGTGGGGATGGGCTTGCCATTCTATTCACTAGATTATGACTATACACAGAGATCCCCTACTACAGAAGGAGTAGTTTCTGTCCTGTAACTCCAGTTCTGTAGTAGGGGTATCTCTGTTATAGTCATAAGCGCCCGCCCTCCTCCCCGGTGGAGAGAGATATTCATGTAGGAAATGCTACAGGTCTGGCGTGTTACGCCTTCAAAAAGAACTGAAGGTGAAAGGGACCTGCACTGCATTCTGGGATACTGTGAGGCTTCTGGAAAGTTCTCTTAAAGGCACAGTATCCTGTTTTGAGCCACATGATGGCAGCCTATGGGGCTTGTCTGTCCACTCCTTCCTCTCTATCATTCCAGAGGGTTTTGCTGTTAAAGGCAAGGTTTTCTCTGTGGAAAACCCTGGACAGGCTGTGCTGTTGTGGTTTTTGGTGGAATTTCTAGTTGAAGTATTGGACAGTGTAGCCTGTGGATATAGGCTGCATTATCTGTCTTTAAATTCTCTCTTAAGTGTCTATGCAGGTCTGCATGTTTTGACAGTTTAAGAGATTATTTTTGATTGCTCCGGGGTCCGCTCACATGGGCGGGACTATTCACTAGATTATGACTATAACAGAGATACCCCTACTACAGAACTGGAGGTACAGGACAGAAACTACTCCATATTGTGCATATGAATAAATGGATACAAGAGTTCTGGGAGTTTAATAGGGAGAGTGCGTCAGCGGGGGTTGTCTGGGATGCATTCAAGGCAGCAATTCGGGGGGGAAACGTTGAGTTACACTTTGTCTAAACAGAAGCAGGAAAGAGCTAGGGTGGAACAATTAGTTAGGACAATTGTACAAGCAGAGGAAGAGCTGTGCTCTTTAATACAGCAGAATGCGCCACTGGAGATGAAGCTACTTAAAATCATTCAACTGAAAGCAGAGGTGGTAGAGGAAATCAGCAGCAAGGCAGCAGTGAAATATTTAGTTAAGAAAGAGCAAGCGTTTGAACTTAGCGAAAGAGTCGGCATATCCTGGCAATCCGAACCAGACAGCAATTGGCATCGGGGGAGAATAAGGAGATCATGGATAATCAAGGGACCCTTAGGAGGGATACAGAGGGAATCAGAGATGTTGTCAGACAGCTCTATGCAGACTTATATAATTTAGAAGATGGCTATGGAGGAGTAGGTATAATGGAATATCTTGACCAGAGCATAGGTGAAAACGTTCCGCACCTCTCGGATGAAGATAAGGCCACGTTAGAAGCCCCGATCAGCTTAGAACAAATGCTTAAGGCAGTAGGTGATCTTCCAGCTGGGAAAGCAGCAGGCCCGGATCTGCTGCCAGTGGAATTTTATAAGACATTTCAAGGGGTGATTATCAGTGAGATGTTGCACGTGCTGAAGCAGGCCCAACAGGGGAACTCGATCCCAATGTCTTGGGGAGGGGCAGATGTCATTGTCATTTAAAAAAAAGGGAAGATCGCTACAGCCCCAGGATCTTACAGGCCAATCACCTTGATGAACGCCGACTCAAAAGTGTACTCTAAGATATTAGCCAACAGACTAGCAAAAGCGATCGAGGGCTTGGTTAGTGACACCCAGCATGGGTTCATTCCTGGGAAGGGAACCACGCGGCATGTCATGCAGGTAATCACCCTGTTTGACGCCACAGGGGTCCCAGGGGATCCTATCTCAGCTCTCTTTTTAGATGCCGAGAAGGCGTTCAATAGGGCTTTCTGTGACTATCTATGGGCAGTACTTATCCGATATGGGCTAGGTGCACGATACGTTAAAGCAATTCAGGCACTTTACGCAGGGCCAACGGCCAGGATAAAGGTCAACAGGGGGTGCACAGCCTCGGTGCAGATCCACAGAGGGACTAGACAGGGGTGTCCTTCTTCACCTTTACTATTTGCCCTGTACATGGACCCCTGCTTAGGAGGTTAGCAGCCAAAATCAACATACCGGCAGTGACCATAAACCACAAGCAATTCAAAACATTCGCTTACGTGGATGACGTGGCAATCGTTTCCTCTAATCCCACACTAGCTATCCTAGCGATAGAAGCGGAAGCCCAGCGGTTTGGAGAGGCTTCAGGATACAGAATAAATAGGGAGAAGACCCAGATTGTTAAAAACTCATATGCTGTGTGCAGTGATCACTGGGTAGTGAAATCTGCCGTATACTTGGGGGTGGAGATCACCGCAGATTTAGATGACTTTGTCAAAATCAATATGTCACCTCTAGTGGCCAAAGTATCCTCAGATCTGGTACGAATGAACAACTTACATTTAACTCTGGTAGGATGTGCGAATGTGATCAAAATGATTATTTTGCCAAAGTTTTTATACTTTTTAGGGCAATCCCATTGTTTTTTTAATCAAGCTGGTTTAGCAAGTTAGAGGCGGTTCTGAATAAGTTTATATGGGCCCATGGAAAGACAAGGAGGGCATATAGATTCATTTCTCTCCCCAGGGATAGAGGAGGATGGGGGGCCCCAGATTTTAGACTGTATTATTGGGCGGCTACAATACAATATATTCAGGGATTGATAGGAGGGGGAGGGCTTGGTCCAAGGATCACAGCCAATTCCACCAAGGTCTATGCTACTGTTCTCGGGATTGAAGCAGAGAACGCATTTCTTAATCGTTTGGACTCATCATACTTTAAAAGGACACGATTCAAGACTGTACAGGCTGCATACAAAGTATGGGAGGCCTTTTTGAAGAGAGTGGGATTAGGAAGATATAATAGATATACTCGGCTTTATAAAAACAGATCCCTCCCCTTAGAAATCTTTTCAGATTCAGTCATGGCAGAATGGGCAGGGAAAGGGATTAGAAAACTAGGTGATTTGATGGGCCCCCAGGGGATTGTTCAATTTGTGGAACTGCTGGATAAGTTTAATATAAGTAGGAACAGTTTTTTGAAAATACCTGCAGGTACGCAGCTTCTTGTGTAATATACGGGGGAGTGGCAGGATTTAATAACAATTGCATATTGGACCTGATAGGAACGGGAGGGGTGGTGACGATCCGCAGTGTATACGCAAATCTAGTTACTACTAAGCCAGATGATATGGAGAAGCATGGTGGTAAATGGGCGAATAAGCTGGGGATCGAGATGGCTAGATTCCAAGATTCCCTGAAGTTAGGTTGTACAGTGTTGTGTTCAGCCCCTCTGCAATCTCAGCATTACGAAACGCTCTTCTCGCTCCACTATACCCCGGCTAGAATAGCCCAGTGGGGCGGCACTTCAGGGACAACGTGCTTTCGTTGTGCTGCACCAGAAGCTGACATTATACATATCTTTTCTACATGTCCGCAATTGTATACGCTGGTTAAAATTATTGAACAATTCTTATCACCGGTCACAGGGGCCAACATTGTCCTTACTCCAGAGTTAATGTTGTTAGGTGTAGCAACAGAATATAATAGTATGTACGAAGAATTTCTATTCTTAGCTATGGCTGTTTTAAGATTGTTGCTCGCTAGGACATGGCTGGAAAAGACTCCCCCAGCTATGCAGCATTAGCTTGCTAGTCTTTTAGCGGTTTACAATCTCGAAAAAGGGATATATAAAAGGAAAGGTAAAAGGGGTAGGGCATTAGGTAAGAAGACTTGGAAACCATTGATGCTGTGGAAAGGGGATAGGGTGGAGGTATAGTGGAGGGGTGCTAGTAACGATATACGGGTAGATCCCGCTCTGTGCTAATGGAATATGCGAGCAAGAGTTTTCCTTTATGGTATCTACGACTGATTATGCTAAATCATCTTCACTTTTCTCTCTACTTGGGAACACTTTATTCTGTATGGATAAATAAACAATGTGTGTACCTTTTTTTATTTATTTATTTTCTTCTCTTACACTATATGCTGTGCTGTGCTGTGCTATATGTGAAAAAACCTTCAATAATGAAAATAAAAAAAATAATATCCCCAGGCGTCAGACTGGATCCGGAAAGTTTTGCTTAGCAGTACCCCTGCGCGTCAGTAGGTGGCGTCCTACGGCTCTGTGTCCGTCAATGGCGTCGTATGCGCCGAGATGACATCACAGAGACTACTTAGGCGCCACCCATGCGCACTGACGTCAGTTCTTTTTTTTTCGCACCAGCAAGCGCAGATCTGGATTGAGCACGTACTTTAGTCATTTTTTGAGTCTTTTGTCTCGTGGTGGTTTTCTCTGGTGCGAGTAGGGATGCCTGAATTTAAGTCCTGCGGGGCCTGCCGTCGCAATATGTCAGTGACGGACCCCTATGATATTTGCTTCTAATGCCTGGAGACCGACCACGACTCCCGGGCCTGTCGGGCTACGGCCCGAAGGCCTTGAGGGAGCGGCGCAGGAAGCTGCTGAAGGTCCGGCACTCGTCCCGACGCCGCTCAGAGTCCTTGAACCGTTCCTGCGACCACTCACGGGGCTGCAGTTGTCGCTCTTCGGGCTCCAAGTCTTCGCCCTCGGATTCCGGTAAGCGACGACATAAAAAGTCGAAGAAGAGTGTTTGCTCTCCGACGTCCTCCCGTCGGTCCTCTGATGCGGGGGACAGGGACAGGGGGTCTGCAGCTCCCTTGGACCCTGGGAGTGTTGAGGCCTACCCACCTTTCCCGGGTCTGTCAGCGACTCTCGAACAGGTGCAAGAGTTTCTTGCCACCATGGACTGCCTTTTTAGGTCTCGGGCTCCTGCCGGTGCGCCTTCAGGGCCTGCGGTCCTGTGTCCAGATCCTGTTGGCCCGTGGGCGCCGCAGGTGGCTCCAACTTTGGCTCCACAGGATCTTATGATGTTGGCTCGGGCCCGGCGCCACGGCGTCGGTACTGCCGGCTCCAGCGCCGCCGTCGGTGCCGCAGTGGGTGCTGTTCATTTCGCCCCTGTCCCCGTTCCAGGACCATTTTGTTCCTGCCTGGGATCCGCATTGGGAGACTGCGCTCTTCACTGCACCGTTTCTGACGCCGTTTGTCCCTCCTCTGGCTCTGCTGCTGCGGCCCTCTTGCCCGTCAGTCAGACTCCGAGCAGGACTGGGTGGACGATCTGGAGGATGCAGGCGACCTTGATGTCTCTTCTGACCTGGTGTTTGCCTCTCATCCACCCACGATGGAGGAGGGCGCTTTCTACTCGATGGTGCTCAGTCGGCTGCTGAGGTCTTCAACCTAGACCTTCCTATGGTGGCCCTCAAAACCAACCTCCTCACTGAGGTGCTCCAGACGGCGTCTACCTCGTCGGAGCCGCTGCTTCCCTTCAATGACTCCCTCACCGTCATCCTGTTGGGTAATTTTGCGGCCGGCCACAGGGGCCCCTGTGGACAAGAATGTCGGCAGGCGTCACGGTCTAGTGCCTGATGACCCTGCCTTCCTCACCACCCACCCAACGCCTGAGACTCTGGTTATCCAAGCCTCGACGTCGCTGAGTGCCTTTTTCATGGCTCCGCCGGATAAGACTCTTAAGAAGCAGGAACAGTTCGGTAAGCGGTTGTTCTCCCCGGCCAGCTTGGGGCTGCGGTCTGTGAACACCGCCTGCTTATTAGACTGCTACTCCCATGCGGTGTGGGATACCATGGCTCAGGTGCTGCCTCAGTGTCCCGAGGAGGTTCAGGCTGTTCTTTCACAAGCGGTGGCTGAGGGTAAGGATGCGGCTAAGTTCACTATTCTGTGTGAGTTGGACACTGCTGACTCGTTGGGCAGTGCGATTTCTACGACTGCGGCGCTGCGTTGCCACGCCTGGTTGCGTTCTACTGGGTTTTTGCCCGATGTCCAGGTTTCACTCATGGACCTGCCCTTTGATGGCACTCACCTCTTTGGCGATAAAGCCGACAGTGCACTGGAGCGTGTTAAGGACTCGCGGCCACGGCCAGGTCCTTAGGTCTTTCCACAAAGAGCCCAGCCACTCCTGGTTTTCGTTCCTTTTGTGGCAACGGAAGGGGCGCTCAGGCACGTTCCTTCAACAAGCCTGCGCAGAACCAGCCTCAGCGCTGATTCGGCTTCCACAGGGGCGGGTCTGGTAATCAGTGTGGGGGTCAGTCCACTTCCACCCCCGCTGCTTCTACCTCCAAACCTTCCTAATCCAAGCTTTGTGGAGCACCCTACACCGGTGGGTGGCAGTATCCGTCATCCCCTCCCTCACTGGCACGATATTACATCGGACAAGTGGGTGTTGCAGATCATCCGCTGGGGTTATTCCCTTCCCTTCCCTTTCAGTCCTTCCCTCCAGCCATGCCACCTCTGTGCCACTGCATGTCGAGGGATCACTTGGTGCTTCTCCAGTAGGAAGTCACGGCCCTCTTGACCAAGGGGGCTGTTAAGCGCGTTCCTGGGCCAGAAGTAGGATGTGGTTGTTATTCCCACTACTTTCTGGTCCCCAAGAAGAACAAGACGGGCTTGCGCCCCATCTTGGACCTCAGTAATGTCAATCTCTTCCTCCGGAAGGAGAAGGTCAAGATGTTGACTCTGGCTCAGGTCTTGGCTGCCCTCGACCCTGGAGACTGGATGGTAGCGTTGGACTTGCAGGACCCATATTTTCACATCCCTGTCCTGCCGGACCACCAGCGTTACCTGTGGTTCACAGTAGTCCAGGAGCATTTTCAGTTTGCTGTGCACCCCTTCGGTCTTACCAGGGCCCCTCGGGTGTTCACATAAGTGATGACGGTGGTTGCAGCTCACCTGTCAGGTCAGGGCTGTCAGTCTTCCCATACCTCGATGACTCGTTGTTGAAGGCGGGCTCGCCCCGTGCAGTCGGCACCCACCTTCAGACTACGGCTGACCTGCATTTTCTGGGGTTTTCCATCAACGTGCCGAAGTCTCACCTGAGTCCTTCTCAGAAGCTCCCCTTCATTGGAGCGGTTCTGGATTCAACACAGTTTCGGGTTTATCCTCCTGAGCAGCGAGTCTGGGATATTCAGCCTATGATTCCGATCTTTCAGCCTCTATCCCAGGTTTCGGTCAGGATGAACTTCAGGCTCCAGGGCCTGATGGCCTGCATCCTGCTAGTGC
The DNA here is from genome assembly GCF_964263255.1 of Lissotriton vulgaris. Lineage (NCBI taxonomy): Eukaryota > Metazoa > Chordata > Amphibia > Caudata > Salamandridae > Lissotriton > Lissotriton vulgaris. The sequence continues at coordinate 997,348,617 of NC_141695.1, read as the reverse complement.
AACATGCCAGATGGCATATGCGCGCTCTTCAGTGTGACCTGAAGTACAAATTGGGCACAGCATCGGGGCAACCTGTCTGATCACATCCAGATCTCGGAGGGCACTGCACGACACTTGCAGTGGTGGCTCACGAATCGCGATTGGGTCAATGGCAGATCCCTCTTACTTCCCCAACCGGAGCACACAGTGACGGATGCGTCCCTCCTGGGATGGGGAGACCACTTGGGAGAGGCGAAGATCAGAGGCCTCTGGGGTCCGGTGGAGTCCGGGCTCCATATCCAATCTTTTGGAGCTGCGGGCGATCCGGCTTGCCCTGAAGGCATTCCTTCCCTCTGTCACGGGAAAGTGTGGTGCAGGTATTCACAGACAACTCCACCGTCATGTGGTATTGCAACAAACAGGGCGGTGTGGGGTCGTGGGCCCTATGTCAGGAGGCGCTGCGCCTCAGGACATGGCTGAAACACCAAGGCATTACCTTGGTGGTTCAACACATGGCAGGTTCTCTGAACACCAGGGCGGACGAACACAGCTGCCGGTGATTGATGAATCACGAATGGCGTCTGAACTCGGACGTATTTTAGGTCAAAAGTCCCTACAAGGGATTTTATTTCAGTAGAATTCAATGAGTGACTGTTCTCAAAAATGTATTTCTGTAGGGAAGTATCATAAGAACAACCACCCAAGTGTCATATGACCACAACAATGAATTAAATTCAAGAGCACAAAAACACGAGAGGATCTTATTTGTTTAGAAAAATCAGTTTGTTTATATATCAGTTATTCATTAAAAAGCAGTACAAAATTGAAAATTAAATCAGCAAAAAATCATGAAAAGAGGTCAAATCCAAATAATCATGAAGAACATGTATTCCAATGAACTTGATAATGACATATTTCCTGGTGAAAATAATAGCCACTAAATATCAACAAATATCTCAGAAATAGATGTTAAAGTCGACGTTTCGGTCTCGGTGGCATCAATCCGTCTGACCATCTTTAAGACAGACATTGCATATACTTATGAACACTATACAAACATAATACAATGAGTTACAACAACATTTTAGTAAACAAGATTTTTAGTGTAGACATACATTCATACAGTTGAGATAAGATACCCGTGGGCAGAAAAAAATAATGTGACAATTAGATTATGTCAAGATATTTGTGCACTCATATACATTGTGAAATTTCAAGGTGAAAACATGCTCCGTGCGTATCCACACCCACCTACATTCTTTCAATTGGGTATAGAGAGCAATGCTTACTTATAAAATCAATAATTCGATGATAAAGCCTTATCATGAATGTGAATGTGGAGTCCAATCCACATGCAGTGACGGCAAGAGTCACACTAAAAGATGAGATATATGGATGCCATCAAATCCGGTGAGCTTGCGTCCATATCATAAATATATTGTGTTCAAAGATAATTTATGAACATACCTGATCAAGAGATCAAAATAGTCAAAAAGGTGACGATATTTCAATGAGCCAATCAATTTCGGGGGAAATTGATTCAATCATCCAATCTGTGAAATATCTGTAGTTTACGAGAAACACATCCTGGACTTAGTCCACTCGATGCTAAACATCATGCAAATAACAGCTAAGATAATAATCGTCTTATAGTTCAATAATACCCTAAGTCAAATCCATGAGGGGTAGCAAAATTCATAAAGAGTTTAATTGTTGATAGGGGCTCTGTAGAGGTTTAGAGAGACACCACCTTAATATATCACTGGATTAATGAAAATGTCACAGTTTCTATTTGGTTGACATATATCCCTATTTAGGTCATCTAATTGAGAGAGACTAAACGGTTTTAGTGCCAAAGGACGTGGAGAGATTTTACCAGTCTATTTGGACTTGTTAAAAGCAGCTGTCTTGCTTCCATTCATTCATTAAATCATAATTATCAGTGATTATGAATTCCAAAGTCCAAACAAGAACAAGCAGTTATGCCAGTGCATTTGGTTATCCATGGTACACTGCCTTTCATCAAGTTGGAATGAACTTTTTGTAAACATCGTGGCAAACAAATGCGTATTGGTGACACGATTACGTTGACGTGCTTCTCTAACTGTAATACCAGTAACGTTGTATACTGTGTTCAATGCCCATGTGGCTTAAGATATATTGGAAAAACGACACAAATGATCAAAAACATTCACTCCTTGAATTCTACTGATCTACTTATATTCAAGATCAAGAATTATGAATATAAGTAGACAGTCCACTTTAGTACAAAAACACAGAGACAAATCTAGGGAACTCCTAGCTTTCGTGACTAAGTACTATTCACAGAAAGAGAGCATTTTCAAAGCTCTGGGCAGGAACTGGAACATTCTGAAGAGTGTTCCATCTCTTATGCCATTGATAGGTGAAAAACCAGAAGTTGTGTTCGTGAGAAGCCCTACCATCAAACAAATGGTCACCAGTAATTACTTGAAACCTGAATGTGTCAATGATGGAAATTGGCTACCGAAACCACCCATGGGCTTCTTTGTCTGTGGATCCTGTAGAATTTGCAGTTTAAGATTAAACAGAACCAAGGATTTCAATTTTAACAATAATCTGAGATACGTCATCAAAGAATTTATCAATTGCAAAAGTGTAGGAGTGGTATATGCAGTGATTTGTGATTGCAGCAAGGTTTACATAGGCAGTACTAAATGCATGTTAAAACTTAGAATTCAGGAACACAACAGATCAATCATCAATCAGGATGAGCGATCACCTTTGTATCAACACATTAAAGAACATAATTTGCAAACGAGGATTACATTTCATGGTGTCCAGAAAGTCAAACCACTGAAAAGGGGTGGTGACTGGGAATTAGATCTCAGACAACAGGAAGCCAAATGGATTAACAGATGCAGAATGGTTCATTTTGGATTTAACACTGATAATGAGTTACAACATTTACTCTGAAATGCACGTATTTGGATTGACCCGAGTCCAGTGTAGTCTTGTTTACTTTATTTGTATTCACCGGTCTCACTTTTTATTTGACAGTTTATTGTCTTTGTTGCCTTTGATGGGGTAGTTTGAATTAGATTTCAATTTTGACATTTTTTTAATAACACTAGATCGGAAGACGAGAAGATAATGACAAACAAATATGACAGTCCAAAGCCTGGTTGGAAGTTGCTTGAGGGAAACGTGAGTGGAATGTCATTCGGCATGTTTGGAAATTTCAGTGTATAGATGGTCAGTTTAGGTGACAGAGGGAAACGAATTTAGAGTGAGCCATTATGTATATTCTTTGATCATTGTGCTTGGATATAAGTGCCTCATGTTATTCTATATAGAGTGTGATTACATTAGAATTTAATGCTGTCAAAAAAGATATGTGCTAGAATTACTTGGGCATGTACTTTTATAAACGCTCCAATAATTTGATGATGCTGTTTTTTATTAATATTCTGACCCATTACATTTCATTTAGTCCGTTACTTGTGATAATAATAGAGGAACATAACCCGTTCAGTAAACTGCATCACGTTTTACATGATTGTTATTTATAAAAATACTAGCTTACCCATCACGCGTTGCTGCGATCTCAGAAAAAAGGAAATTCAAGGAAACTCGTTATGATAACATTAAATTTACATTGTGTCATTGTTATTGAAACGTATTCATTTTATTTTTGAAAACATTTCTAAGTGTGGCTTGAACAGTGTGTCCCCGATTGGCTTCCAATCTTGATTCTGGTTGCTTGTTCGTTTGAGAAGAACGGGCTGGAGCAGTTTGTATTCAAACAGTTTCTAATCTTGCTTCCCGTTGCTCGTCTGTTTCTGAAGCTTGTAATGCCTTTTTCTTTCGTGCTTCTGATGTAGATTGACCAATCGATTTCCGTTTCGGGGTCATAACTGTCGACAATGCTTGCAAATTCGCTGTCTATTTAAGTGTTCGAAAGATTATGAGGGCCCTGGGGGCGATTAAAAAAAATATATATTTTGACAGAAACCTTCGCGGGAGTGTACTCAACAACTTCCCAAAGTTTCATGGCGATCGGATGAATGGTTTAGTAATGCATAAAGGACAAACAGTCATACTTGTTTTTATATATATAAATGTTCGGGGGAGTTACGTTAATAATTCATGACCATCAGTACACAGATTCTTTGCCGCTGGTTGCAGGGATATAATGGTGGAGGTAAATGGGTTGGCAACCGCGGCTTTCCATCTATAATTATATTCATGTAATATTCAAAACTTTTTTTGCTTTGTCATTTATGCAAAGACTTACAGCTACTTTTTGTCACGGCCAAGTTTTTTCTTTTTCCCTTCTAATAGGAATGCGCACATAACAATGCGTAAGTATCATTCATACATGTGATAGGCGCCATGGGTCACCATGAGGGGTTTCCAAGAACAGGGATTGGTGCGTAAGGTAGTATTTCCGCCACGCTAACTGAAGTAGAAATCACGTATAGGACAAGAAAGGGAACCACGTTGGTTTTGATATGGGAGCAGGGTGATTAGTTGTCATAGGACAGGAAATACATCCTAATAACTTTTCATTGGAGACTCGTAAACGTTTGTACTTTTGCGGACCGGGCTGAAAACTATACGTTCTTTGTGGAGGGATTCGACATAGCCGTGGATTGGTCAGTGTTTTGTTTATAAGGAATCAGCAATATACAGACTGGTGCGTAGTGGATGTTCACATACCCAGTGTTGCCGGCCTGGATCACGCATGGAGGATTACTTGCTCCAATTGAGGTAAAGATAAGAGAGGGCTAGTTAAGGTCATAGCCGTTTAGGAATTAATGATACTTTGGTTTATTGATTGACCTTTTGTTTTTGCAAATGAATGCTAATAATTTTGCTTGAGAACTTCCTTGAGCGTTATACCATATACTTTGAATTGAAAGGTAAGCTTGATCTTCTAGATAGACTGGTTGTTAAGGGGTGGTTTCAAGGCCACAACCAGACTTATGAGCTCAAATGGCTAGTGACTCTCTTATTGCATACAGATTTAATACTGGGAAATAAACACTTGTGGTTGCATCCAAGCCTGGATAGGTATATAGGTTTTATATTTAAGGTGAGACTTGTGCTTTTTCATGATTACTAGTAATTGCCACGGTCTATATGAGTATGTTGTTATAAGGGACCATGGATTGGGAATCTTGAAATATCAAAATATTTTTCGATAGTGTTCAAACTCATGTTTTCTGATTGAGTGAGATTTGGTGAATATAGATATGGGGATAGGTGGTAACTTTTGTTAAAAATAATTAAATATTTGAATCTTTGAGGTAGATAACATATTGTATACTTTATTTTTCCCCCTTTACGTTATTCTTTCTCAGACTATATACCCTAGTGGTGAAGATTGAATTTATTGAACACTTGGTATCCCTTTGAGGTAGGCACTTTAGAATTGGCATGTTTTGCTAAAATACTTTAGAAAAAAAATTCTAACTGCACACATTTTTCTTGATAATTGAACCAATAGAGATGGAGACTGTAATGATTTTGATACGCAATTATGGAAATGAACTCGATATCTCACACAATATGTGACATCAGCAGTGGAGTGCGGGTGCGCAATATATAGTTAGTGCAACTAACTATATATGCGAATTTCAATGGTTTTGTGCGAGTAAAATAAGGTTTTGTAAATGCTAATCCCTAACTATATATGGTCTATAACCTATGGTTTTTTCAGTGAATTTTTAAGGTTTTGTAAATGCTAATTCCTAACTATATATGGTCTATAACCTATGGTTTTTTCAGTGAATTTTCAAGGTTTTGTAAATGCAAATTCCCAACTATATATGGTCTATAACGTATGTTTTTTTTCAGTGAATTTCATTGGTTTTTTAAAAGCTAATATCTATAGCTGTAAAATATATTCTTTATTACGTGACGTATCACGTAGCCACGTGAGATGCCTCATGACGCGTCGCATAAACGTGACGTATCGTCTCTGCAGCGCAAACAAAACCCGTAACGTAAGCGCGCCAGAGCACGCTTACAGATCTATATATTTTTTTTAACCTTAATTAGACAAAATCCACACGTGCACATATCTTGAGGCCTTGCAAAGGCACATCAAACAAACAGTCCCTACCATTTTGCCAAGTTTGGTGGAAATCTATTCCTTTAAATTTTATTTTACTGTTTCTCTTGGTTTTCCCCTTGTTACGCTTACCGGAACTCTACCCGGTACGCAAACCGGACGCTCCAAAAACACAAGATGTCGGACTCCCGTTACGCTGCCGGTTAGCTGCCCGGTTGGCGTACCGGGAAGCGCCTCTACCGCGAAAAATCGCAATTTATTTTTCTTTTGCCCCGCGGGGCACTTTAATATCCCACTCATCAATCCTAGGGGGTCAGGAGGGGTCTACCTTGCCCCCTTTCCTTCATTTCCCCCTTCGTTTTGGCCTCCTCTTGTCTCTCGATCCTACCGAGAGACAAGATGGCGGCCGCTCCGGACTGTTTAGAATGTTGACAGACACCGGAGAGCCAATCAGCTTCGCTTCGCAAAGCTCCGTTACGCGAAAAGCACGCGAACTGGTATGCTATCCGGGACGCTGTCACAGATATATCTGTTTTTTTAAACATTAATTTCTCAAAATCCACTGGAGCACATATATTGAGACCCAGCAAAGGCACATCGGGCTAACAGTCCCTACAATTTTGCCAAGTTTCGTGCAAATCCATTCAGCCGTTCAAGCTAAAAGTGAGGCCAAACGCCCTATGGAAAAATGAATGGGAAAAACGCGTTTTGGGACCCCCCTTTTTTCTCGGCCCCCCCTTGACTGAACCCTCCCAAATTTTCAGGGGCTGCTCAGAAACAAAATGTGCCATTTTTCTGAAAATTTCAGCCGATTCCGTCCACAAACGCCAAAGTTATTAGACATAGAATTTTCAAAAGTTCCATAGAGAAACGACCGCCAGTAGGTAATATATATATATATGTATATATATATATATATATATATATATATATATATAACCTACTTACCTACTGGCGGTCGCCAGTAGGGAGTGATAGTTAGGATTATTTTCAATAGAAAATCTCAACATTCTATTGTGAATAACTTTGGCGCCGGTTGAGGAATCTGCCTGAAAATTTCCTCAAATTTGCCTCGCGGCACCCCGGTTCTTCCCTGAAAGCTTGGGGGGGATTTGTCAAGCGGGGGCCGAGAAAAAAGGGGAGTCCCAAAACGTGTTTTCCCCATGTTAATTTCCATAGGGCGGTCGACCTCACTTTTAGCCCGAACGGCTGAATGGATTTCCACCAAACTTGGCAAAATTGTAGGGACTGGTAGCCCGATGTGCCTTTGCTATGTCTCACGATATGTGCTCCAGTGGATTTTGAGTAATTTACGTTCGAAAAAATATATATATCTATAAGCGCGCCCCGGTACGCGCACCGGGGCGCTAACCAGAGCGCTACGCGTGTTCGCGCGTTCGGAAAGCTGATTGGCTCTCGGGTGTCTGTCAACATTCCAAACAGTCCGGAGCGGCCGCCATCTTGTGTCTCGGTAGGATCGAGACACAAGAGGTGGCAAAAACAAAGGGGGAAATGACCATAAGGGGGCAGAGTAGACCCCCCTTGACCTCCTAGGTTTGATGTGGGGGCTATAAAAGGGCCCCGGGGATAAAAAAAATAATAATAATTTGATTTGCGCGGGGGGTTGTTTTATATTTTTTTTACTGTTGTTTTGAACATTTTGTACTTTTTTTGGCTTTTATGAACTATTTTATATTTTTTTTGTTATTTTCATGGGGAGAAACAAAAAACAGGGAATTGAAAACGGCTCTACTGGAGCAAAAAAAAAACATCATGAAAAAATTAAGGATTTTTGGGGCATTTGTGGTTGTCACCAGCACGGTTGATGAGCGTTATGCTTTGCTCACCATAGGTGATGGTCTTATCACAAAAAATACAAGAGATCTTGTATTGCCCAAACTTTTGTTGAATGTTTGGGACCATCTCCCTTGTTTCTGGTCCCGATGGAGTAGGTTGCTTTCATTTGGAGATGCTGGGTGAAGATTGAGGAAGGTTGCTGGCCAGTTCTCTCACCTCTGCCGCAGCATAGTTGTTGGGATGCTTGCGCTGCATGTGCCGAATCATGGTGTTATTACCAAATGAATATTTTCTTATTAGGGTTCCCCCTTGAAAGCTCAATGGCACAGATTTGGGAAGTCACCTTTGGCGCATTCACTTTCTTCTTGCCCTCTGGGATGGAAAAAAACTCCCATACAATGTGCTGCTTTGGCCTGTATGGGGTATTGTCTTCTGGCAGCCACCTCCTCCCCTCCTCCTCCTCCTCTTCTTCTTCTTGACCACCAATGTGATGTTGTGGTGGTCCTCTTGGTGGTGGTGCAGATGCTCCAGCTGCTGCTGCTACTGTAGCCATTTTAAAGTACAAAATATTACTCCAAGATCTCCAAACAGGTCTTCCTCAGCCAAAGGACAAAGTCAGAATAAGGAAAAAAGGTGGGGGCTTTCATCATTTGGAAAAAAAACTGTCCTGAACCAATGAAAAGTGTTATTTTCAGGTCACATGACCCGGTCTTTCATCATTTGGAAACCAAAACTTTTCTGCTCCCATAAAAAGTGTTATTTTCAGGCACATGACCCGACTCGCTTACGCGGCGTGCCCCGGGACACGTCGCGTAAGCGCATCGGATGCTTACGTTGCGCGATCGTATTCGCTCGAGTGCTTCCGGGTGCGCTTACGCCATGTGTATCACGCGGACGCGGCTACGCGATACGTCACGATGATGTTTTCGTTTGCGGCAATAGCGCTAATGGGACGCTCACCGGTGCGCGCCCCGGGGCGCGCCGGAAAACTGCGCTTTCCGGTGCGCACACCGGGGCGCGCACCGGGAGCGCACCAGGGCAAAAAAAAATGCAAAAAATAGTATTAAATAAATATACAATATAGGATTCATAATAAAAAATATTACATTTCATAGGTTTAAGGCCCTATATATAGTTAGGAATTAGCATTTAAAAAACCTATGAAATTCCCTGAAAAAACCATAGGTTTCACACCAGTTATAGTTAGCTGGAAATTTTACTGACATAAAACTATAGAAATTCCAACGTTATAGTTAGTTGGACTCACTATAACAAGCGCGCCTGCAATGCACTGCTGATGACGTCACATATTACATAACTCATTACATTGTCAGTGACATCACTCAGTAAAATTACTCGCTAATATATGTATTCACTAAGATACACTTAATAAGGCAGTTAACCAATCAATTAAAAAAAAAACATCCATTTAGACACTTATTTAAACATTTATTCTTCCATCGACCTTTACATATACATATATAAAACATATTTATTTTTCAGAAAGACACACATTCACTGGATGGTGTCATCAGTGATGTCATGAGTGATGTCACTGACCATGTCATGAGTGATGTAATATGTGACGTCATGTAAATGTAAATGTGTTGTATTTGTATAGCGCGAACAGTAACCCGTAAGCATCCCGGCGCTTGTACTCCTACCACAAGGGAACCCCTCCTGGCTTTTCCTTGTGAGGTGTCCACTCCTGGGCATCCCATGGTGAAACCAGACATCCCTTGTGTATCGGGGGCCGTTGTGGAGACTAAGCAAGCTATTGCCCAGAGTTGCAGCGTGGGGCCCATGCTTAGATTCGGCACTGAGGCGAGAATATCCGGTCAGAGGAATTTCAGCCCGATCCCGCCGAGGCGGGAATCCAACCCTGGTCCCTGGCCAGCGCTCTGCATCAAGGTCTGCCGCTCTAACCATTGAGCCACACTTCTCCACAAGCAGTGCATTGCAGGCGCACATTGCAGGCGCGCATTGCAGGCGCGCACGTTATAGTATTTATTTATTTATTTATGCTATTTATAAAGTGCTCTGCAACCCTACGGGCATCCTGGCGCTGTAAAAGTGCAACTGAAAAATTAGCATCATGGGGCAAGATGGGGGGTGAGCAGTTTACTCCTGGGGCAGTTAAACTAACTATAACGTGGGAATTTCAATGGTTTTATGTCAGTAACATTTCCAGCTAACTATAACTGGTGTCAAATCTATGTTTTTTTCAGTGAATATACATATACACACACACACACACACACACACACACTCGTTTATACTTACCAGTAAAATAGATACATTAATGGGGTAAAGGCAAGCGAGGTAAAGGCATAGTAGTTGTAAAAGATAGTTGTTGTTAAAACTGTAGTGGTTTAGACTAAGGAGTGGTTAAGGAGTAGTTGTTTAGACTGTAGTTGTTCAAGTGGTAGTTCCATCATACAACCAATGGGGAGGTCGTATTTAACAGGATCTTAACACAGAATACAGATCACCATTTTCTTTGTCTATTTACAGTTCTTTTTTGAGGTAGGCCACTGCAGTGTTTTATTTAGATACATGAAAGTGGTCTGTAAGCTCTCTTGTTAAGTAAAAATTACATTTTGTTTTAATCTTTTGTCAAGATTTGTATCTACAATAACGATGTTCTACTGTAAATATCCTTTGTTTTTATTAGAATGGTAAATAGGCAGGTGTCAATGGATGTGATATCACGATTTTTGATTTACAAAGCTATCAGTATATACTATCTGAAGTTCATGTTATAACGCTCGACTGATATAGTTTTTTCTAAATATTTATTTTGCAGCCCTGATGATGTCCATTCCGGACGAAACGGGTCGGCTGTATTGAGTTCTGTATATTTCATTACTTTGGATTGATTTTGAACTAGATGAAATATTGGATGAACTTTACTACAATAAAAAATCTTTGGAAATCAACATTTGAACCTAAATATTTGTGACAAACCGGTGCTCCTTCTGCTGAATTTTTGATTTGTTGGATTATTGGGGGTCCCAACGGTAGACCCCAGGGAGTTGAGCACACAGACTCTTTGCATTTGTGTGTAACTGTATACATTTATTTTTCTCTGTGCTTATCTTTTCACCTGTACTGTTATTTCTAGAATTGAAATAAAATCCCTTGTAAGTGCTTTTGACCTAAAATATTTTAGTTGCCCAAGCCTCCAAGGGCATATTGGGTTCCTTACTCTCTACACTGAACTCCGTCGTGGCGCAAGGTCTCTTTCAGCAGTGGGGAGAGCCTTGGTTAGATCTATTTGCCCCTGAAGAGAACGCGCAATGTCGTCAGTTCTGCACATTTGAATTTTCAAGGCAGCACTCGCTCGGCGACGCTTTTCGTCGCGAGTAGAGCTGCGGTCTTTTGAACGCCCTTCCGCCTATACCACTTCTGCTCAGAGTGCTGAAGAAGATTCAGTGCAACCGGGCACAAGTCATCCTTGTGGCTCCGGATTGGGCACAAAGAGACTGGTATCCCGAGCTACTCCACATGGCGATCGATCCCCCTATCCGACAGCCTCTTCGAAGGATCTTCTGTCGCAGCAGCAGGGGACGGACCTCCACCCGAACCTGCCCAGCCTCAGCCTCCATGAGTGGAGATTGAGCGGCGACAGCTGACAGCTTTTGATCTTCCTCCCAAAGTCTGTGATGTCATTCTGGCAGCCAGGCGTCCTTCCACGAAAACGGTATATGCCTGCAGGTGGGACAAGTTTGCGGCATGGTGCACAGCCAAGTATGTGGATCCCCTTTCTGCCCCTCTTTCTGAAGTCCTTCTGTTCCTTCTTTCCTTGACCTGGCAGGGCTCTGCTCTGGGCAATATCAAAGGTTATCTTTCTGCCGTCTCCGCCTTTCTACGGCTTCCAGATCAGCCTTATCTTTTTAAGTCCCTCGTTGTTAACCAAAGGCATCACGCACACGTTTCCTCCTGTGCCGTTCATCATGCCTCAATGGGACTTAAACCTTGTCTTGACGTATCTGATGTGCGCTCCCTTTGACCCCCTTCATAACTGTCTGCTTCATCTTCTCACCTTGAAGACTGCTTTCCTGGTTGCTATCACTTCTGCCAGAAGAGTGAGTGAACTCCAGGCTCTTAATTCTAAACCTCCTTTCCTTTCTGTTCACACGAAGAAGGTGGTTATAAGGACCCATCCTTCTTTCCTGCCAAAGGTTGCCACGCCCTTCCACATTGGGCAGACCATCTCTTTGCCCACCTTCTTTCTACTTCCGCATCCTTCGAAAGAGTAGAGGCTCCACCGTCAGGACCCAAAGCGTGCGCTCTCATTCTATCTGACGCACACACTGCAGTTCCGGGTGGATGACCAGCTCTTGGTTGGTTACATCAGTGACAAAAAAGGTTGGGCCGTGCACAAATGGACCATCTCTCGGTGGGTCGTTCTCTGCATCAAAGCCTGTTACTCGTTGGCAAAGAAGGAGCCTCCTGTGGGGCTGCGTGCCCATTCTACCAGGGCATCAATGTCAAGTGTGTGTGTGGCACTCTGTGTGTATTCACATTGATCAATTACTTTAATTATAATTAAACTGAAATGTTCGGGTGCTGCGGGTTGCTCCCTCTGACCTGGGGGAGTTGAGCTTAATTATGAAACAAAGACATTGTTGACCATAACAATGTGCCAGCCGCACTCCTTTGTGAGACAAGATGTCTTCGATGAGTTTAACTCAAAACGTAAACAAATGTAATTCCAATAATTCCTAACCTAGACTCTAACTTGTCCAAGGAGGAACTGGACCGAGCTCTAGTGGATATCAACCTCCAATTGGATAAATACACAAGAGAAATAAATGACAGAAAAATCAGGAAATACAACTGTGACACCATCGATTACAAGTTGGGTGAGGTGTACAATTGGGCGTAAGTCTACGTCCAACGCAGACAGCAGAGACCTTTCAACAACCCCTCTTCGGACGAAGGGAGCACAACATCATCTGACTCCCCACACAAGGGTGGACAAAGGAATGGGAAGCGCAGGGGAGAAGCACCCAGCAACAGAGACAACACAACAAATGTTTCCAACACTACAACATCAGAGAGTCCTTTTTTAGGGAGAGGCCAGAGCCCAAACATCGAACCCGGTGGGGCAGAGGCTCAAAGAGCACCAGTCTCCTCAATCGCTCAGTCAACACGCAGCAAGAGAACCTGATTATCAATATATCCTCGGAAACTTTAACGAAATGTGAACTAGCCACCCTTCAACGAGGCACATCATTTGTACCTACTTATCGGTCAAACGAATTGGAGACTGAAGTCAGCGTCTTTAAATTCATGAGGAACCTCGGGTTAAAGCATTTTGTCACCAACGTCATTCCCAAACCCACGGAAGAAACAGAAGACACCTTATTGAGTTTAAGGAGCAAAAGCACTTTCTTAGCACCAGTCGTCACAAGATCTTAGACTCCTATGAGACCATTACCATGAAAAAAATCAGGGATCTATTTAAAAGACCTACAACCAGAAGATCCAACTTCACTAACAGGGAATCACAAGCCGTCAATCAAATCGTCAACAATCACAAGATAACATGTTGCAAGGCAGACTAAGGTGGGGCACTAGTGATAATGAACTCAGATTACTACCTACAGAGTGTTAAGGATCACGTGTATGATAGTAAAACATACATGGTATTACCCCAGGACCCCACGGAGGTGTTCGCCAGGACACTAAAGACCATTGTGGATAAAGCAGTGGAGATGGGAACCATCACAGAAAAAAACAAGAAATTCCTACTCCAGGAACACCCAAGGAGCCAGAGTCCACACATGCTACCCAAAATTCACAAGGACCACATGAAACTGCCATTCCGTCCCATAGTGTCTACGAGAGGATCAATACATGAACCTACAGGCAAATATTTGGACAAACATTTACAACCACTAGTGAAACAAATGACCACCTATCCACGAGATACCACAGATTTTCTAACCAAGTTAGAGGACACATCCCTCGATAAAACCATGGACATCACTCTATACACAATCGACGTATGTGCACTTTACACTTCGATCCCACATAATAGGGGCATTGAAGCAGTGGAATCATTCCTAGTCAATCACAACCTCAGACAGGATTTAAAAGTGTTCCTTTTGGAACTGCTCCATTACACGCTGTACCACAGTTACTTTACCTTGAACAAGCAATATTTTCAACAATAGCTGGTACATCAATGGGGAATTGTGCGGCCCCCAGCTACGCTAACCTTTTCATGCACCGTTTGGAACTTGATCATATTCTAACAAACCCCAGATGGAAGGATAAGAGCCATAAACTTTGGCGTTACATTGATGACATTTTTCTCATATGGCTAGGACCTCCGGATGAGATTGAGGAATTCATATTATTCATCAACGATATTGACGATCATATTCAGTTTGCCCATACAGTCAGTACCAGTGCAATCCCATACTTTGATTTTTTGGTATCATACAGCAACAACAGGTTTCACACTGATGTGTACACCAAAAGTACCGATAGAAATCACTCTCTGCTATTCGACAGCTGTCATCCAATGTCCCTTAAGTGCCATCTGCCATATTCTCAATTTTTGAGAATCAAACAGATATCATCTGATGATAATACCTACCGGAAGCATGAAACCAAAATGGTGACGAAATTTAAAGAGAGGAAATATCCTGATATGATCCTTAATGAAGCCAAGGAGAGAATGAGGGCCACTAACAGGACTAAGCAGCTGAAAATTCACACTAGGGATACTAAGTCGAACAGGCCAGTGTTTGTGTCCAAATTCTCCAGCAGGAGTTATCAGATTAAAAAGATCGTTTTAAGAAATTGGTCAATGATTGAGAATGAACCAGATTTCAACTGCTTTTTCACTAAACCACTGTTCGCTTACCAAAGGTCGAGAAATTTGAAGGACATGCTTGAGGCTAAACCCCGTGATCACAATGTAATTTACACTGGTACAATCCCTTGTTTGAACTCTGGACATTGCAACAACATAATACGTGGCAACATCCTCAACCGCCCGTCCACAGGCAGGCCGATCAAACTCCACACCAACGCTACTTGTGACACAAGGAACTTAATATACCTATTGAAATGTCCCTGTGGACTCCCATACGTTGGTAAAACGGAAAGGAAAATAAAGACCCGCATGACTGAACAAAAAAGCACCATCAGGAATAAAGTAACGAAGGCACCAGTAGCCACACACTTTGCCGCCAACAACCACAATGTTAGTCAAATCAGATTCATGGTATTGGAGGTTGTTTCTGCAAAACAAGGCATCGATAACAGGAAGAAATTACTGTAGCGCGAGATGTATTGGATCAAAAAATTGGACTCATGTAACCCCAAGGGGTTAAATGACCGCAGTTGCTTTTTATAGTTTGTTTCACCTCATTATGTCATTATTTTTATTCACAGATGGTTATCATCGATATAACATTTTTACCCTGTTCTCACATGTCAAAAAGGAAGACAACCAATATATGACATCATCTGTGGTTTAAACACATTTTCTTTTAACTACACTTACACTCCTGCTCCCAGGACTTGTTTACTACCTTCTCGTTGTATACACCTGGTATTGCCCTACACAAGATGGTCGCCACCTCTCGATTATTTTACAGTACCGTATTCACACCAGCATATCACATCATCATATTGTATATTAAAAGTAAATCATCGCCAGATTTTTCGTTTTCCTTTTAATCACTTTTTTCACAATACCACTTCAACACGGGACCACCTGCACCGTAGTCTGTTGTTTACTTTCTTGGCCCACGCACACACTTTTGGGTTAGTCCAGTTTTGATGTTTACAGTCTTGCGGCGTTATACGCATGCGCCGCGTTTCACACTGTTTACCGTGTTACAGCGAAGGCACCGCTGAACCCGCACCAATTGCCGTATATCGGTAAGAGCTCAGATACCATTGAGCATGATTTTTATTTTAACACTCGGGATAATTTGAACTGCACTTTGCAATGTTTACGCATTCCACCGCGGACGGGAATACTTTTAATCAGCAGATGAGCACTGGTGTTTATATGCACACTTCATGTACTTTTTCACCCTTGTTCTCCACTCCAGAGTTTTACTTTAATTAGGCTCACAACACAGGGTCTATAACACGACTGGACAGTATGGCCAACCTTTGATTCACACGATAATCATGTTCACTCACCCGGGGATTTTCCTGCACGGTCTTACACTTGCTTGTAGCATTTTTCACCATTTACCCAGCATGCAACAGACATAAGACACGACACGACATGCGATGTGCATGAGTACCTGCTGTGATTTTTATACTTTAAGTGAAACCATGCCAGTCTACTTGCGTTCCATTTACACACTCTCATTTTCATTGTAGATCTTACGTATATCCCCTGAAGAAGTGCTGTGGCATGAAATGCATAGGGATTGAACTTGAACAGACCAATTATTTGGATACCACTGTTGTGTCAAACAGAACTACAGTGATAATGCATTTGAAAAATTGAAACTGTGATGTAACAGTTGAAAGGACTGAATTTTGTTGAGAATAAAAACGCATAGACTGCTTGGATGCGTACGAATAGAATTATTGGAATTACATTTGTTTACTTTTCGAGTTAAACTCATCGAAGACATCTTCTCGCAAAGGAGTGCGGCTGGCACATTGTTATGGTCAACAATGTCTTCGTTTCAACATTCTACCAGGGCGACAGCAGCTACTAATGCCTTGAGACGCGGCGTTCCCTTGCAGGACATTTGTTAGGCAGATACGTGGGCCTCGTTGCACTCGTTTACTAAGCATTACTGCCTTGACAGTCAAGTCCGGAGAGACAGCTTCTTTGGCCGTTCTGTTCTCCGTGACTTTCTGGTGTAATCTCGTTCCCTGACCCACCTCTGGGATTGGTATTGCTGGGGTATCTATTCTAAGGTAAGGAATCTATCACTAACATGTCTCTTTCAGATGCACAAGTTACTACTTGTGTAAGAGACATTAGTTAGTGATAGATTGCTTACCATCCCACCCATCCTCCCCGTTCTGCGAACTGACTACTAAGGTTAAGGTCATCCCTTTTAGGGCCCTAGTTTCAATGCACCAGTTGTCAGTTTCTTGCATGGCTCTGCATTCCTGACGCAGAAAGTCGTGTATAGAACTGACATCAGCGCGTATGGTGGCGCCTAAGTAGTCTCTGTGACATCATCTCGGCGCATATGACGCCAGCGACGGACGCAGAACCGCAGGACGCCACCTACTGACGTGCAGGGGTACTGCTAAGTAAAACTTTCCAGATCCAGTCAGACGCTTGGGGATATTCTAAGGTTAGGAATCTGTCACTAATTAATGTCTCTTACAGATACATTGTTACACAAGCAGTAACTTGTGCAACAGGTTATTTGAACCTATGTGTTTTTGATTGCTAATTCTCATTACAGATTACTCTCATTTCGTATCCCTCGACCCAAAGGTACCATCTGGATTGGGAAAACGTCTGCACTCGTTCCTGCATGCCAGAAGCTACTGCCATTGGACTCTATACCGACTTCGACATATCAAGGTATGGCAGCACAGGGTCACCCTTACACACAGATCAGGAGCTCTGTTCCCACTTTTTCAGTTTTACCATTTTTTTGAAAATTATATTTCTGACAGTGTGCTGGAATATCACCCCTAAGACCACAGGATGTAAGCCATGATACCCCTCTAAGAAGCAGATGTCAGTCAAGGGTCTACACTGTGCCCGTATATGGTTCCTTGGCTCCAAATGCAATTTGAAGTCCTGGAACAAATGCTCTCTGATGCTTCCAGAGGCCATCGGAGAGCCTGAAACTATGCTTTACATTGCTGAGCACTGGAAATGGTGGGGTGGGGGGGGGGCTGATCTGATCCTCAAGACCATTCATGATTGCTGCCTTGGTTAAGTCCAAGATGAGGTTGAAATGAAAGTCTTAATGCAAACGCATTAAGGCCAAGCCGGATTCAACCCCGTCCCAGTGGCTCAGTCTATGGAGAAGTTGCACAGTCAGCGCTGAAACATTGTCCGGTTCAGACCCGATTCCAAGGTTGGAGTTGATGTGTCTGAATCTGTAAGGCTATTGTCAACTCTGCAGAAGATTGAGGCCTTTAAACATCCATTGTTTGAGCTTTGAGTTGTTCTGGTTCCCTCTGGTGTGCTTTGGGGGGTCACATGGATCTGTTGTGGCCTCCAAGTTGGGTTTCTATCAACTGCTTCTCTCCCGGGGACAGCTGAGCCTGTGCAGCCAGTCACTTTCTCCAGACTACACCTCAGCATCGCAAGCCGCACCTGTTGAGGACAGCATCTTCCTTTGTTCCAATGCAGGTGTTGGATTCAGAGCTGAATTCATCCAGATTGCAGTCTGTGATATGCTATTAAATAAATAAAGAGCAACCTATGACTTGAAACTGTTCGCTTGTCTTGACACTAGTGCTATTGGAGGTTGGATGCCATTTTTCATTTCTGACTGACTCATGTGGCCATGGACTCGAGCAGGTTCCCTACAACAAATTAAAATGAGGAGGTGGATAATCCATCCCTCAATATGCCACTGCTGGCCTCTGCCTCGACCTTCAGAGTGCCAGAGGTGTGGGCACTTTCCCTGAAGCTGAATTGAATTTGCCATTGGCTCTCTTAATGAAGATAGTGCATTTTCTGCAGTGGTTGTATGTAGGTCTACTTGCTGACTGCAATTTACAACTTGGGCCATCAAAGACTGAGTTCTTCCTGCCATTAAGCATATCCTTGATAAGGTTTTTGTGGCACCCTGGATCAAACCTTGTTCTACACCATCTGTGAACCCACCTAGTTTCTTGGCACCACAGGCCTGCTGCTGAAGACCTTGCCTTTTGATGCAGCATCTGACTGTAAATCCTTTTGATGCGTGCTTTAGCAAGTAAGGTGGGCCCTACTTCTCTTCATACTGCTCCTCTGGATAGGGAGTCCAAAATGCTTGACTCCCCTAGGGAAAATATTTCTCTTTCACTAATTTGACCCTACTGTTTCTAAACTCTGAAGGCCTATTGGGCACAAGTATGCTCAAGGACATTGTTAATATCTTACCCTCTGTCATGCCTTCATGGGGCCACATACATACTGAGAGTTGGTCTCAACATTGTGAACTGTTTTGGCAGCGCTTTGTACTCCAACATGGTTGTCCTCCAACACGCTTGGATGCTTGTTACTAGATTATCTGAAGGGCTTCCAGACATCATTGATGGACCTGCCAGACTTTTTGGTAAGAAGTTGAATTAGGCTCCATAGTGTGGTAAGGATAACAGAAGTATAGGTTGCTTTGCCCACCTGCCAGCTCTGCAAGCAGTACCAGACTTTCCAGGGCTATCCAAGGGGCCTTTCATCCTGCCAGAGGCAGCCCCCATAGCCTGTCAAGCATTTGGGTGGCTCCTGAGGGAGAGGTGATGGCAGAGGTTGTGGCCACCCACACAGGAAGTACTCCTCATCCTCACCATCTGCAGCCCTGCGGCTTTAGTTTCCCATCAGAAGGTTATATGGACCAGTAGTGGACAGGATCCAATTGTGCCTACCCAGCTGACATGCAGTCTCTTCTCACAAGTGGGATGTTCAGGGTATTCAGTTTGGTTATGATCTGCCCTTTTTGCCGGCTCCTCCCGACTTTTCTCCAGTTTGTGGCCAGACACCAGAGGACCATGCTGCTACCCTGTCAAAAGAAATTCAGACACTGCTCATCAGCTTTGTGATTTATGTCGCACCTGAGGTGGAGAGGGGCACAGGATGCTACTCCCCATATGTATTGGTCTCCAATAAGGACCAGTGGAGGGGGAGTGACACTTATCATTGATCCCATGCTTCTAAGCACCTTCCTCGGAAAGGACAAGTTTGCAAGGCTGATGTTTACACAAGTTCTGATGGTCTTGCGTCCTGGAGATTGGATGGTATCCTTGGACTTGCAGTACATGTATTTTCATGTGCCGATCCTATAGTTCCACAGTCAGGGGGTTGGGTCACTTCCAGTTTTCCCTCCTCCCCTTTGCTCTTACCATGGCTACATGGTTGTTCACAAAATTGATGTCAGTGGTCACAGCTCTTCTTTGCAAGTCAGGAAAACATGCATCTGTTACAGGGACCAGGTTAGTGAAAAGATCACTTCAAAGGTTGGCACAAGGAGTTTCATTCATGTTGTAGAGATCTGTGAAGTGGAGGCTTTTGGTGCTGGGAGCATGTCCAGCATCACGTGCGGTCATTGCTGTAGTACAACAAGCCAGGTGTTGCAGGAGCTTTGCGTTGCGTGATCTTTGCTGACGGTCAATGTCCCTATGAAGAGCTGGTCCCACTAGAGCTTTGCGTCTGCACTGGCCGCGGATGGTTGATTCTCAACACAAAGATGTTACTTTGTGGTCGCGAGAAGCCTAAAACGAGGATTTCTATCTTAAGGAGGAGTTATCACTAATGCCAGTCAAGGGCCCAAGACCTGGGGAGGGACCTCTTGGGGGGATCAGAACTCCCCAGAGGCTAGCAGCAAGGCAGGTCCAGTTGGTGCTGGGCAGATGCAGGGAGGTCTTTGGAAGCTTGTTGTGAGCCTCTAGCTCATAAAAGAAGTAAGCCAACTGGCACTCGGAATAACTCTGGGTAGCTTGTGATCAAGGCAAGCAAGTCCACTCTTCCTTCTTCAGACAGCAAGGCAGTCATTTTTTTGCAGCAGGGCAGTCCTTCTGAATCTTCCACAGATTCAAGAGTGTTCTGATGGTAGGTACTGAAGGTCCTATTTTTATATCTGGTGATAGCCTTTGTTTGCGAGAATTCCATGTTCTATTCCCCCAAACTCCTCATGACAACTGTTCTTGGTGTCTCGTGTAACAATATGATGTCAAGTCTCCTGTGCCTCCATGCACCTGAAGGCCAGCAAGGACCGAGAGACAAGTTACATTTGACTAAAGCCTACTAGGATACCCCAAGCAGACTCCCTGTCATGGCTAAATCACCTTTCAGGGAAGAGATCTTCTTCCAGAAAGCACCATAGGAACGAGACATTCCTAGTTGTTCAAACGATCCGCACTCGTCGAAGCCTTCAGGCTAGAAATGCTGGAATTTGTAACAGTTGTCAACACCTATACTGGATTAGCAGAAAGAAATTTTTGTAATGTAATTATGACATTTTTGAGCAAACTGTAAAAAAGATCAAAATATAGAATACTGTTGTATTTGGCTGTGTCTAAATTATTTTGTACGTTTGTGCTCTAGGATAAAAATTTATGTACGAGTGTTTTGCAATATACTGATTTGGAGTGTGCTCAGGGAGGAATTGTATTGTAATGTTTATAATGCCCACGATGTGGGTATAGTGGGGTTGCAAGGTAACCAGCCCATTTTCCACCCTTATTGAAGCACAACACATTACAGAGGACCAAGATTAATAGGGATAAGAAAGATCAAGAATTATTCAGTAATTTAAGCGCTGGATCATCCATAGGCACAGCAGTTGGAACTAGTAAAAGTCCTAAAACAGAGGGATTAAGAGCTAAATTTATGAAACTAGAAAGGCTCAAAAGAGCTGAACTTAACAAATAGTGGGACGCCGCAACTCTCAAGCAATACCTTGCACTGAATAGAATCCTTAGGGGACTTAGGTCACAAATTGTGCCAACTTATGAAGATTTGGAACCAGATCTTCTTGATCTCTGGGAAAAGGAACTGACTAACAGTTCTAGGAACTTGATTAACATATTATTAGAAAAGGCAGAAAGAAAAATAGCTAAACTTCTATTAGAAATTCAGACTTGTGAAGATGAAATTAAACAACTAAACTTACCTGAGCCTACTGTAAAAAACTATATGATATTTGATGAGGTTTTAAGTAACTTACAAGCTGATATAAAAAGAAGAAAGGCCAGAAAACTTAAACGTGATGAAAATGATTACAAAACAGGACGTATATTCAAATTTGCCCGACGTTTTGATTACTTAATGAATAAAGAACTGGCCCTGATTAGAAAGGGTATGACTGCTAGTGTGAGTGATATACAGTCCTCTTCTAGTAATGTCTCCAGTAGTGAAAATGAAGATACAGGAGATTTACAAGTGGTGGTACCAGTAGAGAATAGTTTTTTACAGGAGGTACGAAGGATGAGAATAGGACATCGAGACACAGGAGGGAGATTTCGGGATACAGGTGGACAAAGACAAGGAGAGGAACAAGAGGGAAAGGAAGAACTAAAAATAAGACAAGGAATGAGAACCCGCTCATGGAAGAATTGAATACTTTTAATATTAACACTAAAGAAATTGAGATTATCAACCTTTCCTCGTGTGAATTATCGACAGATATGATTTCAGTTTTGAAGAAGGGTTTGGATTTTTGCCCATCTTCGAAGGTAGACTGGTACATGACAAGTTGATTTATACAAATTTGTTAGAATGCTTAAAATAAAGAAACATTTTGCAAACCAACCTTCTTCAGTCAGACCTGTTATTGCTAGAACAGAATTCAGCAATCTTACAATTCAAGAAATGTATGATACAATATTACTATTATCATTAACAGAGACGGAGGAAGACCTTGTGACTAGTTCACAGTTACTTGAAGATTTGGATGTTACTCAGAGCCCCAGTGTAGGTAGTGGGCTTAAAAGTAAGTCTAAATGGACTCCTCAACTTACATCAAGGAATTTGATAGATTTTTTTTTAAAGCGGTAAACTTCGATATAGACAGATTGATTGTTAAAGAACTAACAGATACTAGAATTCATTATAAAGATAATCTTATGAGGAAAGAAAGGGAAGCCTTGAAGGCTTTGACAGACAAACCTGAACTAATTGTTTGAATGGCACACAAGGGTGGAAACATCGTTGTGATGAATAAAATAGATTATGACGAGGACATTTTAACTCAACTTAATGATGAGAAATACTACGAACGATGGACAGTGAACCCTTTACAAACAGTGACAAATAATATTAATAAGAGACTTAAAGATTGGTATGATCTTACTTTACTTGAATATGATGAGTATATGTACCTCCGTGGCTATACACACAGGATTTACTGAACTAGGAATACGTGTTCATTAACGGTAAATAGTAAGATTGAAATTTATTTTAAGTTTTCCTTTGGATTCTTGGTGCACTAGGGTGATTGAGTGAATAGGAAAGTGAGGCCTACTCTTGCTATACTTTTTCTGACACTT
The DNA here is from genome assembly GCF_964263255.1 of Lissotriton vulgaris. Lineage (NCBI taxonomy): Eukaryota > Metazoa > Chordata > Amphibia > Caudata > Salamandridae > Lissotriton > Lissotriton vulgaris. The sequence continues at coordinate 997,325,621 of NC_141695.1, read as the reverse complement.
ATTGGTGTTGTGGTGGGTCTTTCTGATCCTTCTTCTTGACTTGAGTTTAGATGTTGAAGTGTACTATATAATCATTTAGACAAAGGTGTAGTAAAGTTATATTGGTTTGGTTGCAGCCCTGAGGAAGTCATGTTTGCACAAATGAGTGCATGACGAAACATGTGTTGGCTGCATTTTTGGAAGTGGCTGTATTCTGGTAACACTGAATTATTCGAATTACTTGGAACACTGAATTTTTCAAATGTACTTTTGGAATACTCAACTATTTTATTGAAACATTATCAGGATTAGAATTGCCAAGGATTGACCCTGTTGGACTTGTTTATATTTCTTTTTGGATAAACTCAAAACTACATGAAAAAGGATTTATTTTGGAATTTGGAAGATACTTTTTTTGGAATTTGGAACAGTTGTCAACACCTATACTGGATTAGCAGAAAGAAAGTTTTGTAATGTAATTATAAAATATTTGAGAAAACTGTAAAAAAGATCGAATCATAGAATACTGTTGTATTTGGCTGTGTCTAAAATTTATTGTACTTTTGTGCTTAAGGATCAAAATTTCTATATAAGTGTTTTGCAACATACTGATTTGGAGTGTGCTCAGGGAGGAATTGTATTGTAATGTTTATTCTGTAGTAGGGGATCTCTGTGTATAGTCAATCTAGTGAATAGTCCTACTCATGTGCGGGGACCCCGGAGCAATCAAAAATAATCACTTAAGCTGTCTTCTTTGCAGCACTGCATAGACACTTAAGAGACAATTAAAGACAAATAATGCTGCCTATACATGCAAGGCTACACTGTCCAGTACTTCAACAAGAAATGCAAGGGTATTCCAAAAATATCCCACTTTAGACCTGTCTGCCAGGTTATACCATGGAGAACACTTTCCCCCTTCACTAAATCCTTGGAATGAAAGAGAGGAAGGACAGGACAGACAAGCCCCGATAGGCTGCCATCATGTGGCTTAAAAAGGGATACCGTGCCTTTAAGGAAACTTTCCAGAACTCTCCTGGTATCCCAGAATGCACAGCATCTCCCTCCAATTCCAGTTATTTTTTTCGGCAGGACCCTGGAGCATTGAGCTCTCCCTTTTTTGGGTTTATTTTCTACTAAGTGTGCACTTTTAAAAGTGTTAGAGTATGTTCACTCGACGTGTTTTTGCCTTGTCTCATCTGGATGGAATTTCTCTGCTGTTTTGGCTGTTCTTTTATCACATATGCCTGCATTATTTGATAAATGTCCTGAGTGCTCCAGGAAAAAGGCAAAATCGGATCCCCACAGGGTGTGCATCCTGTGCCTGCCTTCTTCGCATGTTCCTGAGGAGTGTGATATCTGTCTGCAGTTCCCTAAAAGGACCCTCAAGGACAGGGAGAAGACCAGGCTCCAAGGCTTGGAGCTCAGGAGGCAGCAAGGACAAGGTGGGTCTGGGCATGAAGGGGCTCCTTCCTCTGCCGATACCCTTGACGTCGGCGTCGAAAGGAATGACCACAGTTCCCCGGGGCTCTGGGTCGAAACGCTGTCAACGTTCGACGTCGAGGGGACTGACGTCGAGACCTCCGACGAGGTCGACGTCGAGGACTGGTTCATCGTCGAGCTATCATCGACGTCGAGAGGGGTCAAGACGCCGGCGCTCGCCGTCGAGGTGACACCGCTGGTCACAATCAACGTTGACATGTATGTCAGCGACGTTGAGACGAAGATCAGCGTCGAGACGGAGGTCGTCGACGCCGAGGAGATCGCCATCGTTGAGGAGATGATCAACGTCTAGGCACCGCTCGTCGACGTTGAAGAGACGGCAATCAACGCGAGCAAGCGCTCGTCGGCGTTGAGACGTTCGTTCCTCAGCGTCGAGGAGGAAGACTCCACGTTCTAGGACTAGGACGGAGGACTAGGACGGAGTCCTTGGCTTCAGCGAGCACGCGGTCGCGGCAGCGCCGTCGCTCGTCCACGAGGGGGAGGACCTCTAGATCGCCCCCCTCTGGTCAGAAGAAGAAGAAAAGGAGAGTGGGACAGTCTCCGGGACTCGGAGTACTCTCAAGTCTACTCGCCTTCCAAACCGAGGTTGCCTACACCTCCTCCTTTACCCATGGATCCTCCTCCGCGTACCCCGACTCCTCCTCCACAACCTCAGATTCCTCCTCACCGCCCTCCTCCACCGGCTCCGCCGAGGTCTGTCTCGCTACCTCATTTACCAACGCCACCTACGGGGCTTCCACAGCCTAGGCTCCCGGCTCGGCCTCCACAGCGCCCTCATTTCCGGCCCGCAGACCGTCCAAGGCCGCGGAAATCGAGGTCTCGCTCAAGGCAGAGAGATAGGGCAAGGAGTCGCCATCGCTCATCTACGAGGTCCAGACGGCGCCATAGTAGAGACAGATCTAGATCCCGCCACACGGACTTGTCCAGTGCCAGGGACTACTCGCCGACCCTGTCGGACTCCCCTCGGACGAGGGTTTCCCTGATAGACGACATTGTCTCCTTCCAGGAGGTGTTGCTGCGAGGAGCGGCTAAGCTGGCCATCACGCTCACTACGCCCACGTCGTTGACTTCCGGTATTTTTGAGACCCTTCACAAGAAGCAATTGTCTCGCCCATTGTTGACGTTGGTCCCAGGGCTGGTGGAACCCGCCATAGAGCTCTTCCTCACCCCTGCGGTTACTAAAGCAGCGCCTTCCAGGCTGCAGAAGAAGTCTGGTGCCCCTGACACGGACCCTGCGTTTCTTCGCTAGGACCCTGCGCCGGATTCGGTGATTGTGACGGCGGCGAGGAAGCAGCACGCAACCACCCCTTCATCGACACTGCCTCCTGACAAGGAGAGCCGCTGGACGGATTCGGCAGGCAGGAAGGTCTGCGGGACGGCAGCCACGTCTATGAAGGCCGCGAGTGCCTCGGCCTTGTTGGGACGTTATGATCGGCCCCTCTGGGAGTCCCTAACATGGTTCATGGAACGTCTTCCACGGGAGGATAGGAATATTTCCAAGAAATCCTTAATGAAGGACTGATGGTCTCCAACCAAGTGATCAGTTCGGCTGCGGATTCATCCCTCCTGGATACTGCCATGGGGTCAACCTGAGGTGCCACGCATGGCTGCATCTGACGTCCTTGAAGCCCGAGGCACAGCAGAGGGTGGCCAATCTCTGGTGAGACCCTGTTTGGAAAACACACAGACGAGGACATGGCCCGTATGAAGGCGGAGACCTTGACGGCTGTCGGATTGGAAAAGCCGAAGGAACAGAATAAGACCTTCCACTCGTTCCAGAGACGGTACGGGGCGCAAGGTAGAGGGCAAGGTCGCCAGGCTGGACAACAACAACAGCAGCAGTTTCAGCGGCACATGTTCCAAAATCGACAGAGGGGCCGTGGTGGTCAGCAGGCTTCATCCGCGACGAAAGGCCCGGCTGGGTCTAGGCCCTGAGCTGTTACTTCCCCTTCATCCGATACCTGCTCCGGTGGGGGGAAGCATTCAACATTACCTGGCAGAGTGGAGAAACATTACACAGGAAAAGTGGGTGCTGTTTATTGTTTGCAATGGATACAGTCTTCGTTTCACCAGCCCGCCTCCAGCAATTCCACCGGTCGGCTCGCAGTTCCGACTGCGCGAGCTCCAGGCGGAGGCTGATACCCTGTTAAGAAAAAGGGCGATAGAAGACGTTCCTCTGTCTCAAAGGGGAAAGGGTCTTTACTCACGCTTCTTCCTAGTACAGAAGAAGGACAAGAAGGAGTTAAGGCCCATACTGGATTTGCGACAAGCAAACAAGTGGATTCGCAGGGAAAAGTTTTGCATGCTGTCTTTGAACCAGATCTATCCTCAGCTGCAGAGGGGAGCCTGGCTGTGCGCGATAGATCTGCGAGATGCGTGCTTCCATGTGCCCATTGCACAGAAACATCGGAAGTTCCTGCGCATCCTAGTCGGCACCAATCACTATCAGTACACCGTACTACCGTTTGGACTGAAGTCTGCACCCAGGACTTTTTCAAAATGCATGGCTGTGGTAGCAGTGCACCTGAGAAAGAACAAAGTGTTTGTCTACCTGGACGATTGGTTGATCAAAGCCTCCACCTTCCAGGAAGCGGAGTGTCACTTCAACAGGACGGCCGTCCTGCTGAACAGTCTGGGGTTGCACATAAATCTGTCCAAGTCTGTCCCGATTCCTGTGCAGTGCCTGCAGTACTTGGGAGCCTCCATCAATACGTTGTCGGCAAGCGTGTCTCCTTCGGAGGAGAGACGCTTATCTATCCTTCAGAAGGCTCAGGCTCTCATAGCTGCTCCATCCACAACAGTGAGGACGGTGTCTTCTCTACTGGGATCGATGGCCTCTTGTATCTTCCTCACTGCACACGCGCGCCTACACATGAGGTCGCTACAGGAATGTTTGGAGGACCAGTGGGACCAGAGGAAAGGGTGTTGGAACGACCGTATTCAGTTGTCTCTTCACACCCAACAGTCCCTGAGATGGTGGTGCTCTGCAGAGAATCTACTCAGAGGGGTTCCTTTCCACAAGGATATCCCGACTCAGACTATCGTGACGGTTGCGTCTCTCCTGGTCTGGGGAGCGCATTCAGACCATCTGCAGATCCAAGGACAGTGGTCTACGGCGGAGTCCCCGTATCACATAAATTTCTTGGAACTCAGAGCTTTTCACTTGGCATTAAAGGCCTTTCTTCTGTCCTTCCAGACCAGCTTGTACAGACAGACAATACTGCCATGATGTATTACCTCAACAAGCAGGGGGGCTCGAGATCGCACACACTGTCACAGGTCACAGGAGGCGCAGGCGATCTGGCACTGGCTGCTAGCCAGAGGACTGACGATAATGGTGACTCATCTGCCCGGTGTACTGAATGTTCAGGCGGATGCCCACAGCAGGTTGCTGCAAGAAAACCACGAGTGGGTCATAAACGACGAGGTGCTCGAAGACATCTTCGCCGTGTGGGGTACTCCAGACATGGATCTGTTCGCCGCCGCCAAAAACAGCAAATGCCGCGACTTTGCCTCGAGGTATTACCAACCGGGGACTCTGGGGAAACTGGTTGAACAGCTTTCTGTACGCTTTTCTACCCATTCCCCTGATTCCGGTGGTGCTGATCAAGCTGGCCCAGTCTTGGACGTGGATGATCCTCATTGCTCCGGAATGGCCCAGACAGTGGTGGTTCACGGACCTGCTTCATCGCTGGATTCTGCCTCATTGGCGGCTGCCGTGTCGGCCGGACCTTCTCACGAAGTTCGGGGGGGGGCAGATGGTGCACCCCAACCTCTCGTCGTTGAGTTTGGCGGCATGGCTCCTGAGATAGTGCAATATGGCCACTTAAATCTTCCTTAGGATTGCATGGACATATTGAAGGAGGCTAAGAGGTCATCGAGTAGGACCTCTTATGCTTACAAATGGAAGAGATTCTGCATCTGGTGCATGTCTAAGAAATATGATCCTACGACCTGCAAGGAGGATGTCATCCTTCCATACCTTCTGCATCTGGCTCAGAATGGCCTTAATTTCCACTCCATTAAGGTTCATCTGGCTGCATTGACTGCTTACAGAAAATGCCCTTCGCAGACGTCCTCCTTCCAGATCCCTGTGATTATGGATTTTTTTGAAGGATTGAAGAAGGTGTTCCCTCCTCTTTGACTTCCTTCGACGGCATGGTTACTGAATGTTTTGCTGTCAGGCTGATGAAGGAACCTTTCGAGCCTATTCACAAGGCTTCGCTGCAGCACCTGTCTTGGAAGGCGGCGTTCCTCGTGGCCATTACATCGGCCCGCAGGGTGAGTGAGATTCAGGCGTTATGTTGGCAAGAACCTCATACTGTGTTTCATGCTGCTAAGGTTGTTATACGTACTCACCCTAAGTTCCTTCTCAATGTGATTTCTGATTTTCATGTTAATCGGACAATAACTTTACCAACTTTTTTCCAGAATCCTTCCACTCCAGCAGAAAGGTCTCTTCATTCCCTGGATGTTAGAAGGGTGTTGAAATTCTATCTGGATAAGACCAAAGACATTCGCAGGTCCGACCAATTGTTTGTCAACTATGGCTCGGTTAGGACTGGTCTGGCTACTTCAAAGCAATCTATCTCTAGGTGGATTGTGTCGTGTATCCAGCTGTGTTATCAGAAAGGGAATAAGACCTTAGGGGGAAGCCTAAGGCTCATTCCACCAGTGGCAAAGCAGCCACAACTGCTTTGCTTCGTAATGTTCCCATTGCAGAGATCTGCAAGCATGCCACTTGGAAGTCAGTCCATACCTTTACTAAACATTACTGTCTGGACTCTGATGCCAGGGCAGATGCTCAGGTCGGACAGGCTTCGCTGCGAAATCTGTTCGCATAATAGTGGTGTTGTCTTTTTCTCCACCGCCGGGTTGTTTTTGGATGGGCTTGCCATTCTATTCACTAGATTATGACTACACAGAGATCCCCTACTACACAAGGAGTAGTTTCTTACTTGTAACTCCAGTTCTGTAGTAGGGGTATCTCTGTTAAAATCATAAGCGCCCGGCCCGCCTCCTCCCCGGTGGAGAAAGTGATGAAATGATGAATGCTACAGGTCTAGCTGATACACCTCCAAAAAGAACTGAAAGTGGAGGGAGTTGCTGTGCATTCTGGGATACCAGGAGAGTTCTGGAACGTTTCCTTAAAGGCACAGTATCCCTTTTTAAGCCCCATAATGGCAGCCTATGGGGGCTTGTCTGTCCTGTCCTTCCTCTCTATCATTCTAAGGATTTGGTGAAGGGGGGAAGTGTTCTCCATGGTAAAACCTGGCAAACAGGTCTAAAGTGGGATATTTTGGGAATATCCTTGCATTTCTAGTTATTATTATTATTATATTCTTATATAGCGCCAGAATAGACCCCCGAAGGGGTATCTCCGCGCTTGCCTTGGGAACCCGTCCTGGCTTTTCCCTGTGAGATAGCCCCTACAGGGCATCCCCAAGGTGAAAGCCAGGCATCCCGCCGCGGGGGGGCCGTTGTGGAGATTAAGCAAGCTTAATGCCCAGAGTTGCAGAGTGTGAACCCATGATTAGGTCAGGCACCGAAGCGAGAATTATCGAGTCCGTGGACATTTGAGTTGAACCCTGGTCCCGGGTCTGACCTCTGCTTCAGGGTCTGCCTGCTCTAACCAGTGAGCCACACTTCTCCACCAGTTGAAGTACTGGACAGTGTAGCCTTGCATGTATAGACTGCATTATTTGTCTTTAATTTTCTCTTAAGTGTCTATGCAGTACTGCAAAGAAGACCGCTTAAGAGATTATTTTTGATTGCACCGGGGTCCCTGCACATGAGCGGGACTATTCACTAGATTATGACTATAACAGAGATACCCCTACTACAGAACTGGAGTTACAGGTAAGAAACCACTCCTAATTCCCACGATGTGGGTATAGTGGGGTTGCACAGTAACCAGCCCATTTTCCACCCTTATTGAAGCACAACACATTATTGAGGTTTTCTTATATTTAGGCCAATAGTTGAGGAAGAACGCCCTTTCAGAAACCTGGTTACCAAGACTCTAGTTTAGGTAAGGCATTGTCTTTGAAAACCGTTATTCAGACAGTGGAGTCCTTGGAACTGATTTTACCTTTTGCAGAAGTAAAGTCTAGCATTCTGAGTGAATTCTTGCCACCGTCCACAATTTCTGTTGAGCTGTTACTACCATTTAAGGAGACTCTTGTACACCCTTTAATAGATGCATGGGGGAAAGCCTTTATGGAGCCCGGCAGTCCCTAGGCAAATCGGCAGATGCCATTGGTCTGCTCTGGGTGGCCCAAATTTTTAATATTCCTCCGGCCCATCAGAGAAGACCTTAGAAGTTCAGATGTTGTCCTCAAATCAGAACCCAAATTCCTCTCACATGGCACCTCTGGATAGAGTTCAAGAAAGGGAACTCCTTGGGTCAGAAAGATTTCACTACCGGTCACTTGGTTCTATTCTGAACTAATGGCATCTGCCTTTTGGGGCGCTATGTCTATGCCTTTTTGGGACTGGCATAACTGCCATTTGTCAGTCTTCCAAGCACTTAAAGAAGCAATTCTCTGAGCTGGGAGTGATGGCCAGGATGCATCACAAAAGATCCTGATATGTGACATAGACTCTGCGGAAACTGTAGCCCAGTATTTGGGTAGAGCCGTCATGCTGCTGCAACACACTGTGTTTTTGGAGGATTTCCAGGTTATATGTATGGACATGCCCTTTAATGGAGAATGGCTATTTGAAGACAATATAGACTCTTCCTTGAAATACTTCAAGAACATAAACAAGCTTCAGCCTGCCCTTTGGGCCAGCACTCTTCTACTGAGAATTCCCAACATCAGAATTTTATTAATCACTCAAGGGTACTGTAGTCCCAAGAACAGCAACCATCTCCGCTTGTTCAAACACCTCAGCAGATGCACCACTCCTCTCGAGGGAGGGATGGATCCAGAAGGTATCTACAGCATATCCAGTCCCCACTGTCCTCTGTTGCCTCTCCTCCCTCCTAACCTCTCCTCATGTCATCACCTAGTGGTGTGGGGAAGGTCTCCCATTTTGTCACTAAGTGGGAGGTGTTCACATTGGAAGGGTGGGTGCTCCAACTGATCTGCTTGGGCTATGACCTTCCCATTTTATCTTCACCACCAGACCACCCACCTACTTTTAGAGTGTGCTTAGTTGCCCACAGGAAAAGGGAGCTATATAACTAGCGACTCCCTTTGCTTCTTGTTATCCTAGAAGGATGGTTTCCTGAGACCTCTTCTGGATATCCATCTTCTGAACCGCTTCTTCCAGCAGGACAAGTTTGAGATGCTGTCCCTGAGGCCGGTCCTGTTGTCCTTCTACTCTAGACATTGGTTGATATCCCTGGAACTCCAAGACACCCATTTCTTTCTTCCAGTTTTCTTTGCCAATAGTTTCTACTTGAGTTTCACAGTGGGGTCCCAGCAATATCAGATCGCAGGCAGGTCTTCCGTTCAAACTGATGACAATATTGCTCATCTTTTCCAAAGTCCTGATGGTTGTGGTAGTGTTATGTGCCCAGGTTAGGCCCATGTTGCGAAGCTGCTCATTTATTACATTGTCCTCTTTTTCACAATTACATTTCTGCCATGACCTTTTGTACATATTTACATGTGTGACCATGTTGGATTAGATTATCTGGAACTACTGTTTACACATGGCTTCGCATAACATTATCATGATGCTTAGAACACCAAATACAAGGCTTTTACGCACAAATGTCATTCTATCTTCCTCCATGAGGTGACAGGGCTGCCTACATATCCATAACATTGCTCATCTATGCACACATCGCTAGGATGCTTTTTATTATAAATAATCAGCATCTCATAGGATTAGCAGTGGAGGCACTTCAGCTCACACAGAGGGTCCCTGCATGCTGAGACTTCACCATGCAGCGGTCCGACATCTCCATGAGGGGTGTTCACATCGTGACCAAGATGGGGGGCCTACTTTCTCTCCTGCCAGGTAAAGAGGTTAGATTATCCATTGGGGGATACTTGGCTTTACACCTACACACACTCTAGGCACACACACAGTAGGATTTACATAGTAGGAGTGCGCCTGATTACTATCTTGTATTATATGCCTGCATATATGCACTGTTTTAGCACCATGGTAGAACTGCATCTACTATTTACTCTTCTGTAGTAGGGGATCTTTGTGTATAGTCATAATCTAGTGAATAGTCCCGCCCATGTGCGTGGACCCCGGAGCAATCAAAAATAATCTCTTACAGTGTCAAAAAATGCAGAAATGCATAGACACTTAAGAGAGAATTTAAAGACAGATAATGCTGCCTAAAAAGGCTACACTGTCCAGTACTTCAACTAGACATTCCACCATAAAATCCACAAAACAGCAAAGCCTGTACAGATTTCCCTTGCTTTACCAGCAAAATCCCTCAGGAATGATAGAGAGAAGAATCTGGACAGACAAGCCCCAGAGGCTGCCATTATGTGGCTCAAAACAGGATACTGTGCCTTTAAGAGAACGTTCCAGAACTTCACAGTATCCCAGAATGCCCTGCAGGTCCCAGTTACCTTCAGTTCTTTTTTCCGGCTCCTGCAAGCAGGACCCTGGAGCATTGAGCTCTCCCTTTTCAAGGGTTTTGTTAGTGTTTTTTCACTAAATTCGATTTTGTGTACTTTTAAAGTACTTTTGGTGACTTCTTGGTTTTTTGCACCCTTTTGTTGTCCATAATGCCTGCATTATTTGACAAATGCCCGGAGTGCTCCAGGAAGAAGGCCAAGTCAGACCCTCATGAGGTCTGTATCCTCTGCCTTCCCTCTTCCCACATCCCTGAAGAGTGTGAGATCTGCCAAGGCTTCACTGGCAGGACCCTGAAGGACAGACTGAAGATCAGGCTTCAGGGGCTCGAAGAAAGAAGACTGAAGGCGCAAGGTGGGTCTGGAGGGCCTTCATCTGCCCATGCTGAGGCCTCTGGGGGGCTTCCCAGGGGCAGGAAGTCCAGCACACATTACCACTCTCCGTCGGGGTCGGTGGCACCCACCACGACGTCAAGAGGGAGGTCCAAGGCCTGCTCCCCATCTCCCCAGGGCTCTGGGTCGAGAAAACGTCGCCCGTCGACGTCGAGGGACTTGCATAGGCCGCCGTCGACCCCCAGGACACTATCTTCATCGTTGTCTTCTACGTCGAGCTTTCGGCGTCGACGGGTCCGGCGTCGGCACGCCGCCAAGGCGACACCGTCGATAGACAAGACATCATCGTCGTCGAGGGGATCCTTGTCGTCGAGAGCGCCGTCGAAGCGGATGCGGTCGCCGGCGAGACTGAAGCGTTCGCCGTCGAGGCGGTAGAGGTCGCTGCCGAGGCGGAAGAGATCACCGTCGGGGCGGTCGAGGTCGACGTTGAGGCAGACGAAGTCGACGTCGAGGCAGACGAAGTCGACGTCGAGACATTCGAAGGCGACGTCAAGGCGGTCGCGGTCGCCGTCGAGGCGAAAGAGATCGCCGTCGAGGCACAGAGGATCGTCGTCAAGATGGTCTGGGTCGATGTCGAGACATGGCAGGCGTTCGACGCCAAGACAGAGGAGACGGTCGATGCCGAAGGGACGTTCGACGTCGAGGGACCGACGTTCGGCGTCTTATCACCGTTCGTCGGCGTCGAGGGACTGTGCTGCGCGGCCTAGGGCTGTGGGGGGCTCCCCTCAGTCCAGGAAGGATATTGGGTCACTGGGATTGGTGCACTCGGAGGTGTATACTCCGAAGAAGGCTGTGACACCTCCTCCTCCGTTGCCTAGCGTTCCGCGTCCGAGGGCTCCTACCCCTCCTCCGTTGCCTCTGCTGCCTGCTCTTCCAGCCGGGCCACGGGCCCCTGCGCCTGACAAGCCTCCACCGGTTCCGCCGAGGTCGGTCTCGTTGCCCAGGCTACCGACCCTCCCAAGAAGACTCCTAGATCTAAGGAACCGCGTAAACCCAAGTCGGCCGTCCCAGAGACTCCGGCTGACCGTCCGAGACCCAGGAGATCGAGGTCGCGCTCCAGACGGAGAGAACGGTCGAGGAGCAGACACAGGTCCCCCACCCATTCTAGACGGCGCCATAGGAGGCATAGGTCCAGGTCCAGTACGACTTCTAGGACCCGCTCATATTCACCTACTCTGTCCGATTCCCCGGAGACTAGGGTGTCTCCGATCGACGACATCGGTACATTGCAGGAGGTTCTCCTGAGGGGGGCTGCGAAGTTGGGTATCACGGTGACGGCTCCAACAACTACGACGTCCGTGATATTCGAGGCTTTGCACAAGAAGCACCTGTCTCGCCCTCTGTTGCCTTTGGTGCCAGGACTGGTTGAACCGGCACAAGAGCTGTTTCTTACACCTGCGGTGGTGAAAGCTGCCCCGTCCAGACTTTTGAAGAAATACAGGGCACCGGACTCGGACCCTGCCTTCTTGAGGATGGACCCAGTACCCGACTCAGTGATAGTGACGGCGGCCAGAAAACAACATTCTACATCCCCGTCCTCCACCGTGCCTCCGGATAAGGAGAGCCGCTTGATTGATTCGGCGGGAAGGAAGGCATGTGGGACTTCCTCCACCACGATGAAGGCTTCCAGCGACTCGGCATTACTGGGACGATATGACCGTGTGCTTTGGGATTCCATGGAGCAGTTTGCGGAACTTGTGCCGCGTGACAGGAAGGAGGACTTCATGGAAATCGTCAAGGAGGGGATGCTGGTCTCGAACCAGGCCATCAGTGCCGCCGCGGATATCTCCTTGTTGGCTCCACATGGCTACTGCCACGGTATCAACCAACGCCGCCATGCGTGGCTCAGGCTTACATCACTCAAGCCTGAGGTGCAACAGCGAGTGGCCAATCTGCCGTTTTCCGGGGACACGCTCTTCGGTAAACACGCAGATGACGAAATGGCCCGGATGAAGGCCGAGGCAGAAACCCTGACGGCTGTGGGCTTGGAAAAGCCCAAGGACAAGAAACCCTACCGCCAGTTCCAACGGCGGTTTGGCTCGCAAGGGAAAGGAAGAGGACAGTCTTCGGGACAACAGCAGCAGCAACAACACAGCAGTTCCGAAGACCCTTCCAGAAACACCAGCGGGGTAGAGGTGGACAGCAGTCCTCTACCGCGAACAAGGGCCCGGCCGGGTCTCGACCCTGAGCGGTTACTTCCCCGTCATCCGTTACCCGCTCCGGTGGGGGGAAGCGTTCAATTTTTTCTGGCAGAGTGGAGAAAAAGTACTCAGGACAAGTGGGTGCTGAATATTGTTTGCAATGGATACAGTCTTCGATTCACCAGCCCTCCTCCAGCGATCCCTCCGGTCAGCTCGCTGTATCAACTGCGCGAGCTGCAGGCGGAGGCCGATATCCTGTTATGGAAAAGGGCGATAGAAGACGTACCTCTGTCTCAAAGAGGAAGAGGCCTGTACTCCCGGTTCTTTCTGGTTCACAAGAAGGACAAGAATGAGTTCAGGCCCATTCTAAACTTGCGGCAGGCAAACAAGTGGATTTGCAGAGAAAAGTTTTGCATGCTGTCGTTGCATCAGATTTATCCTCAGTTACAACAGGGGGACTGGCTTTGTGCCATAGATCTACAGGATGCGTACTTCCACGTGCCCATCGCGTACAAGCACAGGAAGTTTCTGCGATTTCAAGTCGGCACCAACCATTACCAATACACAGTGCTGCCTTTCGGGCTGAAATCTGCGCCCAGGACGTTCTCGAAGTGCATGGCAGTGGTAGCAGCACACCTCAGGAAAGACAAGGAGTTTGTCTACCCGTACCTGGACGATTGGTTGATCAAGGCCTCCTCCTTCTCAGAAGCTCAAGCAGACTTCCAGAAGACGTGCATTCTCTTGAACAAGTTGGGCCAAGTCTGTCCCGATCCCGGTCCAATGCATTCAATACTTGGGAGCCACCATCAATACGCTGTCAGCAAGCGTGTCTCCTTCGGAGGAGCGACGGAGATCGATCCTTCGGAAGGCTCAGGCTCTTATGACCGCTCCATCTACAACAGTGAGGACGGTGTCTTCTCTTCTGGGGTAGATGGCCTCTTGTATCTTCCTCACACCTCATGCACGGCTACACATGAGACCTCTGCAGGAGTGCTTGGAGGACCAATGGGACCAGAGGAGAGGATCTTGGGACGACAGGATACGACTATCTCTGCATGCTCTTCAGTCTCTAAAGTGGTGGTGTTCAGCGAAGAATCTCCTCAGAGGGGTTCCCTTCCACAAGGACATTCCTACCCAGACTATTGTGACGGATGCTTCTCTCCAGGGCTGGGGAGCGCATTAGGGAGACTTACAGATCCAAGGCACATGGTCTCAGACGGAGTCCACGTATCACATCAATTTCCTGGAACTCAGAGCTGTTCACTTGGCGCTGAAGGCTTTTCATCCATCCTTCCGGACCAGCTCTCTGCTTGTACAGACGGACAATACGACCACGATGTATTACCTCAACAAGCAGGGGGGGTCGAGATCACGCGCCCTGTCTCGGGAGGCGCAGACGATCTGGCACTGGTTTCTGGCCAGAGGATTGACGATAACGGCTACCCATCTGCCAGGTGTGCAGAATGTTCAGGCGGACGCACTGAGCAGACTGATTCAGGAAAACCACGAGTGGGTCTTAAACGATGACGTACTAGGAGAAGTCTTCGCAAGGTGGGGGACTCCAGACGTGGATCTGTTCGCCACCGCCGAAAACAGCAAATGCTGAGACTTCGCCTCCAGGTACTACCAGTAAGGGACGCTGGGGAATCCACTCTGGATCAACTGGTCGAACAGCTTTGTTTCCGCTTTTCCGCCCATTCCCCTGATTCCAGCGGTGCTCATCAAGCTGTCCTGGTCCAGGGCACGGATGATCCTGATTGCCCCAGAATGGCCCAGACAGTGGTGGTTCACGGACCTTCTACACCGGTCCCTCCTTCCACACATACGGTTGCCGTACAGGCCGGACCTTCTCACGAAGTTCGGGGGCAGATGGTGCACCCTAACCTCTCGTCCTTGAGTTTGGCGGCATGGCTCCTGAGATAGTGCAATATGGTCATTTAAATCTGCCCGAAGATTGCATGGACATACTGAAGGAGTCTAAGAGACCTTCCACTCGGACGTCCTACGCTTACAAGTGGAAGAGGTTTTGTATCTGGTGTGTGTCCAGGAACTTTGACCCTTCGACGTGCAAGGAAGATGTCATCCTTCCCTACCTTCTACATTTGGCGCGGTCTGGCCTTAATGTTCATTCCATTAAGGTTCCTCTCGCTGCACTGACTGCCTACAGGCAAAGCCCTTCACAGACTTCCTTCTTCCAGATCCCTGTGATCAAAGACTTTTTGGAAGGCTTGAAGAAAGTGTTCCCTCCTGTCAGGCTTCCTTCGCCTTCATGGGAATTGAATGTGGTGCTGTCCAGTTTGATGAAGGAGCCTTTTGAACCCATTCATAAGGCTTCGTTGCAGCACCTGTCCTGGAAGGCGGCGTTCCTCGTGGCCATTACATCGGCCCGCAGGGTGAGTGAAATTCAGGCGTTGTGTTGTAATGAACCTTATACTGTATTTCATGCTGCTAAGGTTGTTATGCGTACTCACCCTAAATTTCTTCCCAAGGTTATTTCTGACTTTCATGTCAGCCAAACTATAACTTTGCCTACGTTTTTTCAGAATCCTTCATCTCCAGCGAAAAGGTCTTTACATTCCCTGGATGTTAGGAGGGTGTTGAAATTTTATCTGGATAAGACCAAAGGTATTCGTAGGTCAGACCAATTGTTCATCAATTACGGATCGGTCAGGACGGGTTTTGCGACCTCTAAGCAGTCCATCTCTAGGTGGATTGTGCCCTGCATACAACTATGTTACCAGAAAGCTAATAAGACCCTAGGAGCTAAGCCTAAGGCTCATTCCACCAGGGGCAAAGCTGCCACG
The DNA here is from genome assembly GCF_964263255.1 of Lissotriton vulgaris. Lineage (NCBI taxonomy): Eukaryota > Metazoa > Chordata > Amphibia > Caudata > Salamandridae > Lissotriton > Lissotriton vulgaris. The sequence goes on along the minus strand of NC_141695.1, from coordinate 997,310,246 downwards.
ACAGCGTTGCTCCGTAATGTGCCGATTGCAGAGATCTGCAAGGCGGCCACTTGGAAGTCAGTCCATACCTTTGCTAAGCATTACTGTCTGGACACTGATGCCAGGGCAGACGTGCAGGTTGGACAGGCTTCGCTGCAGAATCTGTTTACACAATAGTGGCGTAATTTTTGTTCTCCACCGCCGCTTGGTGTGGGGATGGGCTTGCCATTCTATTCACTAGATCATGACTATACACAGAGATCCCCATACTACAGAAGGAGTAGTTTCTGTCCTGTAACTCCAGTTCTGTAGTAGGGGTATCTCTGTTATAGTCATAAGCGCCCGCCCTCCTCCCCGTGGAGAGAGGTATTCTTGTAGGGAATGCTGCAGGTCTGGCGTGTTCCGCCTTCAAAAAGAACTGAAGGTAACTGGGACCTGCAGGGCATTCTGGGAAACTGTGAAGTTCTGGAAAGTTCTCTTAAAGGCACAGTATCCTGTTTTGAGCCACATAATGGCAGCCTATGGGGCTTGTCTGTCCAGATTCTTCTCTCTATCATTCCTGAGGGATTTTGCTGGTAAAGCAAGGGAAATCTGTACAGGCTTTGCTGTTTTGTGGATTTTATGGTGGAATTTCTAGTTGAAGTACTGGACAGTGTAGCCTTTTTAGGCTGCATTATCTGTCTTTAAATTCTCTCTTAAGTGTCTATGCATTTCTGCATTTTTTGACACTGTAAGGGATTATTTTTGATTGCTCCGGGGTCCGCGCACATGGGCGGGACTATTCACTAGATTATGACTATAACAGAGATACCCTTACTACAGAACTGGAGTTACAGGACAGAAACTACTCCTTCTTGTGATTGTAATCACTTTCATATGCTTCTGTACATTGAGTTCCGCAGCACATGTATTTTATACAAGAATAACGTTGGTTCAATAAATATATTGAAAACATCCCACTCTGTATTCTTTGTATATTTCTCTGAGAACAAATGAGCTTGAGTGACAGAGTTAGAGGTTCTCATCTGTTACCACAATCCCTGAACCATTGGCTCCCTGGTAGGGCTAGGAGGGCTTATGGTGGCACTGAGAGCTAGCTGGTCTCAAGACCAACATATCCTGCGGGGTGCTCGGAGTCAGTCCAGGTACCCAACCCAAAGTTTATGTGGTCCAACAAACATGCAGATCCTACGGATTAGTGGTGACTACATGACAGCAGCTTTGCTCCATAGTTTGGAAGCCCATATACCTGGCTGACTGTCGGGTGAATGCAGAATCTTTGACACTGGCACAGAAACCTCTCCGGTAGTTGAGGGCTCTGATCCACATTTTGGGCTTTACCATCATGCTCTGACTTTTAAAGTGTGTACATATTGTCTCTAAGACCCCATTGGCATGCTTAACTCTCCTGTAAGTATATAGTGTATGGTGTAGAAAATACACTCATGGCATTAAAAGTTAAATGTCACTTATGAACTGCGGCACTTTATGTTCCATTCACTAGTGTGTCAGGGAAAACATGCCTTTAGGCCTACAAATGTAGCCCAAGGGCAGCAGTTTAAACCTGCAGCCCAACCTGTCAAATTAACTTTTTTTGAAAGGGAAAAACCTCCCTTTTAAATATGAATGTCACCTCACTCCTATCTCTCCTATCGAGAGACTCAGTTTTACTGGGATGGTGGTCAACATTGCCCTTAGGAAGGCATTGCCTCCTCTTCAAAGCATCTTATATTTTCAGGCAATGATTCTGATGTGTCCGACTCCAACTCAAATTCCGGGCCTACAGGTACTGCGCCTGTTAGCCTTGTCGCCTTGTACATATTGTTGATGGTAGATGAGGTACAACTCTAGCTAGTGATTTCAGAGGAGGCAGAAGTCTATTATTAATAGTTGAGATTTTCTAGTTGTTGCAAGAGGATCTGCAAAAAAGGAAAGGCTTCCAAACCTTCTGCGGTTTGGAGGGATGTGTTAAACAATCTGCAGACTCAGGGTTTGGTAGTCACAGATTCCTTCTCACATGGCTTGGGTTCTAATCTGAGTGACATGATGGCACAGAACTTTTGATCCATGTCCGAACATTCCCTACACATTAATGTGCTCAAACTGCAGGTGATCTGCCTTGTTGGGAAGGCCTTTCTCCTGTTGCAGGGATTCTACATATATAAAGAACTATGCACAGGAAAACTGGACCTCAGTGAATAGGGGTGAACCAACCTACCACATTAGTACCCAAAATCCCAAACCGACTAGCTATAGTGTCTCATTTGTTCTCCGACTACAACAATGCTACCATTGATTAAACAACCCAGAACATGTCACTCTCTCTAGGGAATCGCGGGAGCCAGACAACTCTTTCGCTCACTCACACTTGTCCACAATGCGAGTAATCAGAGATGCAGTATAGTTTAAAATGTTTATTTTAACTAACGCGCTCCATGGTACAGTACACCTGCCGTTACTCACAGCAAAATGCATAAGCACAATATAGTCAGCATTGTCACAATTCCATAGAATACAAACGGGGATATCATTTTATAAAAACAGTAAAAATAGTACTAAGACCCCTAACCACACTCTCCGTTGTAAGAAATAGTTTATTATAAAAAAGAAGACCTCTGGGCTTTGTCAGCAGACCCCATACCTCAAGGCCTAGATGAGAGGTTCACATCACAGGACAAGGACAGCTTTTCTCTCTGGAAAGGTGTCTCTCCAAGTGTGCCAAAACATGTTTAGCTTACCATATTAAAGTACACGATTTTCAGTAGTGCAGCTGTGGGTAGTATGTTATGTCATTGGGGCATTGTTGATTGAACTTGTACATTGTGTTCTGACTAAACCTCAGAGCACAGCAGACAATGCGAAAAGTAGACAGTTCTCATGTGAAAGGGGCACAAACAGTCTCTTACGAAATATATGCATGCAGTGTCGGGCACAAAAGCAGCCTCATGGCAGCGAAGCTCATGCTACCTTAACAGATGTCGACAATGGACCCGTAAGCTATACTACACTCTCTCCCTGGTAAGTCCATCGTATGTAGGCATAGGACCAAAACCAGAGTTCAAAAAAGCGTGAGCAGAGATTAACAGGCATGTCCATAAATTCGGAAAAAATCAAAAACTAGAGTCTATTTAAAAAATATATATATATTGGGGAAAAGGCATCTAAAATACAAAATGATACCTGCCGGCCCTTGATTTGGTTAATCCATCAGAGTGTAGTAGAAAAAGAATGTAACACCTTCCAAAAGGACATCATTGTGGTCAGTAGAAAATAGAGACGCCATCCAATTTATGTTTAAAGTATGTTTATTGTGCTGCACACATAGAGCAAGAACAATATAATGCGTAATCCACTGAGCGGCGTCAACATTCGGCCACTAGTGATGATACAGCTTTTTTACAGCAAAAACAATTGCAATCATGAGGGAGAGCCATAACACAGCATATGTATACCGGAGATCCCAGCCAAGGTCAATAGTTGGGCAGCCCCAGCCCATAAAGCTCAACCCGGAATGAGGAAAAAGGGACCTACGGGGTTAACGCGGTCCAAAAGCTGAGCCAGCCCCGTCCCTCCAGTGCTGCTTGCCCTGATCCTTCCAAACAAAAAACGCCGTCAAACTGCCCCCCCGAACTCCAGTTCCCCCCCCGGCCCACCCTCCACCCTCTGTCCAAACCACACGCACTGTAGGTGCTGTTGACTACTCTGTCGACTCTGTAGCAAGATCATCCGGCAGCCGGACCAGCCGCAGGAACCTGGGACAGGTCACTTCTGTGAATTCTGTAGCAAGGAGAGCTAAAAAGGGGTGCCACAAGTCTGGGTATTTATCCCCCTCCCCCCTAGCCACCAAAGACAGTTTTTCCATCCCCAGAACGTTCCAGAGACGGTGCAACCAACCCTGAAAGGTAGGGATGTGGGCCGAGCGCCAGAACGTGAGTATATTTTGCAACGCAGATCCTAGGGCTTTCGCTATAAATCTGCCCCGGTGGGAGCGCAGAGGATAGGTAACAGGATTGGGAGAACCCAGCAGGACGTATGCGGGAAACCTTGGAAGTGTAGTGTCCAGGTGTAGGTCCACCTCATCCAGTACTTTGCTCCAGTAGTCCTGTAGGCATGGACAGTCCCAAAGCAAATGAACCAACTTGCCCCTCCCTCCACAGCCTCTCCAGCACAGCACCTCTCGTGTGTGATCAATCTCATGAAGTTTTTCTGGGGTGTAGTACCAGTAATAGGTGATTTTCGTGAGGGTGTCGGTGAGACCCATGTGATGTGCGGAGTGGCGGGCTCTGTAGCAAATTCCCTCCCTGTCTTTATTACCAAATTCCCGGCCCAGCTCCCTCTCCCACCGTGCCTTCCCCGAGTTATGAATATGAGTGTACCGCCCAAGGAGCATACAATGGAGATCAGAGATGAGCTTACGATCCGACTTCCTCGAGAGCAGCCAATATTCATAGGCGCGAAGTTTGCGGTCTGCACCCTCCCTCGTGGTCGCATGAAGGGCCCAGTGGCGCACCTGAAGATAACGTAGGCGCTCCTCCTCTGGCATGTCATATTCTCGTCGGAAGGCGTCAAAGGGAAGGACTCCCTCCGCCGTATACATATGTGCAAGCACCCTGCAACCCGCTGGGGCCCATCTCGCGAAGGCAGATGTGTCCATGCCAGGGCTAAAATCAGGGTTATTAAGCAGGGGCGTCAGCGGGGAGGGGAAGGACGTCTGTTCATGTGTCACACTTACCCGGTCCCATACCTCTAGAGGGGTCCTCGTGATAAACGAGGCATAGAGTTGGGAGGGCGATGCTTCCGCTGCAGAAAGGGGATCTCCTGCAACGTGCGACCCGCCACCTCCTGGTCCTGAAAGAGCCAATGTTTTTCCGACTCCCATTTACTCCACTCCACTAGCGTTCTTAACTGTGTGGCTTGGTAGTACAGCAACAGGTCGGGGAGGCCCAAACCCCCATTCTCAGGAGGCAGCATCGCCAGGCGCAGTTTCATCCGCGGGCGGCGCCCATTCCAGATGAATTGCACCAGTTCGGACTGAGTCTGACGGATCCACCCATCCGGAGGCCGCATGGGGATGGCTCTGAATACATAGAGGATCTGTGGCAAGATGGTCATTTTTATCGCTGCCACCCGGCCCAGCCAGGATAGCGGAAGGTGTTTCCACCTGCCTAGTTCGGACCTGATAGTTTGTCGTAGCCTTGTGTAGTTGAGGCGGACCGTGGCTTGCAAGGTGTTCGCCAATTGGATGCCCAGGTATGGAACGGCTTCCGGCGCCCAAGGAAATGGAAAGAGTTCCTGTAAATGTGCTTTCGTGGACTCCTGCAAGGAGAGGTCAAGCGCCACTGACTTGCTGAGATTTATCTTAAAGCCCGCCACCTACGCGAAGTCTTCCAGAACCATTATGCAGGCCGGGAGTGAGATTCGGGGGGAAGATAATGAAAGTAGTACATCATCCGCGTAAAGGCTGATGGTATGTTCGAAGGCGCCCATTTTAATCCCGTGTATCGCAGGTGCGAGTCGGATCGCCTGAGCCAAGGGTTCCATGTATAAGGCGAATAGCAAAGGTGACAGTGGGCACCCCTGTCTTGTGCCTCGTTCTGTGGGGAAACGTGGCGAGGAGCATCCATTGACGCGGACCGTCGCCGAGGGCCGTGAATAACAGTTCAAGACCCAGGTGCGGAATCGGTCTCCCAGCCCCGCCTTCATGAGAACCTGTTCCAGATACGGCCAGTGGACACGATCAAATGCCTTTTCTGCGTCGATAGCGAGTAGCATGTACTCCCCCTCTGTGCGTGTGGCTTTCTCGATAAGGTGGAGCGCTCTCTTGGTGTTGTCCACCGTTTGCCGCTCTGAGATGAACCCAGCCTGGTCTGGAACTATCAGTCTCGGCATCAGTGGGGCCAGACGTGCAGCAATATGCCAGTGTATAGCTTCAAGTCAATATTGAGCAGTGATATGGGCCGATAGGCCGCACAACTGGACGGATGCTTACCTGGCTTAGGGATAACCGATATAGAGGCATCCAGGAGATCCTCCGTGATCACTCCCGGTACCGAGAAGGAGTTAAAGAGGGCGGTCAAGAGCGGTGCCACCTGGGTACAAAAGGTCTTATAGAAGATAGCCGTAAAACCGTCAGGCCCTGGGGCCTTTCCCAGCTTAAGCCTGGAGATGGCCGAGATGACCTCCTCTGGTCGGATCGCACTCTCCAGGGCTGCCGCTTGGTCCGATGTGAGGACCGGTAGCGGGACGGAATCGAGGAATGCCGCGCCCTTATCGGGATCCAATGTCTCACCCGTGTATAGGGATGAGTAGAAATCGCCAAAGGCGGCTGCGATCTCTCGGTCATCTGTAGCAAGATATCCCGCGGGTGTCCGAACACCTTTTACTAAGTGTTGCTGTCTTTTTTCTCGCAGTGCGCGCCCCAGCAGCCGCCCGCATCTGTCCCCCCAGTGTAGTACATATGACGTGTTCTCAATGCTGCGAATTCTGCCCTGTCCTGATCTAGTGCGCTCGGCTGTTTCCGTGCCTGAGTCAGCTGCCGCCAGATTCTAGGCGCGCATGTTCTTTGATGCATTCCCTCCAGCTCCCTGACCTTCTGCGTCAGCTCATCTCTTTCCTCTGCTCGCGTCTTATTTTCAGCCGAGGATAATGCAATAAACACCCCTCTAAGTACCGCCTTCAGGGCTGCCCAGTGAGTCGTTGGGGAAGTGTCACAGATAGCGTGTGTGATTTTCTCGGGCGTTCCCTTGTGCTGCAAGAGTGTGTCTCTAAGCCGCCAGCATCTAGAGGGGCGCTGCGCCGGAGGAAAAAGAAAGGTCACTGTGATGGGTGCGTGATCAGAGAGAGTAGCAACTCCTATATCCGTGTTGGACGTCAGGGCCTGAAGGGAAGTGGATGCCAGAAAATAGTCCAGTCTGGCGTATGTTTGGTGCGCGTTGAAAAAGTATGACTACGATCTAGAAGTAGGGTGGAGGCTTCGCCAGAGGTCAACCATACCCAATTCCCCCAGTCTCCTGTGACCCCCCTCTGACAAAGTCCCAGCCGAGGTGGAGCGCTGCGCTGATCTATCTAACGTGGAGTATAGCACCAAATTAAGGTCCTCCCCTAAAAGGACATGTCTGTCTTCCGAGGCGGCCACTACACTGAGCGCGTTCTGGAGAAATGCCTCCTGACCCTCGTTGGGGGCGTAGACCGAACAGACTGTGAAGTTCAGCCCTCCCAGTGAAAAATGGTATGACAGTAACCTTCCCTTTATCTCTGCACCTTTACGCAAGACTTTGCCACGGAACCTCTGAGCTACGAGGATCGCCACCCCCGCTTTTTTATTTCGGGCCGGAGGAGAAAAACTGCTGGGGAAAACTGCGCGCTTTCATCCTAGAGCAGTCTTTGGGCAGCAGGTGTGTCTCCTGCAAGAGACATATGTCAGCCTGCGCGTGTTCCAGGCTGGACAGCACTGCCCGCCATTTGATTGGGTTATTTAGCACCCTTACATTCAGGGAGAGTATACGCACCTCAGTGTGGGCCATATATCTGATTCCATCCCTCCCGCCCTGTGTACCGTGTGTCCATCCACGGGGTCAATTCTAGGCGCCTGGGGTGAACCCACCCAGCAGTGCCTGTAGAGGAAGTCTCGTGCCCCGAAGTCATGGCGCATCCCCTAGGACCTGGAACCCCACCCTACCCCACCCCCGGAACAAGCCATGATAAAGATGCACTCCCCAATACGTGCTTCGTCTCCCTTCCCCACCCCCCCACAACCCACCCCAACCCCCCTCCCGCAAACACCCCAAAACCAATAACCATGAATGAAAAAAGTCAAAAGGTCCACCATTGTCCTTCATCTCTCGCAGATGACCGGTCAAATTGTACCTCGGGGAAAACGGGTCCGGCCTCACCCCCAACCCCCCCTCCGTCGACCCTCAAAAGGGCAGAAGACCCCCAGTGTCAGCCATAGTAGTAGCTTCAGCCTCCTGGCTGTTGTGACGACTTAGTGGATACCGCCTCCACTGCCGCCCGACGGCCGCGCTCAATCTCCGTCTTCGGTGGCCTCCTAACGCGCCTCCTATTCCTCTGCTGGCGCCATTGTGACGTTGATTCCCCCTTCCCCGACTGGGAGGGCGGCTGCTCCTCTTCCTCAGGCGGTATATCGATACCCAGCAGTTGACAAGCTTCTTTTAGGGAGCGGAATTGATGGAGCTTATTGTCCAGTTTGAAGATAATCCGGAAAGGATGCCCCCAGCTGTAAGGTATAGCCTGCTGCTGAAGATAAGAGGTCACAGCTTGAAACAGCGGCGCTTTTGGAGCGTGAGTGCCGACAGGTCCTGGTATAATGTCGGGGAGTGCCCTTGAAATGAAATGGGGTGCTTCTGTCTAGCTTTTTGGAGGATGTCTTCCTTAGTGCGAAAGTCCTGCACACAAACTAGAATTTCTGCGGGGAAAGAGGATCCAGAACGTTGCGGTCCGACCCTATGTGCCCTGTCAATCGTAAGGGCGGCATCCTCCGGCCGTTCCAGGATGTGGTTGAAGAGCCCCCTGGTGAATTTGAAGAGGTCCTTGTCCACCTCCGAATGCGCCACTCCCCGAATGCGCACGTTGTGTCTCCTGGAGCGATTTTCGAGATCCTCCAGATGCGTTTGTAGGTCCACCTGCTGATCGTGGAGGCGTATGATCTCTTGCTGCAGCGCCTCCGTCTCGACGTCCCTGGCGTCCTGCTTCGCCTCCACATCCGCCACACGTTCCCCCACGCTGTCCAGATCTCGCCGGACAGCACGTATCTCTTCAGCAAACTCCTTCTTAAGTGTGTGAATGTCCTCTCGGAGTTTCGTGAAAAGGGACTCAAGGAAGGACTTTGTGATGGGTTCTGCCCCCTCCCCACCTTGTTTCTTGCTGGTAGCCGAGACTTCCTTAGCTGCCGTGGGCGAGTGCGTCTTCGTAAATAAGTCCTTCACTGTCCGATCTTTGCGGACTTTCGAGCTTTGCGCCATGATGCGGTGGGCGAGGGTGCGCCCGTCCACCTGCCGAGTCCGGACCGAGCCCTAGAGGGCAGCAATGCTCCGCTGGCTGCAGGCCCACGTGGCAGGGCCCTCTGCTCCGCACCGCAAAATGGCACCCTGCAACGCCCCTATGCCAAAGAGCAACTCCGATGTGCTCCGCTAAGCGGTCCCTATTGGGCCAGAGATAACTGTCAGCTCAGGGGGCCTCGAAGACCATCCGGGCGAGGCCCCCACCTCACCCCTCCGAGCACCCGCTGGGCCCCCTTGGGCCGGCTGCAGCACAGTGAGGCCTCCGCAGCGACCGTGGCGCCCCTCGTCGTCCTCCCCACACTGCCTGCTTCCTAGGCCGCAGCTGATTAAGACACTCTAGCCCTAGGGGGCCTCCTTGTGCGTGGGCTGCAGCAGATAGTTACCGAGAGCCCGGCAGTGTCCAAGTCCCGACAATTTCTATAGCGCCGGCCAAATCCACTAACGGGCCCCGAGCCCTCCACTCCACAGTCCCAGCCGGGCCTCTGGATGTGGCGCGGCCTACCCCCACAGTGCGCCTCGGATGGGGCACGAGTTCCAGCGCCGCCTCGCTGCTCCGTACCAACGGCGGGCCCGCAGAAGCGTCAGGGCTATGGGTGTCCCGGCGCCTCGCACCAGGGGGGTGCGGGCCGGGCCCGCCGGAGGCTTACCGTAATGTCCGTGATAGGCCCAATCCCCGGCCTTTCTTGGTGCACCTCTGCCGCCGCCGGACTGCGATGCCGCACACGCCGGCCGCGCCGATCCGCAACTCCCGGTTCTGGCCGCTCCAAGGCTCCGGACTTCTCTCAGCGGGTTCCCCCGGGTCGAAGGCAGCTAGCGCACCGGTGGGGCAAGCGAAGAAGGGGCTCCCCGGAGCAGGAGCCCGCGCTATCAAGGGCCGACGGAGGGAGCTCCGGGAGACGCGTCCGACTACGCCGCCATCTTGGCCACTCCCCCTCGACGCCATCCAATTTAGCAAGGTGAATGAACAAGAGTGTTCTTCATAGTCTGGTGCCTCCATTCGCATCGCTGGATAACTTGTGTGATATTCAATATAACTGTGAAGTAGGAGAATCTGTGCAGCCCCACAGATATCCCATTGAGCCAAAATTCCAAGTGCAGCCGCAAGTGCCATTAAGCCAATCCCAGAACAGTCCTGCTCATGAGCCACTAAGGGGCCCATTAGCGGGTCAAAATCCAGGTCCGGACATGATGTGTTGGAAAGGCATAAATCCAACGGCCAAGTTAACTGACATCTCAATCACGAAAAGACGTGTTGCAGGCAAGTGAATTGTGCAAAATGGAAAGACAACCCATTAGACACACTGAGGGTTCCAGTGGTAATGTACCGAAGCATCCATGCATGCAGGCATGGAGCAACGGGAGCTGGCACGGTCTGTGTAGCACCACAAGAGGAGCAGCCATTGCGCAGCAGGCACAGCAGAAGCAGGATTCCAATGATTAACTCCAATATTAAGTGAAACCCACCAAAGACGCTGGAAAAGATAGAAAGAATGAATGCAGGTATTACACCAAATATAGTCTGAAAAGAAGTCTCAAGGCCAGAGCCGACCGCTTTAAAAAAATGTGGCAGACCTTGAGTAGTCGATGCATTAAATATGCGATGGATGAGCTCCCAAAAATGTAGTAAGAGGTTTGTGTTTAGCAGCATTTGAACTTCAGTAGCAGCGCTAGCCACCTGCAGGTTGAAGGTTTCTCGTGCGAAAGTAAGGGGTACTTCTTGTTTGGTTAAAAGAGCCTTTAATCTGCTCAACTTGTTGAAATCTGCTTTCAAAGTTGAAATTGAAGGCCAAACAGAACTATCCAGCGGCCCACGCGGGGGCGGAAAAAGCACATTATTGCAACAAATTACGCGCCGTGAAACCGTTACAATGTATAGTATGCCAGCAAGCAAGCCTCAGCATTCTTGGTTATTTAAAAAAAGTTCACTACTGTTAGTAAGCAGAGTGACTTGTGGGAATTCTTGCAGGAACTGGTTTACCTTTTAAAACACAAGCGAGGTTTGGTGCTGACATGTTACACACTCCGTGCAACTTTGTTTTTGCATACTTGGGAATGACCTACTGTGGAATCACAGTCCTCCCCGGTAACATATACTTCCATATCTTCCTTTAAACATCGATAGGTGAAAAGCAAGACCACAGTTCATGCAGAAAAGCACTTCCAAGGGGTTCAAAGCGGCCTAAAGGGTAATGTTTCATACAAGAACTGAATTGAAACAACGAGAAAGACACAGATATAACCCCCAAACAGCAGAGTCCATTTCTGCTACAGAAAAGGGTAAAGGATCTATTTTTTCAATTTGTAGAAGAGTGTAGATAGCATCCTTCATGGACATAAATTGCTGTTTGTCTGTTAAATTAAACAGTAAAAACAAAGCAGTTGCATTCAAATAATCCTACTGTACTTTTCCCATTTTCAGAGTTTGCAAAGTCCATACAAATTGCATTACAGAACGCAATTGATTCTGACCATGATATAACAGTGACACATCTTCTTGTACAATGTCAATAACAGAGAAAACAATATTGTCTAATGTATAATTGTGGAAAGACAGTGTATTAATACTGCTGTCGACAACAGTTAAAACTTTTTCTAATTAGCCTGGTCAATTTTCCGCAAACTAGATGCTGCTTCAATTTGTGAAAGTTTCGAAATTTCATTGTAAGCAGCGTATATCCATCTTTTTGTCCTAGGAGCCCTCGGTTCTAAGACAAAATCGGGCAAATTAATATTGTTGGATAAGTATGATAAGTGTAGAGTGCTGCAACCACTGTTTACCAATCGAATAGGGCGTTACAGAATCAGAATCAGGAAATCTTGGGTCGGCTCTGTCTTGCATATAGCCAAAAGTAGTGTTATGAAAACTGAGCTGGCAGGCATTTTAATTTGACTGCCACACTAACCACCCTAGAGGATCCATTTTGGATACATTAAATTAATTATTTTGAAATAAAGCCTGTAGTGACTAAAATGTATAATTTGTGTATGAGTGCCAATTATCATTATTGTAGTGTAGTTCCTATTTTCCCAATAGGCTCTGCGCATTGGAATAACATAAACGATAGTTTAGACGTAGGACTGAGGTCGACTAGGTCTCTATTGAATATGTTAGACTTAATTTAGGTTTGCCAGCTAGCTCAGAGGTCACTAGAAACTTTCTCGAATGAACAGGGATGAGTGAACTTTTCTGATTAGACAAGAAGGGATTCAGCTTTTGACAACCGCATAAACATGACAACTTTGCTCCCCCAGAATAAGGAGTATATCTGCAGAGTTGTGTGAAAACAATAGATAGCTATTTCACTCAGTCAGTCGTGCATACTTAGTTTCACCAGAGTGCAGAGAAATAGAGACGGGCGTTTTAAAACAAAGGTGTTATTTATTGAGCAGTCTTCTTTCTCATGCAAGAGAAATGAATTGCCACAATTGCAATACTTATTATAAAGTAAAGTGCGTACAGTAATACTTTAAAAGCATTGATATGGTTTCTGAGCCATATGATACTTAAAAGGTATAAAATAAATACAGTTACATACAATGATAAAAGTTTGACTAAACATACTCAACTGGTTCTTCTAAATACGCCTACCCCGATGTATCTAACCTAAGCCTAGTACGTGGGAAGGAGTAAGTGAGTTGCAGTTTAAGTTAAGTTAGTTTTTGCCAAGAATCTGACTCAAGAATTCGCTAAGGATCTAATCAGCTCCGTACCTTGGTTTTAGAATGAAGGAGTTCTTGTTTCTCGCTCTCAGGACTCGATCTCCCAGTAACCCGCAAGGGTGACTGGAAACATTGGAGCTGGATTTTCTCGGCAGGAGAAAAAGACAGCGTCTTTCTCAGTACGTCAAATGGGAGGGACGGCTTCCTTCAGCACTCGCATCAGCTGGGCTTCGGATAAGTAGATAGCCGCTCAGCTCCACACCACCGTGTGTTGCTTAAGGCAAACGCTGGTATAATTATACCTGGAAGGTGCCGTGTTTGACGTAAGGTTGGACATAACACGTCAATTAAAGATGTCACTAAGAATTGCCGTTCTTTCAGTGCTCGCTGGAGTTCTAGGACAAATCAAAACAAAAGCATTGGGTATTCCCAGGTTGCTGGAGGTTTGGTTTGTTGAAAGAACTCGTCGTACTTTCTGGGAGTCTAAGGAAGTAGCCTTGCCGTATTTGGTTTGCATTGGCTATTACTAAATATGGATTTGATTCTTATGCCTTTATAAGGGTATGATTTGTTATAACCACATAAGGGCATAAATCAGGATTATTTAATTAAGGTCCTAGATATGATCTCAACATATTCAGCTAAAGCGGGAATGGCTGGGGAGTCCCTTTTCTTTGCAGTGGCGAAACCAAAGCATGTAGTTTGGTACACTGTATTATTTAAAATTAAAATCAGTGTTGGGATGAGGCAGGCATAATGTAAGGCCTCAGTGCCTCGCACATGGCAGTTCTTAGAACCCCAGCTGGATTTCAAATCAATTGTGTCTTTCCAATGATCAATAACTTTTAGAGACAGATCATGTCGGAAGGAAGTGGAATAAATTAATTTACTATGGGTCAACGTGACTTTTGGAGAGGAAGAACAACTTATTCTAAAATATTATGACTCAGAATTTGACCTATCAAAGTATGTTAAGTACGTAAACTTATTTTTAAGTGTTTTTGAGCTTCCTTTTAACGGTGTTGGGCAATATTCCCCTTGAGTGTAATTAACCACAGGACGTAATGTATTAGTCTTGTGTAGGAAATGATGCCCGTAATGTTGCTAACAGAACAGGTCGGCATAATTAGCGAATTCATATATAAAACGTCAGCGTCAAAAGCAGGATAATATATTTTAAATCAGAAAATAAAGCTCGTATTGCATGCACATCCCGATCATCAGAACGTATGTCCTGTGTCAACACATCACCTGTATAAACACGAAAAATGTATGGTACATTGATGATCTCAGTCAGACCATGAGCCTGATAATCCACTTTATCCCAGATGATGCCATCAGAAACTGGGAACGCTGAAATGTTAACAAGAGTCTGCTCACGCTTCATGATGTGGGAAGATGAGTGGGAGGCCAAAACCCATCAATCAAGTTCACAGCAGAGTGTTCAGGCAAATAGTGACCATTGATGAGTAGGAAAAGAACAGTTATAAATCCAATTGACATAAAGAGAAAAATCAGGATAAGGACCAACCAGATGTATGTCCATGGAGGGACCAAATAAGTCTGTTTAAACCAGGAGAAAAAATAGACAATTCCGTTTGGCCACTTGAGGCGGTGGAGGAAGAGTCGTAGGAGAAACTGCCATGGTGCAAAGGACTATCCGGCAAATCATGCAAAGACTCACTTGTGGGATATGTGTATTCAGCCTCCGCGTTGCAGGAGGAAACTGTGGGAACAGAAGAAGGGTCAACAACAGGGTCCATCTCGATGACAGTGTCGTGTGGTGAACTGGAAGACTTGCCACTCTCACGAATCCTCAAAATTGTGGGACCCGAAACAGCAGGCGTCACAATATTCAGAATTGGCCAGATGTTGTAGCTTGACATTGTCCACTGAAATGTATCTGTTGTCTTTGCAACCAGGAAGAGGAGGTAAAATTACAGTTAGAGTATACTTCAGGCCAGTACCTAAGACTCTAGCTGTCAAGGATTGCTTTAAGTCATGGTTCATTTGCTCCACAATTGAATTGCCCTCAGGCCTGTATGGAGACAAAAACTGCACCAGCACTCCCAAAGACATCATTGCATCCTTGTACGCCTTAGAGGCGAACGCTGGACCTTGGTCAGAATGAAAGGTGTCACAGGCAAACATCCCTACAAAGACACGCAAATTCCTCATGACATTTTGAGCGTCAGCACTGTGTTGTGGCCAAACCCAAAGGAATCTAGTGCACAAATCAACTGCTACAAAAATGTATTTATATGCAGTATCAGAAGAAAATGGACTGCAGTGATCAAGATACACACAAGCAAAAGGGCGATCGGCGATGCAAAGCGGTGTTTGTGGTATTCGTGTTACTGTAGAAGGCTTGATTTGTTGACAGTTGTCACGAGAAAGTACATAATGAAGAACTAGAAAAATATACCATAGAGCTCTACTTACCAATATCCCATATATTTCATTTACCATACATAAATCAGTCGGCAATGGAAAAGGTTCAATTGTTTATTTTGCAAAGCGCCTTGTACAGGGGAGCCTCCCTCTGGTCACAGCTCGTAAAGGTGTGCAGATGAGACTGCTGGATCACGTTCAAAACAGTGCATATATACTTTCGACATACCTCATAGAAACCCCGGACATGGAAAAGTACCAGTTCAAGAGAGACCAACAGGAACACCCATATAAGGCACAATAGATTGGTTTGAAACTCTGCTAAAGCTATTCCGGGGGTAGGTCAGTAAAGGTGCCTCCCTTTCGTTCTGGTGCATGGGAGTACAGGCATGGTGCCTGCAGGAATGTGCTCATCCTACAAGAAAGAGCAGATGTGACCTTGGGTTTCCTAAGTTAGAATCACTGCTCTGTTCATAGCCTAGGCCGACCATTCAGACAGTTCTCTTAGCAGCATGTCACATGGTTTCCTAACAGAAAGAGGCCTCAGGAAACGAAACCAAGATGGCGTTTGTTCAAATCGGGCCAGATTCATAAAATGTACATGGGTCGAGTATATTTACAAGGGGCTTTTATCAAAATTGCAGATGTATATTGGATATGTTTTGACACCATTGTATAGTATCAATATTATATTCCTTCAGACCGCCCTTTTGGCATAACATAGCCAATATACAAAGGCTGGCCCTCTAATCTAAGAACACACCCTCATCTATCTGCATAAGGTTGGCCACCACCTTCTGCACTAACTGCTTTTCAAATCTAGCCTGCCGGGAAACTGTCAAGGAGGAGGTAAGTTTGGCTATGCAATAGGAGCAACATGCCTGGCCACAATGAAGGCACAGGCAACAAACAAATATCACTCCCAGTGCTCCAGCCAGAATCATGAAAATCTTCCATCCCCAAGTAGAGAGGAGATTCCAAAACCACTCGCTAAAAGACCAAGTGCCAGTGTCTGCATGGACCTCTGCAGCTAAGTGATGCAATTTTTGAATAGCTAAATGTATAGTGGGAGCAGAATCTGGAATATACACGCAGCAGGAGCTACCGATCACGCGACATGCTCCACCTCGAACAGCTAGGATGACGTCCAGCACCATCCAATTTTGGAGCGAGACAAGCCTCGTAGCCTGAAGCTCTACAGTGAGGTTAGTCAAAATTCCAGCCGTAGTTTGAACTACATTTTCTACGACTCTGGAGAGACGCCTAACATCTCTACTAGTGAAAATGGGACCCCCATATTGGAAAGAGACCCTTTGCTATGTCCATAAACTGCTGAGCAGCAGCATCAGTCTGATCAGTGCCTTCAGTACTAATACTCCTATATACTCGATAAGGACCTGAACTCCGTTTAGTCAGCTGGTGTGTTTTGTGGTAATTAGAAGGAGCTATATAAACTGTAGGGTACAAGAAGGACAGGTAACATTTTCCGGCCCAGCATCTCGGAAGCCATGTATAGGCGTCCTCTCCACATACAAAATATACATTGGGAGGGGTAATTAGAGGTGGTGTACTGGTAGTATGCAAAATGTAAGTATAGTTACATCTACTATTGCCTACATTAACATGACCTTTCCCTTGTATACAAAAGGAAGGAGTACTATTCAGAATAGGAACTGGCATTGCCTTATCATCAGTGACATTTCGATCCTGGAAATGCTGAAAATATTGGGTGGAATTGAGTTGTTCAAAGTCCAACATTTCCTCTTTTAACCAAGTAGCATTTTTATAAGTGGTGTACATATTCATACAAGCATCCGGGTCTAAAGATCCCTCCCCTTGGTTCCCCTGTGCATCAAATCCCTGATGTTGTTCTATATATTTTAGAACGGATTCATAATCCTTTTCAGTATATCTTTTAGGGTCAGCTACATAATGCAAATACATGAGTGATAATAACTGAAACCAGGCTTCACAACTTGCCAAGTGCAATAACGGTAATGAAATGAACAAATCATGGCGATGCATTACAGATGGCAAAAGACCACATACCCAGCAGGTTGTCTTATTTGTAGTGCTATGAGCCTCATGCAACATTTCTATAAACGCATTTTTAACATACGTTTCTTGATGTCGCTCTTTATGGGGAGGCAAAGTATAAAAGAAATGCTCAGGTGGGGTTGCAGTGGTGCCTAAAACATGGTGCATTGGATATTGAAATTCTAAATATATAAACACGCTCATTAAGATTACCATAATTACTGCAATAGTTATTACAAAGGCTACCTTCACTCTGGTAGCCCAACCAGAAAATATAGGAACATTCTCAATAAAAGGTCTGGGTGCAAGAGGTCTCTCATCTTCAAGAACATATCGGGCAAATGGATACATCCTAACTGAAAGTCTAAACTAAACTCGGAAATAGATGCAAGCCAACTGCCAGAGGGTTTCTTCTCCCTGGGTCCGTTTAGAGCCCAACAGGCAGACTCTTAATATCCATCCACACAATGATCTTCCCAGTAATTTTCACCATTGCAATTTAAGACCTTTAGATTATACAGCCTTTCTTTCTGAACAGAGCAATGTGTCAGTTCTCTTCCAGGGGATCCTCATCAATAGTCATAAGCACTGAATATTCCCGCCCATGTGCGGGACCCCGGAAACAATATAAAAATATATATGTATAAAACACATATATCTCGCTCCACATATATGTATGTACATATATCATTTTTCTCACATCAATGCAGCCCCAAAACTGAGGCTAAACAATGCAAACACATATACATGAACTGCAATTAGTAAGGAATCAAAAAACACATTAGGTCAAAAAGCCCTTGAACTTTGTGTTTTAATGAGTCAAACCACTCATAAATCCTGAAAATTGCTTTTAAATAGACATTGTTAGCCCTCAGGATGCATTGCAAAACAATATCATAGAAAATGAAGCCTTTAAGGCAGCCATGACCCCAGGCTTCCCATCATGCCCCAGGGGTGACAGTTAGGTCAGTTGTTCTTTCCGGCTCCTTCAGTCAGGACCCTGGTGAAACAGCTCCTTTTCTTTTTGACTTTTTGTCAAAAAATATTCAGCTTTTACTAGAATTTTTGACTTCACTCGACGTCTTTTAGACATAGAGTGCTGCTTAAACAATTTTTGTACTTAAAAAAGGTATTTTTCCTGTCAAGGATGCCTTCTCTCTTTAACAACTGTCCTTCATTTGGAAGGAAGAAGGCAAAGACTGACTCTCATTCAGTCTGTATCCTGCGCCTACCAGACTCTCATTCCTCTAAAACCTGTGAACACTGCCAGGTTTTATCTTCCAGGACTCTTAAAGATCGGGAGAGGATTAGAGCTTATGGGCTTTCTGAGAGAGGAAGATCTCCCAAGAAGCAGAAAAGTCGGAAGACGCGGTCGACGTCGAGAGGAGCCCCGACTGGTTCACATTCGACGTCGGGATCGGCGTTGGAGAAGCAGTCCACGGCGACGAAGAAGATGTCTTCAGCGTCTACATCGAAGGTACCTCCGCTTCAGTCAGCGTCGAGGGACAGGTCGCCGTCGAAGCGGAAGAGCTCGACGGCGAGCCGTATGACGTCGAAACAGCATCTTCATGCTGTGACGTCGAGGCATTCTCCGTCGACGTCGGTCCATCGACGTTCGACGTCGAGCCATCCTCCCTCGGCGACTAGCCATGGTCGTTCGATGTCGAGGGAGCCTCTGTCGACACCTCATCGGTCGACGTCGATGCAGCCAACGTCGACGCCTGGGCGAGAGCGTTCGACGTCGGAGCGGCATTTGGAGTCGAGGCACGCCCAGTCGCCGTGATAGAATTCACTTTTTTATGCCCCAACTATCCCCTTTCTCTTATGTAAGTTAGCATCATATGGCTAACTAATGGAGTGCGTATACATACTCATGTTGAATTATTTTTGTTTGCTATCTTATTATTCAAATGTATGTGTGACGATATTAGTTCCTTAGCTTAGCCTGTGTGCCGCCATTTTGTGTATCCCTCTGTGTCCGCGAGCCTCACTCGCTCATCTGCCCCTCCCGCAGGAATAGAGAATTTCACTAAGACAGCAGTTTTCGTTTCTCAGCTTACTGTGGCCGAAACTAACAAGTCTCTTTATCAGTAATATTCTCATGCCCCAGAGACGCTGAAGCCTAGCTCCATGGCCTTGAGTAAAGATAGCGATGTATCCTCTGCAGGTGCAGATGCCTGCTGCATGATGGCATTGTTCACTGGTCTGGGTTTCAGTAATTTTCCAGAAGGGGCGTACCCTAATGAACTGTGTTGCATTATAATGTATTGCTGTGATGCAGAGAGTCAGTCCTCTCGTTCGCACTCCTAGGAGTGAGGTCGGACAGGGCCCTCTCATATGAGTGTTGTTTGGCCTAATAAAGACTATTGTTTATTCTTCTCCACTGTCCGGCTGACTTTCTACAGAATACCTATAGGTGAGTGCGGTAAGTCACTCGGGTGGATTTGAGCCACGCTTATCAGATGGCGCCCGAATAGGAACCCCGCGATAAAGATCTTTCTCACCCGTAAGTGGGTAGCAGAAGACCGGGGACCCGCTGGTCGGCACGGTGGGCCCGGGTACCCATCTGATGCCGAGCTTGGTTCTCGCAGCGCTGCCCCACCCTGCTGATCGGGAGAGGTCCCGGTTCGGATCCTACGCCGGGGTCCAGAAGGCGGAACTCGAAGCTGACCGTGTTGGTCCTGGCAGCCGGAGGTGGAGAACGGTAGAGGTCGGTGCCGCCTACGGAAGGTGAGTGGTCCACCTGTGATTGTTTCAGGAACTGGAGTGTTCCGGGAGACTAGGGTGTCTCCAGTGGTTTGAGGAGCCGGTGTGCTCCTGGGGCTAGTGTGCTCCGGGGAACTCAGAGTGCGAGCAGGCGCTCTGACAGACTTGACGAGGTTGGGGGAATATCTAGATATATTGTTTGTAGTGATCCGACCGGGTGGTACTGTGGTGAAGGCGTGGCTCATTGCGGGTGGACTCCGGTACTTACCCTGAACTCCTTGAGTGGCGGTTCAGTGGAGGTGAGTCCTGGGTCTCCCGTGGTAAAGTGCGCAGTGATCCGTAGTGCCGCACGGGGGCGGATTTGTTCCCCATCCTCAGAACAGTTAGCGTACTGTTCGGTCTGCGGTAGGGTCCAGGTTCCCCAGGACTTGGTCGACGGGCCTTGTCCCATTTGGTAACACGTGTTTGGAGGCATTGTATATGTGTGTTTGGTTTCCCAACGTATAATTATATGTGCGTACGAATGAGCTCGAGCTAGTGATTCAAGGTAACGAAGTTTGTGGAGAAGTGTTTCTTTCACACCAAGGCTGAGATGCCGTGTCTCAGTAAGTTACGATGTTTTGGATGTTGTTGTCGCCCCTCAGATACTAGGCTGGCCGAGAGCCAACCTGCACCCCCTGAGGGCACTCCAAGCTTTGATATGTATATCAAGCACGGATTGCCCCCGATTTTGTTTGGCACTTTATGGCACCGGTACACCGCTGACAATGTGGATTTACAATGGCCCTTTACAGGTTCTTTCGAAGAAGCTAAATTGGATTATCTGCAGGACAAATTGTTTGCTAGGCGTAGCCGTCAAAGCATGTTTGATTCTTTAAGAGTGTGGCTGAAAGAAGCCAGGAAACGTAAGATGAGAGAAGAGAAAGAGGCTTTTAAAAAGTCCGCGCAGACTATGGCACAGAAAGCGAGAGAACATACTAAGAATGAGAATGAGCAGCGTTTGGAGCGCGCAGATAGGCTATGTAGGTTGAAAGAAAATAAAAGTTATGTAGTACGAGAGGATGACCAAGATGAGATGGAGGACATTTTGAGTACCCGACCCCCTCCTCCTTATGCCCCGCAGTCATTGTACCCCTCCCTGCCAGCTCCGGCCTCCACTAGTGGGGTTCCGGATCTATCGGCAAGTGCTCCACACCAACATGGCGCAGCGATTTCTGCTTCCCCGCCTCCGACACCCCTTGTTTCCTTGCTCCAGACTACTTCACCTACACCCTCCCAATTCTCTTTAGCACTCCCTACCGTTTCAGCTAGCACCACCCCAGCCAGGAGATGTTGACGCCGAGTCGAGGTGCAGGTAGCGGACTGTTCTCACAGGTACGGAAGCTGCTTACGCGTTCTACAGTTGGTTTAGATGAAAAGAGTATAGTGGCTAATCAGGCATGCCAGTGGGCTAGGAATAATATTTATTCGTTTGAAGATATTTGGTCCACAATGAAAGATTATGAGCCCTTGATGCAGCAGCACGCTTTGTGGCATATGTCAAATGTATTGATACCGCTATGGGAGCAGGGGTATGGAGGTGTGGCTCCGGCAACTTTACGAGATATACAGAGCAGAGCCTACAGAACGAATACTGGGGTGAAGGAGGTGATGCGTAGCTTACGCGCTTTATTACAGTACAGAAATGAATTGCCCTCTGCAGGTACGCCCCATTTTCCAGGTATACATCCAATGCGTGAGGTGCATCCCATTTTTCATCCCGAGATTCCCGAGATGGTTGATCCAGTCACGAGAGCTGTCACCAGGAATAGGGTGGATGCACATTTTCAGGAGCAATGGGTGTATACACCATGGAAGAGAAGTGAGGTATTAGCTTTAAAGGCGCAGTTGCCAGATTCTAGGAAGAACCCTACTGCATACTACAAAGAGTTAACGGAAGCCGCGTCTTCCACTGTAATGACTTTGGCTGATGTTGAATTGTTTTTTGGGCTTTTGGTCCCAGTTGATGTGTGGCGGCAAGTGAAAGGAACAGATCATTCGGAAGAGTTGGGGGGTACATGGCAGGAGTTGCAGGATTGGGATAAAGAACGTAAGCCAGGAGAAAAGCCAAAAGCTGAAATTTTGGCCTTACCGGGTCGCATAATAAAATACATGCACTCTCTCATTCCCCCGAAGAAGGTCGACTGGGATAAGTTGACGGCTTGTAAGCAGAAAAAGGATGAGGCAGTCTCGGACTTCTTCACGAGGTTTGAAGAGACGTTTATGGATTTCAGTGGGCAGGATGTGTCACAGGATGGGGGATTGCGACTCTTTGTTAATAGGTTTGTAATGAACTTATTGCCCGAGATTTCAGCAAGATTGCAAGCGTCAGAGAGTACATGGACAACATCCTCTCCTTCTGGTATCCTCAGTATGGCGCAGTTTTATGAACACAGAGAAAATGAGAGTAAGGACAAGCAGGAAAAGAAGGCTAAGGATTTGAAGACTAGGGTTTTGTTGCAGCAAGTGTCGAGGGGTCGAGGAAGAGGTGCAGCACCAGGACGTGGTGGTGGCGGCTATGGGAGGGGTGAAAGTAGAGAACGATTGGGACCGAATCAATGTGCGAAGTGTAAGCAAGAGGGGCATTGGTGGAGGGATTGCCCACTGTTTCAGTCGAATGCCGGTTCAGGGCGAGGACGAGGAAGAGGTAGTGGTGACTTCGGGAGACAGAACGCACGGTCAGACGGAGGCGGGAGGTCGGGAGGCAATTACTTCGATAATGGTGCAGACAGGCAACAGTTGCAGAGGGGCGGTGGTCAGTACTATCATGATGATTACTCCGTAGACGATTTGACAGGGTTCTCCCATAACTAGGACAGCGTAGGACAGAGCGAGGGACCAGTGCCTGTGGAAGTTGATCAAAGGGGACCCTATGTCGAGGCAGACTTATTGGGGTCTCAGCAAAAATTTCTAGTGGATACGGGTGCAACAAAAAGTTCAGTAGCTCATTCTCGGGTCCCCGGGGCGGCTCTGTCTGGCAAGAATAATATCTCTGTGGGTTTTTCAGGTACCCCGGTGATTAGCCCCATTTCTAAACCCCTTACGTTGACGATTGGTCCTTTCACTGTTGATTCACCATTCCTATTGACATCGAATTGTGGAGAAAATTTACTGGGCTTAGACCTACTAAAGAGGTTGAACGCCACCATCTATTGTTCCCCGGACGGCGTGTACATCACGTTAGGTCCGACTGTGGCTCGCCCACTACAATGTTTTTCTAAAGATGACCCATTACCACCTGAATTTGCAGGGATACCCGACAGTTTGTGGGCCGTCAATGATACCGATGTAGGAAAAATGGATATTGCTCCGGTAACAATTAGGGTGAAGGTGGGAGCGAAACTACCCAGGGTTCCACAGTACAGGATTCCTAGGGAGGGAGAAAAAGCACTGTTGCAGATAATACAAGATTTGATTCGGTCTGGTGTAGTGGAGGAAACATATTCGAACATATGTAACAGCCCTATACTACCGATCCTTAAGAGACGGTCGCCCGAAGCTACAGATAATACTCCTGATGT
The DNA here is from genome assembly GCF_964263255.1 of Lissotriton vulgaris. NCBI lineage: Eukaryota > Metazoa > Chordata > Amphibia > Caudata > Salamandridae > Lissotriton > Lissotriton vulgaris. Next base: position 997,286,893 of record NC_141695.1, on the reverse strand, counting down.
ATATAGGTTTGTGATTGATCTGCGCCACGTGAATAGAGTAGTGGAGCTACAATACCCGGTGGTTTCAGACATCACTACGATATTGACAATGATCCCCCCCTCTGCTAAATATTTCTCTGTTCTGGATCTGAAAAACGCTTTCTTCAGTATTCCAGTACATGAAGACAGCCGTTATCTATTCGGATTCTCATTGGCTGGCCGAAGCTTCAGGTTTAAGAGAATTCCCCAAGGGTACACTGAAAGTCCGAGCATATATAGTCAGGCACTGAAAGCACAATTGGATGAATTGGAACTTCCACCTGGCAACGTCATGTTGCAGTACGTGGACGATATCCTGATAGCATCAGACGACGAGCAGGGTTGTCGAGATGCTACCATTAAACTACTACACCATTTGGCAAAAAGGGGGCATAAGGTGTCCCTTCCAAAGTTTCAATACTGTCGAACGGAGGTTACCTACCTCCGTCACCTCCTTTCGAAAGCGGGGAGGAGATTGACGCCAGAGCGCATAAAAGCGATCACTAATATGAAGGTACCTAACACGCAGCGAGAAGTGCGCGCATTTCTGGGCATAACATCGTATTGTCACCAGTGGATACCTAATTATGTGCTACTAACAAAACCCCTATTGTATCTGACTACCAAAGAAGTGCGCGAACCCCTTCCCTGGACCCCTGCATGTCAGGAAGCGTTTGAGTCACTAAAAACAGCTTTATGTTCAGCGCCCGTTCTGGGAACACCTGATTACCAGAAGCCTTTTGTTCTTTACGTGCATGAGGCGGAAGGTTGCGCGTTGTCTGTCTTAACACAATGTTTAGGAGGGAAACAGAGACCCTGCGCTTACTTCTCTGCAATGCTTGACAATGTGGCAAGAGCGTTGCCGAGTTGTCTGAGAGCCACGGCGGCTGCTGCGGTCTCTATAAGACAATCGGCAGGGCTGGTATTGGGTTCAGACCTCACAGTAATGGTACCGCATGCTGTGGACATTTTACTAAACAGAACACAGACGCAGCATTTAACTAGTGCTCGTCTTACGGGTTATAAGATGACCCTCTTTGCACCTCATGTGACAATAAAAAGGTGTACCACATTGAATCCTGCCACATTGTTACCCATCCCCACAGATACGAAGGACGATGACATACATGACTGTCTTTTTAGGACGGAAGAAGAGACAAAGGGGAGGGTGGATCTGACAGACAAGCCCTTAGACGAACCGGACGGGGAGTTGTATGTGGATGGGTCTTGTTTCAAATTGGCAGATGGTACATCGACAGCAGCGTATGCAATAACAACATTACAGACGGTAGTGGAGACATCTAGGATACCTTACAATTCGGCCCAAGCTGCTGAGATCATAGCCTTACTGAGAGCATGTGAGTTGAGTGAAGGACTGGATGTGAACATTTATACTGACAGCCAATACGCCTTTGGCGTGGCTCATAATTATGGGCGACTGTGGGCAGAACGGGGATTTTTGACTTCACATGGACAACGCATACAGCATGGTCCATTGATATTACGACTGTTAGCAGCACTGACGTTACCCAAGCGATTGGCTGTGATAAAGTGTAGCGCACACAAGACGATAGTGGATGATGTGGGACGAGGCAATGCCTTCGCAGACGAAACAGCAAAAGAAACTGCTCGGACAAAATTACCACGGATGTTTGTGGCAGGACCAGCTAGATGGGTCCCAGATGTTAACATGTTCGCAGATACTGTGCAGAGTGTAAAAAATATACAAGAAAAAGCGACTGCAGACGAATTGAGGACATGGAAGGATGGTGAGGGGCGATTGGATGCGGATGAATGTTGGACAGATGTGACCGATAAGAGACGATGGTTACTACCGAATGTATATGTTCTTCCAGTGGTGACGATGGCCCATGGGCCTGCACATATTAGTGCAAAAGGCATATGCAAACTGTTGGACCCAGTGTGGAGCAATAAAAATATCTCCAAAGTGGCGACTCACTTGGTCCGACAGTGCATGGTGTGTTTGAGGCACAATCCTGGAAAGGGTACCCCTGTCCCAGTGGGAAATTTTGCACCTCCCTCTTTCCCTTTTGAGGTGATTCAGATGGATTATATTGAAATGGAAAGGGTCAACAATCTTAAATACGTCCTTGTGGTTGTATGTGCTTTCAGCAGATGGGTGGAGGCTTTTCCAACAAAAGATTGTTCGGCCATTTCTACCGCAAAAGTGTTAATAAAGGAGTATTTTTCTCGCTTCGGATTACCTAGGGTGATCTGGAGTGATAACGGTACGTCCTTTAATGCGGAATTAGTAAAGCAAATATGTAAAGGCTTACAGATTTCCCAAAAGTTCGGCTCAACATCCGCAGGCCGCAGGACTAGTGGAGCGGTTTAACGGAACGCTCAAACTGAAAATGGCCAAAATACAGGAGAGTACAGGTCTCCGTTGGCCAGATGCCCTTCCTTTAGCATTGCTTTCCACGAGAGTAACAGTTAATTCAAAAACGGGTATCTCCCCCCATGAAGTGATATTTGGCCGCCCGGCCAATGTCTGGGGAGTGCCCAGGCCTAAGTGCTTCTCCGAAATTCAGTATCCTTTGTTGACAGACTACTTGTATGCTTTGACTAAAGATCTTCGTTCTATTCATCAGCAGGTAGCAGACACCCTGAAGCCGTTGCCGGAGGGGCCTGGACATTCCATCAACCCAGGGGACTGGGTTGTCGTCAGAAGATATCAACGAAAGTCTTGTCTGGAGCCTAGGTGGTCGGAGCCGCGACAGGTGCTCCTCACCACCCGTACAGCGCTGCGAGTGGAAGGCAGGAAGGCGTGGACGCACGCCTCGCACGTGAAGAAAGTCCCGCTGCCGTTGCCCTACGATCAATGGATAAAAGACGGCATTGCTGATGAGGAACATGAGCAAATACCCAGATATGTTCCCTTCTCAGATGCTTCACTGATGGGAGAAGAGCAAAGTGGCGCAGAGAATTCAAAATCACGTGCAGGAAAAAGTGTTTCAGTGAGCTCTGCTACTCCCGTTGCTACTAGTGAAGAGACATCAGAGAGTCCAGCACCTGCCATAGATACACCTGTTTTGTTCACTGACCCCGAAGTGCGAGGGAGCACTCGCTATAATCTGCGGCCCCGAAGAAAATAAAAAAAAGGTGACAAGTGTGATGGACTAAACACTGGAAGAAGGGCTTAGTGAACATTTTAGTAACGAAGATTTAGTGGTAGGGATGGACTTGTAAGAGCCCTGGTGTTTAGCCGAAGATTGTGATCCTATGAGACTATAGAGTGGTGCAGGGCCCAGATTAAGTGCTCCTCTGTTTCAATTGCTGTGTGTTGAGCGACGTGGGAATAAGGTATGGACGGTAAAAGACTGCCTGTGAGGCTTTGAAGGACACAGGGAGAAGATCCCTTCTTGTAGGGTTGAAGAACCCCTCTGGCCGGTTTTGTGGACTGTCTGGGACTATTTTTATTAGAAGTGTTTTTCTTTTTTTTTCATTTTTTGATATATTTTTGAACAATTTTAAAATGTACCCTTTTGGTCGCCCCATCCCTGATGAGGAGCAGCCCTTTGCGGCTCCTCCGAGGCCCGTGCCTGATTCCCCCTGGTTAGCCCTTTCCCGAAAGGGGAAAATAGTGCTCCTCATTATAGTACTAATAGCCTTTCTAGTGACCCTTGGTATATTGTTCTTTTTGGATTAAGCCTATCCCGTCCATGTGTTTGCACCCACACCTACTGCTGTCCCTGAACATAACATGATTACTGTGGATTATGGTGAGCGGATGCTTAGGAGAGGATACAAAGAAAATGTTTTTATAAAGACTTTGCACCATAATCATATCACTACCAACATCACTGACTGTTGGGTCTGTGGCCTCTTACCTTCTGCCGCCTACAAGAAAGATAGATTTCTAGCACTTCCTTTGACACCTGTGAATAGTTGTGTGGGGTGGTATACTCTAATAGGTCTTGTCAAGTACTTTCAGCAGCCAGATTTTCTGACACCTCGACTGCAGAATAGGGGATCGACAATGACAATGCGAGTACGTCCTCTACCCCCCTCTTCCCTTAGACGGATATATACTGACGGACGTTTTGATCAGACATTTATAGAGACGTGTGAGAAGAAGTTGGGCCGGTTTTTAATTCCGAATGACACTGACAAAGTTAGGGAAAGTTTTCTGCAACTGAATTCCTCCTTGTCTTACAGACACCCACCAAAGGGAAATGACAGTGTTAAGTCTTTGATACCTCTGGCTGTAGTGGGTCCGTCACCATTTTTCTGTATAGAGGGAAGGGGCCCTATCAAGGTTGGTAATAGTTCTTGTAATGTGACGGCATTGATACGTTTGCCTCTCAGCCCCTCTTTGGTTACACCGCCCAGCATCTATTTTGTGTGCAGAGATAATGGATACTTATGGTTGCCCGAGGGTTGGGGTGGGGTGTGTTATTTAGCCTATATGATTCCTCCTGTATATGTGGCACCTTCTGATTATCACAAGACTCATCGTAGATTTCCCAGTCCGCAAGAGCAGCGTAAAAGGAGGGACCTTCAGGTAGATGACGTTGACCAGACGGACACCTCTCTACAGCAATGGACTGATTTCTCTAAGGGTCTCCTGCCTTTCTGCGGTCTGATATTTAATAGTAGAGCCATTCGACGACTGTCCAGGGTGATGGAAAAGGTAGTCCTCACTGAGGCTGACATTGCGACTAACATGTCCGTTGAGATTCAGGCTATGAGATTATTCACGATTCAGAACAGGATGGTGCTTGACCTCATCCTAGCAGATAGGGGCGGGGCCTGCCGCGTCATCGGGACGTCTTGTTGCGTGTATATTCCAGACTCAGCCCGACTGTTAACTTGGCAGTACAGAAACTCCATAGATTAGCGACTGAACTCCATCAAGATAATGGGACATGGTCCTTGCAAGGGTGGCTCTGGGGCGCTTTCTCCTCCTGGGGATGGAAAATATTGATAGGTTTGGTTGGTGTGGTGAGCGTAATACTGACATGTTGCCTTTGTGTATATTGCCTCCCTCCATGTTGCTCAATGTGTGCCACAAACTTGCGACCCCAACAGAAGGTGTCGGGTCAATATCCTGCTTCAATAATTACTGATATTCCTGACGCAAATTGGTTGATGTTTATTGCAGATGATGTTTTTGAATAATAAAAAAAAATGATGCTCTGCCCTTAGAATGGATGTGTCGGCGCTACCTTTTGGCAAATAAATGTGGCCGCAGTTAGCCAATGATGCTAAAAGGAGGGTCTGATAGAATTCACTTTTTTATGCCCCAACTATCCCCTTTCTCTTATGTAAGTTAGCATCATATGGCTAACTAATGGAGTGCGTATACATACTCATGTTGAATTATTTTTGTTTGCTATCTTATTATTCAAATGTATGTGTGACGATATTAGTTCCTTAGCCTAGCCTGTGTGCCGCCATTTTGTGTATCCCTCTGTGTCCGCGAGCCTCACTCGCTCATCTGCCCCTCCCGCAGGAATAGAGAATTTCACTAAGACAGTCGTTTTCGTTTCTCAGCTTACTGTGGCCGAAACTAACAAGTCTCTTTATCAGTAATATTCTCATGCCCCAGAGACGCTGAAGCCTAGCTCCATGGCCTTGAGTAAAGATAGCGATGTATCCTCTGCAGGTGCAGGTGCAGATGCCTGCTGCATGATGGCATTGTTCACTGGTCTGGGTTTCAGTAATTTTCCAGAAGGGGCGTACCCTAATGAACTATGTTGCATTATAATGTATTGCTGTGATGCAGAGAGTCAGTCCTCTCGTTCGCACTCCTAGGAGTGAGGTCGGACAGGGCCCTCTCATATGAGTGTTGTTTGGCCTAATAAAGACTATTGTTTATTCTTCTCCACTGTCCGGCTGACTTTCTACAGAATACCTATAGGTGAGTGCGGTAAGTCACTCGGGTGGATTTGAGCCACGCTTATCAGCCGTCAAATCAACGGCGATCAGCGTCGAAACAGCCTCCATCGATGTCGAGCAGACAGCCTTCAACGTCGAAGGACAGCCATCGCCACCCGAGGTCGACGTTAGAGAAATCACGGTCGACGTCGAGGGAGCTCCTTCCTGCCCGGCGCTCGGCGTCGATACAACCACCGTCGAGGGATCAACAAAGATCCAGGGAGAGAAGTTCTTCGCAGACGATGAACATTACTCCTGCAAAATCAAAGGAGGTGGTTCGGGACAAGGAAAGTGTCTTATTGGACCAGACTCATGTCCTAGAGCCACAGTTGGGTTCTCCAGGTTCAGCATCAGCTGCGGAGGTGGAACAATCTCCAGTGCAGGATCCCCCTGCCAAGAGACGGAGAATCGCAGGAGAAAGATCTCGCTCAAGGTCTTCCTCTGGATCTCTGGTGAGTCTTTCCTCATCTTCCTCATCATCTCGGAGTGGCAGATCCTCGAATGGACAGAGCGGCGCATCTAATAGGGGGAGGTCCGAATCCCCTGCAAGATCGCAACAGGATCGAACGGATCAACCTCCACGTACACCTGAGAAGGATCCCGTCCACAAGTCTCCTTCTGTTCATCTTTCCCCAAGGTGGAATAGACCTCTTCACCACTGGGCAAAGGACAAGGAGATGGCAGATCGCCTAAAGCGATATCGAGACCAACCTCTTCCCCGCAGAGAACGGTCTCGTTCTAAACACTCAAGTAAGAGACATTCTCGTCACAGAGAGCGATCTCGTTCCAAGACGCGTTCTAGCAGAAGATCTAGGTCCAAGAGAACACGTAGTTCTTCAAGTTCGTCGAGAACGCAATCTCACAGGGAGTACTCCCCGACTCTTACGAACAGTCCACGCTCAAGAGTATCTCCAACTGAGGATATTTTCTCGTTCCAAGATATCTTGGGCAGGGGAGCCCTGAAACTGGGAGTACCGATGACAGCTCCACAAGTCAAGACGACTGTCATATTCGAAACCCTGCAACATAGATCAGTACCCAAACCGTTATTGCCGTTGGTTCCGGGTATAATGGAACATGTGAATGAAGTCTTCCTCACTCCGGCAACGGTGAAGTCCGTTCCAGCGAGGATCCTCAAAAAGTATCGTCCTCTGGAAGAGGATCCTCTGTTCCTCAAAGCTGACCCCCCGCCAGATTTAGTGATCATTACGGCGGCAAGAAAATCCAATGCAGTGGCTTCCTCATCCACGGTACCTCCGGATAAGGATAGCAAGGTGCAGGACTCATGGGGGAGAAGGGTGTGTAACACCTCAGCCTCTTTCCTCAAGGTCTCCAACGCGGAAGCCCTGCTCGGCAGGTATGACAGGTCTCTGTGGGACTCACTTCAGAGATTTACCGCAAAACTTCCTGAGGAAGATAGAAAGGACTTTGAGGAGGTTCTGATGGAGGGCAGTCAAGTCTCCAATCAGATTATAGGATCGGCAGCAGATGGGGCAACGCTGGCTGCGCATGGCTATGTGCACGGAGTTACAGCAAGGAGAACATCTTGGTTACGCCTCACAGCATTAAAACCAGAGGCTCAAGCAAGAATCCTAAACCTTCCTTTTTCAGGCACATCTCTTTTTGGAGCAAGTGCGGATGAAGAGATGCAGCGGATGAAGAGCGAGTTGGACACCCTCAAAGCGGTGGGACTCGAGAAGAAAAAGGAGTTCAAGAAGAAATTTCGTTCGAACAACAAAGGTTATTCGAAGCAGAGGGTTCAAACCCCTCAATGGCAGAAAGGCCAGAACCAGCAGGGCCAGCAAAAGGCACAGTACAAAGGCAAGAGCAATTCCAAGGGAAATGGAAATCAGCGCCAAGGCAACAACTTCAATAAAGCTCAGCAGAAGCAATGAGTCTTCACTTCCCCCAGCGCCGTTACCCACTCCAGTGGGGGGAAGCATTGCGCATCACAGGACAGAGTGGCAGGCCATTACAAAAGATCAATGGGTGTTGTCTACGCTGCAGAATGGGTACTGTCTTCGTTTCCATCGTCTACCTCCACACGTTTCCCCGATGTCAACATCAAGCCACCAGCTACAAAGGTTAAAGGCAGAAGTAGCTACACTCCTCGAGAAAGAAGCCATCGAGAGAGTTCCGGTGTCCCAAAGGGGGAAAGGAGTGTACTCAAGGTATTTTCTGGTCAGAAAAAAGGGCCAAAAGGAAGAATACAGACCCATTCTGGACTTGAGAACACTCAATCTGCATGTCCGAAAAGAAAAGTTTCGCATGTTGGCGCTTCACCAGATATATCCACATCTCAGGCAGGGGGATTGGATGTGTTCGATGGACCTTCAAGATGCGTACTTCCATATACCAATACGGCAAGATCACAGAAGATTCCTTCGATTCCGGGTGGGGACCTCTCACTACCAGTTCAAAGTCCTTCCGTTTGGGTTGAAGTCGGCTCCCAGAGTGTTCACCAAGTGTGTCGCAGTGGTGGCGGCAGCTCTACGCCGCAGGGGAGTCTTCGTATACCCATACTTAGACGATTGGCTGTTGAAAGGTCCAACTCCAGGCAATGTAAGGAATCAATTCCAGACATGCATAGAACTTTGTCAGCGTCTAGGTAAGCATGAGCGAATTTTGCGGATCTCGCGTTCGCGAATTTTGCGGATTTGCGGATTCGCAATCCGCAAAATCCGCGAATTCCCGCGAATTTGCGGATTTTTTTTTTTTTTGTGTTCGCCCGTGTTTCTGCCAGTTCGCGAGGGTTTTGTACACTTTCGCAAATTGCGAACTTACCTGTCGGGTCGCAAGTTTCGCGAACTTGTTGTTTCTACGTGTCCAGCCTGTTTGGGACACTCTTCTTCATCACTGCCACTCTCTGTCACCACTGCCACTCTCTGACTACTCATGCCACCCTCTGGCCCACCCATGCCACCCTCTGTTTCATCACCACACCCTCTGGTTGTCCAGTGTACATTATTTTCGGCAAAGCAAAGCACACCTTCCCTGCCTCAAGTGACCTGAATTAATTTGGGGCTGATTAATGTGTCACAGAATATTTTTTTAGCTGGCACCTGCTTCCTTAGTGCGCCCTGATTAGTGATCTTTCGCACTTGCTAAGTGCTTTCATTGTTGCAAAATTAGTTACAACACCTGCCCTGCCCCAACTGACAATAATGAATTAGGGGCTGATTAATGGATTTTAACTTCCAGCCTGGCTCCTGCTTGTCTCCCTTAGCTGTAATTCAGGACCTTTGTGGCATATGTGTAACTATTCTGAGGTTCAGAGCAGGGTCACATAATAGTTTCAACTGGCAACTGAACTCTGGAGGGGCCCCTCAGGAAGCACTACAGGAAATGGCTACTAATGATGAGCCTGAACTTTTGAACCTGGTAAGTAGTTACTTTCAGTTTTGCTAAAATCGTATTTCTGCAATTTTGCACTTATTCGCGGGGCGCGAACTCACGCGAACTCACGCGAACAGTGCGAGCAGTGCGAGCAAAATCCGCTGCTCGCGGATTTGCGGATTTTGCGGGAGATTCGCAAATCTCGCGGATTGCGGATTTCCCGAAAATCCGCAAAATCCGCGAGCGGAACGGATTTTCCGCCCATGCCTACGTCTAGGTCTACATGTCAACTACAACAAGTCTGTCTCACAACCCACTCAGAAGATCCACTTCCTAGGAGCTCTGCTAGACTCTGAAGTAGGAAAAGTGTTTCCTTCGGAGGAGAGACAGTTTTCGATAGCCCTCAAGTGCCAGCAAGTTCTTCTCCACAGGTCCCAGAAGGTGCGGAAGATAGCCTCACTCTTGGGGTCGATGGCTTCCTGCATCTTCCTAGTACCGAACGCCAGACTTCGGATGCGTCCTCTTCAGCAGGATCTGGAGGACAAATGGGACCAGCACTCGGATCGATGGGACGATCGGATCGCTTTGTCGGAGGTAGCTCAATCTTCCCTCCAGTGGTGGACAAAGAGACAGAACATGCAGGTTTGAGTTCTCTTCCATCAACCTCCTCCAACACAAACGATCATCACAGATGCATCATTGCAAGGATGGGGAGCGCACATGGGACCCCTACAAGTGCAGGGTCTGTGGTCTCCCAAGGAAAGCACTTATCATATCAACTTGCTGGAATTGAGAGCGGTTCACCTGGCTCTCAAAGCGTTCCTTCCCTCACTTCAAGAGAAAATGATTCTAGTACAGACGGACAACACCACCACGATGTACTATTTGAACAAGCAGGGAGGAACACACTCAAGGACTCTGTCACTGGAAGCTCAGCGCATCTGGCATTGGCTTCTAGCTCGCAAGTTGTCTGTTCAGGCAGTCCACCTCCCAGGAGAGCAGAACGTGAGGGCGGACGCACTAAGTCGGCACTTCGAAGACAGAGAAGACTGGGTTCTCAACGACGAAGTGCTAGACGACATTTTCCAGTCTTGGGGTCGTCCTTCAATAGATCTATTCGCAGACGACGAAAACACCAAATGCCCAAGCTTCACCTCCAGGTTCTATCGACCAGGAACGAGAGGGAATGCTCTGTTAATGGACTGGTCAGGGCAGTTTGTGTACGCCTTTCCACCCCTTCCGCTGATCCCGAAGGTGGTGAGCAAGCTGAACCACTCGTGCACAACGATGATCCTGATTGCCCCCGACTGGCCGAGACAATGGTGGTACACGGACCTACTTCACCTATCAGTGTCTCCTCACAAGAGGCTTCCATGCGGGCAGGACCAGTTGTCGAAGATGAACGGGAGAATTCATCATCCCAACCTTCCGTCACTGAACTTGGCAGCATGGCTCCTGAGGTCATACAGTACGGCCATCTAGGGCTGCCACAGGACTGCATGTCCATTCTGAAAGAAGCACGACGCCCTTCCACTAGACATTCTTATGCATGCAAGTGGAAGAGATTCTATATGTGGTGCATGCAGAATGGTCACAATCCGGTAAAAAGTCAGGAAGAAGCAGTTCTCCCATACTTGTTGTACCTGACTAAAGCAGGTTTGAAGTTTAACTCCATTAAGGTGCATTTAGCCGCTATTACAGCTTATAGGCGATCACCTTCACAAACTTCTTTTTTTCAGCTTCCTGCAGTAAAAGATTTCCTGCAGGGTCTAAAGAAGGTATACCCTCCTGTACGGCCTCCTGCTCCGCCTTGGGAGCTGAACCTAGTCCTATCAAAATTGATGGGTTCGCCTTTTGAGCCTATTCATAAAGCTTCTTTACAGCATATTTCCTGGAAAGCGGCTTTTTTGATAGCGATTACGTCAGCCCGTAGGGTGAGCAAAATTCTGGCCCTATGTACTAAAGAACTGTATACAGTCTTTCATCTGAACAGAGTGGTGCTTAGAACGCATCCTTCTTTCCTGCCTAAAGTGGTACCAGATTTTCATGTCAATCAGTCTATCTCTTTACCCACTTTCTTTCCTAATCCCTCTACTCCAGCTGAGAGGGCGTTACACTCTTTGGACCTGAAAAGGGTTTTGAAGTTCTATCTGGACAGGTCCAAGTCTATTCGACATTCTGATCAATTGTTTGTTAACTACGGATCGATCAGAACTGGTCATGCAGCCTCGAAACGTTCTATCTCCAGGTGGATCATTTTGTGTATCAAGCTTGCTTACCAATTGGCACAGAAGACTTTAGGGGGTTCCCCTAAGGCGCATTCTACTAGAGGTAGAGCAGCCACGGCGGCTTACCTGCAGGATGTGCCCATGTCTGAGATTTGTAAAGCGGCGACCTGGAGGTCTGTCCATACATTTACCAGACATTACTGTCTAGATTCCTACACGAGAGCAGATACCCAGGTGGGCCAGGCCTCCCTGAGGAATCTGTTTAACAGCTAAAGTTTTTTTTGGCTGTTATGATTTGGTTGGTTCATGTACTTCTCATTTACCTGCAGGTGGTTGATGGGCTTGCTATTCTATTCAGTGCTTATGACTATTGATGAGGATCCCCTGGAAGAGAAGGATAAGTTACTTACCTGTAATCCTAGTTCTCTTCCAGGGGTATCCTCATCAAAGTCATAAGCAACCCACCCGCCTCCCCAGGTAAATGAGATTTGGTACTGTTTTTCAATCTTGTGGTTGAGCCCTGTCTTCAGGGTTATGCAAAGAACAACTGACCTAACTGTCACCCCTGGGGCATGATGGGAAGCCTGGGGTCATGGCTGCCTTAAAGGCGCGGTGCCAGTTATTGTAAAAATGGTTTCATTTTCTATGATATTGTTTTGCAATGCAGCCTGAGGGCTAACAATGTCTATTCATAAGCAATTTTCAGGATTTATGAGTGGTTTGACTCATTAAAACACAAAGTTCAAGGGCTTTTTGACCTAATGTGTTTTTTGATTCCTTACTAATTGCAGTTCATGTATATGTGTTTGCATTGTTTAGCCTCAGTTTTGGGGCTGCATTGATGTGAGAAAAATTAAATATGTACATACATATATGTAGAGCGAGATATATGTGTTTTATACATATATATTTTTATATTGTTTCCGGGGTCCCGCACATGGGCGGGAATATTCAGTGCTTATGACTTTGATGAGGATACCCCTGGAAGAGAACTAGGATTACAGGTAAGTAACTTATCCTTCCAAGCTCTCAACGGGTTCAGTCCAGTGCCTCGCTCAATACCCCAGAAAAGCTTATCCTTCACCCTACAACTCAAGTCTTTCCCTTTCTCCTGTAATCTGAAACTGGGGTATTGCATGGTTTTCGTGGCCGTAAATTGTATCGCAGATGGCCGGGTTGCTCCTGAACAACACAGCAGCAGGGACATTTGGTGCAACACAATTTTCAGAAGCCTCAGGGGAATCAGCTTTATCACAAATTTCAGAAACCAAGGCTGATTCACCTCCTTGCGGTATCGACAATCCTTCCTCTTGCCCAATTTCAACGGTATCCGAGAAAGGCACAAACCGTACCCTTTGTTCTCCCTCTTGTGTTAAAACCCCGTCCCGGTTCTGTTGATCAGAGGGAAGCTGCAAGGGTAGCCTCTTCACATGTGATGCATGGCTCCAGTTCTTCTTCCCATCCACCTTTACTGCTGTCCGAGTGGCCAAGAGGATCTTGTAGGGGCAACTCCACCTCGGTTCCAGACTCGATTTTCGTTGATAATTCCGTACAAGGACCCACTGTATTGGTTCCAGGCGATGTACGGGATCCTCCGGCAGCGGCTGCAGTACTGCTGAGACCTGTTGATGAATAGAACGCAGATCTTTAGTTAAAGCATACAGGTAATCTGTCATCATAGGGTAATCAAGATTTCGGAAGGATTTGGGTCTTGTGACACCCCACACGTTAGCTGGTGGTCCAAAAACAACTTCATGAGGTGACAGTCCAGCCCGAGAATAGGGGGTTACTCGTATTGACATTAATGCTAGGGGCAACGCATCAGGCCAACTTAAACCCGTACTTTCCTGTATCTTTGCCATTTTCAGTTTCAATATGCCATTATATTTCTCAACCAAACCTGCAGATTGTGGGTGTCGTGCTGCATGAAATTTTTGTTTTATCTGCAACCCTGTGCAAACATGCTTAACAATCTCCGCATTAAAATGTACCCCATTATCTGTCCATATAATTCGGAGTAAACCGAATCGGGCAGGAATTCCTTAATTATGGCTTTTGCAGTAGCTAGGGCAGTGTTTTCCTTGGTGGGGTAGGCTTCAACCCATTTACTAAATGCACAAACCACCACCAATACATATTTGAGATTGTTAACTCTGTCAAATTGAATATAATCCATCTGTAATACTTCAAATGCCAAAGAAGGGGCAACATTTCCACTAAGGACTGTCTCTCTTCCTCCAAGATTTATGCTGCAAACAAACCATGCAATATTTAACTACATGGGCGGCAGTTTTAGGAATATTCGGATTATTCCACACTGGGTCTAATAATGATCAGATAGCTTTTGCTCCAATGTGAGCAGTGCCATGGGCCGTCACTACTACTGCATATACCAGGGCATTAGGTAATAGCCATCTCTGTCTGTCCGTCAAATCAATCCAACAGTAATATTTGTCTAACCGCCCTATTTCCTGTTCCTATCTTAACAGTTCATCAGACGTGGCTGCTTTCTGTAATTCCTTAACACTTTCAATAGTGTTATCAAATACTGTAGTCTGCCACCCATCGAGTTGCTACACTGGGGAACATCGTGAACGTTTTAGTTTGTGATGTTTCTTTCGCTACTTGATCAGCAAAAGCATTTCCTTCTCCTGTGGTATCAATGATTTTCTTATGGGCACTACACTTGATGATAGCTACCTTTTCCAGTAAAGTTAGAGCATATAACAGTCTTTCAATCAACTGGCAATGTTGTATTCTTTGACCGTGAGAAGTTAGAAATCCTCGTTCCCTCCACAGCCGCCTAAAACTACGGCCACGCCAAAGGCGTATTGGCTGTCAGTAAAGATATTTACTCTAAACCCTTCACTCAGCTCACAGGCCCTCAATAATGCTATTAGTTCAGCTGCTTGCGCTGAGTGCTGAGAAACCCGAGCGATCTATACTACTGTTCTAAGAGTAGTTATAGCATAAGCAGCTGTGGTCGTGCCATCTGGTAACTTGAAACAAGAGCCATCCACATAAAATTCCCCTTGTGGGTCAGATAGAGGGGAATCAGTGAGGTCTACACGTCCCTTCATTTCTTCTTCTGTCCGAAATATACAATAATGGACATCGTCATTTTGATCACTAGGAGGGAGGGGTAGTAACGTGGCTGGGTTCAGAGTGGCACATTGTTTAATTTTAATGTGGGGTGCGAATAAAGTTAATTCATAACCAGTCAATCGTGCACTTGTGAGGTGCTGAGTTTTTGTTCTGTTCAATAATATGTCCACAGCGTGCGGTACCATCACTGTGAGGTCAGTATTCAAAACAATCCCCTCTGACTGTTGAATGGCCACCGCCACAGCAGCAGTAGCCCTTAGACAGCTAGGAAGGGCTCGGGCAACATTATCCAATACTGCCGAGAAATATGCACAGGGTCGTTGTTTTCCGCCAAAATCCTGGGTTAACACTGAAAGAGAACAACCGTCCACCTCGTGCACATAAAGTACAAAAGGTTTTCGGTAGTTCGGAGTACCCAGAACAGGTGCAGAGCAAAGAGCATATTTCACAGAATTAAAGGCATCTTGAGATTCATCCGACCAGGGTAAGGGTTCATGCACATCTTTTATAACCAAGTGCAACAGAGGTTTAGTCAGAAGAGATAAATTAGGAATCCATTGGCGACAGTAAGAGGTTATGCCTAGAAAAGCACGAACATCACGTTGAGTACGAGGCACAGACATGTTAGCAATAACAGCTATTCCTTCAGGAGTTAGTCGTCTCCCCGTATCGACAATAAGTGACCAAGGTAGGTCACTTCCTATTGACAATACTGAAACTTGGATAGGGATACTTTATTACCATGCGTAGCCAGATTATGCAATAATTTAACAGTGGCCTCTTTACAACCATCCGCCGTATCAGAGGCCACCAAAATATCATCCACATATTGGATGAGGACATTACCAGAAGGGAGGACTAACTCATCCAATACCGTTTTTAGAGCCTGGCTATAAATGCTAGGACTTTCAGTATAGCCTTGGGGTGCGCGACAAAATCTAAAACTGCGACCAGATAATGAGAATCCAAAAACGTGACGGCTGTCTGGATGTATAGGGATACTAAAGAAAACATTCTTCAGATCGATCACTGAAAAATAGTGCGCGGTAGGGGGAATCCTTGACAAGATGGCAGTGATATCCGGGTCCACAGGATATTGAGGAATCACTATTTTATTAACCTCTCTAAGGTCAATCACAAAACAATAAGTATCTTTATAATCAGGATCACCATCTAGAGGGGCCTTTTTCAAGATCGGTAAAATGAGACTATTACAAATATTTGAAGCTGTTTCCTCCACCACTCCTTTCTTAATCAAATCACGAATAACATGCAATAAAGCCTGTTTACCTTCAGGCGAAATTCGATATTGGGGAATACGTGGTAAATACGCATTTGGTTTTAGGGTTATGGATACAGGTGGTATTTTCAATAATCCGACATCCGTGTCCCCTTTTGCCTAAAGAGTGGGTGGTATATCTGAGAACTCAGGAGGGAGGGGTGCATTTTTGACTAAACATTGAGATACATGTTCAATGGGAGGCTGCAATGTTAGGTACACACCATCAGGAGAACAATAAATATGAACATGCAACTTTTTCAATATGTCCAAGCCTAACAAATTCTCGCCACAACTAGAGGTAAGCAAAAATGGTGATTCTACAGTAACGGGTCCAATGGTAAAGGGAAGTGGTTTCTAAACGGGGCTGACCACGGGGATTCCTGAAAATCCCACTGATATATTATTTTGTCCAGACAGAGCAGCCCCTGGGACCAATGTATGAGCCACAGAACTATTCACAGCTCCAGTATCCACTAAAAACTTCTCAAATGTCCCCTTCAATTCCCCCTGGACGTAAGGCCCCTGCTGATCAACTGGCAATGATATATGGTCCCTGCTCTGTCCGTGGCTGTCTCATGCATAATTGTTTCCACAATAGCCGTCTTCTCGATAATCCTCGTTATAGTACTGCCTTCCCTGAAAATCATCAAAATAGTTTTTTCCTGCCTCATCGCCGGACCCGTCACCATGTTTCATACTACTTCGGTCAGTACCTCCTCCTTCTCGTCCCCTGCTGAAACCACCCCGTTCATACAATAATGGACACTGGGCTCGCCAGTGTCCCTCCTGTCTGCAATTGGAGCACTGATCAGATCTTAAAGGGGGTCCCTGACCGCCACCTCCTCTCATCATTGCTCCCCTTGGAAAAGGGCCTCTGCTTGCTGTTCTTCCATTTTGCACTCTGGTAACTTGCTGCAGCAGCACACGAGTTTTCAAGTCCTTAACCTTTTTATCCGACTTGTCCTTACTCTCATTTTCTCAATGCTCATAATACTGAGCCATGCTAAGGATACCTGAAGGGGTTGAGGTAGTCCAGGTACTTTCGGCAGCCTGTAAACGTGTGTTTATTTCTGGTAACAAATTAGTGACAAATCCATTGACAAATAACTGTATGCCACCTTCGGTGGACAAATCCTGTCCACTGAAGTCAATAAATACTTTCTCAAACCGGGTAAAGAAATCTGACACATTCTCATCCTTCTTTTGGATGCAGGCTGTCAATTTATCCCAGTCTACCTTCCGTGGTGGAATAAGGGTTTGCATAAATGTAATAATTTGAGCCGGTATAGCTAGAATCTCGTCTTTAGGTTTATTGCCAGGCTTTCGATCTTTGTCCCATGCTTTAATTTGATCCCAGGTCCCTCCAAGTTTGGCGGCATGATCTGAATCATGCACTTGTGTCTATATATCTACTGGTACTAAAAGTATGAAAAATAACTCAATATCAGCTAGAGTCATAATGGCCGAATTTGCGGCTTCAGCCAATTTTTTATAATAAGAAGTTGGATTTTTCCGAGGGTCAGGAAGCTGAGCTTTTAAAGTAAGGACTTCACTCTGTTTCCAAGGGATATAAACCCACTGGTCTTGGAAATGTGCCTCTACACAGGCTTTAATGACCTGACCTCCTCCATCCAATACTTCGGGAACTTCGGGCTGAAAGAGGGGGTGCCCTTCTCTCATACAGTACTGTGTCCCTGCATCTGGGCATCTCCTAACCATTCGGTCCCGGTAATTTATCAGAGTTTCAACATTCTGGAACACCTCGTTGACCTGTAATTTGAACTTAAGCGCTCGATCTCTGATGTCACACATTATTTGGAGGGGGCAGACCTTCATGAAAGCATTGTTCCCATAAAGAAATCAGTCTTATTGCCATGTGTTCCAATGCTAGTTGTTGAGTAACAGGTTCAAAATCGTTCATTGTACTCCAAATGTCCTCTAGTGTATAAATTGGATTCCGCATCCATTGGGACGCTTGAATCATTACAGCCAGCCTTTCTTCATCACCTAAGGATGTTCGAGTAAAAACTCGACAACCTTCCAGCCCTCCCATAGGGCGTCGCGGGGTGTCATCTGAAGAGGCAGCGGTCATCCCGCTAGGAGTAACCGTCATTCCTCTAGCCTCCGGTGTTAAGAATACTGGGGAGGCAGGGGAGGCGACCACCGTCCCGGGTAACAAGGTTATTAATTCTGAGGTAGAGGGACGGAGGGTAGGAGGGACAGACAACGGGGCAGGAGGGTGCACAGCTACTGGAGCAGTCGCAACTGCTGCTCCCATCTCTCCCTTTTGGTCCACTGGAACCGCTGGTTACAAACCCTAGGGCGCATATGGTGGCGGAGGGCGAGTCTCCAACAGTTCCTCTATTTCATCTTCCGCTTCAGTTCGGGTCACATAACTTTTATCAGTCTGTAATCTAAACT
Organism: Lissotriton vulgaris; assembly: GCF_964263255.1. Taxonomy (NCBI): domain Eukaryota; kingdom Metazoa; phylum Chordata; class Amphibia; order Caudata; family Salamandridae; genus Lissotriton; species Lissotriton vulgaris. The sequence goes on along the minus strand of NC_141695.1, from coordinate 997,268,602 downwards.
GTCTATCTAATTGTTCAATATTCTTCTCTACTTTTTCTTTTTCGTACGCTACTGCCTTTTGGGTTACAGTCTGTCCTGCTTTAATTTTTTTCTAATTTCTCTCCTAGTATTCGCCGTCCCTTGGCCTCCTTGACCCCTAAGGTCAAGGAGTCAAACATACTCTGATGGCTCCTTCTTAAAAACAATTTGTTTTGTAAGTAATTTATTTCCTTTCATCAAAAGACCCGGTTAAAGGGCACTGTAATTCTGCATTGTCTATAGTATATTTATTCCACAATGTATTAAACAAAATAGGAGTAAGTCCATGTTTAACATACATATCGAAACTAGGACTACCTTCCGGAGGAGCGGGCTGTCTTTCTTCCAGCCGCCCACTTTTCCGTTGGCAGCACCCAAAACATAATTTACTAAAACAAGACATTTTGATAGATATGCAGCAGATCATATCATTCTAATTCAGTCACACTCGTAGACGCGTCTACTCACCATACACTCTTTCACTTTTTCCACTTACGACAAGTCAATATACATAATATACATAACGTGCATACATTTCGATCGAGAAAAAGAATGCTCCAGTCATGACTTTACAATTTCTTACGACATGTCTCATACACGAACAGAGCCCGTCGACTCCTGTTCGGGGAATCGATCACCCTGGATTCCAGACCACAAAAATATTTCACAAAAGTGACAGTCCAGAGACTGCCCAGGGATCATCAGACAGGTGAACCACGGACCCTCTTACAGACTATCCCCCAGTTCTGTGCTGGTTGGGCCAGGCGTTATGGGCGCCACCCCAGACCCTGCGCTTATCCAGTTGCTCCTGGGGGCCTTTCGGAAGAGGATTCAGCCGAGTGAGCGCCCACCGTGCAATACAAAGGTACCCGACGTTCTCCCAATTATTCACCAAACAAGTCTGTGGAGCATCTGCCCATGCAGTCACACCTCTGCCACGTCAGACCCCCAGATTTCCTTGTGGTTCACCAACCACCATACAATACGCAGTTAACTGTTCTTCTGAGCCACTTCTCAAAAGTGCTCAATTCATACCATACAATTCACTCACCTGGTGCACGCAGGTCTGATTGAACGTTTTCCACCACCAACTACCTTTATATACCAACACAGTCAGCTGTTCCCGGGTTAAGCCTGAAGGACTCCGGCGAAGGGTTATTTAGCAGCTGGGAAGGCCCCTAGGTCAAAGAGTGGAATTTTCCGCTTCTACCACAAACTGGTTTCTCAATTTAGGATCCTTTTTCAATCCACCCCCTCGATCAGAACCCCTCCCCATCCCTCTTCTCCCGTTTACAGGAGGGGACAACCCTATTGTGGAGTCCCGGCGGAGTCGCCAACTGAAGTACTAGAAAAATATACCATAGAGCTATACTTTCCAATAGCCCATATATCTCATTTACCATACATAAATCAGTCGGCAATGGAAAAGGTTCAATAGTTTATTTTGCAAAGCGCCCTGTACAGGGGAGCCTCCCTCTGGTCACAGCTCACAGAGGTGTGCAGAGGAGACTGCTGGATCACGTTCAAAACAGTGCATATATACTTTCGACATACCTCATAAAAACCCCGTACATGGAAAAGTATCAGTTCAAGAGAGACCAACAGGAACACCCATATAAGGCACAATAGATTGGTTTGAAACTCTGCTAAAGCTATTCCGGGGGTAGGTCAGTAAAGGTGCCTCCCTTTCGTTCTGGTGCATGGGAGTACAGGCTGCAGGAATGTACTCATCCTACAAGAAAGAGCAGATGTGACCTTGGGTTTCCTAAGTCAGAATCACTGCTCTGTTCATAGCCTAGGCCGACCTTTCAGTCTCTCCTCTTAGCAGCATGTCACATGCTTTCTAAGCATGGGCGGATTTTCGGTAAATTTGCAATCCGTGAACGCTCGCGAATTTACCGAAAATCCGCAAATTCGCACGCAGCGGATTTTTTTTTCTTGGTGATACAATTTTGCGGCGCGCGGCGTTTACTTACCGTCATTCAGCGTTTGCCAAGTTGTTTTTCTCGATATTTTGCGAGTGCTGTGCCATTTTGGATCTTGCTGCGGGATCCCGCGGGAATTTGGCAAGCGCGATTTCGTCATCGCAGCTTGCCAACTTGCACAGCGAGAGTTTGTCAACGCGAGTACGCCATGATCACGTATCGCGGGACTTCGCAATTGCAAGCTTGTAGATGCGGCGAGCAGCAACAATCTCGCACTCGCGAAAATACAAAATTTGAAATTCTGCACAAGAAATCCACCAGCAAGCAGCATAAACCTTCTGGAAATGATGATTTTTATCTGAATAACTCCTCAGGTTGACATTTGCCTGCACTTTTTTTGCAAGGAGTCCATTTTGGGGAGGGGGGTGGGGTAGGAGGAAGGAAGTGCCCCACAGTCTTCAACTTCCTGTTCCTGTCCAGCAGGCTCCTCCCAGTGCTTTGTCCATCTCCTGGTCACTTTTCATTTGGATCTGGAGCTGGAAGGATTACTTTTTGTGGATGCTGCTGGATATTTGGATTTAAGGCCTTTTTGACTTTCTTTGGATCACTTTTGGATTAGAAATTTCACAAGTAAGTTTGTTTGGGGCATTACAGTTGCTGCAACTACAATTTTGGAATTTTCGATTTTTGGGCTGTTTTAGGGCCTTTTGCCCAGGGGTACTCAGTGGTGGGTGCACTGAGTCTTTCTGTGGGGGGTTTTGAATTTAAACATCATGGAGGGGCTGGATGGCTTGGGATTGTGCTGATTTTTCTGTGATTTTCGTTTTTTTGGCCTGTTGTGGCCTTTTCACCAGGGGCAGTGAGTGTTGCATGGGCTTAGTGTTTCTGTGGGTTGTCTTGAATTTAAACATCATGGAGGGGCTGGATGGCTTGGGATTGTGCTGATTTTTCTGTGTTTTTCGATTTTTTGGGGTGTTCATGGGGACAGGCCATGTGGGTGGGGGGCATTTTGAGTGCTGCTACAGGCCCTGGCCATGTGCTGGGAGGGAGGGGGCCATTTTGAATGCAGGCAGTGTTGTTAGGCCTGCAACCATTTTGCCTAGTTTTCAACCTTTATGCCCAGGGGTAGTGAGTGTTGCATGGGCCTAGTCTTTCTGTGGGGTGTCTTGAATTTAAACATCATGGAGGGCCTGGATGGTTTGGGATTGTGATGATTTTTCTGTGATTTTCGTTTTTTGGGCCTGTTGTTGTGGCCTTTTCACCAGGGGTAGTGAGTGTTGCATGGGCTAGTCTTTCTGTGGGTTGTCTTAAATTTAAACATCATGGAGGGGCTGGATGGCTTGGGATTGTGCTGATTTTTTCTGTGATTTTCATTTTTCATGGGGTGTTCATGGGGACAGGCCATGTGGGTGGGGGCCATTTTGAGTGCAGCTACAGGCCCTGGCCATGTGCTGGGAGGGAGGGGGCCATTTTGAATACAGGCAGTGTTGTTAGGCCTGCAACCATTTTGCCTAGTTTTCAACCTTTATGCCCAGGGGTATTGAGTGTTGCATGGGCCTAGTCTTTCTGTGGGTTGTCTTGAATTTAAACATCATGGAGAGGCTGGATGGCTTGGGATTGTGCTGATTTTTCTGTGATTTTTCTTTTTTTTGGGGTGTTCATGGGGACAGGCCATGTGGGTGGGGGCCATTTTGAGTGCTGCTATAGGCCCTGGCCATGTGCTGGGAGGGAGGGGGCCATTTTGAATACAGGCAGTGTTGTTAGGCCTGCAACGATTTTGCCTAGTTTTCAACCTTTATGCCCAGGGGTAGTGAGTGTTGCATGGGCCTAGTCTTTCTGTGGGTTGTCTTGAATTTAAACATCATGGAGGGGCTGGATGGCTAGGGATTGTACTGATTTTTCTGTGATTTTCGTTTTTTTGGGGTGTTCATGAGGACAGGCCATGTGGGTGGGGGCCATTTTGAGTGCTGCTACAGGCCCTGGCCATGTGCTGTGAAGGAGGGGGCAATTTTGAATACAGGCAGTGTTGTTAGGCCTGCAACCATTTTGCCTAGTTTTCAACCTTTATGCCCAGGGGTAGTAAGTGTTGCATGGGCCTAGTCTTTCTGTGGGTTGTCTTGAATTTAAACATCATGGAGGGGCTGGAGGGCTTGGGATTGTGCTGATTTTTCTGTGATTTTCGTTTTTTTGGGGTCTTCATGGGGACAGGCCATGTGGTTGGGGGCCATTTTGAGTGCTGCTACAGGCCCTGGCCATGTGCTGGGAGGGAGGGGGCCATTTTGAATACAGGCAGTGTTGTTAGGCCTGCAACCATTTTGCCTAGTTTTCAACCTTTATGCCCAGGGGTAGTGAGTGTTGCATGGGCCTAGTCTTTCTGTGGGTTGTCTTGAATTTAAACATCATGGAGGGGCTGGATGGCTTGGGATTGTGCTGATTTTTCTGTGATTTTCGTTTTTTTGGCCTGTTGTTGTGGCCTTTTCACCAGGGGTAGTGACTAGTGAGTGTTGCATGGGCCTAGTCTTTCTGTGGGGTTTCTTGAATTTAAACATCATGGAGGGCATGGGATTGTGCTGATTTTTCTGTTTTTTTCGATTTTTTTGGGGTGAATAACCGAACTGATGTTCCTCTGTCTTCCATTGCTTTTAGGTGCACAAGACTCAAGAGAACCACCAGTGCCAGGAAGAAGTCCTGCAGCGGTGTGTGTGTGCAGCATAACGTCACGCGACGTCACGTCTGGCCACAGACAACTCTGCAACTCGTGCAACTGCGGCCTGCTGTTCTGACCTGCTCTGAAGAAGATGGCCCCAAAAAAAGTTCTCCGTAGCTCCTCTAGCAAGAAAGTTGCCAGTAAAGAGCAGAAGAAGCAAGTTACCAAGGAGGCTGGTGTGCCGGCCGCCGCGTTATTTGGGAGTAAAAAAAAAAGTACGCCTGCAGCAGCAGCGGGATCTGTCGGCGGTCCAAGCTGGGAGCAGCACGCCCGCTCCATTGGGCTCAGTGCCTCCACCACCACCACCACGCCAACTTAAGTCCAAGCCCTTGAGTGCTGCAGAGGCAGTCAGTGTACTTCTTCAATCACCATCGACCAGTGATGTTGGCTCATCGCAAGAAAGTAGCAGCAATGTCCCTGAATCAACACAGGTTGTTGTAACTCATCTGACAAGTGTTGAACAACCACAGCCGCAATAACAACCACATGTGCAAGTACAAGCCCAAGTACATGTGGAAGGAGAGGCAGCGCAAGGAGATGCGCAAGCAGAGGTGCATGGAGGGTCACAAGTGCCCACAATAGTTGTTCCTCCTGAAGTAGGGGCACATCAGGAAATCGACAATCAAGCCGAGGTATCATTGGAAGCCACTCCTCCTGATGATCATTCATTGTCTTCCACATCCCTAGCAAGGAAAAGATCAAGGTTGGTGTCTACATCTTCTTCAAGCCCACCTCCTTCAGATGATACGGATCCCAATTGGGAACCAGCACCACTGCCGTCTGAGAGTGAGGCACACCATGATCTGACAAAGGTACTTAAGCGTAAACGGAAGGTCTTCGAAAAACTCATAGTATGGAGTGTGATGAGGCTCAACAAGAAGTGGCGGATACTCCTGCTGATGAAGACTCTCACGACGACGACGCAGTCATCATAAATGTCACTGCAGCCCCAGCGGGCATGCAGCAAAAAGACATTTTGACCCTAGCCCGAGAAGCTGCTGAGCGTGATGATGTTGTCGACGAGGAGGCAATGGAAGAAACACCACAATCATTGTAGTTAACTAGTACACCAACACCTACCGCTTCCATATTTCTTAGTCGCCAGAAGGGACCTCCATCCACCTCGACCTGAATTAGTGGTGGTGAAAGTGCAAAACGTACTGAAGTTCGGCAATCCACATCCTCCACTTCATCTGGCATTAGCAGCAGGACCACCACCACCAGTATCGCCGCCTCCTCCGGCCCCCAAAGACATTTCAAGTCCGCAGTTTGGGACTTCTTTAGTGTTTGCCCAAAAAAGGAAAACTTTGCCATTTGTAGCATTTGTAAGTTGGCAGTTAGTCGTGGTAAGTTTGGTTCCAACTATGGTACCGGAGGCCAGAGAGGTCATCTTGAAAGAAAGCACGCTGTCAAATGGTTTGCGCACCTACAGGCGATCAAGGAAGCCCGAATTGCACGTAATGCTGTTTCATCTGATGATGACGAGGAGGAAGAAGACGTGTCAAACACTTCACTTACACCCAGTACCCCTGTCAGCAGCACACCCCATGTGAGCCACACTAAGAGCGTGGGAGAGAGTGAAACACCAATGCGAAAAAGTTCATCAGCGAGCGTAATTGGCTCGAAGATATCATCATCATCCCGTAAATGCTTGGTCCAGGGCAACATTAAAAAGATGTTGTTTACAGAAGCGCAATATGAACGCAACCACCCACTGACGCGTCTGTATACCACTAAGCTGGCTAAAATGCTATCTCTGGACCTTCTCCCTTTTTCTTTTGTAGGAGTTGGTTTTCTAAAATTAGTGGCAGCGCTCTGCCCTAAATGGAAGATTCCTAGCCTGTTCTATTTTGCCAGAGTTGCGGTTCCAGCACTACATGAAGATGTGCTGGAGGTGATTGGGGCAGCTTTGCAGAAGAGTGCTGTTCACACTATACATCTGACAACAGACATGTGGACCAGTGGCGCAGGCGCTGATTACATGTGCATCACTGCACACTGGGTCTCTTTTTCAGGGGTTAAAGCAAAGCTAAACGCAGGTGTTGACCCGGACCAAGTTTTTAAAGCTGCTCGGAAACATGCAACACTAGCCATGTTTGGTTTGGAGAAACGTCACACAGCACAAAACATTTTGGATGAGTTTAACACAAAGGTCCTTGACTGGCTGTCCCCAAAAAAACGCCAGATTGGTTATGTTTCCACGGATAATGGCGCCAATGTAGTTAAGGCCATGGAGCTGGGTCAGTATTTCAGAGTGCCGTGTTTGGCGCCCTGTATAAACCTGGTTGTCAAAAAATTCTTGAGTGATAAAGACAGTCCAGCGTACGAGGTAGTGGAGACCTGCCGAAAAATGTGCAACCATTTCAGCCATTCTTTAGAGGCCCGGAAGCATCTGAGGAGCCTGCTACATGAACGTCGAATGCCAGTGAAAGCACTCATCCAGGAGGTGGCAACACGTTGGAACTCAACCTTCTACATGCTTGAGCGTCTGTATGAGCAGTATATGGTACTCGATCACTATTTCTTAACACAGGGTACAGCTCAGAAGGACCTGAGGATGGGTGCGGCGCAATGGGACATAGTTAAAAGCCTGACACGCATACTTCGTCCTTTTGAGGTCTTCACGCGTGCAGTCAGCAAGGAGGACTGTAATTTGGGAAAAGCTATCCCATTGTTGTACATGCTGGAGCACCAACTGAAGGAGGTGTGTTCTGTGTTTCAAAAAGATGAAAAAAACAAAGACGCTTTTGTTTTGGCGGAGAAATTATTAGAGCGCCTACAAGGTGATGAACATCTTAAAATGATCCACTCAAACCAGCATTACATTTGTGCTACTATTCTGGATCCACGCTACAAAAAGGCGCTGGCAGGCCAAGCATTCTTTCCTTTTGATGATGAACATGTTCCAAAGTACAAACGTTGGCTAGCCTTGTCAGCCAAGAGGTTTGAAAGAGAACGGCAGAAAATTGAAGGAAAAGGCAGTACATTAGCATCAGCAGGCCATCCCCAGTCAAAACAATCCACTTCTGCACCTGTGGCTGTGGCACAAGTGACCTCTCAGCCGTTAAAGACACCGGCAACCGGATCATCTGCACCAGACACAACAGAAACATTGGAGGCTGAAGAGGATTGGCTAGCTCGGCTTGGGTTTGGTTCTCAAAAGGTCACAGCAACAGCTAAGCAAAGTGGAGGAACCTTGGAGGAGGACCTTGAGTCGATGGTGGAGGACTATCTGAATGACTCAACAGAGGTCTATGTTAATTCAGACCCATTGGCGTATTGGCATGGCAAAAAAGAATTGTGGCCACAGCTCTCCAACCTGGCTTTAAACTACTTGTCTTGCCCACTCGCAAGCGTGTCTTCTGAACGTGTTTTCAGTGCTGCTGGTGCCAAAAATGTGGAGAGGTTAACAATGATCAAGATGAATCAGCACCTCATACCACCAGATTACAGAGTACGAGAAAGCACGCCGGATGAAGACGAGGTGGACAGCAACGTAGATGAGGGAATTTCTACTCTGTCAGGTGACACTGAGCTCACCCTGCCTGAATTCGCAGAGTATGATGACGAAGCCTTATTCTTATTCCTGGACCTTAACACAAGCCCTGAAAATGAGACAATGAATCAATAACTTTCTTTTTCGTACTTATTCACTTTCATTCCTGTGTGTCTGTCTTTCTTTGTTGTGCACAGTTAATATAATTCAAACTTTAATCACCTCATCACAAAAACAAGCCCATCAGCAGAACTGTCTTCACTTGTTTGCTTATTGATTTGAAGGTGCCGCAGTCTGCATTCCTCAGGTTCACAAGTTCAGAAGAACATGCTCCTCTATCCTCCTCCTCCAGACTCCTATTTCCATCAAAGCAGAGGGCTGGATTACGCCCATGAAGAAAGACTCAGCACTTGTGGGGGTGTTCTACTTCTTTGCGGGTGAGTTGACGGCTCTGGGGCCATTGCTGGGAAGCTCCAATACTGGATAAAAGTGTCTGGGAGCACTGCTGGGACACTCTAATCTTGATTGCATTTGCTTTTCAGGGAATCCGTGGGGGAAAACTGGAGTTATGGCCTAGCTGCACTGCGCGTTTGGACCGAAGGCCGAGAAATATTGTAAGTATGAGATTTTGCTTTTGGGCTGTTCGGGGGTGTTGTGCTTTTTGGCGGGTGGGTTGGCGGGTCTTGGGGCATTCCTGGGAAGGTCTTATACCGGATAGCAGTGGTTGGGACAAAATCCATGTTGATTTTTTTTTGCTATTTCTGACATTTTGCTCAATGTAGCGTTTTCGGGGGCCTGTTTGGGGGTCTTCCTGGTGTTTGTGGGTGGGTTTCGGGGTCTGGGAGCAATGCTGGCTACGGATACTTTAGTTTGCAAGAGGCAAATCCATGGTGGCAGAGGGGAGTTAGGGCCTAGCTGCAGAGCGCGCGCGGAGTGATTTGGAAAATTGGCAAAAAAATGACTAAGTCCCCATTTTTGTACTTTTGCTCTTTGGCTGTTTGGCGGTCTTCTACTCGTTTTCTCCTGGGTTGACGGCTCTGGGGCCATTGCTGGGAAGCTCTAATACCAGATAAAAGTGGTTTGGACCAAATCGGAGGCGGAAATTTTTGTGTGTTTTTGCTGACTTGCTTGCCTTTGAGGTGCTCTTTGGGGGGGTTCCGGCTGTTTGTGGGTGAGTTTTGGGGTCTGGGAGCACTGCTGGGACACTTTAATCTTGATTGCATTTGCTTTTCAGGAAATCCGTGGTGGAAAACTGGAGTTATGGCCTAGCTGCACTGCGGGTTTGGACCGAAGGCCGAGAAATATTGTAAGTATGAGATTTTACTGTTGGGCTGTTTGGGGGTGTTGTGCTTTTTGGCAGGTGGGTTGGCGGGTCTTGGGGCATTCCTGGGAAGGTCTAATACCGGATAGAAGTGGTTGGGACAAAATCCACGCTGATTTTTTTTGTTGCTATTTCTGACATTTTGATCAATGTAGCGTTTTCGGGGGCCTGTTTGGGGGGCTTCCTGGTGTTTGTGGGTGGGTTTCGGGGTCTGGGAGCAATGCTGGCTACGGATACTTTAGTTTGCAAGAGGTTTGAAGCAAATCCATGGTGGCAGAGGGGAGTTAGCGCCTAGCTGCAGAGCGCGCGCGGAGTGATTTGGAAAATTGGCAAAAAAATGACTAAGTCCCCATTTTTGTACTTTTGCTCTTTGGCTTTTTGGGGGTCTTCTACTCGTTTTCTCCTGGGTTGACGGCTCTGGGGCCATTGCTGGGAAGCTCTAATACCGGATAAAAGTGGTTTGGACCAAATCGGAGGCGAAAATTTTTGTGTGTTTTTGCTGACTTGCTTGCCTTTGAGGTGCTCTTTGGGGGGGTTCCGGCTGTTTGTGGATGAGTTTTGGGGTCTGGGAGCACTGCTGGGACACTTTAATCTTGATTGCATTTGCTTTTCAGGAAATCCGTGGTGGAAAACTGGAGTTATGGCCTAGCTGCACTGCGCGTTTGGACCGAAGGCCGAGAAATATTGTAAGTATGAGATTTTGCTGTTGGGCTGTTTGGGGGTGTTGTGCTTTTTGGCGGGTGGGTTGGCGGGTCTTGGGGCATTCCTGGGAAGGTCTAATACCGGATAGAAGTGGTTGGGAGTGGACAAAATCCATAAGGAAAAGCCTTTTGGCACTTTTTGTAACTTAGGGTTCGTTAGGGTTAGCCCTAACAGCAGGATTGCATGTGTTTTGGGGTGTTCTAGATTTTTGCAACTGAGTTCTGGGGTCTTAGAGCACTTGTGAGAATTTGTAATTTTGGTTGCAAGTCATTTGAAGAAAATCCATGGTGGGAAAGGGGGGATTTGGCATAGTTAAAGAAAGCCTCTGCCACTATTCTTAACTTAGGGATCGTTAGGGTTAGCAGTATTTCTATTGCATGTGTTTGGGTGGGGGGGTTTTCGAGTCTTGGAGCGATGCTGGCTATGGATACTTTTGCTTGCTTGCAAGTGGTTTGAATACAATCCACGGTGGGTAAGGGGGTATTTGGGCCTACTTTTACTTTCAAAGTACGATTTGTCACCAATTTTCTGCTAGGCCTCGTTTTTTGAGATCTGATTGGGGGTCTTCTACATTTTTGCAACTGGCTTTAGTAAGGGTCTGGGTGGAAGCACTGCTGGGAAGGTCTAATTTTGTTCTAAAACACAGTTTACAGTACACCTAGCTTGAGGGGAAAGATCCGCTAAATTAATTTGCCCATACTTATTTATCCTTGAAAAGGTGACTCAGACAGAGTGCGCACTTTCAAAAATGTTGTACTGTCTATTAGGAAAATCAAAGTGTGACTTTTTGCACTACACAGCGTACATACCTTATATTTATTTATCAGTGCTGTTTTTTGTTCAATAATTACAGGCCGGGTTTCAGTCTGCAATGGGGAAAAAAGGATGGAGTCAGGCTTCACATTAGCAAGCCGCAATTCAGCATCCGCCAGGCAGGCAGTGGACAGGGTGTCTTCTGGTCACCAACATTGATGGACGAAGCGTCAGCTGGAATGGAGGAGTGCCGCTAATAAGAGGAATTGTTTTCTGCAAGCAATTTACTTACCAAATTCAACAGGACAACTACAACAATACAGATACAGTATCCATTCTTTTATTCAATGAGTGTGTGTGACTGCATTTCTTGGATCTCTCTCTGCTTCTAAATTGATCCCTACAGCCATTCTATAGGTTTTACTTCGGCTATTTTTTAAACCTAATTTAATGTAGCCCTGTACTGTCGCATTCTGTCATTCACGGTTGTCAAAAGTACTACTTACTTTTCTGTAACAATGCATTCAGTAGTGCATGCACTTCCTTTATGTCACGTAAAAGATTTATGGTTAGCTTTGTACCCAAAAATTTCTTTATGTTCAATTATTGTTTGTCCATGCTGTGCTTTTTTTTTCTCTCAACAAAACCTACCCAAAAAGAAACCCCCATTCCTATCCATTTTACAAACCCTAACCCTCTTCCCCCGGGTTGTGTGGTTTTGCTTGATGTGTGACTAAATGACATCAATAATTCCACACACTTGCTGGGGAGGATAAGGTCATACCAACAGGCTGGTGAAGGAATCCGAGGATATATTCTAGACTTAATCAGCTTCAGTACTATTTCTTGTAGTAGTAGCCAATGTCAAAGAAATCCTACACAAGTACAAGTTATACTATCAATACTTTACCATTTGTTAGGCTACATTGTGGCACTGTTGTAGTCTAGTGTACTGTCACCTGCTATATTCTCTATCGTACCGTTGTAATGCTACAGTAAGGACAAACCAGGTTTCATTTTCTTTTTTCCATAGCCATGCAAGTGCCACTGTGTCACACCACTAGTATCACCGCAATGAGGAGGCAATTTCAGCCGCCCTGGATTGCAACCTTAATCGCCATTTCCCGTGGAGCCAGCCCTGGGCCTAGCCCTACTTTCAAACAGAAATTACAGGTAAGATAAGCGTTTGGTTGGAGGTAGTATAATAGAGTATTAGGAGAGACGAGAGATTGACGGTAGTACTACTAAAGTCCTAGGACTATTCAGGAAAACAAACTTACTGTTAAACCCCCACCCACCAGACTCAAAAGCAGTAAAAAACAGGTATGGTCAGATAAAGTTTCAAAAAGTATATTTTTATAGCCCTAACAAAATAATCTCCCGCAAGACCCTCCCTAACCCCAACGATTGTCCTTCAAAAGTCCCCAAAAAACTCAACTCCCAATTCCCACCCCCCAAAAGTCTCTAAAAAAGGGGCAAGGGACACTATGGCAGGGTGCTGTTGACTTTAGCAGCCAGGGCATCATGCTCCTTGCGGAGGGTGGCATGTTCGAAGCGGAGGCCCTCCACCAAGTTCTTATAGTTCAGGACCTCCTGCCCCAGGTAGGACAGTCTGAGGGATAAGCGGCGCCGGCGTGCCTTGCAAATCCTGTGGGGGGCAGCTGCTGTCTTTGCTGCTCAGCGGTTGCGTTTGGCTTTGGTAGCCCGGCTCCGTACCGCTGGAGCACTGCGCTGGTTGGCAGCCCGCACAGAGGAGGATGCAGCTGTCTCATTGGACGTTGTTGTAGTACCAGACTGCGTCTCCTCCTCCTCCAGGGCCACCAGCCGCCGATATTCAGCGACAGTGGCATCCAGCCTCAGTTGCCGGGCCATTCGAGCCAGCTCCTTCCTCCTTGATGGTCTCTTGGATTTGGTAGGAGCAACTATATGAAGAAAGAAAGACATAGTCTGTAACCAATGCTCCTTAAGATTAACACAAAATGATTGAGCAGAAAGTTGTCACAGTACAAGTAGCAAATTGAAAGCACAGTACATAACTATTGAGCACAGTATCTATGTAACCTCCGACTTCTTCATCCTTGCTCTAACATTAGTGGGAGTTTAAGGAACAAATTCTACGAGCACTATGGACTTCCGTTACAGTCGACTATGACAGTACACCAGTCTTATTCTTCTTCTTCTCCCTTGTTTTCGAAAATTGGTACGTTATCTTATGCAAACCGGCATAATGCCAGCGCAGTGAACTTGCACCCGAGAAAAACAGACGCACACCATGGTGAGTGAGACAGACTTGCGTTACTGTACCAGTCCAGTACATGCAGGTGGTTACGCTCTTACTTTTCTATTACGGGTGGCACTGAGAATACTCTGTTAAAAGGGCTACTGCTTAATTAATTTAGCTTTCACCCTACAGTGCAAATGAGTATTAGAAAAGGAAAATGAAGAAGCTAAATAATCTGATTATCTATCACTTCACATGGGATGTATTTGATGACATATGGGATGACTTTAGGTGCTTTGCTTATTATTGAGTGAACAGTGATACACCCACACATGAATGACGTACTACTACTAAACTAAAGTTATTAAGAGAGGTAGGGAGTGTCCACCGTAATAACCGGATATATGCTGTGCTTGCAGTTGCAATACAAACTACTGCTACTATTCATGGTAGTATTTGGACAAAATTACAACTTCTTTTCCTTGCCTTTCCTACACTGGAACGGACGTGCGGGTGCAGTGTTACATGCTCTTCAAAGTAACACTTAGTTCATCCAGTGACCGTCTACTCTCTCTAGATACACATATGCTATCTAAGAGTCAGATAGTACCATGAATGATCCAGGCATCCATCCATTCAAAGTATATGCACACATACAGTTTCTGTTTCACCCACCCAGGCTGTTCTCCTTCCACCCATCCTTGCTTCACCATTCACCCAGCCATGCACCATACCATATTCTTTCCTTCCCAGCCACCTCGGGGACCAAGCAAACACATATAATTCTTCTTTGCCAGTCATCATTACATATCTCGTCCTTCCACACTTACTTACACCCTTCTTTCGCTTTTCGTTCATCCCATCCATCAAGTTCATCTCAGATCTGATTGGGATTCTTCTCGCCAAAAACTTCACAGCTAAGTCGAAGTACATTTAGAGGAGGCTACTACCTGGTTTATTTATAATACACCCGTGCAGAAAGCACACTCTGCAGTCTTCAATCTCAATGAGTAAGGAATATATAGCTTACCTCTGCCCGCCACCACTTTGTCATCCCCCACAGAATTGTCCGGCACTTCCACCGCCTCCTCCCCAGAGTTGTCCTCCTCGTCCAATGCCACCACCACCTCCGCGCTGGCCCGCCTCCAGATGTTCCACCTACAAAGTACATTTAATAATGTTAGAATACACCACTCACTACTATATAATATTTGGTCTAGGAGGAAGAAAGAAATGTGAAAAAAACAGTATACAATTTAATAATTTGTGACTGTCTACTCTAAAGTAAAAATGTCCCTTTTTCCAGCGAAGGCTGTTGTCTTGCTGCACTTTTTGGCACAACTGATGAATGCTTGCTTTTTATTTTTAACACGCACCACTTTTTCTCCTAACAGAAGCTTGACTTCTAAGACCTCGAGCAGGATCAAGTTCAAACCAGGTGAGAGCTCGGCTCGACCACAAGAAATGTGTCCAATTAATCGTCAGCACTAAGCACTTTTCCATTTTCAGTTAAACGTTTACTTTTATGACAAACTTGATTTTAATAAATGTGTTTACTTTTAATAAAGCTTTTAAACTTAAATAGACTCTGTGGTTTTTGGTCCTCCAGACTAGAGTGGATGAGCTAAAGGTTTTGCAATTTTTTCAAGCATTAGTCCGTGCCTCTGACATCATTGGGAAAAAATCATAATCATCGGTGACTTTGGGAGCTAAATGAGTCTGCCACACTATCTAGTCAGTAAGGAGATTGGGGGTTCAACTACAAAGTCTGTTATCACTGAGGTATGTGGAAAGTCTAACAGCACCTATTATAATTGATAAGCTAAGCAATGCATTATTTAGTGTCCATAGTTCTGTTTGTGCAGATTTGTCCCTGCAACAGTAGTAGAATGGATTGTCCTCCTATCCAAACCAAAAGTAAAGTAGTATCTTATTCTTTCTTGGTGGTCATTCATCTTTTTATTGTTGGCAATTGTCAAAGCATAAACATTTAGAAGACTTGAAAAGACATTATGGACAATCCCAGAGGACTGCACTCTGTGCATAGAGCTATTGCTGACTAGAATGGGAGTCCAATGGAATTGCCAAATGTGCAATCTTAGTTAGCTACACAGACAGACTAATAAGAATAATCTAGTAATACCACATGGAGTCATAGTCGAGGCAGGATAAGAATTTAGATCCAGTCTACAAGAATCAAAGACGATTTAGAAAAAATCGAATGAGGAACGCTGGGAAAAAATAAGTACTCTATATTAAAATTAAAACTTACTGGGGCCAGCAAAGGAGCCCTCGCCTGCCAGATCCTGGCCTGCATCCTCAACAGCACCCTCCTCCTCCTCCTCCTGTGTCCTCCTCTTGCCCCTGGGGGAAGCTGATGTACAACATGAAAGAAAGAAAAACAGAAAACATGGATGATATTTGTCAACCAAATCAAACATTTCAAAAGAACTAACAAAATATTTTGGCGAAATAGCAAATAGACAACTATTCCACTGGATATATTATTGACCAATCTCATGTGGTCTACTACGTTATTAGTATTGCTTGATTTGCGGACCGTCGAATTGGAAACTTCTTATTTAACTCACTACACAAAGTACTAAAAAGGTTTGCCTAGGATTGGCAGGCAGCAGTCCGCAGCACGCGAAGTGACAGCCAAAGTCCATCGTGATTGCAGATCAGCGACAACACTAAAGTTTCCTACTACATTAACCAGTTATTAAAATACTCAAACTATCAATCCACCACCACTATTTCTTCTTATCGCCATGTGTACAAAGGAAGGACTGGACTTGAGTCTGTAGGGGCTGATTTAGAAGCCCCTTGCAGCTCTTTTGCTCCATTGTTGCGTGACTTTTGTGACGCAGCGGCAGCACAAAAGAGGCGCAATGGTGCGGCGTATATTAACAACGTGACGCATATGGGCAATGCATCACGTTGTAAATCCCTGCGCCATCAGGGGGCGTTCCGGCGCAAGGGAGGGGGTTCCTGCGCAGGAACGCATCCTTAAAGTGGCTGAGGGAAATCTACAAGATTTCAATCATCACTTTAACGACAATGATGCGGGACTCAAACCCTGCGCCTGCTTGAAACAGACGTACGGCTTGACGCAGCATTGGGGAGATAGGGCACCCCAGAGCATTGATGGAGCTGCGCCATCGTTGCGACGCAACTCCAGCAATGCGCCGCCCTTACGGCACAGATGCGTAACGCTTTGGTGACGTTTTGGGCCCATGGTGCGCCGCATTGTAAATACGGCGCACCATGGGTGATAGTGGCGTGGCGCACAATTACTGGCGCATCCCTGCTACTTTGCAGGGATGCGCCGGTAATTAATCATCTGAACCTTAGTGTGTAGCATTACGCAGTTCTTTAAACTACACTCATACATAATTTCACAGGCCAATGAAATGAACACAAAATTGAAAACAAATAAGCATAGTTGCTACACTACTCAGGAGAGCAGTGCACCTGAAATGCACAGAAGATTTTGAAATATAATTTACCTACAATGTAATGAGCAGCATTATTGCTCTTGGTAAAAAAAAAATTGCAATATAATAACACAGCAGGAGAAAACAGAGTAGTAAAGAAATAGCTACTACTACTACTCACCAAGCCCGGGGATCTCGAGGCCAAGCAGGTCGAGCAGATCTCGTTCACAGGTCAGGACATCCGTCCAGCGGTGGGTGGCCTGGCTGTAGGTGCGCCGGACCCGAGAGTGGTGGTACATGGCCCGGCACACCTTATCCCACCGCTTCCGGCGATCCCGCATCCCGTACCCGCCTCCGATCTTGCCGCCTGCCATGATGGTCCTGTGGAGGTGGCGCTGTACATAAAACACTAGTGCGGCCACCTCCTCCGTGCTAAAGATCTCCCGTGGCATCACTAGCTCCCCCCTCAAATGCCCGCACGGGAGCCGGGCACGGGGTGCGGGACCCTTCCCCTTCTCGGGATGCTTCCCGGCTCCCTTCACCATGGTCTGGGCGGAAAGGAATAAAGAAAATAGAATAGGGAAGAGAAGAAAAGAAAAGAGTTTAAAAAAGTTGTTTAAAATTAACAAAAAGTAGCAGTAAACACAAAAATATAGGGCTAGAAAAATAGAGGGATAGATAATAAGTAAAATAGATCAAAAAAAACTTCAAACAAGCAAAGGATGGCAGAGATTTAGAGAAGATACAAAAAGCATGCCCAGAACCATAGCAATGAATGAGAAACAAGATGGCCGCGCCCGTTCACGACCGCGCGGGTAAGTTTGCGCGAGATGTTCCTCGCGAACACTCGCGAAATTGTACTGGCGAGCCGCACACTTGCGAGATTACACTTCGCGCCCGGAAACGGAAATACGTCATGCAAACAAGATGGCCGCGCCCTTGAACGACCGCGAGGGTAACTTCGCGCCTTGCGCTACAAGCGGCTCGCGAAAACGCACAAACCTTGCGAACTAACACGTCGCAAAAAAAGAAATCACATATTCGCACAAATTCGCGGCTTCCGAATCCGATCTCGCGCGTGTTCGCGCCCCGCGAATTCCGCGAAATTGCAGAAAAACGACTTTTGCAAAATTGAAAGCACTTGGCAGGTGCAAGAGTTCAAACTCATCATTAGTAACCATTCCATGTAGTGCTTCCTGACTGGGGCCCCTCCAGAGTTCAGCTGCTAGTTGCAACAATTGTATGACCCTGCTCTGACCCTCACAGCAGGCTCATAGAATAGCTAGAAGTAGGCCACAAAGGTCCTGGAAAAAAAATTGCATTGCAACAGAAAGCAAATTACTGATAAGGAAGCAGGTGCCAGACCTGGAATTTTAAAACAGTGACACATTAATAAACTAACCCCAAATTAATTAATGTCAGTTGAAGCAGGGCAGGTGTGCTTGCTTTTCCCACCCATAATCTACAGTGATGATGAACCAGAGGGTGGCATTGATGTAACAGAGGATGGCATGGGTGATACAGAGGGTGGCAGTGGTGAAACAGAGGGTGCTGGGAGGCTGTGATGATGAACCAGACGTAGAAACAACATAGTCGCGACCGTTGCGAGCCAACAAGTAAGTTCGCAATTGCGAACTAGTACCAAACCCTCGCGAACTGGCAGAAACCCTTGCGAACACACAAAAAAATAAATCCACAAATTTGCGAGAATTCGCGGATTTTGCGGATTGCGAGTTCGCAAATTCGCAAAATTCGCAAACGCCAGATTCGCAAAATTCGCCCATGCTTAGTGCTTTCCTTACTAACAGAGAGAGGCCTCAGGAAACGAAACCAAGATGGCGTTTGTTCAATTCGGGCCTGATTCATAAAATGTACATGGGTTGAGTATATTACAAGGAGCTTTTATCGAAATTGCAGATATATATTGGATATGTTATGACAACATTATATAGTATCGATTTTATATTCCTTTAATAATTACGCATCTGTTTATATAAACCACACCACCAATAACGTTGTTGCAAGATAGAAACAGTTGCTGACACTCCGGCATGGGCCAAAGCCATACCTTCGTGTATGCTTTTGATTAAAGTGTGTCTGCGGTCCGCGTTTGGAATCAGCCTATCTCCAACATCAGGTATTCTAGAAAAAGGAACTTGTTCGGGAGTTAACTGATAAGAATACTTTGAAGGGAAACCCTGTGGATAATTCGAACCCTCCGCAGTCGCAGCTATTGCTAACAAAATGTCACTATCAATCTTAGTGATGGACCGTGTAACAGCTGCAACAGAACACATGGCTACTGCAGATTTGGCTGCTTCATCAGCCAAACAATTCCCAAGAGCGTGTGCTCCCACACACTAATGGCCAAGAGTATGTATAACATGTGTGAGGCGCAGACGCTGTTTAAGATCTGCCACTCTAACCCAAAGCTTTTTATGCTTAATTGTGCTGCCTTTAGAATCTTGATAATCATTTTGAGACTAAAAGAATAAGTTGTCATTGAAAGACTGAACACAGTAATAAGAGTCACATACAATAAGGATTGACACCTTTGGATCTGCAAACTCGAGAGCAAGAACCAGAGTGCGCAGCTTAGCCAATTGAGCGGTACAGACCTCTAGTGCCTGAGTATGCACTATATTAGACTTGAACTCACCATCCACCATTGTACCAGCCACAATAGCACAAGCCACTGAATAAGCATGCCGGTTGCGCCGAACCATCGGTGTAAATCATACATGCATACTCCTCCAAAGGAAGCAAAGACAGGGGAGGCGGATGAATCTGTTCATACTGCAAGAACTCCTGTGTCTGAAGATAGGGGTCAAAGATAAACGTGACATTCAGAGACATCAAGGAAGTAGCCCATTGTATCCAATGGGGATGTAAGGTTTTTGAGTTAGGCACATTTGCCTTGGTCACTGCTTCTAAAGCAGGCTAAGGTGTAACCACCAAAATGCGTATCCCCTGTGCATTCCTTCAGGACCGCCATTTGTACAGCTGTCAAAACTTTCTCAACCATTAAAAATCGCATCTCGGCTGAAGTGTACAAGTACGATTTGTATGCGATAGGTACCGTGTCACCTTCATTATACGTCAAGTAAGTGAAACTCACTGCGCCTGGCACGATTCGAATCACCAGGTTTGTGTGGTTATCACGTGTCAGCTAGTACTTAGATTCAAGCAAATCAGACTGCAAAGAATGCAAAATAGCGGTATGTTCCGGGTGCCAGCTGGCTTTCAAAAAGGTCGGTTGTATCAAGGCATAAAGAAGCTTGATACGCGGAGCATATTTGGGAATGGAAAATCGCCCGAAATTCAAAAATCCCAGCAAAGACTGAAGTTTTTTCAGGGTGGTCGGAGACTGCAAATGTGCTGATTTCTCCAGAAAGTGGGGCATTCAGCCCTGACCTTCATTATTGAGCTCATATCCCAAAAAGAGCACCGCATAACAAGCGATGTGTGATTTTGCTAAATTAAATTTGTATCTGTAATCCCCAAATTCAAGAATTATGCAGTCAACACGGCATAGATGTGGCCATAACTCTTCGTCTGTGAGATAAATATAATCAACATACGAATACGCATCTGTGTCAATGCTGTTTAACAACGAGACAGCACATGTGGTGAAAACCCTGGGGCTGTTCCTATACCCCATAGGTAAACGCCAAAACTTTTTCTGCTTTCCACCAGCTGTGAATACGGCCCATTGACTGCATTCAGGGGACAGGAACCCCATTGAGTTGTATATAATCCCTGAGCGGAGTGCGATTATGTGGCGAAATATTATGCGCCATCACGTAAAGCAAAGAATTACACCTTAAAAATTGGCAGCACAACAAGGACTAATAATAAAGAGAGAAAACTTTTTTTTAAACTTCAAGCTTGAAAGAACCTATAAAAACGTCAATATAGGAGGCTACACTGTCACAGCTGTCTCCGGAGGCAGAAGTGAGGTATTGTGGACAAGCACAAGCACTACTCAAGCATCTCACAGATAAGAACCAGACCAAACGTTGGCAGTGCCATGTTGCAGGGATTCTGCACATATACAGAACTATGCACAGGAAAACGGGACCACAGTGAATAGGGGTGTAACAACCTACCACATTAGTACCCAAAACCCCAAACCGACTAGCTATAGTGTCTCATTTGTTCCCCGACTACAGCGAAGCTACCAATGATTAGACAACCCAGAACACGTCACTCTCTTGGAAATCGCGGGAGCCAGGCAACTCTTTTGCTCACTCACTCCTACTTTTCCACAATGCGAGTAATCAGAGACGTGGTATAGTTTAAAATGTTTATTTTAACTAATGCGCTCTATGGTACAGTACACGTGCCGTTACTAGCAGCAAAATGCATAAACACAATATAGTCTGCATTGTCACAATTCCATAGAATACAAACAGGGATATCATTTTATAAAAACAATAGAAAAAGTACTAGGACACCTAACCACCCTCCCTGTTGTAAGAAATAGTTTATTATAAAAAAGAAGACCTCTGGGCTTTGTCAGCAGACCCCAAACCTCAAGGCCTAGATGAGGGGTTCACATCACAGGACAAGCACAGCTCTTCTCTCTGGAAAGGTGTCTCTCAAAGTGTGTCAAAACATGTGTAGCTTGCCATATAAAAGCACACGATTTCTATTAGTGCAGCTGTGGGTAGTATATTATATCTAGGTGCGAGGGACTGACCAGAACAGAATACCAAGGGGCATTGTTGATTGACCTTGTACATCGTGTCCAGACTAAACCTCAGAGCACAGCGGGGAACGCAAAAAAAGATACAGTTCTCATGTGAAAGCGGCACAAACATTGTCTTGCAAAATATATGCATGCCGTGTCAGGCGCAAAAGCAGCCTCATGGCAGGGAAGCTCATGCTAACTTAGCAGATGTCGACAATGGACCAATAAGCTATTCTACACTCCTGTCCATCTGAAAGAGCAGTGTCCAAATTCTTCCAAACAGTACTCCCACCATCATCCATTATTGCAAAAGGCTGGTCACTGAACCTGTGTTTGGAAGATATTCAACTGTGGAAATGGGCACAGCGATGGAGAATTGTCCCTGTGACCGTTCAACTAGTGGGCACCTTCAACAAGACATCAGATGCTCTTATTAGCTTCTCACTGGAGTATCATGATTGGGAGCTACATTGTGGAGGTGATCTTCTCTAGGTTTGAGTTTCAATTTGTGAAATTCTTCGCTACGACCCAGAACCAGAAGTGTCCTCAGTTCTGTGCTGTGATTCCCTCTGAATGTTTCGTTTGACAGGTCTCAGGGCCTGCCATAGACTTTTCAGCTGATCCCACTTATGTTTAAGGGCCTGTTTAATGTGCGGTAGGATTGAGCACAGGCAGTTTCTGATCATCTCAGACTGAGTGAGAAGGATCTGGTACACTGATCTGTTGGCCCTCAACAGTCTGTCATTACTTCCTTTCCAGTGCGGAGCAGACCTTTTGCAGCAGGATGGTTAGGTCTTCCACCTAAATCCCTTGAAGCTGCACATGAGAATTGACCAGTGGCAATTAGTTGTGGTTTCCTGAGGAGTTTACAGACATCATCTTGTTGGCCATGAAACCTGCTACTAAATCCATATTCACAGGCTGCTGGAACAAGTCTGTGCAGTGATATGAATCAGAAGGCATTAACCCATTTACATCTCGCCAGTCTGGTATCTTCAGGGTTACATTTTTGCTCACACAACTGGGCTTTGAGTATAGTTTAACAAGCAACTTAACCTGCCTTTATGTACCTTCCAGATCAACCTTTCCTGCTTGCGCAGCCACTAGTGGTGCTTTTTCTAAAAGGTTTCCTTTATGTGTTCTCTCCCACACTGTGCTGCCATGGAATTTGAATCTTGTTTTTTACTTTCCTAATGGCATCTCAATTTGAGCGAATTCAGTTGCCTGTTTTGATTTCCTACTCTCAAAACAGTTATGCGGGTGGCAATTAATTCTGCTTGCAGATTCAGAGAACATCTGTCCATTTCAGTTGGCCACCCTTTTCATTTTTCTATCCAGATAAGTTGGTTCTTTGCAAAGCAGTTTCAACCATTCATTTCTCTCAATCAATGATATTTCCATCTTACCTCCCTCTTCCTCATTCTACCAAAGAGCAAAAAATAACTGCGCAGACTGATCCTTGCGGTGTCCTACTACATTTACTGCACTCATCAGGACAGAGTGGACTAGAAGTTCTTTGTAGGGTTTGTTGGAGTTGAGAAGACAAGCGGATGACCATATGCACTATTTCGTGCTGAGTCCTCTTGTTTCAAACTCTGTTCTGCCTTGTCTAAGAAACACTCTGTAGAGGGCATACTTGCACTTCCCAGGGTCGTGGCTGCTTTCACAGCTCTTCTCAAAGGCATTGAGGCTTCTAACATCTAAAGGGCTGCCACGTAGTCATCCTTGTATACTTTCCTGAAGCACTACAGCCTCCCATTTAAGACATGCAGTGATGTGTCCTTTGCACAAACTGTGTTTCATGATTTCCTTGGTAAACCATTACTGCTCAGTCCCACTTCCCAGTAAGACTCTGCTTTTGACCCATTCATAAGGTGAAGAATCTGCAGGAAGGTGTATCCATCAAAAGAAATAAATGTTATTTACCTTCGGTAAAGATATTTTCTGTTGGATATATAATCGTCGGACACATTCCTCATCTCCCATCCTCTTGCCTGATGAGCAAGTGTCATGATTAATAAGACCCCAAAGAATATAAATGCACACTTTGCTTTATTTGCCACTGCTGTGGCTTGCTCTCTTCCTCTGCATACTTTGATAAGCAGTGATATTTGGTATTTATTTTTTGCATACGTTAATTAAAATCATTGCAATACAGTAATAGAATTAATAGAAATTAAAACATTATAAAATCATAAAATAGAGAGCTGAGGTGCAAAATCAGCCCAGGCATAAGAATCAAAAGTTCTAATAGAGTGCAGATTACAAAATTTGTTAATTTCGCTCAGAGCGTATTTTCATGTTTATGATTGTCTTGCGCTGTGGGACCGGCCCCATCGCCCAGCTGCCTCTCAGAGATCCTTGTGTTCATGTTTTTCCAATCTCCTCTACTTCCTCGGGCTCCATCCATGGGACGAAGTGCCTGTGCATTGCAATTTAGTTTAATTTGAAGGAGTCTTTTGATGAGTAATGTTTGTTGGGAGGGAGGGGAGGGGTCCAGTCTCTGGTAGTTCCTCCAAGGCGGGGACAGAGGCCCGTCGTTATACTGAGTACTCCGACTTGAAAGGGTAGAAAAGAATATTCCCTTTCTCTGGTCTTGTCTAAGGATCATTCTGAATTCCCTTTAAAATAATCTGGGATCTCCTTTTAGACTATCCGAAGGCCAGGTCGGGGCCCAGGGCGAGGCTGGAGAGCGCCATTGATGATTTGTATGAACCGCCCGCAACGAGTTAGGATGAAGGGTTCTTTTTGAGTAAAACATATGGCCGAAGCCTCTAGGCAGGTTCTTGCATTTTCGCTAGGGTATAGTTCCCTAAGAAGGGTGCTTCTCTCGTTAGCTATGGCCGGGCAGCAGCACAGAAGATGCAGCCATGATTCTCATTGTAAACACATAGACGGCATGCCTCCCCTGTGTTTTTGTGTGCCCATGCTGGGCTAAATCCCGCTATCAGCAAGGCCAACAGTCGCATATATAGAATCTCTCCGGATTTTAGGATTAAGAGCCGCAGAGAGGTAAAACTGTGGTTTAGAAACCAGGTATGATGTGTTGAGCGGGGCCAGGAAAAAATGTGTTTTTATAGTTTCCTGGACTTGCCGGAATGAAATTATTTGAACTCACTTGTTAATGCACTTTTTACAGGTGGCATATGTGATAAAAGGCAAGACAAGTGCTGTTTTGTTTATTTCTGTGGTGGCTAGGGCTTTTTCAAGCTGAGTGTGCCACGGGGATACAGCTTTCTCGAATATTTCTTTGAGGCAATTCCGTAGAGATTTCTTCTGAGCTTTCAAGATCCGAATGTAATATTTTAAAAGGGCAGTTTCGAGATTTAAAGATTGCCTGGTAAATCCGAGCACCAGTCTGAGTCTCTCCCCGAAGAGATATTTTGGGAGTTGGAAAATCTTTTTGTAGCACAAGTACTGTGCTCGTTTCAGAATTTCCGAGCAGCCCCCCGGAAATGCGTGATGTCCATATGATAGTGCTCGTAAGAGGGACGCTTGCGTGACTTTTCTTATGCTCTCTGCTGACGGCCTTGTAACTTGTTGTTTAATTTGATTAGACCGTAGGTAATTGCTGTCGCTTTCTTGATCAGATCTTTTTTGTGCGCAGAGGGTTGAGCAGATTCTGTAAACCAGACCCCCAAGTATTTGTATTTTGGCGCTGCAGTGATGGTCATAGCGCCTATATGGCAAAGAATCTGCTGCAGTGTCAACAATGGTTTGGGAGACTCAGGGCACATTAGGATTAATGACTGGATTCTGCAGTCTCAGCACAACTTGAATCCGTTGGTTCACGGTGGGGAGATCATTTCCCTAGCACACCGCGGAAAAGTTTTAGTGTCAGATCAAAACCTTTAATGAAGACATGTTGCATATGTTCAGTGTAATTCCAGCTCCATCTGCCACGTCTTCCAGTCCCACAGATCCACAAGAGGCACCAGTCAGGTTAACTGCTGGTGAGTTGCTCCCCTCTGGCCCCAATACTGCGCCCAATCCTATTGTGTTACTGATTATTACCCCGCTTCTCAAAAACACACAGGTTCCTAATATTATATCACCCATGCCAACACCACTGATGCCTGTTAATAATGAGGTGTTGGCACCAGTTTCAGACCCCAAACCGATGCCTGCTCAAGCACGAATGATGTTACATTATGAGATGACAAAAGCACAACCTATTGTCCTTCACCCCAAGTCTAGCTCTGCCCCTCTACTCTGTCACAGCTGTAATCAGAGGCTCCGTTCTCATTTTGGCTTTGATCGTGACCCTGTTCCTGATCAGAGTACAATAGCATTCCCTTTTGATGGGTGTCATCTCGTGGGAGAGAAAGCAGACTGCTTTCGAATGAATTAAGGCTAGCAGTGCTACAGCGTGTTCTTGGGGGCAGTTGACTCCTGCCAAACAATTTCTGCACTAGTTTGGAAATGTAGGAGTTGTTTCAGAGTGCTGTCATAGATGCAGACAGCCTTCTCAGCCAATGATGCAGCAGCCAGCTCAGTACCTTTGGAGCCACAAACGCAAGTCCAGAGGGCAACGTGTGGGTCAACATGATACTAGTCCTATAACACCTTTACTTAGCTATAACAGCCAACAAACTGCTTTAGTTTGCCCTCATCAAAACATTCCCAATGTGAGCGCGGGATCCCCTCAATCTTGACACCCCAAAATTTACCTCAACAGGACGCCCAAAATTTAAATGAATTTGAGATGGTGTTAAATCCCAATTTCATGAGATTAAGGCACATCCCAACACATAGAGAATACCAGAAGTAAAGTCAAATAGGTAAAAGGTCCCACTAAATAACTGAGTTTTAGATCAACAGAATAGTTAAAAGGTTTTATTATAAAATTCGAAACTAAGGCAATACAGAGTCAGTGCAAAACCAAAGGGGATGATGGATGGATTGTTGAACAATGCAATCAAATCACTCACCCTCAGTCAACTGATCTGGGTTTAATCCATCATCATTCTTAAGCTCACTCCGCCACTCCAGTTCAGACATATCCATCTGCAAATCAGTCTGACCCTGTGCCTAATGGGAACAGTCCAGCCCGAACTGCCAAGCCATGTCTTTCCTGGACCGGAAAAAGGCATACTGGGACCGGTTTCCAGCTAATCAGCCGTCAGCAGCCAGGCTAGCTTGAATCCAGTGGCAAAGTGAGCAAGGGACCCACGTCTAGGCATACCCTGCCAACTTAGGGCAAACAAAGCAAAACCAAAGGGGATCATGGACAAAGTGTTGAACAATGCAAGCACTCACCCCCAGTCAACTGATCTGGGTTTAATCCATCATCATTCTTAAGCTCACTCCGCCACTCGAGTTCAGACATGGCCATCTGCAAATCAGTCTGACCCTCTGCCTCATGGGAACAGTCCAGTCCGTAATGCCAAGCCATGTCTTCCCTGGACCGGAAATAAGCGTCCTGGGACTGGTTTCTGGCTAATCCTCTATCATCAGCCAGACTAGCTTGAATCCAATGGCAAAGTGAACAAGGGACCCACGTCTGGGAATACCCAGCCAACTTAGGGCTAACAAAGCAAGACTGACGGGGATGATGGATGGAGTGTTGAGCAATGCAAGCACTCACCCTCACTCAACTGATCTGGGTTTAATCCAACATTCATTAGCTCACTCCGCCACCCCTGTTCAGACATGGCCATATGCAAATCAGTCGGACTCTGTGCCTCATGGGAACAGTCCAGCCCGAACTGCCAAACCATGTCTTCTCTGGACCGGAAACAAGCATCCGGGGACCGGTTTCTGGCTAATTAGTCGCCATCAGCCAGGCTAGCTTGAATCCAGCGGCAAAGTGAACAAGGGACCCATGTCTGAGCATACCCTGCCAACTTAGGGCGAACTGGGACCCGATGCAAAGTGAGCCAGAAACACAGAAAAGGGAAAGGGTTCAGGGCGGTACAACAACCTTTGACGTATATTACATCCTTCCAGTCCTGAGGTTTCAACCCGGCATGCTGGCGGTCCGAGGGCTCCCTGTCTGATCCTGCTCATTTCCGTATTTAAATCTCTGCTGCAGCGGTCACCTCACAAGCTCTCTCCGACGTATAGATCGCGCGATCGCAACGAATGGCATAAAACCGCCTTGTGTAAATGGGCGGTACCCACCCAAATGCAAGCGCCGTCCCGTAGCCTCCTAGTTAAACCAGCGCTGAAAGACAAGAGCGGCGCTGAGGGCACCACTCAAAGGGGTTTCAGTGGCGTGAGGCCGGAAGTACATGTATAGCGTTTACCTTGCAGGAGCGAGCTCGATAATTGCTAACAGATGGCGCTGCTGCTCGTTCCCGCAAGGTAAATGCCATACATGCACCGTACTAATAGGAAACAGTGCAAAACATGCACAAGTTTCAACTAAAGACTGGAGCAATTCCAAGAGGTCACTCTAAGTAGCGCTTGCACACTGCATAGGCGAGACTTAAAAAGCAAATACTATTCTATTTGACTATGCGCTGCAAAAATGACAGGCAGTAACATGCTGGGGAAGGACATGGATAGATATGATGATATTTGTGTAAGAATACATGGCTACGTAGCGCTAATTGATGCCTAGTTGACAAGAATCTTGAAAATGCATTTCTACACATCATAGGAAATTAGTTTAAAAATAGATAGTACTATATCAGTATGTACATATGCCTCCAAGTGTGAACTGTATTCTGCATGTTAATAATGCACAAAAATATAAAGACATAAAAATCCTTTTCTCCAACTAGTGGGGAAGCAGAATAGAAAACTTCCTCCTGGGTAGGCAATCCATCATATCGGACAGACGGGTATTGAAGATTCTTCAAACAGGCCAAACTCTGCCTTTTCTTTCCTCCTCACCCAGTATTCCTCCCACACTGGCACAACTTACAACAAAATATCTGTTGATCTTGATGAAGAAGATGGGCCTGCTGCTCCCAAGGGTGCCATAGAGAGAGTACCAGACTTAGAGAATGTTTCCTCATTCCAAAAAAGCACAGAATCCTCAGGCCTATCCTGAACATCGCAGAATCCTCAGGCCTATCCTGGACCTCTGACTCCCTGAACACCTTCTTGTGGAAGGCCACATTCAAACTCACATTGGTTCAGATCCTACCTGCTCTGGACCCAGGAGACTGGATGTTGTCCTTGCAGAATGCAAATTGTCATGCACCTCTCCTTCAATCCCATAGGCGGTGCAAAGTGGCAGGAGCATTTTCAGTTAGCCTCACTCCCCTACGGCCTCATCACTGTTCCTGGAGTGTTCATGAGAGTGATGGTGGTGGCTGCTGCCCATCTTTGGTGGCAAGAATACCTATATCTCGATGACTGGCAATTGAAGCCGGGTTCACTGCAGTCGGTCATGAACCACTTCTAGATAACAGCAGAAAATGTATCATTAGTTATGTGAGAAGTTGGCCTGGCATATGCTAGTCTAGTGGGCACCTTGCACTAATCCAAACAACCCCCATTGATGGTAGGTTTAAATACAACCTATTTAGAAAGCTATCCTAGTGTTAGCTGTGGAGAGCAGCCTTCAGACTAAGTCTTGAAGGAATGTAAAGCAGCTTGTTTTACTATTCTATAATCTCTTGAATGATCAAATGAAAGAGCACCACACCAAGTATAGATCATAGATATATGTATTTATTCTAAACACAACCCCTCTAGTCTCTTTATGAGGCTAGAAGCAAAAGTACAATACAAGAACTTAAATAGCACACAGTAAATTAGCACAGTATAAATTTTGCCCTAGGGGCCTCACAAACCATATACTAAGTAAGTGGTATAAGAACCACATGACGGATAGATGTTAGGCCTATGGCCTGTAGAACGGCTGGGGAAAGCAGGAACCACCCAAGGTAGGGACGCAGGAGACCCACGGGGTACGCATGCAGTGTGTAAAAAACAAGACGCAAATCACCCTTGACTTCTATGGCGAAAGTTAAAGGTACAAAGTTAAAGTTTAGGGACACTTAGGAGTGGACTATGAGGGAGCCCTTTCAGTACTGAACAATTCGAGAGTCGAGACCCATGGGAGCACCGAAGTACTCGTGTTACCTCACCCAGGGAAGCCGGGTGCATAGGGGTCTTTTCGTGTCAGGTTTGTCATCGTTTTCAATGGAGAGCTGCAAAGAAGTGCTGCAGGCAACCAGAGGAAAAGTGTCCAGATGGATCGGAGATCTGAAGAACCTGAAAGCAGAGGGGACAGAGTCTGGGTCACTAGCCAGTGACCAGGATGGCGATAAGGAGATGCCAGCCGATGTTGGGTGCTTTCAAGTGAAGTAGGTGAAGCTTGACTCTTCAGCCACGAGAGCCAGGAGGCGTTGACGACAACCAGGAGCTGGATTCGAGCTTTCTCACAAAGGATGTCGAGTGCTGCAGTGTCGGTATTCGGATTGGATCCAACAAGCCTTGGCAACAGCAACCTATGCAAGATGTAAAGGTTGGCTTCGGGGCAGACTAGCAAGGTCTCAGGGACTCACCCTTTGGAAGGGAGTCTGGGCACATCTGGAGCAACCAGGAAAGCCCAAGAAGTAGAAGAGTTACCTTCATGGGGGCCCACCAGTCAATGGACCAGGGATCGCGAATGCGCCTTGAGAAGAAATGTTAGAAGCGAGCCCACGGAACACTCGTGGAGTGTAGGCTCGTGATCTTCGTTGCAAAAGAGGCTCAGGGCTTGGACTATAAGTAACCCAATACACAACTTCGGAAAAGCTCAGGAAGTTGATGCACTAGCAAATGTGCTGAATGTCCAGGAGTCTCAGTACAACATCTCTCGTGATGGCTACAGGTCTCAGCTTTGCTGGGGACTTGTGTCGGCCTCGGAGATGTCGGGAAGTCCATGTACTGTGTCACAGATTCTTCAGGGTCCGGAGGGAAGCCTCGAAAATGCAGACCGGCAAGTTGCTTCTTTGGTGACTTTTTGAACAGGGGAGTCACTCCTTGACCCCAAGGGAGATTTCTTCCGCCTTCCAGTCGATATGGAATGTCGAAGGTCCAATATTTCTTCTTCAGAGTTTCGTCCAGGGTTATCTAAAGTCTCAGTGACTGGGTTCCTATACTTAACTAAGTTTAGGGGAATAGACTAACTCTAGGGTCCCACCTATGGGAGGACCTGGGGAGGGGTTGGTTACACCCCTTCCCTTTGTCCAGTTTCATGCCAGAGCTGGGGCTGAGTGCCCCAGCAACCGGTTTCTACTGGAAAATGCATGGGACACCTTGTGTGCCCCAGGCAGTGTCTGAAAAGCATTCACTGAATGCAACCCACCCTGCCCCAATACAATAAAGCCTGTCTGGCAGGAAACTTATTGTCCAGGCCTCCCCTGCCAGAGTTGTGTCCAGCAGCAGGAGGTCAGACTCGTGTCTGTGGCAGCAGCATCCATTTTGTGATGCTGGGGCTCTTTTAAACTATTACCGGGAAAGTATGCATGTGCATGTCTTTTCCCTCTAGAAGGGTGGAATGCTACCCCCGCCGCCAAGACAGGGGGGGGGGGGGGTAATATTCCAAAGTGTTTGAAACCAAACATGACATGTTTTGATAAAGCCAAACCAAAGTTAGCATTAACCGCAAGGATTATAATGCACTTAAGAGTATATGGTATGGCCATATCACCGAACAGCTATAAGGAGGGATTCTGAAAGCTGTAGAGGGGCTCTGCTCATGCTAGTGCACCCTCTCACACAAAACCAAGCACTCTGCCTTCAGGATTGTTAAGGCCTGCCATAGGAGTGACGTATAGGTTAATATGTGTCTGTATAAATGGTGGATATAGGTATACTATATCCCAAAAAGGGGTGCTTACACCACCTTACCCAGGCTTCAAGTGCAGACCTGTGGTGCCATTTTAGAAGGCTTCCCAGAGGTGGCATAATACATGCTTCAGCCCCTGGTAGGCCTCTGGGGTACCTATGCCCTTGGTACCTAAGGTACCATATTATTATTATTATTATTATTATTATTTTAAGGCTTATATAGCGCTAGACTCGACTCCCGAAGGAGTATCTCTGTGCTTGGTTCACCCATCAGGCTAAGAGGACAGTGCTCTCATGAATACGCAGGAGAGGGGGTATAATATTTAAAACAGGAACGTCTTCAATAGTTTCCTAAAAATTAGATAATTAGTGCATTGTGCATATACTAGGGACTCACAAGGGTAACCCAGTAACCAATATGTTGTGTACCTTATGTACAGGATATCAATTTAGATTGAGAACAGTTGGGCTGTGGTCCTGATTAGCAGGGCCACAGCCAGACTAAAGTCAATAAACCAGTGAAACACAGCAAAAAGTGGGGGTAACCATAGGAAGCAAATCCTACTCTCCTACAAGTGTGTTTCACCACAATTTCCACCTGATTCCCTCACAGAAGCTTCTGTTCATTGAGGTAATCTTGAACATGGTGGAGTTCATAGCTTGTCTTCAGCAGCAACAAGTTCATGACAATTGGGATATGATCACATTTGGATTACTATACCCAACTAAATGAATAATAACAACTGTTCAGTGACCTACCGAAGAGGAAGAGATTGGGCTAAATTGCCAAAAGATAAAACAGACCCAATTTCCCCCAATCAGACGCTTTTTGTTCCAGGTGACTCAGTGGGTAAGAACTACCAAACCTATTGTAATCATATTACTAATATTCTAGACAGGCATGTCCCCATGAAAATGATAAAGAATAGAAGGAAACCCTCAGCTCCCTGGTTTAGTGAGGAGCTGAAATTGCTGCGAAACGATTGCCGACAGGCAGAGAGGAGGTGGCCAAGATCATACCTAGAACCTGATAGGAAATTGCTGAAACTAGTACAGGCTCAATGCAAGGGGACCATTGCCAAGTCGAAAGCTCTCTTCTATGCCAGCTCTATATTACAAGCACCTAACAGTACAAAAGCTCTTTTCAATATCATAAGAGACCTCTCCAGCCCCGCTTGCACGGGCAATAGGGTGGGGTGAACAGCCATGACAACGCGGGGATTACCCTTCACTGCCATTACAACGCAGGAATTACAACGAAAGTCGTTACAACGACTTTCGCTGGAGGGCGCTCTTGGATAGGGAATAGTTTAATTTTCTATCCAACTCCTTCCCTACTGTCAACGTGGGCTGGAGTTGGAATAGAGAATTAAACTAGTCCACTATCCAGCGCCCTCCAGCGAAAGTCGTTGTAACGACTTTCGTTGTAAATCCTACGTTGTAATGGCACGCGTGGTATTACCACGCGTTGTCATGACATACAACCTAGGGTGGTTGCATCACAGAAACTATGTGACAAAATTGCCATCTTCTTTGATGAAAAGATTGCCAAAATTGTTGGGGGGCTTGATCTGGGTAATGCCAGCAGCCAGGATGCATTATCCCAGATAGTAGAGGAGGAACCGCGGGTAGAAACATCTATTGAGTGCTTTCAACCTCTCACTAAAGAGCTTTTTAATAGCCTCGCTCTAAGTGTATCTTCCGGGTCCCCCCTAGACCCCCTTCCTCATAGGATTTGGAAGGAGTATGGACCAGAAGTATTCCCATGGATGCAAATGATCTGCTGCCAATCCTTCTAGAAAGGAGTGGTCCCAGAGGTATGGAAGCAGGCAGTGGTAACCCCCCTGCTTAAGAAACCCTCTCTGGACTCAACAAACCCAGCTAATTTAAGGCCTATATCTCTCCGGTCCTATCCTATAAAAATCTTGGAAAAGGCTGTCAGCAAGTCTGTCGAGTTATCTCGAAAATATCCATCTACTGGGCAGGGATCAGTTTGGCTTCCGCCCAGGTCATGGGACGGAAACTGCTTTGGCAACCGTGTTGAATAATCTGCGAATGCGAGCCGACAATGGTAACTCATCGGTGTTAGTGTTACTGGACATGTGGGCCGCATTTGACACTGTAAACCATGTAGTGTTGATAGGAAGGTTGGAGAGACTGGGCGTGAAAGGTCGAGCCCTGAAATGGTTGCAATCATACCTGTCAGAAAGACAACAGGTTGTAACCATGACACAGTTTGCCTCTCCCATGTCTTCGGTTCGTCATGGAGTGCCACAGGGTTCGGCAATAAGCCCCATCCTCTTCAATATATACCTGCGCCCCTTGATTCCCGTTATAAAATCATATGGGATTGATTTGGTCAACTATGCCGACGACACTCAACTGGTGTTTTCCCTGGAAGGAAAGCATGCAGTGCCTATGGACACCTTCCAGGAATGCATGCGTCGGGTCTCTGGTTGGCTCAAAGAAAACTCTTTGAAGCTTAATGGGGGGAAAACGGAGGTGGTATACTGCTCTGCCGCTAAAATGACACAGCTCCTACCGTGCAAGTTTAGTCTTTCCCCCGGGTCTGATCCCCTGGTCCCAGTCAAAACAGTACGCAACCTGGGTGTATTGTTTGATGAAAATCTTCAAATGATGTCTCAGGCCAACAAAACAATCAGTGTATGCTTTGCTCTGCTAAAAAGCACTTCAACCAATTCATACTCTTCTACCCAGTGAGGCTAGACCCCTGGTGATGAGGAGCATAATTCTGTGTAGACTGGACTATTGCAACTCCCTGTATCTGGGCGCTCCACAATATATCTTGCAGGGGTTGCAAAGAGTACAGTCTTTAGCAGCAAAGCTGGCACTTAACAGACAGCGTTGCTCCTCTACCACAATGGCTCTGAGAGATCTTCACTGACTGCCGATTAGGGATAGAGTTAGCTTTAAATCTCTATGCATTATATACAGAACGTTGCACAGTACGGGCCCTCTATCAATGCAAGAAAGATTTACCTGGTACAAGCCTACCAGGCACCTTCGCTCGTCCAGTGTAAATCTGGTAACAACTACCAGATTTAAGAAATCCAGGATGGGAGGCAGGGCTTTCGGCACAGTAGCATCATGCCTTTGGAATGAGCTACCCCAGAACATCAGGCAAGCCAACTCTCTGATGTGCTTCAGAAAGAGTTTGAAGACCTGGCTATTTACCAAGAACTGAGAGCATCGCTCCGCCATAATCAGGCCCGTTTCTGCTGACTCCGTCTGTCTAGGTTTTTAAGCGCTAGGATACCCGTAGGGTGACAGTCTGCGCTATATAAGTGTGCGATACGATACGATCCCAATCTTTCGGGCTTGATCCTGGATATAATAGAGGGCGACTGTGAGATTTTTTGGCCTCAGGGTTTCATGCATCCTCCTTGTCAACCACAAGAGGTGGCACACACAGGCGCTGTAGCAGAATGTGAAATCCCTGTGGGCTCAGTATCAAGGCCACTTTTCCATTAACATCCAGGTCTCAGACAAGACTGCATAAGATCAGCAGTGCTGGTAACCGAATGAATGTTGTTCTGCATTATGCCATTCTCCATTCCTCACGCAGAACCAAACAGTGGTGACATATGCCTCACTACTGGGTTGTTGGGGTCAGTTTGGGGAGGTGGGGATTAGAGGGCTCTGGTCTTCAGGTGAGGGCTGGCTTCACATTAGCCTACTAGAGCTGTAGACTATTCTTCTTTCTCCGAAGGCCTCATTACCATCCATAAAATGGAGGCTGGTTCAGGTTCTCTTGCAAAAAAAACACCACCATGCACCAAGCAGGGTCCTATGCATTGAGTCTTTATTCCTCTGGCATCTTTCAGGTCTCCAGCTACCTGCCAGGGTCACTGAATGGCAGAGCACATGCACTGACCAAATGCATCCTGGCAAGTAACAAGTGGCATCAACATCCTGAGGTTGTGCAGGGTTCACCCACCTGGCATGGTGAATGGTCAGTATCAATGACTTTGAGCATGGAAGTTTCCTCAAGAGACACATTCCTGCTGGAATGGAAAAGGGGCTTCTGTATGCATTCTCGCTTCTCTCTTGCCCGAGTTCTGAAGATCAAGAATGAACAGACCCAAATCATCCCAGTTCCTTTGGATTGAGCCACAAGATTGGTATCCAGAGGAAATAAGCATCGGTCCTCCAATCAGGCAACCACTAAAGAAGAATCTCCTGTCCCAGCAGCAGGGCAAAATGCTCCACAAATAACTGCACAACTTTCACCTCCATGCACTGAGATTGAGCAGTTAACCTCTTTTATTTTTAAAGTTTTATATAGCGCTAGCTTATCCCGTATGTATCAGAGCGCTTTACATACACTCAGTAAACAGCAGAAGGACATTACATTACATAGTAGGCCGGCAGTAAGGAAGCAATCCAAAGAAAAAAATACAGCATGGAAAATAAATATGCAGTGCAGCGGAGGGGGAGAGAGCAATAAAAGAAACAGGTGAGAATGACATAGTCTGGTCACCCACTATCCTTGAATGTCCAGGGAGAGAGGAGACAATTCTGATATAGTAGTCTAGGTAAGTTGACGTTGGTTCTGAAAGTATTTGTTTAGGAGATGGAGTTTCAGGTCCCTTTGGAAAGAGGAGAAGGAGGGGTTGCATCAGAGGACTCCAGGGAGAGCGTTCCATATCCTGGGAGTGTTGCCAGAAAATGATCTGTATTGGGTGTTTTTTTCCGTTTTCGGAGGAATAAGAAGGAGAGAGTTGGAGCTTCTCAACGTTCTGTATTGACCTGCTCTTATCAGTTTGTTATTTAGGTAGTTGAGGGCAGGAGAGTGAAGGGTTTTGTGTGTGATGCAGGCCAGTTTATAAATACATCTCCCTTCCATGAGAAGGCAATTGAGGCAGTTGAGAGCTGGAGTGATGTGTTCAAATCTTTTAACTCCAGATACGAGTCGAGCGGACATGTTCAGCACTGCCCTTAGAGGGGCTAGGTGAGATTTTGGAGTCTCTGTAAGGATTGCGTTCCCATAGTCGATTTTAGAGAGAACTAGGGATTGGACTACTGTCTCGAGGTCATCATGGGGTAGAAAAGTTTTCAACTTCTTAAGGTGTTTTAGAGAGAAAAGAGCACTTTTTGCAGAGTTTTTGATGTGGGCCTCCATTGATAAGTTCTTGTCAAGGGTGTTGCCTAGAGACTTAACTGAGTCGGAAAGGGTAAGGGGGCAGTGTAGGGCAATCAGATTCTTGAGCCATTCTTGGATTGTGCGATGGTTACTTTTTGGAGAGAATAGGATTAGTTCCGTTTTTTCTGGGTTGAGCTTTAAGTGGTTGATGTAGATCCAAGATTGGAACTCGGTTAGGGTGGTATTGAGGAGTTGGATGTCGCTGGGGGACTTGATCCTGAAATAAATTTGGGTGTCGTCCGCGTAAAGGTGGTAATTCACTCCAGCTGTTTTCAATATGATTGTGAGGGGCTCCATGAAGAGATTGAAGAGGGACGGGGAGAGGATCGAGTCTTGCGGGGACCCCAAGTGTGACTTTAGTAGGCTTTGGGAGACCGGAATTAATTTTAATTTGTTGCGAGTGGTGTTGAAGGAATGAGTTGAACCATTTTAGTACTGTGCCATTTATGCTGGAACGTTTCGACAGGGTCTCCAGAAGGGCTGGATGGTTTACTGTGTCGAATGCCGCAGAAAGGTCAATAAGGATGAGTAGGCAGGCATCACCTTCGTCTAGGGCCTTGTGAATGTCATCGGAGACGTTGAGCATCGCTGTTTCCATGCTACAGCCTTTTCTGAAACCCAGATTGAAAGGCGTCGAGGAGGTTGAACTCATCAATGTGTTTATTGAGTTGGAGGAGAACACATTTCTCCAATGTTTTTGCAAGGAATGAGAGGTTAGAGATAGGTCTAAGGTTGTTAAGATCGTTAGGGTCAGCCGCAGGTTTCTTGAGAATGGGTGTGATTTGTCCTAGTTGAAGGGAGTATGGGACACAGTCTGAGGTGAGAGAGGCGTTGATGATTTTTGTCCAGATAGGGGAGATGGTGTGGTTGAGTTCTTTTATAATTGTGGAAGGGAGGGGGTCCATAGTGTGTGAGGAAGGTTTTAGATTAGCAATTATATTGAAGACCTCGCTAACCGACATTAGCTCAAAGTCGGACCAATGCGCATTGTTTTTTAGCTGGAGGTAGATTTGATTGTCCTTGTTCAGAGCTCTTTCTGAGTGGTCAAGGGAGGTTGAAGGGGGCCGGTTAAGGGGGAAGGAGGTTTAGCAGTTTGTAAGAAGGATTGATCAATTTTAGAGACTTTATTAGTGAAGAAGGTGGCAATTTCTTCACATCGCTCATTGGTGGCTTCGATTTCTTGAGTGGGAGTGCAGTTAGTTTGGCTTTTTACAATGTTGAAGAGTTCTCTTGGTCTGTTTTGCGCCAGATCGGGTTCGCTGCGGAAAAAAGATGCCTTTTCAATGAGGATGCGTTTTTTGTATGACCGCTGAGCAGATCTAAGTGTTAGGTGCAAGGAGGAGGTGTTTTGTCTCCAAGACCTTTCCGCTTGTCTGAGTTGACGCCGTTCATCATTCAGCTCCATGTTAAACCAGGGGTTTGATTTGGTTCTCCTCAATTGTTTGAGTTTGAGAGGAGCTATTTGGTCTAAAACCTCTGTCATTCTTGAGTTAAAGTGAGAAGTGAGGTCATCAGCCGCCCATGATGAGGGATGGAGTTGAAGATGGGGATGGATCTTGGCTTCAAGATCGGATAAAGATATTTCTTTTTTCTGGTCAAGAGTTTTGGTTTGACAACACAAATAGGTTGGAGGCTGCCAGGTGTGTCAATCCTAAACAGAATGAGGTGGTGGTCGGACCAGTCAATGGGAGAAATCTCTCAGGGAGATCGTTGTTGGTTATGACCGCATCTAGTGTAGCACCTTTGATGTGAGTTGGATTATTGCAGAGTTGCTTGAGGTTATATATTTCCAGAAGGTTTGAAAGGTTCAGGACAGTGGAGTCTTCCGGTTCGTTCCAATGGATATTTAGGTCACCCAAGAACAAGTCTTTAGTGTCTGTCAAGGAGAATTGTGTTATTAGTTCTGTTAGTTCTTTGGGGAAAAGGGTACGCTCTCCAGCAGGATGGTAGATCGTGGGGAATTTGAAGGGCGGGGTGCCCTTGGTAGTGAGTTTGAAGCCTAGGTATTCAAACGATAGGTATTCTGCAGGTTTGAGTTTGGTAATCTGTATTCCATCTCTACGAATGATGGCTAGTCCCCCCCTCCCCCACCCCGTTTTGATTGGCCTGTCTTGTCTGATGATGTTGTACCCTGGAGGGGTGAGAATGTCAAGAATGGGGGTGGAGTGGGCATTGAGCCAGGATTCTGCGAGGAAGTCGATGTCAATTTCTTCAGCGAGAAGAGCTTCAGCAATGTCAGTAGCTTGTTGTACTGCTGATCTGCAGTTTAGGAGCATGCAGGAGAGAAGACGGGGAGCCTCTATGATGGGGAGTTAGGTGGGTAGAGGTGTATTGAGCAGGGGGTCTAGGCGAGTGGATAGTGTTCACGATTCTGTTAGTGCCGATAATAACAGGGATGTGGAAAGGGGCTGACTTACGGTACAAAGCGAGGTGAGAGTTATAGAGCTCATCTGGTTTCGGTACCGAAAAGGGTTGGCTATCCTTGTTAGGGCTGAGGGCCTGGCTCGATGATGGGCAGGAGGGTCAGGGGGTGCTCTGAGGGGCCATGTGAAATGTATTGAGTGTAATAGGGGCACAACACCTCGGGGGGAGGGAGCACAGTGGCTTGGCCCTGTTAAGGAGGTCTTGTTGTAAGTAAAGGAAATCAGCAGCAAGGGAGTTAATTTTATGCTCCATTCTGTTCAGTTGCTGTGCTTTTGAGCTGAGAAAGTTTAAGGTATTAGGCAGGGGTCAAAGATGACTTGGGTCTATGGAGGGAGATTGAGCAGGGGTTAGGGGTTGGATGGATTCCCTGGGATTAGGACAGGGGGGAGTTTGTGTCCGGGAAGTCGGTAATGTAATGTTCCTATTCGAGGAGTTTGGTGGAGGAGAAATGGGACTGGAGCCCAAGTGAGGAAGAAGAAAAATTCTGGGACGGATGTCAGAGTTCTGGGCTTTGCCAAAGAGATAGGTGGTGGAGGCAGGTTGTGAATGTGGGTGTGAAACAGCGGAAGGGGAGTAAGTAGGGGTAGAAGGGGGGAGAGAGACAACTGGATTGGAAATTACGTTACCCGGGGAATAGGGACAGTGTAGGTGGTAGGGAAAGGTTGTAAGGGAGGGTTCCGATTATCAGGGGTAGAGACGGGAGCGTGTGAGAGATCCTTGGGATTAGGATGAGGTAATTGGAATTTTTATGGTCAGTTATGTCCCCTAACGAGTACCCCATCGTCTCCATGTACGAGTTAAAGTGCATGTAACTTCCCTCCGCAACCGAATTTGAAGACGCAAATACATTTGCGTCCAACGTTAGCATGTGCTCTTCCAGATCCACCATGATTGGATTGATAATTCAGTTCCTAAGTATGCCGTGCCACCGTCTTTACATGGTGCACTTTCACATTTTCCTGGCTCTGCCGAGTTAGGCCCTGATTCCTGCCATTGAACCACTTTTCTCGTCTCTGTCTCCAAAAGCTGCAACGTGGAGATGACATGCATCCCTGACCTCTGCCTTACTTCCTGCCAAGCGAGCGGTGCCCGGCTCGGCCTGCTCTGCCTGCCAAAAACAGTATTTTGCCTTCAAGATATCAGTGTAGCCAGCTCAGCCTCCTCGAAAACACATTCCTGTCTAGTAAAATAAGTAAACAGCACCCCGGCTGCAGAGTAAAGGGTAAAGCCTTCCTGTCCTCCTCATGAAATTCATTGCTCCCGTTACCATGGTAGGCCCTGGCTCCGCGCATCTGCACCTAGACACTCATACATTCAGTGTAGCATAGCCTCTGCCCAAAAGACCTTTTCCTCCAGTATAAACATCCTCCAAACACAAGATATCAGATATGTTTTAGGAACAGGTCGATCTGACATGCCAGACTTATGTCTCTTCTACTAGTGTTAAAAGTCAGACTCTTAGCTTCCTCCAGACATATGTCAATCACACGTCATAGTAGCTGCGCGCGCATCCTGGCCATAGGTTTCAGCTGACTCCGCAAGAATTCACTAAGCATCCACCCACTTATGACACTATTCTGTGACGTTTCTAGTTCACGCCTCTGTGCATACCCATGTTCACGCCTTTTTGCTACGCACATGTGTTCTTATCATATACATTTCACTAGTCACGCCTACTGTATGCAATGCTATTGTGTCATTTTACTATATATGCCATGTACTGTGAATAAATCGTTGACATCTTTCCTGACATCTTCCCTTGCATGCCCGAACCCTTGTATTGATGGAATAGATCTCCATTGACTCGAGTCATTTCTGAATTAAAGCCCTTTAAGACTCAGACACCCCGGACTCTGCCTTTCATTTTATTGAGCTATTCTTGAACTTGTAATTATATGGAAAAATAATACGGTAAAATATTTACCACATAATTTGGCGCCCGAATAGGGACCCCTCCCCCACCCCACGCGCCGGAGATGCGTCGCAGGCCTAGCCCCCTGCCACGGCCGTGACGGACCCTATGCGCATCTGCAGGATTTCCTGTATCTCCCTCAGGCCCCCGGAGGTAACGGAGACTGCGGTCGACATCCAGACGAGGCGGTGAGGAGTGCGGAGGATCCCGACCAGAGCCCAGCCGAGAGAGCAGCGTCCGAGGTGTCGAGAGGCCCACCTGTAGTACCGAGGCGCATGCGTAGTGCGCAGCTGAAGCGGTGACGTCAGTCCAGTCCAGTCGAGTTTCCGAGGCCTTCCGTTCCGTGCTTCCCGGTGAGTACCGTTGCTGGGGACGCATCAAGACGGGTGCATTGATTTGTATCCGGTCAAGACGGGTTTGGGTACACAGACCCGGTCTGCACTGTTTTAGCAGTGTATCTGTACTGTTTAGCAGTATATCAAGTAATTCCTGTATTCAACGGTTCGATTTTGTTCTCATTATAGAATTAGTGGGTTGTCAATTTATGTTCGAAATGTTTAATGTCGTGGTATGAGTGACTGTTTGCATATTATATTGTGTTCATTGTTTTCGTGTCCATTATAGAGGCAGCAATGCCTTTATTCTCGAAATTACGACAGATAGGGACTAGGAAAGGCATTCTTGAAGAAGCATTTCCCATCCACCCAGGGACACTCCTGGGCATTTTATGTACCACAAGCACGGCTTAGATGCCATATTATATCTAGATTTATGGGTGGATTACACGAAGGACTTGTCCGAGAATCAGAGATGGCCTGTTACAGGGACATGGGATGCCGATTGCATCATGAGAGTAGAAGAAGCATTATGGAAAAAGAAAGCTAGACAATCACAGAAAGATGCCATTGAATTGTGGCATAAAGAATCACATAGACGGACAGAGAAAGCGTTCAGAAAAGCAGAGAAAAGTAGAGAAGATTCCGAAAAAGCCAAAGAAAAAGAACTAATAGAAGAAGGAGAACGAGTTAGAATGGAACAACACGACAGACAGAGTAATGCCATTATGACAGGACTGTATCCAGTTCTGGCCGAGGGCCCGCCCAAGGCGACCCCGGAAATACCGAAAGATCTGCCCCCTCCATTGGTTCCGACTAAATCACGTCATAAAACCGCAGCGGACATTTTCCTTTCTTCCTATTTAGACGATATAGCTCCCGCATATACTATTGCACCCGCTCATGTACCCGTACCGCCTGCTGACGTTAACCTACCCCACGATCATCTACCCCCAGGTCCGCAACAGCAAACACCACCCGCACCACATCCTGCTCCACATCCTCCACCTGTCCCCGCACCACTTCCGGCACCTGTTGTCACTTCCCCGGTAGTTCTCCCTGGTGGTATTCATCCACTTAATCCTTTTGTTCAGGGTCCAGTCCCGTTACAAATACCGACCCTACAGTCAGGTTACGCTCAAGCCTCCGCTTCAGGAGGTGCTAGAGGAGGTTACCGTACCCCGCCACAGTTACAACGTATGACAATGAGAGATTTCGCAATGTCACGAACACCTAAAGGAGCTCCAGCCGAAAAACTTCAAGAACAGCTTACTGATTGCAGATATGATACCGTGCCAGGACGAACAGGACCCATGTTATTAGCATCCCTACGTTTAAGACGTGTTACCGATTATTTAGTTTTACTGCCAGAAATGCCAGATCACCTAGACAGATTGTATCATTTTATTAGAACAGGAGAAAGACCGGAGTGTGTTGGTGAAGCCATGTCACGTCAGAAAGTTGAGAACAAAGGTTTAATCATGCGCTTTTTGGTTAATTGTTTAATAAGGGAACAAGATCAGGTAGGTTTTCCCCAAGATGAGATGGATAGTTTGAACAAATGGAGCCAGAATATTGCTGAGGGTAAACATGTTAAAGAGAAATGTGTACATGCTATGGTTAGAAAGATCCGTAAAGAAATAATAGCAATACATGCCCGTCGAGAATCTGAAGAGCCACTTGAATCAGACGATCAGGACTCCTCGCAGGAGGAAGAATCAGAGAATCCAGTAGAAATCTCGCAACAGGCAGGTAGAAAAATGATGGCATATGTAGGTAGAGAGAGACTCCCTAGACCGTCTCCTTTTGATAGGCCCTTCGATAGACCCATTCGTAAACAAGAAACGTTCGAAAACAAGAAACGTTACCTTTGTGCGATACCAGAGCGATGTACCCTTGAGCATGTATTCCAGATGACTGACAAAATACTAAAAGAAAGGATAGGTTATCAAGAACTCAATACCCTACGTGATCAGGAACTAGCCCGGTCCGCAGTACAGTGGGCCGGGGATGACAGTATATATAAAGACGATTCAGTAGTGCAAACGTTTTTAAGTCTTACTCCAGAAGAACAGCGACTAGCTGGTATATACATGACACAACACCTAATTATACAGTATGAAAACCAAGCATCTGATCCAGGTCCGTTATATAACTTATTGCAAGACTTACTCCTGAGAAGATGGAGAGGTCTAGGTACCGATTTAATTGAAACGATTCTAGAACAACGTCACAAATATAGAACTTTCTTGACTCCACATCTTGTTTCCGTCCCACCCCCAGTCAGGCAGCCATATCACTTAGACAAACAGAATCCTTTACGTGAAGTACATCCAGTCAGGAAGGACGATAATACCCTTGAACGTGTGTTCGTTTACACGCCCATAACTAAAATGGAATCATTGGAAATGAAGAAAATAGTGCCCAGTCACGATAAAGACCCTGCAGGTTTCCACCGTGAAATAAAAGACATGTTACTCATGGGTGACTACACGTATCCCGACATTATGAAAATATTGAAAGTGTTACTGCCTGCCGGTATTTACGAGAAACTCAAAGAAAAAGAATGGGAGGTGGGAGACAAAAAGATTGATTGGGCTGCATTAGAAAACGAAGAGACTGGTCGAACCCCAGGTGTAGGCCTTGGGGAGAAAACTAAAGCATTGCCAGGTTTATTAGTACAGGTTTTGCCTAGACTGTTAGCGACTAAAAAGGAGGATTGGGATGCAATCTCAGCCTGCAAACAGAAACCCGACGAAGACACCAGTGATTTTTATTCCAGATTCGAGAAATGTTTTACTATTAATAGTGGCCTGAAAACAAGTAGCGAGTCATACCCACATCTTTTTGTGTCAAAATTAGTCGAGAATTCCCTGCCCCAGGTTAAGAACCGTGTTTTGAAAGTCGCGAGCACATGGCAAGCCAATTCGCCTTCCCAAATGTTACAAATGTTACAATATCACCAGAACAGAATTAGAGAGGAACATGATCACGAACAGAGACGTATGAAAGACACGAAAATGAAAATGTTAGTTGCTCAGTCAGTTCCAGCAGATGGTCAGAAGAAAGGCGCAACACATTCTAATAATTCAGCAGCTCCCGTTAAAGGGACATGCAACTATTGTAAACAGCCAGGTCACTATGTAAACGATTGCGCAGTTTTGAAACACAATATCGCCACAGGCAAAACCAAAGAGAGACCACGTCCGCCCAGACAGGATCAGGTCCAACAACATATTCCACAAAACGTACAGCCTATGCTTGTCCCACAACAGACTGTAGCGGTACCACAGCCCCAACCCATTGCCGCGACTCAGCATGTCACACAGCAGATGTACCAGTATGCCCAATCTGATTACCCCGATTATCAGCTATACACAT
Source organism: Lissotriton vulgaris (assembly GCF_964263255.1). Taxonomy (NCBI): domain Eukaryota; kingdom Metazoa; phylum Chordata; class Amphibia; order Caudata; family Salamandridae; genus Lissotriton; species Lissotriton vulgaris. The sequence continues at coordinate 997,224,378 of NC_141695.1, read as the reverse complement.
GAAACAGCCTAGAGAGGGAGGTTGGCTTGCCCCTTATAGAGGTTCCTGTAGATCAAGAGGGTCCTTATGTACATAGTCAGGTATTAGGGAAAGATAGAAAGTTTTTGATTGACACAGGGGCAAGCAGAACAACCATCAGTCACGAAGAGGTTCCAGGGGTACCCCTCTCAGGCTCACAGAATGTTTCCCTTGGATTTTCAGGAAAGCCTATTGTTAATGAAGTATCGAAACCAGTACCCCTTGCAGTTGGTCCATTGTCCCGAACCACAGATTTATTGCTCACGAAATCATGTCCAGAAAACTTGCTTGGTATAAAAACTCTGAAAGCTCTAGGAGCTGTAATTTGTTGTTCTCCGGAAGGAGTCAGGCTGTTCCTTCGTGACTTCAAGGGCCATTATGTGTTGAGAGATTTTGATCCCAGGTTACAGAACGTTCCTGTACATTTATGGGCGAAAGGCCCCACTGATGTAGGTTGTATGCACATTACACCGTACCGTGTCACACTCAAGCCAGGAGTTATACTACCACGTATCCGACAATACAAGTTACCCCCAGATGCTGTAGTGGCTTTACTGAAATTCATTGACGAGCTCATTGCACAAGGAGTGGTTGTAGAAACCGACTTCAATGTTTGTAATTCTCCTATCATTCCGATTCTTAAACGTACTGATCCAAATGCACCTCCAGTTTATCGACTGATTATTGATTTACGCGAATTGAATAAATGTGTGGTACCACAGTACCCTGTAGTCCCGGATATCTCTTCCTTATTGACAGCTATTGATTCAGAGGCGACGTTCTTTACTGTAATTGATCTGAAGAACGCCTTCTTTAGTGTTCCTATTGATCCGGAAAGCCAGTATCTTTTCGGATTCTGTTTAAATGGCCGAAGCTTCAAATTTGCACGCGCACCTCAAGGGTTCACAGAAAGCCCCAGCATCTACAGCCAAGCACTGAAACGACAACTCGATGATATTCACATGCCTCCCACTACTGCCCTATTACAGTACGTCGATGATCTCTTGATCACCGCCCGAAGTGAACCAGAATGTGAACAAGCCTCACTGACAGTATTGTTTTTCTTGGCGGACAAGGGACACAAGGTGTCTCCTTCGAAGCTGCAATTCTGTGCCCAGCAAGTTGTGTACCTTGGGCACTTGCTGTCCAAAGAGGGGAGACAGCTGACACCAGATCGTATACAGTTAATTGCACATCTTCCACAACCCAAGACACAGAAAGAAGTACGAGCCTTTATTGGACTCACTTCCTATTGCAGACAATGGATTCCACAATATGCATTTCTAGCCAAACCACTTATACAGTTGACAACACAATGGGCAGCGTCTTCGGCTGTCCTCCCATGGACTCCGGAACATACACAAGCTTTTGACGAATTGAAGAAAGCCTTATGTCAAGCACCTGTCTTAGCGACACCATGTTACAGTAAACCTTTTACACTTTTCGTCACAGAATGCGATGGCACAGCGTTGTCGGTTCTCACTCAGCTTCAAGCAGACAAACACAGACCGTGTGCTTATTTTTCGAGCACATTAGATCCAGTAGCCCAGGCCTTGCCTGCGTGCTTGAAATCAGTTGCAGCTACAGCTCTAGCAATAAGACAAAGTGATTCCATTGTATTGGGACACCAGATGACAGTACAGGTTCCTCATTCTGTAGAGGTTCTCCTAAACAGAACACAGACCCAACACTTGACTATAGCACGACTGACAGGTTATGAACTGACATTATTCCAACCACACATAGATATCCGACGTTGTAATACACTGAATCCTGCTACACTTTTACCATCAAGCACAACAGATCCTACTCCACATGACTGCGTAGATGTAGTTGACACAGTTACGAAACCCAGACAAGACTTGACAGATGTCGCATTACCCGATCCAGACCTGACACTTTATGTGGATGGTTCATGCATGAGAACAAGTACAGGAGAGCTAGTGGCCGCATATGCAGTGACCACTGAAACTGAAGTCATAGAAACACATCGTATTGACACCCGGTCAGCCCAAGCAGCAGAGCTCATTGCTCTGACCCAAGCCTGTATATTAGCCAAAAACAAGAAAGTAAATATATATACTGATTCACGTTATGCATTCGGAGTCGTTCACGACTTCGGTGTCCTCTGGCAAGAGAGAGGTTTTCTGACCTCTCACGGAGCCAAAATCCAGCACGGTCCCCTCATTCAAGCACTGTTAGAAGCAATACATTTGCCTACAGCCATAGCCATCATGAAGTGCAAGGCACATACGAAAGTAACAGACAAGATTTCCCAGGGTAACGACTTTGCAGATCAGACAGCGAAATATACAGCACAGACTCATACACAGACGACTGATATGACAAAGACTGATGTATCATCACTGACACACAGCATGACAGTCAGGGACCCCACACTAGATGTCATTGACATACAGACACATGCTACTCCAGAAGAAATCAAGAAATGGGCTGAACAAGGAGGGGTCCAGACAGATCAAGGTTGGATGACGAGGGGAAAAACCACATGGTTCCTCCCCGACTCTATGGTTCAAGTTATCATCAACACTGCACATAGCCCAGCACATTTAGGTGAAAAAGCCATGTTAGACAGTTTACAGAATCTCTGGTTCAACAAGCATTTACGAGCAGCAGCAAAACAGAAAGTACGTACCTGCATGATCTGTTGTCAGTTCAATCCAGGAAAAGGGATTCCCGTAGAGCAAGGTGGATTTCATCCTCCTGACTATCCTTTTGAAGTCCTCCAGATGGATTACATCCAGATGGACAGATGCCGAGGATTCAAGTATGTCCTCGTAGTCGTATGTGCCCTTCCCGATGGACAGAAGCATATCCTGTTCCAGATTACACTGCCCCGACCACTGCCAGGCAGCTGGTTCGTGAATTTTTCCCTCGATACGGTTTGCCCCGTGTTGTGTATTCAGACAACGGTCAGCCATTCTCGTCTGAACTGATGAAGCAGATCTCGCTTCTATTGGGGTACCAGTGGAAGTTTCACTGTGTCTGGCATCCAGAGGCAGCAGGTCTCGTGGAGCGCCACAATCAGACTCTGAAAACTCGCCTTGCAAAAGTGTGTAAAGAGAAAGGCGTAGATTGGATAGTAGCATTACCAGTTGCACTGTTTTATATGAGGATGGTAGCCCATTCTAGAACAGGGCTATCTCCGTATGAGGTGGTCTTCGGTAGACCTCCTAATATGTGGGGGACGCCTCTGCCGAGAAAGATCACCGATGTCGAAAGTACTATGCTGACAGATTACCTTGCTTCCTTGATGTCTGCACTACAATCTTGTCGTTCACAGGTTGCTGCAGCCTTCCCAGACAACACCGAGGTGAAGCCACATGCACTGGTCCCGGGGGATACTGTTGTTGTTCGGAACTTCGATAGGACGAGTCCTTTGGAGCCCCGCTGGAAGGAGCCGAAGATTGTTTTGTTAACAACCAGGACTGCAGTAAAGCTAGAGGGGAGGAAGGGCTGGGTGCATTCCAGTCACATGAAGAAATTTCATGGACTTCCGCCAAACCCTGACTCCCAGAACTCTCACGTACCAAAGACAGACACTAAACTCCCTTTTTGAGAGAAAACTCCTCAAGAGGAGTACAGACAAAAACTGAGGTCTAGTAAGTCAGACAGTTTAATTGTTTAAGTCCCCTCCTGGGTGAAGCGGTTAGGCAGTTTCTGACAATGTACAAGCTAGATCCAAATAGAGAGAGAGATAGACAGGAGATCATGAAAAGAAATCGTTACTGTAAAAATCTCCGTAGTAGGTGCATCTGCACCCTGATTATTATGTTTTTTCTGAGTCTTACGTTAATTGGCATCAGCTTGATGTTGTACCTGTATTTTCCGATTGCACATTCTTTTTCTAATGACACTGCAGAACACACGTTTAGTGAACTACCTCCACACGAACTGTCTTATCGACTTGCGCTGCGCAACAATACATTCATTCGTATGTTACACCATTCTCACCAGATCAACAATGCTACTAACTGTTGGATATGTGGCCGACTCCCACCCTATCAGAACTACAAGGGAGCTCTGCCCCTCTTTCCTTATCCGTTTACACACAATGGTTCCTGTGGTGCATGGTTTAGTTTAATTAATTCTGTAGATGCTGATTCCATAGTTTTCCAGGGCAATTGGGTATGGGGAAATCTGAACACAGTTATGAATAAGGCATGTTTCCCAGACAAGGAGGGTCTTCCCCAAAGGACAGGGACCGACCTAGAAAATGAAGTGTATGGATTAGGCAATTTTACACTCGACCTCATGATTCTAAATGTTCAGTCAGAAACTAGTCCAGACTTGCCATCTATGGCAGTATTACCAGTCAAAGGTGAATTATGTGTCAGAAAGAATGGTTCAGTACACCTAGGTCATAGTGAATGTACTACTGTGGTCGAATTCAGTGATAAAGGCAAGTCTACATTCAGAGCTTCCCGACATTCCTATTTCATTTGTGGTCATACAGCTTATATACGTCTACCTCTAGACTGGGATGGTACGTGTTACATTGCATTCCTACTGCCACCTGTTTTTCTAGCCCCATCTGATTATCACAGGAATTCCCGCCTCAATCTAGTTAGGCACAAAAGAGACCTTCCATTAGTTGATTATACTGAAACCGCATGGGAGCAATATACAGATTTCAATAAAGGATTCTTTCCCTATTTAGGCACAGTGTCCAATAGTAAATTGATACGCAAATTAACCAGAATTCTCGAAGCAGTAGTGAATGAGACTACTTCAGCTTTGGGCAACTTAACAGAAGAGCAGTCTGCTATGAGACTTGTTGTTCTTCAGAACCGCCTTGTCCTTGACGTCATCCTGGCCGATAGGGGCGGGGCTTGTAGAGTCATCGGATCCAGTTGTTGCATGTTTATTCCTAATAACGCGCCTTCGGTCTATAAGGCCATCACCAGACTTCACGAAATTGCCCATCAGATACACCAGAACCCAGGCTCCTGGACTTGGTCCGGTTGGCTCTGGGGTGTAGTAACAGCCTGGGGATGGAAGCTGTTGTCATTCCTAGGGATTATATTGGCCATTGTATTCAGTTGCTGTTTATGTCTTCAATGTGGGCCAGCGATTTGCGGCTTGTGCGCCACAGCTTGTGTTCCCCGCTCAAGTGCACGTTCCCATTCCCGATTAAAGAATGAAGAACAAATGATGTTATACGAACAAATAGATGGTCTCATGAAAATAGATATATCCTAATGGGTCCGTAGGGGACAAGGAGGGAATGAGGTAATTGGGATTTTTATGGTCAGTTATGTCCCCTAACGAGTACCCCATCGTCTCCATGTACGAGTTAAAGTGCATGTAACTTCCCTCCGCAACCGAATTTGAAGACGCAAATACATTTGCGTCCAACGTTAGCATGTGCTCTTCCAGATCCACCATGATTGGATTGATAATTCAGTTCCTAAGTATGCCGTGCCACCGTCTTTACATGGTGCACTTTCACGTTTTCCTGGCTCTGCCGAGTTAGGCCCTGATTCCTGCCATTGAACCACTTTTCTCGTCTCTGTCTCCGAAAGCTGCAACGTGGAGATGACATGCATCCCTGACCTCTGCCTTACTTCCTGCCAAGCGAGCGGTGCCCGGCTCGGCCTGCTCTGCCTGCCAAAAACAGTATTTTGCCTTCAAGATATCAGTGTAGCCAGCTCAGCCTCCTCGAAAACACATTCCTGTCTAGTAAAATAAGTAAACAGCACCCCGGCTGCAGAGTAAAGGGTAAAGCCTTCCTGTCCTCCTCATGAAATTCATTGCTCCCGTTACCATGGTAGGCCCTGGCTCCGCGCATCTGCACCTAGACACTCATACATTCAGTGTAGCATAGCCTCTGCCCGAAAGACCTTTTCCTCCAGTATAAACATCCTCCAAACACAAGATATCAGATATGTTTTAGGAACAGGTCGATCTGACATGCCAGACTTATGTCTCTTCTACTAGTGTTAAAAGTCAGACTCTTAGCTTCCTCCAGACATATGTCAATCACACGTCATAGTGGCTGCGCGCGCATCCTGGCCATAGGTTTCAGCTGACTCCGCAAGAATTCACTAAGCATCCACCCACTTATGACACTATTCTGTGACGTTTCTAGTTCACGCCTCTGTGCATACCCATGTTCACGCCTTTTTGCTACGCACATGTGTTCTTATCATATACATTTCACTAGTCACGCCTACTGTATGCAATGCTATTGTGTCATTTTACTATATATGCCATGTACTGTGAATAAATCGTTGACATCTTTCCTGACATCTTCCCTTGCATGCCCGAACCCTTGTATTGATGGAATAGATCTCCATTGACTCGAGTCATTTCTGAATTAAAGCCCTTTAAGACTCAGACACCCCGGACTCTGCCTTTCATTTTATTGAGCTATTCTTGAACTTGTAATTATATGGAAAAATGATACGGTAAAATATTTACCACAAGGAGAGGGGAGAGGTTGGACGCAGGGAGCCGAGGAGTTCAGCGGAGGAGAAGTGGGACTAGTGTCGAGGTGAGGAGGAAGAGAAATTAAAGAAAGGCCATCGGAGTTCCGGGGTGTGTCCTAGAGGATAGAGTTGAAGGCGGGTTGTGTATGGGGGTGTGTGACAGCGGAAGGGGGTGGTGTAGTTATAGAAGGGGGAGAGAGACCACTGGATTGGAAATGACGTTCGACCAGGGGGAAGCAGGGGTTGTGTGAACAAGGTTTGTGTAGGTGGTAGGGGAAGGTTGTGGGGAAGGGTTCTGATTCTCAAGGGTGGAGAGGGGAGTGTCTGTGGGGATTTCAGTCGCAGAAGGGCTGAGGTTAGGGACCGAGTTGTTAAGATTGGCCTTGAGGGTATTGTTGGTTGTGAGTTTGTTGCTCCTGGTGAGATCAGTAGATGTGAGAATGGTGGGTGTTTGGCGACGGAGAGTAAGAATAGGGTCAGTGTGATTGTAGTGAGTAATGATCAGTTTGCCCCTTGATATGGTAGATATTCTCGAAGCCAGATGCCCCTCCACAAAATCCAGCTGTGCTGGGCTCTTAGACAAGTCTGAAACCGTTTGTGTTGCCTAGAACGCTGACCCCTTGCAAGTGAAGCTGTTGGATGTTCTTTTGTTTTTTATCCTTGGCTTAGCAAGGCCTTGCAGTGGGCACTGTGAAAGCTTATTTGTTGGCCCATCTACATTTACTGGACCAATTGTCCTTATTCAAATTAACTGTTGTGGTAAGATTCATGAAAGGTTTGACCCATATGTTCTCTCTTAACCCGTTGTTTTTTAAATTGAATTTTCCAACTGACATACATCATTACATATAATACTTTCACATGTTTGTTGCATATCGCTAAAATCTTTGTACATCTGGATGTCGTACAAGCATCTGGTAACAGTGTCACATTACAAACCACTTATTGAATTTCCCCCATTACTGAACATATATGGAATCCTGTGAAGGCAAACGTCTCATGTTAGAGTAAGTCACATTTCGATCTCACAATTACAGTGATTTAAATTGACAGTTTGGGTAAGTGTAGGTATACTTGTTGTGTCCACTTTCAGAATCCCAGTTGCCCCACCTGAACGTCTCCTCCTCAGGAATGAGTTTCAGTCAGAGTGCTCTCTCAGGTATTCCACTAGTGGTTCAAATATTTCTCTGGGGCGGGACAAGGTTGGCAGCAATTTTGCAAAGCATGCCAGTTTATCCTTGCAATAAATGAAGTCAGACATCCAGTTTTTGAATTTAGCCATCTGCGCACCACTCTGCGCTTGGCAAGTATCTGGCGCAATGCTATGAGTTTTTTATGCAGTGTTTGTATATCAGCTATATAGCCTAAGAGCACAATGAGAGGGGAAATGGTAATGGGTGCTCCAGCCATGGCTGAAGTGCAGTTCCCACTTCTAGCCAATACCTGTGGACCTCGCCGCATTGCCATGCAAGGTGGAGAAAGTCTGCTCCCTCCGCACTGCATCTCTCACAGTGGTTGTCCTCTTTGAGTTTATATTTGTAGAGGTGTGCGGGTGTTTAGTAAGTTCTGTGTAGGAATTTAAAGTGTATTACTCTTAACTGGCTGCTCACTGTAATGGCTTCTGTCTGCGCGCAACAGTATGTCCATTTCTTGTCGGTGAGTGGAGCAGGCAAATCCCTGTCCCATGCCTCTCTGTCTCCCTGTGATTGTTGTGGTGTTTCCAGCAGTGCTGTGCGATAGATGCTGGACACCGCATGCAAAGGCCCTGTCATTTTCAATGAAGTGTGTAGCGTCTCCATCGTGACAGGTTCTCATGTTAATTCGGGGACCTTGGTCTTGACCTTGTTTCTTAAGCGCAAGTATAAAAACCCCTCTATGGGGATGCAGTGTGCGCAACAAAATTTGTTTTATTTATTTATATGTTTACTTACCTGTAAACCTCCTTAATCCATAGATTACTATGCCCCACCCTGCCACTCCCCCTCCCAACGTCACCGCCCTGCAGGTACACCCATTACCGACTGCGGCTGGGAATAAAAACCAGCTGACTAACATTAAACAATCAAAATGCATTTTCTAGGGGATTCCAGATGGGGGAATGCACTAGAAAGGGTCTCTACACTCCGGGTTAGGGAAGTCCTTCTTAGAGAGACGATTCCATCGCCCACACCTGCCTTGTCTATGTTGTAGAACCGGCTTTTTGGAGACCCCTCCCCACTGGAGGGTCAAAGCCAGCGGTGGAAACACCTGGAATCTACGGGTTCTCCTTCTCAATCTTACGTTACCAAAGAGACCAGGACAACTTGGCTGTGGAGGGAAGTAAGTTATTTTATTAGCTTGAGCTAAGGACAGGGTGCCAGAATGGCACTAAGACAATTCTACTGAGACTGCTGCTTTACTCCGCAGCGCACACACAATTATACCACTAGCCACACCCTTTGTACAATACAAGTTCCTCATAAGACAAGTTCCTCATCAGCCAAGTTCCTCCTCAGCCTCGGTTGGCGCAATCACGGCCAGGGAGCATCTGCCTCTGGTTGCACAATGTACACAGGTCTGACTTCCGTGCCCAGATGGCGTGGTCACAGGGCACAGTTTGGTCGTGGGAGGCTGAATTACCAACAGTGGACGGGATGCGGCTAAGTCTCTGGCGCAACCGGGGGCGAGGTACACAAGCAGCTTCTCAATCGGCTCAACCACAAGGAGAGGGGAGGGTTAAGCAAGCTCCAACAGAGACACAGAAAGCAATTCTTTACCAGGTTCCTGAGAGCACGGCAACACAAAATGGAGTCTCGGTGGTCATTTTAAGTACAGTTCAACAGTGTAGGCTTGATTTGGGAAGATGGTTGTCTATCCCAATCACAGTTCAGTTCTATGCCCCCAGGAACTACTCTGAGTGAGGCGTGCCAGTTCAGAAAGTACATGGATGGGTATTATCTTTGTGGTTCCAGTCTTCAATCTTCTTCGCAGACAGGGGACGAGCGCCTTGAGGACGACTCTTTATCTCGTTCAGAGGGTGACCGCTGCTTTAGGGTGTTTAAAAAATCCTGAGTTTGCCGTGAGGTGGTGAAAATATGCTTCTTTCCTTGGTGCGGGACACGTAGCCTGGCAGGGTACAGTATTGAGTATGATATGTTAGCTTGGAGGTTTCGCTTGACTGGCAAGAATTTCCTCTGTGCCTCCTGCACCACCATGGTAAAGCCAGGGTACATTGACACTTTATTAACTTCATATATTAGTTCCTGTTTTTCTCTGGCCAGCCTCAGTACTGTGTCGTGGTCTTTATAACTAAGTAGCCTAGCCAGAATGGGGCGAGGGGGGGCACCCGGCGGCAACCGGAACATTAGTGATCGGTGGGCTCTCTCCACCATTAGGACCTTTAAAAGCACCTTTGTCCCAAATATTTCCAACAGCATTTTCTCTACATAGTCCTCCGTGTGTCCCATAAAAGTAAAATCAGGGACCCCTATTATGCATACATTGTTCTGGTGTAAATGCGTCTCCAAATTTTCATTTTTAGCAGCTATAATTTTCAGTACCTTTTCCATATCTTGGAGGCGTTTCCAGCCTGCAGAAGAATTGTCTTCTAAGGTGTAGATTTGCTGTTCGGTTTCACCAATGCTGCCATCTTGTTTCTCTAATCTTTGCGTGATGAAGTCCATCCACATATTCATTGCATTCATCCTGGATTCGATGGAGTTGAGGCTATTCCGCATTGTAATCAGCAGTGATTTTATAGATTGTCTGCTTTCCTCTGTTGTTCTGTGTCATTTGGCTTATTAGGTCCCTTTTTTTTTTACCCAGTGAATTGTAATTTGGCCTGTTTTCCGTCTGTGCATCCCATGATGACCTTCTTTTCAATCACTTGGATATATTCCGTTCGGAGCTCTGAGGACTTGGGATGTTTGTTCACTCCGTGCTCCTTCCAGCAAGTCTCAGAAGCCCCACATAGCTCCTCGGACTCAGTGCGCGCAGGCCTGTGGGCACGGATTGCGAGTGGCCTAGCCCTGAGTTTGCCTCCATCTTAGCCCAGGCTGTAGCGTCTGCGCTTCCCCTGGGAGCTTCTCACATCAATGTAGTCTGTATATGGGCCAGAGGCTGTTAGGTCTTATTGTGTGCTTTGCGGCCGGGTTCCTCCTGGATTACCACTGTAGGCCTTGGCAAACTTCGCTGGTGGCAGCTGCAGCCTTCAAGCTCTCTACTTTGAAGTAAATGGAGTTAATCACACATGCGTCAAGTCCCAGGGCTATCTAGAGTTGCTTCGCATGTTGAATTTGGGGGGCTGTCTTTACTATTTCCCAGCTGCCCAAAATGTTCGCCTGCACTTCTATTGCCTCGGTCACAGGCCTGTGCGCTCGATGTGCAGATCAGGGGGAAGTACAATGCTCTTCTATGCGGCAGTCCGACTTGCAGTGTTAGTGTAGCTCTTGGGGATTTTGTGTAATTGCAGGGTTCGTAGATGGGCCACTCGTGTGTTTCCTAGTGTGCGCTGTGCAGCTTGGACTGTCTCTGTTCACCTTAACAGGCACCGTACCTCACGCCAATGCCCACGGGACCCTCTGGTCATCACAGCCCAAAATTAGGTACACCGGTGCCTTACGCGACCCACCGTCACATAGCTCACACTGCTGGCCGTGCACCTTTGTCTTTCTGCTTCTCGGCTACCGGGTCTCGGCATCAAGCTCTGGGCTCCCCTGCGTTGCGCTGTAAATTTTCAGGAGCAGCGCCATTTGGGGGCCGTCTTTGCTGTGTCCCAGCCGCCCGGAATGCCTGCCATCTTCTATTTTCCCGGTCACAGGACTCTGTGTACATATCAGGAGGAGGGGGGTACAACGCTCTCCCACGCGGCTGTCCAACTTACAGGGTTAGTGTAGCTCTTGATAATTTTGTATATCTGCAGGGCAGTGGCGTCACTAGGGCTGGTGTCACCCGGTGCGGGTAACTCATGGTGTCACCCCCTCACAACTTACCGGATGGACCATCTCACCCTCTGCCTGCACCATGTTACCTCTGCCTGCACCATCTCCCCTCCGCCTGCACCATCTCACCCCCTGCCTGCACCATCTCACCCCCTGCCTGCACCATCTCACCCTCTGCTTGCTCCATCTCACCCTCTGCTTGCTCCATCTCACCCTCTGCCTGCACCATCTCCCCTCTGCCTGCACCATCTCCCCCTCTACCTGCACCATCTCTCCCTTTGTCCGCACCATCTCCCCTCCACCTGCACCATCTCTCCCTCTGCCTGCACCATCTCTCCCTCTGCCTGCACCATCTCCCCTCCACCTGCACCATCTCACCCCCTTCCTGCACTATCTCACCCCCTTCCTGCACTATCTCACCCTCTGCCTGCTCCATCTCACCCTATGCCTGCACCATCTCCCCTCCACCTGCACCATCTCTCCCTCTGCCTGCACCATCTCTCCCTCTGCCTGCACCATCTCTCCCTCTGCCTCCACCATCTCTCCCTCTGAAAGAGTCTGATGAAATCTCTTATACTTTACAGAGTTTACACATTACTCCTATATAGATCAAATGACAGCTGTTTCACTTTTGGAATTGTCTTCCTGTTTTATCACGAAATCTGCAAAATTAAAGAATAAAGAGGATGAAAAACAATCAGATTGTGAACTTAACTTTTGTAATATATGACTACTAAAAGTCACATGCTGTCCTTTGATCTATATATCAGTAATGTGTAAGATTGGAGCACGCGTCCCCTGTGCTGTGATCTCTTTCCACCCATACAAGGTCCAGTTCAAAGCTCTCACAACTGAGCATGAAGCACTGTACCTCGAGGCGCTGAACTCCTGGCCTCCAGGGTTTAGCGATGAGTGCGAATTAAACCGTACGTTTCTCAACCTAGTTCCTCCGGGTGGTCCCTAAGACCTCTTAGGAAGACACTTCTCCAATTGTTTCTGCAACAAATTGGCGCTTTCGGTCTTTCATTGTACAATCCAAATTTAACCTAAAGAGCTTTAGAAAGCTTTTGAAGCCTTCATTCAAATGTATAGAGCTCCTTCCCCTACCACTGTTATTCTTGGCAGTGTGATGATGATGAGCAGTTCCAGGCTCTAACTATCATTTTGCAACAACTGCAATAAGTCATGTATATGGGCATTATATAAAATATAATAACATAGCATTTACCGAAAGCCTCCGGCCTTGCTCAAGGGCCTGAAGGGAATATTCTTTTTTTCGGGGGGTACTACAATTGGAAATGTTACTGCACCCATTATCTTGCACAGTACAAGGCCAGGATAATCCATGACCCTCATGATCCTGGTAACTGAGTACAAAAGTGCGGAGCGGGCCACCTGGCCTTTACATGGGCAGCAGTGTACCGGCTGGCAGGGTACAGCAGGGGGCACATCACATGAAGTGTGGTGGGGGGCCGGGCCCAGGCCTATCTATCGTGACTGTCACTGCCCAACTGGAACTTGGAAAGACAAGCTTTAGCCTGGTGCTGAAGAGGGCCGTGTTTTCGTTTGCGCCAGTAAAAATGAAAGAATGTACTGAATCTGAGTTCATTTGTGTGCCACTGCACTGCCACATTTTTAATTTAATACTTACTTTAGTTCATGCAGTACTATTGAGTATCAGTATTATTCATATATATTAATAAATACATCATTGTTTCTCTCTCTCTCACCGTTCCGTTCCAAATTTGAAGGGGTCGGGGAGACTGGTGAGAGACCACGACGGCGCTCGGGAAATTGCCATCTCATCAAAAGATATTGCCGCGCGGTGGTCTTTGATGATGTTGTCGTCCGGTATAAATTCTAGATTTCTCACGACGCTACAGCAACACCATGCACGCACGCACTCTCCCTGGCGGGGGCATGACCGCCATGACACGTCAGAGCAGCAGGTGCGCACTGCGCACAACGCGCAGGGGCTGTCCCAGGGCCGTCATTGGTAGCGCCACTAAGATTGACGGCCCTGGGACCCAAACTGCTGGGTACTACTGACGATGTGCAGTGGTTCTCGTCTCTGCACTCACTCAATTCAGTGCCAGCTTGTGGGTACGCCGCGCGCATCCGCATCGCACCACCAGTGACGATCATTCACATACATGATCTCTGGTCAGGTGAGGTGCGGTGCACTGTGCGTGGCGCGGGGTGGCGTGTGCTTCAACAGCTAGTGGCCAGGCTAACTAACTAGATTGGTGTCACCCCCAGATGGGGTGACACCCGGTGTGGTCCGCACCCCCCGCACCCCCCTAGTGACGCCACTGCTGCAGGGCTCATAGTTGGGCCACCCCAGGTGTTTCCTAGCGTGCGCTATGCAGCCTGGACTGTCTCTGCTCACCTCAGCAGGTGCTGCAACTCACGTCAATGCCAACGAAGCCCTCTGGTCGTCGCAGGCTGAAATCTGGTACACCAGCCAGTGTATCACACGGCTCGCCGTCTCGCAGCTCACCCCCAGGGGCACGGTATAATTTTTCTGTTTTTTCAGCGAATATAGGTGTTTACATCGCATGCGTTTACTATGCACACGATTACAACATGGTAGTTACAACAACCGCGTTGTTACATTGCAGTACCATCTCAAAGCAAGTTGTTACAACGACTTGCTGTAGGGGCGCGCAAGATTTAGGAATAGTATAATTTACTATTCAAACTCCAGTGTATACAACAGTAAGGAAGGTGTTGGAATAGTAAATTATACTATTCCTTAGTCTAGAGCTCCCCCAACAGCAAATCATTGTAACGAGTTGCATTTTAATGGTACTGAGATGTAACAACGCCGTCGTTGTAATCGCATGCGTTGAAATGCATGCAATGCGATGGCTGTTTCCCTTCTTGGCTATCAGGTCGTGGCGCCAGGCCCCGGGCTCCCCGGCATTTTGCTGAAAATTGGTTAAGGTCTAGCTGCTCCTATGTCCCCGCCTGCACTCTCTGTTTCAGTTTTTCGCGGCACCAAGGTGTTTTAGGGTCAGCGTTCACCACACACGTCTTCATCGGGCCGGATTAGGATCAGTCGATCTTCCGGTAATCGGGTGGGCAGCAGCCACGACACTCTGGCCACCTTCTAGCAGCCAGGCACGCCTTCGTATCTCTTCTTATTCTAAGCAAAGCTGTGTCCTGCCATGCACAGCACTGCGCCTCGGCAAGTCTTCCTCAGGCCCCTGGCTCTGTTAGAAAGCCATTTTTAACATAATCACAAGTCACATCAGGGGGCCTGTTGCAGTGAGCCATTTGCAGGCATCTTCTTCGGTTTTCGAACCCCACAATAGTTGCATCTTACAATGCTTATTTTATACAGGCAAGTTGGGGCGATTTCACCGCCTCAAAGCGGTGAATTTTGATTGATGTTTTACCCGGGCTGCGAGAGCCTCACAAGAGTGCTGCCATCTTGTTCGCTGGTTCTCTAGCGCCCCCTCCCAACCCGTTGGTGATGCCACAGTGGATCTTTAATTTGGACTTAATATTCCTATTGTGTATGCCTTTCCAGCCTATGCCTAGCTGCTCACTGCATCTTGAAAACTGTTTTCCTCATTGTAATTGCATCAGCTCACTTCATGAGTGAACAGCAGGTACTGTCAGTGCACCACCCTACATCACGTTTTCCCAAACCAAGAGGTGCTGCTGACTCAAGCAGACTTCTTAAAAAAGTCATGACTTCCTTCCACTCCACTAGCTTCCCCAAACCTTTTGAAAGTGGAGAGTCTCCATCAGTTGGATCCCAAAACAGCTTTAAGCTTTTACATAAATCATACAAAGGACCATTGAGTGGATGGTCACATTTTGTTGGTGTTCCCTGGAGCAAAGAAAGAGAAGATTGTACAAAATAGGACCTTATCAATGTGGCTAGTCTTCTGCATTAACATATGCTGTGCAATGGCCCAGAAGCCGCCACTGGAAGGACAGAAAGTCAATTACCCTTGGGTTAAAGCTGCTCCCACAGTGTTGATGTAGGAGGTGCCAGCCCTTGGGATCTCCCAGATTGCAACGTGGGTATTGGTGGATATGTTCAGAAAGCACTATTATTTTTTTATTTAAAAATATTTTTATTTGCTTTTTTCCCAAAGTGCATAAACATAACAAGCATGTCACATGAATCCGTTCTCCATACCCTGCCCCATCCACCCTCTTCCCTCCACCCACCGTGCCCAAAGTCTCACCAGTATTCCGACACTTTGATAATATGATGCCCCAGCCGTCTCTATATTACACCTATTAGTCAGGGAACTCCCCGCTTGTAACTGGGATAACAGAGTGACCTTCCCCCCTCTCATCACAGTCCCCCATCCAATCCATGATATCGTCTCCATTTCCCCCATACTCTAGTAAACCTCTTTGGACACCCCCTGACCTGAAGCACTATTATTTTGATCAAGTTTTTGGTCTGAGCCCACTCCACACACCCTCTACCGTGACAAGGAATTGCTTTGGTATCTATTCCAAGTTGACATCAAGTTTAATATGTATCATGATTCGCCGAAAAGCCACTTAATAGATGTATGGTTGATGATGGGGAATGAGGCCTTAGTGACAACACTATATGTAAAGTCAACAACAGATACTGAGGTGTGAAAATGTACACCCTAAACGTTTAAGGGATAACCTCCATTACGGCCAATTGTTTGAGAATTCAGTGGAAATATCATAATAAGAGTGAGTACCTCAAACATTGAAAAAACTAGTAAAATAAATGGAGTGACTAGTTACTATAAGAAGCTACTAAAGCATTGTATAGGAGCTTGACTTACAGCACAAGAAATATTTGAGAAAAGAAAGAAAAAAAGAAGATAATAATATCAATGGTCAGTGTCACTACTTTTTGCCACAGTGGAAACCATTTTAAGTAAATCATCAAGCAGAATTGGCACATTTTATCCTCACTAAAATACCTCGTAGGCCGACCGTGTTTAATTTGTACTCAAAAGTAAACATAACATCGAAGACTGCATAGAGCATATACTGAACCTAACTGCTAAACTCTTGATACCTTGAGGAATATAGAAACTCCAATCGACAGTGGGCATGTTCTGCCTCTCCTAAAACCAATAAAGGAAGAACATTGTGCAGCAGACATTTTTTTTGAATTACCAAACCAAAAATGTGATTTATGGTATCTAAAGTCTCTTCAACAGGCTTTATATTGACAACATTAACCAAGAAATAAGAAAAAGAATGTGCACAGAACAAATCGAGTAAAAAAAACAATATAATTTGCTCGCTCCACAAAAACTAATGGTGAAAACCGGCACATGGAACTATTCTGTTTTATTTACGGTTGTATTCCAGAAGAGCGCCCCGCTGATCGGGGTGCTGATTCAGCCAGGGACTACATTGGCCTGAGCCTCAAAGACACGCAGGGTTAAACTTGGACGGAAGTTCCTAACTAATATACATTCACAATGCATGTGTTTATGCACACATCAAATTTATATGCTAATTGTTTCCAAAACAATGCCCCACTGATCGGAAAGCCACCTCCGCCTTCCCATGGGGCTAGATTTCCTGTGAACCCCCAATGATGTGCAGTACACATACACGCAGACGCCAACATTGAGTTTTAGCAGACATGCAGCTTGTGTGTGGACTGTTGTTTGGAGGGGCCGCAAGCGTTGGGTTTTATGATGTCCCTGGTCCCCCTGTGGGGGAAAAATACTGGACAATCAACCAAACCACCTGAGGAGACAATGAAAGTTCCAGCATGAAGAGTGGCTTTCTACCCCTCTTAACTAAGTGAAAATAATCCTTTCTTTGTAATCTTCGAGTCCTCTTTAGGTGCACCAAAAATTAATTTTAACAAAAATTGTAGGTTTAGTCTTAGGTCACTGTTCTAGAAAAGGCCCCACTAGAGTATTTGATATGTATTTTGTTACCAAACAGAAGTGTATGTCCTTACACTGGATGACACACACTTTATTGATCACACTTTTATATCCAGTGTCCTCTAAATGAAATATCCTTTGTTTATACTTTTTAAGGTGTTCAAGTAGTACATTCCAAGCAGCTCAAGATGCCACAAATAACAAGGTATGTCTTAAAGGGGGTTGCAAAACGTATATTATTATAGTTAATACAGTGAACCAAGCCGTTAAATATTCCTTTACCCTCTATGATCAAAACGTAATAATTCATGTAAGGGCATGTATTATATTGCTCGATGTCTTTGAGATCAGACATCCCACATTCATTTGCACTTATCTAAGCCTCATCTCATAGTACATGAGTTTCTGAGATGTCCTTCTCAAGTCAAAGGTCAGGTTAAGTGCCATCTTTGACACTTAAAAAACAAACCTATTATTTCGATTAAAGAATGTTGGCAAGAATGAGAATAGTCAGATGGCATGCTCTATGCATCAAACCTGCCCTTTCAATATAGTCACCGCAGAGTGAGTTAATTTCCCTTTTCACTATTTTTGTTGGCTTTAGGACGTCTAAGCAGTAGTAAAATGTGTGTGCCTCCCCTTTAAACCATGTGCTTGTTTTTCTTCTGGGGAAAGAACGAAAAGAAAAAAAATGTTTATTTCCACGTCGGGCTGTATTTTCAGGTGCGTTTTTGTACACTACGTAAGATTACGCATTGGTGAAATTGGAGCTTGGACAAAATCAATGTCACGTAGCATTTCCTGTACTACGCCTAGAAAACCTACTCCTCCAGAGTACTATGGGAATGTTTGTTAACCGTGTTAAACTATAAATGTAGCTTCAAGTGTAAATCTCAGCACATACTTTTTTTCGAATGGGTTGTCTGTTTTCTAACTGGATGGACCAAGTTACTTGAAATGAATTCACAGTTTCCAGTGCTCACATTACTATCCAGCAGAGGGAGCTCCAGGATTATAAAAAATTGCATATGAATTTTTCAAATTGTCGAAATATGCCTTCAAGTAACCAGCATGTGCACGGTACGCGTATACGTTTCATAAAACATTTGAGTCTCAAGCTTCAAACTTTGAAGTTTGACATCATGCTCGTGCTTTATTAAACTAAATATTTTTCATCATTCTCAAATTCAGGTCATTAAGACAAATATAGTCTATATAAATCCATACAAATAGTCAAACATAATTCGAAAAAATCAAATTAAAAAACATCTAGACAGTGGTTAAAAACGACTATTTGAGTAGAAATAGAAAACGAATCATGATACAATTTTTCAAACAGCAATCCATTGCTGAACTAGCAACTTTATAGGGGATTGGGGTCTTTTTTATAAAACAATAATAATCAAACTTTTGCTCGGAGGTTGTAGCATCATAGCTCTTAACGTACCAGGGCCCCCATATGTGTAAAGGCATTTTAGAATTTTTAACAGTACGAATCGCTGTTTCGGGCCGTTAGAAAATGCAAACTGATATTTCCGAATGTATGCAAGGCATTCGCAGTGGTGCGAAATGTGATTCCTTCCTTGTAGAAATCGTATTTTGGAAAAAGCAAAATAGGAATACGCACATTGTGATATCCTAAATACGAATCACAAGCTGCATGTACAACTGATTTCCTATCTGTAACTAGTCACAAAATGGCCATTTAGGGAATGCAGTTACCATTGAATAAGATCAGGTAGTTACCATATGCAAACTATAAAAACTCAGCCAAAATGCATCAGGCTCTTTCAGAATGGCAGCCCTGTTTGTTTTGGAAAGGAGAATTAGGATTCTGGCTGTGAGGCAGGAGAGGATATTTAGGGTGAGGGTCACCCTGTTTGAACAGACAGAGGTGCAGACTCAGTAGTCAGGTGATGCTTGGCTTAATTGCTGAGTTACAATATTAGTTACAGGCCCCAGCACTCAGCAGCAAGGTAATTCCACCCCATGTGCAGGTATTGTGTTGCCTACACCTCTTAGCCTGTGGCAGTTACCAGGGGGGTCATAAAATTAGCAGGTGAGGTTTCACAAAGTGCCCTGTCCAGGTTCCTTTGCAGGTTCCTGGACATCATGGTGAGCAAAGTCAACCAATATATATATATAATTTGCCAACACCCCCCAATCATTGCAACAAATCGAACTGATGTTTTTAGAGGGTAGTGCACTTCCCAAATGTCTTTGGCTGTGTTGATGGGACACATTGACATATGCCCCCTCTGCAAATGAGTACATGTACAGGACCAGAAAGAGCTCACACTCATTCAGTGTGCAGGTAGTGTGTGATGTCTCCTGTATCATAACAGACATTGTGGCCTGATTCCTAAGTGGAATCCACCACTCACTCATGTTCCGCCACAGGGGACTACATACCTGGCTGGCACAGGGTGAATTTGACAATGGCTTCCTACTAGGTAGACTATCCTCTTTTATGTTTAAACCTATAATAACTTATAAAACCCCACCGAAAGGGAAATAGCCCTCACCAGTGTAAACATATAACACTGATAAACATCTGCACAACCAAAACTAAATGCCATTCAAAGAAAGGAAAAGGAGGGTGAAAGAATCATTTTTTTCTTCCTGAAGGGGCCAACACAATGTAACTTTGTTATGCAAGGTAGCAGCAAGAAAGACTGGGCTAACCTTATTCTGCTTGAGGTTTGTTGTTTAGGGATGTCACTAAAAAATTGTTTATTTTTCCCTTTTTCAGTTTTGTGGTCTTTGATCTAAAGATGCAGGGTGTAGAAACATTTTTTGTGTCTTATTTAGTTATTTTATAAACTGTGGAGAATCAGGAAGTATCAAAATCATGTTTGATATTTTGGCTACTTTTGATTCTTTCACTGATAGGTAAAATGTCTGGTTTCATAAGAATATTTCCCAAAATGTACCATCACATTTACTCAGAGACAGAGAATGGTTGAAACCCTTTGATACATCAGGCCCCTTTTCTATCGAGCCAGTATTGATAGTAGGTGAAATGCCATACTGCGATTACTACAATAGTTAATTGTGGATGCGTTAACAATTTATGTGTGCACTGATGACTGGTGATGTGTGTGCCTGTAGAAATTGTGCACTGATGGCTGGTGATGTGTGCGCCTGGTGGAAGTGTGCACTGCCGGCTGGTGGTGTGTGTGCCTGGTGGAAGCGTACATTGACGGCTGGTGGTGTATGTGCCATGTGAAAGCGTGCACTGATGGCCGGTGGTGTGTGCCTGATGAAAGCGTGCACTGACGGCTGGTGGTGTGTGCCTGGTGAAAGCGTGCACTGACCGCTGGTGGTGTGTGTGCGCCTGGTGAAAGTGTGCACTGACGGCTGGTGGTGTGTGTGCCTGGTGAAAGCGTGCACTGATGACTGGTGGTGTGTGCCTGGTGGAAGCGTGCACTGATGGCTGGTGGTGTTTGTGCCCAGTGAAAGCGTGCACTGACGACTGATGGTGTCTGTGCCTGGTGAAAGTGTGCACTGACGGTGTGGTTGCGTTTGTGGTTGTGTGTGTGTGTGGTTGTGGTTGTATGTGTGGTTGTGTGTGTAGTTGTGTGTTTGTGGTTGTGTGTGTTTGTGGTTGTGTGTGTGGTTGTGTGTGTGGTTGTATGTGTGGTTGTATAAGTGGTTGTGTGTGGGGTTGTGGTTGTGTGTGTGGTTGTGTGTGTGTGGTTGTGTTTGTGGTTGTGTGTGTGTGTGTGTGGTTGTGTGTATGGGGGTTGTGTGTGTGTGGTTGTGTGTGTGGTAAAGATCTTAAGCTAAAGCGGGTGCCCCCTGCTCATTTCGTACCAAAAATATTTCATCGTGGAGATATGATTTATGTATATTTTTGCTCTATCAGTAGTTTTCCCGCAGATGAAAATTGTTCTTGAATTTATTAGAAAGGGGAATTTCGATCGGTAAAAAATAAAAACATAGATGAGAGCAGGGCATTGCGGTTAGATCAGATGCACTTCATGGGACTGAATTCACAGAACCCGAGGATGTAAGGAGGTAGAGGCTTTAAATGCACGCACAGTCTGTCCTAGCAAACACATTCTGCTCACAGTGGATTCAGAAAAGGCGTTTGACCACAATGAATAAAAATAAAACTAAGTAAGCACAAAAGAAAGTAGATAAACCCTTCTTCTGAAGCTGCAGTTCAGTTTACTTTCTCACGAGGGGAAGTGTTAAAAAGTGGTGATTATCTATAATGAGGACTGGAAGTTAGAACGGGGAGTGTGAATGAAGTGGGGGGGGGGGGGGGTACAAACGTTAAAAAATAAAAACATGCAGTCACAAGTCGCCAGCGAACACACAACTCTTTTATCTGTATTTAGCACAACTCTTGTTGCAACATCTGACGTATTCAAGTTTTAGCTATAGCATTGTAAAACGCAGGAATAAATCTGTTTTAACGGTGGGAGTTGGGAGGGAACATCTTTAGAAGTGGCAGAGGTTTCAGATTGGCGGGTTCTTGACAGGGAAAAAAAACTTTTAGTACAGAAACAAAAAACTGTTACAAATGAATGCCACATCAAATTTTAGAAGCGGAAGTGTACGCGTGCAGAGTGACACAAATGTGAGTGTTCCTGCCAGCAAGAAGAGCAGACTGTGGTAAAGATCATATCTTCTAAGTTTGGCTCCTTGGTAGAAAGTCCTTTCCTTTTTCATTGATTTGTGGGACCCAAGAGCTACTGGTTGTCCAGCAATTGGAAAGCGTATCTATCATTTGTTAATAACAGGTGTTTTGGGGTGTGGTGATAGCCAGCTGTTGACTTATTTGGCGTGTTATGGATACATTTGAGGAATTCTGTATAATTTGGTCAAGTGTACATTAGTGTGTATCTGAAGTAGTGCTGTGAGTTGCTCCTTTAGTGTTAGTGTGTTCAGGCCCATCTGTTGGCTAACTTTTAGGATCCGCCGCATTCGTCCTCTTGTCTCCTTTATGCACAGGTAGATTGCCCATGGATTGCCCTGCATCCTTGACTCTCTTGCAAGCACTCTGGACTGTTCTGATGTTCCTCGCTGTACCATGATTCCTCTTCTGGATGTTTGAGTTCTTCTCGTCTGTGGCCCCTGACACCTAGTTTAACGTACTAGAAAAAACACTCCCCTCCTTGTGGCCGTAGTTATATTTAGCAAATATATATCAGAGCGACAGGTCGTTATAAGTTTTATGATCCTCTTGAGATTGTGTGATCTTAAAGGTGGCCTTCCAATGGGCTACTTGAGCTGGGGCAAGTGATTTTTATCACATACAGAGGAGTCTAAGGAAGACTGAGAAACACACACTGAAAGGATTTTAGAGGTTGAGCCTGAAGCGAAGAAGAATCACAGAAAAAGGTGAGCTTCGAAAATAGCGGACCAAAAGGCTTTCCGTGTTTTACGGAGTAGAAAACACAAACCAAAATGTATAATCATTGACGTTACTTTCACAGAAATATGCTAATGTGAAATGTAAAATATACTTACTACCCCCATAATTTAGAGCCAAGACGCCCCCGGGCAATCGAGCGCTCTATAAATCCAATAATCAAATCAAATCAAAATCAAATAATAAAACCGTTAAAATGGCTTTATTTTTCAGTTTGCAGTTAAGAAAAAAATAACTATTCAATTCATCGTGGGAACGACTAAGTCCTTGACTGAAACCCACTGAATTTATGTTGCCAGTGACCTCTGACCTCGTTTGAGCGGCAAGTGTTTTGAGTAGTATCTGTAATGAAGACGTAGGAGTCGGCAGGGCAGAATCCAGCTGAGGAGGTAAAGTACCGAAAGCAGCGGCAAAGTCAGAGGGGGAAAAGACCAGAGAAAGGAGGGAAGTGGAAGGGGCGGAGGGCAGCATCTCTGTAACAACTGAAGAATGGGCTGGGCAGAATGAGGCTGAAACAGGTGGAGCAGAAGGGATATGTGCGACTGCCCGCAGAGACGGTGGGGAGGCCCTGTGAGATTGTGGACATACCTGGGGGGCAGCCAGGAACCATTGTTAACAGTGCCCTCTTCATGTTTTAAAATTCAGAAACTAAGGATTCTGTTCTAAGCAGTCAGAGGTATGTGATTGTAGTGAAGTGTATTATTTCCTGTAAGGCCATGGTCGCCTGGTGTCATGTTAACACTGGAGTGACAGCCACGAGGGAGTAAAAGTACCGAATCTGCCCGACACTGGGCGCAGAGATGTTCCTAGTGAGAGTTGTACATTTTTTGGTGTGCTTTTTAGACCTATTAGGGAATTCCGTAGCTCGCCTTGTGCCATTGCTTCCAAAATACCCCTGTATGCGCTTTTGTTAGACAATGACATTCTGAAGCGCAGAGCTACTCAAGAGAGAGCCGCTGCTATTGGTGTGCAGTTTTCAATTTGGCACGGGCGTCAAGGCCGCCGTTGCCATCCTCAGGCCCAGTTTTCCTCTAGTATTTGACTATGTTTTAAGAAAGTTTTCATCGGCTCCATTGCTTTCCTGTTCTCTGTACCTAAGTGGCAGTGGAAGAGTGGAAGGTGGGTTCCCATGATTATACACGCAGCTGAAGCACCACATTGCTGCCTCAAATTAAACGAAAGCGCTTGGGCAGTGGCTCCAATTCTTCACTTGTTCAGCACTGACCGCAAGAGGCTCCTCTGGTTAGTTTGTGTATAGGTGCAGGAGGCACCCTGCTTGCGTTGAGGTTGTCCCCGTGGAGTGGCACAGCTTGCTGGTATTGGTCAGTGAGGGGAAATTCTTGTTCGTTGCAGGCCTGTAGTCATGAAGATTCACACCTCTTGTTGACCGTATGTGTGAGAGAAAGAGAAAACAAGCAGGAAGTGGGATAAGGGAGGGGGTGGCAAATGGTGAGCACTTTCGCGGCCGCTTTGATGTTCACAGTGCCTGCGCGGCTTACTAAGAACATCAAAGCGGCTGCGAAAGTGCTCCCAAAGGCTGAAGGTGGACAAATGGTGCACGCGCCCGGCGCACATGCACTGTACCCGATCCGCCTGCAGACTTTAGGAGCACTTTTGGAAGCCTCCTTACTTAATATCTCACCAAACCATCGCTAACGCGATGGCTTAGGCGAGACCTAAAAACAGATACGTGGAATGCTGGGACTAATTTAGCCACTGGGATTACTCTGAGCCACATTTCAATCTGCTTTTTAGTCTTTCTGATACTCCAGACAGACAGAAACTAAATACAAATCAATCTTGGTCCTGTTGCAGTAGGAGCACTCTAACCTAAACCTCCAAGTCACAAGAGTTCCATACATCACTGAGCCAAAGGATTCATGCCGCACCTCGATGTCACAGACCAACACCGCTTAAATCACCCTGAAGTTGCTGGTGTTCTTGTTCAGAGTAGACATTATCCACTCCATTGATGACTGCTATTTGCTAGGACTGTGTAGGAGAGAGATGATGTGGTAGTGGGACCTGCTATCCCTGAGACGGTTGAAGCCCACATCGTCCCTCTTCCAGGCCCCTGAAATTCTATTGGGTACTCCAGCTCTAGGATGGAAGGGCTGCAAGTCCCCATTGGCTCAGACCCAGGATACTTTCTGCGATTCGTGCTTTTAACTTGACTGTAGGAATATGCACAGCAGCACAGGAGAATCTTGGGAACTTTACATACCAGTGCAGCTCAAGGGGTTATGCCATACACTGACAGCTCATCGCCTGGTTCTCATTCACAGCTCTGAAGTGCTGAACTTTGCATCAATACTGCTAGTTCCTTTTTAGGTCTCGCCTAGGCCAGCGCCTGCATTGCTCTGTGAGACATTTAGTAACTGGCTTAACAAAGTGCTACCAAAGGCTTTTGCCGGCCTCCAGTGTGCGCTTCGCGCATGAATGTGCACAGCTGGCATCTGGCTTTTGTAATGGCTCATTAAGCCTTACAATGCTCCTCCACCACCTCTCTCTCTCTGCTCTCACTACCCGCTCCCTTCTCCCCCTCCCTCTTCGCCAGCTTAATTTTCCTTTTCATTCTCCACCGCCCCCTCTCTCTCTGCTTTCACTACTCCCTCCCTTCTCCTCCTCCCTCCTCATCTTCTTTATTTGCCTTACTATATCGCTGGACTTAATATTTAAACCTCAAATATTTTGTTCCCTTTATCATTGCAGTGCCATTTACGTTTTACTATTTAGAAATAAACAGTGTGCTCATTTCGAATTTAAAAATCATGTGCTCATTGCAGTGCCATGATTGTGAGCCGTTTCTTCAAGTCACGGATTTCAGTAAGTGAGGAGCGAGGCGGGTGCTGGTTTTTCTTGTGCCCTCCTGTTGCTGTGAAGACCACAGCGGCGCTATGCCTCACTGATCTGATTCACATCCATTAAGATGCGGCGGCCGCAGATGAAGTCATCACTCCAGTTGCTTCAGACGCTGCTGCCTCCCTGCCTCCCAGGCTGTGTGTTATTCACAGCGCAGACGCGAGAGCCACGCTTTCTCAGCACACAGCCAGACATGACCTCATTGTGTTTTTCTGAGCGGTGCATTAGCGTCCCTTCCTCCATTCCCTAATGCAGCTCCGGACCCGCACAAAAACATGAAGCAAGCATTCTGGCTTGGCTCGGCTCAACCGCTCGGAATAAATACGTCTTTCTGTTTCCTCTGGGGCAGAAAATCGCATCTGGCCAGAAACCGTGCTCCATATTAGCAGTTATTACAGATAAAGCAGGGACTTACACGTCACCTCTGCACACGCCCAGTGGCATAACAAAACTTAAAGGGGCCCCCCTGCAAACTACATGGAGGGGGCCCCCATCCCATCCTCCATGCCAGTCTAGAGCTCTCAGGCCAGCGACCCGCCATACTGCAGGGAATGCCGGGCTATTGTTACGGCAATGTCACCAATACAGCCGTTATAAGTAACACTGGATGGTGGAGTCAAAGGTTGGGCTAAGTCTCCCAGCAGGCTATCATAGGTGGTGGTTCATTTATTACAGGGTCCCTGCCATCAGTATGCCGGGGAAGTTTGCCCAATTTTAGGTGGGTTTCCTGATGCAGACTCCTGTCATGATATTCAACATGATGGGGACGCTATCAAATCTGACCAAGCCGCGAGGGGAATGGCCAGCATCATTTACCACAGTGGGGAACCAGCGCGAGTTTGCCTTCCCAGCCATCATCTACATCGCTGAGGGGAGCGACGCTGTCGGTCCAGTTGGAGACCCAAACTACAACACCCAGAGTGCTCTGCAAGGCGCAGAGCAATTGATGCTGTTCGAGAGCACCAGAGGGCCTCAAAACCGGCCCTGCCCTCCTGCAGCGCGGGACGCTATCAAATCTGACCAAGCCGTGAGGGGAACGGCCAGCATCATTTACCACAGAGGGGAACCAGCGGGAGTTCACCTTCCCAGCCGTCATCTACATCGCTGAGGGGAGCGACGCTGTCGGTCCAGTTGGAGACCCAAACTACAACACCCAGAGTGCTCTGCAAGGCGCAGAGCAAGTGACACTGTTGGAGGGCGCCAGAGGCCCTCAAAACCGGCCCGGCCCTCCCGCAGCGCAGGACGCGATCAAATCTGACCAAGCCGTGAGGGGAACGGCCAGCATCACTTACCACAGAGGGAAACCAGCGGGAGTTCACCTTTCCAGCTGCCATCTACATCGCTGAGGGGAGCGACGCTGTCGGTCCAGTTGGAGACCCAAACTACAACACCCAGAGTGCTCTGCAAGGCGCAGAGCAAGTGACACTGTTGGAGGGCGCCAGAGGCCCTCAAAACCGGCCCGGCCCTCCCGCAGCGCAGGACGCTATCAAATCTGACCAAGCCATGAGGAGAACGGCCAGCATCATTTACCACAGCGGGGAACCAGCGCAAGTTCGCCTTCCCAGCCGCCATCTACATCTCTCAGGGGAGCGATGCTGTCGGCCCAGTTGGAGACCCAAACTACAACACCCGGAGTGCTCTGCAAGGCGCAGAGCAAGTGACGCATTTGGAGGGCACCAGAGGCCCTCAAAACCGGCCCGGCCCTCCCGCAGCGTGGAACACTATCAAATCTGACCAAGCCATGAGGGGAATGGCCAGCATCATTTACCATAGCGGGGAACCAGCATGAGGTCGCCTTCCCAGCCGCCATCTACATCGCTGAGGGGAGCGACGCTGTTGGTCCAGTTGGAGACCCAAACTACAACACCCAGAGTGCTCTGCAAGGCGCAGAGCAATTGACGCTGTTGGAGGGCACCAGAGGCCCTCAAAACCGGCCCGGCCCTCCCGCAGCGCGGGACGTGCGCGGGCCAAGTGCGGGCCCGTCCGTGCCCGGCAGATGCCGGAAGAGGCTGGGCTGGGCATCCCCCCTAACATTTACAATGAGGACTCTGGACATGAGGTACTGTTGACTTACACAAAGCTTGATATCCCCTGAGATTTGCCCATCTCCACTGCATTGACTTGGTGTTTTGAGAAGTATAAAAGCCAGTGTTGTATGTTAGTAGGGAAAATATTGTGCGTCTACATTATATTCGAATAGTATAGTGAAGCATATAAATTAGCCCCTTATAATTGTCAAGAGCCTGCAAAATGGGGAAAAGGGTCTGTGTGGATAAGAAACAAACTTTAGCGTGGCCCAAAACAAGCTCTAAACCTACTTCTATAGATAGGATGCTAGAGAAAGCCCTGGGAGCTGTGGCCACAGAAATAGAACAGACTGAGAGACTTTTATCTATCACCCCAAATTTAGAAATAGAAACGATGGACCTCAGTCCTACATCGGATATAGGGGCCCCAGCATTAGAGCTCTCTAATGATCAAATAGTATCCATAGAGGCAGTCACCATAGAGTCACCTAAGGCAGTCACCGCAAACCAATCGGGCAGAAATAGCAAAGCTAAATCTAAATTCAAAGCAAAACCGCCTGTAAGAAGAAAAAAACAGCAAGGCACCATTCCCGAAAAAGGTTATAAAGATGGTAACACCCCAGAGGATCATACAGGTCACACAAACGATCAGCCTGGGTGGGTCACATCACTGGTGATGAATCTCCATATGCAAATGCGAGCTATTGTTAAGGAGGAGTTTAGACCCCTATTAGAAAGGATAGATGGGCTAACTGTAAATTTGAATCAATAGATAAAATCCAGAGAGTTAATTAAGGATATTACTAGTTCCGATAGTAGAATATGTCAGCAGGTCACCACGGATAAGCAATTGGTAAATTCTCGTCCGATTCCCAGTAAAAGAGTCTCTTCCTCAAATGTAAATAGCGTACAATAGGCTAGGAAGCAAAATGAAACTAGGCCCCCTCCGGCCCAATAAATGTAGCAAAAAATAGTTCACCTCTGTCCAAAAGAAAAGGGGAAGCACATAAAAATCCTAGACAGGAGGTGGAAGGAATTTCATTAGTTTTAGAACGCAATAACCAGATTTATTGCCCACCAATCATACATTTACCACCTGCTTCAACTTCCTATGTAGTGATTCTTGCAGGTGTACCAGAATTAAGAAAGGGTCAAACTGATCCCACCAAGAATTGAAGAATAAATGTGTTCATTGGTTAGTGAGCCATAGCAGCTTTGGATATGAGAATTCTGAAGAGATCCTAACAACAAGAAGGGTGGGTTGGATAGGCGGATGACATACAAGAAGAATGCATAGTAATTAATTTTAGAAACCCACAGATAACCCAGATAACCCAAAGAGCTTTAGCTACTGAGCATTGGAGTAACAAGGGCAGCATTTTATTATTTCCCTTAGGTTATTTCTACCCATCTAACAGGCCCTATCAGTACAGCCACTACCAGGAGACGGGAAGGAGACCTGTTTTTAATATTCCTGTACAACTACACTTAGGTCCTCATTGGCATAACCAGCCCACTTTTAACATTCCTACTGAAAATAGATTTAGTCCCCTAGAAGGTGTTGATTGACTAAAGGAAGTTTAGGAAAATAAAGATATTTATTCTAAACTGCACAAGACCAAAACGACAAAAATCCAACATACACCGTTCAAGAATATGGTTTCAAAAGAGTTCTTAAGGTTGTAATCAAAGTTCTTTAGGTTGCGATAAAATAATCCACAGATGCGTGAAAAGTTCACAGTTGCGTCACGTTTACTCACAGTACCTTTTAGTTGCAACAAAGTTCCAAAAGCAGAAGTTGGTGCGGTGGAAAACAAGCGATGCGTTGCTCCTGAGACCCTGGGGAGGCGATGCGACAGCCCCGCTGCAGCAGCGGGCATCTTGCGACGAATCCGGTCTGTATGGGGAGGAAGGCCACTTGTATGGATTCCGGTGCGTAGGTTCCGTAGGAAGTTTGTTCTCGTAAAGGCACGATGCGACAATCTCGTAGGGGCTGCGACGATCTCCGGGGCGGCGATGCGCGGTCCAGTGGGGATCCTCTCTCTCGCAGCTCCTCGATGCGATGGTTCTGCAAAGATGCTCGCAGCGACGTGATGCGGTCCGCAAGCAAGCAGTGCGGCGATCTCACCCAGCGACGACAGGCTCTGCGCTGACACTCGCAGCGATGTTC
Organism: Lissotriton vulgaris; assembly: GCF_964263255.1. Lineage (NCBI taxonomy): Eukaryota > Metazoa > Chordata > Amphibia > Caudata > Salamandridae > Lissotriton > Lissotriton vulgaris. Next base: position 997,194,683 of record NC_141695.1, on the reverse strand, counting down.
GGCTTCCTGCACCGATTGGGTGCGTCCCGCAAACGAAGGATGCAATGGCTCTGGCTGCGGCGCCAGGCGCTGCGACGATCTTGACCTTCATAGCGGCGGGAAACTTCTCGCACTGTCGGGGATGCGCTCCGCAAGCGAGCGATGCAACACTTTTCAATTGCAAAAGTCTCTCAAGCTTAGTTTCAAGTTTCCCAGCACAGGTACAACTTCAAGAGGCCCCACAACTGGATCAAGCACTCTAGGAAGGACAGAACTCTCTCAGCAGAGTTCAGGGAAGCTGGGGGGTGAAGTCCTTTTGTTCCTGGGACTTCAGAACAGGGAGCCAGCTCTTCTCAGGCCCTTGTAGATTCCTTCAAGACAGGGGACACAGCACACAGCAAAGTCCTTCCCCTCTCCTTGGCAGCAAAGCAACAGGTCCGTCCAGCAGAGCAACAGCAGGACAGTCTTCCTTCTTCAGATTCAGCTTTCTCCTTGGCAGAGGTTCCATCTTGATTCCAGGATGATCTAATTTTCTGTTGTCAGGGGTCCTGTACTTATACCCCTAAAGTCTTTGTTCTCTTTGTGCATGTGGGCCCTGAGCCCGGTCTGAACCAGTTCTGGGTGGATCCTGAGTACTTCGTTTTGCTGGCTTTTTCTTTCCTTTCAGAGTGAGGGGCAGGGTTGTCAGCCGCCCAGCAGGAGGTGAAGCCAGCATTGTGGCAGGCAGGCACAGTCCTATTCAGGCCCAGGTGCTAACTCCTCCCACCACTCAGGTTGCAAATGCAGTCATTCAGCCTAGGGCTGACTCAGCCAGCCTCCTGGGGAATCCCCAGCCCCTGTCACTCACAAACCAGACAGTCAATACACAAACAGGCCATTGAACTTCTTCTACCCTAACAAAACCAGTAGGCCAGGCAGGCCGCCATCCCATCCCTGGTATAATAGTCTATGTCGTAAGGCAAAAAGGGCACTTGTAGTATCTATTAAAGCTAACAATACCCCACAAATAAAAATCGCAAGAAAGGCTTATAAAGTAGTTGTTCAAGAAGCTAAACAAAGGTGGGAAACGGAAAACTGGGATACATTGAAAATTGGCCCTGGGGACAGAGACATGAGGGCGTTTTGGAGTGTTGTAAATTCAGGTTCTTCTACCCCCAAAACAGCGGTTGAACCGAACCTGGATGAAGAGGTTTGGCGGGAGCACTTTGAATCCCTTTATGCTGAGGAAAGGAAGCCTGAGGGAGACCTAATTGTTTGCTGTTACTCGAAAGTGGATTGCCCTACAACCAACAGGGAATTAAACTTCCACTTTGATAGTGGTACGAGTACATGTATATGTTTAAAGGAAATAGAGGGCGCATTGGTAAAAATAGCACTGGGTAAAGCACCAGGCCTGGATAAGATCCCTGGGGACCTCTTCAGGAGTGAACCATCTATCTGGACCTCGTATTTTTGGGTACTTTGTAATGCCATATTGCAGGGCATGAAGATTCCTCCTAGCTGGCTTGGTGCGGAGATAATTCTGATTTTTAAAAAAGGTTCTCCACTCTTTCCAACTAATTACAGACCTATTAGTTTAATAGATATTTCCCAAAAATTATTTGCACACGTTTTGCTTGCCAGGCTACAATCCTGGATAGAAGAAAAAGGGATACAGTCCTCCCTACAGGCTGGGTTCAGGGAAATGTTGTCGACCCTGGACCAAGTACTAAGATTGCAACTGTTGTACTGGAAGACCATCTGCCTGGAGGGGGGCAGTTTATACCTAATATTTGTAGACTTGAGGTCGGCATTCGATCTGGTGCCACAGGAAAAACTATGGTCAGTCCTTGGTGAGATGGGGGTTCCGGTGTATCTAATCCAACTCCTTAAACTACTTCATGAAGATAACTATGCGCAAAAAAGATATGGTAGGGATGGAAAACTTACTGCACCCATACCCGTTAAGGGTGGCGTACGCCAGGGTTGCGTGCCTGCGCCAACGTTATTTAGCCTTTATATTAATGGGTTGATTGATGTCTTGCTAATAGAAAAAGACCTAGATACCCCTAAGTTTGCCTCCCACAGAATTTCAGCAATGATGTTTGCCGATGACACTCTTTTGGTGTTTAAATCACCCATGGGGATTCAAAGGGTTCTGGATAAATTTGAGTTATTCTGTAGGGAAAGAGGTTTTGAAATAAATCTACAGAAAACCAAATTCATGGCGTTTAATAGTCCAAACAGTACACGCCCAAACCCTTCATTAAATGGTAAACCCCTTGAAAGAGTTTCATCTTTTATTTACTTAGGCCTTACCATTACTGAAAACATGGACTGGGTGCTAATATTACAAAGTCGACATTAAAATTAGCCCAATCGACAGGTGGCATCATGAAGGTTTTTAGTAGGTCTAGCAAGAGAGCCGTCAACCCAGCATTAGAAATTTACAAGGCCCAGGCCCGAGGTGGCTCAATATATGGCGCCGAGTTATGGGGTCATTTTAAACTTGAGATCCTATTAAAGGTGGAAAATCAATATCTCAGATAGCTGTTTAGACTACCACAGGGCACTCCTTTACTCCCGCTTCGACTAGACACAGGATTAATGGCGATTGCAGAAGTGTCGAGTCTCAAACCTTTGATGTATTGGCGTCGCTTGTGGACCACTCCCAAACTTTTATCTTATAGGGAGGAATTGTCCGAAGTCATGATGGCACAGGGTGCTGCCAAACTTTCCTGGTTTGCCCATATTAAATATTTATTAATTAATACAGGCTTGGGTGATTGCAGGGCTGAACTTGGCCGTGCCTGTTCTCAAATCTCAAGGAAACAAATGAAGGTCCATTATGAAGAGTTTAGAATGGCTCAACTTAATTTCTGTTCCAAATCAGGCAAATTATCCCTAGCTTTCTTAGAAATAAAAGACAACTTTCGCTTTGAGTTAGTATTAGTTCTCATTAAACCGGTGGAGGCAAGAAAGCTTTTTTTACAATTTAGGTTTGGGGTTCTTCCACTCCTCTGTTTTACATCAAAGTGGAGAAATCAGCAAATGGTATATTGCCCGGCATGTGATCACCCAGAAGAATCAGTGCTACACGTTTTTTTTAGTTGCCCTGGCTACCATAAAGCAAGGAAACGCTGGCTGGTCCAGATTTGTAGGAATATTGGCAGCAGGCACTGCCTTGAGGTATTTAGGATACTGAAGTATGACCTTAGTATTCCGATTGTTTTCTCAGTCGCTGGATTTCAGTTTTCCATGTGGTGTACTAGAAGTTTTTTTTTTAAAATCATCCAAGGAGGTGTAGGATTTGTTATAGGTAACCAAAAACAAAAAAAATGTCATTTATGTCAACCTAGTATATTTTCTGCACGTGATTAAGTTTACCGTTTTAGATCTATGGGCTTGCCTCTTTTTTATGAATCTTCCTTTTTAGCGAATGTATTTATTTATTTATTGCACTATGCACTTTCCGAAATTAATATGTATTTACCGCCTAGCAATATCACCCAAAAATTATATTTTTTACAATGTATCAAGGTATTCAAATTATATATCTAGGTGTATAGTGGTTTCTAAAGTGTTTTAAATTGTTGTTTGTATGCCTTATGGATTTTTAACATATGATTGGTCCTAGGAGCTTGTACTTTCAAGGTCATACTGACCGAAATACCGTTTTTTTTAAATTTAATTGAATTGATATACAACATCAGGCCCACTCATCGTTCAGTTTTGACAAAAGTGCATCCACTGCTCCTTCTCGTTTCCGTTTTAAAACATTAGACAATGCGACAAGGCAGTATTTCAAAGGCAGATGTAACTACAAAGAGCACATTTTGATAATACATTTTTATTAGAAGAAAATAGCAATCTTAAGAGGCATTGCATAGCTTCATACACACTGTGTCCCCAATTCCATCACAGTCTCTCTCTCTCTCTCTCTCTCTCTCTCTCTCTCTCTCTCTCTCTCTCTGTGCGTCAGTCTCTCTCTCTCAGTGAGTCAGTCTCTCTCTCTCTTTCATTCAGTCTCTCTCAGTCAGTCAGTCTCTCTCTCTCCCTGTCAGTCTGTCAGTCAGTCGATCTCTCTCTGTCAGTCTCTCTATCTCTCTCTTTCTGTCAGTCTGTCAGTCAGTCGGTCTCTCTCTCTGTCAGTCTCTCTATCTCTCTCTTTCTGTCAGTCTGTCAGTCAGTCAGTCTCTCTCTCAGTCAGTTTCTCAGCCAATCAGTCTCTCAGTCAGTCAGTATTCAGTCTCTGATTCAGTCAGTCTTTACTCTCTCTCAACTCTCTCTCTCTCTCTCTCTCAACTCTGTCCACTCTATCTCCATTGTCTCTCTCTTCACTCTCTCTCCACTGTCTCTCCACTGTCTCTCCACTGTCTCTCTTCACTGTCTCTCTCTCTACTCTCTCTCCACTCTCTCTCTCTCTCTCTCCATTCTCGTTCCACTGTCTCCCTCCTCTCTCTCCCTCCACTCTCTCTCTCCCTTCTCTCTCTCTACTATCTTTCCACTCTCTCTCTACTCTCTCTCCTCTCTCTCTCCTCTCCCTCCACTCTCTCTCCACTGTCTCTCTCTCCACTCTCTCTTTACTCTCTCTCCACTCTGTCTCTCCACTCTGTCTCTCCACTTTCTCTCTTCTTTCTCTCTTTCTCTCTCTCTCTACTCTCTCCACTCTCTCTCTCCAATCTCTCCACTCTCTCTCTCCTCTCTCCCCACTCTCGCCACTCTCTCTCTCGCCACTCTCTCTCTCTCCACTCTCTCTCTCCACTCTCTCTCCACTGTCTCTCTCCACTCTATCTCTCCACTCTCTCTCTCCACTCTCTCTCTCTCTCCACTCTCTCCAGCTCACTCTCTCCACTATCTCTACATGCTCTCTCCACTTTCTCTCTCTCCACTGTCTATCTCCACTCTCTCCACTCTCTCTCCCTCTCTACTCTCTCTACACTCTCTCTCTCTCCACTGTCTCTCTCCTCTGTCTCTTTCCACTCTCTCACCACTCTCTCTCTCCACTGTCTCTCTCCACTCTCTCTCCACTGTCTCTCTCTTGCCACTCTCCTTCTCCACCCTCTCTCTCTGCTCTCTCTCTCTACTCTCTCTCTCTCTCCACTATCTCTCTCTCTACTCTCGCCACTCTCTCTCTCTCACCACGCTCTCTCTCCTCTCTCTCTTGCCACTCTCTCTCTCTCCACTCTCTCTCCAATGTCTCCCTCCACTCTCTCTCCACTCTCTCTCCACTGTCTCTTTCCCCTCTCCTTCTCCACCCTCTCTCTCTGCTCTCTCTCTACTCTCTCTCTCTCTCCACTGTCTCTCTTCACTCTCTCTCCACTGTCTCTCTCCGTTGTCTCTCCACTCTCTCTCACTCCACTCTCTCTCCACTCTCTCCCACTCTCTCTCACAAAGTAGTGTGCGTTGCCATGGGCGTCTGCAGAAATGTTTCCGAGGGGGGCACATTTTTAACTTCATCACCATCCCCTTGCACCCTTCTCCCCTCTGCCTTGCACCCTTCTCGCCCTCCCTCTTGCACCCTTCTCCCCCTCCCCCATGCACCCTTCTCCTCCTCGCCTTGCACCCTTTTCTACCTTGCACCATTCTCCCCTCTGCCTTGCACCCTTCTCCTCTCTGCCTTGCCCCCTTCTCCCCTCTGCCTTGCACCCTTCTCCTCTCTACCTTGCACTCTTCTCTCCTCTGCCTTGCACCATTCTCACCCTCCGCCTTGCACCCTTCTCTACCTTGCACCCTTCTCCCCTCTGCCTTGCACCCTTCTCCCCCTCCACCTTGCACCCTTCTCTACCTTGCACCCTTCTCCCCTCTGCCTTGCACCCTTCTCCCCTCCACCTTGCACCCTTCTCCTTTCTGCCTTGCACCCTTCTCCGTGACGGGTGCAAGGCACCCTTGACCGTGCCTGGTCTCAAATCTCAAGGAAACAAATGAAGGTCCATTATGAAGAGTTTAGAATGGCTCAACTTCATTTCTGTTCCAAATCAGGCAAATTATCCCTAGCTTTCTTAGAAATAAAAGACACCTTTCGCTTTGAGTTAGTATTAGTTCTCATTAAACCGGTGGAGGCAAGAAAGCTTTTTTTACAATTCAGATTTGGGGTTCTTCCACTCCGCTGTTTTACATCAAAGTGGAGAAATCAGCAAATGGTATATTGCCCGGCATGTGATCACCCAGAAGAATCAGTGCTACACGTTTTTTTTAGTTGCCCTGGCTACCATAAAGCAAGGAAACGCTGGCTGGTCCAGATTTGTAGGAATATTGGCAGCAGGCACTGCCTTGAGGTGTTTAGGATACTGAAGTATGACCTCAGTATTCCGATTGTTTTCTCAGTCGCCGGATTTCTGTTTTCCATGTGGTGTACTAGAAGGTTTTTTTTTAAATCATCCAAGGAGGTGTAGGATTTGTTATAGGTAACCAAAAACAAAAAAATGTCATTTATATCAACCTAGTATACTTGCTGCCCGTGATTAAGTTTACCGTTTTAGATCTATGGGCTTGCCTCTTTTTTATGAATCTCCCTTTTTAGCAAATTTATTTATTTATTTATTGCACTATGCACTTTCCGAAATTAATATGTATTTACCGCCTAGCAATATCACCCAAAAATTATATTTTTTACAATGTATGAAGGTATTCAAATTATATATCTAGGTGTATAGTGATTTCTAAAGTGTTTTAAATTGTTGTTTGTATGCCTTATGGATTTTTAACATATGATTGGTCCTAGGAGCTTGTACTTTCAAGGTCATACTGACCGAAATACCGTTTTTTAAAAATTTAATTGAATTGATATACAACATCGGGCCCACTCATCATTCAGTTTTGACAAAAGTGCAGCCACTGCTCCTTCTCGTTTCCATTTTAAAACATTAGACAATTCGACAAGGCAGATGTAACTACAAAGAGCAAATTTTGATAATACATCTTTATTAGTAGACAAAAGCAATCTTAAGAGGCATTGCATAGCTTCATACACACTATGACCCCAATTCCATCACAGTCTCTCTCTCTCTCTCTCTCTCTCTCTCTCTTCTCTCTCTCTCAGTGAGTCAGACTCTCTCTCTCAGTGAGTCAGTCTCTCTCTCTTTCATTCAGTCTCTCTCAGTCAGTCAGTCTGTCAGTCTCTCTCTCTCTCTCCCTGTCAGTCTGTCAGTCAGTCGGTCTCTCTCTCTGCCAGTCTCTCTATCTCTCTCTTTCTGTCAGTCTGTCAGTCAGTCAGTATCTCTCTCTCAGTCAGTTTCTCAGCCAATCAGTCTCTCAGTTAGTCAGTATTCAGTCTCTGATTCAGTCAGTCTTTACTCTCTCTCAACTCTCTCTCTCCGTTCTCTCTCTCAACTCTGTCCACTCTATCTCCACTGTCTCTCCACTGTCTCTCCACTGTCTCTCTCTCCACTGTCTCTCTCGCCACTTTCTCTCTCTCTACTCTCTCTCCACTCTCTCTCTCTCTCTCTCTCTCCACTCTTGTTGCACTGTCTCCCTCCACTCTCTCTCTCTCCCTTCTCTCTCTCTACTCTCTTCTCTCTCTCTACTCTCTTTCCACTCTCTCTCCACTCTATCTCCTCTCTCTCTCCTCTCTCTCCACTCTCTCTCCACTCTCTCTTCACTCTCTCTCCACTCTGTCTCCATACTCTCTCTCTTCTCTCTCTCTCTCTCTACTCTCTCCACTCTCTCTCTCCAATCTCTCCACTCTCTCTCCATTCTCGCCACTCTCTCGCCACTCTCTCTCGCCACTCTCTCTCCACCGTCTCTCTCCACTCTCTCTCTCTACTCTCTCTCTCCACTCTCTCTCTCTCTCCACTCTCTCCAGCTCACTCTCTCCACTATCGCCCCATGCTCTCTCCACTCTCTCTCTCTCTCCACTGTCTATCTCCACTCTCGCTCCACTCTCTCTCCCTCTCTACTCTCTCTACACACTCTCTCTCTCCACTGTCTCTCTCCACTGTCTCTCTCCTCTGTCTCTCTCCACTCTCTCTCCACTCTCTCACCACTCTCTCTCCACTCTCTCTCTCCACTGTCTCTCTCCACTGTCTCTCTCTCTACTCTCTCTCCACTGTCTCTCTCTCTCTCCACTCTCCTTCTCCACCCTCTCTCTCTGCTCTCTCTCTGCTCTCTCTCTCTCCACTGTCTCTCTCTCTCTCGCCACTCTCTCTCTCTCGCCACTCTCTCTCTCTCGCCACTCTCTCTCTCCACTCTCTCTCCACCGTCTCTCTCCACTCTCTCTCTCCACTCTCTCTCTCCACTCTCTCTCTCTCTCCCCTCTCTCTCCATGCTCTCTCCACTCTCTCTCTCTCTCCACTGTCTATCTCCACTCTCTCTCCACTCTCTCTCCCTCTCTACTCTCTCTACACTCTCTCTCCCCTGTCTCTCTCCACTGTCTCTCTCCTCTGTCTCTCTCCACTCTCTCACCACTCTCTCTCCACTCTCTCTCTCCACTGTCTCTCTCTACTCTCTCTCTCCACTGCCTCTCTCTCTCCACTGCCTCTCTCTCTCCACTCTCCTTCTCCACCCTCTCTCTCTGCTCTCTCTCTCTACTCTCTCTCTCTCTCCACTGTATCTCTCTCTACTCTCGCCACTCTCTCTCTCTCTCCACTCTCTCTCTCCTCTCTCTCTCGCCACTCTCTCTCTCTCTCTCCAATGTCTCCCTCCACTCTCTCTCCACTCTCTCTCCACTGTCACTTTCTCCACTCTCCTTCTGCTCTCTCTCTACTATCTCTCTACTCTCTCTCTCTCTCTCTCCACTGTCTCTCTCCACTCTCCGTCTCCACTCTCTCTCTCCACTCTCTCTCCACTCTCTCTCTCACTCCACTCTCTCTCCACTCTCTCCCACTTTCTCTCACAAAGTAGTGTGCGTTGCCATGGGCGTCTGCAGAAATGTTTCAGAGGGGGCAAATTTTTAACTTCATCACCATCCCCCTTGCACCCTTCTCCCCTCTGCCTTGCACCCTCCTTCTCCTCTGCCTTGCACCCTTTACTACCTTGCACCATTCTCCCCTCTGCATTGTACCCTTCTCCTATTTGCCTTGCCCCCTTCTCCCCTCAGCCTTGCACCCTTCTCCTCTCTACCTTGCACTCTTCTCTCCTCTGCCTTGCACCCTTCTCACCCTTCGCCTTGCACCCTTCTCTACCTTGCACCATTCTCCCCTCTGCCTTGCACCCTTCTCCCCCTCCACCTTGCACCCTTCTCCCCTCTGCCTTGAACCCTTCTCCCCTCCACCTTGCACCCTTCTCCTTTCTGCCTTGCACCCTTCTCCTCTCTACCTTGCACCCTTCTCCGCTCTGCCTTGCACCCTTCTCCCCTCTGCCTTGCACCCTTCTCCCCCTCCCCCTTGCACTCTTCTCCCCTCCCCCTTGCACTCTTCTCCCCTCGCCCTTGCACTCTTCTCCCCTCTGCCTTGCACCCTTCTCCTCTCTACCTTGCACTCTTCTCCCCTCTGCCTTTCACCCTTCTCCTCTCTGCTTTGCACCCTTCTCCCCTCTGCCTTGCACCCTTCTCCCCTCCCCTTGCACTCTTCTCCCCTCTGCCTCACACCCTTCTCCCCTCTTCCTTGCACACTTCTCCCCTCCCTCTTGTACTCTTCTCCTCTCTGCCCTGCACCCTTCTCATCTCTGCCTTGCACCCTTCTCCCCTTTGCCTTGCACCCTTCTCCCCTCTGCCTTGCACCCTTCTCCACTCCGCCTTGCACCCTTCTCCTCTCTACCTTGCACCCTTCTCCACTCTACCTTGCACCCTTTTCTCCTCTGCCTTGCACCCTTCTCCCCTCCGCCTTGCACCCTTCTCCTCTCTGCCTTTCACACTTCTCCTCTCTGCCTTGCACCCTTCTCCCCTATGCCTTGCACCCTTCTCCACTCCGCCTTGCACCCTTCTCCTCTCTGCCTTGCACCCTTCTCCCCTCTGCCTTGCACCCTTCTTCCCTCCCCCTTGCATTCTTCTCCCCTCGGCCTTGCACCCTTCTCCCCTCCGCCTTGCACCCTTCTCATCTCTGCCTTGCACCCTTCTCCCCTTCGCCTTGCACCCTTCTCCTCTCTGCCTTGCACCCTTCTCCTCTCTGCCTTGCACCTTTCCCCTCTCTACCTTGCACCCTTCTCCCCTCCGCCTTGCACCCTTCTCCCTTCCGCCTTGCACCCATCTCCTCTCTACCTTGCACCATTCTCCTCTCTACCTTGCACCCTTCTCCCCTTCTGCCTTGCACCCTTCTAGGCCCCCCTTGCCGCCCCCCCCCTCCCTGCAGACACCCACATGGTGGGTTCTAACAAGTGCGCTTACCTGAGGGCACCATTTTGCTGCCTCATCCCTTCTCATATGAGCTTTGCCCTGGAGAATACTGACTCTGAGGGCTCCCACTCCCACCCTTGTCAGGGTCCAGAGCAGTGCTCTGTGCTGCCTCCTGCTCTCTGAGGCCCCCACCCCATCCTCTTTCCGGGCCTCACTCTCTTTGACTGAAGAGAAACATTGCAACTTGTTACATTGTTTCTCTTCAGTCGGCCCGGAGCTCAGAGCGAGGGGCTCAGAGCAGGCTGCACCCTGCACCTGCTTTAGAGGGAGAGAGGCTTCCTTTAGCGCAAGCCTCTCTCACAGCTCTCAGAAGAGCTGAGGGGGCCCCCTTCATTTACTGAAGAGAGTGGGGGCCCCCACACCGAGGGAGCTGCAGGGGCGTTTGTTACGCCCCTGCACATGCCTTACTATCAGCACGCAAAAGCCTCTCCTCCTGTCTGGTGGTATGTTTAAAAATGTTTGTGCCAGTCCACACCTTTTCCTGCCCGAGGATGCAGGGCAGCTCAGAACTCACTAATGTGCTCCCGCTGCCAAGCCCCGATGCTGGTGTCCTTGTCTTCGGCAGGTTATCAGTGGCTGATAAATAGCTCCACTAGAATCCGAAGAATGCCTGAAAAGTGAGAGTAGATCACGGCGGGGCGCAGCCTCACTAATAAGATTGTATTTATGGTTTGGCACCCGCGCTATTGCTTCTCTGTAACCTTGCAGCTGGAACAGGAAAAGACAGGTAAGATTATCTCTTTCTATGCCTTTTTTGACAAACCCTCGCAGAAATGTTCTATTTAATTCTTATTTAAAGAAAAGGTTTAACGAGACGTGTTGCAAACGTTCTCTACCACTTTCATTTACTTATTTGTTCCTTCCTCTTTTTCCCTCCTTACTCCCAGCCTTACTGCATACCACGTCTCACTTCATGTGTTACCTTGTCATTCTCTATTTCCTTACTTCTTTTAACCACAGTGTCTTCTTCTTCATCTAGCCACCTCATAGTCCTCCCTCCCAGCAGTTATTACACCTTATTTTACTCCCTTTTACATTCTTCCTCTTTTTCCCTCCTTAATTCCACCCTTCCTCTCTCACATCCAGCCACGGTCGGTAGTGTAATGACCTGCAGGGCGGTGACGTGGGTAGGGGGAGCGACAGGGTGGGGGGTGGTAATGTATGGATTACGGAGTTTTACAGGTAAGTAAACATATAAACAAATAAAACAAATTTCGTTGTGTGCACTGCATCACCAAATGCGATGCAGTGCCCGCAACGAAATTCGTTTTATTTATGTATATGTTTACTTACCTGTAAAACTCCGTAATCCATACATTACTACCCCCCCACCCTGCCCCTTACTTCCCCACGTCACCACCCTGCAGGTCATCCCACTACCGACCACGGCTGCTCACATCCCTTCTTTCGTTGCTGTGCCGTACTCTATTTTTATACTTCCTTTCTGTCTTCTCACTGTCTTTCTTCCCCTCCATCTCATACTTCTCTCTCCTTGCAGATATTTCTTTAAATGCTTTTGTCCTTACTGCTGTCTTTATTTCATTATTTGCTGTCAGCCTTCCTTCTTTCGTTCATACCTTTTTACAACGCGCAAAGCTGTGTATGTATTCAGTGCGTTTATGCTTCCTCTTGTTACATCGTGTGATAGCCCCTCCTCCCTGTGTTCCAATTGGGTTTTCATAGCAATGTGTTTACACCAATTCAGTGAAAACACAGTCTTCAAAATAGAGCGTTGCATCACAGGTTATATTCTCAAAGTTCTGTTAGCAGTGGTAAATATACCAACAAATCTTATATTATTGTTTTAATTTTTCACGAACACATTGATATCATTGTATGTACTTTCACACATCGTGTTGAAAGCCGATATAAAAATTCAGATTCTCGACAATGCGTATAACGTGCAGATTTACATTTTTTCAAACTGCACAGCAATTCCTTTAGTTTATGCAATGTCCCAGGACATTTTTAGAATGCTCAAGGCTGTGTTTGTATCATTTTGTGTATTTTCACACATCGTGTTGAAGGCTGATATTAAAATTCCGCTTCTCAGCAACAATGCACATAGGGTGTAGATTTTTAGGGCTCGCGAAGCGAAGAGCCCTTTTGTAGGGGTTTAAAAATGGACCTTGAAATTCCAAACAGCTCGTGCATGTGCATTTCCTAGGTCCATTTTGATTGGGCTTTGCGTGCATGCTGTTTTTTAACAGAACACGCAATAGGACATAGGCGGTCGCGTAGCTCCACCTATGGCCTATTAGTGTCTGTTACGCGCACCAAAGCCCATATGTCTTCAATTACCGCAGCTAGACCGGGCGCGATAATTGAAGACATATGCTCGCAGTGGCGCCGCAAGCATCACTCGCGAGCTTTTTTATTTTTTTGGGGATTCATTTCACGGCGAAGCAACTAAATAAAAAAACAACCGCTGACGTCTTATTTTATTTATTTCAAGCCTCCCGCCGGCCCCTCCCCTGCCTGTTCCGGCTCTATTGTGCTCTGTTCGTGATTTTCTGCCACATTTCGTTGTTATCGGGGGTGATCGTTTTTATCTGCCCTGTGCAGAGCCGGGCCACCGCTGCACGGGGTCAGCTAAGTGCCACTAAACCCACACAGGCTGCGCAGAGCGGGGCAGAGGGTGGGCAGGGGGGCCCGCGGTCCTTTCTATCTCCCTAATATTTATCCGCACCATCTGAAGGAATTTAAACTGATTTGTACAACCTGACCCCCCTCGGTCCTAAAGTGGGCACTTTCTTTCTCATCCCTAAACCGAAACGCCATTGCCTGAAAAGGGGGAAAAGATAGAGCCGGAAGACAAAGAAAACGCTTAAAAATTACTTTATGGGGGTGCGATAGAAGGAGCCTTTTTTGGGGGGGAGGGGTTCAGTTATTCAAGCTGCCAACAGAATGCACAACAGCTTCCCCGGTTGCAAGATAGAAAGTAAAAATAGATGATTTGCAGGACAAGCTTTTGTAAAGAAAAAAAAGAAGAAAAATAAAGGAAGAAGAATAATATAAACGCAGTGCGCCTTTAATGTACAGGGCCGCGCGGAAGGGCGCCTCCACACCTGTAATTGAATATCACACAATAAACTGGCGCCTTCCTGTGACCGAATCCAGTTTTATTTTTTAATTATTCACTCCCCTTTAAACAGGCCGCACTCTCAGGCGAGAGATGCAATCTGAATTTCTTCGGCAAACTGTAACAGTAACAGGAAAATGACTGTGTCGGTATTAATTCCGGGGTCAAGAAGGCCAAGGGCTCCACTTTGCACCATAATTTAATTTCTTTTCTTTATAAATACTAAATGTAAACTGTGTCCGCTGGACCAAGTTCTGCCTCCGGCAAGAAACGTCTCATTTTCAGCCCAGGCTGCGAGAGAGGAATGCGGCGGGGACATGTTTCTGAATACACAATGGCAAATCAATCCGGCAAGCATAAAAGGACGACTCTCTCGTCTCTCCCCCACTCTCTCTCCCTCTCTTTATTATAAAGAATTAATTTGACTTTATTCCCCCATCTTCTCGAGCTGACAGAATGTTAATTTGAACTGAAATTTCTCTCGCCTCTAACTCCCTGACCCCTGGCACCCACGGTGGCGTGTTGTAATAACCTGAATCTTTTAACAGAAGCCCTGATATTTGTTACCTTATTAGCATGCAAATTGTTTAATTAATATTATTATGAAGAAGCATACAATCCGTCCGTCACTTGACCCCGGGTCCACGCGGCAGCCTGCTTCCTGAATTTCAATGTCTACATTTAAACTGACTCTGTTTTAACGTCTCAGGGATTCGTGTCTTGTTTAACTTGAGGCGCACACGCTCCAGACAGCCCCGACGCACAGTTACACCGTTACACGGGCTTATAGTCCACAACTCCAGCACAGCACCTCTGTGTCCACCAGGGTATTCACTGTATGTGACAGCGATGCGCTCTCCTTACACACACGAGAGGCAATAGGAGTCCAGCGGGCTATCCGCCCCACTGGACCCACCAGGTGGCCAGTCTGCTATTCGAACGGTTTATACCCCGTGGACATGTCATGGTTATTTAGCGAGGTGTGTTTGGTGCTCGTGTTGTTTATTGCATTTTGTGGGTGCTAGAGTCGGCTCTTATTAAGCAGCGAGTTTGTGTAGTGTGTACCATGCCTGCGTGTGTATGCGTGTTATGGTGCAGATTTGCACTGTAAAATGCTGCAGGCTGTTTAATGTGTAATCTGCGATGTCCGTCAGCTGCTACAAACAATGCAATTGGTTTCGCATTAACGCGGGTTTGAGCTATTTTTATTGTAAATGACATTGCCTTTTATTTATGTTTTGGTTTTTGAAGCATTAATAAAGCCATTGTCATTTACAATGCCAATAGATCAAACTCATTTTACAATGTGTTTACAAACAGCTTTTTAGCTTATTCAGATAATAGTTTTTGTTAAAACTAACAAATACTATTTCACACGTAATACAATTCACTTTTGCATATCCCTTTCATGTTTACCTAAAACTTTTACGCGTCCTTTGTAAACAGCCACACATTTCACACTATCTCTAGACATTCCAGGCCCCACATACCGTGACCTTTTATTACTCCTACAAGATCATTATCTTTTATTGCCTTGTACTGTATTTAAACACAGAGGGGCAACATATCTGCACCTGTGGGAGCAAGGTCAGTAAGGGGTGGGGATACAGTTAAAAACAACTGTAAACATAAGGTTAAGCACAAGCCCCTGTAGTGGATGCCTTAACCCATTTAGCTACCAAACTATCTGTCTGTGTGTCTCTATCTGTGTGTCTGTGTATCTCTGTGTGTCTCAGTCTGTATGTGTGTGTCTCAGTCTTTATGTGTGCGTGTCTGTCTCTGTGTGTGCATCTCTCTTTATGTATACGCCTCTGTGTGTGTGTTTCTGTGTCTGTGTGCATGTCTCTGTCCTGTGTGTATATCTCTGTCTGTGTGTGTTTTTTGCTGTGTGCGCTTTTCTGTATCTGTGTCTGTGTGTGCATCTCTATGTGCGTGTTTCTGTCTCTCGGTGCACATCTCTGTCTTGGTGTGCATGTCTCTATCTGCGTGTATTTTTCTGTGTGTGCGTCTCTATCTCTGTGTGTGCTTCTCTATATGTGCATTTGTCTCTGTACGTACGTCTCTTCTCGGTGTGTGCATCTTTGTTTCTATGTGTGTCTGTCTGTATGTGCGTCTCTATACGTGTGTCAGTTTCTATGTGTGCGTGACTGTTTGTGTGTCTCTGTGTGTATTTTTCTATGCGCGTGTCTGTCTCTGTGTGCGTTTGTGTGTGTTTGTCTCTATGTGTGTATCGGTGCATGTGTCTCTCTGTATGTTTGTCTCTATATCGGTGCATGTGTCTCTCTGTATGTTTGTCTCTGTGTGTATATGTCTACTTTTAGCCTCACTTGCAATGTAAACATGGCATGGGAACGCTATAATACACATACTTACTTCACAGATACATACAAACCTGGCATTCCCTGTCACACACAGTACACAAACCAGCAAACATATCCAGCTAAATATAAACGATGCCAAATTCTCTAACTCTAACTAATGCAAGACCTGTTGAATTGGAAATGCTTGTTTTTAATATGCCTTCTGCACTCTGTGAGGGTGCTTTGCTTTTCTCACTCTCCTACTTGCGTTTTTTAAAAATATTTTTGTATATTATCTTTACAAAACTTTTTATCAAGGAGCCAGCAGCTGCACACTGCTTCAGGTTTATTTGCTTTTGGGCCTGTGCTCTCCCAGCCCCACTTTAAAATTTTTAAGATTTGCTTATTTTAAAACAAGTATTGGCATAGCCAATAGGTCTCAACTTTGGGACCTTATAAGTGTTTACCCATGCAACAGTTGATTTTGTTGCACCAAGGATATTGTGCTGCATAACTAGACACATATAAGGTCCCAAAAGCGAGACCTATGCTTGTTTCCTTTGCCTCCCTTTTAATGATGTCAAGTTGCTTCATGTTTGCTTTTAGTTTTAGCAACCTTTTTTCAGCCCTCCATTCTCCATCTTTTTACTGTTTTACCTTGTGGTGACTGTTTCTTACATTAAGAAGCACATCTAAAAGGGTTCATTTTTCAGCTTTGACAAGCTACCAGAGGAAATGCCAATGGATTGAATAGTTGGAAGTGGCTCAGGCTGTGGCTGAGGCTGGATGAAGGGACACTCATCGTTTGAAATCTCTTCTCCCACCAACCTACCATGAACTGTTCAGCCTGCTTGTTGTTTCTAAGTTCAAATCCCATTTTAATGTGCTTTTCCAGTGTTCCTTAAATCAATCATTATGGTTGCATGTACCAAAATAAGGTGTTTGTCACTGGTATTTTGTCAAAATGTTCGTCAATCGCAGCCTGATTGATTCCCTTATTCACAAGGTGTTTGTTACAAAAGATACCCTTAGCTGAAGGCTTAAGATGTTGAAGTAGATTAGTTTATGAGCGGTAGGGCTTTTTGAAATATGTATTTCCCATTAACGAGTTTTCCACCTGGTAAGGAGCCTCCATTGTTGAGTGTGATCAGTGGTTGACATAGAAATGAAAAACAGAAAATAGGTTTGAGTACAGTGTGCACGCCAAACACTTGTTTTTATCCATCAAAATACTCCATATGAAAATGTGTGATATTTAAAGTAAGTCTGAATGTGTTTACATCACTTTATCTTTGTCATAACCAGAGTAGGAAATTGCACAGATTATCCCCCAGAGAACATATTTCCTAGTGATCTGAACTCTGTTTGTACTGCAGAAGCCGGGGATAAAGGATCAGGGCAAATAGTGGAACCAGAGCCAGGGACATCTGGGAAAATCCGGTGGTTCTAAGAGACAGCAACAGTACAGCTTGAGTTTTCTTTGATGCTACTAAGAACCCTGAGGTAAAAAACATCCTTGTTAGTCACTCCTACCCATCACCAATTTTATCTTATGTATTGTCCACCCAAGTTGTCTGCTCCTGCTTTAAACAGCTATGCAGGATTGGAAGAGGTATGGGATGATCATAGTCCTGTCCTGCCTGAGTCCCCTGCCCAGTGTTACACATGGGACATGTTGCACATAATGCCTCAGGGGATCACTGGATTTTTGCACCCAGGGGCACTTTTGTGTTAACCACATGGCTGCTAGGCGTTTCCCCCCCCCTGTGCTGGAAAATGCCATTTTAGTGGCACCATGACGAGCTCAGCTCGTCATCAGCACACGACACCCGTGGGTGATGACGAGCTGAGCTCGTCATCAGCATCGAAAGGGTTAAGGAAGGGGCCACAGATGTTAGTGTAATATGGATCGGGCATGTCTTAAGGAGGGATTTACGGATTTGCATGGGACATAAACTTATCAAATGAGGGAACCCTTTGCCATTGCATCCATGCGGTATTAGAGATACAGGAGCAGTGGCAAATAAGTCATTGGACGGCTCAGTGACGGTGCCACAAATTAGGTAGAAGTAGTATAAATCTTTATTTCAGTTAATTAAAACTATAGAAGTCGACCAAACATTTAAAATAATAAAACCATTCCAACTGTTCATAAAACAAAGTTTGCTTAAACAACAAATTAAGACATAACCTTTAAAGTACCTGTTGCTAAAATCCTAAAAATTGATTTACAAATATAAAATAGGACTAAGGCACGTACTTTAAAATAGAGTTAATCGATTTCACTAGTGTCACCTGTAGCACCAGATGCGCCAAGTGCTATAGGGCTATTTGTTACCGTACATGCAGTTGCTTGCTAAGTTATTACACATAGACACTGGCCCCATAAAAGTATACCTCTACCTTCCTATGGAATGTTCAGGTCTTACTTCTATACAGTCAGATCTTTGGCAAACTAAAGTACTATATACGTATTTGGCCCCATTACATTCAGTGGAATCACTCCTATCTGACCTCAATAGCCTTAGAGCCATAAAAAACGTAGTTACTCACATCAGCTAACAGATTGGAATTATTCACTTTCTCGTAGATTTTATAGGATGTACAAAAAACATTAGGTGTGCTATTGTTGTGACTGTTGTGTTGCAAACTGGACAAACGCTAGACTGGTGATGTAAGTTCTGCCATCTTGATGAAAAAACATTTACCGGTAAGGTACCAAATCTAAATTTCCCCTACAATTGCCTAGTTATTGTGTGGGTGATACAATCAAAGTCGTTTTCATAGAGTTGGGCACATTGGATGTCCAGAAAACCAACGGATATCATCCAAAGTCGGGAATTTGTCAATTCTCTTTTTAGCACATTTTTCCATTATGTTTCTTTTAACAATTTTTTAGTTTTTAAGTCGAATCCCACCCTGTTTCTCCACAGTTTATCATACCCATATCATAGCTTTGAGCATAAACTTCTGATCCGGGGCATTTTACTTTGCCTGTGAAGGGAGATGATCTCTTCCAAGGCTATGCGGTACACCTCTAGTTCATGTGTATAGCACCGCCTCCTTCAATAGGACAGCAGTCTCAAATTAGCCTTTGTAGACAGTGTCTTCATCCCTAACATCTGCACATCTGTCTCCCTAACCCTTTCCGTAGCGCCTTGACGCCCCTGGGCAAAGTTTGTGCTTTACAAAGCTAATATTCATTCATCCCTATATCAAAAAAACAGCGGGAGTAGTGGTGGGCAGCCATGGCCAGTGGAGGGAGTTCCGGTAGGGCAGAAAGGCGGGGCGGAGGAGGGGCAGGGTGGGGGTGCTAAAAACCGGAATATGGATGATTGCAGGTAAGTAAACAATTTAATTAATGAAACGAATTTCGTAGTGTGCCCTGCATCGCATTTTGCGATGCAGGGTGCGCTACGAAATTCGTTTTATTTATTACATTGTCTACTTAGCTGCAATTATCCATATTCCAGTTTTTAGCACCCCCACCCTGCCCCTCCCCCGCCCCGCCTTCCTGCCCCACCGTAACTCCCTCCACGGGCCGTGGCTGGTAGTGGGCTCTAAGGAAGCTCGATCAAGGAGCTCAGAAATTTGTTTTTGAGTCTGGTCAGGTCACCTAGCTGCGATGCACCCCACAGTTCAGCCCCATGTAGTGTACCACCCAAGGCTTTAACATTATAGATATGGAGGGCAGCAGACACTGATCTGCTTGTTGTTGATTTAAAAACATTTAGAATGCCAGAGATGTTCTGCTGCAGCTGTAATCGACTTTTGCTAATATGCTTTGCCTAGGACATACAATCTGTTAGTTTAATACTCAAATAGTCAAAATCATGGACCCTTTCGAGGATTTCACCTTCTATGTGTATATTTCCCCTATACGATTTGTGTAGATTGATAATACATTTTGTTTTTGATGGGTTAACCTACAATCCACGCTCAGTGCAAAAACCAACAAAGTGGTGAATTAATAGGTGTAAACTTCTAGGGATATCTGAAGCCAACAGTGTATCATCGACAAAGAGTAACACAGAATTTGCTTACTGTCAGAGTAGAGGAATCATTTTCACAGGCATCCAGATGTGCTATTACACCTATTAGGTACAGGGAAAATAGTGTGGGGGCTAGCACGCATCCCTGTCTCTGGGACACATTCTCTCAGTTCACCCTGGGTGACCTAGCGCACCTGTGCGTAATTCCTGTTGTACAAGCAAAATAATATTGACAAAATATTGCTAGGCACTCCCATCTTATCCAGGGCTGTCCAGAGTTTTTTTCCGTGGCACCACGCCAAAAGCAAATTTTAGGTCCACAAAACAACCTACAGATGGCACTTTTTTAGGACTACAATTTTCTAAAACAGGGTAAAAACTGTATTGATGCTCTCCCGAAAGCCAGCTTGCAGGGTAGAAAGAATATTGCCATTGTCCATCCATTGGTGCAATTTGTCGAGTACCTGTCAACAGAAGACTTTTTTAAGGTGTCAATCATACTGGTCGGTTTATAGTTGGATGTGATGCCTTGGTCCCCTTCCTTGTGTATTGGAACTATTGCTGCATCAGATGAAGTACTTGGTATGGGTGAGCGCCCCAGTGCAGTGTTTTTGAGTACGTTTATAGAGGTTGTCCATGGGATCTCTTAAATACACATCTCCCAGTATTTCGTCTGGACCTGGTGCTTCCCCTAGGTCTATACTTTTTATTGGTCATAATGAAGGCTCCCTGTTTTACTTTTTTAGGGCTCGGGCCTACGTTACACTGCGTGGCAGTGTAGGCGGAGCCTAAGAGTCCTGTAGTTAGCGTCTCCGAAAAGCTACCTAAAAATTCCTGGCTGCTCGTGATTTTTTGTCTTTTTTTTTGCCAGCTACATTTCAATTGGCCTTCTGGTGCGTGTCTTTTTGGAAGAGAGCAAGCAATAGGCCATAGGCAGTAGAGTAACTCCGCCTATGGCATATTGCGTGCGGTCACGTGCACCAGAAGGCCATATTTCTGCAATTATCGCGGCTGTCAGAGGCCGTGGTAATTGAAGACAGATGCTGGGCGCGCGTGCACCACTCTCGTTAAATGCCGTGAAGCTCCTTCAAAGCTGTCTTAGATCATAGCAAAACTATTCCTAAACCACTTATTTCTCTTACTTCAGACAGTCCTAAAACGGATTTAATTCAGGGAACGACTTTATTTAACCAGACCCTATGTGCTTTTTTTTCGTTTTGAGCTTGAAAATGTGCCCCCTTTCTCGCATAAAGGCCAAGCGCTCTAGAGAATCGCCTGCACCCCCATCCCCATAGCCCCCCTGCACCCCCACTCCCCAGGCGTCAGAGCACTGCTGTTAAAGTCAACACCTCATGGACTCTCAGTGAATGTTGTATAGCACCTAAACTCTAAAAACGACCTAACAAGTTACGCATTATTCCTTTTCTCTTATTAGGCACTTACAAGTTTAATACATGTAATCTAATTTACCAGGTTTATAAGTTTAGTTTCAAGCACTTGTGCGTGACGGTGCTCTTTCTGCTGGGACGGATTGCATTCTTTAAATTCTAGTATTATTTTAGTATTCCTGGATGTACATGTGTGTCACAGTGCTTTGACGCTCCGCATATATCAATTTGGCGCTATTTAAAGCACTTACATATATAAGAATGCACAAGAAAAAAATGTTGGGCAAAAAGCTTTCCTTGCCAAAGTAAGAGGAATGTAGTACCAACCCGCAGCACTCTTTTGGCGCATTAGAAACACACATTATTGTATGTAAATAATGTCTTTTGTGTAATGGTGGTTTGGCATCTGCACTGTGTTGTCACTATTCCCAATGCTGCTCGCTTAAGAAGTTGTAGAAGCTGAATATTTTGGGATACAGTTTTGTCTAAACAGTATGTAAATAGGTAATGAAATCACTCAATAAAATATTATTTTTGCACTTACACCAGACATTCATATTGTTTCTTTAATTGCTCTGGGTCCTTCTTTTAACTACGGATAGCCACAGGAAACATGACAACACAGCACACGAGGTCATAAACCCGAATAAAAGGCGGGACACTCTGGAGGCCATAACAGAACTCCATAAACGATTGTTGTAATGCGGTGGTGGAGGGGGAGGTGTAATTTAAGCACACACCTGAAAGTAGAAACGCGCATCACTGAAGAGGCACTGGGCTTCTGGGAGCATGGCGTGTGATTCAACGTCATGCGTGCAATGGTGCGCATTATTTATGATTCCAACACATGTAACCATGGCGACCCCTTGCCAAGGTGTGAGCTGGAAAAAATAGAGAGGTACCCCTTGTGTAGGCCAAGGGAAATGGGGTTATTCAACCTAGGTAAGAGAAAGGGTTCCCTTAAGGCACAGATAAAGACAGGTATAAAATAATGTACCTCATGACTTAACAAATACATACAACAAAATATGGAAAAGTTAAAAATTCATTTATTTGAATATATTAAAAAAACAATCAATAGGGATAACTAAACTAAATCCCTGAACTAAAGCAAGATAAAATTGAGACAATACCTATAATTGCGACCTGCAAATTACAAGCAGACGGAACAGTTACAACATACATTAGTTGGATACAGGTTTGTATATTCTTTCTCCGCTCTAATATCACCAGAGTAGTATCACTACCAAATCAGCGTATCTATTATGGTGTTGAAGACTTGAATTATACGCTTTAGGTTGCGTCGACGCGTTTCGGTGACTGCAGACTGACTGGAGAGTGTAGAGTGCTGTGTGTGGTTGAGTGCAGAGTGCTGTGTGCTGTTGAGTGCAGAGTGCTGTGTGCTGTTGAGTGCAGAGTGCTGTGTGCTGTTGAGTGCAGAGTGCTGTTGAGGGCAGAGTGCTGTGTGCTGTTGAGTGCAGTGTGCTGTGTGTTGTTGAGTGCAGAGTGCTGTGTGCTGTTGAGTGCTGAGTGAGAGTGTGTGCAGAGTGAGTGCAGAGTGCTGAGTGCAGAGTGAGTGCAGTTGCAGAGTGAGTGCAGTGTGAGTGCAGAGAGTGCAGAGTGAGTGCAGAGTGAGTGAGTGCAGAGAGAGTGAGTGCAGAGAGAGTGAGTGCAGAGAGAGTGAGTGCAGAGAGAGTGAGTACAGAGTGAGTGCAGGTGCGGAGTGAGTGCAGGTGCAGAGTGAGTGCAGAGTGAGTGTGAGTGCAGAGTGAGTGTGAGTGCAGAGTAAGTGTATAGTGAGTGCAGGTGCAGAGTGAGTGTAGGTGCAGAGTGAGTGCAGAGTGAGTGTAGGTGCAGAGTGAGTGCAGAGTGAGTGTAGAGTGAGTACAGGTGCAGAGTGAGTGCAGGTGCAGAGTGAGTGCAGAGTGAGTGTAGGTGCAGAGTGAGTGCAGAGTGAGTGCGCGTGCTGAGTGACTGCAGAGTGAGTGTGACTGCAGAGTGAGTGTGACTGCAGAGTGAGTGTGACTGCAGAGTGAGTGTGACTTCAGAGTGAGTGTGACTGCAGAGTGACTGCAGACTGACTGCAGAGTGAGTGTGACTGGAAAACACATAAAACCACACACACACACCACAAACACACCACACACCACACACACATACCACACACACATACCACACACACCACACACACACACCACACACACACCACTCTCTCACCACTACACACTCACCACCACACACTCACCCCAGACACTCACCACCAGACACTCAGTGCCACACACTCACCACCACACACTCACCACCACACACACAACCACACACACAACCACACACCACCAGCCGTCAGTACTTGCTTTCACCAGGAACAAACACCACCAGCCATCAGTGCACGCTTTCACCGGGCACAAACACCACCAGGCGTCAGTGCAGGCTTCCACCAGGCACACAACACCAAACATCACTGCACGCTTTCACCAAACACACACACACCACCAGCCATCAGTGCACACTTTCACCAGGCACACACAACACCAGCTGTCAGTGCACACTTTTACCAGGCGCACTCACCACCAGCCGTCAGTGCACGCTTTTACCAGGCGCACTCACCGCCAGCCGTCAGTGCACGCTTTCAACAGGCACACACACCACCAGCCATCTGTCCACGCTTTTACCACGCACAAACACCACCAGCCATCAGTACACGCTTCCACCAGGCACACACACCTCCAGCTGGCAGTGCACGCTTCCAACATTGCACACACACCACCAGCCATCAGTGAACAATTCCTACGGGCACACACACCAACAGCCATCAATGCACACATCAATTGTTAACGCATCCACCATAAACTATTGTACCAATCGCAGTATGGTGCACTTTACTTTTAAACATAGGACCCGTCCCCTCTAGATATTCCCCCACCGCCAAACTATCCTAGACATGCAAGATCCCCACATTTTGAAATCACCAAGAGATTCAGGTGGGTTTAAAAAGGCCATGTTTGTTCACAACATTGTATAAACATGACAAGCAAATAACATGCATATCTAATATTTACAAGTTACATTCATAACTACATTTATGAGCATATCATGCTCCATCACCTTCCCAACCCTAAGGGAGGAACACCATCTGGTTCGCATCTCGCAACTGGGTACCCTACGCCAAGCGCCGTGCACCTGCCCCTTAGAGTGGTGGGTCCCGCCCTTCGATCCTTGTCCGCCATTACCGGGGCCCACCTCTCGACCACCAGGCTGCCCAGGGTCGCCCGGGCGGCTCGAAATCTGTCGCCCTAGCCTCCCCAGCCGGTGGTCACTTCCTCCCAGTGGAGAGCTTGCCATATCCCCCCTCAGAGCTGGCCTATGGAGCCCGGCAGGCGGGCTCCCATCCATTTTGTTTAGCCACTGGTTACTGATCGCAGGTCTCTTCTCCACAGAACGCTCCTCAAACCATTTATCTAAGGGACGGGTGGGTGGGAGTTTCGGAAAGCCGGCCAGGATCACGAGAATGGCCAGGTGCCGGCGTGAGCAGTCAGGTATCCAGGAGTGATAGAGGGAACAGAGACCCCAGTCACAGGGAGTTGACCCTAAATAGGCCCACAGTTGATACAATTCCAATACAACCCACATCTTTCTACTACATACCACATGCATACACTCCATAACACATGGCTAAAAGACATTGCCATTTACAATGCCATTAGCTCTAACTCAAAAAAATCTGAGACCTATTGCATTTCCAATGCTTGTTACTGATTGGTAAAGATAAATACAGACCGAAAACATCCATTTACTTGTCTGTATTTATTTTTTAATATGGATAAAAACGGAAATTGGGTTGCTTTTTGAGTAATTCTAAATACTGTCTGAATTGACTGCCGCTCCAATAGATGTGTATGGATTGATAGATAAGGGTGTTAAAAAATAAAGGAATTTTAGTAAAGAGGTTTAACAGCAGTAAATATTTACAAAGTTGATACTGAAATTTGCATATTTCCATATAAGTGCACTGATTTATCTTCTGCTGGTGTTCCCAGCACTGAAACCTGGCAGGCATTCAAACATGAGTGCATATTTATCGGTTAACGGTTAATGTGGAAATATACTAATTTCAGCTTATTTTTTCCACAAAACCCAAAAATAAATATGGATAAATGCAGATAAAATTAGCAAAAAAGTTATATCGATAAATACAGAGAGAAATGGCAAAAATATAAATACCATAAAACCGGGAGCCCTAATTATAATGTATCTTGGTGTTCTATCACCAGCTGAGCCTCAGCCCGAAACACCATTCCTATGCCCTGGGATACTTCTTATTGGTCTCCCAGGTGTGTTTATACAGTGCATCAAAGTGGCTAAATTAGGCTTTCGGTTGGATGTGATTATGGATTGTATTCTGAGTGCTTCGACTCCCGCTAGCAATTTTGAGCCAAATCATATCCCTGTTCATTCCTGCTGTGAGTAAAGATGGCCAATTTTTCTCATCCCACCCTCTCCCTGGCCTCTGCTTGTAAGACTTTATATATTTTGCTGGGCTGTCTTATAGTTTTCTTATACTTTTCTGACATTTGCTTTTTATTGCCTGGACTAAATTGAATGTAGCTATTTTTCATTCTGCATTATATCATGTTCTGCCTGTATTCCTTTAAAAAAAAAAAAAAGTAGATCTTACACTTTTCTGGAATATGTCGCTTAAAAAGATGAATAGGGTTTTATGTATATTGAGCAGATCATGCGAGCATTTGCTATTATTGATTAAAGCAATGGTTTGTTTAGTGGCCGTAATAAGTGGTCTTTAAGTTTTGTCCAGTACTTCTGGATGTCACTCCACTTGGGCCCATTTGACAGATCATTTGTTATTTGAGGCTTGTAAATCCGTAAATAAGAAGTACCTCTCTAGATCCTGGCCAACCTTGCTGATGTCTTTCACGGAGCGGTGCAGAGCATTATGGCCAAAGTCCTATCTTTCTATAACCTCAATGTCAGTTATCTTGCTCCATAAGCAGAAATGTATCAGTATATGATAAAGTGTACGTGAGCAATTATTGTTTTTAAGGTTTGTCGGCCACCAATATCTGAACGAATTTGACGATTGCAAGCCCTGAGCCCATATGCTGATGTTAGTGCAGTTACTTGAAGAGTAGAGGGTGACAACTTTTTAATTTGGGGAGGAGGAGATGTGGTATATACTCTCTCATCATCAAGCCCCCCTAAATAAAAGAATGCCAAGCATCCTGGCATGCTCTCCCCAAATATTAAAAAAGCATACCTGATGGCCTGGAAATCACCCTCATCACCCTGCATTTGCTACACCCTACCCACTTAAATTGAAATAGAAAAGGGTGTCCTGCCACCCATATGACCTTCCTTAACCCCCCACATTCCCAAATGTATAAAAAAAGAATATCTGGTCTTCTGCCTCCCACCCATACCTATGTCTTCCTTCCCCCTCCCCAATCGAGTCTGAGCTCTCTGCTCTCCATCACAGCCGAGGGGCAGTGCGCCTCACCCTGAGAGCCCCGTCAGCCTAGCCTGGAACCCCTCTATGACGAAGCAACAATGAGGAACAACTTTTGTTTTCCATTATTGCTATATCTTTGTAGTAAAGCACCAGGTCTATTGTTCACCCTATTGGCTTTCAGTGGAAGGCACATGTAACAATACGATTATTTATTCTATAATGTCTCTGGTAGACATCTCCTATTTTAGCTTTTGACCTACACTTTAGTATTCTCGTTGGCCATCACTCAGGTTTGGTAAATGTGTGCGGTTTCAAATGGTGCACAGTGTGAGCAGCTGGGCTCGTGCTGCCATATACACACGTTCTCAGTTATCGGTATAGAAACAGGTGCATTTCCTGACTACTTCTTGCTATACTGGAGAGTAACACTTAAACCACGATGTTCTGTGAGGACACTATTTTCCTGGACAAAAAATAAACAGAGAAGTTTGCAACACCACTCGATCTTTAAACCGAGAAAGTGCAAGTATTCATTCACATTCTCTTCGCTTCACGGCATGTATGGCAGGTGGAACTCTGCCTCTGGCATGCAGGAGCTTTCTACAAAGAAACCTGATAAGAATCCTGTCAACGCATAGCCAGGCATTAACCCCTCCAAGACCCTGAGCCCCACAGTGCTGCAGTGACTCTAAGCCGTGCACCTACAGTCCTATCCCTTTTTTTAAAGTATTTTTTGGATGAGAAAATATGACATACAAGTTACAAATAGATACACGGAAAAGGAAAAATACATAAATTGGATAACACATTGATTGGAGGAGATATCTCTTCATCACACATATTGTAGACACAGATGCCTAAGATGTAATATTTCTTATATAAAAACTAATTAGTTCCTTTAAAAAAACGTTATATGTAAAGCTGGAACTAAATCGGGTTATCAATGGAGATTAGCCCAGACCTCTATTTCAATTTCCTCCCATCTTCTGCCTTTCATTTTATAAATAGCCCCTTCAGTCTCACAGGTTTTACACATTGCCTGACACCAGTGTGCTACTTCTGGTGACTTGCTGTCTTGCTGTCTTGCCTGTGCTTGGCAATTATTAGGCTGCCAATCGTTACAGCTACAAAACACAGGCCTATACAATTAATATGTATATGAATATTATGCATTGATGTTATGGCTAGAACCTCAGATAACTTTAAGTGAAGTAGTGTGGCTCACTGGTTAGAGGCGGCAGACCCGAGAGCAGAGCACGGCCCGGGACCAGGGTTCGATTCCCGGCGCGGCAGGTTTCTGGACCAGGGTCAGCGGACTCGATAATTCTCTTGCCTCGGTGCCCACTCTGATCAGCGATCACACTCGGCAACTCTGGGCATTAGCTTGCCTCATCTTCACTAACGGCCCCACCAGACCGCCGGGGATGCCTGGTCTCACCCTGGAGATACCCATTAAGGGACCATCTCTCAGGGAAGCCAGGAAGGGTTTCGCAGCGGTCGAAGCGCCTTGGGACCCTACGGGTAAGTAGTGCGCTATATAAATGCCAATACATTTACATTTACATAACGCTATAGTCTACCAAAATTCATTAAGCTCAAGACAGTTAGTGAACATATATATGTACATCATCCGTATTCTCCATAGGGCATTTTGAATCTGCTCTATATTTACATGCACAGAGTCTGTTTGGCGTAAAATATATTCTGTAAACAGTCTTAAAATGTTGCACTCGAAGTTTGGCAGTACACAGATACGTACTGTGTAATGTAAAACTGTGTTCAATCACTTCTCCTGTAACATGTAAATTTTAAATCTTGGCCAATGCATTCACTAACTGCTTATTATAATGAATGTTCCCGGTTTTCTGTTTTTACAGATAAAAGTAGACAGAAAACAACGTGTTTCCTGTCTGTATTTATTTTTAGAAGCGGAAAAATACAGAAAATTGTGCTTCTTGTTGAGTGGATCTCTATTTTGTCCTTTATGAAATCCAGACCAACAGCTCAGCAGATAGCACAGAGAGTTAAAATAAGAATGAGATTTCCTTAAATACAGACATTTGTTCACAAAAAACGGTATATAGTGCTAATATTTATATGTGGGTATAGTGTTTTGCTAGATTTTGCTGCTTAATTAGCTACAATGCTACAGGCATCAAATATGGTACATGTTTATCAGTTAACTATATGTGGAAATATTCGATTTTATGACTGTTTATTCTCATAACAAAATAAATATGGATAACTATAAATAAGATAGCCAAAAAGTAAATATAGATAAATACAGATGGCAATGATAAAAAATACGATAAAACCGGGAGACCTAATTAAAATTTGGCAAGTTATAGGTTAAAACTGCTTACAGATTTTTTACATTTGCTGTCTTGGGCTTATTGAACACTTCTATGTGATCGATTTTTTCTAGCTGTACATCAGGTTCCCTCAGATAGTCTCCTAATTGGAGATATTTAAGAAAGCCACCTCTTGGTGATAGTTTTAGCTTTTTAAGCGCCTCGTAGCTCTTACACATCTAGCATTGCTAGATGTGTAATCTCACATTGCGCCCATTTTTTCTCTACCTCATTATCAGATGTATGGAAGGAATACCAATTGGTAGGTATCTATGAAGTAAAGGTAAGAGAAGAGATTCGGACCACTCCTGCCACTGTATGCCCAGACGTGGGTCCCTAGCTCTCCATGCCACTGGAGTCAAGCTATCCTGGCTGTTGAGGGGTGAAACCCCGAAACCTGTCCTAGGATATTTGTTTACAGTCCAGGGAGGACGTGGCCTGTCAATTCGGGCTGGACTGGTCCTAATGGGGACAGTGTCAAGACTGATTTGCATAGGGCTGGGTTCAAACTGGAATAGCATGGTGAGCAAAAAAACAATGGATGTAGACCCAGATCTCTGTACTGGGGGGAATGTATTACATTGTTCTGCATTCTGTCCATTAATTGTTCTTTTTGCCAGAAATTTCTTTTAGCATCCATTAACAGCTTGAATATAACTCTCTTGCAGTAATTTGGGTCTTGGATTCTCATAACCCTGTCAGCTACCTTGAAACTTAGACGTAATTTGTCTATGTTGGTCACGTCTAATGTGGAGTGATAGTTAATATTGAAAAACTGCCTCCCCATTGTAGTCCAATAATACAACTGCAGACCTGACAGGGCAATGCCACTCTGTGCCTGGATACTTTAGGAAACTTTATTGCCCATCTAACCTTTTTCGTAGCCTTACAAGAATGCTGAATTGTGGCCTCAAGCAGCTAGAAAAAAGCTGAATGTATTCCATGAATTTATCAAAAAAGATATAGAAACTTGGGTAAAATGTTTGTCCTAATCAGAGCGAACTGCCGAACCAGGTCTTCCATGGACCAGAAACAAGCATCCTGGGATGGGTTTTGGGGTAACACGCCTCATCAGCCAGACAAGCTTGAAACCAGTGGCAAAGTGAGCAAGGGACCCACGTTTAGGCATACCCTGCCAACTTAGGGAGAACAAAGCGAACACAAGGAGATGATGGATGGAGCGCTGACATTTTCAGACACTCACCCCAGTCAAAGATCTGAGTTGAATCCATCATCGTTCTTTAACTCACTTCGCCACCCCAGTTCAGACCCAGCCATATGCAAATCAGTCTTGACCCTGTTCCTTATGGGAACAGTCCAGCACAAATTGCCAAGCTACGTCTTCCTTGTACTAGAAACAAGCATCAGGTGCCCTGTTTCGGGCTAACACCCCTCATCAACCAGACTAGCTTGAATCCAGAGGGGAAGTGAGCAAGGGACCCATGTATGGACATATCCTGCCAACTTAGGGCGAACAAAGCAAACAAAAGGAGATGACGGATAGAGCACTGAAACATTTCAGACATTCTCCCCCAGTCACAGATCTGGGTTAAATCCATCATCGTTCTTTAGATGACTTCGCCACCCAATTCAGACCCAGCCATGTGCAAATCAGTCTTGACTCTGATCCCTATGGGAACAGTCCAGCACGAACTGCCAAGTCAGGTCTTCACTGTCCCGGAAACAAGCATCCGGTGACCTGTTTTGGGGTAATACCCCTCATCAGCCAGGCTAGCTTGAATCCAGATGTAACGTGAGCAAGGGACCCACGAATGGGCATACCCTGCCAACTTAGGGCAAATAAAGCAAAAACAAGGAGATGATGGATGGAGCGCTGACATTTTTCAGACTCTCACCCCCAGTCAAAGATCTGCGTTGAATCAATTGTCGTTCTTTAGCTTAATTCACCACTCCAGTTCAGACCTAGCCATGTGCAAATCAGTCTTGACCCTGTTCCTTATGGGAACAGTCCAGCCCAAACTGCCAAGCCAGGACTTCCTTGAACCGGAAACCAACATCCTGGGACCGGTTTCAGTGTAACACCCCTCATTAGCCATGCTAGCTTGAATCCAGTGGCGAAGTGAGCAAGGGACCCACGTCTGGGCATACCCTGTCAACTTAGTGTGAAGAAAGAGAACATAAGGAGATGATGGACAGAATGCTGAAACTTTTCAAACACTTTTCAGACACTGACCCTCGTTCACAGATCTTGGTTGAAACCATCATCATTCTTTAGCTCACTTCGACACACCAGTTTAGACCCAGCTGTATTCCTTTCCTGCAAAGAGAAAGGTGGGGGAAGAGGAGGGACTGTGTTTTTGGAAATAAAAAGTACTAACAAAGTAATAATTTGAACATGCACATATTGTGATTTGTGAAAGAACTACCACGTTAGAGCATGCATCTAAACATTCTTGAAGGTTGAGACAGTTTGCATTGTTGGATTTAGGACTGAATGGAGGATGATTTAAGAGTTACTATAGTTTGCTTGCCTACATTTCCTGAGTGACTATACGCTAGTGATTCCTAGGAAAGCATGCTTCTGATGTCTAGAGGTAAGCAGTAGCGAATTCTGATGCAGTTCTTGAACAATATTTTTTTTCAGTGTCTGCACTTCTTCAGGGTTGGAATTTCGAGGAGTGTGTCTGTACTTCTCAGTCGCACTTCCCTGAAGAGATCTGGAGTTTCTGATTGAGGTGGTTTAGGGTGTTCTTGTGTAGTTCTGTATGAGTGACACAGGCTCCTTTCAGCATGTTCCTCAGTTCATTACTTGAGGGAGATAACAGGAGGTCAGATGTTGTCAATTTTTTTAATGGTTCCTGTGACCATTCTAGCAGCTGAATGTTCCTTTGGAGAAAAGAGGTGAATGTTTGGAATCTCTTCCAGCAGGGAGTTGTTCTAGGCTAACTATGACAGGACAGGAGCCTAACTCACCTGTTTGTAGTCAGGTTCTGTAGTAAATTGCTTGACACCTCATAGAAGTTTGAGTTGATGTTTTACTGATAGGATGCCCAGCGATTTCGCAGTCTGTGATGTTTAGGTTGCTCGTGAGTAATGTTCTTTCTTTGAGCAAGTTTGAGCAGGTAAGTGTCTCTTAGGCAGGATGATAGTGGGAATTTCATTTTTAGAGTATTACACTTGTGATGGTGTTTAGTTACCAAGGATTATATGTGAGTTAACAATTTGTGAAACCAGTACAATATCTTCTGGCAACTAAAGAGATCAGAAATGATAGGCAGTGCATAAACTGATTGGGAATGATGGTAAATAATTCAATTCACATGTACAAGCTACCTCAAATTGATTTGACCTACTTTGCACTTATTAGTAAGGTATATTGTGAGTCATGTAGCAAAGTGAATATGGGCCCCATCTCTGGGCAAACCTTTCACACACCAGTTGTGTTAACAGTGTATACTACATAAAAAAATAAATTGATGGATGGGATACTCAAATTAATCTCACCCACTGGTGATTGCTCAGGGTGCATTCAAGTCAATTGTTCCTCACCCACTGTCACACTGGACAGAGTCCTGCCATATGCAAATCAGTTTCTGACCTTCTCCAGGAGGAACATTCCAAACCCTAATTGCCAGCATAGGCCCCCTCTAGATGGGAAAAACGTTTTGGAATTCAGGGACTAATCCAATTGCTATAGAGGTGTTTATGAGTTTTAATCAAAAGGGCATCATTAAATGGCTAATCTTCTGTAGTATACAGGATAGGATTGATTCTGAGAAATGAGAAGAGGCTTGTGTCTCGGGCTGGTCTTTATTAAATGTGTACTAGGAGATTTTCGATTTAGGTATTACAGTTGAGTGTACCAGTTCCTTTGGCAAGGGACTAGAGAGAACTAAATCTTGAATTTCTTACTGAAGAAAGAGAATTCCTCACATTTTTCTTGGAGAAGTATGAGGTCGATGTTGGTGTCAATATTGTTGATTGTTTCACTATTTCAAGTAGTAGTTTCAGGCGGTTCCTTACTTGATTCATTTCTGCCTATTGGAATGCAGACATAGCTTTAAAATGTGATTCTTATGTTTATTTCTTTTCATCCATAGTGTTTGTGGAAAAAGGTTTTATTGCCTCGTCCATTGTGTGGTTCTGAGGGTTTTCCTTTTTTGACAGAGTTCTTTTGAGAACCATTGGGTGGATTTGTTTTGATTTCTGTCTCTTAAGATTTTCAAGAGCCATCTTCTCCATGACCTTGAACATGGTCTCTGTGTAATGATTTGTGAGATCAATTTTCTTGTGTGTTGGGGTATTTTATGTAGTGCATAGCCAACATCGGGGGTTGGAGTCGCTCCGTCTAGTTTTATGATATCGCTGGCCCAATATTTTGTTTTTTTTGTGGCTTGTCATGGGTTGTAATATTTATGGGGAGCAGTAAGAAGTAGAGAATGGGATTAGTCTGATCAGTTTACTGGCAGTATGGAGTAAGTCAATCTTCACAATCCCTTCCTTTTATTAAAAGTTGTTTTTGTTAGCATTTCGGTCAAACATAACAGCTTACACTTCTTTACAATTAACTTGAATGCGGGCACAGTGTGGTTAGTTCAGCAATAAGTACAATGCAAGAGAATTAATCTGCAATTATAACAATCACTGCCACTTAGTGCTTTTCTCTTTTTCTATGTAGTCAAAACAACTGTTTGAAAAACATTACCTTTAAACTTAACTCAACGACCCTCTCCCCATGCTCTTATCTATATATCGGGTTTGCATGACCCACATTCTTCCACCATGGATTGGTACCTTATCTCCAGAGACCCATTGGCGTTGGTCTTCAGCCATTATCTAACATCCCCCCGCCTCTTGTGCAGGTCCATCTCACCAAACTCTGTATCACTTGACTTTGGTACCCTCTGAGTCCCTTATGAAGGTCAGGAATTAGCAGGGTCCGACAACGTCTTTTTCATTGCTCCCCATGCAAGCAATTCATCCACTAGCTTGTCATCACTTCGTGTCTTTCTATTGTGCACCTCTTCTGCACCACCCACTCCAGTATATCCCTATGCCAGTCCTGCGCTGTGGGAAGTCTGGGGCTTAACCACCTTATAATAATCCCACGTTCACCATTTTGAGGCTAAGCATCATACATTTCCTGCTCAGTATGACTTACATCTGTTAGGGAGCAGTCCCAGCAGAGAGGGTTTAATCACATGCTGGGCAGCCCAGCCCACTGCCTACAAAGCTGTACCTGCACCTCTTTCCAAAACATTAATATCTGGGCAGCTCCACACCACATGTAGGAAGACAGCTAACTTACTACTACAATGCGCAGAGACCTGGGTCACTGTTAGGATAGCTGTAGGTGTAGCTGCTCTGGACAGAGATTTGTCAAATGTATGTGATTGTACTGTACTAACTTAAATCTGGCATTAATCAACGCCTTGCAAACCCCGCTGTGCATTTATCAATGAGATGCTGCTAGGTGTCTCCACCTTCAGCGGGGGCCCCTGCCAATCAGTCCTCAGTGCCTCATACAAGTGGGTAAAGAGCTTGCAACCCCACTTACCTAGGAAAGCATGGAGACCAGTATTTATGTGGACGCAGGGGCGTCAGGGAACAAGCCCCAAGTTTCCATCGCTGTCGCTGCTATCTTAGTGTACTACAAAATTGCCCCGGGCCAATCCAAATGTATCAAACCCCTCCTGCATAGTAATGAACCTGCCCACTGGGTATAAGTAAGACAGCATCATGCAGCCACCGCCTTTCCAATGACCAACAGCCGTAGTCTTAGCCATCTGCGCAAAGGGGCACGACATCCAGATGTCAAGGTCTGGTGCATACAATGCAATACTCCTTGGCTTGCTCTTTACTATAGCGGCACGCTATTTGGATCACACGATGTAGGGACTCTGGGACTCATCTGCCTCTCATCAACAGGGCCTCTAATGTATATGGAGCATACATACCACCTAGTAGAGCCGTCTCCCAGCTCCCTTCCCCATCTAGCCAGTGTTGCAACTGTGCTAAGTAGTATAGTTCAAGGGCGGGTACCTCCATCCCTTTCTTGTCCCATTCCAGCTTGAGAGTGGTAAGTTCCACCCTACATCTCTTTCAGGCTCACAGCAAGTCCACTAACAGCTGATCTAATTCCTGAAACGCATGTCGCGGGATCTCATACATGGTGCCCTGAATTACATGGGGAAACCTGGGCATCACCACCATTTTGGCCAGAGCAATTTTCTCCATTAGGGATAGTTTAAGCGTATTCCGAAAGGCTATGGAGGAATGGAGATTACGGATCACACTCCCCAGGTTAGGTCACAGCCTTGCTGCATCCCATGCACTATGTACTTTCCCAGGTATCTAATGCTGTCTATTTTCCAGGGAAGCCCCATCTACACAAGTGCATCGTGGGGCACCTCCTGCAGGCTGCCCAGTGGAACAAGACCGATTTTGAATGATTAATGTGGAGTCCTAACAATTCTCCAAATTCCCACATAGCATGCAGCCGGATTGGGATGTATGTGTCGGCAGTCTCAGATTGCATCATCTCTATGAGTGACAATATAGGTACTGTTCAGCCCACTGTGATTTCCATGTCACGCAGCATGCGGCAAAGCCTGCAAGCCAGTAGCTCCATGGAGAGGGCAAACAGCAGTAGGGACAATGGTCACCCCTGCCTCGTGCCCTCTGCAGATTGTTTGTGGCCAAGACGCACCTCCCAGTCCGGACCCATGTCACCGGTTTCATGTAGAGCAATTTGACTCATTGGATATAGTTGTCGCTCAGCCCCATCACCTCCAGCACCGTTCATACATACTTCCAACTGAGAGAGCCAAAGTCCTGCTCTGTTTCTAAAAAGGCCAGCACATATAGGTCATTCTCCAAATCATGGGCATACATGACATGCGTCAGGTGCCACAGATTATATAACGTGTTTTGAGGCGGAATGAACCCCGACTGATCCATATGGACCCCACAGGGCAGGTGCCTTAAGAGGTGCGCCGCTTGGATTTGTCCATTGAATTGATCCACATTTAACATAGTAAACGGTCAGAACAAGGCTGCCTCAGTCGAGTCCTTACCCGGCTTTAGCACCAAGACTATAAGGGCCTCCCTCGTGGAGTTCGGAAGCACTCTTCTTTCCATTGCCTTCACATGGACCAATAGCAGTTTGTCCGTCGGGGCCTCGCCATAAAATTTGCGTGTGAGCCCGTCTTCCCCCAGTGCCTTAGCAGTTTTCCTGTAGTGTCTCTGGGTGGGCCACTTGTGTGGCCTCTATGTTTGGCAGTTCCTCCTCCTGCCCGTTAAGTCTTGCTCTAGTGTATGTTGTATACCTTTGGATGTTGCTCTACACATTTCTCTCATTACCACCTTCATCGCATCTCATTCGATTGCACTATGTGTTGCCCCACCCTAGTTGGTCTCAAAATTTCCAGTTAGGGTGTCAGTCAGCATTCCGGCCAACACTGGGTCGATAGGAGTCTCTGCAGTAAAGCGCCAGAGGGGCACTTGTGGCACCTACCTATCTAGGGTAGATGTCAGTAGGAGAGGTGAGCTGTATGACAAGTAGTATCCTGAGCTAGCCACCCACTGAGCTGTATCTGTCTGCACTAAAAATAGTCCATCCTGCTCTATGTGTCTGTTGCTGGGGTGTAGCAGGCGTGTGTCAGGGGTGCCACTGCAAGAGTCCGGGTGTTTCCTTCTTGAAGATGACTAATCCCAATACCTCCAAGAACCAACTAATGGGGCAAGGAATTCAACACTTGACACAACCAGTTGGCCCCAAAAGGGAAAGGGAAGTGGGGAAGGGAAAGGGTAGTGGATTGGGGAAAGGAAAGTGAGAGAGAGAAACACAACACAGGATCTCTTCTTGAGATATTTGTCAGTTTCCCCTGAAGTATTCCAGGCTTTTCTGAAGAGTTGCGTAATCACAGTTAAAGCTAAAACAATATTTAGAGGATTGACAAACATTAGAATCTAAGCAACAGTTACCAAAGTTCTCTATGAGTATGACCTCATAATCTCTTAACATACATACCAACAATGAGTTAAGCCCACTCCTAAACTTCAATGTGCAAGTTCTATGGCACTTCTTAGCGTAATTGTGCTTTCAAATCACCCTAAATAAATAAGGAGTCAAGTAAATAATCTCACTTTCACAGGTTTGACTCTTAGTCTTTCAACTGGTTAGTAAACACACAACTGAACCTTTTGGCATGCATTGACTGCCTTACCTTGCACTGTAATGCGTGGGTCTGTTAACTGGGTTCTGTAGGATTAAACAAGAAGAGAACACAGACCAAAAGAACCCAAATAGACACAACTAGGTACTTGTAAATACTAGTTAACACTGTGTCTAGTTGGCCCTGCAGTTAAAAGTCACTGCTACAACTTTGATTGTTATCATTGAACACCCAAACAGTAATTAGTTTAGACCAAAAGAAAGTCTTCTTCTAGGAAAGCAGTTTGTAACAACTGTTTTTGGCAAGGTTTGTTTTTCTTTCCTTCCGATGCAACTAACGCTCTACATTGTCTTACTTGTTTGCAGGTCAGAGGAACTCGAAATGCGGGGACTGAAAGAGGTGAGGGACCGACTGGTCCGACGAGAAACCGTTCCGTCGGCAAACCGGAAGTTAGAAGA
This sequence comes from Lissotriton vulgaris, assembly GCF_964263255.1. NCBI lineage: Eukaryota > Metazoa > Chordata > Amphibia > Caudata > Salamandridae > Lissotriton > Lissotriton vulgaris. The sequence continues at coordinate 997,157,282 of NC_141695.1, read as the reverse complement.
GCCGCTCTTGACGGAGCTCGAGAGGAGCCGGAAGACCAGAAGAAAAGGATTACCTCCAGTCGCTGACTCCCAGGGGCTCGCAGGATCCTTGAAAGGGAAGCAGGTGAGAAATAGCCGGACTCGGGACCCGCAGGCTGAAGCACGGAGTCGAAGCCGGCGGGCGGGGCTGGGCGAGGGAGAAGTCTGGAGCTCTTGACGTGACGCTCTGTCTGCTCGAGAAGCGAAGCGTCTAACCCCCAGTCAGTAAGCCTTTTATAGGCTTCAATAAACGTGTGGAGCAGCGTCAGTTCAGCGCACCTGCCCAACGTGTTCTTTATGAATATTCATGGCGAGACAACAGTTCCTTGGCAGTAAACAAACATTGTCCCAACCAATATTGCAGAAACCTAAACAAGCATTTCTAAAACCAACCATCTTCATGTTGTGTATCCAAGAGAGAAAAGAGTCAATGTTCAACAATGTTCAAGTTTTCATGACAGTCCCCCCCCCAAGGCCTTCTCAGGGGTCGTGGTTTATCAGGATGCAAGGCATGAAAGGAACAAATTAAACGAGGAGCATGTACATTGGTTTCTGGTTCCCAAGATCTTTCTGAGCTGTCATAACCCTTCCAATCAATTAAATAATACAATCGCCCCCTAATTCGCTTAAAATCTAGGATTTTCTTGACTTCATACTCTACATGATCTCCTATTATGATTGGGGGAGGTGGCGTATCAGGACGAGTGTCTGGATGAACAGGTTTGATTAAGGATACATGAAATACAGGATGGATCTTATATTCTTGGGGAAGATTCAATCTTACAGAGACTGGATTTATTATTTTTTCAATGGAGAATGGGCCAATGAAGCGAGGATTTTGTTTCCTAGGTCCCTCTATTTGTATGTTCTTGGTTGATAGCCAAACCTGATCTCCTGGTTTATAATCGGGTGCTAGTTTCCTACGTTGATCTGCATAACCTTTCATTCTAGCCTTTTATTTTATCAGAGTCTGTTTAACGTTTTCTTGGAATTTCTGTAAACTAGCTAATCTTTCAGAAACTGCTGGCATATCAGATCTTCTTTCTGGGAATATTACTGGCAGAGTTCTGGGGTGTTGGCCAGTGAGGAAATAAAACGAGGAACAACCTAAGGCTGAGTGTACTGTGTTGTTTAATGTGAATTCAGCTAAGGGCAAAGCTTCTATCCACTCTGAGGATAAAGTTGTGGTTAAACAGCGCAAACTCCAGATACTGGTTAACTTTTTCAGTTTGACCTTCTGTTTGGGGGTGAAAAGCCGATGATAATGCCAAATCTATTCCCAAAAGACCACTCAACTGTTTCCAGAATTTAGATAAGAATTGTGGACCCCTGTCTGAGATGATTTTTTGTGGTAAACCATGTAATTTAACTATGTGGGCCAAAAACACATTGCTGAATTCTACTGCTGAAGGAAGTTTTGGTAAAGGAATGAAATGTCCCATCTTTGATAACAGATCTACCACTACTAAAATAGTAGTCATACCGGATGATTTTGGCAAATCCGTTATAAAATCCAGGCTGATAGTGTGCCAGGGCGTTGGAGGTACTTCCAATGGTTGCAATAAACCCATAGGGAAGGAATGGGAATTCTTTTGTTGAGCACACACAGGACAAGTTTGGATGTATTGTTGGATATCAGATTATATACCTTTCCACCAAAAATGCCTTTGACACAACTCTACAGTTTTGTTAATGCCAGGGTGGGCTGCGATAGCTAAATCGTGATTCCATTTAATCACTTGTTTCCTCAAATCTTCTTTTGGAATAAATAGTCTATCTTTAAGATAAAACAATCTGTCTGATACTGTAGTCTGTTTTCGTGCTAGCCAATCCTTTTGATCCAATTCTTTTGTCTGATCCTTGAGTATGGATAAGAAATCTCCCTGAGAAATTTCTGCGCAAATTTTTTCTTCTGTAATGATACTCCGTTCACCCTTATCCAACTCCTTGTGTTTATCGCAAACTAAACGTGAGAGAGTATCTGATAGTAATTGCTTGGTTCCAGGTCGATAGGTGATAATAAAATCAAACTCACTAAAGAACTGTAACCATCGCATCTGTCGAGGTGTGAAAGCTTTCACAGTGGAGTAAAACTGTACATTTTTATGATCAGAAAAGATCTTTATTGTATGTTTTGCTCCCAGGAGATGATGTCTCCACTCTTGGAAGACTGCCTTGATAGCCAGAAGTTCACGTTCAGCAATTGTGTAGTCCTGTTCTGCTGGTAATAGCTTCCTAGAGTAAAAAGCTATTGGATGGAAATTTCCAGAGTTTACATCTTTTTGCAATAGAACTCCTCCAATTGCTGTCTGTGAAGCATCTGCTTCGACAAAGAATGGTCTATCAGGGTCTGGGTGTTTCAAAATGGGAGCAGAAGTGAAAGCCTTTTTCAGAATGTCAAACGCGCCTTCTGCTTCGGCGTTCCACTGAAACTTCTTCCCTTTCTGTAACAAGCTAGTAATTGGCACAACGATTTCTGAGAATTTTGAGATAAACCTCCTGTAGAAATTGGCAAATCCTAGTATTCTTTGTACCTCCTTGATAGAAGTTGGAGTTAGCCAGTCCAGAATTGTCTTTACCTTTTTAGGATCCATAACAATACCTTCAAGGGATAACCAGTAACCTAGAAATTCGACCTTGGAAGTGTTAAACACACATTTCTCCAGTTTGACAAATAAGGAGTTCTCTCGTAGCTTTTGTAAGACTGATCTAACATGTATCACATGCTCCTCAGGAGTTTTAGAAAAGATCAAAATGTCATTGATATATACATTGACACAGATGTCTAAAAGATCATGCAACACTTCATTGATAAAATATTGAAATGCTGCTGGGGCATTGCAAAGGCCGAAAGGCATCACTGTATATTTGAAAAGTCCAAATTTCGTGCAGAAGGCAGTTTTCCATTCATCACCCTCCTTCACCCGAATTAAGTGATATGCTCCGTGGAGATCTAGTTTGGTGTAGATAGTTGACCCCTTTACTTGGTTTAAAAACACTGGTATCAAAGGTAGTGGATATTGATTTTTAATTGTAGCCTTATTTACTGCACGATAGTCGATGCAGGCTCTCAAGTCTCCTGTCTTTTTAGCTACAAAAAATAACGGGGATGAGACTGGAGAGGTGGAGTGGCGAATAAAGCCCAATTCCAAAAGCTCGTCTAGGTATGTTCGTAGGTATTGATTTTCAGGTTCGGTTAGTGCATAAATGCGACTGCAGGGTAGAACCGCTCCCGGAATTAAATCTATCCTGCAGTCATAAACCCTGTGAGGTGGTAACGTGGTGGCTTTTACAGGGTCAAAAACATCTGAAAAATCCTGAAATTCGAGTGGTAATTCTATCGGGTCCGACTGGGATACAGCACAGAACAGAGGTTGCTTGGGATCTCTATGCTCTTGATAGCAATGTGTTTTACAAAAAGTTGAGTCCAAAGTTACTGTGCGTTTCACCCAATCGATTTTCGGGTTGTGAAGCTCTAACTAAGGGATACCCAGAATGACCCCAAAAGCCGGAGTGTCAATGAGATCAAAAACAGTCAATTCTGTATGACCATTTTCAGATAGTAGAAGCAGAGGCTGTGTATGGAATCTAATAAGACCAGGCGAAAGTGCTGATCCATCAACTTCCCGTACGGGTTCTGGTTCCTTCTTGGGGACTTTAGTAAGATTTAACTTTCTAGCGAATTCTAAGTCAAAGAAATTTCCAGTAGCTCCTGAGTCAATCAGTACCGGAATACTGTGCTTTTGTTGGTTAGTTAGCATTAAGACTACTCTAATGGTGAAGTGTCGCGGTACGTGATTGATAATGTTAGTTAAATACTTTGAGATCTTGATTTTATTATCTCCCGAGGAAACAATCTCTCCGTCCCTCGAGAAACTTAGTTTTCCGATTCCTGAGGTGTATCTTGAATTGTGGCCATAAGTTTCTTTTTAGCTGGTCTAGAAGGACACTCTTTGGAAAAATGACCTGCCTTTCCACAATATAGGCACAGATTGGCTTTTCTTCTTCTATCTTTTTCATCCTGTGATAAGGGTCATTTGATGCCCCCTATCTGCATGGGTTCTACCTGAGCGTTCTTATCTTCGTAGTTTTTCTTTTCTGTCTTAAAATGTAAAGTTCTGAAATCCGACTTAGGCCTTTCTGTCCTTCTTTCACCTAACCTATGGTCTAACTTGACCACTAGATCTTGGAACTCAGTAAAATTATCAGGTAAGTTTACAATATGTGCTAGGGAGTCTTTCAACTCCTCCCTAAGTCCTCGATAAAACAAGGATATTCTTTTATCTTCCGGCCACTGTGTTTCAGCTAGTAATCGATTAAAGGTAGTCACATAAGAAATTAAGTCTCTAGAACCTTGACGCAAACTTAATAACTCGTTGTCTGAAGCTTGTAAGAAAACATGCTTAGCAAATAGACTAGACATTGCATTCTTGAAGTGTGTTAGGTTATGCAATAACGGATCATTTTTATCAACCAGGGGCATGGCCCAATTAGCCACTACACCTCCTAAATAAGAGATGTTAAAAGCTACTTTAGTAGTGTCTGAAGTAAAAATATGAGGTTTGCATAAGAAGTGCAACTGACACTGACTCATAAAAGTTTGAAAATGTGAACTGTCCCCGGTAAAGCGTTCAGGATTAGCTAAAGGGACCGGTTGCGCGGACACAACTGTGATCTGGGCAGGCTGGCTTTGACCTAAACCTGATGTTAAACTCTGAGCTTGAATTGGAGCCCCAAATTTAGGTGGTGATAAAACGGGTCGTTTTGGTTCCCCTTTGTCCCTCCAAGATGTAAACCCATCTCTAATACTTTCCAGTTCCCCCCTGGTATGATCTAGCTCTTGTCTAAGAGATTGATTTTCTAGACGCAGGTCTTGAATCTCATCATTCATTTTGCGCACTAATTCTATCAACTGAGTGACATCCATGTCAACCGGATCCATGAGATTAGTCAACTACAAGTGGAAACTTGGACGGTTTGTTTTGGCTTCGCTTTCTGTCAGGAGTGCCACTGCAAGAGTCCAGGTGTTTCCTTCTTGAAGATGACTAATCCCAATACCTCCAAGAACCAACTAATGTGGCAAGGAATTCAACACTTGACACAACCAGTTGGCCCCAAAAGGGAAAGGGAAGTGGGGAAGGGAAAGGGTAGTGGATTGGGGAAAGGAAAGTGAGAGAGAGAAACACAACACAGGATCTCTTCTTGAGATATTTGTCAGTTTCCCCTGAAGTATTCCGGGCTTTTCTGAAGAGTTGCGTAATCACAGTTAAAGCTAAAACAATATTTAGAGGATTGAAAACATTAGAATCTAAGCAACAGTTACCAAAGTTCTCTATGAGTATGACCTCAGAATCTCTTAACATACATACCAACAATGAGTTAAGCCCACTCCTAAACTTCAATGTGCAAGTTCTATGGCACTTCTTAGCGTAATTGTGCTTTCAAATCACCCTAAATAAATAAGGAGTCAAGTAAATAATCTCACTTTCACAGGTTTGACTCTTAGTCTTTCAACTGGTTAGTAAACACACAACTGAACCTTTTGGCATGCATTGACTGCCTTACCTTGCACTGTAATGCGTGAGTCTGTTAACTGGGTTCTGTAGAATTAAACAAGAAGAGAACACAGACCAAAAGAACCCAACTCTACACAACTAGGTACTTGTAAATACTAGTTAACACTGTGTCTAGTTGGCCCTGCAGTTAAAAGTCACTGCTACAACTTTGATTGTTATCATTGAACACCCAAACAGTAATTAGTTTAGACCAAAAGAAAGTCTTCTCCTAGCAAAGCAGTTTGTAACAACTGTTTTTGGCAAGGTTTGTTTTTCTTTCCTTCCGATGCAACTAACGCTCTGCATTGTCTTACTTGGTTGCAGGTCAGAGGAACTCGAAATGCGGGGACTGAAAGAGGTGAGGGACCGACTGGTCCGACGAGAAACCGTTCCGTCGGCAAACCGGAAGTTAGAAGAGCCGCTCTTGACGGAGCTCGAGAGGAGCCGGAAGACCAGAATGAAGAGGATTACCTCCAGTCGCTGACTCCCAGGGGCTCGCAGGATCCTTGAAAGGGAAGCAGGTGACAGATAGCCGGACTCGGGACCCGCAGGCTGAAGCACGGAGTCGAAGCCAGCGGGCGGGGCTGGGCGAGGGAGAAGTCTGGAGCTCTTGACGTGACGCTCTGTCTCCTCGAGAAGCGAAGCGTCTAACCCCCAGTCAGTAAGCCTTTTATAGGCTTCAATACACGTGTGGAGCAGCGTCAGTTCAGCGCACCTGCCCAACGTGTTCTTATGAATATTCATAGCGAGACAACAGTTCCTTGGCAGTAAGCAAACATTGTCCCAACCAATAATGTAGAAACCTAAACAAGCATTTCTAAAACCAACCATCTTCATGTTGTGTATCCAAGAGAGAAAATAGTCAATGTTCAACAATGTTCAAGTTTTCATGACAGCGTGTGCCTGGGTCAGAGGGTGATACGTCCGCCAGATATTAACCAAACCTATACCGGCCATGGTCTGTGTGAGCGCTGCCATCATGTGTATCTTGGTGCCCCTCCAGGGCATGGTCATGCCCATGTCACCATCTAACACACAGTTAACATCCCCAACCAGTATGACCTCCAAAACAATGTTCACCCCAACTTCACTCAACAACAGGTCGCAACATTTTTCCCTAAACCTCCTCGTCCCTCCCACAGGCAGAATATACAGAACTCTCTTCCGCACAACCTGCTGTCAAACGGGGTACCCCACAACCCCCTTCCCACCCTCACTAACTTACTCTAATAGGGCTGTAGGTCTATGTTCTGGCCAAGGCACCATATTCTTAGCTTTCCATGAGATCAAACTGTCGTAAATATTTAATTTACCATCTTAATTTCTATGCAGGTAAGTACTTAATCAATAATAACTCAATCGGAAAGAAAAAAACAGAGTCCGTGGTGTTAGAGTTCTTAGGGGTTTTATTCCTTAAAAAGGAATGGTCATGACTGGATATCGGATTCTTACCACCACAGGGGTGTAAGAAGGGATAGAGCAATATTTTATTGACATTACATTACTTTTATACTTAATATACACAATAGAAGTCAATGCAGAAGGCGTAACAGCTGAGAGAAACAAGATAAAACACACACGTGGTCATGATACGTAATTAGGAGGCGTGAACTAGGCGTGAACATAGAAGTGTGTGCGAGAAACGTCATAGGTAGGTGTCATAAGTGGGTGGCAACAAGAGCAGAATCTTGCAATGTCAGCAGAAATCTGAGGCCTGGATGCGCGCGCAGCTGCATGACGTGTGATTGACGTGAAGCTGGGGGTGCTGGGGACTTGACATTTAAACTGACGGAAAGAGACAGAAGTCTGGCATGTCAGATCAACTTGTGCTTCTATCATATCTGATATCTGATGTTTAGGAACTGAACTATCTGGGCGGAAAGGTCTCTGGAGCAGAAGCTATTCTATACTGACCGTGAGTGCGTGTATAAGCGCCTAAGTGTCTGCATGAGAAGCGTGGGGGCATGGGCCTTCCATGGTAGCGTGGTAACAGAGGCTATGAATTACTTGCACAGAAACAGTAAGGCCAGGCCCTTTCGCTCTGCAGCTGGGGGAATGTTTACTTAAACTGGTAGGCAGGAATGCATCTTCGGAGAGGGAAACAGATAACTCGAAGGTTGAATTCATTCTTGGCAGGCAGCAGGCTGAGCTGAGCGCGGTGGGCCGCGCTGGAAGTAAGGCAGAGTTCACAGGTACGGGGGCAGCCTGGCCAGCCTGGGCTGAGGCTTTCAGAGTCAGAAGGCAGACAAAAGGCTCGATGGCAGAATTCCGGGCCTACTTTGCCAGAGCTGAAAAACGTGTAAAGTACACTACAAAAAGACGTTGGCATAGCATACTTAAGAACGGACTATTCAACCCATTCAGGGTGGGTCTGAAAGAGGACATGTTAACGTTGGACGCAAATGTATTTGCGTCTTCATAGCTGGCACAGGAGGGAAGTTACATGCACTTTAAACTCGTACATGGAGAAGGTGGGGTACACGATAGGGAACATAACTTGACCAAAAATTTATATTTCCTCATTCCCTCCTTGTTCCCTACGGACCCTTCATGATATCTCGATCATCATGAATCGATCAGTCTGTTCTTGTAACATAATTTGCTCGTCTCTCTTCCGTTGTCGGTTTGAGAGAAAACTGGAATGTTCAATGCACGATGTGGCGCACAGTCCACATATCGCCGGCCCACACTGTAGGCACAGGCAGCAACTGAATACTATGACAAGGCCAATGCCTAGGAAGGATAGGATCTTCCATCCCCAAGCGGTCAACGTTGTCCAGAACCAACCGGACCAAGTCCAGGTGCCTGGATTCTGATGTATTAAACTTGCAATTTTGTGAAGACGTGTAATAGCTTTGTATACAGATGGCACGTTTTCTGGAATGAAAATACAGCAACTTGACCCGATGACCTTACAAGCTCCACCTCTATCTGCCAAGATGACGTCAATAACGAGACGATTTTGAAGGACAACAATCCGCATAGCAGACTGCTCCTCTGTTAAGTTACCTAGGGCAGAGGCAGTTTCATGTACTACTGCTTCAAGTGTTCTAGTTAATCTACGTATTAATTTGCTGTTTTGGACGGGACCTGTGAAGAAAAAGAATCCTTTATTAAAATCTGTGTATTGCTCACATGCCGTTTCAGTATAGTCGACAATCGGGAGATCTCTTCGGAATCTATCTTTTACTAGATTTGTATTTCTATGATAATCAGGAGGAGCTAGGAAAACAGGGGGCAGAAGGAAAGCAATGTAACAGGTACCATCCCAATCTGGAGGTAAACGTATGTATGCGGTATGGCCACAAACAAAGTAGGAATGACGTGTAGCTCGAAATGAGGACCTACCCTCATCAGTGAATTCGACCACAGTAGTACATTTACTATGACCTAAGTGTACTGAACCTTTCTTTCTAACACAAAGATGACCTGTGACTGGTAATACTGACATAGCGGGGAGAATGGGTGCAGCTTCGGACTCAATAGTAAGAATCATAAGGTTAACTGTGTAATTACCTAATCCATATACTTCGTTTTCTAGATCAGTTCCTATTCTAACGGATCGTCCACTTTTATCAGGGTAACAGACGTCGAACAGAACTGAATTCAGGTTTCCCCAAACCCAGCCCCCTTCGCGGGTAACAGCAATATCAGAATCTAAAGAATTAATCAATCTACTCCATGCACCACAGGAGCTGTTGTGAGTGAAGGGATACGGAAAGAGGGGCAGAACTCCCTTGTATTTCTGGTGGGGAGGGAGTCGGCCACATATCCAACAGTTTGTAGCATTGCTCGTCTGATGGGAGTGATGTAACATGCTAATGAATGTGTTGTTGCGCAGCGCAAGTCTGTAAAATAATTCGTGAGGGGGTAATGTACTAAAAGAATGTTCAGCAGAAACATTGTAAGCAGATTGTTCACGCTTGAAAATAGGGTAATAGATGGGAAGCAGTATACTTGCAACAATAATCAGAAGACTTAGAAAAAACATAATTAATAATGTCACTATACAGTGACTACGCAGTGATTTGCAATAGGTACGTTTCTTGAATTGTCTCTCTCTCTCTCTATCTCGATCTAGGGGATACATGTCAGGAACTATTTAACCGATTCACCTAGGGGAGGACTTAAACAATTAAACTGTCTGACTTGCTAGATCGGAGTTTTTGTTTATACTCCTCTTGCGGAGTTTTCTCTCGTTCGGGTACTTTAAAGTCACTAGGTTTAATACAGTCTTTGGTGGGGGTGGACGAGTCTGGGTCTGGTTTCAGTTCGTTGCATTGTTTAATATGACTCGTATGGACCCACCCCTTTCTGCCCTCCACCTTCACTGCGGTCCTCGTAGTAAGAAGGACGGTCTTCGGCGCTTTCCAGCGGGGCTCCAGCTGACTTTTCCTGTCGAAGTTCCTAATTAAGACCAGATCGCCAGGACGAACATCATGCGGCTTTACATCAGTGTTATCAGGAAAGGCTGCGGCAACCTGTGAACGACATGATTGGAGTGCAGACATCAAGGAGGCAAGGTAATCTGTCAACATGTTACAATCAACATCAGTAATTTTCTTAGGAATGGGCGTCCCCCACATATTCGGCGGTCTGCCAAAGACCACTTCGTACGGGGATAGTCCTGATCTCGAGTGGGCAACCATTCTCATATAGAACAGTGCAACTGGCAGGGCGACTATCCAGTCGACCCCTTTCTCCTGGCATATTTTGGCAAGGCGGGTCTTTAGTGTCTGGTTATGCCTCTCTACAAGGCCTGCGGCTTCGGGATGTCGGACACAATGGAATCTCCACTGATATCCTAGCAAAAGGGAGACATGCTTTATGAGTTCGGATGAGAACGGCTGTCCGTTATCTGAGTACACGACACGAGGCAGGCCGTATCGTGGGAAGAATTCTCGAACCAGCTGCCTGGCAGTGGTCGGGGCAGTATAGTCTGGGACTGGATATGCTTCGGTCCAACGAGAAAGTGCACAAACAACTACAAGGACATATTTGAATCCTCGACAACGGTCCATCTGGATATAATCCATCTGGAGGACTTCAAAAGGGTGATCGGGAGGATGAAATCCACCTTGCTCTACAGGGACGCTTTTACCTGGATTGAACTGACAACAGATCATGCAAGTACGCACTTTCTGTTTTGCTGCTGCTCGTAAGTGTTTGTTGTACCAGAGATTCTGTAAACTGTCTAACATAGCTTTTTCTCCTAGATGTGCCGGACTATGTGCTGTATTTATCATGCTTTGGACCATTGAATCGGGGAGGAACCATGTAGATTTTCCCTTTGTGACCCATCCTTGATCTGTCTGGATCCCTCCTAGTTCAGTCCATTTCTTTATTTCATCTGCAGTAGCATGTGTCTGAATATCGATTACATCTAGGGTGGGATCCCTGACTGACATACACTGAGTTGGTACTATTGTCTTTGTCACATCAGTATTCTGGGTGTGAGTCAATGCTGTATGTTTTGCTGTCTGGTCTGCCAGGTCGTTACCCTGGGAAACAGAATCTGTAGCTTTAGTATGTGCTTTACACTTCATAACGGATATGCCTGAAGGCAGATGTATTGCTTCTAACAGTGCTTGAATGAGGTGACCGTGTTGGATCTTGGCACCATGAGAGGTCAAGAAACCTCTTTCTTGCCATAACATGCCGAAGTCGTGTACGACTCCGAACGCATAGCGGGAATCAGTGTATATGTTAACATTTCTGTTCTTGGCTAGAATACAAGCTCGGGTCAGAGCGATGAGCTCCGCCGCTTGAGCAGACAGTGTGTCAATACGATGAGTTTCTTTAACTTCAGTTTCAGTGGTCACGGCATAGGCGGCCACTAATTCTCCTGTACTTGTTCTCATGCATGAACCGTCCACATAAAGTGTCAGGTCTGGATTTTCCAGTGGAACATCTGTTAGGTCTCGTCGAGGTTTTGTTACTGTATTGATGATCTCTATGCAATCATGCGGGGTTGGATCTGTCATAATTGTAGGTAACAATGTTGCGGGGTTCAGAATGCTACAGCGTCTGATTTCTATGTGTGGCTGGAATAGTGTTAATTCATAACCTGTCAGTCGTGCTATAGTCAAGTGCTGAGTCTGGGTTCTGTTTAAAAGAACCTCTACAGAATGTGGAACTTGAACTGTTAATGGATGTCCTAAAACAATTGAGTCACTCTGTCTGATTGCTAATGCTGTTGCTGCTACTGACTTCAAGCACGCAGGGAGTGCCTGAGCTACTGAATTCAATGTACTTGAAAAATAAGCGCAAGGCTTATGTGAACCTGCTTGATCTTGAGTGAGGACAGACAATGCTGTACCCTCACGTTCTGTAACAAAAAGTGTAAAAGGTTTGCTGTAACATGGTGTCGCTAGAACTGGTGCTTGGCATAAAGCCTTCTTTAATTCTTCAAAAGCCTGTGTATGTTCCTGAGTCCAAGGGAGGACAGTCGAAGTCGCTGCCTCCTGTGTTGTTAACTGAACGAGTGGTTTGGCTAGAAATGCATACTGGGGAATCCATTGTCTGCAGTACGAGGTGAGGCCTATAAAGGCCCGCACTTCCTTTTGTGTCTGAGGTTGTGGCATATTTACGATTAACTGAATGCGATCGGGAGTGAGCTGTCTCCCCACTTTGGACAGCAAGTGACCCAAGTACACAACTTGCTGAACACAGAATTGTAGCTTCGAAGGAGACACCTTGTGTCCCTTGTCAGACAGAAAATGTAAAACTGTCAGTGATGCTTGTTCACATTCGGGCTCACTTCGTGCGGTGATCAGCAGATCATCGACGTATTGCAGTAAAGCGGTGTTAACTGGCATTGTGATACAATCAAGTTGTCTTTTCAGTGCTTGGCTATAGATGCTGGGGCTTTCTGTGAATCCTTGAGGGGCGCGTGAAAATTTGAAACTTCGTCTATTTAAACGGAATCCGAAGAGATATTGGCTCTCTGGATCAATAGGTACACTGAAGAAGGCGTTCTTGAGGTCAATTACAGTAAAGAACGCTGCTTCTGAATCAATAGCAGTCAATAGGGATGATATGTCGGGAACCACAGGGTACTGTGGAATAATGCATTTATTCAGTTCTCTTAAATCAATCACCAGCCGATATACTGGCGGTGCATTGGGATCAGTACGTTTAAGGATCGGAATGATGGGTGAATTACAGATATTGGAGTCGGTTTCTACAACCACTCCTTGGGCAATGAGCTCTCCAATGATTTCCAGTAAAGCCACTACAGCATCGGGTGGTAACTTGTATTGTCTGATTCTGGGTAAAACTACACCTTGTTTGAGTGTAACACGGTATGGTGTAATGTGCATACAACCTACATCGGTTGGGCCTTTTGCCCACAGGTGATCTGGTACATTTTTCAATCTGACATCAAACTCACGTAACACATAATGACCCTTGAAATCCCGCAGAAAGAGTCTAACTCCCTCCGGGGAGCAGCAGATCACGGCTCCTAGAGCCTTCAATGTTTTTATTCCTAACAGATTTTCTGGACATGATTTCGTGAGTAACAGGTCTGTAACACGTGATAATGGACCCACAGCCAGGGGAACTGGTTTCGATACCTCATTTACAATAGGCTGTCCTGAAAAACCAAGGGAAACATTCTGTGAGCCTGAGAGGGGTGCCCCTGGAACTTCATCATGACTGATTTTGGTACGACTTGCCTCTGTGTCAATTAAAAACTTTCTGTCTTTTCCCAATACTTGACTATGTACATAAGGACCCTCTTGATCTACAGGAATCTCAATAAGAGGCAAGCCACCTTCCCTCTCTAGGCTGTTTCATGTATATCGTGGATAATCAGGATAAGCGGACTGGGCATACTGGTACATCTGTTGTGAAACTTGCTGAGTTGCGGCAATGGGCTGTGGCGGTGATACCGCCACTGTCTGTGCTGTATGTGATGGAGCATGCGTAGGCTGTGTATTCTGCATGGGCTGTATATTCTATGAAGACTGATGCTGGTTATGGTCTTGTCTAGGCGGATGCGGTCTTTCTTTAGTTTTACCTGTCGCTATATTATGTTTCAGGACTGGGCATTCGTGTACGTAATGACCTGGCTGCTTGCAATAATTGCATGTCCCTTTAACGGGAGCTGCGGAATGACCTGTCTGGGTCGCACCCTTTCTCTGACCGTCGGCTGGAACCGACTGGGCTACTAACATTTTCATTTTTGTGTCTTTCATGCGTTTCTGTTCCTGATCTTGTTCTTCTCTAATTCTGTTCTGATGGTATTGTAACATCTGTAACATCTGAGATGGCGTATTTGCCTGCCAAGTACTTTCAACTTTGTACACGCGGTTCTTAACTAATGGCAGGGAATTCTCGACTAATTTTGATACAAAAAGATGCGGGTATGACTCACTACTTGGTTTAAGGCCACTATTAATAATGAAACATTTCTCGAATCTTGAATAGAAGTCACTAGTATCTTCATCGTGTTTCTGTTTACAGGACGAGATGGCGTCCCAATCTTCCTTTCTAGTTGTCAATAATCTTGGCAGAACCTGTACTATCAAACCTGGTAATGCTTTAGTTTTCTCCCCAAGGCCTACCCCTGGGACACGTTTGTTCTCTTCGTCTTCTATTTCTGCCCATACAATCTTTTTCTCTCCCACCTCCCATTCTTTCTCCTTGAGTTTCTCGTAGATGCCCGTGGGCAGCAGTACCTTTAACATTTTCATGATATCTTCATATGTGTAATCCCCCATCAGTAACATGTCTTTAAGTTCTCTGTGAAAACCTGCAGGGTCTTTATCATGACACAGTACTAGTTTCTTCATTTCTAACAGTTCTAACTTAGTCAGAGGCGTGTGTACATACACACGTTTCAAGTTATGATCCTCACCCATAACTGGATGCACTTCTCGTAAGGGGTTCTGACTTTCTATGCCATGCAGACGTTCCATATGGTACATTTTCCTTCCTGGGGGCGGAGCGGGAACATATTCGGAGCTTATGAAAGTGTTATATCTGTGGCGTTGTTCTAGAATTATTTGAATTAATTTGGTGCTTAAACCTCTCCATCTATCCATGAGTAGTTCTTCTAATGTATCGTGTAAGGGACCTGGATCAGAATGTTGGTTTCTGTATAACGTGAGGAGGTGCTGAATCATGTAAACACCTGCTAATTTCTGTTCATCTGGGGAAAGGTTCAGGAATGTCTGTGCTACTGTGTCATCATTATATATATCCGGGTTATTAGCCCATAATACTGCTGACCGAGCTAGTTCTTGTTCATCCATAGAATTGAGTACATGGTACCCCATTCGGTCTCGAAGCCTTTTATCGGTCTCCTGGAACTGATGTTCAGTAGAATTCGGATTGGTTAAGCAAGAGAAAAAAACTCTCTTGCTTTCTGGACGAATGCCTTTCCTAAGGTAAGCTCCCCTACCTACATATGCTATCGTATCTGTAGTCTTTTCTGGTTCTTCAGGTTCTTCCTCCTCCCCGGAGGAGGCATTCTCTTTTTCTTTTTCCTTTTTGTGTATCTCTATTACTTCTTTTCTTATTTTCTTGTACATACTGGCTATGCAACCCCCTTTATCATGTTTTCCTTCAGATATATTTTGACCCCACTTGTTGAGTCCATCTAATTCATCCTGGTCTGTCTCAGGCCTGTCTCGTTCTCTTATTAAGCAATTTATGAAAAAACGTAGTAGAGACGCTTGAGTGTCGACTTTCTGATATGCCATGGCTTCCTTAATACTGTCAGGGTCTTCCCCAGTCCGGACAAAATTGTATATTCTATCTAGGTACTCTTTCATTCCTGGGAAGTACAGTAGGTAATCGGTAGCTTGTCGTAAGCGTAGTGATGCTAAAAACATCCTATTATCTTTACCAGGTACTGGGTCGTATCTGCAAACTTGAAGCGGTTCTTTGAGTAAGTCGAGACGGGGTGATTGGAGTATAAAAGGATTCTTTATATCCTTGAGGTGTAATCTACGTGTTGGCGGCGGGGTCTGGGGACCCCCGGACGCGCCTCCTGAGGCTGAAGCTTGAGCGTTATCTCTTTGTGGAGTCTGTATCGGTACTTGAATTTGTCTTTTAGTAGGATCAGGTAGAAGCTGTTTCGGTAGATTAATTTTAGGTGCGGGAAGTGGCGGAGGTGGTGGAACAGGGGGAATCTGTCGTGCGGGGGAACCTTGTTGTGGTACTGGCGGAATATGATCTTGGGGCGGGTTACCACCCCCGTCCCCGTCGTTAGGCAGGGCGCGGACAGGCAGATTGGTGTAAGCGGGAGCTACATCCTCTAGATAGGAATTCAGGAATATGTCTTTAGTGGTCCTGTGAGTTACTTTAGTTGGAACTAATGGTGGCGGCAGATTTTTCGGTATTTCTGAAATGGCTTCAGGCGAACCTTCGGCCACAAGATACATACCATTTATGAGATTGTTTCGTGCGCGGTCTATTTGCTCTGATTTTACCCGAATCCCTTCAGTAACTAATTCGTTTTCTTGAGCTTTATCTGATTCTTTAAGTCTGTCTTCTCTACGGAGTGCTTTTTCTGTACGCTTATGTGATTCCTTACGCCAAAATTCTATGGCGTCTTTCTGAGATTGTCTGGCTTTCTTTTTCCATAATGCTTCTTCTACCTTCAAGATGCACTCGGCATCCCATGTTCCGGTGACGGGCCACCTGTGTCTTTCATCTAGATGCTTAGTATAATCGGCCCATAAATCTAGATACAATATGGCGTCTATGCCATGTTTCTGATACATGAAATTTCCAGGAGTGTCCCTAGGGGGGATAGGAATTTCTTCCTCTAGCATCCCTTTCCTAGTTCCTATTTGCTTTAGCTTGTTAAAAAACGGCATCTTGTTCACTTAATACTGAATGCTCAATCCTTGCTATTTAATACTGAATACAGCTAGTTACACAAGAACACAATAATGTACATAAAAACAGTCACTCATACAACGACATTGATCACATGGAAAAAGACATTTAAAAACACTTATTACTACCCCCTATACCGGATGTACTGCTAAACAGCACAGATACACTGCTGAGAACAGTGCAAAAACTTGAATCATCGGATATACTGCTAAACAGTACAGATACACTGTCTAAAACAGTGCAGACCGGACTTGTGTACCCAAACCCGTCTAGATACATCCCAGCAATGGTACTCACCGGGAAGCACGGAAACAGAAGGCCTCGGAAAACTCGACTGGACAGGACCGGACTCGACTCGTCTCGGCACGTGGATACTTCGGAAAACTGGTGGGCCTCTTGACACCTCGGACCTTGCTTCTTTCGGCTAGGCTCTGGTCGGGATCCTCCGCGCTCCTCACCGCCTCGTCTGGGTGCTAATTGCAGTCTTCGTCACCTCCGTGGGCCAGAGGGAGATACAGGAAATCCTGCCGGTACGCGTAGGTTCCGTCTAACTGATGGCAGGGGACAGAGTTTGCAACGCACCAACCGGCGCGTGAGGTGGGGGAGGGGTCCCTGTTCGGGCGCAAAAATGTCGTAAATATTTAATTTACCATCTTAATTTCTATGCAGGTAAGTACTTAATCAATAATAACTCAATCGGAAAGAAAAAAACAGAGTCCGTGGTGTTAGAGTTCTTAGGGGTTTTATTCCTTAAAAAGGAATGGTCATGACTGGATATCGGATTCTTACCACCACAGGGGTGTAAGAAGGGATAGAGCAATATTTTATTGACATTACATTACTTTTATACTTAATATACACAATAGAAGTCAATGCAGAAGGCGTAACAGCTGAGAGAAACAAGATAAAACACACACGTGGTCATGATACGTAATTAGGAGGCGTGAACTAGGCGTGAACATAGAAGTGTGTGCGAGAAACGTCACAGGTAGGTGTCATAAGTGGGTGGCAACAAGAGCAGAATCTTGCAATGTCAGCAGAAATCTGAGGCCTGGATGCGCGCGCAGCTGCATGACGTGTGATTGACGTGAAGCTGGGGGTGCTGGGGTCTTGACATTTAAACTGACGGAAAGAGACAGAAGTCTGGCATGTCAGATCAACTTGTGCTTCTATCATATCTGATATCTGATGTTTAGGAACTGAACTATCTGGGCGGAAAGGTCTCTGGAGCAGAAGCTATTCTATACTGACCGTGAGTGCGTGTATAAGCGCCTAAGTGTCTGCATGAGAAGCGTGGGGGCATGGGCCTTCCATGGTAGCGTGGTAACAGAGGCTATGAATTACTTGCACAGAAACAGTAAGGCCAGGCCCTTTCGCTCTGCAGCTGGGGGAATGTTTACTTAAACTGGTAGGCAGGAATGCATCTTCGGAGAGGGAAACAGATAACTCGAAGGTTGAATTCATTCTTGGCAGGCAGCAGGCTGAGCTGAGCGCGGTGGGCCGCGCTGGAAGTAAGGCAGAGTTCACAGGTACGGGGGCAGCCTGGCCAGCCTGGGCTGAGGCTTTCAGAGTCAGAAGGCAGACAAAAGGCTCGATGGCAGAATTCCGGGCCTACTTTGCCAGAGCTGAAAAACGTGTAAAGTACACTACAAAAAGACGTTGGCATAGCATACTTAAGAACGGACTATTCAACCCATTCAGGGTGGGTCTGAAAGAGGACATGTTAACGTTGGACGCAAATGTATTTGCGTCTTCATAGCTGGCACAGGAGGGAAGTTACATGCACTTTAAACTCGTACACGGAGAAGGTGGGGTACACGATAGGGAACATAACTTGACCAAAAATGTATATATCCTCGGGACCCGCAGGCTGAAGCACGGAGTCGAAGCCAGCGGGCGGGGCTGGGCGAGGGAGAAGTCTGGAGCTCTTGACGTGACGCTCTGTCTGCTCGAGAAGCGAAGCGTCTAACCCCCAGTCAGTAAGCCTTTTATAGGCTTCAATACACGTGTGGAGCAGCGTCAGTTCAGCGCACCTGCCCAACGTGTTCTTATGAATATTCATAGCGAGACAACAGTTCCTTGGCAGTAAGCAAACATTGTCCCAACCAATAATGTAGAAACCTAAACAAGCATTTCTAAAACCAACCATCTTCATGTTGTGTATCCAAGAGAGAAAATAGTCAATGTTCAACAATGTTCAAGTTTTCATGACAGCGTGTGCCTGGGTCAGAGGGTGATACGTCCGCCAGATATTAACCAAACCTATACCGGCCATGGTCTGTGTGAGCGCTGCCATCATGTGTATCTTGGTGCCCCTCCAGGGCATGGTCATGCCCATGTCACCATCTAACACACAGTTAACATCCCCAACCAGTATGACCTCCAAAACAATGTTCACCCCAACTTCACTCAACAACAGGTCGCAACATTTTTCCCTAAACCTCCTCGTCCCTCCCACAGGCAGAATATACAGAACTCTCTTCCGCACAACCTGCTGTCAAACGGGGTACCCCACAACCCCCTTCCCACCCTCACTAACTTACTCTAATAGGGCTGTAGGTCTATGTTCTGGCCAAGGCACCATATTCTTAGCTTTCCATGAGATCAAACGAGGACTCAGCGATCCAACAGAAATTGGGCACTCAGCTGCTCCCGGCCATGTAGATAGTAAAGACATGATTTGGTCTTGCCAATTTACTTGAACCCTTCACACTGCATTTAGTTTGTGGCCCCACAGGGACCCACTCCCTCCACTGGAACGAAAATGTTGGTATTAGTGGAACAACACTGTAGCGACGGGGCTCCAGCCAGTACTCCCAGCACTATGAGTCAAGTCTTTCAGCAACAAGGTGTGTCCAGGGGCATCCCCTGGAATCAACAAGGCCTGGGGGCTTGTAGTTAACCACACCACCAACTGTTTTGTAGTCATGGTCAGGACATAGTTCACTGGGCCCCAGCGGGCACTCAAACATCAAGCACTTCTCCAGCATCTGTGCTGTCACTTAGTGTGTTAGGGACCCCACACATCTGTGAGAAGCAGTCAGATTACAATGTAGCCATCTGCAGTGTCCCATCTGGGCAGACCAGTATGTGTCCCCCCTCCGCTGGGGTCAGAGGTTGATGACTCATCCCCGAGGCCCTCCTGTTTCGGTTCAATCAGTGCACAGGATATTTTCAGGACTCCCTCCAGCTAGGGCTCCTAGCCCTCTGCTCTAGACTAGGGGACGCCAGCCATGCCACCGCCTCCTGTGGTGTTTCATAGAAATGCACCCTGCCTTCATTCTGGATTCTGAGCTTTGCAGGGAACATCAGGCTATATTTAATGTTGTCTTTTCCAAGTTTATTTTTGACTGGTATGACGTTTTTGCAGAGATCTTGTACCCTGCAGGGGTCATCCGGGAATATTAGTATTTGTTTGTCTTTATATCTCCGGGGCTGTGGTCATTCACATGCTGGAGTATTGGGTCCCAGTCCCTATAGTTAAAATGTCTTACTTTGATTGTCGTAGGCATTGCTCCAGATTTAGGCATCGCCGCCAGCGCCCTGTGTGCCTATTCTATGAAGAAGAACTTAGAGAGTAGATCTGTTCGGAGTGCCTTTTAAATATATTTTTCCAAAAATGGTTCTGCTGAAGCACCCTCCACTCACTCAAGAAAGCCCACCAGGCATATATTGTTCCTCTTTGAGTACCTCTCAGTCTCCCCCAGGTGGTCCTCCATGTAGGTTGCACTACACCTAGGTCCGTACACAGTGACCTGCAGGATTTTAACATCTCTTTTCAAGGCTGCCTGCTCTGGGGCCGTGACTCAGTCTAACAGTTTGCCTAGGTCCATGTGGAGGTGGTTCATTTTGATGGCCATGGTATCCATCTTGCCCTACAAAGCAACATGGGACCACTGTATCACCACTAGATTTTCCATCATGACAAGAGTAGGATCTCTCACGTCTGATCCGCGGTCACCCTCTGCGTTTCACACCAGCACCTCGTGCCGAGTGACCGTGTATTGGTCGATCTTATTATGTTGCACCGTCTTCTCTCCCTCTTACTTGCCGTTGCAATGGCAGGGCCTGAAGGCAGGCCCTCCATTGATTGGAATGGTCACTGATAGTGTGTGTGTGAGGTACCAGCCTCGAAGGATCCCAGCCCCCGAGCAGAGTGAGTTCAAAGGAATATCCCCCTCTCCTGCCTCCTGGCATAGGGGTGGGTCTGCACTGCCAGGGTTGCCCCTATCATCGAAGGTCCCAATCAAGCATCACCATTATTCCCAAACTTTTGTCTACTCAGGGCTCCGCCAGACCTGTCCCCCCATAGCAGCATCATTGTGGCGTGGAGTATTGCCAGTGTCCAGGGGAGACTTTGTCCCAACCGCCGATCCCGCAAGCCTCTTCCCATCAGTCTGCAGCACCCCACGGTTGTCCATCCTGTCAATTACATGTTCCTCTGGGTCAACAGTTCCAACTCTGGAGCTCAGCAGCACCACTCCGGGGTTCCCTGGGGCAAGCGGGAAGCCCCCTGGTCTCAAGCCACTCTGGGCCCTCAAAACATGCAATGTCAGAGGTGGTGATTAGTTCAAGCCCCCAGATAGTTCATAGGTAGGTGGAGCCATCCTCATTCTCTGCAGCAACACCAAGAGGAAGTTCAATTATGGGCCCCAGCTCCGCCCGGTGTGGCCCTCCATCTAATGCTGCAGCACCTGCGGCCCCAGCAGCACCTCAGGCGGCCTAAGGAACAGAGTTGTCCTCCCAGAAAATTATGGAAGGTATTGTACAATTGGCCTTCTGCTCATGGGGAATGCAGGCTTTGGCTTCTGCCTCATTCAGTCTCAGGCCTCGTGGGCCCGCTTGTAGTCGTAAGTGCGGTCCAAGATTGCTTCTTTGACCCACATCTGCGCCTACCCGCTATGCGGGTCACATTCATCTCAGTCTCCATCGGGGGAACCTCTCACTCACTGTTCACTACACCACCATGGGAGACACCTGTATATGTACCACCAGCTCCAGGATAAGTTTTACAGGCCTTCCACAAGGTCGCATTACTGTCCAGCATTGAAACTAAAGCTAAATAGGAGTAGCTTGATTAGCTCCCACTATTCAAATGCCCACCACAAAGTTCAGATAATACTCAAATTCTCAGGTGGATGCAGTAAAAAAACTGTATATTCCTAGGAACTAGACTAAAAGAAAGCTAGAAGGTGGAAATGGAAAAATGTACTAGCAGATTACGAAAAGATGCTAATAGATATATGGACAAACATCCGTTGACTAAAACAGTGTTAACGCTCAGACTTAATTACATCTGTGCTCCGTTACCACCCTCAATACCGCTGTTCGTGAAAACGTCTAAAAGTACTAAAAACTCAATCAATAGGCTTATTAAACACAGGCAATGACACGAAAAGAGCATTCTGATGTAACATGAAATCTTCCTTTGTGCTCTATGTGTTACCGCATATTTGGCCAGTGCAACACACTCATCATAAAGACAAACACATATGATGTAATTTTCTGTTCACTATCCATTTCATCTTTTGTTTTGTGTCTTTATGTATAAAAACATGAACTGTTGGCCCACAGTAGGATTATTTTCAACCTGGAGTTGATTACAGCCAGAGAACGATTATATAACAACTATTATGCTACCTACAGTCCCTGCCAATATTACCCTTCCCTTGCCTGCCATCTGCTTCAGTTGATATTCAGCTTGATATCATAAGTTGGCTAAGATGACAAGAACACGAGCCTATTTCAACAAACAATGCTGCCAGATGAGTGCTACAAACTTGGGTCTTGTTTACTCCACACATGGAAATAGTGAGAGCATGCTGTTTTTTCAAGTACAATCTTAGTTGAAAGACCAGAAACAAAATACACATAAAGCAGTTTATGTATTAACATGTAGGATGGTGGAGTATTATATGGTGATTCTGGTCGGGCTTCACCATGCACACTTTCACAATACCCCAAAGATGGTCATTCGATTCACAATAATATATCCTTAACTCAGACCTGGCAAAGCGACAAAGAGCAGTCTGGCTTTACTAGCGGAATATGTGTTAGGCGTTTCAGATTACCAACATGGACGATAAGTAATTGACATGACTCGAAAAAAATCTGACACCACTTTATAAAAATAAAGCTGATTAGTATATAAATCTAGACACCAAAATAAAGTCAATTGGATTAGTATAACCAGAGGTATGGATTTAAGAAGCAAAATTAATTCAGTGCAAAAAAGTACTGCAAAACTTTACCCATGTGCTCAATGGGAAAAAACACTAGTGACAATCAGTCTTTTGCAGATCGAGATGCGTGTAACCCATGGAGGGAAAAGGTTATGCAGACCTAGGACCAAGCCATGACAGTCGATTTAATTTAACTGGCTCGAGAAGCCTGGGTGAAGAGTTGTTCTTGTTGTCCATGGTGATGAAGCGAGAGCCACGAGGGAGCTGCTTTTACCACTTACAAGGTGCTGGCAGGTATCTGGCTGCACTAAGTTGACAATGAAGCCACTGCTGAGATCGGATGAAGGTTTTGCGGGGTTCCCTCGAGTCGCAGAGTCGAGTAACAAATGTGGTTGCTGGACTAGCTATCAACAAGCCTTGGCAGTGGTGAGGTCTGCAGAAATGTATTTAGACATGCGGAGGTATGGGGGGAAACGGTAGCTGCCTGAAACTTGCTGGAGATCAGGACTACATTTCCCACAATGCCCTGGACCATCTACTTTTAGGCAATCCATCTGAGGGCTCAATGGCCAGCGATTCTTTGGTTCTGGTGTGTCATTTTTACCTGCAGTGTGCAGGGGACTAGTATCACTAGTCCAGGGTAGACTGGAGTTGCCGGTCTTTGTTCCAGGACGAGTCACAGTCATGCAGTTCCAAGAAGGTTGCCACAGGTGCCGAGTATCACACCTTTGGTTTATGCAGCTCCTGTTGTCGCAGACTTGGGTCTCTTGTTGTGTCCTAAATTGCAAGTCAGATCAGAACTGATGTCCTGGTATCAGGGGTAGCCCTTAAATCCTGATTTGGGGGTGTTGAAAGTGTGTGTGCAAGTGGCCAATGGGCAACAAGCCCCAGCACCCAATCCTTAGATAATCACATTCGGGGTGTGCATCACCTTTTCTACACAGAAGCCTTTATTTATCGACTTTTAAAAATGGCAGAAACCTTTCTTAGCTGTACAGCCCAGGCAGCCCACCCTAGAGGAATGGCTACCCTTCTGGGGTAGTACAACAATGGAATGTCTAACTTTCTTTGCCTATCCATATGCAATTGTGGCTGAGGGGCAGGGGGAAGGTTGTATCCTCCTTTGAGAGGCAGCCTGATTGCATATCACAGGCAGTGTAGTTTTTGAATTTCACGCCTTGAAGTACCTCTTCACTCGCCATCCTGTCAGGGAGGGAGGTGTGACCTCCTTCCCGTCCAGGCCATTGTTTCTGATTCCTGGGAGAGTTCACACTTCCTGGCAGGGGGTCAGATTCCTGTCTTGGCTGCAGCAGCTCCGGGCTGGCAGCCAGAGCACAGGAAAGGCTAGGGCACCTAGGTGGGCAACCTCTAAGGTAGCCACCTGGGTGCATGCACATATCGTCCTCGACACAAAATTAGTGTCAGGGGTGATGAAGCACATTCTTTTATATCAAACATTACATATTTTGGTGGTACTATACAGGAGCTGCCAACCTTGTGTTTGCCTTGGTGCCAGCCCATGGTATGCTATTGACCACTTGACACTTAAAATAGACTTTAATAGAAAAGGCTACTTTATGGACATATAAGCTTGCACTTACATGTCCACACCTCTAAGATAATACACCCTGCCTCCTGGGCTCAAGAGGCCGTCCTTAAGGACGACTGGCATATATTAGAAATAGTGAATGGTGAGGGCAAAGTTGAGTTCAAGGAGTGTATACTGCTCCTGAAGTCTGCAATGGCAGCCCTGCATACATCAGTTTACTTTGGTCACTCAGGGTGGCACAAACAGTGCTTCAGGCCCTGGTGACCCCTTTAAGACTCAGCCCTGGGCACCACTGGTGTTGTGTAGTTTCCACTAATCAGTAAGATCTGCAAATTTGTGGATGTCATAAACTTAGGATGGTGACAGACTGATTCCATGCACCCCCGAAGGGTATGTTGTCCCTTGGACCAGCTAGGTCAGAGTGCCATAGTTAGCGCCCCCCCAAAACCTAGAAAGGGAGATAATAGTTCTGGCAATTACTGAACATGACAACCCTGTTCCATCAGGAACCATGGTGACAGATCTAGAACCTTTCGCTCAGAAACTTGTGCTCTCTTTCGCTCTGAGAAATATACAAAAATTACAGTAAGGGACGTTTTTCAATATTTATTGAGCCAAAGTGATTTTTGTATAGAAAATATGTTCGACAATGATCAATAGAAAGAATCAGACAAGCGTTATAATAAGTGTCAAGACAGTGAATAAAACAAAGATTTCCATCATCTTCTTGAGACAACTTATACATGCATTCATTTGCAATATTATAACAGTGAAGCGTAGTCCTACGATGCAAACCCTAATCTATGTGGCTATGGGGTGAATGTATGGTCTGCCAAGAAACCCCCTGCTGAATGATTCCACCTCTTTCTCTGGTGAGTAAGAGTGTAGACAACATCTTGGTCACAAACTGGACACCCCTCACGGAGTTGTCAGTCAGCTGCGGGGCAAAAGCTTCAGCATGCAGGGACCCTTCAAAGGCAGTAAAATTGTCTCCTCTGATTATACTTAAGATACAAAATGTTACATATAGAAAAAGGCATCCTTGCCATAAGCCGAGATTGTGATCAAGCTGCCATTGCATGTATTCCACAGATAGCTGTGTCGCCCTATGGCAAAATAAGAAAGACAGTGTGAAAGTGTTCTCACAATGTTCTCCGTGTAAGCAATGCCAATGTTTTCAAGAAACTAACCCAAGTGTCATGAATGCAAATATGTGTCAAAAGGCGATGTGACAAAGTGAATGCAACTTTAGAAAAGAACCATCTACATGTAAAAATGGCACTATTTCCTACCATGCTGAACTCGGGCACATGACACTCACTCCTGTATATAAGTCATCTGAGAAGCTATCCAAAGCAAATTAATCTTCTCATTAAAAAATGAATCAGTGTACATAAAGGAGCTTACTAAAATGTATACAATAAAATGATGATAAAACTGCTTTAAAATCAGGCGCTCATGTAATTTGGAGGCCCAAAGCATAAAGAAAGCCATTATCTGTTAAAATATAAAAAAACTAGAAAATGTAAAGCAATTTAAAACAAACTTGGAAGTTAAACGTTTTGGAGGCAGGCTGCAAAGCACAAAGAGTCATAAGTACTGAGAAATGCCCACTTTCTAAAGTTGGCATTTCTAAGCTAGTAATATAAAATCAAACTACATCAGAAAGTAGGATTTATCACTACCATTCTAAACATACCAAACATGGTGACATCACTCCTTTCTGATCAGGAATTACCAGTTAAATGTACCTTATGAAATTCCCAATCCTAAACTATGAGAGGAGTAGGCCTCACAGCAGTGAAAAACGAAATAGGTTGTTTGTCACTACCGGGATGTGCCACACATAAGGCACATGTCCTACTTTTTATGTACTGACAAAGAATTGAGAGATGACTTGCACAGCTGAGTGAATCCAAAAATAAACCACTGTTATGATCTGTGGCGTGCTTCCAGAGATGAACGCTGTCTGTACCTGTCAGCGTGAACAACAGACTACTACACAGCTCCCCCGCTTGGAGGAAGACTCCCTGGTGCACAGCGCAAAATTGACTATAAAGTCTACAATGCCATATACAGTTCATCCAAAGGTTAAATCCACAAGTTTGAGAGGTTCCTCATATTTTTAATCCGTATTCATTGTTATCATGAACAGTTCATCAATGCTTAAAGAAGCACAAACATCATCCAAAATGAAATGTCATCCAATCATAAATCCTCCCAATGCATTTCGGGCAGATGACAAGCCCTTCCTCAGGGGGCAGCTCTACAAACATAAAAGAAAACACCATAATGTCACAAAGATATACATGTACCTAGCTGTGATTACACAAAAACTGACTAAATGCTGTGCTGTTGACCACACGTGGAGTATGTGGAAACCAAATTATCATGCTCAACATATAACCCAGAGTGAAGAAATCTCAAAGTTGGAGCGCTGCCCCGAAAGGCGTTGGTTGTGTTAATGGAGCTGAAAAGGTAGTGTGCGCAAAGGAGCACAAATGCGCTGAATATAAGAAACAATGAGTCTTAGCTCAACTGCACCCAAGTGCTAAAAGAATTCGAAAAGTGCTACAAAGTCTCAAACAACCAAAGGGTGTATAGCCAATATGCCCGAAACTCACGGGATGATTACATCCGTGACGCGTTGTGGTTGAAGTCTGAAAAAACATAAAGTTGCGTTAAAACCACACGCGGTAAACGAACTCGAACACAAATGCGGTTCATATCGGTCCTCGGTAGAGGTACTCACAGTGTATGAAGTCCGCGGACTCCCTCGATAAACGGCAAACAGGAAACCTCCGGAGTTCGAAGTCCCGGTGGAGTTAATACGGGTGCGAGGTGCGTGAGAAGCATAGAAAAAGGACTGTGCTCTAATGTGAAAACAGCGCCATCTTGGAAAGGTGTAAAGACTAAAACATATCGGAAAACGAAGTCAAAGGGGAGTGTTATAAAACCGCAAGCCACAAAATATATAAGAGCACTCAACAAAGACTAGTTCCCCATTAGAAATCCCAAATAAAGAAAAATAAAGATAAGTGATGGAGTTATAAAACAGGTAGCTGACAACATACACAGAATGTCAAAGATGCAAGTAAAACAGTTAATGGACAAAAGATGCAAAGTTCAAAGGTAACACAAATATTCCATCCTATCAATTAATCTGTGTGGCTGCATAGTCGCCATGAAGCGGATCCAAAAGTTCTCTCTTTTCAGCAATGTGTTTTTGTTGTTGTGTGTGGGTATGACTTGTTCAAGTATGAGATATTTTAGTTGGGCTACTGTATGTTTTTGTTCTGAGAAATGCGCAGCTACTGTGGATTTGATGTTGCCAGTCCTTATGTTGCTCTTGTGTTCCAGTAGTCGCGTTCTTATTTTTCTTTCAGTGTGACCGACATAACACTTCCCGCAGGGACATTTCAACATATAGATTAAATTGGCAGAGTTACAGGTGGCGTTGACTCGCAGTTTGATAGGATGACCCTTCATGGGATGGTTGGTGACATTCCCTTGTATACAGTTGTTACAATTGCTACAATTGTAACAGGGTCTGAGTCCCTTGAATGTTTCAGATTTGCTTTGCTCCCTGGGTTTGGATAAGATCTCTTTGAGATTGCGTCCCCTGGTGTAGGCGAACAGCGGTGGCTGTAAGAAGGCTCCTTGAAAATCAGGTTCCAAACTAAGTAGAGACCAGTGATTGGAGATGATGTTCCTAAATTGGTTGCTCAAGATAGTGTACTTGGAAACAACTACCATCCGAGAATTCTCAGTTTTGGCTCGAACTTGCGGAAAATCATCCCGGTTCATGTTCCCACATCGGGTAACTGTCTTATCCAGTGTCTGTTGAGGATAACCACGTGCTTTGAACCTTTCCACCATGTTGGACATTTCCTGTTGACACAAATTTTCAGATGAAACAATGCGTTTGACACGCATCAGCTGAGAAAGAGGTAAGTTCTGTTTCAACCCAGGTCGGTGGAAACTCTGGTAATGTAAAAGTGAATTACGATCAGTGGGTTTACGAAATATGGTAGTGTTCACCTTTCCTGCGCATCGTTCAACCTTTACATCTAGGAAGTGAATACACTCTCTGTCGAGACTCCATGTGAACTGCACTCGATCATTTATTTCATTCCATGTTTTCAAGAAGTCAATCAGATCATTCTCAGTTCCTGCCCATAGGATAAAAATATCATCGATAAATCTCAGATAAAGCTTCCCATAGTTTTGCCATGTTGGTTTATTCAATTTGTGTGATTCTTCAAAAGATTTCGTGAAAATGTTAGCATACGACGGCGCTGCGCAATTTCCCATGGCGGTTCCGCATAGCTGGTGGAACCATTTGTCAAACATTGTAAAATAACTGTGGTATAAGGTAAATACCATCAGTTCCATCAGTAATACCTGCATGTCTGCATCCAGGTCAGAGTTAGATAGTTCATGTTCAACAGCTGTTATACCAAGGTCATGAGGTATCGAAGTGTACAGTGAACATACGTACACTGTGCACAATATCAAATCTTGGTCCTCCAACATTTCTGTAACAGACGCCTCTAAGACCTATCGTCTCAACAAAAGGGAGTATTCATGAGACTACTGGTAAATTTTTGGACAGGTATCTTCAGCCTTTTGTTTTAAATACCAGATCACATGTCAGAGACACCACAGATTTCTTGATCAAACTGAAACAAGCTACAGAAATGTTGGAGGACCAAGAGTTGATATTGTGCACAGTGGACGTATGTTCACTGTACACTTCGATACCTCATGACCTTGGTATAACAGCTGTTGAATATGAACCTGGGTTGAAACAGAACTTACCTCTTTCTCAGCTGATGCGTGTCAAACGCATTGTTTCATCTGAAAATTTGTGTCAACAGGAAATGTCCAACATAGTGGAAAGGTTCAAAGCACGTGGTTATCCTCAACAGACACTGGATAAGGCAGTTACATGATGTGGGAACATGAACCGGGATGAATTCTCGGATGGTAGTTGTTTCCAAGTACACTATCTTGAGCAACCAATTTAGGAACATCATCTCCAATCACTGGTCTCTACTTAGTTTGGAACCTGACTTTCAAGGAGCCTTCTTACAGCCACCGCTGTTCGCCTACACCAGGGGACGCAATCTCAAAGAGATCTTATCCAAACCCAGGGAGCAAAGCAAATCTGAAACATTCAAGGGACTCAGACCCTGTTACAATTGTAGCAATTGTAACAACTGTATACAAGGGAATGTCACTACCATCCCATGAAGGGTCATCCTATCAAACTGCGAGTCAACGCCACCTGTAACTCTGCCAATTTAATCTATATGTTGAAATGTCCCTGCGGGAAGTGTTATGTCGGTCACACTGAAAGAAAAATAAGAACGCGACTACTGGAACGCAAGAGCAACATAAGGACTGGCAACATCAAATCCACAGTAGCTGCGCATTTCTCAGAACAAAAACATACAGTAGCCCAACTAAAATATCTCATACTGGAACAAGTCATACCCACACACAACAACAAAAACACATTGCTGAAAAGAGAGAACTTTTGGATCCGCTTCATGGCGACGATGCAGCCACACAGATTAAATGATAGGATGGAATTTTTGTGTTACCTTTGAACTTTGCATCTTTTGTCCATTAACTGTTTTACTTGTATCTTTGACATTCTGTGTATGTTGTCAGCTACCTGTTTTATAACTCCATCACTTATCTTTATTTTTCTTTATTTGGGATTTCTAATGGGGAACTAGTCTTTGTTGAGTGTTCTTATATATTTTCTGGCTTGCGGTTTTATTACACTCCCCTTTGAGTTCGTTTTCCGATATGTTTTAGTCTTTACACCTTTCCAAGATGGTGCTGTTTTCACATTAGAGCACAGTCCTTTTTCTATGCTTCCCACGCACCTCGCATCCGTATTAACTTCACCGGGACTTCGAACTCCGGAGGTTTCGTGTTTGCCATTTATCGAGGGAGTCCGCGGACTTCATACACTGTGAGTACCTCTACCGAGGACCGATATGAACCGCATTTGCGTTCGAGTTTGTTTACCTCGTGTGGTTTTAACGCGACTTTATGTTTTTTCAGACTTCAACCACAACGCGTCACGGATGTAATCATCCCGTGAGTATCGGGCATATTGGCTATACACCCTTTGGTTGTTTGAGACTTTGTAGCACTTTTCGAATTCTTTTAGCACTTGGGTGCAGTCGAGCTAAGACTCATTGTTTCTTATATTCAGCGCATTTGTGCTCCTTTGCGCACACTACCTTTTCAGCTCCATTAACACAACCAACACCTTTCGGGGCAGCGCTCCAACTTTGAGATTTCTTCACTCTGGGTTATATGTTGAGCATGATAATTTGGTTTCCACATACTCCACGTGTGGTCAACAGCACAGCATTTAGTCAGTTTTTGTGTAATCACAGCTAGGTACATGTATATCTTTGTGACATTATGGTCTTTTCTTTTATGTTTTGTAGAGCTGTCCCCTGAGGAAGGGCTTGTCATCTGCCCGAAATGCATTGGGAGGATTTATGATTGGATGACATTTCATTTTGGATGATGTTTGTGCTTCTTTAAGCATTGATGAACTGTTCATGATAACAATGAATACGGATTAAAAATATGAGGAACCTCTCAAACTTGTGGATTTAACCTTTGGATGAACTGTATATGACATTATAGACTTTATAGTCAATTTTGCGCTGTGCACCAGGGAGTCTTCCTCCAAGCGGGGGGAGCTGTGTAGTAGTCTACTTTTTATGTACACAGCACCCTGCCCATAGGGCTACCTATGGCCTGTATTAGGAGTGGCCTCTGTGTAAAAAAAAGGGAATTGAAGGCTTGGCAAGTAGTTTTAAATGCCAAGCTGAGGTGGCAGTAAACTTCGCACACAGGCCCTGTGGTGGCAGGTCTGACACAGGTTTGAAAGGCTACTTCGGTGGGTGGCACAATCAGTGCTGCAGGCCTACTAGTACTAATGACCAACACAAGAGCCAAAACTGGGGTTACAATAATTCAATGAACTGGTTTCAATGAGGGTTGTTTTGATTGAATCAAGCAACAACCGGTTAACTTGTTAAACCGAGCAATTTTATTTTTTGCAAGCGGTCTTGTTTTCTTATTTCAACACATTATTTGTTGTGCGTGGAAAATACAAAATGGACAATGAAATACGTTTTATGTACAATATATACAAACATATAAATGCAACATATCATACACACTTGGCCATACATTCATACACAGACAATACAAAGCAAATAATAATACAAAAAACACTATGTCCAGGCAACTGACGCAAAATCAGTAGAAAATGATTCTTTTCATATTTTACAATGTCGTTGTGATTGTCATGAGATCCCTCATGAAACCAAATTTATGAAAACTCTATTCCGACATGATAATGGTAGCCAGATGCGGGACAGAAAAGCTGGTCGACGCGTTTCAAACCCCTAAGAATAGGTGGGGTTCTCCTCAGGACCGGGTTTTGGTTCTGAAATGTTAAAAATAACTAGCTTTAGCAAAATGTCATAGGGCGACTATCAAGTAAATAAGACAAGGGCTCAACTACCAGAGTCCAGCTGGCACTCCCTACCTCAATCCATAGGTTCGACCGACAACTTGAGAATATCTGATCAATATCGTATTTCCCAACAGGTTTGTTAACAGCAGCTGTGTGAGAAAACAAAGTACACGCGACAACATTTTAGTGTGGTGCAAAGCTCTCAAACATCATTCATACCGCTTGCAGAGGGCGCGTCACCTTACCTGCGAGCGAGCGGTTTCAGTGACGCTGCTCTGTTGCTTTCTTTAGCGGCTGCTCCTAATCTGTAGGGCGGGGGCGAAAGCGTATGTTAGTGATGAGGCGGTAACCCGTGGGCGATTTAATTCTACATCAATCGGGTTGACATACCGAAGCAGGAGCAAGGCAGTAATCCTTCTCCCTCGCTGGTGTACACGGATCCACCGTCTGGAGTCCTCGAGTGAGGGTGTGGCCTCAGTACTTCCTGGTTGGTGTTTAGGAAGGGGGGAGGCCCGGGAATTCTGGGACTTGTAGTCTAGCGACAGTGCGCTGTAAAACGGGAGTCAAAAGGGACAGCTGGTTTACGCATTCGTCTTATAGATTTCAGAAATTTCATTAAGTCCTCGTGTGGCAGTGTTAAACTTCATGATGAGCATTGCTTCACGTTGTGCTAGTCTGGCATCAATGTCCCCTCCCCTGGGGTCATTTTCAATTTTGGACAGAACGGTCCAACGTAACTCCGTAATCACATGTTTGCACCTAGTCCAATGGTTAACTAAGGGGGCATTCTCTACCCCTCTGCGGATACGCGATTTGTGTTGCGTAATCCTGGTTCTGATTTCCTGTGTTGTTTTGCCAATGTATACTGAAGGGCAAGGGCAAATGATTGCATAAACCACGTTTTTAGATTTACAATTCGTAAACGTCTCATGTTTCCAGTGATGCAGTATCTTTTAGCGAAGAGCACATTAAGAATTTGATTAGGGATCCTCCAGTTTTCGCCTCGGCGACTCTCAGCCTCACAGCCAGCACTCAGAACGAGTCTGACAAACTTACTCGGCTACGGAAAAAACAAATCCGCACAGACCTACACGGTCATTTTTTATTGCAACACCTTCGGTCCGGTACTATTCCGGCGGGCCTGGTGATTCGCAATATACCAGTTGTTTTCACGGACGATCCAGTATACAGAAAAGCCTTCAGCGGCGTTGAGACTAAATGCAGCAGGGATCTCATGGTCCTTACCATTGAGACTGCTCATAGGACATCACTTAAGGAACTAGAGGAGATTGATACACTAACAAAAGAAATTGAAACTAACCAACTAATCACAGATTCAAAATCCCTCTTGGAAAAAATTGATAAGGAAATATCAGAATTCAAGGATTTCACAGTGACCCAAAAAAACAATAAATTTGAATTGGACAAAAAGAACTTCTCATTGGAATCCATATACCCATATCTTAATAAGGATTTCTACACATACTCTGACTCACGACGTTACTTACAGGACAACCAAGGACGATCACGCCGTAAATTTCTAACTTTTTCAGACACTACATCTTCCTCTGGGAGCGAACCAGACAATAGTAATCGCCAAAACCAAAACAGAACAGGGAGTAGACCAAACCAGTATCAACAACAAGGCCAAACTCAACAACCTTTTTTAGGACGGGGCCAACAGAAAAGAGGCCGAGTCCGTTACACACAACCATGGCAAATGAGGACGCGCCAGAAATCCTACAACAACTAGAAGTCTCACCAATCTATAACCTATCAGATAGGACGCTATCAGCGGCAGAGATCTCTATTCTTACTAAAGGACTCAACTATGTCCCATCAAGACCCACGGATTTCACTCGAATGAAACTAGAAACATTGGAGTTCTGCCGTAAAATACGTCTTAAAACATTTTTTCTAGATACCATGGAAAATACACATGAAGAAACTACAGGCCTAAAGAAAAAGTCTACATTCTGTCCCAAAGGACCCAAAATCCCAAAGGAAGTTTCAACGTTTGAAACCACTGTGCTATCAGGGATTTCATCAATTGAAAAAAAGAAGTCATTTGTCAAATTCAATCTTTCCAAAGCGGAAAAAGATGCACTCATAGCAGTCAAGAATGACACTACCATCGTGGTCAAACAGGCCGATAAAGGCGGAGCGGTGGTTATATGGGACACTAACAAATACAAGTCCGAAGTACACCGTCAACTTAACGATCTGAACTGCTATAGACGTATAGGGAAGAATCCTACATCTGAATTACAGAATCAATTATTTGACATTATCCAAAGGGGCTTTACAGAAGGGATTATAGGACCCAAGGAGTTCGCATTCCTACAAAACAAAAACCCAAGGACGCCTGTATTTTATGTACTCCCTAAATTACATAAGGACGAGAAAAATCCCCCAGGACGACCTATCATTTCAGGCTGCGAATCGCTGTTTGAACCTGTGGCTAAATATATCGACCATTTCTTGAAACCCTTTATCGAAACCATTCCGGCCCATCTCCAAGACACCACTGCTTTCCTTAATCGCATTTCCACCATTAAATTCGATCAAAGCAGTCAACTTCTAGTGACACTCGATGTGGTGTCTCTATACACACAGATCCCTCAAGAACAAGCACTGGAAACTCTGACAGTGTTCTTGGACAAAAGGGAAAGACCAGTACGAGTCCCCACCAAGTTTATCCTTGACCTGGCACGTTTTGCGCTACAGAAGAACTTTTTTACATTTGACTCGGAATTTTTTTATCAAATCAAAGGAGTGGCAATGGGCTGCCCCTTTGCCCCGGAGCTAGCCATTATGTTTATGGGGTTATTTGAGGAGAAATTCATCTACCAGACCAATCCTTTCGACAAGAGCATTTCGCATTATATGCGATATATTGACGATATATTCATGGTTTGGACTGGAGGACATGAAGATCTTGGTCAATTTGTTAGCTGGCTTAATTCGAGAACAATAGACATCCAGTTCTCTGTCTCAGCATCTAATGTATCCATCAACTTTTTAGATGTGAAAGTGGCACCCTGTGAGGGTGGCCTAAGCACAACACTTTTCCGAAAACCTTCGGACAGGAACAAAGCGTTGCATTTTAATAGCAACCACCCCCGCAGCTTGAAACAAAATCTGCCTTATGGGCAATTTTTGAGAATACACCGAAATTGTTCAAGTAAGGAAGAGTACTTCATTCATGCTGAACGTTTAATGAATCGTTTGATTCAGAGAGGCTATCCGAAAAAATTACTAAAAAACTCACTCAAACGAGCGTGGTGGACACCACGAGAGACATTGTTAGAAAAAAGACTGAGACCCGAAGTCAAAAGGATAGTGTGCGTTACCACTTTCTGTTCGGCAGCCAACGCACACAGAAAGCTCATTTTGTCTAACTGGCATTTATTAAAAAATCTGCATGAGGATTTCTCAGCTCCACCACTTTTTGCGTATAAAAAGGACAAAAGTGTTGCCAACTACGTTGTCAGGGCAGCGTTACCAATGACAAGGGCTCCCACACTACAAAGTATCTTTGGATTACCTTCACCAAAAGGGCACCATAAGTGCGGAACGCGCATTTGTTGCAGTGAGACTATTGAAGACACAGTTTTTACATTCGAGAATACCCACTGGAAACATGAGACGTTTACGAATTGTAAATCTAAAAACGTGGTTTATGCAATCATTTGCCCTTGCCCTTCAGTATACATTGGCAAAACAACACAGGAAATCAGAACCAGGATTACGCAACACAAATCGCGTATCCGCAGAGGGGTAGAGAATGCCCCCTTAGTTAACCATTGGACTAGGTGCAAACATGTGATTACGGAGTTACGTTGGACCGTTCTGTCCAAAATTGAAAATGACCCCAGGGGAGGGGACATTGATGCCAGACTAGCACAACGTGAAGCAATGCTCATCATGAAGTTTAACACTGCCACACGAGGACTTAATGAAATTTCTGAAATCTATAAGACGAATGCGTAAACCAGCTGTCCCTTTTGACTCCCGTTTTACAGCGCACTGTCGCTAGACTACAAGTCCCAGAATTCCCGGGCCTCCCCCCTTCCTAAACACCAACCAGGAAGTACTGAGGCCACACCCTCACTCGAGGACTCCAGACGGTGGATCCGTGTACACCAGCGAGGGAGAAGGATTACTGCCTTGCTCCTGCTTCGGTATGTCAACCCGATTGATGTAGAATTAAATCGCCCACGGGTTACCGCCTCATCACTAACATACGCTTTCGCCCCCGCCCTACAGATTAGGAGCAGCCGCTAAAGAAAGCAACAGAGCAGCGTCACTGAAACCGCTCGCTCGCAGGTAAGGTGACGCGCCCTCTGCAAGCGGTATGAATGATGTTTGAGAGCTTTGCACCACACTAAAATGTTGTCGCGTGTACTTTGTTTTCTCACACAGCTGCTGTTAACAAACCTGTTGGGAAATACGATATTGATCAGATATTCTCAAGTTGTCGGTCGAACCTATGGATTGAGGTAGGGAGTGCCAGCTGGACTCTGGTAGTTGAGCCCTTGTCTTATTTACTTGATAGTCGCCCTATGACATTTTGCTAAAGCTAGTTATTTTTAACATTTCAGAACCAAAACCCGGTCCTGAGGAGAACCCCACCTATTCTTAGGGGTTTGAAACGCGTCGACCAGCTTTTCTGTCCCGCATCTGGCTACCATTATCATGTCGGAATAGAGTTTTCATAAATTTGGTTTCATGAGGGATCTCATGACAATCACAACGACATTGTAAAATATGAAAAGAATCATTTTCTACTGATTTTGCGTCAGTTGCCTGGACATAGTGTTTTTTGTATTATTATTTGCTTTGTATTGTCTGTGTATGAATGTATGGCCAAGTGTGTATGATATGTTGCATTTATATGTTTGTATATATTGTACATAAAACGTATTTCATTGTCCATTTTGTATTTTCCACGCACAACAAATAATGTGTTGAAATAAGAAAACAAGACCGCTTGCAAAAAATAAAATTGCTCGGTTTAACAAGTTAACCGGTTGTTGCTTGATTCAATCAAAACAACCCTCATTGAAACCAGTTCATTGAATTATTGTAACCCCAGTTTTGGCTCTTGTGTTGGTCATTAGTATTAGTTGGACTCAGCCTCACTGAGTAATGAGTCAAGGCCCTTTTTTGATTCTTTGGCAGGCCTACTAGTAGCATTTAATTTACAGCCCATATGGTATACCACTTTACAAGGGACTTATAAGTAAATCAAATGTGCCAGACAGGTGTAACTCAATCATACATTGTTTAAAGGAAAGAGCACATGCCCTTTAGCACTGATTAGCAGTGGTAAAGTGCCCTAAAGCCAACAAAAGAATGTCAGAAAAATAGGCAGAGAAAGGGAAAAAGGTTGGGGATAATCCTGGCAAAAGAGCCAGTTCTAACAGTGGTTGGTGTTCGTTCCCGGGCCTAAATGTGACCACATGACAATAAGTTCTGTCGAAAGGCAGACATAAGAGCGCGGTTAGTATGGGTAGCCTCGGAGGGTTTTTGCTTTAGGTATTTCGTTATACATCGTTTTTTATGTAAAGGTTGGTTGTTGCTTGCTGCAGTGAATCATTAATGTCTGCCGAGAGTAGGTTGGGGAATTCAGGAAATAAATCGAAGGTAGCTAAGTCAGAAAGAGAATGAGTAGAAGCTTGTTTTACATTCTTCTGTCAAACCCTTACCAGATCCAGCCACTTTTTCGAACTAGGGAAGGAATAGTATAGATATTTTTCTGGTTCTTGATTCACTAATTTGGTTTCACGACCCAATTAGGGATGATAAACTGTTGAAATGTAGGCCTTGTTTAGGTCGAGCTGGCGTTAGCAGCACTTAGCACTGCTGTCTCCAGTGAGCTCTATTGTTAAAAACTTGCTCTGGAAGTGGGACAGGAGATGGGCACGCGCAGAGCGCTCGGCGATTTCAGTAGGTGTACGCGCTTCTGCAGGCGGGCTTGCATCACTTGTACAGCTGCTGCTCGTCGCCATCGGTCTGTTAGAGGCAATAACTGTGGGCGCGCTTCCGAAGACGTGCTAGGCTATAGTTCATGTTAATTACTTTCTTACTTTGTTTCCGGAAATCGGCAATTTTTATATGCGGCCCGTATTTTTGGCGTCAGTCACTTTACAAAGTCGCATTTACGTGCCTTCTTCTATCAAAATCCTCTGTGAACGCGCGCTGCTAGCATGCTCTGCAAGCCGTCACCTTAAATTTTTGGTGTCTATGCGCACGTGCGCTCAAACTGGGATGTCTGGGACGCGTTCACGTTTCATGGCGCCCGCAATGCACCCAGCCCAAGGTTTCATCCCCAAAAGCACCTTCACCTCGAGAGTGAACTTCTTCCAGGCTCCTAGCCACACTGTCAGCCAGTGCTCATCTTACAAAAGCCAGAGTCTTACAGGGCAGGTGTTGACACTAACTGAGCGCCTATAGAGCACCCCAGCCCTTCTGACCTTACTGGGCTGCTCTCCGGGGGACTCCCTCTGTGACGGCAGCACTTCTCCTGCGGGGCTTCCCTGGACTCCTGTGAGCCCCGCACTGCCGTTGGCGGCCTCAGCCGCCTTCCTTCATTCACCTCATCCACCCTCATGGAAACCGTGGCTCTCCTCCATTTGGCCGCCACCGCTGGGCTCTCCGTCAAGCATAGGAGCCCCGTGGCACAGCTCACGCCGGCCTCTTCCGGCTTTTTTTTGTGCTCGCGTGCGCACACACCCAACTCCCGGCCAGGTCGCGTGTGAGGACATGGGGCTGCAGTGCTGAGTGAGGTGGGGCAGGTAATACGGCTATGTTATTAGTGGTGGGAACGTGGGGTGCAGGGAGGGGGGGTGCATGGAGGTCCGGGTGGGAGAACAGGTAGCGCGAGTCGACCTCCGACTGAAAATGCTAGAATCAGCAATGTCCGCTTTGGTGAAAGAGGCTCCTGGTGACGTAAATGGACAAAAGAGGACATGCTCTGCATAGCCAGTGTAATACCCACCACTGAATTCCTCCCAAGCAGATATCTTCTAGGACAGAAGAGGCCCCCTCCTAACCCTTATATTGGCCATAGAATATAGTCCCATGCAGGCTGTGTTCACCAGTGACTTTAAAGAGGAAGAACTCTGTCTGAGTCACAAAGATAGTGAAAACATGTCAAGGAATAATGACATGGATGTTAGATAGCAGAGGGCTGTGTTTTTTGTTTTGTTTTGTTATTGCAGAGCCAGCAAGAATAAAAACAGATTTAGTTTCTAGGTAACAGGAATGTGTCTGAGAGAGTGCAAAACCGAGTTAGAAATTGTAGGGGTGCACCATATGTACGAGTAGCCAGCACCCACATATATAGAGGACTTACTAATTGTGTTCAAATGTAATGTAGGATTGAGAACTAATGTAGTTGCTATTAGAGATACACTGAGAACTAATGTAAAGTGCTTTAAAAGCTAACTATACTGTTTAACATAGAGATGCTGTTTGCTGTGGAATATTTCACTAATAAGAGTGCGTTTAATAATTCACCATTGTGCCTTTAACCTTGCTTATTAAACTCATAGTTGTAACGTTAAATGCGATTAAATGGCTTAGGTAGAGAATTGTACTTTGCATTAAAGATTGATGTTAAAGGTCGTAAATGTATTGCTTAAGTTAGCATGTTAGTGCACATAACGTGCAGAGGCCCATTTCAGAGAAATCGTGTAGCCCTGATTTGAAATGCCTTACAGCATTAAATCGTAGAAATGTTTTGGGGAAAGCTGCTTCAGCTAAAGTCAATTGCAACATTTGGAATTTGTGAGCCGATTCACATGTGTTCCTTTGCAGGTGCAGGACCAAGTAGATAGTGGAGAGAAGGGCCCATTGTGTATGAGAGTTAGGATGCTAGGCTCAGACGTGGAGGAGTAACCTAGGAATTCAAGGAAGCAACTTGAAGCGAAGAAGAGCCTGGGACCCAAGGACGTTTCAAGGGACAGAGGTGGAGAGGTTCCATAATGGAAAATTCTGGAAACCAACACCTTCAAGAGGGGCGTACCTGAAGGCGTGTCGTTCGCATTGTGGGGTTTTGTATTAGGGACAGCACCCCGAGGGTGGAGGTAGAGCAGATGGGCTGAGGAGTCAGCGAGAGCGGTTGGTCAGGCAGAGAGTTAGCTATGACTGAGTAGACTGAAGATTGAGTTTGAAGGAAGTGAGTGAACTCTCTATAGAGTCATCACTGCTGACACCTTAATTCTGAATGGGACTTTGTTGAGAAGGGATGTCACTTAGGGTAGTGTAGGGACAGACTAACCTGGATTTTATTCCCTTTTACAAATGCTTACTAAAACTCAGGTTGTAGCAATTCTTGTTAGCCTGATGATTCTTGAATTAATTTTGGTATTGTTTCTGAGTCGCCTAAGATTCTTCAGTAGGATTATGTTTGTATCAGTGCCTGTTTATCTTTTGAACCTTTTGCTGAGATGCTTATACATCCAGTTGTTTTTGGCTTTGTAATAAATCTTTTGAACTTACAGCCAGATTCATGAAGGTGAATAGCGCTCGCAAAGGGCCAGATTCTCAGAATCTGGCCCTTTGCGAGCTCAATTTTTGCATTTGGGATTCATCATCCCAAATGCAAAAATCCGTAATAGCGAATTCGCAAATTTGCGAGAAATTACATATAAGGAATCTCTATTTGAGATTCCTTAAATGCAATTCATCATCAATTTTCAAATTGCGAAATCGCTATTTCGGGCCACTATTTACCGCGAGGTCAAACCTCGTGGTAAATAGTGAAAACTTAGAAAAATGCTTTTAAAAGCATTTTTCTAAGTTGCATGTTGCACACACACATGTCCTTTGGACATGTGTGTGCACAACACCTGTTTAAATTTGCATTTAAGGGGTGCTACAGGGTGTCCTTTGGACACCCCTGGCACCCTTTAAATCGCTATCTTATTTGCGATTAGCTAATTGCTAATCGCAAATAAGGAATACTCCCCATTCATTCCTATGGGCCTTTTGGCCCATAGGAATGAATGGGAAGTTATTCCTTATTTGCGATTAGCAATTTGCTAATCGCAAATAAGGAATATGTAGGAATCGCATTTTTTTTGCGATTCCTGCATGAATCCCGTTTTGCGAGCCTGTAATAGCGATTCCTTATGAATCGCTATTAAAGACTCGCAAAACGGGTCTTTGATGAATCAGGCTGTTAGTTCCTAGTCAGTGGTTCTTTGGGGGTAAACGAGGAATTGTATGAAATTGACTAACCATTGTTTAACTAGATTTCCTAATTCACTCTATGACAGGTAAAAAGGTCTAGTCGACCTGTGTCCGGGATTCTGGAGAATAGTAAACAGACTCTCGAAGTAAAATCCCGCCCCTTCAGTTGGTAGCAGTGTAGGATGGTTTCCTTCTAGAGTGAGGGTAATTTAGATTAGGTTAAGATTTCCCCAAGGCCCATAGAGATCTAGTGATGAGTGTCCAGAGAACCGCGGACGGAGGATGGCGTTCCATGGAAACTGACGGAGAGTGATGGTGCGGTGAGAAGCAGCAGGTCGGAAGAGAGTGAGTATGAAAAGGGTCATGCGTTGCTAGATTGCGGTTACGTTGAAATGTTGTGTTGTGTTGTATTGTCTTGCGGAGTTGAGTGCCTGTAGTGTGGAAAGAGATCAGGTTGTGAGCGTGCGCAACCAGTGAAAATCTTAGGCTCAAGGAGAGTTTAAGTGGTTCGGGTGTATCGAACACCCATAGTAATTGTCGGCGATTGTTAAGGGGGTCATGAGGTACCATTGATCGTCCGCAGGACCGTGATAGGGGGAACAAATGTGTGAGTGCGTGGGTAACGGACGCTGGTCGGAAGTTGCAGTGTGTTTGTAACCTATCAGTTGAGGCGATTGTCCGGTCGTTTTGTGGACAGACATTTGCCAGTTCGGTGACAATTACAGTCAGACTGTGGACGTACAGTTAAAGAAGTGGTTGCTTGGTCGGAAGTGATCATTTCAAGTGTATGATTGGGACGCATGCGTGATGGGGAGACGAGCTAAGAAAGGAGGGGAAGTGCTGCGAAACGGAGGCGAGTGACGTCAGAGAGAGCCGCGCTCGGATAGGGCGGTTAGTGTGGAGCCGCGCTGGGATTGGTGGATTGCCATCGGGAAGTAAAAGAAGCGCTATAAACAAAGAAACGTTGTGGTTTTCATCATGAAATGTTTAAAAGTGTTGCGGAATTGTTTCAAAGGTGAAAAGAAGTTGGAACCTCGGGGGGGGGAGGAGGCTCCGCCCGAGGATACTCCGGATCATTACATGGCTACGAGTGTTGGTTTGCATACCATATTGTGGCTTGAGAACTGGTGTAAGATGACTGACGGAAGTGAGGAATTGACCTTTCCTTAGTACAGAACGTTTAGATTGGAGGTGCTGTATCAGTTAAAAGCGACTATGGCTTCTTTGCAGCCTTTGCCCAGGCCAACACAGTTTGAAGCATTAAATGCGTGGATCAGGGCAGCTCACGAAAGGAACAGAGATAGGAGACACGAAAGAGTGAAAAGATCAGTTAGGGCAGTTCAAGATGCGAGGTGGGATGCACTGGCCAAGAGGTGGAGAGTGTAGACCATCGAAGGGGACATGTTGTACCCGTTGTTGATTAACACAGGGGATGCGCAGAGGAAGAGTACTGAAGATGAGGACAGCGAGACAGACGACAGCCTGATAGAGAGACTGTTGTCGGAGAGACCACCTCCATATAATCCTGAGATAGAGGGAAGGCCAACGTCTGCAATAGACCGGGAAGCCTCAGTTGTGGATGGTGGCGTCCCAATGGCGAGCGGTCTGGGCCCTTTAGGGGACAGGTCCGGCTCGGTGGAGGGAGAAAGGGCACCTCAACTTTCTCCAAGAATGAAAGTAGTGGGAAGATTCACGGTACAAAATGTACAGAACAACAAGTGTGTCGATTCTCAGAGACTACCAGACGCTCTTACAGTACCTGTCACCATAGGTCCCATAGTATCAGTGTACAACCCAGAACAGACACAAAGTGAGAGTCCGCCACAAACAGACAGAGAGAGAAGTAGTAGCGAAGGAATTAGTAATGTGGCGGACGGATGGAGCCAAATGCCAAGGCCTGTGGAAAGGAGCACCCCTTTGGCAGCATCGGCAGACTCATCTTGAGAGCAGGGGGATCAGAGAGGACCGATGGATCAGAGAGGACCGATGGATCTGAGAGGACCACGGCCAAGGTCGCTTAGGGAATTAAGGCCTGATTTGAGAACATGGAAGACGGTTGTGGATACCCAGAGCAACAGGTCGAGGGATGGGTTTGATCATGGAAGTCAGGAATGTAGGGGGGTGTCTCACTGCGCGTCTAGCGGAAGCAGACAGGAATGGGATCCCGGGAGTGTGGAAAGTAGGGGGGTGTCCCACCACGCACCTAGTGATAACAGACCGGAGTGGGACCGCGAAGGTTGGGAAAACCGAAGGGTTCCCCATAACACACCTGAGGAAGACAGACGAGTGAGTCAGGACTGTGACAGAGGGGACTCTAATGGGACATCTAGTCAAGGTATATTGAGGGCGGCGATAAAGGCAAGAAGGATTGATGTGATGAGACTAAAATCTGAAGTGGAGGAAATAGTGGAAGGCACATTGCCACTAGAGAGAATCGAACTCTATGAACCAGATGAACTGTTGTTTGTGGCGAAAGATGTTACCCGAAGGGCTAGGACAGCTCATGAGAAATTGTCCGAGTTAGCGAACAAGTATGCTGTGGACTTGACAAGGACGAAAGTGCTGCAGGGTGGCCATAGGTTTCAGTACTCGGACCAAGATCTAGAAGAAAAGAGAGTGATCGGATTAAAAACCCACATCAGGGAATTGATAGTGGGACTCCGAACATGGGTCCAATTGGACAAATGGGAGGAAAGGTGGTCAAGGAAAAAGAGTGTTAGGCGAAGCGCTACTGAGGCATCTCCGGGAGGAGGGATGATGCATGTGGAAGCGTACCCCTTGCGGGAGGTGGCTCATGGGGGATATGTATGTGAAAAATTCCTAGGCAGTCTTAAAAGTAGACAACAAAAAATATGAACCCAGTGGTGATAGGAACAGGCAGATAATTAATAAATAATAAGGAAAACAATAAATAAAAATAAAACATGTTTTTAGTATACTTAATAAAAATCATATAAGGAACAGGAAAGTTCAAGTTATATGACAATACAATAAAATTATATGCAATTAATACATCCAATAACACAGTATATAGTCATTATACATAAAAGGCACCATCTAATAATCAGTAATGCCCACAGAAGGGATGAAGAAACAGTATCACCACTGGGTTCATATTATATGTTGTCTACTTTTAAGACTGCCTAGGAATTTTTCATATACACTTTATTTACCCTGCCCTAGGAGTTTTAAGTAACCACTACCCAGGGGGTCCTTGCTTTTCTCATATTTCATGGGGGATATGTACATGTACCCTGGAGTAGGGGAGATTTGGCTACATTTACGAACTCATTTCCGAAGTTGCGTGAAAGTCCAGTGGAATGGTACAAACAGGTAGAGAGGTTTGTAAAGATCTCAAAGGTATTATGGATTGATCTGAATACTCTGTTTGACATTGTGGTTCCAGGAGACTTGTGGATAGTATGTAAGGTCAGTGTTGAATGGCCCACAGTGGAGCCAGAACGAGAGGCTATCACAAATGGACCCTCACCCAGGGTGATGATAAAGTATGAGCAGATGATCACGTGGTTGAAGACTAAGGTACCACCACAGGACATCGACTGGGTGAAGATAGATCGAACTAGGCAGGAACCAAAGGAGACAGTACATGAGTTCTATGAGCGATTATTGCAGATATTTAAACAGTACAGCGGATTGGATGTGATGGATCCGAAGGACATGGGACAGTTTGTGTCTAAGTTTGTCCTAGGACTGAGGCCCGACATTTGTCTCATGATACAACAACATCTAATTTGTTGGCAGAACAAACCCTTAGATGAGATCTTGAGGTACGCAAGATACTGCAGTGACGAGATAGACTCTAAGACAAAGAAACTTAAGGATAAGCTGATGTTAGTCCAGATGCAATCTGGAGGACAGGGTCAGTCGGGAGGTGGAACCTTAGGGAGAAAATCGGGTGGTCAGAAAAGGTACAATGAGGACGGTACAAGACCAAGGATAGATTTTGCGACTCTGAAG
Organism: Lissotriton vulgaris; assembly: GCF_964263255.1. Taxonomy (NCBI): domain Eukaryota; kingdom Metazoa; phylum Chordata; class Amphibia; order Caudata; family Salamandridae; genus Lissotriton; species Lissotriton vulgaris. Next base: position 997,112,423 of record NC_141695.1, on the reverse strand, counting down.
AAGACGACCAAGTGTCATCAGTGTCACGAGATCGGACATTGGAGGCGAGAGTGTCCCCACAACCCAGTGAATCAAGAGCAAGAGGTAGAGGAGGAGGAGGTTCAGGCTCCTCCGGTGCAGAAAGTAGCAGTAGCAAAGGTTAAGACGGCTAAAGGGGGGACTTCAGCTCCTCGGGTTCCGGTTCCCCAGCCACCAAAGATTTCGGCAGGGAACAAGGTTTACAAGCAGATGCCTTTTATAGTTGAAGGGGATGAGTACTATTACTTTGACCCAGTGACGGGACGGCGCCTGAGTGGGGAGGAGGACTGTACCCTCGGGGCAGTTCTAGAGGTGGACCAGAGGGGGCCATTCGTGGAGGCTGATGTGGATGGCCATCCCACCACCTTTCTGGTTGACACTGGTGCTACTCGTTCTACTGTATGGTCTGCAGTGGTCCCCAATCTACCCCTTTCAGGACAGACTATACAAGTTGTTGGTGTTGCAAACAGAAGAATGACAAACCTACTGACTGAGCCAGTCCCAGTGAAGATAGGGAGTTTCAGGGATAAACACCAATTTGTGGTGTGTGATTCCAGTCCTGTGTGTCTGTTAGGGAGAGATCTCCTTTGTAAACTCAACTGTACCATCTATTGTACCCCCATGGGAGTGGAGTTGCAGACTAACAATGATGACTCTGCCTTTAAGGTTGCTAATACGCATGTGTGCATAGAATTGTATCCTGCTTTAACGGTGGAGGAATTCCCTTGGGATTTGCGGGATACGGTCTCATTAGCAGTATGGGACTTTACAGGAGAAGATATCGGTTTGATTAAAGGAGTAGAGCCAGTCAAGATCCAAGTACAAGCGAATGCTGAGTTCCCAAGAACACCCCAATACAATTTGACTCCGGAGACGAATGCAGGGATAAAACCTGTGATCGAATCCATGATTAGACAAGGAATTCTGAAGGAAGTTATTGGCAGTCCATGCAATTCTCCGATCATGGGTTTGCAGAAGCCTAGCGGGAAGTTCAGGATTGTGCAAGATTTACGAAAAGTGAACAACATAGTTGTTCCATGCTGTCCAGTGGTACCGAATCCATCAGTGATACTGTTTCAGATACCGTGCCAAGCTGAGTGGTTGACCGTGACAGACCTTTGTCAGGCTTTCTTCTCGATTCCATTGCACGAAGAGAGCCAATATCTTTTTGCATTTAAGCTGGAAAATCGTGTTTTAACGTGGTGTCGTATTCCTCAGGGGTATACAGAGAGCCCATCGATCTTCAATCAGCTGCTGAAAAAGAATCTTGAGAATCTAGTACTGCCGCAGAATTCCGTTCTCGTACAGTACATAGACGATCTCCTTGTTGCGTCAGAGACAGAAGACGCTTGTAGAATTGACTCCATTGCCTTGCTGAACCATTTGGCCGAAAATGGACACAAGGTGTCCCCCAGCAAGTTACAGTACTGTTTGTCAGAAGTTCAGTATCTGGGCCACCGGATAGAGAAGGGAAAGAGGAAAGTGTCATGAAATATATATCTTCCATCTGCGAAACCAATATAAAGATGGGAGCTCAAGACTTATTCTTGTTCACTCTTTTGTTCTCTTTTACAGTGGAGGGGGTACTTTACAGAGAACTAGGGGATTACTGTGCGGCCAAGAGTTGGTGACCCACTGACAGCCAACTCCCCAGAGACGAGGTAACATCCCCTGGAATCCAGTCAGAAAGAGGAATTACTGTTGCGCTGAAGAATTAGTGGCATTCATTCATCAGAGTGTTAGAGTGAGCCGCTTCGTAAATCAAGCTCCCACTGGAGCACCAGCCTGAACTGCGATCTGAAACCCACCGCATGGAGAAGGGCCCCATCAGAAGCCTCTGCTTTGGTTCTATGACAGAAGCATGCATGATTCTACAACATGGCCCCAACAACAAATTTGTCTAAACAACGCATTCCTTTACCAAGCTTGTCTTTACCATACATGCCTTTACCACACAATTTTGTGGAAAAGGCAAGATTGGTAAAACGGTATGCATGGTAAAGATCACCTCCAGCCCTCAGCCATTAGCCCTAAAACCGGGCCCCATGTACTATAAACTACCCCAACCCCAGACTCGTCCATGAGCCCTTAAACTTCCCCCAGCCCTGAAAACTGCTCCCCGCCCTGATCCCTAAACCTAGCCCTCACATGCTAAAAACTTCCCCTACCCAGCCAGCCCTACCACTGCCTCAGCCCTGAAAACTGTCTATTGACACCCACCCTGCCCTAAACCCGAATTCTCCGCCCATGTCCTAAAAAACTACCCTGCCCAGACTCCAGCCCCCTGCCCTGAGCGCGATTTCTGAAAACTACTGCACCCTCGCCTTGAGCCCTAAAACCCCATCCCCTGCCCTAAAAACGACCCCAACCCCCTGAGCCATAAAAACAACCCCACCCCTAAAACCAACCCCAACAAAACCCAGCCCCACTCACCAGACGATGTCCCGGAGCATCCTCGATCCGATCCTCCTCTTCCTGTGCCCGCCCATCAGCGCATTTAGGCCATGCACTGCCTTAAAGATGCATATGCGTGGTTAAGGCAAGCGTGGTTCCACTTGTGGGGAAATGGCATGTGTGGCTCATCCCATGTTGTAAAGGCCATTTCCCTCCACTCCTGCTGCAACCATCCAAACATCTTGCTATGTGATCAGCTGCTGCGTAGCACCTGCAAACACTGCAGTGGGCTTTCAGGGGCTTCTATTTCCAGTGAGATCCTACTGCTGCAGAAGGGCAGAACTCGTCCCTGAGCTGCTGCTATGAACTTGGTGAGAGACTGAAGGGGCCTAGGCCTAAGAGACTGAGAGACTGCATGCTAAGACTAGATCAAAGGGCGGAGGGGGAGGTGTTGCATCCACTAATCTACCTTGAATGCTAAACCCGAAAGAGGTGCCCAGAGACAGGAGGACCCACAAGGGACAAGTGGAGGGCAAGTCTACAGAATATCCTAGAGCACAAAATGTGCACCCATGAACTAGGTATTTTTGCATGATTGATTGTGTAGTATAATCCTATGTTTTCTGTGTAATAAAGTACTTGTCTTTTCTACACAGTGAAGCACTTGGCTGAATCTTGATCTTATTGCATTGCTGGGGGTGGTAATAATTCTTGAGAATGAGTAATCCCCACACTCAGCTCCCTGAGAAGCGTGTGACCACTCACCCTCGCTACTACTAAGAGTCAAGTGTTGAAAGGGCTGTAATGAGACTAGTTGGTAGAGACATAATAGGGGAGGGACCAGAACAGCAGTGGAAAAATGTCACAACACCCACTGTTCTGGTCCAGCTTGCTCCGTGGCCTCCTGAATGTGAACTGAGTACACCCTTGAAGACTCATGGGTACCAATGGACAGTTCAGCTATCAAATGACATTTCAGCTTTATTCTACAAAGGCACATACATATTGAGGTATCATAATCTGTCTTTGAGTGAAGTGTCTGCAGATCCACGTACAGAATCATGTTTCTGCAGAATTCTATTCAGTTTGTAAAGCATAACAATAAACCCCCAATCCCTCATGAGATTCAACTCAATGATGAACCAGACTGGTTTGATGGTTGCCTTTGTGGCTACACAGGACAGGTTTGACATGTTGGTTTGATCGTAGTATTAGCCAGAAGAATCGATGATGGCAATTTCATATTTGTTGGTGTTCTAATGTCCTCTTTAAGACCAATCATAGCTGCTTGCATTCTGCCACCAGACTGATCCCAATGAGGTGAAAATTGTACCTAATTTCTCGAGTTCTCAGTGATCCCCATTAACTCTCCATCGAAGTCAATACAGAATTCAAGGAATGATTAATTGTCAAAATAGTACACTTGCAATATGGTATAGTACCTTCACTCATCACAAAAGGTCTCTGGTGCAAAATAAACCTGAAGACCCTGTATTACTTATGACTGGAAGTAAAACATTCAGAACCAATACATTAGAGTCACAATGTTTCTCTGAATGAGACCCCTCGCTTTGGAACTCCCTTCCATCTGACTTGAGACTCTGTTGTATTTCTATCTAGGACCCTAATTCGATATTCCCGATTCATGCCCTCATGTGGTTATAATAAATAGTATCCTTATAAAGGCATAAGAATCATATCCATATTTAGTAATAGCCCATGCAGTCCAAAGCACGGCAAGGCTACTCCCATAGACTCCTAGAAAGCACTAACCAAGCCTCCAGCAGCCCGGGAATTCCCCCTGCTTTTGTTTTGATTTGCACAAGAACTCCTGGAGTCAAGAAAGAACTGTTAGCTCTTAGTGACGTCTTATGTCCAACCTTACGTCAAACCCGGCACCTTTCGGGTATAAATATACCAACGTTGCCTTAAGCAAACACACAGTGGTGGGGAGCAGAGCGACATTCTACTTGTCCGAGAGCCCAGCTGTTGCCAGAGCCGAAGGAAGCCGCCCCTCCCTTTTTGACGCGCTGGAGAAGCTGCTTTTTCTCACGCCGAGAAATCCAGCTCCGGTGTTCCCAAGTCACCCTCGCGGGTTGCTGGGAGATCGAGTCCTGAGAAGCGAGAAACAAGACCTCCTTCATTCTATAACCAAGGTACGGAGCTGATTGAAACCTTAGAGAGAATTCTTGATTCCGATACTTGGCAAAATCCCAACTTAACTTAAGACTGCAACTTACTTACCCCTTTCCACGGAGTAGGCTTAGGTACAGGTACACCGGGGTAGGCGTATCTTAGAAGCACCAGTTGAGTTTGTTAGTCAATGTTTTTATGTATGTATATATTTTATCCATTTTAAAGTATCATATGTCTAAGAAACCATATCAATGCTTTTACAGTATTATTTCATAATACTACTTTTACTGTACGCACTTTACTTTATGATAAGTATGGCAATTGTGGCAATTCATTTCTCTTGCATGAGAAAGAAGACTGCTCAATAAAATAACACCTTTTATTTAAAACGCCCGCCTCTTTATTTCTCTGCACTCTGGTGAAATTAAGCATGCACGATTGACTGAGTGAAACAGCTGTCTATTGTTTTCAGATGACTCTAGAGTTACACTCTTTATTCTGAGAGAGCAAAGTTGTCATGTTTATGCGGTTGTCAGAAACGAATCCCTTCTTGTCTAAATCAGGACGGTTAACCCTTTCCTGAACATTCAAGAAAGTTTCTAGTGACCTCTGAGCTAGCTGGCAAAACGAATTAAGTCTAACATAGTCAGTAGAGACCTAGATGACCTCAGTCCTATGTCTACACTGCTGTTTATGTTATTCCAATGCGCAGAGCCTATTGGGAATATAGGAACTACACTACATGGCGCCCAAAGTTTGGTAAGGCGATAATCTAACGCAAGACACTAGAGTAATTCAGTCGTGCTTTTCACACAGACCCCTTTCTCCCGTAAAAACTCCAATAGACGTCTGGAGTGGGTGAAAGGTTAATATCCGCCTGAACTCATTGGGATGAGAATCCTATGTATTAGTTTTGGTATAGTCAACGTTGGAGGATACAGTGTTCCAAAATATTGTGCACCTAATCTTTGTTTCCTTGAAACTTGATCTGCAACAAAAAAACTTTCTTTCAATAAAATGACGGATAGTGAAGAAGAGAGAGAATGAGAAGCCTTAGCAACTCGACTCATAGAGGAAGACACAAGTCTCCAGCAAGGTGACCCGAATGCTATAATCATTCTGGTCAATATAAGAAAAACTATAACTCCTAAACTTATAGAAAATGGACTATCACCAAGAGGTGGTATAGTCATATTCGTGATAGAGGCACATGAGTATCGGCAGACAGAGGTATTCTATTCATGGATACATTTTCCAGCAGCACACGCTGTGACAAAAGATTTCCACTATTACAAAATAGAGGAACCTCCGGATATATACACTCCTTTCGAGGACGTTGAAATTCCACTAACATACCAAGAGCACCTGCTCTAGTTTAAAGGCGCCCTAAAACATCAAAATCACATCACCAGGCACGTTCCTCTAGGTAGACCAGGAGCCATGTGGCCGGTTCTAGCCAGCTACACACCACACCCAGACATTGAAACAATGTCGAGCGAAGAACTTCTGGTTAAACTAAAAGAATTAACAAAGGCATATAGAGAATAAGTTCAATTGGCACGGGACGATATAAAGTACCTCCAGAAATTGAAGGAGACAGATATAACAGACCAACCATTTGAACTTGCCAGAATCATAGAAAAATCCTATGAAGAACTAGGAAGAGATAGTTTGGGTGGGAAACCAATAAAACCCCAACTAACTGAAAATCCTGAAAAAACATTTATTAAAAATAATCTAAATACTCCAAAAAAGAGTTGGGATGGTAATAAACAACCCACTCCCAAGGAAAAACGATTCCAGTCCAGAGGAAGGTCTCCTCAAAGGAGAGAAAGATCTCCTGGCCGAGGAGGCAAGTCTCCCCAAAGGGAACCCTCTGAAAAAAGATTTAATCTTAGAGATAGGGATAAATTGAGAAAACCTGATAGATATCAAGATATTGATACACGTCCCTATCGCTCTTTTCAGACTTCCTCACAGAAATCGGAAAGAAGAGAACGCTAAGAACACAAGGAAGAGCACGTCAAGTCCAAAGACAAAGAACCTGCTCATCAAAGTAAAAAAATCACAATTTCCCAGAAAGAAGGTAGCAAGTATTAAAATTACACATGCAGAGGATTCTGAGGACACAACTGAAAAACGGAGCGTGGGCCCAGACAATGCTAGACAGCGCAGCAGAAGTGACCATATCTCGCAAGATCCAGAAGAATCTTCTGGAGACAGTGGACACGAATGAATACATTCAGGTGGAAACTG